>NC_081316.1:66913600-69413600 GCF_026419965.1 Kogia breviceps | reverse complement strand
TTTCTTATTGTAAAAGTGACACATTACCATTGAACAAAAATTGGAAAACAAAGCATATAAAAAACGAAGATCAAAATCACACATAGTTCTTCAACACAGTGATAATCACTGTTTACATTTCAGTGTTCTTGCTTGCTTGATTCTTTTCTTTGTTTTTTCAATAAAATTGGGGCCATTTTTTTGGTATACTGCTTTTTTCCTTTCAACATATTATCCTAAGTATTTCATGTTTTATTAAGTAGGTTTTGGAAATATTTTATTTCTGCATAACATTCCTTATTATTGTTATACCTTACTACAGTAATCTATAGTTGTACATTAATATATTTTCAATTTTGCATTCTCTTGAATAATAATGTAAGAATATCTGTGTACATATATATGTTCAACGATTTCACCAACATAAATTCCTAGAATTAATTATCTGGTCAAAATTATAAATATGTATTGAGCCTTTAGATACAATTATCAAATTGCTCTCCAAGGTGGTATGCATTTTCATTCCTACCAGGAGATTTGAGAATACCTATCTTTCATTCTTCTCTCCAGCAATGTGCACTGTCTTTAAATCTCTGCCTATTTGATAGTAAAATTGTTTTTCATTATATTTTTATTTTATATAAATCATATTTGTGAGATTGTTTAAAAAATAAATTTGTTGCTTCAATTGCCTTAAGGCCACACATGGCCTTATTTCTTCCCAACCACCTTTCCTATATTACTCTACCTAGCTACACTGATATTGCTGTTCTTAGATTATGCTACATTTGTTTCCGTCTCTGATCCTTGACCTGTGCAGTTGGTTTTCTCTACTTGCAATGTATCCTTGTGTCCAAATCTTGGAAGTCTCATTCTTTACCTCCATTCTGTTCTGTTCATATGCCACCTCCTCAGAGAAGCTTTCCATGTGCTCATATACAAAATAGCCTCTTCCCTCATTGTTTTATAACTATGTCCCTTACTTTTTATGACATTTGTTTACCACCTGAAATTATGTTGTTTATTTGTGGAATTGCCTCCTCTTTACTTTTTTACTGCTTGTCTTCTCATTAGGTAAAGACCTTACTGAGGAGAGAGAGTGAGACTATCTTATTCATTCTGGTATTTATTCCCACCACTCAGAACCCTGTCTATCATATACTAGTTGCTTAATAAATATTTATGCAATGAATTATCTGAATTTTACATGTTCCCATCTGTCTTAGTCTGTTAGGGCTGCTATAATAGGAATACCATAGACTGGGTGGCTTACAAACAACAGAGATTTATTTCTTACAGTACTAGAGACTGGGAAGTCCAAGATCAAGGCACAGGCAGATTTGGTGTCTGATGAGGGCCTGGTTCATACACAGCCATCTTCTCACTGTGTCTGCACATGGCAGGAGGTGAGAGAGCACTCTGGGGTCTTTTTTATAAAGGCTCTAATCCCATCTATGAGTGCTCCCTAATCACCTCCCAAAGGCCTCACCTCCTAATACCATTGCATTGGGTCTTAGGATCTCAACATATGCATTTTTAGAGGCACAAACACATATCATTCATCATACTATTTTTCTATTTGAATGTTTCTCTTTTCCGTATAGAAAGATGGCAATAGAACAAGATCATCAGTCTGATTACTCCTTTGATATCTCTGCTTTGATATCTCAAATTTTTCTTAGTTAGATGTTTGTCTTTGGGACGCGGGGGTGGGGGTAAGTGGAGGAATTAAACATTTGTTGGAAAGGTTTAAAATTTTAGGAAGTTATATTTGTTAAATTTTTTTTCAGGTTTCCCTTCTCTAATATTATGTTCAGAAGGCCTTTCTGCAGTCTTATAACTGATAAATATTCACATATTATTTCTTCCAGTTTTAAAATTCCTTTTTACTTCTTAAATTCTAGAATTTATTTTGATGCATGTCATTTGTCTTATCTCACTTATTTAAACTGAATACAGTGAAATCCAGAAAAAAATTTAATAAACTGTTTACCAACCTGGAGTTTCTTGCTGTGAACATGTCCCTGGGTAAATCAGAGAAAAATACTACAGATGGAAATTTTATTTTTCTTAAGCTTAGCATGTCTGCTACTGATTACAGACATATGGCTTTCTCACTGGTAACCTCTGGAAATATTCTGTTATGTATGCAAGGACAGTAGTTACCTACAAGACATAACTTGAAAAGCACCATAAACCTATTTTATAAAATGTGGCTGCTATTCCTGGGAAAGTATTTAAATATAATTTTTTTCTACTTAAATATGATCCAGAACATGTTATTATTAGTTTTACATATATTATCTTACTTAATATTCCCAGGCACAATGAGTCAAGTTATTAATTTCATTTTACAAATGAAGAAACGGATACTCTAAGAGTTTAAATAACATTCCTAAGGCTGTACAGATAGTAAGTGGTAGAATTGTGATATGTCTGATATCGAAGCCAATGGTACAAATTGCAATTGATATGTGTGAATTCCTACTGTAAGCCAGTACTGAACTAAGTCTATTATGCAATTTTCTTTGTTAAATACTCACAGAAACCTATTACACCTATTTGACAGATGAGGTGATTAAGATTTAGAGATTTGCCCAAGTTCACGCAACTACTATGCTGCACTTCTTCTAACAGTACTTCTTCACAATGTCCTATCCTTTGGGTAACAGTGATTTTAGTTAACATTTGTATAAACTAGACTGGGCTAACTCTTATAACATTGAGAGCCTCCAAATTTATTTGGGCTCAAAGTCAAGGTTTCTTTAAAAATCACCCATTCTACAAAATTGCACACTAAAAGTAACAGAACTTCTGGAAAAGATAGAGTTGAGGAAGACCCTTCAAACCTATGGAGCTTTATAACCAGTACACTAAAAAAACAAGAAAAAATATTAGTATATTTAAGACATGTTTCCAACCATATGACGTCCTGAAAAGGCAAAACTATGGAGACAGTAGAAATATCAGTGGCTGCCACAGTTTGTGGAGGAGTGAGAAATGAATAGGTGGAAATAGGGCAGTGAAACTCTTCTGTATGATACTGTAATACTTGTGAATACTTATCATCATACTAATACCACAGAGTGAACCCAGGAGTGAACCCTTGTGTGAACTATGGACTTTTAATGTGTCATTGTAGGTTCATCAGTGTTAACAAATGTACCAATCAGATAAAGACATAAAGGAGGAGTCTGTGCTCATGTGAGGATAGGGGATATATAGGAACTCTGTACTTTCCACTCACTTTTGCTCTGAATCTAAAATTTCTCTAAAAAATTAAATGTCTTTTAAAATACATGTTAAATTTCTTTTTAAAATATTTATTAATTTTATTTATTTATTTTTGGTTGCATTGGGTCTTCGTTGTTGTGCGTGGGTTTTCTCTAGTTGTGGCGAGTGGGGGCTACTCTTCATTGTGGTGCATGGGCTTCTCAATGTGTGGCTTCTCATGTTGCGGAGCACAGGCTTTAGGCACACGGGCTTCAGTAGTTGTAGCAGCACGTGGGCTCAGTAGCTGTGGCTCGCGGGCTCTAGAGCACAGGCTCAGTAGTTGTGGCATACGGCCTTAGTTGCTCCGCAGCATGTGGAATCTTCCCAGACCAGGGCTTGAACCCGTGTCCCCTGCATTGGCAGGCAGATTCTTAACCACTGCACCACCAGGGAAGCCCTTAAGTTTCTAATAAGTAAGAAAATACTTGGAAGCTGTCATTTAAAAAGTAGGAGAATAAGGATGAGAGAACAAGGAAAAAATGAACTTCAGAATTATGGAGAAAAAGAACAGAGGAGACTATCCAATGTTTGTGATATAGAGCAAGTGACCAAACTCAGGACAAACATGACTGAAAGGGAAGTTCCAGTTCATATAATGTCCAATGTAAAACAAATGATGTGCTTAGCTTTAATAACTTTTGTTCTTAAAACTTTGTATTCTAATACCTCAACTTTAACACTATGACTTGAGATGTGAGGTGGCATGACAGATAAAAAGAGCATGAGGTAAGGTCAGAGAAAAGAGTACTCAAATTCTGACTCCGCCATATTTCACCTGTGTGATTTAGGGCAAAGTGGTTGATTATCTTGAGCTTAAGCTTCATCACATATAAAAAGAGAGATGATAATGCCTAACTCATACGACTGTTGTATAAATTAAAGGAAATCAGCTTTATAAATTATAGACTCAACAAAAAGCCCAAGGGTTTTGGAGTTAGAACAAATGAGGATTTTCATTCTGGATACACCATTTATTATTCATGCAATCTTGGACAAATTATCTAATCTCTCTAAGTTCCAGTTTCCTTACCTACAAAACAGAAATAATAATAATATGGTATACCTGTTGTTAGGATTGATGTATATCACCTAATAATGAACCTGGTGCTTTCACCCATTTAATAGATAGTCACCAGTTGCCTATGATGTGACTACTGTTCTGGGTGTTTAGGAGATAGCACTGAGAATCACAATGTGCTTGTCTTTCATGGAGTTTACTTTCTATCTGGAATTGAGGGAAGTGGGAAGATACAAAAATAAGCAAATACAGAAACAAATAAATAAGACACTTTTCAATAGCAATTAGTAATAAAAAAATAAACTAAGCAATAAAATGGAGAATGACTTGGGGTAGAGTAGGGCTATTTTCCATAGGATAGTAATAGAAATGATCTTTAAGGAGGAGAAATTTGATCTGAAAACTGAATGATGTAAAGGAGGAAAGTAAATGAAATTCAGAAGAAGAGTTTTCCAAGCAGAGAAAAGAATCACTGTGGCCTTCAAGTGGGAAGGAAACGCTAATGTGGCAGAAATATATTTGCCAGTGTGGAAGCAAAGAGATGAGAAAGGAGACTGCTCCTACAGAAGAGATACAGGGACATGTTTTGGGGTGTGTTATATGTGAGAGCTGAAAGAAAGAGATAAGTCAAGGATAACTACTAGACTTTTTACTTGAACAATGTGAAATGACAGTAGATTGCAGGTAGTAGATAAATTTTAAGTGGTAGTTACATTATAATCATATATCAAAGCTATTTTTCATAAATGAAGACCTGATTAATCTGATGGTTGTTTTTCTTTTCTGAGTGACTCTCCTCCCTCTCTTTCCTTTTATTTCCTCTTTACATATTAAGAATCCTTAGAAGCTTCTGGGGTCAAATTTTGATTTTTCTTCCCCTGTTACCTCCTGTGGAGAATTGAGGACATTGGGCAATAGATATAAAGAATATAGAAGAGATTAAAAAAAAAAAGAAGGGCTTTCTAAAGACAATAATGTCAATGCCATAAACTGTGGAGTGTGAATTCATCAATCCTCTTCACCTGAAGTTAAAAATAAAGAAGGTAAAAATGAAGTAGTTCTTGGGTTTGCTCTCAGTGTCTTAAAATTTATGCTTCCACTCTGGTCTGTGTCCAAAACCTAAAAGATTATGGTATTCTAACAAAATTCTTTCCCCACCCCCTTTTTGATAATTGTATGCTATTGAAGGGGAAAAAAATTCCTCTGAATATATAAGTAAGAAAATACTCAGGGAAAAAATAATTGCAAGTTTTCATGATTTTTCCCTTCTGCCCATTTTCTATACAATTTCACCTTTGGCAAAAGGGGAAAAGTACCTCTAAATGAGAAAAAGTAGAAAGCAACATTGAGTTTCCACAAACTTGAAAAGTAGATTCTTTGCCTTTTGCTGTGCATTTGTGGGCATGCTGTTTTCTTCAAAACAAATTCATTACTCTAAGATTTCCCCCTCTCAAAAGAAATGTTGTAGTGGTCAGATAAATACAATAATAGTTGAATATGAGAGAGGCAAAGGAACAAAATGTATTTAATTATACAAAATAGAATTTCCTTATGACCTGAATTTTCCTCCATACAGTCTACTAAGGATAAAACAATCATAAAACACATGAACATAATTCAATATGACCTTTCAGGATTAATATAAATTTCAATATAACAAAACATCAAGCTAACTTATTTTAGCAAGTTTAAATGGGAAATGAGCAAGCCCACTGTAAGCAACCATGCAGAAATATCCACAGATATATTCAACCATAAAATCACCTCAGGGCTTCCCTGGTGGCACAGTGGTTGAGAGTCCGCCTGCTGATGCAGGGGATGCCTGCTCATGCCCCGGTCCAGGAGGATCCCACGTGCCATGGAGCAGCTGGGCCTGTGAGCCATGGCTGCTGAGCCTGCACGTCTGAAGCCTGTGCTCTGCAATGGGAGAGGCCACAACAGTGAGAGGCCCAGGTACCTCAAAAAAATAAAAAATAAAAAATCACCTCAGAAAATGGAAATGAAGCACTTGTGTGGTCCCAATAATTGTAGCACTTAACATGCCAGAGAATCAGGCATTCAACTTAGATGAATATAAATTATTTATGCCTAACTCAGTTAGAGTCTCCAAACTACTGGCTTCATTTTTAAAACTGTAGTTTCTTAGTGGGAAAAAAAAAAAAGTATATTGGCTTCAAAGCTATGCACCTCCTAATGCTTTCTAATAGACTTCAATGTCTCTATTTTCCATAAGCAGTGCAAATATTTTACCCAGAGGTAATTCTGTGGTCTTCCAGAATTTACTATTACATTTCTATTTGTGAAGCTTGGCAACTGCTATTAACTTCAGCGAAGTTTATTCTATATCAAATTATAAAAACAAATGCTTCTTCTAGGGGTAATGCTACTATTAAGCATCATACTTTTAATAAGTTCAATATCCATCATAAATGTTATAAACTAAGTCCATAAAATATCTACTTGGATTATCAAAAAGTGTATTATCAAAATATCTTGGCAAATGCTTTCCTGTGATTTTATTCTATTGCTTAAAATTCCTTTAAAAATAAGAGGGTCTTGACTGGCAGCCACTCCCCACAGTGACAAATGCCATGGGGCAACAAGGTTTAGGTAGCTGCATTAACGAAAAAAAATTCCAGAGTGTCCTTCAAGATGACAGAGGAGTAAGACATGGAGATCACCTTTCTCCCCACAAATACATCAAAAATACACCTATAAGTGGAACAACTCCTACAGAACACCTATTGAAAGCTGGGAGAAGACTTCAGACTTCCCAAAAGACACCAGAGGGAGACCTACATGCAGAGGTGGGGCAAAATCCAAGGCTGAACCCAAAGAGCTGTGGGAACAAAGAAGAGAAAGGGAAATTTTTCTGTGCAGCTTCAGGAGCAGCAGATTAAATCTCCACAATCAACTAGATGTACCCTGAAACTTTGGAATACCTGAATAGACAAAGAATCATCCCAAAATTTAGGCAGTGGACTTTGGGAGCAACTGTAGACTTGAGATTTGCTGTATGCAACTGACTAGTTTCTGATTTTTATGTTTATCTTAGTATAGTTCTTAGTGCTTGTTATTATTGGTGGATTTTTTTTTATTGGTTTGGTTGCTCTTTTAAAAATGTTTTAAATTTTGATAATTTTTAATTTTAATAACTATTTATTTTATTTATTTTTATTTTTTTCTCCCTTTTCTTCTGAGTCTTGTGGCTGACAGGGTCTTGGTGCTCTGGCCGGGTGTCAGGCCTGAGATTTCGAGGTGAGAGAGCCAAGTTCAGGACATTGGACCATAAGAGACCTCTGGGCTCCACATAATATCAGTGAGAGCTCTCCCAGAGATCTCTGTCTCAACTTTAAGACCCAGCTGCACTCAATGATGAGCAAGCTCCATTGTTGAACACCCCATGCCAAACAACTAGTAAGACAGGAACACAAACCCACCCATTAGCAGAGAGGCTGCCCAACATCATAATAAGTTCACAGACACCCCAAAACACACCACCAGACACGGTCCTGCCCACCAGAGAGACAAGATCAAGCCCCACCCACCAGAACACAGGCACCAGTGGCCTCTACCAGGAAGTCTACAAAAACCACTGAACCAACCTCACCAACTGGGGGCAGACACCAAAAGGAGCAGGGAATAAGAACCTGCAGCCTGGGGAGAGGATAACCCAAACAAAGTTAAATAAAATGAGAAGACAGAGAAATATGCAGCAGATGAAGGAGCAAGTTAAAAACCCACAAGACCAAACAAATGAAGAGGAAATAGGCAATCTACCTGAAAAATAATTCAGAGTAATGATATTAAAGATCATCTAAACTCTTGGAAATAGAATGGAGGAAATATAAGAAACATTTAACAAGGACCTAGAGAACTAAAGAATAAATAAACAATGATGAACATCACGATAAATGAAATTAAAAATTCTCTAGAAGGAATCAATAACAGAATAATGGAGGCAGAAAACGGATAAGTGACCTGGAAGATAAAATAGTGGAAAAATCTATCACAGAGCAGAATAAGAAAAAAGAATGAAAAGAATTGAGAACATTCTTAGAGACCTCTGGGACAACATTAAACACACCAACATTCGAATTATAAGGGTTCCAGAAGAAGAGAAAAAGAAAGGGATTGAGAAAATAGTTGAAGAGATTATAGTTGAAAACTTCCCTCGTATGGAAAAGGAAATAATCATTCAAGTCCAGGAAGTACAGAGAGTCCCATATAGGATAAATCCAAGGAGAAGCATGCCGAGATACATATTAATCAAACTATCAAAAATTAAATACAAAGAAAAAATATTAAAAGCAGCAAGGGAAAAGCAACAAATGACATACAAGGGAATCTCCATAAGGTTAACAGCTGATCTTTTAGCAGAAACTCTGCAAGCCAGAAAGGAGTGGCAGGACATATTTAAAGTGAAGAAGGAAAAAAACCTACAACCAAGATCACTCTACCCAGCAAGGATCTCATTCAGATTTGATGGCGAAACTAAAACCTTTACAGGCAAGCAAAAGCTACGAGAATTCAGCACAAAGAAACCAGCTTTACAACAAATGCTAAAGGAACTTCTCCAGGCTGGATACACAAGGAAAGAAAAGACCTACAAAAACAAACCAAAACAATTAAGAAAATGGTAAATGGAAAATACATATCGATAATTACCTTAAATGCAATTGCATTACATGCTCCAACCAAAAGACACACATTGGCTGAATGGATACAAAAACAAGACCCATATATATGCTGTCTACAGGAGATCCACTTCAGACCTAGGGACACATACAGACTGAAAGTGAGGGGATGGAAAAAGATGTTCCATGCAAATGGAAATCAAAAGAAAGCTGGAGTAGCAATTCTCCTATCAGCCAAAATAGACTTTAGAATAAAGACTATTACAAGAGACAAAGAAGGACAGTACATAATAATCAAGGGATCAATCCAAGAAGAAGATATAGCAATTGTAAATATTTATACACCCAACATAGGAACACCACAATACATAAGACAAATGCTAAAAGCCATAAAATGGGAAATCGACAGTAACACAATCATTGTCAGGAACTTTAACACCCCACTTTCACTAATGGACAGATTATCCAAAATTACAATAAATAAGGAAACACAAGCTTTAAATGACACATTAGACAAGATGGATTTAATAGGTATTTGTAGGATATTCCATCCAAAAAAAACAGAATACACTTTCTTTTCAAGTGCTCATGGAACATTCTCCAGGATAGATCATATCTTGGGTCACAAATCAAACCTTGGTAAATATAACAAAATTGAAAGCTTATCAAGTATCTTTTCTGACCACAATGCTATGAGACTAGATATCAATTACAGGGAAAAAAACTGTAAAAATTACAAACACGTGAAGGCTAGACAATACACTACTAAATATCCAAGAGATCACTGAAGAAATCAAAGAGGAAATCAAAAAATACCTAGAAACAAATGACAATAAAAACATGATGACCAAAAAAATATGGGATGAAGCAGTTCTAAGAGGGTAGTTTATAGCAATATAATCCTACATCCAGAAACAAGAAAAATCTCAAATAAACAGCCTAAACTTATACCTAAAGCAATTAGAGTAGAAGAACAAAAGAAAAAACCCTAAAGTTAGCAGAAGGAAGAAATCATAAAGATCAGATCAGAAATAAATGAAAAAGAAATGAAGAAAATGATAGCAAAGGTCAATAAAACTAAAAGCTGGTTCTTTGAGAAGATAAACAAAATTGATAAACCATTAGCCAGACTCATCAAGAAAAAAATGGAGAAGACTCAATTCAACAGAATTAGCAATGAAAAAGGAGAGGTAACAACTGACACTGCAGAAATACAAAAGATTATTAGAGATTACTACAAGCAACTCTAGGCCAATAAAATGGACAACCTGGGGCTTCCCTGGTGGATCAGTGGTTGGGAATCCACCTAGATGCGGGGGACACTGGCTTGTGTCCCAGTCTGGGAAGATCCCACATGCCGTGGAGCCTCTGGGCCCGTGAGCCATGACCACTGAGCCTGTGCTCCACAATGGGAGAGGCCACAACAGTGAGAGAACTGCATACCACAAAAAAAAAAAAAAAAAAAAAAAAAAAAGGACAACCTGGAAGAAATGGACAAATTTTAGGAAAAGCACAAACTTCCAAACCTGAACCAGGAATAAATAAAATATGTAAACAGACCAATCACAAGCACTGAAATTGAAAATGTGATTAAAAATCTTCCAACAAACAGAACTCTGTGAGGATTTTACCCATGCAACTTAACTCATTACTGTCTTTGAAAAAGTCAGGGGAAACAATCAATAAAAAACATAGATAGTGCTTCCCTGGTGGTGCAGTGGTTGAGAGTCCGCCTGCCTATGCAGGGGATGCGGGTTGATGCCCCAGTCCGGGAGGATCCGACATGCTGTGGAGCGGCTGGGCCCATGAGCCATGGCCACTGAGCCTGTGCGTCCGGAGCCTGTGCTCCACAAAGAGAGAGGCCACAACAGTGAGAGGCCGGCATACTGCAAAAATAATAATAATAAAATAAATATAATTAAATTAAAAAAACAGATAATCAAATTTTAGTTTCCAAAATTTTCTCCACAGGGTATAAAGAAAACCCTAAGGTTTTATTGAAATTAACACTTCCTGTGTTAAATATTAAGCCCGGAAACTCAGATTTATGGTTTCTGTTTTTTCAAATTAAAAAATACCATAGGTTTAGCTAGACTTTGCAGTATTGTAAAAAATAGATATATTAAGGGTAGAGGAAGTGTAAAGATTTCCCTTTTTAAAGGTAAGATAAGGTTTATTCTATTTCAATGAGATAAGACTATCTAGTGAGTCAACAAAGTTTAAAAAGCTAGCAAAATATTTAATTCAAGACTACTGTAGAGTTTAGTTTCACTCAGACTTTTGTACAGCTTGAGGTTTTTTGTTTTTGTTTTTTTAAGTCAACTATACATGTGAGGGATCATTAACAGAGCCCAATTAGAAAGTGGTTCAGATTTTAAAAATTAGACCAGTTGACATTAATTTATAGAGTTAAAAGAAGTAAGCTGTCTAAATATCTATCATGTTCTTACCAAATTCATACTAGAAGTTAGTTTTTAGCTGAATCTGTATTCATTACCAAGTCACATGGCCAGAAGTTGTTCTTCTTAAAAGGTTTAATGCAGCTAAGTTGTTGTTTTGTTTGTTTGTTTTTGTGGTATGTGGGCCTCTCAGTTGTGGCCTCTCCCATTGAGGAGCACAGGCTCCGGACGCACAGGCTCAGCAGCCATGGCTCATGGGCCCAGCTGCTCCGAGGCATGCAGGATCCTCCCGGACCGGGGCACGAACCCGTTTCCCTTGCATTGGCAGGAGGATTCTCAACCACTGCGCCACCAGAGAAGCCCCTAAGTTGTTTTTTAAAATGAAATATAGGTGACATACAATATTATGTTATCTTCAGGTATTATAAGCTTGCATACATAATGAAATGATCAGCGTGATAAGTCTAGTAGCTACCTATCCCCATACAAAGTGATTATAGTATTATTGACCATATATTCCTCCAGATGGCTCCCCAGGCAAATTCTATCAAACATTTGGAGAAGAGCTAACACCTAGCCTTTTCAAACTTTTCCAAAATATACCAGAGGGAGGAACACTCCCAAACTCATTCTACGAGGCCACCATCACCCTGATACCAAAACCAGACAAAGATGTCACAAAGAAAGAAAACTACAGGCCGATATCACTGATGAACATAGATGCAGAAATCCTCAACAAAATACTAGCAAACAGAATCCAACAGCACATTAAAAGGATCATACACCATGATCAAGTGGGGTTTATCCCAGGAATGCAAGGATTCTTTAATATATGCAAATCAATCAATGTGATACACCATATTAACAAAATGAAGGAGAAAAACCATACGATAATCTCAAAGGATGCAGAAAAAGCTCTTGACAAAATTCAACACCCATTTATGATAAAAACATCAAGAGCAGGCATAGAGGGAACCTACCTCAACATAATAATGGCCATATATGACAAACCCACAGCCAACATCATTCTCAATGGTGAAAAATTGGAACCATTTCCACTAAGATCAGGAACAAGACAAGGTAGCCCACTCTCACTGCTATTCTTCAACATAGTTTTGGAAATTTTAGCCACAGCAATCAGAGAATAAAAAGAAATAAAAGGAATCCAAATCAGAAAAGAATAAGCAAAACTGTCACTGTTTGCAGATGACATGATACTATACATAGAGAATCCTAAAGATGCTACCAGAAACTACTAGAGCTAATCAATGAATTTGGTAAAGTAGAAGGATACAAAATTAATGCACAGAAATCTCTTGCATTCCTATACACTAATAATGAAAAAACTTAAAGAGAAATTAAGGAAACATTCTCTTTTACCATTGCATTAAAAGAATAAAATACCTAAGTATACCTAAAATACCTAAGAATACCTAAAATACCTAAAAGACAAAAGACCTGTATTCAGAAAACCATAAGACAATGATGAAAGAAATTAAAGATGATACAAACAGATGGAGAGATATAACATGTTCTTGGATTGGAAGACTCAACATTGTGAGAACGACTCTACTACCCAAAGCAATCTACAGATTCAGTGCAATCATTATCAAACTACCCTTGACATTTTTCACAGAATTAGAGCAAAAAATTTCACAATTTGTATGGAAACACAAAAAACCCCGAATAGCCAAAGTAATCTTGAGAAAGAAAAACAGAGCTGGAGGAATCAGGCTCCCTGACTTCAGACTATACTGCAAAGCTACAGTAATCAAGGCAGTATGGTACTGGCACAAAAACAGAAATATATTTCAACGGAACAGATAGAAAGCCCATAGATAAACCCACATATATATGTGACCTTATCTTTGATAAAGGAAGCAAGAATATACAATGGAGAAAGGACAGCCTCTTCAATAAGTAGTGCTAGGAAAACTGGAGAGCTACATATAAGAGAATGAAATTAGAACACTCCCTAACATCATACACAAAAATAAACTAAAAATGGATTAAAGACCTAAATGTAAGACCAGACACTATAAAACTCTTAGAGAAAAACATAGGCAGAACTCTGTGACATAAATCATAGCAAGATCCTTTTGACCCACCACCTAGAGAAAGGGAAATAAAAACAAAAATAAAGAAATGTGACCTAATGAAACTTAAAAGCTTTTGCACAGCAAAGGAAACCATAAATAAAAGGAAAAGACAACCCTCAGAATGGGAGAAAATGTTTGCAAATGAAGCAGATGACAAAGGATTAATCTCCAAAATTTACAAGCAGCTCATGTAGCTCAATATCAAAAGAACAAACAACCCAATCCAAAGATGGGCAGAAGACCTAAATAGACATTTGTCCAAAGAAGATATACAGATTGCCAACAAACACATGAAAGGATGTTCAACATCACTAATCATTAGAGAAATGCAAATCAAAACTACAATAAGGTATCACCTCATACTGGTCAGAACGGACATCATCAAAAAATCTACAAACAATAAATACTGCAGAGGGTGAGGAGAAAAGAGAACCCTCTTGCATTCTTGGTGGAAATGTAAATTGATACAGCCTCTATGGAGAACAGTATCAAAGTTCCTTAAAACCTAAAAATAGAACTACCATATGACCCAGCAATCTCAGTACTTCACATATACCCTGAGAAAACCATAATTCAAAAAGAGTCATGTACCACAATATTCATTACACCACTATTTACAATAGCCAGTACATGGAAGCAACCTAAATATCCATTGACAGATCAATGGATGTAGAAGATGTGTCACATGTATACAATGGAATATTACTCAGCCATAATAAGGAATGATACTGAGTTATTTGTAGTGAGATGGATGGTCCTAGAGTCTGTCATACAGAGTGAAGTTAGTCAGAAAGAGAAAAACAAATACTGTATGTTAAGACATATATATGGAATCTAAAAAATAAAAATGGTTCTGAAGAACCTAGGGGCAGGACAGGAATAAAGATGCAGATGTAGAGAATGGACTTGAGGATATGGGGAGGGGGAAGGGTAAACTGGGATGAAGCTTGACATATATACACTACCAAATGTAAAATAGATAGCTAGTGGGAAGCAGCTACATAGCAAAAGGAGATCACTTTGGTGCTTTGTGACCACCTAGAGGGGTGGGATATGGAGGGTTGGAGGGAGATGTAAGAGGGAGGGAATATGGGGATATATGTATACGTATACTTGATTCACTTTGCTATACAGCAGAAACTAACACAACATTGTAAAGCAATTATACTCCAATAAAGATGTTAAAAAAAAAAAAAAGACACACAATTCAAAAAAAAAAAAAAAACAAACAAAAAAGGAAGAAATTGGGGTGAATAGATCCTGGGTTACAGAATCAACAAATGTCCCATAAAAGCACCTTAGAGTCCCTGTGAAGTGTATGAAATAAGGTCCCAGTAGACAACAATTAAAACTACAGTTGATGGTCAGTGCAAGTAACAGAATCAATTTCTTAACAAATGAATATGTTCTCAGAAATTTCCTCATCTCATTCTGTGCTGATGTAACTAAGGAAACATTGGTAGGGCCAGCACTGGGCCAAGTAATTTATCATGACAATTGTAAAGTTCAGGTGTAGAAATGACAGCTCTAGACCTGCCTAATGTAGGAAGAGGCCTGCATTTTATGCAGTGATTCCTGGTGTAAATATAAATGCCTGTCTCAAGGCTATTTCTGCATCCATCCTCCCACAAATTGCTTTATAAGTATAACTTTGTGGTTTTCTGATTTGAAATGCAAACCTTGCAGTCCCAGTTTTCTTGCTCCTGTTGGTATTTTTCTCTTGTCACCAATAATGTACTCTTTCAGATTTGGTGCTTCTTTCTACTTATTCTCAAGTTCAGCAGGAATATTAACAGTGGACATCATCTACCGTAAGAAACAGCATGCAATATCCTGACTTTTCATTTCCCATATGAACTGAATGTGCATATGGGATTAGACTATATCATCCCTGTTCATATTTTAGGGTATCATGTTTCTGCCTGATTGAGTATATAGACATCATGGTCATGATTTTTTGGTAGCAAATAAATTGCTCTTATCTTAATATACGATAAAGAGCCTCTAACACTTCTTTCTTTCCTAATGTCTCCCTCTCCTCTTTCATGAACTTTTACTTAAAAAAAATTAAAACCCTTTTCCTGCTTTTTGATTTTGTTTATGGAAGTAAAAGATAAACAGAGGGAACACTCCTCTCCCACAACCCCCCACCCCACACACAGATTCTCAAAGCTAAGGTCATGTCCTAGTTAGGGTGATTTTTTCAGTTGTAAGTAACAGAGACTCATTCAAGCCTTCTCGTGAAAAAGGCAATTTTTTATAAGGCATCTAGAGAGTCCCACAGTTATCCAAGGTTGGAAGTGAAGTGTGGTAAGGCCTCCCTAGGGAGTGAGGACAGAGGCTGCTTGACTCTCGGGGCCTGAGGTCCCCAGTATCCTGTTTCTGCCTGGGTTTCAGTTTCCTTCTCATCTGTCTCCCATCCATCTCCCTCTGAGAGTCTCCTCTTATATAACTTTCAAAGGATTGGGGTCTTTTAATTGCCTCCCTAGATTCAGTTCTATAAACTTTTCAGAGCAACTATTCATCACTGACTACATCTTCCCTTGTCATCAAATGGTTCAAACTATTGAGACAGTCTGATTGGTGCACTTTATCTTTTGGAGCTGAATCTCTTACAGGTTATAGGTAGGACCTGTGTAGATGGGACCTGTTGTTAAAGCTTCTGTATTGGTCTAATCAGCTGCAGCAGAAATACTGGGGGGCAAGTGGGGAGTAGGGTGGGTGGTGGGGGGAGGAGTGATGAGGATATTTGGCCTCTTGTTTGCTCACCTGGGACAGTGGTCTGGGATTATTTCAGAAAGATGTCAGAACAAGTAATAATAAGTGGCATTTCTAACTAAAGTTTTTCAATTTATGCACTCAAAAATGCATCTTATGGCAACTATGCCATTTCTTTATATTTCATCTCATAATAAAAAAGTAATTTAAATTCATTTCTTATTTGATGTTCTCATTCATGGAGTAAGGCTAATCCATATCCATAAATATATTTTGGGGGAGTGGTAATGAAAAACTACCTTTTTCTCCAAGTTTTCATTGAGAATGATGCTGATCTGGGTACAAGACATCAGAGCATATGCCAATATTTACAAAAATACAATACATTGATCAACTGGTGTCAGCCTGAAAAATAATGAGATAAAACCTTTTCCTATGCTTGTTACTTGGGAAAAATGATTTGTTTTATATGTTTGACAGATAGATAGATCATGTGAGGGCAGTTGAGGCAGTATGAGATTAAATATTTATTTGATAACATGTACCAACATTGTTTTGAAAAAACTATGTCAGGGGAGTGTACAAATTAAAATACTGGCATGCTGCACCAGCCCATAGAACACAATTGATTCCTATATATTTTATGCATATAGCTGTTGACTTACACTTGGGACTGTGGACAGAACTCAAGTTTGAGTTTTGTTTTTTAACTTATTAGCAGTATGGTATTGGACAAGTTGGTTAACCATTCTGTATATAAGTTTCTGCGTTTATAAAATGTGTCAAATAATTTGTCACATAATTTGGTGTGTAAACTATAAAGCATTAATTTAACATTAAATACTTTTACTCCCCTTCAGCCTGTAGATAGAGGGACAGTGGTGAAAGAAGCTCTTTCTGTCTAGCTCAGTTCCAATGCTCTTGCATATACATTATCTATAAATGGATAACCTGTTGTCTTAAAATTGTTAGAGATCAAACACCATAATTATGCCTATGACTGGCTGTGAACTCAGTTATTGTAGCATTTATTTAATCTTGTGCTGTTCAACAGAGGGATTTAAACTATGTATCTTGGGTTAATTTTCCAAAGCTGATGCAATTGTTGCCACAACGTTTTGTGAGAAAAAGAACATCTAACAGGGAAAAAAAAAAGATGTCTAGCACCTTGTGCTCTCAAAGGCAAAAGTGTTCCTTGCTATGTCAGTGGTATCTGGTTACTGCTAAATACACAGTGCTTTACTTGGTTAGCACAGATTTAATCTTGTTTCCACAGAAACCTAGAGTGCTCAGATACATGGCTTTATTCCTGAAATTCACATATATACATAAAATCATCATTTATAAAATGATTATGGGAACACTTTTCAGCTAGAATTCTTTTTACCTAGTATTGGAGACTGTAGCATTACTGTCCTAATGCTATTTCTTTCCCTATATTTTACTGAGTTGAGTTAACCATCACTGGTTATTTTTAAGGATGTAATTCATGATGTGGGACTAGACAAGTGCTAATTCATTCTTCTTGTTTTTACTGATTTGTTTAAAATACCACTTTTGTAAACAATAGAACATAGGGTACCAGGAATTAATCACTTTTAACTTAGTATGGGCTACTGTGGTGGGCTAAGCCTGGTTGACCGTGGTAAGCCCCTAGATGAACCTAAGTGGGACTGTTAGGTTTTGCAGTGAAAGCTTAGATAAAGAGAGATTGCCCCATTCAAGGGAGAGTCTTAAAAAATGTTAAGACCCATGACTTGAACATTTAGCCTGTGGAGACAAGGCTTTCTGAGTTGTAAAACTAAGGTTTCAGCCATTTCAAGAGATTGCTTTCGGTACTAATAGGACTTGGGGGTATATAGCACAGAAAACTTATCATTTCGTTTGCCTTTGTGATGGTAGATATCCATTCTGTGAGGGCTGCCTTAGCAACCGAGCTTGGGTTGCTCCTCTGTAAGATACAAAAAGGCAACAGAGACCACATTCTTCAACTCTCATTAGGGTCTCATTACTTTTCTTCCCATAACTTATTAGCCTCCTTGGGAGTAAACCTTGAACTGAGTCCAAATTGACACTTTTATCCTCCTTGATGCTGAATTCACATTCTAATCTGGTCTAATACAGTTATTTCAGGTTTATTCTTCTAAAGGAGGCAGAAAAAAAAATTCCTGGAAATATTTCCCTTCCATTGCATCCCTCTCCTGCTGTCAGCAGTTCTATATGTCCCAGGCAAATCTATTTTTGTTTTTGCTCTGATATACATTTTCTGGTTCAAATGGGTCTCAAAAGAAGCACATATTTTTCAAGAGCATATTTTTCTTAAAGGCAGAAATAATTCATTTTTGTAAAACATGATCAGGAAACCTATGGGCTGAGGAAAATTTTTAGCTGGATACTTTATTTAATTTAGGCTGAGAATTTCTAAAAATATGGGCCTGTGGCTGACCTTTTCATTTTAAATAGTGTCATTGTTACTTATTCAAATATGTGGATTGTGTGGGCAGTAGGGTAATATTTTTATTGGCATGAAAACTGACAAAGTTCTGAGATATGTTTAGCTTTATATTACTGCTTATTGTTTCTATGTTGCCTCTGTCCCCTCTGTACAATAAAGAAGTGAAAAAAAAACAAAACTGCCTTCTCTATTGGTAATGTTAAGACTCTAATCTTTATTCACAATCCAACAGGTATAGTACAATAGCTTTTGAAAAAGACTGAAAAGAAGATATAAAAAGCACAGATACCTTGATCTCAGTTTAAAATGCTTCAGTGACTTCCCTTTGTACTTATAATGAAATCGAAATTTCTTAATGTGGTCCAAGGCTCTGCACCATCTGGACCTGGTCTTTCTCTCCAATGACATCTCTTCTCCTTCGTGCTCTCCACACTCCAGTTACACTGGCCTCCTTTTCTTTGCACGAACATGCCAGGCTCTTACACACCTGTGCCTTCTCATGTGTTATTCCCTGCTTGTGGACCATTATTCCCATGCTCTTTATTTATCTGGCTTCCAATCTTTTTCATCTTAACATTACCGCAATGTGGAGAAGTTCCCTGGCCAGCATCTGAATAGATTCCAACCCTTCTCTTCACTCTTAGCTTTACTCTAATTTCATGATAACACTGTCAGTATTTGTATTTATTTTATTATTTGCTTGTCTACTTTGTTGCATGTTTTTCCCCTCTGAGAGGTAGTACAGTGTAGTAGTTAATAGTACTGGTTAGGTTCAAACCCTAGTTTTATTACATACTAGACATAGGATCTCAGGAAAGTTATGTAATTCTTCTGGCCTTAGTTTCTTCATCAGCAAATTGGGGATAATAAACAATCACCCCAATATTCTTCCATATTTTTATAGTTTTATTACAACATTACAATTAAGACATTAACTGATAAATTCACATGATATATTTAGAAATTAAATTACAAATTAATACAAATACTTTTAAAGTGTGATGTGCCAACAAATTTTAAGGTTTCATCATTAATTAGGATTCATAGTTCAGATTCAGCAAACATTTTGGTTGATTCTGTGATGTGTGTGAAGGTTGAAAGGGACAAGAGAAGAGAAAGATGTCTGTAAATGATTTCACAGAAAAATTTAAAATTAAAGAAGAATAATTAAGTTTTAAAATGGGTAAGTTAATGTTCTAATCTGTGGGCACAATGTACAGAAAATACTTAAGTGACAGGATTTTTAAGCAAAAAGCCGATTTAGAAACAGTAATATTTCTTTATATATATCAAAGTAACAATGTGTTAATATGAACAGTTGTGTGTTAAAGAGTTGCAAAATGAATGTAGAGTTCACTACCCATTTGCACATTACAATCCCCTCTCCCTGCAGCTTATGAAGAAATCAGACAAGTACATTATTTGGATATTAATATCTCAATATTTAATCTATGTGAAATTTTTGACTAATTATTTTCCAAAATCTTGGGAGCATACAAAATACCACCTGTGCACAAATGTGGAGATGAATGAGTTACTATATGCAAGTCATTTAAAATGTATTTCACCTATAATAAGATCTCAATAAATTGTAGCTCTTATTATAGGAATATTGACTATGTAAGTATCCAATATCTTCAACAAATTCTGGCACATCTTAGCTAGTCAATAAAATTTGCAAAATAAATGAATAAATGAATGGATAAATGAATGAATATGAGCCATAATCAAGAGAGCAATCGAAAGAGTTCTGGCTTGCCAGTTGAAACTCCTATGTGCTGGGTTAATTTCCACCATTTTGCACTGTGACGTGGGGTAAAAGAAAACTTTCTTTCACCTGAGTTTCCTAATCAAAAATAGTATGTTCAAACTAGATAACCTCCAAACCCCTTCTAATGTAAACATTTTATGCTTCTATACCAGTCATGTAGGACATGAGTAACACGTTGCTCCTCTTAGAATTTAAAAGTTCTCTACAAAGACTTAAAACACTGACCCTTCCCCAATCTTACTGGATATCTAAATGCCTCCTGATTATTTGGAATCTTTCTGAGGCACATAGAGTTCCACCTGATTAGGTCCACTTGAAGAATAGTCTTCTGGAATTTTCTAAGGATTCATATGTAGTAAAATCACAACACACAACCAATGAAAGGAACCAATAGTTTTCAAATGATTATTTTATTCCAGTTTCTACCTAGGGTCCTTTGCATATATTTTACCAATTCATCTATTGATGGACCTTTAGATGTGTTTTTCTGTACCTTGGTTATTGCAGTTAACTCTAGGATGCAGATATCTCTTCAACATAATTATTTCATTTCCTTAGGAGATATTCCCAGAAGTGAAATTGCCAGGGCACATGGTAGTTCTATTTTAATTTTTTGAGGAACCTCCATATTATTTTCCATAGTGGATGCACCAATTTACATGCTTATCAATAGTACACAGGATTTCCTTTTTACCACATCCTTGCCAACACTTATTTCTTTTTGATAATAGCCATTCTGACAGGTGTGAGATACAATCTCATTGTGGTTTTAATTTGTATTGTCCTGATGATTAGCAATGTTGAGCACATTTTCATGTACCTGTTGCCCATTTAGATGTCTTCTTTGGAAAAAATGTCTATTCACAATCTCTGCCCATTTTTTTTCCATCTGGTTGTTTGCTATTGAGTTGCATAAGTCTTTCATATATTTAGTATATTAATCCCTTATCAAATATACAATTTGCAAATATTTATTACCATTTGGTAGATTGCCTTTACATTTTGTTGATGGTTTCCTTTGTTGTACATAAGCTTTTTAGTTTGATGTAGTCCCACTTGTTTATTTTTGCTTGTATTCCCTTTGCTCTTGGTATCAAATCCAAAAAAATTTAGCACCAAGACTGATTATCTGAAAAAATAATCACCAAGCTTACCACTTTTGTTTTCTTCTAGAAGTTTCATCGTTTCAGGTTTTATGTTCAAGTCTTTAATCCATTTTGAGTTGATTTTTTGTGTATGATGTAAGATAGCAGTGCAGTTTCATTCTTTTGCATGTGGCTGTCCAGTTTTCCCAACACCATTTATTGAAGAGACTGTCCTTTCTCCATTGCATATTCTTGGCTTCTTTGTTATACATTAGTTGACCATATCCATGTGGGTTTATTTCTGCCTTCTCTATGTTGTTCCATTTATCTGTTTTTATGCCAATACAATATTGTTTTGAATACTGTAGCTTTGCAAAATAGTTAGGAATCAGGGTGATGCCTCCAGCTTTTTTCTTCTTTCTCAAGATTGCTTTAACAGGGTATTTTGTGGTTCCATACAAGTTTTAGGTTTGATTTTTCTATTTCTGTGAAAAAATGCCATTGGAATTTTTAAGGGATTGAATCAAATCTGTAGATTACTTTGGGCAATATGGACATTTGAACAATATTAATTAATTAATTAATATTAATGAGCATGGGATATTTTTCCATTTATTTGTGACTTCTTCAATGTTTTTTTTATCAATGTCATAGTTTTCAGTGTACAGGTCTTTCACTGTTGAAGTGTGACAGTGTAACAGTATATACTGTTAAATGGAATCTGTGGTTTTGGTATGAATGAGAAATGATAGGAAGGAAGAAATGGACTAAATAAAAGCACTTACTTTAAGGATAGCAGTTGACGAAAGTGAATTTTCAAAGAAAGGCAGAGCATCTATGTATTGAGTTCAATGACTCTCTGAACACCCAATCTTCACTTCACTTCACCTCATCCACACTCATCTTTGGAGATGATTCTTGAGACTCATGCCAGATTTTCTATATCAGAATGCTAGGACTGAAGCACCAGAGAATGTAATTTTCATAAACATATTACATGATTCTTCTATACACTATAATTTGAGATCTTACTATCTTGTCTTTAGTTTCTTATTTTATTTTTCCCTACCTTTCCCAGTCCCATCCAGTCTGACTCCACTTCCCAATTTACCCAGCTTTGAAGAAATATTTTATTTTATTAAAAGCTCTCTTGTCACTACATGCATTCAACATTTTGTCCTTTTTCCTTTTGTTTCATCCTCTTATAAATGTTAAATCAATGTCAGCAGCCTTGTCTTGCTCATACACCTGATCTAATGAATCTTGTTTGAGGAATTGCCAGTTGGGAGGATAGAACTCACTAATAAACTGTTGTCACCAACCCAGATGGATTATCAGAAATTATTTTATGCATCCTTAATCTGTCCTGCTCCATTACTTTTTAAAAATAAATTTTATTTATTTATTTATTTTTTTCTGGGTTGGGTCTCTGTTGCTGTGCACTAGCTTTCTCTAGTTGTGGTGAGCGGGGGGCTACTCTTCATTGTGGGGTACAGGCTTCTCATTGCAGTGACTTCTCTTTGCTGCAGAGCACAGGCTCTAGGCAAGTGGGCTTCAGTAATTGTGGCGTGCGGGCTCAGTAGTTGTGGCTCACAGGTTCTAGAGTGCAGGCTCAGTAGTTATGGTGCATGGGCTTAGTTGCTCTGCAGCATGTGTGATATTCCCGGACCAGGGCTCGAACCTGTGTCCCCTGCATTGGCAGGCAGATTCTTAACCACTGCACCACCAGGGAAGTCCCCCCATTAATTTTTAATGCAAAAACATTTCCATCCTCTTAAAGTCTCCTCCTCTCCACTACCCCCTTCTTTCCTGAAAGTGCTATGCTTGCTTATAACCCTGAAATTCAGCCTGTAATACTCCTTCTACCGAAAGTACCCAACCCTGTCCTTTGTTTCCTGGCTCTTAGCTACTTTCATTTCATGTTCACTTTAAATGTTTCCTATTTATGAAATCTTTCCTGACCTCCTAAGATAGACTTAACTTCTCTGTCCTTTGAGACACTATTAAGATTTCTATCATAGCACTACATTTATCATCCAATCTGGGACACTTTAGAAAGTAAAAGGATACTAGCAAAAATTACATTATCCCCGGTTAAATTGTGTCAGTCCTGATAAAACTGGCATGTGTGGTCTCTCTATTTCATAACTATGTTCACTTTAGTGTCTTCTCCTACCAAGATCCTCAGTGACAGTTCCATATTAATATTTTCCTCCCAACTTCTAGTATAGTCCCTGGCACTTAGTCCCTGGTTGGTTGAGTTTATGAATAAATGAGGATTGAGTCTGCAAACAGCATCAAAGAAAAAAAAGTATGGGGACCAGGCACTGTGAATTGGGCTGGTGAACTTTTCTCCATTTCTGTCCATCCATTTTCTTGACGCTCACCTCTGCTCTGGCACATGACTCATTCTGTTCATTCTGCATCATTCCATTTTTATTGTTTTCTTTTAAGCTGGAGACAAGGAGTTGAAAAAGATAATCAGAAATAGCTCTTAACTGTCAAATAAAAATGTTTCTCTCTTGAGAGGTTTTATAACAATGAATATCTTATTTTAATATTTTATTGTTCCCCTTTGCCAAATATTTTAGGAGATCAAAGATGTTTTCCCCCAAATTTCTGTATCTAAACATATTTTTAAAAATTTCTTTGCTTGCTTTGAAACAAAATTGTCTAAAAATATGTTGTTGATCTTGGTCTCCTAATGCATTGATAATCATGCCAAGCTCAGTGAATAATTATGAAACTACTTAAAATGTTGAATTTTTTCCCACATTTTTGTGCTACCATACCCTCATCCATCCATCAGTTTTGCATGCATTGAATCTTGAAGGTAGGACACTGTTGTAGGTGCTGGGGATTCAGAGATGAATGAGACATAAGCCCTACCAGGATTGAGTTTACAATCAAACAAAAGTTGTCCCTGACCACTTAAACAACTCACCCGAAAATGCTGCTTTACTCTGTGCTTTATGCTTTACACACATACATATATCCACAACTGGAACATTTGCCAAAAATTTCCATGGGGACTGATATATATCTCATGGTAATAACAAATAATATGGGCATTTGTTTAGATAGAGGCTAAGGTAATCTGATAAAAATACTATAAAATATAGTGACTGCCTAGTTATTGGTGGGAGGCCAAGGGGAGAGACAGCAGGGAAGGTTTCCCAAGGGGCAGAAGGAACTCTGGGAATTTTGAGTTTATTCATTATTGTGACTTTGGTAACAACTTCACAGGCATATACATAAATCAAAAAATATCAAATTATGTAGTTTAAATATGTACACATTATTGTTTTTCAATTTTATACATCTATAAAACTGTTAAAACCATTGTAGCTTAAATAAATATTTATTTGTCTCTCACGTATATTTGTTCTGTATCATCTGTCATAGGAGTTCTACTTCTCAGATTATTCAGGGACCAAGATTGCTTTCACCTTTTTGTTTCTTCATCTTTCTAGGGTGTTGCCTTCATCTGCATAGCTATTGTTGGTTTTCTACTATATCTTCTGATATACTTCATGAGAAGAAGAAAAAACTACACTCCAGGGAAAAAAGTAATCTTAAATCAGAGATTATATGGAATTTGCACTTAACCCTTCTAGTCATATTTCTTTCCCCAAATTTGATCATATAGCCACACATATCTGCAAGGGAAACTACAAAATGTGAACCCTAAAGAGATGGCTTTGTGTCTGACTTAAACTCTAATAGAAAGGAAGAAAGAGAGAATTGGATTTGGCAAGACAACTAGCCATCTGCACAGTACCTTTATTTATTGAGTGCATACTCTGTGCTATGCTCTGTGCTAATTGTTTTATTATATTACTAATTTGTTCCTCCCAACTCTTCTATGAGAAAGATGTGATTGTTGACCATATCTAAAAGGTGAATAAAACACATAGGGACACACAGCTTGCATACAGTGTAATTTCATGGTTTCAGTTACATAGACTGTGGAATTAACATTGCCCCTTGAGTTAGGTAATGAATGGTCATCACAACTGAGCCCTATGGCCCTGTCTAGGACTTAGGGAAGTTAATGAACCTTCCCAAGTTACTTGCACAGCTGGTAAGTGACAGAACTGGGATTTAAAAGTGGCATGGATGGCTCCAGACCTTGTGCTCTTACTAGCCACACAAAACTGTGTGCTAACGTGTTAGGTAGTGACTATGCCTTAATGTCGTACCCCTCTCAGCTAACTAATTTTAATTTTAATTGGGCTTTTATGGAAGAAAATTATCATGCATAGGTTAAATCAGCTGTTGGCAATTTTTTAATGTAAGGGTCCAGATAGTAACTCTTTGAAGTTTTCAGCATGTATGGTCTCTGTCACAGATACTCAGCTCTATCATTATAGTGTGAAAACATCCATAGACAACATGTAAATGAATAAGAATGGCTGTGTTCCAGTAAAACTTTATTTTCAAAAGCAGGCACTGGACCAAATTTGACTCACAGGAAGTAGTTTATAATCCCTAGATTAGATAGAAATTTTAGGCCAATGCAGGATGAATTAGGTCAGGTTGATATCTCTTTTGTACAATGAGAATGACTTTTATCTACATGTACCACCACTGCTAACTTAAAAGGAAATAGGAGCTGTAGGTTGGCATCATAGATCTTGCCCTGAGCCATTCTACTTTGTACCAAAGAGCTTACTCTAAAATTTTAAACTTAATTTCTAGATTTGAAACATTACCAAGTAAAACCTGTAAATATCAATGAATTATTGTAAGAAATTAAAGCTCCTAAGAGACTGAGATAATGTGAATTATTTTTTCTGTTTTTATGGGGCACCATCCCTTCCAGCACACGTAGTATACTTGATTGTCCAATAAGTCTTCAACAGACCACACCCTCTCATGCTTCCTCCAGGCCACAACTACTATCATTACCCCCAGTTAGGATATTCTTCCTCTCCTCTCTGCTTGGTCAATCCCCATCCATCTTTTAAGGTCTAGGGCAAATGATGCCTCTTCTTTGAAGCTTGTGACTGACCATCCTCCTACTTTTAACAAATTATTTTTCCCTTATCTTTACTCCTCTGGACTGTCTTACTCTGTCATTGAATTAGCTCTGTATTTTTCTGTCCTCCTGATGAAGAGTGAACATCCTGACAAGTATTGATAGAACTGTGATTGTTCATTTTCATGTCTCTTACATCTAGGACAGCACCTGGCACATAGTGAAAACAGAACACATGCTACTGAAAAATAAATGATCTTACTTAGCAATATGCTGTGGTGTCTTAGTGACAAGGATGCAGTGGTAATTCATAAATGCTTATTAAACAACTTCATCAGTCTTATTAACTCTAGATGAGTTGCTATTTTTAATTAAAAGGAGTTAAATTGACTCAAAGATTAATAAAGGAGGTGGTGAATGCCACTCTCTGTTTGCAAAGAAAAATTACATATAAAGGGTAAATTTTGAACATTTTTATTATTTCCTAATCAAATTCTAATTCTGTTGTTTCATTATTTAGAACCCATCAATGGTTGCTCATTCTCTCCCCAAATGAGGGCCAAACCCTCAGCAGAGGTGTTCTCAACATTGGCTTCACATCTGTATCACATGGGGAGCTATTATAAGATGCCCATGCTTGGGTTCCAACCCAGACCAATTAAATGAAGATCTCTGGGAGGAGAACACAAGCATCAGAATAGTTTGAATCTACCTGGGTGATTCCAATATGCAACCCAGGTTAAAAACCATTGAGCATGACCTGTAGTTAAGGTTCTCACCCCTAATTATTTTGCGTGGTAAAAAGTTTAAGTTTTTTTTTTTTTGGTCGTATGCGGGCCTCTCACTGCTGTGGCCTCTCTCGCTATGGAGCACAGGCTCCGGACGCACAGACCCAGTGGCCATGGCTCACGGGCCTATCTGCTCCATGACAGGTGAGATCTTCCCGGACCGGGGCACGAACCCATGTCCCCTGCATTGGTAGGCAGACTCTCAACCACTGCGCCACCAGGGAAGCCCAAAAGTTTAAGTTTTAACTCTAATGTCATGGGAAGCAGTGTGGTCTTCATGTCTTAAAAAGATAAGTTTCCATTGTGAGGCATGTAGAAGGTAGAGGGGCAAGAGTGGAAGATAAGTGGTCCAGTTAGTAGGCTATTGATGTAGTAAGTTATAATTGTAACACTCAATGACTTCTAGAGGGAGAAAGTGTTTTCTGCTTAATTCTTAGTTACCCATTAATTCTGTTAATTAAAAGAACACGTTTTCCAAGCTTTAAAGTAAATTGCAGTTTTATTGTGCATGTATGTCACATTTGTCATGCCATATAATCCTTTTTAATTATTGAAGGACGTCATGAACACTAAACATCAAAAGCTTTATGTAATTATGTCTGACTTGCAAACATCTCATATGTGTACTCAGAGATAGCCACTGCACTGGTAACTTTTATGGTGCATTTTACAACATGTAAAATTTAATATGCTTTTGAATAATCACTTTCATCTAAAACTTCAGTAGTTAATATGCACACAAATTAAAGTTTGTTAAGAAGGTAAATGCCGAGGAGACCTTCAAGATGGTGGAGGAGTAAGAAGTGGAGATCACCTTCCTCCTTACAAATACATCAGAAATACATCTATATGTGGAACAACTCCTTCAGAACACCTACTGAATGCTGGCAGAAGACCTCAGACTTCCCCAAAGGCAAGAAACTCCCCACATACCTGGGTAGGACAAAAGAAAAAAACAGAGACAAATGAATAGGAATGAGACCTGCACCTCTGGGAGGGAGCTGTGAAGGAGGAAAAGTTTCCACACACTAGGAAGTCTCTTCACTGGCAGAGATGGGGGTGAGGTGGGGACAGTGGCGGGGAGGAAGCTTTGGAGCTATGGAAGAGAGTGCAGCAATAGGGGTGCAGAGGGCAAAGCGGAGAGATTTCTGCACAGAGGATCACTGCTGACCAACACTCACCAGCCTGAGAGGCTTGTCTGTTCACCCGCCAGGGTGGGTGGAGGCTGGAGCTGAGGCTCAGACTTCAGAGGTCAGATCCCAGGGAGAGGACTGGGATTGGCTGTGTGAACACAGCCTGAAGGGGGCTAGTATGCCACAGCTAGCCGAGAGAGAATCCAGGAAAAAGTCTGGAACTGCTTAAGAGTCAAGGGACCATTGTTACAGGGTGCGAGAGGAGAGGGGATTCAGAGCACAGCCTAAACGAGCTCCAGAGACAGAGACGGGCATGAGACGTGGCTATCAGCACGCACACCAGAGATGGGAATGAAACACTAAGGCTGCTGCTGCAGCCACCAAAAAGCCTGTGTGCAAGCACAGGTCACTATCCATAACTCCCCTCCTGGGAGCCTGTGCAGCCTGCCACTGCCAGGGTCCTGTGATCCAGGGACAAGTTTCCCAGAAGAACACAAGGCCCACCTCAGGCTGTTGCAATGTCACACTGGCCTCTGCTGCCACAGGCTCGCCCTGAATTCTGTACCCCTCCCTCCCACTGGCCTGAGTGAGCCAGAGTCCCCTAATCAGCTGCTACTGTAACCCCGTCCTTTCTGAGCAAAGAACAGATGCCCTCAGGCAGCCTACATGCAGAGGCGTGGCCTGATTCAAAGCTGAACCCCAGGAGCTGTTCAAACAAAGAAAAGAAAGGGAAATTTCTCCCAGCAGCCTCAAGAACAGCATATTAAATTTCCACAATCAACCTGATATATACTGCATCTCTGGAATACCTGACTAGACAATGAACCATCCCAAAATTGAAGTTGTGGACTTTGGGAGCAACCGTACACTTGGGGTTTGCTTTCTGCCTCTAATTTGTTTCTGGTCTTATGTTTATCTTTGTTTAGGACTTAGAGTTTATTATCACTGGCAGATTTGTTTATTGATTTGCTTGCTCTCTTCCTTTTTTTAAAAAAAAAATATGTATTTTTGCTTTTCTCTTTTTGTGAGTGTGTATGTGTATGCTTCCTTGTGTGATTTTGTCTCTGTAGATTTGCTTTTACCATTGGTGCTATGGTTCAGTCTGTCCATACTTTTTTTCTTTTTTAAAATTACTTTTAATTTTTTTATTTTAATAACTTTATTTTATTTTTTTCTTTCTTTCTTTTTTTCTCCCTTTTCTTCTGAGCTGTGTGGCTGACAGGGTCTTGGTGATCCAGCTGGGTGTCAGGCCTGAACCTCTGAGGTGGGAGAGCCAAGTTCAGGACATTTGTCCACCAGAGACCTCCCGGCTCCACATTATATTAAACAGTGAAAGCTCTCCCAGAGATCTCTGTCTCAAAGCTAAGACCCAGCTCCACTCAATGACAAGCAAGATACAGTGCTGGACACCCTATGGCAAACAACTAGCAAGACAGTAACACAATTCCACCCATTAGCAGAAAGGATGCATGAAATCATAATAAGGTCACAGACACCCTGAAACACACCACTGCATGCCATCCTGCCCATCAGAAAGAAAAGATCTAGCCTCATCCACCAGAATACAGACACCAGTCCCCTCTACCAGGAAGCCTACAGAACCCACTGAACCAACCTTACCCATTGGAGGCAGCCACCAAAAACAACAGGAACTACGAACCTGCAACCTGTGAAAAGGTGACCTCAAACACAGTAAGCTAAGCAAAATAAGAAGACAGAGAAATGTGCAGCAGATGAAGGAGCAAGGCAGAAACCCACCAGACCAAACAAATGAGGAGGAAATAGGAAGTCTACCTGAAAAATAATTCAGAGTGATGATGATCCAAAATCTTGGAAATAGAATGGAGGAAATACAAGAAATGTTTAACAAGGACTGAGAAGAACTAAAGAGCAAATAAACAATGATGAACAAAACAATAAATGAAACTTAAAATTCTCTAGAAGGAATCAAACAGAATAACTGAGGCAGAAAACAGATACATGACCTGGAGGATAAAATAGTGGAAATAACTACTACAGAGCAGAATAAAGAAAAAGAATGAAAAGAATTGAGGACAGCCTCAGAGGCCTCTGGGACAACATTAAACACACCAACATTCAAATTATAGGGGTCCCAGAAGAAGAAGAGAAAAAGAAAGGTATTCAGAAAATATTTGAAGAGATTATAGTTGAAAACTTCTGTAATATGGGAAAAGAAATAGTCAATGAAGTCCAGGAAGTACAGAGAGTCCCATAGAGGATAAACCCAAGGAGAAACATGCCAAGACACATATTACTATCAAAAATTAAATACAAAGGAAAAAGGTATTAAATGCAGCAAGGGAAAACAACAAATGACATACAAGGGAATCCCCATAAGGTTAACAACTGATCTTTCAGCAGAAACTCTGCAAGCCAGAAGGGAGTGGCAGGACATATTTAAAGTGATGAAGGAAAAAAACCTACAATCAAGATTACCCTGCCCAGCAAGGATCTCATTCAGATTTGATGGAGAATTAAAACCTTTACAGACAAGCAAAAACTAAGAGAATTCAGCACCACCAAACCAACTTTACAACAAATGTTAAAGGAACTTCTCTAGGCAGGAAACACAAGAAAAGGAAAAGATCTACAATACCAAACCCAAAACAATTAAGAAAATGGTAATAGGAACATACATATTGATAGTTACCTTAAATGTAAATGGATGAAATGTTCCAACCAAAAGACATAGACTGGCTGAATTGTTACAAAACCAAGACCTGTATATATGCTGTCTACAAGAGACCCACTTCAGAACTAGGGACACATACAGACTGAAAGTGAGGGATTGGAAAAAAAATATTCCATGCAAATGGAAATCAAAAGAAAGCTGGAGTAGCAATTCTCAAATCAGACAAAATAGACTTTAAAATAAAGACTGTTACAAGAGACAAAGAAGGACACTACATAATGATCAAGGGATCAATCTGGAAGAAGATATAGCAATTGTAAATATTTATGCACCCAACATAGGAGCATCTCAACACCTAAGGCAAATGCTAACAGCCATAAAAGGGGAATTCAACAGTAAAACAATCATAGTAGGGGACTTTAACACCAGACTTTCAGCAATGCAGTGATCATCCAAAATGAAAATAAATAAGGAAACACAAGCTTTAAATGATACATGAAACAAGATGGATTTAATTGATATTTATAGAACAATTCCATCCAAAACCAACACAATACACTTTCTTCTCAATTGTTCATGGAACATACTCCAGGATAGATCATATCTTGGGTCAGAAATCAAGCCTTGGTAAATTTAAGTAAATTAAAATTGTATCAAGTATCTTTTCTGAACACAACATTATGAGACTAGATATCAATTACAGGAAAAAAAATCTGTAAAAAATACAAACACATGGAGGTTAAAAAACACACCACTAAATAACCAAGAGATCTCTGAATAAATCAAAGAGGAAATTTTAAAATACCTAGAAACAAATGACAATGAAAACATGACAACACAAAATCTATGGGATGCAGCAAAAGCAGTTCTAAGAGGGAAGTTTATAGCAAGGTGATCCTACCACAAGAAACAAGAAACATCTCAAATAAACAACCTAACCTTACACCTAAAACAATTCGAGAAAGAAGAACAAAGAAACCCAAAGTTAGAAGAAGGAAAGAAATCATAAAGATCAGATCACAAATAAATGAAAAAGAAATGATGGAACCAATGGCAAAGATCAATAAAACTAAAAGCTGGTTCTTTGAGAAGATAAACAAAATCGATAAACCATTAGTCAGACTCATCAAGAAAGAAAAGGGAGAAGACTCAAATCAACAGAGTTAGCAATGAACAAGGAGAAGTAACAACTGATACTGTAGAAATACAAAGAATCATGAGAGATTACTACAAGCAACTATATGCCAATAAATGAACAACCTGGAAGAAATGGAAAAACTCTCAGAATAGCACAACCTTCCAAGACTGAACCAGGAAGAAATAGAAAATATAAACAGACCAATCACAAGCACTGAAATTGAAACTGTGATTAAAAATCTTCCAACAAACAAAAGCCCAGGACCAGATGGCTTACCAGGCGAATTCTACCAAACATTTAGAGGAGAGCTAACACCTATCATTCTCAAACTCTTCCAAAGTATAGCAGAGGGACAAACACTCCCAAACTCATTCTACGAGGACACTATTGCCCTGATACCAAAACCAGACAAAGAAGTCACAAAGAAAGAAAAGTACAGGTCCATATCACTGATGAACATAGATGCAAAAATCCTCAACAAAATACTAGCAAACAGAATCCAACAGCACATTAAAGGGATTATACACCATGATCAAGTGGGTTTTATCCCAAGAATGCAAGGATTCTTCAACATACGCAAATGAATCAAAGTGATACACCATATTAAAAAAATTGAAGGAGAAAAACCATATGATCACCTCAATAGATGCAGAAAAAGCTTTTGACTAAATTCAAAATCTATTTATGATAAAAACCTTCCAAAAAGTAGGCATAGAGGGAACTTTCATCAACATAATAATGACCATATATGACAATGCCACAGCCAACATTGTTTTCAGTTGTGCAAAACTGAAACCATTTCCTCTAAGATCAGGAAGAAGACAAGTTTGTCCACTCTCACCACTAGTTTTCAACATAGTTTTGGAAATTTTGGCCACAGCAATCAGAGAACAAAAAGAAATAAAAGGAATTCAAATCAGAAAAGAAGTAGAACTGTCACTGTTTGCAGATGACATGGTACTATACATGGATAATCCTAAAGATGCTACCAGAAAGCTACCAGAGCTAATCAAAGAATTTGGTAAAGTAGCAGGATACAAAATTAATGCACAGAAACCTCTTGCATTCCTATACACTAATAATGAAAGATCTGAAAGAGAAATTAGGAAACACTCCCATTTACCATTGCAACAAAAAGAATAAAATACCTAGGAATAAACCTATTTAAGGAGACAAAAGACCTGTATACAGAAAACTATAAGACACTGTAGAAAGAAATTAAAGGTGATACAAATAGGTGGAGAGATATACCATGTTCCTGGATTGAAAGAATCAATATTGCAAAAATGACTATACTACCCAAAGCAATCTACAGATTCAATGCAATCCTTATCAAACTACCACTGGCATTTTTCACAGAAGTAGAATAAAAAATTTCACAATTTGTATGGAAACACAAAAGACCCCAAATTACCAAAGCAATCTTGAGAAAGAAAAATGGATCTGGAGGAATCAGGCTCCCTGGACTTCAGACTGTCCTAAAAGTTACAGTAATGAAGACAGTATGGTACTGGCACAAATAAAGAAATATAGTTCAATGGAACAGGATAGAAAGCTCAGAAATAAACCCATGCACATAGGGTCACCTTATTTTAGATAAAGAGGCAATAATATACAATGGTGAAAAGACAGCCTCTTCAACAAGTGGTGCTGGGAAAACTGAACAATTACATGTGAAAGAATGAAATTAGAACACTTCCTAACACCATACACAAAAATAAACTCAAAATGGATTAAAGACCTAAATGTAAGAGGAAAAATTCTTAGAGGAAAATATAGGCAGAAAACTCTTTTACATAAATCACAGCAGGATCTTTTTTGACCCACCTCCTAGAGGAATGGAAATAAAAACAAAAATAAAGAAATGGAACCTAATGAAACTTAAAAGCTTATGAACATCAAGGAAACCATAAATAAGACAAAAAACAACCTTCAGAATGGGAGAAAATATTTGCAAATGAAGCAACTGACAAAGGATTAATCTCCAAAATTTAAAAGCAACTCATGCAGCTGAATATCAAAAAAAGAAACAACCCAATTCAAAAATAAGCAGAAGACCTAAATAGACTTCTCTCCAAAGAAGATATACAGATTCCCATAAACACATGAAAGGATACTCAACATCACTAATCATTACAGAAATGCAAATCAAAACTACAATGAGGTATCACCTCACACCAGTAAGAATGCCATCATCAAAAGATCTACAAATAATAAATGCTGGAGAGGGTGTGGAGAAAAGGGAACCCTCTTGCACTGTTGGTGGTAATGTAAATTGATACAGTCACTATGGAGAACAGTATGGAGGTTCCTTATAAAACAAAAATAAAACTACCATACGACCCATGGGTATATACTCTGAGACAAACATAATTCAAAAAGAGTCATGTACCACAATGTACATTGCAGCTGTATTTACAATAGCCAGGAAATGGAAGCAACCTAAGTGTCCATCAATAGATGAATGGATAAAAAAGACATGGCACGTATATACCGTGGACTATTACTCAGCCATAAAAAGAAATGAATTTGAATTCTTTGTAGTGAGGTGGGTGGACCTAAAGTCTGTCATACGGAATGAAGTTAGTCAGAAAGAGAAAAACAAGTACCATATGCTAACACGTATATATGGAATCTAAAAAAAAAAAAAAAAAAAAGTTTTTGAAGAAACTAGGGGTAGGACAGGAATAAAGATGCAGATGTATAGAATGGACTTTAGGACATGGGAAGGGGGAAGGGTAAGCTGGGACAAAGTGAGAAAGGGGCTTGGACATAAATACACTCCCACATGTAAAATAGATACCTAATGGGAAGCAGTCACGTAGCACAGGGAGATCAGCTCTGTGCTTTGTAACAAGCTAGAGGTGTGGGAGGGAGACACAAGAGGGAGGAGATATGGTGATATATGTATATGTATAGCTGATTCACTTTGTTATAAGGAAGAAACTAACACAACATTTTAAAGCAATTATACTCCAATAAAGATGTTAAAAAATCTTTTTTAAACAACATATATATATATATGAATGTGTATATATATATGTATATATATATATATATAAGAAGTTAAATGTGTAATGAGCAGAGGGGAAAAATAAAATGTTTCTGAATTAAGAAAAAAACATTTTTATTACACGTTTCATTATGTTTCAGAGTCATTGTGTGACTTCTGCACATGGATGCTTGCAGTTGTTTCTCCTGATTCTTAAAATCCTTCCAAAATGTGTCATGTAGCTGCCTCTTGTCCTTCTCTCTAAATCTAAATGAGGCTTCCTCTAATTGAAACATCTATAAGGGTCATATGGATGTCCTACCCATTTATACACCAAGCAAATATCTATTGAGCACCTCCTTTGAATGCTACCCTGTATGAGGCCCTGTAATTGACAAAACTAGCATAATCTTTTCCCTAATGGAATACAGAATCTAAAGGATCTTCAGTCTGGTAATTCATACATTCAACAAACATTTATTGAGGTTCTACAATATTCAAGGCATATTTCTAAGGGTTTGGAAACTTAAAATTGAATCTAGCACACCCACAGACAACACATAAACATACAAAACAGTCTTCAAATGACATATGACAGAGAGTTAAAGCAAGTGTATGAGTCAGTGGTTCATAAAGTCAAAATTGTTATTTATCTATAGGTAAAAAGATTTCAAGTGCTATGGGAGTATAAAAAAGGGTGCAATTACACCAACTGGAGGCTTGGGGGGAATTGGGGAGGAATTCATGAAGTTAAAGGCATGGGATGTGGATCCTGAAAGATGAGAAAGATTGTGTTTCCAAAAATAAGTGGAGTACCTTCTTTCTAAAGCACTCACATGAGCAAAGTCAGGGAGAGAATTAAAGTGGAACTGTGTATAATTCTAATAGAAATGTGTGCAATCTTATTTTCTCAAAGGCTCAGTGCCCGAACTTGAGAAATAAGTATAGGATAAGTGATGGTTTGGCACTTTAAGTAAGGGACTCTGATATCAAAACAGTTATCCTCCAAAACAAGATATATTCAAAATCAAGAAAAGCCAGCTTCTTTGCCCCTAAATTATCAATTGACACATCTGGGTTTGCTTAAAGTTAGTTGTTGACAATGACCTAATAATTCTCATGCAGTGAGGTTTATTTCCATTTTTGGATACTTGTCCTTCTTTTTGTTTTGGGGTACCTTTCAATATTTCATTTATCCCTTAAGGCAAGGTAGTCTTCTATTGGTTTTTGTGCTATATAGTCAGCCCAACCAGTATCAGTGGCCTGGAGAGCTGTGTAGGGTTTAAATAAATGGTGCTCAGTGCAGAGCTGATGGTTGGAACACATGGCACCTCCAGGTAATCATAAGTGTGACATTTTGGTAGTGTTTCTACATGCCAGCCGTTTCCAGAGAACTTGACACCCACAAACATACTTACCCCTCATCTCGGCCAGGTAATAAATACTGTTATCTGTCTCATTTTACAAAGAAGAATATTGAGGTCCAGGCGTTCAAATGTCTTTAACCAAGGTCATACAATTAAGATATTGTTAAACCCAGGTCATGAAAAGCAAATGCCGATATTGACAACATCACGCTTTCTGAGTTCAGACACTGTTCAAAGCTTCACTCATTTGTCTCAGTACATCTTCAGGCTTACTTTATAGTCACAAGACTTATTAACTTCTAGAGTCATTCTATCTGGATTCAGTATCTCGAGAACAGGACCTAAATAAGTTGGCTGTCTTTAGCGCAATGAAAGCATTGGAAAGAAGTCAAAACTCGTCAAACAAAAGAAGCCATCAGTAAATCAAACAAATTGCTGGCGTGGATGGGAGCAAAGTGCTATATTCTAGCAGAATTCCATAGTAACTATTGTATGGAGCTCTCAAGCAGAGTGATGTCAGCAAGATGAAATCTGAGGTCTGAGGAGAGGGGCACAATGTACATAACTGGAAACATGATAGCATGGGAATGCTGGGAAAACAGCAGTTGCCAGAAGTCAGTAGATCCTTGCAGGACAAGGTTTTATAATTCTGGTATCTGTTTTTGTGGACATGAAACAACAGTTTTCCAAATAGAATTGGTGAGTTAGTAAGAGAATACTATTAAGGACACATTAGAAGACAGGACATTAGGTCATCATGGTCATACTAAAAGGAGAACTATGATTTAGGATGGAGCAGAATCAGGCAGGATAGACTCACAGGAGACTGAGCTAAGAGACAGCCAGTCTGAATTCCCAGCCTTGCTGAGTCATGGCATCCTGGCCCAGTTTTTAAAGGAAGGGCTTTTGGTAAGCAATTCTGCTGTGCCATTTCTTCACCTTCCACTCTCCTGGGCATGATGCAGTATGATTGTTCTATATGGCAAACTAATTTAAGACAGTCCAGTTGGGACTCCTCCATTTCTAACCAATTTCCAAAGGAATTTAAAGGCTTTAGGGACAACAAGGTTAAGGGGAGAGCATTTTTTTTTAAGTGAAATTTGTCATTGGGAAAATATTTTAGTCTGAGGTCAGTCTGGAAGCAGAATAATCATCAGGACATTGACATTTCCATGTCAAAGAGGAACTCAGAGTTAATGAAGGAAATACTGACCCATTTCTGCACTGAAATTTTATTTAACTGAGCTAATAACTGTTTATGAGTGCAATGAGTTCAACTCCAAATTTTTGTGAAATCTGAGGCTGAAGAAAAACAAAGACTTGGTAAAAATGTCTTTTAAATTCCTAGAAAATAATATTCCACGCCCTGAAATTGTTTTCAATAAAATATTAGTGAATATACAATACTAATATTTTCATATGCAATAGCTAAATAAAGGAGATGTTTTTTATGTGTTTACACAATACCACAACATTCATAAAGAAGTGTTTTTACATGTTTGAAAATATAATTGGACTACTACAAAATGTTTTACTTTCTAATAGGTTATATGGAGAACAATTTAAATTGAAGTTCACTTAAGTGGTTAAACTTGTTAGGCAGTGACTTGTACTGCCCTTAAAGCATTCTGGTATTTTTCTGTGATGGCAAATGTTGCAATATTATACTTAATAGAATATAATTATTCCTTGATAACATCTGAATAACTTAATATAGCCTCACAGGTGAATAGGTATTTATGTATGGAAAATTCTTCCATTTTTTTTTTCTTTGTAAGAAAACACATGGTATTTTAAATGCATTCACTTCTTTCTAGAAGTATAGAAACTTAGAACTTCCATGCTTTTAAAGTTTGAGTAAATACAGTAATGAGAGAGACACAGATTTTGGTCTTAGGGTTTACAACATAATGGGAGATATGGACAAGAAAACAGAAAAGTCATCATGTATGTTGGACATCCAGTGTAAATGAGGTATCTAACTCTGAGCAGATGGGAGAGACATGGGTGTCAGGGATATTTTAGGATCAATGTGCTAAGAATTGAATGCTTTGGGTAGAAAAATGTGCTATCATTTTTGGTACCTGTGTGTTAAATGATAGAAATCTATTTATTCATTAGTTAATAATGGCCTTACTTCTCTGACCATCATATCACCAGTTTGAAGGAGAAGGCAACCTACTGCCTTTGCACATCCTTAGAAGATCCTTAAGTTCTACCTTGAGGAGCTGTAGACTATAGAAGTGGTGACCTACATGAGAAATGGAAGGATCCTAACCTGCTTCTTCCCACTTCTGATCCTCCCTCTGTATTCTTCTCCTGAGTTGTTACTTAGTTTGAATTTTTGTAATAATGATATGGGGCATAGCAGGGGCATGGAAACACTCAGTAATTACAGCATAAACATTAGTGAACCACTATTTACACTAAATTGGTCTATATTTTGTCTATATACATTGCCCATGGAACAGTATTTATGCATTTGAAATTGTAGCAGATGATAATTATATATCACATTTGATTGTTATCATATGTGGTAATCAATCCATATGTCAGAGAAATACATACTACTCTGCTTAAAAATTATTTCTTGGTCTTGGAAAGAGAGAATCTGAAACAGAATATGCAAAAATAAAAATAAATAGCATGAAAGCAACATTATTGCTTGTTCCAGTCAAGTTCTTTATAATAATAATGAGAAATACCAGATACCAATAATTCAAGAAAAATTATTTTGCTTTTGCACCCTAATTATTTTCAATGCTGCATAACTCATTAATAATGGGAAACTGATATAAAATATTCAAATGAATATACCAGTGTTTATATATGAATCATGAGCTATAACAATCTTGGTTCTGTAATTAAACAAGAGAAAATTTATTTCTAAATGGTGTTTCTTAAATAATGATCAAAAGGCATCTATGCAAAATGGGCCCATCTAAAATATGAGTGTCAAAACAAATTTTTCCAGGAGGAATAAGAATATATAAATGATTTGGCTGGATAGAAATCTATAAGTTGTTAAAAGTTATTATTTTTCAAGTCAAAGAATTTACAAAAAATGTAAAACCAGAGGACAGGATTTAAAATAAATTAATTCAATTTAATTCAAATAATATGTTAAATATGTGTTATGTGCTCAGCACTGAGCTCATGTCAATATTTCTCTCTGTCTTTTATTTAGATGATTTAGTTTTAAACTTCTTCACAACCTTCCAAAATCAGTAGAGACATGGAGAAGCTGAATTTACTGTTGAAAGTAATGGAGAAACTCAAAATAATGGTGGGAAACTATATTGAATAACAAAAAATATAATAAAAATGAAGATGATATTATAATAATAATAATACAAATTGGAACTTTTCTTAGTAATGCATTTTTTTATTCTTGTGAAACCACTAACTACTCTAGACTTGGTAAACTCACCTGAATATTTCTGCATCAAGGAAACAAAACACTTCAAGGTTATTGAGTTTACCATTGAAAAAAAAAAAAAAAAGCCCTGGTATAGAACATTTTCTTTTCTTCATTAGTTAATACAATCTCTTTAACTGGAGTATTACACCTGTGGTTTAAGATTGAAAATGTGATGTGACTCCATTCCAAAAACTAGTAGACAACTCTAGAAAGTTAAAAGCCTGATAGAAATGAGTGGGGAAAAAAACACAAGAACAGGACAAAGAAAATGGTTCAAGTTAATTACTGTGGGGCTTGAATTTAATTTTATTGGGGATCTTCCTTTTAGTGTTCAGTTAGCTGGGCCTTATTTAAAGGCAGTTGTTAAGTTGACAATTTGACCCTTTATTGCTACCTTTCCCTATAGAAATCTTTTGCTGAAATTAATGGTAACACTTGCTTTTCACAAAAGACAGGGATATGTTACCTCTTGAAACCTTTTCAGAAAGGAAATTTAGGTAGTCTGACATTAACAAAGAGTGAATATTCTTTCTGAGCCTCTAGTTTAACATGAACACCTTGAGAATGGGCCAATGATTTTAAATAAAACAGATACGTTTTCTCATCCTTCATTAATTAGTTTAACAAATACTTTAGTGCCTTCTCTAGGACAGGTACTGAGCTGGGCCCTGTAATTGGGTGGTGGGCAAGGCTGCTTTCATGGAATTAAAGTCGGCTACTGAATCCTGATTAAGTGTTCTTGTCCTGTGATACTCCCATACTTTACATATATTTTCTCCCTATCAAGTTAAAATTCCTTTCCAAATAAATTTGAACTTTACATAATCTATTTTAATATTTGTTGTCTGTCAACAAAGTTGCTTATAAAAAAGTTTCTTTGGGAAAACACACAGACTACTCATAAAACAAAACTAATAGGGTATGGTTGAATTTCCCAAGCCTCAGTGGAAAATTAAACTGAATGTACCCTGAATTGTACTACTGAGTTTATTTCTCAGACTGATTTAAAAGTCTACTGAAAGTCAGAATAACTTACTTATGGATCAATAATAAAGTTCAAGAAAGATGGATGTTAATGAAATGGCTGAATATAAAACATTCCAGAAACCTCAATAATGCTGTAAATGTCAATGAAAATATATTTTGTGTTGAAAGGTATGAGTGAGAGGTATTGATGCAGAGTGCATTTTTAGGTGATCTCTATAAGCTCCAGGTGTTGTCAGACAGCATTCAAAGTCAGTCACTTCTCAGAAATATTCTTCCAGCCTATTTTATTACTGTTTCCAAATAGAATATATACACAAAATCATCAAGTGTAATCATACCTTTGCCTTTAACTGGATACCATTCTGGCATCCTAACATGGATAGGTCCTGAAAAATACCCAAAGCATCAAAGAGCCCCCACATATGAATGGAATATTCAGACTGAGAAGATGAAGAACTGGGCATATCCAGATGGGATGTATAAAGTGGTATATGCCTGTTAACCCTAGCTCATTTTTTGGACTGTGAATGGCCTAAGCTCAGCTATCCACCAAGAGCCTATTACAGAAATAAGACCATGAGGAGACCTTGGGACCACTGAGAGAGATTTTTTTAAGTTAGGTGAGAAAACTGTTTGGAAAACCAGTTTCCCTGAGGTTTCTCTGAGGAAAGTTTGGGAACAAGAAGTTTGCTTGGGAGACAATTCTTGGAAGTACCAGGAGGGGAGTGGACTGGAGAATCAGAAAAGGAAACAAAGTCAGAAAAGTGTGTGTTCCTTTGTAGGCTACTCCTATGAGCAACTGGGCTCAATCTCACTGGGGACTCATAGGCAACATTACAGAATATGCGTCAGAATTACCCAACCAAAGGGTGAAAATAATTTTCCAACTCCCCATCTGTCATTGATTTGATTGCTGCTTGCAAGGACATTAATTTTCTGGCACTTCCAGCTTACTCTGCCTGCAGGCCAAGCATACTCCCTCAGCCAAAAAAGTAAAAATAGCCCTTAAGTAACTGCAGTAAGAAAATATCATCATTTAGAGGTGAATTCTGAGGGTTTATGAGCAGTGATACCATAGCATCTACTATGGAGGCACAGAGCTGAAATATTTTTGTCCAGTAAAGTATAACAGGAAAGGATGGATTAGAGCTGATAGGCCTGGCTTTAAATCTTGATTTGTTCGCTTGTCAGTTATGTGACCTTGGTTAAAATTCTCAAAGTTTTTAGCCCCAGTGCCTTTGTTTGTAAACAAAGACAATGTCTGTATCAAATGGGACTAGGGAAATATATAGGTTAACGCAGAGTTAGACACTTATTAGTGTCTAATGACTAGAGATTTGTTGTTTATTCATTCAGTAAATATTTATTAAATATGTATTATGTACCAGCTTGTGGTAGATGAGAGACATAGAGATGAATAAAACAAATATAATACCTCACATATCTTCCCCATACCTCTCCTGGGACTAGGTGCTATCTTTCTGCTGCTCAAGGTTAATCCAAATGTCCACCCTCCCTTCTATCAAAACATATACATGCTTTATTTTATAGGGAGGTACTTTCAGTTTATTTGTAATATCAGAAAATTTTGGAGAAACTAATTCTGACTAAGGCGGCAACCGATGGTATGGTTTAATGCATTACCTTCTCTCCAGACTTTTCTGTCTTTAGAATTTCAGCTAGTAGAAGTGGATATTTTTATCAGGAAATCCTTTATGGTGATTGATGACTTTGTCTGAAAGGAAGGGGAAGAGGGACGTTTTAAATGCTTGCCTTTGGATGGGAATTTTATATCCCTTAGTGCTCACAATCACCCTATGAGACAGGTTTTAGTATTGAGTATCCATATTATATAAAGAAGTTGGAATTTAGAGAGCCATTGATTTGCCCAACGTCACTGAGCCATGAGCCTTGAAAATAAGGATTCAAGGGCTTCCCTGGTGGCGCAGTGGTTGAGAATCCGCCTGCCGATGCAGGGGACACGGGTTCGTGCCCCGGTCCGGGAAGATCCCACATGCCGCAGAGCGGCTGGGCGTCCGGAGCCTGCGTTCCGCAATGGGAGAAGCCACAACAGTGAGAGGCCCGCGTACCACAAAAAAAAAAAAAAAAAAAAAAAAAAAAAAAGAAAGAAAGAAAATAAGGATTCAAAATCATATCTAACTATAAAGTATGTGCATTTTTCTAATGCATGTGACCAGCTGCCCAATGGCACCTGATAAGAGCTTCTGCTTTAACTAAACTACTTAAGTAAGATGATTATATGGCGCATCTCAAAGTGGGAACTGTGGAGAAAATGAGATCTCTGGAATGAGTAATTAGAGTGCTTGCACAGCCACCTCTGAACTCAAACACTCTGATGAACTCTCTAGATCTGATAATATTCCTGGAGTGATCAGAAGATGACAGTCACTTCAAGAATGAGAAGAAACTCTTCCCCTCTTGAGTTGGCATGGTTAAGAGAGGTCCAACATCAGGGTGTCTTGACTCTCAAATGTTACCTAACTAATAGATACCATCCATCACCCCCACTCACACTCATTTCTCCAAAATCATACTTCTTATCTTCTTTTATATCACACAGTGAAAAGGTGACAGAGCCAGGATTCAAAGTCCAGTATGACTCACAGAGTCAGAGCTCTTAAACCCTCAACTCCCCTTGCTTGACAATTGCAATGGCTCATGAGTTGCCTCCAGCACCATAATGTAAGGACTCACCTCAATGACTCTATTTATTCCCTATAAATCTCAGTTTCTGTTAGCCACACTGCCCTCAAACTCTCAAATCAAACCACTTCTTTTGCTGTGCTCCTGTTCTTTCCAGCAATATCTTCTCTTGCCACTATTCAAATTACAGTGACAATTCTCCTCTATACCAATTTTCACTGTCTTTACACCCATCCCTCTCTCTCTAAGCTATAATTTTTGCTTTTTTGATTCTACAGTTCCCTATTATGGGGATCACATTTCCCAAGATTAAGTATTAGATTCATAAAAGAATATGACCCAGGACTCCAGAACTCTCCAGAAGCCAAATTGAATCCTAGGATAAGATTCAGGCACTATAATCCATTTCTATTTAAGGTAGAAATTCGTACAAAATCTGGGAATCTTTCTGGAGGTAGTTAATCTTAGATGCACAGTCAATTCCTGGACACACCCCAGGCAACAGTCACAAGAATTACATACAAAATCAAAACTGCTATGTTTTAGTCACCTTAGGATATTTCTCTAGGCTTGGCTTCTCAAGCTTAACTTTGAAATTTTGGTCTTTGTTTTCACCTGGTTGCCTCTCTTGGACCTTTTTATTATATGCCCCAAAGGCCTCCGTATTAAAACCTTTTTTTGACTAAATGCTTGCATTTTTTGTTGTTGTTGTTCACATCTCAAATAAACTGCCTCTCCCTTATCGGTCTCCTAGGTCTTAACCTCTATCTTAGTCCAGACCACCAGGATAATAATAACTATCACTATTGTTGTCATTGTTATATATAACTATGCACCATGAACTGCTCTAATTATTAAGTCCACAAACCTATTTTATGATTACATCAACCCTTCTCACTTAGCAACCCCTCTGGCTCTTCTTTCATTTTTGCCTTAGTTCCTTACCTCTTATTACTCAATATAAGGCACTGCATTTGGCAACTAAGTGTTAAAGTCCCTGCTCTCCTTGCATTGCACTCTGATTTTTAATTAACCTCTTAGACCAGGTGACTTGAACTGTTAGAATTTCCTCACATGCCGACTGTATCATCATGTAAGAGGTTATTTAACCCCTTCTCCCCCTACTTGAGGCAGGTATATACTTTGCTTCATCAAATCAACCCATCACAGGGCTTCCCTGGTGGCGCAGTGGTTGGGAGTCCGCCTGCCGATGCAGGGGACACGGGTTCATGGCCCGGTCCAGGAAGATCACACATGCCGCGGAGCAGCTGGGCCCGTGAGCCATGGCCGCTGAGCCTGCGCGTCCGGAGCCTGTGCTCCGCTACAGGAGAGGCCACAACAGTGAGAGGCCCGCGTAACGCAAAAAAAAAAAAAAAAAAAAAAAAAAAAATCAACCCATCACAGTATGCATCTGAAGAACAACTTTGACTTTCTAAAGTATGATCTTTGGTCCAGATCATGGCTTACACTTTCTCTGTTTTTCCTCAAGAACTGGAGGGAACCATATCAACCTCTAGCCCCTGATCTTTCCAGCAGCTTCCATTTACTGGGCTAATAACCAGGTAAGCTTAAGCTTGCTGCCTTTTGGGAAGACTTCAGTGACTGTTGATAGAAAGTATTGTCTTTGAGGTTATGGAAGAGGTGGGAGAAGACAAGGCTCAGTGGGGCACATCCCAATCCCATAGGAACTTTCAATCTAAAGAGAACCTAAGAGGACAAAACATCTTGGGATGCTAGATGAGGTGAAGAGGAAAGTACTCCTTTCTCCTCCAGTGGTAATAATGAAGGAAGACATTTCAAACAATCCTTGAAGAATAGGTAAGAACAATAGTAAACATTGATGGTATGTAATGCAGTAAAATTTGAATTCAAGTGACGTGATATCCTATGCCAAACTCTTAACAGCTATTTTCTAATGCTTCTGCATATTATTTAATGGGCAGAGGGAAAGAGAAATTTCTTCCAGAAACAAGTCAATGAAGACACAGACATAGACCTCAGAGTATGCTCAGTTTGATTGAAATAAATGATATGATTTGAAATAGCAAGAGATGAAACTAGAAACATATTCAAGATTATTGAGGCCTTTGAATGGTTTGATAATAATTTAAAAAATAATTTTATTCTTGATTGATTCAATAAAGTTTTACTGCACATCTACTAAGTATGAAACATTAAGAATGAATTAGTGAATAAAATAGTGTTAAGCAAGGGAAGAATTTATTAGAGTGACTTTATTTCAATTGTTAAGAACAAAAACCAAATTTTAAAAGATTGAAGAGACTAAATGGAGAAAATGACATATTGTTCTCTTAGAAAATTAATAATGATGGAAATTATTGATAGGACAGTAGATTGAAGAGGCTAGAGGGAAAGCATGGAGGGCTGTAGAGATTTTGAGTGTTTGTAGACTGAGAAGTAAGAGAAATTTAGGAGGATTAAATTGAATAAATAAGACTGGGAATAATTCAAGGGACAATTTTATAAGAGACAGCAGTGAATAGATGTAAGATTGCACAGATTTAAGATATAAGATTTTACAGATAGAGGGTTTTACTTTAGAACAAAGTAAGGGAATTCCTTTACTGAGTTGGAGATTAAGGTGGTAAAGACAAATAAAGTTACACTTTAGGTTACCAGATATTTTTTGTGTTTGTTTTGTTTTATTGTTTTGTGTGTATTATTAATTTGTTTGTTTGTTTTTATGAAGGAAACCAGATCATTTGCTGAAACTTTAAAATAAAGGGATAGAGTTAGAGTCCGAGGAGACTTTATGATAATTGCTCTGGAGGCTGAAATAGGGGCTCAGCTAAGGATGGGAGAATTAACTGCTGAGACTCATTCTGGGCCCAGCTTCACAACTAAAATTTGATGTGAAGAGCTCACAAAAAGTTTCATGAATACCACATGGACTACAAAGATAACTGAAAGAAAATAAAATCTTAATGACCTGTGAGTGCGTGCAGGAGCATAAGGTGGTAGAGCAAGGAAATATTTTTATCTTTCAAAAAAACTGCAGGCAAGGTGTTATTATCCCAGAAGGTCAATGGTAGTAGGAGGTGGTTTGGATTTTTCTGCTTTTGAATATAGGGTATAGGTTTTACAGGTTTGAGTTATGACGTTTTACATCAACATAATGTGGTTCTGAAAACTAAGAGGTTTTTCTGCAAAGGACCCCAGGGTGTCCACTACTCAGCACTACTGACCAGCTGAAAACCACCAGAGTCACCGTCCTGTAGGAGCAATTTCCTTTGCATTAAATACCACATCTTCTTCCCTTGTCAATTTTCTTTCATGTCTCCTTCCTACCTGTCTTTTTGCTGCTGCTAATATAAAATTCTTTACACATTTTAGTTATGCTGTGATCACTACTGTGGAGATTATAATTTCTTAATTTGCTAATGCTCACAGGACTATTTTACTATCATAAGACATTCACATGTCTTCCCTTCTGGATACTGGATACTATCTACAGACAGTGATATTCATAAACCATCAAAAATCATAAAGTAAAAATTGAAGGAAAAGCAATGCATACATTAAAGTATGGAGGTTTACACCACTGTATCAAACCAATCTCATTGTGACTCTAAACATTGCTATGTTTACATCTAAGGACAGTCTAAAATTAATGCTCAGTTTTGTTTGGCCCACATTAGAAATCATCCAGAATTATTTCTTAAGGATTAATGTCATGTAGTTTTTGTTTTTTGTGTTTTTTTTTTTTTTTTTGGTTGGGTATGGATTACTAAGTCATCTGGTTGACATGGAGAGAAAGAATGTAAAAAAAAAATTTACTGTAAAATGAAGTAGTACTTGACTAATTAAAAAGAAGTAAAGAAAGACATTGAAGAACAATAGTTGGGATTATAATGGCAAAGATTACAGTGAATCAGTATCTTAAAAGGTATAAAGTTACAATGTTTATATTAGGAGGAACCATAAATTGTTGTCCAGGAATTCTTTGAGTTATAGACAGATAAAATTTTTTTTCCACTTTTAGCAATGAATTGCTGAGTTGATTTTTTACTCCCTACCAAGTTGATTCAACATTCTCACTAAATTTAAGATTTTTTTTTCTAGACCACTGCTCAGTCCTATTAATGTTCTTTTTTTTTTTAAATGAAAATTCTCTTCACCAATGCTCAGTCCTATTAGACTTAATGCCTTCTATTTATAATTGCTTTTTATGCCCGCTTTACAATTCTGCAATGAAATTAATAGATAACCACCTATCTACAAGCAAAATCTTCAAAATTCAATATAATGTTATATTACAGATGTAAATATTCTGTATTTTAAGGAAAGTTTGTGTTTTACCTTATTATACCAGGAGTTGTTCATTATTTTGCAAAATTACATCACCAATGGAAATACAGCTCATAGTATTTCAGGAGGAAACCGGACTGTAGCAATCTGCTTTTGTTGTCACATATAGATTCAGGCATTTCCCTACTTCAATATATCTTCAGGTGCAGTCATGCTAGAAAACTTACATATTTAAATGCATATTGTCGATTCCCTTTTATTTCTTCTTTGTATTATGGTTAGAGCATTTTAGTGCATTTTTTAAATTTTGCATGTTAGGTAGGTTTACCTATTAATTTCAATCCAGAGTAGTAAAGCAGGCCAGGACTCTAGTCATTGCAAGACTCGCTTGGGGCTGAAGAATCCACTCATGTGGCTGTTCTCAGATTTCAGTTTCTTGTGGACCATTGGACTGAAGCCTCATTTTCTGCTATGTTGGTCTCTCCATAAGAGGTTGCTCACAACATGGTAGCTTGATTCTTCCAGAACAGGTGGTACAATAGAGGGAGAGGGAGGGAGGGAGGGAGGGAGAAAGGGAGGGGAAGAGAGAGAAAGAGAGAGAGAGAGAGAGAGAGAGAGAGAGAGAGAGAGAGAGAGAGAGAGAGAGCCATGAAAGATCAAGGGCAGGTGTGGGAGATGGAAACTGAAGACTTTCATAACCTAATCTCGGAAGTAACATCCTTCACCTCTGACCCATTCTATTCACTAGATACAAGTCACCAAATCCAGCCCACATTTAAAGGGTGGAGATTACACAAAGGTTAGAACAAGAAGGTGGATAGCATTGGAGCCATCTTAGGGCCTGGTTGCCCTTGGAGTTTTCCAAGTCCCTTCCAGAAAAGGAAAAGAGAAGAATGGGGCCCTTGTCTTCTTTCTCCTTCTTCTTTGTTACCTAATACTGCTCATGATCCCCAGTTTTGCTCCTTCTTTCTTCCTTCACATTTCATTTTAATTCACATCAGCAAGCTCTGTCTTGAATATATCCCTTCTCTGTCTTTCTCTTTCAACTCTATCACGCTAACCTTAAGAAATTCTCTCTCCAGTTTTTTCCCTCTTATTTTTTCTTTTCTCTTCTGGATTCATAAAAGACGCCACCCCTCAATAAGACTCCTGTCATAATTTTTATATGTCAGTATTAAGGAAAACAAAAGAATAGCCTCATATTTTGAGGAAAATTTCATATAAAAGAAACATGGCTGGGCCTTCTGTGGTGGTGCAGTTGTTAAGAATCTGCTTGCCAATGTAGGGGACATGGGATCGAGCCCTGGCCCAGGAAGATCCCACATGACACGGGGCAACTAAGCCCGTGCACCACAACTACTGAGCCCACGTGCCACAACTACTGAAGCCCATGCACCTAGAGCCTGTGCTCTGCAACAGGAGAAGCCACCACAATGAGAAGCCCGCACACTGCAATGAAGAAGAGCCCCCACTTGCAGCAACTAGGGAAAGCCCACGTGCAGCAACAAAAACCCAATGCAGCCAAGAAATTTATATATTAAAAAAAAGAAACATTGCTGCACCTCAAATTCCCATTTCAACTAAAATTCTTTAAAATTCCCTGAAGCACCTTTTAGAATCTCTGCAAATCTTCATCAACTTCCTCATCTTTATCCAATTGAACATACTCTCTTTAGACCTAGATATCAAATATCTTATTTGACCTGATTTATTTGTTCAACTTAGTTATTGCCTTTCCAATATTTCATACCATCTTTCAAGGAAAATGTATAATACTTTTGAAAAGAGCTTTGGACATCCTGAGTAACTTAATAAACACGAGATATATTGTGGTGGAATAAGTACTACTCTAGAAGCCAAAATACAGAGTTCTACTCCAATCCTTGTTATTACTGATTCACTCACTGGTCACATTACCTCAGGCAAGTCACAACATTTTGTGACATAATAAGTATAATGTATATTATTATATATATATAACAAATAATATATACAATATTGGATATTAGATAGAGAGAGTCTCTGCCCCTGTTTCCTGACACAGAGTTCCTAAAAAGCTTGTAATTTCCTGAGTGATAGGGGTGCTAAAAACATCTTTTGTTCTAATATTTGGTCTTTGACCCTGATTTCCAACATAAGAGCTTTTAAGACCCTTGGAATCTCTAGAGTGATGAGTGTCTTTTCCTATACTAATGAGATGACTGGTGGCTGGGAGCCCCGAGATAGCTTCAGGATGGTGACTGATCACCAGAAAGACCAAGCCAAAATTATAGCTTGAAACTTTCAGCCCCACCATCCACCTGCTGGGGAGAGGAGAGGAGCTGGAGACTGAGTTTATAAGTGATCATGCCTGTGTGATGAAGCATTCATAAAAAACCCTAAACTATGAGATTTGGAGACGTTCTGAGTTGGTTAACACATCCATGTGTCAGGCTGGTGATGCACCCCGATACTATGGGACAGAAGTTTCTGCATTCAGGACTCTTCTGGACTTTACCTAATGTCACTTCATCTGGCTATTCATCTATATTCCTTATAATAAGCCAGTAGATATATGTAAGTATTTCCCTGAGTTCTGTGAGCCATTATAGCAAAGAATTAAACCTGAGGAGGGGTTATGGGAACCTCTGATTTATAGCCAGTTGGTCAGAAGTACAGCTGATACTTGGGACTTGTTGCTGGTGTCTGAAGTGAGGGGTGTGCATGGCTAGAGGTGTAGTTTTACGGGACTGAGCCCTTAATATGTGGAGTCTGCGCTAATTCCAGATAGTAACAAAATTGAATTAAAGGACATCTAGTTGTTGTTGGGAGGGTTGGAGAACTTGTCAGAGTGGGAAAACTCCCACTTTTGGTGTCAGAATTGTTCTATGAGTAGAGGAAAACAGACATTTCTTTTTAATCTTTGAGCCTGGTTTTGATCATTTATATAAAGGAAACCACAACACCCACATAAATTCCTAAAGTGTTTCTTCCAAGATGGGTGGAAAAATAGTCGTAAAGATACTTTGAAAACTGTGACATGTTGGACAACCTTAAGGGGTTATTATTATACATCCATTGTTTCTGTGGGGAAAGGCCTTCCAAGTTCAAAATAACATTTATGAAAATAAACTTGAGAAAAACAATCTATCTGTATAATGAGAATTTCCCATATTTAAGACTCATTTATATAGATAAGATTGTCTGAAGTAGTTCATGCATAAGTCCTGATAAGGAAGTTGACATGGAAATACTTTTACTCTGGTTACATTTAAAAATTTTTGCTTGAATTATTTTTCAAATTAGAGTCTCATGCCATTGAAACAGAGAAGTTAGAAGAAAGAGAAGTGAAGCTTCAAAATCTTCTAGTACAAAGATTTGACTTGAGTATTATAAGGAACCTGCATAGCACTGAGTATACAAGAGGCAATTAATAAATGTCTTTCATGAAAGGCAGAACATGTTTAAAGTTGCAACTATAGAGCCACAGGAAATCTAACATGAAGTATAAAAGAAGCTACTGATTTTTTAGTTAACTGAGCAGCAACAACAAAATGAAGCGATTAGGCACAGTGAGCTCTCAAGACAGCCTTCAACACAGACAACAAATCAATGCAAATACTTGTTATTCCTCACCATCCTCATATTCTGAAAAAGAATCATTTTTAAGTACTCATGCATTTGATGTGTTGTGTATATTATGTAGAGATTTTAGGTGTTATTCAGTAATGAGCTCCTCAAATGCAACTATACCAATAAAGTTAGCAGAATAAGCTTTGTTTAATTCTGCAAGAATCTGTGTAGGTCATTTGTGAAAACAAACTTTTAACAATCTGAGCTAAAGCTTTAAATACTTTTAGTGTCGAATATAAAATGTAAGCTTGATTATCTACTCACTCCGAAAAACTCAGATTCCAGTTGGATGTGGAAGAGAGCAAAAAATTAACAATACTGGTCAAAATATATGTTAAGAATTTTCCAGGATCGTGACCATGATCATCATTATCATTAGCTTCATTACTTACCATCTACTCAATGAAGTGATATGTTGTTGTTCTAGGTTATGCAAATAGGCCTATTGCCTCAAAATACAACATTAGTTTACAGACAGATAATTCATATGGAAATTTTGGAGATAAATGAATTTCTTTTAATAGGTACATATTGAAGTAGGTTGGGGAGTTAAACAGGATAATAGCTTGTGTAGACCCACTCTTTCCTAAGACTACTCTTTTCTTAGATGGTTTCCTTTAAGTCTTCAATCCCTTCTCTCTCTTCATCCACACATGAAATATTAATGTCCAGGTTCAATATCTCATATTATCTTTCTTATATGTAATGTCTTTAATGCATTCCCATTGTTTAACTTCCATTTATATTTTGATGTTACAAAAATTTCTAGATCTATCCCAGGCATCTCTCCAGACCAGTATATTTCATTGGCTATTATGACTCATAACTCTCATTCATTTATGTGGATTGAGTACAATTACCTCTCTTATCTTGCCTGCTTAGAAATAACAGAAGAGGTATTTTAAAACAGAATTAATCCATATTAATGTGGAAAAATAAGAAAACAGAATCATCATTACTATTTGAGAAATTGTTGAAAGGCACTGAAGTTGACAGAGTGATAACTACTCAAGTGAATTGTTGAAAAAGGCAAGGATTCAGAGGGTGAGCCAAGTTCAAAGACAACGAATACAAAGGAGAGAAGAGGGCCCAAGGGCAATCTATATGATGATTTCTTGAAGAGTTCAATTCAGAACGGGTGATACTATTGAGCCTTTTTAACTCTTTTTCTGTATCACCAATCTTACTTCCCTCCCAACTGTGCTTGAACCAAATGGGTGAGCTTCATTTATCATCATACAGAAACTGCATGCATAATTTATGGTCCTGAAAGGAAGAATGAGGAATTCTCAGGGAAGATGAACTAGTTACATTGATGTGGTTGCCATCACCAAATTCCATCCCTTCTGCACAAAAACTGGAGGTAGGCTACAGTAAACAGACAGATACCTTATCCTTGAATAAATAGAGAATCCTATGATTCACTACTTACTTTAGGAAACCAACATCATAAAAGAAAGGCAACACAATCAACAACTGAAAAACCAGCAACCAAGGAAGTAGAATTACTAGAACAAATAGAAGAAGACCATAAGAATAATTACTACCCTCAGAGGTATAAATGAAGACATATACCTTGTGCCAGTTTGGCTTCTTTGGTGTCAGGACTCAGAAAAAAACTGTGGTTAATTTTAAAAAGAAATTTATCAAGAGTATATGATGAAGCTCATAGAATGAATATGAAGCTGGAGACACAGGATTAGAAACAGAACAAGAGCAAAACAAAGCAGTAAGAATTATTCTTCTGCAGAGATGGTACCTTCAAGTGAATATGATCTGCACATTTCTATTTCCTTGATTCCTTTGAATTCATGTCACTGAAAAGAGTATGATTTGCCTAGCTTAGACTATATGTCCACCCCTTGGTTAGAAGAGAGCAGGAATATTGATTTATAGTTCTGCAAAGTCTGTATAAAATGGGGGAGAGGTGATTACCCAAAACAAAATTGATGTGTTAGGAAGGCAAACACATTCAGGTGTCAGAAATGCAATAAATATCCTCTACATCTGTGGTGTTAGAAAAAATAGAAAGTTATGAAAAAAGAGTCTATGAGAATTTAGGAAAATATGAGCACCAATATTTTAAGAAGTTGATGGATATGCTAAAGCATAAAGGACACAGTTTAAGAATGAATTTTTGAACTATAAATTGGCCCAAGGAATTGTCCCAGAATGAAGTTCTTAAGTAAAAAGGAGTGAAAAGTAGTAAGTTCCAAACACTACCTAATAGCAGTTATAGAAACACAGGACAGAGAGATTGGTGAGGAAAGAATAATAAAGCTTATTGAGTAATATATCCATTATCATTTCAATGTATGTTCTAATTTCCTTCATCATTACTTCTTTGACCAACAGATAATTTGGGCATTTTCTTTAGTTAGATTTCCGTTATTCAATTTCTAGCTCAATTCTATTATGGTAAGGGTATGTCTTCTCAATGGGTTTAAATTCCTTTAAATGTGTTGAGACTCACTTTATTTTACTATTTTTTTTCTAGTATATGGATTGCTACATTTTTTATTCTGGATGTACTTGAAGAAAATGTCTGCTCAGCACTTGTTGGATAAGTGTTCTATATATGACCATATGTTGTAAAATTTATTGTGTGGTTTAAATCTACATTCTTATTGATTTTTTTTATGTGTCAACTCTTATGAGTTACTAAGAGAAGTATGTTAATATTTTCTCACAATTATTTGTGAATTGTAGTTTTCAGTGTACAGATCTCACATTATATCAGATTTATACCCATAATATTTCATATTTTTGAGGATATTGTGAAAGTAACTTTTAATTTCAATTTTACATTATTCATTGTTTGTATATAGAAATACAACTGATTTTTGTATCATGTAAACGTTTTTATCCTCGTGTATATGGTTTTTTTTTTTTTTAATTGGACTATAGTTGGTTTACAACGTTGTGTTAGTTTCTGCTGTACAATGAAATGAATCAGCTATATTTATACATATATCTCCTCCCTCATGGACCTCACCCCCCCACACCCCACACATACACATCTAGGTCACAACAGTGCATGGAGCTGACCTCCATGTGCTATGCAGCAGGTTTCCACTAGCTATCTGTTTTACACTTGGTAGTGTATATATGTAAATCCCAATCTCCCAATTCATCCCACCCCCTATCCTTCCCCCACAGTGTCAACGTGTCTGTTCTCTATGCCTGCGTCTCTATTCCTGTGTTGCAAATAGGTTCATCTGTACCATTTTTTTCTAGATTCCATACATATGCATTAATATATATTTGTTTTTCTCTTTCTGACTTACTTCACTCTGTATGACAGACTTTAGGTGTGTTAGTTTCTGCTTTATAACAAAGTGAATCAGCTATACATATACATATGTCCCCATATCTCTTCCCTCTTGCATCTCCCTCCTTCCCAACCCCCGCATCCCACCACTCTAGGTGGTCACAAAGCACCGAGCTTATTTCCCTGTGCTATGCAGCTGCTTCCCACTAGCTATCCATTTTATGTTTGGTAGTGTATATATGTCCATTGCCACTCTCTCACTCTATCCCAGCTTACCCTTCTCCCTCCTTGTACCCTGAAGTGCATTCTCTAGTAGGTCTGCATCTTTATTCTCACCTTGCCCCTAGGTTCTTCATGGTCATTTTTTTTTAAGATTCCATATATATGTGTTATCATACGGTATTTGTTTTTCTCTTTCTGACTTACTTCACTCTGTATGACAGACTCTATGTCCATCTATCTCACTACCATGTGTCTTTTTGAATTACAGTTTTCTCAGGGTATATGCCCATTAGTGGGATTGCTGGGTCATATGGTAGTTCTATTTTTAATTTTTTAAAGGAACAACCAATATTGTTCTCCATAGTGGCTGTATCAATTTACATTCCCACCAACAGTACAAGTGGGTCCCCTTTTCTCCAAACCCTCCCCAGCAGTTATTGCTTCTAGATTTTTTGATGATGGCCAGTGTGAAGTGATAGCTCATTGTAGTTTTGATCTGCATTTCTCTAATGATTAGTGATGTTGAGCATCTTTTCATGTTCTTCTTGGCCACCTGTATGTCTTCTTTGCATAAATGTCTATTTAAGTCTTCCACCCATTTTTTGATTGAGTTTCTTGTTTGTTTGTTTGTTTGTGATATGTGGGCCTCTCACTGTTGTGGCCTCTCCTGTTGCAAAGCACAGGCTCCAGATGCGCAGGCTCAGTGGCCATGGCTCATGGGCCTAGCCGCTCCGTGGCACATGGGCTCTTCCCCAACCGGGGCACAAACCCGTGTCCCCTGCATTGGCAGGCGGATTCTCAACCACTGCACCACCAGGGAAGCCCCTCTTGCTTTTTTGATATTGAGCAGCATGAGACGTTTGTACATTTTGGAGATTAATCCCTTCTCGGTTGCTTCATTTGCAAATATTTTCTCCCATTCTGAGAGTTGTCGTTTCATCTTATTTATGGTTTTCTTAGCTGTGCAAAAGCTTTTAAGTTTCATTAGGTCTCATTTGTTTATTTTTGTTTTTATTTTCATTACTGTAGGAGGTGGGTCAGAAATGATCTTGTGATTTATATCAAAGAGTGTTCTTCCTATGTTTTCCTCTAAGACTTTTATAGTGTCTGGTCTTACATTTAGGTATGGATTCAAAGTGAATCAAAGTGGATTCACTTTGAGTTTATTTTTGTGTATGGTGATAGGGAGTATTCTAATTTCATTTTTTAATATGTAGCTGTTGAGTTTTCCCAGCACCACTTATTGAAGAAACTATCTTTTCTCCACTGTATATTCTTGCCTCCCTTGTCATAGATTAGGTGACCACAGGTGTGTGGGTTTATTTCTGGGGTTTCTATCCTGTTCCATTGATTTATATTTTTGTTTTTGTCCCAGTACCATGTTATGTTGATTACTGTAGCTTTGTAATATAGTCTGAGGTCAGGGAGCCTGATTCCCCCAGCTCCATTTTTCTTTCTCAAGGTTGCTTTGACTATTTGTGGTCTTTTGTGTCTCCATACAAATTGTAAACTTTTTTGTTCTAATTCTGTGAAAAATGTCATTGGTAATTTGATAGGGATTGCCTTGAATCTGTAGATTGCTTTGAGTAGTATAGTCAGTTTCATAATATTGATTCTTCAATCCAAGAACATGGTGTATGTCTCCATCTGTTCGTGACATTTTTCATTTCTTTCATCAGTGTCTTATAGTTTTCTGAGTATAGGTCTTTTACCTCCTTAGGTGGGTTTATTCTTAGGTATTTTATTCTTTTTTTGTGTTGGTAAATGGGATTGTTTCTTTAATTTCTCTCTCTGATCTTTCATTGTTAGTGTATAGGAATGAAAGAGATTTTTGTTCATTAATTTTGTATCCTGCAAGTTTACTAAATTCATTGATGAGCTCTATTATTTTTCTGGTGGCATTTTTAGGATTTTCTATGTATAGTATCATGTCATCTGCAAACAGTTAGTGACAGTTTTACTTCTTTTCCAATATGGATCCCTTTTATTTCTTTTTCTTTTCTGATTGCTGTGTCTAGGACTTCCAAAACTATGTTGTATAATAGTGGTGAAAGTGGAAATCCTTGTCTTATTCCTGATCTTAGAGGAACTGCTTTCAGTTTTTCACCATTGAGAATGATGTTTGGTGTAGGTTTGTTGTATATGGCTTTTATTATGTTGAGGTAGATTCCCTCTATGCCCACTTTCTGGAGATTTTTTTTTTTATCATAAATGGGTGTTGAATTTTGTAGAAAGCTTTTTCTGCATTTATTGAGTCAGTTGTATGCTTTTTACTCTTTAATTTGTTAATATGTGTATGATATTGATTGATTTGTGTATGTTGAAGAATCCTTGCATCCCTGGGATAAATCCTACTTGGTGTATGGTCCTTTTAATGTGTTGTTGGATTCTGTTTGCTAGTATTTTGTTGAGGATTTTTACATCTATATTCATCAGTGATATTGGCCTGTAGTTTTCTTTTTTTATGTGATATCTTTATCTGGTTTTGGTATCAGGGTGATGGTGGCCTCATAGAATGAACGTGGGTTATTCCTTCCTCTGCAAATTTTTGGAAGAGTTTAAGACAGATGGACGTTAGCTCTTCTCTAAATGTTTGATAAAATTCACCTGTGAAGACTTTTGGTCCTGGATCTTTGTTTTTTGGAAGATTTTTAACTGTAGTTTCAATTTAATTACTTGTGATTGGTCTGTTTTCTATTTCTTCCTGGTTTAGTCTTGGGAGTTTGTAGTTTTCTAAGAATTTCACCATTTCTTCCTTTTTGTCCACTTTTTTGGCTTATAGTTGTTGGTAGTAGTCTCTTATGATGCTTTGTATTTCAGCAGTGTCAGTTTTAATTTCTCCTCTTTCACTTCTAATTTTATTGATTTGAATCCTCTTCCTTTTTTTCTTCGTGAGTCTGGCTAAAGTTTATCAGTTTTGTTTATCTTCACAAAGAACCAGCTTCTAGTTTAATTGATTTTAGCTATTGTTTTCTTCATTTATATTTATTTCTGCTCTGATTTTTATGATTTGTTTCATTCTACTAAGTTGGGTTTTGCTTGTTCTTCTTTCTATAGTTGCTTTAGGTGTAAGGTTAGGTTGTTTATTTGAGATTTTTCTTGTTTCTTCAGGTGGGATTGAATTGCTATAAATTTCCCTCTTAGGGATGCTTTTGCTGCATCCCATAGATTTGGGGTAATCGTTGTTTGTTGTCATTTGTTTCTATGTATTTTTTATTTCCTCTTTTATTTCTTCATTGATCTCTTGGTTATTTGGTAGCATATTGTTTACCCTCCATGTGTATGTGTTTTTTATAGCTTTTTCCCTGTATTTAATTTCTAATCTCAGAGTGTTGTGGTCAGAAAAGATGTTTGATATGATTTAAATATTTTTAAATTTACCAAGGCTTGATTTGTGACCAAAGATGTGATCTATGTGCACTTGAGAACAAAGCTTATTCTGCTGCTTTTGGGTGGAATGTCCTATAAATATCAATTAAGTCTATCCGGTCTATTGTGTCATCTAATGGTTGGTTTTCCTTATTTATTTTCTATATGGATGATCTTCCTTTGGTGTAAGTGGGGCGTTAAAGTCTCCCACTATTATTATGTTACTCCCAATTTCCCCTTTTATGGATGTTAGCATTTGCCTTATGTGTTGAGGTGCTCCTATGTTGGGTGCATAAATATTTACAGTTTACAAGTTATGCCTTCTTCTTGGATTGATCCCTTGATCATTATGTAGTGTCCTTCTTTGTCTCTTGTTAAAAGAATTAAATTTTAAAAAATTAAAAAAAAATCCCTTGTTCCTCCTCTATCAGTGTCCTAGGCCCCACGGTGAGCTACAGCCTACCACTACCTCTCCAGTAGGCCTTCAAGACCTCTAGGTAGGTCTCTGGACCCGCTGTGTCAGCCTCACATCTGCATGTTTTCCTCTCACCAGTGTCTGTTCTTTATTTAAAAATCTAGTTTATCTGACATGAGTATTGCTACTCCAGCTTTCTTTTGATTTCCATTTGCATGGAATATCTTTTTCCATCCTCTCACTTTCATTCTGTATGTGTCCCTAGGTCTGAAGTGAGTCTCTTGTAAACAACATATATATGGGTCTTGTTTTTGTATCCATTCAGCTAGTCTGTGTCTTTTGGTTGGAGCATTTAATCCTTTTACATTCAAGGTGATTATTGATATGTATATTCCTATTACCATTTTCTTAGTTGATTTGAGTTTGTTCTTGTGGGTCTTTCTCGTCTCTTGTGTTTCCTGCTTAGAGAAGTTCCTTTAGCATTTGTTGTAAAGCTGGTTTTGTGGTGCTGTAATCTCTTGGCTTTTGCTTGTCTGTAAAACTTTTGATTTCCATGTCAAATCTGAATGAGGTCCTTGCTGGGTAGAGTAATCTTGGTTGTAGGCTTTTCCCTTTCATTACTTTAAATATATCCTGACACTCTTCCAGACTGCAGAGTTTCTGCTGAAAAATCATCTGATAACCATATGGGGATTCCCTTTTATGTTATTTTTTTGCTTTTGCCTTGCTGCTTTTAATATTTTTTCTTTGAATTTAATTTTGTTAGTCTGACTAATATGTGTCTTGGTGTGTTCCTCCTTAGGTTTATCCTGTATGGGACTCTCTGTGCTTCCTGCACTTGGGAAGCCATTTCCTTGTCCATTTTAGGGGATTTTTCAAGTATAATCTCTTCAAATATTTTCTCAGACCCTTTTGCTTTCTCTTTTTCTTCTGAGACCACTATAATTTGAATGTTGGTCCATTTAACATTGTCCCAGAGGTTTCTGAGACTGTCCTAATTTATTTTCAATTTTTAAAAAATTCTGCTCCTCTGCAGTTATTTCCACCATTCTGTCTTGTAGCTCACTTATTTGTTTTTCTGTCTCAGTTATTCTGTCATTGATTCCTTCTAGTGTATTTATGATTTCAGTTATTGTGCTGTTCACCATTGTTCGTTCATTTTTTTACTTTTTCTATGTCCTTGTTAAACATTTCTTGTATTTTCTTAATCTGTGCCTCCATTCTATTTCTGATATTTTTGGATCATCTTTACTAACGTTACTCTGAATTCTTTTTTGGGTAGGTTACCTATTTCCACTTCATTTATTTGGTCTTGTAGGTTTTACCTTGCTCCTTCATTTGTAACATATATATATTTTTTTGTATATATATATATATATTTTTTTTTTTTGATGGGTGGGGCTGTGTTCCTGTCTTGCTGGTTTTTGGTGTGAGGTGTTCAGCACTGGAGTTTGTAGACAGTTGCGTGGAGCCCAGTATTTGTGCTGACAGGAGTATATCTGGGAGACCTTACACCGATTAATATACACTAGGACTTGAAGTTCTCTGTTAGCCCACTAGCTTGGACTCAGCACTCCCACCACAGGAGCTCAGGCCTGCTGGAAGACAAGACCCTGCAAGCCATGTGGCATGGCAAAAAAAAAAAAAAAAAAGAAAAAAAAGCAACAAACAGAAAAGAGCAGAACAATAATAAAGAATAAAAAATAAAATTAGAAAGATTAAAAAATTAGAAATAATAACAATAAAAATGTAACAACAACAAAAAAGAAACGAATCACAACAGACAAAAAAAAAAAGAAAAAAGAAAGAAAAAATAAAAAAAGATTTTAAAAAATTCCCTGGTGCCTCCTCTATCAGTATCCTAGGCCCCACGGTGAGCTACAGCCTATCCCTACCTCTCCAGTAGGCCTTCAAGACTGCTAGGTAGGTCTCTGGACCCGCCGTGTCAGCCTCACATCTGCATGTTTTCCTCTCACCAGTGTCTGCTCCTGAAGCTGTCCTGCAACACCAATGCCCAATCAGGCCAGCTGGGATGCAGGCCTCCACACATGTGCCTGAATGGAACAGCACAACCAGAGAAGGCCTTGGAGGGGGGTGGCACTTGGGCTGCCAGGACCCATGTCACCTGCTGAGGCTTTGAGGTGGCAGTGCTCAGGTATGCCAGGACCTGTGTGGCCAGAGGGAGCCCTGGCTGGGCCAGGTCTCAGGCCTGGAACCCACACAGCCTGCAGGGTCCCTTGGGGGAGGGCAAGGCTCAGACCTGGGACACAAGAGGCTGGAAGAGGCGCTGGTAAGCAGGGCGGGGCTCAGGCCCAGAGATCCATGTGGCCAGAGGGAGACCTGGAGTGTGGGGTTTCAGGGTCATGACCACAGCTGGCTCCCTGAGCAGGTGGGGGAGACCCTGGCCACATTCCCCTCTAATCTCCTGATCCCCAGAAGGTCCCTCTCTGACCCACTGATCCCCTCGCTGTGAGTGGACCCCTCAGAGTGTGGGAACCTCTACCTTACCCCAGCCCCCCCTCAGGGATGCTGGTCCCATCCTGCCTCCACTTTTCTTTCCCGCCTTCCCTCCCATGTCCTACCTGGTTGCTCAGGGACTCCTCCCATCCACTTAGTGTCTGAAGTCTTCATGTAAACTTATTATTATTAATAGCATTTTAGTTGATTCCATAGGATTTTCTAAGTAGACAATCATATTTATGTGAATAGAAAATTTTACTTTTCCTTTCCATCTACATGCATTTTATATCTTTGTGTTCTCTCATTCCCTAGAAAGAAACTCCAGTCAATATTGAATAGAAATTGTGAGATTAACCATCTCTGCTTTGTTTCTGACTTTTGGAGGAAAGAATCTGGTCTTTCATTATTAAGTATTTTATTAGCTGTAGATTTGTATAGGTTCTCTTTGTCAGATTAAGGAGGTTTCTATCTAGTTTTCTGTGAGTTTTTATCAGGAATGGAAGTTGAATTTTTTCAAAAAATTTTTATGCATCTATAAAGATGATCATCATATGATTTTCTTCTTGAATCCATTGATGAACTGAGTTACATTGATTGCATTTCAGATGTTAAACTGTTTTTGAATTTCTGGCATAATCTTTACATGGGCATGATAATTGCATATGCCGTTAGATCCTACTTGCTAAAATTTAAAAATATTTTCACCTGTATTAATGGGAGATATTAGTCTGTAGTTTTCTTTTTTTTGGGGGGAGTGTCTTTGTCTGGTTTTTGGTTTTATCTTGTTTTTTGTTTTAGTTAGAGTAACATGGCCTCATAGAATGAATTAGTAAACATTTACTTTTATTTGTTTTTCTGGAAGAGTTTGTCATAACTGGTAATATTTCTCATTTTAAAGTTTGGTAGAAATACCAGTGAACTTATCTGGGCCAGGAGGGTTTTTTTCCTAGGAAGATCATTAAGTAACAATCCAATTTCTTTGATAGGTCATCTCTTTCTTCTTGAGTGAGCTTTGCCCAAGAAATATGTCTGTTTCATCTAGTTTGTCAAATTTATTGAAATATAGTTGCTCTTAACATTCCCTAATTTAAACAAAAATCCTGTAGAATTTGTAGTGATATTACCTATAGACTTACTGATCTTCTGTCTGCTTGTTCTATCAATTATTGTGAAAGTGGTATTGAAATATCCAATTATAATTGTGGACATGTTTAAATCTCCTTGCATTTCCATTCTTGACATTGGTAATTTGCTTCTTTTCCTGGCTAGAGGTTTATCAATTTTACTGATCTCAAAAAAGTCACCTTTTACTTTCCTGATTTCCCTATTGCTTTTCTGTTTTCTATTTCATTGATTTCTGCTTTAGACCATATTATTTATTTGTTCTGCTTACTCTAGGTTTTATATGCTCTTCTTTTTCTAGTTTCATATAATGAAAGCTGAGGTCATTTATCTGACAGTTTTTCTTCTTTTATAATATAAATATTTTTTACTGTAATTTTTCTTTTAAGACTGTTTTAAGCTGTATACCACAAATTTTAATATGTTGTGTTTTACATTTATTAAGTAAAAAATACTTTCTAACTCCTCTTTTGATTTCTCTATTTTAAAGAGTGTTATTTACCTTTTAAATATTTGAGAGTTGTCAAGAGATGCTTCTGCTTTAAATTTTTAATATGATTCTATTATAGTCAGAGAAAACACTTTGTATGACTTGATTCTTACAGATTTATTGAGACTTGTGTTATGGTTCATAATATGTTCAGCAATCACATGTAAAGAATATGTATTCTGCTGTTGCTAGGTGGAATGTTCTTTAAACGTCAATGAAGCTCAGTTTATTGATAGTGTTATTCAAATCTTTTATAACTTTACTATATTTTTTGTCCATTTGTTCTATCAATTATTCAGAGAGAGGTGGGTGTTAAACTTTCAAATTATAATTGTGGATGTATTTATATATCCTTGCACTGCAATCAATTTATGTTTCATATAGCTCTATTAGGTCCATACACACTTAGAACTGTTATAGCCTCTTGATGAATTGACTACTTCCTTACTATGAAATAAAAGTCTTCATCCATAGTAATAATTCTTTGCACTATTTTATTTTATATCAATACAGCCTAATATATCCTTTTCCTTTATTTTACTTTTTAACACATTAGTTTCTCTATATTTATAGTGAATGTCTTGTAGTCAATGCAAAGTTAAGTTTATGTTTTTTAAAACTTAATCTAACAATCTCTGTCTTTTAATTAGGGTGTTTATACTATTTATGTTTAATTGGTTTAATGATATACATGTGTTTAAATAAACAATCTGAGTATTTGTTTTTCATTTGTCCTATTTGCTCCTATCTTGTTTTCTCTCCTTTTGCTTTATATTACTTGAGTTCAGTGTTTTGTTGTGTTATTTTAGTGGTTTCTTTAGGGTTTATAGTACCTATTTTTAACTTATCACAGTCTGCCTTCACTTAATAGCATACTATTTTACATATAGTATGCAGTCCTTATAACATTGTACTTTCATTTTTACTTTTGTGCTATTTTTGTCTTACATTTTAATTCTACATATATTATAAATTCTACAATATTTTATTGCTTTTGCTTTAAAATCAACTATATTTTAAAGAGATTTAAATAATAGGAAAATATTTTACATTTACTCATGTAGTTGCTACCATTTCTGCTGTACTTTGGTCATTTGTGTAAATTCAGATTGTGATTTTGTATTATTTTTCCTCACCCTGAGGATGTCCTTTAACAAACATAGTGTTTACTGGTAATGAATACTCTTAGCTTTTGTATATCTGAAAGTTTATTTCACTTTACTTTTAAAGATGTTTAAAACAGTAAAGAATCTATATTTACATGTATTTTTCTTTCAAAACTTAAAAAAATATTGTTCCAGTATTTTAAATGTTGCATTTTTTATTGTTTTTAATGAAAAATCTGTTTTCAACCTTATCTTTGCTACTCTCTATGTAATGTGTCTTCTTTCCATGGTTGCTCTTCAGATTTTCTCTTATCCCTGGCTTTAAGCAATTTCCTTATGTACCTTAGTGTTGCTTTCTTTATATTTCTTATGCTAGGGTATGTTGAGTTTCTTGGATCTGTGAGTTTATAGTTTTTATCAAAATTTAGAAAAACTTTGGGTATTATTTCTTCAAATACTTTTTGTCTCCCCTCTTTGCCCCACAATGCCAATCCTTAAGAGATTCCAATTATAAATATACTTGTCTACTTGAAATTATCCAAAGGTTTATGAGGATCTGTTTAATTTTTTTCAGTCTTTAAAATCTCTGTTTTTATTTTGGGTAGCTTTTCTTGATATTTCTTCAATATTTTCTTTCACAATGTTCAATCCCTCTTTAATACCATTCAGCATATTTCTTCATTTCTGACATTGTGGCTTTCATCTCTATAAGTTTAGTTTTGGGCTATTTATTCCTTCATGTCTTTAATTAACATATTTAATATATCCTCTAGTTTCTTGAATATACAAAATGCATTCATAATTGTTTTAATGTACTTATGTACTAATTATACTCTGACTATCATTTTTCTCCTCATTGTAAACTGTATTTTCCCACTTCTTTGTCTTTCTTGTAAGTTTATATTGAATGCCAGATGTTTTTAATTTCACCTTGTTATGCACTGGAATTGCTATATTCCTGTAAATATTCTTTAATTTTATTCTGGGACATGGTCAAATTAGTTGTAAATAGTTTGCTTTTTCTGAGTCTTGCTTTTAAGCTTTATTAGGCCCAGATCTGTGTTTGTTCTAGGCTTAATTGTTTCCTATTACTGAGGTGATACTTTTCTTACAGCTGTAACTGATGCTCCTGATTTACGGGATTTTCTATTCTGGCTGTTGGAAAGAGGAACTTTGTCCAGCCCTGCCTGTGTGAGTTTCAGGCATTGTTCCATTTATATTTTTCTGCTGACCTTAGGTACTTTCTTTAGACACACTTGCTGAGCACTACTCAGATGAACACTCAAGGGAACACTCTATACCAAAAGATCTCTTCACTGTCTTCCTGCCCACATGGAACAGAGCCCTTCCTTACCTGATACCCAATGTCTTGAGTTCCATTATTCCATATATTTTGTTTAACTCATTTTTTGTTATTTGTTACAAGAATGTAAGTCTAACTTCTGTTTCTCTACCTTGATTAGAAGTGAATCCCACACATCTATATTTTAGTTTTTAAAGTGTAATTTCCTGTCCTCTATGAATATTTTTAAGATTGAATATTAAATATTTTACATAGCAGTCTATTTTACAGTTTAATATGTATCTGATGTCTTCTAATATTGAAGGCTTTCCAGTTCTGTTTCTGTGATGTCTTCTTTCTGTCAGTTCTTGAGTGTGGTGTCTTTTTCCCTTGTAGACTCAGCTAGTACTGCCTATGAATTTATCACTTTCCTTTTAAAATTAATTCTTAAATAATTTTGGAATGAAAATGGCTTTCTCCAGAGTGAATGTGTTTTTATTTCTGCTAGGCATTTTGTGGACAGTATCAATTTAGAACCTCTATACTCTAAAAGGTTTACAAATCCACACAAATAATGTAAATTTTGTTTTATTTTTAATTTTTGAAGTCTTGCTTTTCTCAGTGGTAAGGCAAATTTTCTTGCAGTGGATGGAGATGATGGTTGAGTAGTTTGCTTTAAATTTATCCTTACAGTGATGTATCTCTTTAGAGTCTGAGATTTAAAGAGAGATGTTGTTATCCTGTTAGAATTCACACATTGGAAATTGGCTCTAAATTTTGGTTTCTATTTCCAGTGTCTAGCGAGGTCATCAAGTCAACTTTTACTAGTTTATCCTGAAGTAATAGATAAACCCACATGTTCTTATCTTAAATTAATAACAGCTTTTTTGCCCATTTATATTAAAGGCCAGCTGCAGATGAGCTACATTCCTGCTTCATATGTATTCTTCATTCTGATACAGATAATTAAGGTGTGGATCTTATATAGAAATTGGATTTCTTATAGAAGTGGGATAGAAGAACCATTCAAAGGTTCTTAAAGTTTCTCCTCCATATTTCTCCACTTCTGTTTATCTTTCATTGGCCAAATCAAGTCACATGGATCCACCCATCATTAAGAGAGAGCAGGGCTAAGTATAACATCCTCACAAGGAGAGTTGGTTAATGTTGACACTATCATTTTGTGATGTTTTCACAGAATTAATTTTTTTTTTAAATTTAGCACTTTCTGTTGAAACAGATGGAGATTTGGTCCAAAGAGCAAAATTTGCCATATTACAAAAAAAAGGATGATTTTATTGCTCTATATAGTTTTTAAATTTGTGGCAAAAAAATAGATAGCATAAAGTTTACCATTTTAGCCATTTTAAGTGTACAGTTCACACTTAATTATGTTCACATTACTGTACAACTAACATCACCATCCATTTCCAGAATATTTTTCATCTTACAAGCCTGAATCTATGAACACATTAACCAATAACTCCCCTTTTCCCACTTTTGCCAGCCCCAGAAACCACACATTCTACTTTCTGTCTCTGAATCTGACCGCTCTAGGTAACTCATTTAAGAGGAATCATATAATATTTGTCTTTTTGAGACAGGCTTGTTTCACTTAGCAAAATTTCTTCAAGGGTTATCTGTTTTAGAATGTGTAAGAATTTTGTTCTTTTTAAAGGCTGAATAGTATTACATTGTATGTGTATACCGTATTTTGTTTATCCATTCATCTGGTGATGGATACTTGGGTTGCTTTCACCTTTTGGTTATTGTGAATAAGGCTCCTATGAACATGGGTTTAATAATACCTGTTCCAGTCCCTGCTTTCAATTCTTTGAATACATACTCAGAAGTGGAATTGCTGGATCATATGGTAATTCTATTTTTAACTTTTGGAGGAAACTCCACATTGTTTCCCATAGTGGCTACATTATTTTACATTCCAACCAGCTGTGCACAAGGATGTCAATCTCTCCCCACTCTTGAAAAAACGTATTATTTTTTATAACAGCTATCCAAATGGGTATAAAGTGGTTTCTCATTGTGGTTGTTTTTTTTTTAACATCTTTATTGGAGTATAATTGCTTTAAAATGGTGTATTAGTTTCTGCTTTACAAGAAAGTGAACCAGTTATACATATACATATGTTCCCATATCTCTTCCCTCTTGTGTCTCCCTCCCTCCGACCCTCCCTATCCCACCACTTTAGGTGGTCACAAGCCACCTAGCTGATCTCCCTGTGCCATGTGTCTGCTTCCAACTAGCTATCCACCCTACGTTTGACAGTGTATATATGTCCATGACACTCTCTCACTATGTCACAGCTTACCTTTTCCCTTAGGTCTTCTGCACATTTTTGGATTGGGTTTTTTTTTTTTTAGTTATTGAGCTGCATGAGTTGCTTGTAAATTTTGGAGATTGATCCTTTGTCAGTTGTTTCATTTGCAAATATTTTCTCCCATTCTGAGGGTTGTCTTTTGGTCTTGTTTACGGTATCTTTTGCTGTACAAAAGCTTTTAAGTTTCTTTAGCTCCCATTTGTTTATTTTTATTTCCATTTTGCTGGGAGGTGGGTCAAAAAGGATCTTGCTGTGATTTAGGTCATAGAGTGTTCTATGTTTTCCTCTAAGAGTTTGATAGTGTCTGGCCTTACATTTAGGTTATAACCCATTTTGAGTTTATTTTTGTGTATGGTGTTAGGGAGTTTTCTAATTTCATACTTTTACATGAACCTGTCCAGTTTTCCCAGCACCACTTATTGAAGAGGATGTCTTCTCTCCACTGTATATTCTTGCCTCCTTTATCAAAGATAAGGTGACCATATGTGCATGAGTGTATCTCTCGGCTTTCTATCCTGTTCCATTGATCTATATTTCTGTTTTTGTGCCAGTACCACACTGTCTTGATTACTGTAGCTTTGTAATATTGTCTGAAGCCAGGGAGCCTGATTCCTCCAGCTCCATTTTTCATTCTCAAGATTTCTTTGGCTATTCGGGGTCTTTTGTGTTTCCATACAAATTGTGAAATGTTTTATTCTAGTTCTGTTAAAAAGGCCAGTGGTAGTTTGATAGGGATTGCATTGAACCTGTAGATTGCTCTAGGTAGTAGAGTCATTTTCACAATGTTGATTCTTCCAATCCAAGAAACATGGTATATCTCTCCATCTGTTTGTATTATCTTTATTTCTTTCATCAGTGTTTATAATTTTCTGCTTATAGGTATTTTGTCTCCTTAGGTTGGTTTATTCTTAGATATTTTATTCTTTTTGATGTAATGGTAAATGGGAGTGTTTTCTTAATTTCATTTTCAGTGTTTCATCATTCGTGTATAGGAATGCCAGAGATTTCTGTGTAGTAATTTTGTATCCTGCTTCCAAACTTCCAAAACTATGTTGAATAAGAGTGGTGAGAGTGGGCAACCTTGTCTTGTTCCTGATCTTAGTGGAAATGGTTTCACTTTTTCACCATTGAGGACAATGTTGGATGTGGGTTTGTCATATATGGCTTTTATTTTGTTGAGGAAAATTCCCTCTATGCCTACTTTCTGTAGGGTTTTTATCACAAAAGGGTGTTGAATTTTGTCAAAAGCTTTCTCTGCATCAGTTGAGATGATCATATGGTTTTTCTCTTTCAGTTTGTTGGTATGGTGTATCACTTTGATTGATTTGCATATGTTGAAGAATCCTTGCATTCCTGGAATAAACCCCACTTGATCATGGTGTCTGATCCATTTAATGTGCTGTTGGATTCTATTTGCTAGTATTTTGTTGAGGATTTTTGCATCTATGTTCATCAGTGATATTGGCCTGTAGTTTTCCTTCTTTGTGACATCTTTGTCTGGTTTCAGTATCAGGGTTATGGTAGCCTCATATAATGAGCTTGGGAGTGTCCTCCCTCTGTTATCTTTTGGAAGTGTTTCAGAAGGATAGGTGTTAGCTCTTCTCTAAATGTTTGGTAGAATTTGCCTGTGAAGCTGTCTGGTCCTGAGCTTTTGTTTTTTGGAAGATTTTGAATCACAGTTTCAATTTCAGTGCTTGTAATTGGTCTGTTCATATTTTCTATTTCTTCCTGGTTCAGTCTTGGCAGGTTGTACATTTCTAAGAATTTGTCCATTTCTTCCAAGTTGTCCATTTTATTGGCATAGAGTTGCTTGTGGTAATCTCTCATGATCCTTTGTATTTCAGCAGTGTCAGTTGTTACTTCCCCTTTTTCATTTCTAATTTGGTTGATTTGAGTCTTCTCCCTTTGTTTCTTAAAGAGTCTGGCTAATGGTTTATCAATTTTGTTTATCTTCTCAAAGAACCAGCTTTTAGTTTTATTGATCTTTGCTATCATTTCCTTCATTTCTTTTTCCTTTATTTCTGATCTGATCTTTATGATTTCTTTCCTTCTGCTAAATTTGGGGTTTTTTTGTTCTTCTTTCTCGAATTGCTTTAGGTGCAAGGTTAGGTTATTTGAGACGTTTCCTGCTTCTTAAGGTAGGATTGTACTGATATAAACTTCTCTTTTAGAACTGCTTTTGCTGCATCCCATATGTTTTAGGTCATCGTGTCTCCATTGTCATTTGTTTCTAGGTATTTATTTATTTCCTCTTTGATTTCTTCAGTGATCACTTCGTTATTAAGCAGTGTATTGTTTAGCCTCCATGTGTTTGTATTTTTTACAGATCTTTTCCTGTAATTGATATCTAGTCTCATAGTGTTGTGTTCAGAAAAGATACCTGATACGATTTCAATTTTCTTAAATTTGCCAAGGCTGGATTTGTGACCCAGTATATGATCCTGGAGAATGTTCCATGAGCACTTGAGAAAAATGTGTATTCTGTTGTTTTTGGATGGAATGTCCTATAAATATCAATTAAGTCCATCTTGTGTAATGTATCATTTAAAGCTTGTGTTTCCTTATTTATTTTCATTTTGGATGATCTGTCCATTGGTGAAAGTGGGGTGTTAAAGTCCCCTACTATGATTGTGTTACTGTTGATTTCCCCTTTCATGGCTGTTAGTACTTGCCTTATGTATTGAGGTGCTCCTATTTTGGGTGCATAAATATTTACAATTGTTATATCTTCTTCATGGATCGATTCCTTGATCATTATGTCCTGTCCTTCTTTGTCTCTTGTAATAGTCTTAATTTTAAAGTCTATTTTGTCTGATATGAGAATTGCTACCCCAGCTTTCTTCTGATTTCCATTTGCATGGAATATCTTTTTCCATCCCCTCACTTTTAGTCTGTATGTGTCCCTAGGTCTGAAGTGGGTCTCTTGTAGACAACATATATATGGGTCTTGTTTTTGTATCCATTCAACCAGTCTGTGTCTTTTGGTGGGAGCATTTAATCCACTTACATTTAAGGTAATTATCAATATGTATGTTCCTATTGCCACTTGCTTAATTGTTTCAGTTTTGTTCTTTTAGGTCTTTTCCTTCTCTTGTGTTTCTTGACTAGAGAAGTTCCTTTAGCATTTGTTGTAAAGCTGGTTTTGTGGTGCTGAACTCTCTCAGCTTTTACTTGTCTGTAAAGGTTTTAATTTCTCCATCAAATTTGAATGAGATCCTTGCTGGGTAGAGTAATCTTGGTTGTATGTTTTTCTCCTTCATCACTTTAAATATGCCCTGCCACTCCCTTCTGGCTTGCAGAGTTTCTGCTGAAAGTTCAGCTGTTAACCTTATGGGGATTCCCTTGTGTGTTGTTTGTTGTTTTTCCCTTGCTGCGTTTAATATGTTTTCTTTGTATTTAATTTTTGATAGTTTGATTAATATGTTTCTTGGTGTGTTTCTCCTTGGATTTATCCTGTATGGAACTCTCTGTGCTTCCTGGACTTGATTAACTATTTCCTTTCCCATATTAGGCAAGTTTTCAACTATAATCTCTTCAGATATTTTCTCAATCCGTTTCTTTTTCTCTTCTTCTTCTGGGACCCCTATAATTCAAATATCGTTGCCTTTAATGTTGTCTCAGAGGTCTCTAGGACTCTCCTCAGTTCTTTTCATTCTTTTTTCTTTATTCTTCTCTGCAGTAGTTATTCCCACTATTTTATCTTCCAGGTCCCTTATCCGTTCTTCTGCCTCCGTTATTCTGCTATTGATCCCATCTAGAGTATTTTTAATTTCATTTATTGTACTGTTCATCATTGCTTGCTTCCTCTTTAGTTTTTCTAGGTCCTTGTTAAATGTTTCATTCATTTTCTCTATTCTATTTCCAAAATTTTGGATCATCCTTACTATCATTATCTTGAATTCTTTTTCAGGTAGACTGCCTATTTCTTCTTCGTTTGTTAGGTCTGGTGGGTTTTTACCTTGCTACTTCATCTGCTGTGTATTTTTCTGTCTTTTCATTTTGCTTGTCTTATTGTGTTTGGGGTCTCCTTTTCACAGGCTACAGGTTCATAGTTTCCATTGTTTTGGTGTGTGTTCCCAGTGACTAAGATTGGTTCAGTGGGTTGAGTAGGTTTCCTGGTTGAGGGGACTAGTGCCTGTGTTATGGTGGATGAGGCTGGATCTTTTCTTTCTGGTGGGCAGGTGGTGTGTTTTGGGGTGTGTGTAGCATTATTATTTTAAATTTTAAAAAGTATAAAAAAAAAGAAAAAAATGGGACAGTCAGAACACTAGGAGAAATGGTGAAAGCAAAGCTATACAGACAAAACTTCACAAAGAAGCATACACATACACACTCACAAAAAGAGAAAAAGAGGGAAAAAATAATATATCTTGTTTCCAAAATCCACCTCCTCAATTTGGAATGATTCATTGTCTATTCAGGTATTGCACAGATGCAGGGTACATCACGTTGATTGTGCAGCTTTAATCCACTGCTTCTGAGGCTGCTGGGATAGATTTCCCTTTCTCTTCTTTGTTCACACAGCTCCTGGGGTTCAGCTTTGGATTTGGCCCTGCCTCTGCGTGTAGGTCACCTGAGGGCGTCTGCTCTTCACTCAGACAGGTCGGATTTAAAGCAGCAGCTGATTTGTGGGCTCTGGCTCACTCAGGCCTGGGGGAGGGAGGGGCACGGAGTGCAGTGTGAGCCTGCGGTGGCAGAAGCCAGTGTGACATTGCATCAGACTGAGGCATGCCGTGCCTTCCCCTGGGGAAGTTTTCCCTGGAATACTGGATCCTGGCAGTGGCAGACTGCACAGGCTCCCGGGAGAGGTGGTGTGGACAGTGACCTATTCTCACACACAGGCTTCTTGGTGGCTGCAGCAGCAGCCTTAGTGTCTCATGCCCGTCTCTGCTGTCTGTGCTGATAGCCGTGCCTCATGTCTGTTTCTGCAGCTCCTTTAAGTGGTGCACTTAATCCCCTCTCATTGCGCACCAGGAAACAAAGAGGCAAGAAACAGTCTCTTGCCTCTTCGGCAGCTCCAGACCCTTTCCCGGACTCCCTCCCAGTCAGCAGTGGTGCACTAACCCCTTCAGGCTGTGTTCACGCCACCAACCCCAGTCCTCTCCCTTCGATCCGACCTAAGCCCAAGTCTCAGCTCCCAGCCCCCACTCATCCTGGCGGGTGAGCAGACAAGCCTCTCAGGCTGGTGAGTGCCAGTCGGCACTGATCCTCTGTGTGGGAATCTCTCTGCTTTGTTCTCCGCACCCCTGTTGCTGTGATCTCCTCCATGGCTCTGAAGTTTCACCCTCTGCCACCCACAGCCTCTGCCCGTGAAGGGGTTTCTAGTGTGTGGAAACCTTTCCTCCTTCACAACTCCCTCTCAGTGGTGCAGGTCTCATCCCTATTTTTTTGTCTCTGTTTATTCTTTTTTCTTTTGTCCTACCCAGGTACGTGGGGAGTTTCTTGCCTTTTGGGAGGTCTGAGGTCTTCTGCCAGCATTCAGTGGGTGTTCTATAGGAGCAGTTCCACATGTAGATACATTTCTGATGTATCTGTGGGGAGGAACGTGATCTCCATGTCTTACTCTTCCACCATCTTTTCCAGTATCTCTTTGTGGTTTTAATTTGCATTTTCCTACTGATCAATAATGCTGAGAATATTTTAATGTGATTACTTAATCATTTGTATACCTTTTTTTGAGAAATGTCTATTCAAGTTCTTTGGCATTTTTAAATTGAGTTATTGTTTTTATGTTATTGACTTACAGGCATTCTTTATATATTTTGGATATTAATCCCTTCCCAGATATATGATTTGCAAATATTTTCTCACATTTCATTAGTTGTCTTTTCACTCTGTTGATAGTGTCCTGTGATTAACAAATGTTTAAAATTTTTATATAGTCCAATTTTTCATTAGACTATATTTTATGAACTTTTATCAATTTTAATTTAATTTATCAATTTTAATTTATCTATTTCAATTTATCAAATTTTTCTATTTTTGCCAAAACAGTTTCTTCTGAGGCAAAATAATTAAAAGGAAAATTATTTCATTTATATAAGGTTAATTATATTCTTTTATGTTCTTTAAAGATCATTTAAGTATTTAGACTTTGAACACAGCAGTATTTTAATATAGGCAAATTTTTATGGGGGCTTGTAACATGACCCAAAATGTGCCTTGATTTAAGCATAATTTTTCTTCTTGGGTGATATTAACATAATGAAAAATAAAACTTTTAAAATTCGTTTGACATCACACATTTAGACAGTTGGTGTTCTGAAAAGATAGACATCTGTGAATTTCAAGAGGCCTGAAATTTTCTAGAAATTTAATTAGAGGAGTTTAACTTACTGAATTTTTCCCTTCATTTCCCTGGATGAAGTAAAAAATTGAATTGACAGCTTATATTGTTGATACTTTGATTTTAGGTGAGGCAGAGAACTCCCATCTCTTTCCCTTTTATTAGGCTTATAATATATATTGCAGTTTTATATTGTAGTTTTTTCCAGGAATAGAACAAAATAAGAAAACATTTGGTATTGTGATTGTATTAATTAGGCAGGTACTTAAAGCTAATGTTTCCTGCTGGTAAATTAATAAAACTCAAAATATCATGTCCCTTCTTATTTATTAAAAAACTGCTCCCTTGGGAAAATGTTTTTAGAAAGCATTGATATGAACACACTATTTTATATATTAAGAAGTTATAGAGAAAATTACATTTTTGCCTAGAATCTACTTAATTTTTCTGAAATGCAATCTCACTTATTCTTTTTGATAATTGTTGTTCTTTGCCCCAAATTTAAGCAATAATGCATACTGAAATGTTCTTAGTATTCCCAGAACACACTTTATTTGTTCTCCAGACAAAGCTACAACATTCAAATAATATGCTTTCTATGCTTATGAACCCATATAATGTTAGGCAGTGAAGGATGGCAAGGATTAGAGTCATTGACATGTCACATGTAACAGTCAGGAGGTAAAATGTCAGGTGAATCTTCTTTTTTTCTCCTACATTAAGCTTTATGGATCAGAGGAGTTAGGTTACTTAGGAATATGGAACCAACATAGCTTTTAACCTTTCCTTTCATTTTTCTGTGTATTCTCTTGTTTCACATTCTCTTTTCCTTTTCAAGGCACTTGCACATGTGATACATTTATAGTATAAGCTGACTTTTTACTCTTCCCTTCAGGAAATAATTTTGGTCTTAAGGAGGAAGTTGGCCTACTGACTGTGATATGGACCAGAAATGTTTGACTGGGCTCAACAACAGGAGCAAACAGTTCATCAATTGTATTATGTTATAATTTAATTCCTACATTTTTTTAGTTGTCTCTGTTTTGAAATGACTTTCAGTAAAAGAACATTTCTAAAATTTTGTAGGAATATTTACTTGAAGCCTACAAATCTAAAATTTCACTCCCAGACCAGTCATTTTGTATGGCTTTGATTAATGTTGAAATATGTAATTATGTGTGAAAAGAATCAAACTCATTTTTTTAAACATTTATTTCATCTGATAATATCAATCTAAAACAGATATTTGCTATTGTTAAGACAAAAGGAGAGGGGAGAGTAATCCCTAGATGAAGAAAAATGCTGTTTTTTTTTCCATTTAACACCACTGAAGAAAAGAAAATATAATAAATCACTCTCACCCCCACCAGATATATATATGGTATCATAGTACAAGAAATTACATAATTACAATTTCTTAAACCTGGGTATAAGTATTTTAATATTAAATGAGTTTCCATTATGAAATAGTGTTAATAGAACATCAAAAACTTAAGACATGTTAACATGTTAATATTGAATATGAAAGGAACACATTATTTTTAAAAAGCAATGAAAACCTATAAGGTTTTTAAAAAAAAATTTATTGGAGTATATTTGCTTTACAATGTTGTGTTAGTTTCTGCTGTACAGCAAAGTGAATCATTTATACATATACATATATACCTTCCTTTTTAGATTTCCTTCCCATTTAGGTCACCACTGAGCATTGTGTAGTATTCCCTGTGCTATACAGTAGGTTCTTATTACTATAAGGTTTTTTTGAATAAGTTAAATACCATTTAAGTTGAAGTTGTAAAGCATCTAATATTAACATTTCAGAATTTAGGAAGGTTGGAAGCTGTAATTTATTGAATTATTAAATATGTTGTTTGACATTATTTCATTCAATCTAATAATAGAAAACACATAACTAGTGCTTACTGTGTTCTAGATACTGTTTTAAGTGCTTTAAATACATAAATAATTTATTTTTTATTACATTTGCATGATGGAGAAGGTATTTTTATCTCCATTTTACGGAGGAAGCTATGACACAGACAGTTTCAATACTTTGCTTAAGAGGAAGCAGGCAGAGGGCTACCATACAGTGTAACATAGACTGTACACCACACAGCACTAGGGGCCAATATTCATATTGATATAATGGCCACCAGATTCAAAGTCTATGCTCTTAAGACATGCATTATGCTGCCTCTTATAAATGTCTTGTCAATAATTGAAAATCAATGCAAGGACTGCTTATGGTATATTACTTTCAAAAATATTAAGGGACAAATCTCCAAAATTTATTTGATACCTCAAAAGTTTTCTAACATATGGCAAATAATTTCCACCTCCCATGTGGAGGGAAGTCACAGTTATTCTGTGGCATGCACAGGATATGAGTATAAATCATGGAGATGACCCTCACATGCATGTCATAGAATTTCTTCAAATTGCCAACTTGTACACACTTTCAGGTATGACTTAGAGTATCAAATGTTTTTAGAACTATTTTTCATGGAAATGTGTTTATTTTTTTATTCCACATACAGAATATAAGGTACATTTTTGTTATGTAGAAAATGATTATGATTTGTTACTCAATAAGGCTTCACATAAAAAGGAAAAGACCCACCTCTGAAATTCAATTATAAACCTAGGCATTGAATTCTTTGGGTAAAAGTATATGACCAAAGGAATCAACTTTTCCTGTTCAAGTTTATGTGACTTATATTCTGTGGTAATGCATTCTCACCAAAGCATCCATATTAATTGTTAAATAATGCACTTTTATTAACTTGCTTTCAGAACTGTATTGTCCCCTATTAGTTTTCACTCAGAGCTTTTTTGTTCTAGAGCCTTCAGCTCTAGAACCATACTTCATGTTTAGGTCAAATATTCTACAACAGGCCAGCTTGATTTTGACTACTGGTATATTTCTAGCCCTCTTTATTTAAGTGTTTTTTGCACCTTTCTTGATTTTTTAGGCCCAAGGTATGACAAATAAGAACTGAGTTTTATTAACTGAATAGTTTTAATTCTGAACTTCTGACTCTTCATTTATGAAAGGTAATCCCATTTATTTCATAGAGTTTCTGCAAGAATTGGTTGATACAACATGCTTAAAATATGCACTATAAATAAGACTATGCTGCACTGGTGTGTTAGTTGCCTACGGCTGCTCTAACAAATTACCACAGATACAACGGCTTAAAACAACACAAATTAATTCTCTTATAGTTCTGGAGGCCAGAAGTCCAAAATCTACTATTTTAACATCTCCTACTTTCTCTTCTGTAGTCAAATCTCCTTCTGCTTCCCTCATATAAGGGTACTTGTGATTACATTTAGGATCAACACAAATAAGCCTTAATAATATTCTCATCTTAAGATGCTTAACTTAATCACGTCTACAAAGTCCCTTTTGTCACACAAGTAACATTCATGGTAACTGAATTTTAGGATGTGAATATCTTTTGGGTCACTATTCAGCCTACTGTGAATAGTCTTTTCAAATCCTCTCATCCTTGCAAATACAAATTCAGCAGGGTTGACTTTGGAATGGCACAAAGAAAAACCCACCTCTGGAAACTGTCACAGAATATTCCAACATACCCCCTTTAAGAAAACCCTTTAACATCATATATAAGATGTCCTCAACATGATATGATCTGTATTTCAAAAGTTAGGTATGCTTACTCCCCAAAATTCTGTGTTCAGATCTTTAGATGGTATTCAACACATTTTTCCAAGGGGCTATTTGATATCACTATCACAAGACATATGAAAGGCAGAAAAGCCAGGGAAGATTACCTATCTTTTTACCATCCAAACCAGGATAATTTTAAGAGTAAAAGAGGAAACATTAATAATTATTATAGGATAGCAAACTTACATCAGGACTGTGATGGACAAATTATAATATATAGCTGCCTTATCCTAATCACTGTAAGTCTATTCATTGGTGGTAAGAAGCAATAGAGTTAGAAAAACCACTTTGTTTTGTTATTCTTTGGTTCTTTGGCATATTCAGCAAAGAATTCTTGCATAGGATTTTAAAAGCACTAACTTTAAATAAAATATGAATTAATTGAATATCCTTAAGATTAAAAAACTTCTGTTCTTCAAAAGGCACTGTTAATAATTTAAAAAAAAGATAAACCACCAGCTGGGAGAAAATATTCACACTACAAATATCTGACAAAGGGCTGGTAGCCTCAATATTTTAAAAACTCTTGCAACTTAATAATAGGACAAACAACCCAATTTTAAAAATGTACACAGAATTTTAGCAGACACATCACAAAGGAAGATATACAAAGGACCAATACACACATGAAAAGATGCCCAATATCACTAGTCATTAGAGAAATAAAACTATAATAACAAATGAGATACCACTACACACCTATCAGAATGCTTAAAATTATTAACATTGTCAGTATTAATTTTGTCAAGGATGTGTAGCAACTAGAACACTCATACACTGTTGAAGGGAAAAAATGGGATAACATTTTGTGAGTTCCTTCTCAAGTTGAATATACAGACACCATATAACCCAGAAATTCCACTCCTTGGTATTTCCACAAGAAAAATTAAAACATATATTCACAAAAAGATTTGTATATAAGTGTTTTTGAGAACATTATTCTTAATTATGTCGAATTGAGAATAATCCTAATGCTCATCAGTAGGAGAAACGATAAACACAGTATGGTTTATTCTCACAGTGGAATACTCTTCAGAAATAAGAGGGAATGAACCACTGACACTTGCAACAGCATAAATGAACCTTACAAACATGCTGAGAGAAAAAAAAAACAAAAAACAACCAACCAAACAGAAACTTAGAAAAGAACAATCTAATCTCTAGTAATGAAAAGCAAAGTGATGGTTGCTTGAGGTTGGGGGTAGAGGATTATTGTCTGGAAAGAGGCACAAGGAAACATTTGGGGTGATGGAAATGTTCTATGTTGGGACTGTGGTGGTGATCAAAAGACTGTATAATAAGTTCATCAAAATTATTGAAAGTTTCACAGAAAATAGATGCATATTATTATATACATATTATACCTCAATAAAGTTTATTTTAAAACATATTGGCAACTATATGTATATAGTTGACTGTATAATAAATTCATCAAAATTATTGAAGTGTTCACAGAAAATAGATACATCTTTTTATATACATATTATACCTCAATAAAGTTTATTTCAAAATATATTGGCAACTATTCTTGTTACAGAATTTATAAGTATTCATTGTTCTTTTGGAAAATTTAGAAAATACAAAAAGGTTAAAAGAGTGTGAGAGAGAAATAACCTATCCTTTAGAATAAACACAGAGATGCAATCTGATGGTATAAAATACTATGCATATGAACACATTTTGTTTTTCCTTTCATCTTCACTCCCCATTTTTCAGTTCCTGAATTGTGTTAAGTTTCAGTATTAACTTCCTAGGGTCAGAGATTTTCTCAGTTTTTCTATAGATGTCATGTTTTCCCTTAGGAAAATAAAAGCAAGATCTGCTTTCCATGCTTAATCTGAGTTTCACTCATTCATTTGTGAAATATTAAGTAGTGATACTTAGTTTATACAACTCAATTTAAATACACTTAGATTTATTATCAGAGCAACTCTTCTCCTAAGATTGCAAGTTCCATCTCCTGACCTTGCTCTCTGCTTCTAGACTTGCTTCTGTCTTGTTATGCCCTGTCTTAATTTTTATTCTTGTCTCTCAGCATCAGTTCTTCAATTCAGTCCTCACCTTGCTCCTGTTAAATTCATACTCCAGCTACCTCCATTTGCTGCAGACACTGGAAAAAACTACACTGAAAGCCTTCCCCTGATCTATGGACGATTCCTGGCCTAGTATTTTATTTCTGGAGTAGGCTTTGGTCCAAATAACAGATTTCTTGTATCCTTAGAAAATTTCCTTTGAACTTCTATTCTAGACTTTCAACATTGCTTTGTCCATTCAGATACCTCTTTACTTCTCTCTTTCCATCACTAATCTCTAAATATTAGAATCAAGAAACTCTGTTGGAAGTAACACTTCAGATCCTTTAAGTTCCTTGGTGCATGGGACTGCATCTCAAACCTGATTCAATTGACACCGTTGCCAGGTACACTTACCTATCACTACTTTTACACTTTTAATTGCTTACTTAGTACTGAGCTCTAATTTCATTAAGGACTCTGTGGCTTTATTCATGGAATGAAAATGAATCTTTTGCTGAAGAGTATTTCTGACTCTTGACCTCATCTCCCATTCTTTTTACCCCTGAGCTTCACAGGACATGGCAGCAGGACTATTTTTTGGATACTTTATAGCTAATTGAAAGCAATATTGCTTTAGTTAAATGTATTCATTAGAAAGCCTACTCTCCAATCCCTTTTTAATAATAGTTAACTTAAATAGTTAAGTTAACTATTACTAGTTAACTTGATCTTTTATTAAAACAAAACAAAACAGCTTTGTATGAGGTTTTATAAGCCACTGCTTCAAGATCAAATCAAATTTTTACCTGCTGAAGGTTGATTTTTAAACCTAGCTTTATTTTTCTTTCCTTTTATAATATTCAACATTTTGAGTTTATATGTACAGAGTAGCTTTTAAATAATGATTCACAGCAGTTTTTCAATGATACTGTAAAAGAGCAGAATAAATGTGACAACACGTAGTATGTCTATTTGTATTTGTATCTGAAGTTGAAGGAAGGAAATAGTACTGTAGATTAATTCCCAGATCTTTGTTTCAATTGAGAATGCTTAGTTTCCTTCTCTGTTAAAAGAAAAAAGGAAGAGGAAAAAAAATGACAAAAACTTATGCTTCATTTTGTCAGAGTATTTTTGTTTGGATCTAAATACATATTATTAATATGTGTAAAAACATTTATAAATACAAAAGTGCTATAAAAAGCCATCCAGTTTATTATATTTATGATGGAATGTTTGATATTTTGGATCAGAACTGGATTTGAATAGATTTATTTATAATCTAAATGCCAATAAAGAGTAAAAATTCACACAAAGAATTAGAAAACAATTCAACTATTGCAGTCAAAACTAATAATGGTTAGAATTTTCAATTCAGCACTGCCAAAATTAGGAATTTATCCTATATAAAATGTAATATGTATAGATGTATATCAATGTATGTGGCTATTTATTAAAATAGTTTCTATAATAGCAATCAAGTGTTCAGCTTTAAAAATTGGGTATATTATTGTAATATAGTCATCTTATCTAATACTAATGCCTTTTAAAGAGAATGAGATAGAGTGAGAAAAATGGCCATGATAAATTTAGGTAAAAAAGGTTGTAGAACCAAAAATAAGCATGATCCCATTCATTTATGCTAATGATAGATAGATAGATATACAGAATTTCAGGCACACCACACACATATGTACAGAAAAATTTGAGAAGGACACATAACTGTTAGCAGTTAGCTCTGGAAAATGGAAATGTGGGGAGGTATTTCACTTTTATCATTAAAATTTGGGTGGTTGGATTTTACAACGTAAAATTTTATACCTTTTGTAATAAAAATATTAAATCAATAACTAATTAAAAATAAAATGTGACTCAAATGCCAAAACTATACTTATTTAATCATAAACAAACATTCAAGGGGGTGGCCAGAAGATTAAAGTTTATACTCTAGAGCCTGGTACATTGGGCATAATGACTTGGCCTCAATTATCTCTTTTTGCTCTCCTGCCAAATTTCCACTTGCATATGACTTTCCAGGCACCCAAACTATTTGTCAGTAATGGAACAAATTCTTTAATTGCATGCTTTTTGCTTTTGCTGCTCTGGTATACTATCTTAGGAATTCCTTCCCCTTGTCTTTACCTATATAATTACTAATAGCCATTCAAGATTGTGCCTGAATATCAACCTATCAAGGAAGAACTTACAAAGTCTGTCCCCAAATCCTGAATTGGACACTCTGTTTAATGGTCCCATCCTAACCTGACATACATCCATCACAGCACTCACCCCTGTACTGTCAATATGTATGTAATTGTTTTTACTGCAACTATATTATTGAGAAAAGGAATCATATATATTAATTCTGTATCACTTTATCAATCTCAATAATTACTTTAAAATAATTGAATGAAAATTTATAAATATCTTAAATTTTTAATTTGGTTTCTTTACCAGTAACAAGGAAGTGAGATATAATCTTGATTTGCAAAATAAATTATACTATTAGATTTATACTTTTGAAATCTTGTTAACAAAAATGTAGCTGGAGAACACTAGAAAGATCATGGAGGATCATGGAATAAAGGTATTTATCTTGTTGATTCATATTAGCTTTTGTGAAGTGAAAATAATAAAAATCATCTTTTAGAATTCTTGTGTGGATGAAGTAAAATGCTGAATATAGAAGCTCTGTGTAAATTATTATAAAATAAAATATTACTATATTTAGTAATAGTAATACAAATTTAGAAGAATTTAGCTACTCCTTAAGGCAATTTGGACAAAGTATGAATATATTTATTATTTAATGTAAGCTTATTTCTTTTGGCCTGAATTCTATATTTGACAATTCTGTTCCCATTTCTAAAATTTAATTATCTAAATTGACATTATTATAGTACTGGATATTTAAACGGAATAGTACAGGAAATCAGCAATAATTGTTAGGGAAATGAAGGCTAATTACTATACTCCATACTTGTAAAACAGTGTTGAAAGCTCTGACAAAGCAAACTAGGAGGTTTTCTCATCACCATAGCAACAATTTTCAAGTTTGTTTTGCTTTTCTGAAAATATAACCAGTCAAGCACAGTTAATTTAACTTGAGCAGAGTAAAAAATTGATTTTTTTTGTGATGCAATTAGGCTTAAAAAAATCAAGTTAAATAATGATAAGCATGGTTTGTTTAATTTGTTTCCAAACCTTTAGGAACTTTATTTCTAGTTATAGCAAACAAGGAGTTGACTATAAATAAGGAAAAATTTAAGGCTGGTGAAACGTCTTCTTGCTTTTTGTTAGTATCATTCACTTGAAACCAAAGGTGGTAGATAAAAATTAGTAACATCCTTTTTATATTATTTATTAATTAGTAACATCCTTTTATATTATTAAATAATATTAAATTATTTATTTATATTATTATTGTTTATATTATTATGACCTCAGTAAATGCTTGCTGACTATTCCCCAGCTATTAAAGTGACATACATAGGGTGATTCATCATCTAACTTAAAATAAATGTGCTTTTTCTTAAAGAAATCTATAGAATCTTTGAAACTGGAACATTCAAAAATCTATTCATAACATAATCAGTGACTCTAAGCAAAGAACAACATGAGATGATGATATTTGAACTCAAAAGTTACTTTCACTGAAAATTTGCATGTGTGTCCTGGCACTTCAATTTTAAATTATGTGACAAAATGTAAGATATTGAGCATATTTCTGATAACATGGTTATTTACCATATCTGTATTCACCAAGTTTCCCTTGATTTTTCAAGTTATGTATTCTTATTTAAGTTTTAGAACATTTTCCTACACTAGCCCTTCTACCTTGTGACCTTTGCACTGTTCCTTCTGCCTGGAATTTTCTTCCTTCAGCCCTTCACTTGACTGGCTCATTCTCTTCCTTCAGTTTTTGGTCCAAATATCTTCTCCCTTAGAGGCTTAGAGGCCTTTCCTGATTACACTATCCCAAATGCCCCTCCTATCCTATCCCAGGTAATCTTTCTTTCATTACTTGTTAAATTTCTTCATCACCTTTACCATAATCTTTCAGCATATAGTTTCATTAGGGCAAGAGCCAGAAATGACTAAAGAGTTACAGAATGGATGAATGAATGAATGAATGAACGAATATGATGACTTATAATTGTCCCCTGTGAGTACATATACCTTCCTATCCTCCGAAAGAAGCAAATCAAATATTAGTGATGTTTATTGAATGCCTTCTATGTTTTTGAATTATGGAGGTATGGAGGTCTCTTAAGTGTAAGAGAGAGTTAAGGGAAAGAGAAATCAGTGAGGGCTGTTTTAATCATTGAAGGTTTCATGGAGAGTTTTAGGCATCCTCAACACCTTAAAGCATGAGCAGATTTCATCTTCTTTTCTATAAGCACTCAGATTTGGAGAGAATTAGTAATCTCACTCTATTTTAAGATATATTCTTTTTTTAATAGGCCAAATTCCTTCATATAAGTAAAAAAATATGAGATTTTGCTTAGGTACATAATCCTCTGCCACCCTGCTAAAGTCATTTAATCCAGCCATTGATGGTACTGTTTTCATCCTGGATGCATCAGGGACCAGTGATGTGTAAATGATACATTCTGATGCACTGTCAGTTCAAGCCCAGGCTTAATGATGGAAACTATGGCTACTACTGGTCCCTACATTCCCAAAGGAGTGCTTGGCATTTTGCATCTGACTATTAAAGAGTTCTAGATTTCAGTTTCTTTTAACAGTCTAGTCAGTATTAAACCTTTAATAACTCATTTTATCAAAAGATCACAGAGCAATGCATTCAATAATTATTGGTTTTAAATCATGGAAAATACTTAGAGAAATACTTTCAATGTTGACTTTTAACCAGTCACACGTATACTTGCTTTTACCAAGGTTGAAAAGAATTTCTGCATTTACCCTTCATTGTCCTGTAGACAATGTCCAGCACAGGGTACTGGAAGGACATTGGAGGAGGAAGGGAATCTTCTTCCTGGTTCTGGGGTGTGTTTCTTGTTAGCAGGATCCTTGAGGGCAGAGTATGGAGAACCTTCCAGTGGAAGATATCCTGGATCCCAGAGGGCAGAGAAATCCCCAGGTAAATCGACCAGTGAAGGACCTCTGCAAAAGTCTCCACCATACAGTGGACCACCCTGAACCCTTTCCAACGTTGTCTGGATTCTTGCCCTGGGAGGGAGACTGGAGGGCTCTTTCCTTTCATGGGGTCTTTGCCTCAGCCCTAGAAGAGGGCTGCACCCTGTATAGGTAGCTCTTTGTTCTTTAGAGTTTGGAGTTTTATGTTTCCCCTTTAGTAGGTGATCCCCTTATATTGTTAATATTTCATTATATTAAACACTTTTCAAATTCTATCTCTTGGTTAATACACTTAGCAAATAATTAGGTTACATTGGATAATCAATATTTTCTTAAAAATAATTTTTAGCTCTGATACTCAGTGAAATTTAGTGGAGTATGCCCCTGCTTGTTCTTAGAGAAGTGTGCCTTTTGGATGTGTCCTCAGGAAGCCAATACCTGCTGTAAGCATATGTTATATATATATGTTACATATATATGTAACATATATATGTTATATATGTATGTTACATATATATGTAACATATATATGTTATATATGTATGTTACATATATATGTAACATATATATATGTTATATATGTAAGCATATATATTCCCAAGACCCAAGGGAAAAAGGGATGGAAATGAGGTCAAAAGCAGAGATTTATGTGTTTGTAGCAAAGTCTATTCTGTCTAAGAATCAGGCCAATTGATTTAGATTGACAGTTCCCAAACCATGGTGGTTGAAATTACCATCTGGGGAATATCTGAATAACAACTGTGTCCAAATCTTAACCAAGTCTGACTGAATCAACATGTCTGGGGCTGGGAATTGGCCTATGTATTTTGAAAAATTCTATAGGCAATTTTGATGTATTACTCCCTCCCATCACCACGTATTGATTAATTTATAAGAAACCTTACTGAGCATTTATTATGTGCAAGAAAACAGTGCTAGCACTGAAGGGTGAACCAAACTTCCACAAAAAAAGCTTATGCTGAAGGAGTTTGTTGTCCATTGAAAAAGAAAGAAAAATACACTTTTAACTAATACAAAACTCCTCCACTGTTTGCCAGGCATTGAGCTAAGCATTTTACTTATGTATCTCCTTTAGTTTTGAAAACCCAATGAGGTAGGTAAAATTGTTAAAACATTTTCTAGATAAGGAAACTGAAGCTCAGAAATTATTCTCATTAAATATATGCAGACTGTTGTCATAGTACAAATGAGGAAGAAAGTCCTTTATGAGGAAGGTGGCACAGTTTAAGCTCTCAAATATATTCTTCTAAGAAATCGAAAACTTATTTGAAACCAGACTTGTCATTATTTTCTTTTTCTTTTTTAAGTTCATGAACTAGTTTGCTTTATTTATTATTCTGGTGTTCTCCTTGATATTTTTTACCTTAAATATAGTCATAGATCAAAGATTAAAAGCCCATGGTATTGGACCAGCACAAAAAAATGGCTGAAAGAGCGTGGGTATAAACCAAAGAGTGAGTGGGAGATGGGAATGGAATAAGACTATGTGTAGAATGCATACCTGAACGAATGATATTCAAATACAAATGTATTTAAATTTATTGTAGGGGATCATACAAAAATTATCTGTTAAAGTAGGTTCTCAGGTTCCAAGTTCTCAAGCCTGTCTAAAAGCAAAGGGATGTTTACAGAGCTTCACTTAAGGTAGCCATTTCCTAATATCAAAATCAATTTCTGTTTTCATTTAAAATTTCAGCTATTTGTAAGTTTCAGTTGTATAACATCTTTCTGTTTAGACTCTGCAGTGGAGAAAAAGGGATGAGATATAGTATTGAAATGTGGTGGAAGCAGAACTGCATGAATATTCATGAGACCTGAGTTTGATCTCTATGCTTCCCTTTACTGGGGATTTTCTCTACTATACTCATTCATGCAAACACTCAGTGGGGAAGATATTCATATGTAGATTTAACTGAGTCCAGCCCATATTCTATTCACTAAATGAACACGTGATAATTTATGGAAGGTTCTTTGTAGACTGAGGAAGGCTAAACAAACACAGATAACAAATTTTAAAAAACATCCTGAGACTTGAGGCAGAGTCAGTGATACCTGCAAGATTCTGAGATGCATAATTAAGAGCATACTGAATTAAATAACAAAACAGTTTAAAAAGAACATCTATTTGAGGGGGGTGGAAGAGAATTTTGAGAGAGAGAAGTTGTTGAGCTTTCTTAGTGACACACTGAATTTAAAATACCATTGTAGAGAGTCTAACAAGAGGCTAGAAATTTACATCTGGGGCTTGGAGAACAATGAGTAGGGTTAGAGGTGGAGTCTTTAGCACAGAAAAATTGACTAAAATCACCACAGCCTTTTAGATTATCAAAGAAAAAATGTGAAAAGAAGAGATATGTGATAATTAAACTTTGAGAATATATAATATATGGGTAAAAAATTAACAAACAGAAGCTTCAATTAAATAGAGCTGGGAGACAACAAAGGGGATCTCTCATGGCCTGTGACAACAGATCCCAAGAAGAAGAAATGTTTCTCTTCTTTCCTGGCGAGGACTCAGCCAATGGAAAGCCAAGGACTCTCTTTACTATAGCCCTCCCAACTTTCTTTACCCCTCTTCAAAAGTTTTCTCCTTCCTTTGCAGTGCAAGGACTTGAATGTAGCTCTCTGTGGTTGTAGACCTCAAAATGCAATTCTCTGCTGATCCTGAATAAGCTCATCTTAACTGCAGAAATATCTGGCAGCCTATTTATTTCAGGTTAACATTTTAGTGGCCCATATGACATCAGAGAAGACCCAGGATGGCTCCAAGGCTGGTGAGCAAACAGGTGTGTTACTCAAAGCTGAGCCCATTTTCACTCACTGCTTTTCTCACCAACCCTGGAGTTTGAAGGTACGTTTCTCTCCTGAATCCAAATCATAACCTCTTTACATTTGAAGCTCTCCAGACTTTATTTGGAACCTATTTAAAGGCTTCATCTTTCTAGTTAAGGTCTTGTTTTGTGAGTATTCAGCTAACATTTTGATCCGATTTTGAGATCAGACTGTTTCACTGAAACTGGCTAGTCTTTGACCCATTCCCTTTGGAAGAGGGGTTGTTTTTCTGAAATGGTGTTGGTTTTTTCAGGCATCAACCTATTCCTTTGGAAGAGCTACCCTCTGGAGATTGGCTTCAGCCTGGCTCCTCTGGAATCAAGCTGTCTTCTTAGGAGAGGTTGAGATTGGCTTGTAAACTGTTTGAATTGAGCTGTTTGTGCCATAAGCTGATTAAGCTGTCTGAAAATTGTTTCTTACTCTAGAAAGAAAACCTCTAGGAAATGGGATTCCAGTTATTTTAGTATTCTGAGGATGCTCCAACCCTACAGAGATTCTGGCCGATTTTATCTTTAAAAACGTCAGTTCTTCCTCATGTGCATTTCCAACTAAATGGACCAACATGACCAAAGGCAATTTAGATTATCACTGATCATTATGGGGAACTTTTGAAATATTCAAACTTCATTTTCTTAAAACCAGATTGGACTACAATAGCTCAACAATTTCCAGAACCAAGCGGAATGCTTATTTTGATTGGTATTTTGAGGCTTCCCAGCATTATCAGGAATCTAATATTGCCTCTCTGCTAAATAAGATTTTAAAATTAACTGAGGCAAACAAATGATTAAAAAGAGATAAAATTCCCATCAGGTTAACAGCTGATCTTTCTGCAGAAGCTCTGCAAGCCAGAAAGGAGTGGCAGGACATATTTAAAGAGACAAAAGGGAAAAACCTACAACCAAGATTACTCTACCCAGCAAGGATTTCATTCAGATTCTATGGAGAAATTAAAACCTTTATAGACAAGCAAAAGCTAAGAGAATTCAACACCACCAAATGAACATTACAACAAATGCTAAAGGAACTTCTCTAGGCAAGAAACACGAGAAGGAAAAGACCTAAAAAAACAAACCCAAAACAATTAAGAAAATGGTAATAGAAATATACATAATGATAATTACCTTAAATGTAATGGATTAAATGCTCCAACCAAAAGACACGGACGGGCTGAATGGATCCAAATCAAGACTCGTATATATGCTGTCTACAAGAGACCCACTTCAGACCTAAGGACATATAAAGACTGAAAGTGAAGGAATGGAAAAAGATATTCCATGCAAATGGGACTCAAAAGAAAGCTGGAGTAGCAATTCTCATATCAGAGAAAATAGACTTTAGAATAAAGACTATTACAAGAGACAAAGAAGGGTACTATATAATGATCAAAGGATCAATCCAGGAAGAAGATATAACAATTGTAAACACTTATGCACCCAAACTAGGAGCATCTCAATACATAAAGCAAATGCTAACAGCCATAAAAGGGGAAATCGACAGTAACACAATCATAATAGGGGACTTTAACACCTCACTTTCAACAATGGGCAGGTCATCCAATATGAAAATAAGTAAGGAAACACAAGCTATAAATGACACATTAAACAAGATGGACTTAATTGATATTTATAGGACATTCTATCCCCAAATAAGAGAATACACTTTCTCCTCAAGTGTTCATGGAACATCCTCCAGGATAAGTCATATCTTGAGTCACAAATCAAGTCTTGGTAAATTTAAGAAAATTGAAATTGTATCAGGTATCTTTTCCAACCACAACACTATGAGACTAGATATCATTTACAGGAAAAAATCTGTAAGAGATTCAAACACATGGAGTCTAAACAATACACTACTAATAACCAAGAGATCACTGAAGAAATCAAAGAAGAAATTTTAAGATACCTAGAAACAAATGACAATGAAAACATGATGACCAAAAAACTATGGGATGCAGCAAAAGCAGTTTTAAGAGGGAAGTTTATAGTAATACAATCCCACCTCAAGAAACAAGAAAAATCTCAAATAAACAACCTAAGCTTACACATAAAGCAATTACAGAAAGAAGAACAGAAAAACCCAAAGTTAGCAGAAGGAAGTAAATCATAAAGATCAGATCAGCATAAATGAAAAAGAAATGAAGGAAACAATAGCAAAGATCAATACAACCAAAAGCTGTTTCTTTGAGAAGATAAAAATTGAGAAAGCATTAGCCAGACTCATCAAGGAAAAAAGAAGGGTGAACACTCAATTCATCAGAATTAAAAATGAAAAAGGAGAAGTAACAACTGACACTGCAGAAATACAAAGGATATGAGAGACTACTAAAAGCAACTGTATGCCAATGAAATGGACAACCTGGAAGTAATGGACAAATACTTAGAAAAGTAGAACCTTCCAAGACTGAGCAAGGAAGAAATAGAAAATATAAACAGACCAATCAAAAGCACTGAAATTGAGACTGTGATGAAAAATCTTCCAACAAACAAAAGCCCAGGAACAGATAGCACCACAGGCAAATTCTTTCAAACATTTAGAGAAGAGCTAACACCTAGCTCTCTCAATAAAAGGAATACAAATCTCAATAAAAGGAATACAAAGAAATAAAACTGTCACTGTTTGCAGATAACATGATACTATACATAGAGAATCCTAAAGATGCTACCAGAAAACTACTAGAGCTAATCAGTGAATTTGGTAAAGTAAGAGGATACAAAATTAATGCACAGAAATCTCTTGCATTCCTATACACTAATGATGAAAAATCTGAAAGAGAAATTAAGGAAACACTCCCATTTACCACTGCAACAAAAAGAACAAAATACCTAGGAATAAACCTACCTAAGGAGACAAAAGACCTGTATGTAGAAAACTATAAGACACTGATGAAAGAAATTAAGGATAATACAAACAGATAGAGAGATTTCCATGTTCTTGGACTGGAGGAATCAATATTGTGAAAATGACTATATTACCCAAAGCAATGTACAGATTCAATGCAATCCCTATCAAACTACCAGTGGCATTTTTACAGTACTAGAACACAAAATTTCACAATTTGTATGGAAACACAAAAGACCCCAAATAGCAAAAGCAATCTTGAGAAAGAAAAACAGAGCTGGAGTAATCAGGCTCCCTGACTTCAGACTATACTACAAAGCTACAGTAATCAAGACAGTATGGTAATGGCACAAAAAAAGAAATATATCAGCTAGACAGGATAGAAAGCCCAGAGGTAAACCCACACACAAATGGTCACTTTATCTTTAATAAAGGAGGTAAGAATATACAATGCAGAAAAGACAGCTTCTTCAATAGTAGTGCTGGGAAAACTGGACAGCTACATGTAGAAGAATGAAATTAGAACACTCCCTAATACCATACACAAAAATAAACTCATAATGGATTAAAGACCTAAATGTAAGGCCAGACAATATAAAAGTCTTAGAGGAAAACCTAGGCAGAACACTCTAACATACATCACAGCAAGATCCTTTCTGACCCACCTCCTAGAGAAAGAGAAATAAAAACAAAAATAAGCAAATTGGACCTAGTAAAACTTAAAATCTTTTGCACAGCAAAAGAAGCCATAAATAAGATGAAAAGACAACCCTTAGAATAGGAGAAAATATTTACAAACAAAGCAAGTGACAAAGGATTAATCTCCAAAATATACAAGCAACACATACAGCTCAATATCATAAAAACAAACAACTCAATCCAAAAATAGGCAGAAGACTGAAATAGACATTTCTCCAAAGAAGATATACAGATTGCCACCAAACACATGAAAGGATGCTCAACATCACTAATCATTAGAGAAATGCAAATCTAAACTACAATGAGGTATCATCTCACACTGGTCAGATTGGCCATCATCAAAAAATCTACAAACAATAAATGCTGGAGAGGGTGTGGAAAAAAGGGAACCCCCTTGCACTTTTGGTGGAAATGTTAGTTGATATAGCCACTATGGAGAACAGTATGGAGGTTCCTTAAAAAACTACAAATAGCACTACCATATGACCCAGCAACCCCACTACTGTGCATATACCCTGAGAAAACCATAATTCAAAAAGAGTCATGTACCACAATGTTCATTGTGGCATTATTTAAAATAGCCAGGACATGGAAGCAACCTAAGTGTCCATTAACAGATGAATGGATAAAGAAGATGTGGCATATATATACAATGGAATATTCATCAACCATAAAAAGAAATGAAATTAAATTATTAGTGAGGTGGATAGACCTAGAGTCTGTCATATAGAGTGAAGTAAGTCAGAAAGAGAAAAACAAATACTGTATGTTAACACATATGTATGGAATCTAAAAAAAAAAAAAAAAAGAAAGAAAAAAAAGAAAAGGTTCTGAAGAACCTAGGGGCAGGACAGGAAGAAAGATGCAGACGTAGATAATGGACTTGACATTTGGAGGGAAAAAGATAAGCTGGGACGTAGTGAGAGAGTGGCATGGACATATATTCACTACCAAATGTAAAATAGATAGCTAGTGGGAAGCAGCCACATAACACAGGGAGATCAGCTTGGCGCTTTGTGACCACCTAGAGGGGTGGGATAGGGAGGGTGGGAGGGAGATGCAAGAGGGAGGGGATGTGGGGATATATGTATATGTATAGCTGGTTCACTTTGTTATAAAGCAGAAACTAACACACTATTGTAAAGCAATTATACTCTAATAAAAGTGTTTAAATAAAGTTATTTCTACCATGTAGTAATCTAATAAATCAAGAAGTCAAGATTGAAGAAAAAATAAATAGAATGTCTCCCAAACTGGCTGTTCTTCCGTGGCTTCTTTGTCCCAGTCTTTGCCTCTGGCACCTTCTTGTCTCTGTCCTTCAGCTCCTTATGACTAGACTCTGCCTCCAGTGACATTTTTCTCCTTCCCTTCTATACCTCCTACACCTCCACTATATCCTCAAATCCCTTGTAATAATTCTATTGCCAGACTTCCCCCTTTCCCTGAAACTCTCCCCATTCCCTTTTTCTCTGAACTTGTCAGAAACTGTCCCTTTAAAAGTTAGGCTTCTGCGGATTAAAAGGCTAAGCCCTTAATTTCTTGTACTCACTGAACTAAAGCTGAACTGCGAGCCACAGTCAAAGATTTTCCCAAAGTAACCAAAAATCGTCATAGATTTGCTGAGGAATTGAATAGAAACATTTAAACTTAGCAACCTCGTTTCTCTGACTTACATCAGCTAGTTCCTATGCTTATCATTGAAGTCTAGGCCCAGCATTATAAGAAAACTGCTAATTGAGAATATCCTGAGAGATCACTAGAATTACAAGAGGGAGATGAGCCCACTAACTTACTATATAATCAGGTTCAGGCAATTGCTAGGTGACTTCATCAAGGAATTCCTAAGGATTCTCCAAAGCCTGATGATTGGGACAAAATTCAGGCTTGCACACAAAAATCTGACAAACCTGTTCATGATTACTACAGTAGACTTCAGATTATTTTTAAAGAAAATTCTGGTCTGCAAATGTTTATTCCACCCAAGTAGCTTTTAACACTATGTTTATTAATGAGCTAAACCAGGATCTTTCCCTTTTAGTGAAGAGGACCAGGATGGAATGAAAAACTATGTTCACACCAGATTCAGTTATTCTGGCAAATCAGCTCTCTTGCATGCTAGTCAATACATTTTTGCCTCAGTTGGGAAGAAAAACAATTCACCTGGACAGTAATGCCTCAGGGTTTTACTGAGAGTCCTTATTTCTCACAAATCCTGAAGACTTATCTGGATAACATAAAGTTCCCTAGAGGTTCTAATTTCTTGCAGTATGTGGATGATTTGCTTCTTTGCTTTCCTTCTCAAGCCTCCTCATAGGAAGACAGCATCCATTTGCTGAAGCTTTTAGCCTTAAAGGGACATAAAATCTCCAAAAAACAAATTACAGTTTGTGCAAACCCAGTTTTGATATTAGGACATCAGTTATTCAAACAAGGGCTGCACCTACATCCAGATAGTCTTCATTGTGTCCTAAGTTTCCAGAAATCCAAAACTAAGGGTCTACTGATGAGTTTTCTTTGGGCTGTTTGGTTATTGCCAAAACTGGATTCCAAATTTCTCTCTTATGGTCAAACCTCTATAAGTTTTACTCAGCAATAACAAACCTAACCCAATCTTATGGGAAGAAACAGAGGACATAGTCCTTAAGGCCTTAAAAGAGAATTTGATGAATACACTTGCCCTTGGACATCCTTATTATCAGATTCCCTTCTTCCTTTCTGTATATGACAAAGAAGGGAATGACCTTGGGATACTCACCCCAAAACACTGAGCCCACCATCAACCCATAGTCTACTATAGCCAGCAACTGGGCCCTGTCGCATTTGGGTCCCCCCGCTTGCCTTAGAGACATTATGGCCACTGCTCTTTTGGTTAAGGCCACCAAGAAAATCATTGTTGGATCAAATTTAACCATTTCTGTACCTCATGCAGTAGAAACCCTTCTGAATTCTGATCACACTCAACATTTCTCAGCCCACTTTTCCACCTCCTATAAACTCCTTTTGTTAACTGCTCCTCACATAATTCTTTTATGTTGTAATAATCTTAAATCTGTTACTCTCTTTCCTTACATCCCCACTGAAGTCCTTCATAACTGCTTAACTTTAATGGACCACCTCCTGACTCCTTGTAACAATTTACAAGAAATTCCTTTGTGTAACAGTGCCTTCTCTTTGTTCATTGATGGTTCTTATTTAAAAGTAGATGATGGGAAATATTGTGCTGGTATGATATTACAACTCCTTTTGATGTTATTGAGACAGGATCTTTACCTATGTCTACTTCAGGCCAACAGGCTGTTACATGGGCTTGTACTTTAGTCAAGGACAAAACTGCAATATTTATGCTGATAGTACATATGCTTTCAGAGTAGCTCATGATTTTGGAATGTTGTGGGAGTGACTTCCAGTGAAAAATGAAATTAAAAATGACCCCTATGTCCAGGAATTATTGAATGGAATACTTGTACCTGCTGCTTCAGCTATTATTAAAATTCCAGGACATATGAAACTTGACTCTCTGGAAGCTAGGGGAAATCACTTTGCTGATATTTCTGTAAGAAATGATGTTCATAAAAGGACCAACAGCAGTCAAACCACTGTCATGGTCCAAAGGAATATTTCCCTAAAAGATAACAAAGGAAAAACTGGCTAGAGAGCCCAAAATGGCCTCAGAAGGAAAGAAAACAAAAAAAACAAACCAACAAGATTGGGAATTAAACAATTATTGCTTTGATAAGAAGAGGAAGCTCTGGTTTGGACTAAATAACAACCCAGTCCTACAAGACAGTCTAAAATTCCCACTCCTCACCACTGTACATGCATTAAACCATTGGTCTACTGACAGAATGATAGTTTTCATGAATCAATATTGGTGGGGAAACATTAATGAGGCTGCAAAAGGTGCCGACCTCAGTTGCCCTGCATCTTCAAAGTAGAACACTGGGAAGCCTGTTTGTACCACTCCTGGACATTATAAACTGCTTAATGGACAATTTGAGGCCTGGCAAGTGGATTTCTTACAATTTTCTCTACCTCATGTATATAAATATTTTAGTCATGGTCTGTATGTTTTCACAATGACATCTTTCCTTGAAGACTGCCTGTTCTGTGACTAAAGTCTTTGGAAAAGATTATCCTTATGTGGGGAACTTCTCTTGAACTTCATAGAGATCTAGGAACTCATTCTACTGGCCAAATGCTTTGACAAATCTGTGCTGTTTGGCTGTAACGTTAATGAAGTTGAGGGAAGAGAGGGATTTATGTTGAGGCTTGAGACCAACTGTTATATTTGATGACATTTGATAATGCTGTTTTAGCAATTGTGGAGGTGGAAATCAGATTGCAAGGGATAAAGCTTTTATTGGATAGAGAGGAGTTAAAGGCTTCATGAAAGAGCCTGATCTTTCAAGAATTCGGAGAATGAGATATAAAGGAGAACTAGAACAAAATTTTTATAGTTTGTAACATCAGGGAAGATGCTTTTAAGATAAGAGTGATCTGGGTATGTTCAGGGACAGAGAGGTACTTGATAATAAATATTTGATATGAAAAAGAATGCATGGAGACAATTAGATGAGGGATAGAGTGGGACATTCAGAATAGAGACTTCTATGGAGAGGGAAATAAGTTTTGTCTTCAAAACGTTTCTCTGAATTAGGAGAACAGTTACATTCACCTTGGCAAATTTATTTTAAAATGGTTGGCTTGTTTGTAGAATATTCTCTGTCTTTCTTTCTCTCATGCTCTTTCAACTTTTCCTTTTCCTTTTTCTTTTTTTTTAGAGCGAGAGAGAGAGATTGATTCTGAGATTGTGAAATATTTGGTAAGTCTAAAAGAGTTAGCTGCACCCTACATTGCTTACCTACCTGATACTTGGGGACACCTCATGATCTGGTGTCGTATTCTAGGAAACTTCAAAACAGAGAGCATTCTTTAAGAAACTGACTCAAGTAATGGCATGGTTACCCTACCCAGAGGACTCTTGGCAGCAATTCCTTTTTCTTAAGGCCTGGGTGGCAAATTCATTGATAAATGTATGTTGGAAGTGCTTGAAAATGCAATCTCAGTGGATACAGAGAGATGAATCAGTGTTTTACTCAATACAGCTTTCCCTTCATCAACTAAGCTTCATATATTTTAGAAGAAAACACCAAACTTTCTTTCCTAACCATTTTGAACATGATGAACATGATGTCTTATGAGGTGTTTGGTGTGGCTCTCTTATCTAATAAAGTCTATGGGCTAACTAGAGGTATGGGTAAACTTGAGAGCATAATCTATTGTTTTATGGGCTTAACCTAGACCAGAGGAGTTGGTGTGTATGTGTGTGTGTTTGTGTGTGTGAGACATTTACTCTATTAAAAGAGGGGCAAAAGTTTATTTTTGTACATATTTCCCATTCTTATAAATGTGCCTTCTTCATGGAAGCAGTAGAAGACTGGCCTCTGCAGCCAGAGGAAAACGTTGGGAGGTATTCCACAGAAAACTCCAGTATTTATTTTAACACAGCTTTTTAAGGAAATTGCTCATCAGACAGGTACGCTGTCACTCACTAATGTCAAGTTGAGTTTTCCTTTCACTTGGGAGCATTTCGGTGATGTTTCCCGGATAAAAAATTGAATGAAAGCCAAGAAGGAAGGCTCCTCACCAGATATCATGTACTCAGAAGAAGGAGGAATTGAAGGGACAGCAAGTGAGGGTTGCTCCTCTGTTGCATGTACATGTTTGGCCATACAGATATGTCACTTCTAATTCAGAAAGTTTTGTCTTCCTTCCCCATCCTGCCATGGATATCATTATTTGTCTACCCTTGGTTTTTTTGTTTATGTTGGTGTTGTCAACTGCATCTTCTTTATGAGAACCTTACAATATTATTGTCTTTGTTTTTTAATGTTCCATATCTTTTTTTATTGAAGTATAATTGATTTACATTGTTGTACTAATTTTTGCTGTACATCAAAGTGACTCAGATATACACATATATACACTCTTTTTAAATATTCTTTTCCATTATGGTTTATCCCAGGAGATTGAATATAGTTCCCTGTGCTATACATTAGGACCTTGTTGTATATCCATTCTAAATGTAATGGTTTGCATCTACTAACCCCAAATTCCCAGTCCATCCCTTTCTCCCCACCCCTCCACTTTGACAACCACAAGTCTGTTCTCTATGATTGTGTTTCTGTTTTGTAGATAGGTTCAATTATGCCATATTTTAGATTCCACATATAAGTGCTATCATATGGTATTTGACTTTCTCTTTCTGACTTACTTCACTTAGTATGATAATCTCCAGGTGAATCCATGATGCTGCAAATGACATTATATTGGTTTTTCTTTTACAGCTGAATAGTATTCCATTTTATATATGTACCACATATATAAATGTCCATCCTTTCAGCTGGACATTTAGGTTGTTTCCATGTCTTGACTATTGTGAATAGTGCTGCTATGAACATAGGGGTGCATGTATGTTTTTGAATTATAGTTTTGTCTGGGTATATCCCCAGGAGTGGAATTGCATGATCATATGGTAGTTCTATTTTATTTATTTATTTATTTATTTATTTATTTATTTATTTATTTATTTATTTATTTATTTATTTTTGCTGTGTTATGTCTTTGTTTCTGTGCGAGGGCTTTCTCTAGTTGTGGCAAGCAGGGGCCCCTCTTCATCACGGTGAGTGGGCCTCTCACTATCGTGGCCTCTCTTGTTGTGGAGAACAGGCCCCAGATGTGCAGGCTCAGTAGTTGTGGTTCACGGGCCTAGCTGCTCTGCGGCATGTGGGATCCTCCCAGACCAGTGCTTGAACCTGTGTCCCCTGCATTAGCAGACATATTCTCAACCACTGCACCACCAGGGAAGCCCAGTAGTTCTATTTTTAGTTTTCTAAGGAACTCCCATACTGTTTTCCAAAGAGGCTGTACAAACTTACATTCCCACCAACAGTCTCCATGTAATTTTTTTCCTCATTTCTTTTCCTGTGGTTGATTTCTAGTTTCATGTCATTGTGGTTAGAGAAGATGCTTGAAATAATTATTATACACTTAAATTTGTTGAAGTTAGTTTTGTGCCCTAGTATGTGGTCAATCCTAGAGAATGTTCCATGTGCACTTGAAAAGAATGTGTATTCTGGTTTTTTTTTTTGGATGTAATGCCCTGAAAATATAAGTTAAGTCTAACTGTTCTATTATATCTGATGCCTTATTGATTTTCTGTCTACAAGATCTGTCCTTTGATGTGAGTGGGGTATTAAAGTCTCCTACTATTATTGTATTCCCATCAATTTCCCCCTTTATATCTGTTAGTATTTGTTTTATGTATTTGGGTGTTTCTATATTAGGTGCATATATGTTGATGAGTGTAAAATCCTTTTCTTGTATTGATCCTCTTACCATTATATAGTGAGTGTCCTTCTTTATCTTTCTTTATGGCCTTTGTTTTAAAGTATATTTGGTTTGATATGAATATTGTAACTCCTGCTTTCTTGTCATTTCTGTTTGTATGAAATATCTTTTTCTGTCCCCTAACTTTCAATGTATGTGTGTCCTTTTCCCTAAGGTGGGTCTCTTGTAGGCAGCATGTTGTAGGCTCTTGGGTTTTTATCCAGTCTGCCACTCTATGTCTTTTGATTGGAGCATTCAGTCCATTGACATTCAAGGTAATTATTGATACATATGTATTAATATTTATTGCCACTTTAAACCTTGTTTTCCAGTTGATTCTATGTTTCTTCTTAATTCCTTTCTTTTTCTTGTTTGTTTTGGTTTTGGTGGTTTGATGATTTCCTTTTACTTTATGCTTGTGTTCTCTTCTTTTTGTTTTTTTGTTAATCTATTGTATGTTTTTGATTTGTGGTTGCCCTTTTTTTTAAGTATGTTAACCCCTTACTATATCTGCTTGCTTTAGACTGATAAACATATACATACAAGCACATTAAAAAAAAAGAATCTGTATTTTCTTACTCTCTTTTCCCACATTTTATGATTTTGATATCATTTTGATATCTTAATATTTATCCTTTTGTTGTTCTGTGTCTTTATCATTGCTTTTACAAATAGTTTTATTTTTCTTTTTGGTTTGTATACTGTTAATTTAAGTGATTTACTTTCTAATTGTGATTTCCTTCTTCCTATATTTTCTTGCTTCTTTTCTATTTAGAGAAGATCTTTCAATATTTCTTTTAGGTTAGGGTTAGTATTGCTGTATTCTTTAATTTTTGCTTGTCTGAGAAATTCTTTATTTCTCCTCCTATTCTAAATGATAACCTTGTTGGGTAAGGTATTCTACGTTGCAGATTTTTCCCTTTCAAGACTTTGAATATATTTTGCCACTCTCTTCTGGCCTGCAGCGTTTCTGTAGAGAAATCCGCCTTATGGGCATTCCCTTGTAATTAACTCTGTTTTTCCCTTGCTGACTTTAAAGTCCTCTCTTTATCTTTAAATTTTGCCATTTTTAGTATAATATGTTTTGATGTAGGTCTGTTTGGGTCCATAATGTTTGGGACCCTCTGTGCCTCTTGTATCTGGATATCTGTTTTCTTCTTTAGGTTTTGGAAGTTTTCAGCCATAATTTCTTCAAATACATTTTCAATCCCCTTTCCTCTTTCTTATCCTTCTGGAATCCCTATTATGCATAGATGGCACATATTATATTATCCCATAGGTCTCTTATATTGCTTTTGTTTTTGTTGTTTTATTTGGTTTTCTGTCTGCTATTTTGGTTGGGTAATTGCCATTATTATATTTTCCAGATCACTCATTCTCTCTTCTGCATTATTCATTCTGCTCTTCATTGCCTTTAACTCAGCTGTTGTCTAGGCAAATAAATTTGCTAATTTTTCTTGGCTCCTCTTTATAGTTCCTTTTTACAGTAATCTGCCTTCTGTTGATAGCCTTTCTTAGTTCCTTCACTATTTTCATTACCTCCTTTTTGAACTCGGTGTCTATTAGATTAAAGAGGTCTGCTTCATTGTTTGTTCCTTCAGGGGAATTCTCTTGGTCTTTTAACTGGGAGACGTTCTTCTGCCACTTCATTTTGCTTATATTTCTCTTACACTGTGAGTTTAGGAGAAACAACTATCTACTGTAGTCTTGGAAGTCTATTTATATGTGGGAGTGTCCCTGCATAGCTTGCATGGGTTTAATGATTTTTTGGCATGAGGGCTGTTTTTGGTTTGGATGATTGTCATCTCTTTACTCAGCACATGCTGGCCCTTATCCCATGGTATCCCCTTCATAGGGTGTGTGCAGGTGTGTGGCCTGTGAATGCTCCCAAGAAGGTAGGGACAGCTTTTTGCACCCAGTAGTGGGACCCTTTGTGGTAGCGGTGGTGCTCCATGCCTGCCTCTGGAGTACAAGATGGCAGCTGCAGCTTGTGCCTACTCCTGGAACTTGTGTATGTGCTGCCCTGCCCCCTGAGAGCATGCACATGGAGAAAGAAGTTCCTATGGCCATCCCACCCCTCTCCTCACACCCCCCCCCACCAACAATGGGGACTTGCCTCTCTGCCATGCCCAGGTTTCTTCTCATAGTCCCCCATACTCCCTTGGTTGTGGTGAACCACAACCTAGCCTCATCCACACAGCCAACCCCAGTCCTCTCCCTGGGTCTGACTTCCAAAGCCAAAGCCCTGAGCCTCAGCACCCAGCCCCCATCCACCCCAGCAGACTAGCATGTCAGGCTGGGCAGTGCCAGGTGACAGCACTGACTGTCTATGCAGGTCTCTCTCTGCTTTGCCCTCCTCAAGCAGGCTGCTGAGCTCTCCTCTGAGGCTCTGAAACTCCCCCATGTCCCAGCTGATCTCCCCACCAGTGAGGGGACTTCCCAGTGTGCAGAAATATTTCCTCTTACACAGCTCCCTCCCAGAGGTGCAGGTCCCACCCCCAATTCCTTCCTCTCTCTCTTTCTTTTTACTTGTGTCCTACCCAGTTAAGTGGAGATTTTCTTACCCTTTTGGAAGTCTGAGGTCTTCTGCCAGTGTTCAGCAGATGTTCTGTGAGAATTCTTCCACATGTAGATGTATTTATAATCTATTTGTGGTTGAAGGTGAACTCCATAGCTGTATTTATCATCTATTTGTAGTTGTAGGTGAGCTCCACATCCTACTCCTCCATCCCCTTGATACCCTTGAATCTTAATTATCTTAAATTAAATTAAATTAAATTATCTTAAAGCCTCAAGAGTCTTTTCTAAATTTTGGGCTTTTGCCAGAGGCTTTATTTTACAATTCTTTTTCTTGATCTACAGTTGAACTTTTCCAAAGCTACACAACTCTAGTAGAATTTAAAAATGAAATTTAAAGGGTCCAGAACTGCTTTAGGTTTGGGTTCAGCTGCATGTTATGGAGATCAGACAATGGGATTTAATAAAATGAAAGTTATATTTTTCTCTCATAACAAGAAGTCTAGAGCTACAAAATCTATGGCTATGTATTGGTGCTACAATATCATACATATTTTAGGCCCCTTGGGTTTTTTCTACTATTTTTAGTGCGAATTACTGTTCGTGATCACCTGATGGCAGCAAAATGGTGCAGCTACTTCCAGTCTTACTTCTTCCATTTATTTAGGAAGAAAAGTAAAGAAATCACAAGAAGGAAGGAAAGTTCTGGTATCAGGAAAATTGCTTTCACAGAAATCTTCACCATCTATCTCACTGACTAGATTGTGTCACATGGCCACCCCTCAATGCAAGAGAGGCTAGGAATGCCAAATTTCAGATGATCATACTGCTATTCCAAACAAAATCAGAGTTCTATCAATAAGGAAGGGATGACTGGTAGTAAACATCACCAGTAGCTTTTATGAAAATATCTCTCCAAAAAATTCTGTTTGAGGTTAGGTAGTAGGTAAAAAGATGTTTTATAAGAATACAGGGAGAACTAATTAAATAAAAACAAGTTGGAGGGTCTAATTATATTACATTATACTATATTACATGGACAACAAAGTGGATTAGATCCATCATAAAGATATGAAAATATAATGATAATTATTTATTAACCTAATTTGTGGCATATTACTTTTCTGTAATATGTTTTGATCTATAGCTTGGGGGACTTTCTGGCTAAAACTACATTATTTTGTCCTTGAACAGAATTTCCTCTGAATTCTTATGCATTTCCTTGACTTCTGGACACAGTAGTTTTCAATAGTGGCATTCAAAAAGAGCTTTTTTATCTGATTTAACTGGGATCAGTAGTAGGTCCATTATTTAAAAGTGTTCTTTAAAATAAAGGATTCTAAATATTGTACATGAGTTCTTAAAAACTATTTTTTAGTTTATTTTTATTGTGGCAAAATATACATAACATAAACTTTACCATTTTAAAATGTACACTGCAGTGGCAATAAGTACATTTACATTGTTGTGCAAGCATTACCACTATCTATTTGCAGAACTTTTTCATTATCCCAAACAGAAACTCTGTACTCATTAAGCAATAACCTTCCATCAGTTAGCATCATGCTTTCAAAGTTCATCCATGTTGTAGCATGTATTGGAATTTTATCCTTTTTAAAACTGAATAATCCATTTTGTTTATCCATTTATCTATTGATTGATATTTGGGTCATTTATACCTTTAGCTACTGTGAATAATGTTACTTTGGGTGTGCAAGCATCTGTTTGAGACTTGCTTTCAATTGTTTTGGGTATATATCTACAAATGGAATTGCTGCATTGCATGATAATGCTATGTTTAACTTTTTGAGGAACTACTAAACTTTATTTATTTATTTATTTATTTATTTTAACAACTTTATTTGAGTATAACTGTTTTACAATAGTGTGTTAGTTTCTCCTTTACAACAAAGTGAATCAGTAATACATATACATATGTTCCCAGAACTTTTCCCTCTTGTGTCACCCTCCCTCCCACACTCCCTATCCCACCCCTCTAGGTGGTCACAAAGCACAGAGGTGAACTCCCTGTGCTATGCTGCAGCTTCCCACTAGCTATCTAATTTACATTTGGTAGTGTGTATATGTCCCTGCCACTCTCTCACATCGTCACACCTTACCCTTCCCCCTCCCCATGTCCTCAAGTCCATGCTCTAGTAGGTCTGTGTTTTATTCCCATCCTACCACTAATTTCTTAATGACATTTTTTTTTTTTTTTTTTTAGATACCATATATATGTGTTAGCATATGGTATTTGTTTTTATCCTTCTGGCTTACTTCACTCTGCATGACAGACTCCAGGTCTATCCACCGCATTATAAATAACTCAGTTTCATTTCTTTTTATGGCTGAGTAGTATTCCATTGTATATATGTGCCACATCTTCCTTATCCATTCATCTGTTGATGGACACTTAGGTTGCTTCCATGTCCTGGCTATCGTAAATAGAGCAGCAATAAACATTTTGGTACATGACTCTTTTTGAATTATGGTTTTCTCAGGGTATATGCCCAGTAGTGGGATTGCTGGGTCATATGGTAGTTCTATTTGTAGTTTTTTAAGGAACCTCCATACTGTTCTCCATAGTCGCTGTATCATTTTACATTCCCACCAACAGTGCAAGAGTGTTCCCTTTTCTCCACACCCTCTCCAGCATTTATTGTTTTTAGATTTTTTGATGATGGCCAATCTGACCGGTGTGAGGTGATATCTCATTGTAGTTTTGATTTGCATTTCTCTAATGATTAATGATGTTGAGCATTCTTTCATGTGTTTGTTGGCAATCTGTATATCTTCTTTGGAGAAATATCTATTTAGTTCTTCTGCCCATTTTTGGATTGGGTTGTTTGTTTTTTTGTTATTGAGCTGCCTGTGTTGCTTATAAATTTTGGATATTAATTCTTTGTCAGTTGCTTCATTTGCAAATATTTTCTCCCATTCTAAGGGTTGTCTTTTGGTCTTTTTTATGGTATCCTTTGCTGTGCAAAAGCTTTTAAGTTTCATTAGATTCCATTTGTTTATTTTTGTTTTTATTTCCATTTCTCTAGGAGATGGGTCAAAAAGGATCTTGCTGTGATTTATGTCATAGAGTGCTCTGCCTATGTTTTCCTCTAAGAGTTTGATAGTGTCTGGCCTTACATTTAGGTCTTTAACCCATTTTGAGTTTATTTTTGTGTATGGTGTTAGGGAGTGTTCTAATTTCATACTTCTACAGGTAGCTGTCCAGTTTTCCCAGCACCACTTATTGAAGAGGCTGTCTTTTCTCCACTGTGTTTCCTTCCTGCCTTTATCAAAGATAAGGTGACCATATGTGTGTGGGTTTATCTCTGGGCTTTCTATTCTGTTCCATTGATCTATATTTCTGTTTTTGTGCCAATACCATACTGTCTTGATTACTGTGGCCTTGTAGTATAGTCTGAAGTCAGGGAGCCTGATTCCTCCAGGTCCATTTTTTTTTTTTTTTTTTTTTTTTTTTTTTGTGGTAAGCGGGCCTCTCACTGTTGTGGCCTCTCCCATTGCAGAGCACAGGCTCCGGACGCGCAGGCTCAGCGGCCACGGCTCACAGGCCCAGCCGCTCCGCAGCATGTGGGATCTTCCCGGACCGGGGCACGAACCCGTGTCCCCTGCATCGGCAGGCGGATTCTCAACCACTGCGCCACCAGGGAAGCCCCCTCCAGGTCCATTTTTCATTCTCAAGATTGCTTTGGCTATTTGGGGTCTTTTGTGTTTCCATACAAATTGTGAAATTCTTTGTTCTAGTTCTGTAAAAAATGCCAGTGGTAATTTGATAGGGATTGCATTGAATCTGTAGATTGCTTTGGGTAATAGAGTCATTTTCACAATGTTGATTCTTCCAATCCAGGAACATGGTATATTTCTCCACCTATTTGAATCATCCTTTAATTTCTTTCATCAGTGTCTTATAGTTTTCTGCATACAAGTCTTTTGTCTCCTTAGGTAGGTTTATTCCTAGATATTTTATTCTTTTTGTTGCAATGGTAAATGGGCTTGTTTTCTTAATTTCATTCTCAGATTTTTCATCATTAGTGTATAAGAATGCCAGAGATTTCTGTGCATTAATTTTGTATCCTGCTACTTTACCAAATTCATTGATTAGTTCTAGTAGTTTTCTGGTAGCATCCTTAGTATTCTCTATATATAGTATCATGTCATCTGCAAACAGTGACAGCTTTACTTCTTCTTTTCCTATTTGGATTCCTTTTATTTCTTTATTTTCTCTGATTGCTGTGGCTAGAACTTCCAAAACTATGTTGAATAAGAGTGGTGAGAGTGGGCAACCTTGTCTTGTTCCTGATCTTAGTGGAAATGGTTTCAGTTTTTCACCATTGAGAACAATGCTGGCTGTGGGTTTGTCATATATGGCCTTTATTATGTTGAGGAAAGTTCCCTCTATGCCTACTTTCTGCAGGGTTTTTATCATAAATGGGTGTTGAATTTTGTCAAAAGCTTTCTCTGCATCTATTGAGATGATCATATGGTTTTTCTCCTTCAGTTTGTTGATATGGTGTGTCACGTTGATTGATTTGCGTATTTTGAAGAATCCTTGCATTCCTGGAATAAACCCCACTTGATCATGGTGTATGATCCTTTTAATGTGCTGTTGGATTCTGCTTGCTAGTATTTTGTTGAGGATTTTTGCATCTATGTTCATCAGTGATATTGGTCTATAGTTTTCTTTCTTTGTGATGTCTTTGTCTGGTTTTGGTATCAGGGTGATGGTGGTCTCATAGAATGAGTTTGGGAGTGTTCCTCCCTCTGCTACCTTTTGGAAGAGTTTGAGAAGGATAGGTGTTAGCTCTTCTCGAAATGTTGATAGAATTCACCTGTGAAGCCATCTGGTCCTGGGCTTTTGTTTGTTGGAAGATTTTTAATCACAGTTTCAATTTTAGTGCTTGTGATTGGTCTGTTCATATTTTCTAATTCTTCCTGTTTCAGTCTTGGCAGCTTGTGCATTTCTAAGAATTTGTCCATTTATTCCAGGTTGTCCATTTTATTGGCATAGAGTTGCTTGTAGTAATCTCTCATGTTCCTTTGTATTTCTGCAGTGTCAGTTGTTACATCTCCTTTTTCATTTCTAATTCTATTGATTTGAGTCTTCTCCCTTTTTTTTTCTTGATGAGTCTGGCTAATGGTTTATAAATTTTATTTATCTTCTCAAAGAACCAGCTTTTACTTTATTGATCTTTGCTATCATTTCCTTCATTTCTTTTTCATTTATTTCTGATCTGATCTTTATGATTTCTTTCCTTCTGCTAAATTTGGGTTTTTTTGTTCTTCCTTCTCTAATTGCTTTAGGTGCAAATTTAGGTTGTTTATTCGAGATGCTTCCTGTTTCTTAAGGTATGATTGTATTGCTATAAACTTCCCTCTTAGAACTGCTTTTGCTGTATCCCATAGGTTTTGGGTCATCATGTCTCCATTGTCATTTGTTTCTAAGTACTTTTTGATTTCCTCTTTGATTTCTTCAGTGATCACTTTGTTATTAAGTAGTGTATTGTTTGGCCTCCATGTGTTTGTATTTTTTACAGATCTTTTCCTGTTGTTGATATCTAGTCTCATAGCATTGTGGTCGGAAAAGATACTTGATACTATTTCAGTGTGCTTAAATTTACCAAGGCTAGATTTGTGACACAAGATATGATCTATCCTGGAGAATGTTCAATGAGCACTTGAGAAAAATGTTTATTCTGTTGATTTTGGATGGAATTGTCCTATAAATATGAATTAAGTCCATCTTGTTTAATGTATCATTTAAAACTTGTGTTTCCTTATTTATTTTCATTTTGGATGATCTGTCCATTGGTGACAGTGGGGTGTTAAAGTCCCCTACTATGATTGTGTTACTGTCGATTTCCCCTTTTATGGCTGTTTGTATTTGCCTTATGTATTGAGGTGCGCCTATGTTGGGTGTATAAATATTTACAATTGTTATATGTTCGTCATGGATCGATCCCTTGATCATTATGTAGTGTCCTTCTTTGTCTCTTGTAATAGTTTTTATTTTAAAGTCTATTTTGTCTGATATGAGAATTGCTACTCCAGCTTTCTTCTGATTTCCATTTGCATGGAATATCTTTTTCCATCCCCTCACTTTCAGCCTGTAAGTGTCCCTAGGTCTGAAGTGGGTCTCTTGTAGACAGCATATATATGGGTCCTGTTTTTGTATCCATTCAGCCAGTCTGTGTCTTTTGGTGGGAGCCTTTAACCCATTTACATTTAAGGTAATTATTTATATGTGCATTCCTATTACCATTTACTTAATTGTTTCAGGTTGTTCTTGTAGGTCTTTTCCTTCTGTTATGTTTCCTGCTTAGAGAAGTTCCTTTAGCATTTGTTGTAGAGCTGGTTTGGTGGTGCTGAACTCTCTCAACTTTTGCTTGTCTGTAAAGGTTTTAATTTCTCCATCAAATCTGAATGAGGTCCTTTCTGGGTAGAGTAATCTTGGTTGTAGGCTTTTTTCCTTCATCACTTTAAATATGTCCTGCCACTCCCTTCTGGCTTGTAGAGTTTCTGCTGAAAGATCATATGTTAGCCTTATGGGGATTCCCTTGTGTGTTATTTGTTGTTTTTCCCTTGCTGCTTTTAATATGTTTTCTTTGTATTTAATTTTTGACAGTTTGATTATTTTGTGTCTCGGCGTGTTTATCCTTGGGTTTATCCTGTATGGGACTCTCTGTGCTTCCTGGACTTGATTGACTATTTCCTTTCCTATATTAGGGAAGTTTTCAATTATAATCTCTTCAAATATTTTCTCAATCCCTTTCTTTTTATCTTCTTCTTCTGGGACCCCTATGATTCGAATGTTGGTGCATTTAATGTTGTCCCAGAGATCTCTGAGACTGTCCTCAGTTCTTTTCATTCTTTTTTCTTTCTTCTGCTCTGCAGTAGTTATTTCCACTATTTTATCTTCCAGGTCACTTATCCGTCCTTCTGCCTCAGTTATTCTGCTACTGATCCCGTCTAGAGTATTTTTCATTTCATTTATTGTGTTGCTCATCGTTACTTGCTTCCTCTTTATTTCTTCCAGGTCCTTGTTAACTTTTTCTTGCAATTTGTCTATTCTATTTCCAAGATTTTGAATCATCTTCACCATCATTATTCTGAACTCTTTTTCAGGTAGACTGGCTATTACCTCTTCATTTCTTAGGTCTGGTGTGTTTTTATCTTGCTCCTTCATCTGCTGTGTGTTTTTCTGTCTTCTCATTTTGCTTATCTTACTGTGTTTGGGGTCTCCCTTTTGCAGGCTGCAGGTTCGTAGTTCTATCTATTTTTGTTGTCTCTCCCCAGTGGCTGAGGTTGGTTTAGTGGGTTGAGCAGGTTTCCTGGTTAGGGGGACCAGTGCCTCTGTTCTGGTGGATGAGGCTGGATCCTGTCTCCCTGGTGGGCAGGTCCACGTCTGGTGGCATGTATGGGGATGTTGGTAGCCTTACTATGATTTTAGGCAGCCTCTCTGCTAATGGATGTGGCTGTAGACCTGTCTCGCTCTTTGTTGGGTATAGGGTGTCCAGCACTGTTTGTTGCTGGTCCTTGAGTGAAGCTGGGTCTTGGTGTTGAGATGGAGATCTCTGGGAGATTTTCACCGTTTGATATTACGTGGAGCTGAGAGGTCTCTTGTGGACCAGTGTCCTGAGGTTAGTTCTCCCACCTCAGAGACACAGCCTTGACACCTGGATGGAGTGCCAAGAGCCTTTAAACCACACGGCTCCAAACAAAAGGGAGAAAAAAATAGAAAGGCAAGAAAGGAAGGAAGGGAGGGAAGGAAGGAAGAAAGGAAGGGAGGGAGGGAGGAAGAAAGGAAGGGAGGCAGGAAGGAGGAAATAAAGGAAGGAAGGGAGGAAGGAAGGAAGGAGGGAAATAGGAAAGAAAGGAGGGAAGAAAGGAAGAAATAAAGGGGAGAAGACAAAATAAAGTAGGATAAAATACAGTTATTAAAATAAAAAAAATTATTAAGAAGAAAAATTTCTATTAAAGAAAAAAAAGGGGGGGGGTCGGTCTAACCCCAGGACAAATGGTGAAAACAAAGCTACACAGACAAAATCTCACACAGCAGCATCCACATACACACTCACAAAAAGAAAAATGGGGAAAATAATAGTATATCTTGCTCCCAAAGTCCACCTCCTCAACCTGGGATATTTCGCTGTCTATTCAGGTTTTCCACAGATGCAGGGCACTTCAAGCTGACTGTGGAGCTTTAACCCACTGTTTCTGAGGCTGCTGGGAGGGACGTCCCCCTCTCTTTGTTCGCACAACTCCTTGGGCTCAGCCCTGGACCTGGCCCCGCCTCTGCGTGCAGGTCGTCCGAGGGCGTCTGCCCTTCGCTCAGAGAGGGCGGGGTCAAAGGAGCAGAGTTAATGGAGCAGCTGATTCGTGGTCTCTGGCTCACTCAGGTGGGGGGGGGGCACGGATTTGAGGGGAGTCCGAGGCGGCAGACGTGACGCTGCACCAGCCCGAGGCTCACCGCGTGTTTTCCCGGGAAAGCAGTCCCAGGATCCCGGGACCCTGGCGGTGGCAGGCTGCACAGGCTCCCAGGAGGGCTAGTGTGGAGAGTGACCTGTGCTCTCATACAGGCCTCTTGGTGGTGGCAGTAGCAACCCTAGCGTCCCACACCCGTCTCTGTTGTCCGTGTTGACAGCCGCAGCTCGTTCCTGTTTCTGGAGCTCCTTTATGTGGTGCCCTTAATTCCCTTTCCTCGTGCCCCAGGAAGCAAAGAGGCAAGAAAAAGTCTCTTGTCTCTTCGGCAGCTCCGCGCCCGTTTCTGGGGCTCCTTTACGTGGCGAGCTTAAACCCCTCTCCTCACGCAGCAGGAGGTAAAGAGGGAAGAAAAGGTCTCTTGCCTCTTCGGCAGCTCCAGACTTCTCCCGAACTCCCTCCCGGCCAGCCGTGGTGCACAAACCCTTTCAGGCTGTTTTCACTCTGCCAACTCCAGACCTTTCCCTGGGATCCACCCAAGGCTCAGTTCCCAGTCCCGCCTGCCGCAGTGGGTGAGCGGACAAGCCTCTCGGGCTGGTGAGTGCTGATCGGCACCGATCCTCTGCGGAATCTCTCCGTTTTGCCCTCCGCACCCTGTTGCTGCGCTCTCCTCCGCGGCTCTGAATCTTACCCCTCCGCTACCCGCAGTCTCCGCCCGCGAAGGGGCTTCTAGTGTGTGGGAACCTTTCCTCCTTCACGGCTCCCTCCCACTGGTGCAGGTCCCCTCCCTATTCTTTTGTCTCTGTTTATTCTTTTTTCTTTTGCCCTACCCAGGTACGTGGGGGAATTTCTTTCCTTTGGGAGGTCTGAGGTCTTCTGCCAGCATTCGGTGGGTGTTCTATAGGAGAAGTTCCATGTGTAGATGTATTTCTGATGTATCTGTGAGGAGGAAGGTGGTCCCCGCGACTACTAAACTTTAAAAAGCTACACTTTTTTTTTACATTTCCATCAGTAATGCACAACAGTTCCAATTTTTCTACATCCTTGCCAACACTTACTTTCCTTTTTATTTTTTCTTCTTAATTATAGTCATCCTAATGGATATAAACTGATATTGTTGTTTTGATTTGTATTTTATTAATGTCTGGTGATATTAACTATCTTTTTATGTGTTTTTTGACCATTTGTATGTGTTTTTTGGAGATATGTCTATTTAAGTCCTTTGCCCTTTTAAAAATTGTGTTTTTTATTATTTTGCTACTGAGTTGTATGAGTTCTTTGTATATACTGAAAATTAACCCCTTATATGATTTATAAATATTTTCTCCCATTCTGTGGCTTGCCTTTTCACTTTGTTGATTCTTTGATGCACAGAAGTTTTAATTTTGTTATTGTCCAAATTATCTACTTTTTCACTTGTTGCTTATGTCTTAAAAACTAATTTTAAGCTAAAATATACAAATATATACCATTTAATCCAACTTTGGAGGAAAAAATATTTTTCATTGTGTTTGAATTGCTTGGAGTTCTGTGCAGATTCTGACAAAATCTGTACCCAATCCATAATTTTCAGTTTCATAATTTTTAAAGTAAAAGGGAAACATTGTGAAGCAATCTGTAGGCAGAATTTGATATTTCAAATGTTGATTTATATTCTTTCATTTTCTTGCCCACACTTAATTTTACAGTCATTTTTAAGCAACTCGTTTTTTTTTAGTTTTTCTAAAGCATTCAACTTAATTTTTATGGGATTAAAAACTCCCTCTGTACATACATTTCAATAGATTACAATGGTGATTCTCAAAAGATCTGTGGTAAATGACTTTTTCCCCTCAATTCTTCTCAGACTGATGCTTTTGTTATATACAATAAAAATGAATTGCTACAAAAATAAAATAAAATGTATACTCATATAAAATATAAATGCTAATTTTTATTACTAAATTCCACAGACATGAAATTATAGTCCAATACATATAAACCAAAGGAAAATAATTACAAAATCTGTATCAAGTGTCCATTGAAAGTGTGTCTTTAGGTAATTAATATGTAGAAGAACTATCATATTTATAAGTCTTGGTCATTCTGCAATTATAATTAAACAAAAATTGTGAACAAAACAATAATGTATGTTAAGTGCCTAGATGCACCATTTGAATGCACACCCTACATATCAGCATTTAAAGTTTTAGTGTAATAAATGTGTTTGATTATTGTTTTAATATAGTTTTGATTGATTTAATGCTATTCGCAGAAGATAATTCATATCCACAAAAGGTTCCTTGTTTTGTTTTTAAATACAATGGTGATAGAAAAAGTATTTTCGGTAAGCTCAGGATATTCTTTTAAACTTTTATCCAGAAGCATATGTTGGGTGCTGCATTTTAAAAAATTAATCTTTAATCTTTCAGCAGTAGTTAGTTTCAACAATGTTTCCTGTGAAGTGATAGTTAAATAATCTTTTGGTGAAAGAAATAGATTCCAAATCCATGACTTTCTTATGCATGGATCTTCTTTTGAGGAAAAATAAAACTTAAAATGTTTTAACAAATTCTTATGGTGTTTGGTGATAAATTTTCATAGATGTTCAATATTAAAGTCATCACCTATTCCATTAATGTGTTCTTAAATAATGGGACACATCATAACATCTCTAAAAATTCCATTCTATTTTTTTTGCCATTTATTCTGCTCTTATCTTCCATTGAGAAACATGTTCCATTCTTTCTTTACATGGAGTGTTTCTATTATTAAAAATACCAAAAATATCAGACAGATGATGATGTCTTTAATCAGTTGGACTCAAACTGATTTTTAAAAATTCCATAAAACACTAAGAATTTATTTTATAGTTCAGATATTACCAAAAGAAATTTTCTCCTCAGTAACCATTGTATTTCAATAAGCAATGAGAGTGTTTATAATCAACCTCCTTATTATTGCTTGATTAAAAATATCTTCAAATTTAACACATTAGATTTTATATAAGTCACAATTTTTTACCATGCCAATAATCACACTGTTTGGTTTACATCACATTTTTTCATTGTGACACTTTTTTCATGAAGGAAGAAGTATGTTGATTTACTTTCTGGCACAGACTCCTTAATCTTGGTAACTACTTCAAGTGAGTTCCTGTCACTACTTCTAAGCCATCAGAACATATTTTTTAACAAAATGTAATTGCCAAACCATACCTGCTAATCCTGTTTATATGATTGGCATATATAAACTTGCTATAAGAGATTCCAGATACTCACTCTCAATTTCTGTACTTACCTCACTGTCAGCCAGTAAACCTCAGATGGCAATCCAGTACAGTCTGACAACCACACTTTGAATAACACTGGTTTACATAATATTTAAATAAATTACCTAATTATGGTAATAAGTAAAACTGGACTAAGTCAATAAAGAAATATAAAACTACCAAATTGTCAATGTATGAGAAAACTTAGATTCCATCTCCTGAGGGAAGAAAAGACAAAGATATGGAGCCAATTTTCATTTACTGTAGTACACACTCCAGCAACAATTATTTGCATTCCTCTTATGTGCAAACTCTATTTACCCTTCCCAAGATTTTCATCCCCTTGTAGACTCAGGCTTAAAGTCTGGGATCTCATCATGTCAATATCTCCAGCTGTGGGTGAGGCTTGTATGATTCATATGAACTAAAGAAAACGAATCTGCTTTCCATAACCCCAAGGGAGATGTATAGCAGGCACAGACTAACTACAGTAAATGTTTCTATTCAAGCAGTGGAGAATGAACATAACAGTCCCTCTTCAACAGCAATTTAGAACTCCAGCATGTATGTTATTAGGTTCTCCTGACCTTAGGGGCATGGAGTAGTCCTTTACTAGGACCTATTTCTGCTTCTGGGAGTAGTTCCCTCATTGTTCTCCTCATCTCTTCATCCCACTTTCTTTGTTCTTGGTTCTGACCTCTGAGTTCTTTTTCCTTTTCCAAGAGAAATCACTGATGCTTGCATTTGAGAAGGTTTCTCAGTTTGCTTCTTATTTACAGAAGTTTGGAGGCTGTTTTAGTTATCTATTGTTGCATAACAAATTTCACCAAATATTTGTATCTTAAAACCACAAATATTTATTATCTCAGAGTTTCTGTGGGTTGTGAGTTTGAGAGTGGCTTAGCTAGGTGGTTTTGGTTCAGAATCTTTCATATGGTTGTAGTCAGGATATCTACAAAAGCATTGGTCATCCAAAGGCTGAGGCTGGAAGATCTGCTTCCAAGATGAGTCATTCACATGACTAATGTCAGGACTCCTCAGTTCATCACTTAATTCCTACTGGAGGGAGTTTCATTTTCTTGACACAAATCTCTTCGCAGGCTACTTGAATGTACTCATGAAATGGCAGCTAACTTTCTCCAGAAAGAGCAATTCAAGAGAACAATAAGAAAGTCTCAGTGTTTTTTATGTCCTTGTCTTTGAAATCATACTCAGTCACATCTACCTTTTTATGGTTGCTAGAGTGAATCATTAATTTCTCTGCATACTCAAATGGAGGAGTTAAGCTCTATTTCTTGAAGGGAGGAGTGTCAAAGGATTTGTAGACATGTGTTAAAACCACCACAGAAATCTTGTACATACAAATTCCTTTAACACTTTGTGGGATTCCTATGACTCTCACTAGCACAAATTGATATAATAATTTTGGAATGATGAAAATGCATTGTAGAAACTTGATTCAAATTACTCTCTCTTATCAAAAGATCTTGACAGGTCAATTGCCCAGGAAGATCAAATACACACAACATATTTTTTCTGTTAGAAGATAAAGAATAAGTAGCCTACAGTTATTAATATATTTAGACTTTAGCTTTTTAATAATAATTAAACGGAAACTTCTTTATAGAATGCACCAAATCTCACATTTTTTTAGTGATTTAAGAAAAAAGTTATACTTTTCACCAAAGTTCTTAGGGAACTAACAATCTTTGTTTAGAAAGGTACTTGCTACAATTTATGAAAAATGAGACTCCAAATTCCTGAGCTAGTTTGAGAAGAAATATCTGTTGGACACTGCATAAGAAGCAAAAGATAATTCTGATTTTGATTTGAAAGAGCTGCTGATGAGAGAGGACAGGAAAGAAAGAAAAGCATGGAGGTAACAGAAAATGAGCTGAGCAACATGAGGGAATTGCCAAGAGATGTTTAGGACCAAATTTGTCTAATATTTAATTTGTTTGCCTCCCTGTGAGATAAAACTCCTTAATCTTGCCAAATTTTCAAAAAGCTTAGTACAGCCAAATACCTTGTATGATATTCCATTCTATATCCAAGTTAGTGAGAAAAGAAGGGATTCCCATGGGCTGTGGAATCTAATGATGGTGAAAATACTGTAGAAGCAAGTCCTTGAAGCCAAAATAACCATGAGAATACAAATCACTGGGAATCTACAAAAAGAAGCATGATGGATAGTAGGCCTGAGCTGTTCACTGGGTCACAACTTTACTTTCCACAGCAACCAATCTGATATCTTAAACATCTGAAATGCTTTAAAACGTTTGCTGAATAAATTGATGGATTGAAGACAGTGATCCTTCCATGGTTTAAAATACAAAGCAAAATCACTTTGCAACTGTCCAAAGTATTAATATTAATTCTGCATTTATTGCCCTTTATACAATATTGTGTTAAATTATTAATTTAAACTGTCTGAGTGACATATTTCTTTTCTTACTCTATAGAGCTCTGGTTTGTTTAAACAATTTCTACTCTCATCATATAATGCAGAACTGATTTAGTGAAAAATTGATTATCTCCCTTTGGTGAGGTGGCATCCCTGTCTTGCTCTTGTTCTAAGATATTAAGCTGTACTTTTTATCTCGTGAAATATATGTAAGAAAATGTCATGTTTGACGTGAATGCATTGTGTGAGGAATTATGGTCAGAAGTTAAGTCAGTGTTTATATTAAGAGATCACAACTTTGAGATTAATTGTGACATCTTGTGTCTAATATAATGCTGGCCTATCAACATCAATGTATAACTACGGGCATGGGACAACATGGACTTTTTTAATAGTTCCTTTGATCCACAAGGAAGGAAAAATAATTTCTCAGTTTCGACAATAAAACCACACTCTGGAGATAAGGGTTATAGCTCCAATTTTTAGTTTTGTATTTCTAGGGTTCCCCTGAGTAGTTGTATATAGCTTCTAAACATGCCCTCACTTTCTCTTGCTTGGCAGAAAAAGAGTAAGCTTAAATATATTCTTCATCTTTTACTTCCCTCCCAATAATTAGGGAATTTAAAATAAAGTTGGATTTATCTCCAAGGACTACTCAACACAGTCAAATTAGATGTGATTTAATATACCCAGTGAATTTGTTCTTTTTTTTTTTTTTTTGGTCACTCAGCATGGCTTGTGAGATCTTAGTTCCTCCAACCAGAGATTGAACCTGCATCCTTGTGCCCTTGGCAGTGAAAGCATGGAGTCCTACCCACTGGACTGCCAGGGAATCCCCTGGTTCTTATTGACATAAATATGGAAAAAATAAAAGGTACATATTGAAAAGTTATATTGATAGATTTTACAAAGCCCATGCTACTGATTGGTCAGGACTATTGCATACTATTTTAGTCTCTTATTCTGAATGTAAAGTATAACCTGGCAGCCAAATGTTTGTTTAAATTAGTGTAGGTTCTAAGGAGGAGCTGATACTAATAATATGTGTACTTCAGTTGAACACGTTGCAATACGGAAAGAAATTCTTCCTATTTATATAGAAATAGTCTCCTTCATTTAGTAGAGAAGCTGAAAAAAAGTGAAGTAGGGATTCCCAATGTGAAATTGGCTCGAGTGAATTGCCCTGGAGATAGCTCCAGGTGTGTCTTTATTCATTTAGTTTTAGTAACTGAAATAGATTGTTTGTATACTTTAAGTAGTTTAGAGTTAAATGACAGATAGGAAACAATTTTATTTTTTTCATTTTTTCTTTTTATTTTGTATAATCTGCATATTTTAAATAACAAAGTAATTTTTTCTGTAAGCTATGAAATGTGAGAACTGAATGGCTGCTTTTGGTATTTGTGGAGCTATTTTATTTATTTTTATTATTTATTTATTTTTTTACGGTACACGGGCCTCTCACTGTTGTGACCTCTCACATTGCGGAGCACAGGCTCCGGACACGCAGGCTTAGCGGCCATAGCTCATGGGCCTAGCCACTCCGTGGCATGTGGGATCTTCCCGGACTGGGACATGAACTCGTGTCCCCTGCATTGGCAGGCGGACTCTCGACCACTGCACCACCAGGGAAGCCCTGTGGAGCTATTTTTAAATAAATATTTATTTGAAAGACAATGAAGTTGAATAACTACTATTATACCTTCATGAGATCCTATTCGATTACATCAGAGTTTTAAATTTTGAGGCAATGAAAAAATTAATTTGCATTAATCTTCAGAACAGTCTGATATAATGCAGTTGAATCTAGGTAGCAAGTATGCTAGCTAAGGACATCGATTATTTGCTTTGTTTCTAGGGAACCATCTCATTACAATTGTAAGCACAGGAAGATATTGCGCGATGTCTGTTGGGATGGAGTAAAAGGTTACATGGCATTGGAATATGGAAAGAAATAAGTGATTCAGAAAAAGACCTAGAATAGAATAAGCAGTAAGCAAAATAAATGACCAAAAATAGACAAGATGATTTAATATATTGTTACTGATAAAATCCTATTTTAAATCTGACTCTATACTAGTTACGTGCCTAATTTTTTAAAAAATCACGATTTGATACTATGATATCAAGACTCCTTTTCAGTATCCAAATGGTGAATGTAGATGGATGAGTGGCTTTTAATATCTAATTTAGACTGGTACATCATTTTGCTTCAATGCACTTTGGAACCTGGCTTATTCAGTTAAACTGGTCATACGTCTAAAGGAATATGTTTGTTATAACTGAACTGTATTTGTTGAGCTTTACATATATATATAATTTAAAATATTTAAGTATAGCATATATAGTATCAATATACTCAGTTATATATATGTTATTAAAACTGTTGTAACAGTTGAGCTATTTGCCTCAACTTTGAAAAAGTTTTATTGAAGCATAATTTACATACAAAAATTCAAGCAGATTTAGAGGAGAGTTCGAGTATTGGTAAATGATTAAATCAGTGTAACTAAAACCACAATCAAAATAGAGAACATTTCCATGACCCCATAAAATTCCTTGTGTCCCTTTACAGTCTATTCCCACTATCCATTCCTGGACCCAGACAACCACTAATACACTTTCTAAAGCATAGAATTGCTTTTCCTATGAATATATGTGATGTTGTGTGTATCAGTAATTCATTCTTTTTAATTGCTGCATAGCATCCATTATATGGATATACTACAATTCAGTTGTTGATGGGCATTTTGGTTCTTTCCAATTTTGTCTATTTTAAATAGTTTCTACAAATAGCCAAATACAAGTCCTTGTGTACCCAAAAGTTCTCATTCGTTTTAGGTACTACCTAAGAATAAAATGGCTGGGTTATATAGTCAGTGTATATTGACCTTTGTAATAAACTGATGAAGTTTTTTCCAAACTGATTGTGCAATTTTACATTCCCAGCAGAAATATATTAAAATTCCAGTTGCTCTGCATCACCATTACCCCTTAGGACTGCTTTTTTTTTTTTTTTTTTACTAACCATTAAGCATATAATGGTATCTCACTGTGGCTTTAAATTGATTTTCTCTGATGACTAATGATGTTAAACATCTTTGCACGTGTTAATTGGTCATATTTTGTCTTCCTTTATGAAGTATCTGTTCATATCTTGTGTCAATATTTTAATTGGGCTGTTTGTTTTCTTATTGATATGTATTACAAATATTTTCTCCCAGTATGGGGTTTGCCTTTTCATTTTCTTAGAGATGTCTCTCACCCATTTTTTTCACTTATGGTGAAATCTTTGCTTATCAAAAGATTTTATCCTATGTTTCTCCTAGAAGTTTCATAGGTGTAGATTTTACATTAGGTCTGCAAGTCATTTCTATTTAGTTTTTGTATTTCACATGAGGCAAGGGTTGGGATTCATTTTTCTATCTGTAAGTATTGTCAGTGTAGCACCATTTGTTGAAAAAACTATTCATTTTCCCTTGAATTACATTGACATCTTTATGGAAATTCAATTGACATGTGTTTACATTTTGGGTGTCTGTTTTGTGTTGCATTGATCTATATTCTTACAGGTCCCTATTTTTATTCCTATGCCAATACTACACTATCTTGATTAGTAAATCTTGAAATCTGTTAGTGTATCTTCTCTAGTTTCATTCTCCTTAGCCCAAATTGTTTGGCTATTCTAAGTTTTTTGGATGTTTATATAGATTTTAGAATCAGCTTATCAATTTTCATAAAAAATATCTAGTATTTAATTTGACTGGAATTGAGTTTAGTCTATAGATTAATATATAGAGAATTGACATTTTAACAAGATTTAGTCTTCCAATCCATGAACGTAATATACGTCTTGATTTGTCTTCAATGATTTCTGTCATGTTTTGTAATTTTAATGTGCATAACTTTGCACCTCTCTTGTCATATTTATCTCTTCATTGATTTTTGTATATTGACCTTGCGTTCTGTGATTTTAAGTACACTTATTTTAATAGCTATTTATTTATTTATTTATATAAATTCATTAGAATTTTTATGTAGAGGACATATCTTCTTCAAATAAAGACAATTTTATTTCCTCCTTTCTAGCATGTGTGACTTTTATTTCTTTTTCTTGACCATTGCACTGACTAGGACCTCCAGAACAATACTGAATAGAGGTGATGAGAGCTGACAAACATGTTCACATTTTCCCACTCTTAGTTGGGAAAGAGTTAGGCTTTCGCCATTGTAATGTGAGCTGAAGCATTTACATAGATGTTCTTTATGAGATTTCTTTCCATTTCTAATTTGGTGTGAATATTTTTTTCATAAAAAAATTGATAAAAAGGTTTTGAGCATTTTTGTCAAATGCTCATCTATTGAGATGATCACATGTGTTTTATACTTTATTCAGTTAATATGCTCAAGTATTGAGTTTGGAATGCTAAAATACATTTGCAAACTGGAATAGACATTTGTTCATGGTACACCATCCATTTCAAATATCTTTAGATATGATTTGCTGACGTTGTTTTTTGGTTTTTCATCTTTGCATATTCTAAACTTTTATTTTATGAACATATATTGTAATTAGGAAAAAAGGTTAAATATATATATATATTATATATAATGCTGATCTCCTCAGGAAAAAAATTGGTTATTCACAGCCCTTATAATAGGTGTTACTAGAAAATGCTCAATCTTCTCATTCTAGGCATTAAACAGAATTTCAGTAATAAACCCCCAAAGGGACTGCACAGTCAGGAGAAGCTTGCAGGAACTCTCATGCCTCCTATATTATTATTATTATTATTTAACATCTTTATTGGAGTATAATTGCTTTACAATGGTGTGTTAGTTTCTGTTTACAACAAAGTTAATCAGTTATACATATACATATACATATGTCCCCATATCTCTTCCCTCTTGCATCTCCTTCCCTCCTACTCTCCCTATCCCATCTCTCCAGGTGGTCACAAACCACATAGCTTATCTCCCTGTGCCATGCGGCTGCTTCCAACTAGCTATCCACCCTACGTTTGGTAGTGTATATATGTCCATGCCACTCTCTCACTTCGTAACAGCATACCCTTCCCCATCACCATATTCTCAAGTCCATGCTCTAGTAGGTCTGTGTTTTATTCCCATCCTACCACTAATCTCTTCATGACATTTTTTTTCTTAGATTCCATATATATGTGTTAGCATACGGTATTTGTTTTTCTCCTTCTGACTTACTTCACTCTGTATGACAGACTCCAGGTCTATCCAGCTCATTATAAATAACTCAGTTTCATTTCTTTTTATGGCTGAGTAATATTCCATTGTATATATGTGCCACATCTTCTTTATCCATTCATCTGTTGATGGACACTTAGGTTGCTTCCATGTCCCTGCTATCGTAAATAGAGCTGCAATGAACATTTTGGTACTTGACTCTTTTTGAATTATGGTTTTCTCAGGGTATATTCCTAGTAGTGGGATTGCGGGGTCATATGGTAGTTCTATTTGTAGTTTTTTAAGGAACCTCCATACTGTTCTCCATAGTGGCTGTATCGATTTACACTCCCACCCACAGTGCAAGAGTGTTCCCTTTTCTCCACACCCTCTCCAGCATTTATTGTTTCTAGAGTTTTTGATGATGGCCATTCTGACCGGTGTGAGATGATATCTCAATGTAGTTTTGATTTGCATTTCTCTAATGATTAATGATGTTGAGCAATCTTTCACGGGTTTGTTGGCAATCTTTATATCTTCTTTGGAGAAATGTCTATTTAGGTCTTCTGCACATTGTTGGATTGGGTTGTTTGTGTTTTTGCTATTGAGCTGCATGAGTTGCTTATAAATTTTGGAGATTAATCCTTTGTCAGGTGTTTCATTTGTAAATATGTTCTCCCATTCTGAGGGTTGTCTTTTGATCTTGTTTATAGTATCCTTTGCTGTGCAAAAGATTTTAAGTTTCATTAGGTCCCATTTGTTTGTTTTTGTTTTTGTTTTCAGTATGTGGGCCTCTCACTGTTGTGGCCTCTCCCATTGTGGAGAGCAGGATCCGGAAGCGCAGACTCAGTGGCCATGGCTCACCTGGCATGCGGGATCTTCCTGGACTGGGGCATGAACCTGTGTCCCCTGCATCGGCAGGTGGATTCTCAACCAATGCACCACCAGGGAAGCCCAGTCTCATTTGTTTATTTTTGATTTTATTTCCATTTCTCTAGGAGGTGGGTCAAAAAAGATCTTGCTGTGATTTATGTCATAGAGTGTTCTGCCTATGTTTTCCTCTAAGAGTTTGATAGTTTCTGGCCTTAGATTTAGGTCTTTAATACATTTTGAGCTTATTTTTGTGTATGGAGTTAGGGAGTGTCCTAATCTTATACTTTTACATGTACCTGTCCAGTTTTCCCAACACCACTTATTGAAAAGGCTGTCTTTTCTCCACTGTATATTCTTGCCTCCTTTATCAAAGATAAGGTGACCATATGTGTGTGAGTTTATCTCTGGGCTTTCTATCCTGTTCCATTGATCTATATTTCTGTTTTTGTGCCAGTACCATATTTTCTTGATTACTGTAGCTTTGTAGTATAGTCTGAAGTCAGGGAACCTGATTCCTCCAGCTCCATTTTTTGTTCTCAAGATTGCTTTGGCTATTCAGGGTCCTCTGTGCTTCCATACAAATTGTGAAATTTTGTATTCTAGTTCTGTGAAAAATGCCAGGGATTGCCTTGAATCTGTAGATTGCTTTGGGTAGTAGAGTCATTTTCACAATGTTGATTCTTCCAATCCAAGAAAATGGTATATCTCTCCATCTATTTGTATCATCTTTAATTTCTTTCATCAGGGTCTTAAAATTTTCTGCATACAGGTCTTTTGTCTCCTTAGGTAGGTTTATTCCTACATATTTTATTCTTTTTCTTGCCATGGTAAATAGGAGAGTTTTCTTAATTTCACTCTCAGATTTTTCATCATTAGTGTATAAGAATGCCAGAGGTTTCTGTGCATTAATTTTGTATCCTGCAACTGTACCAAATTCATTGAATAGCTCTGGTAGTTTTCTGGTAGCATCCTTAGGATTCTCTAGGTGTAGTATCATGTCATCTGCAAACAGTGACAGCTTTACTTATTCATTTCTGATTTGGATTCCTTTTATTTCTTTTTCTTCTCTGATTGCTGTGGCTAGAACTTCCAAAACTCTGTTGAATAAGAGTGGTGAGAGTGGGCAACCTTGTCTTGTTCCTGATCTCAGTGGAAATGGTTTCACTTTTTCACCATTGAGGATGATGTTGTCTGTGGGTTTGCCATATATGGCCTTTATTATGTTGAGGAAAGTTCCCTCTATGCCTACTTTCTGCAGGGTTTTTATCATAAATGGGTGTTGAATTTTGTCAAAAGCTTTCTGTGCATAAATTGAGATGATCATATGGTTTTTCTCCTTCAGTTTGTTGATATGGTGTATCACATTCATTGATTTGCGGTTGAAGAATCCTTGCATTCTTGGAATAAACCCCACTTGATCATGGTGTATGATCCTTTTAATGTGCTGTTGGATTCTGTTTGCTAGTATTTTGTTGAGGATTTTTGCATCTATGTTCATCAGTGATATTGGCCTGTAGTTTTCCTTCTTTGTGACATCTTTGTCTCGTTTTGGTATCAGGGTGATGGTGGCCTCTTAGAATGAGTTTGGGAGTGTTCCTCCTTTTGTTATCTTTTGGAAGTGTTTGAGAAGGATAGGTGTTAGCTCTTCTCTAAATGTTTGATAGAATTCACCTGTGAAGCCATCTGGTCCTGGGCTTTTGTTTGTTGGAAGATTTTTAATCACAGTTTCAATTTCAATGCTTGTGATTGGTCTGTTCATATTTTCTATTTCTTCCTGGTTCAGTCTTGGCAGCTTGTGCATTTCTAAGAATTTGTCCATTTCTTCCAGGTTGACCATTTTATTGGCATACAGTTGCTTGTAGTAATCTCTCATAATCTTTTGTATTTCTGCAGTGTCACTTGTTACTTCTCTTTTTTCATTTCTAATTCTGTTGATTTGAATCTTCTCCCTTCTTTCCTTGATGAGTCTTGCTAATGGTTTATCAATTTTATTCATCTTCTCAAAGAACCAGCTTTTACTTTTATTGATCTTTGCTCTCATTTCCTTCATTTCTTTTTCATTTATTTCTGATCTGATCTTTATGATTTCTTTCCTTCTGCTAAATTTGGGGGTTTTTTGTTCTTCCTTCTCTAATTGCTTTAGGTGCCAAGTTAGGTTGTTTATTTGAGATGCTTCCTGTTTCTTAAGGTATGATTGTATTGCTATAAACTTCCCTCTTAAAACTGCTTTTGCTGTATCCCATAGGTTTTGGGTCATCATGTCTCCATTGTCATTTGTTTCTAAGTACTTTTTGATTTCCTCTTTGATTTCTTCAGTGATCACTTTGTTATTAAGTAGTGTATTGTTTAGCCTCCATGTGTTTGTATTTTTTACAGATCTTTTCCTGTAATTGATATCTAGTCTCATAGCATTGTGGTCGGAAAAGATACTTGATACTATTTCAGTGTGCTTAAATTTACCAAGGCTAGATTTGTGACACAAGATATGATCTATCCTGGAGAATGTTCAATGAGCACTTGAGAAAAATGTTTATTCTGTTGATTTTGGATGGAATTGTCCTATAAATATCAATTAAGTCCATCTTGCTTAATGTATCATTTAAAACTTGTGTTTCTTTATTTATTTTCATTTTGGATGATCTGTCCATTGGTGAAAGTGAGGTGTTAAAGTCCCCTACTATGATTGTGTTACTGTCATTTTCCCCTTTTATGGCTGTTAGTATTTGCCTTATGTATTGAGGTGCTCCTCTGTTGGGTTCATAAATATTTACAATTGTTATATCTTCTTCATGGATTGATCCCTTGATTATTATGTCCTGTCCTTCTTTGTCTCTTGTAACAGTCTTTATTTTAAAGTCTATTTTGTCTGATATGAGAATTGCTACTCCAGCTTTCTTCTGATTTCCATTTGCATGGAATATCTTTTTCCATCCCCTCACTTTCAGTCTGTATGTGTCCCTAGGTCTGAAGTGGGTCTCTGGTAGACAGCATATATATGGGTGTTGTTTTTGTATCCATTCAGCCAGCCTGTGTCTTTTGGTGGGAGCACTTAATCCATTTACATTTAAGGTAATTATCAATATGTATGTTCCTATTACGGTTTACTTAATTGTTTCGAGTTTGTTCTTGTAGGTTTTTCCTTCTCTTGTGCTTTTTGCCTAGAGAAGATCCTTTATTATTTGTTGTAAAGCTGGTTTTGTGATGCTGAACTCTCTCAGCTTTTACTTGTCTGTAAAGGTTTTAATTTCTCAATCAAATCTGAATGAGATCCTAGCTGAGTAGACTAATCCTGTTTGTAGGTTTGTCTCCTACATCACTTTAAATATGCCCTGCCACTCCCATCTGGCTTGCAGAGTTTCTGCTGAAAGATCAGCTGTTAACTTTATGGGGGTTCCCTTGTGTGTTATTTGTTGTTTTTCCCTTGCTGCTTTTAATATGTTTTCTTTGTATTTAATTTTTGATGGTTTGATTAATATGTGTCTTTCCATGTTTCTCCTTGGATTTATTCTGTATGGGACTCTCTGTGCTTCCTGGACTTAACTATTTCCTTTCCCATATTAGGGAAGTTTTCAACTACAATCTCTTCAAATATTCTCAGTCCCTTTCTTTTTATCTTCTTATTCTGGGACCCCTATAATTCTAATGTTGGTGTGTTTAATATTGTCCCAGAGGTCTCTGAGACTATCCTCAGTTCTTTTCATTCCTTTTTCTTTATTCTTCTCTGCCATAGTTATTTCCACTATTTTACCTTACAGGTCACTTATCCGTTCTTCTGCCTCAGTTATTCTGCTATTGATCCCATCTAGAGTATTTTAAATTTCATTTATTGTGTTGCTTATCGCTGCTTGCTTCCTCTTTATTTCTTCTAGGTCCTTGTTAAATGTTTCTTGCATTTTTGTCTATTCTATTTCCCAGATTTTGGATCATCTTTATTCTCATTATTCTGAATTCTTTTTCAGGTAGACTGCCTATTTCCTCTTCATTTGTTAGGTCTGGTGGGTTTTTACCTTGCTCCTTCATCTGCTGTGTGTTTTTGTGTCTTTTCATTTTGCTTACTGTGTTTGGGGTCTCCTTTTTGCAGGCTGCAGGTTCGTAGTTCCCGTTGTTTTTGGTTTCTGTCCCCAGTGGTTAAGGTTGTTTCAGTGTGTTGAGTAGGTTTCGTGTTTGGGGGGACTGTTCATGTTCTGGTGTATGAGGCTGGATCTTGTCTTTCTGGGGGGCAGGTCCATGTCTTGTGGTGTGTTTTGGGGTGCCTGTAGCCTTATTATGATTTTAGGCATCCTCTCTGCTAATGGATGGGTCTGTAGTTGTCTCTTGCTTGTTGTTGGGCATAGGGTGTCCGGCACTCTAGCTTGTTGTTGTTGAATGAATCTGGGTCTTGGTGTTGAGATGGATATCTCTGGGAGATTTTCGCCATTTGATATTACGTGGAGCTGGGAGGTCTCTTATGGACCAGTGTCCTGAAGTTGGTTCTCCCACCTCAGAGACACAGCCCTGACGCCTGGCTGGAGCAAGAAGAGGCTTCAATTCACATGGATCACAATAAAATGGAGAAAAAATAGAAAGGAAAGAAAGGAAGGAAGGAAGGAAGGCAGGAAGGAAGGAAGCAAGGAAGGAAGGAAGGAAGAAAGATGTTACGAAGGAAGGAAGGAAGGGAGGAAGGAAGGAAGGGAGGGAGCAAGGAAGTGAGGAAGGAAGGGAGAAAGAAAGGAATGAAGAAAGAAAGGAAGAAAGAAAGAAAGCAGATAAAGTAAAGTTATTAAAATAAAAAATAATTCTTGAAAAGAAAAATTTTAAAAAGTAAAAAAAAAAAAAAGCATTGGTCAGAACCCTAGGACAAATGCTAAAAGAAAATCTATATAGACAAAATCTCACACAGCAGCACACACTTACACACTCACAAAAAGAGAAAAAGGGGAAAATAATAATATATCTTGCTCCCAAAGTCTACCTCCTCAACTTGGGATGAATCGCTATCTATTCAGGTATTCCACAGATGCAGGACACTTCAAGTTGATTGTGGCGATTTAATCTGCTGCTTCTGAGGCTGCTGGGAGAGGCCTCCCCTTTTCCTCTTTGTTCGCACATCTCCTGGGGTTCTTCTTTGGACTTGGCCCCACCTCTGTGTGTAGGTCGCCCGAGGGTGTATGTTCTTTACTCAGACAGGGCGGGGTTAAAGGAGCAGCTGATTCCGGGGCTCTGGCTCAGGCCGGGGGCAGGGAGGGGTACGGATGTGGGGTGAGCCTGAGGCAGCAGAGGCCAGCGTGACATTGCACCAGCCTGAGGTGTGCCATGCGTTCTCCCGGGGAAGTTGTCCCTGGGTCCCGGGACCCTGGCAGTGGCGGGGTGCACAGGCTCCCGGGAGGGGAGGTGTGGAGAGTGACCTGTGCTCGCACACAGGCTTCTTGGTGGTGGCAGCAGCAGCCTTAGGGTCTCATGCCCGTCTCTGGTGTCCGCACTGATAGCCGTGGCTCGCGCTGGTTTCTGCAGCTCCTTTACGCAGCGCGCTTAATCCCTTCTCCTCTTGCACCAGGAAACAAAGGGGCAAGAAAAGGTCTCTTGCCTCTTCAGCAGCTCCAGACTTCTCCCGGACTTCCTCCCGGCTAGCCGTGGTGCACTAACCCCTTCAGGCTGTGTTCACGCAGCCAACCCCAGTCTTCTCCTGGCTTCCAACCGATGCCAGAGCATCAGCTCCCAGCCCCCGCCCTTCCCAGCGGGTGAGCAGACAAGCCTCTCAGGCTGGTGAGTGCTGGTCGGCACAGGTCCTCTGTGCGGGAATCTCTCCGCTTTGCCCTCTGCACCCTGTTACTGTGCTCTCTTCCATGGCTCTGAAGCTTCCTCCTCTGCCACCCGCAGTCTCCGCCCGTGAAGGGGCTTCTAGTGTGTAGGAACCTTTCCTCCTTCACAGCTCCCTCTCAGTGGTGCAGGTCCCGTCCCTATTCTTTTGTCTCTGTTTATTCTTTTTTCTTTTGCCCTACCCAGGTACATGGGGGAGTTTCTTGCCTTTTGGAAGGTCTGAGGTCTTCTGCCAGCATTCAGTGGGTGTTCTATAGGAGCAGTTCCACGTGTAGATGTATTTCTGATGTATCTATGGGGAGGAAGGTGATCCCCACGTCTTACTCTTCCGCCATCTTCTCTCTCTCTCCTTCCTCTAATGGAATTCTTTTCTGCCAAAGGAAAATATTGCAAATCTACTTCTAGTCTTCACCCTTTGAAGTCTGTCCACCATGCTCTTAGGAAGTGCAAGCTAGTCCATGTGAAAATATCACATGCAGTTCGATAGCACCTATAAGCATCAACCACTAAACTTGTGAGTGGAGGAGCTTTCCGATGATCACTGACCCAGTCTTCAAGTCGCCCAGCTGAAGCCTCAGACCCACAAAAGTAGTTTCAACCTAGGTGCCAAAGACCCCTAGACCCGCAACTCCTGACTGTGTCTCTGGGGTCCGGCACCTTTGGTATGACGTCATTTCCTGGAGCCACTGACATTGTTTTAAAAGATCTTAGGTTCATGTTCATGAGGGATATCAATCTATAGTTTTCTTTTCCTGTAATGTCTTGATTGGTTTTGGTAACAGGATTATGCTTGCCTCATAAAATGATTTGGAAAGTTTTCCTTGGCATTTAATATCTGTAATTATTTATATTGTCCTAAAAACACAGGTGAGGTTTCTGGATCATAACTAAACTGTTATGGTTTATAGTAGATGATTAGACCTGGGCACACAGAAAGGGATATTTTACACCACAAGAGAGGAACTCTGGAATTTTGAATCTGGGAGTTTATATAAATCATATACTGCCCAGTTTACCTGCTCCTCCTGTGAGAACTAGAGATGCCTAATTTCCATAATGTAAACAAATCTTTGGAAAATGAATAAAAACTTTCCTACTTTAGAACTATTTTGAATATAAAAGAATAGCTCAGCATCTCATTTCCCTCTGATACTTTAAGCACTTACTTTTAAGCTTAATACCCTTAAAAATGAAGAGCTAATGTTTCTGTGGGACAAAAGGAGGTAGTCTCCTTTTATAATTGGTCAATTTCCATTGTTCAGGAAGCTGGGATCTTTTACTAAGAAATAAGGGAAGATTGTCGTCCACATTTCTCATCTATTTTCTGAAAGAACTTAAGTAGAATTGATATTATTTCTTCCTTAAATATTGGCCATAAGTCTCCATTAAAGCAGTCAAGGCCTGGCATTTTCTTTGTGGGAAGTTTTAAATTAAACATTTTAATTTCATTTCCTCAGATATGTGATTTTTTTTCTCATTAAGATGTATTTTACATGGCATAGAGTTCACCTGTTTTTAGCATGTTTACATAATGTGCAACCATCACCATTATATAAATTTAGACCATTTTCATCACGTTTCAATGAAACCTTGAACCCCTTAGCAGTTACTCCCCACTTCTCCCCTCTCCTTCCAGCCCTAGGAAACCACTAAACTACTTCCTTTCTATATAGATTGGTCTTCATTGGACATTTCATAAAATGTGGTCTTTTGTGACTAATTTCTCTTAGCATAGTGTTTTTAAAATTCGTTTATGTTGTAGCATGTATCAGGATGCAAAATGCTATTCCATCATATACCACCTTTTGTTTATTCATTCATCTGTTGGATATTGGGTTGCCTCAACCATTCAGCTATTATGGATAATACTGCTGTGACATTCATGTGCAAATTTTTGTGTGGACACATTCCCATTTCTCTTGGGCAGATACCTAAGTGTAAAACTGCTGGGTCATTTGTTAATTTTATGTTTAATCTTTTGAAGGACTGCCAGACTGTTTTTCAAAGTGGTGTGTTCATTGATATTACCACCATCAATACAGGGGATTTCAATTTCTCCACATCTTCACCAACTCTTGTTACTGACTGTCTTTTTGATTATATCCATCTTAGTGTGTATGCCGTGGTAACTCATTGTGGCTTTGCTTTGCATTTTTATAAAGACTAATGATGTTAAGCAACTTTTTGTGTGTTTAGTAGTCACTCAAATATCTTTGTAGAAGTATCTATTCAAATCCTCTGGTTATTTTAGAATAAGGTTGTTTAAAATCTTGTTGAGTTGTAAGAATACTTTGTATATATTTGTACACAAGTTATTTACTGGTTATATGATTTGAAATTATTTTCTTTAGTTTGTGGTGTTGTCTTTGCAGTTTTCTGATGATGTCCATTAAGACACAAAAATTTTTAAATTTGAAATAGTCCAATTTATCAATCTCCTCTTTTATCAATTGTGGGTCACAAAGATTTAATCCTGTGTTTTCTTTTAAGAATTTTATAGTTTCAGCTTTGACCTTTAGGCCTGTGATCCACTTCTAGTTAGTTTTTGTGTATGTGTGAAGTAGGAGCCTAAATTCATTTTTTTGCATATTGACATGTAGTTGTTGATATTTATTTCTTCTTGCATCAATTGTAGATATTCATTTCTTCTTAAGTAACTTTGATAGATTTTATTATTCAAGAAATTTGTCAATTTCATTTTAGTTGTCAAGTTTGTTGGTATATAGTGTTCATAACATTCTCTCATTGTTCTTTAACTGTCTGTTTGATCTGCAATGATGATCCTTCTTTTATTCCTGATATCGATAATTTTTTTAAAAATAAATTTATTTATTTATTTTTGGCTGCATTAGGTGTTCGTTGCTGTGCGCGGGCTTTTCTCTAGTTGCAGCGAGCAAGGACTACTCTTCATTGTGGTGAGTTCTCTTGTGGTGGAGCACAGGCCCTAGGCACACAGGTTTCAGTAGTTGTGGCATGTGGGCTCAGTAGTTGTGGCTTGTGGCCTCCAGAGTGCAGCCTCAGTAGTTTTGGTGCACAGGCTTAGTTCCTCCGCGGCATGTGGAATCTTCCCGGAACAGGGCTCGAATCCGTGTCCCCTGTGTTGGCAGGTGGATTCTTAACCACTGTGCCCCCAGGGAAGTCCCTGATAGCAATAATTTATGCTTTATTTTTTCTTGATACTCTAACCACTAATTTTGATATATTGTGTTCTTATTTTTATTCAGTTCAAAATGTTCCCTGTGTACTCCACTTTGACATACTGATTAAGTCTAAGTTTATATTTATTCTCCTACTGTTTGAGTTTTTCCAGATATCTTTCTGTATTAGTTTCAAATTCAATTCTATTGTGGTCAGAGAACTTTGTATGATTTCAATCTTTTAAAATTTATTTAAACTTGGTTAGGGCATATAGCATATAGTCTATTTGGCTGAATGTTTTATTTATGTATACTTGAAAATAGTTTGCATCCTTCTATTAATGTGCAGAGTGGTCTATAGATGTCAATTTAATCAGATTGATTGATAGTGTTTTTTAAATAATCTATTGATTTCCTTTCTATTTGTGGGTTCCAGATTGTTTTATTCTTCCCCACTTTACATCTATCTTTTCTTCCCAACAGCCAGACCTATGAATTTCAAGCTTCAGCATCAGGCACAAAGAAAACAGCCTTGCAGAAACTGTTTAGACAGCTCCCACAATTATATAACATGTCCTAATTGTTCTCCTTCTCCAAGTGAACCCTAATTTAATACACCTGGTTATTTTTCATGTTGTCTCATGATTTTCACTCTTATTTATTCTTATTGTACCAAATTTTTTTTTGAAAATTACTTATAAAATTAACTTGAAGTATAGGATGGATTTATCTACATCTGACTGTTTATCTATCTATCATCAATCTATTTTTTCTGAATGGTGCTGGGAGCCATCAATGCTCCAGGATCATTCAAAGCTAAACTTAAGTTCTTTGCACAAGCTGTTCACTTCCATTTTACTCTTATTTTGTGGATGCAACCTGCCTGAGTCCTAACTGACACTATTCACCACTATGTTCATCCTCCACACTTGATAAATCCTGGAATCTAATTCTTACCCCCAGCTCCTCAAGGTTGTCAGTTTCTCAGACTCTCAGCCAGTTTCTCTGGAAAAATCAATCCCCAAAGTTGGCTTGTCTCTCTGGGAGTCTTTTCCCTAGTTACTGGCTGACTAATCATGTGCTACCTTAATGGTTCTTCAATGCTTTCCTAGAGGTGATTTAAAAAAAATATTTTCCACTTATACTAGGTGTTCTCAATCAAAGTTTAATCTAAATTACCTAGCCCATTGTTACTGGAAGCAGAAGTCTCATCTATTTGAATTCAAATTGTCTTTTTGTGTTATACGTATCCAAGTGGTAGTATCTTTTTTGTTTTGCTTTGTTTTGTTTTAACAGGCAGGTATAAGTATATTAATCAGAGTATGAGCTCTGAACCTATTTTACTTGTGTTTTTTTTCTTGGCTGTCCCACAAACTAGCTATGTGGCATTGCCCAAGGTACTTAAATATTTCTGCCTCATTTTTCTTTATGTGATTGTTTTGAGGATCAAATAAATTAATATGAGTTAAGCCCTGACATTGCTGCCTAGCACACTGTAAGTATATGATAAACATTAAGTACTATTATTTGGTAATAGTTTATGTTAAATCCAGACTAAATTAAGATCAGTAGATGTGTTGAATACAGTGGGCAAGGAAATTCATTTTAGTTTCATTTTTTGAGATAGCCTAGAGAAGAGTAAATTTCCAGGTTTTACTAATTCATTTGTTAACTCTATGCACCACCAAGAATTTCCAACTGCTAATGGTATATGCTCTGCATTCTTTTAATTTCCCTTGGGAACTGAATGTATTACAAATAATTTTTTCATTCATTAGACTAAATCTGTTCCCATGGCTTATAATAATGCCTTGGCTCCAGATGTCTGTATATATTCTGGCAGCACTTCCTGGAAAATAAATGCTTAAGGTTAAGGCTATATGTTTATGATAGAACCTTTCTTTATATGCCTGCTTTTTGTCTTAGTATTTTATCAGGAAGAATATAAAAGCAACCTGTGTATTCTTTCCATTTTTTCTCTTCCATATAGATATTCAGTATTTCTGATTTGAGCTGAGATTTGTCATGGCCTTCCTATACATAATGAGAAAATATTCTGCACCTTTTTCTGCCAACAATCACAAATATGAGATTCAAAGGTGGTTGTGTCAGAAAATATGTTGGGGCATGTCTCAAAATGTAGCATAATGGATCATAAAGAACAGAAAACAGAGTACCAACTTTTATTTCATTTTTTTCTAATAGATACTTATGAATACCAGTATAAAAGAAATATAGTCATATTTCTTATATGCTCTCATTTGGAGATACAATTAAGAGATTGAATTTTACATAAGACTTTTATGTTGACTAAACTTCTCTCAAGTCAAGAGAAAGTTTTACTCAGAGAGATCATCTGAAAATGCCTAAATATCTTTCAAACAATGAACATGTATGGAAATAACAACAAAAAATCCCAATATGGATCCTATATGGATTCCAAAGTTATTTGCACAAAACAGCACTAGCCTGTATTTCAAATTCTGTACAAAATATATCACTTGAGAAATGTTAGCTGAATGATTATGGAAGGAAAATATTTTTGCAGTCATTTTGAAAAGTAAAGACATATCTAAAATTACAAAGAAATGAATGATCTGGCATTTTCTTCAGGTTATACCCTCTTCAGAACAATTTTTCTTATACTGACCTGGGTTTGCTATATGATGCATATGAAAGAGAAATGTTTTAAAATGTCACTTAGAACAATAGGTTCTATCCAGGTCATTTCACCTTTATATCATTTCAAATACAGAGAAAACATTTTATTTTTTATGCACTTGACATTCATGATAAATCAATAGTGAAAAGTAGTGAAAGAAATAACAAAAAACTATTTTGTCCCTAAAATCTTTGTTTTGGTTGTAAAAGTTCCTAATACTGACAGTGATTATTTAGAGGTTACTCATTTACCATCCAAAGTATCTGACAACCTATTGTGCCAATCAATTTTCTCCTAGTTGTATGTGATAGACACACAACTGGGGGGAAGGAGCAGTGGTTTTTGTCTTACTTTGATTTTTGCTCATTTAAAAAAGCTATAGAAAAATCATGGCTGTATTTGAGCCTGGGAGGTGATGGAGAAGATGATGTGGAAAACACTGAGATACTCTCTTTCAATTTCTTGTCCTTCACTTTTTCATGAGACATTCATTTTCAGAGCTCCAGACTCGCATCTCCTAGTTTTGCCTCTCAGCAGACACTATCTCAAGATCAAGCATCTAAGGGAAATGTTGCTTTACCCAGCCTTTGTCAGGGCACAGCCTTAGGCAATCACAATTCCCTGGGTGTGGGGGATCCACTCCACTTGCCAGTCCATCCAAGGAGGGGGGTGATTCTGTTATATCATTCAACAAAAGAGAGGTCCACCCTGACTAAGAAATTTTCTGGTCCTTCATTTATTTAAATTACCTATATTAAATGTGCATTCATTTCTTTTCATTAACTGCCTCATATATTTTTACATATTCTCAGTTTCCAAAAACACTGCTTAAGAGCTTTGTATGTGTTTGGCCATTTGATTTTTCAAGCGAAAATGTGATGATCTACCTTTATTTATTTATTATTTTTTTGCGATACGCGGCCCTCTCACTGTTGTGGCCTCTCCTGTTGCAGAGCACAGGCTCCGGACGCGTAGGCTCAGCGGCCTATCCGCTCCGCGTCCTGTGGGATCTTCCCGAACCCGTGTCCCCTGCATTGGCAGGCGGACTCTCAACCACTGTGCCACCAGGGAAGCCCGATGATCTATCTTTATTAGGACACCAGGAACTCGGAGAACTAATGATGAAGCAGTGAGAGAATGACTGTGAATTTGAATCTCACATCTTAAACTCCGGGCTGGGAAGCAGCCTGACTCAGGGAGTATTTGTGCACCTCTGTGCTTTCCACTCTCAGAGGAACTGTCTAGACTTTGCTTGTCAACTCAGGCAGTGTTCCTAAACTTTCCAGATTATAAATATCAACAGAAAATCTTAATAAAATATAGCTCTACCTCAGATCTACTGAAAAAATAATCTGTATTCTTATTTCCAGGCAAGACTGAGGAACAGTGTGAAAGAAATGCAGGTGCCAAAGTGAGCTAGGGATTACCTAGTCGTTTTCTCCCTTAATGGGGGAATTTTTCTTATTTCATGTGCAGAGCACAGAGGGATTGAAATGGACTAAAGACAATGATTTGCTTTCTTGTTTTTCAGCTATTTTATTTATTTCCTTACTGAAGCATTTTTTTCAGAATAGAAAACATTAATTTTATTTTTTATATTAGGCATCAGTAGCCTTGTTAATATATATATATATATATATATATATATATATATATATAATCTTCAGTTGTTCATGAAAAATGTTGACTAAGAGTATCAAGATAATTTTAATGACTATTAGAAGAAAGTTTTTTGTTTACACATTTCTTTACATGGAATAAATGTAATGGAATGGAATACATGTACTTTATCACAACACTGTGAGATTATTGGGGTCAATATTTTTGCTGTTAACAGATGAAATAAAAATTCAGAAGAATTAAATCATTGCTTTAGTTGACAGAGTTAGTGCACACAGAGCCAGGGGCAAGCCCAGAGCTTCCTCATCCAAATCCCATTCCCTACACTTCCAATGCCATACTGATTCCATGTGATGGCAAAATGGCAGCTGATACTCTGGAAAATTATAATTCAAATTATCCATTCATAAAATAAAAGTTATAATAAATTATAGGGTTGTTGACAAGATGAAATGGGAGATTAGGTTTGACAGACCTCTAGAAAGTTTGAAGCTGTATGCAAATAAGGTGGTATGACCATTTGTTTCAGGGATATGGAAGCCCTCCCTCTCCTCACAGTATATCATTCCTCTATTTCTTTCATTTCTTTCTTTCTTTATATTTTTAATAGATTAAAATCTAGTAACATGTTTTGAAATCATAAGATGCTTAACAAATCAAGATACAATAATGTTTATGGAAAAATGTATGTATATCTTAAACACCAGGAGACCAAGAGACTTAGGATCCAAGTCTGGATCTTCCAGTAGCTTTTTGTATGCTTTTGAGCCACTTATTTTTCCTTTTGGGGTCTTAAGCTTTTATCTAAGAAAATAAAAATATATACTAGATTAAAAGTTCATATATATTTTGATACTGAAGATGAATTTTATTAATTTTTTCCATCTATATAATCTACTTTTACAAATACTTTCTTCAACAGGAAAATTGCATTTAGGAAATAGTTTTTAATTTGTCTTTCATCTCCTAATTAGTCATAAGATATATAGTACATGTGATTGTATATTATATATAATCCATCAATCAGAATTTATTAGAATGAAATAATTAGCCACAGCACTGGGAAATTTAATTTGAGCTTTAAACTAAGAAAACGGATCTGTGCAAGGAACACAAGTGTAAGCAAATGTGGGGAAGATCACATACCTATTTCAATCCTGATCTTCATAGTCATCATCTCTGTTTGGTTTCTGCTGGACCAGATGATCTCTTCCAGGATCATTCTATGACTCCACACATTTTAATGGAAGTCAGCAAACTATTCTTTAAGATAAAAATCAGAAACAGACAATGGAGACAAAGGGTAAGTGGGAGTTTATATTGATTGTGAGAAATTAGAGAAGATTATAGAATTTGGAAAATGTTCATCTGTAGTGTGAAATGGCAAGCAATTCAGTATTCATGGAGTATTTTCAACATGAGTGTTCCCATATTGGTGAAAGAAACTCCCCAACAAATGTTTTTTTTTTAAATATACATTATTCTAATCTATGGGATTAAAATTTTGTTTCTTAAATTGTCTAAGAAGATTTTTTTTAAAAGATTCTGTTAAAGAAGTCAGAGGGACAGAACAAAAAGCATAATAAGAAAATTATCAACCTCACCAAATAATACTTCTACAATGGTTTTAAAAGAGGTAAAAATTCTTCAAACACCACTGCTTAGGTTCTCATTCTTAATCATTAATTCATTAAACACCTACTGAAACATGACCTTCTCTAGCAAGTAATTTCTCATCCAGGTAATATTAGAAGGTACTTCTCTCTACACCTTTTGTATACCACCATAATACACCAATGCACAATAATCATTAATTTACATATCTGTCTTCCTTGCTATACAGTAAACACCAAGAAGTACACATAGAACATAAGGACAGTTCTTAATACTCAGAAAATGATCAATGAAGTTTAATAGATTGATGGATAACAAAGATCTGTGAAAACTCTTTGGGGTTATTTAATATAAAGGACTTGACATGGATTTTCAGGTTTACATTGATAATAATCTATTTGTGTTTAATATTTCTCTTTTGGAGAATAATTGTATGTGAATTTTCCTCTATATTATATATTTTGTTTATAATACATACTTTTACCTTTAACAGTCACTATCATTTATTCATTATATTCTCCTGAGGTAGTGTATAATTTTGCCAACAGAACTTTTCTACTTCATATCAAGTATTTCTTTTTTTATGCATCTTTCCTGTATTTGGCAGTTAATGTTAGATGAGATAGAACAGAATGGGAATAGGAGGATTTGACTTTTCAGTTTTTTGTGTGTGAAAAATTTATAGGCAATATACAAAGATAAAATGATTTGCTGCAAAAATTTATAGTACAGTGGTGAAAATGCTTGCCTTTTATTTTCTGGCAACATTTGCCTTAAATAGCTCAAAACAATATGAGTAGAATTAAAATTATGGGTAGAATATTTTTTAAAACCTTTGAAAAATGCTTAGCTGAATTGGATAAAGAGTTACAGAAATCCTGAGTCCAAGAAACACAAAGTGAAAACACTAGCCAGGAGAGGTAAGCTAACATCAAGCATGGTAGCCACCTGAGGTCATATACTAATGCCTGAAGACTCTGAGCTGTGGTTTAATAGCCTAACAGAGTGACAAGAGGCACTCTGGGCCCACTCAAGATGGATTTTCTAGTCAGAGACTGCATAAATGTGGGCTTCCAAGAACCTATGTATGCAACTTCAGAAGTGGTAAACTTAGAGAAAGGAAAATGAAACACACCACAAAGAAAGATAGCAAAGCAACATGCAAATCTTGGCCTTGGCACTCATTAATACCATAAAAACTATCCTATGAGAATGCTTAACCACAAGCTTGTTCTTTTGCAGACTTGAGACCTGAAAGAATCAGATGCAAAAAGAAAACAACACTAAAATGAGATCTACAAATACTTGAGATAGTGGAATCATTTGCATAGACTATATAATCATATATTTAATATCATAAATAAAGGAGGAAATTGAGAGTATGTTTAAAACAATGAGACATAATAATTAACCTGGCAAAACATTAAAACAAAAACAAATGCAAACTTATAGAAATGGAAATTATAATAAATTGATAAAAATGAGGGTGATAAAAGTGCTCTAAAATTGATAGCATTGATGGTGCACAACTCTTTGAATATATTTAAAAACATTGAATTGTATACTTTAAATCGGTGAATTATATGGTGTATGAATTATATGTTAATTAAACTGTTGTGTTTTCTTTTGCACTTTTTTAGAATGTATCCCTCTGTTGCTCAATGTGATGATCTGTTTCCCAGAAGAAAAACCTTGAAGTGTGAGAAAGAGAGAGATGTAGAGAACAGAAAACATTAATAAATTTCAAAGAAATTAGATTAATTTGGATTGGATTTTCATTAATACTATATATATGAGTTTGAAATTAAGAAGGAATGTGCTGAAAAGAATATTCTTAGTCTTCCTGGAAGACCAACATAGTAGACCAAACCTAAAAAATTGGATGTGCTCTCAGAAATTCCAAAATTCTTCTGGAAACAGGCTTTCTTATCAAGACTTAAAATATAAATTATGATGAGTAAGTGTATCTGCCAGAATGAGAAACAAATAGGATTCATGATGTAGAACAGTTTATATATTGATTATATAGTTGAACTAATTTGCTGAGCAGACAATTCTGTGTCACAGCATTAGTATGACATAAAAAAGCCTTCTTTTTCAACTTTTATAAAAATTTGAAGTATAACTTCCTTTCAAGGGAATTCACAAATATTAAATTCATAGTTTGATGAATTTTGACAACTACATGAATCTGTTACCTACATTAACACACAGGTGATTTCTATCACCCCAGAAAGATCACTTTTGCTTCTTCTCAGGCAGTCCCATCCTCAACCAGAGACATCTATTGTTCTAAAATCTTTCACCAGAGGTAAGTTTTTGCTATCCCATTTTTGTCTTTGTATAATGATTTCATATAAATGGAATAATACAGAATACACATTTTTTGTGTGAGCCTTATTTCCCTCAGCATAATGTTTTTGAGATTCATCCATATTTTTTGTTTTTTTTTTACTTTTTTTAAAAGACGTTTTTATTGGAGTATAGTTGCTTTACAATGTTGTATTAGTTTCTACTCTACAGCAAAGCAAATCAGCTGTGTGTGTGTGTGTGTGTGTGTGTGTATATATATATATATATATATATATATATATATATATATATATATCCCCTCCTTTTTTGATTTCCTTCCCATTTAGGTCAACACAGAACATTGAATAGAGTTCCCTGTGCTATACAGTAGGTTCTTATTAGTTATCTATTTTATACATAGTATCAATAGTGTTTATATGTCAATCCCAGTCTCCCAATTCATCCCATCCCCTCTTTCCCCCTTGGTGTCCTGTGTCTCTATTTCTTCTTTGTAAATAAGATCATCTACACAAAATTTTTCATATTCCAAATATATGCATTAATATACAATATTTGTTTTTCTCTTTCTGATTTACTTCATCCATGTTGTTGGATAAACAATGACTACATTTATGAGAAACTACTAGACTGATTTCCAAATTTATTTTACCATTTTACATTCTCACCAGCAATATGTGAGAGTTGCAGCCACTCCACACCCTTGTTGTAACTTGGTGTTATTCTTTTTCTTTAATTTAGCCATTCTAGTTGGATAGATGATAATATCATCACAATATGGCTTTAATTTGCATTTCACTGATGACTAATGACGTGGAACACTCTTTAATGGGCTTATTAGTCAAGTCGCTGGTATATAAACCTTGGTGAAATGCCCATTTTTTATTTGGGTTGCTTTTCTTTTATATCATACAGTTGTAGAAGTTGTTTATATATTCTTGATTAAAGTACTTTGTAAATTACATTTATTGCATATTTTACCCAGTCTGCAGTTTGTATAATTTTAGCAATGAGAACAAAATGTTTTAATTTTGATATCATTCATTTTTGGTTTGCTTAGAGATTTTTGTGTCCTGTTTATGAACATTTTTGTCCACCCCAATGAAAAATATAAGCTTTACAATGTAAAGTTTTATATTTAGGTCTTTGCTTTATTTCACATTGATTTTTCTGTGATGGTGTGAGGTATGAGTTACAGTTCATCTTTTTCTCATGTGTAGTTGTGCCAGTCATTCCAACACAATTTATTCAAAAGAACTTACTTTCCCCATTTTACTGCTTTGATATCTTGTTGAAAATAAATGGATTGCATGAATGTTAGTCTTTTTAATTAAACTCTTTATTCTGTTAAATTGAACTATGTTTATGCCTATAATCATATTGCATTTTCTTGATTAATGTAGCAATATAGTAAATCTTGGAATGAGATAATCTATGACCTCCTCTTTTAAGATTCTTTTAGCTGCTCTAGGGCCTTTGCTTTTCCATATCAAAAATTACTTTACATACATGTATTATTCATGCAAAAATGTATAATACATACATATAAAAAGAATTAACATTGAAACAATGTTATTGTAATCCACTGGCATGGTATATTTCTCTGTTGGTATTTCTGTCTTTATTTCTTGATCAGTCTAGCTAGAGTTTTGTCAATCTGGATTTCATTGGTTTTTCTCCATTGTTTATCCATTTGTATTTCATTAATTTTATTTTAATAATTATTACTATTCTCTTTACTTTCCTTCTTTATGCTTACTTTTTAAAAAAAATTTGCTCTTCTTTTTCTAGCATCATAAGGTAGAAGCTCAGATCATTGATATTGAAGCATTATTCTTTTTCTAATAAAAGCACTGTATTCGCTTTCTAGTGTGGCCATAAAAATGTATCTCAAACTGGGCAGCTTAAGCAACAGAAATTTTGTCTCACAGTTACTTCTGGAGTCTAGAAGTCTGAAATCAAGGTGTTGGCAGAATTGGTTCTTTCTGAGAGCTATGAGGTAGAATCTGTTCCAGCTCTCTCTCCTAACTTCTGGTGGTTTGCTGGCAAATTTTGGCATTCCTTTTCTTGTACATACACCATCCCAATCTCTGCCTTTGTCTCCCTGTAGCTTTCTTCCTGTGTGTGTGCTTGTGTCCAACATTGCACTTTTTGTAAGGACACAAGTTGTTTGATTAGGGGACCACCCTACTCCAGTATGATCTTATCTTAACTAATTCCATCTGCAGAGACCCTATCTCTAAATAAGGTCACATTCTGAGTACTGTAGCTTAGGACTTCAACATATGAATTTTAAGGACCACAATTCAACCTACAGCAAGCCTAAGGCTACAGATTCCCTTCTAAGTACTGCATCTGAAAGATTTTGATATGTTGTATATTCACTGTCATTCAGTTTGAATTACTTTCATTATTGCTTCACTAATCCATGAATTTAAAATATTTGATGTTAAATCTTGAAATATTTAGTTTTCTTAGATATATAATTTTTATTGATTTCTAATTTAGTTCCATTGATATCAGAGAACATTTTATATGTGATCTAGTTTAATGGCTTGATTGAGGTCTAATTAGCATATGAAAGAGTACACATATTGAAAGTGTACAATTTGATACATCTTGAGTATGTATACCTCTGTAAACTAAACTAAAATCAAGATACTGAACATATCTATCAGTCCTCAAAGTGCTGTGCCTTTGTGATTTCTTCTTCCCTTCCAATTATCAGGTAAAGAGTGATCTGTTTTTTGTAACTATAAATAGGTTCCATTTTCTATATTTTTATAGAAACTATAGTTTATAAACTATATAAACATACAGGATGCACTATTGTTTGTCTGGTTTTGCTCACTCACCATCATTATTTTGTTATTCATCCATACTGAAGTATGAGCAATAGTTGATTCTTTTTTATTATTGACTAGTTTATCTCTTCACCTATTGATATATATTTAGATTGTTTCCAGTTTTGGGTTATTACAAATAAAGCTGCTGTAAAAGTCTGTGTACAGATCTTTGTATGATTTCATTTTTCTTAGATAAATATCCTGAAGTGGAATGGCTAGACCATATAGTACATGACTACAATATACTAGGTATATGTTTAAGTTTACAAGTTGCCAAACTGTTTTTCATAGTGGTTCAATTGTTATGGAAACCAATGGTGTATGAGAGTTAGTTTCTCCACATTCCTACTGGTACTTGCTAAGATCAGACTCTTTAATTTTAGGCTATCAGAATGATAATTGTAGAGTGTATCTCATTTTTGGCTTTAATTTGCATTCCCCTAATAACTAGTCATTGTGAACATGTTTCTTTTGCTTATTTGAAAACTGTTTACACTCTTTGCTGAAGTGAGTTTCATACCTTTTGCCCATTTTTACTGGATTGTTTGTTTTTTAATTATTGAGTTTTAAGAGTTCTTTACATTTCTGGATACAAATTATTTATCAGATTTGTGATTTGCACGTATTTTCTCTCAGTCTATGACTTTCCTCACCAGTGTCTTTGAAGAGCAGAACTTCCTAACTTTAATTAATCACTATTTATCAATTGTTTTTCTCTTATGGATCATGATTTTGCTGTAATGGCTAAGAAATCTCTGCTAAACTCTAGGTGACAAAGATAATCTATAATTCATTCTAGAATTTAAATAATTTTATATAATACAAAATTTACATTTTATTTTAAGTTTTTATTTAGATCTATGATCGTTTTGAATTACTATCTCTACATGATGTGAGGTATGAATTGAAATATATTTTTTAACATAAAGGTATCTTTTTTTATCATTTATTTAAAATATATTTATCTTGCCATATTATAGTGCATCTTTTTAATGTTGCCTTACTTCTATTTTTGTACTTTGTTGTTTTATTAACGGGGTGTTGGCTTCAGTTCATTTATTTACAGATAAACTGTTTTTAACCTTCAGTAAGATGGGTCTACAGCAGTATTTGCTGTAAGTCTAGATTAGCTCTTCTCCCACAGGAGCTTTTTGTGATCTTTACTAAATGCTTGGATTGTTCAATGAAGCCTCTTCTCTCTGCCAATTTAGAACTCAGATGTCTCCCTATCCTGTACAAACTCCTATGTATCTAATAGCTTCTATTGTATTCTTTTCCTGGTAGTTGTTTCTTGCCCATCCTCACTGAGGCCTGCCCTAAACATGTGTATTTAGTGTTTAGCTAAAAATCCAAGGAGATATTCTATGAAGAGTCTGGAATTCATTTTCTGCACAATTCTCTTCTCTGTGGGACTCTGCCTCATAAATCCAGCCTCTCCAGAAGAACACATCTGTGATTTCTCTCTACCGAACTCGGTGAGACCACTATGCTATATACGAGCTGCGTTTCCTTGCACTTCAGCCTAGAAAGTGGCTCCAGGAAGATAGCAGGAATAATGGAACTCAAATTTTTCTTTCTCCTTTCCAGGTTTGCCATTATGCACTCCATGCTTTAAAATGTTTGAAAACATTTACTTCATATATATTGTCCCATTTTAGAGGTGTTTGTTTAGAGTTGGGGAGCAGTTTCTTCATTATGGCTAACAGCTGAAGTCCAAAATCAAGTTTTAAAACAACCAAATTGTTCAGTTTCTGTCTTAAACCAGGTTCCCTGACTCATCTTGCAGTTGTCTAGTCCCTTCTATTCCCTTTTACCCCCTTTTTCCAGGTTTTTTCAATCCTAATATAGTTATTTTATGGATTTGACTATTTCTCTCCATTTCTCTTTAATCTAGTTGCTATGTGGCCAATAGCTACCTTGAATAATTTTTTTTTTTTTTTTTTCTTGAGCAATTTGTGCAGACTCACACAGGTGACACCTCCATCAGGTCTGGGCCTAGAATGCAACAGATGGACACTGTGATGTCAGGTAAATTTGTCCAGTTAGATATTGTCTTTGAAAGATATTGTCTTTGAGATAGATATTGTCTTTGCAGACTTTCCTTTCTAGATAAGACCTTGTCATGGTAAGAGGTAATAAGTAGTCCAACTTGTGAATAATCTTAAGAACTAACTAATAATTAAACCCATTTATATGATTTGCAGGGAGGAGTATGAAAGAGGGGAGAGGTGAGGTGGAGTTACTCATAAGATGGTCTTGGCAGAGATTTTTTTTTTTTAGTAGAGCATGAAGTTATTACTGCCACTCAGTAGTTCCTGGGGCTTTGATGTTAAGTCATATATAATTCGAGAAATACCAGGAATCTTCTTAATCTAAGTAAACCACAAAGTTGCTAGAACTTTTAATGGTTTTATCTTTAAAATTTATGGATCTGCATGGAGTTAATGTTAGATCAGTTTGTCTGTAATAATGTAATATTATCTTGGACCACATGGGTTTGACTGAACTGGTATTAAAAGAGTTTGCACTTCGCCTACAATGTCCATCATGATGTGGTCTGGCACAATTTACATGTTTTAAGAGTCAGGATACACTTTGCATATTTACTTCTCCATTCCACACAGTCCAGAAAGACCTTTTTAATTTCATACACATACAAGAATTACCAACTGTATTGTAGGTATTGCATAATGGAATTTAATTCCAAAGCTTAGAAAGAAATGAAGTATAACCAAATTCAGTATCTTAAGAAAATGTCTTTATGATTAATAATATTAATTTCTGAAAGCAATTCAGAATTATATTCCCAGTACCAGACGTTTATTGAATGGATGAATGAATGCAATTTTTTAAAAGTTATGAGACAAGAGACAGGAATTGGTAATGTGCATAATCTTTTATCCTTATAGGCATAATTGAGTGAAACATAAACACCTGTAATCTACAGTGCAAGAAACTATATAAGATTAAGATACTTTAGAGAGCTTCTAGTATAGGAGGTTTGAATCATTGGAAATGATCTACCTCTTGTTATAGATTCTGATTTGAGTAGTGGAGATAGCAATGGATAGGGAATTATATAGACACTGGTCATTAACCTGGTAGTTCTATTATTAGTTGTGAGACCTTTGGGAAATAATGACTTCTTTAATCTCAGTTCCTTCATCTGAAAAATGGGAAAATATTATGCATGAAAGAGAATTAAATGATTAACTGAATATACTAAGCATATTGTAGCTGCTCATAAAATATTACTCAGCTTCCCCTTCTCTTTTCATCATGTCAATCTATATATGTACATTAAGGTAATATTTTACTTATTAATAATGATTGCTTATTTGTTCCTTTGTTTAAATGCAGATGCCCATACAAAAAGCTAAACTTTGGAGGAAAAATTAAAAAGAGTGAAAGGGAGAAAGAGAAAGCATAGAGGGAAAAATTGTGCAATAAAGACAGGTAAGATGCATCTCATGGTCCAAATCTTGAGCTGGGTGGAAATAAAAACTGTTGGAGACAGAAAGTAGGAAAGATTATATTTTTTGTGTATGTAGTATTCATTTATTTGGTTTATTCAACCATCATTTATCAATAATCTACCAAGTACCAGACACTGCAGAATACCAGTAATACAGGATCGGACTGGAAAGAAATAGTCTTTGCCCTCATAAACCTTACAGTCTACTAGGAGAGATGTATACGCCCATGAAGTTTGGTTTTACAAAGCAAGATGTGGCTTTGGGGACATATGACAGGGATTCCTAAGTTGGGAGGGAAATCGTCCTTGTGGATGGGGTACTTAAGCAGAGAACTAATCAAAATCAGAGTTTTCTAGGTCACAGGGTGGACTGAAAAGCATTGTGGGGATAGCATCCTAGGAAGAGTAATCATCTCTGCAAAGACCTTAAGAAAGAAGAAAGCATGATTTGCACAGGGACTGAAGCAGAACTGGCATGAATGGAACTTAGTCCACAAAGGAGAAAGTGGACCAGGACACCTAAGGTGAGGCTGAAGGGAGTCTGGGACTAAACAACATAGGATCTAATCTGCTACGTTAAATGTTTTGGATTTTAGGAGCAACATGAATCCACTGAGAGTTTTGAATCAGTGCAATGCGACTGATTTGTGTTGTAAGAAAATCTTCTCTGCAGAGGGATGAATATGTTTGAAGAGGAAAGAGTGTTTATGCAGAAAAAGCTAAGAAACTGGTAGATTCATGCAAGGCAATTATGACAATGATTTGCACTGGGGTGGTGGCAGTGCAGATGAGCACACCTGGATAAATTAGGAAGATAGTTAAAAGTTAGCCTCAACAGGATTGGGCCCAGAGGACTAATCCTACTTCAAAAGCCCTCCAAACCTCCTGGACCCAATTCTTTACCTGGAGAGGTTTTCTTCATTCTTTAAGTTTAAACTCAAGTGCTACCTGCATTTTGTGACTTCCCTCCGACAGACAGAGTTAGTGGATTACTATTACAGCACCTGGCAAATGCATCCTTTAAGGCAGTGGATTTCAATACTAGATACACATTCAAGTTATCTGGGGAACTTTTAAACACTTCTATTATCTGCCTCTTGTTCCAGACTGACTCTTTAGGAGTAAGGACAGAGCAAGAGTATTACTTAAATCTCTCCAGGTGGTTCAAGTGTGGATTTAGGGATGGGAACTAGCACTTAAAGGCATTTACCACACTGGCATTTTTAGTTTTCCTTTCCATTAGTCTGTAAGCTCATTGTACACTCGTCTTTGTATCCTGAGGGTTTGGCACAGCTGTGATACATCTTAATTTACTGGTATGTATTTAAATAAATTAAAATATGCAAATTGGATTACTTTTATTAGCCAGCTGAGGCTTTTCTGCTCATGAAGATGACTGGAAATAATTCAGGGGAGATTTATGAAAAGGCTGCACTAGAAATGTTTTGCTAAGTAAGGATGGAAGCAGACATTTAAAATCATAGGAAGTGAAGATGTAAAATATGTGTAACTGTTGCCAAAATATTTATAAACACTGTTGTCCATGACAATATGCCCTATTTAGGGTTCTGCTCAAGGATATTTTTTCTGATCTATAAAGAAAGACAAACTTTAGAAAAATGTATATGTTTCAATAGATGTACATGGCTCTAACGTACCCAGTTAATTGGTTACTTTGACCCTAAGGTTCAATCCATTCCCAGGCACAGAGGCGATCTCTAGTCTTGTGGAAGTAGGAAGGGTACAGACTAATTTATTTTACCAATTTCTACTTCATCTAGTCTTGGGAGACAAGAAAAGCCTGATTTCTCTGAAAGCTTTATTATATTACTAATTTTGGAATGACATTGCAGTTTGCCTATTACCACAATTCATGGGAATGGATTTCACTGGCTTGTAATATAGCACCTGTTCACTTTTTAAAGAAGCCATTTGATCCCATCATAAAGTGACTGGCCAATTTAACGTGGAGCAAAATTAGCCTACAAGAAGGCCTGGGCAAGCCTGGAGGGACCTTTCCGTCCTGACGATGACTCTGGCCCCATAGCAAAGTGTCAGAACATCTGCACAGATTAGTGCTGAATTGAATCAGTGCTGTCATTTTCTTCCTCCTTATGTTAACACAGTGTGTGCTCTTAGAAAATGGTAGTTCTATCAAGCAGGAGATAAAAAGACCAAATCAGACACCTTAGCTATACTGGTTTCCCATCTGGGAGTGCAGAACTTGGGTACAGTCTCCTAAAGTCGGGCTGAATTTTGACAAAGACACAGCTGGACTGCAGCCAGTGAAAAATAAAGCCTGTGACCAAGAACTCAGGGAGATCTCAGGGGAGCAGTTGAAATGGAGTTAGAGAGAGTTGGGGGAAAATGATAAAGTTGGGGCCAAATGCAGTGCAGAGAATCTGAGACAGGGAATAGGCAAGAAGCTGAGAGTGAAACCCAAAGACAGAACCCTGAGGTATTGCCTGAAGTAAGATCCTGAGAGAGGGTGGCCTGCTCCTCCAACTGTAAGTCAGAAGAATAGTGTTTTCCATGATTTCCTTTTAATTTCATGGATCTTCTAAGTCTCATATCTGATCTTTCTAACCCTGTTAATATTGCTTAGATCCAAACTTCCAATGTACCTCTTCAGGACTTCATGGCATGAAATTTATACACTAAACTCATTTTTCTTTTCCATATTAGTTTTCTTTCACCATGTAACAAATTGCCAAAAACTTAGTGGCTTAAAACCATACATGTTTGTTATTTCACAATTTCTGTGGGTTAGAAGTCTGGGCATGGCTTAGCTGGGTGCTGTGCTCAAGGTATCACAGACTGCAGTTAAGCAGCTAGCTGGGTTGCATTCTCATCTGGAGGCCGTCCTGGGGAAGAACCCACGTCCATGCTCATTTGGTTTGTGGGAAGAGTTTAGCTCCTTGTGGTTGTAGAAACTAAGCTTCTTTATAGCTTCTATATATAGCTTCTATAAGCCACCTGCAGTTCATTTACCACAGGTTAGCTTGGGCTTCCTCACAGAATGGCAGCTTCAGGGCAGTTTACTCCTTCCTTGGTGGCTCAGAGCTCCAACACAGTGTCTTAGTAAACAAAACAGAATCTGTGCCACCTTTTCTAACCTTGCCAAAGTGTAACCATGTGTCCTTTTGGTTGCATTCTGGTTATTATGAGTCCCAAACCTTCCCATATCAAGAGAAGGGAAATTATACTTGGAGCGTGACAAGATTATAAAAGAACACGGGCAGTGGACAATGACATCACAATCATTTTTGTACAGTGCAATATGCTACAAGAGGGAAAAGTCAGATTTGATGGTGAAATATAAGATATATATCAAGAAATGCATGTATATTTAACTAACTAAAACAGAAAAGTCATGATAAAGACCACTTTTTAAAGGGTTTTGATATTTTTGTGAACATCACATTTATGGTAGTTTGTTTAAATGTTTGCCTGCTCCAGCATGAGGAATACACAGGTTTTTACATCCTAGTCCAGAAACAATGTTTATGGAATAAAAGGATGGATTAATAAATTTTGTTAAAGACTTTTGCTTTGGACTATTCAGATGAAAACATCTAGAAGGAAGTTGAGAAAAAAGTCGAAAACCAGGATGGGAGCCTGAGCTTTGGGACCCTTCCCTCAGTGTCACTGAACTGCACAAGGCAGCCAGTTCTCTTGTCTGGGCTGTCACTGATACAGGACTGTCTGAATCAGGTTATCTGCATGAATGTGGTACAACATGTAGTCATTTTTGTCTGTTAAGAGGATGTTTATTTTATTCAGTTTACTTTCCTTCTTTCCATCCAGTGTCACAATGATTCTATAAGAGGCTATGTTGGATTCTAGTGAGAGGCTGAACCTAGACTCAAGGCTAGCTCCTCTCTTGTTTTAACCTCCCCTTGAGGCCAGTGAGGGGGTCATCATATTGCTGCTGCTCTAAAAATTAGGTTTTAGTAAAGTGCAATCTTTATCTTAAATTCTGGCCCTGTTAGATATTGGCTATTTGACCTTGTCCTAGTTATTTAATCTTTATGAGCCTGTGTTCTCATCTGTAAAATTGGGAAAATAATACCTGGTGGAAATTATGAGATTGTGAATATAAAATGTAGGACTGCACTTGGTACATAGAAATTAATCAATAAATAAAACAGCAATTTTATGGCTCAGTCTGATTATTAGGATGACTAGAGGGGAAAAAGCACCAAATTTTGGGTCATTGTAAAAGTGGCATCTGGTCAACTGTGAGTTAATTCATGAATTGTGAAGCCTCACCTAGAGTGATACAAAGAAATTTACTAGATTGGAATACTATATTTCATGCCTATGTGTACCTGCCACCCAAGTGAAATATTGAATGACTTTTAAAAAGTTAAGTGAGCATTTTGTTTCACTGGAGTCAATGCAGATTAGGTAAAACACCTGATGTGATCTCTAGTTAAATAACTATTTTGAGTCCTTAAAATTAATGCAGTGATTTTGTAAGGGCTTCTTTGGATTTTAGCTCACCTTTTCTTGAGGTCTATAATTGCTCATGATAAATGTTATATGCCCAGAATATTAGTGCATGTTCTCTTGTGATATAATGCTGAGAGGGACTTAGGAAGGTCTCTGTAGCCATTTGACAATAAGCCGTTACTGTGTCTTCTTGCACTATGTTTTAAATCCCTTGATTAATATGGAGTGCTTTCACTGGTATAAACTAGTTTCCCAGACAGCTTTCATAAAACATCAGTTCTCGGAAGTTATATATTCACAGAAAATGTTGGTATGTTCTGCCACTAAGCAATAATATTTTGAACACTTTAGGCCTCAGTTTACTCATTAAAAGAAAAAGTTCTTGAAGTATGTGATCTTTAAAACGTTATACTTTCTATGATTCTGAGATCCCCTTTGACCAGAAAAACAAAGTTATAAGCAATAACATCTACTTCATTAAATAGACTCATAAAATAAATTGAGGGATACATATTGTCTTCTCATTATGTCTGAATAATGTCTCAAGTGGAATTTTCCCTGAGGCATATTTCTTCTGGCTAGCTCCACCAGCCACTGCCTTACTCCATTTTCTATGCTCCTGTGTTTGCCAGTTCCTTGAAGCTGAATTCACTGAAAGTTTCAATGATCAGTCAAGCTTCTTTCTAGCCAGACCCAGAGACAGACATCCTCCCTATCTTATGAGGTATGAGACTGAATATCTAGCATGAAAAAGAAATAAAAATTACAAAGGTGATAAATACCACAAATATCACAATCCAGCCAAATGAAATAATTTTTGTACTAGTTAGCTACCTGATAACAATTTTATAATTTTAAACATTACTTGGCTTTATATTCTTTGACTATTGACAATGATACTATAATTATTGACAATATATTACAATATATATATTAGATAATATATATAGATATTATAATAAATATATATTATAATATCTATGGATATAAAATATCTATCATTGTAATATGTAGATATTACAATGTCTATTATAATTATCTATTATAATAGAAAATTCAGTCTTTCCCTTAGGAGGGTTGATTGAAATGTGATTTTTTTTTTTTTTTACTAATAGTTTGAAAGCATTTTGTCATTCCTCTTCACAGCTCACTATTGGTAACATAAAATAAATTTTTAGGATTATTGTCAAGTTTTGAAAATCTATATTCAGATATGGTCTCTGGCCCTTTACCTTTTTCTCAGAACTCCAAGTGAATTGGCCTGCAGGTAAGAGTAGTCTAAGAAGCCATGCTGGCTACGAATAACAAGTTCATGGAAGTGACTGAAAGTCAAATAATTATCTCACTAAGTAAGTCCTAATTAAATGTGTGCCTAACTTATTTCCCTCTTAGCAGGGTTTCAAAATTACTCATAGCCACTCTAAGCCACTGGATATAAAGAGAGGTATGATGAGGGGAAGAGGCTTTACAAAGGGATAGTGGTCATACATGCAAAAATGTTTTACTTTGGTTAAGTTTTACAAAGCCACATGACAATATGAACACCTTGCTAGGACTCTCCCAGGGCCTCGAGAGAAAGTAAAGCATGTGAGGGGACTTGAAGCTATAGCTTTATGAACGTCATAGTTGACTGTCCGCTCGGTACCCATCCTTGAAGTCCTCCTGATGGAACAAGAACTATTCCCAGGAACTCTGACAGAACCTAGGCCCTTGGTACATATTTCACTCTTGCCATTCCTCCTGTTTAGGCTAACTAGTCCCATATCTCAGCCAGATGCTTTGGGGGGGAGGGTGTCTCTCCTCAAAAACACAGATTCCCACAGCCACATAATGAAACAATCATCAAATTGATACATAAGCCACAGCTCTCTTTCTACATTCTTATGCTCACTAATTTGTAAATCCTGCTGTGTCAATTTTATTACTGAGTGTATGGGGAGGTTATGCCAGTTTCACAGCATGGCTTCTACCCAGTCCCATGTTGTCAACGTACTTAAGTTTGAGGGCACTCGTGCTCAACAGTTGTAAAACATTTGTATTAAAATTAATTTTCAGTATTTCCTGAGCTAAGTGACTTGCAGTTCTCTCCAGACATAACCAAGGGTGTAATATTAGAAATATAAACTATATATCCACAATGAAAGTCTATAAGCCCTCACATAGCAGGTTTTAAGTGAGTATACTACTCCATACAATGATGCTTGTGGCAGACACCAGTAACTAACTATAAATTTTCTTGCCGATGAACCTAAATGCATGTTTAAAAGTATGACTCCCTGAAATTTTGTGTTAAATAATACTCTGATAATATTTTATATTCTAGGAAATTTTTAAACAGTTTAAATAATTTTATTTTTTAATTTAATTTTTTTTTTATTTTCATGTTTTTTTAACATCTTTATTGGAGTATAATTGCTTTACAATGTTGTGTTAGTTTCTGCTTTATAACAAAGTGAATCAGTTATACATATAAATATGTTCCCATATCTCTTCTCTCTTGAATCTCCCTCCCTCCCACCCTCCCTATCCCACCCCTTTAGGTGGTCACAAACCACCGAGCTGATCTCCCTGTGCTATGCGACTGTGCCCCACTAGCTATCCATTTTACATTTGTAGTGTATATATGTCCATGCCACTCTCTCACTTTGTCACAACGTACCCTTCCCCCTCCCCATATACTCAAGTCCATTCTCTAGTAGATCTGTGTCTTTATTCCCGTCTTACCCCTAGAATCTTCCTGACATTTTTTTTTCTTAGATTCCATACATATGTGTTAGCATACAGTATTTGTTTTTCACTTTCTGACTTACTTCACTCTGTATGAGAGACTAGGTCCATTCACCTCACTACAAATAACTCAATTTTGTTTCTTTTTATGGCTGAGTAATATTTCATTGTAAATATATTTCACATCTTCTTTATCCATTCATCTGTTGATGGACACTTAGGTAGCTTCCATGTCCTGGCTATTGTAAATAGAGCTGCAATGGAAATATTGGTACATGACACTTTTTGAATTATGGTTTTCTCAGGGTATATACACAGTATTGGGATTGCTGGGTCATATGGTAGTTCTATTTTTAGTTTTTAAGGAACCTCCACACTGTTCTCCATAGTGTCTGTATCAATTTACATTTCCAAAAACAGTGCAACAGTGTTCCCTTTTGTCCACACCCTCTCCAGCATTTATTGTTTCTACATTTTTTTATGATGGCCATTCTGACTGGTGTGAGATGATATCTCACTGTAGTTTTGATTTGCATTTCTCTAATGATTAATGATGTTGAGCATTCTTTCATGTGTTTGTTGGCAATCTGTATATCTTCTTTGGAGAAATGTCTATTTAGGTCTTCTGCCCATTTTTGGATTGGGTTGTTTGTTTTTTTGATACTGACCTGCATGAGCTGATTGTAAATTTGGGGGATCAATCCTTTGTCAGTTGCTTCATTTGCAAATATTTTCTCCCATTCTCGGGGTTGTCCTTTGGTCTTGTTTATGGTTTCCTTTGCTGTGCAAAAGCTTTTAAGTTTCATTAGATCCCATTTGTTTATTTTTGTTTTTATTTCCATTTCTCTGGGAGGTGGGTCAAAAAGGATCTTGCTGTGATTTATGTCATAGAGTGTTCTGCCTATGTTTTCTTCTAAGAGTTTGATAGTTTCTGGCTTTACATTTAGGTCTTTAATCCATTTTGAGCTTATTTTTGTGTATGGTGTTAGGGAATGGTCTAATCTCATACTTTTACCTGTACCTGTCCAGTTTTCCCAGCACCACATATTGAAGAGGCTGTCTTTTCTCCACTGTATATTCTTGACTCCTTTATCAAAGATAAGGTGACCATATGTGCGTGGGTTCATCTCTGGGCTTGCTATCCTGTTCCATTGATCTATATTTCTGTTTTTGTGCCAGTACCATACTTTCTTGATTACTGTAGTTTTGTAGTATAGTCTGAAGTCAGGGAACCTGATTCCTCCAGCTCCATTTTTTGTTCTCAAGATTGCTTTGGCTATTCGGGGTCTTTTGTGCTTCCATACAAATTGTGAAATTTTTTATTCTAGTTCTGTGAAAAATGCCAGGGATTGCCTTGAATCTGTAGATTGCTTTGGGTAGTAGAGTCATTTTCACAATGTTGATTCTTCCAATCTAAGAACATCGTATATCTCTCCATCTATTTGTATCATCTTTAATTTCTTTCATCAGTGTCTTATAATTTTCTGCATACAGGTGTTTTGTCTCCTTAGGTAGGTTTATTCCTATATATTTTATTCTTTCTGTTGCAATGGTAAATGGGAGTGTTTTCTTAATTTCACTTTCATTATTTCATCATTCATGTATAGCAATGCCAGAGATTTCTGTGTATTAATTTTGTATCCTGTTACTTTACCAAATTCATTCATTAGTTCTAGTAGTTTTCTGCTAGCATCTTTAGGAATCTCTACGTAGAGTATCATGCCATCTGCAAACAGTGACAGCTTTACTTCTTTTCTGATTTGGATTCCTTTTATTTCTTTTTCTTATCTGATTACTGTGGCTAGAACTTCCAAAACTATGTTGAATAAGAGTGGTGAGAGTGGGCAACCTTGTCTTGTTCCTGATCTTAGTGGAAATGGTTTCATATTTTCACCATTGAGGAGGATGTTGGCTGTGGGTTTGTCATATATGGCCTTTATTATGTTGAGGGAAGTCCCTCTATGCCTACTTTCTGCAGGGTTTTTATTGTAAATGGCTGTTGAATTTTGTCAAAAGCTTGCTGTGCAGAAATTGAGATGATCATATGACTTTTCTCCTTCAATTTGTTAATATGGTGTATCACGATGATTGATTTGTGTATATTGAAGAATTCTTGCATTTCTGGCATAAACCCCACTTGATCATGGTGTATGATCCTTTTAATGTGCTGTTGGATTCTGTTTGCTAGTAGTTTGGTGAGGATTTTTGCATCTATGTTCATCAGTGATATCGGCCTGTAGTTTTCTTTCTTTGTGACATGTTTGTCTGGTTTTGATATCAGGGTGATGGTGGCTTTGTAGACTGAGTTTGGGAGTCTTCCTCCCTCTGCTATATTTTGGAAGAGTTTGAGGTTTGGGGTTAACTCGTCTCTAATATTTGTTAGAATTCTCCTGTGAAACCATCTGGTCCTGGGCTTTTGTTTGTTGGAATATTTTTAATCACCATTTCAATTTCAGTGCTTGTGATTGGTCTGTTCATATTTTCTATTTCTTTCTGGTTCAGCCTCAGCAGGTTGTGCATTTCTAAGAATTTGTCCATTTCTTCCAGGTTATCCATTCTATTGGCATAGAGTTGCTTGTAGTAATCTCTCATGTTCCTTTGTATTTCTGCAGTGTCAGTTGTTACTTCTCCTTTTTCATTTCTAATTCTATTGATGTGAGTCTTCTCCCTTTTTTTCTTGATGAGTCTGGATAATGGTTTATCAATTTTGTTGACCTTCTCAAAGAACCAGGTTTTATTTTCATTCATCTTTGCTATCATTTCCTTCATTTCTTTTTCATTTATTTCTGATCTGATCTTTATGATTTCTTTCCTTCTGCTAAGTTTGGCGTTTTTTTTGTTCTTCTTTCTCTAATTGCTTTAGGTTCAAGGTTAGGTTGTTTATTTGAGATGTTTTCTGTTTCTTAAGGTAGGATTGTACCGATATAAACTCTTTTAGAACTGCTTTTGCTGCATCCCATAGGTATTGGGTTGTCTTGTCTCCATTGTCATTTGTTTCTAAGTACTTTTTGATTTCCTCTTTGATTTCTTCAGTGATCACTTCGTTATTAAGTAGTGTGTACTTTAGTCTCCATGTGTTTGTATTTTTTACAGATATTTTCCTGTAATTGATATCTAGTCTCATAGGGTTGTGTTCCGAAAAGATACTTGATACGATTTCAGTTTTCTTAACTTTACCAAGGCTTGATTTTTCACCCACAATATGATCTACCCTGGAGAATATTCCATGAGCACTTGGGAAAAATGTGTATTCTGTTGTTTTTGGATGGAATGTCTTATAAATATCAATTAAGTCCATCTTGTTTAATGTATCATTTAAAGCTTGTGTTTCCTCATTTATTTTCATTTTGGATGATCTGTCCTTTGGTGAAAGTGGGGAATTAAAGTCCCCTACTAAGATTGTGTTACTGTCGATTTCCCCTTTTATGGCTGTTAGTATTTGTCTTATGTATTTTTGGTGCTCCTATGTTGGATGCATAAATATTTACTATTCTTATATCTTCCTCATGGATCAATCCCTTGATCACTGTGTAGTGTCCTTCTTTGTCTCTTGTAATAGTTTTTATTTTAAAGTCTATATTGTCTGATATGAGAATTGATATTCCAGCTTTCTTCTGATTTCCATTTGCATGGAATATATTTTTCTATCTCCTCACTTTCAGTCTGTATGTGTCCCTAGGTCTGAAGTGGGTCTGTTGTAGACAGCATATATATGGGTCTTGTTTTTGTACCCATTCAGCCAGTCTGTGTCTTTTGGTGGGAGCATTTAATCCATTTACATTTAAGGTAATTATCGATATGTATGTTCCTATTACCATTTACTTAATTGTTTCGAGTTCATTCTTGTTGTTCTTTTCCTTCTCTTGTGCTTCTTGCCTAGAGAAGTTCCTTTATCATTTGTTGTAAAGCTGGTTTTGTGGTTCTGAACTCTCTCAGCTTTTGCTTGTCTGTAAAGGTTTTATTTTCTCCATCAAATTTGAATGAGATCCTTGCTGGTTAGAGTAACCATGCTTGTAGGTTTGTCTCTTTCATCACTTTAAATATGCCCGGCCACTCCCTTCTGGCTTGCAGAGTTTCTGTTGAAAGATCAGCTGTTAAGTTTTTGGGGATTCCCTTGTGTGTTATTTATTGTTTTTCCCTTGCTGCTTTTAATATGTTTTCTTTGTATTTAATTTTTGATAGTTAGATTTATATGTGTCTTGGCATGTTTCTCCTTGGATTTATCCTGTATGTGACTCTCTGTGCTTCCTGGACTTGATTAACTATTTCCCTTCCCATATTAGGGAAGGTTTCAATTATAATCTCTTCAAATACTTTCTCAGTCCCTTTCTTTTTCTCTTCTTCTTCTGGTACCCCTATAATTCGAATATTGGTGAGTTTAATGTTCCAAAGGTCTCTGTGACTGTCCTCAATTCTTTTCATTCTTTTCCCTTTATTCTGCTCTGCAGTAGTTATTTCCACTGTTTTATCTTACAGGTCACTTATCCGTTCTTCTGCCTCAGTTATTCTTCTATTGATCTCTTCTAGAGAGTTTTTAATTTCATTTATTGTGCTGTTCATCACTGTTTGTGTGCTCTTTCATTCTTCTAAGTCCTTGTTAAACATTTCTTGTATTTTCTCTATTCTGTTTCCAAGATTTTGGATCATCTTTATTATCATTACTCTGAATTCTGTTTCAGGTAGACTACCTATTTCCTTTTCATTTATTAGGTCTGGTGGCTTTTTGCCTTGCTCTTTCATCTGCTGTGTGTTTCTCTGTCTTCTCATTTTGCTTAATTTACATGTTTGGGGTCTCCTCTTCACAGGCTTCAGATTCATAGTTCCCATTGTTTTTCGTGCCTGTCCACAGTGGCTAAGGTTGGTTCAGTGGGTTTTGTAGCCTTACTGGTGGAGGAGACTAGTGCCTGTGTTCTGGTGGATGAGGCTGGATCTTGTCTTTCTGGTGGGCAGGTCCACATCTGATGGTGTGTTTTGGGGTGTCTGTGGCTTTATTATGATTTTAGGCAGCCTCTGTGCTAATGGATGGGGTTGTGTTCCTGTCTTGCTAGTTGTTTGGCATAGTGTGTCCAGCACTGTAGCTTGCTAGTCATTGAGTGAATCTGTGTCTTGGCATTGAGATGGAGATCTCTGGGAGATTTTCGCCATTTGATATTACGTGGAGCTAGGATGTCTCTTGTGGACCAATGTCCCGAAGTTGGCTCTCCCACCTCAGAGGCACAGCACTGACTACTGGCTGGAGTACCAAGAGCCTTTCATCCACATGGCTCAGAATAAAAGAGAGAAAAAGTAGAAAGAAAGAAAGAAAGAAGGAAAGAGGATAAAGTAAAATAAAATTAAGATAAAATAAAGTTATTAAAATAAAAAATAATTATTAAGAAAAACGTTTTTTAAAACAAAAAATAAACAAACAACCATAAAAACGGATGGAGAGAACCTTAAAACAAATGGTGAAAGCAAAGCTATACAGACAAAACCTCACACAGAAGCATACAGATACACACTCAAAAAAAGAAGAAAAGTGGAAAAAATAATATATCTTGCTCTCAAAGTCCACCTCCTCAATTTGGGATGATTCATTGTGTATTTAGGTATTCCACAGATGCAGAGTACATCAATTTGATTGTGGATTTTAATCCGCTGCTCCTGATGCTTCAGGGAGACAGTTCCTTTTCTCTTCTTTTCTCTCATAGCTCCCAGGGTTCAGCTTTGGATTTGGCCCCGCCTCTGCATGTAGTTAGCCTGTGGGCGTCTGTTCTTCGCTCAGGCAGGACGGGGTTAAAGGAGCAGCTGAGTTGGGGGATCTGGCTCCCCCCAGCCAGAGGGGGAAAGAGGTGTATGGATGCAGGGTGAGACTGTGGCAGCAGAGGCTGGCATGACTTTGCACCAGCCTAAGGCACACCGTGCGTTCTCCCGGGGAAGTTTGTCCCTGGATCACAGGACCCTGGCAGTGGCGGGCTGCACAGGCTCCCAGGAGAGGAGGTGTGGATAGTGACTTGTGCTCACACACAGGCTTCTTGGTGGTGGCAGCAGCAGCCTTAGCATCTTATGCCCATCTCTGTGGTCTGCGCTGATACACGTGGCTTGTGCCCTTCTCTGGAGCTCCTTTAAGCAGCACTCTTAATCCCCTTTCCTTGCGCACTGGGAAACACAGAGGCAAGAAAAATTCTCTTGCCTCTTCAGCAGCTCCAGACCTTTTCTCAGACTCCCTCCCAGCTAGCTGTGGTGCACTCACCCCCTTCAGGCTGTGCTCATACAGCCAACCCAAGTTGTCTCCCTCCATTCTGACCGAATCCTGAGCCTCAGCACGCAGCCCCTGCCTGCTCCTCCAGGTGAGTGGACAAGCCTCTCAGGCTCGTGAGTGCTGGTTGGCACTGATCCTCTGTGCAAGAATCTCTCCACTTTGCCCTCTGCACCCCTGTGGCTGTGCTCTCATCTGTGGCTCTGAAAAGTCCCCACTCCACCACCTGGAGTCTCCACTTGCAAAGAGGCTTCCTAGTGTGTGGAAACCTTTCCTCCTTCACAGCTCTCTCCCACTGGTGCAGGTTCTGTCCATATTATTTTGTTTCTGTTTTTTTCTTTTGCCCTACCCAGGTACGTGGGGAGTTTCTTGCCTTTTGGGAGGTCTGAGGTCTTCTGCGAGCATTCAGTGGGAGTTGTATGGATCAGTTCCACCTGTAGATGTATTTCTGATGTATCTGTGGGAAGGAAGGTGATCTCCACGTCTTACTCTTCAGCCATCTTCCTCAACTCCCTACTGTCTTTTTGTTTAAAGAAAAGTATTGACCAACATGAGCCGCAAGCAGAAAAAACATGGAAAATTATTCTCTACAACCTGTTCAGTGGATTACCTCCTCTTTTGGAGGCTGATACACTTAAGGATGACAAGTCAAATTTGTGAGCCTGCTGGATGAAGAGGTTGATTCCATTAATGTACTGTCACCTCTCTCTGAAATACCTCAGGTAGGTCGTCGACTGCCTTCGGCTCCAGGAGGTCCTTCCCCAGTGAGTATGCCCAGAACCAGAAGCAAACTGAATCCTGCCTGCCTCGAAAAATAACTGTTGAATCTCTAGCAGCTGAGATGTACATAGAGCTCATCGGAGCCAATACTTTTCTTTTCACGGGAAGAAACTGAGCAATACTTTTATCTTAATAATTTTACTTTGTAGTACCCAGCTTTGTCATTATTATGTAAAAGCTAATATTAATTTGAGTTTTACTACATTCCTGATGAGGAAACTGATGTTTATAGAGATTAAAATAATAAGAGACAGACTATTACTAATTAATTCTCTAAAAATATGATTTATTATCTGGCATACCAAGCCAGGATTCTAACATAGGTATTACTTCTTCCAGATTCAGTATATACTGTGTTGGCCAAAAAATTTGTTCAGGTTTTTCCATAAGATGTTATGATATATGAGACATTTCTCTCAGTGTACATCACCTTCCCTTCCTCCCACTCCCAGCTTACTTTGAAAGAACCACTCAATCTCTGTCTCTATCTCTCCCCACCCACACACACGCACACATTTGGTTCTCATTATTCATAGTAGTTTGTTCTATAAAGTTGCTATAAACCTGAATTAGTGAATCCTGATACTGAACCATTGATCCTAGAATTAGGTTCCTTCACACCTCTGGTCACAATATTTCATCAACTGACCAGTATATGTCCTTGTTTTATGCGTTTCTGATTAAGGACGTCTTATTTAATATACATCCTTGACTCATTAACATTGAAGTCATAGTCAGCAACACCATAATTCATGACTGAATAAGCTTATCTAAAACACAGATTTTCTCTATAAGGCACATCACAGCCTTCTTGCACTTAGTAAAAATGTACAGCACTTCAACACTATACTTGGGAGCCTTTTTAAACAGTGAATTCACTAAAAAATACCCCACAAAAATGTGAAAAACATAAAGGATATTTTTTACAGTATGCAAGCTTAAACAAGAAGGCAGATTGTTGTTCAACCACAGCTGAGAACATACACATCAGGTGACTCTGTACATGTCCACAAATAACCATGGAAGCATAATGCATGTTGACATTGGGGTTACAAATAAATTTTAGGGAGTATATGACTTCACAAATATAGAATCCACAAATAATTTAATTTTATCATATATGGACAAATGTACACATACATCTATATATAAGTTAAATCTTCATCAGCATCCACTGTATTGTTTATACTTAGGAGAAATATGGGTAATGCAGAAAGAGCAGCCCTATTTTTCCCAGTCATAGATAGGCAATAGCCCCATCCTCCTTGTGGGTGACTAACTTGGTGGAGAGAGCAACTACCTAACTGATATATTGGATGTTAATTCCCCAATTTCTCCTCCATAGTGTACAGGTGGAGATAGAACATGAGAGAAGAAACATAAGGGAGAAAAAAGGGTACTTACAACATTAATTACAGATATAAACAAAACCCCTAAACTAAGGAATGAGCCTGCCATGAGTTTAAAGTGGAAACACTAAACTCTAATTTGTGGATTTTGACGTTGGATGATCAGGAACCTGAGTTATTATACCATTCATTGACATAGAATTATTAAATAACAGAAGTTGAATGGGCTTTAGAAATATCTCAGGTCTTATTTTACATCATCTGCTGCTTCAGGGACTTGTAATCATTAAAAACATGTTGAGCTGGGGCTTCCCTGGTGGCGCAGTGGTTGAGAATCCGCCTGCCAATGCAGGGGACATGGGTTCGTGCCCCGGTCCGGGAAGATCCCACATGCCGCAGAGCGGCTGGGCCCGTGAACCATGGCCGCTGCGTGTCCGGAGCCTGTGCTCTGCAACAGGAGAGGCCACAACAGTGAGAGGAGCTGAAATTTGCTTTCGTTTCAATTCTGTCGTTTGGCTTTGGTTCTCTTCTTGGTTGCTATAAAGAGGAATCTAATCTCTCTCCTAAATGATGGGATGTCACACATTTAAGGAGTTCCCACTCTTAACTGCTATCAAGCTTACTCTCAACTAAAACCTCCCTTTAACGTGTACTACTGTTATGCCATCTCATATCCATCTTTTACATGATGTTTGGATTTTGGAACTCAAGAAGAGTAGGACTTTATGTGCATACCAGTTTACGTCTTCTTAGATTGTCTATACTGTCAAAGTCTTTTTGGGTTGAATGTATCTGGCCCCCTCTACCAGCTCCTTTCACCTGTGAATATGGTTATTAATGTTTTAAAGAAAACATTAATTAAGAAGCTCTGTAACATGCTACTGTAAACATGAATACTGCTACTCCATATGGTGCCTTTGTGCAAAATTAGAAAAATATGTGCCCTTTCTAATGACAAAATAAAGGTTTTAATTAGATGACAATTAAAAATAATAACAGTAATAATGAGACACAAAGATTTTTATATCAAAATTTTGAAATTAAATAATAGAAAATTCAAATTTTAATCACAGTAAATGAGTACTTTAAGTCATTTGGATTAAAATAATTTTCATAAAATAATTACTGGACCTGTTAATTTTTAACAGTTTCAATGAAATATAATTTATATATAAAAGTTCACCCATTATAACTACAATTTAGTGTTTTTTTTAAATAAATATGTACAATTGTGCAACCATCATCACAATCCAATCTTAAGACATTTTCATCCCCCAACAAGTTCTCTCTTGTCTGTTTGTAGTCAATCCATATCTCCACTCTCAGCCTCAGACAACCACTGGTTTTCTTTCTGTCTTTCTGAAATATATAAATGCAATCATACAATATGTAGTTTTTTTGCAGCTGACTACTTTCATGTAAGATAGAGATCCAAAAATTTTTCTCTAAAGGGACAAATAATAATTTTTGTAGGCCTTGTGAGCTATATGGTTTCTGTTGGAACTCTGCCACTGTAATGCCAAATTTCAGGGTGAGAACATTCAGTCACCATTAAGTAGGATTTTAGCTGTAGGTTTTTGACAGACACCCTTGATAAGATTGAGGAAATATCCTTTTACTTCTAGAATCTGAACATTTTTTTCAGATGAATGAGTGTTGGATTTTATCACACTTTTTGTATTTGACTATTAAGATTATCATTTGGATTTTACCTATTTTTCTATTAATATTGATTATAATACTAATTGATTTGTTTAAGGTCACACCAATCTTGCATTCCTGGAATAAACTGAGCTTGGTCATGCTATATAATCTTTTTTATATGAAACTGAATTTAATTACTAATCCTTTGCTAAGGATTGTAATTTGTAGTATGTGTTCATGAGGGATATTGGGCTATTGTTTTGTTTTGTTTTCCATTGTGATGGTTTTGTCAATGTCAGGATAAAACTGGCCTTAAGAATTGGATTGGAAAATGATTCCTCCTCCTTTTTTATAGGGTTTATGGAGGATTAGTACTGCTCTAGTTTAGTTTTTAATACTTGATAGAAATTAACAGTGAAGCCATATGTTCCTCAGGTTTTCCTTATAGGAAGATTAAAAAGAAAACAAAACTAGTTCAATTTCTTTTCTTGCTTTAGGTCTATTCATTTTTTTTTTCTCTTCAGTCAGTTTTCATTATTTGTGTATTTTCAAGGATTTGTCTGTATTATCTAAATTTGTTGGAATAAATTTGTTCATAGTGTTCCTTTATAATCCTTTTCATTTTGGTGGGATTAGTAGTGATGTATTTTTTTCATCCTTGATGTTAATATGTGTCTTCTTTTCTTCATCTGCTTAGCTAAAAAACCTGTTTTGTCTTCTAAAGAACGATTTCTTAGTTTCATGATTTTTAAAATTGTTTTTCTCTTTGCTGTTTCTTTCATTTCAGTTTAGATCTTTACTATTTTTTTCCTTCTGGCTGCTTTCCTTCTGCTTGCTCCTCTTTTTTAGTTTCTTAAGAATCATAGGTTATTGATTTGAGACATTGCTTATTTTCTAATACAGACATTTAAATCTCTAAATTGTTCTGTAAGGACTACATTAGCTGCAGCACATAAATTATGATATATTTTGTTTTTGTTTTAATTCTGTTCAAAATATTTTCTAAGTTCCCTTTATCTTTGACTGATTAATGGGTTATTTAGAAGTGTGTTGCTTAATTTCAATGTAATCCCTACCAAACTACCAATGGCATTCTTCACAGAATTAGAACAAAAAAAAATTCAATTTGTATGGAAACAAAAAGACCCCAAATAGCCAAAGCAATCTTGAGAAAGAAAAACAGAACTGGAGGAATCAGGCTACTTGACTTCAAACTATACTACAAAGCTACAGTAATCAAGACAGTGTGGTACTGGCACAAAAACAGAAATATAGATCAATGGTACAGGATAGAAAGCCCAGAAATAAACCCATGCACATATGGTCACCTAATTTATGATGAAGGAGGCAAGAACATGAAATGGAGAAAAGACAGCCTCTTCAATAAGTGATCCTGGGAAAACTGGACAGCTACATGTAAAAGAATGAAATTAGAACACTTCCTAACACCATACAAAAAAATAAACTCAAAATGGATTAAAGATCTAAATGTAAGGTCAGACACTATCAAACTCTTAGAAGAAAACATAGGCAGAACACTCTATGACATACATCACAGCAAGATCCTGTTTGACCCACCTCCTAGAGAAATGGAAAGAAAAAGAAAAATAAGCAAGTGGGACCTAATGAAACTTAAAAGCATTTACACAGCAAAGGAAACCATAAACAAGACAAAAGACAACCCTCTGAATGGGAGAAAATATTTACAAATGAAGCAATGGACAAAGGATTAATCTCCAAAATATACAAACAGCTCATGGAGCTCAATATAAAAAAAACAAACAACACAATTAAAAAATGGGTGGAAGACCTAAATAGACATTTCACCAAAGGACACATACAGATGGCCAAGAGGTACATGAAAAGATGCTGAACATCATTAATTACTAGAGAAATGCAACGAAAACTACAATGAGATATCACCTCACACCAGTCAGAATGGCCATCATCAAAAAATCTATAAATAATAAATGCTTGAGAAGGGTGTGGAGAAAAGGGAACCCTTTTGCACTGTTGGTGGGAATGTAAATTGATACAACCACTATGGAGAACAGTATGGAGGTTCCTTAAAAAACTAAAAATAGAACTACCATACGACTCAGCAATCCCACTACTGGGCATATACCCAGAGAAAACCATAATTCAAAAGGACATATGTACTGCAGTGTTCATTGCAGCACTATTTACAATAACCAGGACATGGAAACAACCTAAATGTCCAATGATAGATGAATGGATAAAGAAGATGTAGTACATATATACAATGGAATATTGCTCTGCCATAAAAGGGAATGAAATTGGGTTATTTGTAGAGATGTGGATGGACCTAGAGTCTGTTACACAGAGTGAAGTAAGCCAGAAAGAGAAAAACAAATATTGTATATTATCAAATATATGTGGAATCTGGAAAAATCATAAAGATGAACCTATTTGTAGGGCAGGAATAGAGATGTAGACATAGAGACCAGACATGTGGTCACAGTGGGGAAGGGGAGGGTGGGATGAACTAGTTGATTAGGTTTGACATAAATACATTACCATGTGTAAAATAGCTAGTGGGAACCTGCTGTATAGCACAGGGACCTCAGCTCAGTGTTCTGTGATGACCTTGATGGGTGGGATGGAGACCCAAGAGGAAGGGGATATAGGTATACATATAGCTGATTCACTTCATTGTACAGCAGAAACTAACACAACATTGTAAAGCAATTTTACTCCAATAAAAAAAAATTGTTGGAGATTTATCAAGTTCCTCTCTGTTATATATATATCTAATTTAATTCCACTGTGATCAGAAAACATACTTTGTGTGATTTATATACTTCTGAATTTATCAAAACTAGCTGAGAATGTCGTTCAGCCTTCTGAGTACTTGATGATTTTCTGCTTAGGTTTTCTGTCAATTATTAAGAGTAGAGCAATGATATCTCCAATTATTATCATTGAATAATTTGTTTCTCCTTTCAATTTTGTCAATTTTTGTTTTATGCATTTTGGAGCTCTGTTGCTAGGTGCATACATATTTATAATTATTATATCTTACTGATGAATTGACTCTTCTGTCATTAAGCAATGATCTTTGACTCTACAGATATTGCCTGTCTTAAAATCTATCTTCTTGTGTTAAAAATATAGCCACTTCTGTTCACTTACCATTATCATTTGTATGATATAAATTTTTAAATCTTTTAAAAATTTTAACACTTTTTGTCAGTGAATCTAAATTGTTGCTTGGACAAATAACATATAGTTGAGCTTATTAAAAAAATTTAGTTTGATAATCTCTGCCTTTGGATGGTTTGGTGTATTTATATTTATTATAATTTTTGCTATTGTTGGATTTACATCTACCATTTTGCTATTTGTTTCCCATGTGTCTCATGTACTTTTTCTTTGTTCTTCCTTATTGCCTTTTTTTGTGTGCTAAATAGATATATTTTAATGTCTCATTTAATTTTTTTACTATATTTTTAGAGTTATTTTCTTAGTGGTTGTTCTGGGATTACAATATGCATTTTAATTTTGCACAAGCTACTTTAGGTCAATACTAACTTAATTTTGGTAAAAATAGAGACTCTATTTCAAGCAAATTCCATTTCATCTCCCTCCTTTGTGCTATTGTTTTCATATATATAACACTTATCTAAAATTCCAACAAAACCATGGTGTTTTATGCATTCAACAACATTATGTCAATATTTTTCCTTTTTATTGTATAGACTGATTTACAGCAAAGATAGTTATTGTTTTCTTCAAATCATATTTTAACTTTAAATGTTAAACTATTAGTGATAAGCATTTAATTTTTAAAATATTTACTAAGCATATTTTATATGCTTAATTAGCAACCTTTATACCCATTTTTAATTTTTAGTTTTATACCCATTTTTAATTTTTAGTTTTTATTTTCTTTTCCATCTCCACATTAAAAAATACAGAAATCTTTGGTGTAGAATAAACTAATCAAGACATCATAATTTTCTTTACCTTTGAAATAGTCCATTCAATGTTATTACATTTCTTAAAATTCCCAATCTTATTGTCTTTCAGAAAGGTAAAACATTTACTTGAATGTCTCATCATTTAATATAAAAATTATATGGCTAGGTAATTGGACCTGCAAAAATAATTTTCCCTTTTATTTGATCATGTCACACCATTAATTTAACACCTCTTCAAGTGTAATATATTTTATAAGTATTTCTTAGTTTAGACTAGACCCATCAATTTCTCTCTTTCTGAATTTCTAAGAATTTATTACTTCATTAACCTGGTTATTAACATGCTACATGTTATTAATTTTCCCTTTTACGTTCATTTTTCTCATTTTAATCATCATCCCCATCATCAGCACCATCATTATTATTAACAATTTTTCAACCTTTAAAATTTTTTTCACATGCATTACATTTTAGAACACTTTTCTTTGAAATGGATATAAGTGATTTTTCAAAATATTTAAGAATCTGTAAATCATGAACATTGACCACGCAGAATAGAGGCTGGCCATAAACAACTGAAAACCATACTAAGGGAACTGGTGGAATATCAGCCAGGGGGTCATTACTATTATAATTTTAATTTTATAGATCTGTTTATTGAAAAAAATCTAGAGTCCTTGGTCTATGCCTGAGAGAAGACTGAAAATGAAAAGATAAATAAGAAAAACATGGTCCTCACTCCCATGGGTCTATATACTAGTTGTGAAGACATAAATAATGGTTAATACTCTTATTTTTATCTTATATCCAGACTTGGCATAATGACTTCTAAATAATAGACAATAAAAATATTTGTGATTGCTGGCAGTAATGATAATGATGGCATTCTTAGGAGTTAGGCAGATCCTGAAGAAGACAGTGTCCATATCAATAAGTGTTTTGAAAATGTACCATCTGAACCTGACACCTTCTCTGCATTTATAAAAATAGAAAAGAACAATAAAGAGAAAGTCGCAAAAGTGAGACTTGTTTTCTCATTATGTCTCACCTCTGAGGAATTAGTAAAAAATAGAAATTTCATTAGAAAGAGTATGAAACCTTGTTTCTCCAAATGGATTCCACTTACCACCCACATTATTAGATAGGAATGCCTGCTGAGAAGTGGTATTACTTCTCAGCTTCTATTCATATTTGTAAAGATAATTAAGCTGTGTCAAATATTTATGTAAGCCCATTAGAATGTTCATTTTTGAAATATTGCCCTAAATAATCATTAAATATTGTTAGTAGGCATCTTCTTTCTGATCCAAACTAAAGTGCTTTAAGTATTAATTAGGTATTCAGTACCTAGTTAAACTAAATTAAAAATCCATTTCAAATTAAAATCTAGAGGTATTAAAAATATTGCAGAAGCACAAATATAATACTATTGTGGAAATAGGACAGCAAAGTGCTTTCTGGGGCAGGGACTTTAGTGTGGCAGATGCATTTTCTGGCAAATCTTTATCTTTTCATTCAAAAAGCACCTTTTTTCATGAAAACTCTATTGTGCTGGGATCAGTGGTAGTCATTTCCAATCACAGGTCTGTGTTACCTGTGCCCCGTTTCACTGTTCAGGAGAGTGGTGCCTGCACATCTGGTATCAGTTCCAATTTATGAATGTTGTTATGTCATCACAGTATGCCGTTAAACTTTAGGAAGATTTTTTTCTCTTTTTTTCTATTTGAAGAATAAATGTTCTATCTCAGGCCTGAGGGGGTAAGATTGTGGTATTTGGAGTCATAAAACCTTGTTTCAAGTGCTTGCTTTGCCATTTGATAGCTCTTGGACAAGACATTCGCTTGGAGTTCTTTTTTTATTTTTTAACCAAGTGGGGAAAGCAGTCAAATCCACTTACTGCGAACTAAGAGATGCTATGATGATGGTATAACAACTATTAAACCTAGGTAATTTATTAAATTACTTAAATGGCATTATTTATTATGTTATTAACTGCAATGATTACATGTTATTCAGTCACCTATCATCTCATTTAATTTTCATATCTCCCCGAAGTAAGCATTATCAATCATGGTCTAGAGATGGTGGAAACTGAAGCTCAGAAAGCTTAAGAGACTTTCTCAAGTGTAGCAGCAGAGCCAGGACTTAAAACCAGTGTTTTTAATCCTAAAATCAGTCCCCTGCTCTACAGATGTATACTCACCAAGACATTTATTGTCAATCCTGGCTGATGGCAGGAAGCAGAGATTGTGTTTGTGAGATTTAAAGAAGACTTGCTTTAAGGAAACTTAATTTCCTTAAAGAACTTTAGTTTCCTAAGGTATGGAAAAACAACAAGTAGAGAATGAGAATGTTTTTGTGCTCAGATGACTAACAGGACGTGGGCTTGGGCATTTAAGAGGCTATTTTCTCATATAAAAAATTCTGTGCATCTGTAAACATGGGTGCCATATTCTATTTTGGGGGGCATACTATGCTACCATAAGGTTGTGACAGATGAACTGATTTCACTGTTTTTCACTAGTTCATCTATACCCTCCTGAATGGGGAAGAAATATTTCTCAAAGTAGGTTATAAGTTTTGTTTTCCCAGAATTGGGTATTGGGTGGTGAGGACAATATGAAAGCGTAGTTATATTAGTTTTCTATTGTTGCTGCAACAAATTGCCACAACCTTAGTGGCTTAAAACAATGCACCTTTATTCTCTTATACTTCTAGAATTCAGATGTCCTCAAACAGGCTCATTGGTCTGAAGACATGGTGTTTTCCAGGCTGGATCCTCTTGGATAACAGGGGTAGAACACTAGGGGAGAACATGTTGCCTTGTCTTTTCCACTTTCTAGAGATCACCTACATTCCTTGGCTCATGACCCCTTCCTTCATCTTCAATTCCATCAGCATAGCATCTTCAGTTCTCTCTCTTTCTTTCCCAGTTCTTCTCTTGTTATTTCACCTTCTCTACTTTTGACTCTCTTGCATCCTTCTTTTTTTAAAAAAAATATTTATTTATTTATTTTGGCTGCCCTGGGTCATAGTTGTGGCACACAGGATCTTCATTGTCATATGCAGGCAGTCAGTTGCAGAATACAGGATCTAGTTCCCTGACCAAGGATCAAACCTGGGTCCCCTGCATTGGGAGCATGGAGTCTTAACCTCTGGACCTCCAGGGAAGGCCCCCTTTTGCATCCTTCTTATAAGTACCCATATGAGTACATCATTAGGCCCACCTGGAATATCATAGTTAACTCCCATCTCAAGACTCTTAATCACAGCTGCAAAGTCTCTTTTGCCATGTGAGGTAACATATTCACAGGTTCTGGTGATTAGGACATGGACATTTTTTTTTCTTTTTGGTGGAGGGGTACATTGTTCAGCCCAAAATAGTAGTTGTTATTTTTATTTTGAAATTGCTTTCAAAATCTTTTAGTTTGGGTATAGAGTTTCCACTGTCCATCAGATAAGACTGTCAAGTGCTAAAATTGTTAATTACATATTGTTTTCTACTAGTAAAAAGAGGACTCAAGGTTACATCTCTCTGAAGGAAAAAGGAAAGTCTCTGTTCTAATGGGTCACAGATCTTAGAAAATCTTCTTGTTATTTTGGTGAAATACGGCATAAATACTGATGGATTAAATATAGTCATTTAAATATGATGAGTTTGTGATATTAATGAGTTTGGGCTTATTACATTTATTATTTGTAAATACACTATAAAATGGATTTTCCATTCTTTTTTAAATTGTAGTATAATTGATTTACAATATTATATTAGTTGCAGGTGTACAGGATAGTGATTTAGTATTTTTACAGAATACACTACATAAAAGTTATTGCAAGATAATGACTATAATTTCCTGTTACAAAATATATCCTTGTTGCTCTTTATATATAATAGTTTTATCTATTTTATACTTGATAGTTTGTATATCTTAATCTCATATCCCTATCTTGCCCCTCCCCCAACTTTTCTATCCACACTGGTAATCACTACTTTGTTTTTTATATCTGTGAGTCTGCTTCTATTTTGCTATATACACTCATTTGCTTTATGTTTTAGATTCCACATAAAAATGATATCACACCGTATTTGTCTTTCTCTGACTAACTTCCTAAGCATAATATTCTCTAGGTCTGTCTACATTGCTGCAAATAGCAGAATTTCATTCTTTTTTATGGCTGAGGAATATTCCATTATATGTGTGTATGTATATATATATATACACACACACACACATATATATATATGTCTATGGTGTATCACATTGATTGATTTGTGAATATTGAACTATCCTTGTGTCCCTGGAATAAATCCAACTTTATCACTGTGTAGTGCCATTCTTTTTATATATCGTTGGATTCAGTTTGCTAATATTTTGTTGCAGATATTTGTATCTATATTCATCACAGATATTGGCATGTAATTTTCTTTTTTTTTTCTAGTGTTTTTGTCTAGATTTGGTATCAAGGTACTTTATGACAACCTTGAGGGGTGGAATAGGGAGGATGGGAGGGAGATGCAAGAGGGAGGAGATATGGGGATATATGTATATGTGTAGCTGATTCACTTTGGTTTCAGGGTAATGGTGGACTTTTAGAATGAAGTGGGGGGTGTTCTATCCTCTTCAATTTTTGTAATACTTTGAGAATGGTAGGTATTAACTCTTCTATATATGATTGGTAGAATTCCCTTCTGAAGCCATCCAATCCTGCACTTTTGCTTTTTTTTTTTTTTTTTTGAAGGTTTTTAAAATTACTAATAATTACTAATTCAATTTAATTACTAGTGTTTGGTGTCTTCAAATTATCTATTTCTTCTTGATTCAATCTTGGCAGGCTGTATATTTCTAGAAATTTGTCTATTTCTTCTAGATTATCCAGTATGTTGGCAGTTAACTGTTCATAGTATCCTCTTATCAATTTTTGTATCTCTGTGGTATCAGTTCTTATTTCTCCTGTTTCATTTCTTACTTTGTTTATTTGGGTCCTCTCTCTCTCATCTTCTTGGTGAGCCTGGCTAAAAGTATATCAACTTTGGTTATCTTTACAAAAAAATAGCTCTTAGTTTTATTGATCTTTTTTATAGTTTTTTAAAATCTCTATTTTATGTATTTCCTCTCTGATTTTACTATTTCCTTCCTTGTGCTGACCTTGGGCTATATTTGTTCTCCTTTTTCTAATTCCTTTAGATGGTATGTTAAGTTGTTTGAGATTTTTCTTGTTTCTTGAGGGAGGACTTAGTCACCATAAAATTCCCTCTTAGAACTACTTTCCCTGTATTCCATAGATTTTAGGGTGCTGTGTTTCCACTTTCATTTGTCTTGAGGTATTTTCTGATTTCCTCTTTCATTTCTTCATTGACCCACTGGTTTTTTTAGTAGCATGTTTTTTATTCTCCACGTTTTGTTCTTTTCCAATTTTTCTTTCTGTAGTTTATTTCTAGTTTTATAGTGCTGTTGGAAAACATGCTTGATATAACTTCTATCCTCTTACATTTGTTGACACTTATTTTGTGGCATAGCACATGATCTATCCTGGAGAGCATTCCATGTACATTTGAAAAAAATGTGTATTCTGTTGTTTTGGGGTGAAATATCCTATAGATATCTATTAAGTCTAACTGTGCTATTTTGCCATTTCAAATCACTCTTGCCTTATTGATCTTCCTTCTGGATGATCTGTCTCTCGATGTCAGTGAGGTGTTAAAGTCTCCTACTATTTTTGTATTATTGTCAATTTCTTCCTTTATGTTTGTTAGCGTTTGCTTTATATATTTAGGTACTCCTGTATTAGGTGACTTTATGTTAACAAGTGTAATCCTCCTCTTGTATAAGTCCCTTAATTTTTATATAATACCTTCTTTGATTTTGTTATTGTCTTTGTTTTAAAGTCTGTTTTATCTGATATAAGCATAGCTACCCCACTTTCTAGTCATCTCCCTTTGCATGAAATATTTTATATCCCCTCACTTTCAAACCTGTGTCTTTAGTGAGTCTTTTGTAGGTAGTATATTGAAAGGTCCTGTTCTTTTTATCCAATTAGTCACCCTATGTCTTTTGCTTGGAGCATTTAATCTATTGACAGTTAAAGTAATTAATGATAGTTATGTACTTATAGCCAATTTATTGCTTGTTTTATGGTTGTTTTTATGGTTCTTCTCTGTTACTTCTTTTTGTTTTTTCCCTTGCAGTTTGATGATTTTCTTTAATAGTATGCTTATGTTCCTTTCATTTTGTTTTTGTGTATCTATTGTAGGTTTTTGATTTGTGTTTACCATGGGATTCATGTATGTTGACTTACAACTATATCTACTTGTTTTAAACTTACTGTCATTAAAGTTTAAACATACTCTAAGTGCTCTACATTTTTTATTCCCCTCTCACATTTTGTTTTTGATGTCATATTTTACTTCTTCATGCTTAAACCTTAACTGTTTATTGCAATTATAGTTGCTTTTACAACTTTTGTCTTTCAGTCTTCATACTTGCTTATAGACATGGTTGATTGATCCTCAGTCCTTACTTTATATTTGCTTTTCATAATGAGATTTTCACTTTCCTATAAATTCTTACTTCTTTTGCATTTAGAGAAGACCCTTTAACATTTCTTTTAGGGTAGGTTTCATACTGATAATAATCTTTAAGTTTTTGCTTGTCTGAGAATACCTTTATCTCTCCTTCTATTCTAAATAATAATCTTTCTGGGTAGAATATTTTAGGTTGCAGGATTTTCCCTTTCAGCACTTTGGATAGATCATGCCTCTCTCTTCTGACCTGCAAAATTTCTGAAGAGGAATCAGCTGGTAGACTTATGAGGATTCCCTTGTATATGACTGTTTTCCTCTTACTGACTTCAGAATTATCTAACTTTTGCCATTTTAATTATAATATATCTTGGTTTAGGTCTGTTTGGGTTTATCTTGTTTGGGCTCCTCTGTGCTTTCTGTACCTGGATATCTGTTTCCTTCTTCAGGTTGGGAGTTTCAGCCATAATTTCCTCAAATAATTTTTGATCCCCTTCTCTCTCTCATCTCTTTCTGAAACTCCAATAATGGGAATGTTGGTACACAATGTTATCACAGATATCTCTTAAATTGTTTTCATTGAAAAAAAATTCATTTTTCTTTTTTGCTGTTCTGATTGGTTGATTTTCATTATTCTATCTTCAAGATCACTTATGCATTCTTCTGTATCACTTTGTATGTTATTCATTCCTTCTAGTACTTTTCTTTTTAATTTCAGTTATTGAGTTATTTATTTCTGATTGCATATTTTTTATATTTTCTAGTTCCTTTTTAAAACTTTCACTGTGGACATCCATTCATTTTCCTATCTTGATTAACATTTTTATTATTAATGCTATGAATTTTTTAATCTGTTAAATTGTGTATTTCTCTTTTACTATTTTTGGGGGGGGGATTTCCTCTTGCTTTTTCAATTGAGAGCAATTCTTCTGCCTTTTCATTTTGCTTAACTTTCTCTGTCTCTATGAATTTACGTGAAACAGTTACCTATTGCAACCTTCAAATAATGCTTTTACATGGGAACATCCCTATACAGACTGTGTATGCCTAATGTGCTTGATGGTAAAGCTGGATTTGAAGTGGACACAAGTCACACCTGACCTCAGGGTGTGCAGGCAACTATCAACTTGGTAGGGGGTGAGGCTGGAGATAGAGGGAGCTAGTGCTGGCACCGGTGTGAGGTGAGACTTCCCCTCTGCTTAGAGACCATCACTGCCCTTGGGAGGTGGGGTCTGATCTCAAGTTGCTGGAGCAGAAGACCTGAGGGTCTGGCCTGAGCTGGTTCTGCTCCCTTTAAGTGTGTGCTTTCCCTTCTCCCAGCACTGGGACACGTGCCCCAGAAAGGAGGTCCGAAGCACATGGACCTATGTGGGCTCTTGCTTCATGTTGGCTGCAGACTGAGGTCTGAGCTTTCTCTGATGCACTGCTTGTGCACTTGTTTCAATAGTTATGCCAGCAATTGTTTCCATTGCTCCACTTAGCCACAGCCTCAGTTGCAACCGTCCTTTGTCACTCACATCTGATTATTGTCCTTAGCCTCTTTTGCCCTCATCCTATTGTGATGTCTCACTGCAGAGCTGATGGGGCCTGAGTGGACCCACAGTGTGAATCAGGATGTGATGTGTGCTAAAGTGGCCAACTTCAGAGGTCAGAGTTGTTTTTGATGTGCTACTTGAGTAAGCACCAACAATGGCTGCTGCCCCCACACCCAGATTATGACCCAGGACCAGGTCACCTCTACATCCTATAGTTAAGTCTTTTCCTCGATAGTGGCTACCTCAGATCCAGTGCTGTCCTGTGCCATGGAGTGAGCAGGGCTGGAGTGCTCACTCAGGTCATGCTTAGGTGCATGGCAAGGTTGTCACCAGAAACCTGTCAGCCTCCAGGGTGGACCTCTTTCCACCCTGACTCTGGGGCAAGCCAGCACAGGCACACACCTCACAGATGGAGTCCAGGATTCCCATGGCCCTCCTGTTAGTCTCAGTGGTATTCAACCATCCAAAGGGGCTTGTCTTCACTGTGTAGGACACCAGGTGCCCAATCTGTAGTTCTCAATCCTCCATCCCCATGGCAGGTGTTCACTCAGGCATCCTCTCATCTCCCCTGAGTCACCTCCCAGGGGCACCAGTCCTGTTCCAACCTTCCCTTGCTACCTGATTACATGTGATATTTCTTACAGTCTTGATTGTACAGGAGTTCTTCTGCCAGTTTCCAGTTAGTTTTCAGTGTGAGTTGTTCCACATATAGATGTATTTTTTAATGTGTTTGTGGTGGAGGTGAGCTTCTTGTCCTGTTACTCCACCATTTTGATTGATCTCTGATTTTCCATTCTTTACCATACACTCCAACAATCTTAGATGATATTGAATTAATCACATAATGAATAAACAGGAAAGGTGTTTTTGAAAAATCATTATAAAAATACATTAAAGTTTTCAAGGTTCCTTCACCATTGTCAAAGATTAAAGACAGCTTCAGAATTTTTAATCTATTTGTGTTGTAATAAGAGAAATAGAAAATATAATTTAAGATAAAAGTGATACAATTTACAATTGTGTAATGTTTTATTTTATTTTTTTTAGTTTTACTTTGTCCTTTAACTTAGTTCATCCTCAGGTAGTATATCTTGTCAGCTCTGGGTAACACTTTCAAAGAAGAAAAAGACATAAGCATAACCTGACTTACAAGATATGCTGAGATCATGTTTCCTATTGAAATTTCTATTTTACAAGGTGTTTTTTTTAATCCTTAACTTACAAGGTATGGTTTTCCACCTCGTGCCTTTGTTTCTGGTAATAACAAAGCTACGATGTCTCCCAACATAAGGATACTTGTTCCTTCCTTACCTCAGCACTCTGCCTAAAAAGAATGGCTGGGTCAGGCTATTCACATGGAATTCTACTGACTTAGAGAGAAGATGCTCCTATATCAAGGAAAGACATTTCCCTTTCCTGGAATTTTTCTACCTCAAATCCTGGGATACACATTCTCCAGTTTGTCATTTCTCCTTAGGGTTTCAACCATGGTCTGTACATATGTACATGCAGTTAATTATCACCCATAAATGTTAATCCAGTTTATCTGTATTACTCTTACCATAAATTAATTATCATTATTTTCAAACAGAATTTTTAAAATATTTATTTTTTAAATTTACTTTCTTTAAAAAAAAATATTTTTTGGCTGTGTTGGGTCTTAGTTGTGGCATGTGGGATCTTTACTGAGGCGTGATGTCTCTTCATGTCAGCACTTGGCCTTCTCTGTAGTTGTGGTGAGTGGAGTTTCTCTCTGTAGTTGTGGCAAACAGGCCCCAGAGTGTGTGGGCTCTGTAGTTTGTGGCATATGGGCTCTCTCTTTGAGGCGTGTGAGCTCAATAGTTGTGGTGTGCAGGCTTAGTTGCCCCACGGCATATGGGATCTTAGTTCCCTAACCAGGGATTGAACCTGCGTCCCCTGCATTGGAAGGTGGATTGTTTACCACTGGAACACCAGGGAAGTCCCTCAAACAGACTTTTAATAGTGACATACAATTTGTTTGTATTGTCCTAGTCAGCACTCTTCATGTTTTATTAAAATATATATATACCATTTTTTTCCAAACCATGACCTTTCATCAGCAGATAATTTGCTTAGAAAATAGAATCAATCAGATGCAAACTGTACTCAATGAGCTCACATACACCAGCTTCTTTTTGTCTCTTCATTTGTGAATTGTGCTCCCTCATTTCTAGGCAATTTTGTGTCTGTCATTGCTTATTTTGTCTTTCTTCTGTAATTCATTATATTCCTATGATTTCCTTGTCTTTTTTAGTCAAGTCTCAACCATCTTAAAAATCAAACAAAAAATAACAATATTGGAGATTAAGAACATGTGCTCATAAGTCAGGAAATCTAGATCTGAATCCAGACTCCACAATTGGCAATTGATCTAACCTTGACAATTTTCTTAGCTCATCTGTGCCTCTGTTTCCTTTATCTGTAAAACTGGGTAATTATGCTATGTTTTGTAAGGGTCTTGAAAAAGATTAAATAAAATGATACATATAAAGGGTCTGAGATGTGGTTAACACTCAGAAAGTTAGTAGTTTTAGATACTATCCTTATTACCCAGCCCATATTAAACAGTCGGCAAATGTTTGCTGTGCTGTTGTCATCCTCCTCACCCAAATGCCCTCCTATAGTTAGAGTAATCTGTAAATAAAAGTCTATTCATGTTCCTCTTCATTAGCTTATTATTGCCCTTGGGAAATAGTCACTGCATGATCTGATGCCTTACTAACTCTCAGGCTCATCTCATGCCACTCCATGCACTTGGATTCTATGCCCCAGCAATACTGGAGCTTACTGAATCTGTTTCTTATTTTAATATTTTTAAAGCATCTAAACAGTGGAGTAAGGACTGATTCACTTCATGCAAACTGTTATTTGTATCTTTACTGTTATTAACATCACCAGGCTTTGCTACCTGTCACCTGTTTTCTTTGGTTGCAAGCCATTCCCTTCTCTCTTCTCTTCTTTCTCTTCTCTTCTCTTTTCTCTCTTCTCTTCTCAGAATGCACATTTTAAAAATAGTTATTTTCCTTATTTTTTTGGCTGCATCAGTCTTTTTTCTTTAAATATTAATTAATAGACTTTATTTTTTAGAGCAGTTCTAGGCTTATAGAAAATTGAGCAGATAGTACAGAAAATTCCTATATACCACTCACAGTTACCCTTATTATTAATATCTTGTATTAGTTTGGTACACTTGTTACAATTTATGAACCAATATTGATACATTGTTATTAACTGAAATCCACAGTTTACATCAGGGTTTACTCTCTGTGTTGTACTGTTCTATGGATTTTGACAAATGCATGAAGTCATGTATCTGTAGTTAACAGTTTTTTTTTTTTTTTTTGTAACATCTTTATTGGAGTATAATTGCTTTACAATAGTGTGTTAGTTTCTGCTTTATAACAAAGTGAATCAGTTATACATATACATATGTTCCCATATCTCTTCTCTCTTGCATCTCCCTCCCTCTCACCCTCCCTATCCTACTCCTCTAGGTGGTCACAAACCACCGAGCTGATATCCCTGTGCTATGCGGCTTCCTCCCACTAGCTATTTTTTACGTTTTTTAGTGTATATATGTCCATGCCACTCTCTCACTTTGTCACAGCTTACCCTTCCCCACCCACCCCATATCCTCAAGTCCATTCCATAGTGGGTTTGTGTCTTTATTCCTGTCTTATCCCTAGGTTCTTCATGACCTTTTTTTTTTTTTCTTTTTAGATTCCATATATATGTGTAGCATACTGTATTTGTTTTTCTCTTTCTGACTTTCTTTACTCTGTATGACAGACTCTATATCCATCCACCTCACTACAAATATCTCAATTTCATTTCATTTTATGGCTAAGTAATATTCCCTTGTATATATGTGCCACATCTTCATCCCCCAGAATGGGAGAAAATATTTGCAAATGAAGCAACTGACAAAGGATTAATCTCCAAGATTTACAAGCATCTCATGAAGCTCAATAACAAAAAAACAAAAACTCAATCCAAAAATGGGCAGAAGACCGAAATAGACATTTCTCCAAAGAAGATATACAGGTTGCCAACAGACACATGAAAGAGTGCTCAACGTCATTAAGCATTAGAGATATACAAATCAAAACTACAATGAGATATCATCTCACACCGGTCAGAATGGCCATCATCAAAAAATCTAGAAACAATAAATGCTTCAGAGGGTGTGGAGAAAAGGGAACACTGTTGCACTGTTTGTGAGAATGTAAATTGATACAGCCACTATGGAGAACAGTATGGGGGTTCCTTAAAAAACTACGAATAGAACTACCATACGACCCAGCAATCCCACTACTGGGCATATACCCTGAGAAAACCATAATTCAAAAAGAGTCATGTACCAAAATGTTCATTGCAACTCTATTTACAATAGCCAGGACATGGAAGCAACCTAAGTGTCCATCATCGGATGAATTCATCAGGTCTTAGTTGCACGCACATGGGATCTTTGGTGAGGCACATGGGATCTTTCCTTATGGCCTGCACTCTCTTCTTTGTGAATCTAGACCTTCTCTTTAGTTGTGGAGTGGGGGTTTTCTCTCTCTAGTTGTGGCACATGGGCTCTGTAGTTGGGGTGTGTGGGTTTAGTTTCCCTGTGGCATGTGGGATCTTAGTTCCCCAACCAGGGATTGAACCCACATCCCCTGCTTTGGAAGGTGGATTCTTTACCACTGGACCACCAGGGAAGTCCCATGCCCATTGTTAAAGTTAGGTTGATTTCAACTTCTGATAGTCTCCCCCACTGAAAAAATGCTTGTATATTCTTTAAAAAGAAGAGAGAAGTGTTCATCTGTTAAGGAATTACATGTCACTTACAGATTTCTGACATTAAAATTTTTTTCCAGCTTTATTGAGATGTAATTGACAAATAACATAGTGTAAATTTAAGGTATATAATGTGATGATTTGATATACATATATACTGTGAAAGGATTATTACAGTAAGATAAGTTAATGTATTCTTCACCTCACATAGTTACTTGTTTTGCCCCTATGTCTGGTGTATCCCTCACTCCTTTGTTTGCTTGATTTACTGACTTACTACTTAAGACTGGACTCAGGTATGAGCTCCTACCTGTAATCCTTCCTTCTCTCTCTCCCAATGGCTGTGACATATCCTTCTAAGTGCACCTATATCACTTGTGTTTAACTAACAAATCACACAGTCAGCCTTTGTATACACAGGTTCTGCATCTGCAGATTCAACAAACCATGGGTCACAATATTTGGGAAAAAATTCCAGAAAGTTCCCAAAAGCAAAACTAGAATTTGCTACATTCAGGTGACTATTTACATAGTATTTATATTGCATTCGGCATTATAAGTCATCTAGAGATGATTTAAAGTCTATGGGAGGATGTGTGTAAGTTATATGCAAATACTACACCATTTTATATAAGGCACTTGAGCATCATGGATTTTGGTATCTGTGGGGGGTCCCGGACCAATCCCCCAAGGACACTGAAGTATGACTGTATATATCATTTTGTGTCTGGATATTTTCCTTACTAGACTGTAAGCAGACTGAAAAAAAAAAAAAAAAAAAAAAAAAAAAAAACTAAAACTAAAACTAAAAAAAACTTGTTTTTTCTCATCTTTGCACACCCTGCTTCTAGAACTTTGTCTGACACTTAGTATTTCCTATATTCATGCTTACAGAATGAAGTAAGTAATAATTCAGAATTATGATGAATGAATAAATGAGTCACTTGTGGGTAGGAAAGAACTCCAAGGAGGCTGAGTATAGAGCAAGGACTAAAGAGGACAGGAATTCTTCCATTTCTTACATGTCTATCCACCTTTTCTCTGAGTCACCATGTGTCTGACAGTTTCACAGTGGCCACGAGGCATATGAAGGTAACTTGTGATTTCTAACTTAAAAGTGATAAAAAGTATATGTTTCCTATAGCAGCAAATACTTTCTTTCCAGTTTAATAATATCACTTTGTGGTTTGCCACTAGGGATTTTATGCTGCTTTGTGAATTCTTCATTCTCTCTTTTTTCTGGTTTAAAGTCTCATAAGGACACCTATTTTTTGGGGAACATGAAATTGAGTTATAATTGCTTTCTCATTCTGCCAGATTCTCTTTAGGACCTTAAAATAGATCTATAATATTAACCTGAAGTGGAGAAAGGAAGCAATTATTCTGTTAGCCCAGGTTAAGAAACTGTAGCAGAAAAAAAGCCAGCTAAGCATTTTGAATTAACTCAAATTCCACTGAAGACCTCATAATAAGCAATGAGAGGGCACAATTTTATAAGTGTATTTGTGTAGCTTCTATCTATTCTAATTAAGGAAACCTAGTCCTATGAGGACCTGTAAGATTGGGTTAAGTTGGGAAGCCAAAAATTCTTCTCTTTCTCTTTCTCCCTCATAAAGCATTACCTAATGAATAAATATTCTCCTCCTCACCTTCATTTTTCTTTCTTCTTGTCTTTTAAATAATAAGCCCCAAGAAAACCCCAAGGAAAACTCATTCAACTAATAAAATATGAATATGGAATGTTAGAAGTTATTTCCGGTGATTATCTCCTCATCTACCTCATGCAAAGATTCCTGCTGGCATCAATTACACAGTGAAACCTCTGTGATGTTTGACCAATTGTGACTTCGATGGACTCTACTGGGAATAAAAAAAAAAGTTTAAGTTAAACTTAACTTTAAGTTAAAAAAAAATGCTGGTAATAATGTTCTAGTTTATGAAGACCTTTCTGTGGTAACTCTCTTTTGGGTCTTACAGTTTGTTAAAGAAACACAGGGAAAGAAAATGACAATGAATCTCCAGGGATGAAGGGAGATTTCTTACAACTTGGGATAGATGAGATTTTAGCACATGTCACTTTGAGAGTGTCGTTGCTGAAGAATGAGCTCATCTTTTATTGATGGTGAACTCTGAGGAAGCTTTAATGGCTGAAGAACTTCTCTCCTGTCTTCTTCTTACTTGTCCTAGATTCCTGCTGCTATATTCTTTTCACAGGGAAACATTTATCTGGAACTAAAGAAAGTCAGCAGTTGTAGTTAAGAGGGACATTTAAGCTTTACATCAATAATTATTTGAATATCGTTGGGTTGAATCTAACATTGTGCAGAAATTTTTCATTTTATTTTATTAGTTATCTTTAATCCCACTGTTGATGGAAATGTGTTCATATATATTTTTTCTTGCTAAGTCAGGGGGTAGATTTTAGCATTAAATAGAGTAATTAATTAATCTATACAATAATTTTTGTATGTATGATGGTAAAACATGGATAAAATTTTAGTGTGTAATATATCCTGTTACTCTATTGTTTTAAAACATCTAAACTGAATTTTAATAAATGCATTAATAAAATATTTTATTGTATTAGGTTTTTAATTTCAAAAAACTAAAATAATTATGATTTATTATTTTAAAATAAGTAGTACAGCATATTAGTAATAACATAAGCTTGAGTGCAAACACCTGGGTGTTAATCCGATTCTGCCATGTGACCAGTAACAAGTGACTTTTCTTTTGGAGCCTCATATTTCTTAAGGTAAAATGGAAAGAGTACTGATAATGCCTCAGGCTGTTGCACAAGGCTGTGGTACAGACCAAATGCAATTGTGTTTGGCAAAAGTGTACTTACATTGAGTTATGATTATTATTCTTTCAAATAATAAATATAAAATACTGGAGATATGTTTGTTTGAAGAATTGCAGTTGTATTTTCAGATAACAAAATTAAGCAGTGTCTCCAACAAGATTAGCTCCTAAAATGTGGCCTGAGAGGCCACCTGACATCTTACAATTGTGAATCAATGGCTGGTTCAATTTATTATAATGTACATTAGGGAGAAATATTTTTTTCCCTTATTTTTATACCAGACTCTGTGGAGATTGCAATCCCGTTTCTCAAAGATTTTATGACAAAAGCTGTTGCTGAGGAGTGATTTACTTTCAGAAAATAAGAAAATAATGTAAGAAGATAAAGATGTAATAATAATAGCAAAGAAACTGGTTTTAAAACCAAACATCTGGAGACAGCTTAAAGATGGCAGAAGAGTAAGACATGGAGATCTCCTTCCTCCTCACAGAGACATCAGAATTACATCTACACGTGGAACTTCTCCTATAGAACACCCACCGAACGCAGGCAGAAGACCTCAGACCTCCCAAAAGGCAAGAAACTCCCCACATACCTGGGTAGGGCAAAAGAAAAAAGAATAAACAGAGACAAAGAATAGGGACGGGACCTACACCAGTGGGAGGGAGCAGTGAAGGAGGAAAGGTTCCCACACACTAGAAGCCCCTTCGCAGGCAGAGACTGCGGGTGGCGGAGGGGGAAGCTCCGGAGCTGCTGAGGACAGCTCAGCCACAGGGTGTGGAGGGCAAAGTGGAGAGATTCCCGCAGAGGATCGGTGCCGACCACCACTCACCAGCCTGAGAGGCTTTTCTGCTCCCCCGCCAGAGCGGGCGGGGGCCGGGAGCTGAGGCTCGGGCTTCAGTCGGATCCCAGGGAAAGGTCTAGAGTTGGCAGAGTGAAAACAACCTGAAGGTGTAGTGTGCCACGGCTGGCCGGGAGGGAGTCCGGTTGACGTCTGGAGCTGCTGAAGAGGCAAGAGACCTTTTCTTCCCTCTTTGCCTCCTGGGCGTGAGGAGACGGAATCAAGCACGCCTCTTAAAGGAGCCCCAGAAACAGGCACGAGCCGCGGCTGTAGGCACAGACAGTAGAGATGGGTGTGGGACGCTAAGGTTGCTGCTGCCGCAACCAAGAGGCCTGTGTATGAGCACAGGTCACTCTCCAGACCAGCCCTCCCGGGATCCCGCGCAGTCCACCACTGCCAGGGTCCCGGGATTCAGGGACAGCTTCCCGTGGAAAACGCACGGCGCACCTTGGGGCTGTGCAGCGTCACGTCGGCCTCTGCCGCCGCGGACTCACCCCGACCCGTGCCACTCTCTCGCCCCAGCCTGAGTGAGCTGGAGCCCCCGAATCAACTGCTCCTTTAACCCCGTCCTGTCTGAGCGAAGGGCAGACGCCCTCGGACGACCTACACGCAGAGGCGGGGCCAAGTCCAAAGCTGAATCCCAGAGGCTGTGCGAACAAAGAGGAGAGGGGGAGGTCTGTCCCAGCAGCCTCAGAAGCGGCGGATTAAAGCTCCACAATCAACTTGAAGTGCCCTGCATCTGTAGAAAACCTGAATAGACAACGAATCATCCCAAGTTGAGGAGGTGGACATTGGGAGAAAGATAAACTATTATTTATTTTCCCCTTTTTTTTCTTTTTGTGAGTGTGTATGTGTGTGCTGCTGCTGTGTGAGATTTTGTCTGTATAGCTTTGTTTTCACCATTTGTCCCAGGGTTAGACCGACCTGTATTTCTGGGTTTTTTAATAGAAATTTTTCTTTTTTTTTTTTTTTTTTTTTTTTTGCAGTACACGGGCCTCTCAATGTTGTGGCCTCTCCCGCTGCGGGGCACAGGCTCCGGACGCGCAGGCCCAGCGGCCATGGCTCACAGGCCCAGCGACTCCGGGGCATGTGGGATCCTCCCGGACCGTGGCACGAACCCATGTTCCCTGCATTGGCAGGCGGACTCTCAACCAATGCACCACCAGGGAAGCCCTGAAATTTTTCTTCTTAATAATTATTTTTTATTTTAATAACTATACTATATCCTACTTTATTTTGTCTTCTCCCTTTCTTTCTTCCTTTCTTCCCTCCTTTCTTCCTTCTTTCTCCCTTCTTTCCTCCCTTCCTTCCTCCCTTCCTCTCTTCCTTCCTCCCTTTCTTCCTCTCCACCTTCCTTCCTTCCTTTCTAGCTTTCTTCCTTCATTCATTTTTTCATTCCTTTCTTCCCTCCTTCCATCCCTCCCTCCATCCTTCCTTCCTTCCTTTTCTTTCCTTTCTACTTTTTCTCCCTTTTATTTTGAGCCATGTGGATTAAAGGCTCTTGGCAGCCCCAGCCAGGCACCAGGGCTGTGTCTCTGAGGTGGGAGAACCAACCTCAAGACACTAGTCCAAAAGAGACCTCCCAGCTCCATGCAATATCAAACGGCGAAAATCTCCCAGAGATCTCCATCTCAACACTAAGACCCAGCTTCACTCAAGGAGCAGCACTAAATAATGCTGGACACCCTATCCCCAACAAAGAGCAAGACAGGTCTACAGCGCCAGCCATTAGCAGAGAGGCTGCCTAAAATCATAAGGCTACCAACATCCCCATACACACCACCAGACGTGGACCTGCCCACCAGAAAGACAAGATCCAGCCTCATCCACCAGAACAGAGGCACTAGTCCCCCCAACCAGGGAACATACTCAACCCAACGAACCAACCTTAGCCACTGGGAAAAGCCACCAAAAACAACGGGAACTACGAACCTGTAGCCTGCAAAAAGGAGACCCCAAACACAGTAAGATAAGCAAAATGAGAAGACAGAAAAACACACAGCAGATGAAGGAGCAAGATAAAAACACACCAGACCTAACAAATGAAGAGGTAATAGGCAGTCTACCTGAAAAAGAATTCAGAATAATGATAGTAAAGATGATTCAAAATCTTGGAAATAGAATAGACAAATTGCAAGAAACAGTTAACAAGGACCTAGAAGAAATAAAGAGGAAGCAAGCAACAATGAGCAACACAATAAATGAAATGAAAAATACTCTAGATGGGATCAATAGCAGAATAACTGAGGCAGAAGAACGAATAAGTGACCTGGAAGATAAAATAGTGGAAATAACTACTGCAGAGCAGAAGAAAGAAAAAAGAATGAAAAGAACTGAGAACAGTCTCAGAGACCTCTGAAACAACATTAAACGCACCAACATTCAAATTATAGGGGTCCCAGAAGAAGAAGAAAAAAAGAAAGGGACTGAGAAAATATTTGAAGAGATTATAGTTGAAAACTTCCCTAATATAGGAAAGGAAATAGTCAATCAAGTCCAGGAAGCACAGAGAGTCCCATACAGGATAAACCCAAGGATAAACACGTCAAGACACAAAATAATCAAACTGTCAAAAATTAAATACAAAGAAAACATATTAAAAGCAGCAAGGGAAAAACAACATAATAACACACAAGGGAATCCCCATAAGGTTAACATCTGATCTTTCAGCAGAAACTCTACAAGCCAGAAGGGAGTGGCAAGCATATTTAAAGTGATGAAGGAAAAAAACCTACAACCAAGATTACTCTACCCAGCAAGGATCTCATTCAGATTTGATGGAGAAATTAAAACCTTTACAGACAAGCAAAAGCTGAGAGAGTTCAGCACCACCAAACCAGCTTTACAACAAATGCTAAAGGAACTTCTCTACACAAGAAACACAAGAGAAAGAAAAGACCTACAAGAACAACCGGAAACAATTAAGTGAATGGTAATAGGAACATACATATTGATAATTACCTTAAATGTAAATGGATTAAATGCTCCCACCAAAAGACACAGACTGGCTGAATGGATCCAAAAACAGGACCCATATATATGCTGTCTACAAGAGACCCACTTCAAACCTAAGGATACATACAGACTGAAAGTAAGGGGATGGAAAAAGATATTCCATGCAAATGGAAATCAGAAGAAAGCTGGGGTAGCAATTCTCATATCAGACAATATAGACTTTAAAATAAAAACTATTACAAGAGACAAAGAAGGACACTACATAATGATCAAGGGATCGATCCATGAAGAAGATTTAACAATTGTAAATATGTATGCACCCAACATAGGAGCACCTCAATACATAAGGGAAATACTAACAGCCTTAAAAGGGGAAATTGACAGTAACACAATCATAGTAGGGGACTTTAACACCCCACTTTCACCAATGGACAGATCATCCAAAATGAAAATAAATAAGTAAACACAAGCTTTAAAGGATATATCACACAAGATGGACTTAATTGATATTTATAGGACATTCCATCCAAAAACAACAGAATATATATTTTTCTCAAGTGCTCATGGAACATTCTCCAGGATCGATCATATACTGGGTTACAAATCTAGCCTGGGCAAATTTAAGAAAATTGAAATCATATCAAGTATCTTTTCCAACCACAACGCTATGAGACTAGATATCAATTACAAGAAAAGGTCTGTAAAAAATACAAACACATGGAGGCTAAACAATACACTACTTAATAATGAAGTGATCACTGGAGAAATCAGAGAGGAAATGAAAAAATACTTAGAAACAAATGACAATGGAGACACGATGACCCAAAACCTATGGGATACAGCAAAAGCAGATCTGAGGCAAGTTTATAGCAATACAACCATACTTTAAGAAACAGGAAACATCTCAAATAAAAAACCTAACTTTGCACTTAAAGCAATTAGAGAAAGATGAACAAAAAAACCCCCAAATTTAGCAGAAGGAAAGAAATCAAAAAGATCAGATCAGAAATAAATGAAAAAGAAATGAAGGAAACAATAGCAAAGATCAATAAAACTAAAAGCTGGTTCTTTGAAAAGATAAAAAAAATTGATAAACCATTAGCCAGACTCATCAAGAATAAAAGGGAGAAGACTCAAATCAATAGAATTAGAAATGAAAAAGGAGAAGTAACCACTGACACTGCAGAAATACAAAAGATTATTAGAGATTACTACAAGCAACTCTATACCAATAAAATGGACAACATGGAAGAAATGGACAAATTTTTAGAAACGCACAAGCTGCCGAGACTGAACCAGGAAGAAATAGAAAATATGAACAGACCAATCACAAGCACTGTAATTGAAACTGGGATTCAAAATCTTCCAACAAACAAAAGCCCAGGACCAGATGGCTTCACAGGCGAATTCTATCAAACATTTAGAGAAGAGCTAACACCTATCCTTCTCAAACTCTTCCAAAAGATAGCAGAGAGAGGAACACTCCCAAACTCATTCTATGAGGCCACCATCACCCTGATACCAAAACCAGACAAAGACGTCACAAAGAAGGAAAGCTACAGGCCAATATCACTGATGAACATAGATGCAAAAATCCTCAATAGAATATTAGCAAGCAGAATCCAACAGCACATGAAAAGGATCATACACCATGATCAAGTGGGGTTTATTCCAGGAATGCAAGGATTATTCAATATACACAAATCAATCAACGTGATACACCATATCAACAAACTGAAGGAGAAAAACCATATGATCATCTCAATAGATGCAGAGAAAGCTTTTTACAAAATTCAACACCCATTTATGATTAAAACCCTGCAGAAAGTAGGCATAGAGGGAACTTTCCTCAACAAAATAAAGGCCATATATGACAAACTCACAGCTAGCATAGTTCTCAATGGTGAAATATGAAAACCATTTCCAAGATCAGGAACAAGACAAGGTTGCCCATTCTCACCACTCTTATTCAACATAGTTTTGGAAGTTCTAGCCACAGCAATCAGAGAAAAAAAAGAAATAAAAGGAATCCAAATAGGAAAAGAAGAAGTAAAGCTGTCACTGTTTGCAGATGACATGATATTATACATAGAGAATCCTAAAGATGCTACCAGAAAACTAGTAGAGCTAATCAATGAATTTGGTTAATTTGCAGGATACAAAATTAATGCACAGAAATCTCTGGCATTCTTATACACTAATGATGAAAAATCTGAGAGTGAATTTAAGAAAACACTCCTATTTACCATTGCAAGAAAAAGAATAAAATATCTAGGAATAAACCTACCTAAGGAAACAAAAGACTTGTATGCGGAAAACTATAAGACACTGATGAAAGAAATTAAAGATGATACAAATAGGTGGAGAAATATACCATGTTCTTAGAATGGAAGTATCAACATTGTAAAAATGACTCTACTACCCAAGGCAATCTACAGATTCAATGCAATCCCTATCAAATTACCACTGGCATTTTTTACAGAAGTAGAACAAAAAATTTCACAATTTGTATGGAAACATAAAAGACCCCGAATAGCCAAAGCAATCTTGAGAACGGAAAATGGAGCTGGAGGAATCAGGATCCCTGACTTCAGACTATACTACAAGCCTACAGTAATCAAGATAATATGGTACTGGCACAAAAACAGAAATATAGATCAATGGAACAGGATAGAAAGCCCAGAGATAAACCCACACACATATGGTCACCTTATCTTTGATAAAGGAGGGAAGGATATACAGTGGAGAAAAGACAGCCTCTTCAATAAGTGGTGCTGGGAAACCTGGACAGCTACCTGTAAAAGTATGAAATTAGAACATTCCCTAACACCACACACAAAAATAAACTCAAAATGGGTTAAAGACCTAAATGTAAGGCCAGACACTATCAAACTCTTAGAGGAAAACATAGGCAGAACACTCTATGACATAAATCACAGCAAGATTCTTTTTGACTCATCTCCTAGAGAAATGGAAATAAAAACAAAAATAAACAAATTGGACCTAATGAAACTTAAAAGCTTTTGCACAGCAAAGGTTACCATAAACAAGACCAAAAGACAACCCTCAGAATGGGAGAAAATATTTGCAAATGAAGCAACTGACAAAGGATTAATCTTCAAAATTTATAAGCAACACATGGAGCTCAATAACAAAAAACAAACAACCCAATCCAAAAAAGGGCAGAAGAACTAAATAGACATTTCTCCAAAGAAGATATACAGACTGCCAGCAAACACATTAAAGAATGCTCAACGTCATTAATCATTAGAGAAATTCAAATCAAAACTACAATGAGATATCATCTCACACTGGTCAGATTGGTCATCATCAAAAAGTCTAGAAACAATAAATGCTGGAGAGGGTGTGGAGAAAAGGGAACACTCTTGCACTGCTGGTGGGAATGTAAATTGATACAACCACTATGGAGAACAGTATGGAGGTTCCTTAAAAAACTACAAATAGAACTACCATATGACCCAGCAATCCCACTACTGGGCATATACCCTGAGAAAACCATAATTCAAAAAGAGTTATGTACCAAAATGTTTATTGCAGCTCTATTTACCATAGCTAGGCCATGGAAGCAACCTAAGTGTCCATAGACAGTTGAATGGATAAAGATGTGGCACATATATACAATGGAATATCACTCACCCATAAAAAGAAATGAAACTGAGTTATTTGTAATGAGGTGAATAGACCTGGAGTCTGTCATACAGAGTGAAATATGTCAGACGGAGAAAAACAAATACTGTATGCTAACACATATATATGGAATCTAAGAAAAAAAAATGTCATGAAGAGATTAGTGGTAGGACGGGAATAAAACACAGACCTACTAGAGCATGGACTTGAGGATATGGGGAGCGGGAAGGGTAAGCTGTGACGAAGTGAGAGAGAGACAGAGACATATATACACTACAAAATGTAAATTAGATAACTAGTGGGAAGCAGCCACATAGCACAGGGAGATCACCTCTGTGCTTTGTGACCACCTACAGGGGTGAGTATTAGGGAGGGTGCCACAAGAGGGAAGAGATATGGGAACATATGTTGTATATGTATAACTCATTCACTTTGTTGTAAAGGAGAAACTAACACACTATTGTTAAACAGTTATACTCCAATAAAGATGTTAAAAAAAAACACATTAAGTAATGTTTACTGTATACTCTACTCTTCTACTCTTCCCATCCCATCCTGCATGGCTTAAATGACTACTGGGGAATTTGACACCCAGAGAGAACTACTACTTTCCAACCTATGACGTGCAGATTTTTAAGGATGGAAAAGTCTCATTTACCCCAAAATTTCTTCACCATCTGCTTACCTTTGTGCTTGAAATTACTGCAATAAACATTACTTAGTAAGCATTCAAACATATATTTATTTCTAAGCGAAATATCCATCATCAACACAACTGTTTATCAGATCAGCCAGCAGAAACTAGAATGATTCCATACTTTCTAAGCTAAGTGTATTAACTTTATTTTTTAAGGAGGTTGGAACGGATCCTCTACTTTTAAAAGGTCATGATTTAGTCTGCAGACCTAACCTTATGTATACTTGTACTCTTTCTTCTCATTAAATTCCTTTTTATCAGTACTGTCTGTCTTTGGCTTTGATTACTCTAATCCATCTGACTTTGGATTCTGTCTTGGCACATTTTTGCCTAATGTCTCTAATTTCCTCTGTCCTGAAAGTCAATTCTCCAAGAACATTTTGATTTTTTTTCTGGCCTTGAATTTGATGACTTGGCTCTCTTTTCTATAATCCCAGGGAGAAAATAACTGTAGCAAGTACTGTTTAATTCTCTCACACCTCCTGGACTTTTAAAATGTTGCTGAAGCTATGAGAAGTGAAGAGAGGGATTTTAATTTAAAAAAAGTCAGGGAAAATGCATGGCCTTGGGGAGCACTACTGGTATACAGATGAAGAAAGAGTAATCATCCTTGGTTCTAACAAAGATAGGAATCCAGAATACATTTTGTCAATTTGGTTATTGATGGTTAAAATAGGTATTGACCCTGCATAGTCAGAACTCACCCATGTGCTAAGCCCATAGCTCATTAGCACATTGCCCAGTCTTATATGATTTCCATAAGGTTAGCCAAATGTTTCCAACCATAGACTAGATCTACAGGTAGATCCCACAGCTTTGCCTGGACTACTTATAAGGGAGTCACCATCTATATTTACTCCCCTTTTAGTTTGCTGAGAGAGTCTAACCTCCCTAAAGTATTCATTCTGCACTAGTGGTCTCTGGACTTTGGGAGCCTCTGGAGTATTTCACAGTCTTCATAATTTTGAAGAAAGTGTGAGAGGCATTTTTGCTCTTTTCTCCTGTCAGCTCAACTATCTTCTCTTTTGTAAGAATCCAGACTTTTAAATTTTTTAAATTATTTTTAAAATTAAAGTATAGTTGATTTACAATGTTCTATTAATTTCAGGTGTACAACAACATAATGATTCAATATTTTTATAGATTATATCCAATTTACAGTTATTATAAAATATTGGCTATGTTCCATGTGCTGTATATTACATCCTTATATCTTATTTATTTTTTATGTAGTAGTTCATACCTCTTAATCACATACCCCTATCTTGTCCATCAACTGATGAATGGATAAAGATCTGGTATGTATATATATATATATATATATATATATATATATATATATATATATATAAAATGGGATATTACTCTTCCATTAAAAAATGAAGTTTTGCCATTTCCAATAAAGTAGATGAACCTGGAGGGTATTATGTTAACTGAAGTAAGTCAGACAAAGAACTTTGACCTTTTTTAAGGCACAATTAGACATTTCTTTCTCTTTGTTCCTAGAACTCATTGTCCAAGCCTGTATGTGTGTCTATACACATTGTACATTTATTTTTTCTTTACATATTGCTATTCTTTATAGATGATATATATTAAAATATTGAAGTCACTAAAAATTGTTTCAAAAAACATTTTAGTTCCTACTTAATGTTTGTTTGGAATTTGATTTTGTAGTGCTATTTCTTCTTTGGTGTTCATTTTTGTTGTAGGAAAAGTTATAATTGAAAAGAAGCTCCTAGAATAACTTCTTTTCCTTTTGGAATTATTCAATAGAATATTCAAAAAAAAAAAACCTTTATGGCTACAATATACTTTTTCAACTATAGTCATACTCAATCTAGTTATATTGACAAATTATTGGCACAGATAAAAACATTTCCTACCTAGTTCCACAACTGAATTTCATAATTTTATATGACCAAAGGTTTTATTTTGACTAGAATTAGAATGAAACTTGATATCCAATGCTTAATTTTCAGAATACATTTATCTTTTGGTTATATCTTGTTGCTCTGGGCTCCTTCACACTTGAAAATGGAGATTGCAACAGATGTCTTGAATATAGTTATACTGCTAAAGACTGACTAAACAAAATAAAGATCCCGAGCAGCTGCCTGAATATGCACTCCTTCCAAGGGCAAATTCTTCTAAGTTATTGTATTGATTTAATTTGCATTCAAATTGCTCAGAACTTTGGTAGTGTATTTTCACTTGAATGATTTTCTGTCAAGTGGAGAATGAGTAGATGACATGTGCAGAATCAAGTGTGGAGCTGAATTTTTAATTATTTACTTTAATATTTAAAATATTTAATATGGACTTTAATAGAACCATATTAATAAGAATATAAAAGAAATAACTATGAGAGCAAATGATCATTTAGTATTATTTATTAAATAAATCCTAGAAATTGCTTTGATTGTGAATTGATTGTGAATCTTTATGAATTTAGTTTTATTTAGCATACAAATTCATTCTATGCTTTTGTTAATTTTATTCTGTTGACCTTAAATTCTTAATTTTTAAATTGTAATGAAGTTATAATTTAAAGCAGAAGTAGTTGGTTTTGCTTCATATTAACCATAGGATGTAATAAGTATCATGTAAACATTTGTTTTTTAATCTGTGATATATTTTTAAATTTGTGATATGTTTATTATTCTAACCATCTGACTGATTAAAATACAAATAGAAAAAAACCTTTCATTATGTATTTTGGCATTCTTGGCAATAGTTAAACCTACCTTAGTACCTACTGAAAATTTTAATCGTCAGTAATATTTGTACCCTCATCTGTTACCACATCGTGCCAAATCTTGGATATGTAACAATTGCTTCTAGCTTTTCTGGGTTAGGAGAATATAAGAGTTTCCTACAGCACACACACTTACATTACATATATATCCAGTGGATTACACTCACTGTAAGGTAAACTTTGTCTGTAGTAGTGTATGTGTTCTATAGTAGTGTATGTGCTCATAAGTGAAATGGATAATGGGTTTTTCTTTTCAGGAACTTATTTTATTTTGCTAGTGTTGAGGCAATATGATAGAAAAAATATCTCTGTTTTATGGCACAGCAGATGGCAACAAGCACAGGGTTAAGCATTTAACAGGTGCTCAAATATTTTATAAATTAATAAAAGGAGGAAACATGAATAAATAAAGTAAGCTGAGATGCACAGTGCAAATATACTGAGTTCCTGACACTGTGTTAGAGAGATGGAAAACAACCCCTTCTCTTTTCTTCTTCTAAGAGATTAGGATTAAAGTAAATGAGGAGAGATAAGAATATTAAATAATTAACAGTTAAAAGGAATAAATAAAATCACAACAATTAGTATTATTTATTTGGAATCTACAGTGTGCCTGGAACTACACATTTAATCCTCAAAGACCTCTCTGTGACAGTATTGCCTATTTTGCTGAATTTTGGAAGGCTTAAGTGACTTTTTTCCCTGGTTAATATTGTATTTTTATTAAGCCTGGGATCACATTGAGGTCTGTCAGACTAGCATATTCCTATAATATTATCTCCCTTCTTAATACAACAGCTGGGCTAATATTTATGATATAATTTGTTAATTATAACTAATATCCTCCTAAAATAATTCTGCTTTAGAGTTGATCCATTTTGTGATTCTTTTGATTATTCAGAATTGGAGGTAGATATAACCATTTATCTGCTCTGAGACTGCAAATGGAAAATAGATGAAGCAGTTACATGGAGGAACCACTGGACTCATAAGTTTCAAGAAATGACTGGATTCAGAGTATGTGAGAGTGGTGTGTGCTCAAGTTTTCACAGAATTATAAGCATTGTATAACCTAGCAGGGCATTTTGCATCACAGATGTTTTATAAGTTGAACTCAGTCTTTCTAGAATTAAAAATAAAACTTGAGAAACACAAAGATTAATTTTTTTGTTTTATGAATTCCTTAAAATTCTCAGAATTATAAAATAAATTATATTTCTCAAATAGTTCTTAAATGATTAAGAAACTTGGTTTAATTGAAATAAATATCTTTATTTTTTGATGACTATACACAGTAAGGAGATGATTATTGCCATTACTGGATAAAATCCACTTAACGGAAAAAAAGCCTGTGAAGAGATAAGACCTAGTGAAAGAGATTTGAGAAAGACATTGGTAGTGACAATAGGATTTGGGAGCATGTAGTGGAAGGTGAGGTGGGCCATTGTGGTACTGAAAGCAGTGGGAAAACTTTGTTTAGGTGTGACTACAAATAATTGGACCTTGTCTATGTGGCTAGTTTAGTTTTTAGAAAATATTTCTCTCAAAATATCACATAGTAGATGACTTTCCAGGTGCAAGAAATACTCCAGAGATTTTATTTGCTTTTTGTTCTGATGCATGAGTAATGTATGTCAAGAATAAAGCTACTCAGATCATTGGAGGGTGGAGCTGGTAGGGTAGAAATGGGAACTAACACTTCAGAATGAACTAAATAGGTTAGTTGGGAAACTTTTCAGTTGGGAAAAGTAAGTTTTTACTGTAAATTGTCTCCCATACCTCCTTAATACAAGACAGTCTTTATTACTTTTTACTGAGACTAATTGCTCCCTAAGCTGAATTGATTTCCAGAAACTGCCTCTGATCCAGGAAGTCCTCTGTTCAAGAAACTTCAATGGTTTCTATTGTATATTGAACAAAGGTAAGTAGGAGTATTAGATTTATTGAACTTCTAGACACTTCACATAATCTCATATAACCTTCACCAAAACTCTATGAAGTAGATAAGAATGTATGGAGAAGCTTGAGCTTCAATTAAAGCCAGCAACTTGACAGGGTTATATCTGTCAGTAGGAACCTCTCTTAAGGCAGATACTTGTGTATCTAGCTCACATTCTATTTCCAGCATCCATCAATGTCTCGGATATTTTCCAGATGTATTTGTTGAATGCATGAATTATACAGGACTGCATTTATATTCTTTCCATTGGCCATACTCTGTTTCATGAATGTCATATCCCCACTTAGCAATCATTTATTTACTGCCTACTGTGTATGTGCAAAGAATTATATAAGCAAGATTGGAAAAGTATTTGACTATTTTTTTCCTACAGGTTTCTGAGATGGCCCTACTAATACTTCACTTAAACTATACAGATGTAATTTGTTTACCAGCTCTGATTTAGGTCAAAGAGTTTCAAGCTGTGTTTCCTGAAACATCTATGACTTCCTGTTTTGGTATATTTAAATTAAAGTGGGGACTTAAATGCACATCAAACAACTGGAATTCAGAATTCTTCCAGATAGCACAGTTTTCTCCTGTTCTTTAATAGTTGTTTTTCTAAAAATAATCTAATGACAATTATAGTAGCAATTCACATTTATTGAACATTGACAAGTATTCAACTTAGTCCATGAAAACGATAACTATCTTTTTGTCTCATTTCATCATTTTGCATTACAAAAACACACAAATATACCAATTGGTGTAAGCAGTTGTGCATATGGATAAAATACAACTGACACTTGGTGAGCATACAACCCAGCTAGACGGAGCAGAAGTAAGTGGGTATACTTCAGCCGTGCTTCTCAAATTTCAGCACGCATAGGAGTTGCCTGCTGATATTATTAAAATGCATATTCTGATTTGGTAGGTCTAGAGTGGTGGCCTGAGATTCAGCATTTTTAACGTTTTCAGGTGTGGCTGATGTTATTGGTCTTTGGATCACAGTGTAAATAGCAAGATATCAGTCTACTAACCACAACCTTTCACAATGTTATAAACATTAGTAGATGTGTTTTAAGAGAATGGAGAGTTAGCTTGTTAAGTTTAGGTTTGTTTAAGGGAATTTCTCCTGCATAATTATGTTTGGTAAGCAACCTGAGAACAGAGGATGAGTCTCTGTCATCTTTGTTTCTTAGTGAGTAACACAACAAAGGCACTACAAAGTGAATAGCAAATCAATCACATATAACTGTGAACCTCATCAATGTTATCAGTAAATTTAGGACCCAGTTATTGAAGTTAGGTATGATTCTATGAAAGTAGCTTGGGCTCAGCACTTGGAAGTCCAAGGACACCAGCAAAGTGCTAGGGCTGTTTTAAATAATGAAATGTAAAACCAAAGACAATGTACAGAAAAAAACGTAATACGAACAAAAGGCATGATTGTATAACACGTTAATTTCTTTGTATTATGAGACAATGTTACATATCAGTTAACACAATGTTTTCAGAAAAATTATAGGGCTTTCAAAGCTTGGGGCTTCAAGCTGTGCTGTTTGTAGTTTAATTTTATTCTCTAGATTATAGCATCTTCTAGTAAATTTTTTACCACTGTAACTAGTTTCAATAGCAAAGCAATTTTGTTAAAAGGATTTAAATGTATAATTACCCATTTAAGTAAATTTATTCAGAGCCTATGAATATTGGAGTGGTCTTTGTAACAGTAGTTAAAACAACCTTTTGTCTAAAATGTGAATTTAAAAATCGTCAGTGTTTATTTTTTTAGTTGTATAAGTAAAATAAATTATTGAAGAAAAATGGAAATTTATCACAAAATTTATACCAAATCACTAGTACCTTAATCTAATAGAACTAGATGTTTTCTTAATGGGTAGAATTTTCCAGCAAGGAGATGTGGGCACTGAGGAATACAAATATTGCTCTGGGGCAAGCAATGCATCTTGAAGCACCTATTAATTTATGAGCAGGCAAGAATGTGAAATGAGCAGGAAACAATAATGTGTAGACACATGTGAACAGATTTTAGGGTTCTAATAAAACACAGTTTCATATATACTTAATGAAGTATAATAATGATGCCAATAATTATTATAATTGTAAGGCAGTGGTGCAGTGGAAAGAATAATAAGTAAGGAATTAAAAGACCCCAAGTTTCCATTCCAGACTTGTGGCTCTGTGATAGATATATACCTCTTAGTATCTATAAGCCTCAGTATTTGCATTTACACAATTAAAGGGAACAACTAGAAGCTTTCTGTTACTTCTTACCCTGGGATTCCATGGAAGCAAACCCTATGCCTACTCTTGTAAGATGTATACTGTTGAATGAAAAAGAAATGCACAACCTAAAAGTTGAGAATTATGTTTTATTTGGAGGACTTTCTGAGGACTCAAGCCCAGGAGGTAGGCTCTCAGATAGCTCTGAGGGACAGTTCTGAAGGGATAAGGGAGGAGCAATGATACATAGGGGTTTTCGAACAAAAATCAGGTAGTCTGAACACAAAAGATTATTGTTAATTAAAGAAAACCAGACATCTCAAGTTAATGAATTTAGCACTTTTCTGTAGAAAGATGCAAGAGTCTGGGCTCATTGAAATCATTCCTTTGGTATGCCCTTCAGCTATCTAGGGCCAGTATCATGTTCTTTCCCAGCCTGTATCACCCTCAGGGTACATTGTTGTGGGTGGCTGCTGTTGACCATTTGGTGGCCACAACATCCTTTGTTTGCTGATAGGGAAGGAGGCATTCTTAGGTCCACAATACCCAACGATGATATATTTATTTGTAAAAGCTTTTTTTTTTCTTTTCACAAAGACTACATTCTCCTCCTTTTTTGGTTTATTTTGTATATTAGCACACCCTTACTCATTTATTAAAAGGAGAGATATGAAATATCTGTTATACACTTCCCCTGCCTTCATGAGCATGCATGATATATACTATGCAGTAAAGAAGTTGTGTTAAGACACACAAAAAATGTAAGATAAGGAAATGTATGAGAAGAATTCCATTGATAGTCCTGATTATGAAGCACTTGAACTTTAAATGCAGGCTGATTGGCTTTTCATTGAGGGGGTCAGGGAATGTTTTTATGAAGGTTTTAAGATCTGCTCATATCTGTTTAAGAAAACAGTACTGAAATATTACTCTCTCTGGCCATGTTTCCTCCCTTTATTCCTCTACATCTTAGCCCCTTTTGTTTTGTTAAATCTCACTTTTTTTTTTTTTTTCTTTTTTTGGCTGCATTGGGTCTTCGTTGCTGTGCACACACTTTCTCTACTTCTTTGTTACAGTGTGTGAGCTCCTCATTGCAGTGGCTTCTCTTGTTGTGGAGCACAGGCTCTAGGCTCGTGGGCTTCAGTAGTTGTGGTGCATGGGTTTAGTTGCTCCGTGGCATGTGAGATCTTCCCAGACCAGGGATCAAGCCTATGTCCCCTGCCTTAGCAGGTGGATTCTTAACCACTGCACCACCAGGGAAGTCCTTCACTTTTATTTTCAAAACTAAGTTATGTGTAATTTTCTGTTTAAAGACTCATGTAAGCTTCGACCATTGCTTTGCAGAGTGTGTTCTTTCAAAGACTTTTCTGTCCAATGGCAATAGGCACAACATGGAAAAATAATCATTCTGTTGTAAGGATTAGCTATGTGTATAATGAAATCATCAAAACTAGGTTAGTAGAAATACTGTAGAAAATGACATTGAATCTTGATCTAAAACCTCCAGGAAATGAAAGACAGTTACACTTAGGGTCAGTAGATGACTCAAATAAGGAGGATTAATCTCATCTCATGACAGGTAACTCAAAGTTGGGAGTGTAAAACAGCTCTTTTCAGGAAACTACCCTCAGTAGGAAGCCCGTTTTCTTGTTACTTTAGCAAAACTATATTGTAACTAATTTTAACCAGGCATCCCCATGCTCTACTCATTTCCAGCCCAGGCACACCTTTCAAATCTTTTAATCACACAATGTTTTGCCTAACTTGTCAGTTCTTTCCATAGGTCAAAGAAGTAGAAATTAAGAATAAGTAAATAACACATGACCAGATTTTTTTCTCTAGCTTTCCCTTCAGTAATCTTGTGAACAAATTGTGTGACCAAACTGTGGAACAAGATTAACATCTAGAGGAAGATCACAAAAAGTTGAGGAGCCTGCACACAGTGGGGGATGGTGATGACTCTGACTTCCTGTCTCAGTGATTGAGATTACTTCTCTTCATGGCTGAACAGAAACTTCAGAGACGGTTTCTGGGGGATACTGAGTCCACAATCTCCCCAGACTGTCCGCATTCTGATTAAAGACAACTTTCTTTCCTATCAACATTTGTAAATTTGATTATGTAAGTGGTGAACAGCGGGCCCCAATTCAACAACAGGAGTTTTTAGGAAGGACAAGGGGAATACTTGCCATCCTCCAGGTTCAAGGGTAAGGAAGGAACAGTGGAGGCATTCTCTGGTCATGCCAATCCAGAACAACGGGACACCTACCCTAATCCAGGTCCCGAGATGAGAGGGGAGTGGGAGAGCAAACAGTTACTTTTATGAGAGACCTCAAGGAATCAGGGTCATTACCAACAGACTGGGTTTAATTAATGCTTTAAGATGATTGAAATTTTAGAGGGGAGATTGAAAATGTAGAGATCATGTTGATGACTGACTAAAGGGGCCTAAGGAAAAAGATTCTGGGTGTTGATAAGCAGAAGTTTATGAGATTAGAAAAAGGGATGTACAGAGTCATATGGATTTGGCAACATGGAGGTTTCTGATGACATGGATTTGCACAATTTTCTTAGTAATGGGAATAGAAGCCCATTTGGAGGGAAATGGGAAAGATTGAGAGGTGATAAAAAGGTCCATACCTGAAAACTTTGCTGTTGAAAGACACAGAGAAAAGAGGCATTAGCTCATAGATGTGAGTTATTATTATTATTACTTTTATTATTTTTGTTTACCTGGGAGGGAAGAGGGTATGTTTATAGCCTGATCATGACCCTTTAACATAGCAACTATCATTTGGTTAAAGGTAACAGGGAGAATTCCCATAAAACTCCAAGCTGTGTTGACTAATTTTTAAATTACTATAATGACAACTATTAAGCATTATTTTTATAAAATCCCATTTTGCCTCTAATCTCTACAATTATTTTATTTAATATGCTATCATGTTGATAGAATAAATAATCAACATATAAGTACACTCATCCTGACAGAATATTGCATTCTGTGAAACTGCAGGTTGCTTTTAAAATCACTCTAATTTATTCTGTAGAGGGCAAGTTGAGCTAAAGGGAAACCAAAATTCCTAAACTGGGTTAGAGACCATGGAGCGGATGCCTCAAAGAATACTATAACCTTGTTCTCCTGGAAAGAGGTAGAGGGTACAAATAGTGAGAATGCTGTTTTCAACCAATCAATTCAAACTTAAATATGCTTAAATGTACTATTTTGTTGCTAAAAATATTTTCATAATTCTACAGTTTGTTAATTACTTATAAATTCAAATTTATCTCCAATGGTTGAAATTTGAGACTATAGGAAATTTAAAAGAATGTAAAATAGACTCTAAAATTTTTGAAAGAAGAGCTGCAAATGACTTTAGCTTCATCTTTGAAATAAATGCACATTACATAAAGCCAAACACCACATAGTTTTATAAATTTTGATGTATTTGTTAAAACCTCAATCATCTTGTCACATGTCCATAACTCAGAAAGTCCCACAAAGCCCAATTTAGTAGAATGTGCTAATTTGTAAGGTTTTGGAGTGTTGGTGTGATGTCTCTTTTGTATTGTTTTTATTATTAGCGCCTTGTATATTGCTTTGTATTAGGGTACCCAATATATATTTATTGAGTTACAGAACAATGCACACTATTATTAGTAAGAAATCTGTAGTTTTGCTATAGCTTTAGCTTTAGGGTGATTTCTGGGAATTAGGTATTGTTTCATTTTACTCCAAAGAATCATATTTATCTACTAAATGAATAAAATCCACCTGAGAGCAATACTGTGTTTAATACAGATGTTAAAAAACTTGAATCAATATAATTTTATGGGATAGGGGTTCTTTCATTTTGAGAACAAAATTCAAAATTAAAGTCCTGTGAGTTTTATGTGTATCAAAAATATTTCTGTTTCATATGCTTAGTTTCTGCTTATGTTAATAAAACAAATGGATACAACAATTCAGTTTCTCTTTTATTCATTCATTCACATAAAGATGCAAACTAGGAAAGCAACATAATCAAAACAAAAACATTTTTATGACTAAATTCATACCACATAGGGAAATAGAATTATTCTTCTTTCTATATCATTACTCCTGATCACAAGGAATACAATGATAATGAAATTTAAATGAAACTTGATATGAAGTTATACCAGAACAAGATATTTATAATATAAAAATCTCAAATACTTCATATAATATAAAAATGTTTATTTTATTCAGGGAAACAGACATTATAAGAAACTTAATCTTATGCAATAGAACATCCAAATGAATATTGGATATTGAATTTACACAATCAGAATAATGTGAAAATCCAAAGATAAGTAAAAAATTCAATATTAACCTTCTTTTGGAAATATTTGACTTATCCATTTTGTTTCATACTTCTAATTATGCTAAAAATTAATAGCTGATATTCAAGGAATCTATTTTTTCATCGAGTTAACTATTTTTATGTACAAACAAAAATATTTACTGGACTTTGAAACAATAAAGACTATGAACACAACACAAAATCAGATGAATCAATTAAATCAAGTGGCCAACATATTTTACAATATTCAGTCCAAAATTATTCAAGTTTATGTATACAAGTAGAACATTTCTTTGCTGATAATATTAGGCATATCATAAGGAAGATATTCTAAAACTGGTTCTCTTGCAATAATTTTGTCATTTTAGGTAGACACAAAATTTTCCACCATTTGTACATTAGAATGTAAATTCAGTGTATCTTGGTTGTAGAGGTCTCAGTATCTCAAAAGGGATACTGCTCCAAATTAATTACCTTATTCATCTCAGAGAGTAATTCAGGCTTAGAAAACTTTTATTATATTTTTGAGGTATTTTTTAGTGATCAATCTAGGTCTTATATTAAACATCTGAACCTATCAGAATTGACTTCAAACTTATATTCTCTTTGTTCTAGTTAAATACAGAAATTTTAGTACTGTAATGTTCCATTCCTGCAAATCTGTTTATATTAATACTGTTAATATGAAAAATAATCAATCATAATGATTAAAAATTTTAAATAATTAAATATTAAAATTCATATTAATTAATATTGCATCTATATATGGTGCACCCTTAAAATACCTTTTAAAGTGAATATACAATCTTATATCTTTAAAGAGGCTGAGAGAGAAAACAAAGCATGTATATATTTATAAATTTTAATGTCTTGTTTACCATTTCTAGTTCTCTTAATTTCTTCCTGTGGATTCTACTTGCCATCTTATATCATCTCCTTACTCCAAAAGCTTGCTCTCTCCTCCTCACTTCTTGTCATTTCTGTCAAATATATTACTTCTATATGTGATAGGCCCAATAATACAATTATATACATATTGTTTTATATAATTTCTTATTAAGAAAAGAAGAAACATGAAATTATACTGTATTTTGTAATTACCTGCACACTCACCTTTACTTGTATTCTTATTTTTTTAAACATGTGGATTCAAGTTACTGTTTAGTGTGACTTGCTTTCATCCTGAAGGACTTCCATTAGTAGCTTTTGGAAATCATGTCTGCCAGCAATGAATTCTCTCTTTTGTTCATGTGGGAATGTCTTTATTTAGCCTTTATTTTTTTAAAGTTAGTTTTGCTGAATATAAGATTTTTTATTGGCAGTTTTTTACTTTCAGCATTTTGAATATGTTCTCCTACTCCCTTCTGGCCTCCACATCTTTCAGATTAGAAGTCAGCTATATTCTTATTGAGGTTCCCTTATATATAATGAGGCACTTATTACTTGCAAGATTTTTCTCTTCATCTCTGGCTTTCATTTTGTCTCTACAGTGTCTATTTGTGAATCCCTTTGTGTCTATCCTACTTGGAATTCATTGAGCTTCTTGAGTGTTTAGATAAAGATTTTTCATCAAACTTGGGACGATTTCAGCCATTATCCTTTTAAATATTTTTAATATTCCTTTCTCTTTTTCTCTCCCTCTGATACTACCATTACATGTATGTTAATAGTGCCCCACAATTCTCTAAGGCTCTGTTCATATATCTTCACCTTTTCTTCTTTCTTTATTTTTTATTGTATAATCTCTACTGATCTACCTTCAAGTTTGTTGATTCTTTCACCAGTACAAACCTGCTCCTAAACACTTCTAGTGAATTTTTCGTTTGAGTTGTTATACTTCCAAATCCAGAATTTCCACTTGGCTCTTTTTAAATATATTGTTTATTTGGTGAGACATTATCATTATACCTTCCTTTAATTCTTTAAACATGGTTTGCTTTGTTCCTTGGACATATTTATAATCACTGCTTTGAAGTCTTTTTTACTAGGTCCACCTCATGGGTCCCTTCAACTCTCTCTATTACCTGCTTATTTTCTGTGTATAGGTCATATGTTCTTCCTGTTTCTTTGCATGCCTCATACATTTTTTGTTGAAAATTAGATAGTATACTGTAGAAAATCTGGATGCTGACCCCTATCCTCAGGAATTGTTGTGGTTACTTTTTACTTGGACATTTGTTTGTTTAGTGACTCAGCTTAACTAATCATGTGCTTTATTTCCAACAGCAGTGTGTAGTTTCTGTTATTGCTGCTCTTATTAATTTCTCCTTGTTTTTAGGTTTTGGTCTGGCTACCCAGGGATGCCAGTTATTGGTTCTATGTTAAATTTTTACCCTTTACCTTTGCATGTGTATATGTAGTTTGAAGCCTGTTGAGGGAGTTTATATGTTTTACCTCACATTCACCCAATGATTAGTAGTTTGAACGCTTCCTCTCTGTTTTTTTTTTTGTTTTTTTTTTTTTTTTTTTTTTTTTTTCATGAGAGGATACTGCTTTGGGTAAGCATAATCTTCCAGATTGGTGGGGATGACTGTGAGTTATCAGGAGTTTGGTTAAACTACTTATGCCAGTGAGAGTTCATCCTGTGTTGATGGGTATGTGTACAGTTTGGGAAATGCTTTCAAGTCTGTTCCACATCCTGCACTGATTGCTTCTGAGTGGGGACAGTTTAGTGCATGTACACAGACTTCCTGATCCACAGCATGGCTGATTTCCAGGACTCTTCTTGGCTGTTTCTTTTTTTGGCTCTGTCTATTAAACTTCTAACTGTTCTGTTATTTTCCTTGTATCATGGAGCTGTCAGCCTTCTTTTAATCACTTTTCACCAAGATATCCAATGTTTTTGACAAGACCCTTAAGCATGGAGTTCTCTACCCTTTCTCCCAAATAAAGTAATTCCCCTCAGGTAGAGCTGTGGAACTGTTTGTCCTTATAGCCTGTCTTTCCTCCTGGGTAGAAGCCCTGTGCTTTGCACTGAAGCTGAGGATGGAGAAATGCTTTTCCAGAAATGATACTACTACTCTACAAGTGTGTACTTGAGTGGATAGTTGACACCTTCTGTTATTATTTTTGCATCTTCCAGTATGGAACTTTCAATCTATTAGTGAGTTGGAGGTGGTGATAATCATGCCACAGTGTTCTGGGCCTGCTACACATGGTGTAGAACTTCCTGATAAATCTTCCCCTCCTGGGGAAAAATTATAGCCCCAGACTGGCAGCTAGTATGAGAAGAAACTTCAGTGATCTTGGTCAGACCTCACTGGAGGAAATAAAATTACCAAGTAATATTCAATTGCATATATGTGCCACATCTTCTTTATCCATTCATCTGTTGATGGACACTCAGGTTGGTTCCATGACCTGGCTGTTGTAAATAGTGCTGAGATAAACATTGTGGTACATGTCTGTTTTTGAATTATGGTTTTCTCGGGGTATATACCCAGTAGTTGGATTTCTGGGTCATATGGTAGTTCTATTTTTTTTGTTTTTTAAGGAACATCCATACTGTTCTACATAGTGGCTGTATCAGTTTACATTCTCACCAACAGTGCAAGAGGGTTCTCTTTTCTCCACACCCTCTCCAGCATTTATTGTTTGTAGATATTTGATGATGATTATTCTGACCGGTGTGAGGTGATGTCTCATTGTGGTTTTGATTTGCATTTCTCTAATGATTAGTGATGTTCATCATCCATTCATGTGTTTGTTGACAATCTGTATATCTTCTTTGGAGAAATGTCTGTTTAGTTCTTCTGCCCATTTTTGGATTTGGTTGTTTGTTTTTTTGATATTGAGCTATATGAACTGCCTGTGTATTTTGGAGATTAATGCTTTGTCAGTTGCTTCATTTGCAAATATTTTCTCCCATTCTGTGGGTTGTCTTTTTATCTTGTTTATGGTTTCCTGTGCTGTGCAAAACCTTTTAAGTTTCATTATGTCCCATTTGTTTATTTTTATTTCCATTTCTCTAGGAGGTGGGTCAAAAAAGATCTTGCTGTGATTTTTGTCACAGAGTATTCTGCCTTTGTTTTCCTGTAAGAGTTTTGTAGTTTCTGGCCTTACATTTAGGTGTTTAATCCATTTTGAGCTTATTTTTGTATACAGTGTTAGGGAGTGTTCTAATTTCATTCTTTCACATGTAGCTGTCCAGTTTTCCCAGCATCAATTATTGAAGAGGCTGTCTTTTCTCCATTATATATTCTTACCTCCTTTATCAAAGATAAGGTGCCCATAAATGCATGGATTTATTTCTGGGCTTTCTATCCCATTCCATTGATCTATATTTTTATTTTTGTACCAGTACCATATTGTCTTCATTACTGTAGTTTTGTAGTATAGTCTGAAGTCAGGGAACCTCATTCCTGCAGCTCCATTTTTATTTCTCAAGGTTGATTTGGTTATTTGCTGTCTTTTCTGTTTCCATGCAAATTGTGAATTTTTTTGTTCTAGTTCTGTGAAAAACACCAATGGTAGTTTGATAGGGATTGCACTGAATCTGTAGATTACATTGGGTAGTATATTTATTTACACAGTGATGATTCTTTCAATCCAAGAACATGGTACATCTCTCCATCTGTTTGTATCATCTTTAATTTCTTTCATCAGTGTCATAGTTTTCTGCATACAGATCTTTTGTCTCCTTAGGTAGGTTTATTCCTATGTATGTTATTCTTTCTGTTGCAATGGTAAATGGGAGTGTTTCCTTAATTTCTCTTTCAGATTTTTCTTCATTAGTGTATAAGAATGCAAGAGCTTTCTGTGCATTAATTTTATATCCTGCTAATTTACCAAATTCATTGATCAGAGTTTTCTGGTAACATCATTAGGATTCTCTATGTATAATATCATGTCATCTGAAAACAGTGACAGTTTTACCTCTTCTTTCCTGATTTGGATTCTTTTATTTATTTTTCTTTTCTGATAGCTGTGGCTAGGACTTCCAATACTATGTTGAATAATAGTGGCAGGAGTGGACATCCTTGTCTTGCTCCTGATCTTAGAGGAAATGCTTTCAGTTTTTCACCATTGAGAATGATGTTGGCTGTGGGTTTGTCATATATGGCCTTTATTATATTGAGGAAAGTTCCCTCTATGCCTACATTCTGGAGAGTTTTTATCATAAATTGCTGTTGAATTTTGTTGAAAGCTTTTTCTGCATCTATTGAGATGATCATATGGTTTTTATCCTTCAATTTGTTAATATGGTCTATCACATTGATTGATTTGCATATATTGAAGAATCCTTTCATTCCTGGGATAAAACCCACTTGATCATGGTTTATGATAATTTTAATGTGCTGTTGGATTCTGTTTCCTAGTATTTTGTTGAGAATTTTTGAGTCTATGTTCATCAGTGATATTGGCCTGTAGTTTTCTTTTCTTGTGACATCTTTGTCTGGTTTTGGTATCTGGGTGATGGTGCCCTCATAGAATGAGTTTGTGAGTGTTTCTTGCTTTGCTATACTTCAGAAGAGTTTGAGGAGGATAGGTGTTAGCTCTTCTCTAAATGTTTGATAGAATTTGCCTGTGAAGCCATCTGGTCCTGGGCTGTTGTTTGTTGGAATATTTCAAATCACAGTTTCAATTTCAATGCTTATGATTGGTCTGTTTATATTTTCTATTTCTTCCTGGCTCAGTCTTGGAAGGTTGTGTTTTTATAAGAATTTGTCCATTACTTCCAGGTTGTTCATTTTATTGGCATATAGTTGTTTGTACTAATCTCTCATGATCCTTTGTATTTCTACAGTGTCAGTTGTTACTTCTCCTTTTTCATTTCTAATACTGCTGATTTGAGTCTTCTCCCTTTTTTTTCTTGATGAGTCTGGTTAATGGTTTATCAATTTTGTTTATCTTCTCAAAGAACCAGCTTTTATTTTTATTGATCTTTGCTATTGTTTCCTTCATTTCTTTTTCATTTATTTCTGATCTGATCTTTATGATTTCTTCTGCTAAATTTGGTGGGTTTTTGTTCTTTCTCTAATTGCTTTCAGTCTAAGATGAGGTTGTTTATTTGAAATTTTTCTTGTTTTTTGAGGTAGGATTTTATTGCTATTAATTTCCCCTTAGAATTTCTTTTCCTGTATCCCATAGGTTTTGGATCATCGTGTTTTCATTGTCATTTGTTTCAAGGTATTTTTTGATTTCATCTTTGATTTCTTCAGTGATCTCTTGGCTATTCAGTAGCATATCATATAGCCTCCATGTGTTTGTATTTTTTTTTACAGTTTTTTTGCCTGTAATTGATATCTAGTCTCATATCATTTTGGTTGGACAAGACACTTGATACCATTTCAATTTTCTTAAATTTACCAAGACTTGATTTGTGACCCAAGATGTGATCTATCCTGGAGAATATTCCATGAACACTTGAATAGAATGTGTATTCTGCTGTTTTCAGATGGAATGTCCTATGAATATCAATTATGTCCATCTTGTTTAATGTGCCATTTAAAGCTTGTGTTTCCTTATTTATTTTCATTTTGGATGATCTGTCCATTGGTGAAAGTAGGGTGCTAAAGTCCCCTACATGATTGTGTTACTGTTGGTTTCCCCTTGTATAGCCGTTAGCATTTGCCTTACATATTGAGGTGGTTCTAAGCTGAGTGCATAAATATTTACAATTGTTATATCTTCTTCTTGTATTGATCTCTTGATCATTATGTAGTGTCCTTCTTTGTCTCTTGTAAAAATCTTTATTTTAAAGTCTATTTTGTCTGATATGAGAATTACTACTTCAGCTTTCTTTTGATTTCCATTTGCATGTAATATCTTTTTCCATCCCTTTACTTTCAGTCTGTATGTGTCTGTAAGTGTGAAGTGGGTTTCTTGTAGACAACATATATACGGGTCCTGTTTTTGTATCCATTCAGCCAGTCTATGTCTTTCGGTTGCAGCATTTAATACATTTTCATTTAAAGTCATTATCAATATGTGTGTTCCTATTACCATTTTCTTAATTGTTTGGGGTTTGTCATCGTAGGTCTTTTCCTTCTCTTGTGTTTTCTGCCTGGAGAATTTCCTTTAACATTTGTTGTAAAGCTGTTTTGGTGGTGCTGAACTCTCTCAGCTTTTGCTTGTCTGTAAAGTTTTTAATTTCTCCATCAAATCTGAATGAGATCCTTGCTGGGTAGAGTAATCTTGGTTGTAGGTTTTTCCATTTTTCACTTTAAATATGTCCTGCCACTCCCTTCTGGCTTGCAGAGTTTCTGCTGAAAGATCAGCTGTTAACCTTATGGGGATTCCCTTGTATGTTATTTGTTGTTTTTCCCTTGCTGCTTTTAATATTTGTTCTTTGTATTTAATTTTTAATAATTTGATTAATATGTGTCTTATCATGTTTCTCCTTAGGTTTTTCCTGTATGGGACTCTCTGTGCTTCCTGGAGTTGATTCACTATTTCCTTTCGTGGGTTACAGAAGTTTTCAACTAATCTCTTCAAATATTTTCTCAGTCCCTTTCTCTTTCTCTTCTTCTTCTGGGACTCCTATAATTCGATGATAGTGTGTTTAATGTTGTCCCAGAGATCTCTAAGACTGTCCTTAATTATTATAATACTTTTTTTCTTTATTGTGTTCTGCTGTAGGTATTTCCACTATTTTATCTTCCAGGTCAGTTACCCGTTTTCTGCCTCAGTTATTCTGCAGTTGATTCCTTCTAGAGTATTCTTAATTTCATTTGTTGTGTTGCTCATCATTGTTTGTTTGCTCTTTAGTTCTTCTAGATCTTTGTTAAACATATCTTGTATTTTCTCCATTCTATTTCCAAGATTTAGGATCATCTTTACTATCATTACTCTGAATTCTTTATCATGTAGACTCTCTATTTCATTCATTTTTTTGGTCTGGTGGGTTTTTACCTTGCTCCTTCATCTGCTGCATATTTCTCTGTCCTCTCATTTTGTTTAACTTCCTGTGTTTGGGGTCTCCTTTTCGCAAGCTGTAGGTTCATGCTTCCTGTTATTTTTGGTATCTGCCCCCAGTCAGTGCAGTTGGTTCAGTGGGTTGTGTAGGCTTCCTGGTGGAGGTGACTGGTGTTTGTGTTTTAGTGGGTGGGGCTGGAAGTTGTCTTTCTGGTGGGTAGGCCCACATCAGTGGTGTATTTGGGGACATCTATGAACCCTCTCTGCTAATGGGTGGTGTAGGTTTCCTGTCTTTCTAGTTGTTTGGCATGGGGCGTCCAACACTGGAGGTTGCTGGCCGTTGGGTGCAACTGTGTCTTATCTTTGAGTCAGAGATTTCTGGTAGAGCTCCTGCCAATTGATATTATGTGGGGCCATGAGGTCTCTGGTGGTCCAATGTCCTGAATTTGGCTCTCCCACCTCAGAAGCTCATGCCTGACATCAGCCCATTGCACCAAGACTCTGTCAGCCATATGGCTCAGAAGAAAAGGGAGAAAAAGGAAAGAAAAAAAAAAAAATTTAAGTAACAATAAATAAAAAGAATATTAAAATTAAAAAAAAAAATAGAAGAGAGCAACCAAGCCAGTAAACAAATCTACCAATGATAACAAGTGCTAAAAACTATACTAAGATAAAAATTAAAATCATATACAAATCAGTCACAGACAGCGAACTCTATTTAGGTATTTCACAGATGCAGGGTACATCACATTGATTGTGGGGATTTAATCTGCCACTTCTGAGGCTGCTTGGAAAAATTTCCCTTTCTCTTCATTGTTCGTACAGCTCCTGGGGTTTAGTTTTGGTTTTAGCCTCACCTCTGCATGTAGGTCTCTCTCAGGCGTCTGTTCCTGCCCAGACATGGGGATAAAGCAGTGGCTGATTAGGGTGCTCTGGCTCACTCAGGCCGGGAAGAGAGGGAAGGATACTGTAGTTATAATTGGAATGGGGGGCAAGTCTGTAATGGCAGAGGCTGGCATGATGTTACAACAGCCTGAGGCATGCCGTGTGTTCTCCTGGGGAATTTGTCCCTGGATCACGGGACCCTGGCAGTGGTGTGTTGCACAGGAACTCAGAGGGGGTGTAGATAGTAACCTGCTCTTGCACACAGGATTCTTGGTGGCTGCAGAAGCAGTAGCATTAGTGTTTTATACCCATCTCTGGGGTCAAAGCTGATAGCTGTGGCTCATGGCTGTCTCTGGAGCTTGTTTAGTCAGTGCTCTGCCATCTGTGGGAAGACGAGGAAGGAATCCCCTCTCTTCACACACCCCAATAAAATGGTCTCTTGCCTCTTAGGCAGATCCAGACTTTTTCCTGGACCCCATCCTGGCTAGCTGTGGTGCACTAGCCCCCTCAGGCTGTCTTCATGCAGCCAACCCCAGTCCTCTCCCTGGGGTCTTATCTACGAAGCCCAAGCCTCAGCTCCCAGCCCCCATCCATTCCAGTGGGTGAGCAGGTGAGCAGACAAGTCTCTCAGGCTGGTGAGTACTGGTTGACACCGATCCCCTGTGCGAGAACTTCTTCACTTTGCCCTAGGCACCTCTGCTGCTGTGCTGTTCTCCATGGCTGCAAAGTTTTCCCCACCCCCACCCCCTGTCTCCACCAGTGAAGGGCTTTCCTAGTGTGTGGAAACTTTTCCTCCTTCACAGCTCCCTCCCAGAGGTGCAGCTCCTGTCCTTATTCTTTTTTCCCTGTTTTTTTCTTTTTTCTTTAACCTACCCAGGTATGTGGGGATTTTCTTGCCTTTTGGGAAATTTGAAGTATTCTGCCAGTGTTCAGTAGGTGTTCTGTAGGAATTGTTCTGCATATAGATGTATTTCTGATGTATTTATGGGGAGGAAGTTCATCTCCTAGTCTTACTCCTCTGCCATCTTGAAGGTCTCCTCGAGTAGGCTTTTTTGAATGAATATTTCTCCACTGACTATATGCCTTGAGGATAATTCCCAAAGATTTTAATGATTGATTGTTTTTTATAATTTTCACTAGTTAAAATTATTGTGTTGCTGGGAGAAGTTCAGCCCAACTTTTACTCCACAAGCAGCTGCTCAATTGATATTTGACAAATGTTATTAGGTCATTCAGTAGGTATATGATTGTCTGTCAAACAACTGATCCTAAAGCAACTGAATATTCAAATACAAAATGATTCTCAACCTCTACCACACATCATTACTAATATTAAATTTAAATGGATCATATCCCTAAATGTAAAACCTAAAACTATAAATCTTCTAGCAGAACACTTAGAAGAAAATCATTGTAACTTTGGATTAGTCAACAATTTCTTATCTAAGTTTCCAAATCATGAAGCATAAGAGAAAAAAATGTTAAATTGTGCTTCATGAAAAATAAAAATTCTGGGCTTCCTTGGTGCAGTGGTTGAGAGTCCACCTGCCGATGCAGGAGACATGTGTTCATGCTCCAGTCGGGGAAGATCCCACATGCCGTGGAGTGGCTAGGCCCATGAACCATGGCTGCTAAGCCTGCGCATCCAGAGCCTATGCTCTGCAACAGGAGAGGCCACAACAGTGAGAGGCCTGTGTACAGCAAAAATAAATAAATAAATAAATAAATAAATAAATAAAAATAAAAATAAAAATTCCTTTTGTTTGGAATCTACTGTTAAGAAAATGGAATGAAAAATCATAGAGGAGGATAACCTCTTCATAAAGCATAGGCCAGAATTCTAACAAATATGTACAACTTAACAATAAAAAGGCCAGGAACCCAATTAAATAAAAATGGGTGTAAATGAACAGACTCTTCACAAAGTAAGATATACTCATGGACAAGAAACCAATTATAAGTAGTTCAACTTCGTTAGTCATCAGAGAATTGCAAATTAAAATCACAATGAGATACCACTATATACACATTAGAATGGATAACCTTAAATATATTGGCAATGTTGGAGAGGATGTTGAGCAACAGGAATTCTCAGGTATTACTGGTGTTACAAACTCTTAGGGAAACAGTTGACAATATCTTACAAAATTAAACACTTACATTTTGATCTAGCAACACCATTCCTAGATATTTACCCAAAGGAATGAAAACACTTATCTACAGAAAGACTTGCACATGAATAATAGCTTTATTACTAATTGCTAAAACCTTGAAATAATGTAAATGACTAGCAACAAATGAGTAGATAAACAAAATGGAGCAAATCCATTCAAATAAATACTACTCAGTGATAAACAAATAAATGCATGCCACAACATGAATGAATCTCAAAATCATTATTCTATGACAAAGAAATTGTCATAAAAAGACATTTATTCTGTAATTCCATTTATACGCAATTCTAAAGTAGCAAAATTAATTTATGGTGACAGAAAACGTATCAGTGATTACCTGTGGCTGAAGTTAGTGGGTTAATTGCAGATGTGAGGGGGCATTTTATGGTGATGGAAATGTTATATATCTTCATTTTACAGTGGATTACACTGGTGTATACATTTGTCAAAACTCATTGAACTATATACTTAAAATGGAGGCATTTAAAATATAAATTATGCCTAAATAGATTAAAAATAAATGGTAATATGCTATAGCTATTTAAAAAATCATAGTAAGATAATTACAAACTAGCTTATTATATTGAAATTTGAAATTTGAAGGATACTTTAGTAAACTTTTCAAATGACATTTAAGTAAACAAAACAAACAGCAGCAAATATGTGTTCAGAATAGCTAGAGACAAGAAAATCTACTTATCCAAAGTTAAGTTAAAGTCCTAAGTGAAAATAGAAGTTGAATAAAACTCTTCCTTATTTGAGTATTTCATGAGCATTTGGGGAGAAAAGGTGAATAAATGATTTAAAAGTGTGTTTAATTTGTGTTAGGTTATTATAAGGAAAATTTCTACCCTATTTAGGGTTCTATAAACTCAGCCACATGGTTCAATAGTAATATGCACTTGTGACTTGAGGCTTTGTTTTCATAGTGATAATAAATATCTCCAAGTTTATTATGTTTTTATTATTATTGTGATTTTATTTTTATTTCAAGCCACTATAAGATGCCAAATAATTTTAAATCCATATTTTTTGAAGGGTAAAATTAATACATTTTGCACACAAATTTTTGGAATGCAGGAGCTAAATGTAGATTGTCACTGGAGAATTTGATTATTTTTCCTTCTAGATGTTAAAATGTATAAACTTGGTGCAAGCCAACTATTTCTTAATGGTGGTTCTTGTTTGATCCCTTTTCCTATTATAATATGAAGTTGTGAAAAAAATATTAGTTTTTAGATTCTTTGTCCTTTCTGGCTCACTTAGAATAAACACATCTGGAAAATCATAATTTGTTCTTTCTAAGAAGGAATAAAAGCTAAAAGAATAAAGGCACACTGAAGCATAAATGTAGGAACTGAGAACACAGTTTTGAAATGGCACATAATCAGACCATAACATAATTATTATTATTTAATATTCTAAGATATTCTTACACTTGGAATATAACTCTAGACCCCCAAGCCTGAGTTAAGAGTCCTCTGGCTTATTTATGACAACTTGTGCGTAGCTTGTTCATCATATTTCTCACATTTCATTATAATTATACTTTAAAAGAGTCTATCTTGATTAGGCTGTGAAAGTAGGGGTAAACTGTTATTCATCTCTCTACTTCTGTGACTTCTACATGGCCTGGAGCATTGAACTGATAAATATCTCTTTCTGAATTCCTGGGAGAAGAGCCTATGGAATAAATCAGCCACAGCCCAGTAGAAATATAGTTGGTGAGACTGGTTAGAGTGTTTCTGTTAATGAGATATAGTATCCAAATGCACCATCCTGGGGTTCTCAGAACTAATGTCATTATCAATTTTCAAGCACAACCTTCCCTCTGCACCCTCATACAAATTCTGTAAAGTGATCACAACAGGTATTTATGATACTTATTTTTTACTATAATAGGAAATAATGAGAATATGATGTGTCTAACTTCATTTAGTAGAGGCAAAATTGGGTAGTGGAGTGATTATTTTTCTTTCTAATTGTAAGAGTTAGAGTCATCTGGCCATATCATAACTGATTATTAAAATAAAAAGATCCTGTCTCAAAAATAGCATTACCACAGCCTTTGAAGCATATTAATAAATTAATTATATGGCCCAATTTTTATACGGTGCCTCAAATCCCTAAATACAAATCACAACTTAAATAGTAAACACTGGCTATTATTTTTCCAATACAAACGGTGGTTGGTATTGCATAATATCTAAGAGTGTGAGCACTGTAATCAGGCAGATGTAATTGCACATTTATGTTATAGGACTTACTAGCCATGTTACTTCAAAGAAGTTATTAACCATCTGAAACTCAGCCTCTTTACATATAAAATATGATGGTAATAGAGCCTATTTCTTGAGATCATTCGTGAGAATGGTAGGTTAAATAACTGAATTCAGTAAAGTATTTGCCACAATACCTGATAGTTAGTAAATCCTACTTAATTCTAGTGTTTATTGTTATTTTTAAATCCAAACAGTATGCTACTGTCCCCAAAATAGACACATACATCAATGGAACAAGACAGAGAGCCCAGAAATAAACTCACATACTTATGGCCAATTAATCTACAACAAAGGAGGCAAGAATATACATGGAGAAAACAGTCTCTTCAATAAGTGATGCTGGGAAAACTGGACAGCTACATGTAAAAGAGTGAAATTAGAACATTTTCTCACCTTATATGCAAAAATAAATTTCAAATGGATTGAAGACCTGAATGTAAGACCAAATACCATAAAACTCTTAGAGGAAAACATAGGGAGAACTCTCTTTGACATAAATCCCAGCTAGATTTGTTTGGATTTGTCTCCTAAAGTAAAGGAAATAAAATCAAAAATAAACAAAGCCACTTGATAAACTTAAACACTTTAACACAGCAAAGGAAACATCAACAAAACAAAAATACCATCTACTGAGTGGGAAAAATATTTGTCAACGATATGACCATTAAGGGATTAATATCCAACATATATAGAGAGCTCACACAACTCAACATCAAAAGAAACAAACAAACAAGCTGATTTAAAAATGGGCAGAAGAACTGAATAAACATTTCTCCAAAGAGGAAATGCAGATGGCCAACAGGCACATGAAAAGATGTTCAACGTTGCTAATCATCAGAGAAATGTAAATCAAAATCACAATGAGACATCACCTCACACTTGTCACAATGGTTATCATCAGAAAGAATACAAATATCAAATGTTGGTGAAGATGTGGAGAAAAGGGAACCCTCTTACACTGTTGGTGAGAATGTAAATTTGTGCAGCAACTATGGAAAGCAGTATGGAGGTTTGTCAAAAAACTAAAAATAGAACTACCATATGACCTAACAATTCCACTTGGGTAGATATCTGGTAAATATGAAAACACTAATTCAAAAAGATACATGCACTCCAATGTTCAGAGCATCATTATTTACAACTGTGAAGATATGGAAGCAATCTAAATGTCCATCAACAGATGAATGGATAAAGAAGATGTACATATATGAAATGGAATACTACTCAACCATAAAAAGAATGAAAATTTGCCATTTGCAGCAACATAGATGGACTTGGAGGGCATTATATCAGTTAAATAATTCAGACAGAGAAAGACAAATACTGTATGATATCACTTATATGTGGAATCTAAAAAATACAACAAACTAATGAATAAAACAAAAAAGAAGTAGACACAGGTATAGAGAACAAACTAGTCATTACCAGTGGGGAGTGGGGAAAGGGGCACTATAGGGTTGGAGGAGTGGGAGGTACAAACTATTGGGTGTAAGATAAGCTCAAGAATGTGTTGTACAACACAGAAAATATAGCCAATAATTTGTAATAACTATAAATGGAAAGTAACTTTTAAAAATTGTATTAAACTTTTAAACATATTTTTTAAAAGTGAAAAAAATTATTGCATAATTGACATAAAAGAAAGGGCATAAAACATAAAACAAAAATTAATAAATTATTATAAACACCAGTGTTGAGAAAAAGAACACCTAGATTTAAAAAAAAAAAAATAGTGCATTGTTTGCCATCCAGGAAACTTTGTACGTTCGAGATCACAGCTTTCTTCCTCCCCTCTAGTTTTAACAAGTCAGGACTTGTATGGAAATGATTGTTTTGCTTTGTTTGAGTTTCGCTACCCATCTGTGCATTTCTAAACAATATTGGCCTTTTTTGACATTTATATAGTAAAGAAATCTCAGAAGTCAACAATAGTGAAAGACAAATCTAATTAGAAAATGGACAAAGTACATGAAGAGACATCTCACTGAAGAGGATATAGGGATGGCAAATAAGCACATGAAAAGGTGTTAAACCTCACTGCATATAAGGGATTTGCAAATTAAGATCACTGTGTGATATCATCACACAACTATTAGAACAACTAAAATAAAAAAAGAAGCAACCATAGCCGTTTCTGGTAAATATGTGGAGAAACTGTCTTTCATACACTAAAGGTGTAATATAAAATGTGAATATAAAATGGTACAGCCACTTTGAATAATAGTTTGGCATGTCCTTAAAAACTAAGCATATACCTTTCATACCACCCAGTATTTGCACTACAGATATCCTGGCAAAATGAAAACTTATGTCTATACAAAAACTTGTACATAATTGTTCATAGCAGCTTTGTTTGTTATAGCCCAACCTAGAAATGACCTAGATACACTTCAATGTGTGAATGTTTAAATAAACTGTTGAACATCCATACCATAGATGACTACTAAGCAATAAAATGGAATGAACTACTGATACACCCAACTTGGATGAATCTCATGGGTACCATGCTGAGTGAAAAAGCTAATTTCTAAAGGTCACATATGCTTTATATTACATCCTCAAAATCCAAAATAATATAGATCAAAAATAGGTTAGTCATTGTCAGGAATTAGGAATAGGAAGGATTTGGGTGGGTGAGTGTGACTTTAAAGGAGTAGAATAGACAATGTTTTTGTGGTGATAGAATAGTTTTATGTCTTAATTGTGGTGTTTGGTACACAACCATAAATGTGTAGAAGTATACACACACATTATCCTAATGACAGTTTCTCAGATTTGATATTGTACTGCAATAACACAAGATGTATTCATTGGGGAACCCTGGATGAAGGGTACACAACACCTCTCTGTACTATCTATGTAACCTCCTGTAAGACTAATTATTTCAATATAAGATAAAATAAATAATTTTCTTCTCCCAGATAAAGTTATGCAAATTGGAACAGAGGGACAAAGAGAAGATGGAATAATATAAATCAAAAGGCAAAGCTTAATTCCAAATATATGAATGGTTTCATTAAGTGTAAATGAAATAAACACTCCAATTCAAAACCAAAGATTGTCAGACTGGATTAAAAAAAGTAAGATCCAACTATAATTTTTTTTTCTTTTTTTAAAAAATAAGAACCACAATTTAATTTTAAAGACACAAACAGGTTGAAAGTAAGATAATTTCCTTCTGATAACATTTTACTTCAACCTAAAGAATTTATTTTAGCCTATCTTGTCTTGCAGTTTTGTGGGAGATGAATTCATTTTGAATTTGTATTTCTGAATGTGTTTATATTTCCCCTTGATTTTTGAAGGATATTTTTACTGGTAGAATTCTAAGGGTTTTTTTGTTTTTTGTTTTTTAAATTTCAGCACATCAGAGGTGTCCTTCCATTGACTTCTGGATCTTGTTTTTCCTGGAGAGAAGTCAGCTGAAATCGTTACCTGTAGTTCCCTGTATATATATATATATATATATATATATATATATATATATATATATATATATATATAGTTTGTTTGTTTGTTTTACTCAGCTGCCTTCAACATTTCTCTTTATTTTGGTTTTAACATTTAAGTATAATGCACCTAAGTTTTTCTTTATATTCTTCCTATGTGAGTTTATCTAAGCTTTTTAGATCTTTGTTCTCTAAAATTAAATTTAGAAAAATAATGGACATTATCTCTTCAAATATTTATTTTGTCCCATACTTGGTCACTTATTTTTCTGGGACATCAAATATACATGTATTAGATTGCTAATGTTCTAAAATCTCAGATCCTCTATTCTGATTTGAATTTTTCTTTTCATATTTTTCTTTTGCTATAAACATGCACAATTTTTATTTATCCATTTTACTGTTTGTTAATTCTTTCTTCTTATGTGTACAGTATGATGATAATCCCACCACAGTAATTTGTAATTTCTTATACTGTGTTATTCCTTTCTGGCATTTCCTTTTTTATTGTTTGCATCTCTCTGGTGAAGTTTTCTACCTATTCACACATGTTCTTCACATTTCCCATTAGATCTTTAACATATCAACCTTAGTTATTTAAACTATCTACCTGTCTGATAACATTTGGACCATCTTTTGTCCAAATTCTGAATAAGAAATTCTAGTCTGATTCCAATGACTACTTTATGTCTTAATAATAGATCTCTTCTTCTTGTCTCATGTGTCTTCCAATTTTTGATTAAATTCTGAATATTGCATGTAAAAATAGTAGAGATTGAGGTCAATAGTGTCTTTTCTGTACGTGTCTCTTCTTCTGCGACTCCAGAGAGCAGGCACATTTTCTACTATTCCTCAGTGTAACCAATATATATTTTGTACCAGTGAAGAGTTGATAGAGAGGATTTCTATTTTCCTCCCTTCCTACACCATCCCCTCCCCCACCACAAAGGCAGCTGAAATCTGCCTTATATCAGTTCAGGATTCTAGGAATAAGTATGTTTCCTACTCCACCCTAGTGGTAGATCGCTATCTCAGCACAAAGTCCAGAAAAGGAGGATTTATTGTCCCTTCTCTAGTAGTAGTCATCATCTTTGTGAAATCACTAGAGTCTTGGGTCTGGGGAAGTTATATGTCCTTCCACCCAGTGGCAGTGGCTTTTGTCTCATATCAGAAGAGAGCCCAGGGTGAGGACATTTCCACCACCATTTCTCAGTGGTAGCTAACCTCTACCTTACTGTCTGGTGGGGTCCAGAGTACAGATGGATTTCTCCTAATCCTACTGCTCTCTCCTTAAAACTAGGTTGACTTTACAAAAATAGTCCACAGAAGTGGTGGTTTTATTTATTTATTTATTCCGGACGTGCAAGCTCAGCGGCCATGGCTCATGGGCCCAGCCGCTCCACGGCATGTGGGATCCTCCCAGACCGGGGCACGAACCCGTGTCCCCTGCATCGGCAGGCGGATTCTCAACCACTGCACCACCAGGGAAGCCCTGAAGTGGTGGTTTTAATCAGCTTTCTTGCTCAGCTCTGGGTTGTTCTCATGGACACTTGGTAGAAGTCATGAACACAAGTGAGTAGGTGGATGCTGATTCTCCTTGTGTTTGAAGACCATAGGAATCCTAAACAGTCATGATAGTCTTCATTCAAACTTTAAGAATTTATTAAAATTTCAGCTTTTTCTTCTCACCGCTTCTATGGTGACCACTTCTACCCAGGCTCTGTCAAAGTTATACCAATTCATGTGTGCAGTTCTCCTCAAGGGACCTGTCTCCTCTTGGATTTCAGTTTGCCAGTTTGCCTTGAGAACTTTTCCATCTGCTATGTGCTCTAAAAATTATGATTCTTTATGTTACCTGTCTTGTTCTCATTTTCACATCATGAATGATGTTCTCTTGCAATGTTCTTTGTCCTAAATGAAAATAGAACTCACCTTTCACAGTTAAGATAGTTGTGCATTTAAATTATAACATAGATTAGAGTAAAACATTTTTGGTCTCTGGATAGGAATTATTTTTTAAATGACTACATATTCCACCACCAGCTCCCCCTTTTTTCATATAAAATATGCTTGTTTATTCATGTTGTTGTGTGTAATTTCTACATGAAATTTTCCTTTAGACTTTTGGCTGATGGTGAATCATTTTGTCAGATAAAACAAGTGATAAATTCTTTATCCATGTACTAGGATGACCTTCAGCACTGGGGGATTAGATGAATACAAGGAGTCTGCAGAAATGCCAAATGATTTTTGTACAAAATGGTGTGATTTTAACACCAATGATGGAGCAAGAAATGCCAGCTTCATATGACTCTCAGAGACATATTTGTTTCAAAACAGAAGCTATCCAGCAAAACTGTTTCTTTTGACCTACTTTTTAGATTTCCAGAATTTCAACAGATAGTCCCATTAAAATAAAAATAGAACTGTTATATCTGTTTTCTTTGATTTTCTCCTCTTTCACTTTTAAGGCAACCAGCTCTAACTAAAAAAACATTAACTAAAGTACCATGCCAACCATCAGTGGCTGTCTTTTCTTTGTAAAATCACTTAGCCTTCCTAAAGTTCACATTCTTCATCCCCCTAAATAAGATAAATTTACCTACTTTAACACTCTTCATAGAGAGCTTGCAATGGAAAAATGTTACCTGTGTTGAACAATAAATATGTGTGTTATTATTACCTATTTTCATTTTCTCCTTAATAAAGATTGATCTGGTTCTCACATATGCTGTTCCACAGACCAATGGAGTTTATTTTGGAGGTTTGACTGATGAACTACTATCTCTTTTCCCATTTATGGTTCTTTGAGCATTATCAGTATGTTTCTGTATTTATTTAAATGGCTCTTGACTGTTCTAATTAAGGGTGTACCTCACATGAATTATCATTTAAGGAAGTCTGAACAAATTATGCCTGTCTTTAACTTAGATTTAGTGTTTCTGTCATTGCTTAAGACTATGAAGTTTTATAAATAGATATTAATAAGAAATTTAGTAATTAAGATTATCTTAATATCCCTTTTTAGTTATTAAACACTGGCTGACTGTAATAAGACTTATTTTGTTCATTGCAGTCATTGGCACCTGGCATTAAGAGAGAATAGAGTCGAATTTTAAATTTTACATTTCTTGAAACTGCAACTTATTCACATTCAATGCTTTCACACAATAATACTTACAACTGGGGTTAAATGTGTATGCTAGCTATCCCTTCCCTATGCAATCATAAATAGTGCTTTTATTAATAAAATAATAATAATGGTTGTTCTTTTGTTTTTTGTGATATAATCATTATCATTTCTTCATTATCTAGTTACGTCTAGGATTAGTAATGTGGTTCTTTTAATTCAGTCTACATGTGGCTAATTTAGGACACAGTAATACAGAGGAATAACCCACAAACTTCGGAGTGAGATTCTTTGAATCCACCCACTTCTTACAAACTATGAGACTGGGACAGGTTATTATCTCCAAGCCTCATGTTCTCCAACAGTAAAATGGAGACAATAGTAACATTTTAGATCGGAAGAGAAAATGCATGTAAAACACTTGGCATATTATTTAGCATTAGCCAGTAGCTCAAGAAATGGCTCCAAGTATGATAGAGATTATTGTTATTTCTAATAGTGCTATTATATTTCTTAGAATAACCACACTTACACACAGAACGTTTAAAGTGCTCCTAGCCTAATGTCACATAATCAATATTTTGTTTTTGATGGTTTCTTTTTCCCAGATCAGTGCTGTCAGTCCTAATTTGTAAACTCGTAAGGGATGGACATTTATTTATTTATTTATCTTATTTATTTATCTTGCCCAATAAATACACATCACTCTAACAAATATTTCTTGATTATGCTGCTGATTCTGTTGTCCTGTTTCCCCAATCTAGTTGAGGATTATTTTGGCATGCCCTTTCTTTTTGAACACAGTTTAATTCAAAATGAAAGAAAGACCATTGCTGGTTCAATTAGCTTGGCCTAACACAACCCCTGAGTTTAATTTCTGGATTAACACTGGCACTTCTGCCATTTCATTTTTTCTTTGGATCCTTCTGCTATGTATGATTTCAAGATGACAATTCCCTTTGGACTTTTTGGCTGAAGGCGCTTGTCACTTCCAATTCATTATTTCTTTGATATTTGCTCATTGCATAGCATCTGTCTCCATGTAAGCTGCTTGCAGACTGCTTTGGTAGAGGATGTACATCTCTGTAATCACAAGACAAGTACGATGTCTTGATTATAAGCTTAGGAAAATAAAAATACAGGAGGATTATTTTGAAGTTTTCAAAACATTCCATGGATATATGTTATTTATGCTGTTATTTGAGTTTCCAGCAGGTATATTGCTTATATCTCTGTGGAACAACATCAGTCATGGAAGGCAAGTCTGCTCTGCAGATGTTTTATCTAACATTGCCTGCCTGCATCATGTGGTCTGACTAAAAATGTTATTAATAACTAGAAAGTCGCACATCTTTAAATAAACAAAGGCTGGCATTTCTTGTAGGGGAAAATAAATAAACAAAAATAGCTATGGAACTATTTTACTAATTTTTTTTGACTCACGACCCTTCTTGCTAAATCTTGTTTGCAGTTTTTATTTTAAAAAGTGTTCAGAACTCCAGTGACTCTCTCCCCAAGCAGGACACCAGTTAACTGCTCAAAATCCAGAATCTACTAGTTTTCATATCAATTAATTCTACTAAAGACAAAATCCTGAACTATTGGACAAATTATTACAGCCTGTGAAGCCCGAAACAATTCAGCGCATAGCATGTTATAGTAGGGAGAACAATGAACTCAGATTCAGGAATCTGAACACTTCTGTTTATTGAATATGTGACATTAGATAAGTCAATAAACTCCTTTGGGCCAATGAAATACCTGATTTCCCTTGATGATAGGGATATTGGAAGGTCTATAAGAAACAGCAGACATGAAAGTGTTTAATGTATGTAGGAACTGAGTTCTCTTGTGACTGATTGCATGAACTATTTCATTGTTATTTTTTTTCTTTGCAATTACAGCTTCTATCCTCTCCCAGGCATTCCTAGTTCTTTACTTTTAAGAACATAGCACTCAATTATTCATTCAACAAATAGTTTTGAGTGCCTTCTGGTATTAGTACTGTAGATACAGCAAAATCAAAATGACAGGGACAAAACTAAACACAGAAAGGACCATTTAGCAGGTGATAGCCTCTGGAAGTTGTCAAGTTTCAGTGTGTTATAGGTTCATTAGTTTCAGTATTAATTCATTAATTTTAGTAAGGCTGAAATAGGGAAAGCCACAAAGAATGGTAATGCAACAAAGATATAGTTTAACTTAAAGAAGCTATTGATTTGAAATAGAAATAGGAACATGATATTTACATTGAGAGAAATGGACACTTCCTACATTATGAAAACAATTTTGGCTATAAAGTGAGAAATTCAGTTCATCAGCCTGATACTCATAGTGAAAATGTCAAGGAATCTGGAAACTATTACCTTTGTCACATTCTGTTATGTTTTGGAAAAGCTAGATGTCTGAAGGGTTATGGAGCAATTAGCTGATGATTGAAGGGCATTTTCCACTTTGCATTGATACACTTAGATTTCCTTGAGAAGCCATATAAATAAAAGTTTACAGTGAATGACTTTGCACTCCAAACTCTGTCTGGATGTCTTTTACCCTGCCATCCCATCACTTAACAAACAAGAGTTTAGCTGAGGAGTTTTATCATTTTTCCTTGGGAGAAAGGCTGATAGTGAAGCTTGAACCCTCAGTCTAAGAGTCTCAGCCTCTTTGTACTGTAGATCAAGAGGAAAATTAAGTCAGAGTTCTCATTTGAAGAGGATCACTTCCCTTTGAAAAAGGGCTTGTAGAGATATTTAACTTTTTCTGCCTATATATTGCCTTCAACAGAAACTTTACAAGCATCTGGTGGATTTGGGGTGGGTCAATTTAAAAATGACTTCCAGCATCTGGAACTTTCTGTAGTGGAGTTGAGAGGTAGTGGCGAGTGTGTGCAATTCACTACCAGTGACATCTTATTCAAATATCCTGACCTCCCTGACCCTCAGTTTCATTTTTTGTAAAATGAATGAGGAGGACAATTATAACTCAAGGAGTATTTATTGAGCAGCCTGGTGTCCAGGATACAAAGGTGCCTGGAATTCATGAACATGCTTTCAAGGGCATGAATAATTCTTTATTATTCTATGGAATGTAGCTTCAGTTGAGTGGGGCATCTCACTATTTCCAAACAGGTAACATGCTTATTTACCCTTCTTGTGATTATTTTTTTCCTGTAGAATCTTTCTTTTCTGGCATGCCTACTTCATTCTACCTGATTATCTAACTACCATCCATACGTCAGGGACACAGCTCAAGCCTCACCTACTCCACAAATTTCTCCCACTTTGGACTATTCCAATTCATGAAGTTTGATTGAATTTACCATCTTACTCTTTAGTTCCTCTTTAATTGTTTCAGGTGTGTTAGTTTTATTTCCCAATTAGATTGTAAACACCTGTAGGTCATAAATTATATCTTATATCTCTTTTGCAGATTCACAGAACTTGCCAAAGAGTTAACTGCACGATAGATATCTAGTAAATACCAATTCTAATTACCAAGTTAATAACTTTCTTAGCTTTCAGCACCTCAAAATGATACAACAGATGAATCAGGTATTTTTTCCATGATTATGTAATTTGTTAAATGTAACTATTTTACTTTTGAGTAGATCAAACATATTTTCTCTAATTTCCAAATTTAAAAGCAACATTTATAATCTTCTTTTGCTTGCTACATAAGGAAATGAAGTAATTAATCAGACATTCTCCTTTAGCTGTTGCAACCAAGTAAAATTTTCAAAGTGTTACACTTAGAAGGACCATGACATCATATTTTTGCCCGGTGAGAAATTGTTTGCAACTTGAGCCTCAATGAGAAATTTGCCCTTTCAGTATATATATATATATATATATATATATATATATTTTTTTTTTTTTTTTTTTTTTTTTTTTTTTTTTTTGCGGTATGCGGGCCTCTCACTGTTGCGGCCCCTCCCTTTGCGGAGCACAGGCTCCGGACGCGCAGGCCCAGCGGCCATGGCTCACGGACTTAGCCGCTCCGCGGCATGTGGGATCCTCCCAGACCAGGGCACGAACCCGTGTCTCCTGCATCGGCAGGCGGATTCTCAACCACTGCGCCACCAGGGAAGCCCTATATTTTATTTTTAAGTAAAAGCCTGCCTGCTAGGAAAATGTTGCAGAAAATTGCACAGAGAAGGAAAGAAAATCCCTCACAAAGTCAACAAACAAAGCAGGTAGCAAGCACTTTTGAATAACATATTGAAGACATCAAAAAAGTCATTTACAATCTAAAATTTGAAAACTGGAGCAAACTGAGACTAGCCAAGTATTAAGAGCTCTTTAGTAGGAAGGCAACCCTAAAGAGATGAATGCAGAATAGAATGTGTGGGACAACAAAAGGGACTTACTCTGGCCATCCTTAAAGTGAACGATTCTCCATACTGCTCCCCACCCCCCACCCCCAGACATGTTATGGTTACTAAGCTCTATCTGGGAGAACTCATCCATCAAGCCTCTGGCACCCAGAGTGAACAAATTCAGGTAACATCTGACCTCAGTGGATGTTGTTTTATTAAGTAAGTCTTATTCAGCAAGCAATACTTACAACTAGTACAGCTTTTACTCTTGGTTATGAGTCATAATTTATTAGTTTGTTAATTAATTGATTCATTTATTTATTAATGCATTTATATCTTGCCTTATTTCAAAATTGATTTGTGCTGCCCAAGTCAAGAAAACTGTTCTTTAATTTTGGCTGTGCTACAAATAAATGCCTTGTGGAAATTCAGTCAAACTTTGTTGGGCTGAGTTTTCACATCTGAAATTAAGGCATAAAGTAAAATGATGCATGAAATCTCCTCTTGCATTTCCTTATGGAATGCTTTAATTTTTTTAGTACACTTAGCAAGAATCACCAGAAAAAGGCTTGTTGTGAATAAAGTATCAGATGAAGAAATAGCCTATATAAATGCAAAGTAATAATAATATAAATGCAAAACAATAATTATCCCTGAGATCCAGCACTTTATTACCAGTGATGACATGGTAAGAAGGTGATTCACAGAAGCATGACTGCCATGATTAAGGCAATAATGACAGCAACTTAGAAGAAGCAGAGCTAAGTAATCAGCATGTGGCAAGTGGTGGCAATCTATTTAAAAGTCAAAGATACAAGGAAAGAATTAATTTATGGTATTGAAGAATGGGGACCATAGCAGGATATAATGAATAGAAATTTAGAAAAAAATGTAGACTAAGTAAGATAAAATCTCCATAGTGAAATAAAGTCCTGAATTCTGGAGAGCTCAGAATTTCATAAATTGCTTCATAGTGTTTTGCAGGCTGAGACTGTTGGGAAAACTTGCAAGATTCCACAAGTTGGTTTGTCCTCAAGGAGGACTGTCCTTGCTAATGTTTCCTTATTCCCTTCAGAACTTCAGTAGGTCCCTAATGAGGGACCACAGCTGTTACCTGGGGTTGTAGTCAGGCTCTTCCTGAGGCTAACAATCTCAGTGCTCTCACAGTGACCTGGCTGTTCTGATTATTTTATTTGATTGCCCCCCTGCCCTTCCTCGATCCTACAAAACACAACTTTAGATTTCTACTTGTGTTAACTGCCTGCCGCTGGGACCATTGCAGGTGGGAATGAAGATGGAGAGGGGTGGAGGAATGAAAAGGAAGCAAACACATTAATTCCTCTTTGGCTTGACCCATAATATAACCCCAGATAATAAATCACCATGCCGATGGAAATATTCTCTGCAGACTTCAGGGATAGCAACCATATCAGCCTCATCTATTTTGGATAAAGCTGATTGAAGAAGTGTAGATTAAGACATTTATTGGATGATCTTTGTGAGAATGTGAGAACTATTCTTATCATAGGGGCTTTTTGCATGTTATTGAGTTTTATATGTACTATGTTGTTAATTCCTGTCATATCTATGTGCTGTTAATTTCAAAAAAACAGTGTAGATAATGTTATCAAAGGCAATTTAGTCAAGCTCTTGGGTCTTTGTCTTAAATATTCCACACAATAATTAATTCAGTCAATTCAGCAAAAATAGTTAATGTAATGAAATTTGGTTAGAACACTATTTGGCAAGATTGGATAAAAAAGCCATCATTGGTGGAAGTTTTTACAATTTAGTTAATTGTTTTGGCATATTGTAAGATTAAATGGTTTAATTCGATGATTGCATTTTGTATTAAAAGTAATTGCAACAAATATTAGTTTGATATTCATATTTCTTCATATTCTTGTTCAGATCTTTTGGGAATTTAGTCATATACTTGGAAGAATTAGCCCCTTTTAAAAATCATTTATTGTAAGATAAAACAAAAACACAGAAAACCACACCAATCAAATGTATGATGAAACTAAGAAGTCAAGAAATATTACTTTGCCAGTCACTCTAGAAGTTCCTTTCCTGTGACCCATCCTAGATTTTACATTTTTTCCTCCCTGTACATAAACAGTATCCTGACTTTTAGAGTAACCACTTTCTTTTGTGTATGTGTGTGTGTGCGTGCATGCACGTGTGTGTATTTTAACCCAGGCATGCATTCCTAGACACCATACTTTAACCTTGCCATTTTCAATTTTCAATTGATTGTGTCCTTTAAGTCTTCATCTAGCTCTTTACCTACCAGTATGTTATATCTGTACAGTTTTTCACAGCATCTGGAGTTTGCAGGTTATGTGTTCATGGTACAGTCCTTTTTAAAAGGATATAACAGAACACACACACACACACACACACATACACACACACACACACTCTCTCTCTCTCTCTCTCTCTCTCTCTCTCTCTCTCTCTTGTTCAGAATATGAGGAGTTTGTGAGAATGTGAGCTCTGTTTCAATTCTGATCCCCTCCTTTTCTCTGGGTATTCTCCTTCTTCTATCTCCATCACCCCTAACTTGCTAAATTTTGAATCCACTCTCAGTAAGTTTTCCTCAGTGTTAGGTCCTATTCTGGAATGGAGGAAACAAAGGCAGTTTTTAAGTTTCATAAAGGCTAGTAGACTTCTTTCCATCACAGGGTCTTACTGTGGGGCCCTTGCACTCACCTGCTGTTGGAGCAGGGTAAGTTCCTCCCATTTCAGTTGTATTTTTCAAACTGACCAGGGATGCTTTCCAATGACTACATGTTGCTATTTTGGAATTCTTCCATTTCAGATTCATCAAGCTGCCTTGGTTGGTTTCCTGTTTTTGCCCATACAGATGCTAATAAATTGCAGGTTCTGTAGCTGAGAATCTGCTTGGATTTAAATACCCTTTCCCCTAGTTTTGTTGTTTGTGCTCTCCATGGAATTTTGATTTTGCTACGTAGATTCTCTATTTTTGGAGAAATTCAAAATTTATGCTGCCACCACTGAAAACTTCCCAGAATCCATCAATATTGGCTCTTTAACTTGTATACTCTTGCAATTCTTCCAGTGCTTACTTTTATAGTACTGTGTCACCTACAGACATTTGGTTGTGTGAATCATGTCTTGTAATCATCTCTTTTCCCATGGCTACAGAGTATGATGTCCACTTAGATATGAAGTCCCAGCATCAACTTAAATAGGGAAGTTGACACTGTACCACATGGGATAATAGATAGAGCATGGCTTAAAATTGGGAAAACATTTCTCAAATGCAATATAATAGGCAATTAAATATAACTTGTATTTTTTTAGAATTTATTGCAAAAATAAACATATAGAGACAGATAATGAGATTTTTCAGCAGTGTTCAGAATAGATATTTACAAGTAGTCTATATGTCCATCAGTAGGAGATTAAATGATGATAGCTAGCTATACTCAGTACTTAAGGGAAAGACCTCTATCATTATTCTTTTCTAGAATTATTTTATAAGCATTATGTATATATGTAAATATATACATATATACAGGAAGGCATCATTGATTTCTGGTGATGGAAAAATATATTTTGACAATATTTTTTGTATGGCTTTATTTTTTTACATGAGAGTGCATTACTTTTATAACCAAGGGAAAAATAATTGGGGGACAAAAAAAGCAAATGTACATTGGATTTCAACATATCTAAAATTAAATACAGCCAACTTCATTATTTGTGAATATACCACTTACTAAAATTTATTTGTAATATTAAAATCAATACTCAAAACACTTTTGGCAGTCATTTGTAGACATGTGCAGGGTGGTGAAAAAATTGAGTTGTCTGACGAGCATGTTCCCAGCTGAGGTTGAACAAGGTGACATCGCTTTCTTGTTTCATCTCCTACTGTAATCCAGTGTCCATTTTGTGGTCTATTTAGTGTCATGTTTTTCTCATTTTGTGTTTTTGTTGGTTGCCTCACTTTTTGGTAGTGCTGAAGTGCTGTCTAGTGTTTCTAAGTGCAAGAAGGCTGTGGTGTACCTTACCTTAGCAGAGAAAACAAATGTGTCAGATAAGCTTCGTTCAGACATGAGTTCTTGTATTATTGGTCATGAATTCAATGTTAATGAGCCAGTAATATATAGTAAATAAGGTGTCTTTAAACAAAAATACACATAAAACTGTGTTATATATAGATCAGTTTACAAAAATGTTGTGAACAGAGGCTTCTAGGAGTATAACCCTGTATATCCCCTAGGAGCAAGGGTTCCATATTTGTTAATTCAGTGGTCACAGTAACTTTATAGAACATAACTACTATGAATAATGAGAATCAACAATACTGATTCAGAAACTGCTAGCTATTTAGCTTCTCCAAAACAGCTTCCACATCTGCAAACTGGCTACAGTCGTGTTTGTTTATCTCTTGGAATTGCTGAGTGTAAAATGTCGTTGTATATGGAAAACCCATGTTATAGAGTCAACAGTGAGCCTATTTAAGATTTGACTCATCCCCTTCTTGAGCTATATAACACTGTCATCATATTCAGGTGTTGTTTTTCTTTTTTTAATCCTATATACTCACACTCTAAATAATTGCTGCCAGTAACATATTTTGTCTTTGTCAGGACCTCTGAAGCCTCACACATTTACAGAACTTCCCTCAGTCTGTCATGTCAGATAATTTCAAAGTTATAGGACTTACTTTTTTTGAATAAAGGTGATGTAAAATGCATGTTGGATTTAGGAAAATACTCCTTTGAGCTGTCTCTGAATGAGAATTTTCTCAATAATTTTTGTTTCTAGTTAAAATTCTGCCACTTTTTAGTCTTTGCATTTGCTGAGAATGACCTGTTTCTTCTTCATGGGCAGTTCTGAACCCTCAGGTTCAATGGGAGCAATTCTAGCTGATGAGTAACAGATGTGTCTCAGAGTACAGGTAAGGGGAAATAATGACTCAACTCCTAAAAATCCCTAAAGATGAGATTAGAACTAAAGTTAAAATAAAGTGCAATTTCCTATCTACCATTCCTTTGAGAATTGATTTGTTAGAGATCAGCATCTGGCTGAACTCTTAGTAGTAGCTGATTTCAGGAATTCAAAAGCTGGTGAGATTTGGGATTAAAGATTCTGGGGATAGTGTAGTAAGTGGCATAAATGAAATATGATCAGATAGAATTCCATCCCACTTAATATTTTTTTAATGTCTTAAAAGTTATCTTAAAAGTCCTAGTTCTTCTTTCATAAAGTGACCTCAGCCAGGATCAAATGGCTACACATATATGGTAATATTTTTTTCCAGATCTAGGAATTTTCCTGAATTATTGCATATTAAGGTATATCTTCCTTAGAGAAAAACAGGGAATTAGGAATTTTAACTATGGCCTAGGGCACAGCATATACACAGTGAGTTTGAACTCAGTACCAACACACAATGTTGTGAATTATAAAGATTCTTGTATACATTTATAACTTGCCAGGTATTAAATAGGTCACATGCTGAAGAAAAGTACCTTACTTCTTTTTTCTTAATTTCAAATATAATCATATGAATACAAAAACATTCTGTAAGACTTTTGTTGTAAACTCTGAAAGTTTTTTCATTTATCAGTCAAAATCTTAACCTATACTGTGACAACTAATTTAAATAAATTCTTCAAATGGAGAAAATAGGATTTTAAACTTGAATATAAAGAAAGAGAATGGCTTGGTTCATGTAAAATGATGGATTGATCAATGGGAAACAAAGTGTCTTTATATGTGACATATATGTACCAAAGAAAGGAGAGAACTAATTTGTAGAGTAAAGGGACACGTGAGATAAGAATCATGGTGGTTATCAAAGGGTGTGACACAGCCAAATGCATCATAAAACTGCAAAGTTGAATCTGGAACAGAAGTATGCAATAATAAAAATTTAAATATAGACTGTATCTTTAAGAACCTTTGTTATTTTTACAGTGAAGTAGTACCAACTGTTTTGGCCATTTGGAATTCTGGTCAGTGTCATGACAGAACATTGGAATTTGTTTAAGATGGAAGATATCTGAAACTGCTATTGGATTGTAGTCCTGCTGGTTATTTTAGGCTTATCTACCAAGTCACTCAAAGGGCATTATTTAGCACAGCTTATGTAGAAATAATTTTTAATTGGATTTCAGTAAGACAATCAGCTTTTAATTGTCACTAAAGAAATACTTTCAAAAGTCATTGGTACATCTGTACTTTCACTGGATTGAAGTGCTCCTAGCAAAAATTGGGAAGTCAGGATATTTAACTATGTCCTAGGGCAGAACAAGTACAAAGTACATTTTTAATTTTAGGAGCATTCTTCATTTATCACTCAGGCAGGATTTTTAATAAATCAATTTTTTTGTAATCACAGTATCAAGCACAGTAGAGATCATATGAAAGGAATAGAAGATTAAGTTGTGACTGCAAAAATGTTTATTTACAATAACTGAGTGTTACAAGAGTTAAGGATGACAGACTTCAGTACACTCAACTAAGGAAGGTCATCCTGACCCTGAAATCCTACTGAAATTATATTAAATTCCCATCCAAGATTTAGTACCATTCCCCAATGTTCTTTCTCTCTCTCTTTTTAAAAATTTCTGGATATTTCTGGTTCACCTAGTAACTTCTGATTAGATTTCCAGTTTCTGCAGAATTCTCATTACTTAATTTACAACATACTACTCTAGGTTTACCATGCCCTAGGTGTGGCCTATCCATGGACTATGACTCTTTTCATTACTCTGATTCACTCCCTCTCCCCATTATCATTCACATAAGGATGTTGTGCTTGCATTTAAGGAGATCCAGTGATAGTCATGGTGTCATCACAATTCATAGAGCAGATGAATTAAAATTGAATGCTAGATGCTTCTAGGTAAGAACAGTGGACTGAACACTGTGTTCATCCCTTTCAAAGCTACACTAAATGACAGTAATACAAAATATTTTATTATATAAACTCATAAGTAAAGAGTAAACAAAGAAGAGATGATACTAGAATTTTAAAATAAACTTTAAAATTTAGAACAGTCTTAAGATTTACCAGAAATTTACAAGGATAGTACAGAGGTTGACATATCCCCCATACCCAGCTTCCCCTATTATTAACATCTTAAATTAGTATGGCGCATTATTACAATTAATGAACACATATCAATATTAACTCATTAACTAAAGTCCATGCTTAAGTTAGATTTCTTTAGTTTTTACCTTATGTCTCTCTTCTAGTCCAGGATCTCATCCAGAACACCACATTACATTTGTTAATCATTTCTCCTTAGGCTCCTCTTGACTGTGACACTTTCTCAAACTTTCCTTGTTTTTAATGACTTTTACAATTTTGAAGAGTACTAGTCAGATATTTTGTGAAAGCAATTGGTATTTGTCTGGTGTTATTTTCTGACCAGACTGGGGTTTGGGTTTTGTGTTTTGGGGAGGAATACCACATAACAATATGTATACTATTAACATGACTTTAAAACTATTGATGTTGACTTTGATCACTTGGCTAAACATTGTTTGTCAGGTTTCTACATTATAAAGCTGCTCTTTCCTCTACATTCATACTGTACTCTTTAGAAGAAAAATAGCAATATTTTGTAGCTAGAAAGCTAAAGAAAGAATGGTCATTGGTGTAGCAGACCAGAGCAAGTTGAATCCCATCGAGGAAATGGAGATATAACCTAACTTGCATTGCAGAAATTCCAAAAGGATCACTAATTGGTGGAACCAGATAACTCTGGAAACAGAATTATTGTGTGGCTGTTAATGAACACTCTTCAAGAAGGAGTTGGACACCCAGATCACTTCTTCTCTCAGCAGACTGGATAACTTCCTTTCCTGTACTGAGCAGAAGATCCAAAGTTGTTTTGTTTGTATGTTGGTTGGCTTTATTTGCTTTTTAAAATCTCCTTTTCCTGAAGAGTATAATACAGTAGGACTTTGACATCAGGAAAAGTTGTCATATTGTAGGGCAAAGGTACAATATAAAAAAATAATTCTGCAGAAATTTGCAAAGTCATTGTTAAAAACCCTAGCACTCTTACCCCTTGTAGCTTCTAAAATACTTATAGATGTGTTTGACACCCTCTAGGCAAGAGTTTGTAACATCCTTCCCTTATCAATCCAACCAGCCTAAGAGGAAAGATTTAAAGATACTGGAGTCTCCAAATAGTTGGCAAAGCACTGTTAACTTGCAGTGGAACCCATAATTCAACAGCCCTACACTTGTACACAGGGTTAAACTACCTAAATTAGAGTATACTTCAAGAAAGCAGAAATGCCTTAATATGAAAAGCAGAGGAACGAGAAACAAGATATTTTAACTCTAAAATAAGAACAGGATGCTACTAAAAACAACAAAAGAAATATCAGAGACCAAAAATAAACTTTTAAAGTTAAAAAAAAATCTACATAATTTAAGAGAAATAAAGAACTCAAGTAAAAAGTTTATGAGGAAGGTTGAGAAATTTTTCCAGAGAATAGAAAAAATATATATGGTCAAACATCTGAGTGATAGGCACTCCAAGAGGAGAAAACAGAAAATACAGAGAGAAACTCATCAAAGAAATAATTCAAGAAAAAATCCCACAGTTATAGATTAAAAGGGCCTATTGAGGACACAGCACAATGCATACAGGTATCACCAAAGCACATCAGAGAAATTTCAGACCACTGCAGAAAAAAGAAATATTCCCAAAATTTTCCAGAGGGAACAAGAAGGCCAAATGCAAAGGACCAAGAATCAACAGATTCAGAGGTCAACTATACACTGGAACTTAAAGAAGAAATAGCTTCAAATTTCTGAAGGAAAACGACTTCCAAAATGGTATTTTATTCACTGAAAACTCTTTTTTATGTGTATATTTTATTTTACCTTTTTATGTCTTTTTAAAATTTATTTTTTATTGAAGGATAGTTGAATTATTGGGCTGACCAAAATGTTCTTTTTGTTTTTTCCATAAGATGGCTCTAGTACATTTAGTTGTCTTTAACTACATTTGAAACAATTTTGTTAAATTGTATGTGACAGCTGTCATATCAGCATGCATTTTAAAAAAAACATCAAAATTGATGAATTTTTGTGTAGCCATTTTCATATTGAAGATGGAAGCAAAAAAGCAACATTTTCGGCATATTAAGCTTTATTATTTCAAGAAAGGTAAAAATTCAACTGAAATGTAAGAAAAGATTTGTGCAGTGTATGGAGAAGGTGCTGTGACTGATTGAACGTGTCAAAAGTGGTTTGTGAAGTTCCATACTGGAGATTTCTCCCTGGACGATGCTCCACAGTTGGCTAGACCAGTTGAAGTTGATGGCGATCAAATTGAGACATTAATTGAGAACAGTGAACGTTATATACCACACGAGAAATAGCCGACAAACTCAAAATATCCAAATCAAGCATTGAAAATCATTTGTACCAGCTCAGTTATGTTCATCGCTTTGATGTTTTGGTTCCACGTAAGTTAAGCAAAAAAAAACCTTCTTGACTGTATTTCCACATGTGATTCTCAACTTAAATGTAATGAAAATGTTCCAGTTTTAAAATAAATTGTTATGGGCGATGAAAAGTGGATACTGTACAATAATGCGGAATGGAGCAAGTGAAATGAACCACCACCAACCACACCAAAGGCCAGTCTTTGTCCAAAGGAGGTGATGTTGTGTATATGGTGGGATTGGAAGGGAGTCCTCTAATATGAGCTTCTTCCGGAAAACCAAACAATTAATTCCAACAAATACTGCTTCCAATTAGACCAGCTGGAAGCAGCACTCAATGAAAAGCATCCAGAGTTAGTCAACAGAAAACACATAATCTTCCGCCAGGATAACAAAAGACCACATGTTTCTTTGATGACAGGCAAAAGCTGTTACAGCTTGGCTGGGAAGTTCTGATTCGTCTGCCATATTCACCAGACATTGCACCTTTGGATTTCCATTTATTTAAGTCTTTACAAAATTATCTTAATGGAAAAAATTTCAATTCGCTGGAAGACTATAAAAGACACTAGGAACAGTTTGTTCAAAAAGATAAAAAGTTTTGGGAAGATGGAATTATGAAGTTGCCTGAAAAATAGCAGAAGGTAGTAGAACAAGAGGGTGAATACATTGTTCAATAAAGTTTTTGGTGAAAATGAAAAATGTGTCTTTTACTTAAAAACCAAAGGCACTGTTTGGCCAATTCAGTACAATGTTGTGTTAATTAACTGCTGTACAGCAAAGTGACTCAGTTATACATATTCACATTCTTTTTTCATATTCTTTTCCAATATGTTTATAACAGGATATTATATATAGTTCTCTGTCAAAACTATTAATTAAATGTGAGTGAAGAAAAACTAACGGCATTTTTCAGGGAAGGAAAGCTTCCAAACATTTAGCCTCCATAGATGGTTTCTCAGGAAGCCATTGAAGGATATATTCAGTCATCCTTTTATTCTTCATTCACACAAAAACCAAAAAAAAAAAAAAAAAACAGAAAAAGAAAAAAAAAAAAACAAAAACCAAACACCCCAGGCACTCATGATCATCCTCAGGGCCAACTGCTCCTCCTAGCTGCTGCAAGGTCTAAAATTCATCCCAGGAGACAATCTCGGCTTGTTCCTGGAACATTTGCCATGAAAAACAGCCTCAGGGCCTCACTCTGTTTCTTCCACAGTTCACCTATCAGTACCCTGTGTTGGGGGAGCGACCCTTTTATCCAATCCACCACCCCTCGGCCCCCGCACCAGGAAATAGTCTAAGTTTTGGAGACCATGTGGGAGGTCTGGGGGTTGAGGTCTGGCTTGGTTGCGGTGAGTAGAGTGTGGAGTTTCCTGTGAAGGCAAACAGGGTGCAGTTCGATCTGTCGGGGTGTTCTACGTGATTTCCAGTGTTTGGGGGCTGTAAGTGCAGGGTCCTGATGGAGGGGCAGGGAGAGGATGGGCTGGGAGGCTCAGTGTCAGGAGCGGCTCAGAGGCTGGTGGAACAAGGCTGGAGGCACTGCAGCTGCAATCCCCTTCCAGAGGAAGCCTGAAATCGCAGGATCTCGGGAGATTTACCGCGCGGCAGCGGAGTCCTGGGATGAGAAACACCTGGGTGCCCCTGTGCTAAAGGCCCTTCCTTCCTTCCTCGTTCTTAAGGTATTTGGGTCACACCACCGAGCTCGCAATCCCAAGTGCTTGGTGTACTCTTCACAGCCCTCCCCACCTCCCCAATCTGAGTCACTCGGAAGTGACATCTAGGGCCAGTAGCCCGGCCAGGTGCGGAGGAAACTCTGGCACAAAGGCTGCTCATGGAGCGGACCTCAAGTAGTCAGACCTGTGAAGTGAACTACGCATGAGCAGACCTAAAATTATAGCCTTTCAGGACCCTGAAACCAGGACAACGGCTTTTGACTGGGAATCCCGGGGTCCCAATGCAACGTCTGCCAAGGTCCTAGGCCTGAGCAATGCAAACAAACTGAACTATTTATGCAGAACTCTGCACCATATGGTAAAAATAACATTTTTTTTTCTTACTTCACTCTACTATTTGTATCTATACTATTAAAATATGTAATCAATATTTATCAAGATATATAACAGAGATCGGTTCAGGCCATTGATGGTGAACAAGCAAACTTTCCCTTTTATTTAATTTTCAATATAGATTCACCAGAGATTTTACTAAATTTACTAATCATTCTTCTCTCATATATTGAGTGACTGTTATGTGCCAACGAATGTCACAGGAACTGGAATGTGAAGGTAAATTATGTAGATATATAGCATCTGAGAGTTCAGAGCATGGTAGGGGAGGCAGAATATAGATAATTGTAAACATGGTATAGTATATATAATAAAAACATATAAGGGCTTCCCTGGTGGCACAGTGGTTGGGAGTCCACCTGCAGATGCAGGGGTCGCGGGTTCGTGCCCCAGTCCGGGAGGAGCCCACGTGCCACAGGGCGGCTGGGCCCGTGGGCCATGGCCGCTGGGCCTGCTCGTCCAGAACCTGTGCTCCACAACGGGAGAGGCTATAACAGTGAGAGGCCCACGTAACGCAAAAAAAACAAACAAAAACATATATGTACGTTCCAGTGGGTGTGTAATGGAGGAAAGGACCCTCTCAAATTAAGGAGTAGGGAGTTTTTGGAGACTTTACAGAACAGCACTTACACAGTTTAAAAAATGACCAGCAATTTTCCAGACAGATGAGAAAGAGAATTTTAACTGGGAAGACAGAACATGTACAAAGGCATGAAACAACTAGGTTCTTTAGTCAAATGCAAGTAATTCCATAGAGTGCTTGCATACACGCTGTACATTTGTGTGATTTGAGTGGAGCTCAGGACAAAGAAGCTGTGGAAGGCAGGTTTAGATGTGTATATCAACCCTACATCTGTAAAGTCCTGAAAAACTCATGCATTCCATAATGAATAATCCTTAAATCAAGACTTGGATAACTAATGTTTCAACATAGTTATATAATTTATCCAGACCTCTTTTGATTAATCCTAACCTGTACACAGTTCACGCTTATCCTCATTCAGCATTCTGGATTCTTGGTTCTACCCTCTCATTTATAATTTTCATAGCAACGGTTTCCATTTTAATTCTGCTGTTTATTAAAGGTTATTTTTTTTGGATATATTTGACTGGATCTTCTGGATTCAGGGTATATTAGGGCTGCTTTGACCATCAGACATTTAAGCTAGGTAACTCATCAGTATTAAGCTACTTTTTTTTTGCTGTTTATTTTCGGTTTTTTGTTTTAACTTTTTAATCTTTATTTATTTATTTAATTTTGTTTTGGCTACATCGGGTCTTAGTTGTGGCACACGGGATCTTCATTGAGGCATGCAGGATCTTTCATTGTGTCACACAGTCTTCTCTGTAGTTGCATCATGCAGGTTTTTTCTTCCTTGGTTGTGGCACATGGGCTCCAGAGCATGTTGACTCTGTAGTTTGTGGCATGTGGGCTCTCTAGTTAAGGCACGTGAGCTCAGTAGTTGTGCCATGTGGGCTTAGTTGCCCTGTGGCATGTGAGATCTTAGTTCCCTGACCAGGGATCAAACCTGTGTCCCCTGAATTGGAAGGCAGATTCTTTACCACTGGACCATCACAGAAGTCCCTTGTTTGTTTTGTTTTGTTCTTTGGTTTTTTTTTAGTATTAAACCTGGCAAAGGTAACTGCCACTGGTCTCTACAGGAACCATACATAAATGTTTAAAATTGCTACTGTTTTCATCTTGTGGATACCAGTAGCATACCTGGCCATTCTGAGTGAGAAATTACATTTCCAATTTACGTACAGGACAATGTTGATTTAGACGAGTGTTCTTATGTTTCTATTCATTGCTATTTTCATATTTCAAAAGTATATTGTGATTAACTTATGAGCTTTCCAAATTAAAACAAAGCTCAAAAGCTCTCAAATATTGTTAGGCATAGTTCCAGTGTCAAAGCTGACATGTAAAGAACTTCATTTAGGGATAATATATTTTATATGATTAAATAAAATAACTTTCTAGCACTTTTAACACTCCACAGAATAAGCTATACATTATTTGCCAACTGAAAGCTATTAGGCGTCACTAATTAATTATTAGCTAATTGAGAAATACAAGAATCAGGAAATATCAGTTTTGACAATATGCTTTAATTTAACACAAAAACATAAAGAAGTCTTTTTAAAACAAAATAAAATATTTCAAAAGATAAAGGTTTTCTGCCATTCATATAATAATTCTCAATAAAGTCATTATCTTCATTGCTACTCTGAGGAGTATATTCTTGTTTCAGGATCTGAAACTGTGGGTGAAATTAGTGCAGTATAGTACTCTGCATTTAGTGAAAATTCAATAAATAGTAATGATTGATGAAGTGTCAAAGCAGGTTTCTTCCCTCCTGTATCAGTTGTATTTACATTAAAACAACCAAAGGAGGGCTTCCCTGGTGGCGCAGTGGTTGAGAATCCGCCTGCAGATGCAGGGGACACGGGTTCGTGCCCTGGTCCGGGAAGATCCCACATGCCGCGGAGCGGCTGGGCCCGTGAGCCATGGCCGCTGGGCTTGTGCATCCGGAGCCTGTGCTCCGCAACGGGAGAGGCCACAGCAGTGACAGGCCCGCGTACCACCAAAAAAAAAAAAAAAAAACAAAACAACCAAAGGAAAAATGCAACTATTCCATTATTACATTATACCCATGCAAAACATTAAATTCAAATAAATTTAAAAACCAATTATTTTATCAGAATTGAGTCAAATTGATTTGTATACATAGATATCTCCAGAATATAGGACTACTTGTCTTTCATTAGGATGCATCTGGTTATTAGATTTTATTACTTCCCAAACTGCATCTTAATTTTTTATCAAGGAATTACCATTTGGCAAGGGTTAAACTGCAGATCTTGAGAATGTATAGGTAACAGTTATTCACAAAGGCTGTCAAGGGAAACAAAAATTGTCACAAGGCATTGGAGGTGACTGATTAAACTATAATTCTTTTCATCAGAATTTTTAAATGCTGACTTTCCCTATTGTAGCCTTTTACATCACTTTTTAATACTAAAGCTTTATTGAAATGATTTATTAGAGTCAGCTCAGTATAGTAGGTAGAGGTATAGTCTTTGGAGCCAGGTGCCTGGGTTCAAATCCTGGTTCTGCTACTTTCTACATGTGTGACCTTGAGCAAGATACTTAACTTCTCTGTACCTCATTTGCATATCATAGGTGTCATTTGTAAGAAATGGATATAATAATAATATTTATAGTGTAGTTATGAAAAATGAGTTAATGTTTGTAAAGCACTTAGAATGATCCTTGAAACATAGTAAGCATTATATAAATGTTTTCCTTAAAATAAAATTAATTAATTAATATATTCCCTGAAACAAATTCTTACAATACTGAAAACTGCAAAGAGGGAAGCAATGAATCACAGATACCGAAAAAAAGAAAGAACTCTCATCACCAAGAAATAACCTGTTAATATTGTTTCAAAATTCATTATTTAAATATGTATGAAAAGAATAATGGATCAATACCTATGAAGGAAAATAATTATATAAGAAATGTTATCTTACATGCTTTTCAAAAATGAAAAAGAATTGGATATTAAGTTGGCAAATGTTGTATAGAAGTTTATTCACAAATTAATATTTGATAAAGGACTCCTCTTTGAAGAAAAGAAATGATAAAAATCATTAAGATGTTAAAATTGTTAATGTTTTAATCTCACATTTTAAACTAGTTTGTATGAGTGGTGAAGTCATTAAAATTCTTATACATTTTTATATTATACTTCCCCTCCTCACCAATACTTCATCCTGTAATTCAATAATTTAATCAGAATTTATCTCAAAATTAACTTATATACCTTTGATTGACATATTATATTATCTTATATTTTGTAACTTCAGTTCTCCCTTGTTTCAGTGGGCATCTCTGGTCACTTTTCCTGTTAGGTGTGTTTAAAGTACAGTCGAACCTTGGGCAAGGCAGGGGTAAGGGACCGCTGAACCCCTGCACAGAAGGTTGAAAATCCATGTATAACGTTTGACTCCCCCCAAACTTAACTACTAAAACCCTACTGTTTACCAGAAACCTTATCAATAACATAAGCAGTTTATTAACACATATTTTGTATGTTATATGTATTATATACTGTATTTTTATAATAAAGTAATTTAGAGAAAAAAATATTAAGAAAATCATAAGGAAGATAAAATGCATTAGTAGTACTGAACTGTATTTACTGATACTTTAAATTTATGTCATCTGTTTACAAGATGAATCATCTGTCAGTACCTATATCAATAGTGTCTTATATGATAAAAAACACTGTAGATGTTATACATATTACTGACACTAGACATCAAAAATAAACAGATAATCTGAAAAAGAAATTCATATTTATTTACAGGTATTCACACATCGATAATGCAGAAGCAGCAATATAATTGCTTTATGATGGTCTAGGCTATATACTAATGAATGAATCATAAAATTTTTATGGCATACAGTATTATGGTCATATTCATAATACAGTTTTGGAAACTCATGTGTAATGATAGGCTGATATGCAATTTCTCCAATTAAGAAAGAGGGAGGCATATTATAGGTAATGTAATTATTTGAAAGTAAAGATATAAAACAGTAAGAAAACTGATACATTATTAATTCTATGTTAAATATCATTCACCTTATGCTTATGTAAGAACAGGCTTTCCACTTTGTGTCCTGCATAGGATATTCTACACAATGAATACTTAGTAATGATGAGACATAAAATGTCTCATACAGTACGTGCTGCACAGTCACTACATTTTCATATGAAGACACACACAAACACAACAGATAAGTTTATTAACAGTACAGCATAGTGATTATTTACTATTCATTAAGTGGAAGTGGATCATCATAAAGACCTTCATCCTCATAGTCTTCACCTTGAGAAAGCTGAGGAAGAGAAGGGGTTGATATTGCTGTGTCATGGTGGCAGAGGCAGAAGAGGTGGAGGAGGTGGAAGGAGAGGCAGGAGAGGCAGGCACACTTGGAGTAACTTTATGGGAATACATTGTAAATTTCTCTGACTTTTTTGCTTTTTCATTTCTCTAGAAATGATTCCATACAGTACCATTTGCTTCTTCCACCATTTGCTTTAGTTTCTGTGCTCATGTCATAGAAGGGTCCATGTTGTAAAAGAAGTCAAAAGTAGTTTTGAATGATCAGAGACCTTCTGCCAGACTGTTTAATGTCAATTTGTTTTCTGGCACTGCTCCTGATACATCTCTTCCTCATCATCTGGTTTGAAAGGACTCATCTTCATCAAGTGGTCTTCTGTTAATTTCTCTAGTGTGGTGCCTATTAGCTCTTGAATTTCTCCAAGATCCATATCTTGAAATCTTCTACCCCCTACCTTTTTTGCCATATTCATAATATCTTTCATGATTTCCTTAATTGGCACTATAGTAAATCCTGTGAAGTTATGGACAACATTTGGACCCAGTTTTCTCCAACAGAAATTTACTGTTTTGAGCTTGGTGGCTTTCATGGCTTTTTCTATAACAACAATGGCATGTTCGATGGTGTAATCCTTCCAGACTTTCATGACATTCTGTCTATTGGGATTCTCTTCCATTGTGTTGACAGTCCTTTACATACAGTACCATGTGTAATGAGCCTTAAAGGTCCTTATGACCCTCTGATCTAGAGGCTGAATTAGAGACGTTGTGTTTGGGGCCAAGTAGATCACATTGATGCCTTTGATGTTGAACTCATGGGGTTCTGGTTGGCCAGGGGCATTCTCCAATATTAAAAGAACTTTAAAAGGCAGTCCCTTACTAGGAAAATATTTCCTAACTTCAGGGACAATGCATCTATGGAACCAATCCAGAAAAATGGTTCTGGTTGTCCAAATCTTCTTGTTGTACAACCAAAAGACTGGCAGCTTGTGTACGTCTTTTCCCTTCAAGGTTCAAGTGTTAGCAACTTTACAGATAAGGGCATTCCTGATCATAAACCCAACTGCATTTGCACAAAAGAGTAGAGTTAGCCTATCCCTTCCTGCCTTAAGTCCTAATGCTTGCTTCTCTTTCTTACTGATAAATGTCCTTTGTGGCATTTTTTTTTTTTTTCCAAAGAGGGCACTTTTGTCTGAAAAACCTGTTCAGGCAGATATCCATTCTCCTCAATGATTTTCTTAATGGTGTCTGGGAAATGTCTGTTGCTGCCTCTTGATCAGCAGAAGCTGCTTCTCATATTATCTTGACATTTTAAAGCCAAACCTCTTTCTAAAATTATCAAACCATCCTTTGTTGGCATTTAATTCTCCAGCTTTAGATCCTTCACCTTCCTTTTGCTCTAAGTTTTCATATAATGGATTTGCTTTTTCTCAAATCATATTAGAGTCTATAGGTATGCCCTTCTTATAGCACTCCTGCTAAAAGCTTCATTTTTGATATCAGATAAAAGGTTATTTCACAAAAAGTGCAAGCTTTTCACAGCTGATGTGTAGCTGCAGTAACTGTTTCACAAATTTTCTTTTCTTAACATTTTTTTTTCTTTTTTTTTTTTAACAATTAACTTATTTATCTTGAAATGGCGGGCAAGCACAGCTACAGATCTCATTCTACAATACATATCAAGCAATTCAACTTTTTCTTGTCATGCCATGACTTTTCTCTGCTTTTTGGAAACACTTCCAGCATCACTAGTGGCACTTCCTATGAATCCCTTGGTGTTATTCACGGTTTATGGAATTGCATTAAACACATGAAAAATATGTGAGAACCACAAGAGTTCAATTTTTACCGTGATATGCAATTTATTGGAGAGAGGAACTGCTCATGGTATCACATGGAATTTTAAGCAGATACAGCACTTGAGCTCACCACAATAGCAACAGGAGGAGGTTATGAAATTATTTTAGTAGTATCATATGTATTACAGTGCATTTTACGCAGTTATGATTTAATAATGCATGTTTATATTTGTTTATAGTTCTCTCAACTGCAAATGGTGCTGCATATGGTCTGTAAGTGTTTATGTGCATAAGTTTGGATAAATTTTAACATTTTGTAATAGATTTGTGTATATTTTATGGTAGTGTATAATAAAATAGAATAGTATTTACACATATTTTATGCATCCATGACATATCTAAATTTTTCTTAATTTTTTGATATTTCTAGGATATGTAATTTGTCTGCAAGTTTTTTCAAATTGTCACAAATCAAAACAATTTTCAATATATTTATTTAAAAAATTCCTTGTGCAAGTGGACCTGCACAGTTCAAACCCATGTTGTTCAAGGGTCAATTGTATATTAATTTTCTTCCTTTTGAGTCACCCTGAGTCTGTCTACCTTACCAGTCTATCTACCCTAGATATTGTCATCTTTACAGTAGTTTTTTTTCTTTTTTTTTTTTTTCACCTCTACGATCACTGTTTACCCTTACCTATTCTCCATATCATTAATTTGATGTTTAGAAGTATCTATTGTTTCTTGTTGCTTCCAACTTACTTATTAGATAAGACATGATGCTATGTTTTCAACATTTCACCTTAGTCCACAACTAACCTTGTCATTCCCATTTTATTATCTTTTTTCTTTCTCAAGATCTATTTTTGTTACATCTATATTTTTGAGAAATTATCTAACATGAGACAATTGCAAAATACTTACTTCTCTTGCTTGAGTCATCTTTCCTTCCAGACTGGTTCTTCATTTTTTTTTTTTTTCTTGCCTCATATTTTATTTTTATTTTGATGTATTTTTGCTGTGCCATGTGTGCAGTTGGCATGCCATTTATTTTCATCTTGTTTATATTTAATCTGGGTGCTCTAATTCTAGACTGTCTTCTTGCTCTGATAAAATTATAGGTTAATTCTCCTTGACACAGTCCCCATCTGAACTGTGATCAATTTTCCATCTTCCTTTTGAGTTGTAGGATCAAGGACTGGATGTTGCTTTCAAGCCACTCTCTAGTAGTATGAGGGTATATGACTGGGGAAAGTAAGTGCTAGGCTGCCTATTGACCTGGCATCTGCTCTCTCTTCTGAGATCCTATTGGGTGTCACTCCACACAGTGCTTCATGAGGGCACATGATTGGGAACATGGCCCTGGAAGATGGCAAGTCCTGGTTATCATTCATTTACAGATGATTCTGTAATATGTAGTTGGTCCTAATGATAAGGGGTTTGCCTTATCTGTTTATTTATTTATTTATTTATAGAATTTCCTATTTGTTCCTGGTCTGTTTCTCTGCAAATTGGAGGATATTCATGACAACTCTCAGAATTTTGTCAAACTTTTTTTGTTGTTGTTCAGCATTGCATCTGGAAGTGGGGGTGAGATTGTTGAAATATGGCATAGCTGAGTTTTACCATTTCTTTTTATGGCCACAGTTATAAACCTTTTGACTGAAGACGCCTTCCCTTGTTTAATTGCTGTGCATATTTAAAAAATAATTTTATCTATATATTTTTAATGAAGGAAAATTCTGTAATACTGATTTATTTTGTTATTTTTAGTCTCATTTTGTTTCTCTTTAATTTAGTTGTCCCCAGTTATTTTTTCTTAATTGTCCATTGTTATAAAATAACCTGGTGTTTGGCCTATTTGAAATAAACAATGTAGCCACACTTCATATATCTTGACTCCAAAGATTTACAATGATACAAAGATGCCACTTTTAGGGCTTCCCTGGTGGCACAGTGGTTGAGAGTCTGCCTGCCAATGCAAGGGACACAGGTTCGTGCCCTGGTCTGGAAGGATCCCACATGCCACAGAGTGGCTGGGCCTGTGAGCCATGGCTGCTGAGCCTGTGCGTCCAGAGTCTGTGCTCCGCAATGGGAGAGGCCACAACAGTGAGAGACCCGCGTACTGCAAAAAAACACTTTTAGCCAAAACATACAAACAACCTTGAACCTGGAGCACCTGTGAATTATTAGTGATACCTCTGTGACATCAGTGTGATAATTCATTACAGTGGATTACCGAATTCATTGTCCAATTCATTACACATATGATCATGAGGGTACTGGGCTGCTGAGTTGTCCCTGACAGATCTTTCCCAGGGAGGTAGATTGCACCATCACTTCATGCTTCAGAATATAGCAAGAACTGCTTCAATTCACAACTTTAAACAAAGATGATGATAACTTTTGGAGAACCATTCTAGGCTTTGTTCTGATGCTTTCAGTGGTTAGACTTCCATATAAGTAGCAGTGTGGTATAATGAAGTAACAAAAGGATATTTTTGGGTCATATTGACTTGAATTTGAACTCAGGATTTATTAGCTATACAATCCTTTGTAAACGATTTGATCTTTATATTTAATATGTCATACACAACATAATGATAGCTATTTGTAAGGATTAAATAAGGTTAATTAAATGTGTACAGTACCTGAAATATCATAGGTCCCCAATAAATATTGTTTCTCACTCTTTGTTCATTTATGACTCTTTTTAGGACAGTTAATGATTGCCTATCAGCTCTATTATAATATGGTAGAGAAAAACACCAATTGATCTTTTACCTCAATACTGTTTTAGGCTGCTTGAAAATAGATTCTGACATGAAGGATAATAAACATTTTAGCTTTGATCTGTTCTTCTGCCTGATCAACTTGCAGTTACAGGAATCCTCAGGAACAATGTTTCCAATTACAATTTGATGGAGTCTCCCTATAAGCCCTTAGTTCTAAAAGTATAGTTAAGAGAATAGTGGTTAAGAGCTCTGATTCTGGAATCAGACCTCTTGGGTTTTAATTTAGACCCCACCCCTTTATACTCTGGTAAATTAATCTTGCATTCCGTACCTCAAATTTTTCAGCTGTAAAATGGACAAATAGTTCTTAATTCATATGGTTTTTATAGATACCAAATGAGCAAATTCACATGAAGAACTTGGAATAATGTGTGACATAGGGACACATTCAATAAATTTTATTGTCTCTTACTAAAGGCATACCTATTTTAATAGGAGGACTTAGTTCAATGTTTAACTCAAGATTTTCTTGACCATCTCCATTTATATAGGTAGAAAGAAGTGCTCTCCCCTTTGTATCCCCATCTAACCTAGCATATACTGCTATGCTAGCATATTTTATATTTTATCACACCTTAAAAATTACCTACTGCATATCCTAAAGTGCAATTATTACATTTATTCTTCTGTGGATCTTTAACACTTTGCATAGCCTAGTGCTTAGTAGGTGCTGTGTAGTGATTTAAAACCTCTGGAGTCAGATTGTGTTTGTTTAAATACTGGTTTGGTCATATACTAACTGTATGACTATAGACTAATTATTTAATCTCCCTGTGCCTTAGTCCCCACTTCGATAAAATAAGGATGATGATATGCCTACATTATAGAGTTGTTATAAAAGTTAAATGACTACATACACATACAGTGATTAGAATATGGCTTGGCCTATGATGAGAACTTAATAAATAAAGTAGTTTATAAAACAATTCTCTATTGTTCTCTATTGTTGTAAAATTGAATTTATAAATGAAAAGAAAATGGTATATGATCTTACCTACAAATACCAAAGTTTCAAGTCGCTTGTGTCATGGGACTATTAGAAGAGATTTCCCTATGACCAGAAATATAGAGATTTCATTCAAAAGAATGTTTTTCATTTTTTTTTTTTTTTTTCTGGGAAGAAGCCATTTTTATTATTTAAAAATTATGTGAACAAAGGCAGGTAAATTTCCTGGTGTTCTTTCTTCTATCTGCTCTCTGAGTACCATACTCAAAATCCTAAGGCTTTACTCTGATTACATCTGGTTGCCTCTTCCTATCATTAGGCTCTCCTGATATCAAGACTTAAACATTTTCCTAGAGACAATACTTTTTCCCACTGCATTCTTTACTGACTTCACAGATTGGCTCTTATGCAACAAAGAGACACACTGGCTGTTTCAGTTTGCTGAGCTTTAATTTCATGGTCCACTAGAAAGCAGATTCTTTGATGTTATTCCTAGTAGCCATTGGAATAGAGTGAAGCAGGGTGAAGAGAGCAATAGAGGATATTTATGTTGACTTGCAATTTTTAATAGCTGGTAGTTTGTGGCAAACAATAATAGACAATTCCTTAGTGAAACAATTTTAATCAAAAGGAAGCTGTATTGACCTCTGGTTATCTTCCTCCTTGACTGTATTCAATTTATATTTATTCTTGGCATCAATGAGTCAGAATTTGAAAATGTTACAATTTAAAAACTCATTGGGCTTCCCTGGTGGCGCAGTGGTTGAGAATCCGCCTGCCGATGCAGGAGACACGGGTTCGTGCCCTGGTCCGGGAAGATCCCACATGCTGCAGAGCAACTAAGCCCGTGAGCCATGGCCGCTAGGCCTGCGCGTCCGGAGCCTGTGCTCCGCAACAGGAGAGGCCACAACAGTGAGAGGCCCGCGTACCGCAAAAAAAGAAAAAAAATAAAAAATAAAAAAATAAAAAAATAAAAACTCATTAATAAAGATCATATCAGAAATAAATGATAAAGAAATGAAGGAAACAATAGCAAAGATAAATAAAACTAAAAGCTGGTTCTTTGAGAAGATAAACAAAATTGATAAATCATTAGCCACACTCATCAAGAAAAAAGAGAGACCACTCAAATCAATAGAATTAGAAATGAAAAAGGAGAAGTAACAACTGACACTGCAGAAATACAAAGGATCATGAGAAATTACTGCAAGCAACTATATGTCAGAAAAATGGACAACCTGGAAGGAATGGACAAATTCTTACAAAAGCAGAACCTTCCATGACTGAACCAAGAAGAAAGAGAAAATATAAACAGACCAATCACAGGTAATGAAATTGAAACTGTAATTAAAAATCTACCAACAAACAAAAGCCCAGGACCAGAAGGCTTCACAAGCAAATTCTATCAAACATTTAGAGAAGAGCTAATACCTATCCTTCTCAAACTCTTCCAAAATATAGCAGAGGGAAGAACACTCCCAAACTCATTCTACAAAGCCACCATCACCCTGCTACCAAAAGCAGACAAAGAAGTCACAAAGAAAGAAAACTACAGGCCAATATCACTGATAAACATAGATGCAAAAATCCCCCCAAAATACTAGCAGACAGAATCCAAAAGTACATTAAAAGGACCATACACAATGATCTAGTGGGTTTTATCCCAGGAATGCAAGGATTGTTCAATATACGCAAATCAATCAGTGTGATATACCATATTAACAAATTGAAGAATGAAAACCATATAATCATCTCAATAGATGCAGAAAAAGCTTGTGAACAAAATTCAACACCCAATTATGATAAAGACCCTCCAGAAAGTAGGCATAGAGGGAACTTTCTTCAACATAATAAAGGCCATATATGACAAACCCACAGCCAACATCATCCTCAATGGTGACAAACTGAAAACATTTCCACTAAGATAAGGAACAAGACAAGGTTGCCCACTCTCACCACTATTATTCAACATTGTTTTCAACGTTTTAGCCACAGCAGACAGAGAAGAAAAAAAAATAAAAGGAATCCAAATTGGAAAAGAAGAAGTAAAGCTATCACTGTTTGCAGATGACATGATACTATACATAGAGAATCCTAAAGATGCTACCAGAAAACTACTAGAGCTAATCAATGAATATGGTAAAGTAGCAGGATACAAAATTAATGCACAGAAATCTCTTTCATTCTTATACACTAAGGATGAAAAATCCGAAAGAGAAATTAAGGAAACACTCTCACTTACCATTGCAACAAAAAGAATAAAATACCTAGGAATAAACCCACCTAAGGAAACAAAAGACCTGTATGCAGAAAACTATAAGACACTGATGAAAGAAATTAAAGGTGATACAAATAGGTGGAGAGATATACCATGTTCTTGGATTGCAAGAATCAACACTGTGAAAGTGACTATACTACCCAAAGCAATCTACAGATCCAATGAAATCACTATCAAACTACCAATGGCATTTTTCACAGAACTAGAATGAAAAAATTTCACAATTTCTATGGAAACACAAAAGACCCCAAATAGCCAAAAGAATCTTGAGAAAGAAAAACGAAGCTGGAGGAATCCCTGGCTTCAGACTATATTACAAAGCTACAGTAATCAAGACAGCAATATACTGGCACAAAAACAGAAATATAGATCAATGGAACAAGATAGAAAGCCCAGAGATAAACCCATGCACATATGGTCACACTATTTTTGATAAAGGAGGCAAGAATATGCAATGGAGAAAAGACAGCCTCTTCAATAAGTGGTGCTGGGAAAACTGGACAGCTACAGGTAAAAGAATGAAATTAGAACACTTCCTAACACCATACACAAAAATAAACTCAAAATGGATAAAAGACCTAAATGTAAGGCCAGACACTATCAAACTCTTAGAAGAAAACATAGGCAGAACACTCTATGACATACATCAAAGCAAGATCCTGTTTGACCCCCCTCCTAGAGAAATGGAAAGAAAAAGAAAAATAAGCAAATGGGACCTAATGAAACTTAAAAGCTTTTGCACAGCAAAGGAAACCATGAAAAAGACCAAAAGACAACCCTCAGAATGGGAGAAAATATTTGCAAATGAAGCAACTGACAAAGGATTAATCTCTAATATTTACAGGCAGCTCATGCAGCTCAATATCACAAAAACAAAAACCCAGTCCAAAAATGTGCAGAAGACCTAAATACATTTCTCCAAAGAAGATATACAGATTGCCAACAAACACATGAAAGAATGCTCAACATCATTAATCATTAGAGAAATGCAAATCAAAACTACAATGAGGTATCACCTCACACCAGTCAGAATGTCCATCATCAAAATATCTACAAACAATAAATGCTGGAGAGTTTGTGGAGAAAAGGGAACCCTCTTGCACTGTTGGTGGGAATGTAAATTGATACAGCCACTATGGAGAACAGTATGGAGGTTCCTTAAAAACTACAAATAGAACTACCATACAACCCCACAATCCCACTACTGGGCATATACCCTGAGAAAACCATAATTCATAAAGAGTCATGTACCACAATGTTCATTGCAGCTCTATTTACAATAACGAGGATGTGGAAGCCACCTAAGTGTCCATAGACAGTTGAATGGATAAAGAAGATGTGGCACATATATACAATGGAATATTACTCAGCCATAAAAAGAAATGAAACAGAGTTATTTGTAGTCAGGTGGATAGACCTAGAATCTCTCATACAGAGTGAAGTGAGTCAGAAAGAGAAAAACCAATACCATATGCTAACACATATATATGGAATCTAAAAAAAAAAAAAAAAGAAAGAAAAAAGTGGTCATGAAGAACCTAGGGCCAAGACAGGAATAAAGATGCAGACCTACTAAAGAATGTGCTTGAGAACACACAGCGGGGGAGGGTAAGCTGGAGCAAAGTGATAGAGGGGCATAGATATATATACACTACCAAATGTAAAACCGATAGCTAGTGGGAAGCAGCTGCATAGCACAGGGAGATCAGCTTGGTGCTTTGTGACCACCTAGAGCAGTGGGATAGGGGGGTTGGAGGGAGGGAGATGCAAACGGGAAGAGATATGGGGATATATGTTTATGTATAGCTGATTCACTTTGTTATAAAGGAGAAATTAACACACCATTGTAAAGCAATTATACTCCAATAAAGATGTTAAAAAATAAATAAATAAAAACAGTAAAAAAAAAAGTTGGAAAAAAATAACTCATTCATATTATAAATCTTTCTCTGTTTTATCTGTATACATATATAAATATACATACATTCTTTCTTTTTTAACTAAATGGGCCAAAAGAAGAGAATCATTTTGAGGGCAGGAATCATACTCCAGCATCTAACATAGTACCTGGCATAGAACAGGCACACTCAGTAAATGCTTATTAATTAAATAAATACAAAGTTTTCTGTAAGGTAGTTCATTCTTATTCACCTAAGATTTATTCAACATTTTCCATGTTCCAATCCCAGTGGTAAGCAATTTCTCACTCATTTACCCATTCAGTACTCATCATAATCTTCTCATGAATCCATACTGTTAGTCTCCTTTCATAGGAAGGGAAAAATAGATCATATGGTTTAAAATAACATTTCCAGAACATAAAATAGGGCACATTCATAAATGAAAATGATGATAGAACCCAAGATTTCTTATGTTCTTTCTATAATGTAAAACAACTTCAAATACAAATAGAAAAGGGAGACTAAATTAAAGCTTTCATATTTGCATGATTTGATTTTACAAATGAATACATGAAAATTATGAAACATGCAATATACCAGAGTAATGGGAATTAGTAGTGTGTGTGTCTGTGTGTGTGTGTGTTTGCACATGTAGGCATACATGTATATTTTAGATGAATGTGCTTTGGTAAGTAAATAACTTTGGTTGGACCAGAGGGAGGACCCAGTTGGCATGTAATAAATTATGATGGATATACAGAACGAAAGTAAATAAAGATCTTAAGTTCTAGGCTGAACAGTTGACATTTTATGAGAAAGAGTAAATCCAGGATGGGTTCTTTAGCAGCATTAACATAATGAATAATGCATCAGAGGAATATTCTGAATCTTTATGCACAGTAAATGTCATGAGAGGAAACTTTTCATTCTGCTACTGCTTGACCTTGGTTTGCTTCTGGCTCAATATAGTTCATATCACTATGCTGACTTATCATCGAGGTCTTTCTTCTCTTGCATATCATTATTTCAAGTATTTGGTAAGCTTTTACATATGTTTGGCCCAATATCTCTTAGTTCTTGCATTTCCAGAGCATAGTCATAAGCAGTCAGCAATTCCTAAATGATTGTCTCAGGAACTTACAAGGATGCTCACAGCCCAATGAGCTGGAAGAATTTCCTTGAGGACTAGAAGCATATTGTAAGACCAGCTTTTAGGATTCTTGTGGTTTGTCATGCATTCCTGAATGAAACAGATTGCATAAAATTGTTCACTTAATACAACCTTGCTTCTCGCCTTTGGGGAGGTTATAACCCACTGTAATCACTATTAGCAGACCAAACATCATACCTCAGATTTGAACAGCAGAAAGACAATTATAGAAATAAAAGATTTAAAATTATAGCTCAAGTTTTGAGCTCACCAAAACTAACAGTTATCGGATGGGGGGAGTTTTGAGGCCACAGATAACTGTTAACCCAAGGAACCCTACCAAGCAAGATCTCTGTAACTTTTTATTTTTTTCTGTTGATGTTGTTTTAACTAAGTTCAGTTGATGCTCTAGCATAATCTTGTAGTTCTCCCTGATTTAGTCTTTTCTGGTCCCATCACTTACCACCTTCTCTCATACTTTATGTCCCAGTAACACCATATAGAGGTTTCTATAACTTCTGTGCTATTTCTTGCATTAATATTGATGACCATGCTGTCTTTTCTGATGGGAATGTTCTTTCTTCTACTCATTCTTTCAAATTCAACTCAGTTTGTAATCTTCTCCAGGAGACTTCCACGAGCGTAAAGATTGGGTATCTACTCTCCTGACCCAGTAGTTGGTTCTCACTAATATCTGTGTAATTCTGTATACTACTTTTCATGTGCTTTTCTCCTTTGCCAAGTCAGTCTGTAACTTATTCACATTTCTAACTCTTAACGCCTCAAATAATCCAAGGCACAGTATTGAGGCTCAATAATTTTTTGTTGAGTCATTAACTTTAGGTAGTCCCCAGTGCAGGTGGAACTCCAACTTGAATATTCAAAGAAACTTTTCTGAAGACTTAATAGGTAAAGGAAGCTTTTTGTTCCATCTTAACCAATCAAATGCCAAAGATCCATTGCAGAGACAGCAGGTTATGATGTTTGCATAGCAGAATAAAGTTTTTATAATTTGTTAGTTTTTAGAAGGGAATAGTAAAGACACATTGGCATAAGTGAGGGTCAGATACCAAAAAAGGTGGTCAAGGCACCAATATTTAGTCTGGAAAATAAGATCTGAGTCTTAGGGATTCTGGGACCTCATTTGTGCATGATAACTCTGAAAGTCAGACCCTTTTAGAAAATTGAAGATCAAAAATATGGCAGAAGTTAACTGGGAGACATGGATGGCAAGACAGCAAACTGATACAAGGTGAACTCAATATATTTTTGTGGAGAGATGTTTTTGAACGTTTTTTAAAGAACTAGTGTCCCAATCCTGAAGGGTTGAAAATTGTAGTGATCCTTGAGCCTCAATCTGACAGGATTATGGCAGGCTGGAATATGCCAGAGTATTCTCCTTAAGGCCAAAGTACATTATAGGGTTCCATGCTCAGGGCTCCAGGGCAGTAAGAATGCTAAACTCTGAACGCAGACCTGAATGATTAGTGTTGTAAGGTTGTACTGGGGCGGGGGGGGGGGGTGTAGAAGAAAGGAATTGATATTCCAGATAAAATTCTCCAGTTATCATTTTCTTTGGATCTGTCCAACATTACTGTTGGAGATGTGACCATGATGAGTAAGACTGGATAATATAAGCAATAAATAGGAAGACCAGAAGAAACACAACTGTAGAGGTTCATTCAGTATGTGTTAGAGACAGTGGTAACTGATGTGAACCTGCTTCATTGCTAACTTTTACAGTTATAGATAAATTGTCTTTCCTCTTCCTTGGGTTTGTTAAAGGAATGATGAAGAAGTCCAACCAGATTCAGAGCCAGGTTATAGAAGAAAGTCTCTAGAAAAACAATTCTATGATATCACATGCAGATTATTTGAGAAGGCACTGTGACATGTATCATCTTTTATGATAAATGTCAGAAGGGACAATTCTTTTGAGCTTCAGGCTAACTATAATAGGACAGGTAATTATGCTTTACCATGTGCCTGTTGAAAAGTGGGAACTCCTCACCTGTATGACCCTCTTCTTTTACTGCTCTAGTTTTGACATCATCCTCACTTGCTTACTTCATTCAGTGACATTGTTTTTTCAGTCTATCTCCCTATTCCAATTCATGTTCCAAATTTTCTTCACAATGTTTGGGAATCTAATTTTATTCTACTGTTTAAAACTTTTGATGACCACAGCATGGTTTTTGATTCACTTTACAATCCTCATTAAATACTGCCTCTTTATCACTTTCTGCCACTCCCCTACATCCTACGACTACTTGTTTTGTGTAAGCAATCCTCCATAGGCAGGATAGAAAAGTCATAAACCAAAGAAAATCTTGGGTTGTTACTGATTTGGTGAAATCTAGATTGATTCTGATAGTTAATATTTTGATAAGTTCTGAGAAATTCTCTTGAAATATCCAAAATTCATGGAAAAAATAATGTAAATAGAAAGCACAAAAAAAGAAGAGTTTTGTCTAGGTTTTAAAAGGCTCTTTTAAAAGCTCTTTCTTCTCCATGGGAAACACTGAGGCCCAGATTTGTTAATTGAGTTCTCCCCAGACTGAACAGTTAGTCAGAAGTAAAGGCAAACTGAGACAGCAGGTTCCTGTTTCCAAGTTCTATAACCAAAGAGATAGGCAGGGTCCCTTTATATGTGCCTTGCGTGTTTGAACTGATAGTGTGAAAGAAATTTCATTCTTCTAAATGAAAGAGTTTGTTTCTTTTGTGTAGTGTTACAATTCCTTTGCAGCTCTAAGAATCAGTTGTAGAAAATATATCATTCTCAACAGCAGAAGTATAAAAGATAAAATACATTTCATTGTAGTGAAAAGCTATACTTTTTCTAGGTTACCTGAACAGCTGATGTGCACAATTGGAGTGGACTTGATCTTTGAGTTTAAAACCTGGGTTTTATAACATTCTTGGATTTCATGTGTCTCACTCAGCTTTAAAGTATGCAGTATATATACTGAGATGCATTTTTGTTCCTCTTATAGAGGCCTTTTAGGAAATTTTTGAGATGTTAATTCAGTAATTTAGGAAGCACATTAGTACTCTTGAAGATAAATTTGAAGATCATTAGAAATTTGGTTTGTCATTAATTCATGTATGTGAAAAAATCTGGAAAAAAACAATGCTCAAATAATCACACATCACACTACAATAAAAGAAACACCAAATAGGCGGACAGACTGTCTTATTTGTTAAGCATTATTAAGCTTCATGGCTTAATAAAGCTTAATATATCTTATTTCGTGCCTCAGCCCAAGGCAAACATGGTAATGTGGGACTTTGTTCTTTTATTGATGATATACAACTGGTATGTTTACAGCTTCCACATACAATCATAAATAATGTTGCATTATTCCAAAAAAGTAAAAATATAAGTTTTACATGTCTGCTGCTGTGGGACACAAAATAACCACTTATATTGCCTTCAATACCTGTGCCTTTGATTATAAAACAAAATGTGATAGGAATGAGAGTTAATTGAAAAAAAATTTTTTTACAGTTTGTTGAATGGCAAATTAATTTAGGACACAGGCTTTGTTTAATTAAAAACTCACAGGAGGTAAGTGCAGAGCTTCCCTTCTTCTGTCCTCAATCACCCTTGTATTTATCCAAAAACATTCAGTCTTGCATTCCTAACTCCACATACTACCCTTTTCCTGTGAATGAACTAGGGTGACTGTATTATCTCAAATATGGATGATTTGGGAGGTATTTTCAAGGAAATATTTTCTGTATAACTTATTTAACTAAAATATTACTTCCCCATCATAGATTGTTTGAATTTTTACATATTAAAACAAAAATAAAATGAATTATTAGGATCATGACCCTATGCTACTTATTTCTTCTACATATTTTAATACTATAATAACATGGAAATAATTTTATCATATATTGCCTATTCTATTAAAGTACATTTTAAAGAATTCATCTTGACCTATTCAGATATGACTATTTCAGTTATTCATTCATTATGTCCTAGTTTAGTTATCTATTTTAACATCTGAAATAACTTCTTATTGTTTTATTAATTATTTACAATGAAGTCCTAAAATAAAAGCAATAATGGAGATTTCCATTGAATGGGAAAAAAATGCTAATCTTCATAAGAATGAGAAAAGAACTAAAGTCTGTGATATTCATCCTAAAGCCAATTATAAAGTAAAACAACACATTTTATAGCACATTTTGCCAGATAATTTTGAAGGCTTTTACAGTTTAAATATAATTACGTATTTCCTGTGTCTATAAGCATGTCCCTGGTTCATAGATTTTACACATCCATGCCTGCTGTTTCTGGAAATAACTCTTTACTTCAAAATGTATTCTAATCCCCTCTCAAACTGTTTGAATTTAAAATCATGAAAGTAATAAAAACAGCAGCTGCATTACAAAACTAATTTTTCTTTTTGAAGAGAAGTGGACATATGTACAGGAAGTTATGCCAGTCATATGGGGCTTTTAAAATTATGGGATATAGACAAAGTTGATTCGCTGTAACTTCTTAACCTAAATTGATGATTCTGTTACTTTGACTCAAGTTCCTCTTCTTCATGCCAGACTAGTCTGCCAGCCTAAACTAGTAAGCAACTCCAAAGACGTCTAGTTTGCCCCTTCATGCTAACCAAAGATATTTTCAATATTTTATTGTCAAATATTATAATGGTTAATGATATGTCAAGTATAGCAATAAAATTTAGTGAGCAATCATAATATGTGGTCATTGTACCAATCACTATGTATTATTTTAAATAATCATCAAAAAATTTCTGAGATGGTTGCATTATTATCATTTCTCAGTGAGGAATCTTAGGAAAGGTAAAACAACTGGCCCAAGATCATAAGATAATGAACTCCAGAGCTGGGATTTGAATTCAGAACTGTGTACTCCAAAGTCCATTTTCTCTCTATTTGTGATCAATGAAATGCCAGACTAATTAAATCATCTAAAGGCTATATGAATTGTTTTATGAAATAAAAATAAACTGACAGTTTTGGCCTCTTAGATGGTGATTTGTAGACACATGGATGGCTTTTTGCTTGTGACAATGATTATAAGGGATGCATCTGATATTTGGTGCTGTTGGTGGTGGCAGAGGTAGAGGGGAGTGTTTGGCAAGGGTGCTAGAATTCCTTCAATTCTTGGTACAATTTCATACAACAAAGAACTTCCATGTGACCTGCTGAATTTTAAAAATCAGATATAACATGAAGGTGAAAATGCTTTTCTTATTATCTGAGCCTAAAACCTAATTCTGCTTCACAAGGTGCCCAGTGTTTTTGTTTTTTGCATGGCTTTGATATATACTATATGTTCACGGATTCAATCAGCATACAAATTGTAGAGAGAGTGTACTTTTTTTGAGGGGCTGCAATATTGCCAAAAATTGTCCATGGATAGGAAACCACTTGTGGCATTTAAGTTGTCAATAAGACTCATTTATATCACTCTGTGTTTGGAGCTGTCACATCCCTGTGACTCTATATATAGGTACGAGAATCTGACTATTCCATCAGTTTATCTAGGATAGTCATGCCTGATAACTTATACAATGTAGTGCATATTATTTTTATAAATGTTTTTTTAAATTTATTTCTCCTGTAGGTTGCAATAAGAGCATAATATTTATTTTCTTAAAAAAATGAAGTGTGTAGTTAGATTATGTATCTAATAATTTTATTTCAGCATAGGAAAAGAAAGAGGTTATATGGAATATTTGATGTGGTAAAGGGTGCTGGGTCTTATTAGGCTGAGAACCACTCATTTCCTGATCAGTCTTTCCATATGAGGACCTGGTAATCAGGTAGTACTGGCCTATGATTATAAAAGCTGTTTCTCTCTTGTCTTCAGCTTTCTAGAATCTACATTGTTGTCTTTATCTCTATCCCTCTTAGGTGTGTTTCAGGGCCCTTCAATACTGCAGCTGCTTACTCACTGTTCACTTGTTTTCTAGTGATGATGATGGTCTGAAGCCTGAGAAATCAAATTTAAATCCTGGTTCTCACACTTCACTTGGGAGGCTGCACAGTACCTTTTGTTCCTACGAACCTTATGTTTTTCATTTAAAAACTAGAAGTCGGGCTTCCCTGGTGGCGCAGAGGTTGAGAATCCGCCTGCCAATGCAGGGGTCACGGGTTCGTGCCCCGGTCCGGGAAGATCCCACATGCCGCAGAGCGGCTGGGCCCGTGAGCCATGGCCGCTGAGCCTGCGTGTCCAGAGCCTGTGCTCCGCAACGGGAGAGGCCACGACAGTGAGAGGCCCGCATACCACAAAAAAAAAAAAAAAAAAAAAAAAAAAAAAAAAAAAAAAACTAGAAGTCTATATTATCTATATGACAAGATTGTGGTAAACAATAACTGAGGCTCTCTCGCTCTCTCTCTCTCTCTCTCCATGTATATTTATATAGCCTGACACAATGTATGTGTGTGTGTATATATATATATATATATATATATACACACACACACACACATACATACGTTCATTCTGAAAGCTCTAGTTGGTTCATAGTAAGTTAATTACATTACACAATCTCTCCTGAATCCAAATAATTGTTCTATGTTTTCTTAGCTCTATTTGTGCATGGATTTTTACTTTTTTCCTGATTTCATTCTTCAGGCTGTGACCTGCTTTTGGCTCTCATGAGTTGCCTATCTTTATTACTTTGGTTCAGCCAGGCTGTGCATTTGACTCTGCCCCTTTTGCAGTTTTTTGATACTCAGGTATTTGCTAACATTTAGATGTCTGGCCCAACAGTTTTCCCTAAAACTTGGACATTTGGAAGATGGGATGGTGTTTTGTCCTCCTGACAAAAGAGCAGGATACCCTCTTTCTTATTCCCCATTCCTTGGCAGGAAGGCCATTTCCTCAGGTTTCAAAGTAGGCTAATTTTGTCAAATGTAATTGATACCCGAGCCCCAGGAAAGCAGCCATACTTTGAAGTCATTCATTGGATATGGAAGGAAGATATAGAAGTCGGGGAAGTGTACAGCAATTTTACTTTTAAACCTTTATTTAATGTCATTTCATGTGAGGAGATTATATATAAAATATCAATCAGCAGTAATAATAATGACAAAGAATTTGATCCTTTACTGAGTCTAGGTGTCAGGCAATTTGCTAATCACTCTAAATGTATTAGCTCAGTTAATGCTTAAAATAATTAATATATGAGGCAATGCCATTACCCTCAGTCTACAAGTAAGGAATTGTGCCTAAGGTCACTTGGTTTATAAACTACAAAATGGAGATTTGAGCCCCGGTCTGTCTGATTCATTTTGATACCCATGATCTTCACAATTATAGTGAAAACACTGATGTTGTTTCCTCTGTAGTATAAAAACTTCAAGTCTATAACTTTGATCACATCACTTACAAATGAATAGATTCTTTCATCTACTGAGTTTGGGAAATAAATTGTTAATTGACCTTTCATTGATGTCTCATGGTGTCATCACAGACATTTCCCAAAGAACAGCTTTAAGTGAACAAAATTTCAGATGTCTCAGAAAAATACACTGATAATCAGCACTTCCAAAGCTCAATGCACTGACATAACAGAAAATAAAAAAAGAAATTATGAATTTTGATTATAAAAGCATAAAGAAATTGAATTCCACTTCAAAAGGATGCTGCAAAATACAACCAAGATTTTATTAAACCGCAGTGATCTTCTTTAGAAGTCTTTGAAGTTAAATACCCTTAAAAAACTTTAAAGTAATGCAACTTAGAACCCAGAATGAAACTGCTTGGGGCCTCTGATCATCTACTTATATGATTTTTGAATTGCAAAGGAAAATCATATGTGGACCTTAGCATGTGCATTGCTCAGAACAAACCATAGAGAACTCATAAATTGTTGAAACTTAAACTGGGTTTCCCCATAAACAAGCTAGTCTTGATTAGATAAAACATTACTATCTCCTTAAAAATGAGACATATGCCTAAAAAGCATGGACTTTAACCTTGACTCTACAGCTTTTTGGTTGTGTGGCTTGGGCAAATTTCTTAAACTCTTAGAATCTATAAATTAACATCTTTAAACCAGAGTACTTAGTCCCTACCTTCCAGTATGGATAAAGATTAAATGATATTAATAATGCCAAATGCTTGGGATAGTGGTGAGCACACACTGTATCCTCAATAAATTGCCATTATTAAGAAGTATACTTTTTCAGATCCAAAAATTCAGCAATAAAATCAGAAAGTTTGAGATGTATCAGAGTCTAAAAAAACTCCCAAGTATCATTTTTATGATTTTATTATTAGAATTCTTCCTTACTTAAGAATTGTTTTTCATCCTAACATAGTGCATCATAGAATAGCTTTTATTTGTTTTGTTTTTGCATTCTGTTCTTTATCTGGGAAATTACCCCATATATATTTTGAGATACAAAGTGTATTTTTGTATTACAAGCTCTTGGTATGGAACCTTTAAAAACTTGGAAAATACAGAAAAAAATAGAAAAAATCCTATTACCATTACTTCAAAATAACTTTTAAAATGCTTTTTTGTGCTTCTTTTCATTTCTTTTTCTGTATATATTTTCACATGGTTAATTCGATAAATATGTGATTAGCCATTTAATAGGCACTAACCATTAACCTAGGGGCAATCGTTCAATGTCTTGTTTTCACATCTCATTTTCACACGATAAGTCAAGCCTTACCTTTTAACTGATATAGTTGCTAACAATGTAGGAACATAGATTTGGCACATTCCTTACAAGTTGTTCATACAGCTTCTTTGGTGTCCTTGCTTCTTGCATCCAAATGAATTAACTTCCTCTGACTCTCTTTGGAAATTTCACATAAACTGTCTTTTAGCTGTGATACTGTGCTGCCCCCAGGTTTCTTTTGACCTAGGGACTCCTGAATGTGTGTCTTTTATCTGGCCAGCCCACCTCCTCTTGTCAATCTGCTCAGGTACTAGCAAAAACCACAATTTGCTTAGCGAAGGCCTGATTCAACCTCGTTAACACTACTGCAAAACCTACAAAATCTCTGAGATTCTTGACTATAGTTGGAAATTTCACCGTTGCTTTTTCTGTTTCTTCTATGGTCTATTCATGATTTACCTTCTTTTATTATGATACATGAAAATAAATTCATTCCAATAACATTGATCTAACCAAATTGAACACCCCCCCCCCCAGAAAAAAAAAAGGTTTTAACTGAGTCTTGACCTGTGCCTTAGGGAAGCTTTTATTCTGATCAAGCTAGTAATTCTCCTGTTTGTAGCCAAATAAAATCTTCCTTCTGGAATTATATTATAGATCTCTATCCTCCTGGTATCAAGATCAATGCACTTTATAGGACATGAGAAGGAGCAGCTGTGAGATCATAAATGCCAATTTTAATTAGAAACCTTTTCATTTTTTAGTACTCCATATACATGACTGTGGATTCTGTGCAAATTGAGAGGTTTCCTAATTACTTTGCTCAGTAATGTCAGGGCAGGATTAGTTTCCACCTGGAAGTGTAGGCACCAACTCAATTACTGTTGTTTTCACTGTGAGGATTATTAATCCACTGTAATAGTTGTACAAGCTAAATGTTTGGTTCAAAAATTTGATTTCCATATAGGTTTCACAGTTATAGTCTTGTTTACTGAAAATACAACATATTTAATAAATACATCACAACAAACAGACTTGGGTTATAACTTGATAAGCAAAGTTCAATTATATGAGCCCAGTTATTCAGACTTTGTAGAATGCTGGTGTTGTAAGGGACCATAGAAATCATCTTTTCCTCCTAGAGTTCCACTAGGAAAGTTGACATATCCATTATCACAGACCAAGTAAATGGTAAAGCCAGGCCTTGAACTCAGATTTTCTAATGATATTGGATTCTAGGTCCAGTGTATATTCATCCAGTTTGATTTGCTTTGATTATATACTTTAGTGTAAAGATTCTGGGAGTTATGGTTGCTTGTATATTATGACTAGGCCAGGAAAATATGTATGACTGCATTCGATGTCAGAACTTCAGAGAGCTAGAGTAACGTTTTGTATTTGATTTGTATTAATGTGGCACAATTGCACAATGAAAAATAAAAGGGTGGTAATTGAAAAAGATTTAGTGTTCTTGAAATAATTCAGTCAAATTTTCTTCACAATACCGAAAATGAACCATTTGTCCTTAGTTTGTCATGAAATTATGCAGTTTGCTTTGTAACAGCCTTACACGTGAGGCAGTTGAAAGGTGTGATCATTTTGATATTTCAGCTACTCAACACTACACATTCTTATAAATTCCACTTATTAAATGAACAGCAGTATGACACATTTATTGTATTTGGCCTTAACACAGGTAAGACACAGCTGCTTTAATGGTATTTTTTGATGTTAAGAATTATACTTTTATTTACAGAGTGACTATAAAGGGGACAAACATACATTTTCTTTTTTATTCCAAAATTGGATCTTCATTCAGTAGAACAGTTAATATTTACATAGTTTTCTTGGTTGAAATTGAAGCCTTGTACCACTAGATCACTTTTACCTTGTAGGTAGGCTTGATTGCTTTAGTTTTCAGGGACTTTGTTCGACTCATCAACTTGTAGAACCATTTCTGTTGATTTTCCTCTTTTCTCATTATGGTATTCACTAATATAGCCCTCTTAAGAAAGTCCTAATTGACTTAGCACAGCAAGGAACATGAGTTATAGGAAGAGAAGGGAATCATATGGCATTGCCTAATTGGGGTCCTTGCCTTCCTGTGCTATCACTCAGGTTTAGACTTCTGAGGGATATTGCACTTGGGATAAATAGGCAAATATCCTAGCATTGTTCTAAAGCAAAGTTTATTCCTTAAATCCCTGGTACTTTCTTAACACTGTGACTTAGATTCCATGATCTAGAAAGGAGCCAGTGTAACCTAGAGATTAAGCAATTGACGTTGAAGCCCAACTGGAGAGTTTGAATTCAGTTTTGTATTTACCATTTGACTTCCATGTTTTAATTAACCCCTTGAGCCCAAAATAATAATTATACCAACTTCATCAGGTTGTTATGAGAATTAAATGCAATAATCCATGCAAAATGCTTAGCATTTGCATGGAACATGGTAAGTGAGCAATCACAGTAAGTTATAATGAGGTTGATTATGATGCCTAAGGAACCCCCTCCTCAATTTAAGCATTAAATTTCAGAGAACTTGTTGGGTTAAACCACCCTTCTGCTCTTGGAAATAGTCTTAGTATGTCTGCTAAACTGACTGCCTGGACCAAAAATAAAAGGGAGATGGAAGGAGAGGGTAAGGTTAGACTGGTGAGAGAGAGAGAGATAGATATTTATCAAGATCTATAAAATAAGACTTCTTGCTTGAGTCTTGATATTTATAAATATTTTGCATCCTACCTGTGAGAGTTACATTTCTCTAGGGAATACTGTGGTAAATAAGGATCTTAAAAATGATATTGAGTGACCTTTCTACTTCTAAAGAAAACTGAGGGGAGAAAAAGAAAAGAAAACCTCCATTCATCAATAGGACCTCAATAATAAGTAATGACTAGTAGCTCACTGTATCTAAACTGTATTGAACTATATCTAAACTGTATTGAACTGTATCTAAACTGTATTGAAAAATAAAGTTTATAAAGCTTTGAAAGGCTTACAAAAATCAAGAAGATAAATCCTAAAATTTTAGTTTCAAGAAGGACAAAGATTAGTATGTAATGTTTTTTTTTTTTTTTTTACAAAATGTACTTTTATTTCTCATAATCTCAACAAGGTCATGGAGTTATGTATATATACTTTACAAAGTTTGGTTTATTTGAACTTATAACTGGATTCAGCCAACTCAAGATTTTGTTGTATATCATTTGTTATATCATAAGGCTTACCAGGAGGGAAACCTCCAGATTTGTTAAATATTCAAACATTTATTGAGTAACAGGTGTGTAACAGGCACTGTTAGATGCCTGAATCCAAAAACATATAAGCAGTTTACTTTCTCGAAGGAGCAACCCATATTATGTTCTCATAGAGCTTTGTACAAGCTTACTTTAGAGCACTTAATGTATAACATTGTCAGGAACTACTTGTTTGTCTGTTGTACACAATGAACTCTGTGTTTCTTAAGGTAAGTTGTTGTGCTTTACTCACTGTCATTTCCCAGAACCTGGCACAAAAGAGCTTCTTGGTAAATTTTTGTTAAGTACTGAATTGTTCACTTGTAAGAATAAGACGATTTAAAAAATCTGAATGAGGAGTTCTACTTCTATCTAAAATGGAGTAACAAGAATCAGATTTACCCCCCCATAAGAAACAGCTAAAAAAAAAAAAAAGACAAAATACATGAAGCCACAGTTTTCTAAACATTAGGCATCAGACAATGAAGGATAGTGATCCCTGAGAGATAAGAAACAAATGACATATGCCCTAGGATTGTCCTAGGCCACTGCCAGAAGAAAGTTTCCAGGCCACAGAGTGGGGACACAGAAGCTTGTTGGACTCTGGTAGTGTTCCTGAGCTGAGGAGAGGAAGGGGAGGATGGGGAGACCAAATCATCTCCTTGAAGCTGTAGGCTTCTAGAGTACAGGGCACAGTGAAGAGGAGAGAGCTGCACAGAGAGAGGATGTTGGCAATCTGCAGAGGATCCCTCTTGAGTCTTTGGCAGAATTCTGATTAGTGTGCTCTGTGTAAGGAAATTACCTGGGACCAGGGCAAGAACTACACAGAAGGATTAGGGGAAACAGTGCCTACTTCCCTTACAGGTTCTGTAATAATGAATATTCCCACCACTCAGAGTGGAACCTCATATTCATGGGGCATCAAGTAGAAAGCTCAAAAGGGTCTTGCTTCAGTAGAATGGTAAATTAATCCTAGATTAAAGGACACCCTTTTTTCTCCTTACAAGGCTTAAAAAGAAGACCCAAAAGAACCAAACTGTTTCCAAGCAACTTAACTTCATCAGTTAAAGAAAGCTATCTGTCTATCTACCTATCTATCTATCTATCATCTATCAGCTGTCTATGTATACATGTGTGTGCATACATATATAATTCTACGATGTGCTAATAAAATTATATCAGCTGTTGTGCTTCCCTTTCTATTCAAACTCCACATTTTAAATGTTTGTAATTATCATGGGAAAAATACTTCCCCAATGTAAACTGAGACATTCTAAGGAAGAGAAAAAGTTTTTTGATGCCACAGGATGAGTATTGCATAAGACAAACTTTGGCTATACCAATAATATGATATAGATGAGTTTCTTCATCTGTAAATTGAAGGAAGTATTTGGTGTGATCATTTCTAAGGTACTTTCCAAAACTTAAAGTTAATAGCACTTTCATGTGCTTTTCATTTGGGGTTCATTTTTAGACACACTTATTCCAGAAAATTGCTTTTGTAAGTGCATGGCTATGAGATTAAATCTACCAATATATATGTTGTCTTTTGCTGGTGTTGATGATGTTTTCTCTTCAAACACTGGAAAAAACAAATGAAACATGGTAAGCAATAGCAAAAAATGGTTGTTTGTTATGTGACCTCAAATAAACAGGTTTGCAAAACATGAAGCTCTGGAAAATGTAGACTGTATTAAATAAAAATATTTCCAGGTAAGGAGTTTTTTTTTTTTTTTTTTTTTTTTTTTTTTTTTAAGTGAATATAAGGATTGACTGGACAGCATAGTGTTTAGCACAGTGACTTGAATATAGTAACTGTGTTTCTTATTGATTTATGCTAGAAACAAAATAATTATTAGTCATTACTTAAAATTGTTTTACAGATTAGCAAAGTTTAATTATAGATTTTCAATTAAAAATTGATTTCTCAAGAAATTTTCACAATAGTTTTTATTTTCTATTAGAACAGTATGCTTATCACTGAATAAGCAAAAATGTATATATACATAAGTAATAAGTGAAATTATATACCTGGTTATGAATTATATTTAATCAAATTTTTCAAAAATTAAAAAAAATATTTTCTCTGAATAGATATTATCTAATTTGCCTGTAGTGTTTTGAATTTGGAGTATTTAGTAAATCAACTTCATGATTCTCTTTTTACTATAGTTTGAGTTGACTTAATATAGAATTTATACATTTCTCATTCAATGAACAATCCAATAGCAATATTGGCTTTGAGGAGGAATGACTCATAATCACACATAATCAAGTTCCAAGTTTTAGAAACTTCTTATGGAGAAAAAAATCCAGTTATATAATAATCTACCTCTAAATGTTTGTACTGCTCTCACTGAGATTAATGATCTGATAAAGACAATTTGCACTTAAGGAACCAACAGAAGGAGTAAATGTAAAGGCAAACTTTGGATCAAATTATCTTTAGTCATAGTCAAATGCAACATTTGTAGCAAAGGATCTGTGGTGAGAGTCAAAGACTGATAAATTCTTCTGAGTAATCATCATGAGGAATCCTAAAAGCCCATGGTCCCTCCTGCCAAGAAAACTAAATGTCTCGCAAAATACAAGTATGGAAGAAAGAAAAAGATAAGGTATTTTTAAATTTTGCTTTTACTTTTGTTTTTAAGGGTCTTGTGTTTTAATGGTTAAGCCTGAACAATCAATGTTTAGTTTTCAGAGTAGGAAATCCTTTCTAAGTCTGTCTCCTAGTGAATTACCTAGTGAATTCAATGCATATTTATTAAACACCTACACTATGTTTGGTATATTTTAACCTTCTTTAGATAAAAGATGAATTCAGTGGATCTGAGAAAATAGCTGAGAAATATTTCCTAGGTATCTTTGATAGCATTTAAAATTTATGTTAATGTAGTGGGACTACAGTTTTATGCCAGAAAAATGCATAATTCCCTCAAAACAGGAATCTAGTTGCACAATATTGTCCCTTTTCATTTCGGTCTTTCAATAACTTCTTCTGTATGTGTGTACAATCAAACTTTGGAATTCGATGATGTAAAATGTCTAGTTTTAAACATTTATAGATGGGAAGCTTTTATGTCTGTACAGGGAAAGTGACACTAATCTTGCAGTATTCTTTCAGGAAATGAAGATCTAGTGCATGCAAATGACTGAGCATTTTATTAGTGGATGTTCCAGTAGTTAAATACATTGGTCAAACAATTACTCATAATAGAATTTTTGAAAATATTTAGAACATTATGATACCAAAAACAATACATTGAAAACTGAGATGATACAACAAATGCAGAATATAAATATTGTCATAGATATATCACTATGGCTATATTAGAAAACATAAAGATTGAAAATTAATAGACTAATGGTCCAAATTAAGTTATTTTTATTAAGAGGAAATCCAGATAACAAAAAAATAATCATTTAAAAGTTAACAGCCCAGTGGCAGTCAGTGTATTCACAATGTTGTGTAACCACTCCTCTCTGTACTTCCAAATTATTTTCACTACCCTAAAAGAAACCTTGTCACCATTAAGAACTTACTTGCCATTCTCCTCTCCACCCAGTCCCTGGCAACCACCAATCTACTTACCTATTTTAGATATTTCATGTGAATATAATCATAAAATATGTCATCTTTTATGTCTGTCAAATTAAGTTATTTTTACAAGAATAATATAGTATCATAAACCCAAAGAATTTTGAAGAAAATAATAAAGCTGAAGACTGAAATTGATGAAATTGAAATGCATGGTAAAATTGTAAAATAAATTGAGGTGGGGTGAGAGAAAGAGACAGAGAAACAATATTAGCAATAATTACTGATGCAATATAAATTTAAAAGTTAAAAGTTAATAAGATTCTATGAAAAATTTTATGGTAAAAAAATGAGACATATATGAAAGGATACTAAACCTCATTAGTCCTGAGAGATATGAAATTAAAACCACTGTAAGAAACCACTCAATAAGCAAAAATAAAAACATATGACTTTGTTAGTCAGTGTGTGAATTAGTCTAACCAATTTGGAAAATACTTTGGTATTATTTTGAAAAATTGAACGTGCATATTTCTTACTCACTGGTCACTTCTTTATGAGAAGTAGAATATAAATTTACTGTCACATTTATGTACTGAAAAATATCCAAAAATGTTCATATTAACACTGAATGTAATCAAAAAAAATGGAAACAAGAAAATGGGAAAAAAATCCCTCTTGGAACATACAGTCACATGTATTATATAGCACTAAATCAATGAGTCTCATATATATATATATATATATATATATATATATATATATATATATATATATGAAGTGTTGAAGTGTTTGTGGGAACATAATCTTAAGTGAAAGGCAAGTCACAGAAGGCTACACGTAGCATGCTGGCATACAAAACTAAACACAGTACTTTAAAATACACACATATGTGTTTTAAAGGTGGCACAGTAATTATCAACACTACATTTCATGATGACAATTATCTCTGGGATCTGAGGCAAAGGGAGGAACACAATGGTGGCTTATAGGTTATGTGTAGTATTCTTTTTCTTAGGTTTTGTGTTCAGGAATAATAATATTATAAATACATTATATTTATAATATATTATGTACAACATATATTATATTATAAATTAATAATATAATAATTACATTATTATAATTCATAACTTATCTAATAGTATAAATGTGATTATGATGATAACATTTTATATATTATAAAATAAAGTGATAATATTTATAGAAATTCATAAGGATTAAGAAAATGGGGAAATTATTTTATAGTATCATATAGCAAGTGACCAATAAATGTTAACTGTTACTATCACTTTTTTGTCAGAGGTCTAAAAGTTTTTAACTTTATCAATAAAAACAACTTTTTTTTTTTTTTTTTTTTTTTTTTTGGCGGTACGCGGGCCTCTCACTGTTGTGGCCTCTCCGGTTGCGGAGCACAGGCTCCGGACGCGCAGGCTCAGCAGCCATGTCTCACGGGCCCAGCTGCTCTGTGGCATGTGGGATCTTCCCGGACCGGGGCACGAACCCGCGTCCCCTGCATTGTCAGGCAAACTCTCAACCACTGCGCCCCCAGGGAAGCCCAATAAAAACAACTTTTATATACAATCCTAACATGTATACCTCTCAATCATGTTAGTACCACTAATGTAAAAATTAGGCTATACTAACACACTACATGCATTATAAATACATAAAAATATAAATAAAATATATAAAAGAGATGAACAATATTTTAAGTGATTAAGTTTTACATATTAATGGTACATAGTCAATACTAGTGAGTATAAATCTATATTTCCAGTGGTGCCCTAGATACTTTAGAACATTTTTACTACATAGAGTGGTTAAATATTTATTGTTTTCATTTCATAATGTGGCTGACAAAAGACTCATTTTAGGACAAAAAGAAGCATCAACTCTTCCTCTTGTTTATTCTCATTTGCATTATTAGGAATTGTTTTTTTAATGTGTAGTTTATTGTAAAATTATTTTAAAGCTAATTATCCATTTTTGGATGATGAATATTATTAAACCCGATAAAAGGATACATAAGTCTATTTAATGGTTTGTAATGTGTGGCAATATACGAAAAGTATGTGACAGTGGAAGGACACCCACACATTCAGGAATGACCACTTTTCCTGAAACTAATGGGACTTGTGTTTATTTGAAATACAGAAAGAGGATTCAAGTTTCAAACAGATTATTAAATGTCAGCAAAACTTTCTTTTTAAAAGTCTGGATGAAAAAAATTTAAGTTCTAATATTTTCTTCCTCACCTTGTGTTCACAAATTTCATAAATGAGGAAGCCTGGCTGACCCCTCCAGCATCCAAGTCTCAGTAGTTGTGGCATGGTAGCTTTTATTTTGGAAGATAATTTGGTACTCTTTTAAAATTTCAATAGCCTGCTTTATAATACTTATTTGGTTAAATTATTTTTTTTACTCAATAACTATTTATTAAACATACTGTGTTTCAGGCAATGTGTTGGGATAGAAAGAAGCATCAGATGTAATACCTGAGATTAGGAAGTTTTCTGTTTAGTGGGGAAGTCAGATAAGTAAATGAATATAATACAGTTTGCTAAGCACTCCCATAATACTATGAAGTCCATTTTTCTTCACAACACTTTGAGGTCAGTAGGATGCTAATACTACCTCCATTATACAGATAAGAACACTGAAAGGTTACAGGAATCACATAAATCCACAGTATTGTCAAATGACTCCCAACCCCAGAACCCCGGTCTCATGGTTTCTGGTCTGGTGTTCCTTCCACTCTGTGGTGCTCGCTATGTTAATTTCCTAAACCCGAGCACATCTGAGAGAATGTTCTGCCTTTCTTTCAAAATCCTCTTTATTTGTTTCTTCATGATGATCTAAATATGAAGTTTCATATTTAAAGAAAAACCTTGATGGAAGGAATTGTGTTGATAATCTGTGATGGATACATGGGGGCTCATTAGAAAGTTGTTACTTTGTATGTGTAAGATATTTTTATAGCAAAATGTTTCAAATTATCATCTCAAAGTAATGTTCATTATCTCTTTTCAAATTTTAGCCAGGTCATCATAAAGATCTAAGTTCAAATATTAAAGCATTATTAGAAATCCCTTTTACACCAGCAGGGAAAAAAACTTGTTAGGCTATTTTAAATCTTAACTTTTATGATATTACGATGGGTATTGTCAGTATTTTCCACTATTTCACTGCACACTAGTCAAGACAACATAACCATATTTTAAGAAACACTTAAGTTAGCCAGAATTTTTAAAAAGAACTGTTAATCACCCAAAAGAAATTGCAATCATTAATTAGCAAAGAAAGATTATAGTAATTAAATTATCATAAAATTTAAAGAGCATGAAAAGCATTTCAAAAACACATTTTATAAATTAATTTGAAGTGTAGTGATTTCCTATTAAAAGCTAAAGCTCTCTCAATTTGAGTATAATTCTTTCTCATGAGCTACTGTTTTTCAGTCATTATAAGAGGGACTTTAGGAGAGAGTATTTCATTCTAAGTGTTTTAGTATTGAAATTTCCAAACCATCAATCTCTTCTTCATTTTCTCACATCATTTGGGTATATTCATAAATCATCTAAAATGTTAAGCTTAGGTTATTATGATCTAATGTGAAATAAATCACTACTGAAATATTTTTTTCAAAAATTTCATGAGTTTTTGCTGAAAGAAATGATATGGGAAAGTCCAAATACCATCTTGTATTAGGTTAATTAGGATTTAAATAAAATATTAAGCCTCTCTGTTTCTTCCCCTATAATGACTAGAAAGTAAGTTAAGAATGCAACTAAAAAGTCATTGAGGTCAATTGAAGTGCCTGTTTCTGGGCTCTTCAACTAGTAGTTAGCTTGCTGAGCTAAATTTTTTCCTATTTGATTGTTGTTTATCCTTTCTCAGTGAAATTATAAAATATGTGAGTTTCATCAAATTTCCTATGTAGAAACTCTTATCTTGAGCCCAAACACACGAAGAAATATCTGGGTGCCTACAGTGTAGTAGTGTCAGAGTAGAGTACCTTAGAAACCATGTCTGAGTTGCTTTATATTTCAGATTAGGGAAGTTGACCCTAAGCAGTCATGTGTTGCAAAATTCCGTTGATATTTGAGGGAAGAACTGGGGTTGGAACGCAGAACACTTAAATCAGGAAATTTTCTCATCCATTTTATTTCTTTCACTGGTCCTCCTCTTATTCACCACTGAACAAAGTTCTTTAAGAGCCTATGTTTATAAAAAGAACAGAGTCTGCAAATATTTAATTTTTGTTCTTCTCTTTCAAGTCTTCCACATCTTTTTTTTCCTTGTCATAAATAGATGATCCTTTACATATTACTCTTGCTAAACACACAGGGGAATATATGTTCATCCAGGCTGATAATTACCTGTCAATAGGAAACTAACATGGATTAGCATACTATACAGTAACCTTCTCTTTCTTTTTCTTCTACCTACCCAAATCCCTCCAACCCTGCCCCTCCCCCCAAAAAACACACACTGATTCACCATAACCAAAACCCTACATGTCAACAAAAAGCCTATTCAAACAAGCAGAATCCTCTAAAATGTTCTAAATTTCCAAACTTTCTAAAGTTCCTTTAGGTAATGAGAGATATGAAGCAAAGCCAGACAGATGCAAAACAAGATGATGATCAGATTACAAAATTATGAACAGATATGTTTATGATTAAAGATCCATGATTAAAGATGGATGGATTAAAGATGATTAAAGATCCAATGTGTGAAAAAACATTCCTGCCAAAGTAGCAGAAACAGAGATGTCTTCTGCTAAGCCACAAATTTAACTCATACATCTTTAATCCCCTTCAGAAGATCTAAAATCACATAGCATCTTCGTATTCTTTTTATGTCTAATCACTGATTTTCAATGTCATTCTCATTTAACCTCTATTGACTAGTTACTACTGCTTGTAAGTCTTATAGTGCCATTGACAGTTATGTGAGGACTTGCCTAATGGGAGAGACTAGACTGTAGATAATTATGCATCAAAGCTCTTCTCAGACTTTAACTGTCATAGCATCGTTAATGTCATAAAATACCATTATAAACATAATTTTCACAAGGCATTTTGCTTTTATTTAAATCTAGTCATTTCTATACTTTATATTCCAATATTGTCTTACTTTTCAAGAAAACTAAATAGCACTCTTTAGTCCAGCAATCATTTTTTTAAATAATAATGTAATTCTCATTCTTTCCTTTACAAAGCTAATAACACACATTTCACGATGTGAAGTCTTTTTAAAATATCAGCATGCAGAAAATGTTCTTTACCATTTTAATTAGTGTGCCTGTCATATTCTGAATATTCTGAAATACTTTCAAGGGGTGTGAAATATTAGTAACATAAATAAATAAAAAATATTCATCGTATTTCATTAGCACTCAGGCAATTAATAGAAAAGAAAATTTCCATAAATTGATGTATTGAATTTTAAGGCCATTTATTTTACTGAAGCCTACAATTTTCCATCTTGAACAGTTCCTTGTTCAAATAATTTACTTATTTCTTAATAAAGACCATGTAGAAACATTGAGAACTACAGAAATTAGTAAGGGACAAGTACATATGTGTGTCTATGTCAGTTTATGGATCTGTGTATATTTGGAATGACCTCTATCCAATATGAGAAGTTTTCTTTATGAATGTTCAGTAGAGGTTATGGTATGGCTGATACTCCAACCCCTGTGGCTGGGGCTGAGCATGATTGGTTCTGAGACTGCTGGAGCCTCCCTGCAGAGCAGCTGCTTCTACTCAGAATTGGGGAGTGGAAAGGAGTTTGAGACTGGAGTCCTGCTCAAATCCTCTGCTGCTGGAGAGATTCAGGCTTCACCTCAAAGCAGAAAGCATATTCCCTTCCCCTCTTCTCCTCCTTTCCAAATCTTTTGCCAGTTTTTCATGTTGTCAGAAACTAAGGGGAAGCCATCTGGCAAGGGAGCCTGGAGTCCCAACTCCAGAACTACAAGACAAAGTGTAAAAGGGTAGTGTCAGGTCTTGGAAGGATTAGGGAAGTGTGTAGCTTAGTGATTTCATCCCATCTACAAGAGGAGCCATACGTAGACATTCACCTTGTCATTATTCACAATTATTAAACATTGAAATTAAATGTTTGACAGGATAATAGAGAAATACAGAAAAAATGAGTAGAATACAGCTTCAAGTAGTAAGTGGATAATCATAAAAATATAAAGTTGTAAAAACACAGAGTGCTAAAGAACGCATAAAGCATAGTTCACTTATATAATGTCACAAAACACAAATGACACTGTATAGAGGTTTATGGAACAAAATAACAAAGACTGGTGGTTACTTCTAGGGAAGGTGGTAGTGAATATAATTTAGGAGAAATTCAGAGGGGTTTCACCTGTGTCTATATTTGTTTCTTAATAAAAAATATATCTGTGGCAAAGAGCAAACTATTATGATTTATTATAGATAAATGGTGCATTAATGTTTACCATATTATTCTCTATTATTTTTGAAAATTTGAGTTATCCCATAGTTTTTAAAAAGGCACACAAAAATGTCAGGCATAGTTTAGTCTCACTACTTTTCAGTAATTATAGCTTGGGCAGTCAGCTGTTATCTCTGAACCTCAGTTCTCTTACTAAATCTCCTACAGTGTCTTTGTGAAGACTAAAGGTAATGAATGTAAAGTGCCTGTCACTTGAATGTAAAGTGCCTGCCCTCAATAATGGTGACACTTTGCTGTTATTATTATTAATAATATATTCGCCCATATATAGTACACATTTGTTAAATAAATGAAAGTCAGTTGCCAGATGGGATTCTTTTTCCTATAATACCATACCTCTCATGAACTAAGAAGGCTGGTGAAAAATTGAAGAAATACAGAATGCAGATTAATAGAGAAGGACACATTGATTCCTGCTTGAAAAAGAGACTCATTTTATTTATGTTGTCCCAGCATAGCTATTAATAACACCTGCTTTCACTCTTAAAAGTGTAACAGTATGAGTGATAAATTATACGTTTACCCTCAGATTCATTAGAGCAATAGGTTAGATATTAGTTCATGCTGAGCAAAACAGTCGCTAAATGCTTTCCTAGTCTTATAACCATTATAAGAACTATTTGAAAGATTCAGGCACCCTCTTGGAAAATATCAGACTTTGGCAAATGGCAAAGATTTTTTTTTTTGTCAAATTTGTAAGAAAATATCTTGTGAGAGAATATTCAGACTTATCCTATGTGGATTCACAGAACAAAATTAAGACTACAGCTAATTGTTAAGGAGACACAACTTTTTCTCAATATAAAGAAGAAATTACTAACAATTATAATGAAAATTCATTTCTGCTGTTTGGTAGAACACTTGGGGCTTTCCAGATATAGGATCATAACACCTGCAAGTAGAGAGAGTTTTTGCTTCACTTCCTTTCCAATACAAAACACAGGGCTGCTCTGATTATTTTCACCTGACTGATCACTTTGGCTAAAATCACTAATAAAATGGTTTAAAAAGTAGTCATCACAGGAATATAGATCAATGGAAGAGGATAGAAAGCCCAGAGATACACCCACACACATACAGTCACCTTATCTTTGATAAAGAAGGCAAGAATATACAATGGAGAAAAGACAGCCTCTTCAATAAGTGGTGCTGGGAAAACTGGACAGCTACATGTGAAAGAAGGAAATTAGAACACTTCCTAACACCATACACAAAAATAAACTCAAAATGGGTTAAAGACCTAAATGTAAGGCCAGCCACTATAAAACTCTTACAGGAAAACATAGGAAGAACACTCTATGACCTAAATCACAGCAAGATCCTTTTTGACCCACCTCCTAGAGAAATGGAAAAAAAAAAAAAAAAGAAACAAAAATAAACAAATGGGACCTAATAAAACTTGAAAGCTTTTGCACAGCAAAGGAAACCATAAACAAGACATAAAGATAACCCTCAGAATAGGAGAAAATATTTGCAAATGAATCAACTGACAAAGGATTAATCTCCAAAATTTACAAGCAGCTCATGCAGCTCAATATTAAATAAACAAACAACCCAATCCAAAAAAGGGCAGAAGACCTAAATAGACATTTCTCCAGAGAAGATATACAGATTGCCAACAAATACATGAAAGGATGTTCAACATCACTAATCATTAGAGAAATGCAAATCAAAACTTCAATGAGGTATCACAGGTCAGAATGGCCATCATCAAAATATCTACAAGAAATAAATGCTGACAAGGGTGTGGAGAAAAGGGAATACTCTTGCACTGTTGGTGGGAATGTAAATTGATACAGCCACTATGGAGAACAGTATGAAGGTTCCTTAAAAAAACTAAAAATAGAGCTACCATATGACCCAGCAATCCCACTACTGGGAATATACCCTGAGAAAACCATAATTCAAAAAGAGTCATGTACCACAATGTTCATTGCAGCTCTATTTACAATAGCCAGGATACGGAAACAACCTAAATGTCCATCGACAGATGAATGGTTAAAGAAGATGTCACACATATATACAATGGAATATTACTCAGCCATAAAAAGAAACAAAATTGAGTTATTTGTAGTGAGGTGGATGGACCTAGAGACTGTCATACAGAGTGAAGTAAGTCAGAAAGAGAAAAACAAATACCGTATGCTAACACATATATATGGAATCTAAAAAAAAAATTTTTAAGTTCTGAAGAACCTAGGGGCAGGACAGGAATAAAGACGCAGACTTAGAGAATGGACTTGAGGACACAGGAAGGGGGAAGTGTAAGCTGGGATGAAGTGAGAGAATGGCAGGGACATATATACACTACCAAATGTAAAATAGATAGCTAGTGGGAAGCAGATGCATAGCACAGGAATATCAGATTGGTGATTTGTGTCCAGCTAGAGGGTGGGATAGGGAGGATGGGAGGGAGATGCAAGAGGGAGTAAATATGGGGATATATTGTATATGTACAGCTGATTCACTTTGTTATAAAGCAGAAACTAACACACCATTGTAAAGCAATTATACTCCAATAATTATGTTTAAAAAAAAAGTAGTGTTATCAGACATTCTTGTCTTATTCCTGATTTTAGCAAAAATTAAGTCTTTGTTTCCATTAAGTAAGGAAATTTGTTTATTTTTAATCAATTAGATATTGAATTTGTTGAATGTCTTTGAATATGGTAATCATTATTTTTAACTTTAGCAATGTATTAATGGGTTTCTTAATATTGAGTCAACCTTGTAATCCTGGAATAAACACCACATTATAAAGATGTATTACTTTATAATGTGATATTGTACACTATCGGGTTATGTTTGCTCATATTTTATTTATAATTTTACATATTTTTATAATTACATGGGCATTTATGATTTATATCAGTTTTAAAATTTTTCTTTTATTTATATTTAGCAATATTTGTCAGTTTTGAATATCGGTGTTATAGTTAGTTACCAACAAAACACTTGGAAAATTTCTTTTACTCTGGTCAGAAGAGTTTAAAGAACACCTCCCTTCCCTGGTAATTGAAGATTTATTCGAATTCCACTGTGAATTTCCCATGGCCAGGTGTTGCGGTCAGTTTTTAGAAAATTTCCATTTTTTTCTATAGAAATTAGTGTTTATACTTCCTTCTACACTTGGGTCAATTTTGGTAAACTATAATTTTCTATAATATTACCCATTTCATCTAGGTTTTCAAGTACAGTTGAATTGATGGACACAATATAGACTTTTAAATCTCCTTTTCAATGGTTATTTTCCTGTTATTTTTTTCTTAAAGTTGAATTTATTTTTAATTAAGTTTACTACCTACCTATCTGTTCAGTTCAATGGCTTTTTCAGGAAATAGTTTTGCTGTTTAATTATTTTACTGGATTTTTAGATTTCTAACCCAGGTTCTGCTTTCTATCTACTTTTATCTTTTTTAAAAATTTTTCATCTTTTCTCCTTTCTTTCTTTATTCTTATTTTTTTTAAATAACTGGTTACTTAGTTATTTTTATTTCTTCCTAACTTCTCTCAAGTTAAATATTTAAAATTATGAATCTCATATATAACTGCTTTAATTTTATTCCATAGATTATGATTTATGTGTTATCTTTAACATTATTTTTTAGAAAGTCTGCAATATCAATTTTGCATTGACTGCATTGACTTGACTCCATTGACCCAGGCTGATACTCACACACACTCACATGCATACACAAATACACACATATAAATTTCTAGGAAAGGTGTTTCTTCGGTTTTTGTTTCTTTCTTTGAATGAGATTTCTATAATGTTCAATTTATGGTACTTATTGAGGTTTGTTTTATGACCCTAATAAATATGTTCAATTTTTAAGATATTTAGTATGGACTTGAAAGTGTATGTCTATCACAGGGATACAACATTTCATATACATTCATAATATCTATCTCACTGATTATATACTTTAGATCTTCAATATCTTTTATTATTTTTGTCCACATGATGTGTCTTAGACTGAGACTGGCAGGTTAACTCCAATTATTGGTGCTATTCTGCATATTTCTTTGCATCTCTTATAATTTCTACTTTATAAAAGTTGTGTTTTGGTTCTAAGATATTGATAACTGTTACATCTTTATTGTGTATTGTGTTTTTTAGCATTATAAAATGACTTATTTTTCTGGTTAAATGTCTTTGGCCTGTGTTCTAACTTATTAGATAACAGAATAACAACACTGCTTCTTTGTTTCCAAAAAAATTCTATAAATCAACTTATTTATTGAGGTACAACTTAAAATAAAGTGTATCCAGGTTAAGTTTATATTTTGATGTGTTTTGACAAATGTATGCATGAACAACAACCACATGCAACATATAGAACATTTCTATTATTTCCCCCAAACTTCCTGTTCCCCTTGTATTGATTCCAGCCCCAGCCAACCATCAATCCACTTCTGGTTGCTATAGATTAGTTTTGCCATTTTTAGAGTTTCATATAAATAGAATAATATTCTATGTAGCTTTTTGTGTCTGTCTTTTTTTCCACTGAATATGTTATTTTTTGAGATTCATTAATATTTTTGCATGTGTAAATAGGTTCCTCCCTCCCCTGTATTGCTAAATAGTATTTCATTTTATGGAAATACTCCAACTTGTTTATCTATTTACCTGTTGATGGACATTTGGGTTATTTCCAGGGTTTAATTATTGTGGATAAAAGTGCTTTGCACATCCATATGTATATCTTTATGTACCTTTTCATTTCTCTTGGTTAAAAATTAAGAGTGAAATTTCTGTGTTATTTAACTTTATAAGAAACTGCAAAAATTTTAATCCAAGTAGTTGAAGCATTTTATATTTCTCCCAGTGTAAGAAAATTATCATGACTTCATGTCTGGATCAACACTTATAGTTATCAAGCCTTTAAATTTCAGCCATTCTGACAGGTGTGTAGTACCATCACACTGTCATTTTAATTTTCATTTTCCCAATGATGTTGTGTGGCTTTCTGTGTTTTTATTGATCATTAATATATCTTCTTTAATGAAATAGTTGTTGAAATCTTTGCTCATGTTATATTGGATTGCTTGTCTTCTTATCAATTTATTCATATGCTAAATTTAATCTTTTCACAGACATGTATATATGTATATATATATATATATATATATATATACACATTTTTTTTTCTCACCATCTCTGAACTGTTTTTTCAGTTTAATCACAGTATCTTATGAAGAGTAAAAGTTTCAGATTTTAGCCACTCAGTACGTCACCATCTGCTTCTGGGTGTAAACTCTACTTAGTGTTTCTTATAAAATCATAAGCTTGCCACTCTTTCCCTTATTAAAGCCAAGTCCTACCTGTCTCTCTGCTCTGCTGTAATCTCTTGAGCCTGTCCTGTTGTTTTGGAGTTTTTATATCCCTACTTATATGTAAATTTATTATCACAGTAAACTGTTTCCCAGTTATACTAGAGGTATGAGCTATGGATGATGTAAAGATTTTAATTGCTCTTATTGTTTACACATATACACACACACACTCAAGAAGTGAAGAAATTAGAATTTAGGTTGCTTCTATTATTAAACCTCTTTTCAAAATTTGATCTACAACTAAAAATTCACCAGCACACTGATGTTCACAGGGAAATTATATCATTTGTTCTTACCGCAATTTCTATAAGATAAACAGGGAAGATTTAATTTTAGCTTCAATTTAGAGATGAAGAAATAGAGATTCACCAATTTTACTTGACTTGCCCATGGTCATATAAAGTGAAACTAAAATGCATGGAATTAATCATATATTCTTCCCATTCCACTCTGTTGATTCTTGATAGCTATTTTTCCTTTAGACAATTTTAACCTATGTTACTTGAAGTAAGAGAAATAATAATATTGTAAAAAGAGGAGTTATTACCTATATTGTATCCTGGCCCAAAAAGTACCAAGTAGAAAGATAGAATCAAAGAAAGAAAATCAAATGTGCTTTGGAGTGTGTGTGTGTGCACGCGCATGAAAGAGAGAGTGAGAGAGATGGAGGAGAGGAATAATTGTGTAGGGATTGAGAGGCTGAGAGAGAGTTTTGATTGGTGAATCAGATTTCAAAACCTCAACAATATTTTCTAATTCATAAAATTTATGCTTACTTTTAGTTATTAGCCAAAAAAGCACAATAGCTTTAGCAACAGTGGTATAGAATATTAATGCACAAATTCTAAAAGTTTGTTTTTCGTATTAAGGAGTCATTATCCCAAGGGAGACTCTGCTAAGGGCTTATATGATTTTATTTTCTGTAACTCATTCAAAGAAAAGAAAAAAGTTCAAAGATGTTTTTAATGCCATAATATATTTATCCCTCTGGATGTATTAATGTATACATGTAGATTATAAGAATTAATGAGAGAAAATAAGAATAATAGGAAATTAATTCCTTCTCTATGATTTCACATATTTATTGGTGTATAGTAGCCCATCACACAGGAATGTTTACATTCGTGGGCACTTACATTTGAGGCTGATTTTTAATTAGACATCCTAATAAAATGGATTTTACCTCACTTAACTGTGATTTAGAGACAAACATATAAGTGACAAGTAGATCAGTGATTTCACTTATAATCATTTTGATTTTCTAGGAATGCTTGATATCTCTAGGTCAGTGGTTATCAAACCTATCGGCCCTTATTTTTTTTTTTTTTTTTTTTTTTTTTTTTTTTGCGGTATTCAGGCCTCACTGTTGTGGCCTCTCCCATTGCGGAGCACAGGCTCAGAGGTCATGGCTCACGGGCCTAGCCGCTCCGCGGCATGTGGAATCTTCCCGGACCGGAGCACGAACCCGCTTCCCCTGCATCGGCAGGCAGACTCTCAACCACTGCGCCACCAGGGAAGCCCCCTATCTGCCCTTATTATCCCCTGGGGAGCAGTTTAAAAATAACAACGCCAGGGCTTCATGCCTAGAGATTCTGGGGTTTGTTTGGGATGGGTCCATGTCATTTGATTAAACTCCTTGGGTGTATCTAATATGCAGACAGGATTGAGACCACAGCTCTTTTAATAAGAATGATTATGTTCAAGAGAAAAGCAACAGCATGAAAACGCATGGGTGCTCACACACACCCAAAACCTGCACAACACCCCGCACCCAAAATTTACTTTATACTTTAGCACTGCTGCTCAAGTTTAATAGTGGTTCTCTTAGAAAAATAAGAGATTTTAAATAAAAGATTTTGTGATAGAATAAAGGAGATTAGGTTTATTGCTAGCCAAGTCAAAAACAGGAGGGAAAGAAGCTCTGCACATTTGTAGAGAAGTAGTGTAGAAAAAGGAAGGTACATTATGAAAGGAGAAACATCTGTTTTCAGGATGTAAGGTAATACGACAAACAATAAAAAGATGTGAAACCCAATTGTTTTTATAATTACTTTACACATTCTTCTTAGATTATTCAAACCCTCTTCATAAGGAGGTTGTGTCATAAATTAAATGTGTGCGTCTTTTGAAGGGCTACTTCATAAAGGTTCCTTTCTACCACCAAACTATAGAATCAAACAAACTTTTCCTCCACATATTTAGACTTTTAAGATATAATGATTTCATACACTCTTTTTATAGAATCATCATTTTTAAAAAACCACATTCATTCCTAAAGAATAGGAAAATAATACACAAGCATTTAATCCAGACTTGACAATGTGACTCTGAAAAAACACAAGTCAAGATAAATAGTAACCTTTTGGAAACTAGTAAGTTTGGCATCAAGAAATATTTTCCTTTTGTGATTCATTTCTGCTTCTTGAAGTACTCAGGGTAATTGCATTTAAAAATGCTACATCTAAGCTATCTTTATAGGGCATGATCATTGCTACATGTTATCTTTGTTTTTTGAATATTGCTATAAAAATGTTGAGTTTTTCTTCACATTGGTACTTTTAGAAAATGCCTCTATTTCTGGGTGTCTGTTTTTGAACCCCTTAAAAAGAAAAAAAAAGTGTGATATTTAATGAGGTATATAAAGTCTTCACTTAGGTCATATCTAATGCACTAAAAATACTGTTCCTCTACCCATCCACATGATAAGATGTCCACATCAATATTACTTAAGGAGTTTGTTGTCAAAAGGATTCATGCTACACAATAGGTGGTTCTCTATTCATATGCATAGTTCCATTCTCAGGTTAGCATAAAGAGAAAGAATAAGTTAACCATTGTGTTTTTATTGTTTGCTATCACACAACAAGCTAATTTAGAGAATAATGGAAAAAAATACAAACAAAATACTCATATTTAGGTCTTTTAAAAAAATTATTTGTCTAAACTGATCATGTGAAGTAGCTGATTCTCTTTATGTTTTGTGCTGAACAGATGTACCTTTAGAGAAAAATATAAACCATTTTTATCTTTCAAACTTTTATAGTCAAAATGAGATTGTATCATGGGAATAGCTAAAATCAGGTTACCTCTTGCCAGAATCAAATGTACATTAGAAATATAGAACACATTTTGTTGATAAAGGTTTTAATAAAGGAGTAAAACACAAATTTTAACTTAGTCTAATACAGAATAGATCAAATGATCAGAGACCACAGCACTTTTCCCCCCCCAGGTTCCCTGTGGACTTTCTTTGTCATGAAGTCAGGTGGGTAGGAAGGAGGTACACAGAACTACAATGAGCTGTGGCAACCCTGTCAGGCTGTGTTTTACAGCTTCCTTTCTGGTTTGCCATTTGAGTTGGCCCGGCCAAATATAGTTTTCTTAGGCTTTATCTTCAGAGAATTAAAGAAAGATGACCTCATTTAGAGAAAAATGCTGGCTAGAAAGTGAATTTTCCCTGTATATCAGCCTATTTGCAAACTACATAAACCTTCTACAGAAAGAGCTTTGAAAGGGCAATTAAATCTGAACATAGCATTCTAGTATTTGAACATTTGGAAACTTTTTGACAACAGAAGATTGGAAAATTTTTTAAAATATATATTTTTGAGAGTGGTTCAGAAAAATTGTATAATTGCTATTTCTATAAAAAAGATCTTAGCAGAAGTTTTATTTTTAACTCTTTAAAATTCTCTTCATGTGTTTTAGGTAAAAAAGCTGAGGCAGATACTCATGTAGTATATTTATTCACACCAACTTTTTTTTTAACACCTTTATTGGAGTATAATTGTTTTACAATGATGTGTTAGTTTCTGCTTTAAAACAAAGTGAATCAACTATACATATATTTATATCCCCGTATCTTACACACCAACTTTTAAACCCACAAATAGTATTTGAAATACTGTACTTTGAACACGACAAAAAGTGTTTTCTGCCTGCATTCAATTTTGTAAACTAGAACACAAACTCATTATGTATAAACTAGGAATAATAGTACCTACCTGTTAATAATGTTTATTAACATTAAATGAGCTGGTTCATATAAAACACTTAGAATAGTGCCTGACATAGGATAATCAGGAAATATTGGCAATTATTATTATTTTAAAGAGTCACTTGAAATTATAACTTTACTGGGTGAGAATGGGATGGATAAAGAGATATCATAATTTTGGAATATGAGACCACATTCTGAGAGGGTCAAGCTTTGGTTTAGTTGTAATAGTGGTTGTTCCCAAACCACTAACAATAGAGGAGCACAGAGAGAGGACTGGCCTCACACTAGAGTCAAATTACATTCCACTTTATGATTTTTGCCTGGGCCCAATTTTCTCTTTTTCTATCAGGATTTTTGCTTAGGAAAGATAAAAGAAAATTATTAAAGTCAAATTAATGTTCTACTGATTATACTTCAAGTAAAAATATCCTTCCTATTTAAATAAGCATGTTTATAATTAGACAGCAAAGTAAAAAAAAAAAAAAAAAAAAAGGATTGGAAGGTAAGTGAAAAAAAAAAAAATGATGGGATGAAAAAGTTCATCATCTTCCTCTTAGAGAAGACTGAAAGCAGATATTCATTCAAGAATGATTTAAGAGACCACGATTGAAAACTGAATGAATTTTACTAAGGACAGCTGATGACAGCACCACTATTGAATGCTAAAGTGGAGTGTGTACCTATGCAATTTTAAATATACTATATCTTTATTGAAAAGTCACATTTTTTGAACCCTTAAATTGGATGAAAAAAATATGATAAAATATTTTTGTGTGTTTTTCTGGTTTCCAGAGGCCGTCTGGAGATATAGTTTGACATAAGTAGTATAGAAATTTTTAGACCCTTTAAATTCTTCATGTGTAAGAGAAAAAATGGGAGAATGTGCTAAAAACTTAGTGAATCTGGGCTGTCCTGGACAATAAAGGACATATGATCTATGAGCCAATGACTGATACATCCATGTAGGGAACAGTATTATGGGTGGTCAATCTAGCCTTCAGAAATTGTTATTATTCCTGTTTATGTTACAGTTGTGGGCTTGAATCAAATTTAGTCTCTTTGCTTTTCTCAGTTTTAAACTACAAGTGATTCAGTTTTCAGGAGTTCTCTTCTGGAGTGTTTACCTTTTATAGTAATAGCTAATACTTCCACAACCTGTATGCTCTTTGGGAGTGGTTTGCGTGATACAGCTCATTAGAGGGAAATATGTTTCTTTCTTGACCTAGTTACAAAATTCTCTTGTTGGATTTGATTAAAATTTCATTCCATACCTGACAGTGATGTTTAAATTCCTAAATATACCACCCAATGTCCTTGTAATATCCACAGCTTTAGAGACACTCATACACAGACTGTGTTAGGAAATTATCCAACTGAAAAAGATGTCCCATTAATTGGATTAAGCAAACTTTGTAAATGATCAAATAACTATGGTTTATTAATTTATGATAGAATTCCTTGTGGGGCCCCAGATGTTTACAATTCTTGATTGCCAGTTAATATAGGGTTATTAATTGCAAATAATAGAAACCAATTTTCATTATCATAAAAACTAAAAGTCATCTAGTGGGAGAATGTTAAGTAAATCATAGGGTTTACCTGAATGCCAGAGAACCAGGTCTTCGGGTTTCCTAAGGGAGAAAAAGCATAGCCAAGATCCTGCCAGAGGAATGGTATGCTTAGCATTCCACCATTAGATCTTTACTACCAGGTTGCTGGAGCCTATAATCTCTTTACATTCACTGCAGGGCTGCAAGCCTTGATTCCATTATCACCTGTGAAAACTCATCTCTATCTGACCCTCAGCACCTTTATTTCACTCTCTAATTAATTCACTTGCCCACTTACTTAGGCAACTATTTCATACAATCTCACATGTCCTCAAACCTCCAATACATCCCAGTTAAAACTCTCAGCTGATGACCTGGTTTCAAATCTTACTGGTTTAAAAAAAAAGAAAAACAAAAAAAGCAGCAGCAGAAGAAGGAATCAGAAGAAACTTGGATGTGCTTACACCACCACTAAATCTATTACTATACTTACATTTGAAACTGTATACTATGTCTTCCTTCTTATTTTGATGGATGGATTATTTGTTCTTCTGCTTACAGCAAGTTCTTCTGAATGAGCTTTGGATCCCAGAATCTCACTAACTCGAGAACCCTGATCCTGAAATAATTCCCTATATTTTTCTGCATTATCATTATTTTCCCTGCCTTGCAGGGCTTTTGGTCCTATCCAAATGTACATAAGACATTTGGTCCATGCCAAAAGGTCCTTGATATTTGGTCATATTTGATCCTGTTCAAAATATCCATGAAGGTATTTGGTCTATTCCAAAAGGTAATTGATATTTGATCTTTCCAAAACCATTTGTCATGGACCAAATATGTTCATGACATTTTGGATAGGATGAAATTTTAGGGAGACCTTTTGGTGTGGACCACCAAATGTCTATGGACAGGATCAAATTTCAAGAACATTTTGGCTTGAACAAAATGACTTATGAAGCAAATGTCATATGGATGTTTTGGACAGAACCATATGTCTGCTAACATTTTCCCTGAATTGGATAATGGCTAGCACTGTATAAATATATTTTAGTATCTATGAGAGATATTAAAACAAAACAAAAACTAATCTGTTGACTACACATCCAATTGAACAAACTGCTACTCTATTTCTCTGTCCCCCCTCCCACACACACTTTTTCTTCTTTTTTTTTTTTTTTTTTTTACAAAACTCCTTGAAAACCTGTCACTAATTGCCATATCCACTTTATCTCCTCCCTGTCTTTTGAATTCATTCCAGTGAGGTTTTCCTTTCCACTCTCCATGAAACTACTCCTTTTGTGTTACCTAATGACCTACATTTTATCTAATCCAATCACCAATAATCTGTCACTGTCTTACTCAAGTTATCCACAGCATTTGATACAGTTGATCAGTTGTTGACTCATTTTCTTAATTTAGCTTTGATTTTTCTCCTCCTCACAGGCCACTCTTTGCCTCCTTTTCTCCATTCTTTCCATCTGCCAAGCTCTAAATATTGTAATCTTCTAGCACTCAGTCCCTGAACAGCTGGTCTTCTCTCTCTACTCTCACTTCCTTGGAGATCTTATCCAGTCTCAAAGATTTCTGTACGATAACCATGTTAATGACTTTCATCTACTCCAGATCTCTAGTCATACACTTCTGTTCTTCCCACATTTCTTGTTTTAGTGATATCTACTCCATTCTACCACTGGCTCAAATCAAAACCCTTTTAGTTTCTATTCACTTTTATTTTTCATTCACACTCCAAACTCAAACCATCAAGGAAAAAAAATATTTTAACTACCTTGAAAGTATATTCAGCATTTCCAACCACCTGCATTACTGCCATCTCCGACCAAGCCATCTTCATTTCTCAACCTAGAAGTTCCAGTAGCCCTCTAAAATTGCTTGCTTCTATCCTTACCATAATACAGAACATGTTCCACACAGAAATATGAGAGATCTTTGAAACTATAAGTTAGGTCATGCTACTCCTCAGTTTAGAATCTTCCAATGTCTTTTTATGTCATTCAGAATGAAATAAAGATCCTCACCAGACCTGTACCATTGTAAGAGATCTGGTTCTCTGTTAGTGCTCTGATCTTTTATTCTGTCATTTTCCACCCTACCACCATTTGCATTCTAACCACAATGACCTCCTTGCTATCTTACAAATATGTAATCTACTTCTACAACAGAGTTATGGCATGGCTGTTATCTCTTCTGTAATTACCTCTGTTTTCTCCTACCCTTGTCTCACCCTTTTTGTACATAATATCTGCATAATTTTCTCCCTTCCTTCCTTCAGGTTTTCACTCCAATACCATCTTATCAGATGAGCTTTCCCTGATGAATATTTCCAAAACTGAACACCCCCATACCTTGTCCCTGGCACTCTTTGTCCTCTTACCCTGCTCTATTCTTATGAGAGACCACTCCCTGACATATAGGAAGGAAAATCCATGAGAGCAGGAGCCTTGTGTTTTACTCTTTGCTGCTGCATTTCTTTACCAGCCAGCACCTAGAACAGTGGATAGATAAATGTTTATTAAGTGAATAATGGTGGTGACAGTCAAATCAATACATGTCAGCTATATTTAATTAGTATAAAAAATTATTTCTTATGAATTATTTTCAACTGAAAATAATTCCCCAGAAAGCTGGGAACTCAGAACTATGCTCATGTAATCAAGTGGGCCGATATTTCACTTGAAAGTCAAAGTTGAACTATGTAATATTTTTTAAGCTGCACACTCTCAGGAGTAAAGATTCTTTGCATATCACATGAAAAACCTAGTTATCTGCTTTAATCTTATTCTGTGAGCACTTATTGAACCAAGAATGCAGTTGCATTCATGCCACAAAAACAAATATCTCATTGTAATGTGATATGGTTCAATGATTAACGCCCCAAATAAATATGCCCTTCAGGTTTTTCTTTTGTTTTTAGGAATGCTGAATTATTTTTTTTTAATTTGAAGTTATAGATTCTAAAATGAGGCAAATGAACTTAAAGCCTTATGAAAAAAGAAAATCCTTAGTAGCATTATTAATCATGCATACTACTGAAACCACACAATACAGATGGCACTGTGTTACAGAGTTTTAGCTAGCTCCTAGGGAAACAGTTAATTAAATAAACATTTTTTCACACCTAGTAGTTTAGTTACTGTGTTAAATGCTGAAAGGGACTTTAAATTAACATTAAAATTAAATAAGCATTCCTGGAATGCTATAACGATCTGGGCACATAGTAAATGCCTAGGTGATTCAAAGTTGATCAAAAAAGCAAAACAAAACAAGCATGATATTGTAAATCAACTATACTTCAATAAAACAAAACAGAACAAAACATTTCTTGACCTTACAAAACTTATACATAGAACAACAATCCTCGTTCTTAAATGAGTTCACATATTAGTGAGAGACAATGTGTGCATATGTGTTTATTACAGATGTGATGACAACAATAATAATTAAAAGACTAAGGGATTCAAAGGAGAGTGAGGTCAGTTCTAACCACATGACAAGGGAGAGCTTCATGGAGGAAGTGTTCTGTTTATATGTATATTTGAAAATAAGATCGGAATCTCTGTAGCCTGAGATGGAGAAGTTGGGGATTCAGTTAGTAAAAAGGGAAGGGAAATTTCTTACTTTTTTTTTAGCAGCATTAAAGATTAAAGAAATTAGGTCAAAGACCATACTATAATGGAGGAAGCCTTTATCAGTAACACCTAGTTTACTCTATTTTTATGAAATACCTGTATGCATATATTTATTGGTAATATATTGTACATAGGCACATAATTATATACTGTTCTGAGTTAGCTCGTAAAGAAATATAATAGAGATTTGTATTAATTTTGTGTTAGCATTGAACTAGTATTAATTATTAACTAATCAATGATTAATTAGTTACTAATATTGTATCAGTAGTCAGAGAAACATAATGTAATACACCTGGAGATTTTATTGCATTGCTATTAAAAAAGGAAGTACACTCAGCTTAAATTTTAATACTATATGCCAAAGGTTTTTAAAAATTATTATTATTTTAACATGCAGAAATTTGGATTCTTATTCTCAGGATTACTAGCATAGTTTCCAAATGTAAATGAAAACTGTATCTTTTTATATATTTATTCAGTAATAATGTATTTAGTACCTATTAGTGTAGGACATTATAACTTTTAAAATGTGTTATGTTTGAAGATTGTTTCTTGAAATAAATTAAAAGTTTCCAAAATGCTTCTTGAATAAATAAAGAAAATAATTGATTAGTATGACCATATATTTTATGTTCATATATGTTTATGAAGTAAAGGATATGTTCTTCAGAATATGTTCTTGGGTTTTTGACAAAATTAAACCTAAAATCTGACACTAATAAGAAGCTCTATTCAAAACTCTTCTCTCATTTTTTTCTCTCAGCTCATTTCCTGCTGAATCTTTCTTTTTCTTGCCAACTGAGTTATTGATTCAGTGCCATCTCTTTTTAATGGACTAGTTTTCTTTGTTAGATATATTAGGGAGCCATCATGACTCATCCAAGCTGAGTGCTGATAGGTAGTAGAATTTAATTTAGTAAAGCGAATTGACAGGAGTCCTAATTATGATTGCAAACTCTTTGTTAGTACAAATGACAGAGCAATAAGCTATTCTTGTTTAATTAGTTTAAACCTAACAACCTTAAAGGCAAATATGTTAAGATTCAAGAGAGTAGAAGACCACACCATCTGTTGCCATTTACTATCCTGTTACTTACTGTGACTAATATTTATAAATTTTGGATTCTGCCAAGGTAATAGAGTGCCAAAGAGAGCATCTAGGTATAAGCATATCTGTGTTCTCCCTTGTAGGTGTGATTGCTCTTGCTTAACTATTCTCTAATAAAAATTTGAATTTTCTTACACCTTGATCTTATTTATTTCTTTTCAAAATTCTTTTTATTAAAGTACTGTTCATACAAATGATGGTACTATTATTGAATTGTATTTATATTTTTGCAATATATGATGATATTTTAAAATCCCATGTACAACACTGAAAATATTTATAGTACATGATAAAAGTATGAAGTTTTTCACTATGAATCAAAAAGTGTAACTAAGTTAATTTGATTGAACACTTAAGTGACTCCTCTAAAATTTGGAAATAAACTAACTACCTTTCAGAAAGTTTTCCAAGGCTGTAAAGACTTCTTCCTAGTGGAACTATGGCTCAAGGCATTTTTAAGATTTTCCCCAGTTTAGTATTGTCTATTGTCCTATGTTGGTGTCACAGTGATGTCCAAGAGAAAAGAACCATGACACAGACAAGAAGTTAGAGCGGTGACGGGGACTTTATTCACTTGGATAGCTACTAGTCATATTGGTTTGTGAAAATTAGAACATGTAATACATTTCTGACTTATCTAGCTTATTATACATCTTTTAGAAGAGGGAAGAAAACATTGAGAGAATCAGTTAAGATAATTTAATTTAACCCAGAGAGAAGAATCACATTGGAGAAGTAGGAGCCATAGAAAATTTAAAGAAAAGAAACCTTCAGATGGAGAGACAAAAAAATTGCAGATGAATCTAATCTTATATTCATGATATCAAAGACTAGAATAATAAACAAAATTAACAATTTTATAGGAATAAATGCAATTACCCTATATTTAATATAGAAGGAAAAAAGACACAATGCTTGATTTAATAGTACTGTATTTTTATCTTTTAATTTGAAGTTTCTTGTGCATCAATAGTGGAAAATGACTGTGAAAAAGTCTATTGTAACCTAAGGCTGTATTACTGTGTTGAGAAGAATGCAGTAGTTATGGCCCAAGATAACATCTGGAAGATCCTGTGGAAAGGCCCTAGGAGGCAAGGTGAGGGGAGGTAAGTAACACTTATTTAGTGGACGGTATTTTCCATATGTCATTATATTATCATATCAATGAATGACAGAGGAAGATCCCATAATCTCTGTTTCATAAATGGAGAACCTAAGGCTCAGAGAAGCCCAGTGAATATTCAAGATCCCTCTAGCAGGATGCTTTCAGTGCCCCACCCTTAACAGTAGGGCCTTCCAGTGTGATCATATACTTCCAACTGCAAATACCTGCATCTATGTTTTATAGACCTTTTACTTCAAGCACAGATGCCAGCCAGAAGTGCTGGGGAATTAACACCCTTGGGGACAATCTTTGACCAGTGGCACTCACCAAATACTTCAGCTTCCTTCTTTCTGAGTAGGAGAATCTTAGGTACGTGTTTTGCACCAGTACCCAGAGCTATCCTTAAATATTAATCTCCAGCCACCCACTATAAAAGTTGGTTTAATAATTTACCCTCTTACCTAGTGTTTCCTATTCCTACTCTAATATTTTCTCACACCATTACCAGTGATGCCTGTACCTCCCAAATAAACTGCTTGTGCACAAATTCCTATTTTAGAGTCTCCTTCTGAGGGAACCCAAACTGTCATACAGTGGTATTGCCAAGATTCAAACCCATGCCTGTCTCTAAAACCTGTAACTTCCCATGATTTTTTGTTGTTTTCGTCTAGATAAATGTCTCCTAGTACCCTTCATACTCTAACAAAATTGCATAATTCTATGCCTGATGTGATCATATTTATAATTTTAAACTTTCCTGATCAATAAAGAGGTACACTGTGATGTTTTGTGCTCACTGTTCTGAGAATAATTTGATGTATTTTATTATTAATATAACCAGTGTACTTAACTGAAAATACTTTGTGAGCTGGTTCTAAAACAAAGGAATTTTTGAAAGCTTGGCAGAGCAATTTGTTGTTTTATTCCATTATACCATATTTAATATTCAGAGGAAACTGTTTATTATGAATTACCTATTATTACCCATTAGTGCTAGGATATTATTTAGACACGATTAACATGTTTGTGCAATTATTTCACTTTTGTCTCAAAGGCATTTATAATTTCATATGCTTGAAAACCCAGGAATTTCCTTTCTTTTTTATCTGTATGTTTATTTAATGTGACTAAGCTTTCTAAACTGCATTTCAAGTGGATCTTTTAAGCTCTTTTTAAAAAATGTAGTGAATTTTTTTTGATTAAAGGGAAAAAAACAACTGGGGAGCATAACTAGATATATAGTCATGATTTATTTTATTCTAAGTTATGTCAAGTGAAGCACACAACCTGAACTAAAAGATATCTGTCACTGTAATACATAACAAGACATTTTTCTACTGGAAAATTCCAAGACAGTAGAAAAAATTAGAGTGGATCCTACTTTAGCAATATTCCATAGAGTTGGAAAAAAGATGCTGTCATCTGTTTTCATTATAGTTTATCTTATGATCTGATTTCCTCAAAGTTTTACAGACATCTGAGGGAAAACTTTCCATGTTATAAAACCAACTGAAGCTAAAGTTGTATTTTCCAGGGGAATATGCCAGAATGACCATTTGGAGGCTCTTTCTCAGAATAACACAGTTAAGAATAGCTTTCTAAATCTATATTTTTAATAAACATCATATGTTACTATAATATGACAGAACTATATACCTATGAAATGTAATGTTCAAATCAAATGACAGGATGTTTACTTGCATGCATAGTTTTAGGTCCTTTTATAGGAAAAGTAGATCATAGTTGTTAATTAATTTAAGTTTTACTTCAAAATACAATTGATTTTCTTCCTGTCACTTCTGAATTTTATGTGAGGTCAAACCTTTTCTCACTTAACACCTTTAAGGACATAAAAAGACAAACAAATGAGAAGGGGATGTGGCAGAGTCACAAATCAGCTTACTGATTTGTGATTGTGTAATTCTTCCCATCACCTCCTGGCTTAAAAGGGAGAAGATCTTTCCATTTATGGAAGTGTTTTGGATTCCCCTTTCTTCATATCTTCCCAACTGAGTAGGTAGTAGAATGAGGGTGTTATTTCCTTGTTGACAATAAACTTCTCATTAGGATGATCTATATTCACTCTTTCCACTTCTTGATACTCTATTCTTAACTCACAATAATCAGGGTTTTGCCCTCACAATTACACTCACATTTATTTTTTGAATGCTCCCAATGGATTCCAAATTGATAATTGATTTATTGGTTGTATTTGGCTCCCATATTGCCCATTACTGGATCCTTTTCTATAATAGTCTGTGCTCAGATGTCATCTTCTCAGATAGGGCTTCCCCTAAACGAGATCCCACTCCATTTACTCCTTATTATATAACATCTCCATATTTGAGATTATATTATTTTTCTTTCCCTTCCTTCCTTCCTTCTTTCCTTCCTTCCTTCCTACCTTCCTTCCGTCATTTCTTCCTTCCATTGTTTGTTTATATGCATACATATACAGGTATGTATGTAAGTATTTATGTATTCTTATTTGTCCTTTCCTATTAGCAAGCAAATTTTAGAGAGGAAAAATGACTTATTTGTTTTATTCATGGCTGTATATTCTTCATCTATAATGTGAGGTGAATATAGTAGGTCCTTAGTAAGTATGTTTTGAAAGAATAAGCATGGATATGAACATGAACACACTCATGCTGTGAAATTTTATGTCAGGTAATGCTTTCCTGATTCATTTTATGTAAAAATACAGCTTTAGTAGAAGATTTCTTAATAAACACAATTAAAAATTCTTGTTAAATTAGGAGAATTTAATAATGCTTTACACACACACACATATATATATAAATGCTTTACACACACACACACATATATATAATATCTTTTATTAATATGTAACCATTCAGTTAGAAGGTTTTGTTGAGAATTCTATAGACTTTCTTTGAATGTTTTCCTATGATTGGATTTTGATATCACCTTTTGGCATAAATCACACCCAGATTGTATCATCAGTGATCTTAACTTAAATCTATTTAAAATGGAACAAACACTTAAAAATACATTTGAAAAGCAATATTTACATGGAGGCATCTGGGTTTTATTATTTTTCTACATCCAATTCAATACCATATTTTATGACAGAGTTTCATTATCTTTTCCCAGCATTCAACTTAGTTTTCATAAAAGAAACCCTTCTCTTTTGTATTATATATAATCAGTTTACATATATTTAAATTAAATGATATACTATACTAACAAGTACAACAGGATTTGCAAGCAAATATCACACTCTTGGTGAATTCAGATTCAACTGTGGAAGCAGAAGTGGTGCTATCTGCCATTGGTGTTGGATGTGCCATAGGGAACAGGGTCTGTGTTTCCAAGGGAAAGGGAGAACTTTACAAGAAAAGATTCAGTTAGTTAGAGATCTGTTAAGAAAGCACGTGATGTAGTACTTTCAAAAAATAAATTTTTATTAATTTGTGTTTACTTATATACAAAGAATTTACTGGATTGGCATTTTCATATAAATAATTTAACACATTAATTAAGCAATTATATGCAGTGTAAATGAAAAATATTTGCAGGTAAGAATGCTTTTGTAAATTTAATTTTAACAAAATGTCCACTGGATGTTTCTTTTAATTTCATTGTTCATGTATTTATTCAGCAATACTTATGGCAGTTTTGTAGGCAGTAGAAATACAATAAAAAGCAAAACACAGGAAGTCCCCGACCCCTTGGAAAGATGTGCTGAGTATCTGCCTTTGCCAGTCCACATATGCGCTTCATCTCCATTTCTGTTCTGCTGACTATCTCAGGAAGCTGACCCCTGTAGACTACACCAACAGCTCCTGTGCTCTCTGGCCTCCAGTTGCCTTCCCTGAGGGGTTACTTCAAGCTGATTGTGTCTCTTAATACACAGGCTTCTCTAGATGGCCTGCTCTACATGACTTTCTCTTTCCTGGTCCTTCCCTTCTCTCATACTTTTGAGCTTTGGAGGTAGGAAATTGTCCTCTGCTACTAGTCCTGGACATCTTTAATTGTTCTATGTGGTTCTTCTACACCTCACTCTCAGCCTTTTAATAAGTCCTTTATAAAGAAAATCTTCATAAATTATACTAATTTAAGTGCATCATCTGTTTTCTATTGGGACCCCTTTGATGTAAGATTCGTGGAAAATATTGAAGTGTTTTCTGAGTCATTAAGAAAGACTGAAAACATTTTGGTAAATTTTAGTACTCTATTTTTAGGTAGTTTTGATTGTGCTTTGAAAGCTTGATAACCTAATGAACTATTAATTTGGTTAATGTACAATTAAGAAGAGTATTTGCTGATAATTCCTAGAGTTAAAGTTAAACTTGCAGAACATTAAGAGGCTTACTGGAGTAGTTTTAGAGCACATGGAAAAATAATTTTTAACTGTTTAGGCAAGGACAAAGAAGTATAGGTCAGAGTCACCCATGAGTATAGATTTAAAGTATTAAGTAAAATATTAAATTATATTTAGCTTGCATAGCTAATTAAATATTGATAAATCATGACTATATTTTACCAGTGGATGCAAAGATGGTTCAACATTAAGTAAGTTATGAATATGATTTATTACATTAAGTTAAAAATAAAGTCCATACCAATTTAAATTTGTACAACCACTATGGAAAACAGTATGACAGTTACTTTAAAAACTAAAAATAGAGCTTCCCTGGTGGCACAGTGGTTGAGAATCTGCCTGCTGATGCAGGGGGCACAGGTTTGTGCCCCGGTCCAGGAAGATCCCACATGCCATGGAGCAGCTGGGCCTGTGAGCCATGGCCACTGAGCCTGTGCGTCCGGCACCTGTGCTCTGCAACGGGAGAGCCCACAACAGTGAGAGGCCCATGTACCACAAAAAAAAACCCACAAAAAAACAACAAAAAAAACTAAAAATAAACTACCATATAATCCAGCAATTCTACTCCTGGGTATATATCCAGGAAAAAAAAAACTCACTAATTTGAAAAGTAACATGCTCCCCAATGTTCATAGCAGTACTATTTATAATAGCCAAGACACTGTGGCAACCCAAAGGAGGATCAACAGATGACTGGATTAAGAAAATGTGATATGTAGGTATATATATATGTATATATATATATATATATAATGCAATATTAATTAGCTATGAAAACAAGAAATATTGTCATTTTCAGCAATGTGGATGGACCTAGAGAATATTATGCTGCTTAGTGAAATAAGCCAGACAAAGGTAAATACTGTATGATATCACTTATATGTTGAATCTAAAAAATAATACAAATGAATGCATGTACAAAACAGAAACAGACTCACAGACATAGAAAATAGACTTACGGTGACCAAAGGGAAGAGGAAGGGGTGGAAGAGCAAATTAGGGGTATTGGATTAACATATACAAACTACTATTCAAAAATAGATAAGCAAAAATAATTTGCTATATAGCACAAGAAATTATACTCTGTATAAGTATATTTTACAGTAACCTAAAATATCCAGAGAAAACCATGATTCAAAAAAGACACATGAACCCCAACGTTCATTGCAGCGCTATTTACAATAGCCAGGACATGGAAAGAACCTAAATGTCCATCAACAGAGGAATGGATAAAGAAGATGTGGTACATATATACAATGAAATATTACTCAGCCATAAAAAGGAATGAAATTGGGTCATTTGTAGAGAAGTGGATTGGCTTAGAGACTGTCATGCAGAGTGAAGAAAGTCAGAAAGAGAAAAGCAAATTTCCTATATTAATGCATTTATGTGGAATCTGGAAAAGTTGGTATAGACGATCTTAGTTACAAAGCAGAAATAAAGACACAGATGTACAGAACAATAGTATGGATACCAATGGGGAAAGGGAGAGTGGGATGAACTGGGAGATTGGGATTGACATATATACAATATTGATACTATGTATAAAATAGATAACCAATGAGAACCTACTGTATAGCAAAGGGAACTCTACTCAATGCTCTGTGGTGACCTAAATGGGAAGGAAATCCAAAAAGAGGGGATATATGTATGCATATAGCTGATGCACTTTGTTGTACAGCAGAAACTAACACAACATTGTAAAGCAACTATACTTCAATAAAAATTTTTAAAAAAGAAAGAACAACAGTAAAAAATAATCTGCAAGAATACTGAATCAAGAAGCTGTACACCAGAAACTAACACAATATTGTAAATCAAATATATTTCAATTTAGAGAAATAAAATTCATACAAACACATATACGTTCAAAACACAAAAGATCAAAACCCACTCTATTCTTAAGCTAGAAAGTATTGAAGCATGTTTGATGATGTTATGAACAAAATAACACTGGCACTGCTATTGTCTAACCTTATAATGAAAGTCTAGTTACCTTTCTTTCTTGTTCTTCCAAACCCTATATTCATACACAACTTGGTAATGTTTAATTGAAATTTATCAACTAATGTTGAATATCCATTCTGATAGATTTTGACACAAAAATACAGGTACTTTGACAATTTATTAAATGTGTCTTATGCATCAGGAAGTATGCTTGACATATAATCTAACAATGAGACAGGGCTAAATGCTGTTATTTTGTTTTATCAATAAAGAAACTAAACTCAGAGAGTCAAGTAGTAATTTTTGAGGACTATCTGGAGCACAATTAAAATCTTGTCTAACTCGTTAGGCAAGATAGAATCCTCAAAAAAGATATCTATTTCAGAGAAACAATGTTCCAGTATTATGGGAAAATAGTGATCTAAAAACCTTTTTTGAATAAAATATTATTACATAAAAATTTTTTTAAAACTCTTGTCTAACCTTTAGGTCTATGTTCTTAACTATAAAGCTGTAACCCCTGAAACAAGAAAGCAGTTTGTGTGTGTGTGTGTATACAGGAAACACATATATTTATGTATGCCTACTCCACCCTTCTTAATCACAGAGAATTCACCCATCAATGAAAAACCAAAGTTATAGAAACTACTAGGTAATTTCCTTGGATTCTTCTCACATATTCCCCATCCTACATTTCCTCTGTCCAGTGTTCATCTAACTAATAACCTTGAATTAGTACTGAGAGCTGCTGTACTAGAAGTAAAATAAACATACTTTTAACAAAATAGTTTTCCCAGAGCATCATAAATCATACCACAGGAGTGCCTAGCACCTTTGCTTACCTTTATACCACATACTCTATAGTAATGATATTTTAAAAATAAAAATGAAAACCTCCCAGTATTACCAGTTTCTTTTCTTTTCTACTAATGATCAATTGTCAATCCCCTTGTGTATCTTCATATTTTATTTCCTTTACTTTTGCCTCCACAAAGAAAGTGTTGTCCTTAACTCCAGGAATTTTAATAATCTGTTTTTGGTATGACCATGTTTTCAAGGTTTGATATTCTGGGAAAATTGAAAACTATGTTAAATCAAAGTTTGAAATGTCCACTCAGCATTTCTTTATAAATTTTCATTTGAAAACTTTTAATACTCAGCCATTAGGATAATCCTCCACTCAAACTAAGGGGAGACAATCTTTAAATACTTTCAGAACAACTGTCTCTCTTTTTTTTTTTTTTTTTTTACATCTTTATTGGAGTATATGGCTTTACAATGTTGTGTTAGTTCCTGTTGTGTAACAAAGTGAATCAGCTATATGTATACATATATCCCCATATCCCCTTCCTCCTGTGTCTCCCTCCCACACCCCTATCCCACCCCTCTAGATGGTCACAAAGCACCAAACTGATCTCCCTCTGCGATGCCGCTGCTTCCCACTAGCTTTCTATTTTACATTTGGTAGTGTATATATGTCAGTGCTACTCTCTCACTTCGTCCCAGCTTACATGTCCCCCTCTCTGTGTCCTCAAGTCCATTCTCTACATCTGCATCTTTATTTCTGTCCAAGCCCTAGGTTCAACAGACCACTTTTTTTTTTAGATTCCATATATATGTGTTAGCATGCAGTATTTGTTTATCTCTTTCTGACGTACTTCACTCTGTATGACAGACTCTAGGTCCATCCACCTCACTACAAATAACTCAATTTAGTTTCTTTTCATGGGGAGTAATATTCCATTGTATATATGTGCCACATCTTCTTTACCCATTCATCTGTCAATGGACATTTAGGTTGTTTCTATGTCCTGGCTATTGTAAATAGTGCTACAATGAATATTGTGATACATGACTCTTTTTGAATTATGGTTTCCTCAGGGTATATGCCCAGCAGTGGGATTGCTGGGTCATATGGTAGTTCTATTTTTAGTTTTTTAAGGATCCTCCATACTATTCTCCATAGTGGCTGTATCAATTTATATTCCCACCAACAGTGCAAGAGGGTTCCCTTTTCTCCACACCCTCTCCAGCATTTGTTGTTTGTAGATTTTTTGATATGGCCATTATGACTGGTGTGAGGTGATACCTCATTGTGGTTTTCATTTTCATTTCTCTAATGATTAGTGATGTTGAGCATCCTTTCATGCATTTGTTGGCAATTTGTATATCTTCTTTGGAGAAATGTCTGTTTAGATCTTCTACCCATTTTTGGATTGGGTTGTTTGTTTTTCTGATATTGAGTTGCATGAGTTGCTTGTATATTTTGGAGATTAATCCTTTCTCAGTTGCTTCATTTGCAAATGTTTTCTCCCATTCTGAAGGTTGTCTTTTCATCTTATTTATGGTTTCCTTGTCTGTGCAAAAGTTTTTAAGTTTCATTAGGTCTCATTTCTTTATTTTTATTTATTTACTTATTTATTTTTTGAAGTCCACGGGCCTCTCACTGCTGGGGCCTCTCCCATTGTGTAGCACAGGCTCCGGATGTGCAGGCTCAGCGGCCATGGCTCACGGGCCCAGCCGCTCCGCGGCACATGGGATCTTCCCAGACCGGGGCACGAACCCATGTCCTTTGCATCGGCAGGCAGACTCTTAACCACCGCGCCACCAGGGAAGCCCTCATTTCTTTATTTTTGTTTTCATTTCCATTTCTCTATGAAGTGGGTCAAAAGGGATCTTGCTGTGACTTATGTCAAAGAGTGTTCTCCCTATGTTTTCCTGTAAGAGTTTTACGGTGGCTGGCCTTACATTTAGGTCTTTAATCCATTTTGAGTTTACTTTTTGTGTATGTTGTTAAGAAGTGTTCTAATTTCATTCTTTTACATGTAATTGTCCAGTTTTCCCAGCACCAGTTATTGAAGAGGCTGTTTTTTCTCCATTGTATATTATTGCCTCCATTATCAAAGATAAGGTCACCATATGTGCGTGGGTTTATCTCTGGGCTTTCTATCCTGTTTCATTGACCTGTATTTCTGTTTTTGTGACAGTACCATACTGTCTTGATTACTGTAGTTTTATAGCATAGTTTGAAGTCAGGTTGCCTGATTCCTTCAGCTCTGTTTTTCTGTCTCAAGATTGCTTTGGCTATTCAGGGTATTTTGTGCTTTCATACAAAATGTGAAAATTTTGTTCTAGTTCTGTGAAAAATGCCATTGGTTATTTGATAGGGATTGCACTGAATCTCTAGATTTCTTTGAGTAGTATAGTCATTTTCACAATATTGATTTTTCCAATCCAAGAACATGGTATATCTCTCATCTGTTTGTATCATCTTTAATTTGTTTCATCAGTGTCTTATAGTTTTCTGCATACAGGTCTTTTTTCTCCTTAGGTAGGTTTATTCCTAGGTATTTTGGTTTTTTTGTTGCAATGGTAAATGGGAGTGTTTCCTTAATTTCTCTTTCAGATTTTTCATCACTAGTGTATAGGAATGCAAGAGATTTCTGTGCATTAATTTTGTATCCTGCTACTTTACCAAATTCATTGATTAGTTCTAGTCATTTCCTGGTAGCATCTTTAGGATTCTCTATGTAAAGTATTATGCCATCAGTAAACAGTAACAGTTTTACTACTTCTTTTCTGATCTGGATTACTTTTTTTTTTTCTTCTCTGATTGTTGTGGCTAAAACTTCCAAAACTATGTTGAATAATATTGGTGAAATTTGACATCCTTTTCTTCTTCATGATTTTTTTTTTTTTTTTTCGGTATTTGGGCCTCTCACTGTTGTGGCCTCTCCCGTTGCGGAGCACAGGCTCTGGATGCACAGACTCTGGACGCTCAGGCTCAACAGCCATGGCTCACGGGCCTAGATGCTCTGTGGCATGTGGGATCTTCCTGGACCGGGACATGAACTCACATCCCCTGCATCGGCAGGCGGACTCTCAACCACTGCACCACCAGGGGATGCCCTCTTCTTCATGATTTTAAAGGAAATTGTTTCAGTTTTTCACCACTGAGGATGATGTTGGCTGTGGGTTTGTCATATATGTCTCTCTTTTATTATTGACAAAGTTAGTGATAATACTTTGACTATCTAGAACTGTATAAGGATATATTTTTTTAATGCTACAAGTTCTCTTTTCCTGAATCATCATCCTTCTTTTCTCTTCATACTGCCAGAAGAACTTACTGTTCCTACCAAAGGAATCATTTTAACTGAGAATGCAAATTTGGCTAGAGACAGGTCACTGTTGGTATCACAAAAGAGTGCCAGTAAATGTCATATAAAAATCAATTGTAAGGGGCTTCCCTGGTGGTGCAGTGGTTGAGAGTCCGCTTGCCGATGCAAGGGACATGGTTTTGTGCCCCGGTCCAGGAAGATCCCGCATGTCACAGAGCGGCTGGGCCCGTGAGCCATGGTCGCTGAAGCTGCACGTCCGGAGCCTGTACTCCACAACGGGAGAGCCCACAACAGTGAGAGGCATGCGTACCACAAAAAAAAAAAAAAAAAAAAAATCAATTGTAAGAACTTTGTCTTCTTTCTTCAAACATGATCACTTTCTTTACCTTCACAATTGACCAGTGAAATCTGGGAGAAGTGAATATTCTCAAGGACTTTCTTTTGGTAGTTTTAATAAATAAGTTTAAGATTCTATTAAATTCAATATCCCTAGTTTGAATATCCTACCACTTCTCAACAAGTGGCTCATCACTTCCTCCCATAATCTAGTCAATTCATGCAACCCACCATTCCATTCTTTTGATTTATTTTTGATTTCCTCTCTATTCCTATTATTATTGTATTTTTCATTTTTCTTATGCTTGATCTCAGATTGCTTCAGCCTGCAGAAGTGTGAAGCAGCATTTTGGTTCCCCACCCAGAGATTGAAGTCAGGTTGCAGCAGTGAGAGCACTGAATCCTAGCCACTAGACCAACAGGGACCAGTGACCAGTGACAAGGCTGTGTAGAAATGAATTTCCAACAGAGATGAAAAGTCGTGAAATAACTAAAGTGTTTATTAGGAGGAAAAGTGTATGTGTGGATAGACACATGGGCAGGCTCAGAGAGAGAGAGTCATGTCCTTGTGGTAGTTTGAATCACTTTTATGGGACATTTCTTCTGGGTTTCCTTTGGCCAGTCATCTTGCTTTGCCTGGTTCTGAGTCCATATTGGTATATCTCAGGGTCCTCCCTTGTGTGTTGAAATCCATTAGCCAAGATGGATTCTACTGAAGAGGACTATGGGTAGGTTGACATCATCTGCTCTGTGATGGTGCCCCCTCCCTTTTTGACCTTCAAGGAGCCTTTCTGCACATGTGTAGTCAGGGAGGTCTCCTTGACTTTGAGAATGAGGAATATGTTGTCTTTTATCTCTTATCTGGGCAGGGCTCAGATAAGAGATAAAACTTAGCTGGGCAGGGCTCAACTCCTCTCCCCTGCTATTTTGGAGTATCTGTCCACAGGGCAGAAACTGTTCAACCTGCGGCCCATCTATCTCCTGCTTCATGCTGAGCTGTCTATTAGCCAAGAAGTACAATTAGTTTAAGGGGTAAATTTATTCTGATTGTAAGCTTTTAGTCTATAGCATTCTTGAGTCAGGTGACCTTAGGCACATTTTTTAAATTTCCTGAGATCCCTATGAAATAGATACTATTATTATTCCAATTTCATAATAAAAATTGAGACTCAGGAGTGATCAAGGTGCTAGAGGGAGGGCGAGCAAGAAGATGGCAGAAGAGTAAGACTCGGGTATCACCTTCCTACTCACAGATACATCAGAAATACATCTATCCGTGGAACTGCTCCTATAGAACACCCACCAAATGCTGGCAGAAGACCTCAGACCTCCCAAAAGGCAAGAAACTCCACACGTACCTGGGTAGGGCAAAAGAAAAAAGAATAAACAGAGACAAAAGAATAGGGACAGGACGTGCACCAGTGGGAGGGAGCCGTGAAGGTGGAAAGGTTCCCACACACTAGGAGCCTCTTCATGGGCGGAGACTGCGGGTGGTGGAGGGGGAAGCTTTGGAGCCACGGAAGAGAGCGCAGCAACAGGGTGCGGAGGGCAAAGTGGAGAGATTCCACAGAGGATAGGTGCTGACCAGCACTCACCAGCCCGAGAGGCTTGTCTGCTCAACCAGTGGGGCGGGCGGGGCTGGGAACTGAGCCTCCGGTGGATCCCAGGGAAAGGTCTGGAGTTGGCAGAGTGAAAACAGCCTGAAGGGGTTAGTGCACCACGGCTAGCCGGGAGGGAGTCCAGTTGAAGTCTGGAGCTGCCAAAGAGGCAAGAGACCTTTTCTTCCCTCTTTGCCTCCTGGTGCGTGAGGAGAGGGGTTTAAGCGCACCGCGTAAAGGAGCTCCAGAAACGGGCGCGAGCGCGGCTGTCGGCATGGACAACAGAGACAGGTGTGGGACACTAGGGTTGCTACTGCCACCACCAAGAGGCCTGTGTGCGAGCGCAGGTCACTCTCCACACGGCCCCTCCCGGGAGCCTGTGCAACCGGCCACTGCCGGGGTCCCGTGATCCAGGGACAGCTGCCCCGGGAAAATGCACGGTGCGCCTCGGGCCAGTGCAGCGTCACACCGGCCTCTGATGTCGCAGGGTCGCCCCACATCTGGGCTCCTCCCTCCCCCCCGCCTGAGTGAGCCAGAGACCACAAATCAGCTGCACCTTTGACCCCGTCCTGTCTGAGCGAAGGGCAGACGACCTTGGACGATCTACGCGCAGAGGCGAGGCCAAGTCCAAAGTTGAACCCCAGGAGCTGTGCGAACAAAAAGAGGGGGGAGATATCTCCCAGCAGCCTCAGAAGCAGATGGTTAAAGCTCCACAGTCAACTTGAAGTGCCCTGCATTTGTGGAAAACCTGAATAGACAGTGAAATATCCCAAGTTCAGGAGGTGGACTTTGGGAGCAAGATATACTATTATTTTCCCTTTTTTTCTTTTTGTGAGTGTGTATGTGTGTGCTGCTGTGGGAGATTTTGTCTGTATAGCTTTGTTTTCACCATCTGTCTTAGGGTTAGACCGAACCGTTTTTTTTTTTTTTTTTCATTAATAGAAATTTTTCTTCTTAATAATTATTTTTTTATTTTAATAACTGTATTTTACACTACTTTATTTTGTCTTCTCCCTTTCTTTCTTCATTTCTTCCCTCCTTTCTTTCCTACATCCCTCCTTCTTTCCTTTCTCCCTTCCTTCCTTTACTCCCTCCTTCCTTTCTTCCTTCTTCCCTTCCTTTCTTCCTCCCTCCTTTCCTTTCTTCCTTCCTTCCTTCCCTCCCTTCCTCCTTCCTTCCTTCCTTTCTTTCTTGCCTTTCTATTTTTTCTCCCTTTTATTTTGAGCCGTGTGGATTAACAGCTCTTGACACTCCAGCCAGGTGTCAAGGCGGTGTCTCTGAGGTGGGAGAACCAACCTTAGGACACTGGTCCACAAGAGACCTCTCAGCTCTACGTAATATCACACTGTGAAAATCTCCCAGAGATCTCCATCTCAACACCAAGACCCAGCTTCACTCAAGGACGAGCAACGAACAGTGCTGGACACCCTATAACCAAAAAAGAGCAAGACAGGTCTACAGCCCCATCCATTAGCAGAGAGGCTGCCTAAAATCATAATAAGGCTACCAACATCCCCATACACACAACCAGACGTGGACCTGCCCACCAGAAAGACAAGATCCAACCTCAACCACCAGAACAGAGGAACTACTCCCCCCAACCAGGAAACCTGCTCAACCCACTGAACCAACCTCAGCCACTGGGGACAGCCACCAAAAACAGAGGGAAATACGAACCTGCAACCTGAAAAAAGGAGACCCCAAACACAGTAAGATAAGCGAAATGAGAAGACAGAAAAACACACAGCAGATGAAGGAGCAAGATAAAAACACACCAGACCTATCAAATGAAGAGGTAATAGCCAATCTACCTGAAAAAGATTTCAGAATAATGATAGTAAAGATGATTCAAAATCTTGGAAATACAATAGACAAATTGCAAGAAACAGTTAACAAGGACCTAGAAGAAATAAAGAGGAAGCAAGTAATGATGAGCAACACAATAAATGAAATGAAAAATACTCTAGATGGGATCAATAGCAGAATAACTGAGGCAGAAGGATGGATAAGTGACCTGGAAGATAAAATAGTGGAAATAACTACAGCAGAGCAGAAGAAAGAAAAAAGAATGAAAAGAACTGAGGACAGTCTCAGAGACCACTGGGACAACATTAAACACACCAACATTCGAATTACAGGGGTCCCAGAAGAAGAAGAAAAAAAGAAAGGGACTGAGAAAATATTTGAAGAGATTATAGTTGAAAACTTCCCTAATATAGGAAAGGAAATAGTCAATCAATTCCAGGAAGCACAGATAGTCCCATACAGGATAAACCCAAGGATAAACACACCAAGACACATAATAATCAAACTGTCAAAAATTAAAAACAAAGAAAACATATTAAAAGCAGCAAGGGAAAAACAACATAATAACACACAAGGGAATCCCCATAAGGTTAACATCTGATCTTTCAGCAGAAACTCTACAAGCCAGAAGGGAGTGGCAGGACATATTTAAAGTGATGAAGGAAAAAAACCTGCAACCAAGATTACTCTACCCAGCAAGGATCTCATTCAGATTTGATGGAGAAATTAAAACCTTTACAGAGAAGCAAAAGCTGAGAGAGTTCAGCACCACCAAACAAGCTCTACAACAAATGCTAAAGGAACTTCTCTAAGCAAGAAACACAAGAGAAGGAAAAGACCTACAAGAACAACCTGAAACAATTAAGTAAATGGTATTAGGAACCCACATATCAATAATTACCTTCAATGTAAATGGGTTAAATGCTCCCACCAAAAGACACAGACTGGCTGAATGGATACAAAAACAGGACCCATATATATGCTGTCTACAAAAGACCCACTTCAGACCTAGGGACACTTACAGACTGAAAGTGAGGGGATGGAAAAAGATAGTCCATGCAAATGGAAATCAGAAGAAAGCTGGAGTAGCAATTCACATATCAGACAAAATAGACTTTAAAATAAAAACTATTACAAGAGACAAAGAAGGACACTACATAATGAACAAGGGATTGATCCATAAAGAAGATATAACAAGTGTAAATATTTATGCCCCCAACATAGGAGCACTTCAATACATAAGGCAAATACTAACAGCCATAAAAGGGGAAATCGACAGTAACACAATCATAGTAGGGGACTTTACCACTCCACTGTCACCAATGGACAGATCACCCAAAATGAAAATAAATAAGGAAACACAAGCTATAAAGGATACATTACACAAGATGGATTTACTTGATATTTATAGGCCATTCCACTCAAAAACAACAGAATACACATATTTCTCAAGTGCTCATGGAACATTCTCCAGGATAGATCATATCATGGGTCACAAATCTAGCCTTGGCAAATTTAAGAAAATTGAAATCGTATCAGCTATCTTTTCTGACCACAATGCTATGAGACTAGATATCAATTACAAGAAAAGATCTGTAAAAAATACAAACACATGGAGGCTAAACAATACACTACTTAATAACGAAGTGATCACTGAAGAAATCAAAGAGGAAATCAAAAAGTATTTAGAAACAAATGACAATGGAGACACGACGACCCAAAACCTATGGGATACAGCAAAAGCAGTTTTAAGAGGGAAGTTTATAGCAATACAATCATACCTTAAGAAACAGGAAACATCTCAAATAAACAACCTAACTTTGCACCTAAAGCAATTAGAGAAGGAAGAACAACCAAAAAAAGAACCCCAAATTTAGCAGAAGGAACGAAATCATAAATATCAGATCAGAAATAAATGAAAAAGAATTGAAGGAAACAATAGCAAAGATCAATAAAAGTAAAAGCGGGTTCTTTGAGAAGATAAACAAAATTGATAAACCATTAGCCAGACTCATCAAGAAAAAAAGGAAGAAGACTCAAATCAATAGAATTAGAAATGAAAAAGGGGAAGTAACAATGGACACTGCAGAAATACAAAATATTATGAGAGATTACTACAAGCAACTCTATGCCAATAAAATGGACAACCTGGAAGAAATGGACAAATTCTTAGAAATGCACAACCTTCTGAGACTGAACCAGGAAGAAATAGAAAATATGAACAGACCAATCACAAGCAATGAAATTGAAACTGTGATTAAAAATCTTCCAACAAACAAAAGCCCAGGACCAGATGGCTTCACAGGCGAATTCTATCAAACATTTAGAGAAGAGCTAACGTCTATCCTTCTCAAACTCTTCCAAGAGATATCAGAGGGAGAAACACTCCCAAACTCATTCTATGAGGCCACCATAACCCTGATGCCAAAATCAGACAAAGACGTCACAAAGAAAGAAAAATACAGGCCAATATCACTGATGAACATAGACGCAAAAATCCTCAACAAAATACTAGCAAACAGAATCCAACAGCACATTAAAAGGACCATACACCATGATCAAGTGGGGTTTATTCCAGGAATGCAAGGAATCTTCAATATACACAAATCAATCAACGTGAGACACCATATCAACAAACTGAAGGAGAAAAAACATATGATCATCTCAAAAGATGCAGAGAAAGCTTTTGACAAAATTCAACACCCATTTATGATTAAAACCCTGCAGGAAGTAGGCATAGAGAGAACTTTCCTCAATATAATAAGGGCAATATATGACAAACACACAGCCAGCATTGTTCTCAATGGAGAAAAACTGAAACCATTTCCACTAAGATCAGGAACAAGACAAGGTTGCCCACTGTCTCCACTCTGATTCAACCTAGTTTTGGAAGTTCCAGCCATAACAATCAGAGAAATAAAAGAAATAAAAGGAATCCAAATAGGAAAAGAAGAAGTAAAGCTGTCACTGTTTGCAGATGACATGATACTATACATAGAGAATACTAAGGATGCTACCAGAAAACTACTAGAACTAATCAATGAATTTGGTAAAGTAGCAGGATACAAAATTAATGCACAGAAATCTCTGGCATTCTTATACACTAATGATGAAAAATCTGAGAGGGAAATTAAGAAAACACTCCCATTTACCATTGCCACAAAAACAATAAAATATCTAGGAATAAACCTACCTAAGGAGACAAAAGACTTGTATGCAGAAAACTATAAGACACTGATGAAAGAATTTAAAGATGATACAAATAGGTGGAGAGATATACCATGTTCTTGGATTGGAAGAATCAACATTGTGAAAATGACTCTATTACCCAAAGCAATCTACAGATTCAATGCAATCCCTATCAAATTACCACTGACATTTTTTACAGAACTAGAACAAAGAATTTCACAATTTGTATGGAAACACGAAAGACCCTGAATAGCCAAAGCAATCTTGAGAACGAAAAATGGAGCTGGAGGAATCAGGCTCCCTGACTTCAGACTATACTACAAGGCCACAGTAATCAAGACAGTATGGTACTGGCACAAAAACAGAAATATAGATCAATGGAACAGGATAGAAAGCCCAGAGATAAACCCACACACATATGGTCACCTTATCTTTGATAAAGGAGGGACGGAAACACAGTGGAGAAAAGACAGCCTCTTCAATAAGTGGTGCTGGGAAAACTGGACAGCTACCTGTAGAAGTATGAAATTAGAACACTCCCTAACACCATACACAAAAATAAACTCAAAATGGGTTAAAGACCTAAATGTAAGGCCAGACACTATCAAACTCTTAGAGGAAAACATAGACAGAACACTCTATGACATCAATTACAGCAAGATGCTTTTTGATCTATCTCCTAGAGAAATGGAAATAATAACAAAAATAAACAAATGGGATCTACTGAAACTTAAAAACTTTTGCACAGCAAAGGATACCATAAACAAAACCAAAAGACAACCCTCAGAATGGGAGAAATATTTGCAAATCAAGCAACTGACAAATGATTAATCTCCAGAATTTATAAGCAACTCAGGCAGTTCAATAACAAAAAACAAACAACCCAATCCAAAAATGAGCAGAAGAACTAAATAGACATTTCTCCAAAGAAGATATACAGACTGCCAACAAACACATGAAAGAATGCTCAACATCATTAATCATTAGAGAAATGCAAATCAAAACTACAATGAGATATCACCTCATACCAGTCAGATTGGCTATCATCAAAATCTCTAGAAACAATAAATGCTGGAGAGGGTGTGGAGAAAAGGGAACCCTCTTGCACTGCTGGTGGGAATGTAAATTGATACAGCTGCTATGGAGAACAGTTTGGAGTTTCCTTAAAAAACTACAGATAGAATTACCATATGACCCAGCAATCCCACTATTAGGCATAGTTCAAACCATAATTCAAAAAGACTCATTTACCAAAATGTTTATTGCAACTCTATTTACGATAGCCAGGACATGGAAGCAACCTAAGTGTCCATCAACAGATGAATGTATAAATAAGATGTGGCACATATATACAATGGAATATTACTCAGCCATAAAAAGAAATGAAACTGAGTTATTTGTAATGAAGTGGATAGACCTGGGGTCTGTCATACAGAGTGAAGTAAGTCAGAAGAAGAAAAACAAATACCGTATGCTAACACATATTTATGGAATAAAAAAAAATGTCATGAAGAGATTAATGGTAGGACGGGAATAAAACACAGAACTACTAGAGCATGGACTTGAGGATATGGGGAGGGGGAAGGGTAAGCGTTGACGATGTGAGAGAGTGGCAGGGACATATACACACTACCAAATGTAAATTAGATAGCTAGTGGGAAGTTGCTGCATAGCACAGGGAGTTCACCTCTGTGCTTTGTGACCACCTAGAGGGGTGGGGTAGGGAGGGTGGGAGGGAGCGTGAGGAAAGAGGGAGGAGATATGGGAACATGTGTGTATGTGTAACTGATTCACTTTGTTGTAAAGGAGAAAATAACACACTATTGTAAAACAGTTATACTCAAATAAAGGTTTTAAAAAGATGCTTGAGGAGTAGGATGTGAAGCTCACCTTCTCCCACAAATACATCAAAAATACATCTACATGTCTAACGGTTCTTACAGAATATCTACTAAATGCTGGCAGAAGACCTCAGACTTCTGAAAGGGCAAGAAAATCTCCACATAATTGGGTAAGACAAAAGAAAAAAGAAAGAGGAAAAGGAATCTGGATGGCTGGATGGTACCTGCACCCCTGGGAGGGAACTGTGAAAGAGGAAATGTTCCTGTACACTGGGGTGTCCCCTCTGGCAGGGAGATCAGCCAAGACAGAGGGGGAGCTTTGGAGTCTTGGAGGAGAGTGCAGCAACTGGTTTGCAGCAGCCAGAACAGAGAGAAACCTGCACAGATGGTCAGTGCCACCACCCAGCTCTCCCCACCCTGAGATGTGTGTCCACCAGTGTGGGCAGGGACTGGGTGCTGAAGCTTGCACTTTGGAGATCAGACCTGGGGAGAGGATTGGGTTTGGCTGTGTGGAAACAGCCTGAAGGTGCTGGACTCTGGTCTGACCACAACTGAGGGTGTACACGAAGGGAGCCAAGGCCCACCTAAAAGGCCAGGCACCATTGTGTGTGGGGTGCCTGAGGGGAGGGATGGGACTCACCATTGCAGCCTTTTTCCTTGTGTTCACTTTCAGGAGACGGGACACTATTTACATGAGCTCTAGGAGCAGATGCGAGCCACTGCCTCTGTTGCAGGCTCCAGGAATGATCTTAAGCCGCCTCTGCTGCCATTGCAGACTCCAGGAGTGTATGCAAACCACTATTACTGCCTAGAGCCCCAGAAGCAGACAACAGATACGTCCTCTGCACACCTCCTATCAAGGGGATAATGACCAGCACATGCTGAGGAAAGAGGTGGCAGGTGTCTGTACTAAAAATGACCCTCACACACAAAATATTAAACCCACACAAGCTATGCAGGGACTCTCCCACATATAAATAAACCTCCAAGACCACAGTATATAATCATTTCTCCTAAACTCATAAAGTAAGATAAATATAAATCAAATGAGGAAGCAAAGGAACCATTCCCAGCTGAGAGGTGAAGAGAATTCCCCTGAAAGAACAGTGAAAGAGGTCTCTTCAGTCTAATAGACACTGATTTCAAAAACCAAATAATGAAAATACTGAAGGAATTAAGAAAGGCTATCAATAGAAATGCAGAATACTGTAAAAATGACTAGAAACTATAAAGGGAGCCAAGGAAAATTAGAAAACTCATTTGCCAAGAGGAAAGCTGAGCTAAAGGCAATGAATAATGCAGAAGCACAAATAAGTGATCTGGATGATAGAATAATGGAAATCACCAAATCAGAACAACAGACAGAAAGCTGAATTTAAAAAAAACAAAGCAACATACGACACCTATGAGATAATATAAAGTGTGCCAATCTATGCATAATAGAGATCCCAGAAGGGGAAGAAAGAGAAAGGGGGATTGAAAATGTATTTGAAAAAATTATGGCTGAAAACCTCCCAAACCTAAAGAGGGAACAGAAATCCATGTACAGAGATCATAGGAGGTCCCAAACAAGATGAACCTAAACAGACTTATACCAAGATATAATTAAAATGACAAAAGGTAAAGGTAAAGAGGATTCTAAAGGCAGCAAGAGAAAAACAGAATTAATTACAATGGAACCTGCATAAGCCTATTAGCTGATTTCTCTACAGAAACATTGCAGGCCAAATAGGAGTGGTAAGATATATTCAAAATCCTGAAAGGAATAATATGCAACCTAGAATACTCTAACCAGCAAGATTGTCATCTCGAAAAACAGGGTAACCAGAAATCAACCACAAATCAAAAATATACAATAAAGTCATGAAAACCAAAAATAATAAAACACAAACATAAAATAAAAGGAAATCAAAAAGCCACAAAAACAAAAAGAAAAAATAAAGGAACAAAGAAGAAACACAGAATCAACTGGAAAACAAGGTTTAAAATGGCAATAAATACGTATCTATCAATAATTACCTGAAATGTGAATGGACTAAACACTCCAATCAAAAGACATAAGGTGGCAGATTGGGGGAAAAAAAAGAAAAAAGAACCTACCATATACTGCATACAAGAGATCCACTTTAGGACAAAGGACACACATAGATTGAAAGTGAGGGGATGGAAAAGATATTTCATGCAAATGGAAATGACAAGAAAGTAGGGATTGCTATACTATCAGACAAAATAGACTTTAAAACAAAGGTCATAAAGAAATAAAGAAGGACACTATATAATGGTAGAAGGATCAATACAAGAATAGGATTTTACACTCATCAACATATATGCACCTAATATACTAGGGCACCCAATACATAAAACAAACACTAACAGACATAAAGGGAGAAATTGACAAGAATACAATAATAGTAGGAGACTTTAACACCCCACTCACATCAATGGACAGATCTTCTAGACAGAAAATCAATAAGGCAACAGAAATCCTAAATGATAAAATAGAATAGTTAGACTTAGTTGATATTTTCAGGACATAACATCCCCCCCCAAAAAAATACACATTCATTTCAAGTTCACATGGAACATTCTCTAGGATTGACCACATACTAGGGCACAAAACCAAAACAAGTCTCAACAAATTTAAGAAAATATCTCAGAATCTTTTCTGACCCACAATAGCATGAAACTAGAAATCAACCACAGAAGAAGAAATGAAAAAAAAAAAAGCAAAATGATTACATGGAGACTAAACAGCATATTACTAAAAAACCAATGGGTCAGTGATGAAATCAAAGAATAAATTAAAAAATACCTTGAGACAAATGACAATGAAAACACAATTATACATAATCTATGAGATGTAGCAAAAGCAGTTCTTAAGTGGAAAGTTCATAGTGATACAGGTCTTCTTCAGAAAACAAGAAAAATCTCAAATAAACAACCTAACATACCATTTAAAAGAATTAGAAAAAGAACAAACAAAACCTAAAGTAAGCAGAGGAAGGAAACAATAAAGATCAGAGAGGAAATAAAATAGAGATTAAAATTGAATCAAGAAAAATAGATAATTTGAACAGGCTGATCACTAGAAATGAAATAGAATCTGTAATTTTAAAACAAAAACAAAACCAAAAAACCTCCCTACAAACAAAAGTCCAGGACCAGATGGCTTCACAACAAATTCTACCAAAGGTACAAAGGAGGACTTATACCGATCCTTCTCAAACTCTTCCAAAAGATTGAAGAGGAAGGAACACTCCCAAAGGTATTTTATGAAGCCATCATCACTCTGATACCAAAACCAGACAAAGATGCTACCAAAAAAGAAAATTGCAGGCCAATATCTTTGGTGAATATACATGCAAAAATTCTCAACATTAGCAAACCAAATCCAATAACACATAAAAAACATCATACACTGTGACGAAGTGGGATTCATCCCAAGTTCACAAGTATGGTTCAACATACACAAATCAATCAATGTGATACACCTCATAAACAAAAGAAAAGACAAAAATCGCATGATCATCTTGATAGATGCAGAGAAGACATTTGGTAATATTCAACCTATATTCGTGATAAAAACCCTTATGAAAGTGTTTATAGAGGGAACATATCTCAACATAATAAAAGTTATTTATGACAAACTCACAGCCAGTGTAACACTCAATGGTGAAAAGGTGAAATCCTTCCTGATAAAATCTGGAACAAGACAAGGATGCCCACTCCCATCTCTTCTATTGAGCATAGTACTGGAAGTTCTAGCCACAGTAATCAGACAAAAATTTTAAAAATTAAAAAAAATAAAATAAAAGGTAACCAAATTGGAAGGCAAGAGGTAAAATTGTCACTTTATGCAGATGACATGGTACTATATAGAGAAAACTCTAAAGACTCCACACAAAAACTACAGAACTGATAAATATGGCAAGGTAGCAGGTTACAAGATTTACATCCAGAAATTGGTTGCATTTCTTTACACTAACAATGAAATATCAGAAAGGGAATGTAAAAAACAATTATTTTTAAAAACACATCCCCCAAAATAAAACACTTATGAACAAACTCAACCTAGGAGGTGAAAGACTTGCTCAGAACTAGAAAACATTAATAAATGAAATTGAAGATGATTCAAAGAAATGGAAAGATATCCCATGTTCTTGGATTGGAAGAATTAATATTGTTAAAATGGCCATACTACCCAAAACAATTTACAGATTAAATGCAATCCCTATCAAATTACCAATGATATTGGTAACTAGAACAAATAATCCTAAAATTTATATGGAATCATAAAAGGCCCAGAATTGCCAAAGCAATCCTGAAGAAAAAGAACAAAGCAGAAGGCATAACCCTCCCTGACTTCAGATGATACTACAAAGCTATATTAGTCAAAACAGCATGGTATGGGAACAAAAGCAGACATATGAATCAATGGAACAGAATAGAGAGCCCAGAAAGAAACCCACATACCTACAGTCCGTTAATCTTTGACAAATGAGACAAGAATATATAATGGAAAAAGACAGTCTCTTCAGAAAGTGGTGTTGGGAAAGTTGGACAGGCACATGTAAATCAATGAACTTAGAGCATGTCCTCACACCATACACAAAAATAAACTCAAAATGGCTTTAAAGACTTAAACATAAAATATGACACCATAAAAATCCTAGAAGACATCATTGGCAAAATAATCTCTGACAAAAATTGTAGCAATTTTTTCTTAGGTCAATCTCCCAAGGCAATGGAAATAAAACCAAAAATAAACAAATGGGATCTAATCAAACTTACAAGCTTTTGCACAGCAAAGGAAATCATAGACAAAATGAAAAGACAACTTACAGAATGGGAGAAAATATTTACAAATGATGTGACAGACAAGGGCTTAATTTTCAAAATATACAAACAGCTCATACAATTCAACAACAAAAATATAAGTCAGTTGAAAAATGGGCAGAAGACATAAATAGACATTTCTCCAAATAAAGAATACAGGTGACCAATAGGCATGTAAAAAATGCTCAACATCGCTAATAATTAGAGAGATACAAATCAAAACTACAATGAGGTACCACCTCACACTGGTCAAAATGACCATCATTAAAAAGTCTACAAAAAACAGATTTAAAAAATGATATACAGATAGTGTCTAAGGAATCTATGTCATAAAAGAAAAGAAGTTACTCTTCTAAAGAGAAACTGGAAGATAAAAATATATGCCTGTAAGACACCTGAGAGTGCAGTTTGAAAATCAGAGTGGAAATAGTTTGTATTCCATGACTGTATTCATAAAAATTGTAAGCATGATTACATAGACTAGAAACATATTACACAGGAATAAGATACTACATATATTTAAATTTTTTAAAAGTCCACAAATAACAAATGCTGTAGAGTGTATGGTGGGAATGTAAGTTGGTGCAGCCACTGTGGAAAACAGTACGAAGTTTCCTCAGAAAACTAAAAATAGAATTACCGTATGGTCCAGCAATCCCACTCCTGGACATATATTGAGACAGAACTATAATTCAAAAGGATTACATTCACCCCTATGTTCACCACAGCATTATTCACCATAGCCAAGACATTGAAACAACCTAAATGTCCACTGACAGATGAATGGATAAAGAAGATGTGGTATACATATACAATGCAATACTACTCAGCCATAAAAATGAATGAAATAATACCATTTGCAGCAACATGGATTCAACTAGAGAGTATAATGCTAAATGAAGTAAGTCAGAAGGAGAAAGACATATATCATATGATATCACTTATATGTGGAATTGAAAATATGAAACAGATGAACCTGTCTATGAAACAGAAACAGACTCAGAGAACAGACTCATGGTTGCCAAGGGGGAAGGGGATGGGGGAAGGGTTGGAGTGGGAGGCTGGGGTTAGAAGATATAAGCTATTATATATAGAATGGATAAACAACATCTTACTGTAGAGCAACAGTAAACTATATTTAATATCCTATGATAAACCATAATGGAAAAGAATATAAAAAGAATGTATATATATAAATATATATTTATATAAATATATATAAAACTAAATCACTTTTCTGTACAGCAGAAATTAACACAACAGTGTAAAACAACTATACATCAATAAAAAATTTAAAAAGAAGGAGCTACACCAAAAAAAGTGAGACTCAGACTGTTAAATAAGATGTTCAATCTTGCAGCATGTTTAGAGAGTTTCTGACTCTGAAGCCAATGTTCTTAACAATTATAGTATTTATATGTGTGTGCTGGTATGAGGGGTGCTGGGAAGGGTGAAGGGAATGACTTAATACTCTTTAGATAAAGATAACTGAAAGTGTTTGGAGTTGGAGGCTAGCATTTATAAAGCTGCTTTATCTTTTACAAAGACCATTCACTTTCTTTTCTGTGAATATGAGCCTTCTGTCTCTAAGTGACTGAGAAATGGGAGGTAGGATGGGCATGGTATGTTTGGAGAACTGAGTACTTCAAATAAGACTGGAATGGTAAGTTTGAGAGGACAGGCACAAGGCCTCCTTGTCTGCTGCTGAGTCACAAGCACATGGCACATAGTAGACACTTGATGGATCTTAATGGAATAAAATGTGGCAAGTTATAGAACAGGGCATTGAAAAGAAAGGCTAGTGCATACATGTTCAGGAATCTGGAATTCAGGCAACAAAATATCCAGACCTACAATGTCTTATGGGTACACTTACTAAATTCTGATTATTCTTCTGAGCTCTACTTGGATGATAATTTTTTAAAAAACATTTTATGTATCATGACACTTTACTGCTAAAGACTTCTGCACACATCTTTTTTATAAAATTAACAACTGTATTGAGGCACAAGTGATATATAAAAAACTGTGCATATTTAATGTATACAATTTGATGAGCATTTGGACATATGCATATACCCATGAAACCACCATTCAATCAAGGTAATAAGCATACCATCACCTCCAAAAACAATCTTATGGAACATAATAATTTACATACAGTACTAATTATTTGAGTAGCTGTTGGAAGAGTCAGAATAATGGAAGGAATGGTCATGTGGACAGTGATAAACTGCTATATGAATTGCTGACTAAATTATAACCTAAGGCAAAGACAGTATAACTGAGCTTTTGGATGTATTAAAAAAATAATTAAGAAAGATCATTAATATTCAGGTTTTATCAAACATAAAAGCAGTCTCAGAAAATATTAAAGAATAATGTTAAATATGTTTACTTTCTCCAGCTCCCCACCACCTCTGCCATACACTAATATTTGGCCACTTTGCTCTCCCAAAACCTGAGATAATATTGTCCCTTGACCATACATATTTTTAAACAAATAGCAATTTGAGAATTTTAGTTGAGAAATTATTATCCCCAGAACTCATGGGAATAAGGTCCCCAATATTTCTTTAGTGGTTAGGCCATTGGTGATGTCAAATTATTTTAGACCCTTGACTAGGTCAGAAGTGATTTTCCAAATTACTTAAACAAATTCCACTTCTGGAGGAAAAACAACAACAACAAAAAAAGATACTCTCTTTTCTTTAAGACTTCATTTTTTAGACTAGTTACATAGAAAATAGAGAAGAAAGTATGGATATTTACCATATATCACCTCTCCCACACATCCATAGCCTCCTCCATGATCAATATCCCCCACCAGTTATATTCTATGAGTTTGGACAAATGCATAATGACCTGTATCCACCAATATAGTATCACACAGAGTATTTTGACTGCCCTAAAAATCCTCTGTGCTATGCCTATTCATCCCCTCACCCCACCCCTGTCAGCCACTGATCTTTTCACTGTCTCCATAGTTTTGCCTTTTCCAGAATGTCATAGAGATGAAATCATATAGTATGCAACCTTTTCAGAGTAGATTCTTTCACTTAGTAATATGCATTCAAGCTTCTTCCATGTCTTTTGATGGCTTAATAGCACCTTTATTTTTAGCACTGAATACTATTTCATTTCCTGAATGTATAATAGTTTATTTATCCATTCACCTACTAAAAGACATCTAGATTACTTTCAAGTTTTGAGAATTATGAATTAAGTAGCTATAAATACCCATGTACAGGGTTTTGTGTAGACATAAGCTTTAAACTCTTTCAGGTAAATACCAAAGAGTGTGATTGCTGGATTGGTATGTTTAGTTTTGTAAGAAACAAGCAAACTGCCTTCCAAAGTAATGCATCATTTTGCATTCCTACCAGCAATGAATGAGAGTTCCTGTTTCTCCACATCCTTGCCAGCATTTGGTGTTGTCAGTGTTCTGGATTTTGACCTTTCCAGTAGGTATGTAGTGGTCTCTCATTTCTTTTTAAGTTATATTTCCCTGATGATGTGTGTGGAACTTATTTTCATATGCTTATTTGCCATCTCAATATCTGCTTCAGTGAGGTGTCTGTTAAGGTCTCTGTCCCATTTTTTAATTGGGTTGTTTGTTTTCTTATTGTTGAATTTTAAGGGTTCTTTGTATATTTGGATAACAGTCTTTATCGTATTTTCTCCCAGTCTATGGCTTTTCTTAGCATTTTCTTGACATTGTCTTTTGCAAAGCAGATTTTCTTATTTTAATGAAGTCCAGTTTATCAATTATTTATTTCATGGCCAAGGAGACAGAACTACAAAGTAGCTATTAGTTCTTATTGAAGATATTGGTGTGACTGTCAGAACTAGAAAATATATTTGTATTTAAATGACCATAAGGGTTTCAGTTTTCTTATGTAAAAGACAGCACCGGGATAGGAAGCTGCTGGCATTGCTTCAGTGGCTCAAGAATATCAGTTTGAAATTCTCTTCAGCTGTCTGTTCTTTTCCCTTGTGCTGACAAAGTGGCAGTTCAGCTACAGCCATTATGTTTATGTTCCTGGCAGCATAAAGAATCAATGAAAGAGTAGAGGAAAGAGTGGTTCTAAATTGCTATCCAAAAGAATTATTGTTTTCTCATTACACAAGCAATTAAATATCTTCTGTATATTGAGCATAAACATGATTTAATGATTATGTTTAAGTGGACAGTGGTCTTAAGATACCAGATATTAATTATTAGAGAAAGATATGTGGAAAGTGTGACTGAATCTAGTAATTGGCCATAATCCTGTTTCCTCTTCTTACTGTTTCTGCAGCCAGATCCCTTTGATCAGCTTCCCTTGGCATTAAGTGTGGTCATATGTGCATGTTACAGCTAGTGGAAGTTGCCCAGAAGTGATATGTGCCATTTCTCAGGCTGGACCATTCAATTGTTCCATGCAGACTCATCATGTTGTTTACCCTGCCCTCCCCACCCCCAACTGTTGCAGCAACTTGGTGCTTCTAGGCAATGGGGAAGCCACATGATTGAAAGAGCCATCTGTAGATAAGAAACACTGACACTGGTCTCTTAAGTGAGCAAGGCATTGACATTCATTATGTTAAGACTTAAATTTGGGGGTTTTCCAATTAGAACATTTATAGCATGCAGAAACGGATACGTTTGGAAAAGTGCAGGAAGATAAGAAGAGCTCAGTTGCAGTCATGTTTGGCCTTGGCCCAGCCTTCTGTACAGTCATGATTAGAGGGCAGCCCTCTAAGTCAAGACTGGTGATGTTCACACAAGTGGGAACAGATCTTGGAATACGTGAATGTTCCTGCTCAGTTCAGTACATGCAGAGCTCTCAAGTTTGTCTGATGAAGCTTTCTCTAAAAATTAGTTCATGTTCACAACCATTTATTTTTTTTGTTGTTCCAAGGCTTCTCTTTATTTATTTTTAAAAATTTTATTGGAGTATAGTTGCTTTACAATGTTGTGTTAGTTTCTACTGTACAGTGATGTGAGTCAGCTATATGTATACATATATTCCCCTATTTTTTGGATTTCCTTCCCATTTAGGTCACCACAGAGCACTGAGTAGAGTTCTCTCTGCTATACAGTAGGTTCTCATTAGTTTCCTATTTTATACATAGTATCAATAGTGTATATATGTCAATCCCAATCTCCCAATTCATCCTACTCCCCCCTTTCCCCCTTGGTATCCATACATTTGTTCTCTGTGTCTCTATTTCTGCTTTGTAAATAAGATCGTCTATACCATTTTTTTCAGATTCCACATATATGCCTTAATATACGATATTCGTTTTTTTCTTTCTGACTTACTTCACTCTGTATAACAGTCTAGGTCCATCCACATCTCTACAAACAATCTTTCAAATAAATTAATACATAAGGATAGTTCAGTTGGATTTTCCAGGTCAAGGACCTAGACAATCAAAATCTATGAATAGATAAAAGTTTATCTATCAATTTTGTCAAATAGATATTTTGCAAAGTGCACCACCAGGGAAGCCTAATGTGCCTTTCCTGATCCATTAAAATAGCTCTACAGTTAGCTCATTATATACCAGGTGGAACCACTTTAACTAGATCCATCTCTGGAATTCACAACTGATGCAAATTCTGGGCCTTATTCCACTGTCTTCATTTAAGAAAATAAATTATAGCCTGTAATAGTGGAGGGGATGATTATCAGTGGGATATTTGTCCCCAGTCTACAAAAGATACAGTGAAATATGACATAACACAAAAGTCAGGAGCGGAGCAAGAAGGGGTCTAACAGTGAAAAGCTTTTATTATGTGAATACATTGAGAACTCATTTGCAAGCTGCCAATAGATCAATAAAACACTGTTAGGTCTAATCTTAAGATATGTAGTCAAGTTTTCTTGATCGTTTATTATAGATATATAGGTTAGAATTAATCCACATATCAATCTGATATCAATTCCATTTGTCTATGGTTCAGTTATCATTCCTCTCATATTGTAAAGCTGGACTGTATGTGCTAGCCACGTGTGGCTACTGAGCACTTGACAGGTGACTTTCGGAACTGACATGTGCTGTCAATGTAAAATATACACTGGATATTGAAGAGGTGTGAAGTAGAAATGTAACATTTCTCATTAGTAATTTTATATTGATTATATGTTTAAATTATATTTTGGATATGTTCAATTAAATAAAACATTAAAATTACTTTTATCTGTTTCTTTTACTTTTTAGATATGGCTACTAGATAATTTAAAATTACATATGTGACACACATGGCTAATATTACATTTTTATTGAATACCACTGCTCTAAATTTCCCTCTTCTCCCTGTCCAGCTACTTATAAGTATTTTGGGTAATAAGTAGAATGGAATGAGATGATGTGTATCAATGGCTCACTATAACTTCATTTGTCTCATGGAAATAAATAACTCAAAAAATTGCCCCATTAATAGATGGGGTGTTTTCTATTTGTAGAAAACAAGATCAGACATTTCAACAAGGGTCTTTGATTTGACCTCTAATGTGACTGAATCCATATTTAGACAGAAGTTTCAATTGCCATATTAAAACATATTATAAAAAAAGCATATTATCATGTTTAAATGTGATTTGCCACAATCATTATAAGACAATTTTAGAATATCATTTCAGATCAAAAATGGACATTGAAATTGCATGCAAAATATTTATTGTACTGTATTATCAAGGAACATCCTTAAGTAACCAGACTCTTTTGCATTTTTTGTTATGCATCCCTGGAGTGTCAACCTTATCCTTAGACTAGTTTCCCTGTTATTATAAGGTGGCTGCAGTATTCCAGGAGACATCTATACCCAGGAAAAGAAATAAGCCACTGGAAGAAAAGTGTCCATCTTTTTGGGAGGTTTCATTTTGAGCAATTAAACGTTTAGCAGAATCCATGTGGTAGGATTTCACATTTCATTAGTTGGAATTGTGTCAAATGCTCATGACTAAACCAGTCACTGCCAAGGAAGATGGAATAATTACAGACAGCTGGGAAATGTCAGAATCCATTGTCAAAGGATGCAGTCCACCTACTCAAAAGCACATAGCCTTGTGAAGGAGGGAAGATAACTGACCAAATCAGTGTTTTGAAAATAAGGAAGAAGGAAAGATAGGTACGTGGAGATGGATATTGGGTAGATAATCATGAGTGAGTGCTAAAACTGCAACTGAAACTTTTTATGATAAACATTTTGAGTCTTAAATTATGAATGCCAATATTCATTGCAAACTAATTTCAGATATATGGTACCAAAATTAGGACAGTCCTGTTTTTTTAAAAAATGAAGCATGGTTTTTCAAGGACCCTGATTTCTTGTTTTTAAACAAAATTAAGCAGTTTGATACTGAAATATTTTAGTAGTTTTAAAATCAACCATTAAATATTATACCCAAAATTTTACAAAGTCATATCTTGATAATATGAGCAAACTGATACAAAACAAACAAAAGATCACAGAGGCCTTGATTCCTAGCTGTTATTTCCTCTTGTTTGCATGGTGCTTAATGTATTTCTCAGAGTTCAAGTGCCCTAGCAAATCAGTTCCAATCCCGTTTTCTTGAAGATTTTGACTTCGCTTTGCAACTCTAATCATTTTGCTCAGTGTTTCGCACGTTATATCATACAAACATGTATTTGATCAACAATTAATATGATTAGAAATCCAAATAATTTGAATTTACATGATCCAGTCCAGATTCTTTCATTTTACAGATGATAAAACAGGTATAAGTGTCACACATATACTTAGTAATATCTATTCATATATTCAGTCAAAAAATATTCAGTGAGTGCCTACAAGGTATGCACTGGAGTGTCACTGAAGAAGATGAAAAACGTTATGATAGTTTTTACAGGTGGGTGGTGAGGAGAGACAGAGAACAATCAGGAAGTAAAAATTAGATAGTTACCAAGAAAACAAGATAAAGAAAATAGAAACAACGTGAATAGGGCATTAGATGATCTCTTAGACCTCAAGGAGGAGAAATGCCAGACCATGTTAAAGGAATGAAAGAGAACAGTCTTGGCAGAGGGAACAAGAAGATCAAAGACCCAGAGGCCAGAAAAATGCTTGGTCTGTTCAAGGAAATCACAGAAGTCAGCGTAACTGAAGGAAGTAGACTGGTCAAGTGGAGAGTCATCTAAACTACTGTCTGGAATGGAGGTTAGGGGCAGACCATGAAAAGCCTTTCTAAGAATTTTATTTTAAGAGTACTCTAAAGATATTAGAGGGTTTAAGCAGGAGAAGGAATCATCTGATTTATATTCTTAAAAGATTACTCTAGCTTAGCTGTTATGTTGAAATGAATTAAAGAGTGGCATAAATGGAAATTAAAAAATCAGTTATGAGGCTATTGCAGTAGGCCAGGTGTAATAGGTTGGTAGCTGTGTAAGTTAGAAAAAAAAATTGTTGCACTCATGATATTTTTAAAAGATAGAGCTTACAGGATTTATTGATGGATTAAAACGTACGAAAAAAATGAAGAGGTAAATGATATTCTAGTTTTCTGGAATTATAGAGATGGATAAGACGGTGTAAGAATCAAGGGCATGGAAACATTCCTAATATGTAGAAGCCCATGACAGAGCCAAGTGTAGATGACAATTGGCAATTGAACATATGAATCTCTGTACTGATAGAGGGGAAGAGGCTCAGATCAAAACCCTCAGATATGTCACATTCATTAGAGATTGGGCAGAGAGCAGGTCAGTCCAGGAGACTAAGAAAGAGAAGCCAGTGATGTAGAAAATAGGAGAGTGTGATACCTATCACCAAGAGAAGAGAGATTGATTTCAACAGGTGGGAATATTGATCTGATAACATAAAGTTTCATTCTAACAGTTTACAGGTCAAATTCAGTAGACTGGAAAGACATAAGCCAATTACAGTAGACTGAAGAATACTGGTTAGGATGTAGAGACAATATGTGAAGACAATTTTTTTTCAAGATGTGGAATTTTTAAAAAAGTAGAGAATTGTGGCCACAATTAGAAAAAAATTCTGAATGAAAAATAATGAGAGAAATGTACTTTACATGCAGTTCAGTCTTGATTCTATTACAACACAAGGCTTCAGGAATAATCTTCATGTTGTTGTTCTTGGATAAACCAAAAGCTTCTTATTCTCAGCTTCCCAGTATGTAAGTGGAGAAATCATTTATTTCTTGAGCCAATATTTGATTAAATATTATATGCTGCACCATGGATTGGTATAGGTGTACAACAATGAAGAGGACAATCCCCATTCTCAAAAAGCTAAAAAGTAGTGAGAGAAATAAGCAAGTAAACAGATGATATGAATAGTGTACATACATCCTTAAGTGCAGAATGGTACTGTAATCTATGTGAAGTGGCCATTAGACTTTGCAGGTCAGGGTAACTTCCTAATCCTACCATATATAAGCACGATGAAGCCTGAGAATTAGGAGACATTAACAAGGAAAAAGATATATGTGGAAGAGGACAATGTAGAGGGGAAGGTATACATTCAGAGGTAAGAAGATTCAAAGAAGCTTTTCCTGTAACATGACCTGGAGAGGGCAGTGGGATTGGATGAATTCCCAACATATTAGTATGGCTGGAGCACAAGCTAGGAGGTGTGGAGTGATGAAAATGGGATTCCAAAAGGAAACTGTGCTTGTGTGAATGTATCTTTCTGTGTTGGAGGCCCTGAGGTAGCTATAATTGGGGGCTGGTCTTGTATGACAGAGAAAGGAAGGAAGAAGGCAGAGGGTCAATATGGAGCAAGGCAGAGATAGCGCCATTATTAGAGGTTTTGGACTTTACACAAAAGACCCTTTAAACTAATGTTAAAATAACACCAAATCCACCTTCCTTCATTAGATATTTTGAAATAGCTTTGTAAATGTAAAGCATTACATTAAGCTTACATGACATAAGACATGGGGGAGAAATTGGTGTTAAATATTGAAATTATAGATTCCCTTAAACACTCTTGCCCACTGGCTCAACATTTGGAAAGTGAGGTAATACTTGCAGGAAATGCAGTTTTACTATTTTAATAAAATATAGTAAGTTTTCATTATTCTTCATCATTATACTATACTACATAGAAATGTATATCACCAAAAATATATCCTACACCTATGAAACACTAACTTCTATATTTTTTCTGGAAAAAACAGAAACAACAAAAAAAGCATATACCTTATGGACATTATATGCTATTAAGATTTCTACTAATATCTAATATGCTCTTTCCTTTATAATTATTTCCTAAGATGTGAAATTTCACTTCAACAAGATCAAAGTCTATTAAGCAGACTAGATAGAAATGAATGTATTAAAAATGAAGTACAATATATCCAAATAATAAGCATCTCTATTTATAGTATGACATTTTTCATTTATATATTTCCATTATTTTTAAACATAAAAAGAGTCTTAGTAACAAATTTCTCCATCCGAAAAATCAGAGAAATAAAAATAAAACCACCAACTTTAATCCATGTCATATAAAAATTATTACTTAACGTAAAAACTCAGGAATAGATTTTCATCTTTCACAGTAAATGTATCTAAAGGAAGTAAACTATGAAAAATCTTGAGTTGTTTTTTTCTATGAAAAATAGAATTTACCTGGTACTAGTTATCTTAAAAAGCTGATTTTGAAACTTATGGAATTCATAAAAATCCTAGAAAAGTTTAGTAAAACCTTTAATTATTTTGCATGACGAATGCCAAGTTTAGAAATAAATGTAGAAAAGATTTTATATATGGTAACTATACAGTATAATTTCTTGTTTATTTTGTTGAAAGAAACATTTATGTGCTAATGAATTCTACTTCAATAGAATTCTATATTTTAAAAACATCTAGTTTATTTACTAAAGTGTAAGTTGTTCCTGAATCAACCAATATCCCCAGATCCACAAGATTTGAAGCATTCTTTTCCAAAGGATAAATTAAAGGCTTCATCATGGAGTGAAATGAAAACCCCAACAGGTTTTATAAATAATTAATAATAATGTCTTAGACTGATATTTACCATTTACAAGACTATTTTTTATATATGAATTCTATATCTTCACAGCAATCCTATGCTAAAACATTAATATAATATTAATTGTTACACACGACAAAACTGACATGAGAATTTAAGTAACTTGTGAATATCACAGAGTGATGTGTCATACGTAGGGTTGTTTGATAAAACATAGGTTACCCAGCCCAATAAATTTGAATTTCAGATAAATAATGATAATTTTTCATATAAATATGTTCCAAATATTCCACTTAATGTAATTAGATTTCAAAATATTCATTGATTATCTGAAACTCAATTTTAAGTTGATATCCTGCATTTTTATTTGCTAAATCTGGAAACTCTTAGTGGAACAGAGATTTCTATCTGTTCTGTCTACCCTCAGAGGTTGTACTCTTTCCCATTACCCTGAACCATTAGTCTCTGTATCAGCTAAAACCTTGATTAAAAAAAAAAAAACAACCTACAGGCAAGAGTACTTGAAATCAAATAATCAAATACTGGGCAAGAATAACTTGAAGACAAAATATACAGCACAAAAATTCTTCATTTGCACATTCATTATTACCATCATTAACATGGTTGTATGTGCCAGGCCCTATGCTTCTTGCTCTATGTACATTAATATATTTAAATATTGGAAATTTTGTTTCCATTTAACAGTGAGATTCAGAGAGGTTAAGATGCTCTTCGAGTGTCACATAGCTGGAGAGTGGTTTGAAGCCAAAGCAAATGTTCTCATGATGAAACTTAAGTTGCAGTTTGTACCAGGTAATGCCACCAGCCACTTGTCAGACTTTAGCATACATCAGAATCACCCTAACAAGTGTATCATAATAAACCAAAGGTGGGCTAGTTAATACACAGATTGCTAAGCCCCACCTCCAGAGTTTCTGACTCACTTGTCCTGCTGTGGGACTCAGGAATTTACATCTCTAACAAGTCCCAATATGATTCTCAAGATGCTGATCTGGAGATTTTTTTTCTTTGAGAACCACGTGTTGGATGCAATTCTGTCTCAGGGTTTGACTTAGTCCATTTGGGTTGCTACAACAGGATACCATTGACTGGATGTCTTATAAACAACAGAAACTTATTTTTCACAATTCTGGAAGCTGGACAATCTAAGATCAAGGCTCCAGAAGATTCTGTGTCTGGTAAGTGCTTGCTTCCTGGTTGTTAGGTGGCTGTTTTCTCCTTGTGTTCTCACATGACAGAAGGGTGAGAGCCCTCTGGGGTGTCTTTTAAGAGGTCACTAATTCCTTTCTTATGACCCTCAAGACCAGTCACCTCTCAAATGCCCTACCTCTTAATATCATTACACTGGGGAGTAGGTTTCAACATATGAATTTTGGAGGAACACATCCAGTCATAATAGGACTTTTCCTATTAACTCTGCAAATGTAAATGAAATGAAGTTTAAAAAAATAGAAGTTGTAAGAAGAAGATAAACAGTACCTTTGAGAAGATGACAGAGAGCAGTAGGGTAAACATCTAAGAAGCTTTGTGGTAACTACATGACATTTTAAGATGGTTTAAGTGGGACTCAGAGAGAATAAGCACAACAGCCAATTTATGGGTCAGAGAGATCCAATTCAGGGACTGAGAAGAAATTAGTTTATTACTAATTTTATATGTTATACTTGTAAGCTGGTTCTCCTTCTAGAAAATAATGTAGAAGGATTTAAGGACTCTTTTTTCTTCACTTTGGCTTTTTGGGGGTAAGGTTTTCCTCTTCAGCATAAAATAAAACATCTACAAAGCCCATCAGGTATTAACAATTGTTTCTGGTATTAGATTAAACTTCCCCTCAAGCAATTTAGGGTTGTGTAAAAAGAAGATTGAGGATATATCAGAAGCTTTGACCCAGCAATTCCCTTTTTTCCTAAAGGAAGTTGATATGAAAATTATTAAATTTTGACAGAATATAGACATTAGTCACAACATTGGTTCTCATAGAGGCAATTGGGAACAAGCTAGATGGAACTCCTTCCCAAGGCACCTCTTATATAATCCTCCCTGCATTCCACTTGCCAGATCTGTTGGTCTTCTCACTTTTCTAAACTGGCCAATCTCCTCTTCACCTCACAGCCCCACAGTCTGTCTCCTGCCCATTTCTCACATGTCACCTTAAATGAGACTGCTCTGTGTTTTTTCTATTTCATATACTTATTATAATTACTTATATGTGCATGTTGTTGACTTATGTATAAATGTTTAGCTCCAATCTGTAATCTCCAGGAGGATAGTGGTCAACTGTGCTTGCTCAGCAGGTTTCAAACAATGCCTAGCACTTAGTAAGCAATAAGAATTTACTAAATGAATCAGTGGATAAACTCCTTTCTAGATTCTGCCTTATAAATTTTATTTTTATGAATTCTGTAAAATTTCAAGGATATTTGCCACAAAAAATACCACATATTGTCTGATGTCTGGTGATTCTATGCAATTGCTATCTTATAGAAGCCATGCTATTAAATTCTGATTTTTCTTAAAATGATTTAAACTGGAACCTCTATTTGCCTGTTAAATTTTCATTAACCTCACTAATCAAAGAGAATGCAAACGTTATCTTCCAGGCAAAAATCCTTTGAAAATTCAAATGAAAAGGGAAGATGTGCATTGTATTATATGCATTTTTAGGTCAATGCCTTAGGCATATGCAGGGATTATATTTTATTTCACCATACACTTGAATTTGTTAATTAATTGAAAAATTTTAAATTATCCCTGAATAGGGATACAAATACATCTCCTAAACAAACAAACAGTGTTCATGTGAAAGCACTAGAAAATACTCTAACTTAAGGTATTTTTCAGTAAAACAATCAAATACCCTGCAATAACAATTAGAAGCCTGGGTTGTTTTGGACCATTCAGTGACTCTCCATGCTTGGACATATTGTTCTATGCTTATAGTTATAGTGTTATGTGTTTTTTTAATGACATTCAGTTCACTCTTTGTTGACACTATTGCACTTATAAAACTTTGATGCTTATACATCCCTGTAATGTTTAATCTAAGGCCTTGCTCATGGCAAATCCTTTGAAGTATCTTTAAAACTAGCCTGAAAAATGGAAGAAAAATTTTAGGGGGTTGAGATTTATTTGTATGTTTGCAGTATTTGAGTGTAAACTTGTGACAGTGACTGTATTTTATTTTATTAGTTGTATCTGTAAGGTTCAATCAGAGAAACAGAACCAGCAGAAGATACATATTAAAAGATGTATTATAAGGAATTGGCTTACATGATCACATGATTGTTGTAACCACGTAGGTATGTCCAAAAACCACAAGGCCGGCTGTCAGGAAGAGTAGGCTGGAACTCTGGGCCACAGGATCAAGCTGCAATCTATAGGCTGAATTTCTTCTTCTTCAGGGAAACATTAGTTCTCTTAAGTCCTTAAATTTTGCCCACCCCATCTATCCAGGATAATGTCTCTTGCCTAAAGTGAATTTATTATGAACTTTAGTGTCATCTACAAGATATTTCCCAGAAAGTAGTTTACTATTTGATTGAGTTACTAAGACTACAGTCTAGCCAATTTGACACATTAAACTAACCATCACACCAGTATTCTCCTAATAACTAAAAGAACTGTGCCTTGCATAATAGTAAATAGAAACATTTTCAATGGTAAAAGTGAGTTAGTTGGAAACATATTCTCCAAATTCCCTTTCAGCTCTACATTATGAAAAGCAAGAATTGCCCAAACAGAAATAAAATTATTCCTGTCCCATGTTACAGGGTGACAGGCTAAAAGGAAATGATGTTTCAGAGTTAAGAATAAGTTTCAAGAACTATTGGAATGAAACCTTCTTTTAAACATATTAACACTTTGTAAAGCTTCACTGGTAAAATATCAAAATCTTGAAAAATAGAAAGACACAAAAATGTGTTTGAAGTGGATTTTTCCAATCATATCCTTATGAAAAATGTCTGATTTTGCTTTAAATATTTTAATGCCAAACTCCAATAGTCTGAATTTGTGAATATTTTCATGAGTGTAAATTTGATCAACTGGAAAATTTGCAGGAGGAAGAGAAGGAAGAGAACAGGAGGTGGAGGAAAAGGAGAAGGTGGAAAAGAAAGAGAGGAAGAGGAAAACTTGTGGGAAAATGGCAAGTTGCTTTACAGATTCTCTCTACTTAGATTTATTCATTTTTTCTGTTAGTTTGAGTCAGATGTTTAGTGTTTCAAGCAGAATTCACTGGGCCAAATAACATGTAAACATTATCTACACAAAGGGAAAATTGAAATGTGTACCTGGATAACTTAGCAAAAGAGACAATTACTATAGTGAGGATTTCTGATTTCCTTTCCTATCCCGTATTTTGCCTCAACTTGAGACGTTGCATAATAGAGCATGGATTCATACATTATTGTATTGACTGTTACTATCTAACTTCTATATTCTGCCTCTTTAGTCAAGACTTTGTGGATATCTTTGGTATTTTAACAGTGAAATTTTCTTTAGCCCAAATAAAGGGAATATTTTAAATACTATTTCATGTTGTTGAAAATGTGATGACATGAATACTCAGGTACAGTAGTTTACTATGTATTTCTAATCACAGAAAATTAGAGAAAAAATTGTAGATTTCTATTTGCTTTTACTTTTTTGGCCTCATTTATTTTCTTCAAATATTTAGACCATACACCACTGTCAGGAAAAGTGTATGAAGGTTGCAGATAAGGGGATGAGTTGGATGACATGATTTTCAATGCATACAGGGTAAAGATGACTTAAAAATTATCTAAGTGAATGTCCTTTCGTCATCTCACTGTTCATTATTAATTAATGGTACCAGACATAGGGAAGTTACATGTTAACTTATATATATATATATATATATATATATATATATATTTTTTTTTTTTTTTTTCTTTCTTGCAGTACATGGGCTGCTCACTGTTGTGGCCTCTCCTGTTGTGGAGCACAGGCTCCGGACGCAGGCTCAGCAGCCATGGCTCATGGGCCTAGCCACTCCACGGCATGTGGGATCTTCCCAGACTGGGGCACGAACACGTGTCCCCTGCATCAGCAGGCAGACTCTCAACCACTGCGCCACCAGGGAAGCCCATAAATATATTTTTTAATAGAGATGCAAATAAAATATGTCCCAGTGTAGCTGTTTTATGGCCCTGGATATTTTCTCATATTTTTCTAACCCGGTGATTTTATCTTAGCATTAACTCTTTCTGCTTAATCCAATCTTTCTTCAATTAATTTCAGACAAGGAAAATTGCAAGTAGGCAGAATCATATTTAGTAGGTGAATACAACAATGCATTTTTATTGGTGTCATTTTATATTTTGTGGGGTTATCTTTCAGTTATGAAAACCATTCAAATTAAATATCAAAAGAACTGAACTAAAGCTAGACATTCAAATGCATGAGTATATAAAAAGTGGTAAAATAAGATTTTCAAACCCAATTGAACATCTTCATGTTTTTCTCACAGTGACACATATTACTCATAAATAAAATTAAAAGTACAATTTTCCAACACTTACCCAGGAAGAATTAGAAAATGTAAACAGACCTATCACAAGTAATGAAATTGAAACCGTAATTCAAAATCTTCCAAGAAACAAAAGTCCAGGATCAGATGGCTTCACAGGCGAATTCTATCAAACATTTAGAGAAGGCTAACACTGATCCTTCTCAAACACTTCCAAAAAATTGTAGAGGGAGAAACACTCCCAAATTCATTCTATGAAGCCACCATCACCCTGATACCAAAACCAGAAAAAGATATCACAAAAAAATAAAATTACAAACCAATATCACTGATGAACATACATGCAAAACTCCTTAACAAAATACTAGCAAACAGAATCCAACAGCACATTAAAAGGATCATACACCATGATCAAGTGGGGTTTATTCCAGGGATGCAAGGATTCTTCAATATAGGCAAATCAATCAATGTGATACACCATATTAACAAATTGAAGAATAAAAACCATATGATCAACTCAATAGATGCAGAAAAAGTTTTTGACAAATTTCAACGCCCATTTATGATAAAAACTTTCTAGAAAGTCGGCATAGAGGGAACCTACCTCAACATAATAAAGGCCATATACAACAAACCAAGAGCAAACATCATTCTCAATGGTGAAAAACTGAAAGCATTTCCTCTAAGATCAGGAAAATGACAGGATGCCCACTCTCACCACTATTATTCAACATAGTTTTGGAAGTCCTAGCCATGGCAATCAGAGAAGAAAAAGAAATAAAATTAATACAAATTGGAAAAGCAGAAGTAAAACTGTCACTGTTTGCCAATGACATGATACTACATATAGAAAATCCTAAATATTCCACTGGAAAACTATTAGAACTAATCAACGAATTTGATAAGGTTGCAGGATACAAAATTAATGCACAGAAATCTCTGGAATTCCTATACAGCAACAATGAAAAATCAAAAAGAGAAATTAAGGAAACACTGCCATTGCAACAAAAAGAATAAAATACTTAGGAATAAACCTGCCTAAGGAAGTGAAAGACTTGTACTCAGACAACTATAAAACACTGATGAAAGAAATCAAAGATGACATAAACAGTTGGAGAAATATACCATGTTCTTTGATTGGAAGAATTAATATTGTGAAAATGATTATACTACCCAAAGCAATCTACAGATTCAGTGCAATCCCTACCAAACTACCAATGACATTCTTCACAGAATTAGAACAAAAAATCTTACAATTCATATGGAAATACAAAAGACCCCAAATAGCCAAAGCAATCTTGAGAAAGAAAAATGGAGTTGGAAGAATCAGGCTCACTGACTTCAAACTATACCACAAAACTACAATAATCAAGAGAGTATGGTACTGGAACAAAAACAGAAATATAGATCAATGGTACAGGAAAGAATGCCCAGAGATAAACCTACGCTCATATGGGTACCTAATTTATGACAAAGGAGGCAAGAACACACAGTGGAGAAAAAGACAGCCTCTTCAATAAGTGGTGCTGGGAAAACTGGACGGCTACATGTAAAAGAATGAAATGAGAACGCTACATAACACCATACACAAAAATAAACTCCAAATGGATTACAGACTTAAATGTAAGACAAGACACTCTAAAAATTTTAGAGGCAAACAGAAGAAACACTCTTTGACATAAACTACAGCAAGATCTTTTTTGACCCACCTGCTACAGTAACAGAAATAAAAACAAAAAGAAACAAATGGGGCTTCATTAAACTTAAAAGCTTTTTCACAGCAAAGTAAACCATACACAAGACAAAAAGACAACACTCAGAATGGGAGAAAATATTTGCAAATGAAACAACAGACAAAGGATTAATCTCCAAAATATACAAACAGCTCATGGAGCTCAATATCAAAAAAACAAACAATCCAGTTAAAAAATGGGTGGAAGACCTAAATAGACATTTCACCAAGGAAGACTTACAGATGGTCAAGAGGCACATGAAAAGATGCTCAACATCACTAATTGTTAGAGAAATGCAAATCAAAACTACAATGAGATATCAACTCATGCTGGTCAGAATAGCCATTAATCAAAAAAGCTAGAGGGCTTCCCTGGTGGCTCAGTGGTTGAGAATCTGCCTGCTAATGCAAGGGACACAGGTTCAAGCCCTGGTCTGGGAAGATCCCACATGCTGCAGAGCAGCTAGGCCCGTGAGCCACAACTACTGAGCCTGCACATCTGGAGCCTGTGCTCCGCAAAAGAGAGGCCATGATAGTGAGAGGCCCACGCACTGCGATGAAGAGTGGCCCCCGCTTGCCACAACTAGAGAAAGCCCCCACACAGAAATGAAGACCCAATACAGCCCCAAATAAAGAAATAAATACATATTTTTTTTAAAAAAAGCTAGAAACTATAAATGCTCGAACGGCTGTTGTGAAAAGGGAACCCTCCTACACTGTTGGTGTAAATTGATGTAAATTGATACAACCACCATGGAGAACAGTATGGAGGTTCCTTAAAAAACTAAAAATAGAACTACCATATGACCCAGCAATCCCACTACTGGGCATATACCCTGAGAAAACCATAATTCAAAAAGAGAGATGTACCACAATGTTCATTGCAGCACTATTTGCAACTGCAAGGATATGGAACCAAACAAAATGTCCATCGACAGATGAATGGATAACGAAGATGTGGCACATATACACAGTGGAATATTACTAAGCCATAAAAAGAAATGATATTGAGTTATTTATATTGAGTTGGATGGACCTAGAGTGAAGTAAGTCAGAAAGAGAAAAACAAATACCATATGCTAACACATATATATGGAATCTACAAAAAAAAAAATGGTACTGATGAACCCAGTTCATTCCTGCCCTAGGTTATTGCAGGACAGGAATAAAGAGGTAAGCATAGAGAATGGACTTGATGACATGGGGTTGGAGGATGAAGCTGGGGTGAAGTGAGAATAGCATCAACATATATACATTACTGAATGTAAAATAGTTGGTTGGTGGGAAGAAGCAGCATAGCACAGGGAGATTGGCTCAGTGCTTTGTGATGACCTAGAGGGGTTGGATAGGGAGGATGGGAGGGAGGCTCAAGAGAGAGGGGATATGGGGACATGTGTATGCATGTAGCTGATTCATTTTGTTGTGCAACAGAAACTAACCTGGTATTGTGAAACAATTATACTCCAATAAAGATCTATTTAAAACAAACAAACAAACAAAAAGTACTTAAAGTATAATTTAGTTCTGAATCAGTGGTTTTCCTGGAGAAATTTAAATAATCTCTAGAGGAAAGTAATATCATTTAGAGTCTTTACATACTTTCATAACCATGTCCAGGACTCTCAATTCCTGATTAAAAAAGGATAAAATGAGCAAAGACTAGAGGGGGAAAAAAAGACAATAGGATAAGAACCACCAGTGATCCAGATATTATAGTTATCAAAAAGACACTTTAAAATAGCTGTGATAAACTTGTGTAAAGAAAGATTTAAAAATTTCACGACTAATATCGATAAAAATAGAACCAGATGGAAATTCTATAACTGAAAATAAAATAACTGAAATTGGGTTTAAGATTTAGGCTAAACAGCAAGTAAGGTATAACAAAACAGAACATTACTAAATTTGGAGGTAAATCTGTAGAAAATATCAGATTAAAACATGAAGAGAGAAAGATAGAAAACACATAAAAGATTATGGGTCATATGTTACACAACTAAATGATCTAAAAAATATTCAGTGAAAGTTCCACGTAGAGAAGAAAAAGAAAACATATCAGACCAATATTTGAAGAGGTAATGACTGAAAAATTTTCAAAACAGAAGAAATACATTAAATCACCAATGCAAGAAGCTATAAACACCAACGAGGATAAATATAAATAACCTTACTAGGCACATAATAGTGAAAATGTCAAAAACCAAAGGCAGAATGAAAATCAATTTAAATCAGCAAAAAATGGGAGGGGCTACATTACCTTTAAGGAAACAATAACAATTTCATATGTGTTTTTACAGAAATTATGAAAACTATGTCAGAATGATATCTTCAAATTCCTGGAATAAAATAAGTGCCAAGCTGTATTCTATATCATCTGAAAATATATTAAAATCTAAAAATAAAACAAGAACATTTAAGGATAAAAATGATTTAATTCCTTGACAACAGACCAGCAGCAAAGGAAATGCTAAGGTCAACTTATGAGACAGAAGGAAGTAAATCCCTGATTGAAATCAGAAAAAAGAAAGGACTAAAGATTTTATTGAAATACATACATTTGTAAATTTAAATGCCTATTGGCTATAAAAAAACAAAATAATAATATTTTCTGGTTTAAAATATATGTAGAATTAAATCATATAAAATAACACAAAAGAAAGGAGATTAATAAGAGGTAAAGTATTAAAGACATAAATGGAGGTAAAAGGAGATACAGCAAGGATCTTGCATTGTCTGGGAAGTGATGAATTCTAATTTATAATAGCTCTAATAAGTCAATGGTACATGTTGAAATCTGTAGAGAACCTACTTAAAAGTAAAATATATTTATAGTAAAAATGTATAACTAAAAATCTAATAGGGGGGAAGTAATATTAATCAATATGATAGTAATATTGATAACTCAAGACATCAAGATAGGATAAAAATAATTAGAGTAGATGGCACAAATAGAAACTTAATAATAAAATGGGAGATTTAAATCCAAATAAAAGAGATTACATTAAATATAAATTAACTAAATATTCCTGTTAAAACATAAATATTGTCAGTTTTAAAAATTAAAATCCAATTCTATGCTTTTTATAATAAGCAGAGATATTAAATGTATTAACACACAAAAGTTGAAAGTAATCAAAATATATTTTCAATTTCAACCTCCTTACTTCCTTCCATCTAACCCCTGAAAAATGGTCAGAAAGAAAAGGGAAATGAAAAAAAATAACTATCAATATTATTTGTGTCAGGGATACTACACATTCTACAGATATTAGACAGATTAAAAGAGAATTATTTTGAACAAATTTTGCTGATACATTTGAAAGTTTAGATAGAATGGACATCAGAAGAAACACAAATCTAAAATATACTATATATTAATAAAATTAATTTTTACTTAAACATATTCTACAAAGAACTCTCCATGCTGAGATTCCTTCAGTAGTGAACTCCAGATACTTAAAGAGTATATATCACTTATAATACACAAACCCAGATAAAATATATACCTACTCACTTTTTGAAGCAAGACTAAATAAAATTTGACACAAGCATCACAAGAAAGAAAATTGCAGACAAATCTGTCTCATGAATATAGATGCAAAAATCCTAAATGTATAATTTGAAGATGAAAGTCAGTTGTTCCATTTATCTATTGCTTCAGAAAAACAACAATGACAAACTACCCTTAAGACGTAGTTTTAACAAACTATTATTGTCTCTCACAGGTCTGTGGGTTGAATGGCTTCATCTGGGGAGTGTTTCCCTGGGTTCTTTTCTACAAGTGTAGTCAGATGGCAGCTCTGACTGGAGCTTCTGAAGGCTTCTTCACTCTCATGCCTAATGTCTGTGTTGAGAGGTCTGGGATAGCTGGAGATTGGTTGGGTATAACTCACTCTTTATGCAGCCTTCTCACATTATTAACCTGGCTTTCCTCAAGGTCTGGCAGTATCAGTGCTGTATGACTTCTTACATGTCAGCAGACTTCCCTAGAGATAGTTATTCCTGAGAGAAGTATAAAGCCTTCTTACTACCTAGCCCCAGAAGTCATACATTATCTCTACCACCATATAATACTGGTCAAAAGCAAGTCAAGTCCTTGAACCAGCCCAATTCAAGGCAGAGGAAATAATGGGAGGTGTTTTTCATTTGTTGGAGTCATATCAGTGTGTTTTAGAAGAGATATTACATAACAACCAATGATATTTGTTCCAGGTTCAGATTTGTGTTATTTTTTTAACATTCAAAATTCAATCAATGCAATTCATCATAGTAACATAAAAAATAAGAAAAATATATTATATTCTGAGTATAAACAGAAAAAAAGTATTTATAAAAGTCTACACTCATAATAGAAAAAGCTCAGAAAAAACAATACATTGAATTGATAAATATTAAAAGCTTTCTTCCAAGATTTGGATGCAACACAAATGCATCCTGTTACCAGTTACATTTGACTATACTAGCAATCACAACCAGTTTAATAAAGAAAGAAAGATAAATTACAGATCAGACTAAAATATATTAAATTATTATACATAAATAATTAGCATGTTTGTGTATAGAGGAAATCCAAAAACTTTACAAATAAACTTTAGGCTTGATAAGTGAATTTAGCAAGGTTTTTGGACTCAAGGTCAATAAAAAAATTAGTGGTGTTTCCATACACTAGCATAAAATACAGAAGAAAAAGGTAAAGAAATACAATTTTCAATATCTTCAAAACATATAAAATTACCTAGGAATAATTATAATAAAATTGTGCAAGACTTCAATCTTGAAAACTGGAAGAGACTTGAGAATTTTTACAAAAGTCAATGCCAAGATAATGAGTTAAGAAGCAATATTATAAATTTGTTAATTTTCTCCAGACAATATATATACTTCTTGAGCTGGGTAGTAGTCACAAGACAGTGTTCATTTTGTCAAAAATAATTACACTGTTTTCTTCAATTTGTTCACCTCTTGTATGTTTTACTTAAGTTAAAATGATTTCTTTCAAAAAGTCAGAGAGATAAGGTGAATGTATATCAAAAATGACTTTGAAATTTTGATATTGGGTGACGGGGGATAAGAAGAAGCTAATGTTCAGAGAAAAAGGAACATTAGCAATGAATTGGGCTTAATTCAGTGTGGTATTTATTAAATTCAGAGAGACTGAGAGAGAGAGACAGGGAAGGGGAGAAGAAAAGGTAGCGGAGGGAAGAGGAGAGGAGAGGACGGGAAATATTATTCCCATATTTCAAATGAGACAGAAAATGAAAGGACATTAACCTGTGTTTTTCTAACTGAACATCCTCACTTCACAAAACCATTTATTGAATTCCATCATGCTTTTAAGGCATATATCATTTTTATTCACTTTAGTCTTATACAATAAGACTTAGGGACTTTTCTGGTTCATTATTATAAGTGATTGATATTTGTTAATACAATCCAGAAAAAATATAGACTTGAAGCTAATTATCCATGTTTTATATTTTAATTTCTATAGAAACTGTATCTTGCATCATGCTTATAAATGACAAGAGAATTCACTATTTACTGTGGTAGAGAGAATAATGCCACCCCTCCCCCCTCAAGCCAAAGATGTCCCTGTTCTAATCCCTAAAGCCCAGGAATATGTATGTTTACATTATAAAAGATACTTTGCAGATGTGATTAAATTCAGGATTCTGGGCTTCCCTGGTGGCGCAGTGGTTGAGAATCTGCCTGCTAATGCAGGGGACACGGGTTCAAACCCTGGTCTGGGAAGATCCCACATGCCACGGAGCAACTAGGCCCGTGAGCCACAACTACTGAGCCTGCGCATCTGGAGCCTGTGCCCCACAACAAGACAGGCTGCGATAGTGAGAGGCCCGCACACCACGATGAAGAGTGACCACTGCTTGCCACGATTAGAGAAAGCCCTCACACAGAAATGAACACCCAACATAACCAAAAATAAATAAATTAAAAACAAAAAAAAGTAACAAATGTTCAAGTACAACTGGTGATTAAAAAAAAAAAAATCAGAATTCTGAGATGGGGAGATAATCCTGGATTATCTGGGTGAGCCCAATAAAATCAGAGGGTCTTTATAAGCGTGAAGCAGAGAGGTGGAGTCAGAGAGGGAGATTTGACAATAGAAGCAGAGGCCAGAGTGATGTGAGAAAGGGGCCAAGAGCCAAGGAATACAGGTGGACTCTAGAAGCTAGAAAGGGCAAAGGAATGCATTAAACCCCTAGAGACTCAGGAGGAATACAGCCCTGCCATCCCATCTTAGTAGGATAATAAATATGTGTTTTTTTTTGTTTTTGCGGTACGCAGGCCTCTCACTGCTGTGGCCTCTCCTGTTGCGGAGCACAGGCTCCGGACGCGCAGGCTCAGCGGCCATGGCTCACGGGCTCAGCCGATCCGCGACATGTGGGATCTTCCCGGACCGGGGCACGAACCCGTGTTCCCTGCATCGGCAGGCGGACTCTCAACCACTGCGCCACCAGGGAAGCCCATATGTGTTGTTTTAAGCCACTTAGTTTGTGGTAATTTGTTACAGCAACAACTAGAAACTAATACCTATGGTAATACATTTCTTGTGATCTTTGACTTCCCAGAAATCACAAGATTTGTACTCCTAATGTTATAGCAGTCTCTAAGTCATGAGTGGTTGCTTCTTGTCTTTGTTTTTATTTTTAATGTTATACTAACAATCTACAAAAACTGAAAACACTATAGTACTGCAGCTGAAAGGGCTTCTTTCCTTGCAAATTATTAAACAATGCAAGCATATCAGTAGACATGATTATTGTCATGGTCTGAACGCACGTTGGAAAAGAATTTCCAGACACAAGGTAGAATGTAAAGAAGATAGAATTTATTAGAGGGAAGAGTCGCTGCCAGGACGGCGGGCCGATTTCCTAGTAGGCTGGGAGAGTCGAGCCCAAACATCTGCTATTGATCAGTTTTTATAGCCAGAAAACAAAGGAATGGTCTGAGGTGAAAATTTCGTCTCCTGTTTGGTCGAGGCACATATACCTTCCTTCTATAGGGTGGAAGTGGGACAGGTCCCGTTGCCCAGTTGGGCATCACGCAGGCGAGCTCAGGAATTTCGTAACCATCGCAAAATGGTGGGGAGGGCGATTAAGAGTCCGGTAGGGGGTGTAACGCTGAAAATTTCAGGCAGGGTCCTCCTTTGTCCTTGAAGCACCATTGTCCTTGGAGCACCACAATTATAATAGGTAATGTCAGCCATATCCAGGCCATCACTAATTAAATAACACTCTCTTTCTATCTTGACATCTCACTGTTACTGCCTAGTTCAACTGGAATCCTAATGGATCTTCCTGAACTTGTTTTTACTCTTCTCCAATTTATTCTCAACCCTGGCAACAGAATGTTCTTTAAAAAGCATGACCTCGATCATGCTTGGTCTTTATTTAAAACTCTCCTAGGCTTTACTTTATTTGTAGATAAAGACCTCCATTGTTAACAAAATCATAAACATGGTCTTGAAGGCATCGCACATACTATTTTGCACATACTATTCATCTGCCTGGATAGGCCTGTTCTGCTGCCTGTATGCTGAATCCCTCCAATCACCTAATTAATGTTTACTCATCTTTCTGAACTCAATTCAAAATGCATTTCTTTGGAGAGTCTTTTTCTTTTTTCTTTTTTTTAACTTTATCCCAGATTATGCCAGTCTTCCCTTTTATAATCTTTCAGGACACCTTGAACTTTCACAGGTCTTAAAAAATCATAATTAACTGATTGTTGAATTTGTTGCTTTAATTTTATCTTCTCTGCTAAAACATCAGCTCTTTGAGTTCAGATCCTTTGACCTGTGTACTGCTCTTCTCCTTATACTTGAAGTCACGCACATGTAGGTATTCTATTCATATTTGTTTAATGAACAAATAAAGGAAAAGATTTTGAGCCATAAAATGCTAAATTCAGACCCAAGTTGTAACCATTTATAATTTTTTACTTTATTCAGATTGTATATCTCTGTGAGTCCCATTCTTTGTTAGCTGTAACAGGGTCAATGACACCTTCTTCAGCAGGTTTGTAAGTGTTGAATGTAATATAGGTAAAGTTCCTAGCACATAGTAGGTACTTGGTAAGCATTAGTGTTTATTAAAACAAATTTGCATCATTGGTTATCTTAGCTCACAGCTATTTTAAACCCTGCTACTCAGTGTTGTCAGCCATCCCTGTAAGCATGTTAGAAATACAGAATATACAATCCCACACAGACCCACTGATTCAGAATCTAATTTTGAACAAGATCCCTAGGTAATTCTCCCATTTAAAATTTGAGAAACATGATATTTAGATTTCACATGTTTCAATTGTTTTGCAGTTTGGGGAGATATCTAAAAATGCTTTATTTTTCATCTTATCTAATTTGATTAAACTGAAAGGAAAGTGAGGATCCTTTTATTATTAAAGAGTCTAACTTTGTCTTTGACCTGCCATTCTTTATTTAAAAGTACCCATGCTTGAAATTGATCTGTTGTACAATGGCCAAGTAACTTGCAGTCCCATAGCTACCACCCTGATTGAGGAACATTAACTTTATAAGAAATATTTGTACTTACCTTTGAAAAAAGAGGAAAGCTTTTACTGCAATGTACTGATAAGAGTAACGACAGACAATGCAGCTCAAACAAACTTCATCATTAGCCAAGCTCCTTGTGGGATAAATGCCCAAATCAATAGTGTAGGTAACACAATTACCATTTAACAAATTGTATCCAAGTTTCCCTGAGATGAAATAACCCAGATTTTATGGTTGTGATAGAAACATTGCAAAAGAATGAGACTCAAGTGTCTGAAGATTAAGGGGGATTGTCAGAGAAATTTAGTAGTGTGTAGGGGTTGGGTGTGTTTTTCTTATTATTCAACTGAGTGTCATATAGTAATTTGTTTCCAGTTTTCATCTCAAAAACATTGGCCTGTATCTTGCCTTGCTTAACATCCCCACAGAGCTGGCCCAAGAACTGAAGTCCCTTGATGTTAATAGGAACTCTGTGTTTGGATTAGCCCTACAGGATTTGTCCAGTAAAGCAAGAAGTAGGCCCTTTACTTATACTGGTGTTTGTGTAATCACAGGGAGAAATAACTTACTCAGAAGGATGGCTCTTAAGAGCTGTCAGGATATTTGCAGTTTAAGTCTGCTTTAGTTTTTTTTTTTTTTTTTTCCTTTATTAGTCATTTACTGAGCACTGGCAACATATTCTTACAACTCAAATGCCTACCTTAATTGAAATTGGATTGGACAAATAGCCAGAAGACTTGCATTCCAGTCTAGCCCTGCTACTTACTGGCATTGTATCCTTGGGGAAATCACCTTACCTCTTTGGGCTTTAAGGGGACTGGATTAGATAATCTCTAAGGTCTTTTCCAGAGGAAATTTCTATGATTTAAAGTCTTAATTAAAAAGGAACCCCTTTGAAAAGGAAAAAAAGTATCAAGAGAAATTTTCTTACTAAAGTCCAAAGATGGCATTGAGGGAACACATGAAGTATCTGTAATTACTTATAAAATTGTATTTGCTTATAGGTATTCATGGAGAGGGTGTATGTCTCTCATCAGATTCTTTAATAGATCTGTGACCCCAAATTACAAAAAGAATATGACAGGAGCACATATTTAGAGTTAAGAGTGCTTATCTGAATGGAAGCTTAACATGATCTCCAAAGATAAATTTTTTTATCTCTTAAATAAAATTTTAACAATGATTAACATGATAAAAAAATACATGCTACACACATACACAATTCACACACACACACCTCACACAGACACACACCTGGGATAATTTATCCTGTGCTTGGCTAATCCTATGAATTATTTTTTATTCAAACAAGTAATAAATTAATTCAAATAGTGTAAAAAATACTACCTCAGGGCTTCCCTGGTGGCACAGTGGTTGAGAATCCGCCTGCCGATGCAGGAGACACGGGTTCGTGCCCGGGTCCGGGAAGATCCCACATACCGCGGAGCGGCTGGGCCCGTGAGCCATGGCCTCTGAGCCTGCGTGTCGGGAGCCTGTGATCCGCAATGGGAAAGGCCACAACAGTGAGAGGCCCGCGTACCGCAAAAAAAAAAAATACTACCTCAGACGCAACTCAGCAGTCATGGAAAATTAGAGAAATATTTTAAAAAACAATCAACTTCTATCAGAGAACCCCACATAAGTTGTAAAGGATATACTGCTTTTCATGGAAAAGAATTATTTTAAAGGTGTAATTTTATGTAACTGAAGGATCTTGACAAGTGCTTTGGATTTATTTCTGTCATATTCTTCCAATATTGAATTCTATCAAATGCCATGCATATTCTTGAAGAAAATGTGATTTTCCACAGCGAAGTCTCTTTTGTTTGCCCTATTATTTGAGAGAGAAGATCTGACTGTAAACATGCCTGTGCAAGTTAATTTGCTTTTAATGTGTCTTCCTAGATACTATTATCTGAGATCAGAGTCATCTCTATGAATAATTCTGGGCCACATAATTGTTTTGAAAATGTTAGGCACATTTCAAATAAAACTTTCGCAAATAAACTGACACTGACATTGTATAAAAATCTTATCATTCCAGGCTTGTTGTTTTAATTCATGTTTTACTTAGGTGATAAGTAGAGAGATTTTGTACTTTCAATGAACATTGCCTTGTGGTTTTATTTTTAAAAACTGCATCTTTAAATCAAGATAGAACAGATGGAAACTTCAGTGTAGGGCAGAAACTCAGAATCATAGTCTTGACAAAGAACTTAGGAATCTTCCAGAAAATATTGATTTTCTTCTTAGTAGCAATCTAATCACATTCACAGATTTGCTTTTTAAAATGAAACAGTAGTTTCTTAATATCTGCATCCTACCCTTCTTTATTTCCTCTAATGTAAAACAAACCATCATGTCTCTTCAGCTTCAAATGATTATTCAACCTAACTGTGGTGGAACAGATTTAATGAAGGCTGATGGTAGGATTTTTGTCCCAGTTTCCCAACTAGTTTTCTTTTTTTTAAATAGATCTTTATTGGAGTATAATTGCTTCACAATAATACTGTGTTAGTTTCTGTTGTACAACAAAGTGAATCAGTCATATGCGTGCATATATCCCCATATCCCCTCCCTCTTGAGCATCCCTCCCACCCTCCCTAGCCCACATCTCTAGGTCATCACAAAGCACCGAGGTGATCCACCTGTGTTATGCTGCCGCTTCCCACTAGCTAACTATTTTACATTCAGTAGTGTATTTATGTCAATGCTACTCTCACTTCGTCCCAGTTCCCCCTCTACACCATGTCCTCAAGTCCATTCTCTATGTCTTTATCTTTATTCCTGCCCTGCCACTAGGTTCATCAGTACCATTTTTTTGTATCCCAACCAGTTTTACTACATAGGAGCTAGGCTTCTAACTTCCAGAAAGCCAGGAACATGACTATCCTCACTGGGAGAAACAATGTTGGTGAGGGGTGGGGACACCAGGGCTAAACGTTTTGGAGCCTGGAACTGCATACTCCTTTTCAATGACACTTTTCATTTTTCAAGGAGGAGTGTAAATAAGCCCACATAGCCTCCAAGGAACAGAAATAGAACCCTGTTAATATCTACTAATACACCATGAAATAAATTGTATCCCACTCTTTTATTCAGTATCTTAGCTGAATGAGGTTCATTTCTTTGGGAACAAAGAAAACAATTGGGATCTTTTCTTAGCTGGTTCAATTTAGAATTTAGACTTTGCTGATAATTTTTCTTTGGCTGATAATGAAAATTGCTGGCATTTTTTCCCAACCTGGATAGTTATCTATAAATAAATAAAGTCATATGCTAGTTTGGTCAGAAAGAAGATAATATCAGCCTGCAGCAGATAGTTGAAATGCCTCCTGGGAGAGATCTATGCTGTGATAATAAATGGAGCTGTTAGAGGTACATCAGTGCAGCTTTGAGTTGGTAATATGCCCAATTTAAAGCACGTATATTATAATTTACGTTAAAAGTATATCTCCATCCTCTTTCACAGACAGTTCTCCTTTTAAATACTTATTTAATTAGCTGTTTGATTACAGATTTTGATACTTATTTGATCAATTGATGGATTATAATACATTTAATAAGAATTAAGAATAGAAGAAAACAGCAAAAGTCCTATAATCGTTGAGTTATAGATTCAAGTTTTTTTTGAAAAGTGGGCAGGGGTGAAGGCACCACACAAGTATGAGAATAAAGCATAACAAGTACTGTGAGAGACAGAGTAGAGGAACTCCTTAGGCTAGTCCTCTCTTTTGTAACCATTTCCTACCTCCTCTACTTGACTGAATTCTATTCAACCTTCAAATCTCAGGATAAATGTCACTTTCTCAGAAAAGCCTTTGCTTACATTGGATAGCCCCATGATAGACTTCATGTGTCCTGTAGTTTTCTTTCATAGCAGTAAACCATTATTTATACTTTTTAAAAAATCTCTTTTCTTCCTTTTGATTAAAAGTTCCATAAGAGCAGAAACCTAACCTTTTTCTGTTCTCCATCACATCTGAGTGGCTCATACTTTATCATGCAAATAGTAATAATATTAAACAGCTAACATGTCCCATACTGTTTGTTGGACACTTTTTTTTTTAACATCTTTATTTGAGTGTAACTGTTTTACAATAGTGTGTTAGTAGAAGTGAAATTGGGACCAAGAGGTATGAGGTAGGTATTGGGCAGGGAGTGTGGAGGTGCAGGAAGGAGGTGGGGAAGAAGAGATTGGCACAGAGTTTGAGGTGGCAGTGTGATATTCTAGAGACTGTGATCATTAACAATTGAGTATGTTTCTCTTAAGCTTAAAATGTAAGTCTAGGGCTAGAAATATAAATTTGGGATTTAAGTGGCAACTGAAGCCATGACAGCCCAAGCCAAAAGCAAAGAATGACTAGAGCATTTGGCCCAGGACTGGCCAACTGAAGTGAACCACAACAAGTGTGTTAATATATTGTCACCTCAGGTTCCTATGCTGTAAAATGTCAATACAGAAAATACACTCTACAGGGCTGATGTTAAGCTGTTATGAAACAATGGTGAAAACCTTGGACACATGGAGCATATTTACTAAAGGTTAGTTTCTTTCCTTTCCTTCTATATATTTAATATGATTTTTAAAAACTAATCTCAGAAATGAACAATAACATTTAAGAGGACATTTTAAAGTCTAAATAGAAATAAAAGATTAGCTGTGTCTAACAGTTTAATGCATCTATTGCATTTTTAATTTCACTGACTATATATTTTTATTTCTAAAATTCTACTTGTTTATTTTTCAAAGATACTCTTATTTCATAATTTTTTCTTATGGTTCTTTTGTTTTCCTTTAATCATTATAAACAAATTTATTGTTGACTATCTATTAAAGAGTGGATACTAACTCCCAAGGATAGGAGTGGGAAAGGAAAAGACAAGACTCTCAGATTTTCTTTTGGCTTACTTTGATTTTTTTGTTTCTTTTAAGGCCTAAACTAGATGGATTTTCCTGATTGGGCAATGATAAAGGCATCAAAATCCATATATTGTAGGATTAAAAAGCAAAAGTTGGTACAGTAACAGAAAGGAAAGCATCTTACTTGATTATGAAGATCAGGATTTAAAAGAGGTTTTGCTTAAAGAAGAAAATAATATTTTTATCTTAAAGAATGATAAAAATATCTTCAAATCAGCTATTAAATATGGGGCTTAATATGAACTGTAAGAGGCTTTCAAGATGGTGTGGGAGTAAGAAGTGGAGATCATCTTCCTCTTAATAAATACATCAAAAATACATCTACATGTGGAACACCTCCTACAGAACACTTACTGAACACTGGCAGAAGACCTCAGACTTCCCAAAAGGCAAAAGAATGCTCACATACCTGGGTAGGGCAAAAGAAAAAAGAAAAAAAAACAGAGGCAAAAGAATAAGAATGGGACCCACACCTCTGGGAGGGAGCTGTGAAGGAGGAAATGTTTCCACACACTAGGAAGACCCTTCACTGGTGGAGATGGGCGGTGGATGTGGGGGAAGCTTCAGAGCCACAAAGGAGAGCACAGAAACAGAGGTGCAGGGAGTAAACTGGAGAGATTCCCGCACAGAGGATCAGTGCTGACCAGCACTCAGCAGCCTGAGAGGCTTGTCTGCTCACCTGTCAGTGTGGATGGGGGCTGAGAGCTGAGACTCGGGCTTTGGAGGTCAGATCCCAGGGAGAGGACTGAGGTTGGCTGTGTGAAGACAGCCTGAGGGGGTCAGTGTGCCACAGCTAGCCGGAATGGAGTCCAGGAAAAAGTCTGGGCCTGCTGGAGAGGCAAGAGACCTTTGTCTCAGGGTGCATGAGGAGACAGGATTCCTTCCCAGTGCGCCCACAGAAAGCAGAGCTCCATCTAAGCAAGCACCAGAGATGGGCATGAGCTGCAGTTATCAGCTCGGACACCAGAGATAGGCATGAAATGCTAAGGTTTCTGCCACTGCCACCAAAAATCCTGTGTGCAACTGCAGGTCACTATTCATACCCTCCCAGGAGCCTGTGCAGCATGCCACTGCCAAGGTCCTGAGATGCAGGGACAACTTCCCTGGGAGAACACACAGCACGCCTCAGGCTGTTGCAGAATCACACCAGCCTCTGCTGCCTCAGGCTCACTCTGCATTCCAGTTTGACCGTACCCCTCCCTCTTCATGGCCTTAGTGAGAAAGAGTCACTTAATCAGCCGCTGCTTTAAACCCCTCATGTCTGGGTGGGAAACAGATGCCTGAGAGTGGCCTACATGAAGAAGTGGGACCAAAACCAAAGATGAACCCTAGGAGTTGTGGGAACAAAGAAGAGAAGGAGTAATTTCTCTGTGCAGACTAGATGCAGCAGATTAAATCCCCACAATCAACCTGATAAACCCTGAATCTGAAGAATACCTGAATAGACAAATGTTCCCAAAATTGAGGTGGTGGACTTTGGGAGCAACTGTAGACTTGGGGTTTGCCTTCTGCATCTAATTTGTTTCTGGTTTTATGTTTATCTTATATTATTTAATGCTTACTATCATTGGTGGATTTGTTTCTTGGTTTGGTTGCTCTCTTCCTTTTATATATATATATATATATTTTTTTTTCCTTTTTCTCTTTTTCTGAGTGTGTATGTTTCTTTGTGTGATTTTTTGCCTGTATAGGTGTGCTTTTACCATTTGTCCTAGGGTTCTGTCTGTTCATTTTGTTTTGTTTTGTTTTGTTTTGTTTTGTTTTGTTTTTCTCTTCCTTTTCTTCTGAGCAGTGTGGCTGGCAGGGTCATGGTGTGTCCGGCTGGGTGTTGGGCCTGAGCCTTCAAGGTGGGAGGGCTGAGTCCAGGACATTGGACCTCTAGAAACGTCCTGACTCCATGAAATATCAGTTTGCAAGAGTTCATCCAGAGATCTTTGTCTCAACACTGAGATCCAGCTCCACCCAACATCCAGCAAGCTCCAGTGCTGGACACCCCATGCCAAACAACTAACAAGAAAGGAACACAATCCCACCCATTAGCAGAGAGGCTGCCTAAAGTCATACTAAGATCACAGACATTGAAAAACACACCACCTGATGTGGCTTTGCCCTCCAGAAGGAAATTATACAGAATACCTACTAGAACACAGAAAACAGTCCCCTCTGACAGGAAACCTACACAAGCCACTGAACGAGCCACACTCACTGGGAGCAGACACCAAAAATAATGGGAACTACGAACCTGCAGCCTGTGAAAAGGAGACCCCAAACACACTAAGTTAAACAAATGAGAACTCAGGGAAATATACAGCAGATGAAGGAGCAAGGTAAAAACCCACCAGACCAAAAAAATGAAGAGGAAACAGGCAGGCTACCTGAAAAAGAATTCAGAGTAATGATAGTAAAGATGATCCAAAATTTCTGAAATAGAATGGAGAAAATATGAGAAACATTTAACAAAGACCTAGAAGAACTAGAGAGCAAACAATGATGGACAACACAATAAATGAAATTTAAAATACTATAGAAGGAATCAATAGCAGAATAACTGAGGCAGAAGAAGGCATAAGTGACCTGGAAGAGAAAATAGTGGAAATAACTGTTGAAGAGCAAATAAAGAAAAAAGAATGAAAACAATAGAGGACAGACTAAGAGACTTCTGGGACAACCTTATACACACCAACATTCGAATTATATGGGTCCCAGAAGAAGAGAAAAAGAAACGGACAGAGAAAATATTTGAAGACATCATAGTTGAAAACTTCCCTAACATGGTTAAGGAAATCGGCAATCAAGTACAGGAAGTGCAGAGAGTCCAATACAGGATAAATCCAAGGACAAAAAGGGCAAGACACATGTTAATCAAGCTATCATATGAGACTAGATATCAGTTACAGGAAAAAAAAAAAAAAAACTGTAAAAAATACAGACACATGGAAGCTAAACATTATGTTACTAAATAACCAAGAGAACAAATAAGGGAGAATAAACCAAAGAGAAAATCAAAAAATACTTAGAAACAAATGACAATAAAAACATGATGACCCAAGGCCTATGGGATGCAGCAAAATCTATGCTAAGAGGGAAGCATATAGCAATACAATCCAACCTCAAGAAACAAGGAAAGTCTCAAATAAACAACCTAAACTTACACCTAAAGCAGTTAGAGAAAGAAGAACAAGAAAACCCCAAGTTAGCAGAAGGAAAGAAATCATAAAGATCAGATCAGAAATTAATGAAAAAGAAATGAAGAAAATGGTAGTAAATATCAATAAAACTAAAACCTTATTCTTTCAGAAGATAAACAAAATTAATAAGCCATTAGCCAGACTCGTCAAGAAAAAAAAGGAGAAGTTCAAAACAATAGAATTAGAAATGAAAAAGAAGTAACAACTGACACCACAGAAATACAAGGATCATGAGGGATTACTACAAATAACTGTAAGACAATAAAATGGATAACCTGGAATTAATGGACAAATTCTTAGAAAACTACAAACTTCCAAAACTGAACCAGGAAGAAATAGAAAATGTAAACAGACCAATCAGAGCACTGAAATTGAAACTGTGATTAAAAATCTTCCAACAAACAAAATCCCAGGACAAGATGGCTTCAAAGGCAAATTCTAACAAACATTTAGAGAAGACCTAAGACCTATCATTTTCAAATCTTCCAAAATATAGCAGAGAGCGGAACACACCCAAACTCATTTTATGAGAGCACCATCACCGTGATACCAAAACCAGACAAAAAAAGAAAACTACAGGTCAATATCACTGATAAACATAGATGCAAAAATCCTCAACAAAATACTAGCAAACAGAATCCAACAACACATTAAAAGGATCATACACCATGATCAAGTGAGGTTTATCTCAGTAATGCAAGGATTCTTCAATATACACAAATCAATCAAGGTGATACACCATATTAACTGAAGGAAAAAAATCATATGATAATCTCAATAGATGTAGGAAAGCTTTCAATAAAATTCAACACTGATTTACGATTAAAAACTCCAGAAAGTGGGCATAGAGGGAACTTATATCAACAGAATAAAGGCCATATATGAAACCCACAGTCAACATCATTCTCAGTGGTGAAAAACTCAGACCATTTCCTCTAAAAGCAGGAACTAGACAAGATTGCACAACTCTCACTGCTATTATTCAACATAGTGTTGGAAGTTTTATCCACAGCAATCAGAGAATAAAAAGAAATAAAAGGAATCCAAATTGGAAAAGAAGACATAAAACTGTCACTGCAGTTGATATGATACTATACATAGAGAATCCTAAAGATGCTACCAGAAAACTACTAGAGCTAATCAATGAATTTAGTAAAGTAGCAGGGTACAAAATAAATGCACAGAAATCTCTTGCATTCCTATACTCTAATGATCAAAAATATGAAAGAGAAATTAAGGAAACACTCCCATTTACCACTGCAAAAAAAGAAAAAAATACCTAGGAATAAACCTACCTAAGGAGGTAAAAGACCTGTACTCAGAAAACTATAAGACACTGATGAAAGAAATCAAAGATGACACAAACAGATGGAGAGATACACCATGTTCTTGGATTGGAAGAATCGATATTGGGAAAATGACTATACTACCCAAAGCAATCTACAGATTCAATGAAATACCTTTCAAACTACCAATGCTATTTTTACAGAACTAGAACAAAAAAATTTACAATTTGTATGTTGCAACTCTCCCATTTACCACTGCAACAAAAGGAATAAAATACCTAAGAATAAACCTACATAATGAATCAAAAGACCTGCATGCAGAAAGCTATAAGACACTGATGAAAGACATTAAAGATGATCCAAAAAGTTGGAGAGATATAGTATGAACTTGGATTGGGAGAATCAACATTGTGAAAATAACTATACTACCCAAAGCAATCTCAAGATTCAGTGCAATCCCTATCAAACTACCAATGGCACTTGTCACAGAGTTAGAACAAAAAAAATTCACAATTTGTATAGAAACAAAAAAGAGCCCGAATAGCCAAAGCGATCTTGAGAAAGAAAAATGGAGCTGGAGGAATCAGGTTCCCTGACTTCAGACTATACTACAAAGCTACAGTAGTCAAGACAATATGGTACTAGCACAAAAACAGAAATGTAGATCAATGGAACAGGATAAAAAGTCCAGAGATAAAGCTACTCACATATGGTCACCTTATCTTTGGCAAAGGAGGAAAGAATGTACAATGGAGAAAAGAGAGCCTTTTCAATAAATAGGGCTTGGAAAACTGAACAGCTACATGTAAAAGAATGAAACTAGAACAGTTCCTAACACCATACACAAAAATAAACTAAAAATGGATTAAAGTCCTAAATGTAAAGCCAGACACTATAAAACTCTTAGAGGAAAACATAGGCAGAACACTCTATGACATAAACCACAGCAAGATCCTTTTTGACCCACCTCCTCTAGAAATGGAAATAAAAACAAAAATAAACAAATTGTACCTAATGAAAATTAAAAGCTTTTGCACAGCAAAGGAGACTATAAACATATGAAAAGACAATCGTTAGAATGGGAGAAAATATTTGCAAGTGAAAAACTGACAAAGGGTTAATCTCCAAAATATACAAGCAGCTTATGCAGCTCAATTAAAATAAAAATGATAACCAAACCAAAAATGGACACAAGACCTAAATAGACATTTCTCCAAAGGAGATATACAGATAGCCAACAAACACATGAAAGAATGCTCAACATCACTAATCATTAGAGAAATGCAAATAAAAACCACAAAGAGGTAACACCTCACACTGGTCTGAATGGCCATCATCAAAAAGTTACAAACAATAAATGCTGGAGAGGGTGTGGGGAAAAGGGAACCCTCTTGCACTGTTGGTGGAAATGTAAACTGATACAGTCACTATGGAGAACAGTATGGAGGTTCCTTAAAAAAACTAAAAATAGAACTACCATATGACCCAGCAATCCCAGTACTGGGCATACACCCTGAGAAAACCATAATTTAAAAAGAGTCATGTACCACAATATTCCTTACAGCTCTATTTACAATAGCCAGGACATGGAAGCAACCTAAGTGTCCATCAACAGATGAATGGGTAAAGAAGATGTGACACATATATACAATGGAATATTACTTGGCCATAAAAAGAAACGAAACTGAGTTATTTGTACTGAGGTGGATGGACCTAGAGACTGTCATACAAATGAAGTAAGTCAGAAAGAGAAAACAAATACTGTATGCTAAGACATATATATGGAATCTTAAAAAAAAATAATCATTCAGAAGAAACTAGGGACAGACAGGAATAAAGATGAAGAGGTAGAGAACATGGACACGGGACAGTGGGGGGGGGGGTGGAAGGCTAAACTGGGATGAAGTGAAAGTGTAACACTGACATATATACATTACCAAATGTAAAATAGATATCTAGTGGGAAGCAGTTGCATAGCACAGGGAGATCAGCTCAGTGCTTTGTGACCACCTAGTGGAATGGGATAGGGAGGGTGGGAGAGAGATTCAGGAGGGAGGGGATATGGGGATATATGTATATGTATAGCTGATTCACTTTGTTATACAGCAGAGGCTAACAGAACATTGTAAGGAAATTATACTCCAATAAAGATGTTAAAAAGTAAAAATAAATAAATTTTTAAAAATGAACTCTAGATAATTACAAAGACGCAATTATCCCAAATCCATGGCCTGGATATTTAACATGGCCTATCCTCTTATAAGAATTCATTGATTTTCTTGACCAGAGCAATGTATTATATTCTCTCCTCACAGGATTTGAAGGGGAAAAGACATCATTGTTAACTGTATTAGTAAGTTTTCTACACACACACACACACACACACACACACACACACACACACACACACCCCAAACTGTTGCTTCCTTATTCATTCTAAGGATTTGTTTTATGCTAACTCAAACGCAAGAATTGTATCAGTAGCAAAAATGAAATTACTACAGACACTGTGATTGTAATTCATATGTTTCTGGTTTAGTGAAAGTTTTCATTATTCTAAAGTGCCTGACCATAATGGAAAATGACTGCATAATTTTTCTTTAAAAATATCTCTTCAGTTCATTGGACACATATAGCTTCATCCTTCTATGCCCATTTTGGAATAGTTCTGAAAATGTCACATAGATATTCATACCGAGTTGGAAAATGTCAAGTACAGTTAATTTTATGTTTGAGAATTGATAGATTCCTTCATTCAATTTCTTCATTTTACTTCTTTAGATGTGAAGGCTTTTGCCCAGATTAATATGCAGACCTACATTAAATAGACCAGTTTTGAGACTTTGTGATAAAGGTGAATTTTAGGTTCTAAATTCTCTGTTCCCTTTGAGTCACCAGATGATTTCCAATCTTGTCTTTTTCACAGACCATCACAACACTCCTCTAACTATCTCTGCCTTCGGAGAGGTCAGGATCTGAATGGCATGCCTCAAGTGTTGCTGAATTGGTCCTATTACCCACTCATTACCCCAATTCCTCTTGTCTAGTAGATTGTACTAGAGATGTGCATTTTTCTGTCCTCAAGCAGCTCACAATCTTATAAAATAAGACAACTAACTGTCATAGAGTATGTTATATGTCTATGTTAAGTATTTATATGTAAATACAACTAACTCTCATAGAGTACAACTATGTTAGTGACATAAAATAGTGCTTTAGTATCATAGAGGATAAACTGACTTCATGGAGGATGTGAGATGTCTATATACTGTGAATATACACAATATATGAACTGGACCTTGAGGAATGAGAGAAAGGTAAGGAAAGAAAAAGAAGCTGTTTGAATAGTTTGTGAAACAAGCAAAAGCACATACTGGGAGGTGGGAGGGCAAGTAATTTGATGTATTTAGACTTTAAAACACAGGACACAGGGTGAGAGAAGCAGCAGCAAGAAATTATCAAGCTGGGAAGTGAGGCAGAGGCCAAGCTTGAGCAATTGAATGAAATATTAAGGAGTTTGGGGGAACCTAAGAATGTTTTTTGGAAGTAATTAAGAAATGGTTCACTTGTTCAAGCATATATTATAGAAGATTAGAATTGGTAGCAAAACCAAATTGCAAGTGTTGAAGTGAGATGTTCTGAAACTTAAAAGCATCTAAAAGTCACTTGGTAAACATATTAAAGTAAAGTTGATAGATCCTCAATCACCCTGTGTAGAGGGGATCCAGGGATCTGCATTTTCAGTAAGTGCCCCAGGGATTCTGTTGAGAGAAGTTTATGGACCCTACCTTGAGAAACAGTGGGTTATGGTATTGTGTAGAAAGTAAATGGAAGCAGTGAAAGTAGAACATTTCTTTTCAAGAAGTTGAGGATGAAGGAAAGAAGAAAAAATGGTTAAGAATATGAGTTCTGGATTCATAATTTATAGGTTTGCATCCTGGTGTCCCCACTCATTTCTGTGGAATCTTGGGCAGATCACTCTGCACTGCAATCTCCCCACATGTAAAATGGGAGGAATCATAGCATCTAGCTCATAGGATTTTATGAAGCTTATATGATGATTAGAAGTAAAATGATTTGGCTAATTTCCAGAAGATAGTAAGTGCTCAGTACATTTTAGGAATTATTATTATTGCTGACATTATTATTTTAGGAAGCAGTAAGATAAATAAATATTGTTTTCAAATATTCAAAATCTCTGCTTGTAGGATAAAGGAGAGTTTCACAATGCAAAAAAAAAAAACATTTTTGAATATGGATCTCAGAGTTGGAGAAATAAATGGAATAAAAGACACAACTGGTACACCTTGCTGAGAAAGAGAACTGGATAATTTTTAGAAGCAGAAGCAAAAGAAGAATTTAAAATGTATCCTTATTTTCCAAATCTCTGTGTACTGAAGTCCTGGAAGCAAATGAGGAAGTTTTCAATGAATCACCCTCAGCTTTCTTGGTGATAATAAAGAGATAATAATTTGTCCCTGTGAGTGTTCCAAGTTTGTCCTCTTTTATTACCATTAACCCTTCAATTTTAGCAGTTATCTTCTTTTATTTTATTTCATTGAGAAAATCAAGAGGTATTTGAATTCTATGTGCACTTTCTCAACTTTTATGCATTCTGTTATACAATGTCACTTTATTTTTATGATTTCTCTTCACTCATACTTCTGTCGTGATGGTATTCAGCTCTCTTGTCAACTAAATCCAATCTCTCTTTCTTGGCTTTGATCTTCTCCCCCTTTCCATCTCCTATGATACACCTTACTCCATCAATTTCTTCTATTCTTGAATCTTTAATTTCCTTAGCATGCCATCTGCAAGTGGCAGTTTTACTTCTTTCTTTCAAATTTGGATTTTTAAATTTATTTTTCTTGTCTGATTGCTGTGGTTAGGACTTTTAAAACTGTTGAATAAAAGTGGCAAGAGTGGACATCTTTGTCTTGTTCTTGTTCTTAGAAGAAATGGTTTCAGTTTTTCACTGTTGAGTATGATGTTAGGTGTGTGCTTATCATGTATGGCCTTCATTATGTTGAGGTATCTTTCCTCCATACCCACTTTCTGGAGAGTCTTTATCACAAATCGATGTTGAATTTTGTCAAAAGCTTTTTCTGTATCTATTGAGATGATCATATGGTTTTTATTCTTTAATTTCTTAATGTGGTGTATCACGTTGATTGATTTGCAGATATTGAAAAATCCTTGCATCCCTGGGGTAAATCACACTTGATCATGATGTACAATAATGCTTTTAATGTGGTGTTGGATTTTGTTTGCCAGTATTTCATTGAAGATTTTTACATCTATTTACAGCAGTGATGTTGGCCTGTAATTTCCTTTTTTGTGATATCTTTTTCTGGTTTTGGCATTAGGGTGATGCTGGCCTTATAGAATGAGTTTGAAAGTGTTCCTTTCTCTGAAATTTTTTAGAATAGTTTCAGAAGGATAGGTGTTAACTCTTCTCTAAATGTTTGGTAGAATTCACCTGTGAAGCCATCTGGTCCTGGCCTTTGGTTTGTTGGAATATTTTAAATTATTGTTTCAATTTCATTACTGGTAATTGGTCTGTTTGTGTTTTCTATTCTTCCTGATTCAGTCTTGGGAGATTGTACCTTTCTAAGAATTTGTCTCTTTCTTGTAGGTTGCCCATTTTATTGGCATATAGTTGTTCATAATAATCTCATATGATCCTTTGTATATCTGTGGTGTTGGTTGTAACTTCTCCTTTTTCATTTTTAATTTTATTGATTTGGGCCATCTCCATTTTTTTTCTTGATGAGTCTGGCTAGAGGTTTATCAATTTTGTTTATTTTTTTAAAGAACCAAATTTTGGTTTCATTGATCTTTTCTATTTTTTTTAGTTTCTATTTCATTTATTTCTGCTCTGATTTTTATGGTTTTTTTTCTTCTACTAACTTTAAGTTTTCTTTGTTATTCTTTTTCAAGTTCCTTTAACTGTAAGGTTAGGTTGTTTATTTGAGATTTTTCTTGTTTCCTGAGGTAAGCTTATATCACTATAAACTATGCTCTTTGACATAAATTGCATCAATATTTTCTTGGCTCTGTCTCCTAAAGTAAAGGAAGTAAAAGCAAAAATAAACTAATGGGACCTAATTACACTTAAAAGCTTTTGAAAAGTAAAGGAAACCACTGACAAAAAAAAAGTCAACCAACTGAATGGAAGAAAATATTTGCATATGATATGATTGATAAGGGATTAATATCCTACATATATAGACAGCTCATACAACTCAAAATCAAAAAATAAAAATAAACAACCTGATTAAAAAATGGGCAGAAGAACTGAATAGATATTTTTCCAAAGAGAAAATGCCTATGGCCAACAGGCACATGAAAAGATGTTCAATATCACTAATCATAAGGGAAATGCAAATCAAAACCCCAATGAGTTATCACTTCACACCTGTCAGAATGGTTATCATCCAAAAGAACACAAATAACAAATTTTGGCAACTATATGGAGAAAAGGACACCCTTGTACACTGTTGGTGGAAATATAAATAAGTGCAGCCACTGTGTAAAACAGTATGGAGGTTTCTCAAAACACTAAAAAATAGAACTACCATATGATCCAGCAATTCCACTTTGTGTATTTATCTGAAAAAAGCTAAACCCCTAATTTGAAAAGATACATGCACCCTAATGTTCATAGAAGCATTATTTACAATTGCCAAGATATGGAAGCAACCTAAATGTCTATCAACAGATGAATGGATAAAGAAGTCATGGTATATATACAATGGAATACTATTCAGCTATAAACAAGAATGAAGTTTTGCCATTTGCAGAAGCATGGATGGACTTGGAAGGGATTATGCAAAGTGAAATAAGTCAGACAGAGAATGACAAATACTGTATGATATCACTTATATGTGAAATCTAAAAAATACAACAAACTAGTGAATATAACAATAAAGAAGTAGACTCATAGATATAGAGAACAACTGGTGGTTACCAGTTGGAAGATGGGGAAGGGGCATTATAGGGATGGGGGAGTGGGAGGTACAAACTACTGTGTGTAAGATAGGGTACTAGGATGTACTGTACAACATGGGAAATACAGCCAATAATTTGTAATAACTGGAAATGGAGTGTAACCTTTAAAATTTTATAAAAGTAAAAAATTAAAATGTCTGGCTTTTACTTCTATATCCTCAACATATATTATGATGCCTGTCAGAAAGGAGGTGCTCAATAGAGACATGTTTTTCAAAAGGTCTCAATTTTTATCTTCATGGAAAAATCTCTTCCTTTCTATTTAAAGTAATTCTTAAAAAAAAAAAAAAAAAAAAAAAAAAAAAACAACAATAATGTGTCTCTGATTTTCAAAAGCATTTCTCGGCTGATTAAATATGGAAAGAAAATATTTATATTTTAATAATTTGTAAGATACCTTCTTACCCTACCCTCTTTCTGCATTCACTAGCACATATCCATTTGTATTAGTATGCAAACTTTTTGCTCCCATCAAAGTCTATGTGAGAATATTAATTCATTTAAGCAGATTATATCTGTCTGGAAGAAAATAGTGGGGTGCTCTTCTAAAATTGTATACCTAATGAGATTTCTTAGAGGAGACCAAGGGAATATTCAATAATGAAAGACTATACTTTAATAGGTACTAAATATTCTTTATATTATTATAAACAATAACTTATTCTTCACCTTTGCCTCCCCTCCTCCCTCCTCCTTTTATATCCTCTCCTTCTTCCCCAACTCCTTCTCCTCCTACTCCTTCTCCTTCTAATATTTCTCCTTCTCCTTCATCATCATCATCTTCTATATATGCATAACCTTGTGTTGCAAACTGCTGTACCTAAATGGCCAGGCTGGGAACATAAGTGCATTAAATAAATTTATACATAGTATAAGATTATAGGTACTAAACTTCTTGATGAGGTACTAAACATAAGATATATTTAGTCACATTACATTATAAAACCCTGGACAGACTAAAACAAACTATCTTTCAAAATATAGAAAAAAAGAACAAACAAACATGACAAGGTATATTCTGCTCCCCGGTTGCCAGTTTGCTTTCTCTGCTTTATAGTTTACCATGACCTCCAGGTATAGGTTAAATAAACTACATGACAGAAAGTTTAAGACCTGACTACTAATCTTCCATTAACTGCTGTCTCACCAGAAACAATATAGTATAGTGGTTGAAAGCATAACCACTGGGGCAAGATATAGTCATTGATGTCCCCTGCCCCCAACTGCATGACTTTGGTCAAGTAACATGACTCCTATTTGTCTATTTTCTCATAGGGTCATAGTAAGAACTACATGAGGTAATAAGTATAAAATGCTAGAACTGTGTCAGATATACAGTAATATATGAGTCCATATTAGGCTTTAATTCTTTAGCTGTACAACAAAGAAGTAGACTTAGATAATTTCTAATATATATGTTAGTTCTGATCTTTTATGACCCAAAGAATTTTCACTTGTATTGGCTCCAGTGAAACTAACAAAACTATTGTGAGGAAAGGTGAATGGTGTTAATAGTCTCAGTTACAAAGACTCATAAAAAATAAAATTATTTACCTGAACACACTTGGCCAATACATATGGAAACAAATTAAAAATTTTCTATAGAGAATGCTGTGGTTTATAAGCATGATGTCTCACCTTCATGACTAAGGAATTCATTCCTCCACTTGATGGAAATGTTAACAGTTAATAGGTCTTAGCTGAGTCTTTCTCCAGAATTGCCATCAGCAAAAGAGGGTCAATTCATCCAAAGCCCTGCCTCCTTTCAAAGGTATATATATCCAATATCTGTACAATGTGGAGGTAGAAGGCCCAGCCCTCTTTTCACAGTTTGGAAGGAGTCTACAAGGCCTTCTTGACTCCAGAGCTTTCCAAGTGTTCACCTAAGGTCATTGTTGTGACTGCATCTCAGTTCAACTCTTGCCACTGCTTCATACTGTTTTCTTTACTGTCCTATAAGTGTTAATCCATTAAACATCCTGCACAGAAATTTCCATCTTGGAGACATTTTTCTCAGGGAATCCAACCTATAACACCTTGGAATCCTTATAAGTTTTGCTTTATGAGAATAAAGATGAGAATGCAGGTACATAAACAGAGCAAAGCAGAAATAAAGTTGCAATTAAATTTTTTGTATTCTCATCAAAGCAAAGTCCCATTTTAGAAACATATTTTTAAACCTTTATTCACAATCATAAAAAATAATAAAATTTACAATTGTAAAAAGTAATAACTTTTATAGAAATAAGATTAATTGAAGTCCAATGGATTTTAAGATTCTATATTTTAAATGACTACTCCAGGTGTTACTTATTCTGAGAATGTGTCAACCTGGGTGTCAACCCCAATAGTGGGTATATTTGCTTCCACTTAAATGTATTTTGACATGTTGAGCATTTATACAAATTCCCACAGCAGTAGTTGTAGTCTTGGAAGAAAAAGTACATCTGCACATTTCTAACCTACACAATGACTAAAAAAATCGTTCTTTATTTCAGGAAGAAAGTGGACCAACAGTCAAACAATTTCTATTCTGTCTAGTGTAGATTTTGAATAAACTCAGGAAAGGATTTTGCTGAGCATTTGTGGCAGTTTAGGTGCATTTAAATTCAACAGAATATAAAAGACTGAAGGAATTTGATTATTGCTTCTAAGGGGAAAGGAATTAAACATAATACCAAGCAAAATTTAATGATGTAGATTTAAAGTACTGAATGTATTTCTATTTCACTTTAGATGCTAATTTTCAGGGTCATATTTGGATGCGAGGTCTAGCTGTTTACAATCATTTAGATATTCTTTAAAAAGCATGATGTATGCCCACCAAATTCGATATTATTAACTTCTCTACAAAGTTTGATTTTCAATGGCATGTTATTATATTGATATTTATATATATTTATGTTAACACATGAGTGGACTATAATAGGTAATATCTTTCATAGACCCTCAAATAAATGAATATCAAATATAAGTAATTATGCAAGGTATATATGTGCTAGGGCTGCCATAACAAATACCACAGACTGGATGGCACTAACAATAGGAACTTATTTCTTAACAGCTCTGGAAACTAAAAGTCTAAGATTAAGGTATAACAGTTTGGTTTTATTCTTAGGACTCCTCCCTGGTAGCTTCTCCCTGTGTCCTCACATTGTTGCCCCTCAGTCTCTGTGTTGTCTGTTTTCTAATCTCTCTTTTTTATAAGGACACCAGCAGGGTGGATTAGGGTCCAATCAAATGACCTCATTTTATATTAATTATTTTTTTAAAGGTCCTGTCTCCAAATACTGTCACATTCTGAGATACTGGGGATTAGGACTTTACCATATGAATTGTGTGGGGACAAAATTCAGTCTATAACACATGGCAATATATATCTTCAGCACCAAAGTAACTTATTGAATATATTAAATAGGTGGCTTCTGTGGAATAATAAAAATAAAATGTGCTTGATTGAATCACAGCTCTGACATTCAGTAGTCAATGCTCAAAAGAAGTGAGAGCCCTTCAACCTCTCTTCTCTAATAGGTGTAAGACACATGGAACACTTGGTAACTCCATGGATAACATATTATTTAAAGAAGAAAAATTTTAATGAATTGTGACATGAGGAAATTGACCTCAACTGAGGAATAAAAGATAAATAAAATACAAATGGATGAAGAGAAAAGGAAAGGGCATTTAGGGATAGTGAAATGATCTAACCAATGACAGGCCTACATATGAATAAAGTACATGCTATGCTGAAGATACAGTGAATAAATCAGTCTGGCTAGAGTAGAACGTCACTGAAGCTTTTCTTCAGTGGAAAAGTATATTAAGAAGATTAAATTGCCAACAGAGTGCTGAATAGATTGCAGAGGGAGAGACTAAAGACCTATTAGAATGTTAATGAAATAAGTCAGACAAAGTGATACTGAACTCAGATGGTGGTGTTGCAACTTAGAGAATGGCAAAGATGCAAGAGTTATCATGAAGAAAGTTGTGAACTAGTGATTGTTTTTGAGTATTGAGACTGCACAATAACTCTCAGAATAATCTAAGATGATCTAGTACAGAAGTAAAACACTTAGAGAATTTTGAAATGAAGCTCCTATTTTGGAGAGGGAAGGTTGAGTTAAACTTCAGGTAAATGAAAGGGTCACAAGTTACCTAGCTGGAAATATCCAGTATGTAGTTAGAAAATGGTAATGAAGCATAGGAGAAAATGTACAATGAAGATATACACGTATACGTGAAGTAGTCCCTAGTTTAAAGGTGGAGTGGGTAAGAGGTTATGGAAGAGGTGGATACTGAGGGCACTGTGGTATAAGACACCGATAACAAATTTGAGAACTTAGGAATAGCATAATACAATTAGATAATGAAGTCTTGAATGTAACCCTATTGATACAGGGTGGTCAGTGGGATCAAGAAAGACAATGATTGCAAAGGGTCATTGACATAAATATTGAAATGATCAAGACAATTGTTGAAAGTAAGGATTAGAACTAAACCCTAAATTTCATTTAGAAAATGAAGGTGGGTCCTGATAACAAGTGAGGTAATAGCAATGTTTAGAAAAGGAAATCCCAATTAATATAGATTTCTATTAATGAGATACAAATGTGTCATAGGTAAATGGTCATTTTAACTCTGCATTTGAAAATAGTTCTAACAGTAGTGGTACTAGTGAGATTGTGACAACATACTAATATTTTTAAATGTTAATTATAGGAGTAAATGTGTTTTCTCTTCTATCAAGATTGTAATCCTTCGAGGAAGTGCCTCATGACATTTCCCTTTTTTCAATAGTAGTTCTAAACATGAACTTTCTTAAATTTTAAATATTTGAAAACTGTAACTAAACAAATAATTAGTTTAACCTGATGTGCAAGTGTGAACACATACATACATATGAGCATTTATGTACACAGGTGAACAAATGTATTTAGAACAATAAAATATTATATCTAGGAAGCAGCAAAAAGTAGCTAAATAAGTAGCTCACTTATTTAGCATATATTTAAATAAACTCATAGACAGCTTAACTTAAATATATATCATATATTTAAATAAACTCATAGACAGCTTAACTTAAATATATATCATATATTTAAATGGATTAATATAATAAACAAAGCCATTATAACAAGGCATGGCACCAAAGAAGTGTTCAATAAATATTGGTTAGAGCTAGTATTTTGATTAGTCACATCCACATTCCCTTACACAAAGATATGTGGGGAAATATGTGTGAGGAAAGCCCTCAACTACCAAATACTGATACAAATATTTCTATATAATTGTGTATTTCCAATAATATTTTCAGCAGTAATAGGAAATTGAAATAGTTTCAATCTCAGATTTGTGAAAATAACAGTTTCTATTTTCTAAGCTAGCATTTGCTTTATTTCACGTGTAAAATAGTGTGAGTGTATTATACACTATAAAGTTGAGTAAATATCAAGAAATATTATCACCATTGTTGTTATTATGGTCTTTGTAAGATTATTCATATGAAAGCTTGGGATTAATGCACCTTTGAATAGTTTCTATTTTATTTATGAAAGCATGTTCTCAATGCAAACTCATGCTCAAAAGCAGTAGCTTCCTTAATATCCTACAGTATGTGAATACCCAAATGTAGTTCTCAGAAAAGGGAGGGTTTATGAGGATGTTTACATACACCTAAGAGATTCTTCTTAAATACATAACTGATAATAATGTTAGGGACTGAGGCCTGGAATATTCTCCTCAGCCATGGCTGTGAAGGGTAGTTGACTGCAGTCAGCTACATGTGTTTCTCACCATCTGGACAAGCAGCTGAGCCATCTGAGGCTGCTGTTCTTCAGTTTTCCTCCATATGTTCAGAGTTGTTCAAACTTTATGGAAAGATATTAAGAATGTTTCTTAATGTGGTGGTTATTGTACCTCCACAAATTGTGCATGCTCCTTTATATAGTGCTGTAGATTTTATAGCCTCAAATCAGCAAATTTATATCAGGAAAATATGACAAAATAGTAAGCAAGCATATGAATGAATTTTGTGAACCAATATTCACTTTTATTATGAATATTTACATGATTAAAACATTTAAAGATTTCCATAGTTAGATTATTTGGAATTTTGTGCTAAATTTAAGTAATTTTATAAAGGTTTCCCTTTATGGGTGGGCATCACTAGATGACATCTCACAAATGTCAAATATGGCAGCTATTAGTCAACATGCTGGACTGCTTGGAAACTGGTCAGGTGCCCTATATGAGCTGTTGTCAACCTCCAACAGAATGTGGCAGGTTATGTGAGGGGACCGGTCTGTTCAACCTATTTTATGCCACACTGCTTAAGGATAGAATATGTAATGAAGGATAGCTTGGCTATGCTTTCCAAAGTCAGTTGATAAGTATTAGCACATTTAAGAAATCATCTGTTGTATGCTACTGACCTTGATCCTAATGCATATATACAAGATGACACATTTGGCAGAGCATCAGTTTAGGTACCAGCTGGAATCAGACACAATTGCCAGTCACTACAGTATTTGACATGAATTATAGAAATAAAAAGGACATAAAGAAAAGGCATATACAGTTTCTTTATAAAAGCTTGATACACATTATGGATGTCTACTTCAAACTAATGTTCACATGGAGATGAAACAGATGCCACTCGACTCCTACAGATCAGCATACACCAGGTGGACCCTTCACCCAAATGAAAAAAAATCTACCCTACTGACCATTATAGTGTAAGTTCTTTGGATCACAGGGAAATGTGCGCGTGTGTGTGTATGTATATGTGTGTGTGTGTGTGTGTGTGTGCATGCATGCAAAGCAAATATAACTGTACTCTTGAACAGAAATGTACTTTGCTTCTTTTTTAGAAAGACTTGTCTAGAAGGAAAAACAAACAAACGAACAACAAAAAAAACCCACATTTTAAATTGTAACTAGTGTGTATTCTGGGGTAGGAAGTAAGTAATGGCAATTTCTAAACTTTCCTTAACATGAGACCCACCTACATTTTGTAAAGTTTCTTCCTTAAGCTGATTTAATAATAACTGATTTTTAATATTAAGAAAAGATCACCAGACTTCTCTGGTAGTGCAGTAGTTAAGAATCTGCCTGCCAATGCAGGAGACATGGGTTTGAGCCCTGGTCTGGGAAGATCCCACATGCCATGGAGCAACTAAGCCATGAGCCACAACTACTGAGCCTGCGTGTCACAACTACTAAAGCCCGCTAGCCTAGAGCCCATGCTCCACAAGAAAAGCCACCACAATGAGAAGCCCAAGCACCGCAATGAATAGTACCTCCGGCTCCCTGAAACTAGAGAAAGCCTGCATGCAACAATAAAGACCCAACACAGCTATAAATAAATAAATAAATAAATAAATAAATAAATTTATTTTAAAAAATAGACAAGATCACCAAAAAAAGAGGTCTCGACACAGCCATTCAGCTGGCATTGACATGAACCACTTTACGAATACCCCACCTTTCACTTCCATAGGTTTTCAAAAAGTATTTTCCAAAGTACAATGTCTTGTATCTTTCATAAAATCTCTGAATTGTCAGTACATCCAATTGCACAAAAGACAACTGGGACTAAGAAAGGTCATACACAGCTAGCAGGCAAGCAAGGATGTCAGCATCCACCAGACAACAGTAGCCTCTTATTCCTTCACATGTGTCTCCTCTGGATAGGATGTGAACGGAGGAAGTATGATTGAAAAAATAAAATTAGTTGTTGAATGCTATAATGGCTTAACATGAAGCTAGGGAGGAAAATGAATTGTAAAAGAATCACTCGGGCTTCCCTGGTGGTGCAGTGGTTGAGAATCCGCCTGCCAATGCAGGGGCCACGGGTTCGTGCCCCGGTCCGGGAAGATCCCACGTACCGCGGAGCGGCTGGGCCCGTGAGCCATGGCCACTGGGCCTGCGCGTCCGGAGCCTGTGCTCCGCAACGGGAGAGGCCACGACAGTGAGAGGCCCGCGTACCACAAAAAAAAAAAAAAAAAAAAAAAAAAGAATCACTCAAAGAATAAGTCATTAATAGTAAGAGAACGGAAGATCTGAATTTGTTTGAACAAAAACAACAGAATAACACTAAATGTAAGTCATGTAAATGAGGAAATGCAATTATTTCAATGACATTAATCTCTGAGACTGTTATATACATATATATTTATTTATATTTATTTAAAAGATTGAACTTCTGAGGAATTCCTCAGGTCACATTCTCTCAACCAAATTGTTTTGTTACCATTGATTTGGTGTGATTGCCCTATGAAAGATATCCAAACCAAAAACATTTTCAGAGACAAATGGATATTTTTGTAAGTGAATCAGCTAGTGCTAAAATTATTTGCTCCGGATCTGAATCTTAGAATTCTTAAATGTTTGTAAATGTGGCTTTAAGGAATAGCAGGGAGTAGGACATGGACTTGTGGATACTGGTATTAACATGCAAAATTCTCATACTGTTCTTTATCATTTATATTAGAGAGCTCACATAAAATTTCCATCTTTGAATATTATTTTCCCCTCAAAATATTTTTGGTTTGGTGTCCACACCAGAAAAAAAATCACAGATATTGAACAGACTAATGGAAACAAGACAATCATAATAAATTTTTTCTGTGGTTTTGTTTTTCTATTTTGTGTCTCAGAACTTGGAAAGGACTTGGGAGATAAAGAGAGCTTTGGCTCTCATATATATCCCTTGGGAAAATAGTTTCAGCCTTTACCTCTAGGTTTTGCAGCGTGTTCACAGGAGAGAGCATTCTTGCCTCCTACAGATAAGCTCTTGAGGTGGTTTCTGCAGAGTAAAACTGCTATTGGGTAGCCGATATAACTATTCACTCAACTCACTGGAAACATTAGCAGCTTGACATTTAAAGTGATGGCTTGAAATGTTTGTAGACCACATTAACCTTTAGGGCAACCTGGTGAGGGTTTTTATAAATCTTCAAAAAATAATTATCCAATGATATTTCATTGCGAGTGTGACTATTTCTAGCAAATGTAACAGAAAAAAACAAAGGCTAGACACGAACAAGCAATTGCATTCCTTTAGAGGAGTTTGGCTAAAAATCTACATACCACGGATTAAAATCTTACAAAGTTTTCCCAAGAACAGACAAAAAGGGTTACCCTATTTTACAAACAGTAAAATCAAAGCTGAAGTTCAGACAAAATGAAGTTAATTGCTAAATTCTCATCAGGAAAGTCAGGAGGATCGTACTATTTCAGTTAACACGTCAAACCTATGATTAGAACACAAGTTCTCAACACATATAGCATAGTCATAAAACACACATTTATAATTTTCTATTATATTGAAAAATAATTGTCATGTCTGCTATGGTCCAGCACAAGATAAGACTATTGGGAGTGTATGAAATAATCTGGAGTGCTGGGAGCTATGTAATTCTAATGTATTGCAATTATTATGGTGATTACATTACCTAATTAAAATCATTTCCATTTTTCTTTGAAAGAATCAAATATATGCAGGAGATTAAATTCTACTAATTGTATTCAGTGCATATTTTGGCAGAAAAGAAAAATGAACTCATGAGCCAGTGTGAGGAAATATTTTTGATCTTCTTTTAAAAAACTCTTCCACTTCAATAGAGATAACTACTGTTGAAAGTCTTTGAAGAAATCTTTCAATAACTGTGCATTGCAATTTTCATATTCAGCTGTGAGTGTGAACTATTAGCTTAATAACTACCGTTAATTCTGCTTTTGCTGAGTCAGTCCATATTTCCTATTTAACTATAGCCACATTGATTCAGATATCAATCTTCTTCCTGTACTTATATGAAAACTTCATTATTCTGATTCTGTTCTATCTGAATGATATGTCCTTCCTGGAGCTGCCAGGTTGATCTCACAAAAATTTTAACATCATCAAAAAATAAGAACAAATTTCCCAGTGGTAAAAGTTTAACAAGTAAACTGCATGGCAAATTAGAATTATATCTTCTTTATCACAATCTACTCACTAATCTTTTTCTTGAAAAATTAGCCTCATTATTCATTTTTATGGTTTCAAACTATAAAACTTTTTAAGTAAAAAAACTAATTACTTTTAATATAGCTCAATGGTATTTGAGAGAAAAATACTCCTACTGGCAAACAAGTTGCATTAGAAACTTTCCACTATGTACTCCTAACTACCCAATTCTACTAGATTTTCCCAGATGGTTAGCTGAGTATACACTGCCACCATCACACTTAATTATCCAAAAACAAATATGTTCTCCTTAGATTAACCAGATCAAGTTGGATGATTTAAAAAAAAAAAAACAAACAAACAAAACAAACAAACAATAAAAACTTTTCTAGAAAATTTAAGAATAAATAAAAAGTATAAATTATAATACATATGGAAATCAGAATATTTATCCAAATTAATTAAATAGGAGCTTCCTGCACTCAAAGATTCTTTTGTTTAAGAATGCCTCATCTGTTTCGAATTCTAGACCCTGGTCCTCAAATAATATGGGGCAGCTATAGGCTGGCAGTCTTCCTGAGATCAATGAGAGTCTCACCCATTTGAATCCTACTTTCTGGACTTCTTGTGTGGACTCCTAAGTTATCATGAGTTGCTTCAGCTTCCCTGGCCCTGTCAGTTTACCTAGATGTAGGGTCTCCTGAGTGAGAAAGAAAACTTTTATGACTCGCCTCTAACACCTATGCCTAGTGGTCAATAGCAGAAGTAGCTCTTACTTCTGACTCCTTCTTCTGTCCATATCCTTTGATGGGTAACAATGGAATCCCTGCCTCCAACTCTGATTCAGGGCTCAGCTCTGAGAATTGCTTTCACCATTGATAGTTTAGGAAATGATGCAAGCAGAAGACAGAAAAGTGCACATGAAATTGGGCTTGCTTTCCTTCTCTCTCTTGCACCCCTTTCATCTGCAAGAGAACTTGTCTGGACTATTCTGATGAAGGATGAGAGACACATGGAGCATATCCCAGTGATCCTATTTGCCCTGGCCAACCCTTGGATATTTGAGTGAGCTCATCCAAGATCAGCAGAGCTACCCCTCTGATCAGTCTAGACATATGCCATAAATTCTAATGTTCCATGCTACTGAGTTATTGTGATCATTACACAGTGTTATTGTGGCAAAAGATAGCTCATATGCATCCCCTTTCAATTACCCCAGGCTTCAGATTATTCAGGAATAATTCACTTCTTTAAGCTTATATGTTAAAGCCTACACAATAATGGAATGTATAGATTAGGTAAATTTGGGCTTTTGTGTGGAATATAAAAACCAGGAAGTAAGTCATGTCTTGTAAGAGAAAGGAAGCAAAATAAAAACTGTTCTTCACAGCAGTTAACATTTTTAATGGCAGTTTTGCTCCGAGTATTGGGAGAAACTTAAAAGGAGATTCCATACAAAGTAAGAATTTTCTGTGGTGATCAATATATAAAGCACTTGATATTATGTTGGAGGAAGTTTATAAGGTAAATTAGACTGACCCTCCACCCTCTAAGTACTAATAATCAGGTAGGCAGTATCAAATATATACAGAATTCTTCATTCTCAAGATCTTCAGCTCATGACGCATATTTAAATCCTCTTTACCATTATCTTGATTCAATATACCATCATCTCACACACTGAAAGTGCAAGTAGCTGCATACAATCCATTCTTAACTGTGCCAGAGTGATCTTTATAGAGCATAAATGTAGGACTAGGCAAGTTCTTGGCACTAGCTGGGAGTGAACAGCTATAACATTACAGCCCCAATCAGGAGTGTTCCTAAGAGATAGAAGTGAAGGGAATCCCTCTCAGGGTCAGAACATCTAACGGTATATTTGGTTGTCTTTGTCTACACTGAGAGGTGTGCAGAAACTGGTTTAAGGACAGTGGCTAATAGTTTGGTCAGATGGTCAGGAACTTGGAAAGATCAGAATTAGAAGACTGATGATCAAGAGGTCTAGGAAAGAGGTATGGAGATGACCTCTTGGAATGCACACACAGCATGGAAGTATTTTTGGTCCATGTAAAGCCTCCCCACAAAGAATCAATTACATGCAGGAGAGACTCTCAATAATCATGAAGACATCAGTCTCTTTCCCAGGCATCCTGGTGGAAGAACATGAGAACTATACATGGTTTCAATAACATGGAATTTCCCTCACTATGACTTACTCTGCTACTGTTATTGTGAAGTGCCTGATCAAAACCAAAGAGATCACCCCCTAAATGGCACCATTTCCTCACCAGGCAGACACGTAGCAGCAGGTTAGACCTCTTCCTTCATGGAGGAGGTGGCAATTTACTCTCATTGGAACATGAATTCTGCATTTGGATTGTCCTTCCTGCCTGAAATGCCAACCTGGACATCTGTGCACTTACACAGTGCCTTACTTGCTGTCATGCTACTACTTAAAATATAGCTGCTGGTAAGGAACACATGTTCAATAATAAAAATATTTTGAAAACCACAAAAATCTAAAGAAAAGACCACAGAAAATTCAAACATCTCAGAAGTATAAGTTCGAATCTTCAGACTCAATAAAGAACACTACAAGCTGAGAGATTGATTGAGGCCAGAGAGTGTGTGAGATATGGAAGGAGTTTATAAACTGTGTCTTGTGACTTTTACAGAAATCAGGACAATAACAAGTAAACAGTGTCTTACTGTTTGTTAGGAATACATATATAATCTTTCTTCCCCTTATTATTGAATATAAATATTGCTGTTGTTAACTACCTAATGTAAATTAACCTTTAGGTTAGAGACTATTCAGGTAGGATTGTGATAGAATTAAAGGAGAAATTAACATTACCCAGAGATGGAAACCATATGGTTGGGACTTCCATAATTTCTATATAGCATAGTATTTGGAGGTTGAGTGGGCTAAGAAGTGAATTGTGCCAATTATTAAACCTTTTCCCTTAGCACTAAATCCACCCTTCCATACTCAGCTTTATGAGTCGGGGTTTGGAACTCTGCAAATTGCATATCTCCTTTGCTAACTGATTCCCTGTTATCAAGTTCTACCAATAGGAAGATGGAAATTTGTTTCTGGTCATGCCAGGATTGTCCCAGTAACAGTACTTTGCCCTAGTAACAGCCTGTCAATCTCTTCCAGTGTCCAGCTTCTTTCCACTTACTATCTGGCTCATTGTGCCCACTTAAGGTACAACAGCAGTCAGACCATGCCCCCTCCTCAGAATTCTGAGCCCCAAGTTCAAATTCCCCTCCTTAATTTGAATTTCTACAGTCTGACTTATTTTATGTATTTTAAAAGTCATACAAATGGTAGTTTCTTCCTGTAGTTGTTATCATCTCTAGAATACATTTGTTTTTATCTTTGAATTATTTTAGTGTTCCCACTTATTCATTCAGCTATCTAACACCTGTGGAACCAATTCCTTATGATAAGTTCTCTATGTTGAAATACCTAATGTTAACATCTGTATTTCTGACTGAGCTTTGATCAATACAGTGTCTCCTGGATCTAAGACTGCAATAGGTTTTTATTTCCAAAGGTCCAAAATTCTCTCAATTGGTTTATAAGGCTCTTTAAATTCTTGCTCTCCAGACTCAGCTTCTGCAACTTTCTCCCATTACCCATGTCACTTCAGTCAAATTGAACTCCTTGCAATTCTTAGCATGTTTCTTAGGGCCCTTTGCACATGCCATTTCCCCCACTTACCTTGTACCTCATGCATACAGTTTTTCACTAGAATGATCTTTATAATCTTTCCCATGCATCAGTCTGTCTCACTTTATACATTATTTTGGTTTTTAGGACTCATGTTTCATCTTCTAATGACTCTTCAAAAGATCACATTTTGGACAACCATACACCCCAAATGTGTCAATGGATCCCACACATCACTATCATCAAGTCTACATTAGATGCCTTTGCTTGTTGCTATTTTAACATAAAACAGAAATGAATTCACAGTTTGTCTCTTCCAATAGCACAGTGCTAATCCCCAGTAGGAATTCAATAAATAGTTGTTAAGATAAGTACATTATATGAGGTGGGTGAGGAAAATACCCAAAATAAAAAAAACAAAGATATTCCCTTGAATGAAAAAAGAATTGGAAAACTTCATGTTTCATACAAATCTATTGTGAAAATATTGTGCCCACCTAGATAATCGAGGGTGATCCCTTATATTAAGATCATCCAATTAGCAGCCTTAATTCCAACTGAAATCTTAATTTCCTTTGCCAGGTAATGTAACATATTCACAAGTTCTGGGAATTAGGTTATGAACATCCTTGGGGGACTATTATTCTGACTATCACAATCACTATTGGAACTTAAGAAAGATCTTGTGAATTAGATTATTACAAATTAACACTCAGGTTATACCCCATCCTAATTTTTTCCACAATTTTCATCACCATCTGATTAATTAATGGAAATTTTCTTTATGTACCAACATCAGAGCCTAATGTGAATGGATATGTTATTGGATTCTCACTTATTTTAAAGCTTATGTTCATTTCTTATTTTATAGTTTCTGTTCAATAATTAATGAGATGGCTAGAAGATGGTGGAAGAGTAAGATGTGGAGATCACCTTCCTCCCCACGAATACATCAGAAATATGTCTACATGTGGAACAACTCCTACAGAACACCTATAGAATGCTGGCAGAAGACCTCAAACCTCCCAAGAGGAAAGAAATTCCCCACGTACCTGAGTAGGGCAAAAGGACAAAAACAGAGACAAAAGAATAGGGATGGGACTTGTTCCAGTCGGAGGGAGCTGTGAAGGAGGAAAGGTTTCTACACACTAGGAAGCCCCTTCATGGGCGGAGACTGTAGGAGGCAGAGTGGGGAATCTGCAGAGCCACAGAGGAGAGCAGAGCAACAGGGGTGTGCAGGGCAAGATGGAGAGATTCCCGCACAGAAGATTGCTGTTGGCCAGCACTCACCAGCCTGAGAGGCTTGTATGCTCACACAGCAGAGCAGGTTGGGGCTGGGAGATGAGACTCAGGCTTCGGAGGTGGGATCCCAGGGAGATGACTGGGGTAGGCTGCGTGAACACATCCTGAAGGGACTAGTGTGCCACAGCTAGCCGGGAGGGAGTCTGGGAAAAATTCTGGAGCTGCGAAAGAGGCAAGAGGCTTTTTCTTGCCTCCTTGTTTCCTAGGTGCAAGGAGAGGGGATTAAGAGAGCCACTTAAAGGAGCTCCAGAGACAGGCAGGAGCCGTGGCTAACAGCATGGACCCCAGAGATGGGCATGAGATGCTAAGGCTGCTCCTGCCATAACCAAGAAGCCTGTGTGCGAGCACAGGTCACTATCTAAACCTCCCCTGCCTGGAACCTGTGCAACCCACCACTACCAGGGTCCCGTGATCCAGAGACAACTTCCCAGGGAGAATGGATGGCGTGCTGCAGGCGGGTGCAATGTCACGCTGGCCTCTGCTGCCACAGGCGCACCCTGGACTCTGTAGCCCTGCCTCCCTGGTCCTGAGTGAGCCAGAGCCCCAGAATCAGCTGCTTCTTTAACCTCGTCCTGTCTGAGCAAAGAAGAGACACCCTCAGGTGACCAACACACAGAGGCAAGGCCGAATTCAAAGCTCAACCCCAGGACCTGTGTGGACAAAGAAGAGAAAGGGAAATTTCCCCCAGCAGCCTCAGGAGCAGATGATTAAATCTCAACAATCAACTTGATGTACCTGCACCTGTGGAATACCTGAGTAGACAATGAATCATCCCAAACTGAGGAGGTGGAATTTGGGAGCAATTATATATATATTTTTTGCTTTTTCTCTTTTTGTGAGTTTGTATGTGTATGCTTCTGTGTGTGATTTTTTCTGTGTAGCTTTGCTTTTACCATTGGCCGTAGAGTTCTGTCAGTCCATTTTTATTTTTTAATTTTTGGATAGTTTTTAACACTTGTTATCATTGGTGGATTTGTTTTTTTGGTTTGGTTGCTTTATTCTTTTTATCTTTCTTTTCTAATTACTTAAAAATATGAATAAGTATTTTTTATTTTAATTATTTTATTTTATTTTATTTTATCTTCTTGTTTCTTTCTTTCTCTTTTTCTCCCTTTTATTCTGAGCTGTGTGGATAACAGGCTGCTGGTGCTCCTGCCAGGCTTCAGGGCTGGGCCCTGGAAGTGGGAGAGCCAAGTTCAGGACACTGGTCCACCAGAAACCTCCCAGCTCCACGTAATATCAAACGGTGAAAACCTCCCAGAGATCTCCATCTCAATGACAAGACCCAGCTCCATTAAATGACCAGGAAGCTACAGTGCTGGACACCCTATGCCAAACAACTAGCAAGAAAGGAACACAACACCATACATTAGCAGAGAGGCTGCCTAAAATCATAATAAGGCCACAGACACCCACAAACACACCACCAGATGTGGACCTGCCCACCAGAAAGAAAAGATCCAGCCTCATCCACCAGAACACAGACACTAGTCCCTTCCACCAGGAAGCCTAAAAAAAACAGTGAACCAAATTTAGCCACTGGGGACAGACACCACAAAAATCCTGGGAACTATGAACCTGCAGTCTGCAAAAAGGAGATCCCAAATACAGTAAGTTAAGTGAAATGAGAAGAGAGAGAAACACAAAGGAGTTGAAGGACAAAGGGAAAAACCCACAAGACCTAACAAATGAAGAGGAAATAGGAAGTCTACCTGAAAAAGAATTCAGAATAATGATAGTAAAGATGATCCAAAATCTTGGAAATAGAATGGAGAAAATACAAGAAGTGTTTAACAAGGACCTAGAAGAAATAAAGAGCAAATGAACAGTGATGAACAACACAATAAATGAAATTAAAAATTCTCTACTAGAGCTCAATAGCAGAATAAGTCAGGCAGAAGAACGGATAAGTTACCTCGAAGATAAAATAGTGGAAATAACTACTGCAGAGCAGAATAAAGAAAGAAAACAATGAAAAGAATTGAGGAGAGTCTCAGAGACCTCTGGGACAACATTAAATGCAACAACATTCGAATTATAGGGGTCCCAGAAGAAGAGAAAAAGAAAGGGACTGAGAAAATACTTAAAGAGATTATAGTTGAAAACTTCCCTAACATGGGAAAAGAAATAGTTAACCAAGTCCACGAAGCACAGAGAGTCCCATACAGGATAAAGCCAAGGAGAAACATGCCAAGATATATTAATCAAACCATCAAAAATTAAATACAAAGAAAAAATATGAAAAGCAGCAAATGTAAAACAAAAAAATAACACACAAGGGAAACCTGTTAAGGTTAACAGCTGATCTTTCAGCAGAAAACTGCAAGCCAGAAAGGAGTGGCAGGACATATTTAAAGTGATGAAGGAGAAAAACCTACACCCGAGATTACTCTACCCAGCAAGGATCTCATTCAGATTTGATGGAGAAATTAAAATATTTACAGATGAGCAAAAGCTAAGAGAATTCAGTACCACCAAACCAGCTCTACAACAAATGCTAAAGATACTTCTCTAGGCAGGAGACACAAGAGAATGAAAAAACCTACAATAACAAACCCCAAACAATTAAGAAAATGGTAAAAGGAACATACATATTGATAATTACATTAAGTATAACTGGATTAAATGCTCCCACCAAAAGACATAAACTGGTTGAATGGATACAAAACAAGACCCATATATATGCTGTCTACAAGAGATCCACTTCAGACCTAGGGACACATACAGACTGAAAGTGAGGAGATGGAAAAAATTCCATGCAAGTGGAAATCAAAGGAAAGCTAGAGTGGTAATTCTCATATCAGACAAAATAGACTTTAAAACAAAGACTATTACAAGAGACAAATAAGGACACTGAATAATGATAAAGGGATCAATCAAAGAAGAAGATATAACAATTGTAAATATTTATACACCCAACATAGGAGCACCTCAGTACATAAGTCAAATACTAACAGCTATAAAAGGGGAAATCGACAGTAACACAATTATAGTAGGAGACATTAACACCTGACTTTCACCAATGGACAGATCATCCAAAATGAAAATAAATACAGAAACACAAGCATTAAATGATACATTAAACAATATTGACTTAATTGATATTTATAAGACATTCCATCAAAAAACAACAGAATACACATTATTCTCAAGTGCTTATGGAACATTCTCCAATATAGATCATATCTTGAATCACAAATCAAGCCTTGGTATGAAAATTGAAGAAATAAATTTTCAATTTCAATTTCAAGCAAATTGAAATTTTATCAAGTATCTTTTGCAACCACAATGTTATGAGACTAGATATCAATTACAGGAAAAAACTGTAAAAAATACAAACAAATGGAGGCTAAACAATATACTACTTAATAACCAAGACATCACTGAAGAAATCATGAGGAAATCAAAAAATACCTAGAAACAAATAACAATGAGAATATGATGAACCAAAACCTATGCAATGCAGCAAAAGCATTTCTAACAGGGAAGTTTATAGCAATGCAATCCTACCTTATGAAACAAGAAACATCTCAAATAAACAACCTAACCTAACACCTAAAGCAATTAGGGAAAGAACAGCAAGAAAAAACAGAAAGTTATCAGAAGGAAAGAAATCATAATGATCAGATCAGAAATAAATGAAAAACAAATGAAGGAAACAATAGCTAAGATCAATAAAACTAAAACCTGTTTCTTTGAGAAGATAAACAAAATTGATAAACCATTAGCCAGAAAATGAAAAAAAAAAAAACAGTGAAGACTGTAATCAACAGAATTAGAAATGTAAAAGGAGAAGTAACAATTGAAACTGCAGAAATACAAAAGATCATGAAAGATGACTAGAAGCAATGGTATGCCAATAAAATGGACAACCTGGAAGAAATGGACAAATTCTTAGAAATGTACAATGTTCCAAGACTGAAACCAGGAAGAAATAGAAAATACGAACAGACTAATCACAAGCACTGAAAATGAAACTTTGATTAAAAATCTTCCTATAAACAAACGCCCAGGACCAGATGTCTTCACAGTAGAATTCTATCAAACATTCAGAGAAGAGCTAACACCTATATTTCTCAAACTCTTCCAAAATATAGCACAGGGAGGAACTCTCTTAAACTCATTCAACGAGGCCTGATACCAAAACCAGACAAAGATGTCACAAAGAAAGAAAACTATATGCCAATATCACTGATGAAAATAGATGCAGAAATCCTCAACAAAATACTAGCAAACAGAATCCAACAACACATTAAAAGCATCATACACCATGATTAAGTGAGGTTTATCCCAAGAATGCAAGGATTCTTTACTATATGCAAATCAATCAATGTGATACACCATATTAACAAACTTAAGAAAAAAAACATGATCATCTCAGAAAATGCAGAGGATTCTTTTGACAAAATTCAACACCCATTTATGATAAGAACCCTCCAGAAAGTAGGCATAGAGGGAACTTTCCTCAACATAATAAAGGCCATATATGATAAACCCACAGCCAACATCATCCTCAATGGAGAAAAACTGAAACCATTTCCACTAAGATGAGGAAAAACACAAGGTTGCACACTCTCACCACTGTTATTCAATGAAGTTTTGGAAGTTTTACCACAGTGATCAGAGTAGAAAAAGTAATAAATGGAATCCAAGTAGGAAAAGAAGAAGTAAAGCTGTCACAGTTTGCAGCTGACATGATACTATACATAGAGAATCCTAGAGATACTATGAGAAAACTACTAGAGCTAATCAATGAACTTGGTAAAGTAGCAGGATACAAAATTAATGTAAAAAAATCTCTTGCATTCCTATTCAATAATGATGAAAATCCTGAAAGTGAAATTAATAAAACACTCCCATGTACCATGACAACAAAAAGAATAAAATATCTAGGAATAAACCTACCTAAGGAGACAAAAGACTTGTATGCAGACAATTATAAGACACTGATGAAGGAAATTAAAGATGATACAAACAAATGGAGAGATATACCATGTTCTTGGATTGGAAGAATCAACATTGTCAAAATGACTATACTACCCAAAGCAATCTACATTCAGGGCAATCCCTATAAAATTACCAACGACATTTTTCACAGAACTAGAACAAAAAATTTCACAATTTGTAAGGAAACACAAAAGACCCCATATAGCCAAAGCAATCTTGAGAAAGAAAAATGGAGCTGGAGGAATCAGGCTCCCTGACTTCAGACTATACTACAAAGCTACAGTAATCAAGACAGTATGGTACTGGCACAAAAACAGAAATATACATCAATGGAACAGGATAAAAAGCCCAGGGATAAACTCACACACATATAGTTACCTTATCTTTGATAAAGGAGGGAAGAATATACAGTGGAGAAAAGACAGCATGTTCAATTAGTGGTGCTTGGAAAACTGGACAGCTACATGTAAAAGAATGAATTAGAACACTCCCTAACACAATACACAAAAATAAACTGAAAAAGGATTAAAGACCTAAATGTAAGGTCAGATACTATCAAACTCTTAGAGGAAAACATAGGCAGAACACTCTATGACATCAATCACAGCAAGATCCTTTTTGACCCACCTCCTAGAGAATTGGAAATAAAAACAAAAATAAACAAATGGGACCCAATGAAACTTAAAAGCTTTTGCACATCAAAGGAAATCATAAACAAGATGAAAATACAACCATCAGAATGGGAGAAAATATTTGCAAATGAAGCAACTGACAAAGGATTAATATCCAAATTATACAAGCAGCTCATGCAGCTCAATATCAAGAAAACAAACCCAATCCAAAAATTTGCAGAAGATCTAAATAGAGATTTCTCCAAGGAAGATATACAGATTGCCAACAAACACATGAAAGAATGCTCAACCTCATTAATCATTAGAGAAATGCAAGTCAAATCTACAATGAGATATCACCTCACACTAGTCAGAATGGCCATCACCAAAAAATCTACAAACAATAAATGCTGGAGAGGGTGTGGAGAAAAGGGAACCCTCTTGCACTGTTGGTGGGAATGTAAATTGATACAGCCATTATGGAGATCAGTATGGAAGTTCCTTAAAAAACTACAAATAGAACTAAAACACGACCCAGCAATCCCAGTACTGGGCATATACCCTGAGAAAACCATAATTCAAAAAGAGTCATGTACCAAAATGTTCATTGCAGCTCTATTTACAATAGTCAGGACATGGAAGCAACCTAATTGTCCATCAACAGATGAATGGATAAAGTAGATGAGACACTAATATACAATGGAATATTATTCAGCCATTAAAAGAAACAAAATTGAGTCATTTGTAGTGAGGTGGATGGACCTCAAGTCTGTCATACAGAGTGAAGTAAGTCAGAAAATTTAAAAGAAATACTGTATGCTAACACGTATATATGGACTCTAAATAACAAAACAAAAAATGGTCCTGAAGAACCTAGGGGCCAGAGGGGAATAAAGACTCAGACCTACTAGAGAATGGACTTGAGTATATGGGGAGGGGGAAGGGTAATCTGGGACAAAGTGAGAGAATGGCATGGACATATATACACTACCAAACGTAACATAGATAGTTAGTGGGAAGCAGCCACATAGCACAGAGCAATCAGCTCAGTGCTTTGTGACCACCTAGAGTGGTGGGTTAGGGATGGTGGGAGGGAGGGAGACACAAGAGTTAAGAGATATGGGGACATATGTATATGTATAACTGATTCACTTTGTTACAAAGTAGAAACTAACACACCATTGTAAAGCAATTATACTCTAATAAAGATGTTTAAAAATAAATAAATAAATAAGAATAAATAAATAAATGAATAAATATATATATAATTAGAACATTCCTAAGGATGAAATCAGCAGCAGATAAAGATGTCGGCTCAGTTTTTGGTCAAGGTTGTAATATAGCCCCAAAGGCCAAATAAAATCCTGAACCTTGGGGCAGGACAGGAATAAAAACACCAAAGTAGTGAATGGACTTGAGGACATGGGGAGGTGGAAAGGTAAGGTGAGACGAAGTGAGAGAGTAGCACTGACATATATACACTACCAAATATAAAATAGATAGCTAGTGGGAAGTTGCATAGCACAGGGAGGTCAACTTGGTACTTTGTGACCACCTAGAGGGGTGGGATAGGGAGGGTGGGAGGAAGATGGAAGAGTGTTGGGTTATGGGGATATATGTATACATATAGCTGATTCACTTTGTTATACAGCAGAAACTAACATTGCATTGTTAGGCAATTATACTCCAATAAAGATGTTAATAAATAAATATATATATATATAAATAAATTTTAAAAATTCTTTTTTGTTTTGCTATCTATTAGCTAATATTTTTCTTTATTTTCTTTTTTATATTACTTGAGGATGTTGTTTTTAAATAGTAATATTGTGTTAAGGAGTGTACTAACAATGGTAGTCCTTGACATGATAAGTATATCTTCCTTTAAAATAAGTCTTGAAATATTCTTTCTTTTTGAAGAGTGTGGTAACAAGATTTGTATAAACAGTAAATTAAAAGAAAATTTACCTTAGTTATAGGGCAAACTGACAGGGAAATGGTCATTTCCAATACAATCACTGCTTACATAACTACAACTTTGTTCTCACTTATAATAATTGTCCGGTGGTGCCCTTTTCTTTCTAGGATTTAAGTGAACCTAGTATACATGCATGCAGAGGCAAAAGGAAGACTGCAATTCATTAATAGTGCCAATTGTGGATAATAATTTTATCATTAGTTTTACTCTATAACAGGACCCCAAACCCATTGCTTTATTTTCATAATGATATGATCCCATATGAACTGAAAACTCTTAAATAGTTCTTTCTGAGAAACTTGTGAAAGGGCCTCACAAATACATGATTCTTAAAGTTTAATTTATTTCATTCCTATCCAATTCAATTTTTTATATGCTATATGTTCTTGCTCTCTGATTAATTGACACAATATCCTTAACATAAACTCCCAGATATGGAAAAGCAGCTACATCTGAACTAACTTCCTACAGAAACAACCATAAAACCTGAGAAAAAAATATTGTGTACTTGAAAGTTGCTAAGAGAGTAAGTTCTCATCACAAGAAAAAAATTGTAACTGTGTGGTGTTAACCAAACTTATTGTAATAATCATCTCCCAGTGTATAAATATGTCAAACTACTATGTTTACACCTAAAATGAATACCTTATATGTCACTTATATCTCAATTTTTTTTGAATCTGGGAAAAGATTTTTTTTAAAACCTATGTATCTAAAGCCATATAGAAATGCAAATAGCAACTGAAGTGAAGTTGGCATTTGAAAGAAAAAAAAGGAATGAATGAATTTACATCTTTTACAAGTTTTAGCCATGTTCCAATCAGTGCCATGAGGACCAGCTAAAATTTCATTAGAATCCTTCAGTATTTCTTCCTTGAAGAACTAGAGAATAGGTTTTAGGATAACCAGTCCCTGGAATTATAGGGGTAAATTCTAGAAAGGATAGCATTGCAGGGAACACCCCAAATTCCATGTAGAAACTTTTTCCTGAATGTTGAACTTTTCATGGGCAGTGCAGACTATAAACAGACCAGCTAAGGGTAAAAGAACAAATATAATATTTAAGCTGCCACCTTCCACAGGGAAACCAACATTTGCAGTTTTAGTTCAGCCCTATAAACTGCTTATTTAAAAAATAATAATAACATACTTTGGAGGAACATAAAAGAATTTAGAGTTTTCTATGACAAATAATTCATTATGTCCAAGATATAATTCAAAATTACTCAATAGATGAACAAATAAGAAAACAAGAGAAAAGACAAACAATGGACAGAAACTTTGAGATCGCCTAGATATTGGAATTAGCAAAGGTTTTAAAAATGTCATGTTTATGTTCAAGGAATTCAAGAAAGATATGCTCATAATGCACAAAGAAAAATCTCAGCTGGAAAATAGAAAAAAAATAAAATTGAAGCAAGTCCTAGATTTGCTAAATCTTTATCTGCAATTACAAAAAGCAAGTTCAGGACTTACTTAACAATAGAATAGAGATGACAGATAAATGTTTAGTAAGCTTGAAGATGGATCAAAAAAAAAATTATCCAATGTCATGTACAGAGAAAAAATGATTAAAAAATTAACAGACACTTAGGTATCTGTGGGACCATACAAAAATGTATAACATACATGTAATTGGGTCTCCAAAAGGAGATTAGAAAGGGAATAAGTTAGAAAAAAATTTTAAGAAATAAAGTCTAAATGTCTCCCCAATTTAGTGAAAACATCAATTTACAGATCCATGAAGTTCAGTGAAAATAAGGGAATATTACTCTAAATAGAGCCACATATATATAGGCATATCACAGTTAAACTGTGGATAGCTAAAGATAAAGAGAAACTCTTGAAAGCAGCAAGGGAAAAATGTGTTGCCACAGAATAACAACTTGAATGACTACAAATTTGTCAATAGAAAGCATGAAGGCCAGGGGATGATGGAACAATGTCTTTAAAGTGAGGGAGAAAAAAATACTGTTAATACAGAATCTTATGTTCAGCAAAAATGTTTCTCAACAATAAAGCAAAATAAAGATGTTTTTAGGTAAATAAAATGAATACCTTCTCTACAAGAAATGCTCAAGGTAGTTCTTCAGGTTGAAGGGATAGACAATCATAAGCAAAATGGATCTGCAGAAAGGAATGAAGACTTTTGAAAATAGTAAATATATGGATAAATATAAAGATTAGTTTTTATCCTTTAATTTATTTATAATATATATAATGTACAAGGACAAACATTGTCAAGACTTTACTTTTGGATTTTAAGACAGCTGTAGGGGTAATATTTATAATGACAACTGTAAAATGATGGTGTGGTGATAAACAAACCTATAGGTTGCAAATTTTCTATATTTTAATTGAGGTGTCACATTTTTAACTCTAAGTAACTGTAAGTTTTTAGCAATCACTCACATATTATGCAAACAAATATATCTAAAAGATAATGGATAAATTAAAATGAAATTATCTCATTCCTGCCAACACTATCTCCATCAGTTAACTGAAGTAAATCAGGAGCTTCCCCGGGAAAACGCACGGTGCACCTAGGGCCAGTGCAGCATCATGCCGGCCTCTGACGTCACAGGCTCGCCCCACATCTGTGCCCCGTCCTGCCCGCCAGCCTGTGCCAGAGCCCCCAAATCAGGGGCTCCTTGAACCCCGTCCTGTCTGAACGAAGGGCAGACGCCCTCAGACGACCTACATGCAGAGGCGGGGCCAAGTCCAAAGCTGAACCCCAAGAGCTGTGCGAACAAAGAGGAGACGGGGAGGTTTCTCCCAGCAACCCCAGAAGCAGCGAATTAAAGCTCCACAGTCAACATGGAGTGCCCTGCATCTGTGGAAAACCTAAATAGACAGTGAAATATCCCAAGTTGAGGAGGTGGACTTTGGGGGCAAGATATACTATTATTTTCCGCTTTTTTCTTATTGTGAGTGTGTAGGTGTGTACTGCTGTGTGAGATTTTGTCTGTATAGCTTTGTTTTCACCATTTGTCCTAGGGTTAGACAGACCCGTATTTTTTTTTTCTTTAATAGAAATTTTTCTTCTTCATAATTATTTTTTATTTAATAACTATATTTTATCCTACTTTATTTTGTCTTCTCCCTTTCTTTCTTCCTTTCTTCCCTCCTTTCTTTCCTACTTACCTCCTTCCTTCCTTCCTCTCTTCCTTCCTTTCTTCCTTCCTTTTTCCTCCCTCCCTTCCTTTCTTCCTCACTCCCTCCCTCTCTTCCTTCCTTCCTTCCCTCCTTCCTTCCTTTCATTCCTTTCTATTTTTTCTCCCATTTATTTTGAGCCAAGTGGATTAAATGCTCTTGGCCCTCCAGCCAGGTGTCAAGGCAGTGTCCCTGAGGTGGGAGAACCAACCTCAGGAAACTGGTCCACAAGAGACCTCCCAGCTCCATGTAATATCAAATGGTGAAAATCTCCCAGAGATCTCCATCTCAACACCAAGACCCAGCTTCACTCGAGGACCAGCAACAACAGTGCTGGACATCCTATGCCCAACAAAGAACAAGATAGGTCTACAGCCCCATCCATTAGCAGAGAGGCTGCCTAAAATCATAATAAGGCTACCAACATCCCTATGCACACCACCAGACGTGGACTTGCCCACCAGAAAGACAAGATCCAGGCTCATCCACCAGAACAGAGGCACTGGTGCCCCCAACCAGGAAACCTACTCAACACACTGATCCAACCTCAGCCACTGGGGACAGCCACCAAAAACAATGGGAAATACGAACCTGCAGCCTGCAAAAAGGAGACACCAAACACAGTAAGATAAGCAAAATGAGAAGACAGAAAAACACACAGCAGATGAAGGAGCAAGATAAAAACACACCAGACCTAACAAATGAGAGGTAATAGGGAGTCTACCAGAAAAAGAATTCAGAATAAAGACAGTAAAGATGATTCAAAATCTTGGAAATAGAAAAAACAAATTGCAAGAAACAGTTAACAAGGACCTAGAAGAAATAAAGAGGAAGCAAGTAATGATGAGCAACACAATAAATGAAATGAAAAATACTCTAGATGGGATCAATAGCAGAATAACTGGGGCAGAAGGATGGATAAGTGACCTGGAAGATGAAATAGTGGAAATAACTACTGCAGAGCAGAAGAAAGAAAAAAGAATGAAAAGAACTGAGGACAGTCTCAGAGACTTCTGGGACATCATTAAATGCACCAACATTCGAATCGTAGGGGTCCCAGAAGAAGAGAAAAAGAAAGGGACTGAGAAAATATTTGAAGACATTATAGTTGAAAACTTCCTTAATATAGGAAAGGAAATAGTCAATCAAGTCCAGGAAGCACAGAGAGTCCCATACAGGATAAACCCAAGGATAAACACGCCGAGACACATAATAATCAAACTGTCAAAAATTAAATACAAAGAAAACATATTAAAAGCAGCAAGGGAAAAAAAAAAAAAAAAAAAAAAACAAATAACACACAAGGGAATCCCCATAAGGTTAACATCTGATCTTTCAGCAGAAACTCTACAAGACAGAAGGGAGTGGCAGGACATATTTAAAGTGATGAAGGAAAAAAACCTACAACCAAGATTACTCTACCCAGCAAGGATCTCATTCAGATTTGATGGAGAAATTAAAACCTTTACAGACAACCAAAAGCTGAGAGAGTTCAGCACCACCAAACCAGCTTTACAACAAATGCTAAAGGAACTTCTCTAAGCAAGAAACACAAGAGAAGGAAAAGACCTACAAGAACAACCTGAAACAATTAAGTAAATGGTATTAGGAACCCACATATCAATAATTACCTTCAATGTAAATGGGTTAATTGCTCCCACCAAAAGACACAGACTGGCTGAATGGATACAAAAACAGGACCCATATATATGCTGTCTACAAGAGACCCACTTCAGACTTAGGGACACTTACAGACTGAAAATGAGGGGATGGAAAAAGATATTCCATGCACATGGAAATCAGAAGAAAACTGGAGTAGCAATTCTCATATCAGACAAAATAGATTTTTAAATAAAAACTATTATAAGAGAAAAAGAAGGACACTACATAATGATCAAGGGATCGATCCATGAAGAAGATATAACAATTGTAAACATTTATGCACCCAACATAGGAGCACCTCAATACATAAGACAAATACTAACAGCCATAAAAGGGGAAATCGACAGTAACACAATCATAGTAGGGGACTTTAACACCCCACTGTCACCAATGGACAGATCATCCAAAATGAAAATAAATAAGGAAACACAAGCTTTAAATGATACATTACACAAGATGAATTAACTTGATATTTATAGGACATTCCATCTAAAAAAAACCAGAATACACATTTTTCTCAAGTGCTCATGCAACATTCTCCAGGATAGATCATATCTTGGGTCACAAATCTAGCCTTGGCAAATTTAAGAAAATTGAAATCGTATCAAGTATCTTTTCTGAACACAACTTTATGAGACTAGATATCAATTACAGGAAAAGATCTGTAATAATACAAACACATGGAGGCTAAACAATACACTACTTAATAACGAAGTGATCACTGAAGAAATCAAATAGGAAATAAAAAAAATACTTAGAAACAAATGACAATGGAGACACGATGACCCAAAACCTATGGGATACAGCAAAAGCAGTTTTAAGAGGGAAGTTTATAGCAATACAATCATACCTTAAGAAACAGGAAGCATCTCGAATAAACAACTTAACTTTGCACCTAAAGCAGTTAGAGAAAGAACAAAAAAACCCCAAACTTAGCACAAGGAAAGAAATCATAAAGATCAGATCAGAAATAAATGAAAACGAAATGAAGTAAAAAATAGCAAAGAGCGATAAAAGTAAAAGCTGGTTCTTTGAGAAGATAAATAAAATTGATAAACCATTAGCCAGACTCATGAAGAAAAAAAAGAAGAATCAAATTAATAGAATTAGAAATTAAAAAGGAGAGGTAAAAACTGACACTGCAGAAATACAAAAGATTATTAGAGATTACTACAAGCAACTCTATACCAATAAAATGGACAACCTGGAAGAAATGGACAAATTCTTAGAAATGCACAAGCTGCTGAGACTGAACCAGGAAGAAATAGAAAATATGAACAGACCAATCACAAGCACTGTAATTGAAACTGTGATTTGAAATCTTCCAACAAACAAAAGCCCAGGACCGGATGGTTTCACAGGCGAATTCTATCAAACATTTAGAGAAGAGCTAACACCTATCCTTCTCAAACTCTTCCAAAAGATAGCAGAGGGAGGAACACTCCCAAACTCATTCTATGAGGCCACCATCACCCTGACACCAAAACCAGACAAAGACGTCACAAAGAGAGAAAACTACAGGCCAATATCAATTGTGAACATAGATGCAAACATCCTCAACAAAATACTAGCAAACAGAATCCAACAGCACATTAAAAGGATCATACACCATGATCAAGTGAGGTTTATTCCAGAAATGCAAAGATTCTTCAATATATGCAAATCAATCAACGTGATACATCATATGAACAAACTGAAGGAGAAAAACCATATGATCATCTCAATAGATGCAGAGAAAGCTTCTGACAAAATTCAACACCCATTTATGATTAAAACCCTGCAGAAAGTAGGCAGAGAGGGAACTTCCCTCAATATAATAAAGGCAATATATGAAAAACCCACAGCTAGCATTATTCTCAATGGTGAAAAACTGAAAGCATTTCCACTAAGATCAGGAATAAGACAAGGCTGCCCACTCTCACCACTCTGATTCAACCTAGTTTGGAAGTTCTAGCCACAGCAATTAGAGAAAATAAAGAAATAAAAGGAATCCAAATAAGAAAAGAAGAATTAAAGCTGTCACTGTTTGCAGATGACATGATACTATACATAGAGAATACTAAAGATGATACTAGAAAACTACTAGAGCTAATCAATGAGGTAAAGTAGCAGAATACAAAATTAATGCACAGAAATCTCTGGCATTCTTATACACTAATGATGAAAAATCTGAGAGGGAAATTAAGAAAACACTCCCATTTACCATTGCCACAAAAACAATAAAATATCTAGGAATAAACCTACCTAAGGAGACAAAAGACTTGTATGCAGAAAACTATAAGACACTGATGAAAGAATTTAAAGATGATACAAATAGGTGGAGAGATATACCATGTTCTTGGATTGGAAGAACCAACATTGTGAAAATGACTATTACTCAAAGCAATCTACAGATTCAATGCAATCCCTATCAAATTACCACTGGCATTTTTAACAGAAGTAGAACAAAGAATTTCACAATTTGTATAGAAACACAAAAGACCCCAAATAGCCAAAGCAATCTTGAGAACGAAAAACGGAGCTGGAGGAATCAGGCTCCCTGACTTCAGACTATACTACAAGGCCACAGTAATCAAGACAGTATGGTACTGGCACAAAAACAGAAATATAGATCAATGGAACAGGATAGAAAGCCCAGAGATAAACCCACACACATATGGTCACCTTATCTTTGATAAAGGAGGGACGGAAACACAGTGGAGAAAAGACAGCCTCTTCAATAAGTGGTGCTGGGAAAACTGGACAGCTACCTGTAGAAGTATGAAATTAGAACACTCCCTAACACCATACACAAAAATAAACTCAAAATGGGTTAAAGACCTAAATGTAAGGCCAGACACTATCAAACTCTTAGAGGAAAACATAGGCAGAACACTCTATGACATCAATCACAGCAAGATCCTTTCTGACCCATCTCCTAGAGAAATGGAAATAAAAACAAAAATAAACAAATGGGATCTACTGAAACTTAAAAGCTCTTGCACAGCAAAGGATACCATAAACAAGACCAAAAGACAACCCTCAGAATGGGAGAAAATATTTGCAAATGAAGCAACTGACAAAGGATTAATATCCAAAATTTATAAGCAACTCAGGCAGTTCAATAACAAAAAAACAAACAACCCAATCCAAAAATGGGCAGAAGAACTAAATAGACGTTTCTCCAAAGAAGATATACAGATTGCCAACACACACATGAAATAATGCTCAACATCATTAATCATTAGAGAAATGCAAATCAAAACTACAATGAGATATCATCTCACACCGGTCAGATTGGCCATCATCAATAACACTAGAACCAATAAATGCTGGAGAGGGTGTGGAGAAAAGGGAACACTCTTGCACTGTTGGTGGGAATGTAAATTGGTACAGCCACTGTGGAGAACAGTATGGGGGTTCCTTCAAAAACTACAAATAGAACTACCATATGAGCCAGTAATCCCACTACTGGGCATATACCCTGAGAAAACCATAATTCAAAAAGTGTCATGTACCAAAATGTTTATTGCAACTCTATTTATGATAGCCATGACATGGAAGCAACCTAAGTGTCCATCAACAGATGAATGGATAAAGAAGATGTGGCACATATATACAATGGAATATTACTCAGCCATAAAAAGAAATGAAACTGAGTTATTTATAATGAGGTGGATAGACCTGGAGTCTGTCATACAGAGTGAAGTAAGTTAGAAGGAGAAAAACAAATACCGTATGCTAACACATATATATGGAATCTAAAAAAAAAATGTCATGAATAGATTCGTGGTAGGATGGGAATAAAACGCAGACCTACTAGAGCATGGACTTGAGGATAAGGGGAGGGGGAAGGGTAAGCTGTGACGATGTGTGATTGACAGGGACATATATACACTACCAAATGTAAATTAGATAACTAGTGGGAAGCTGCCGCATAGCACAGGGAGTTCACCTCTGTGCTTTGTGACCCCCTAGATGGGTGGGATAGGAAGGGTGGGAGGGAGGGTGATGCAAGAGGGAAGAGATATGGGAACATATGTATATGTATAACTGATTCACTTTGTTGTAAAGGAGAAACTAACACACTATTGTAAAACAGTTATACTCAAATAAAGATGTTGAAAAAAAAAAAGAAGTAAGTCAGGAAAGGAGAAAAAAAGGGAAGCAAAACACTGGATAGAAACAAAACAAATAGTAAAACTAAATCCAATCATATCAATAATTACACCAAATCTTAACAAATGTTAATAGACTAATACCTCTAATTAAATGGCAGAAATTAAAAGAATGAATAAAAAAGCCATCTCCAACTGTATGATATTAATGAGGCATGTTAAATATAAATGCACAGGGGCTAAGCCAGGAAGCCTTCAGTATTGCTGCCTCCAGAACCTTGTTCCATATTAAAACGTTAGATTAATCAATGGAGGGACATTCTGGTTGTTTCCTGCCATCTGCTTGCTCTGACCAAGTTCTCCTTTTATATTCAGGTTGGTCATTTTTCAACAGTCTACAAAAGGGAAACTCTTGACTCACACATTGTTCAGTTTATCATTCCCCCAAATGAATAAATGCAAACCTCTAAATAAATGATTGATAAATATTTACAACCTTAATCAAAATACTCTGAGAGAACATATAAGTCTCCAGTCTCCTTTCTTGCCTCTAGGCAGCTTGGTTAAAACCTCTTTCTAATCTGCAGAAGCTGTTCTTAAAACTGCTGAAATGAAGTTTCTAATGCTATAAAATGAACTCTGAGATAGTGTGATATGTTTCATTTTGTGTGCAAGGAGCTGTTAAATTTAAATCCTATCTAAACTAAACCTTTTTAATTTACTCACCTAAATGTGAGACTGTTCTGCGACTGCATTTCTGTGCAATGGTAGAGTTTAGAGGTGTTAACAATTGACTTCTTCCTGGATTTATGGTGATTTGTTGATCATAGAATAGAAAATGCTGACTAAAACTTAGCTTTATGCCAGTGGCCCATTCGATGCTTTGACTTCTTAATAACCTACACAGATGTACATTCAGGCTGAAGGAGATTTCATAAACACCTTTTTGATAAAAATGCATTCATTTTATGCATCTCTGAATAAAGCTTCCCACAGTGATCCATTACACTGCTTAAAGGTTTAACCTTTTGTAGGACATAAAAAAAATGTTTTGCTTTCAAAATGAGGTCTATTTCTTTCGTGTATGTTATGGGAAGTGAACAGATTTCTGGGTTATTTATTTACAAGCTGTTTATGAGTTGAGATTTTCAAATTTCAAAGCAAAGCCATGGGAAATTTAATTGTATCAATTACTTCATGTCATTTTGATCTTTTCACAAGAGGAATATTATCATCCAAGACAATTATTTTCCTATTTCCTATTTCTTCAATACTGTGAAAGAAGATGTAAACTCACTATAAAGAAGTAATTACAGCTTCATTTTCTTTCATTGTGAACAACCAAGATTTTTTTTTTTTAACATCAAGGTATCATCTTGTACAATTAACAACAGTTTGACTTGATATAGTGTTCCACTGAGAAATGAATATGGTGTTTGGAATACTATTACTCAATATTTCCTGAATTAAAAAAATATGTTTCTAATCTGGTAAAAGCCAAATGATTCAGCTTTATTTAGTGATTACTACCATTCCAAATGTTGTAAAAACTTCTCATGATTACTTTTCCAATTTATAAAAGTGAATCTTAAGATGATTTATTTTCATGCTTTGTGTGATTGTACAAAGCTTTCAACCATTTTATAATAACTGATAAATCTATAAATAGATCATTACAGGCTGCTGTATTTATTAAAAACAGTGACCTTATATTCTTTTGGGATTCTAACATCCTTTTATTAACAGAAAGGAAGCATGTTTATAGATATAGTCACCTGTATTTAATGAAAATAATAAGTCACTTTGTATGGGACTTAATACTCTCCATGGGAAGAAAGGTGGCTGTTGAGTACATTGAATTTTCCAGTTACTTCTCACTTTCTATTAAGTGTGCATCAGAATCAGGGTATACAGTAGCAGTTAAAGTCACCTTTATACAGCTTATACTTTCAAAAGAAAGATGTACAGAAAAAGGAAAAATTCTTACATTGGCTGAATTGTACTATTTTCCTACTTTGAGGGTACATTTCTCCCTTAATCACACAACTGTAAAGTACCTGGCTCAGTGCTAAGGTGTAATGTCCTAGAGATTAACTCTAGGAGACCTGGTCTTGAGTGGTTAGAACTATGGCTATTTTTTGGCTAGCATAGAATTATCTAAATTATTTATGCACCAAAGTGTAGATTTGGGAGTATGTACCCTACTGGTGTCTTTTTGTTCAGATAAAACAGCCTCCTCAATTCAATGCCTTATTTACTCTATATTGTCAATGAAAAGAACAGGCCATATGGTTATTTTCAAGGAATATGTTTATGTATTATATCATATATTTTTGCCAGCTTTAGATATCACATTTGCATATAAATAAGCCAAAATGAATACATGAGTAGCATGTGAGGCATTTTAATATATATATATATGAATAATATATGTGAATATTAATAAAATGTACACCTCTCTTCCAAACCTTAAGCTTAAGTACTAGCAACTAGAGTTTACATATTAGTATTGTAACATGTAATGTAGAACACTACTGAATGAACAAGTTGTCTTCATTCATTAGAGTATCCTTCCCTCCTATTTCCTAGAATTAATTTTTCTACTCTTATTGTAATTTCATATTACTGATTCTAAAAAGTACTTAGCTAGTTAGGAAGGCAGACAAAGAAATTGAAGATATATGTCTGAACCAAAAAGGGAATTATAGTCTTTGCATATAAATACTTTAGATATGTAAGCCTTATGCCTCCCAATGGCCATTGCCTATAGTTTGTGGAGTCCCCACTTTACTTGCTCTTTACCTTCTCCAACAGTGTTCATCCATATTCCTAGTCTGTCTTTTTCTATCTCCTTGATTACATTATATCCTAATATTCCCATGTTTCTGACTCTGGAATGGCAACTTGATATTGCTTTCTAATAGTGTCCTTTATAGGTATCTCAATTTTGGTATTCTTCATTTTTAACTGATTTCTGACTATACCTAATTTAAAAAGAAAGGTAAAAATTACTGATAATGGTGATAGTGACAATGATGATGATGGAAGAGACACTTTATGACCCAAAGATTGTAATGACTTATGTTCAATATTTCATTTTTATAATAAATATGTGAGGCTAACATTATTAATATCATTTTCCAGAAGAAAAAATTTAGACATTAGATGGATTAAATAAATTGCCCAAAGTTGTATAATTGATAAACATTGAAACTGAAATTTTACCTTCATCTAACTCATAGTCCTGTACTTCTTGTTGGGCTGCACACCACAGGCCTCTAAGGCCTGCACTTGCCCAGGTTTAAGACTGAAGAAAGAGCCCAGAGTCAGCAACAGAGACATCACTGGTTTAATGGATGGAGCCTCTTACCTGACTGAAGCAAAGTCTTGGAGCAACACCCCACTGTGTGCAATGAATGGCCTGCAGCACATGGCAGCAGTCTTTGCTCCCAGGTGGAAGGGGAGATTTCCAGTTTTAGGAGGAGTTAGGTCAGGTTGGCTTATTAGTTACCAGGGAAAACAGCAGAGGGTCATGTCCCTTGCCACCCCTTTGATAAGAACGATCACTAGCTGGAGCCTGAGGCAAGAAGGTAGGAAGGTCAGTCCTGTGAGTAGAGTATAGGTGAAGCAGACATTGGTTGGGCAGGTGATGTACAGAGAGTGAGAGAACAGCCATCTTGAGTGGCCTGACCATACACACTTGCTGTGAAATCCTCCTCCCTAACTCTAATTTATTGAGTTACAATTGTATGTCAGGCTTGTATAGCATTTTTCATAAGTTACGTTTGTATATAAAAAGACTATCAGGAATATGCCAGTGGTAAGTGGATCATTTTTATTTCTCTCTTTTGTCAAACTTCTTGTCTGAGATTGAATTTTCCATAAACAGTATTGCCCACTTGTGACATAGGCTCAAAGAATAGGACTTTTTCAGATGTTGTTGGAATGACATTCCACTGACATTCAATGCCATCCAAGCCCTGACTGCTAAGTTGAGTTACTGAATACTCTCTTGCTTATTTATATTTCACTGGTATTGAGATTTTAGAATTAGAGGCATAATAATGCATAAAGAATTTCATAAGCCAAATGATTTAACAGATGATTATAGTTTCAGGGCTTTAGATTAATACACATATACATTTATGTCTATGTGTATCCATATGCATGTGTATGTATATGTGTGCATATGTGTATAAGACAAACACATACATACATACACACAGTCTTCATCCAAATATTACATAAGCCACTAAATGTTAAAATGTTATCAGAGGGGAGCGAGAAGATGGCGGAAGAGTAAGATGCGGGGATCACCTTCCTCCTCACAGATACATCAGAAATACATCTACACGTGGAACTTCTCCTATAGAACACCCACCGAACACTGGTAGAAGACCTCAGACCTCCCAAAAGGCAAGAAACTCCCCACGTACCTGGGTAGGGCAAAAGAAAAAAGAATAAACAGAGACAAAAGAATAGGGATGGGACCTGCACCAGTGGGAGGGAGCCGTGAAGGAGGAAAGGTTCCCACACACTAGAAGCCCCTTCGCGGGCGGAGACTGCGGGTGGCGGAGGGGGAAGCTTCAGAGTGCGGAGGGCAAAGCAGAGAGATTCCACAGAGGATCCGTGCCAATCAGCACTCACCAGCCTGAGAGGCTTGTCTGCTCACCCGCCGCGGCGGGCAGGGCTGGGAACTGAGCCTCGGGTGGATCCCGGGGAAAGGTCTGGAGTTGGCAGAGTGAAAACAGCCTGAAGGGGTTAGTGCACCACGGCTGGCCGGGAGGGAATCCAGTTGAAGTCTGGAGCTGCCGAAGAGGCAAGAGACCTTTTCTTCCCTCTTTACCTCCTGCTGCGCGAGGATAGGGGTTTAAGCGCGCCGCTTAAAGGAGCTCCAGAAACGGGTGCGGAGCTGCCGAAGAGACAAGAGACATTTTCTTGCCTCTTCGCTTCCTGGGGTGTGAGGAAAGTGAACTAAGGGCACCACATAAAGGAGCTCCAGAAACGGGCGCGAGCTGCGGCTGTCCACACGGACAACAGAGACGGGTGTGGGACACTAGGGTTGCTACTGCAGCCACCAAGAGGCCTGTGTGTGAGCACAGGTCACTCTCCACACCGGCCCTCCCAGAAGCCTGCGCAGCCCGTCACCGCCAGGGTCCTGGGATCCTGGGACTGCTTCCTCGGAAAAACACGTGGTGCGCCTCGGGCCGGTGCAGCGTCATGCCGGCCTTTGTCGCCGAGGACTCACCCCACATCCATGCCCCCCCCCCCCCCCGCTCAGCCCCCTGCCTGAGTGAGCCAGAGACCACAAATCAGCTGCTCCATTAACGCTGCTCCTTTGACCCCGCCCTGTCTGAGCGAAGGGCAGACGCCCTCGGACAACCTGCGTGCAGAGGCGGGGCCAGGTCCAGGGCTGAGCCCCAGGAGCTGTGCGAACAAAGAGAGGGGGAGGTCCCTCCCAGCAGCCTCAGAAACAGCGGGTTAAAGCTCCACAGTCTGCTTGAAGTGCCCTGCATCTGTGGAAAACCTGAATAGACAGCGAAATATCCCAGGTTGAGGAAGTGGAGTTTGGGAGCAAGATATACTATTATGTTCCCCTTTTTTTCTTTTTGTGAGTGTGTATGTGGGTGCTGCTGTGTGAGATTTTTTTCTGTGTAGCCTTGTTTTCACCATTTGTCCTGGGGTTAGACCGACCATTTGTTTTTTTTTCTTTAAAAGAAATTTTTCTTCTTAATAATTATTTTGTTATTTTAATAACTGTATTTTACCCTACTTTATTTTGTCTTCTCCCCTTTCTTTCTTCCTTTCTTCCCTCCTTTCTTTCCTATTTCCCTCCTTCCTTCCTTCCTCCCTTCCTTCCTTTATTCCCTCATTCCTTCCTCCCTTCCTTTCTTCCTCCCTCCCTTCCTTTCTTTATTCCCTCCTTCCTTCTTTCCTTCCTTTCTTCCTCCCTCCCTTCCTTTCTTTATTCCCTCCTTCCTTCCTCCCTTCCTTTCATCCTCCCTCACTTCCTTTCTTCCTTCCTTCCCTCCCTTCCTCCTTTCTTCCTTCCTTCCCTCCCTTCCTCCTTTCTTCCTTCCTTTCTTGCCTTTCTATTTTTTTCTCCCTTTTGTTTTGAGCCGTGTGGATTAAAGGCTCTTGGCACTCCAGCCAGGTGTCAAAGCTGTGTCTCTGAGGTGGGGGAACCAAACTCAGGACACTGGTCCACAAGAGACCTCTCAGCTCCACGTAATATCAAACGGCGAAAATCTCTCAGAGATCTCCATCTCAACACCAAGACCCAGCTTCACTCAAGGACCAGCAACGAAGAGTGCTGGACACCCTATACCCAACAAAGAGCGAGACAGGTCTACAGCCCCAACCATTAGCAGAGAGGCTGCCTAGAATCACAGTAAGGCTACCGACATCCCCATACATGCCACCAGACGTGGACCTGCCCACCAGGGAGACGGGATGCAGCCTGATCCACCAGAACAGGGGCACTGGTCCCCACAAACAGGAAACCTGCTCAACCCACTGATCCAACCTCAGCCACTGGGGACAGCCACCAAAAATAGATAGAACTACGAACCTGCAGCCTGCAAAAGGGAGACCCCAAACACGGTAAGATAAGCAAAATAAGAAGACAGAAAAACACACAGCAGATGAAGGAACAAGATAAAAACATATCAGACCTAACAAATGAAGAGGTAATAGCCAGTCTACCTGAAAGAGAATTTAGAATAATGATGGTGAAGATGATGCAAAATCTTGGAAATAGAATAGACAAATTGCAAGAAACAGTTAACTAGGACCTAGAAGAAATAAAGAGGAAGCAAGTAGAGATGAGCAACACAATAAATGAAATGAAAACTACTCTAGACGGGATCAGTAGCAGAATAACTGAGGCAGAAGGATGGATAAGTGACCTGGAAGATAAAATAGTGGAAATAACTACTGCAGAGCACAAGAAAGAAAAAAGAATGAAAAGAACTGAGGACAGTCTCAGAGATCTCTGGGACAACATTAAATGCACCAACATTCGAATCATAGGGGTCACAGAAGAAGAAGAGAAAAAGAAAGGGACTGAGAAAATATTTGAAGACATGATAGTTGAAAACTTCCCTAATATAGGAAAGGAAATAGTCAACCAAGTCCAGGAAGCACAGAGAGTCCCATACAGGATAAACTCAAGGATAAACATGCCAAGACACATAATAATCAAACTGTCAAAAATTAAATACAGGGCTTCCCTGGTGGCGCAGTGGTTGAGAATCCGCCTGCCGATGCAGGAGACACGGGTTCGTTCCCTGGTCCGGGAAGATCCCACATGCCACGGAGCAACTAAGCCCGTGAGCCATGGCTGCTGGGCCTGCGCGTCCGGAGCTTGTGCTCCGCAACGGGAGAGGCCACAACAGTGAGAGGCCCGCATACCGCAAAAAAAAAAAAAAAAAAAAAAAAATTAAATACAAAGAAAACATATTAAAAGCAGCAAGGGAAAAATAACACAAAAGGCAATCCCCATAAGGCTAACATCTGATCTTTCAGCAGAAACTCTACAAGCCAGAAGGGAGTGGCAGGACATATTTAAAGTGATGAAGGAAAAAAAAACCTACAACCAAGATTACTCTACCCAGCAAAGATCTCATTCAGATTTTTTTTTTTTTTCATAGATTTATTTATTTATTTTTTTATTTTTTTTAACATCTTTATTGGAGTATAATTGTTTTACAATAGTGTGTTAGTTTTCCCTCTACAACAAACTAAATCAGTTATACATACACACATGCTCCCACATCTCCTCCCTCTTGCATCACCCTCTCTCATTCAGATTTGATGGAGAAATTAAAACCTTTACAGACAAGCAAATCTGAGAGAGTTCAGCACCACCAAACCAGCTTTACAACAAATGCTAAAGGAATTTCTCTAAGCAAGAAACATAAGAGAAGAAAATACCTACAAGAACAACCTGAAACAATTAAGTAAATGGTATTAGGAACCCACATATCAATAATTACCTTAAATGTAAATGGATTAAATGCTCCCACCAAAAGACACAGACTGGCTGAATGGATACAAAAACAGGACCCATATATATGCTGTCTACAAGAGACCCACTTCAGACCTAGGGACACTTACAGGCTGAAAGTGAGGGGATGGAAAAAGATATTCGATGCAAATGGAAATCAAAAGAAAGCTGGAGTAGCAATTCTTATATCAGACAAAATAGACTTTAAAATAAAAACTATTACAAGAGACAAAGAAGGACACTACACAATGATCAATGGATCGATCCATGAAGAAGATATAACAATTGTAAATATTTATGCACCCAACATAGGCGCACCTCGATACATAAGGCAAATACTAACAGCCATAAAAGGGGAAATCGACAGTAACACAATCATAGTAGGGGACTTTAACACCCCACTGTCACCAATGGACAGATCATCCAAAATGAAAATAAATAAGGAAACACAAGCTTTAAATGATACATTATACAAGATGGATTTACTTGATATTTATAGGACATTCTATCCAAAAACAACAGAATACACATTTTTCTCAAGTGCCCATGGAACATTCTCCAGGAGAGATCGTATCATGGGTCACAAATTTAGCCTTGGCAAATTTAAGAAAATTGAAATCGTATCAAATATCTTTTCTGAACACAACGCTATGAGACTAGATATCAATTACAAGAAAAGATCTGTAAAAAATAGAAACACATGGAGGCTAAACAATACACTACTTAATAACGAAGTGATCACTGAAGAAATCAAAGAGGAAAACAAAAAGTACTTAGAAACAAATGACAATGGAGACACGACGACCCAAAACCTATGGGATACAGCAAAAGCAGTTCTAAGAGGGAAGTTTATAGCAATACAATCATACCTTAAGAAACAGGAAGCATCTCGAATAAACAACTTAACTTTGCACCCAAAGCAGTTAGAGAAGGAAGAACAAAAAAACCCCAAATTTAGCAGAAGGAAAGAAATCATAAAGATCAGATCAGAAATAAATGAAAAAGAAATGAAGGAAACAATAGCAAAGATCAATAAAAGTAAAAGCTGGTTCTTTGAGAAGATAAATAAAATTGATAAACCATTAGCCAGACTCATCAAGAAAAAAAGGGAGAAGACTCAAATCAATAGAATTAGAAATGAAAAAGGAGATGTAACAACTGACTCTGCAGAAATACAAAAGATTATTAGAGATTACTACAAGCAACTCTATGCCAATAAAATGGACAACCTGGAAGAAATGGACAAATTCTTAGAAATGCACAAGCTGCCTTGACTGAACCAGGAAGAAATAGAAAATATGAACAGACCAATCACAAGCACTGAAATTGAAACTGTTATTTAAAAATCTTCCAACAAACAAAAGCTCAGGACCAGATGGCTTCACAGGCGAATTCTATCAAACATTTAGAGAAGAGCTAACACCTATCCTTCTCAAACTCTTCCAAAAGATAGCAGAGGGAGGAACACTCCCAAACGCATTCTATGAGGCCACCATCACCCTGATACCAAAACCAGACAAAGATGTCACAAAGAAAGAAAACTATAGGCCAATATCACTGATGAGCAAAGATGCAAAAATCCTCAACCAAATACTAGCAAACAGAATCCAACAGCACATGAAAAGGATCATACACCATGATCAAGTGGGGTTTATTCCAGGAATGCAAGGATTCTTCAATATACGCAAATCAATCAACGTGATACACCATATCAACAAACTGAAGGAGAAAAACCATATGATCATCTCAATAGATGCAGAGAAAGCTTCTGACAAAATTCAACACCCATTATGATAAAAACCCTGCAGAAAGTCGGCATAGAGGGAACTTTCCTCAATATAATAAAGGCAATATATGACAAACCCACAGCTAGCATTATTCTCAATGGTGAAAAACTGAAAGCATTTCCACTAAGATCAGGAACAAGACAAGGCTGCCCACTCTCACCAATCTCATTCAACCTAGTTTGGAAGTTCTAGCTATAGCAATTAGAGAAAATAAAGAAATAAAAGGAATCCAAATAGGAAAAGAAGTAAAGCTGTCACTGTTTGCAGATGACATGATACTATACATAGAGAATACTAAGGATGCTACCAGAAAACTACTAGAACTAATCAATGAATTTGGTAAAGTAGCAGGATACAAAATTAATGCACAGAAATCTCTGGCATTCTTATAAACTAATGATGAAAAATCTGAGAGGGAAATTAAGAAAACACTCCCATTTACCATTGCCACAAAAACAATAAAATATCTAGGAATAAACCTACCTAAGGAGACAAAAGACTTGTATGCAGAAAACTATAAGACACTGATGAAAGAATTTAAAGATGATACAAATAGGTGGAGAGATATACCATGTTCTTGGATTGGAAGAACCAACATTGTGAAAATGACTATTACTCAAAGCAATCTACAGATTCAATGCAATCCCTATCAAATTACCACTGGCATTTTTAACAGAAGTAGAACAAAGAATTTCACAATTTGTATAGAAACACAAAAGACCCCAAATAGCCAAAGCAATCTTGAGAACGAAAAATGGAGCTGGAGGAATCAGGCTCCCTGACTTCAGACTATACTACAAGGCCACAGTAATCAAGACAGTATGGTACTGGCACAAAAACAGAAATATAGATCAATGGAACAGGATAGAAAGCCCAGAGATAAACCCACACACATATGGTCACCTTATCTTTGATAAAGGAGGGACGGAAACACAGTGGAGAAAAGACAGCCTCTTCAATAAGTGGTGCTGGGAAAACTGGACAGCTACCTGTAGAAGTATGAAATTAGAACACTCCCTAACACCATACACAAAAATAAACTCAAAATGGGTTAAAGACCTAAATGTAAGGCCAGACACTATCAAACTCTTAGAGGAAAACATAGGCAGAACACTCTATGACATCAATCACAGCAAGATCCTTTCTGACCCATCTCCTAGAGAAATGGAAATAAAAACAAAAATAAACAAATGGGATCTACTGAAACTTAAAAGCTCTTGCACAGCAAAGGATACCATAAACAAGACCAAAAGACAACCCTCAGAATGGGAGAAAATATTTGCAAATGAAGCAACTGACAAAGGATTAATATCCAAAATTTATAAGCAACTCAGGCAGCTCAATAACAACAACAACAAAAAAACCCAATCCAAAAATGGGCAGAAGAATTAAATAGACGTTTCTCCAAAGAAGATATACAGATTGCCAACACACACATGAAATAATGCTCAACATCATTAATCATTAGAGAAATGCAAATCAAAACTACAATGAGATATCATCTCACACCGGTCAGATTGGCCATCATCAAAAACTCTAGAACCAATAAATGCTGGAGAGGGTGTGGAGAAAAGGGAACACTCTTGCACTGTTGGTGGGAATGTAAATTGGTACAGCCACTGTGGAGAACAGTATGGGGGTTCCTTCAAAAACTACAAATAGAACTACCATATAAGCCAGCAATCCCACTACTGAGCATATACCCTGAGAAAACCATAATTCAAAAAGAGTCATGTACCAAAATGTTTATTGCAGCTCTATTTACGATAGCCAGGACATGGAAGAAACCTAAGTGTCCATCAACAGATGAATGGATAAGGAAGATGTGGCATATATATACAATGGAATATTACTCAGCCATAAAAGGAAATGAAACTGAGTTATTTATAATGAGGTGGATAGACCTGGAATCTGTCATACAGAGTGAAGTAAGTCAGAAGGATAATAACAAATACCGTATGCTAACACATATATATGGAATCTAAAAAAAAATGTCATGAATAGATTCGTGGTAGGATGGGAATAAAACACAGACCTACTAGAGCATGGACTTGAGGATATGGGTACGGGGAAGGGTAAGCTGTGATGATGTGAGAGAGTGGCAGGGACATATACACACTACCAAATGTAAATTAGATAGCTAGTGGGAAGCTGCAGCATAGCACCGGGAGTTCACCTCTGTGCTGTGTGACCACCTAGTGGGGTGGGATAGGGAGGGTGGGAGGGAGGGTGACACAAGAGGGAAGAGTTTTGGGAATATATGTATATGTATAACTGATTCACTTTGTTGTAAAGGAGAAACTAACACACTATTGTTAAACAGTTATACTCAAATAAAGATGTTAAAAAAATAAAATAAAAAAATATAATGTTATCAATTGCTCAGATTTCCTTTTTCTTAAAAAATGTCTTGCTTGCCTGGCATGTATTGTACATGAATGGTTCTTTGCAGGTTATTCATCAAAAAAATTAGTAACACATATAAATCAGTCACAATGGAAAAACAGTCCCTTAAAAAGAGCATATGAGAATTGATTTAAATTTATAAAAAGAAAACATTAATTAACATCTGAATCAAATTAGAATATGGTTTAAGGGAAAGATAACATCAATTTTTTGGTAGGATGATATAGGTAGGAAGAAATAATGCAAGAAATCAATCTCCCTCCCTCTCCCTCTGTATCCCCCTCTCTGTCTTCGATAATAAAATGTGAAACCTTTGGCTACGGTTACAAACAAACTCCACTATAACCACCCACTCAATTACCTGGAAACATTTTCCTTTATAAATAAGACCTCATGTCACTGACACTATTATGGGGAAAGGAAAAGAGAATACCCAAGTATGTTTATTGCAGGCAGCTAGGCTTAGACTTCCAGGAAACATGCCTAACAGATGTCTTTCCCAAGAGAATTCAGCCCTAGTAGACCTAGTGGTCTCTAATTCTCTAGATTTCACTGTTTTCATTGTGAGAATCAAACAAAAGAAAGGAAATGATCATGCTTTGAAAATTACATGATAATACTAAAGATATTAATACTACTAAAACTATTAAATACCTCAACACTTTGTAATACTATAATTTAATTATATATATATATATGAAAAAAATGACCTCAAATGTGGAATATGTGCTGCATCTTATATTTAATTTGGAGCAAAATTTAGGAAGAGGGACACTAGGAAAACCAAAAACTTTAGGAAAAGCTAAATATGATGGACATAGAAAGAAGTTAAGTGAAAGGAATGTCTGAGTAAGAAGGTAATATCCTGCATTGCATGTATGTTCAGCAAAATTTTATAATTTAACTAGTAATACAGTATAATATATACCCACAGGTTACTCTGATGATATTACTATACCAAATCAAACTTCTGGGTTTATGGATTTCTGCATTTTATATTTGCAATTTTATTAATATAACTTGGAATGTATTCCCCTAGGGGTCACACCTCTTCTCAACTCACAGGATGACTTTTGCAGATAATTTCTCTTAGAGGTAGTAGATTTTTTTTTTCTGGAAAATTATATATTAGACAAAAGAAGTAGAACTGAATACTTCCACGGGCAATATGAAAAATGAAATAGAAATGTGGTGACCCAGAATCAATTGTGGCTCTAACAACTGACATTACTGCACCCATATTCCCATTTTTCACTACCATCTAGTTTCAGCTTCTGTTAGAATTAATATCATAGTCATATCATGGGGTGTGGCCTGAGTAGGGAACTGACCTAGTGAGCACTTGTCTGCTAGGCAGTATCTGAGTACTACGGTGGAGACTAGGTATGGGTGAGCACCATGTTCTCTAAGTCAGTTTAGGGAAGGATGGCATGAATATAGAGCACACAAACTCAGAGAAACAAAGCAGAAAACAAAACATCTGGAAATTCATAGAAACTGAAAGAAGAGGATACAGGAAGAGGATCAGGAATCCAGAGTTGCAGCAATGGCATCTGGCCAGCAACTTAGGTCACAACAATGAGAGACTGGCATTGAAACCGAAAGTTGTAATCAACACGACCATCTTCCCTAGTCTGAAAATTGCTTAATCTGCTTTCTACTTGGAAGAGAACCAAATCCTGTGTATCTCTAGCTTACAGGGCAGCAACATACCTGCTAAAAGTTGATATAGAGCTGTCATAGAATCACGTCTTCTTATGCTTAATAAATCCTGACACCCCTATTCCTCAGAGCTTCAGGTGTCACTGGTAGATGAAATTAGAAAGAATGGATGAACAGAGAGCCTAGTGATGTTACCCCTTCTCCAACTTTGAAAAAATAAAAGTGCTTCGAAAATCACTTTCCAATGTGCTATTGTGTCTTCTAGCTCTAGCCATTCAACAGCATTGGGACTGAAACTATATAGCAAATGCTCACCTATGTAGGTAAGGTAAACTGAGCTAAGGTAGAGAATATGAGCACATCAGATAGGAGACTGAAATAGGTAACTTCTGTAAGAGTTTAAGATTATATGTTTAACCCTGACTCTGCATCAGCTCTTCGGGCTTGTATACACAATGTCAACCTCACATGAGCTGAGTGATTCACATCAAAAATCTAACTCATTATTTTCCCTCTTCTGTCTCTTTTTCCTCCCCCTTTTACTTCTCCCGGCCCCCTTCTCTTAATTATTAGAACTACCAACCATTCAGTTTGAGACAAAAGTGGGTGTTATCATAGATTATTTTTTTTCAGCTTTACACAATTAATAAAGTACTGAGTCCTGTCAGTTTTACGTTTTAAGGAGCTTTAAAGAAATTCACATCTATCTTCCTGTTGATTCCCAGCACCACGGCTCTAGTTCAGGCTTTTTTACATCTTTTCCTTGGAATACTGCACTTGGCTCCTGGGAGCTCTCCTTTCTAGTATCTTTTACATCCTAGTCATCTTCCATTAGTGGACTTCCTGAAGAGTAAATCAACTACATGATCCCCTACTAAAATTATTCAATATCTCAACACCTAATGGTGTTAAAATCCAAATTCACTAATATGGTTCCAACAAACTACCTATAATTTTTCAAACACATTGTACTTCACTCTGTACAAGCTGCATCTTCTGCATTAAATACTCATTCACTTTTTGCCGAATAACCAACTATCTATCCTTCAAGACCTTAAAGTTTAATCTTGATTCTTTCACCTCAAATAAAGTTGGTTACTTCCTCCTTCGGGTTGTCACTATATTTGTACTTAACTTCTAATGTGAAATCACTATACTCTGCTATAATCATAGGTCTATGTATATTTCCTCTTTTAGACTATATGTGAAGGACTTGAGAGCATATACTATATATCATAACTTTAAATGGTAAACATTATTTAGCATCTTTTGTATAGTAGTTTCTCAGGGATTATATAAGGAATGTTGAAAGGCATTACTATAGGTTTATTTCATTCCATCATTAAAGACAAATTATCTCAGCCGACATATACTATCCTATCAACTTTAAAATATGCTCTATTAACTACACTATATATAATTTTCAGTATGTTTCAAATGAATGAAGATATTGCTTTTCATATTCAAATACTTTAATTTTAAATGTTTAGAGTGCTTACTTCACTATATTTATGTATATATTCTGAAATAAAATATGTGATATATACTTCATGATATATATAAATATATATATTCATATTCTGAAACAAAAGTCTTTTACTTCCCATAGAAGAAAAAAAGAGACCAATATTCCTTGAAACTTTTAAGATCATCAAAAACAAGAAAAATCTGAAAAAAAGTCACAACCAAGGGGATATGACAACTAAATGCAATGAGATATTCTGGATATTCTGCAATGAATCCTGAAACAGAAAAGGGCATTAGGTGAAAACTAAGAAAATATGAATAAACTATGGACTTTGTTTAATAATACTGTATTGATATTGGTTCATTAATTGTACCCAATATACTACAGTAATGTAATATGTTAATGAGGAGAAACTGGGTATGGGATATATAAGAACTCATTGTAGTATTTTTCTTGAAATATAAAATTGTTCTTGAAATATAAAACTGTTCTAAAAATAGTCTATTAATTATTTTAAATGAAAGTGAAATACGTACATTTAAGATAAAAAAATCTAATAGAGTTGTTAGCAGACTTGCATAATATACATGTAAAAATATGTTATTTAGGCAGAACAGAGTATACCAGATATTTGAATCTACACAAATAATGATTTCAAAAATGATTAAAATTAAGGTAAATATAAAAGGTATTTTTCCTCTCCCTAATTATTTGAAATGATATTTGATTTTTTAAGTTGTAAATAGTACAATAATGAGAAGTTCTTAATGAATGTAAATAAAAATGGTGTCACACTGAATGAAAACAATGGGAGACAGAGTTTAAAAAGTAAGTTTTCTATATTGTAAATAAGGTAGTATAAAGTCTTTTTAAAGTTGGGTAGCAATAAACTAAAGATGTATATTGTAAACCCTAGGGCAATAACTAAAAAAAAAATTAAACCATGGTATAACCTATAAGCCTTGAGTAGAAATAAAATGAAATCATTGAATAAAAATTAACTGATTCAAAACAAGGCAAAAAAAAAAAAAGAATACACAGAATTCATAGAGCAAGTAGAAAATGACTCAAAAAAAAAGACACAAATATATATTCAAAAATACCAACAAGATTTAAAACATGTAAATTAAAAGGCAAAAATTGCCAGATTGGGGGGTAAAATATGTAACAGCTATATACTGTCTACAAGAGACCAATTTTATTTTACATTTTTATTGGAGTATAATTGCTTTACTATGTTGTGTTAGTGTCTGCTGTACAATGAAGTGAATCAGCTATATGTATACCTATATCTCCACCCCTCTAGGACCTCCCTCCCACCCGCCCCAGTTCCACCCATCTAGGTCATCACAGAGAACCGAGCTGAGCTCCCTGTGCTATACAGCAAGTTCCCACTAGCTATCTATTTTACACATGATAGTGTACTTATGTCAAATATAATCTCTCAATTTGTCCCACCCTCCCTTTCACCCCCTGTGTCCACATGTCTGTTCTTTACACCTACATCTCTATTCCTGCCCTGCAAATAGGTTCATCTGTACCATTTTTCTAGATTCCACATATATGCATAAATATATGATATTTGTTTTTTTCTTTCTGGCTTACTTCACTCTGTATGACAGACTCTAGGTCCATCCACATGTCTACAAATGACCCAATTTTGTTCCTTTTTTATGGCTGAGTGATATTCCATTGTATTTATGTACTACATCTTCTTTATCCATTCATCTGTTATTGGACATTTAGGCTGTTTCCATGTCTTGGCTATTGCAAATAGTGCTGCAATGAACATTGGGGTACATGTGTCCTTTTGAATTATGGTTTTCTGAGGGTATATGCCCAGTAATGGGATTGCTGGGTCATATGGTAGTTCTAATTTTAGTTTTTTAAGGAACCTCCATACTGTTCTCCATAGTGGCTGTATCAATTTACATTACCACCAACAGTGTAAAAGGGTTCCATTTTCTCTGCACTCTCTCCAGCATTTATTGTTTGTAGATATTTTGGTGATGCCCATTCTGACTGGTGTGAGGTGATACCTCATTGTACTTTGGATTTGTATTTCTCTAATGATTAATAATGTTGAGCATCTTTTCATGTGCCTGATGGCCATCTGCATGTCTTCTTTGGTGAAATGACTATTTACATCTTCTGCCCACTTTTTAATTAGGTTGTTTGTTTTTGTGGTATTGAGCTCCATGAACTGTTTGTATATTTTGGAGATGAATCCTTTGTCTGTTGTTTCATTTGCAAATATTTTCTCCCATTCTGAGGGTTGTCTTTTCATCTTCTTTATCTGTCTTTTCATCTCCTTTTCTGTGCAAAAGCTTTTAAGTTTAATTAGGTTCCATTTGTTTATTTTTGTTTTTATTTTCATTACTCTAGGAAGTGGATCAAAAATATATTGCTGTGTTATATATAAAAGTGTGTTTTGCCTATGTTTTCCTCTAACAGTTTCATAGTGTCCGGTCTTACATTTAGGTCTGTAATCCATTTTGACTTTATTTTGGTGTATGGTGTTAGGTAGTGTTCTAATTTCACTCTTTTACATGTAGCTCTCCAGTTTTCCCAGCACCACTGATTGAAGAGGCTGTCTTTCCTCCAATGTATGTTCTTGCCTCCCTTGTCATAAATTAGATGACCATATGTGAGTGGTTTTATCTCTGGGCTTTCAGGCCTGTACCGTTGACCTATGTTTCTGTTTTTTCGCCAGTACCATACTGTCTTGATTACTCTAGCTTTGTAGTATAATTTGAAGTCAGGAAGCCTGATTCCTCCAGTTCCATTTTTCTTTCTCAAGACTGCTTTGGCTATTCGGGTTTTTTTTGTGTTTCCATATGAATTGTAACGTTTTTTGTTCTAATTCTGTGAAGAATGCCATTGGTAGTTTGATAGGGATTGCATTGAATTTGTAGATTGTTTTGAGTAGTATAGTCATTTTCGCAATATTGATTCCTCCAATCCAAAGACATGGTGTATTTCTCCATGTATTTATATCATTGATTTTTTTCATCAGTGTTTTAGAGTTTTCTAAGTATCTTTTGCTTCCTTAGGTAAGTTTATTCCCAGGTGTTTTATTCTCTTTGTTGCAATGGAAAATGGGATTGTTTCCTTAATTTCTATTTCTGATCTTTTATTGTTTGTGTATAGGAAAGCAAGAGATTTCTGTGCATTAATTTTGTATCCTGCAACTTTACCAAATTCATTGATTAGCTCTAGTATTTTTCTGGTGACATTTTTAGGATTATCTATGTATAGTATCATGTCATCTGCAAACAGTGACAGTTTTACTTCTTTTCCAATTTGTATTCCTTTCATTTCTTTTTATTCTCTGATTTTGTGGCTATGACTTCCAAAACTATGTTGAATAAGAATTGTGAGAGTGGACAGACATCTTTGTCTTGTTCCTAATCTTAGTGGAAATGCTTTCAGTTTTTCACCATTGAGAATGATGTTTGCTGTGGGTGTCTCATATATGGCCATCATTATGTTGAGGTATGTTCCCTCTATGCCCACTTTCTGGAGAATTTTTATCATAAATAGGTGTTGAATTTTGTCAAAAGCTTTTTCTGCATCTTGAGATGATCTATGGTTTTTATTCTTAATTTGTTAATATGGTGTGACACATTGATTGGTTTGCATACATTGAAGAATCCTTGCATCCCTGGGATAAACCCCACTTGATCATGGAGTATGATCCTTTTAATGTATTGTTACATTCTGTTTGCTAGTATTTTTGTGAGGATATTTGCATGTATATTTATCAGTGATATTGGTCTGTAATTTTCTTTTTTTGCGATATCTTTGTCTGCTCTTGGTATCAGGGTGATAGTGGCCTCATAGAACGAATTAGGGAGTATTCCTCCCTCTGTAATTTTTGTAAGAGTTGAGAAGGATAGGTCTCAGCTCTTCTCTAAATGTTTGATAGAATCCACCTGTGAAGCCACCTGGTCCTGGGCTTTTCTTTTTTGGAAAATTTAAAATTACAGTTTCAATTTCTTTACTTGTGATAGGTCTGTTTATATTTTCTAATTCTTCCTGGTTCAGTTTTGGAAAATTGTACCTTTCCAAGAATTTGTCCATTTCTTCATGGTTGTCCAAATTATTGGCATATAGTTTTCTGTATTAGTCTCTTATAATCCTTTCTATTTCTGCAGTGTCATTTGTGATTTCTCCTTTTTCATTTCTAATTTTATTGATTTTCATCCTGTCCCTTTTTTTCTTGATGAGCTGGCTAAATGTTTATCCATTTTGTTTATCTTCTTAATGAACGAACTTTTAGTTTTATTGATCTTTGCTATTGTTGTTTTCATTTCCATTTCATTTATTTCTGCTCTACTCTTTATGATTTCTTTCCTTCTACTGACTTTGGGTTTCCTTTGTTCTTCTTTCTCTAGTTGCTTTAGGTGTAAGGTTAGATTGTTTATTTGAATATTTTCTTTTTTTCTTGAGGTGAGATTGGATTCTTATAAACTTCCCTCTTAGAACTGCTTTTGCTGCATTCCATAGGTTTTCAGTCATTGTGTTTTCATTGTCATTTGTTTTATGTAATTTTTTATTTCTTCTTTGATTTCTTCAGTGATCTGTTGGTTATTTAGTAGCACACTGTTAAGCCTCCATGTACTTGTGCTTTTTACAGTTTTATTCCTGTAATTGATTTCTAATCTCACAGCATTGTGGTCAAAAAAGATGCTTGATACAATTTCAGTTTTCTTAAATTTTCTGAGACTTGATTTGTGACTCAAGATGTGATCTATCCTGTAGAATGTTCCATGTGCACTTGAGAAGAAAGTGTATTCGGTCACTTTTGGGTAGCATGTCCTATATTTCAATTAAATCTATCTGGTTTATAATGTCATTTAAAGCTTGTGTTTGCTTATTTATTTTCTCTTTGGACGATCTGTCCATTGTTGTAAGTGGGGTGTTAAAGTCCCCTACTATTATTGTGTTACTAACAATTTCTCCTTTTATGGATGTTAGCATTTGCCTTATGTATTAATGTGCTCCTATGTTGGGTTCATAAACATCTATAATTGTTATATCTTCTTCTTGGACTGATCCCTTGATCATTATGTAGTGTCTTTCCTTATCTCTTGTAACAGTCTTTATTTTATAGTCTATTTTGCCTGATACAAATATTGCTACTCCAGCTTTCTTTTGATTTCCATTTGCATGGAATATTTTTCCATCCTGTCACTTTCAGTCTGTGTGCGTCCCTACGTCTGAATTGGGTCTCTTTAGACAGCATACATATGGGTCTTGTTTTATATCCATTCAGTCAGTATGTGTCTTTTAGTTGGGGCATTTAATACATTTATATTCAAGGTTATTATTGATTTTTATGTTCCTATTACCATTTTCTTAATTGTTTTGGGTTTGTTTTTGTGGATCTTTTTCTTCTCTTGTGTTTCCCACCTAGAGAAGTTCCTTTAGCATTTGTCGTAAAGCTGGTTTCGTGCTGAATTCTCTTAGCATTTGCTTGTCTATAAAGGCTTTTGATTTCTCTGTCGAATCTGAATGAAATCCTTGCTGGGTAGAGTAATCTTGGTTGTAGTTTTTCCCCTTTTCTCATTTTAAGTATATCTTGCCCCTCCCTTCTGGCCTGCAGAGTTTCAGCTGAAAATCAGCTGATAACCTTATGGGGATTCCTTTGTATGTTATTTTTTGATTTTCCCTCGCTGCTTTTATTATTTTTTCTTTGAATTTAATTTTTGTTAGTTTGATTATTATGTATCTTGGTGTGTTTCTCCTAGGGTTTATCCTATTTGGGACTCTGCACTTCCTGGAGTTGGGTGAATATTTCCTTTCCCATGTTAAGGAAGTTTTCCACTTTAATCTCTTTGAATATTTTCTCAGAACATTTCTTTTTCTCTTCTTCTGAGACCCTTATAATTCAAATATTGGTGCATTTAATGTTGTCCCAGAGGTCTCTTAGGCTGTCTTCATTTCTTTTCATCCTTTTTTCTTTATTCTGTCCAAGGCAGTTATTTCCACCATTCTGTCTTCCAGCTCACGTCATTGTCCTTCTGCTTCAGTTATTCTGTTATTGATACCTTCTAGTGTACTTTTCATTTAAGTTATTTTGTTGTTCATCTCTGTTTGTTCTTTAGTTCTTCTACATCTTTGTTAAACATTTCTTGTATTTTCTTGATTCATGCCTCCACTGTATTTCTAAGATTCTGGATCATTTTACTATCACTACTCTGAATTCTTTTTCAGGTAGGTTGCATATTTCCTCTTCATATATTTGGTCTTGTAGGTTTTTACCTTGCTCCTTCATCTGTGACATTTTTTTTTGTCATCTCATTTTTTTTTTTTTGATAGGTGGGATTATGTTACTGTCTTACTGGTTTTTTGGCCTGAGGCTTCTTGTACTGGAATTTTTAGGCTGTTGGGTAGAGTTGGGTCTTGCTGCTGAAAAGAGGACCTCCAGAGGACCTCACTCTGATGAATATTTCCTGGGGTCCGAGGTTTTCTGTTAGTCCAGTGGTTTGAACCCTGAGCTCCCACAACAAGAGCCCCAGGCCTGAATCCCATCTCAAGAACCAAGATCTCACAAACCACACAGGGTGGCAGGAAAAAAAAAATGGAGCAGAACAATAACAAAGAGTAAAAAATAACATAAGATTAGAAAACTAACAGATATATTAGAAAAAAGAAAAAAATAAAAATATAGATGAAACAACAACCAGAAGTTAAAACAGAACCACAACAGCAAAAAAGAAGAAAAAAAAAAAACAAAAAAAAAACAAGAAAAGGCCATGGTTGTGGGGGTGGGGTTAGGCATGGGTGAGGTTTACAGGTACAGAAGTGAAAAACCCAAGGGTGGAATAATATATCATGCAAATGCCAAATCAAAAGAATGTTGAACTGGCTATAGTAATATCACATGGAAGAGATTTAACAACAAGGAATAGAACAAAGATGGACTAACAGGAACTGGATTAACCCTCCTCCCTGAGACAAATATACACAAACACAGGGTATACAAAATAATAGTTTCAAGATAGGACATGTGAAACTTAAGAACAGTTATCCATGACTTGCTGGAAAAAAAATGAGGTGAGTCCAATGATTTCCCATTCCTTGAGAGAGTTTCCAGGTAGAAATTTTAGGGAGTAGAATTTTAAGAAGTATCTTGCTTCAGTAGTGGATAATAATAATCCCTAGACTAAAGACAACACTGGTGGCAAGACTATCTTATTCACCAAACTCTAGCCATGTTCCTCTGAGCCCCCTTCTTGACTAAGCTTCAACCTTGGCCTCTAAAGGCTTAAACAAAACACTAACATACCTTCTAACAGTCTCAAGCTAAAATATAGTTATATTTTAATCTAAAGAAATGTTAACTTTTAGTCAAAATTATACTAGAATTAAAATAATGAAGTTAACAAGTTGTGTTTTTATTGTATAAATTATGGTTCAAAGTTAAAATTAACAGCATTAGGTATTTTCTGAGTATTGATAATCAAAGTTTAAATGGGATTAATTTTAAAATGTCTTTGACATCATCTCCAAATTCCCTGGCATTAATTTTCATGTTTTTCAAATTAATGACTTATGCAAGTTTTGGAAACTCATTGGACATAATTGAATCCTATTTGCATGGATACCAAAGCAGGGTGTCTTTGACTCATTTTTTTTTTTAGTAGCTCTTTATTGGAATATAATTGCTTCACAATACTGTGTTAGTTTCTGTTGTACAACAAAGTGAATCAGTCATATGCATACATATGTCCCCATATCTCCTCTCTCTTGATCCTCTCTCCCATCCTCTCTATCCCACCCCTCTAGGTTATCACAAAGCACTGAGTTGATCTCCCTGTGCTATGCTGCTGCTTCCCACTATCTAACTATTTTACATTAGGTAGTGTATATATGTCAAAGCTATTCTCACTTTGCCCCAGCTTCCCCCTCCCACCCCATATCCTCAAGTCTATTCTCTATGTCCACATCTTTATTCCTGCCCTGCAACTAGGTTCATCAGTACCTTTTTTTTTTTTAAGATTCCATATATATGTGTTAGCATATGGTATTTGTTTTTCTCTTCTGACTTACTTCACTCTGTATGACAGACTCTAGGTCCATCCACCTCACTACAAATAACTCAGTCTTATTTCTTTTTATGGATGAGTAATATTCCATTGTATATATGTGCCACATCTTCTCTATCAATTCAGCTCTCGATGGACATGTAGGTTGCTTTCATATCCAGTCTATTGTAAATAGTGCTGCAGTGAACTGTGGTACATGTCTCTTCTTGAATTATGTATTTCTCAGGGTATATGCCCAGTAGCTGGAAAGGGTGTGGTGAAAAGATAACCCTCCTGCACTATTGGTGGGAATGTAAACTGATACAACCACTGTGGAAAACAATATGGAGGTTTCTTAAAAAATTTGACTCATTTTTGATGAGCTACCAACACTGATTGACAGGAAGAAGTAGATAATTAAGTAGAAAATAAAATGCCTGTTTTCTTAGGAAGCACAATGCATAATATGCAAACAAAAGCACTTAATTTGGGGAGTAATACTTAATTTTTAAATATTGGCTGTTAGTTTTTAATTCAGCTAAAATTTAAATCCTTTAGAGTATATGAATATCAAACACTATGAATCTAAGTAAAAAAGTTTTTCTTGTGCATTTATATTCATTGGCATCTGAGACAGTGAAAAATTTTTGTCAAAAAGGAATGCTTGCCACCCTTTAAAACATTGTTGAAACATTAGTTGACAGAGGACGTTTGTTTTAACCTGTTTACTGAATCTACCTCTATAAAGACAGAATGAAATGAAGAGATCTTTAAAGAATATATTTGCCTGAATTAATCATAATGTGTTAGAAATCATGTGTTTTGTTTGGCAAACAACACCTCACATGCTTCACACTCTTGAAAAATCAATATTCTCAAGGAATACCTTTGTTCTTCTACCAAGAGCTAAATAAAAATACATATTTCAAACAAAGCAGTGAAATTAGGAAGAGGAACACAAGGATTGACAGAACTACCAAACTAGCTTTTTACTCATCTTGCTGGATAACTCAGAATATGCCCTAAAAAGCTCACCTCTAACATGTGCTATTTATTTGATACTCATAGAGTTGAGACTGGAAATAAAGGAACTGTACATTTATATGAATATACTTTGTTTGATGGACTTCTAATAATTTCTCAAAGTCCAGCTCCAGTATTCTCTCTAGGGTCTCCTTTCTCTCGATGTCCCTAGCACTCTACTTGTACTCATGACACAGTACAGGGCATATCTTATTCATCTACCCATGCTCAGTCCTTCTGCACAGTGAAGGAGGTGCTCAATAAATACTGAATGCAAAAACCTACATCTATAAAAGTGACTGTTTCATTCTTCACTCCTTCATCTTCAGCTCCTGGTGTTGTCCTACATTTAATAGGTGCTAAAACAACCTTTATCTATTAAGTGGATAAACTGTTAAAAGTTTATAAAAGGCTACAACACACAATGCAAAATTTTCACCACCAATTTATTTACTTATTATAAATTTATTTATTTATATTTTTGACTGCATTGGGTTTTTTGCTGCTATGCACAGGCTTTCTCTAGTTGCAGTGTGGGGGCTAATCTTCATCACTGCATGGGTTTCTCATTGTGGTGGCTTCTCTTGTGTGGAGCATGGGCTCTAGGCACAGGGACTTCAGTAGTTGTGGTGCATGGGCTTGAGTAGTTTTGTTTTGCAGGCTGTAGAGCACAGTTTCAGTAGTTGTGGTGCATGGGCTCAGTTGTTCTGCAGCATGTGGTATCTTCCAGGACCACAGATCAAACCAGGGTCACCTGCATTGGCAGGCAGATTCTGAACCACTGCACCACCAGGTAAGTCCCATCACCACCAATTTAAATGCAAGTTTGATGTACTCCAGTGATCTTACCAATTACTCATTATTTTCTCTCATATTTGTCCTCTTCATCTCTGGTTCATTAACTCTCATCTTGTATTTCCCTTACCCTTTAAATACATTTACCTGGATATTCTTCTAGCACTACATAGTTAACATGTGCAAAAGTGACATATTTTAATTTTCTTTTCTGTTAAAGATATCTCAATTCCCTTGGTTATGAGTTCTTTGGCTTTGTCCTTTTCCTCACCTCAACACTTCCTGTTTTTAGCCAAGCCTGATAATGGTATTTCCACAGTCTCACTTCTGATTTTTCTAATTATTCTTGGAAATGCATGGTTAAGTCCTTATAATCTTTATCTTGGACTTCTATGTTATTTTTCTCTCTGGTTAAATTTTCCTTGACTACTATGTGAATCTTTTACCTGGTGTCTTTACATTCAATTCCTCCCCTACCCTCTCCCTATTCAATCTGTCCTATGCAATTTTTAATTGCAACACACTCTTAAATTTTCAATCACTTTTTTTTTTTTTTTTTTTTTGCTGTACATGGGCCTCTCACTGTTGTGGTCTCTCCCGTTGTGGAACACAGGCTCCAGACACGCAGGCTCAGTGGCCATGGCTCACGGGCCCCGCCGCTCAGCGACATGTGGGAGCTTCCCGGACCAGGGCACGAACCCGTGTCCCCAGCATCAGCAGGGAGACTCACAACAACTGTGCCACCAGGGAAGCCCCTCAATCACTTTCTGGTTTACAAATAAATGGTGTACAATTTGTCACTAAACAGAAGTTCAACTCCTTAGGGCTGCAAAGTTATCAATATCTACACTCAGCCTATTTTCAATCTTTTTCCTCTCCCCTTTATTATTATTAAAATTATATTTTAGCCAAACTAAACTGAAACTCTCTTCTCAAACATTCACTGTATTTTGCAAATATTTCTTTTATTCATGCTGCTCCAGAAATAACACTTTTCATCTTTTCTATCTAAACCCTACTCATCCACTAGATTCATCTCAAATACTACTCTTTATGTGCATGCTAAAGGAGAAACTCAGTTACAGGGTTTCCTGTTAATCTTACTCATAATTTTCTATCACTGGTCCATGTGAGGCCCCTGTTTTACTTTATTCAGTTATTTATTCCCTTAACCCCCTCCCTGTCACCATTCCTATAGTTTCTTTCAAGAGCAACAATTTAGGGTGTTTAATATGTATCCAAAATTTATGTGTTCTGATCAGACCATCATTATATAAATGACATTTTGCTATGGAATGCATTTTGTCTTTTCTTTTCACTCAGTATTATGGTTTTTAGAGATCTATCTACATTTCAGTGTGTACAATCTTGTCTCTTTTTTCTAACTGTTGCATCTTATTCTACCAATTCACTGAGTATATTGCAGTCCAAGTAAACTTTAAAAATACAAATTTAATTACGCCATTCTGCTGCTTAATATTTTTTGGTAATTTTCTCATTTCATTTAGGATACATATCAAAATTCCCAGCATGTTTATAAGACCTCAGACAATCTGGGCTGTATCTAGCCCTTAAGTTCCACTCTTTACCCTTCTCCCCTTTGACTGCATTCCAGCCATACTAAGAACCTCAAGCCTGTTATACTTCCCCTTTTGCTCTTTGCACATAATGTTCTGTCATACTATGGGTATGAGCTTAAATTTTGCTTCCTCGGATAAGTCTTCTAGGACTGGTGAAATAAACCAGGGACCCAAATCTTAAATATTCTTTCACATCAAATTCTTTTTATTACACTTTACACAATCTGTGTATGTATTTATTTCTGTGTTCATTCAATTCTTTAGTATCTGTCTTACCCACTATAAGATCAGTTCCATGAAGGCTAGGGCCAGGTGTGTTTGTTCCATAGTCCATCTTGTTTCTGGCCCATGTCCACAAGGAAGCCTTAAAGAAAAAAGTGTTGAATGAATGGATGACACAGAAGTGACTTGCCCAGCCTCAGGAAACTAATTAAAGTCAACCTCGGGACAAGAAAGTAGTACTTTTTTTGGTAAACTTATTTTAAAATATTTTCTTATTTATTTATTTATTTATATTGAGGTATCATTGATTTACAATATGTTAGTTCCAGCTGTACAACAGTGTTTCAAAATTTTTATAGATTATATTCCTTCAATAGCTATTACAAAATATTTGTTATCTTCCCCATGCTGTACATTATAACCTGGTAGTTTATTTATCTTATACACAGTAGTCTGTATTTCTTAATACCTTACCCTTATACTGCTCATCCCACTGAAAATTGCTAGTTTGTTCTCTATGTCTGTGAGTCTGAGTCCTTTTTGTTATATTCACTAGTTTGTTCTGTTTTTTGGAGCTCCACATATCAGTGATAACATAGAGTATTTGTCTTTCTCTGACTGACTTATTTCACTTAGCATAATACCTTCCAAGTGCATTCATGTTCTTACAAATGGCAAAATGGCATTATTTTTTATGGCTAAGTAGTACTACATTGTGTATGTATGTATATATACATAGATTACATCTTCTTTATCCATTCATATGCTGTTGGATACGTTGTCTCCATATCTTGGTTACTGCAAATAAGGCTGCTATAAACATTGAGGTATGTGTATGTTTTCAAATTACTGCTTTATTTTCTTCAGATATATAGCCAGGAGTGGAATTGCTGGATGATATAGAAGTTGTATTTTTGGTTCTCTGAGGAAACTTCACACTGTTTTCCACAGTGGTTTACCAATTTATTACCCAAAAAGAGTGTACTAGGGTTCCCTTTTCTCCACATCCTCACCAACACTCATTTGTTGTCTTTTTGATGACAGCCATTCTGACAGGTGAGAGGAGATATCTCATTGTGGTTTTAATTTGCATTTCTCTGATAATTAGCTATGTTGAACATCTTTTCAGGTGCCTGTTAGCCATCTGTATGTTTTCTATTCAGGTCTTCTGCCCAGTTATTAATTGGGTTGTTTGATTTTTTTATACTGAGTTGTATGAAATGTTTGTATATTTTGTTTATTAACCTCTTATTGGTCACATCATTTGCAAATAATTTTTCCCATTCAGTAGGTTGTCTTCTCATTTTGTCCATGGTTTCCTTCACTGTGCAAAAGCTTTTAAGTCTAATTAGGTCCCATTTCTTTATTTTTGCTTTTGTTTCTTTTGTCTTAGGACAGCAGTCCCCAACCATTTTACCACCAGGGACTGGTTTCATGGAAGACAATTTTTCCACAGATGGGGGCAGGGGTTTGTTCAGGCGGTAATGAGAGTGATGGTTCAGGTAGTATGCAAGCAATGGTTCAGGTGGTAATGCGAGCAATGAGGAGTGATGGGTAGTGGCAGGTGAAGGTTTGCTCGCTTGCCCACCACTCACCTGCTGTGCAGCCTAGTTCCTAACAGGCTGTGGACTTGTACCGGTCCATGGCCTGGGGGTTGGGTACTCCTGCCTTAGGCGACAGTTCCAAAAATAAAATCTCTATAGTTTATGTCAGAGAGTGTTCTGCCAATGTTTTATTCTAGGAGTTACAGCATTTCAGGTATTACATTTAGGTCTTTAATTCATTTTGAATTTACTTTTTTATTTGGTGTGAGAAAATTTTCTAATTTCACTGTTTTACATGTAACTGTTCAGTTTTCCCAGCACTACTTATTGAAGAGACTGTGTTTTCCCCTTTGTATAATCTTGTCTCCTTTGTTTTAGATTAACTGACCGTAAGTTTGTGTGTTTATTTCTGGGCTCTGTTCTGCTTCAATGATCTGTGTGATTGTTTTTGTGCCAATACTATGCTGTTTCTATAACTATAGCTTAGTATTATAGTCTAAGCCAGGGAGCATGATACCTCCAGCTTTATTTATTTATTTTTTTCTCAAGATTGCTTTGGATATTTGGGGTACTTTCTGGGTCTATACAAATTTTAGTACTATTTGTTCTTGTCTGTGAAATATGTCATGAATATTTTCATAGGGAGTTCATTGAATCTTTAGATTGCCTCGAGTAGTATGGTCATTTTAACAATATTAATTCTTCCAATGCATAAACATGATATATTGTTCCAATTTTTGGTGTAATCTTCAGTTTCTTTCACCAGTGTTATACTTTTCTGAGTACAGGTGTTTTATCTCCTTAGGTAGGTTTATTCCTAGATATTCTATTATTTTTGATGTAATGGTAAAAGGGATTTTTCCCTTAATTTCTTTTTCTAATTGTTCATTGTTAGTGTATAGAACTGCAACAGTTTTCTGTAAATTAATTTTGTATTCTGCAACTTTGCCAAATTCATTGGTGAGCTCTCAGTTTTCTGGTGTCAGCTTTAGGATTTTCTTTCTTTTTTTTTAACATCTTTATTGGAGTATAATTGCTTTACAATGTTGTGTTAGTTTCTACTCTGTAACAAAGTGAATCAGCAATACACATACACACTTTCCCATATCTCTTCCCTCTTGCATCTCCCTCCCTCCGACCCTCCATATCCCACCGTTCTAGGTGGTCACAAACCACCGAGCTGATCTCCCTGTGCTATGCAACTGCTTCCCACTAGCTATCTATTTTACGTTTGGTAGTGTATATATGTCCCTGCCACTCTCTCACTTTGTCACAGCTTACCCTTCCCCTTCCCCATATCTTCAACCCCATTCTCTAATAAGTCTGTGTCTTTATTCCTGTCTTACCCCTAGGGTCTTCATGACATTTTTTTTCTTAGATTCCATATATATGTGTTAGCATACTGTATTTGTTTTTCTCTTTCTGACTTACTTCACTCTGTATGACAGACTCTAGGTCCATCCACCTCACTACAAATATCTGAATTTCGTATCTTTTTATGGTTGAGTAATATTCCATTGTATATATGTGCCACATCTTCTTTATCCATTCATCTGATGATGGACACTTAGGTTGATTCCATGTCCTGGCTATTGTAAATAGAGCTGCAATGAACATTTTTGTACATGTCTCTTTTTGAATTATGGTTTTCTCAGGGTATATGCCCAGTAGTGGGATTGCTGAGTCATATGGTAGTTCTAATTTTAGTTTTTTTAAGGAACGTCCATAGTGTTCTCCATAGTAGCTGTATCAATTTATATTCTCACCAACAGTGCAAGAGTGTTCCCTTTTCTCTACACCCTCTCCAGCATTTATTGTTTCTAGATTTTTTGGGGGTGGACATTCTGACTGGTGTGAGATGATATCTCATTGTAGTTTTGATTTGCATTTCTCTAATGATTAATGATGTTGAGCATTCTTCCATGTGTTTGTTGGCAATCTGTATATCTTCTTTGGAGAAATGTCTATTTAGGTCTTCTGCCCATTTTTGTATTGGGTTGGTTTTTTTTTTTTTTTTTTTTTTTTTTTTTTTTTGTCATTGAGCTGCATGAGCTGCTTGTAAATCTTGATGATTAATCCTTTGTCAGTTGCTTGATTTGCAAATATTTTCTCCCATTCTGAGGGTTGTCTTTTGGTCTTGTTTATGGTTTCCTTTGCTGTGCAGAAACTTTTAAGTTTCATAAGGTCCCATTTGTTTATATTTGTTTATATTTGTTTTTATTTCCATTTCTCTAGGAGATGGGTCAAAAAGGATCTTGCTGTGATTTATGTCATAGAGTGTTCTGCCTATGTTTTCCTCTAAGAGTTTGATAGTGTCTGACTTTACATTTAGTTCTTTCATCCATTTCGAGCTTATTTTTGTGTATGGTGTTAGGGAGTGTTCTAATCTCATACTTTTACATGTAGGTGTCCAGTTTTCCCAGCACCACTTATTGAAAAGTCTGTCTTTTCTCCACTGTATATTCTTGTCTCCTTTATCAAAGATAAGGTGACCATATGTGTGTGGGTTTATGTCTGGACTTTCTATCCTGTTCCATTGAGCTATACTTCTGTTTTTGTACCAGTACCATACTGTCTTGATTACTGTAGCTTTGTAGTATAGTCTGAAGTCAGGGAGCCTGATTCCTCCAGCTCCATTTTTCTTTCTCAAGATTGCTTTGGCTATTCGGGTCTTTTGTGTTTCCATACAAATTTTGAAATTTTTTGTTCTAGTTTTGTAAAAAGTGCCAGTGGTAATTTGATAGGGATTGCATTGAATCCATAGATTGCTTTGGGTAGTAGACTAATTTTCACAATGTTGATTCTTCCAGTGCAAAAACATGGTATATCTCTCCATCAGTTTGTATCATCTCTAATTCCTTTCATCAGTGTCTTATAATTTTCTGCCTACAGGTCTTTTGTCTCCTTAGGTAAGTTTATTCCTAGATATTTTATTCTTTTTGTTGCAATGGTAACTATGTATAGTAGCATTCCATCTGCAAACAGTGACTATTGTACTTCTTCCTTTCCAATTTGTATTCCCTTTATTTCTTTTTCTTGCCTGGTTTCTGTGGTTAGGAATTCCAGTACTATGTTAAATAACAATGGCAAGAGTTGGCATTATTGTCTTTTTCTTAATCTTAGAGGAAATTCTTTCAGCTTTTCACCATTGAGTATGATGTTATCTCTGTGTTTGTCATATATGGCTTTTATTAGGTTAAGTTATGTTCCCACTATGCCCAATCTCTGGAGAATTTTTATCATAAATGAATGTTGAATTTTGTTAGGAGCTTTTTCTGTACCTATTGAGATGATCATATGCTCTTTATTCTTCAGTTTGTTAAAGTGGTGTATCACATTGATTAATTTGCAGATATTTGCAGAAAAACCCTTGCATCCCTGGGACAAATCTCATTTAATCGGATTTGGTTTGCTAGAATTTTGTTGTGGATTTTTGCATCTATGTTCTTCAGGGATATTGACCTGTAATTTTCCTTTTTCTGTACTATCTTTGGGTTTGATATAACAGTGAGCCTGGCCTCATAGGATGTGTTCAGAAGCCTTCCTTCCTCAACAATTTTTAGAATAGTTTGAGAAGGTTAGGTGTTAAAGTTGGTTAAACTCATTTGGTTATGGACTTTTGTTTGTTGGGTGTTTTTTGTTTTTTGTGGTTTTTTTTTTTTTTTTTTTTTTTTTTTTTTCGGTATGCAGGCTTCTTACTGTCATGGCCTCTCACATTGCAGAGCACAGAGCACAGGCTCCAGATGTGCAGGCTCAGTGTCCATGGCTCATGGGCCTAGCCACTCCATGGCCTGTGGGATCTTCCCACACCGGAGCATGAACCCATGTCCCCTGCACTGGCAGGTGGACTCTCAACTACAGCATCACCAGGGAAGACCTGTTGGGTGTTTTAAGTTACTGATTCAATTTTATTACTGTCAATTTTAATTTATTACTGTAAATTGGTCAGTTCATATTTTCAGTTTCTTCCTGGTTCAGTCTTGGGAGATTACACATTTATAGGAATTGATCCATTTCTTCCAGGTTGTAAATCTTATTGTCATCTTGTTGTTCATAGTAATTTCTTATGATCTTTTGTATTTCTGTGGTGTTGGCTATAATTTGTACTTTAAAAAATGTTATTGATTTGGCCCTTTACTCCTTCTTTAATGATGAATCTGGCTAAAGGTTTACCAATTTTGTTTATCTTTTCAAAGAACAAGGTGTTAGTTTCATTGACCTTTTCTACTGTTTTTTTTTTTTTTTTTTTTTTTTTTTTTTTGCGGTATGCGGGCCTCTCACTGCTGTGGCCTCTCCCGTTGCGGAGCACAGGCTCCGGATGCGCAGGCCCAGCGGCCATGGCTCACGGGCTTAGTTGCTCTGCGGCATGTGGGATCTTCCCAGACCAGGGCACGAACCCGTGACCCCTGCATCGGCAGGCGGATTCTCAACCACTGCGCCACCAGGGAAGCCCCTCTACTGTTTTTTATCTCTATTTTATTAATTTCTGCTCTGATCTTCATTATTTCTTACATCCTCCTGACTTGGGGTAATGTTTGTTCTTCTTTTTCTAATTCCTTTGGGTTTAAGGATAGATTGTTTTTGAGATTTTTCTTGTTTCATGAGGTAATCATGCAGCTCTATAAACGTTCTCATAGGACTGCTTCTGCTGCATCCCATACATGTTGGATTATTGTGTTTTCATTTTTATTTTTCTCCAGGTGTTTTTTTTTTTTTTTTCCAAAGACTTTTTATGTGATACATTTGTTTGGTAACATATTGTTTATCTTCTATGTGCTTGTCTTTTTATGCACTTTTTTTCCTTTCTTTTACTTGATTTCTAGTTTCATAGTGTTGTGGTCAGAAAAGAAACTTGATATGATTTCAATTTTTAAATTTATGGTGACTTGTTTTCTGGCTTAGCATGTAATTTGTCCTGCAGAATATCCATGTGTACTTGAAAAGAATGCATATTAAGCTATTTGGGGATGGAATGTCTTGTATATATGTATTAAATCCAACTGGTAAATTGTGTCATTTAAGGTCACTGCTGCCTTGTTAATTTTCATTCTAGATGTTCTGTCCTTTGATGTAAGTGGTGTGTTAAACTCCGCTACTATTACTGTGTTAATGTCATTTTCTCCCTTTATGTCTGTCAATATTAACATTATGTATTTTGGTAGTGCCATGTTGGGTACATATATATTTACAACTGTTATATCTTCTTAGATTGATTCCTTGATCATTATGTAATGTCCTTATTTGCCTCTTGTAATAGGCTTAGTTATTTTTTCACATCTTTATTAGAGTATAATTGCTTTACAATGTTGTGTTAGTTTCTGCTGTATAACAAAGTGAATCATTATATGTATACATATATGTCCATATCGCCTTCACCTTTCACCACCCTCCCATCCACCCTATCCCACCCCTCTAGGTGGTCACAAAGCACCAAGTAGATCTCCTTGTGCTATGCAGCTGCTTCCCACTAGCTATCTATTTTACATTTGGTAGTGTATATATGTCAATGCTACTCTTTCACTTCGTCCCAGCTTACCCTTTCCCTTCTCCAGGTCCTCAAGTCCATTCTCTACATCTGCATCTTTACTCCCATCCTGCCCTTAAGTTCATCAGAACCATTATTTTTTATAGGCTCCATATATATGTGTTAGCATATGGTGTTTGTTTTTCTCTTTCTGGCTTGCTTCACTCTGTATGACAGACTCTAAGTCCATCCACCTCACTACAAATAACGCATTTTTGTTTCTTTTTATGGCCGACAAATATTCTATTGTATATATGTGACATATCTTCTTTATCCATTCATCTGTTGATGGACACTTAGGTTGATTCCATGTCCTGGCTATTGTAAACAGTGCTGAAATGAACATTAAGGTACATGTCTCTTTTTGAGTTATGCTTTTCTCAGGTTTTACACCCAGTAATTGGATTGCTGGGTCATATAGTAGTTCTATTTTTAGTTTTTTGAGGAACCTCCATACTGTTCTCTATAGTGGCTGTATCAATTTACATTCCCACCAACAGTGTAAGAGGGTTCTCTTTTCTCCACACCCTCTCCAGCATTTACAGTTTGTACATTTTTTGATGATGACCATTCGAACCAGTGTGAGGTGATACCTCATTGTGGTTTTGATATGCAATTGTCTAATAATTAGTGATGTTGAGCATCCTTTCATGTGTTTGTTAGTAATCTGTATATCTTCTTTGGAGAAATGTCTATTTAAGTCTCCTGCCCATTTTTAGATTGCATTGTTTGGTTTCTTATTATATTGAGCTGTGTGAGCTGCCTTTATATTTTAGAGATTAATCTTTTGTCAGTTGCTTCACTTGCAAATATTTTCTCCCATTCTGAGAAATGTCTTTTCATCTATTTTATGGTTTCCTTTTCTGTGCAAAAGATTTTAAGTTTCATTAATCCCATTTGTTTATTTTTGTTTTTATTTCTATTTCTGTAGGAGGTGGGTCAAAAAGGAACTTGCTGTGATTTATGTCATAGAGTGCTCTGCCTATTATTTCCTCTAAAAGTTTTGTATTGTCTGGCCTTACATTTAGGTCTTTAATCCATTTGGAATTTATTTTTGTGTATGGTATTAGGGAGTGTTCTAATTTTATTCTTTTACATGTAGTTGTCCAGTTTTCCCAGCACCACTTATTGAAGTGGCTGTCTTTTCTCCATTGTACTTTCTTGCCTCCTTTATCAAAAATAAGGTGACCATATGTACATGGGATTATCTCTGGGCTTTCTATCCTGTTCCATTGATGTATATTTCCGTTTTTGTGCCAGTACCATACTGTCTTGACTACTGTAGCTTTGTAGTATAGTTTGAAGTCAGGGACCCTGATTCCTGCAGCTCCGTTTTTCTTTCTCAAGATTGCTTTAGTTATTTGGGGTCTTTTGTGTTTCCATACAAATTATGAAATTTTTGGTTCTAGTTCTGTGAAAAAAGTCATTGGTAGTTTGATAGGGATTATATTGAATCTGGAGTTTGCTTTGGGCTCTATAGTCATTTTCACATAGATGATGTTTCCATTCCAAAAACATGATATATCTCTCTGTATCATCTTTAATTTCCTTCATCAGTGTCTTATAGTTTTCTGCATAGAGGTCTTTTGTCTCCTTAGGGAGATTTATTCCTAGGTATTTTATTCTTTTTTTCTTTCTGTAGTGGTAAATAGGAGTGTTTCTTTAATTTCTCTTTCCAATTTTTGTCATTAGTGTATAGGAATGTAAATGATTTCTGTGGATCAATTGTGTATTCTGTTACTTTACCAAATTCATTGATTAGCTCTGGTAGATTTCTGGTAGCACGTTTAGGATTCTCTATGTATAGTACCATGTCATGTGCAAACAATATCCAGCTTACTTCTTTTCCAATTTGGATTCCTTTTATTATGTTTTGTTCTCTGATTGCTATTGATAAAACTTCCAAAACTATGTTGAATAATAGTGGTGACAGTGGGCAACCTTGTCTTGTTTTTGATCTTATAGGAAATGGTTTCAGGTTTTCACCACTGAGTACAATGTTGGCTGTGGGTGTGTCATATAAGGCCTTTATTATGTTGAGGTAGGTTCCCTCTATGCCCATATTCTGGAGAGTTTTTATCATAAATGTGTCTTGAAATTTGTCAAAAGCTAAATCTGCAGCTATTTAGAATATCATATGGTTTTTATCCTTCAGTTTGTTGATATGGTATATCACATTTATTGATTGGCATATACTGAAGAATCCTTGTATGCCTGGGATAAACCCCACTTGATCATGGTGTATGATCCTTTTAATGTGCTGTTGGATTCTGTTTGCTAGTATTTTGTTGAGGGTTTTTGCATCTATGTTCATCGGTGATATTGTTCTGTAGTTTTCTTTTTTGTGACATCTTTGTCTGGTTTTAGTATCAGGGTTATGGTGGTCTTGTAGAATGTGTTTGGGTGTGCTCCTCCCTCTGCTATATTTTGGAAGAGTTTGAGAAGGATAGGTGTTAACTCTTCTCTAAATGTTTGATAGAATTCTACTGTGAAGCCATCTGGTCCTGGGCTTTTGTTTGTTGGAAGATTTTTTATCACAGTTTCAATGTCAGTGCTTGTGATTTGTTTGTTCATATTTTCTATTTTTTCCTGGTTCACTCTTGGAAGTTAGTACTTTTCTAAGAATTTGTCCATTTCTTCCAGGTTGTCCATTGTATTGGCATATAGCTGCTTGTAGTAATCTTTCATGATCTTTTGAATTTATGAAGTGTTTTCTTCTCATTTTTCATTTATAATCTTGTTGATTTTGTGTCTTCTCACTTTTTTTCATAATGAGTCTGGCTAATGGTTTATCAATTTTATTTATCTTCTCAAAGAACCCGCTTTTAGTTTTATTGATGTTTGTTATTGTTTCCTTCATTTCTTTTTCATTTATTTCTCATCTGATCTTTATGATTTCTTTCCTTCTGCTAAGTGTGGGATTTTTTTATTTCCTTTTAATTATTTTTAATTTTTTTAAACATGATATCTGTCCATTTATTTAGGACATTGTTCGGGTTTTTTATGTTGTTGTTTTTCTTTCTCTAATTATTTAGGTGTAAGGTTAAGTTGGTTATTTGAGATTTTTGTTGTTTCTTCAGGTAACATTTTATTGCTATAAAGTTCCCCCTTAGAATTGCTTTTGCTGCATCCCATCAGCTTTGGGTCATCATGTTTTCATTGTCATTTGCTTCTAGGCATTTTTTTATTTCCTCCTTGATTTCTTCTTTGATCTCTTGGTTATTTAGTAGCATGTTGTTTAGCCTCCATGTGTTTGTATTTTTTACAATTGTTTTCCTGTAATTTTTATTTAGTCTCATAGTGTAGTGGTCGGAAAAGATACTTGATATGATTTCAACTTTCTTAAATTTTCCAAGGGTTAATCTGTGACCCAAGATATGATCTATCCTTGAGAATGTTCCATGAGCACTTGTGAAGAAAATGTATTTTTTATTTTGGAATAGAATGTCTTTAAAATATAAATTAAGTCTATCTAGTCTAATGTGTCTTTTAAAGCTTGTGTTTCCTTATTTATTTTCATTGTGGATGATCTTTCATTGGTGAAAGTGGGGTGTTAAAGTCCCCTTCTATTATTGTGCTACTGTTGATTTCCCATTTTATGGCTCTTTGCCTTTGTCTTATATATTGAAATGCTCCTATGTTGGGTGCGTAAATTTTTACAATTGTTATATCTTCTTCTTGGTTTGATCCCTTGATCATTATGTAGTGTCTTTCTTTGTCTCTTGTAATAGTATTTAATTTAATGTCTATTTTGTTGATATGAGTATTGGTGTTCTAGTTTCCTTTTGATTTCCATTTGCATGGAATATCTTTTTCCATCCCCTCACTTTCAGTCTGTATGTGTCCCTAGGTCTGAAGTGGGTCTCTTGTAGAAAGCATATATATGGGTCTTGTTTATATATCCATTCAGCTAGTCTGTGTATTTTGGTTGGCATATTTAATCCATTTACACTAAGGTAATTATCGATGTGTTCCTATTACCATTTTCTTAATTGTTTTGAGTTTGTTTTTGTAGGTCTTTTCCTTCTCTTGTATTTCCGGCTTAGAGAAGCTCCTTTTGCACTTGTTGTAAAGTTTGTTTAATGGTGCTGAATTCTCTTAGCTTTTGCTTGTCTGTAAAGGTTTTAATTTCTCTGTCAAACCTGAATGAGATCCTTGTTGGGTAGAGTAATCTTGGTTGTAGTTTTTCCCTTTCATCACTTAAATTATGTCCTGCCACTCCCTTCTGGCTTGCAGAGTTTCTGCTGAAAGATCAGCTGTTAACTTTATGGGGATTCCCTTGTATTTTTTTGTTGATTTTCCCTTGCTGCTTTTAATATTTTCTTTGTATTTAATTTTTGATACTTTGATTAATAGGTGTCCTGGCATGTTTCTCCTTGGACTTATCCTGTATGGGACTCTTTGTACTTCCGGGACTTGACTGACTATTTCCTTTCCCATATTAAGGAAGTTATTTCAATTATAATGTCTTCAAATATTTCCTCAGAACCTTCATTTTTCTCTTCTTCTTCTGCTACCATTATAATTCGAATGTTAGTGCGTTTAATGTTGTCCCAGATCTCTGAGACTGTCCTCAATTATTTTCATTCTTTTTTCTTTATTCTGCTCTGTGGTAGTTATTTCCACTATTTTATCTTCCAGGTCACTTATCCGTTCTTCTGCCTCAGTTATTTGGGTATTGAGTCCTTCTAGCAAAATTTTTAAGTTTATGTATTGATTTATTCATCCTTATTTGTTTGCTCTTTAGTTCTTCTAGGTCTTTGTTAAATATTTCTTGTATGTTCTCCCTCTATTTCCAGGATTTTGGATCATCTTTAGTATTTTTACTTTTAATTCTTTTTCAGGTCCACTGCGTATTTCATTTTCATTTGTTTGTTTTAGTGGGTTTTTCCCTTGCTCCGTCATCTGCTGCATATTTCTCTGTTTTTTCATTTTGTTTAACTTACTGTGTTTCAGGTCTCATTTTCCCAGGCCTCACTTTTGTAGTTCCCATTATTCTTGGTGTCTGCCCCCAGTGGATGGGTTTGGTTCAATGGCTTGTTTAGGCTTCCAGGTGGAGTGGATTGGTGCCTGTGTTCCTGTTGGTGGGGCTGTATCTTGTCCTTCTGGTGGTCAGGGCCACAACCAGCAGTGTGTTTTTGAGTGTCTGTAACTTACTATGACTTTAGTCAGCCTCTCTGCTAATGGGTGGGTTTGTGTTCCTGTCTTGATTGTTGTTTGGCATGGAACATAAAGGACTGGAGATTGCTGGCCTTTCAGTGGAGTTGGGTTTCTGTGTTGAGACAAAGATCTTTGGGAGAGCTCTTGCTAATTGATATTATGTGGGACTGGGAGGTTTATTTTGGTCCAATGTCCTGGACTTGGCCCTCCCATCTTGGAGACTCAGGTTCAACACCTAGCTGTAGTACCAAGATCTTGCCAGCCACACAGCTCAGGAAAAGATAATGAGAGAGAAAAAAAAGACTATATAGAAAACAAAAACAAAAACAAAAAAATGAAAATGGACAGGACCCTAAAACAAATATTTAAAGCAAACCTTTACAGAGAAAATCACACAAAGAAGCATATACATACACACTCACAAAAAGAGAAAAAAGGGAAAGAAATTTTAAAAATGGAATATAGCACCAAACCAATAAACAAATCCACAAATAATAATAAGCTCTAAATACTAAACTAAGATAAACATAAAACCAGAAACAAATTAGAAACAGAAAGCAAATCCCAAGTGTACAGTTGTTTCCAAAGTCCAGCACCTAAATTTTGGGAACATTTGTTGTCTATTCAGGTATGCTTCAGATGCAAGGTTTATCAAATCGATTGTGGGGATTTAATCTGCTGCTCCTGAGGCTGCACAGAGAAATTTTCCTTTCTCATCTTTTTTTTTTTTTTTTTTTCTCACAGCTTCTGGGTTTCAGCTTTGGCTTTTTCCCCACTTTACGTGTAGACCACTCTCAGGAGTCTGTTCCCTGCCTCGACAGGAGGGGCTTAAAGCAGTGTCTGATTAGGGCTCTCTTGCTCTCTCAGGTCAGGGGGAGGGAGGTGTATTGTAGTAATAATTGGAATGCAGGTCAAGCCTATGGCAGCAGAGACAGGAGTGACATTGTAACAGCCTGAAGCACACTGTGTGTTCTCCTGGGGAAGTTGTCCCTGGGTCTCAGGACCCTGCCAGTGTCATGCTACACAGGCTCCCAGGGGTGTATGGTTAATGACCTCTGCTTGCACACAGAATTCTTGGTGTCAGAGGCAGCACCATTAGCAGTTCATGCCCATCTCTGGGGTTCAAACTGGTAGCTGCAGCTCACTCCCTTCTCTGGAGCTCGCTTAGGTGGTGCTCTGCTTTCTGTGAGCACATGGGGAAGGAATATCCTCTATTCACACACCCCAAAACAAAGGTCTCTTTTCTCTCCACAGGACCAGACTTTCCCAGCTAGCTATGGCACACTAGGCCCTTCAGGCTGTCTTCACACAGCCAACCCTCGTTCTCTCCCTGAGGTCTGACCTCTGAATCCTGGGCCTCAGCTCCCAGCCCCCACTCGCCCTGGTGGGTGCGCAGACAAGCCTCTCAGGCTGGTGAGGACTGGTCAGCACTGATCCTCTCTATGGGAGTATCTCCGTTCCTCCTGTACAAATCTCTCTGCTTTGCCCTCTGCACCCCTGTTGCTGTGCTCTCCTTTGTGGCTCTGAAGCTTCCCCTCCACCCCCTGAGCCCACCAGTGAAAGTGCTCGCTAATGTGTGGAAACTCTTCCACCTTCACAGTTCCCTCTCAGAGGTGTGGATCCCATCCCTATTCTTTTGTCTCTGTTTGTTCTTTTTTCTTTTGCTCTATAAAGGTATGTAGGGATTTTCTTGCCTTTTGGGAAGTCTGAGGTCTTCTGTCAGCATTCAGTAGGTGTTCTGTAGGAGTTGTTCCACATGTAGATGTATTTTTGATGTATTTATGGGGAGGGAGGTGATCTCCATGTCCTACTCCTCCACCATCTTGAAGGTCTCCCCTGTAGTCGTAGTTTTAAAGTCTTTGTTGTCTGATACATGTATTGCTACCCTGACTTCTATTTTTCATTTGCATGGAAGACCTTTTTTTTTATTTCCTCATTTTCAGTGTGTGTGTGTGTGTGTCTTTAGATATGAAGTGAATCTCTTGTAGGCAGAATATATGCAGCCCTGTTTTTATTTCTATTCAGCCACTCTATGTCTTTCAAATGGAGAACTAAGTCCATTTACACTTAATTTAATGATTGATATGTATGTTTTTATTGACATTTTGTTAATTTTGGGGTCTTGTTTTTGTTGTTCTCTTTTGCTCCTTTCTTCTTTTGCTCTCTTTCTTGTGATTTGATGACTATCTTTAGTGTAATGCTTGGATCCCTTTTTCTTTTTTGTGTGTATATATATTATAGATTTTTGGTTTGTGGTTACAATGAGCCATATATATATATATATATATATATATATATATATATATATATATATACACATATATATGCTTGTTTTAACTTGCTGACCTCTTAATTTTGAACATATTTCAACAACCCCACATTTTTCTCTCCTCCCCTCATGATTTTTTTGACATCATATTTTAAGTATTTTTAAGTATTTTTTAAGTATATATTTTTAAAATATTTTTCTATTTGCTTATTTTATCCCTTAACTGCTTATTGTTGATATAGGTGATTTTCTTAATTTGTATTTTAACTATCCTACTAGCTTTGTACATGGTTAATTTACTAACTTCACTATATTTTTGCCTTTACTAATGTGTGTTTGTTTTTAAGAGTAAACACTTTGTTTTAACATTGCCTTAGATTTAAAGAAAAATTGCAAACATAATACAGAGAGGTAACATATACTCATACACAGTTTTCCCTATTATTAAGTTCTTGTACATAGGATAGTACATTTGTCACAATTAATGAATCAATACAGGTACATTATTATTAACTAAAGTACATATCTCATTCAGATTTCCTTAGTTTTTACCTAAGGTTCTTTTACTATTATAGCAACCCCTCCAGGTTACCGCAGTACATTTAGTTATCATGTATCCTTATACTCTTCTTGGCTGTGATATTTTCCTGAACTTTCCTTACCTTTGAGGAGTACTGGTACAGTACTGTTTTGAGGACTACTGGTCAGGTATTTTGTAGAATGTTCCTCAACTGAGATTTGTCTGATATTTTTCTCATGATTAAACTGGGGTTATGTGTTTTAGGGAGGAAGGACATAGAGGTAAAGTCTCATTCACATCATACCATATAAAAGGTATGTGTTATCAGCATGACTTACCATGTTGATGCTGATCTTGATCACTTGGCTGAGGTAGTATTTTTCAGATTTCTCCACTGTAAAATTGCTTGTTTGTGACTCTTTCTATACTGTACTCTTTGGAAGGCTGTCACTATGCTTAGCCCACACTCAGGAGTAGATACTCATGCTCTACCTCCATGAAGGTGGAATATACACATCAATTATTTAGAATTACTAATGTGTTTTTTATTTCATAATTTTCATATTTCTAGTTGTAGCCTCATATTTTGCTTAAATAAGTCCCTTTAACATTTCTTATAAAATTGGTTTGATGGTTTTGAACTCTTTTAACTTTTGGTTGCCTGTAAAACTTTTGATCTCTTCATCAAATCTGAAAGAGAGCCTTGCAAAGCCAGTGTTCTTGGTGGTAGGTTTTGGCCTTTCATCACTCTAAATATATCATGCCAGTCACTTCTGGTCTGCAAAATTTCTCCTGAAAAGTTAGCTGATAGCCTTACGGGAATTCTCTTTTATGTAACTTGCTGCTTTAAACTTGCTACTTTTAATGTTACCTCTTTGTCTTTAACTTTGGTCATTTTAATTACAATGTGTCTTGATGTAGTAATCTTTTGGTTGATTCTGTTTGGGCTACCCTGTTCTTCATGAACTTGGATGTTTGTTTCCTTTCCCAGGTTATGGAAGTTTTCAGCTATTATATATTTCGGTATGTTCTCTGCCCCTTTCTCTCTTCTCATCCTGGGACCCCTATAATACTTGATGTTTCCTCAGAGGTCTCTTAAACTGTTCTCATTTCTTCTCTTTCTTTTTTTCTGTTCAGCTTCAGTAATTTCCACTCCTCTATCTTCCAGTCCACTGATCTGTTCTTCTGCATCATTTATTGTACTTTTGATTCCTTCTAGTGGATTTTTCATTTCAGTATTACATTCTTCATCTCTGTTTGGTTGTTCTTTGTAGTTCCTAACCCTTGTTAAAAACTTCTTACTTCTCCCTCTGTTCATCCATTCTTCGCCCTGCTTCTTTTGTCATTTTAATGATCATTACCTTGAACTCTTTCTCGGGTAGATTGCCTATCTCCACTTTACTTAGTTTTTCTGGGGTTTTATCTTGTCTTTTTATTTAGAACATATTCCTTTGTTCCCCCATTTTGTCTAACTTCTGGCTTTTAATTCTGTGTATCTTGTACGATGGTTACATTTGCTGACTTGGAGAAATGGCCTTCTGTAGGAGATGTCCTATGTGTCTCAATAGCACACTCTGCTTGGGTCACCAGATCTATATGCTCTAGGTATGCTTCCTATGTGGGCTGCAGGGTCCTTCTGTTGAGGCAGGTTGAAGTTTTACTGTGGATGGTCTCGTAGACATGCCTGTCCCCAGTCCAGTTGATTACCCAGCCTTGCCTTGTGTGAATGTTGCCAGCCAGTGGTTAATGGGACCATTCACAAGGTGGCTGCCTATAGAACTCTGGGAGGTCCTGAAGATAGTGCTGGCTCATTGGTGGGTGGAGTCAGGGTCAAGAGACTAGGTCCCAGGACTGGTGCTGACCTGCTTATAGGAAGATTGGGTCCTGCTACAGAAGACTGAAGGACTGTGGTTGTCTTAAGGCTGGTGTCAGCAAACTGGTGAGTGAGGCTATTCCCATGTCTAGAGCAGACTCACTGGTGGGTGGGGCTGCAGGCCAGGACATTCTGGGGCTGGTACCTGCCCACTGGTAAGTACAGCTAGATCTCTAGGTCTCTAGCTGCAAGGCCCTGGTGTCTCAGGTCTAATGGCTGTGCATTGGTATGTGGGGTCAGATCCTTGGTCCTCTGATAAGTATAACTGTGTCCAGGGGTGGTTGTGGGCTCAGGGGATCTTAAGGTAACCTATCTGCTGGTAGACAGGGCTTTGTCCCTGACCAGTTAGTTACTTGGCTTGAGGCTTCCCAGTACTGGTGTGTACAGGCTGGTGGGCAGGTGCAGAGCTGGGTAGTAGGCTTATAAGCTAGAGGGAGGATTCCTAAATGGTGCTTGTCAGTGTCCGTGTGGTAGAATGAGCTACCAAAAATGGCTGCTACAGGGTTTAATGTCCCCAGGGCAAGCTCCAGTTGCCTCCCACCCCTCTAGGAGGCTCTCCAAGATCAACAGGTAGGTCTGAGCCAGGTTCCTTTCAAATTAGTGCTTCTGCCCTGGGTCACAGAGCATGTGAGATTTTGCATGAACCTTTAAGAGTGGAGACTCTATTTCCCACGACCATCTGGGTCTCCCACTGGCCTACAAAGACAAATATTCTGGGAGCTCCTCTTCCCAATACAGGAACCCCAGTCTTGGGAGCCCAATGTGGGGTTCAGACTTCTTTCTCCCTATGGAGTACCTCTGCAATTCTAATTTTTCTGCCTTTTGTGGATCACCCATCTGGGGGTATGACTCTTGACTATACCTCAACTCCACCTCTCCTACCTATCTTGTTGTAGTTCCTTCTTTATAATTTTAGTTAAAGAATATCTTTTCTGATAGGTTCCAGTCTTTTTCATCAATAGTTATTTTGTAAATAATTGTAATTTTGGTGTAGCTGTGAGAGGTGAGCTCAGAGTTTTTCTACTCTGCCATCTTCTATTTATGTACCAATGTCTTTTATGACCTACTCTCAGAAGTCAAACTCCATAATTCCTGCCACATTCTATACTTTAGAGAAGTTAAATTTGATGTTTTTTTTTTAAATTTAGTGCCATGGTGTATTTATATGTCTATTCCCAGCTCAATGCGTCACACACAGTATGTGCTCCATAAATCCTGCAGGAAGGCGTAGAAATATCAGAAAATGGAACTGCTGATTATATTACTTTATATTTACAACAAAGGACTACTATAATGCTAAATCTGCAAATCTTAGAATTTAGTGATTAAAAAATAATTGTCATTGCTATTTTATTGTATTTATAAGCAGACACTACATTTTCTATAAGTTTTTACCATTTACCAAGGTTGGAACTGCTTTCTTTGCTGTCATAATGTCAGAGCTACATTTAGAAGGTGTTACCAGGAGATTCAGACTCAAAAAATGCCTGTTAAAATGTGTAGGAAGTTAAGTTTCAAACTAAGAGTGAATAGAGGAAATCAATCTATGAATTTTCAATTTATGCTCATTTTAATAAAGGAAAAAGACTAATGTACTCTCTGCTTAAAAGAGGGTGGATGGATTCAAATTTCTAAGGATATTTCCTTTACTTCAGGAGAAGAATAATAATGAACTGTCAATTTCCCCTACTTGGTTTTCTACCTGGGCAGGTTTTATCAATGGGCCTGTCACAATGCTGAAATTGGGTGTTCTTGCTATGTTGTTTAATAAATCAAATAATATCTTGAATCCTTGCAGTATTAGCCAAATAAACAAATAAAAACTCCTAAAGAAGATCCCATATAATATTTTTTCTTGTTTAATTTTTAGCAGTATCAGTGAAATTGGCATGTCTTTCACAAGTGGCATATTTATATTACTTATTGAATCCAGGACTTGAAAACAAGAAATGATATTTTTCTCTGTTATCCTTAAAAAGTTAAATTATTTGTAAAGTAGTACTACTTTAACTTTTGGCAGTGCTAATAGGTAAGTAAATAGAAAATATAGCCCCTATTGAGTGTGACTGTAGGTGGTGGGTTAAAGAGTCTCTTGTCCCACTAGGCTGTCTCAGCATCTGATGGTCTGCCATCTGAGACTTACTCTTTTGGCTTACACTATTACATTTATAAGACTCTCTCTTATGCAAAGCTCTATCTAATTTTCAGAGTTTATCCATGCATTAATTATTTCATCATCACACCATAACTATGATATAGCCATATAAATTATTCATACTCAATAATAGGAAAGGAAACTGAAACTCAACAAGATTAAATTATTTGTCAAAGGATTCAAGCAAACACTCAGGTTTTCTGACTACAGTATTTCACCAGTGTCACAAAATGATGATTGTTTACTATAAGCTATTTGGGGCTATTATGAGTCAACTTTCAACGTCTAAACTCTTCTTCCTTCCCTATAATCCTTCAGTGGACAGACCATTGCTTACCTTGTCTCAGAAATGCCCATTTCACCAGGAGCTGACTTTGTCCAATGAATTTTATTTCTATCTGGTAACATCATAACCTCTCAGTGCTCTTGGAAGATCCCATTGTTGAATTTTCAAGCTTTTTGCAGTCTCCCTGTTGGGATTCATAAAAATGAAATAGTCAAGCCTTAGGTAAGACAAGAATGAAATTAAGGAAGGAAAAAGGATATACTGGGCCTTTGACTCTGACCTTAGGATCATTTCAAAAAAGAGTCCTGGGATAAAGTTGCAGCTATGGATATGAAGCAAGTCTTCAAAGTTGTGACACAAAGGACTAAAGCCAGGGAGTAAAGGACTAAAGCCAGGCAGTTTGCATTAGTCAAAACTCTTTGGTCACATATGAAAACACCCAATACAGCAGTTTAAGATAAAACAGGAAGCATTAGACCATGTGACAAAATGGAAGAACAGAGTGTAATAGGGTGGATGGAAGCAAAGGTTAGGGACAGCTGTAACCAGGGACTTAAACTATGCTGTCCACTTCTTATTTTTACTCTTCTCTGTGCAGTTTCTTCTTTCTCTACTGCAACATAATAGTGATGTGGAGGATAGGGTCTTTGAAACTAGACCTGAGTCTTATACTCAGTGTTCTTTATCCACATGACTAAAGTTGAAAAGAATGCTCTTTCCCTACTTGGATTTAGAAGTTTTAGATAACACTAATAGACTTTGGGTTATATACCAACTTCTCTACCAATCAACATATATGGGTATAATGAGTTTTATGATAGCTCAGTTTGGGTCATGTGCCCATAACTGTAGCCAGGAAGGGAGGTTTGACTGCCAGAAGAAAAGGAAATGGTACATTTATTGCATTTTAGATCAGGAGCAGATCATGGAGAGTTTGATATGCCCTGCCAAACAATTTGGAGTTTATCATATATGCATAGTTTATTCACTGGCAGATTTAAAAGTAAGAAAAACATAATAAGTTTTACATTTAAAAAAGACAATTCTGATATCAATGTAAGGGATAAAATAGAGATTTTTCCCTAGATTTATTGAAGTATAATCTTTCAAGGTTTACTGAGATATGATTGATATATGGCATTGTGTAAGTTTGAGGTGTACAGTGTGATTATTCAGTATATGTATATATTACGAAATACCACAATAAGGTTAGCTAACACATCCATCATTTCACAGAGTTACCTTTGTGTCTGTGTGTGTGGTGAAAATATTTAAGATCTACTTTTTATCAACTTCAAGTATAACATACAGTGTTTTTAACTATAGTCACAATGCTATACATCAGATCTCCAGAACTTATTCATCTTCTGACTGTAAGTTTTTATCCTTTGACTAATATCTATTTCCCCTACACCATAGTTCCTGGCAACCACCAATCTGTTCTTTCTTTCTATGAGTTTGTGTTTTTTGATTCCAAATAGAGGTGAGATCTAACAGTATTTGTCTTTCTCTGTGTGACTTATTTCACTTAGTAAGGTTCATGCCCTTAAGATTCATTCATGTTTTCATAAATGGCAGGCTTTTCTTCTCTTTAATAGTTGAGTACCATTCTATTGTATATGTGTGTATACACACACACACATACACACACACACCTTCTTTTTCCATTCATCTGTCAATGGACACATGTTGTTTTCATTTCTTAGCTATTGTGAATAATACTGCAATGAATATGAGGGTGCAGGTATATCTTCAACATCGCAATTTCATTTCCTTCAGATATATACTCAGAAGTTGGATTGCTGGATCATATTGTAGTTCTGTTTTTATTTTTGTGAGGAACCTCTGTACTCTTTTCCACAGTGGCTATTCCAATTCACATTCCCACAAACAGTGCACAAGTATTCCTATTTATCCACATCCTCCCCAATGCTCATTATCTCGTTGATGATAGCCATTCTAACAGGTATACGATGATATTTCATTGTGGTTTTGATTTGCATGAAATAGAGATTTTTAAAAATACAAGTGATAGGTGTTGTAGGAGACTATTCTACTATATAGCTAAGATGCAATGATGGTCATAAGGAAGGCAGTAGCAATGGATGTAGAGAGGTAGGGCCAGGCTTGAGAAATGGTGTGAAGATAGAATCTATAAGATTGTGAGGACTTGGGAGTGGAGAGTGGGAGAATATTTCTATATTTCCAACTTGTGTGATTGCAACAATGATGGTATGATTCACAATGTATATAAAACATAAGGAAAAGCAGATTTGGTGTCATTTTTAAAATAAATTTATTATAAGATCTGTCAAGTTTTCATCCCTGGGTTATTGGGCAGTGACTACAAGCTTTGCTATCTAGAGAAAGAATGATTATCCTTTGCCTGCTGTAATTGAGCTTGTTGAGCAGGTGATATGTGGTCAAAGAGTAAGTAAAAACCTTTTAGAAGTGACTGTAATCACAGTCAACAAGGAGAATGCTTTGACAAATGGCCTTTGTTCTCCTCACTCACTGAAGCTCAAATCTGTATCTTCCATGGTGCTTTTGTGCATAGAGGTGCTAGTTCTACAAATAGTACAGCTTTTTCCTTTTTACCTATTTGCATGTGTATGTATAGGTGTGTATGCATTGCAAATGACTGCACACTACTTTTAAAATCTTCTACAAATTTTAGAGTGACGAATAACAAGGATGGACATGGCACATGTGTTTATAAGGACCATAATAAAGAAGTTAGAGATTGTCCCATTATCACACATTTGAGATCCTGAAATGGTCTCATATCTGATTAATATCTTTCTATGTGGATTTGTTTTCTCATAAAGTTCTCCTGTCATGCTGCCATAGAATCTTTAATAATCGCTCAAGTGCAGCAGATGTATGATGATATTACCTTGACTTTGTTAAAAAGCTTCTCATTCTTAATTGGATCTCAGTGCCTCAAGCTATAGAATGCATTTTTTTCTATGCTTATACCCATAAATAATGTAAAGAATGTTAGCACATCCTTAGTAATCATTTTGACAAGCTATCCAATGTGATCTTTTAAGATTCCATCATTAAGTAGTAGTCTCAGTTCTTTTTATCAGAAGGATTTGTATTTCAAAATATTTTTCTCTCTCTTCTAGAGCAGGGCTTGGGAATCTTTGACCTGCAGGCTGGTTATTGATTTTTTTGTATTAACACAGTTTTATTGGAAAGCGGTCATTCCCATTTGCTTATGTAAGTCCATGTTTGCTTGTGTACTACAATGACAGAGTTGAATAGTTGTGACAGGGACTAACTAGGCTGCAAAGACTGAAATATTTACTATCTTACTCTTCATAGAAAAGGTGTGGTGACCTCTGTTGTGAACTCTGATTTCTTTTACTTTTCATTTAGTTAGTACATTTTATTTATTTATTTATTTATTTATTTATTTATTTATTTATATTTTTTATGTCAATATTTTTTTTTAAATTGAAGTAGAGTTGATTTACAATATTTGTTAGTGTCAGGTGTGTAGCACAGTGATTCAGTTATATATATATATATATATATATATATATATATTTTTTTTTTTTTTCTTTTTAGATTCTTTTCCCTTATAGGGTATTACTAAATATTGAGTATAGTTCCCTGTGGTATACAGTTGTTCCTTATCTATTTTATATATAGTAGTGTGTATATGTTAATTCCTGAACTATTATTTCTTGATAATGAGAGATCCTGATTACAATGAACATTCTCATTAAAAACATGTAAGAATGGAATGATGAAATAATATTTTAAAAATCTTCCTCCTTTCCTGTCAGCTTCTTTCTTGACATAAGTCATATTTTTCTATTAAATATACAACTTTGTTGAATTTGCTACATTTTTCTCCTCTAACAGTTGTATAGTCAACTAGCATCACCAGTGCATGTGTTTTAGATGTTGATTTCTTAGGTAAAGTAATAGATCAAAATTATTTTTTGCTATCGTTTTGATCTTCTATCTGCATTAGAGAAATATTTTACTTTCAGATTATTTTTTAGAAGATCTAACAAAATTCAAATATTTATGTCCAAGAAAGAACTCATTATTACTATTCTCTGTGCTTTCTAATCTCAACTTGTTTCTAGGGAAATGGAGATGTCACAGTTATGTCACCCTAATAAGCTGAATCTTAACCATTTTTGTGTTTGCCTACATGTGATTTATAAGATCTCTGGACTATGAAACATATTTAGTGATATGACATATAATCTCTCATATGATTATTACCAATATGTAATCGTGGTTCTCCCTTAGGCAAAATGAGGTCCCTTTCTGGAGGAAATAAAAGTTAAAAGAGAAATGTAAAGATAAAACACAGAAATGGAAAATTCCTTTCCTAAAACAGAAAGGAGAGAAACCAGTGGTTAGAATCTCAATACACATGAGTCAGTTTTACACAGTGTTCTGGAATTAGTTTGAGGCTCAACACTGTGACTTAGCAGCTGTGTGACATATCTAAAATCCATTCCTTACCTCTAATGTGGGGATAATTAATAATAGATCCTAGGGAGATTGGTTCAAGATAGAAGAGTAGAAGGACGTGCTCTCACTCTCTCTTGAGAGACCACTGGAATCACAATTGACTGCTGAACAGGAAGACACTGGGACTCACCAAAAAATATACCCCACATCCAAAGACAAAGGAGAAGCCACAATGAGATGGTAGGAGGGGTGCAATCACAATAAAATCAAATCCCATAACTGCTGGGTCGGTGACTCACAAACTGGAGAACACTTATACCACAGAAGTCCACCCACTGGATTGAAGGTTCTGAGCCCCATGTCAGGCTTCCCAACATGGGGGTTTGGCAATAGGAGGAGGAATTCCTAGAGAATTAGACTTTGAAAGCTACCGGGATTTGATTGCAGGACTTTGACAGGACTGGGGGAAAAAGAGACTCCACTCTTGGAGGACACACATGAAAGAGTGTGCACATTGGGACCCAGGGAAAGGAGCAGTGACCCCATAGGAGACTGTACCAGATCAACCTACTAGTGTTCGAGGGACTCATGCAGAGGTGAGGGGTGGCTGTCTCTCATCATGAGGGTAAGGACACTGGCAGCAGAAATTCTGGGAAGTAATCCTTGGTGTGAGCCCTGCCAGAGTCCACCATTAGCTGCACCAAGGAGCTCCAATAGGCTCCAGTGTTGGGTCACCTCAGGCCAAACAACCAACAGGGAACCCAGCCCCACCCATTAGCAGACAAGTGGATTAAATTTTTACTGAGCACTGCCGACCAGAGCAACAGCCAGCTCTACCTACCACCAGTCCCTCCATCAGTTAACTTGCTAAGCCTCCTGTGTAGCCTCATCCACCAGAGGGCCGACAGCAAAAGCAAGAAGAATTTCAATCCTGCAACCTGTGGAATAAACCACATTCACATAAAGATAGACAAGATGAAAAGGCAGAAGGCTATGTACTAGATGAAGGAAATAGATAAAACACAAGAAAAACAACTAAATGAAGTGGACATAGGCAACCTGCCAGAAAAAGAACTGAGAATAATGATAGTAAAGATGATCCAGGACCTCTGAAAAAAAAATGTAAGCAAAGGTAGAGAAGATGCAAGAAATGTTTAACAAAGTCCTATAAGAATTAAAGAACAAAAAACAGAGGTGAACAATACAATAACTGAAATGAAAAATACACTAGAAAAAATTAATAGCAGAATAACTGAGGCAAAAGAACACATAAGTGACCTGGAAAACAGAATGGTGGAATTAACTGCTGCAGAACAGTAAAAGAAAAAAGAATGAAAATAAATGAAGACAGCCTAAGAGGCTTCTGGGGTAACATTAAAAGTAACAACATTTGATTTATAGGGGTTCCAGAAGGAGAAGAGAAAGGACCTGAGAAAATATTTAAAGAAATTATAGTCGAAAACTTCCCTAACATGGGAAAGGAAATAGCTACTCAAGTCCAGGAAGCACAGAGATTCCCATGCAGGATAAACCCAAGGAGAAACACGCCAAGACACATAGTAATCAAATTGGAAAAATTAAAGACAAAGAAAAAATATTGAAAGCAGCAAGTGAAAAATGACAAATAACATACTAGGCACTCCCATAAGGTTAACAGCTGATTTCTCAACAGAAACTCTACAAGTCAGAAGGGAATTTCATGACATATTTAAAGTGATGAAAGTGAAGAACCTACAACCAAGATTACTATACCCAGCAAGGATCTCATTCAGATTCAATGGAGAAATCAAAATCTTTACAGACAAGTAAAAGCTAAGAGAATTCAGCACCACCTAACCAGCTCTACAACAAATGCTAAAGGAACTTCTCTAAGTGGGAAATACAAGAGAAGAAAAGGACCTACACAAGCAAACCCAAAACAATTAAGAAAATGGTAACTGGAACATACATATTGATAATTACCTTAAACATGAATGGATTAAATGTTCCAACAAGAAGACACAGGCTGTATGAGTGGATAAAAAAACAAGACCCATATATATGCTGTCTACAAGAGACCCACTTCAGACCTAGGGAAACATACAGACTGAAAGTGAGGGGATGGAAAAAGATATTCCATGCAAATGGAAATCAAAAGGAACCTGTGATAGCAATACTCATATCAGATAAAATAGACTTTAAAATAAAGAATGTTCTTTCTTAGAGAAATAAGAGCAAAGGAAACCCAAAGTTAGAAGAGGGAAAGAAATTATAAAGATCAGAGCAGAAATGAATGAAATAGAAACAAAGGGAAAAATAGCAAAGACCAATAAAACTAAAGGCTGGTTCATTGAGAAGATAAACAAAATTGATAAACCATCAGACAGACTCATCAAGAAAAAGAGGGAGAGGACTCAAATCAATAAAATTAAAAATGAGAAAGGAGAAGTTACAACAGACACTGCAGAAATACAAAGCATCTGAAGAGACTACTACAATCAACTCTATGCCAATAAAATGGACAACCTGGAAGAAATGGACAAATTCTTACAAAGATGTAACCTTCCAAGACTGAACCAGGAAGAAATAGAAAATATGAACAGATCAATCACAAGTAATGAAATGGAAACTGTGATTAAAAATCTTCCAAGAAGCAAAAGTCCAGGACCAGATGGCTTCACAGAGGAATTCTATCAGACATTTAGAGAAGAGCTAACACCCATCCTTCTCAAAATTTCCAAAAAATTGCAGAGGAAGGAACACTCCCAAACTCATTATGAGGCCACTAATACCCTTATACCAAAACCAGTCAAAGATACTACCAAAAAAAAAAAAAATTACAGACCAATATCACTGATGAATATAGATGCAAAAAATCCTCAACATAATACTAGCAAACAGAATACAACAACATATTAAAAGGATCATACACCATGATCAAGAGGGAATAATCCCAGCAATGTGAAGATTGTTCAATATACACAAATCAATGTGATACACCATGTTAACAAATTGAAAATTAAAAAGCATACGATCATCTCAATAGATGCAGAAAAGTCTTTTGACAAAATTCAACACCCATTTATGATAAAAACTCTCCAGAAAGTGGGCATAGAGGGAACCTACCTCAACATAATAAAGGTCTTATATGATAAACCCACAGCAAACATCATTCTCAATGGTGAAAAACTGAAAATGTTTCCTCTAAGATCAGGAACAAGACAAGGATGTCCACTCTCACCACTATTTTTAAACAGTTTTGGAAGTCCTAACCATGGCAATCAGAGAAGAAAAAGAAATAAAAGGAATACAAATTGGAAAAGAGGAAGTAAAACTGTCAAATCAAAACTATATGAACATGATCTCATCATACTCCAGTGAAATGCAAAAGTCACACTAAATTTATTTTGGAGGAAGATACTACTGTTCACTATCATTACAATGCCTTTTATCTACAAAGTTCAGTTTAAAAAATATATTTGTCAAGGAAGGAAATAAAACAAAATAACCAAAAAAGAAAAGAAGAATACAAAGACAAGTGTAAACACCCAAAAGAGATTTGGTTTTTGTAATTATGAGACACAAAACTTCAATATAACTATAATACATTTGAAAAATAGAGAAGAAAATACAGAATTTAATCAGAGAACTGGAGTATATAAAAATATATCCTAGAAATAAAATATATAGTAACTGAAATTAAGAAAGTAATAGAAGTTTCAATAGCAGTTTAGACACCACAAAGTAAAGGATTAGTGAACTAGAAGGGAATTCAGCAAGAAATTCCCAGATTGAAACCCAAAGAAGAGAAAAAATGAAAAACACAAAAAACATCATGAGAGCCAAAGACAATAGGGTGAAAAGTCCAGAACTTTTTGTGATTTGCCTTAGAAGAACTGCAACAGAGATTTGTAAAGAAGCAATATTCAAAGAAAATAAAAGGCAATTATTTTTAGAAAGGCTTAAAAAAAAAAAAAAAAGAGCATCAAGGTCCATTTAAAATAGCTTTCAAAGTAAGCCCAAATTAGAATAAATATACACACACACACACACAGAGCCATTTTTGGTTTGGTTAAAAAGCTGCAAACTAAGGAAAAATGGAAAAGAAGCCATATAAAAAGTTGTATTTTCTTCAAATGTGAAATAATAAGCTAAACTTTTTATCAGAAACAGTGGAAACTAGAAAACAAAGAAACAATATCTTAAAAATACTGAGAGAAAATAACTCCCATTTTATAATTATTAATATATTCATGATAAAACATTGTCTTCAAAGAATAAAGAGAATAAAGACATTTATAAATAAACAAAAATTAGAGATTCATCATGGGGTGACCACACTAAAAAAAAAAAATCTATGAAAATATTTTATCAAGGAGGTAAAAAGAAGAGAATATTCACTGTTTAAAACAATAATAATGATGTGGTGGGGTTAATTACTAAATCTAATAGGCTACTACAATCACCTTACTACCTAGCAAGTTAGAGGAGAAGCTAAGTAAGAACCCTACAAAGAGTTTTAAACATGGTAGCCCTATGGTCAAAACAGATAGTCAGTCAACAATGGTTCTGCTCAGTTTGTACCAGCAGAAGAAATCTAAGAGAGATGACCACTGGCTGAGGGAAGTTGTCTCAAAAAAAAGTCATGATCCCTTGCATAGTTTCTCAACAAGTTTCTCAAATTGAACCTGTTTTCAAATCTGGAATTCACTGACTGGAAAGGAAACCAGGTCCCCAGGATTAAGTACTCTGTGACAACACAGAAGTATATTCAATAATTCTCTCAGTTCTTCTCCTATGGGATCTATAGCAGTTATTCAGGATCAGCAATAGACTGAGAAAATGGTACTCTTCAAACATTTCAAGGACTATTGGACACCCATTTGAATTGGAATTGATCCCTGGAGACCCAAAGTATCATCATGGTCCTCCTGGTAATAGTTGGGTCCTACAGATCTAGGTAATATACAGAGTCTTGGCAAAGTTCTAACTACAGTGTATCTCTTGGGTCTGTGTATCCATCCAGTGGTTATTTTTTCTGTTTTCCACATACATAATTAAAATATTTAACAGGTGTACTTGAACTGATTCCTTAGCCTTTGGGGTAAGAGCAATTACACTGGGGAAGAACACGAAGCTGCCTTTGAAACTACTTCAATCCCTCAGCCAGGATAGTAACTAAAATAATATCATACACCAAGGTAATAGTGGACATTAGTACATGACTTGAGGTCAGTTTTCCCCCCTGCCTTCTTTTTTTATTCCTCCTGCTTTTCTCCACACCTTGTTCCAGGATCTCAAAGTACCTCATCTAGTATATTTCAACATATTCCTTATAGGGTTTTTTGCAATCAGTCTTACCACTCTTCACACTACAACTTGAGTAATCATCCTGAGACAAATTTAATCAGGCAATTACTTGCTTTCAAAATCCATGCATGTTTTACTTCTGGATTATGTCAAAACTGTGTAAACTTGCACACTCTAATAGCATGTATTTTTAAGGCCTCTCCAATAACATCTAGTATGTGTTACCATGGTACACTGTTTCCCACTTTTATAAACCCATATTGAAATTCTGCTTTAACTTGTTATACTCTCCAGCTGCTTTGACCATGCTAAATTATATTCAGAGGCAAAGTGGCTATGTCTTAATTACCTTTCTTCCCAGTGCCTCATCTAGTGATTGATACAGAGAAAAGTGTTCAATTTTACATGTACAAAAAAATCAATGTTTATAAAAGTATCTAGCCTACATTAGAAACAAAAATCAACAATGGCTAGCTAAATCTGTTAGCTGAGTGCTTCCAGGAGGCATACTGAGGGAGCTATTAGAGTAATATTTGCTTTAGGAATGCAGGATTGGCTTGTTGCCTTTTACAGAATTTGTTTTCCTAATTAATTTTTAGCCTAGGTAAACATTAAAATTAGTTATTATTACAACAGCATAAAGAATGTCAATAAATGATATCAGGGACACTTAGAGCAGAAAATACAGTAATATTGCACTTGATAATTCTGATGCAGATACTGTAGATTTGGCCACCACAGCAATGTTGATTAATAATAAAAAAAGGCATGTTGGCTTCTTCTGCTCTTCCATGCAAATGACAGCTGCCCATTAATTCTTGCCAAACCAGTATTCAGAAAATATATATATAACCCTAGTTTGATTTCTAAGTCCAGAGACTGGAAAAGTGAGCACTTACCCCTCTGCCATGCAGCAGGTAGATTTGTCTTAATCTATATATTTAACAATCATTATATTCTCAAATTTCTAGAACAGTCATATGTAGGAAATGGAAGGGTTTTTAATATTATTTTCATTTAACCCTGTCACTTTATAGTCTAGTAAATTTTGTCTAGAGGTATTCTAGCACTCTACCCAAAAAACTATCATCAGGTAGCATACAGAGACCTCAGGCAATTTTTTTTTTTTTTTTTCAATGAATGATCCTACTCTGAGTGGTGTTGCCTTATAGGGCCTCTGTAAGGTCTGACTTAGTGAAGTCCAGGTAGCCACAGTATTATAAAAGTTGGTCATAGAAGTAAACTCTGAGAAGTAGCCCAGTTCACATATGCTTGTGCTCCTCAACTCAACCAGACTTCATATAAATTTGGACATTACAAATTGTTCTTTGGAATATTTTCCTCTTTAATTCTGAAATGTTTTTCTTTTCCTCCTGAAAGCAGAATAAAATGCTCATTTAAAGAGCTTTATTATAAATTTGTCACCTATTGAGGTTTCAGGGGAAGATAATTCATTCTTTTAATATATTTCTTTGGGTAAATTTTGGGGAGCAATGAAAATAATTCCATTCTCAAAGTATACTGAAAAACTAATTCAACAACATGTTATAATCTAAGGAAAGCAAAATAAGTTAAATTAAAATTTTAAAAAATTAAATTTCATTACTAAAACTTGGTTTCTTGTCAATATATATTTAAAGGGCTACTATATTGTTAGAAATATTTTAATCTACAAATTAATCTAAAAGGATATTTTAATGCCAGTAACATTTAGTTTGCTTAAAATTAATGTAAATATCAAAGTAAATTTTATTAAATTATTTATAAGACAAGTAGTTTATCTATGAGTAAACAATTTGGCAATTATAATTCCAAACTAAGAAACTTAAATTTTATTTTTGTCAGCTTCTATTGCTTTCTAGCATTTTCTGGGAAGCACTGATCTTGCTTGGAGATGCAGTAACTACCCTCTCCATACAATTGCAATGAACAAAATTCCAAGAATGTATGGATTCACTAAAAATTAATTTCTTCTCTTCTTTCTCAAACTGTGGTCAGATTAGTGTTTTAAGATTCTAGGTTCACTTTTAGGAAGCCTCTAAGATTTAGAGAGCTAAAGAGTATTTTAGAGATCATTTAAACTGATACTCTCCAATTCATGTATTTTTCAAGGTTTATTGTTAAAAAGCAAAAATTAAAATGTTTACATGCATTGAGGAATTACCCAATCTTGCCCTCAAAACCTCTTAATACTCATTTTCAAGTACTTTCCCTAATAAGCCATGCAGCCAACTAGTGTCTATGACATTTCATGTGAAAAAAAGCTGGTATGTAAAATATCTATACCCTCAAAAGTTCTGGCTCATTGCCTCTTCCATCCTAACAGCAGTCAGCAGATTTACTGCCAAGAGAGTTTGAGAACACCAAGGGTAGCTGAGTACCTTACCAAAACAGGGCACCAACTGGAATTTTATTGATAAGAAAGGAAGAGGGAAAAATAGAATTTAAGATCAGTTGTACTTCTAATGAGTCACTGCACTAGCTCTAGAATCTCTCTGTTCAGATTTCTTGTACATCTCAAATCAGTAAATATTTTTAATGCTTAATCTACTATTTTCTTTCATTTCTCAACTTCCAGAAACACTGTTTACCAGATTTGTAATATGCTAGTTAGGTAAATAAGAACTGTTATCTTATGAAATTAGTTCAGTAGAAAAAGTTTCTGTGCTCTACCTAGGCTCCTTTCTGCTGCAACCTCTGGCAACCACTTTTTACTGCCTCCATAGTTTTGCTTTTTCCAGAATGTCATGTAGTTGGAATCATACTGTATGTATAATTGGCTATTTTCACTTAGTAGTATGCATTGAAGCTTTTCATGGTTTGATGGCTCATTTCTTTTTAGTGCTGAATAATATTCTATCTTCTGGAGTCTTCATCTCTGTTTAGAGGAACTACAACATCCTCAGATACATGCGAAATACATGGACACAAGAGAGGGAATAATTGAGACCATTTTTTGCGCAAAATCTTTCAATCCAGGCTAGCCAATTTATCTCCTGTTATTCACTGCTTTCCTTTTTATTAAAAGTATAAATGACATAAAATAAACAGTTTATTTTATTCTTTTTATTTCTGAGCAGCAGTTCATTTGCTACAATTTGTTCATTCATTCACCTATTGATGGAAATTTGGTAGTTTTCAATTTTTATCTATTCTGTATAACAGATAATAATGTTACAAATAACATTGCTATGAACAACCTCTTTTATGGACATATTCTTTCATTTATCTTTTGTACATAACTATGAGTAAAATGAATGTCTCCAGATCCTTCACAACACTTGGTTGAGTCAGTAATTTAATTGTAAACATTCTAAATGGTGTGTAGATATATCTTATTGTAGTTTGCATTTCCCTAATGATTAATAATTTGAGCACCTTTTCCTGTGCTTATTTAGTATACACATACTTTTTTTCCCTGAGCAACAGAAATTTATTTCTCACAGTTCTGGATGCTGGGAAGTCCCAGATCAAGGCACTGGCAAAGTAGGTTTCATTCCAAGGACTCTTCTCTTGACTTGCAGGTGGTTACCATCTCCATGTGTGCTCACATGAACCCTTCTTTGTGTTTATTGTGGGGGGGAGAATGTGAGGGGAGGAAGTGAGCTCATCCATACATGTTTTGTGAAGTCTGTTCAAAATTTTGCCCAAGATTCGGTGTGATTTTGTTTCTTATTTTGAAAGTTTCTTATATACCCTAGACACAAATCCTTTGCCAACTTTATGAGTTACAAATACTTTCCCCTGGCCCATGGCTTTCCTTTTCATTCTCTTTACAGTGTCTTTTTATAAGAAAATGTACTTAATTTTGATGACATAGGATTTATCAATTTTTCTTGTATATCGTTGTGCTTTTAGTTTTTTATGTAAGAAATCCTTCCTAACTCAAGGCAAAAAAATATATATCTCCTGCTTTCTTTTAGGAACTTTAATAGTTTTAAACTTACACATAACTCTGTGATCCATTTTGAACTACTTTTTGTATGAAGTATTAAAGTTCATTATTTTTTGCATGTAGATATCAAATTTCCAACATTATTTTGTTTTAAACTATTCTTTCTCCACTGAATTGTCTTTGCATTTTTCCTGAAAATCAATTTTTGGATTATTTATTCTGTTTCACTGATCTATGTGTATATATTGATGCCAATGTCACACTGTCTTGATTATTGCATAATAATAATATTGTATATTTTACAATATTAATATACAATAATAATATTGCATATTGTATAATCTGTGTTAAAGTCAAGTTGTCTAAGTCTTCCAACTATGTTAGTTCTCAAAGTTGTTTTAACTTTTCTAGACACCTTAATTTCCATATGAAAAACTAGAATTATATTTCCAATTACTGTAGAACAGCATGCTGAGTTTTGGCTGAAATTGGATTGACTATTGATCAATTTGTGAAGAAGCAATATCTTAATAATATTGAGTCTTCTGAACTATGAACATGGACAGTCTGTCCACTTATTTATGTCTTCTTTAATTTCTCTCATCAATGCTTTGTTGTTTTCTGTGTCATGGTCTTCACATCTTTCATCATATTTATCCATAAGTACTTTATAAATATTTTAAAAGTTATAACAAATACTGTTTTTAAAATTTCTGATTGTATGTTGATAGAATATAAAATATAATGTATTTATTCTATGTTCTTGCATCTTGCTAATTTCCTAAACTCATTTATTAGTTTGAATAGCTTTTTTTGGTGTGTGTGTAGATGCCATTGGGTTTTCTACATAGATAATCATGTTGTCTACAAATAAATAAAGCGATTTCTTTATTTCCATTCTGAATGTGGTTATTTATTGTTCTTGTCTTAGTACATTGGGTAGAACCTTCATTACAGTGCTGAATAGACATAATGATTTTTTCTTGTTCTTGATCTTAGGAGAAGAGCAATAAATCTCATAACACCAAGTATGATTTTATATGAGGGTTTTTTTTTCAGATTTTAAAAAATCAAGTTGTCTTTTCCTCATATATTGAGAGGGTTTCTTTTTAATCAGAAATGGATGTGGATTTTGTCAAGTGTTTTTTTGCTCTATTTATTGAAATTAGGATTTTTCTTTTTTCATCTGTAAATATGGTAAGTTACACTGATAAATTTTCAAATGTTAAATAGCCTTGCATTTTCTGAAATAATCTGTACTTGATAAAGAAGCATTGACCTTTTTATATATTGTTAGATTCCATTTATTTAGATTTGGTTATGAATTATTGTATCTATGTTCATGAGAAATATTTGTCCTTAGTTTTCTTTCCTTGTAAAGTATTTCTGGTTTGCTGACAGAGTAATGCTGTCATCATTGAGGGATTAGAAAAGTATTCCCTCCTCTTCAATTTTTGGAAGATTGTATGGAACTGGCATTACTTCTATCAATTATTGAGAATGAGGTGTTGAACTCTCCAATATAATTGTGGCTCTATCTATTTCTCTTTGAAGTTCTATCTATTTTTGCTTCATGTATTTTGAATCTCTGTTACTATATGTATAAATATTTATGATTATTGTATCCTCTTGATAAAAGGACTCTTTTGGATAGCAGAAAGAGACAATATTCCTGGTTCCATATAGTCTCCAAGAATTGTTTTCCTTAATTTTTCCAGGTGATTCTTTCCTCAGCTTCAGGTAGATTTATCTTTCTCACACACATATGCAGATTAATCCTGTACTGAAAAATTTGAGACAGATCTTCTGCATACTGCCAGATATTTCTTTTTTTGCAGACCTTTGCCTTCTGGTACTTGTTCTGTGGAACAAACTACTTTGCCTCTGAACTATCAGCAGCTTCCTCATCTTAGCTGAAATGCCACATTTGGCCTCTGTCCCTTCTGTCTCACTTAGGTGGGAAACTAGAGCTGATTACATCATTTTCTATTTAAAATAAACCATGCCAATTTGTACAAAGGCCTGAAATCTCAGTTGAAATTGTTCTTGTGCTCTTCATTTAAGAAAATTATGTTATAATTTTGTTTTGAAACAGATGATCAAAAATATAAGAATAGAAAAAAATGAAAGGATAAATAACATAGGATGTGTGAATAACACCATTGAACTAATTCACCTTTCTGGCATCTGGGAAATAAAGTTTCTATAGACATTTTTAAAGCATAACTACTCCTACATTATGATATATTGTCACTATGTTGTAAAGAGAAGCAAGTATATATAATCATTTTGTGAAAGATTGCTATAGGTGCATGTGCTTTAAATAGAAGAAAGCTAAAAAATATTTTGTTGTTACTGCTTCTCAGAAAGTTTGGTGGTTCAACTTACTTCATATAAACCCTCCAAATATCTGAGTATTTTCTAAGTTCATCCCAAACATGTTCAAATTCCTTTCCTCTCTCCTCATCACCTCTTGTCTTCTCATTTTCCATCTAACCTTTTCCTGAACTCACTCTTATCTACCAACATCTAATAGGTTTTCAATAAGGACTAAGCACATGAGGACCAGATTTCTGTGCTGGAGTTTTCTCTCTGTAGACTTTTCAATTAAAATTCTACAATGTCCTGATTTTAGTGAATCAGTAACACTCCCTAATGTTTTCATTCTTAATATAACTCTACTTGTAATCTCTACCTCTTTTGTGACTTTTTGACACCCTCTTTATGTTTAAAAAATGTGGTGACAATACCCTTTCTCATTTCTGCCTAAGTTGACCTCAAATGAAGATATTTCTGTAAAGGTTTGGATGGACAAGTATAGACATTTATTCCAAATTAAATGAATGGTCTTCTTCAGATTGAGTTTCAAACTGTGAACTTGAAAAGATAAGTTCTGCTTGATTAATTGTAAAGATCAAACCAATTACTTTATAAAAACAATTAAATTATTGTGAGCATACGCTTTTATATTTGGAAAGAATAGAAGTAAGTTCTATATTCAAGATTTCTTAAGCATGTTGTCTGTGAACCACCATCAGAGGAAAGAATTTTCTCTTAAGATCTTAAAGCAGGATGTAGAGAGGTGACCAGAGTGTCATAGATGTCTTTCTGATACTGTGTGAAATAGGCTTATAAAAGTTGATTCTGTATTAAGAAATTATTGTGTAGTCTTTCTAATCAAAAACAAATATCTATTCCAAATATGTAGACTTGACATTTTTCTTAGAGGCAACAAAATAAATACAATGATGAGCAACAGTGAGACAAACATCATAACTTTAATTCAGCTATGATAATGAGATGAACACAACAATTGTGTGTGAAAACAGCAACTTGATTGGACCTGAAAAATGTTACTTTTATCCTAGGAAGAATGCAGGTAAGCTGTGAAGGGTTGATACAGTGAAAAAAGATACTGACATTCATTTCTGAGAAAATAACAGTTTGGTTCTGTACAAAGGGAATCTTGTCAAAAATATATTTGGGATCCTGTTTTCCTATTATTAGAACACCTTTAGGACATTTTATGATATTTTCTCCATTTTGTGATATTTTCTACAACAGGACTGTAGCTGCTTAGCTTGGTTTCTAGCATTCTTTTTTTGGCAACATGTAGGATAACTAGCACATCTCATAAGACACTGGTATAAGACAATACGGACAACACAAAAATGGTACGGCATTCCACAAAATGTTTTATGTAAAAAGATAGGCTGTTTTAGGTTAGCTGATTCCCTAGAAAAGTATGTCAAAATAAGGGCCCAGAAGGAATAGGTGATTTCAAGATGTTCCACATACAAACAACAAGGTGCCTCGTTGCACTGCTATATAAAATTTAAGAATACCAGTATACTAATCCATTGATAGGGAAAGAAATGTCATAAATTCACTTATCTCTTACACCATTTTCCTAAATTTTCCAGTAGACATAGTCCATTGGCATCCTGGAGATGACATTCTGAAGGGAAAGCACTACATTCCTTGGTGGGCCAGTAGATGGCAGTATGTCTGAATTTAATGTTTTAGTAAGGGAAAGCTTTTTAGCATTTTCCAGGAAAATGAGGGTTTTGACAGCTGTGAGGCAGCATGGGGTCTCATATGGGCCAGGAGACTTGATCTTTATTTCTGGCTCTACTCCTGAATACATTTATTTGAATAAATGGAGACCAGCTACCTAACTTTTATGTTCCTTGCTTTTCTGAACTTGAAATTAGAGAAAATATTCTGTCTTTTCCTATCTCCCTCACAAGGACACTGTGAGTTTAATCATATTTCAGAATTATTTCTGTTCTTTGAAGAAAGATTATGAATTTGCTATGCTCTTTGTAATGTGGGTGGCAAAACTGATCTGGGTTGTTCATCTGGGACTTGAAGTTAGTAAACACAAAGGCAATTGGCAAGAAGGTCTTCTGTATTTCACTGACATAAACATTGGTGTATTTTGGTTTTGAGTAGCAGCATTGGATCTGAGGATGCTAACTCCTGTTTCTTGGAATTAAAATAACTTTCTCAATGTCATGGAACTTGAAAATTATGGAATGAAGCCAAAGGCCCCTGGCACCTTCCCAATTTAAAAGCCAACTGTTCACAGCACGTACAGATTCAGTCAGATACAATATTTTTTATTCATGCCTGTTATTGAACATGAGAATTTTTACTTTGGCATTTTACTCTAAAGCTGGCACTATGACAAATGTGAAATGAAATTATAAATTTGAAATAGCATTGAATGATTGAATGATGATCCTTTCTCCCACTGAGACCCAGCTGTGCATGGGAGTGTCACTTTCATTTGACCTTAAGACTCTTCAACTGAAACATACTTGCAGGTCCATGGCACCAAAATGAGCTGTGACAAGAACATGTGGTGTAAAACAAACTTTGGTATCTGACCTGCCAACCTGGTTCTGGCCATGTTCACAGACACACTTCTCTGCAGGAGCCCTGCTATTTTGAAGCTAACAAAGTAGTGCAAAAAGAGATAGGATCACAAATACTATTTCTGGACAGGTGAGTATTGTTAAGGAGGGGTAGAGTGTGTGTAGTACAGACTCCTATCTCATCCAGTTTTCCTGGAAGCAAGAAATTGTATTATGTGGCATAACCAGAAACCTGCTTGGCATACATAACAAAAAGTAAAATAATAAAACTTAAAAGATGTCATGACTTGAATATACACCATACCACCATTTCTAGGTAGCAACCATTTAGTATATAGACAAATATTTGAAGTAAATTCTTGCTGTATAAGCAACCAGAAAAGCTATGCTCATATCAAAATCCACTGTCAAAATGTTAGCAAACTGAGCCTTTTGGAAATTTCCTGTGCATAGATTCAAGACTAGTGATTTTTGCTGTATGTCGTCTTATTTGTCAGACATGGCTCTATAGTTGGATGATGAATGGCTTGTTGGTTTGAATGTCAAGAGGTTAAAATTTTAATTTAAATATGCATAAGCATTAAAATAAGTTCAAGAGAATGTCACATCAATCTCAGCCTCAAAGTACTAATTATGTTTTTTGGGTTCCACATTTGACACTGTTCTGACTAAACTGATATCCCCAGCTCAGAATTTTTAAAAATGCTCAGATCTCAGTTTCATAAGACATTCTATTTAAAGTAGAAATATTGGGAAAAACTGAATTACAGGAACACTATTTCATAGTGTCAAGGACATAAAAGTCAAAGCACAGTGCTTGCAACTAATGAACAATTACAAAGATGTATAAGTGTATAAATGTATAGATGTATATCTACTAGCATTAAGATAAAAGACATGTACTTAGAAAGTATGTAACTATTATATAGGATGGATCAAAAAAAGAAATGTTTAAGGTTAGAGTTAAATTAGAAGTGCTAATTTGTAAACTGGATGAAAACATATAGCTATTTTTAATTCTTAGTTAACAAGTTTCATTATTCCTTAAAGACACTTATTGAAAAAAAATGATGCAGGAGAAACAAGAGGAATAACTATTAACTAATATTTTATGCATATTTGAATTTATTTAAAACTGGATTGTAGCACAATTTATATAGGATAAAATTTTACTTATCTATGAGGCAGTCAACCAAAATTATCTACTAAGAACCCCATTATAAATTAATAGTAAAATGTTAACTAATGTTCATCGATTACACTGAAGCACTTTCTAATTCAGAAAAAAATTAAATTAGAATTTAAAGTATGCACAATACATTTTTAATGTTATGTATGTTTATAATTTTGAATATTGTTTATTCATACCTAATTTGTGATAATCTTATGAGTCCTATCATTGGTAATTTGTAATACTTTCTAGATTATTATTTTTTAATAATTTACTCTATCAAAATAATTTTAAACTTTGGTACAATGATAATTAGAAATAGTTGCTCTGACAAGTTATGAATCAGGTTAGTAGTTACCTAAAGGCATGGAATATAAGAAGTTATTTCTGGGCTTCCCTGGTGGCGCAGTGGTTGAGAGTCCTCCTGCCGATGCAGGGGACACAGCTTCGTGCCCCGGTCCAGGAAGATCCCACATGCCGCGCAGCGGCTGGGCCCGTGAGCCATGGCCGCTGAGCCTGCGCGTCCGGAGCCTGTGCTCCGCAACGGGAGCGGCCACAACGGTGAGAGGCCTGCGTACCGCGAAAAAAAAAAAAAAAAAAAAAAAAAAAACAAGCAAAAAAAAGAATTTATTTCTGCATGCTAGCTGCACACATCTATAAAATCTAAAATAAAAGTGTTAAAAAATAAGATGACATAAGAAATTGAGGAACTGAAAGCCATTGGGATATTCATGGGAATGGAAATTGGCTTTCTGAACCAGAGGAAAAGGAATTAAATGAAGGAAAAAAACAAAGCAGCAACAGGCATCAAAAAGCATTACATTTAAATTCTCTCTGTTACATGGATGATGATTCCTGAATTGTTCTGATATTTTGAAACAGGTGGAAAGTTGATAAAAATAGATTGACTTTCTACAAACTGAGAAGATCTCAAAATTTGGGAAGTGATAGGTCACAGATATACAAATGAAGAATTGCAACTAGTTGACTAAAAGATGATACTTATTAGTATTCTTCCTGCTCTAAATGATTGACAACTTAAATTGGATTAATAAGCCTGGCATATCATTGGCTAATGTAAACAAACAGTTCAGCCAAATTGGAAGCTATAACTCTAATAATTAGGATTTCTCTTTTACACTACGCCCATTCCCTGAACTAGCTCAGCTCTCAGGATGATGTAAAATGGACGTAAATTGGCAGTTGCAGCAGCAACCCTCACATTCTCTTACCTCCCACTACAAAGTGAATGTTGTTATTTAGCACATCTAGCAATTGTTCTGAGGAACACACTTATGGGACTGGATTAAATGAATGGCCAATGCCTGGAGCAATCCTGATGGCCAGAAATATAATATGCCTATTTGGTGAAATCTGTATTCATCCATTGATTTGTGAACACATCCAGTAAATCAATCAATATGTTGAAACCTTTCCTTGACCTCAGTCACTATGGCCAATAAACCCTAGACAATACCACCAAAAATGCATAACCAACAGTGGGAAACTGGTAGTTTCCCCAAAGCAGCTGAAACATTATTATTTGAAGGAAGGAAAATGAATTCTTAGAGCAAGCAACTGCAAGGGACTTCATAGCTGCTTTCATGATTCAATCCATAGATAGAATGGGTAAGTGTCAAGGAGGCTGAAAGTAGAGAGTGAATTTCAATATTTGCAGTACTGGCTCAGGAAAAGGGGATATGTAAGTGACCACCAAAAAGGTGAACTAGTTTTATAAATCAAAGCCACACCAGCATTTTGGATCTGTTCACTGTCAATGACTCATTTATACATTCTGTATCATTTATACTTCATTAAGTCTACACATATAACTGTGAGGCAGTTCTGTGTTTCAGATACATCCATGTGGATTCACTCATATCTGGAGACCAAATACTCATCTTTAAGAATCAGGCAAGTGTCTTTTTCTGTGAAGACAAGGCTGAACCACCTTCATGTCAGTCACAAGTATGTCTTATACATATACTGGTTTGTGTATAAGGCTCTGTTGTAATTATTTATTTCGGTTCCTGTCTTCCCCACTTAGCTTTGAGCTATTGGATGATAAGGTTATTCATTTTATCTCCAGGGTGTGGCACCACAAGATGTGATGCTTAACAAATACTTTGTTAAAGAATAAAACATATAATGTAAATTCCTCATTTATTATTTACTCAAATCTTAGCAATTTTATGTAGGAAAAACTCTCAAGATATGGAGATTAATTCATATAATCTGTGACAATAATAAATAACTTGTATTTATTTAATCCTGATTACATATCAGTTATATGCCTTACATGTATTATATCATTTAGTCCTCACATCAAACTTGTTTGGTAGGTGTTGCTATCTCCTTTACACAGATACAAGCCTGAGGTTAAATAACTTGCAACAGACTGCAAATTAGTAATTGGTGAAAGTTGGATTTAGGTCATGCTAGATCTGACTTAAATGCCAGGCATTTTCTGTAGTTCTTAAAATTTTCCTGCTTTGAAATTTTGTGAGGGGGAAAATTCCAAAGCAAACAAACAAATTAATAAAAAAATCAAACAAACAAAAAAATCTTTCACTCTGATACCAGTCAAAAAAGTGAAAAACTCATAAAAATGAAAAATCAGATCTGAATCTGGAAGCTCATCATATGTATAAAGGGAGCTTAAAAATGAACACTGAAAGTGTTTGAGCTTGTCAGTATAGATTTATTATTTATTTTTTTGTGTGTGATTTTTGGAGGTCTATAAAAATTTCCAGAGAATAAGCAATAAGGGGAATTGTGAAATGATTTTTCTTTTCTGAGGTATTTTGCACAGTACCCCTCTCTGTGTATATCAGTATAAATAAGTTGCTATAAATATAAAGATACATATGATAGGTATATAATATGCAGTATTTAATGGAAATGAATCACCTTAACAAGTCAGAGTGTTAAAGCTGAAGCAGCTTAATTTCCTTTCTTCCCTAAAAATCATGCTGATTTCTTAGGATTTATTTCAAACGTGACTTTTTGAGACAAAAGTTAAAAGTTTTGTGGGCTTTTGCGGGGATTGTATTTATAGAATAACTGTAGTCAGAAAGGCCTAATCTGAAGTGGGTATAAATGACAGCACTGTGAAGCAATTATAGCAATATTTGGTCCTTTAGGAACCCCAGCCACTTCTATAGTATTTCATGTCTTCTTTGGATCCTCACAGTGAGGTTTCCCTGGCTGACCTTTGTGTCCTCTCTGCCCTTGCTGTATGATTCTCCTCTAGATCTGCCTTTCAATGCTTTCTTCTCTTCTGGGATAAGTTAACTCAGTTGTCGATTTAACTTTGGGTCTCAAAATGTCTGACCATATATTAGCCCCTGACTCACAATTAACTTTATAAGATTCCATTTCTGTAATTGCTTTTTCCCCCTGAAAAAAAATAGTAAAAAAAAAAAAAGAGTAAAATCTTGTAAACGTCTAAGTCGCTGTGTTTTCCTCTTTATACTCTGACAAATCAGCTTTTTGTTTTTGTTGTTGTTGCGTGTGAATCTAACCTAGCACAATGAAGTGGAAGAGAGCCAAATCATTAGGAACAGTTAAGTAGGTTGTTCCTAGAACGGATTTGGGAACTTCTATGTCATCACATTTCTAGTTGTTTTGACAGGAGAAAAAGTAGAGATTAGAGGAGGACAGGCAACCTGGTAGGCCCCCTTGTTATGACAGTGATTCTACTTATATGGACCAAACGAATTTACTGATGTGGGTGGAATGCCTCCAGATATTTTGTCAACAACATCAGGGTAAACCTACTCTTCAGGTCTTGTCCTTGTGCATTTACTGCTCATCTGTTGGTATATTACTCCAAGTGTGAAATTTCATATTATAGTCCAGGTTGAAGTGTACTAGCAATATTACAACTGCAAATTAGTGTTGGGGGGTCACTGGGAGGGAAGAAAGACATTAAGTAGAGAAAATGAAGGAAAATTCAGTGTTAAAGTTCAGGGCTAAACTTCAGGAAATATGGGATGATGTAATCAAAAGGGGGGCCTTGACCTTTCTTTATTTTCCTGTATCCTCATTATTTTTTCCAAGTGCTCTTCCTTGGTTTAACCACCAATTAGACCCTTAGATACAAGCCATTTGCATGAGCTCTAGATTCAGGCCATGCTGCCAGCTCACTGCCTCACATCTTTATGGCAATGATGCTATATGACATTGAAAACTGGCTAAAGGATGAAGAAAATTAGAAAACACATCTACCAAGGAACTGAAAATTGAACATGCTAGAAGTACAAGGTAAGGAGCAGGTCCAGTGGAGAAGGAAAGAGCTAACTAGAGTGGGAGGTGCAGCATGAGAAAAGAGGGATAGAACTCAATAGAGAGTAAGGCCAGTAACCCAATCACTTAAGAATTAGCTTGGATAAGAGTAAGAGGGGAGTGTCACTGAAATTACAGAACAGACACAGGGAGCACCATTATTTTCCATGAATATAGGAGGTTGGAGGTGGGCTTTGAGATAGACAGAATGTCTGACATGGAAATTAGATGGACATGTGTCATTACAAGTATATTATTGATACAGCCAATTAAAAGTTGGAAGGGAAGTATGATTATAATCATATTTGTTTGTTTGTATTCCTAGAGAATTGTATCAGGACCATTATAATAGTACTTAAAACTCCTGTAAGCTATATATCACATACATTAGGTGTGGAGGAGGTCAGAGTCAGAAAGACTCATTCTTTTTCATTCTGTGTGTTTAAGAGAATGATTGGAGGGGGATCTGGTGCAACAAAATATATTTAGTTTTCTCAAATAGCAGCTCCTTCCCTGAATGGAGAAAAAGTTTTCCCTCTAACAGGAATATATTGCTGAAGCTCAAGTTTTTCTCACCCAGTACGGTCTCCTTTGGGAAGGCTGCATGTCTACCAGTAGATACGGCCTTTGTGGGAAGCATGTATCATACAAATACTCCTTTCCTGACCTGATCATATGTCCCAGAACTTCCCCCTGTGATGAGCCAGTGAGGAGAGGCTGCGGGTCCAAGACATGTTTCACACCCCAGTCTCCCCAGGTCCTAGAATAGGAAACAAGTAAGAGCAAGACAGGGAGAATGAAGAAAGAAGGGATAGATAATTTATTTCAATATCTAGTAAAGCAGTAAGACACTGTAATAAATAGAGTTGGGAGCAGCTTTTGTTGAGATTGGTTCAAATACAGAAAATAGAATAAATTTCTGGCTCTCAAACTGAGCTTCCCCAACCACACTGGTTGTTTGTGAACATCTCAGACCTTATTCATTTCCTCTTGGCAGCAGCCTATGAAAAGAGGAGGGAAAGTTTCCAAAGGCTTTTTTCTATTGCAATCATAAAATGTTATTTTCAAAAATTGTAAAGAAGTATGTTTGTTAAATATTCCTCCTATTTTTTCAGGGACCTACAATTCAAGGAGAAATATTGCAATTTTATAGTTCTAAGAGGCACATTAAATGAATTTTAAAACCATAAAAGGCTTAACATAGCCAGCTCTAAAACTACCAGTTTGCTCTAATGTCATTGAATTAGTTTGCATATCTACAATACTGTGTTACTGTTGTTATTCATAGAGAACCAATATGATACACCTCATTTCACTGTAGATTTGTGGTTCTGTTGTTTTCTGAGGACAGTCTCTTTTTACCAAGGAATGTCTTCAATTATTATGGTCTTTTTATTAGCCTTTGTAATGTTCTTTATTGTACCTTTTTGTCAGAGAATGCAAATGCATGGATCTAAAGGCATATAAGGGTTTAAGACTAGATTAAGCCTATGAATAATGTTATCCCAAGATGATTTTACACCCAGAGAGAAGTCAATGCTGAAAGTATCAAACACTAAAAATTCGGTATGACATTATTAGGTGAGTTTCCTGAGTGATTGGTATTACTTAAATAAGTCAGCAGAGTTAACCAACCAGATTTTTCCTCTTACAACCAAATATTTCCTGGAGCTATTGAGGCAAATTCTATAAAGTTCCTATAACCAGAATTAGCCCAGAAAGAAGGGAATTTGATACCAGTGTTTGTCGTGCATGAATGAGTATAATATTTCTAAAATCTATATTGCTGCATTTCAACACATCTTATAAACTACTGCCAGATAAATCTCTCAGAAACACAGTTCTGACGCTGTCACTCATGTCACAAAGAGCTTTTAATGGAGATTCTCAGATATGAAGAAATTTCTCTGGGAGACCTTGAAGCAGCTTTTTTCAACCTTGTATTACAATATCTAAAATGGCTCAGAAAAACAGAATAGTCAAAATATTGATGGTCAACACTAATAGTCAAATGATTGTCATATTAAAAAAAAATTCTACTTAATTTCAGGACAATGCAGTTAGACTGAGGCAAAGATTTGGTGTCCCACCCCTGCTTTACTCAATGAAACGCAGCAGCAAACATGGGCCATCTGGAAGAAGGCAGTATGACAGTCCATTTCTCTCTGTCAGCCCAGTGACTCAGAGACCTGGGAAGATATTAGCTCTCTCTTAGCTTGTCAGAAACCTGATGAGCAGAGTATTATGGTCATTAATGGACAGTCACATGTAAGGGGACACAAAACTCTGCCCTAAGACTTCATTCTTTTCCACTCTTTCCTTCAATCCTTGTTGAGACCTACTGTACATGTTGCAGCATAACATGCTGGAAAAAAAGATCAAGTCCTGTGCCCCAACTCTATTACTCACTATCTCCATGACATTGGGCCTCTGTAGTTTAGTCACTACATCCAAAATGGGAAAATAAGAGTGATAGTTCTACTTCATGGAGCTGTTGAGAACTAAATAAGTTAATTTTATTATTAAGGCAGTTTTTAGCCAGAGCCAGGGAGGTTTTTTTTGTTTGTTTGTTTTGTTTTTTGCAATGCTTTGAAGGAAGATTTTCTGAAGCCACCTTAATACTAAAGAACTTCCGTTTACCCCACTCTATTCCAAAGGTCAGAGCAATTTAAATAAGCCCAAAACTGCTATCTCAGAGGACAGGCACAGACCAATTCCAAATAGCTATGTCTGGGATTTGGACAGAGGACACAGTGAAGGAAAGTTAATATTAGTAAGTCCTGCTATCTCAAATAGGACTTGTAGGGTCAAAGCAAATACAAACAAATAGCTAAAGAGATATAACTACTGTTTATTAAGATAGTATTTTAAAGTCTGAATCTGAGCAACTATGGACAGAGAAACAAAACTGCTTCTTTTTATAGTCATTCCAGTAGAGGAAGTCACCAGGTCATAGAGGGATGTGGGCCATCCAATCTGTGTGATGTCTAGAACCAGGAAACAATCAGCATAATGACAGCAGGAGGGGTAGGACCAGAATATTCTGGTAAACTATAAGGAGATATCAGATCATTGAGATGAAATGTAACCTTTAGCAGAATATAAGTTTTCTATGAGCTATAAGTGGATTACCAAAAGAAATTTGCCCTTCTAAATTATTTACCTTGTCTGAAGGCAGGCATTCATTTAGATAATGGAACTGGTTCCCACAATAATAATCTTACAAATTAAGTTTGAAGCATGAAAACATCTTTCCTTTATATGTCTATCTCACTCTCTAACTCTCTGATTTTATACTCAAAGTGATAAGTTAACATTTAAGATACTCTGAAGATCATTAGATACTCATAAGTCTAGTATAATCAATACTTAATTCTTTTAATTTTAAATATTTGGTCATTAATTATGATTATTAGTAAGCTTTACATAACAAGGAAGAAAAGAAACTAGTTTGAAAAATAAAAATTTAGTTAAGGCATCAAACTATTAGTTTGATGTTAATCAAACTAATATTTTAATTAGCACCTTAAGGTTAATGAAGTAAGAAAATTATGTCTTGAAAGTGTCACAATTATTCTAGACAAGTTGACAAATCGGAATCTTCATTCTCTTGATTCTCCCCTTTCCTCTTTGTCCTTTCTTCTTAATTGTCCATCAAGTTTTTTATTCCTCCTATCTCCCTCCAACCCTCGTATGAATTAGTGTTCCATCCTTCACCCACTGATATTCTTACTCCCATGCTACTCTTGGGAAATCTCATCTACTCTCAAATTCTACTCTCAAATCTTTATTGTCTACATGCTTAGATTCCCAAATCCAATCTTGATCTCTCCTTAAACTTAGGACTCCTATATACAACTAGACATGTCCACCTGGAAGTTCTATGGGTGGATCAAACTCAGTATGTCTAACAGTAAATAAGAAATTATTTTTTAATCAGGCTTTTTCATCCTTCCCTATTTCCCAGGTCATGGAACCACTATTTAGCTTCTGAAATTCCAGCTAACTATCCTGCATTTATTCTCTATTATTTGCTAGCTCATATATCTTGTTTTGACTTTATTTTTGTAATTCTGAATGTGCTTATCTCCACCCATGGCTCTTCTCCTTTTTCAATTTGAATGACACTGGATTAACACAAGACTCTTTTCTTGACTCTAAGATCTGTTCAGTTTTTCAAGAGAACTGGATTCCAAGATTTGTTTTTCTAAAGCCCCTTTCAAGAGGATGTACTAAGAAAGAGAAAAACAAATATTGTATATTAACGCATATACATGGAATCAAGAAAAATGGTACAGACGACCCTATTTGCAAAGTAGAAATAAATAGACACACAGACATAGAAAACAAAAGTATGGATACCAAGGAGGGAAGGGAGATTGGATGAATTGGGAGATTGGGATTGATACTATGTATAAAATAGATAATTAATGAGAACTTACTGTATAACGGAGGGAACTCTACTAAATGTTCTGTGGTGACCTAAATGGGAAGGAAATGCAAAAAAGAGGGGATATATGTATATATATAGCTGATTCACTTTGCTGTACAGCAGAAACTAATACAACATTGTAAAGCAATTATACCCCCAATTAAAAAAAGAAAAAAGAAAAAGAAATCAATGATATGAAACATACTAAGTTTCTTCAATTCTCTTGATCCCCATGGCCTTTTTCCACATCTGTTCTTTGTATCTTCAACTCAGAATCAAACCTGGACACTGAACCTACCCTATTTGTGAAAAATATATAAATATGCTGACTGGATTCATCCAAGAGTAAAACTTCCCAATATAGATGGGTCTCTAAAGTGCCTAGTGTTAATTTTATGTGTCACTCTTTCTCTATTTTCCAGTAGTTATTATACTTTCACTTTTTAACTTAATCTGGGTATCTCTATTCTTATTATAAACTTGACTTTTATTTCCCACAGAAATAAAATCTGATACATACTCTCTTGATTTCTTCCTTCCCCCTCAAAACCTATATCTTTACTTATCCTTATGAGTGGAATTTTCTTGTTGTCTTAAATATAGTGCTAAGCCCCAAAGTTAAGAACTAAAAAATCCCTAAATATTCCATATTCTAAACTCAGAGAAGCATCAACCATTGGACTGATCATCTCTCATAGGGATTATTAAAAGGTGCCGTCGGAGAAACCATACAAGAAATATTGCCTCAAAAAACCCTGCTAAGGAAATTTAAAAATTGAGGAAAGTCATGTGGGTCTTTTCATAGAGTGCAGTGTTCTTTACAAGAAGCTACTTCCTTCACTATCTATATAGCGGGAAAGAGTCTGCTTCTCCTCCACAAATAAAGAGAGAAAGGACACAAAGAAATCACTTGTAAAATGTGGAGTACTGCAAAAAAAGGACAACAGCATTTTGTTTCCAGGTAGAAAACCATTTAGACACGTTGATTTTCCCTTTGATCCTGGAAGAGGGAGCAAAAACCTGGAGAGAAAAGGCATGAAGAAGTGTATGGAAAGCAAGGACATTCCCTCCATATCCCGGATTTCAAGAGATCTAAATATATATGACAAAATTGCCTTTAGGTTATGGAGTTGAAAACAATGAAAGGAAAATGAAATTGTGGACTTGATAATAACATGGATTGGGGCAAGTTCAAGACAAACTAGGAGAGAACTGAACCTTGACCACAGGGCTATAAGCCAAAAGATAAGGATGTCTTTGTATCCACAACCCTTCTCCTCCGCCTAACAACAGAGGTGGAGCTCAGGGAAGAGAGAGTGAAGGTAGTTAGAGTACACTGTACCCCACTTCCAATCTGATAGCGCTACCAGGGATCCTTCTGTTGGAAAGTACATGAAAAAAATGAACAAAAAAATTTAGAGAAATTAAAGTGATGATATTGAATGATCAGTTACCAAAATAAAAATAAAGATTTTAATAACAAGTTAACTAGAAAGTGCTAAAATTGAGCTAAATTTTTTAAGGGGACTACCATTTAGCAGGAACAGTATAGTTGAAAGCAGGAATTCAAAATTTTTAAACTGTCTCAAGTTTATGTAAATTAAAATTTAAAAAGACTATCTTTTATAATCTTTAATAGAGGAAGAATTTTCTCTCTTCTTTATATCCAGGCGAATTTGGTCATTTGTAATCTTTGCCTCTAGGTGTTCTTTCCAGACCTTGAATACTTTCCATAGGTTTCCTCTCATTAGTTAAACATCTTAAGCTTCCCTCCTAAAATCAATGCAACACCACACAACACAGCATAATACAAAACAATAAAACTACCCCTCAATTCCATCTTCTACTTGTCAGGGAGAAAGAAATTTTCCTCTACACTTCTAGGTTCTTCTGCCTGGTCTAATCTAAGAATTAAACTAACATAAGACAAATTAACAGGAGAAAATGGCTGGAACTTTCACCTTAAATACCATATTTAGCTAAAGACAAAAGAGGGTGTTGGGGTCAGTGGCTTGGGACTTCGAAGGGGAGGAAGACAATTCACAGGAAGATAGAAAAGCAAGTGTTTAGTAAACAAATGTTTGGAGGGCCATGCAGAGACAATGGGGCACAGAGTGGACTCTGATCTCTAGGCCCTGTCCTCCCCGTCAACAGACACAGTTGGCCAATATTCTTTGCAGATATCTCTGTTGATAGCTCCATTCCTCTGGGGCCAGTGTCTTTATCCCCCTGTTTCTTTCTGAGTCTTTTGGACCTTTATTGTTTTCAGCTTGAAATAATCCACATGCCAAAGAGACATTTTGGAGTGACAAATTTTGTTCTCTTGCACTCTCAAACTACTATTATATTCTATGATGTTTTAGGTAATGAAAATATCTATTTTCAAGATATTTTGACCATACTCTGAGAGATTTCATAAGCACATCTGTTGTATTATGAAAATCTACTTTAAAGCCTGTCTCTATTTTATTTATTTTCTTATTTCAATATGGTCTGGGTCTATAAACATTTTGAATTGGTCTAATATTCCCTAGGTGTTCTAATTTATTCCTGCAATACCTGTGACTCTTTTATGCTGCTATTTTTTAAGTCTGTATCTCCAGTCTTGACATCTATTCCAAGCTCTGCAGGTATATATCTGGTTTTGTATTCATCTTCTCTACTTGAACCCTACAGAACAGCTCATATTTGATAGGAACTTTTCTCGGAACCTTTAAAACCATCTCTTTCTGAGGTCTGTGTATCAGTAAATATCAATAGTGTCTATTTATTTCTTTTTCTAGCTCATTGCTTGACATTTAATAGATGCTCAATAAATCTTGGTTAAATGAAATTAATAAATAAATTAATAATTTAAAAATAAATCATAACTAGCATACAATTAGTCTGTTAATCAGTATTTGTATTATTTTATTTCAAATAATAGACTTTATTTTTCCATTTTAAATCAATGTAAATTATTACTGCTTTTACCCATGATGCTTGCCACATTTCCTTCTCCTTTCCAAGTTTGTACATCTCATTTAATTTAAATCTCTTATGCTCTCAGGAATTTTCAAATTTTCCCTCTTTGATCACTGGTCTTTAAAATTCATATTTATTACATTCATTATTTTAATGTTAAATTCAATCCTTGGTTATTGCTCTACACTATTTTATGTGGGTTTGTTTTGCCGATTAAAGAATGTACTTTCCAATCCATTTCCTAAAGGATTGAGCCACGGCAATCACTGACCTTCAGCACAGCCTGAGAGGAGTTCAGGATGGAGATCAGTAATGAAGCACTCTGTGCTCTGGGGAAACTGGCAGAACAGGCCTTCAGATAGTTACGATATTTTCAGGAGAAAGTTTTGTGAACTCCAATTCTTGCATCTTCCCATACTTAGAAAAGCACTAAAACCATTAGCCAAGATATCTGTTCCTCATGAGTAACAGCAACCTTCTACTGAGACATGTGTTTGTTTACATGTACCCTTCACCAAAATCACATATATACTGAATTCCCTCCTTAAGTCTTCAGAACAGTTTCTCAGAGCTATCTGAGAAGTTGTCTCCTAGGCGGTAGTCCTCAGTAAGACACTGAATAAATACGACTCACAGCTTATACATTGTGCATTTTTTTTAAGTTGACAGTAATATCTTCAATTAATTTTCAACTCTGAGTTGTGATAAATATAATTTACATATTCCTTTAGGCAAATAAGAATACTCAGTAGGTACTCAAAAAATGCATGGCTAAATTATGCAAATAAGATTTATCTTATGTTTCCAGAATCACTTAGTGTTGCCCTATGTACCCTTTCTTGAAGGCTGGGAAATTGCCCTTGAAAAGTTACTAGTCATAGACCAATAAAGCCATGCGATTTATTCAAAAACATAACTATCACAAGATAATAAATAATGCTGTGGGCATTCATCTGACTGATCCACAGACTCATTATTTGAACTGAAGGAAGATTGTTCACATTCTTTACTTCAACATTACTTAAGTGCCAGAGAGTCAAAATGAGATGTAGTGAGATAGATGTACACAGAGCTCATGAAGCCTAAGTCTAAAGGAGGCTTACTGATACAGAACTCCCTCATTAAATTGTACAATTATCTGCTTAAGTGAAAACTGAATTTAAATTTTCTCCTGGGGGAAAATCTAGTTTGATCCTCTGTTAAAAAAAAAAAAAAAAAAAAAAAAAAAGAAGGTCTTTGCACATGTATAATGAGAAAATTGTATTGCGGGGTGCAATGATTTAGCATGTGTTAAAGTTAAGTATTTAAAACATCTACAGAGCCTGAAAAAGCATATGGAAATGAGCTGTTTTCCAAGTTAATGCCACAGAAAATGACAGCTAAGCTGATCTCTTTTTCACACACTTTTAATGAAGTATTTCTTTTAGGGTTTGAAAGAACTTGCAATCTAGCTGCTTTCAACTCTGGGACATAGAAGATTCAAGTGAAATTAGTCTTGGGTTCTGATATATTAGTTCAGAAGTAACTGGCAGTTTCACTTATAGGTGCACAATTTCCATAAGTGATATTCAGGCAAGTAAGCAGACTTTAAATGAGCAACGTTTATCTCTAGCCCTTGAAGCCTTTCCATTTTGTAAGCCGTCCTCGATAATTTCTGCAACTTTTATATCTTTTCCATCTTTCTAAAGATTCTCTCAGAACTTTCTTTCATACAGATCTATTCATGCTAAATGTAAGTTTCTTTTTTCAAGAAACCCTTTTTGGGAGGTCATTTTAATTTGTGCTTTAGAAGGTGGAGAGGGGCATCCACTAAGCTGCTCCCCACTGAATGTGTTTATAAGACGAACAATAGCTACCTCAGCAAATCATGTAAAGCAGAGGTCCATTTCCACTGAATCCTGCCCAGGCTGCAGAATAATGACCAAATAATTCTTGATGATTTAAAACACTAAGTTTTAGGGTATTTTGTTACATAGCAATGCTTCATTGGAACTTAGGAAGATAATGTGATATCAGGATATTGATGTGGGGTGAATATCATGGGAAAATATATATGGGAATATTGTGTGTGTGAGGATTGAAAAATATATATTATTAGAACTAATGAAAAAATGATGTGATTGTGTATCTGAAATTAACTTTAAAGACATTCTAAACCAGACTTTATCTATGAGAAAATTGATTACAAATGAGGTGAAGAGACTAGCTATATATCAGTAGCTTAAATTTTTTGACAATTGTTTTCTGAATTCTTGAAAATGTTCAATATGGAGAAGAATAAGAATTAAAGCTCTTTTAGTGACAAATACTATAAAGGTTAATAAACATGTAACAGGTATGGGAGGATTCAAGCATGACTTTCTATTATATGTATGATAGAGAAATATGTATAGACCCTGATTTTTAAAAGGAAAAGAGCTGGTAAAATAATATATTTTTGCACTGTATTTATATATTGACACTCATGAAGTGTTTTGTGATACATCCTCCATGTAATACCTGAAACATATACTTATATGGGCAATCACAGAGGGAAAAAGGAAAATCTGGATTTCATAGTCACTTATGTGTACACGTCTATATATTTGAAAACATAGGGACATGCATCTCTAATTTACAACTGTATTTAACATCACAAAATTGGGAACGTATAATATCATAGCAGACAAAAGCAGTTTACTGAAGCCGGTGTGTAAATGTAATCAGAAATGTGAAGCTACTGTGAAAGTCCCATCATATTACTTGTATTTGATTAAATGTTGACTTGTAGAGCTAGACTTTCATTCTTAATGTCCTAATAGTTGTAAATATAATATATAAAACATAATTTATTACCTATAATTTCAAAAGCTATAGAAAGGTGAATTATAAAAAAAATTGAAATTTTAGATTTAGTGATCTGAAGAGTAATTCTATTAAAGAAAAGAAAAACAGAGATCTTAGCTGAGAAGCTTTACTATAATAACTGAGAAAGTAACAAATTATGCATAGGTGGTGTCATTTTTAGGACAATTCTACACAGCCTGGTTCAGAAACTTGTGCTGACCTACATGAAATCTTTCCTTCTCATTAATTTTTTGAACTTTTCCTGTCTCCAGCACATACATCACTTTTCCATTGCCAATTCCAAAATTCTGGCACAACCCAGATCCCAGTAAGAGGAGGAGGTACAATAACCAATCAAAGTGTGCGTGTTTTGGCACTGGGCTCATGCCCAGGTGATTCAGTTGCTCTGTACTTATCTCCAGAAAAGAAGGTCACAGAGGCCAGAAACGGCTTCTCCTTTTAAGGACTCTGAGAGCTCTGCAGTCTATAGTAGTTTTAGAGAGGTAATATAGCCTAGTCAAAGTGGGTACTAGACACACTTAATCCCAGTTTACTCCCTTAATCGTTTTGTCTTTAGCAATCAATTTCAACAATATTTACCCAATGAGTAAATAATATAAAAACGTATACAGGGCTTCCCTAGTGGCGCAGTGGTTGAGAATCTGCCTGCTGATGCAGGAGACACGGGTTCGTGCCCCGGTCCGGGAAGATCCCACATGCCGTGGAGCGGCTGGGTCCGTGAGCCATGGCCGCTGAGTCTGCGCGTCCGGAGCCTGTGCTCCGCAATGGGAGACGCCACAACAGTGAGAGGCCCGTGTACCGCACAAAAAAAAAAAAAAAACGTATACAGCTTCAAAAAATAAATTCTTAATAAACGGTAAATACTACTAGCTATTTTTCATGATAATTTGTTCTTATGCACAAGTAAACTTTTAATAAGTTTAATAAAGTTAAGTCAAGAAGATTATTACATGATGGATATAATTTCAATTTACATATTTTAGTATAAAATATATCAATCCTGTGGAAAATATGTAAATTCATAAAGAACAGTAGTATACTCACTACTCACCTTTTTAAAAAATATCTTGATATTTGTTGTTCAAGAAATGAAACAAATATATATATTGGCAGCCCTTGGGAGACAACTCTAAATCACATTTCCTCCTCCCCAATTCAAAGGAAAGTCTTGTATCTTCGTGTCGAATATTATCCTTATGTTTACCTACCTTTAAAAATACACTAACTTCAATAAACTGTAAAAAAATTGTTATTTTTTTTTTAGATTTATGTCTTTCTATATATACAAGCTGTTTATTGTATAACTGCTTTAAGCCCTCTATGAATATATCAGGCTTAAAAATCTGTTCTCTTATTAACAAGCATTTACATAGTTTCAATATTTTGCTGTTTTACTCACACCTATGTGCGTCTTATTCTCTGTTTTAAAATTGGAAATATTAATAGTACTTCCCTCATAGGATTTTTGTGGAGAATAAAATAGTTAATAAATATAAGAATTATGCTAAGTACAAAATAAATACTATATGTGTCTACTAATATTATAAATAGTGTTGCAAGAGTCCTTGATGCATTCACCTCTTTGATTCCAACTGTAAAATGTAGAAATGACATCAAAAAGTGGAAATATATGGTCTTTGGTATATACATCTTCAACTTGACTATTATTTTTCAATCTGCTCTCCAAAGTAATTGTACTATTTTATGTTCTGAGGATTATGTGGATTTTGGAGTCAGACTATCTGAGAACTAGCTACATGACCTTAGCAAGATACCTCTCTGTAACTTAATTTTCTCATCTGTCAAGTGAATATAACAATTATATCTATCTGAGTGGGTTTCAATAAAGATTAAATAGATTATTTGTATAAAGCATCTGAAACAACGTCTACAACACCTTAAGTTAACTATCAAAACAATTACCAGCAGCATAGGAAAGTTCTGATTTCTCTACTAGTAGTTGAAATTGTCAGATTTATTTTGTTCTTTGTTTTCTTTCTTTATCCAGATTGATGGGTGTAAGATAGTAGTTAATGTTTATTATAATTTACTTTCCTCTGAATACCAGATAGTCATGTTAAGTATTTTGGAGGTGCCCAAATTCACCTTCTCCTGTTTCCCACCTCATATGTAATGATTTTAATCCTTGAAGTGCTCATGAAGCCAACCCATGGCCAAACCTCCTGCTTCCAGCATGCCAGAGGCTTCATCCTTATTCTCCTCTCTCTTCTACTCAATGCAGATAATTATCTTCTTTTTGAATCAGGATACATTCTTTTAATATTTTCTTTTTGTATATCATATTTTCATAGTCATCTTATTGCTTTCTATTGGAAGCAAAGGGCTTACCTACAATCATGAACTTACAGACCATCTTAACTAGAAAAAAAAAATTGATCCTGGAAAAACCATATATGTTCACTGTAGGCAACATGGGAATAGATGGCAGACATGAATACAATAAATAAAAAGTATCCATACTTGTATTAGCAGGAAACATTTCTTAAAACTATTTTATATTTCTAGAAAATGAACTCTAAATAAAATTATGTAGATATTAATAGTACTACATTATCAAGATTATGAATTGTGGTAAAGCATGTTGTTAGAAGACAGTTCCTCTTCTTAAATAATTTGATTATATGGTAATATAATATTAAAATAAATTGAATCAGAAATAAAATCTAAAGTTTGAAAGACAGTCACAAAATCAATGTAAGAAAAGAACTTGTAATAACTTTAAAAAGTAAAATATGTAATTATCTAAGTAGAAAATGGAATACAAGTTTACATTGTTAAATACAGTCATGAATCTCTTTCCTATAAACAATAAAGTATATAAACCAATTGTTAATGTAAATGAAAAGTAGAGTAATTGTACAAAATTTAGTATGAGCAAAGAGATGTAATGATACTTTGTATTTTATGATGCTAATAAAATTGAATCTGGTTGAAATGATGCTCTAGGACAGGGGTCCCAAACCCCCAGGCCATGGACTGATATAGCTCCGTGTCCTATTAGGAACCCTCGCACAGCAGGAGGTGAACATCGAGCAAGCTATCAAAGCTTCATCTGCTGCTCCCCCTTGCTTCCCATCGCTAGCATTACTGCCTGAACCATCTTCCCCCACCCCATCCGTGGAAAAATTGTCTTCCACGAAACCGGTCCCTGGTGCCAAAATGTTGGGGACCACTGCTCTAGGAAATATGTTACCTAAATCACCACAAAATGATGTAGTAAGTTGAATAGACAAAGAGCCTGGGAAAAATTTTGAGATAATTGTCAAAAACTACTAACAAAAGTGCTCCCAGAAGGCTTAATAGTTGAGTTTATTGTAAACTTCAAACAATTAATTCTGTTCTGACTCTTTCAGAAGTTAAAGAAAAAGGGAAATTTTTCCAATACTTTAATATTTTATAGCATAACCCTGATACAATAATACTATATATAGTGCATAAAACTTGAAATAAATCTCACTCATAAAGATGCAAAATCTCAAGTAAAATTTTAGCAAATTCATGCAGTAGATTAGCCATTACCAAGTAGAAAATGGAATAATGCTTAAACATTCAAAAAACCTAATCCTTCATGTTAATAAGTCAAAAAGAAAACCTTATGATAATCTCAATAGATGACACAAATATATATGGTAAATTTCCACACCTGTTAATAGTTTTTTTTAAAAGTCAAAACATGCAAAAATAGGTTTTTATATGATAAAAATTAATTCTCTCACTTTCTATGCACCAGTATACAAGTACAAGTATTTGTACATATATTTGTACATATATTTTTGTTGAAATTGAAATAAAACACTATGCTACCTCCAAAACTTCCTTACATCTTGAGTACAGCTGCATTAAATCTGCAAGATATTTGGGGCAATAGTTGTAATTATGCAATACTATTACATTTCTTAAAACTATGTTGCTTTAGAATGTTAGTTCTACCAGATATTAATAGGTCTCCTTTGAATAAAATATTCCATGGCCAAATAAGTTTGAAGTGCACTGGGTTACACAGATGAACATATTCTTTTGCTGCAAGACTATCTGAGACAGAGATAAATTGTGTATGATTTCTAAAATGTATTTGGCCATCAGCTACTGCCAGCTCATGTGTACACTTTCCTTTTCTACTTTTTAGTGCCCAGTGATGAAATGTACAAGTGAGTATTTGTAGCTAAGAGGAACAAGATCCTAGCTCTTACACTACTGATTTTAAGATTGTTTGCCAAAGGAGTAGAATCTTATTGTGTATTAAAGAATGTTACGCCAAAATTGCTCATATCATTTTCTGAAGCTGGATATTATAATTGTGTCTATTTAAAAGTCTTTTGCCTTAAACAATCCCTTTAAATTTCCATTTAAAATGAAATGTGAATAATGCTGGTTTCATGCATGTATAACTTTCCTTCATTGAATAAACTTTCATGGAATGCTTTATAAGTGCCACTTTCTAGAAATGGATTACTCAAAATTAAATAAAATAAGCAGATAAAGACTTAACTACAATCACTGTAGAGCGTATAATCCAAGGCAGTAATTGCTTAATTTGTAAGAATGCATTCCCCTGTTTGAGTGTGCAACTTCAAAATACATTGCCTTATTTATAAAGTTATATGCATTCACTGTTATGCAAACATTTTGAGTAAATTATAAAACTTAACTTTTTGAAAACTTAAAGCTGTACAATATTGGGAACCATTGTGACACAAGGTTCAATACCTAAAGCATCTTTTTATGGGTAAAAATTCAGAGGGCCATAATTTCATGCTCAGATTGAGAGCAAAATTAGATTTTATAGCAGTTCTGAAGTTTGACCCACCATATTGTTCATCATCAGTAAGATTTATTGAGTACTGGGGGGAAAATATGTTGTATTGATAGGAATTTACAATTTGAAGATCTCAGATAGAATCCTTGGTAGTTTCCTAACCACCTGCATGGGACATTAAAAGTAACTCACCTTCACACCTTGGTGAAAAAATAGGTACCTTTTATTCTAGTATCTTTCATGCTGTAAACCTTAGGAACAAAGAGTGTATCCTGCAATATAATAATAGACCTCTGCTTGTCACCCATTTTATCTATGAATAGTAAAGTAACCTAATACAGTTTTCCTTTAGGACTAACAAAGTTATATGAGTTATACTAATATTATACTAAATTATTTTGACATTTCATATCATGGAATGGAAAAATAAAATACTTCCTTTTAAAGTTTATATTTTAACAAAGTATACTTATATTTAAAGTTAATACTTTACATAGCAAAGTTAAAATTTTTAGTTATTTTGTAATTGTGATGCATGGGCCACTAGATATACAGATGGGAGTTTGGTGATTTCTAAACCAAACCAATTAGTGGGAAAATCCTTTCAGTAATGAACTCCCATTTAGAAATGTACAATAGACAAGGCTGCCAATTTTATCAAAACGTAATAGAAATTCATGGAAGCAGATATGAATCATTCTTATTCATGGGAAAATGTGGAAGATACTTCCCTTAGCAATTGACCACCCTGAGGGAAAATAAGCAGTGAATATTCAGTTGTCCATGGAAGTAAGGCTGAATTGCGAAGGTTATAAAATGTAGCACATTACAACCTGTCTCTAATTACCATTGCAATGTCTAAGCTATTCCTATCCATTTGTAATAATATATTAAAATGTTTCCACTTCTTTAAGTGAAGGAAGAGTCAATTTCTACAGTCTTTAATGAAGCTACTGTGAATTTGTCTTTCCACTTCTCCCAATTCCCACAGAAAAAATAGTTACAAATGTTGGCAATGTATTTTTTTCCAGAGGCAGCAAAACGATGATCTCAAAGAATTCTTACTTTTTGACCATATTTCAGTCTTGATGTATATTTAAAGCCCGACTTAGAGCAGCAGCCATCAAGAGTGTTTTCTCTGAAATGTACTTATGATGTTGAAATTTTTTATAAAGTTATTTTCTCACTTGACATTATATACCAAATACAGAGTTGAGCATGGTTGAACAAATTGGTTTCTTGGAAACCCTAAAAATAAATTAGGATTCAGCAGCAGCAAGTCAGTTTTAAGCTTCTCTAAGCATTTTGCTATATTTATTATTATAATACTTGACCATGGGTGAAGCAAGTGGATCACAAGTACAGCAATTATAAAACAACACATAGAAAAATTGCCTTAAAGAACAAAAATGTTTGTTTAAAGCACTAAACATGCAAATTGAAAATCTTGAAGAAATTCAATTTGAAATGGGAAAAAAATTATACCTAGTAAATTAGTACAATAATATTAAAATCTAGCTGCGTAAAGAAGAATGTTAGTAAAGTTATGACAAAGGATAGTGTTTTTCTTCAATATGAATGCATTGCTTTATGAAATCTCTCTTTGCTTGGTCTCAGTGACAATATGTTTGGCAACTACTATCAATTTAATATATTTTCTTTATTAAAATACACCACTTTCTTTCATATAAATATTTAATTAGTAATGAAGGAAAAGCTATTGGAACATTTCCCTCATTTGCAGAGTGACTCATTTGTCATTGAATATGGCAATTTCCTGGGGTTTACTAATACTAGCTAAAAAGCTCATCCATTTTCAGTCCTCCTTCAGAAAATAAAAGAACTAAAAATTTATCCTCTGTAAGCCATCAGAAAACAGTGAAGCAAATAGTGGACAAATCAGGTTTTAATGATGGAAACTTAATTTATATTTTATTTATCTACAACTGTTATTTAAATTTTCTTCTTTTATTATCTTATAAAAAGATCATGGTAATGGTTTTGTTTCTCTGGAGAATCCTAAGAGTTCTAAAGGAAGATATTTTTAAAAATCCTAAAACATTCTGTTCTTCTCCTCTTCAATGATGCTTTTGTTTGCCCATATTAAAATAACATGTAATTATGAAATATTTCTTCAGAAAAAAGAATAAAACTGTTTGGTGGCCAAATGTTTATGATCGCTTCTTCTCTCTCTAATGTCATTTTAATAGTCACTTAACACACTCAGAGAATAACGAAATTCAACTTTACTTTGCCCGTCTTTCCACAATTTTATTTCATAAATAAACCACATACGTCTATCATGATGATGGACTTTTCAGCACATTGATTCTGTGTCTGTTTCATTTATTATGGCTCCCTGTGGAAATCTGGTCAGGTCAACTATTTCTGCATTCTCTTCTCTAATTTGGTTAGATTGTCTCAAATTCTTTTATCTTCAGTGTATACTAGATCTGGGAAAATAACATCAGTACAGGCACACTTGCTTGAGTTTTTATGAACTTACTCTCTTTTCTCTTAGTCATATAAATGATATTTTGAGAATCCAGTCAGAAATTTCTACTTGATTTGAAAATTTCCTAGAAAAAGTTAAGAAATATATATTTATCTCCATTTATAACTCTACTGCTCCTTTACATAACTCAGTATTTGTGGACACCTCCCCCCCATCACATTACCCTGTGACCCAACAATTTAGGTTTTTCTTTTTTAACATCTTTATTGGAGTATAACACACCATTGTAATTGCTTTATAATGGTGTGTTAGTTTCTGCTTTATAACAAAGTGAATCAGCTATACATATGCATATATCTCCATATCTCCTCTCTTGCATCTCCCTCCCTCCTTTCCTAACCCACCCCTCTAGGTGGTCACAAAGCACCGAGATGATCTCCCTGTGCTATGTGGCTGCTTCCCACCAGCTATCTATTTTACGTTTGGTAGTATATATAAGTCCATGCCACTCTCTCATTTCGTCTCAGCTTCCCCTTCCCCTTCTCCCTCCCAATGTCCTCAAGGCATATATTTTAAAAATCTTTCTAGCTCTCTTACAGGTAGACTTTATTATCCTATCATCTCCATTCTTTTTTTTTAAACATCTTTATTGGAGTAAAACTGTTTTACAATGGTGTGTTAGTTTCTGCTTTACAACAAAGTGAATCAGTTATACATATACATATGTTCCCATATCTCTTCCCTCCCTCCCACCCTCCCTATCCCACCCCTCTAGGTGGTCACAAAGCACCAAGCTGATCTCCCTGTGCTATGTGGCTGCTTCCCGCTAGCTATCTATTTTACATTGGGTAGTGTATATATGTCCATACCACTCTCTCACTTCATCACAGCTTACCCTTCCCCCTCCCCATATCCTCAAGTTCATGCCCTAGTAGGTCTGTGTTTTATTCCCATCCTATCACTAATCTCTTCATGACATTTTTTTCCCTTAGATTCCATATATATGTGTTAGCATACGGTAATTGTTTTCCTCCTGACTTACTTCACTCTGTATGACAGACTCCAGGTCTATCCACCTCATTACAAATAACTCAGTTTCATTTCCTTTTATGGCTGAGTAATATTCCATTGTATATATGTGTGACATCTTCTTTATACATTCATCTGTTGATGGACACTTAGGTTACTTCCATGTCCTGGCTATTGTAAATAGAGCTGCAATGAACATTTTGGTACAAGACTCTTTTTGAATTATGGTTTTCTCAGGGTATATGCCCAGTAGTGGGATTGTGGGGTCGTATGGTAGTTCTATTTGTAGTTTTTTAAGGAACTTCCATACTGTTCTCCATAGTGGCTGTATCAATTTACATTCCCACCAGCAGTGCAAGAGTGTTCACTTTTCTCCACACCCTCTCCAGCATTTATTGTTTCTAGAGTTTTCCATTCTTTCTTTGTATCTGGATTATAGTGCCCTTTGACTTAGGAAATAGGAATGGTGGTGACACCACAAAGGCCTTAGGCTACATTCAGAGTTCAGTCCAGCTGTAATTAATGCCTTGTGTTTTCTGAATCATTAGCTTCTAATTGTTCTAAAACCTCTTCAGAACTGGCTTCTCAAAAATCTAAATGCTCTTCTTCTAACTAATACTATTTCATTTAAAAAGTTGGTTTCAAATATTTTAGTAAAAAACATGTTTTGCTTTATATTAACACTCATTTCCTAGATATTTACATCTTAAAAATGATATAAATGTATCTGAAATTAGTGACTTGACTATTAGATACATTGTAAAGCAATTATACTCCAATAAAGATGTTTAAAAAATAAAATTAATTAATTTTAAAATAAAAAAGAAAGAAACAGTCTGGCTTGATGTTATATTTATCATTATATTTTCTTTACCATTCCTTGTGTACCATAAGCTCCTTGAGGTAAGGGACTGTGTTTTCTATCTCTGTAAACTTAAGGTATCTTGCAAGCATTATACTAGTGAAATAGGGGAAAGGTTACAGACAGGTGTTGAACCTTTGTGTTATTGAATTGTGTGTGTATGTGCATGTGTGTGTGAAGGAAAATCTTCATAAACATTATAAATCTTTATTAGAATTGCTAGGTAAAAAATATTTAATACCCCTTTATTAGGATTTACAAATGTCTGATTAACAAATATAAGTGGCTTTACTCATGGAAATAATTAAAGTTGCTATTCACATTTACTTATCCATCATTTATTATGTGCCGGGCACTGTACTAGTCACAGCCCTTTGTGGAGGGCTGAGATATAATAAACATCTTCTTACTTAAGAGTTTACTAATTGTTCTTATTTATTAATCACATATTAGCCTAAGTTTGAAGTTGTATTACAAGACATATTATGTTACATATCAAGGACAAGAGGAATAAAGCCTGCATTTTCTTGCTTCTCTGTTCCAATAAACTGCGATGCCATTGCTGACTCTCATCCCGCAGGCAGTGCCTGACATGTAATACTAACTTCTATTTAGTAGGCTTTTTCTAATGAATGATAATGAGATTCTGTAATGCAGCAAGTATAATTTATGAATCAGCATCAAATAAAGCTTTGCAAGCAAACTAAAGATAAATCTCACCAAGTTAGCTATTCATAGCCTGATCCTGGAATGAAATCAAAAGCACCAAATATACTAACATCCAAAGATTGTGGACCAACTGTCTTTTACAGCTGATAAGATGCTTGGCACTTCCACGCAAATCAAAAATTATTTCACCATTTATAATTTTCATTGGTCTTTCAAGACTGCAGAACAGCTAAAAAGGAACACCTATAGGCCATTAAAGGGGAGTACTTTTAGATGACAATAGCTCCTTGTATTGTCAGATGTTTATCTTGTTTTTAAAAATATGTAATTTAAAAATATAAGTAATTAAAATACACACCAAGTCATTGACATAAAAGGTAGTCTTGAATTTTGTACAAAGGACCACAAAACTTGATAATTCTCTTATTCTAACATGTACTATATATTTTCTACATATTTGTGTGTTGAAAATTGAACTCATGATCTTTACCCAAAACCCTGTTCTTTGTTGAGAATTTTGCTTTCCTTGTTTCCTGTCTTATGTCCCTTAGCTCAGACTACCCAATAATTAAGAGATCATAAAGCAAAGATAAATCTACTTCCTAAATATACCACTAAACTCTCCTCTATTCTCTGTTCATCATGTCACTGATTCCTTTATTCCCATCTTTGTCTCCTACCTGGACCAACGGAAGAGGCCATGTGTAGGAAGGAGGGGGCAGTATGATGTCAGTGTGGCTGCAATAAAAGATATGAGTGAACTACTGGGGCAAGTTAAGGATGGAAATGCAGATCTGCTGAAAAGAGTTCTGCATTGTAAGATGTTGGATTTTATCCAGAAATTGATGGAGAATCACTAAATGATATTAAGAAGTGAATGGAGTTATCAGAAAACAAAATTATTCTGGTGGTAAAAGATTCTTTAGAAGGAAAGCACTGTAGGTAGAATCAAAGACATTTTAAAAATGTCAAAGTCCTAATCCCAAGAACCCGTGAATATGTTACTTTACATGCTAAATGTTAAGGAGTTTGTGATGGAGATTATCCTGGATTATCCAAGAGGATTCAATGTAATCACAAGGGCACAGGGGCCCTTATAAGGGAAAGAATGAGGCTGGAATCAGAAAGGGCTGTGTGTGTGTGTGTGTATGTGTGTCTGTGTGTATGTGTGTGGGAAAGAATGAGAGCGAGAAAGGTTTGAAGATGTTACCCTGGTGGTTTTGAAGATGGAGAAAGAAGCTGTGAACCAAGGAATAGAGATGGCTCTTAGAAACTGTTAAAGTTAAGGAAATGGATTTTCCCCTAGAGCCTCTGGGACAAAGTCAGTCCTACTGACACCTTGATTTTAGCCAAGTGATACCCATTTTGGAATTCTGACTTCCAGAACTATAAGATGATTCACTTGTATTACTTTAAGCCACTATATGTGTGGTAATTTGTTATATGTGTGGTAATTTGTATTTGTGTGGAAATTAATACACAAAGCAAAAAGGAATAAGAAAGTGGAGACAGCAGTCTCTCTGGGGTAGCATGACAATGCATTATTAACCATTTCAGCAGTCCAGAAACACCAGGTTTAGAAGGTAAAGGGAAGATTAAGCATGATACTTGAATCAGAGTGCTTTAGAAAAATAATTAGGTAGTTAGGCTAAGGCATAGATTCTTTAGAATATATTTTTCTTATTTTGTGAGAGGAAGGTAAATGTGGTGAAAAGGCAATTTAATGTTATTATTATAAGATAGCACATTTGAAATTTAATAATAAGTGTATCATTTTCAAAACTTGAAAGATTTCTTCTTATTAAATCCAGTATCACTAATGTTTGCATAGCCTAGGATAAGAATACACTGAAATCAATTTTGATTTCATTCTAGTTCCCAAATACATGGTGAGAAGTAACACAATGAAGTGAATATGTGAATTTTGAGCATCACCTCATTACTTCACATCTTGGGGAGTAGGTACTGCATACTAGAAACAAAATAGAGCTGTAGGTATGAGGGGAGAGGGTGAGGAGTAGTTTTTTAACTTTTTTGGTTGTAACTAAAATTTAAATAAAAATCTTTCATGATAAATTAGGTACCTAAAACCATTTTACTAGGCAAATTGTTTGCACTCAAAGAAATGTAGACCCAGAAATACTAAACAACTTGCATAGATGATATAACCATAAATAACAAAACAAGGATTGAGGACCTGTTGTGCTGCTGACACCAGGGTCTGGACCCTATTTTTAACCTCTACACTACACAATTTATAACCATATCATTATTATATCTATTCTTTGGCATTTGTCAATAATTACGCAGGTGAGTAAATATAAGTCTACTCAATATCTTAATGACTGCATAGCATTCAATGTAGTATTAACTATTGTTGAACATTGGCTTACTGGATTTTTTTCCTAATGAACAGTGCTGCAATAACCATCCCTTTAACCAAATCTTTATATTAATTTTTATTTATTTACTTTCAATTCCTATAAATAGAATTTATAAATGAATTGTATGGTTTAAGGCTTTTCGTTAAACAGTACTTCATTGACCTAAAGAAAGGATTTATTTATCAGGCCTGTATATAAAATGTTCTTTCAGTAATGATCCTGTAGTATGAGATGGTTTTATAATTACTTATAATGGTGGTTTATATTGTTATAGTCACATGTCCAACTTTTCTCTGATTCCATGGATGCATTTCTGACATAGCTAAATGTAGTGGTAGATACAGACTGTGAACACTGAATATTAAATGAACTGGTGACATTTGATATTTCACTAAATCAGAGAAATACTTAAGTTATAAAAAAGGAAACTTTACACTATTCTCAAGGCAATTATTAAAATGCCTAACATGTTAAGGTCAGAGTCTACTCAGATTAACGAGGTGTTAACATCCTCTAAAAATAGTTTAATTAGAAGTACTGTTGGGTTAAGTTTTCATGTCTTCTGGGAGCTGGATCTGATTGATCTATGTCAATTTCCCTCTTCTTGTCAGAAAGTTTTTCAATATAGTCTCTGCTCTTTTTTTTTTTTCATTTTTCCTCTTTCTTCCTTATAGCTTTACTTAAAACTTAGAGGGTAGAAATGACAGAATTTGAAAAAAAACCCACGTATATCGAACTGCTATAATAAATGTGTTTTCTCTAATCCTTTCAGTTTTGTTCTGCATTGCTACAGCTTCTGCTTTTCCATTATTTTATTTTTAAAAGATTTGAAATAATTGCTTTTAGCTATTACAATGACTAGACTGCCCGTTAATTATTATACAATTATTTATATATTAGATAACTGAAATCCTCAGTTGATTGCCTATAAAAAAATAGGCTCAGGAAATGCAAGACAGAATCTTCATAATTAAGTCACAAAAATCAACCTGACACACACACACTCTCACACATATACTAAACAATTTATTATTCATGCATTAATTCATTTTTCACACAACAAAGTGTTACTCATCAGCTGTGATATATAAGACATTAGGAGAGATAAAAATTAATAGCCTACAGTTCTTGCTTTCAACCAATCCAATAGGGAAATAAGAAAATTTAAACTAGAATGCAAAGTGAAATAAAATTAGATATCATAAGATTGCCTATGCTCTTTATAGGTGCAAATTCTGTATTTCTAAATAATGAAAATTACTAAAGGTATAAGGAATGCATGAGCAAAGGTGTGGAGACAGAGATGGCATGGGGTATTTAAGGAACAGGTAGCAATTATTTCTACCTGATTGGGGTAACACAATATCTAAAAAAGCGCTTTTCAAATAAGGTAGAAAATGAACTACTGGAAGAGACATTTGGAGTTTATTCAGTTGGCAATGAAAAGTGTTTGAAAATTTCCACAATGGGAGTAATTTGATTCAATAATTTACATCCTCAAGATTAATATGAAGTCAGAGCAAAGGACAGAATTAAAAAGGAAACCTATCGTGAAAACAGTTATTATTATTATAAACTATTAACTTGCTTAAACATTTAATGAGTTTCTAACATATTCCAGATTATTACACACAAAGCCATATAGAAAGTGAAGGTAAAAGTACTGGGAATACAAAGGGAAATGTGTTTACCTGGGATAGTTCAGGGAGGGTAGGTGATTTAAAGCTTCCAAATCAAGGGCCCTGAGGAGACTTGTTCTAAAAATTAATAGAAGGTAACTTGTTTGAAAAGTTGAATATGTGCAGATAAAAGAAAATTATGACAATAGCACAAAGAATGGTAATTTTCAAAAGCTAGGAATAGGTGTGAAGACATAGTAGGAGATGAAGGGAAGAAACATACCAGGTTTAAAAATTCTTATATTTTCCTAAGATGATCATATAACTGTTTAGATAGGTCATTCTCACATAAAGTAAGGTTGGAACAAGAGAGAAAAGTTATTTGTTACTTCAATAGTCCACGTGAGACATAATGTGGGTCTACACCAAAGCAGAGATATAAGGAGGAAGCATTATGAAAGAATCAGCTGGTTCAACAGCTTTTGGAAGCTAGTTGGATTTAACGGTGGTGTTGAGAAAAATGGGAATTCTCAAAAGTGAATAAAGTATTTTGCATAACAGAAGTAATTTCCAATGAGTTTCTGATTGGTGCTCTAGCTAAAGCTTATATGGAGAATGGATCTCTTTTAGGCAGCAAAATTCACAGACCCTGAATCAAACATTCAGATATCTACATTAAATTTTAACAGAGTGAAATATGTGACTGGGACATCATCAATAACTAGTCTGTATTATTGGTGTCAGTGTTTTCTGCTTGAACTGTATCTCACCAGGGCATTTAGAACACTGTCTCATCCTTCGCAGACTCCCAGGAAATACTGATTGATGGCTTTGATAAAGATGAGAATTTGTTAGCTGGACTAGGGGCCAAATGCCACAACTTCTGGCCAAATTTCTTACTTACTTACTTTCCTTTGCTAACAATAAAGTGAATTTTATTTGTCATTTGTTCAATACAAAGCATCTGTAATAAAAGGAAAATCTTAACCAAGTTGTAAAAGTTGAACAGTTTGTTTCACAGTAAACAGAAGTAGTTTGAACTTATGATGAGATGATTATTCCAGTATGTGAAATTCTTCCTCTTACTGAACAGCACAGGCTCCATGCAGGTGGCTCTGGTTTGCAAAAATTTTGAAAACAAGTTGTTGATTGTTCTTCCAGTTTACTGGTTATTCATTTGTTCTCTATTAAGTTTGGGGAATATTGTACAATTGCTGCAAATTCATCATGATTTTCATTGTTCTGGTATTCTTCAGGATCTGATGATAAACTCTATCAGTCTTTTTACTCCTTCTCTAACTTCTTGGTTGGAATGGGGAAAAGTGTGATAAATCCAGGCTTTTAGATCCAGCACATGGTTGATTTTGAGCAAATAAACAATAAATATATGAATGAAAGATCTTGATATTCTGATGGTAGGTAGAACAGTAAAATACATTTATATTTTCAAGGTCAAAGGAAAAACATGAAACATTTTATTGAGGAAAACTTTGAGCAAACAAAAATGTAAGCGGCAGGGTATTATGAAATCTCATACTTCCACCACACAAGATTTAATGATTATCTACTCTTAGCCAGTGCTGCTTCATCTATATCCCTACCTATTTCTGACCCCTTCCCTCATGATGTATCTGAAGGAAACATTGCTATTTTGTGAATATTGATTATTAACAATAAAACACTAGTATAACATCAAGAAATATAATAATTATTGGACTTCCCTGGTGGCACAGTGGTTAAGAATCTGCCTGCCAATGCAGGGGACATGGGTTGGAGCCCTGGTCAAGGAAGATCCCACATGCCGTGGAGCAACTAAGCCTGTGTGCCACAACTACCAAAGCCCGCTTGCTTAGAGCCTGTGCTCCACAGCAAGAGAAGCCACCACAATAAGAAGCCTGTGCACAGCAACGAAGAGTAGTTCCCGCTCACTGCAACTAGAGAAAGCCCACGTGCAACAATGAAGACCCAATGCAGCAAAAAAAAAAAAAAAAAAGGGAAGAAATATAATAATTATTAAATCGCTCCAATTGATTTACTTTAATACATTAAGCTTTGCATTTCACGACTTTTATTTCTTCCCCATTTTGAGTCCAACCCTCTATAATCTAGCTCTTGTTTCAACATTTTAGTCTTTCCTGCTAAATACATAATTTCCCTCTATGTATATCCTTCAGCTGATATATGGTCCCTGGCAGTTAAAGTTGTTCAGATATCCATAGTGACTCTTTTTCTTCTATGTTTTTTTTTTTTTTTTTCTTTGAAACATTTCTACAGTTACTGAAATAATGTTCACCTTTGGAATAAATTCCTGTGCTAACCTTGTCAGATGTTATTTCTTCAACAAGTCAATAAGAGTTTTGTCACTGAATGAGTCATATAATCAAGGCCTTTGCTCTCTTTCTGTTTTTATTTAGAGAAAACTTTTATTTACAGAAAAAAATATTATTTTCCTTAGAAATAGAGGTTCAGACATTTTTCACCAACAAAATTAAAGAATCTATCTAATTGATATGGTTTTAGGCAGAAATACTACACATTTATAAAAATGACTGGTTTTAAAAATTATGGTTATTTAACTACAAAATCAAATCTTACATATTCATACAGATGTCAGTGAGCATGTCCTAGAAATGTTTTGAGATTAAAAGAAACAAGACTATAAATTGACACTCAGAATATTGCAAATATTTATTAATCATATCTTTTGTCACTACTTTGCTAAAGTCTTTAAATAAAAAAAAAAAAACAAATCATGTGCTGGGTAAAGTCTTCTAACTTTGTTTTTTCTTGCTTTTTAGCATGCTTTATAATGTTTTTGTTGAAAACCAGACATGATGCATCAGGTAACAAGAACTGTGGTAAGTAGGCCTTCAATGTGAGGTTTTGTTAATCCTGTTAGAAATTGGGTTATGTTTAATGTTTGTTGTAGCTATAGGTGTCAGAGGCTCAGTTCCTTCTAGTGTCCATGTCTTTATCTTGTTATTTTTTGGCAGAGAGGAACAAGGTCTCCTTCTTAAGTAGAGTCTGTGTCATACAGTTCTTGAAACTGTAACCCACCATTATTATACTGAAGTTCTATTGATGTGGTGGTAAAGTATGTGGGAAGACATGTATCCTATAATTTTATGATTAAATCTCAGCTTTTTAGGGGTTTGGGCCCCAGGGCTGCAACCTTCACAAGTGTTTCTTAACTTTTTTTTTTTTTTTTCTCTCTCTAGGTGAGATGGGAAGCCTAGCTAGGACTGGAACTGGATGATTTCCCTTCCCTAAGTTGGATAAGGATTTAATAACCCTTTTCCTTAAAGAGTAGGCCATTGTTATGGAGAATGCTCTGAGAATATTTCAAATGGTTAATTTTCTTTTCTTCTTGACAGAAACTCAAGGGGATTTTGTTTGGGTTTTTTTTTTTTTTTTTTTTTTTTTTGGATTTTCACCATGAGGATCTTGAGGGGTTTCTGGAGGTAATTAATATGTGGTTGTCCCCTCAGGCTTAGCCCCCATGTGTTTCTCGTTCTCATGTTAGTCCATATCCAGCCTGTAGCAATTCATCAAAATTACCTTTTAAGGGTTTATGATCCCACAGAGGTCTGCTCCAAATAAACTGATTTTGGCTTGATTCTGTGTATTTGAGTGCCTCTCCAGATTTTATGATTCCAGTTTGCCTTGCGACTTTAATTCTCTGATGGATCCAAAAAGTTGTCAATTTTCAGTCTGTTTAGCTTTTTCTTATTGAAAGGACAAGAATGATAATTTCTAAGCCCTTTACATGACAGAACTGAAATCAGAAGTCCTTAACCATCATTTTGAGCATTTATTATGAAAAGTTTTGAACACACACAAATTATAAAGAATAGTAAAGAGGACCTTTATATACCCATCCCACAAATGTCCACAAAAAGCAGCATTTGTTTATCTAGTTTCATCTATGCCTCCCATATTTTTATTTTGGCTGAGTATTTTAAAGCAAATATCAAACATCATACCATTTCACCTTCAAAAATATTTCAGCATGTATCTCTAATAAATGAGGTTATTTCAAAAATATAACTGCAATAGTCAGACCCAACAAAATTAAACAATAGTTCTTTAATAGTCTCTAATACTTTGTTCATGTTCAATTTTCCCTGATTGTCTCAAAATATCTTTTTACAGATAGTTAAAATCAGGATCCAACAAAGTCTAAGCACTTTTCTAAATACAGCTTTTAAGGCTCTCTTAACCTAGAATTTCCCTTTCCTTTTTCTATTTGCTTCAGGATATTAGTTCATTAAAGGAACTGTGTCATTTGTGGTATAAAATCCTCCATGGTCTTGATTTGGTGCTTTGTATCCTTGTGGTTTAAAAGAAAAAAGATTGGCCTTCCATCTTTTTTATTTCCTATATTGGGTAGTTGGAGCTAGAGGCTTGGTTAGACTCAGGTTTAATTTTTTTTTTTTGGAGGCGGTGGGTGGGTAGAATACTTCAAAAGTGGTGCTGTGTACTTCCTATTGCATTATACCAGGTGTTTTATACAGCCTGATTTTTCTACTCTTAGGTAGTGTCAGAGTAATCCATCCATTATAAATAGTAAACTCTAATCTGAACTTTGATAAGGAGAGACTGTTAGAAAAGACCATTGCAATAGAAGGTGAGGAACTATTGTAAAAGGTGAGAGGGACTGTTGGAATAGGATAAAGGGGACTATTGTAATAAAAAGAAAACTCTGACTATAAGATCTGCAGTTGTCTCAAAGATAAAGCAGAAGGGCTTTTCTTTTATTGAGTAAAGTAAATAAAGCTAGAAAGAACCAGATGTATGTGTATGTGTGGTGGTATCAAACAGTTGAGCAGTTGTTTCCCTTTGTGGTTTTCTTTTATCCTTCCTCCCTCCATCCCTCTCTCCCTCCCCCTTTCTTCCTTCCTTCCTTCCTTCCTTCCTTCCTTCCTTCCTTCCTTCCTTCCTTCCTTCCTTCCTTTCCTCTCTTTCCAGTGGTTTTGGTTTTGGCTCTTTCATGCTCATGTTCTCATATTTTAAAATTTTCTTTTGATGCTGGGCCTGGCTGAAGGGGGCTCAAAGCCCTAATGGCAGCATGGGAAAGAAACCTGAATAAAGTTTGGTCAAATAAAATTATCAATAAGTTTGATCAGATTGATCAGTGGGGACAAAGAGATCAGCTAATCATTCATGAGACAAAGAATGGGAACTTAGAGGGTCTCTGTATGGCCTAGTCTTCAGTATAAAAGGGAGTCACTTCTGAGAATTCTTTAAGTCATATATGGAAGAGTGATTATTTTCAGTAAGTCACTTCCCCAAATAAAAAGAGGTAGAGGTAGTAAGGTTTCCTAACCCTCATTGTTTTCCAGGAACAGAGGACTCAGGTAAAATTTAACATTATCATACTGTTCTCATAAAGCATTCACTTATGATTTAACAGCATTGATGGGTATTTCCTAGATCCATTAATTCATTAAAAGATATACCTATTGAAAATATCAATCAAGATTTATTCCATGTGATTACTCCTATGCATAGTCATTATTGTATGTATTATTTTGAGGTGTTTCTATTCCTCACTATTTAATTTTCCTAGCTTTGAGTTTGTCTCTACTATGACTATTTGAATGTTACATAATTCCATAAAAGAACTCATATTCTAAGCTATAAACATCAAAGGTCTTCAGAATTTTTGTTTATATCAAATTCTGATTTTGAATTAGATACATGAAAGATGGTTTAGAATGTTGATGTTGAAACAGGATAAATTAAACTTGGGAGCTTTTGTGTGTTTGGGGATTTTTGTTGTTGTTGTAGTTACTTAATAATTCTCTATTTTTTAGGCATTATAATTCAGAAAATTTTAAAAATTATTGACTTCTTATCTTTCTATATTCCTAAAATTTTTCTTACCACTGAAGTAGAAAACACAATATGTGAAACTTTTTTTTACTCATTACTGCTTAAATTAAGTAACTGCTTAATTAAATTAACCTCTGCTCTTTCCTATTCTAATGAAAATTGTGTTTTATTTTTTTCACAAAGATGGTTTCTTTGGAATTTTTCCAGACACTATCCATATAAAGGCTGGATATAGAATGCTAATTTCACATTAGGCATCAAGATGAGGGAGGTGTCACTTTCAGAGGATGCAAGTAAATCATCTAAATATTTGGAAAACTATGAAGTATTTTTCTTGACATTCATGTTCATAATCACTTCAAGGCAATCATAGAGTTGATAAGCAAAATTACTTTTTAAATTACTATTCATGACAATAAATAAAGACAATAAATAATAAAGAATGATTGATAGAATTAGGAAATCACCATTTTGCAACTTCTAAGGAATTAAAGGATTGGGACAATAGTCATCAGTAGCTGAGAGCAATACGAAAAGAGATAGCCAAACATTGTGGAAGAATACACCATCATCTATGAAATAGGGTTGTGTTTTGAGATATATAGAAATAGATTAGCTAGGCCTTCCCTAGTGGCGCAGTGGTTGAGAGCCCGCCTGCCGATGCAGGGGACGCAGGTTTGTGCCCCGGTCCGGGAAGATCCCACATGCCACCGAGCGGCTGGGCCCGTGGGCCATGGCCGCTGAGCTGGCGCATCCGGAGCCTGTGCTCCGCAAAGGGAGAGGCCACAACAGTGAGAGGCCTGCGTACCAAAAAAAAAAAAAAAAAAAGAAATAGATTTGCTATAGATTAGATTAGAGTATGGATATAAATGTAGCTATAGATATCCAATTTTCCTGTATTTATAAATATTGGTGCTTAGATTCAGAGGCTTGAACAGATTTACCTCTCTTTCACTCACATTCATGCACACACATATTTCTAGTATTTCTTAAATAACCTAAGAATAATATCAATTCTTTAATTGTGGTAATTTATTGATTACATGCTCTTATTCTCATATACTAACAAATGCAACTTTCAAATATGCTTTTTTTTAAAAAAAGTTGTATTATTTTACCTGAACTGGACAGATCATAAATGAATCTAAACTTACAAATATTTTTTATAATTAACTCTGATCACACTCACATTATGTCATAATTTCAGTTGGCCACCTGGGAAAGGCAGGTACATATACACGATGCTAAGGAGTATCTTTGCTGGAATTGCCAAATATTGGTAATCATAATATTGAATGTGAACAATGTGCCTGATTCTACTATTCTGTTTATATGCAAATTCTCACTTATGTTAATATTGAAGGATAAGGAAAATTGATAAGAAAATTGAAGACTAAAGAGGATATGTAGCTTTCTCCACATTAGATAATTACTAAGGTAGTAAAATGTAATTCTGTTTGACTCCCATGATCATATTTTTAGTCTCAAAACTGAATTTATCCTGCTAAAGTTAATTTCAGTGACAAGTCAAATAGAACAATCTTGGACATACAATTTTCCTCCCTTTCGCACACAGTGTGTTTTAAGGTAATTTGATTATTTGAAATAATACCTATACACTTACTGTATGACGCCGCTTTTCCACCACCAAGAGAAATAAAGACATCTTTCCACACTGAAACACTGACAAACTAAAATCTGTATTAGTCCACTGCTATCGTAACAAATTACCACAGACAATTGGCTTAAGACAACACAAATTTATTCTTTACAGTTCTGAAGGACAGAGTCTAAAATTAAGGTGTTGGCAGGACTGCATTTCTTCTGGAGGCTTCCAGGAAAGATCTACTTGTTCAGATTCTAAAAGCCACCTGCATTCCTTACTCACACTGCTGCTACTATTGTTTCTATCATAACATCCCCTATTAGACCACTGTAACATATTCACAATAGCTAAATTCTTTTAAAAATCCAAATGTCTAAAAATTATTGAATGTATAAACAAATTACGGTTTACCCATACTGTGGAATACAACTCAGCAATAGACACAACCACAATGAGGATAAATCTTGAATACATAATGCTATTAGATAAACCCACTTACACAAAATTCTAGAAAAGTCAAACTATTGTAACCAAAAATAAATCATTGTTTGCCTAGGGCCAGGAGTTTAGTGAGGTAATTAACTGCAAATAGACAGAAAAAAAATTTTAGAATGAGAGAAATGGTAGTGTTTACCCAATATTATAAAATTTTCACAACTCAACAACTGTATGTTTAAAATGGATAGCTTTGAGTTTGTGTAAATTAAACCTCAATAAAATTGGAAAATTTTTGATATAATATCCAGGTTATTTTATGATTTCTTGTTTGTATGTTGTATCACTAATTTTCCAATGATTGGGTTTGCCAATGATACAAACCTTGTCAACTTATGAACAATGAGTTCCACCTTTTCCATGATGCAATACAAATAGGATTAGTTAGAAGTCATCAGAAATACAAATAGAAATTAAGATGAGGCATCTTTCCTTTTAAAAACCTGAGATTGAACATTCAAAATAGAAAATGTCACCAATAAAATTTCAAAGCTTCTTGAATCATTTTCATTTCTTTTCAGCAGCCAAAATACCTGAGCCAAGGATTGAGTACAATTTGGTCCCAGGAATGTTATGCAAATGGTTTTAAGTGAGAAACAAGTCATTATTTTCTATAAAGCTCATCCTGAAGATGATATAAGCACAGAGAGGCAAACTGTCAAATAAACTGTTGTGTGAATCCCTCAATGAAAGGAATATGGACAAAAATGACCCTCATTCTTTATAACATCTTCATTTGTAAAACAGTCCAAGGATATTGTTTTGATATGATGGAATTAATTTTGTATAGTGCTGTAGAGCAAAACATCAAGGAGATTTTTTCTTAGTTATGTGCCGCCAGCCGCGGCGGGTCCTCAAAGTGCAGCAACAATCGACGAGAGGGGGTAGGGAACTGAACACACCAAGGTATGGGATCAGAAGGGCACAAGCAACTGATGGTTGCAAGGCAAGTTTAATAACAAAGCATAGTCATACATATACCCCTAAAGCAGGGAATTTGCTTAGTCACGCCTTATCAGCATCAGCTGGTTGATTGGCTTCTCGGCTTCTCCCTCAAAGGCACCAATTTCCCCTCCAGGGTTGCTTTTCCTAGCTTTAGGGAACAACCAGGGACTCCCAGTAACTGAGCAGGTCCCTGGAGCGATCTGGCCAAAGGCCATCTCCCTTTTTACGTTCATACCATAAAGTCCAGGATGCACACCAAGGAGAGTACAATCGGGCCCTGAGGCTTATGAGGGTCTTAATGGCGCCTTCCTCAGAGGGCAATGCTCGCCACAGTTATGATTATTATAACTATAAAATGAACATATATGCCCTACTGTACATAAATTAATAGAGTTCAATTTCCCTCTATTCTGCCAAATAAACCACAGAGCAGCTTGAATTTAACTCATCCTCTGCAGAATTATCTGAACAAGTGGAGCAATTAATTTTTAAGTTATTTACAAATGCTCACTGAAGCACATATACTCCTGATTTATGTGGCAGCTAAGGGTCTATGAAGAAGACAATGCTCACTAATCATGAGCACCTGGGACATTATCATTATAAAGTAAATACATCCTGAGTGTCTGAAAACTGTCACATAAGGGTTTATATGCATTAGAGTCAACTCACAGTCTTAGAACCCTGAGCACCTATCGCTAAAACCATCTATCCAGGGATAAAGCATTAGTTAAATATTAGTATCAACTAAGTGTCCTGTGTCACTCATCAAGTATTGTCTTCAACTCATCCTTTAACCCTACATCCAATCTTAGAATATTTCTTGGAATTCTACCACATGCATGTCTCTCAACTCAATTCTTCTTTCCTTCTATTTTGTCTGGACTGTTCTAATGGCCTCCTACATAACCTCCCTGTTCTTAATCTGGTCCCACTATACATGTTCTACTACCATGAACTATCTAAAAGCAAATCTGGTCATATGACTTACCACTTAATTCTCTTCCCTACTTCTTGATGCTTCCAGTTTGAAATTGGAATATTTTGGCCTGACACACAGACCTCACTTGATCTGCCCCCCTACCCACCTTTCCAGTCACATTATCCATCAACCTTCCTCATGTCTTTACTGCTATAGGTACATACAAGTGTGTTACCATTCAGAAGTATTAAAATATTTCTACATACACATCATTTTATTTCATGTTTCAAATATTTGTTGATACCCTCCTTTTGCTATGTCTTCCTGGTAAACTTTTATAATACATTTTATACACCCACCTTAGGATTACTTTCTCCCTGAGACCTTCTCCAACTCAACATATTATGGTTATTCACTCCCTTCTCTATGTTTTTGCTGTATTACTGGAAAAAACTATTTTTTATTAATTACCTACAAATAATTTATTTCCTTGATCTTTTTACTTCTATACTGTAATTCTCTTGAGCATAAGAAATATCTTATTTATCTTTGCAAACTTAAAGGCTGGCACATAGGAAGTGTTTATTGAATATTGAAATGGGCCCTAGAGAGAAAATTTTGTTTTAATGGCAGGTTAGATTTTGTAATGTCCTTTTCAAGTGATGAATTCTTATATCTCCTGCATTTCCATTTGGCAAGCCCTCTTCCTTTCTAGTTTCTTTGTCTTTATTAGGAAATTTTTGTTCATTATAGAACAAAATGCTCTACCTCACTTATACATGAGGTAGGGTAAATATAACATTCTCTTCTATGTTTTTTAATAACATGTACGTATTATATATTGTTCTTCTTTCTCTACTTCTAGATCTCTTAGGGCATTCATGCTACAAAGACAAGTATTAATTTAAATTAACTCAAATTCACTCAATATTATTTATTAAAAAAATCAAAAATTGTAACACAACGTAGAGTACTGACTCTAGTGTAAACCTACATACTTGCCACCCTTTAGTTCAGCAATATTACTTGAATCAATTACCTTTTGAGAAGGGTACATTTCCAATGGCTTTTAACTGAAGTATTGAAAAAATTTCTTTCCCTCAAGTTATTTTTGTAAAGGTTAAACATACACACTCTCTGTGTGGTGTGAATCTTAATATTAAATTTTGGGAGCACTGATTCATCCAATTTTCTATGTGGATAACAGACTGAGAATCCTTGCCCCCATAAAAACCATCAAAAAACATTATGCTAAAAAAGGTTTCAATACCTCTTCTAATTAGTGAGATAAGTGTTTAGGGTTATGTTTAAATTAGCTGATTTTTCATGACTCTACCACTTTACATTATCCACAATGATATTTATTACTCTTTCCTAACTGAATCCATGGTGCATAAGTGAAGTTTATAGATATCTAATGATTAAGTGGTGGATACAGAAATATGATCTATTCTATGTAATACCACCTCCATCTGTGCCCTTTTTCTTCTCCTCTGAGAAATTGTTCTATCAAAGCTTTACTTTCTCTTGTGTCTCTCTCTTGTGTTTTTCCATCTCTCCCTCACTACTAGCTTTTCTGCCCCTATACATCCACTTTTTACCTGTAGTTTTAAAAGGTCTTCCTTTGACCTGGTTAACTTTCCTTTCTTTAACTGTCAAAAATAATTTTAAAATAATTTATTCTCATTGTCTTCCTCTTCCTTGCACTCCCATCCTAACTTCTTGCAAAGTGGCCTTATACTCAGTTTTGTAGGGACTCTTCTTAGCCCTCACTGTCCTCGAATGCTCGGTTGGATTAGCTATGTTAACATTATAAATACTATTTTCTTCCCTTTCTAGAATTTCTTTCTCCCTAAAATTGCATGCAGCTGTACTCTTTTGATTATTTTATGTCATCTAAATCTTGGGCAGGCATAAAATTTTGGCTGCCTAGGTCAAATTCTTCCTCCATCATTAACTCCTGGGTGACCTGACAAAGTTACTTCCCCTCTTCATGTTTAAGTTCCCTTATCTAGATGAAGGTGTTATGTTTTTTCCATACTTCTTTTGTTTCAAGAACATCCTCATAGTCACATATTTTCACAAACATTGGATATTAATAATATGTAATTTAATGTATTTTTCTGGTCCTATATTCCCTACTATTTCTATTCATACTGAATTCTAACCCTGAGTTATTCTCCCTTTCCCAAATATATCACAAGCTTTCATATCACAAACTTTCATTCCTCCAAATCTTTGCTCCTATAGCTTTTTATGACTTGATTCAACTCATTCTTCATTGCCCAACCCAATTGTCACTTCTGTGATCATTTCCTAATTTCCTAGATAAAATAAATTATTCTCATATCAGTGTTTCTGTAATACTGTTTATTCTTCTATGAATTTATCTTGTATTATTGCTATTGTCTCTTATCTCTGCCAATAAATTGTGAGCTTTTCAGATCATGCACCTACTGAAGTGCTTTACATGTAGTAGATGTCTAACAAATGGATCTTTGGTAGCAATCAGTCAGAATCAAATGAACCAGTTTACAAGATGAAATGAGAAGCTGTATTAGAGGATACAATTGTTTGATAGGAATAATATCCAACCAACAATTCTCAGGATTAAAGAATATCTGTCTTTAGTAATCTTTTGAAACATGCTACCAATGACAATAAAATAAACAAATTTTAGAATGACCATTTTCTCATGACATAATTCTCATTTTCTTCCTTATTTCAGACACTGCATGCAAGAACATGGTTAACATGCTTTCTGGATATAGGTTTATCTTCACTCTCAGCTAACATCACTATCCCAGGCTACAAAGTGTCAAATTTATGATCATGGAATTATCATAACATAATTTTGGGTTAATGAGCCTATTTGACAGTGAAAGAAATATTTAAATATAGGAACATGAGATCCATTTGTCCTATATTATACTGCATCATTTAGAAACTATTTTCTGATAGAACATTAGAATGACTTCATAAAAGGTACATTTGAATTGAGCTCTTTGGAATGAATCCTTGTGGAATTCAAGTCTAATCCAACAGCTATTATATGGTACTATATCCTCAACAGTAGAACAGATGTCTATGAGAGTAAAAGTAGGAGCACATACTTTTCACCATCAGTGAATACTATTGACTCACTTGGGTAATTTTTACCACTTTTCCTCCAAACTTAACTAGAGTTCCAGTTTTAGATGGAGAGCACTTCTACCAGGGCACACAATACGGTTCTCTTAAGCCTGGAGGTCTATCTGCCACTGGTTATTTTGTCCACAGTTAAGCCAGTGGACTAGCAGGGAAAGAAAGGAATTACTACTTTAACAGAAGTAGTTGACTTACTATATTGAAGTGAAAGTGTTGCTGCTATGCTACTGGGGTAGGGAGGAGTGTGTCTGAAATCAGGACACACTGAGGTTCCTCTTGATTCTCTCATGCTCAGTGATAAATTTAGGTGGACAATTACAGCAAGTATGGTCTGAAAGGGTATAATAACCAGGATGAAAATCTGAGTTATCCCACCATGGATGAAGATCTGAAACCCTAGATCAGCAGGATTGTTGACTGAGGGTGAGTAGCACCTAGAATAGCCAGTAAAAGAAGGAGGTTATGAATATCAATTACAGCTTTGGGATCAATGACTGCAGCAGAGACAATAATAGTGAATATGAGAAAACAGAGATAACTTTATCTAAAGTTCTAAAGAGAACTTTATCTAAAGTACAAGTAATATAAAGGCAATGGTATCACTTATAAATATCTTAGAGATTACAATATTGGCAGCAACGAAGGTATGTACTCTTTATCAAATATTATTTTATTTTCCTTTTCATAAACCCATTCTCCAAACTTCCTGGCTGTTAGATTAACTGACTGGGTAACAGAAAATGTGATGTGAGTGAAAATTATGTAGGCCTGGTCCTTAATAGTATTCTATGTGTTCATTCAGACTTTACTCCCCTGACATTATGACCTGAAGGCTACATATTTCTGAATTCAGTGCCCCCAAATAGAGGAAGATTCCCTGAATGCCATCATTTTATTGAGTCAATAATAAGTTATTACTGTATTAAGCCACTAAAATTTCAGGGTTAATTTGTTACTGTAACATAGCAGTAAGAAAGAAATAGTGTGTATCAAAAGAGAATAATGGAATAAACAGAGAAAAAAGCAGGAATGAGGGCCATGTGATTACTGAGCAGTGAAGAGAGCATACAGATTCCTGTTGGATTTGTAGTACACATGAGGTCTGGCTATATTGTGTTTTCTGTCCTTACACACAAATAAATTTCTTTTTATCATTCCCTCAGTTTGTCTATTTAGGGTTCTCTGTGCCTTGCAACAAAAGAGCAATGTCTACAATAAACATAAACAGTATTTCTCAATTTTATCTATATCTAAATATATCTTGTATCCTGTAACTTCTTCAATACATTTCTCCTTATTTATTACTAATATTTCACCATTTTTCCAGCACATATTTTCCCTTCCCATATAATTGTTTTTGTCTGACTGAAATGCCTTTTTCTTTTTGTCCACCTGGCAAACTCATATTTATTCTTTAGCACTCAGATCAATTATATCCAACCTCTGTGTAACTTTTTCAGGTGCCTTGTTGGAGATTAGTTTTCCTTTCCTTGTGTTTCATGGCTTCATGTTCTCATATATATATAACTTCACTGGGCAGTGCTGCATCAATTTTGTTGCATGTCTGTCTTGCCTTCAGTTCTTGAGCACAAGGTCCATGCCTTTTTCAATTTATGTACTCTAGTGCCTATTACAATGGAGGGCATACACTGCCTGCTCAATAAATGAGGGATCAAACAGATGGCCCTGATCACGTTAAATAGCAAGATAAATTGTTCACTTTCAGTTATTTTACTCTATGACACACCAATCACAAAATATCAAATCTGGGAATGGTGGTGGTTTAATTTCATGAGACTGCTGAAATAAAATGATTTTACTTTAATTTCATTTTCATTCTTTTATTTATTTAGCTTGGTACTCTAAGCAAACGAAAGAATTTGGGGTCAGGAGAGCTGAGCAGGCCATTAATTCAACAACCACGAAGGCATATGATAGCCCTCAAGGCAGTTCAAGAACTGCTAGTCTCACCAACTGCTTCTGGAAGAGTCTGCCAAGTAGTTATACACTGTGGAAAGTGCAATTGCTCCCCATATGACATCTGTGATTTCAGGTGGGCTAGAGTGTTCCATTGTCCTCAGCTAAGGACAAAAATATTCATTTTACTGTTTTCTTCAATATTTGGGCAGAAAGAACATTATTAAAATCTTTACATTTTTTCTTACTCATAACAACAATCCTGGTTGCATTGCCTTCATGCAAATAATAATCAAGAGAAAATTATAGACGGCATAAGCATCTATCTTTCAGGAGACCAAAGGGCACTGTCTGTGTTTGCATTTCACAGCAAATTTAATCTGTAGTAGAGATATGTAAGCTAATCACACATGCACACACATGTATGTACATACACATGCACACACACACACACAAACTTTTTCATTTGAATTTTACATTATGTTACTAGAATGAAAATTGTTTTCTAAAATTACATGGTAGTAGCACTTACTCAAAATCTTTTATTGGTCCTAAAATTTAAAAGCTGATTAAAGACTAGTATAAAATTATTATTCTTTTTGTTTTAAATATGCAATATTTTGTTTAAAGTATTTTGTATTTTACTCAGTATTTCTAGAACATTGCTGCAAATTTAAATATATAAGCCTAAATTGCATTCCCAACCAATTCAACGTGCTATTGTGAATTGAGCTTTCCAAATAGACTGTTCAGCTATTTACATCTTAGTTTTAAAGAAAAGAGAGCAGAATTATGATGAAAACAGTTACATTGGTATTTAGTTTACCTCTAAAACTAAAATTGCTTTTCATGCTTCTCTTCTCACTCATCAAGCCAGGGACAATGCTCAATTTATAAAAGAAGAGGAGGTTTCATTATATTATTTTATTTTCATTAGGAGGTAATTTACATACAGCAAAATTCACCCTTTTTTAGTGTATAGTTCTATGATATGGACCAATGCATACATTCATGTAACTGCTAATGCAATCAAAATACAGAATAGTTTGGTTTCATCACCTCAAAAAAATTCATCCATGCCCTTTTGAAGTCAAACCCTGTTTTGTATCACTATATTTTACTCTTCAGAATGTAATATGAATAAAGTTGTTTTAGTATGTACTTTTTCCATTCTTCCTTCTTGTACTTAGTATATAGTGAATGCGAGATTCATCCATGGTGTTGAGTGTATCAGAAGTATGTTTCCTCCTGTTATTGACTACTATTCCATTTTACAGATGCAACACAATTTGTTTATTCACTATTTGATGGATATTTAGGCCATTTCCAGTTTGGGGTAGTTTGAATAAAACAACTGTAAAGATTCACATACAGGATATTATGTGAATAAAAGTGTTAATTTCTCTTGGGTAAATACTTAGGACTGAGATTGTTCAGTTGTATTGTTTAACTTAATAAGAAACTGACAAACTGTCTTTCTAGACATGCCTCACCAGGGCCTCTTGCCTGGTCCAGATCTTTCTGGCGAGCACCCAGTGATGGTTTGTGAAGAAGAACCTGTGACTGTGAAGGAAATACCTCTGTGTCTGTGGCTTCCAGGAGTTCCATTCTCTCAAGCTCTTATGCTAGCCTACACTCTACCTTTAGGAATGTATTAAAAATGTAGTTAAATTGTTACTGCTTTTTATGACTCCTGGCCTATTTTCCTCCATGCTCTGTCACAGGTAATCCTGGGTTCATGTCCTATTTCTTCCAGGAAAGAACTATCTTTCTTAAGATTTCAAGTCTACTTTATTGCCATGCAACACTAGCTTTCTTATGGGTTAAAGAAAACATGTGATTTTTTTAGTCTGTTTTTTCTAGTTGTTAGAGTGGAAACAGTGCTCCTTCCAGTTTTCTTGTTCTAAGTGGGAGTTTAGCTAAGCTGAGCTTTTAATGAGACCAAATTATAATTTCTGATGCTCTTAAGCACATTTAAACTGACAATCTTTACGTCAGTGAACTACCCAGTGAAAGTGTACCTTGGTGGAAATGTCTTGGCTAAGCTAAAGGAATGCAAATTCTTTTCTTTAGCTTAGTCATCTTGGAAACCTAAGAGGATGTCCTCTGGAGTTGACTTGAACTTTTACAAAATATAATAATACAATGCATAAAAAAGGATAACTACTATGATCATTGTATATTCACATCATTAAAACAGAACTGCATATAAAAATGGAGACATTTTCATATAATTGACCACTAGGACTTGTTTCAAAGAGCTAGTGAGGAAAGTCCATCCTCACACAGGACTTGTTGCCTCCTTGTCATGTTATCAGTTATGTATCATTACTTGTTTTCTCGTTTCTTTGCATATTGTTTGCTTAGTTCAACATCCAGACTCTGCTGGTGAACTTTTGCATATTACTTAAGACTGAAACTTTCTTTTTAAAATCATGTCCCTTCCCTCAATGGAAGCAGTTATTTCCTTGCTTTTAATTGTAATCCATTTTGTACAAATATGTTATAGTGTAGTGGCAGATATCATTTGTTACCTAGGCTTTGTTTCTCTCTGCACTTCATTTTTAATCACAGAACTAGTTTTATTCAGGGTTTAATTTTCTTCAAGTGTTCCTATTTATCACTTCTTAGATAAATTCCAACCTTTTAAATTGGGATTATGAGAGATTCCACGATCTAATTCCATCTAAACTCTCCGGCTTCATCCCGTCACTCCCTCATTCAAGCAACAAAATGCTTATGGTGCCCTTCACAAACCATGGTATTTCTCTCGTCCATGCCTTGCCTCAGAATGCCCACTTTTTCTGTAGTCTTTTCCTTCCTCACTAACGTACTTTAAATGTTGGATCTGAAGGCACTTATTCCAACAGACCTTACCTGATTCTCTATGGTTTGTTATGTTTACCCAGAATATGTCCTCTTTATCATCCCTGTCATAACATATTTTGTGGAGTAATCATCTATTCATTTTTTCCACCTCTGTCCTTGTATTCTGGGCTTCTTGAATGCTAAGATTGTTTCATTCAGCATTATTTCCTTAGCACAATGCTTGACACATTCAATAAATGTTTGTATGATGTTTCACTTAGAGGACTGTGTTTTGCTTGAATGAAATTCAGTGAATTAAGAGTTTAAAAATATAAGCCACAGACTGGGAAAAAATAATTGCAAAAGACAAATCTGGTAAAGGACTATTATCCAAAATATACAAAAATCTCTTAAAAGAATAATAAAAGAAAAACAAACAACCCAGTTTAAAAAAATGGACAAAACAACTTAACAAACAACTCAGCCAAAAAAAAAAAGATATATAAGGCAAGCAAGAATATGAACAGATGCTCAGCATCATATATTATTGAGGAATCAAAAATTAAAGCAATGAGATACTACTGTAAACGTATTTGAGTGGCTTAAATCCAAAACACTGACAACAGTAAATGTTAAAGAGGATATAAAACAATGCAACTCTCATCCATTGCAGGAAGGAATGGTATATATAACCACTTTGGAAGACAGTTTAGCAGTTTTTTACAAAGTTAAATGTACTCTTATATAATCCAACAATCATATCTTTTGGTATTTACCCAAATGTGTTGTAAATGTATGCCCACAAAAAACCTGTACATGAACATTAATAGCAGCTTTATTTATTCATAATTGCCCCAAATTGGAAACAACTAAAATGTCCTTCCATAAGTGAGTGGATAAACAAACTGTGTTATATTCATATAATATAATATTATACAGTGTTTAAAAGAAATGAACTGCCAAACCACAGAAAGACACAGAGGAAACTTAATGCATATTGCCAAATAAAAAAAAAAAAAAAAAAAAAAGAAAACAGTCTGAAGAGGCTACATAGGGTTTGAATCCAACTATGTGACATTCTGGAAAAGGCAAAACTATAGAAACAGTGGGAAAAGTGGTTGGGAGGGAAAAAGGGAGAAGGGAGAGGTGAATAGATTGAGTACAGAGGACTTCTAAAGCAGTTAAACTATTCTGTATGACAATATAATGGTGAATACATGCTATATATTTTTCAAAACCCATATGATGTACACCCTAACCCTAACCCTAATGTAAACTATGGACCTCAGTTAATAACAATGTACCAATATCAATTAATCGATTAAAACACATGTACTACACTAATGAAAGATATTAATAACAGTGGAAACTGTGGAAGGTATATAAGAACTTTGTACTTTCTGCTTAATTTTTCTATAACTCTAAATCTGCTCTAAAATAAAGTGTATTAATTTTTTAATTTAATGCACAGCAATTTATAGGATATTACGTATCTTCTCCTTGAGGACTGTGAAAATAACTTAGAAAAATGTTTGAAGAAAAATATCTAATATATCCTAGAGAGAGGTGGATACCTTGGGACTGGCTGCAGCGCTGATTTGTGAATGCTGGAGTTAGCCATGGTTCATGAAAGAAGAAAAGATCATGGTTAAACCTACATATGGTGCCAAGACAAAGTCCTGCTTTTGGTAAAATTTGATTCTCCATGCCCATTAGTCAAAATGGGAAGGATGACGAGACAGAAAACCAAACAACTGGCTCACTGGCTTCCTCAAGACTTTACAGACATAAACTTTCCTTATTCAATTCCTGTTGAACTCTAAAAATAGCCTTGGGACATATGTAGGACAGATATTATTAATACCATTTTATAGATGAAGAAGCTAAGGCTCAGAAAAGTTGAAGTTCCACTTTAAATAGGTATCTAATGAAAAATGATGGTGAAATTATGTAAGAAGCTATTTCTCAAGAGATTATCAACCAAAAATATAACAAAATATCAGGTCTAAAGAGATGAATCAAATACTTCAAAAAAAAAAAAAAAAACTTCAGAAATTCCAGAAGAAAAAGCAAATGACTATATAGGATAAGTGAGAAGAGTATAGCCCTTTCACTCAATGATTAATGGAGGCAAAACAAAAATAAAGAATTGATTAATTAATTAATTAATTAATTTAAAAAATAGGTATCTAGTTTCCTTGTCCCCAACTGACTCATTTCTGCTCTCTTGTTAATATTGTACATGTATATCTACTTATCTCTGTCTCTCTTTTTCTCTCTACATGATACCTCTGGCAAAACTGCTACTTAAAATAAACTTAAAATATTATAAAAATTATATTTCACTATTTAAAAAGAGGTCATAAGCTTTAGTACTTTTGCCTTGGGTTTGGTGTCATAATTTATCTTCCCATCTACATTTTGATACAATATACAATGAGAGCTCAACTTTTCAAGCTCATCTTTTCAAGAGGACTTTTTCTTATTACTCTTTCTTTTATTTTCTTCTCTTACTTATTTATCGAAACTATTGTATTGCATTTTCAAGTATGCTTGACTTACGTATACTTGGGGATATTTGATTATGTAAGTTCTTTGTCCATTTAGATTTCTTTTATGTTTGAAGGAATTTCATAAAATTCTAAATTAAACACAATTTGGTAATGAGTGGAGGCAAGTAATTCAGATTATATTGACTCATGTTAGAATTAATATTTGACTTTGCTGCATAGAGAACAATGAGGCGTTTGCCTAAGGCAGATTTCTGTGCTATCAACATAGGGGTATGGGAATCATTAAGCGAGAGTCTGGAAACTAAACTAAAACTGGCATGGGTAAATGCCTTATATGTACAGCAGCAGTGTTTAAAATTTTGTAAACAATTGGAGAATTCTGCTAACTCAAACATTTTATTTTTCCAAATGTTTCCTTCAGAGAAATTTGAAATCAAGTTCACTTGATAAATGTATTTTTACAATGTATTTGTAAGGGCAGCTGTTTTAAACTCAAACTGCTTATGTAGACAAACCATTCATATTTGTAATGTAAGCTTTAATTATAGGTTGAGCTAAACTGTAAGATCTATACAGAATATAAAATTACTCTAATGTGATTACTATTTTTGTGTTGATTGTTAATTAAAATTATTTCACAGTAGAGATTTGTTACATTTAACAGAACTGAAATTAGAGTATATCAATTAAGTATATTACCCAGTAATTACATGGAACTGAAAATTGAATTACTATGTTTATTGCTGTAGGGATATACTTTGTGAAAACCAAGGTAACATTCTACCTTGAAAGTATAGCAATGCACAGCATGAACCTTTGTTGTGTATGGTCTAGAAATTATATCTCATTACTTATAGTTTTGTATGCCTCTATAGCTATCCATGATGGCTCTCTTGTGTATTTCATTATGACTTAAATTAACTAGTACACATTTTTACAACCATCACTAAAATAATGAAAATCTAAAGCTCCACTAGGCTAACTCTCCATCCTCTTATCTCTCCTTGTATTGACTCCTTTCTGTGACCCACAATCTTGGTATAGAATAAAGCAGGAGTCCTAGACACTCCTGACTTAGCTCTACCACCTAGATTGACTGGCAAGTCATAATCTCCAAGAGCAAAATTTCCCCATTATTCCTTCTTTCACTTGTCCATTTGACAAATATTAACTGAGCACCTATTATGTGAGACACTGATATGAACACTGGGGATAAACCAGTATTCAAAGCCGATTGCTATGGTAGTTCTATTTTTCGTTTTTTAAGGAACCTCCATACTGTTCTCTACAGTGGCTGTATCAATTTACATTCCCACCAACAGTGCAGGAGGGTTCCCTTTTCACCACACTCTTTCCAGCATTTATTGTTTCTAGCTTTTTTGGTAACGGCTATTCTGACTGGAGTGAGGTGATACCTCAGTGTAGTTTTGATTTGCATTTCTCTAATAATTAGTGATGTTGAGCATCTTTTCATGTGCCTCTTGGACATCTGTATGTCTCCTTGGTGAAATGAGAGTAGCATCGACATATATACACTACCGAAAATAGTTGACTGGTGGGAAGCAACAGCTTAGCACAGGGAGATCAGCTCGGTGCTTTGCAATGACCTAGAGGGGTGGGATAGAAATAATGGAAGGGAGGGGCAAGAGGGAGGGGATATGGGGACATGTGTATGTATATGGCTGATTCGCTTTTTTGTGCAACAGAAACTAACACAATATTGTGAAGCAATTATACTCCAATAGAGATCTATTAAAAAAAATTGAATCTCTGCCCTCATGGAGCTTTCATATTAGTTGGAGGAAGATGGAAAGAAATAGGCAAAAAAATTAAATTATGTCATGCAGTGATAAGTGTTTGAAAAGAAATACAGGAAGGTAATAAAGTTAGCTTGCTCAAGGAAGACATATCTGAGGGAATGACATTTGGTTAAAGAAAAAGAGTGGGAAACTGTTGTGTAGCTTTCCAGTAAGTGTGCAGAAATCAGGGAGCAGCATGAACAATGATCTTAAAGAGAAAGAGTGTTCCTGGTAAACAAGAAGAAGAGCAAGAAAACCCATGGACCTAGAGTAGAGTAAATGATGGGGTCTGTGGCAGGAGATAATTACTGAGCATAAGAGAGATGATAGATCATTAGGGCCTTGTTGACAATAGTCAAAATGCTGGGTATTTGGATAAAATTGTGAAAATCCACTAAAAGTCTTTATTATGTCTTTATCACTAGAAGTGTCTTCTGGAAGGATCCCTATTTGCTCACATTAAAGTGGTTTATGACTAACACAGAAATGAAAGTTGGGGAATGCTTAGTTGTTAAGGATTTAGCCATATAGAGTAGTGTGCATATATAGGTAACTGAGCCAGAAAAAACAGTATTCTTCAAAAGAATATATAAAACAAAAAAGTGCATGGCTGAAGAGCACAGGAATTAAAAAAAAAAAAAATCTGGATTACAGCAACCATTAAGAGCTAGAGAATTGGATTAATTGGGACAGCAATTGCTACTCAGTTAAGTAAATGAAAGCACAGTTCTGGAGTAGGACCACTGCAGAAAATGGGCCAGAAAAAGGCAGTTTTATTGATTAGTCTTTATGGTTGGAAACTTCAAAAGATGATTATGGTAAATAGAATGCAATTCTATTTTATCTTTCCATCTTTAAAATAGAAATTCAGTCTAGTTAAAATATTCCAAAACTAGAGTTTTATTGGGCCCTGGAAACCAGTTGATCCACTGATCCTTGGCCTTGACAGTATATTAAATTCATCTAGGAAGATTAAAAAAAAAATACTGATGGCTGCCCAATCCTACATCTATTAAATCAGAATCTCTGGGATGTAGGGTCTTGACGTTTTTACATTTGATTACATTCCTGTTTGACACTATTGTGCAGGCATATTTTATAATCACTGATCTATTTCTTAACCACCTCTTCCAGCTCCATATTCCAAGGATTCTCATGGAAGTGATCATAAATGATTATTTTTCATTCCATGTTGTACTGAATCAACATTTACCTCTGTCCTTTGGTCATTTTTCTCTCTTATGGGATTACATAGAACAGTATGCTCCATCTTCCATATGACAAGCCTCAGATATTAGAGACTCTCCCAAACCTCCTCTTCTCCAAGTGTCATATTATTTCTTTTAATATGTTTTAAATTGAAGTATAGATGATTTATACTTATACATTTATATTACAATGTTGTATCAATTTCTGGTATACAACAAAGTGATTAGGATATATTTTTAATATTCTTTTTCATATACTTTTCCATTGTAGTTTTTTACAAGATATTGAATATAGTTCCCTGTGCTATATAGTAGGAACTTGTCATTTATCTATTTTGTATATAGCAGTTTGTATCTGCTAATCCCAGACCCCTAATGTACCCCCTCATTTCCCCTTTGGTAACCATAAGTTTGATTTCTATGTCTGTCAGTCTGTATCTGTTTTATAAATAACTTCATTTGTATCATATTTTAAATTCCACAAACAAGTAATATCATATATTTGTCTTTGTCTGACTTGCTTCACTTAGTATGAGAATCTCTAAGTCCATCCATGTTGCTGCAAATGACATCATTTTATTCTTTTTATGACTGAGTAGTATTCCATTATGTGTATATACAAATATATATATATATAGATATAGATATAGATATAGATATAGATATCACATCTTATTTATCCATTAATGTTTTGATGGACATTTAGGTTGCTTCCATGCCCTGGCTATTGTTAATAGTGCTGCTATAAACAAAGGGGTGGATGTATAATTTTGAATTAGAATTTTCTCTGGATATAGGCCCAGGAGTGGGATTTCTGAATCATATGGCAACTCTATTTTTAGTTTTTTAAGGAACCTCCATACTGCTTTCCATAGTAGCTGCACAAATTTACATTTCCACCAACAGAATAGAAGAGTTCACTTTCCTTTTCACCCTATCAAGAATTTATTATTTGTAGATGTTTTAATGATGGCCATTCTGACTGCTGTGAGGTGATACTTCATTGTAGTTTTAATTTGCATTTCTCTAAGAATTAGTGATGTTGGGCATCTATTCATGTATCTGTTGGCCATCTTTATGTCTTCTAAAGAGAAATGTCTATTTAGGTCTTCTGCCTATTTTTTCATTGGGTTGTTTTTTTGTTATGAAGTTGTATGAGCTGTTTTTATATTTTGGAACTTAATTCCTTGTTGATTGCATCTGTTGTAAATATTTTCTCCCATTCTGTAGTTTGTCTTTTTGTTGTTTATGGTTTCCTTTGCTGTACAAAAGCTTATGAGTTTGATTAGGACCCATTTGTTTATCTTTGCTTTTATTTCTATTACTTTGGGAGACTAACTTAAGAAAACATTGTGATGGTTTTTGCCAGAGAATGTTTTGCCTATGTTCCCTTCTAAGAGTTTTATGATGTCATGATACATATTTAAGTTTTTAAGCCATTTTGAATTTATTTGTGTGTTTGGTGTAAGGCAATGTTCTAACTATATCGATTTACATGCAGCTGTCTAACTTTCCCAACACCAACAGCTGAAGAGGCTATCTTTTCTCCATTGTATGTTTTTGCCTCCTTTGTTGTAGATTAATTGGCCAGAGGTTCATGGGTTTATTTTGGGGCTGTCTATTCTGTTCCATTGATTCATGTCTGTTTTTGTGTCAATACCACACTCTTTTGATTACTGTAGCTTTGTAATATTGTCTGAAGTCTGGGAGACTTATGCCTCCACCTTTGTTTTTTTTCCCTCAGGATTGCTTTGGCAATTCTGGATCTTTTATGGTTCTATATAAATTTTAGGATTATTTGTTCTAATTCTGTGAAAAATGTCATGGTAATTTGATAGAGGTCACATTAAATCTGTAGATTGCCTTGGGGAGTATGGCCATTTTAACAGTATTAATTCTTCCAATCCAAGATCATGGAATATCTTTTCATTTCTTTGAATCATCTTCAATTTCCATTATCAATGTTTTATAGTTCTCAGTGCATAAGTCTTTCATCTCTTTGATCAGGTTTATTCCTAAGTATTTTATTTTGTGGATGCAATTTTTAAAGGGATTCTTTTAAAATTTCCCTTTCTAATATTTCATTGCTAGTGTAAAGAAATGCAACAGATTTCTGTTTGATAATCTTCTATCCTGCTACATTGCTGAATTCATTTATCAGTTCTATTAGGTTTTGTGTGGAATATTTAGGGTTTTCTATATATAGTAACATGTCACCTGCATATAATGACAATTTTACCCCTTCTCTTTCAGTTTGGATATCTTTTATTTCTTTTTCTTCTCTGATTGCTATGGCTAGGACTTCCAATACTGTATTGAATAGAAGTGGTGAAACTGGACATCCTTGTCTTCTAGATTTTAATGAGAAAACTTTTAACTTTTCACCATTGAGTAATTAGGTTGGCTGTGGGTTTGTCATGAATAGCTTTTATGATGTTGAGATATGTTCCCTCTATACCAACTTTGGTAAGAGTTTTTATCATGAATGGATGTTGAATTTTATTAAATGATATTTTTTTGCATTTTTTGAGAGGATCATGTGGTTTTTGTCTTTTCTTTTGTTGATGTGGTACATCACATTGATTGACTTGCAATGTTGAACCATCCCTGGGATGGTCTCACCGTGGGAGAAATCCAACTTGATCATTGTGTAGGGTCTTTTTTAATGTTTTGTTGGATTCAGTTTGCTAATACTTTGTTGAGAATTTTGCCTCTATATTCATCAAAGATATTGGCCTGTATTTTTTTTTTCTTGTAGTGTCTTTGTCTGGTTTTGGTGCCAAAATGATGGTGGCTTCCTTTTGCTAATTTTAGGTTTTGTTTCCATTTTTCTAATACTTTCAGGTGGTAGTTTAAGTTGTTTATTTGAGATTGTTCTTGTTTTTGAGGAAACCTGTATCACTATGAAATTCCCTCTTAAGACTGCTTTAGCAGCATCCCATAGATTTTGTATGATTGTATTTTCAATGTCTTTTGTCTCAAGGTATTTTTCTTTTCTTTTTTTTTTTTTTTTTTTTTGTGGTATGTGGGCCTCTCAATGTTGTGACCTCTCCCGTTGTGGAGCACAGGCTCCAGACATGCAGAATCAGTGGCCATGGCTCATGGGCCCAGCCGCTCCGCAGCATGTGGGATCCTCCTGGACTGGGGCACAAACCTGTGTCCCCTGCATCAGCAGTCAGACTCTCAACCACTGTGCCACCAGGGAAGCCCTCAATGTATTTTTTAATATTCTTTTTGATGTCATCATTGACCCATTGGGGTTTTAGTAGCATGTTGTTTAGTCTCTATATAATCATTTTTTCCTTATTTCTCTTTCTGTGGTTGATTTCTCGTTTCATGCTGTTGTGGTCAGAAAAGATGCTTGAAGTAATTTCTATCCTCTTAAATTTGTTGAGGTTTGTTTTTTGTCCTAGTCTGTGGTCTATACTAGAGAATGTTCCATGTGCAGTGGAAAAGAAAGTGTATTCTTTTTTTTTTTTTTTTTTGGAATGTAATGTCCTGAATATATCAATCAGGTGTAACTATTATATTGTGTCATTTAGCATCTCTGTTGACATTGATTTTCTGCCTGGAAGATCTGTCCATTGATTTCAGTAGGGTGTTAAAGTCTCCTACTATTATTGTATACCTGTCAATTCCTCCTTTTATGTCTATTAGTATTTGTTTTATATATTTTGGTGCTCCTGTATTGGGTGCCTATATGTTAACAAGTTTAGTATCATCTTATACTGATATATTTCTCATTATATAGTGTCCTTTATCTTTCTTTAATGCCTTTGATTTAAAGTCTATTTTCTCTGATATGAGTATTACTACCCCCGCTTTCTTGTCATTTCCATTTGCTTGAATATATTTTTCATCCCCTCTCTTTCAGTCTAAATATGTCTTTTGCCCTGAAGTGAATCTCATATTGGAAGCATATTTTAGGTTATTGTTTGCTTTATCCATTCTGCCACTCTATATCTTCTCTTAAATTATTTTATTGGAGTATAACTGCTTTGCAATGTTGTGTTAGTTTTTGCTGTACAAAGAAGTGAATCAGCTATATGTATACATATATCTCCTACCTCTTGGACCTCCCTCCCATCCCCCCATCACACCTGTCTAGGTCATCACAGAGCACTGAGCTGAGCTCTCTGTGCTTGCTCAGAGCATTTAGTCCATTGTCCTTCAAGGTAATTATTGATAGATATGTATTTATTGTTATTTTAGACCTTGTTTTCCAGTTGATTTTTATTTTTTCTTTGTTCTTTTCTTTTTTTATTTTCCTTTTGTGTTTTCTTTTGTATTATGGTTATGGTTTTCTTTTGTATTATGATTGAGTTACTTTCTTTTTGGGTTTTGTGAATCTATTATATATATTTGATTTGTGATTACCCTGTTTTTCAAGTATGTTAACCTGTTACTATATCCACTTGTTTTAGATTTGTAGTCAGTCATATAGGTTTAAACACATTCTAAGGAAAAAAAATCTCCATTTTTCTCACTCTTTTCCTCCACATTTTATGAGTTTGATGTCCTCTTTTACATCTTCATGTTTATCCCTTTGCTGTTAATTGTAGCTATCATCTGTTTAGCAATTTTTATTTGATTTTTAAAAAATCTATGTATGGGCTTATTTAGTAATTTACTTTCGAAATGTGGTTTTCTCTTTCCTGTATATTCTTGCTTCTTTTCTCTTTAGAGAAGGTCTTTCAATATTTCCTTTAGGGTAGATTTAAGATAGCTGTATTTTTAAAATTTTTGCTTGTCTGATAATTTCTTTATCTCTGTTTCTATTCTAAATTATAATCTTGCTGGGTAGAATTTCCTAGGTTGCAGGTTTTTCACTTTTATGAGTTTGAATAGATCTTGGCACTGTCTCTGTCCTACAACATTTCTGTAGAGAAATCAGATGATTGCCTTATGGGTGTTCCCTTTGTAACTAGCTCTCTATCTCTTGCTGCCTTTAGAATCATTTTGTTCTTTAATTTTAGTCATTTTAATTGTAATGTTTTTTATAGGTTTATTTGTGTTCATCTTGTTTGAGACCTCTGTCTTTTCTGTACCTGTATATCTGTTTTCTTCTTTAGGTTTGGGAATTTTCAGCCATAATTTCTTCAAATATATATTTCAAACCCCTTTTATATTTCTTCTCCTTCTGGCATCCATATTATGCATAGATTGGCATACTTTATATAATCTCATAGGTTTTTATATTGTTTTCTTTTTTTTTTTTTTTTAATTTGGCTTTCTCGCTGCTGTTCTGATTGGGTGATTACCATTATTCTCTCTTCCAGATCACTTATTTGTTCTGCATTATTTAGCTTGCTATTTATTGCCTTTAGCTTGGCTTTCATCTCAGCAAATGCATTTCCTAATTTTAACTAGCTCCTCTATATGTTCCTTGTTACAGTGACATGCATTTCTAGAAATAGCCTTTCTTAATTTCCTCAGTATTTTTATTACCTCCTTTTTGAACTCCGGGTCTGGTAGGCCAGAGAGGTCTGTTTCATTGTTTGTTCTTTCAGGGAATTTCTCTTGTTCTCTTAACTGGGTGTGGCTCTTCTGCTTCTTCCTTTTACTTATATTTCTCTGACTCTATGAATTTAGGAGAACCAGTTATCTATTGTGTTCCTGAGGGCTGTTTTTATGTGGGAGCATCCCTGAGTAGCATGTGTGACTCGAGTTTTTTAGTGCAACGACTACGTTTTTATGGATGCCTGCCATGTCTTTACTCAATGTGTACTGGCTATTATCCCATTGATAGGGGTCTGATTGGTGTTGTGGTTACAAAACCCTGTGCTGGATGTTGAGCAGGGTCTCCTCTTTTCTCTGTGGTTGTCACAGCCCTGCACATACTGGCTGTTGCTTGTCTCAGGCTGGGGAGTGCAGCAAGGTGGCCAGGACCATCTGTGCTAGTCTCTCTATGTTCTGCCTGCTGCAAGCTGGCTTCTACACCCTTCTCAATGTCTCTGAAACTGTTTATCTTTCCCAGATGATCTGCCAAATGGTGAATGGGGATCCCAGGATGAAGGAACCTTTCTTCTTTCACAGTTCTCTCCCAGGGGGGCAGATCCCATATCAATTTTTTTTTTTTTTTAATCTTATCCGGTTATCCTGTTATGTGGTGATCTTTCTTGCAACTTTGGTTGTATTTCTTCCACCTGTATTCGGTAGGTATTCTGGGAGAATTGTTCCACATTTATATGTATTTTTGATGTAATAGTGAGAGTAGGTGAGCTCCATGTCCTTCTATTCTGCCATTTGTGTCTGTCCCAAGTATACTATTCTTTCGTACTACAATTATTTTTTCTAAGGCATTGTTTAGAGATGTCTTGCTTGCCTCTTCCTTACCTCATTCCTAATTGTCAATATCTGCTGATGAAAATATTCTTCTGTTAGAGTAACTAAAGCATGCATTAGTTTATTTTCACAGTCACATCAAGATGTCTTCTTATATTTAGTTTGTAGTCAACTTAAAATTCCACCCATATTTTTCCTCATAAGAGCAGTTGTTAATCCAAATTTCCCCTACACTATCTTAGGCAAGTTTAAGTCATACATCTGAATGAACTTTTTGTTCATTCAGTTTGAACTGAACTGCTGGGATCCTAGACACAAGTGAATTTCATATTCATTCCCATGCTCTTTTCCATGACCCTGAGAAATGACCCTGGATACATATGGAAAAATTAAGGGCAAAGTGTGGGCGAGCAGAAATAACTTACCATGGGGTGCAGAAGCTGAAAATGGTGTGAGGATCTTAAAGTATCATTTTAGGGCGGATGAATTACTTTTCCCCAATTACTATTTCTGTATATTTCCAGTTACAGTGGGCTACAAGAGGTATTATTGGGAGATTTGGGGAGGGGGAGGGAATTAGCCATGTTGTAGTTTATGAACATTGTTGTTAATAGACTAATTCACCTTTACAGAATGATACTTCTTTACCCTTCCCTGAATCTCCATACCATCAAATTCGGAAACAACAAAACTTGACAGGGTTTGGGCTTAGAGGTTCCAGATTGTGTCTTGATCTTCTCACATTATATTCATTTTCTCTTCCCAATTACCTGCCCTGTGGATTTCAAGTTCCAGTATTAGATTAAAAGACCTACAGGAACTGCTTAACCATCTCTCACAATTGATTAAGGTCAAATTTCAGTAATAAATCCATATGTATATTCTAGTGATTTACTTCTCTTATTAAATTCTGATTGATATAGAAGGGATTAGTCTGTGCTGCAGGAAAGGTATGTAGCTTCACTCCCCGTGCACAGTTTATTATCTCATATGGAGCAAAAATGTTTAGGCATTTGGGGAAAGACTGCAAATTATGTCACCTCCAAGGAATAGTTAAATAGATGTTGTTGCTGGGCGAAGAGTAGGTGAAAGAATACCCTTAGACAATGTCCACCACAGATATAAAGCAATATCTGTCTGCCTTGGAGAAGAGTGGCAGGAATGCTATTCTCACCTCTAAGATCCAGACACACTAGGCTTATTATATAAGACTGAAGTTGGACAATAATAACAGAGAACTCTCCCTTGCCATCCTCTCACAACCAACCTAGTAAGCCCTTGTTAAATAGTCAGTGGATTCTACTGATCTTGTAGGGTTAGAACATGGAGAGGGAACCTCATGTAGCAAAGATGTTCATTATTGAATGAAATCTGAATGTGGGACACAAATACTGAGAAAAGCCCTTCACCACTAGGTTCCCAGTACATGAAATTCACTGGAGGAATTTGAAGCCTACATTACAGTGAAAGTAGCCAGAGCAACCACACACAAAAACTCAGTTCAAATCCTGACAAAACTGACTCAACATTGCATACTAACTTCATGATAGAATAGTATTTGCAGGTGTTAATATCACTTGCCTCAGTCTCTAATATTATTCTTATGATGTCACTTATGTGACCAAAATTTACAAGATTCACAATAAAAAAAGAAAAAAAAAAAACCCACACATTTTTCAGAGACAAAAGGAATTCAAATAATTCAGGGAAGATAAAATGGTGGAACTATCAACCCAGGACTTTGAATGTTCTATGGTTAATATATTAAGGTATTTAGTCGAAAGATAGACAGCAGGCATGACTAGATTAAAATTTTTTACATAGTTACAGAAACCATAAAAAAGGGTCAAGTTAAAATATAAGAAATAAAAAGAACTTACTGATGAAAAAGTCCTTTGAGAAGCTTATTATTAGATCCAAGGAAGCTGAAGAAAGAATCAGTGAACTTGAAGAACTATACAAAAAATAAATTAGAAATACAAAAAGAAAAAAACTCAATAAAACAGAGCAAAGTTTACAGAGCTGTAGAACAATACTGTGAAGGAAATCAGAGGAAAATGCTACCATTTAAAAAACACACACCAGGATTACAGTAGATTATTTGTCAGAAACTATGTAAGGGAGGGAGAGAAGATGGCAGAAGAGTAAGATGTGGAGATCACCTTCCTCCTCACAGATACATCAGAAATACATCCACACGTGGAAATGCTCCTATAAAACATCCATTGAATGCTGGCAGAAGACCTCAGACCTCCCAAAAGGCAAGAAACACCCCACGTACCTGCATAGGGCAAAAGAAAGAAGAATAAACAGAGACAAAAGTATAGGGATGGGACCTGTACCAGTGGGAGGGAGCTATGAGCAGGAAAGTTTCCCACACACTAGAAGCTCCTTCATGGGCAGAGACTGTGGGTGGAAGAAAGGGGAGCTTCAGAGCCACAGAAGAGAGTGCAGCAACAAGGTGCAGAGGGCAAAGAGGAGAGATTCCTGTACAGAGAATCGGTGCCTACTGGCACTCACCAGCCCGAGAGGCTTGGCTGTTCACCCACCAGGGTGGGCGGGGGCTGGGAGCTGAGCTTCGAGCTTCAGTCGGATCCCAGGGAGAGATCTGGAGTTGGCAGCGTGAAAGCAGCCTGAAGGGGTTAGTGCACCATGGCTAGCCGGGAGGGAGTCTGGGAGAAGTCTGGAGCTGCTGAAGAGGCAAGAGACCTTTTCTTCCCAGAAACCTACTAGAACTAATCAATGAATTTGGTAAAGTAGCAGGATACAAAATTAATGCACAGAAATCTCTGGCATTCTTATACACTAATGATGAAAAATCTGAGAATGAAATTAAGAAAACACTGCCATTTACCATTGCAACAAAAAGAATAAAATATCTAGGAATAAACCTACCTAAGGAGACAAAAGACTTGTATGCAGAAAACTATAAGACACTGATGAAAGAAATTAAAGATGATACAAATAGGTGGAGAAATATACCATGTTCTTGGATTGGAATAATCAAAATTGTGAAAATGACTTTATTACCCAAAGCCATCTACAGATTCAATGCAATACCCATCACATTACCACTGGCATTTTTTCACAGAAGTAGAACAAAAAATTTCACAATTTGTATGGAAACACAAAAGATCCCAAATAGCCAAAGCAATCTTGAGAACGAAAAATGGAGCTGGAGGAATCAGGCTCCCTGACTTCAGACTATACTACAAGGCTAAAGTAATCAAGACAGTATGGTACTGGCACAAAAACAGAAATATTGATCAGTGGAATAGGATAGAAAGCCCAGCGATAAACCCACACACATATGGTCACCTTATCTTTGATAAAGGAGGGAAGGAAACACAGTGGAGAGAAGACAGCCTCTTCAATAAGTGGTGCTAGGAAAACTGGACAGCTACCTGTAAAACTTTGAAATTAGAACACTCCCTAACACCTCACACAAAAATAAACTCAAAATGGGTTAATGACCTAAATGTAAGGCCAGACACTATCAAACTCTTAGAGGAAAACATAGGCAGAACACTCTATGACATCAATCACAGCAAGATCCTTTTTGACCCATCTCCTAGAGAAATGGAAATAAAAACAAAAATAAACAACTGGGATCTAATGAAACTTAAAAGCTTTTGCACAGCAAAGGATACCATAAACAAGACCAAAAGACAACCCTCAGAATGGGAGAAAATATTTGCAAATGAAACAACTGACAAAAGGCAGCTCAATCACAAAAAACAAACAACCCAATCCAAAAATCGGCAGAAGAACTAAATAGATATTTCCCCAAAGAAGATATATAGATTGCCAACACACACATGAAATATTGCTCAACATCATTCATCATTAGAGAAATGCAAATCAAAACTACAATGAGATATCATCTCACACTGGTCAGATTGTCCATCATCAAAATTCTAGAAACAATAAATGCTGGAGAGGGTGTGGAGAAAACGGAACCCTCTTGCACTGTTGGTGGGAATGTAAATTGATACAGCCACTATGGAGAACAGTATGGAGGTTCCTTAAAAAACTACAAATAGAACTACCATATGACCCTGCAATCCCACTACTAGCCATATACCCTGAGAACACCATAATTCAAAAAGAGTCATGTACCAAAATATTTATTGCAGCTCTATTTATGATAGCAGGGACATGGAAGCAAACTAAGTGTCCATCAACAGATGAATGGATAAAGAAGATGGGACACATATATACAATGGAATATTACTCAGCCATAAAAAGAAATGAAACTGAGTTATTTGTAATGAGGTGGATAGACCTGGAGTGTGTCATACAGAGTGAAGTATGTCAGAAGGAGAAAAACAAATACCATATGCTAACACATATATATGGAATCTAAGAAAAAAAAAATGTTGTGAAGATATTAGTGATAGGACGGGAATAAAACACAGACCTACTAGAGCATGGAATTGAGGATATGGGGAGGGGGAAGGGTAAGCTGTGACAAAGTGAGAGAGTGGCAGGGACATATACATGCTACCAAATGTAAATTAGATAGCTAGTGGGAAGCTGCTGCATAGCACAGGGAGTTCTCCTCTGTGCTTTGTGACCACCTAGAGGGGTGGGATAGGGAGGGTGAGAGGGAGGGTGACACAAGAGGGAAGAGATATGGGAACATATGTATATGTATAACTGATTCACTTTGTTGTAAAGGAGAAACTAACACACTATTGTAAAACAGTTATATGCAAATAAAGATGTTAAAAAAAACAGATGAATAGATAAAGAAGATGTGGCACATATATACAATGGAATATTACTCACCCATTAAAAGAAATGTTACTGAGTTATTTGTAATGAGGTGGATAGACCTGGAGTCTGTCATACAGAATGAAGTAAGTCAGAAGGAGAAAAACAAATACTGTATGCTAACAGATATATATGGAATCTTAGAAAAAGACATGTCATGAAGAGATTAGCGGTAGGATGGGAAAAAAACACAGATCTACTAGAGCATGGACTTGAGGATATGGGGAGGGTTAAGAGGAAGCTGTGATGATGTGAGAGAGGGGCATGGACATATATACACTCCCAAATGTAAAATAGATAACTAGTGGGAAGCAGCCTCATAGCACAGGGAGATCAGCTCTGTGCTTTGTGACCTCCTAGAGGGGCGGGATAAGGAGGGTGGAAGGGAGGGAGACACAAGAGGGAAAATATATGGGAACATATGTATATATATAACTGATTCACTTTGTTGTAAAGCAGAAACTAGTAAACCACTTTAAAACAGTTATACTCCAATAAAGATGCTAAGAAAAAAAAAAAGAAACTATGTAAGACAGAAGACAATGAAGTAGCACCTTTAAACTGTTGGAAAAAAATAAAAGAAATAAGCTGACAAACAAACAAAAACTGATAACCCAGAATTCTATGCTAATGAAAATGTCTTTGAAAACTTAAGGTGGTATAAATATTTGTCCAGACAATGAAAACTAAGAAAATTCATTGTGCTACAAGAAATATTCAAGGAAGAAGTTCTTCAAACAGAAGGAATATAAAACCAGGGAGAAACATGAAACCACACAAATAATAACTTCAGAAATGGTAAATATGAATATATATATGAAAGATATTATTTTTTAAAATCACTTGAGAGGACCACTCAGTGTTTAAAAAATGGTAATAATGTACCTTCGAGTTTATAAACTATTAAAAAGTAAAATGTGTGACAAAAATAGCACACAGAATGGGAGGGATGACTTGGCAGTATGTTTATATATGGCTTTTTAACTGCATAATGGTATTCTATCATTTGAAAACAAACTTTTGATAAGTTACATGTGTATATTAGACACCATAAAGAAATCACTAAATTAAAGAAATTTTTAAAATGTGGTATAATAGGGCTTCCGTGGTGGCACAGTGGTTGAGAGTCCACCTGCCGATGCAGGGGACATGGGTTCATGCCCTGGTCTGGCAGGATCCCACATGCCATGGAGCAGCTAGGCCTGTGAGCCATGGTCCTGAGCCTGCACGTCTGGAGCCTGTGCTCTGCAACGGGAGACACCACAACAGTGAGAGGCCCGCGTACCGCAAAAAAAAAAAAAAAAAAAAAAAAAAAAAGTGGTATAATAAATAAGCCAAAGGTATAAATAATATAGAATCATGGATAACAATCCAACTAACTCTTTTAATCCCAAATAATATAAAAACTGAGGAAAAAAAAAAAAGAGCTGGAGTGTCAGTGGCAACATGGTGGAGTAGAAAGAATCTGAGCTCACCTCCTCTCACAGGCACACCAAAATCACAATGATTGATGACAAAGGTCAGAACCTACCAGAACATATCTTCTACAACTAAAGATATAAAGAAGGAACCACAACAAGAAAAGTTGGAGGGAAATAGTCACAATATATTCAAGTCCTATAACTTGGGTGGGTGAACAAAAAGCAGGAGAATAATTACTTTTTTTATTGAAGTATAGTCAATGTATAATATAATATAAAGTATAGATGTAAAATATAGTGATTCATGAGAATAAATACTATTGCAGAGTTTCTCTCAAATGAGTGAGAGTTTCAAGCCCCACACTGGGCTCCCCAGCATAGGGTTGCTGAACTGGTAAGTTAAACCCCTGAACATTTGGTTTCAAAGGCCAGCTGGGCTTACTTTCTGGATTCTCAGAAGGCTGGAAGAAAGAGAATTCACTCTTAAAGTGTGCACACAAAATCTCACCTACTCTGGGAGGCAAGACAGAACCAATAATTTGAAAGGACCCAGAGTCAGATCTACTTGTTGATACTGGAGAGCCTCCCAGAGAGTCAGTAAGCAATGTCAGTTCATCCTAGGTCTGGAGACAAAAGTGGCAGTCATTTAAGGGAATTTCTTTTACCATGTGGACACTGACACTGGCAAGTGTCAGCCCACCAGAGGGCCAAGGACCCTGCCCCATGCCTCACTGTGCAGGTACTAGATATGATACCCCCAAGGCCCTCCAGCCAGAGACTCTGAGGCCCAGCTCCCAGTGGTCAGGCACCAATCTCAGAATCCCCTGGCCTTTGCCCTGTCCACCAATGAGACTGCTCTAGCCTTGGGCCCAGTCTTACCCAACAGAGGGCATGCACTAGCAGCAAGAAAATCACAGCCCCATAGCCTGAAGACCTGGTTCAACTAGCAGGCCAGTTCCTGTCCAGGAACTGGCTTGGACCTGGACCTGCCCACTAGTAGGCCAACACAACCTTCAAGACAACCCAGACACCATTGCCAACTGTTTCAAAAACTATTTCTAGCCACCATTGATCTGAAACCAGTTCTGGGATCCCTAGACCCTGCAACCAGACTCTAGGACCTGGCTAACCAATAGACCACCACTGGCCAAGAAACTGGCTTCACCCATCAGTGGGCAGGGAACAACCTCAGGGTCTCCTGGATGTTGACTCCACCCACTACTAAGTCAGCCTTAGTTCCAGAGCCCCCCAGGTCCTGTAGTCAACTGCCTCATGACCTGGTCCCACCAACCAGTAGCCAGTAGCCTTCACACAAGCCAGGACCTAGCAACCAACTGGACTGGTGGCCAACAAAGCCTACCAGACTGCCCACAAAGTTAACTAACCACAACAGAAAGACCCATGTAGTCCTCATTGGGGGAAATCCTAGAGCATATAGCTCTAGTGATAAGAGATGCTGGGACACATAGGACATTTCCTACAAAACATCACTTGTCTAAGATCAGAAAACATAACCAGGAACTTCCCTGGCAGTCCAGTGGTTAAGACTTTGCCTTCCAATGCAGGGGGTGCAGGTTCACTCCCTGGTTGGGGAGCTAAGATCCCACATTCCTCATGGCCAAAAAACTAAAACATAAAACAAGTAATATTGTAACAAATTCAATAAAGACTTTAAAAATGGTCCACATCAAAAAAATCTTAAAAAGAAAAACAAAACATAACCAACCTACCAGATACATATATAGAAAAAAGGGCAACTTAGGAAAAATGAGGCAACAGAGGAACATGTTCCAGAAGAAAGAACAATGCAAAACCACAGAAGAAGAACTAAGTCAGGTGAAGATAACCAATCTACCAAAGAAAGAGTCAGGTTAGTGATTGTAAAGATGTTCAGAAAACTTGGGAAGTGAATGGATGCACAGACCAAGAAGTTAGAAGTTTCTAAGAAAGAGTTAGAATGTATAAAGAACAACCAAACAGAGATGTAGAGTACAATAACTGAAATGAAAAATACACTAGAAGGAATCAGCAGTAGACTAAATGACACAGAGGAACAGATCAATGAGCTGGAAGACAGAGTAGTGGAAATAACTGACTCTGAACAGAAAAAAAAGAAAGGAGAATGAAAAGAAATGAGGTCAGTTTAAGAGATCTATGAGGGAACATCAAGTACATTATTATTCACATTATAAATGCCCCAGGAGGAGAAGAGAGAGAAAGGGGCTGAGAACATAATTGAAGACATAACAGCTGAAAACTTTCTTAACCTGGGAAAGGAAACAGATTTCCAAGTCCAGGAAGTGCAGAGCCCCATATAAGATCAACCCAAGAGAAACACACTAAGACACATTGTAATCAAAATGGCAAAAACTAAAAATAAAGAGAATATCAAAAGCAGCAAGGGAAAGGTAACAATTACATACAAGGGAACTCCCATAAGGCTATTATTTGACTTTTCAGTAGAAACATGGCAGGCTGTAAGGGCATGACATGATATATTTAAAATGATGAAAGTGAAAAGCCTACTATTCACAAGAATTTCTACTTGACAAGGCTCTCATTCAGATTTGATGGAGAGGGCAAAAGCTTTATAGATAAGCAAAAGCTAAAAATGTTCAGAACATCCAACCAATTAAGGAAATGTTAAATAAACTTCTTTAAAGAAAAGGCCACAACTAGAAACATTAAAATTATGAAAGGAAAAAGCACATTGGTTAAGACCAGCTTAAAAGACAAAAGTAATAAAATCATCTATATCCACAGTGAGCAGTTGAGTACACAAAGCAATTAGATGTAAAATATGATATCAGAAACAATAATTGTGAGGGGAAGAAAGCACAAAAGTAGGATTGTTAAAATGCATTTGGAATAAAGAGATCACCAATTTAAAACAATCAAGTATATATATATATATAGATTGCTATATATAAACCTCATGGTAACCAGATACCAAAAAATCTGTAGTAGAGAAGAGTTAAAACTGATCCTTCTCAAACTACTCCAAAAAACTGCAGAGGAAGGAATGTTTCTGAATGTATTCTATGAGGCTATAATCACCCTGATATCAAAATCAAACAAAGATATAACAAAAAATTAATATTACAGGCCAATATCCTTGATGAACACAGATGCAAAAATACTCAACAAAATATTAGCAAACTGAATCCACTAATACATTAAAAGGATCATATACCATGATCAAGTGTGATTTATCCTTGGAATGTAAGGATTTTTCAATATTCACAAATCTATCAATGTGATACACCACATTAACAAACTGAAGAATAAAAGCGATATGATTTTCTCTATATATGCAGAAAGTTTTTGACAAAAATTCAATATCCATTTATTATGAAAATTCTCTAGAAAGTTGGCATAGAGAAAATATAACTCAATGTGATAAAGGCCATATATGACAAGCCCATAGCTAAAATCATACCCACAGATAAAAAGCTGAAAGTGTTTCCTTTAATATCAGGGAAAAGATAAGGATATCCATTCTCATCAATTTTATTAATCATAGTATTGGAAGTACTAGCCACAGCAATCAGACACACACAAAAAATAAATAAATAAAAGTAATCCAATTGGGAAAGGAAGAAGTAAAACTGTCACTATTTGCAGATGACATGACACTATACATAGAAAACCCTAAAAGTGCCACAAAAAAAGCTACTAGAGCTCACCAATGAATTCAGTAAAGTTGCAGTATACAAAATTAATACATAGAAATCTGTTGCATTTCTATACAATAAAAACAAACTATCAGAAGAAGAAATTAAGGAAACTATCCCATTTACAATCATATCAAAAAAATAAAATACCTAGGAACAATCCTACCTAAGGAGGTAAAAGAACTATACTCAGAAAACTATAAGACACTGATGAAAGAAATTAAAGACAGCACATACAGATGAAGAGACATACCATGTTCATGGATTGGAAGAATTACTATTGTTAAAATGACCATACTACCCAAGGTAATCTACAGATTGAATGCAATCCCTATCAAAAGACCAAGGGCATTTTTCACAAAACTAGAAAAATAATTTTGATTATATAATAGAAAAACATTTTCTGAAATAAAGATTACATCTTGTGATTGAAAAGATATCTCAAGGAACTTAAGGATGAGTGCAGGGTATATTCTGATAATATTTCTTAATTTTAGGGATAAAGAAAGAGCTATATAGTCATGCAGATAGAAAAGAATGAATAATATACAAGAAAAAACAATTGGGCTTGCTTCAGACATCTATGACATAGTGAGATTAATGTCAAACAAAAATTTCTGCAAATTTCTGAAATACAAAAAGTGTACCTTATACATATATACATTAATTTCAAGCTTAGGTCAAAAGAAAACAATTCTTGGTTTGCAAGAAAAAAGAATAATAGTATCAATGACCTTGGGTGGATATGACGTGTCAATGTAGGTTCACCCTTGGTAAAAAAATGTACCCTTTTGATAAGTGAAGTTGCTAATAAGGGAGGCTGTTGATGAGTGCAGGCACAGGTTATATGGGAAATCTCTGCATCTTGGTTTAATTTTTGTTGAAATCTTAACACCTCTCTAGAAAAATAAAAGCTTAAAAAACCCAACTCTGTAAGGATTGGAGAGGTTACAGTGCTGAAAGGCAGAGGTATAAGAAAAGATCATTCAAAAAGAAAACACATTTTACACATTCAAAAGAATTTGGGTTTGGGATTTTGGCTATTTTTTAAGGTAAAGGTGTATGAATATACAAATACATACATATACACATGTGGAAAAGGTATCAATAGAAATAAAAGCTTGAGATAAATGTGAAAGGAAAGGAGAGGATGGAGAGTTTCTTGACAGTGTGATACAGTGAGATCCTTGTTTAGGAGGCCAGGAAGGATGAGATCGGTATTCAAGAAAAAGTAATCTAGGAAACAAGAAAGTTGAATTTAGAAAAAGGAACAACTATTCTCTGAGGCAGGAAGAAGTTCAGGATATTTGATGGCATAGAGTATCCTGAGTATGACATAAAGATATGGAAAATAACAGAGGTAAGGTTTACAAGTGACCTAATTATTTTTAGGAGAGTGGGATGTGGGGTAGTCATCTGGCTAACTACAAACAGGCTTTCACAGCAAATAGCCAATCCTTTTTAAACTAAAGGATTTGTTATTTGCAGTGAAAGCCAGTTTTAAACTAAAGGATTTGCTATTTGCAGTGAAAGCTGGTTTGTAGTTAGATGAATATAACATCTGTGTAGCATTGGGATCCTTATTATGAGTCTCCTTGAAATTGCTCAGATTATATCACACAGAAGTAACTACTCGGATGGGGGAGCGAGAAGATGGTGGAAGAGTAGGACGCGGGGATCACCTTCCTCTTCACAGATACATCAGAAATACCTTTAAACGTGGAACTTCTCCTATAGAACACCCACCGAACGCTGGCAGAAGACCTCAGACCTCCCAAAAGGCAAGAAACTCCCCACGTACCTGGCCGCGTGGATTAAAGGTTCTTGGCACTCCAGCCAGGTATCAAGGTTGTGTCTCTGAGGTGGGAAAAATAACCTCAGGACACTGGTCCACAAGAGACCTCTCAGCTTCACGTAATATCAAACCGCGAAAATCTCCTAGAGATCTCCATCTCAACACCAAGACCAAGCTTCACTCAAGGACCAGCAACAAACAGTGCTGGACACCCTATACCCAACAAAGAGCAAGACAGGTCTACAGCCCCATCCATTAGCAGAGAGGCTGCCTAGAATCACAGTAAGGCTACTGACATCCCCATACACGCCATCAGACGTGGACCTGCCCATCAGGGAGACGGGATCCAGCTTCATCCACCAGAACAGGGGCACTGGTCCCCCCAACCAGGAAACCTGCTCAACCCACTGAACCAACCTCAGCCACTGGGGACAGCCACCAAAAATAGATAGAACTACGAACCTGCAGCCTGCAAAAGGGAGACCCCAAACACAGTAAGATAAGCAAAATGAGAAGACAGAAAAACACACAGCAGATGAAGGAGCAAGATAAAAACACACCAGACCTAACAAATGAAGAGGTAATAGCCAGTCTACCTGAAAGAGAATTTAGAATAATGATGGTGAAGATGATGCAAAATCTTGGAAATAGAATAGACAAATTGCAAGAAACAGTTAGCTAGGACCTAGAAGAAATAAAGAGGAAGCAAGTAGAGATGAGCAACACAATAAATGAAATGAAAAATACTCTAGACGGGATCAGTAGCAGAATAACTGAGGCAGAAGGATGGATAAGTGACCTGGAAGATAAAATAGTGGAAATAACTACTGCAGAGCAGAAGAAAGAAAAAAAAGAATGAAAATAACTGAGGACAGTCTCAGAGATCTCTGGGACAACATTTAACGAACCAACATTCGAATCATAGGGGTCCCAGAAGAAGAAGAGAAAAAGAAAGGGACTGAGAAAATATTTGAAGAGATTATAGTTGAAAACTTCCCTAATATAGGAAAGGAAATAGTCAACCAAGTCCAGGAAGCACAGAGAGTCCCATACAGGATAAACCCAAGGAAAAACATGGCGAGACACATAATAATCAAACTGTCAAAAATTAAATACAAAGAAAACATATTAAAAGCAGCAAGGGAAAAACAACAAATAACACACAAGGGAATCCCCATAAGGCTAACATCTGAACTTTCAGCAGAAACTCTACAAGACAGAAGGGAGTGGCAGGACATATATAAAGTGATGAAGGGAAAAAAACCTACAACCAAGATTACTCTACCCAGCAAGGATCTCATTCAGATTTGATGGAGAAATTAAAACCTTTATAGACAAGCAAAAGGTGAGAGAGTTCAGCACCACCAAACCAGCTTTACAACAAATGCTAAAGGAACTTCTCTAAGCAAGAAACATAAGAGAAGGAAAAGACCTACAAGAACAACCCGAAACAATTAAGTAAATGGTAATAGGAATGCACATATCAATAATTACCTTAAATGTAAATGGATTAAATGCTCCCACCAAAAGACACAGACTGGCTGAATGGATACAAAAACAGGACCCATATATATGCTGTCTACAAGAGACCCACTTCAGACCTAGGGACACTTACAGGCTGAAAGTGAGGGGATGGAAAAAGATATTCGATGCAAATGGAAATCAGAAGAAAGCTGGAGTAGCAATTCTCATATCAGACAAAATAGAATTTAAAATAAAAACTCTTACAAGAGACAAAGAAGGACACTACATAATGATCAAGGGATCTATCCATGAAGAAGATATAACAATTGTAAATATTTATGCACCCAACATAGGCGCACCTCAATACATAAGGCAAATACTAACAGCCATAAAAGGGGAAATCGACAGTAACACAATCATAGTAGGGGACTTTAACACTCCACTGTCACCAATGGACAGATCATCCAAAATGAAAATAAATAAGGAAACACAAGCTTTAAATGATACATTATACAAGATGGACTTAATTGCTGTTTAAAGGACATTCCATTGAAAAACAACAGAATACACATTTTTCTCAAGTGCCCATGGAACATTGTCCAGGATAGATCATATCTTGGGTCACAAATCTAGCCTTGGCAAATTTAAGAAAATTGAAATCATATCAAGTCTCTTTTCTGACCACAATGCTATGAGACTAGATATCAATTACAGGAAAAGATCTGTAAAAAATACAAACACATGGAGGCTAAACAATACACTACTTAATAACGAAGTGATCACTTAAGAAATCAAAGAAGAAATCAAAAAGTACTTAGAAACAAATGACAATGGAGACATGACGACCCCAAACCTATGGGATACAGCAAAAGTAGTTCTAAGAGGGAAGTTTATAGCAATACAATCATACCTTAAGAAACAGGAAGCATCTCGAATAAACAACTTAACTTTGCACCTAAAGCAATTAGAGAAGGAAGCACAAAAATACCCCAAATTTAGCAGCAGGAAAGAAATCATAAAGATCAGATCAGAAATAAATGAAAAAGAAATGAAGGAAACAATAGCAAAAATCAATAAAAGTAAAAGCTGGTTCTTTGAGAAGATAAATAAAATTGATAAACCATTAGCCAGACTCATCAAGAAAAAAAGGGAGAAGACTCAAATCAATAGAATTAGAAATGAAAAAGGGATGTAACAACTGACTCTGCAAAAATACAAAAGATTATTAGAGATTACTACAAGCAACTCTATGGCAATAAAATGGACAACCTGGAAGAAATGGACAAATTCTTAGAAATGCACAAGCTGCTGGGACTGAACCAGGAAGAAATAGAAAATATGAACATACCAATCACAAGCACTGAAATTGAAACTGTGATTAAAAATCTTCCAACAAACAAAAGCCCAGGACCAGATGGCTTCACAGGCGAATTCTATCAAACATTTAGAGAAGAGCTAACACCTATCCTTCTCAAACTCTTCCAAAAGATAGCAGAGGGAGGAACACTCCCAAACGCATTCTATGAGGCCACCATCACCCTGACACCAAAACCAGACAAAGACGTCACAAAGAAAGAAAACTACAGGCCAATATCACTGATGAACATAGATGCAAAAATCCTCAACAAAATACTAGCAAACAGAATCCAACAGCACTTTAAAAGGATCATACACCATGAACAAGTGGGGTTTATTCCAGGAATGCAAGGATTCTTCAATATACGCAAACCAATCAACGTGAGACACCATATCAACAAACTGAAGGAGAAAAACCATATGATCATCTCAATAGATGCAGAGAAAGCTTTTGACAAAATTCAACACCCATTTATGATAAAAACCCTGCAGAAAGTAGGCATAGAGGGAACTTTCCTCAACATAATAAAGGCAATATATGACAAACCCACAGCCAGCATTGTTCTCAATGGTGAAAAACTGAAACCATTTCCACTAAGATCAGGAACAAGACAAGGTTGCCCACTCTCACCACTCTTATTCAACCTAGTTTTGGAAGTTCTAGACCCAGCAATCAGAGAAAATAAAGAAATAAAAGGAATCCAAATAGGAAAAGAAGAAGTAAAGCTGTCACTGTTTGCAGATGACATGATAGTATACTTAGAGAATCCTAAGGATGCTACCAGAAACCTACTAGAACTAATCAATGAATTTGGTAAAGTAGCAGGATACAAAATTAATGCACAGAAATCTCTGGCATTCTTATACACTAATGATGAAAAATCTGAGAATGAAATTAAGAAAACACTGCCATTTACCATTGCAACAAAAAGAATAAAATATCTAGGAATAAACCTACCTAAGGAGACAAAAGACTTGTATGGAGAAAACTATAAGACACTGATGAAAGAAATTAAAGATGATACAAATAGGTGGAGAAATAGACCATGTTCTTGGATTGGAAGAATCAACATTGTGAAAATGACTCTACTACCCAAAGCAATCTACCGATTCAATGCGATCCCTATCAAATTACCACTGGCATTTTTTACAGAACTAGAACAAAAAATTTCACAATTTGTATGGAAACACAAAAGACCCCGAATAGCCAAAGCAATCTTGAGAACGAAAAATGGAGCTGGAGGAATCAGGCTCCCTGACTTCCGACTATACTACAAGGCCACAGTAATCAAGACAGTATGGTACTGGCACAAAAACAGAAATATAGATCAATGGAACAGGATAGAAAGCCCAGAGATAAACCCACACACATATGGTCACCTTATCTTTGATAAAGGAGGGAAGGAAACACAGTGGAGAAAAGACAACCTCTTCAATAAGTGGTGCTGGGAAAAATGGACAGCTACCTGTAGAAGTATGAAATTAGAACACTCCCTAACACCATACACAAAAATAAACTCAAAATGGGTTAAAGACCTAAATGTAAGGCCAGACACTATCAAACTCTTAGAGGAAAACATAGGCAGAACACTCTATGACATCAATCATAGCAAGATCCTTTTTGACCCATCTCCTAGAGAAATGGAAATAAAAACAAAAATAAACAACTGGGATCTAATGAAACTTAAAATCTTTTGCACAGCAAAGGATACCATAAACAAGACCAAAAGACAACCCTCAGAATGGGAGAAAATATTTGCAAATGAAGCAACTGACAAAGGATTAATATCCAAAATGTATAAGCAACTCATGCAGCTCAATAACAAAAAAACAAACAACCCAATCCAAAAATGGGCAGAAGAACTAAATAGACATTTCTCCAAAGAAGATATACAGATAGCCAACAAACACATGAAAGAATGCTCAACATCATTAATCATTAGAGAAATGCAAATCAAAACTACAATGAGATATCACCTCACACCGGCCAGGTTGGCCATCATCAAAAACTCTAGAAACAATAAATGCTGGAGAGGGTGTGGAGAAAAGGGAACCCTCTTGCACTGCTCGTGGGAATGTAAATTGATACAGCCGCTATGGAGAACAGTATGGAGGTTCCTTAAAAAGCTACAAATAGAACTACCATACGACCCAGCAATCCCACTACTGGGCATATACCCTGAGAAAACCATAATTCAGAAAGACTCATGTACCAAAATGTTCATTGCAGTTCTATTTACGATAGCCAGGACATGGAAGCAACCTTAGTGTCCATCAACAGATGAATGGATAAGGAAGATGTGGCACATATATACAATGGAATATTACTCAGCCATAAAAAGAAATGAAATTGAGTTATTTGTAATGAGGTGGATAGACCTGGAATCTGTCATACAGCGTGAAGTAAGTCAGAAGGATAAAAACAAATACCGTATGCTAACACATATGTATGGAATCTAAAAAAAAAAAAAAAAATGTCATGAAGTGATTAGTGGTAGGATGGGAATAAAACACAGACCTACTAGAACATGGACTTGAGGATATGGGGAGGGGGAAGGGTAAGCTGTGACGATGTGAGAGAGTGGCAGGGACATATACACACTACCAAATGTAAATTAGATAGCTAGTGGAAGCTGCAGCATAGCACAGGGAGTTTACCTCTGTGCTGTGTTACCACCTATAGGGATGGGATAGGGAGGGTGCGAGGGAGGGTGATACAAGAGGGAAGAGTTATGGGAACATATGTATATGTATAACTGATTCACTTTGTTGTAAAGGAGAAACTAACACACTATTGTAAAACAGTTATACTCAAATAAAATGTTAAAAAAAATAAAAAGAAAAAAAAAATTAAAAAAAATTAAAAAAAAAAAAGAAGTAACTACTCAAGAAAAAGATAACCCTCCTATAAAAATCCAGACTCCTGAGTAATCAGCTCCATCTGTCTACCAGTTTTAGCTTTAAATTTATCAACCTACTTTTGCAGAAGTCTTCTAAGTTCTTTTCCTTTTTCTGTTTCTTTTCACTTTGGTATTTCAAAATTACAGATAAGTTACATGAATAAAAGAAGGAACTCCTACAGATATACCTGTTCAGATTTACAAACTCTTTATGTGTATGTATGTAAGAATTTTCTTAACAATCATGTTCTAACTACTCTTAAATACATTTTTTCTGTTTCCTAAAATCATACACCCTTATAAAACAAAAGAAGAGTTATCAAAATTAGGAAATTTAACACTGATACATTATCATCTAAAAAAAATTCCATATACACAGTTTATTACTTAACACAATAATGTCTATAGCTCAATTCTTTTTCCTGGTCTAAAATCTAATCTATGATCACCTTTAGGATTTAACTGCATGTCTCTTTAGCCCTTTTTCATAAGGAACAAGTCCTCAGCTTCATTTTTGTTCCTTGACCTTAATTTTTTGAAGAGTAGATTTTTTTTTAAAGAATATATGAATTTGTGATTATCTGAGTTTTCCTCAAAATTAGATTCATATTGTGGCAGGGGCAATGATGAAGACATGCTCCATGTCCTTCCCAAATCATCACATCAGGAGGCACATGCCAGTTCACCCCAATATCAGCCATGTCAGTTTTGTCACTTAATTACAATAATGTCTCCATACAACAATATGTGGGAAGATGCTTTGATATAATGTATTTAATTCTCATAAAATTTCCATCCACTGCTTTCAGCATCAATTGACACATTTCAAATTACATTATTATTTCTATATTAATTAGTTGGCATTCTATTATGAGGGAGAGTTTTCCTCTACCTTCCAGTAGTTTATTTATTTATTTATTCAGTACACGGGCCTCTCACTGTTGTGGCTTCTCCCGTTGCAGAGCACAGAGACTCACAGGCTCAGCGGCCATAGCTCACGGGCCCAGCTGCTTCACGGCATGCAGGATCCTCCTGGACTGGGGCACGAACCCGTGTCCCCTGCATCAGCAGACGGACTCTCAACCACTGCACCACCAGGGAATCCCTATTTATTCATTTTTTAATCAGTATGGACTCATTGATTCTTGTTTTATTTGATGATTTATAGTCTATCACTCCAGTTATTTGTTTTATTGATAAAAATCCCAGATTTGACCAGTGGAAGTGCTTTCAAGAGGGTTTCAGTGTGATTTTGCCATGTTTCTTTGATTCTTCGATTCTTACTTTCTGGCATAAGATGATCCAGGCTCATCTTGAACTTTTCCTTCCTCAGACTTGGAATCAAGCATTTTTACAAAGAGTATGGTTCCTTTTTGCATTGAATAGTACATACAGAACAAGATCTGGGTCCCTAATGTGCTCATTACTTTGGCTGTACCATTGCTTCTAGGTCTTCTCATACAAGAGAGCCAATGTATACATGTATATGCACACATAAAAGCATGTATTATTTCTATATATTCATATACATCCATAATTTCATACTATCTCCAGTTTCAATCCAATAAGTAGATACATTCTAGTTGTTGCCATTTCTACATTTGTACCACTATAACAGTGAGAAAATGTACTTCCATTATTCTCAATGTGTTTATCCCTTTACTTAAGCTTAGAAGAAGCTAGTTTCAGAAGTTAGTTTCTAGACACAGAACTTAGTTTCAGCTTTTCTAGCCCATATCACTGTGAAAAGCAAAATTATTAATGAGAGTCAATATTTGTTTACAACTCCTTTTTTGAGGTAAAATTGACATCCAGGTGAAATGCATAAATCTTAAATTTATAATTCACTGAGATTTTAGAGTAAGAGTTTGCGAGTTTAAAGAGGTAGGTTACATCTCTATAGCCAACATCCCTATCAAGACACAGACTATTTTAGAAGAATTAGTTTTGCCACAATTAGAATGTTATGTAAATGGAATCAAATAATATGTATTCTTTGAGGCCCAACTTCTGTCATTCAGCATAATGACTCAGGTTCATTGATGTAGTTCTATGTATCAGTAGTTCACTCTCTTTATTCTTGAATAGTATTTTATGGAATGAATACACCACTATTTGTTTATTCAACCCCATTTTAATATACATTTATGTTTATTGGCTATTGTGAATTAAGATAACATGACTATTATCTGATATTTATTAAGTTTTTATTTCCCTATACAAATACCTAAGAATGTAATTGTTGGGCCATAAGCAGATGAGTATTCAACTTTAAAAGAAGCTATCTCTCCCCAAAGAAGTTGTATTATTTTATACCACCACCAGTAATCATGTGCATCCTGATTTTAATCATTCCGGGGTATGCGTAGTGGTATCTCATTGTAATTTTAATTTTAATTTCCCTGAAAATCAAAAATATTGAGCACTTTTAAATGTGTCATTGGCCATTTTTAGTATCTTCTTTTGTGAAGTGTCTGTTCAAGTCCTTTGTCGATTTATATACTGAACTTTAAAAAATTTACCTAGGTGTAGGAGTACTTTATACTATTGATTCAAATCTTTTATGATATATGACCATGCAATATTCTCTCCAGTCTTTGCTTTGTCTCTTATTGATATGTTTTGCTGAGAAGTTTTTATTTTGACAAAGTCTGTTTTATCAATTTTCTTTAGCTATTGGTTTCTCTGTCCTGTGTAATAATCCTTTGTTAACCCAAGGTGGTAAAAATATTCTCCTATGTTTTCATTTGAATATTTATAGCTTTGACTTGTTTGTTTAAATATATTATCCATCTCAAATGAATCTTGTTTATGGATTTGATGGAGTGGTGGCTTTCTTTTCTTTTCACATATGGATGTCCAGTTCTTCCAGCATCATTCATTGAAAATAATTTATTTCATAAGTCAGTGGATTTAATGTAAATAACAAAATTTCCTTCTATGTGCGAGTCTATTTTATAATCATTATTGAGTTTAATTCATTAGTTTGGCTCTCTTTATGCTGATATCACACATCTGGATTACTGTTGCTCTAAATTTATGTAGTGAAGTTATATATTATGAATCCTCAATGTTTATTATTCTTTTCCAAGTTATTTTTGTCTACTTTAAATCTTTTGCATTTTTATATAAATTTTAAATCAACTTATTCATTTCTGTTACAAAATCTGCTATGATTATGACAGAGATTATAGACTCTGTAGATTGATTAGGGGGAAATTGACATCTTAACAACACTGAATATTTTAATCCAAAAACATGGTATACTGCTCCATTAATTTATTTCTTCTTTATTTTGAAAATGATTTATAGTTTACACTGTAGCAATCTTGAACATCTCTTGTTAATTTTATACTTTCTTCTTGAGGCTGATATTCATGGAATTTATAATTTTATTTTTCAATTATTTGCTGCTATAATTAGAAATACAATTGACATTTCTCCTGTAATGTGCTAAATTTATTGTTTGATTCAAGTAGTTGTTTTGTATATTCTTTAGGATTCTTTTTGCATAATCCATTGTGCTGTTTGTGAATAGTGCAATTTTATTTACTACTACCCAAACTTTAAACTTTTAATTTCTTTTTTTTTCCTTACCCATTTATACCACATAGAACTTCTAGTGCAATTTTTAAACAGAATTGCTGAATACTAACAACCTTACCTTGTTCCAGATATTACTGGGACACATTCAATACTTCACCAATAATTATTTCTCCTAGATATAATTCTTTGATTCCCTTTATTGGACCAAAACTTTCCTTTTCTTCCTAGTTTCATAAGATAATTTTCCTCCTTCATATTAAAAGAAAAATACTGATAGGCATAGCATTTTGTCAAATGTTTTATTCTTCATCTATTTGAAATGAGTTGGCATGCGCTTTTCACCTTTATTCTTTTAATGTGGTAATTAACCTTGAATTGTTTTGAGTTTTAAGCAAACCTTGTAATTTTTTACATTCTTACAAACTCCTCTTTGTAATGATTGTATTTTAGTTGCTACTATTTTCTTACAAAAGTCTAAATCTATATTTTTAGTGAGACTTTTACCTTCTAAAGTCTTATCAAGTTTTGGTATCAGAGTTATGCAAGCCACATAAGAATAGCTGTGACATGTTCCTTTTCCTATACAGTCTGAAAGTTTATGTACACCTGGTGATATTTTTTCCCTTACATTTTGGACTTCATCAGTGAAACCATCTGAGCTTGATATTTCTTTTATGGGAACATTTTTGATAACTTTACTTCTTTTCTTTATAAACTTATTCCAACATCTTTTTGTTGAGTCAATTTTTAAAGGAATTTGTTCATCTTAATGATCACATTTAGATGGCTCATCATGTTTCTTGTTCCAAAACCACAGGAGCTTCAGTGATATAGGCTACTTCATTCCTGAGATTCGTAATATGTTTTCCTCTCATTTTTTTCTGTAGCATTATCTATAGGACTATTGGTTTTAATACTTTTTGTTTTTTTAAATTCACTTCCGTCTTTGGTTCTTTTTCCTATTTCACTGATTTCTGCCTTTATAATAATAATTTTCTCCTTTTTACTTTGAACTTAATTTGATCATCTTTTACTAATTTCTCTTTGGATAAAACTTAGATTGTTACTTTTAACCTTTCCTGTTTTTATTATTTATTATTTATTTTTTTAACAACTTTATTGGAGTATAATTGCTTTACAATGGTGTGTCAGTTTCTGCGGTATCACAAAATGAATCAGCTCTACATAAACATATATCCCTATATCTCTTCCCTCTTGCAACTCCCTCTCTCCTACACTCCATATCCCACCCTGCGAGGTGGTCACAAACCATGGAGCTGATCTCCCTGTGCTATGTGGCTGCTTCCCATGAGCTATCGTTTTTACATTTGGTAGTGTATATATGTCCATGCCACTCTCTCACTTTCCCCCAGGTAACACTTTACCCTCCCCATGTCCTCAGGTCCATTCTCTAGTAGGTCAGCATCTTTATTCCCAACTTGCCCCAAGTTTCTTCAAGACTTTTTTTTTTCTTTTTTCAGATTCCATATATATGTGTTAGCATATGGTATTTGACTTTTTCTTTCTGACTTACTTCACTCTGTATGACAGACTCTAGTTCCACCCACCTCACTATAAATAACTCAATTTTGTTCCTTTTTATGGCTGAGTAATATTCCATTGTATATATGTGTCACATCTTCTTTATACATTCATCTGTTGATGGACACTTAGGTAGCTTCCATGTCCTGGCTATTGTGAATAGAGCTGCAATGAAAATTGCGGTACATGACACTTTTTGAATTATGGTTTCTCAGGGTTTATGTCCAGTAGCTTGATTGCTGAGTCATATGATAGTTCTATTTTTAGAGTTTTAAGGAACTCCATACTGTTCTCCATAGTGGCTGTATCAATTTACATTCCCACAAAGAGTGCAAGAGTGTTCCCTTTTCTCCACACCCTCTCCAGGATTTATTGTTTGTAGATTTTTTGATGATGGCCATTCTGACTGGTGTGAGATGATATCTCATTGTAGTTTTGATTTGGATTTCTCTAATGATTAATGATGTTGAGCAGTATTTCATGTGTTTGTTGACAATCTGTATATCTTCTTTAGAGAACTGTCTATTTAGCTCGTCTGCCCAGGTTTGGATTGGGTTTTTTGCTTTTTTGATATTGAGCTGCATGACCTGCATGTAAATTTTGGAGATTAATCCTTTGTCAGCTGCTTCTTTTGCAAATATTTTCTCCCATTCTGAGGGTTGTCTTTTCCTCTTATTTATGGTTTCCTTTGCTGTGCAAAAAAAAAAGCTTTTAAGTTTCATTAAATCCCATTTGTTTATTTTTGTTTTTATTTCCCCTTCTCTAGGAGACGGGTCAAAAAGGATCTTGCTGTGATTTATGTCATAGAGTGTTCTGCCTATGTTTTCCTGTAAGAGTTTGATAGTGTCTGGGCTTACATTTAGGTCTTTAATCCATTTTGAGTTTATTTTTGTGTATGGTGTTAGGGAGTGTTCTAATTTCATTCTTTTACATGCAGCTCTCCAGTTTTCCCACCCCCAGTTATTGAAGAGGCTGTCTTTTCTCCTTTGTATATTCTTGCCTCCTTTATCAAAGATAAGGTGACCATATGTGCATGAGTTTATCTCTGAGATTTCAGTCCTGTTCCATTGATCTATATTTCTGTTTTTATGCCAGTACCATACTGTCTTGTTTACTGTAGCTTTGTAGCATAGTCTGAAGTCAGGGAGCCTGATTCTTCCGGCTCTGTTTTTCTTTCTCAAGATTGCTTTGGCTATTTGGGGTCTTTTGTGTTTCCATACAAACTGTGAAATTTTTTGTTCTAGTACTGAGAAAAATGCCAGTGGTAGCTTGATAGGGGTTGCCTTGAATCTGTAGATGACTTTGGGTAGTAGAGTCATTTTCACAATGTTGATTTGTCCAATCCAAGAACATGGTATATCTCTCTATCTATTTGTATCATCTTTAATTTATTTCACCAGTGTCTTATAATTTTCTGCTTTCAGGTCTTTTGTCTCCTTAGGTAGGTTTATTCCTAGGTATTTTATTCTTTTTGTTGCAATGGTAAATGGGAGTGTTTTCTTAATTTCACTTTCAGATTTTTCATCATTATTAGATAGGAATGCAAGAGATTTCTGTGCCTTAATTTTGTATTCTGCAACTTTACCAAATTCATTGATTAGCTCTCATAGTTTTCTAGTAGCATCTTTAAGATTCTCTATGTAAAGTATCATGTCATCTGCAAACAATGACACTTTTACTTTTTTTCTGATTTGGATTCATTTTATTTCTTTTTCATCTCTGTTTGCTGTGGCTAAAACTTCAAAAACTATGTGGAATAATAGTGGTGAGAGTGGGCAACCTTGTATTATTCCTGATCTTAGTGGAATTAGTTTCAGTTTTTCACCATTGAGGACAATGTTGGCTGTGGGTTTGTCAAATATGGTCTTTATAATGTTGAGGTAAGTTCCCTCTATGCCTACTTTCTGGAGATTTTTAATCATAAATTGGTGTTGAATTTTGTCAAAAGCTTTCTCTGCATCTATTGAGATGATCATATGGATTTTATTCTTCAATTTGTTTATATAGTGTATCACATTGATTGATTTGCGTATATTGAAAAATCCTTGCATACCTGGGATAAATCTCATTTGATCATGGTGTACGATCCTTTTAATATGTAAAAACCTAAATAAATGGAAAATCTGAAGGTGTAATGTCTGGTGGATACAGTGGATGAATCAGAACTTCCCAGCCAAGCTGTAACTGTTTTTGCCTGGTCGTCAGAGAAACATGCAGTCTTGCCTTATCCTGATGGAAGATTATGTGTTTTCTGTTGATTAATTCCGGTTGCTTTTCATCAAGGGCTGCTTTCAGTTGGTCTAATTGGGAGCAGTAGATGTTGGAATTAATTGTTTGGTTTTCCGGAAGGAGCTCATAATAGAGGACTCCCTTCCAATCCCACCATATACACAACTTCACCTTCTTTGGATAAAGACTGGCATTTGGTGTGGTTGGTGGTGGTTCATTTCTCTTGCCCCCATGATCTCTTCCATCCCACATTACTGTACAATATCCACTCTACATTTCTCATTGCAATTTGTTTTTAAAATGGAACGTTTACACTACGTTTCAGTAGAGAATCACATGTGGAAATACTATCAAGGTTTTTTCCACTTAACTTTATGGAACCTAAACATCAAAGCAATTAACATAACCAAACATATGACTTTCAAAGCTTGACTTGGATCTTTTGAGTATGTGGGCTATCTCCCGCGTGGTATAATGTTGATTGTTCTCCGTTGATGTCTGAATTTGATAGCTATCAACTTCAACTGGTCTACCTCACTGTGGAGAATTGTCCAGCGAGAAATCTCCAGCACAAAACTTCGCAAACCACTTTTGACATGTTTAATCAGTCACAACACCTTCTCCATACACTGAACAAATATTTTTCATGTGTTTCAGTTACGTTTTTACCTTTCGTGAAATTATAAAACATAATATGCTGAAAATGTTGCTTTTTATCTTCCATCTTCAATATTAAAATAGCTACACAAAAATTCATCAATTTTGATTTTTTTTTAAATGCACACTGATATGACAGCTGTCAAAATACAATCTAACAAAATTGCTTTGAATGAAGTTAAAGACAACTAAGTGCTACTAGATCCATCTGATGGAAAAAAAACGAATGAACTCTTTGGCCAACCATATGTTAAGAAGACACTGTTGAAAGATTTGCTTCCACTCTGAGAGGAAGAATTAAAAACTCCAGAATCTGAACTTTGCTTGTTATTCTTACAAACTCCTAAGAACTTAACATCTGTTTAAAAGTTTCTAATGGAAACTATTTTTCTAAAAAACTTTTTCTAAAGTTTTCTTCTAGTTTATTACAAGCATATACCATCAGTTGAAAAAAATTAGAAGCTAACCACATTACACAAAATAAAATATTTATATTCCAGAAGACTAATCTTGTCAACTTAGCCCTTTATTCTCTGAAGAAAATAATTAATACATTTAACTTTTTTTAATATATCCTCATCAATCCTAGATATGATTTTCTGGATTCCCTTTTTCAAAATCTTCTATATCTTTACTACTTTCATAGACCTTATTTTCCGGCCCAAATTTTCCTTCTTTAATATTATCCTTTTCCAGATTTTCTTACATACTCTTGGTTATATGCACTAGCAAAATGTTTCACAACCCATTTTCAACTTTGTGACATGCATGAAACTTGATTTTCACATGTGACCCATTCTCCTGGGAAGGCTCAAGTTTATGTGAAATTCCTGAATCACACACTGTAAATCTATCCCTATCTTTCAGTTAAACAAACAAACAAAACCAAAAATAGAAAAAGGGGACAGGATACCTCAACCTTGTGAAGATATTAGTTTATTCTAAATAAATTAATAAATATAATGTAAGTCAAATTGAAGTACCAACAATCTCTTGCTTTCCCTGAAAACAGATCGAAGTTCATATGAAAAATTAACATGCAAGAATAGCTAAGAATTCCTGAAAAAGAATTATGTGGTATACTATACCAACTAGGGATTTAAACATGCTATCACTCTCTAATTAAACATTATGTTACCAGCACATGACTAGGTAGATAAACTAGTGAAATACAATTTTTTTTTAAATCTAGAAGTAGACTCAAGAACATATGAAAATTTTAGTTCATGAGGAAAATGGCATCACCAATTTTTGAAACAAAGGTAGACTTTTAACTTAAATTGTGCCAAAACAATCTGATAGCCATTGAGAAAAAGGTAAAAGTATTACACACTCACATATACAGAAGGATAAACTCCAAGTGAATAATAAATCTAATATAAAAAATAATACATGCACAAGTAGGAAATTTAATAAATTATTCCTTGTAAGGAAAGGCTTTCTAATTATTACTCAAATCCAGATATAGTAAAAGAAAATAGTAATGAATTGGACTACATAGTGTTTGGAACCCTACTTTTACATGAAAAAGAAAAATATTTTTCAACATTAAAATATGTATAACACATGTAAATGGAAAGGAAGTTTTGGAGGTGAATGAAAAATGATTGCCAATGAGGTGTGGGGTTTCTTTCTGGGATGAAAGTAAACATGTTTTAGATTATGAAAATGTTCTAAAATTGATTGTGGTGGTGACTGTGCAACTCTGTGAATATACTAAAAACTATTAAACTGTATACACTGAATTGGCTGGGTGAGTTGTAGGTGAATTATATCTCAATAAAGCTGTTATTTTAAAAAGGGGGAAAAGTATTAATTTTCCAGGGGAGAAAATTGTTATGCTCCTATTTAACCAAGTGATCAAGGTTAATATCACTGACAATGAGTCAATGTGTCACCCTGTGACTTTAGATATGATCATCTAAAAACAACATAATATCACTTATGTAGCATTCTTGCTGAAAATGCAAAACTTAAACCTGATTCTAAGGAAACAGTTAGACAAAGCCAAATTGAGAGACAGTTTAAAAAACTACCATTAAAAAAATCAGGGTCAGGTTTCCCTGGTGGTGCAGTGGTTGAGAATCTGCCTGCTAATGCAGGGGACATGGGTTCGAGCCCTTGTCTGGGAGGATCCCACATGCTGCAGAGCAACTAGGCCCATAAGCCACAACTACTGAGCCTGCGTGTCTGGAGCCTGTGCTCTGCAACAAGAGGCCACGATAGTGAGAGGACCACGCACGGCGATGAAGAGTGGCCCCTGCTTGCCACAACTAGATAAAGCCCTCACACAGAAACGAAGACCTGACACAGCAAAACTAAATAAATTAATTAATAAACCCCTACTCCCAACATCTTCTTTAAAAAAAAAAAAAAAAATCAGGGTCATAAAAGACAAAGACTGACTCAGGAACTATCCTGGTTAAAGGAGACTAAACTGATAATAATGAAACAGATTTCACAGGCTTGGAATGGATCACAGATCACAGAAGAAACAAATCTATAAAAGACTTTGGGATATCTGGAAAAATTGAAATTTATGTTAGATAATAATGGGTAAATATTAAATTATCTGATATTGAAACTGCAGGAATGTGGCTCAGTGGGCTCCGAGGAGCTCCTGTTCTTTATGTCTCAGCACAGAAAGAATTCAGTGAGAGACAAAGTGATAGATAAGAAGTGATTTATTAGAATAGGATGCTTGTGAGGCTTATAAGAGGGCAGGTGAGAGGGTGCCATGCCTCAAGAACATAGTGGGCTACAGTTTCATAATCAAAGGAAAAGTGGAGAGGGGGAGAAGACCACCTTTTTCTGCATTCTTGAGTAGGCATCAAACTTCTATCATCAGTTTCTCCTCATTAGTTAGGGAGAGTTTTCTTGTCCCTATGTGGTCAAACCAGGACTGTCATGGCACTATCTAAATTAGTAGTAGTGGTAACATATGATAAAATTGGTAAATCATCTCAGGTTTTAGTATAATGTCTCCTTTTCTTTATATTTTTGTCTTTACTGTGCACAGAGGACTGTGTCCTAGGAATCATAAACTTACTGAGTTTACTGGGCAGGATAAGGGGCTCATTCCACCATTGTTTTATTGTTTTGGGGCATGTCTCATGCTTCTGTTGCATGGTTTTCTTGCTACGCAAGCCTGCTTTGTTTTGTGGCTAAGCAAACCTGCTTTCTTGAGTGATCATTAACTTACAGGGGTCTCCCATAATTTTTTCTTTACTTATAATCCCCTAGTGGGATTAATTATTTAATCATCTGCTTTGTCCATTTATTCTGTCCCTATCACAATTGAAATTGTGGTCTTGTAAGGAAATCTCCTTATTTTAAGAGACATACATTAAAGTATATCTGTGTAAAGCATCGAGTCAAGTTTTGCTTTATTCTCAAATGGTTCATCCAAAATTCTATTAAAATACACATATTATATATAATATAAAATACATGTAATACATACACACATATACATGTTATATATATATATATATATATGAATGAGAGAGAAGACACGCAAACACACAGAAAGTCAGAGACAGAGAGACAAAAAAGAGAAAGAGAGAGAAAACAAATGTGACAATATGTAAACAAATCATGAATCCAGGTAGAGTTCATTATGTACTGTGTATAATTTTTTGTAAGTTTAAATTTAAAATTTATTTTTTAATTAAAAGTTTAAAATGTTATTGTGATCTAAGTAAGTGAGAGTGCAATTATTAAGAATAACATTAAGTTTTATTACTGTTTTATTCAGACAAAACCTTGTTTGGAAACTTTGGTTTTTCAGTGTTGTTCTTAAATTACTTATGTTGCATGTCTCATTTTTTTAAAATCAACTTTTATTGGACTATGGTTGCTTTGGTGCATGTCTCCTGGATCAAGACACAGAAGGGGATCAAAATATGATGTTAGAGAACCTCTGGTTTAGGAAAAAGGAATTGACAACCAATTAACATTTCCTTCTGGGGGACTATTTATGATATAAATAAAATAGCTGCAAATATTGCGTCTTAATTGTTTTAAATTTTGAATGATTCTAGACATTGGATTTATAAATATTGATTAATGAATACAAGTATTTAGGATGAAAGAGGAAGGGGTGTGACAAATTTAATGGATTTGGTAGAACGTTAGATATCACTTCTGAAGAAAATAAAAACTATTTTATACTTTTTTTAAAAGCACATTTAAATTTTTAAATAAGTTCTAATTAATAATTTCCTAAAATTGAAACTTGACTGATAAAACTATTTCTTGGAGCAAATCCATTTTTTATTCAATGAGGTGATATCTAGCTAAAGCATTAATTAGTCACTAACAAAAACACCCAAGTGTTTTGTACATTTAAGTTCACCCTTGGATCTCCATGCTTAGCAGTGCTCTCCCCGCTTTTAGAAGTGCATGGATCACACATCACATACATACATATCAAAAGTTGTTAAGGGCTAGAATATGCAGCTCAAACAGAGATACTTCTTATTTGCTTATCTTTGTTCAGGAAAGTAACAGAGTCCTTCAATGCACCTTTTTTACATCTGAAACTTCAGTATAATGAGATAGATGCAATGACACCACAGATCCTGTTAACAGTCAAATTGGAGCCCAGGGAGAGCTTGTCAGATGCTGCGTTTCTCACATTTTAATATGTATGTGAATCATTCAAGTCTTGTTAAAAATGCAGTCAATTGAAAATGCAGATTTGCATTCAGTAAATTTTAAAAAAGCCTGAGAATCTGCATTTCTAACTAGCTCCCAGGTAATGTCTATGCTGTTGATGCATAGACCATACTCTGTGTAGCAAAGTGTTAGAGAGAATACTGTAATTCTCTGAAAGTCTTCCTTGGCTGCCAGCCACCCTTTTTGAAAAATCTCTGCACCAAATTTTAAACAACCTTTTCTTCCATCCCCATGGGTCATTGCAGCTTAGATCAGTGGTGGGCTCCTCATGTAAAGGCTGTTATCTATAGATCTTCCAATAGCCTATGATGTGGCCTGGCATGAGAGTACTGCCCAATTAGGGGGCTTCTGTATCAAATGGAAATGGCTTACTAGTGATGGTTTCTGTGGGATTTGGGGAGGGGTGTGTGTGTGTGTGTGTGTGTGTGTGTGTGAAAGAGAGAGAGAGAGAGAGAATGAGAAAGAGAAATGGAAGAACCAGCAGAACAGAGGTAAGAGAGCACTTAACAAATGGTATCTCAGTTCTTATAAGATACAAAAATGCCTTTAAGTGTTACTGCTGCATCACTAGAATCTTTGATGGATAGTAGAGGTGAGTCCTGCTCTGTATTCAGATCTTTCTGAGACCTGATAAGTGGGTTTTGAGGCTTCTACAAGTCACTTGCTTATGTTTATTTGTATAAACAAACTCTCCACATGTGAGATAACTGGTAGTTGAAACACTCTCTCAGATGAATGCTAAATTGCTCCAGTATTAAGACATTTCAAATATCTATTTCTGTACTTTGAAGATTTATGGTGAAACTTTTCCAAATTCCAGAACAGGTAGTGGATAGATTAGATAGGTAAGTAGGATAAATAGATTAGGTAGGTAAATGATAGATAGATGATTTTTTAATGGTAGTTATGCACAAGTAAGAATATTGTCCAGACAAATTCGCCAACCTTAGGGCATTCTTGATAATTGCATAGGGAGGAAGCAAAAGGACATTCTTTTCACTATTACCAGTCGTAACTCTAATACTCAGCTTATCAGTCTACAGCAGATACAAAACAGGGGCAAAAATTCCATCCTTATTCCAAGATGGTAGTTGAAGTCTTAACTAAAAGACAATTTCAGTTCTATCTGCAAGGAAACATCAATAAAACTTCACTGAAATTTTAAATGTTAGGAAGTAGTGAGTTACAAGAAAACACTAACTAGTGTGGTAAAGGTAAAAACATCATCAGATTCTTGCCTTAAATATAGAAAAAAAATGGTGACACTGACACCACATATTAAATTACCATCTCTCCACTCCTGGGATGTTTTACTACTACAAATGGAGAGTTATTTTAGCAGTTTGAAGTACATTCTTTGCATGCTCTGGAACGAGTTCTTAACAATAGACTGTATTTTTCACCCCATACTGAGGGACCTAAAGTCAGGTGTCTAGTATTAGAGAGAGAAAAGACATCTTGAAGAATTCACATAATTATAGGTGAACAAAGTTACTAAGGTAAAGGAATTTGTCTGTCTGAGATGGGTATGCTAAAATCTTCAGTTGCCCCAAACTGGCACTTATCTGACCATAATCATACATTAAAAACAAAACAAAACAGAACACTTTGATATTATAGTTTAAGCACTAAATTCATACAAATATACAGATATTTGTATATACATCTCATATATAAGTGCATAAATGAATACATGTACAGACTGAGAACAAATTGTCCAGCTAAGTGTAACTAAGGAAAATGAATTTGTCTATTATCTTAACAAATATTTCCCAAGAGGAGTTGCTTCTTAGAACCATGTGCCACACATAGAGTAATAGGATACGTTTGTCAGAGAGAATAATATGAGGTTGCCGCAGAAGCTTAAGCAATCTCTAGCACTGGTGAGTGAGCAGTTCCAGGGATTCCATTTTCTCCATTAGTGAATAAAAGAAAATATTTAAATATTTAGATATTCTAGAATGAAAATAACACTTCATAGTTTTGTTCGGACTGTTTCAAAGATTTGGGAGAATGCCATTGCAACTTCCCCTGCACTCCTCCCTGATAAATATATCTTCATTTCCATCAATGTTGCTTTCATCTAGGTAATATCATCTGCCACTGATTTGGAGCAATTTAACTTCATATCATACTGGAGATCAAATCAAAATTTGGAAATCAATTCTGGAACTTCATACTTGCACTCTTTTTAGGATATTTGATGAATTTCAAAGCCCTTTAGTTTTTTTTTTTTTTTTTTTCTTTTTTTTTCTTTGAACTGTCATAAATAAGTTCAAGGTAGTGTTAAATTTAATTGTATTTTTTATTGTTTATCTTTTATAGATTATATGAAATAACCTACATATATTTATCCTTAAAACCTTCTTAAAAACCATGTGTTCTTATAAACACACCACATTACTTGTACCTTACCTGTCATATTCCTCAGTTCTATGCTCTGGGTAGTCTTTACATGAGCAAATGAGAAAAAGAGTTTATGTTAAGCACCCTAAATAACTTGCTGTTGTGTATTCTTCTACTCTAGATGAGACTTAGAAAAGACCTTATTCAAGTGAGTCACTGTGATCTTCAAGAAAAGCATTTCCAAAAATAATAGTCATGTTTAAATTTACTTAATGTATTAATATTATTTTTAAAGCAAGGAGTAAAATTATAATTACTAATGATTGATAATATAATAAGACACTTTATATTTAAAATTTGGTTTCAATAAAGACTTCTTTTGGAGAAAACTTTATAATTTTTAGAATAGAATTTTTAAGTTTTAAAATGAAAGTCTCACAAACACTATTAAGTGAAACTTTGTACACTATACCAAAGCAACTTTAAGGACTCGAAAAATGATCAAAAGGGATATAAATTTTGTTTACAATAAAATTGTTATTGTTCCAGTGCTATAGTCATAAACATAAAACAGAGATTTGCTTTGACCATATGAAACATTTGATGAGCCTGTCCTATTATTGTTAGTTTATATCTCAATGATGAGTGAAAAAGGTCAACTGAAATACTTTCTCCATTAATGTCTCTATGTTTTAGACATTTAAGCTGTAAGTTTAATAATGCCATTTTATACATATTATATATTTTGCTTAATAACTAATTATAAAAAATATTTTAATTTCAATAATCATTATATTCTTTCCCAAGTTACTGGATTCTCAAAAATACTTAGCTTATTTGTTGCTTGTGAAGAAAAACATCAATGAATGGCTCCATCTGAGGATATTTATAGCTTATGTGCCAGGTCATGACGTATCAAAACTCTGTCAAATGGACAAACATAAGAAAGGTTAATTTTATCCATTTTGAGTTTATTTTTGTGTATGGTATTAGAGAGCATTCTAATTTTATTCTTTTACATGTAGATGTCCAGTTTTCCCAGCACAACTTATTGAAGAGACTGACATTTCTCCATTGTATATTCTTACCTCCATTGTCATAGATTAATTGACCATAGGTGTATGGGTTTATTTCTGGGCTTTCTATCCTGTTCCTTTGATCTATATTTCTGTATTAGTATATTTTCTATTAACCCTATGTGCCATTGCAAAAAAAGGAATTTCTTTTAAGTGAGGCAGTTTATAACAGATTGAATATTAAACTAACAAAAGATGTGCGATAGCAGCTGGACTATCACATTGAGAGTGCATTGGGAAAATCATGGACTTTTACACATATTTTATGTCAGAAAGGAAACTTCAAGACCTTTGACACAAAACTTCTCCTCTTATGTAAGCCCTGGAGTGGTCAGCAGTTTATTTCACATCACAGAATGAGCTACTGTAAGATTTTTGTCTAAACCTCTAGTTTGCTGACTTCTAGTTCCGGGAATTTTCTATTACACTGATAAATGCTGTAGTTCATTTTCTTTTTAATTTTACTGTTCAATACTTCACCTCCCTACGTCTTAGTTTGTTGACACAGTATGTCTATGAGACTACTTAACTAGACTGTCTTTTAAAAATATGAATTTGAACTCCAAAATATATCTATTTTTTGTTTTATGGCCATCCTAGGATGAAATTAAGTGCAGTAACAAAGAATAGCAGTCCATTTCTAATTCAAATTTTAATTCCTAAAATTTACCCTTTCAGTTAAAATGTTTACTTTTTACAGTTAAAACCATAATATAAAATACTTTATATGCCTAAATTTAGTGGCATTTCAGAAGCTGAGCTGATTTCTCTGGCTTGATCTTGTTAATGACATTAAAAATAAACAACATCTTTAAAATAAATGAAAGAAAAACATTAATTTTCTTCATATTCAAATAATATATTCATGAAAAATTACCATTTAAAGTCTTACTTATTTGCCATGAAAATAATTGAAAACACTTATTTTTCATCTAAACTGATTTCCATCTCATTAAAATTTCAGAGTAAATTAAAGAGGCAATGTAGAACTAAAAAGTTAAATCACAGATTATGAAGCCATGCTTCCATATGAAACAAGTGCCCAGTCTTTCTGGATCAGGGTCCTACTTTTAACACTGTTTCAATACCCTTTTTCACCATGATTTAACTTGAGTAGCCATAACAGTATTTTAAGTTGATGCCCAATGTAACAGATGATGCACATCATTTCACAAACCAGTGAAATATGCTAGAATGGAGCTAGTCACTGCATTCTTCCCACACTACTACAAGTATCTCAGAGGTAGGTAATTTGGGTCTTAAGATGCTGCCAAGTAATCAAATCATTTCAGAAAGCATCCTCATCTACCACCACCGATACCTCATTACATTTATTTAATAATCTAACATGAACCATACATATAATATGTCAACATGAAAAGGGAATAATGGATCATCAGTTTTGTCACAGTGAACTATGAAGGCATTGCTGTGATTCATAAGGTCCCTCCTGTGAGTTCTCAGGCAACCTTCTAGTCTGTGAAACAGAGATAGTAGAAATTATCACACAAAGGTGGGATTTGGATAGAAAATGGAGTGGAAAGAGATTCTTACAGGACTCAAAAAGTATGAAAAGTGATGTTTGTGCCACAAAAAGAAAATTTGAAGGCACAAGAATTAGTCAACTTAGCTAATGCTAGGAAAAGTAACTACAGTTGCAAATCTCCTAATGATAGGGGAAAACTTGTGGTGATTAAAGTAGAGGATAGACAGAAAGTAGTTACTACACAACGTGTAGCTCTTCAGAATTCCATTTCTAGTGATTGAAGGCAGGATCAGGTCTAGTGGAGAAGAAAGAATAGTTACATTTGGAGGTGAACAGAAGAAGCTTTCCTCAATTTCTCTTAGATCCAACCAATGTTGTGTAACCATGAATGGACTGAGAAAGGTGCATGCGATTCTGGATAAAGGGATCTGGATATCTTTACAACTATTTCTATATGACAAGGTTAATACTTATACCCAAAGCAACCAGGTATATCACAAAATAAGAAAAATATCCTCTAATCTAAATGACCAATAAGTAGAGAGTCCTGAAGGAAAGCCACGCATGAGTATGCATCTATTATATGATTAAAGGTGGCAGTTCAAATCCATGGGGGAAGAATTGAAAAATGACTTGGAGATAATTGGTGATGCACTGGAAAAAAATTAAAAACAGATGCCTACCTCATATCATATAAAAAGGTGCATGACAGTAACAGTTAAGGAAAAATTCCAAAAAAAAAATTATAATACAGTATAGGATAATATTTTTACATTTTTTCATGGCATAGACCTTTCTAAGCTTGACAAATATTAAAAGCTATAAGTAATTTGTATGAGTAATTTGCATTCATAAAATTGAAAAAAGTTCATAGAGAATGATTATACAGAGTTAAAAAATCTCAACTGGCTAAAAATATTAACAAATTACATAATTAACAAATAATAGATACTTTTAATATAAATAAAACCTTTGTAGATGAATATTTAATGATTATTAAAAACAGAGAAGAATACATGAAAGATATCTATACAATAATATATAGAGAGCATTTAACATCTTGGGCAGTATGTCATGTACTTTACATACATCGTGTGTGTGTGTGTGTGTGTATGTCTGTGTGTGTGTATTATTTAACGTTTATTGAGTATTTACTATGTGCCAGGCTCTATGCTTAGTGTTTATTACTTATCTCACTTAATCCTCACAGTATTCCTGTGAGGTAGGCATTCATCTCATTTTTATAGATTAAGAAAATGCACCTCAGTATAGTTAAATACTTTGCTCAAGTGTCCATACTAGTTAAACAGCAGAGTAATCAGACCCCAGAGCCTAAGTTTTTAACCTGTATATTATTTGAAATTGTAAACCTTTGTATCAGGTGTTGATTAAATTATGAAACACCCATAATTTGGAAGACTAGGTAGTGACTAAACAAAATGAAGTAAGACGAAGTGTATTAACATGGAAAACTATTTCAGAACATGTTACTAAGTGGGAAAATGTTACAGAACACAATGATGTGTTTTAAAAACCCTATGCATAGATAAGTGCATATCTACCTCAACAGTATGGAAAAGGTATTAAGAGGATACATATCATTTGTGAATATGGTTTTTCTTGAGGTTTGGAGTGGGATTAAAAGGAAAGGAGATCAATAAGACCTTCCCAAAAGTTATTCTAAGAGTTTCTTAGCATTTGAACTTTACAAAGATATATAAGCTTATATTACAATTTTTTTAAAAAAATTAAAAACACACTGGGCAGTCAGAGTTATGAACAGATTGTTTAGAGTGTGATTTCCTAGGCATTGTACATCTGTGTGCAGTGTACATGCATAAGGTTTGGTACAGATAATATGCCATTGCTAAAGGAACAAATTCAAATCGGAATGTCAAAATACTCTGTGAAATAGAACCTGCTATAACAGTGTTAGTTTTGATTAGTATATAAATACTTATGGTTGTTTAGTTAAGAATTAATTTATGGAATCTTTGGAACATTTTTATGACTGATTAATCTAATGACAAATAATTATTTTATGCATCAGCATCTTAATGTATTTAAGAATGTTTTATCAAAATATGTTTTTAGACTCTGCAGATGTTGTACTTCGACAGGTCTAGAATGGGTTAAAATATGATAAGTAGAGCAAGCCTAATTCCTTTCCCCCCACACACATTATACTCTATTAATTTCCCTTAAGGTAGAAGTCTCCATGAGATTTTTCTCTACAAGTCCACTTTTTGACCTTCAGGTCAGTAAGTGAGGCTCATGTTTCTTTCCCTGTAATTCTTTCATGCACCCAATTTATCGCTTCCACCTTGAGATGCCATTATCAGTGAAGCTGAGTTATTATATACCAAATTGAAATGAACCAGGAAATGTGTTTCTCACAATATTTCACAATTCCGGATGCAGGTACAGGCCCGGATAGAATCCCCAAAATTGCCATCAAAGTTCAAATTGAATATGAGCCACGGAATGCTTCTATTCTCATTGGAAATATCTATCACTACCCTGTATTTGGCATGGGATTAATTTAAACCTGAGGTCTTAATCAGTTGAGTTGCTATTTGGATATCTATAAATAATGCAGATCTGAATTTATCTGTGATCAGTCTTTGTTGTCTTTCAGTATCACAATGACTTTTCTTGCTCAATTGAAACACATGTGAAAAGGTAGAGGTTTTTCAGCACTTCTTGGTTATTCTTGTTTTGTTTTGTTTTTGTTTTTGTTTTAACATCTTACTGAAGTACAGTAACATATACATAGAAAAGTGTAACTATTGCAGTATACAGCTCAATGATTTTCACAAACGCTCAAGTAACCAACACATAGATGAAAAAATAAACCATACCAGAATACCAACTTGGTGTTATCCCTTTCCATGAAGGAATTTCAGGGAAGCTGACACAAAAGGTCTCAGTTGCTTCTATATCAAACTTGATGTTTCTTAAGACGAAGCCTGAAAGTAGGCAAAACCTACTGCTTCTCTCTGCCAATCAATTGTCATGCATATGCTTGTATGTGCTTTCAGTACATGAGAATATGATTTTATGCTACAAGTAATATGATTTTTTTCTTCTCTTAATCTATCACATTTTACCTGAATGCCTCCTGCTACAAAATTGAAATGGAAAAATGCTGGCAAGGGCATCTGGTAAATGGCATTGCTGGGCTCTATACCATTGTACTTGAATGACAGGCTTAGAAGAGTAAGTGTAGTACTATCAACAAACACAACTGGCACACCTTGTAAGAGTCTTCTAAAATCTAAAGAAACCATCTTCATTGCACAAACATAATTTAATGTTGCATTGACACTCATAGGGAAGCAAGAATTAGAAAGAAAGAAAATTGAGTGCTTGATATTAATTGCAGGGAGTCAAAAAAGACTCATGAGTTCCTCATTTTATTTTATATTTAAAAAACTGTACTTGTAGGTTTTTTAATTATAGAAATTCAGTATTTACCAATTTTGAAAGAATAGTATGATGAAACCCATTATTTAATCTCCCAATTTCAATCTTTTTTCATCTATGAACCTACCTCCATCTATCCTTTCCTCATGGATTATTCAAACAAATCTAAAATATTACATATTTTTATTAAAGGATATTTATTATGTATACATAAAATATAATACTTTTAAAACATAACTGCAATATTCTTTTATATTATGCCTAAAATATGCATGAAAACAATATTTAATAACACCAAATATTTCGACAGAGTTCCAATAAATATATCTGTTTCATAATTTTTAAAGGATTTTTTAATAATTAGTGTTCTGATAAGTTCTACACATTGCAATTGGTTGGTAAGTTTCTTTTAATCTATAGATTTTATTTTCTCTCCTCCCCCCCAAGGCCCACCCTCTCACTCTCTCTAGCTCTTGTTCTCACTCTTTCTCAATTTCTTACAATTTATTTATTGCAGACTCAGGTGGTTTTCCACAATATAGTTTTGGCTGTTTTCATCCCTATGGTATTATTTAACATGCTCTTCTGTCCCTTGTTATTGTTAGACTTAAAAGCTTGATCATATTCTGGAATGTGGTACTTTGTGTTCCAGAGGAAACACATATAGTCTAGCTTTCTCTCCTTTTCGTGGTTTTTAGCTGTTATTGGTAACCGTTTCCTGCATCTCTGTTTCTCTTGTATTTAAAAATGGTGATGTTTTGACTTTACTATTTTTCATTTACAGTTTTGAGTACTTCCTTAAAGAGAAATTCTGGTGCTCAATTATTTAGTTACACTTAAGTACAGTTCACATTGGAAAAGCTGGATACACACTTGATTTGTATCAGTTTTCAAATAATACCTTTAGATCCTCAAATGTGGCTAAAGTGCACTCAATCCTAGCTCTGCCACTTAAAAACTGTGTAACACTGAGAAAATCACTTTTCCTCTCTGTATATGTGTGAATCTGGTAATGATTTGGGGTATTATATATGTAAAAAAATAATAAATAGAAACAGTTGAATAGAATTGGGGGATGAGAGCCCAACACGAGGAAGAAAGAGTTTTTTTCTTTCCTTTCAAGGACTCAGCCAATCAAAAGCCATGGAGTCTTTGTTTACTATAGCCCTTCTCATTTTCTTTTTCTACCTATAAAAGCATCCTCCTTCTCTTGCTGTGCAGAAACTACAACATGGCTGTCATGGTGGCAGATCCCAAATTACAATTCTCTACTGATCCTATATAAGCTATCTTTGCTGGAAAAATATCTGGCAGTCTATTTGTTTCAGGTCAGCAGATGTAATGTATATAAAGTGCACAGCAGCCTTTCTTGCACACTATAGTAACTCAGTCCATTATCATCATTACTTTTTGTTAAATCTACCAGATCCAATATATTCACACATATAGAACCCAGTTACATATTTTAAGAAGTCATATGGACAGATGAAGTAGGAGAAAACAGAATCCTGGTTTTTAAGGCAAATACAATTTTGGAAGTGTAGTATTATTGAAGTAATGCTTACCTAGCTGCCAAGTGGAGGAAAGTGGTCATTTTAGACTTATGGAGGTCACTTTATGGATGTCTTCTCTATGAAAAGAAGAACATGCATTAGTGACTCAGCACTTAAAAGGAAATGGAAAAGTTTGTTCAGCTGTGGGAAGATATATAAAATTTGTTGGGAGTCAAAACATTGTGTAACTGATCTAAGAACTGATATATGGCAGTTATATATATACATTCGTATTCTACACAAACTCCAGAATTTCTGAGGAAAAGAAAAGGAGTGTTTTTGTTTTTATTTTTACCATGGAGTATATGTCCTAGTACACTGGATTGTTTCCATTGAAATTTCCATACTTCAAGCCTCATCTGCCATGTTTACATGCCCTTTCCTGGATGAATGGATCTTAAATTGCTAGTTTTTTGTGGGGTTCTATGGGATCAGAGAGGGATGATAAGGAGTTTGAGATAGCAAAATAATAGAGCTAAGAAATAAAAACTTTGTGTCTTTTGATAAAATCTAGCTTCAACCTGAAAAAAAACACCATTCTGTTTTCAATTGGAATTTTATATAATCTTGCAAGAAAAGGAGAAAAATAGTGCTTATACAGATGGCTAACTCAGCAGGTGAGAACTTGACCAATGCAAGGTCAAGACCTCTTGCCTCGTATGGGCTCATTATTTTCATGTCCAGAGAGAACATATTTAACCCAGGTTAGTATTTTCATAAATGTTTGCTCTGATTCACTCATAGGGGTGAATTTTGGAATTTCTAATTCCATAACTAAAAGGAAGATTTAAAGTACTCCCATAAAATGCTGAATTGGCAATTTCAACCTCAACTTAAAGCCAACACTAATGGTATTATAAGCATAATTATCTCACTGATCTATTAATTTATGTTTAGGGTTGCTGATTTTCTTTTTACTGACAGGTCAATTCCTTCAACTCATTGAAACAATAGAAAATTCATAAGTCATGTAATCAATATGAGTTGATCTTTGGCTGTCCAGAATATGATCATTCTTCCCATATTTGACTTCTTCTTGCCCTCTGAGTATCAGTAGAGAAAAAGCCTATTTTCTCTGAGAGAAGTATGATAGTTTCAGCCTCTATTGTAGCTAGATTGACAGTATGTGACCTTGCTCCTTCAATCAGTTTGCACCATCTTGGACTTTGAATTGGGGTAGTAAATTTAGGGTAGAGGCCAAGGAACATCAATTACAGCAATAGTAGCAACATTATCCAGGTTCCAGGGATAGAAGCAGCAACAGTGGAAGCAGTGCAGTGTATACAGAGTATCGTGTTTGGTGCCAACAGTGGAAGGAGTACAAGTTGGTCTGTGTGGTGTTCAACAGCTGCAGCAGCAGTAGAACTGTTATCACAGAGCTGATATTTGATGTGGCATTTAGCCTGTTGCTAGCAGCTACATAGTTTTCCCACTCCCTGACCATTTTTCTGACCTGATTCTCTAGACTTCCTAATTTTTTGTGCACTACTCGTTATCCTCTTCACAAATATTCTGCTTAAATTACTCAGTTTGTTCTTCTGCATGAAACAAGGAATCTTAACTGGTATGGGGAGTGATCACTTAATTAATTAAGTGATCAGTTAATTTTCTAGACAGGGCTGAAATGAAACACTCAACTGGTATTTGGGGAAATAATTCTGTCTAAGTTTAGCATGTAATGGAATAAACAAAAATATTACTTGATATTCTGAACTGTATTCATCTGAATATATGTTGGAATATCTTTCAAGTAAATCTAAACAATATTCTAAATTGAAAACTTGGTAGACAAACCTACATGTAGGTGTCAGTAAAAACATTTGAGTTGCATGAGTATCAATGTGAAAAGATGTAGAATATGATGTAGTCTTATCTAAGTAATTTTTTCTATAGGTTTTTGTCTTATGCTTGCATTTAAAAAATATGTTGTGTATTTTTCCTATCATTTTCCCCTCATAAGTAAGTTTTAAAAGCATTCTAAGGAAGTATAAACACCTATGAAGAAAGTAGGTGAGCCTAAGAGGCAGGAAGTAATCATACATTAGAAGAACATTTAGAAGTAGTAAAGTGTGACTACATAAAAGACATAACAATGACTATGTACATATTCTCATCTACTGTGCATGAGAGTTGTTTCTCTCCATGAGAAAATAAATAATAATTATAAAATGTGGTTGGTGCTGGAAAATTTCAACATGTTATTTATATATGGTATAATAATTTTGAAAAAAATCAGAAAATTAACTTTTTTCAGTGCATTGTTAATCACAACCAGCATGTGGTACCACTAAGCACTATGTTGACACAGAAGAAAGTGTTGAATATATTGGAAGATCTGAATAAAGTCACAATGGAGGAGTAAGATGATTTAGTGAAGGAGATGAGAAACAGAGAATTCAAGACAGATCATGGAGCTTCTGCTGATAATCAGGAGTCTTCTGCTGTGAACTGCAAAATTCTATTGTTGCTGACTTCAAACCTCTGGGGAAATGACTGACACAAAGCAAAAAATCATAAGACTTAATATGTAGCCCAATTTTACTGAGTCAAGGAGGGATCTGCTGATAAACTATTATCACACATAAGAAATTACTACGGAGAAAGATATTCTACTTGATGCTCATTGCTGGCCTGAGAAAAAATGAAAAGAGAACACATGGATACTACATGCCATATCTTTAAAAGTATCTTTACATTATGCATACCAGTTAATTGCAGTTGAAAGCAAGCTGGACCATGACATTAGCACTTCAAAAATTTCACTTTCCAAAGTGCAATTATAAATTTAGGTAACTGTATAATTGATCTCAAGCAGAGATAATGCAAGCTGATGATCATTTTTAGTTTTTTGAATTTTGTGTTTTGGTTTTTTTTTATTCCAGCCATCCTAATTCTATAATTTCAGGTGTCATAAGAGAATCCAATCACTTGGATTTGATCCTGAACACTCTTCAGGTTATTTCAAACTCTCCTTCACCAGCACACAAAGCTCCAGAAAGCAGTAGCATAAACTCTGCATTCATCACAAAGTTTAACAAGGTTATCAAAGATTTCATTGGTACAAAAATTGAAGCTGCCTGGAGCTTTTGTGATTGTTTTCTTAGTTAACTGAAACTAGATCCAATGGCACACTGATGGATATTCAGATGACAGAAGCATTTTCGTTTAAAGTAAAGGGAGAAATCCACAAACTTGGGCAATAGACAGGTGGAGCACAATTTTCTTGAATTGAAGAAAAGTTTTAGTCACTCCAGCCACTTCAGTGAGTAAAGAATCCCAAAGAGATGAAAAACAAAGTCCGTTGTTTTATTCCTTTTTTCATTTTCTTTCAGTTTAATTCCTCTTACAATTTTCTATAGGGCATATTTGTGGTGAGAATTTTGTAGTTACAAAATATCAAGGCATGTCGAAATCAGAAGAAAAGGAGTAGTATACATTTCTCCAGAGATATTGGTGCTCTGGCTGGATGCAGTAACTGATGAAATGTTGAGTTCCCCTTCTTTGGGGGAAGGTGAAAATACATTTTATTTTCATGAAAGATGGTGTAGTACATTAAGGTGGAGTTGTTTCATTCTGTTTTTGTTTCTGAAGTATAACTACATGAACTGGACAGCCAAAAGTAACAACTGCTTGTCAGACAAATAGGCACATAGCAATGTGTATTTAGCATGCTCTCTATAACAAACATTCAGTCCCCTTTTTATGGATGGGCAATTCCTTACCTAGTGAGTATTAGTGGAAGCTGAAAATGTCAGAGAGTTTTCTCAGGGCATGGGATGGAATATTGTTTCTGTAAATCCAACTCACCAACTCTGGACTTGGAATTGAGAGGAAAGGACAAAGAACCCATTACGCCAGTGTACAGCATTAGTAGCAGGGGCAAACCCTCGAGGTCTAGAGGCAGCAAAAGACAGTGTCCAGTTTTCAGCATCAACAATGGAGGCAGTGTATCCCAGGGTGCCTATTCTCTGTGGCAATTGCAACAGTTTTCTCACTGGACTAGTGTTACTGATTTTGACCATGGCCCTTTTTCCTCCTCAATTTTCCAGTCCCAGTTCTCTAGGCTTCCTGGAGCTTCAATGAGTTATGTAAAATCTTTTGGATAAATTCTTTTTTTTTTTTCTGTTTAATTATGTCTATATCAATGTATGTAGCAGCAACTAAGAACAATGACTGATCCTGGGTCTTGCAAAGTAGCCAGCAGACTATGAATAGACAGTAAATGTACATTGTCAGGAAACTATTTAAAATAGGAGCCTGATCGGTAATCACATGTTCTTCTCTTGAAGTTAACATTCTTTTCTCTGACACGGAACCAGTCACCAAGAAAACAAGTCACTGTCCCACCAGGAATAATTGCCATACTTAGCTGACATTTTGAAGTAAGTTTAAATAAGGGACTATTTATAGTTGAAACAACAAGGGATAATGAGAAACTACAGACCAGCAATGGTGAAAAGCTCTCTCAAGGTAAGTAGAAAAACTATTACCAGAGTCATGTGAGAACTGGCACTAGGAGTCTGAAAGGAGTTATAGTTATAAAAGGACAGAACCACAGCCACAACCATAGAACTAAGGCAGATAGCGGGGAGGGGATCAGTGAAGAAATATTCTGACCTTAAAACCATAGGCCTCCAATCGGTTGTTGGATTCTCCCATGGCTAAACACACGAGTCAAATGAAAGCTGGTGAGCAACAGAGTATACCTTGAATAATAATCAATTTACTTTTTGAAATGAATTATGAGAACTTTGTAATACACTCATTAAATTACCATATTTAAAAATTTTCCGGGCTTCCCTGGTGGCGCGGTGGTTGAGAGTCGGCCTGCCGTTGCAGGGGATGCGGGTTCGTGCCCCGGTCCGGGAGGATCCCACGTGCCGCGGAGCGGCTGGGCCCGTGAGCCATGGCCGCTGGGCCTGCGCGTCCGGAGCCTGCGCTCCACAACGGGAGAGGCCACAGCGGTGAGAGGCCCGCGTACCACAAAAAAAAAAAAAAAAAAAAAAAAAAAAAAAAAAAATTTTCCCAAGAAAATACATACTAATCAGAAAAATGTCTATACTATCCAAGGTCAAGTTAATAAAAATAATTGTTTTTCTAAAGCAATTTTGAAGGATTTGGTATTATAACATACGATTTTTATTTAAAATTACATTGTTTAGGAAAAAACAATTGCAGAATAATAGCATGAGGAGGATCACAAACCCACTCCTCAGAAAAAAAACAAATTATAAAGTAAACAGCTATTTAAAATCTCTGGAATTTACTCTAATAGCATACAGAAAATTGAGAAATATTTAATGAAGAAAATCCATTGAATTTTGGTAAAAACAAGGATAAACTCTGAAATTGGGGAAGCATAACTCACTCTTGGCCCATTTGTAGCTCAGCATGTTGGAAGGCCCACTATAGGCAGAAAATAAGAAAGAAAATAGAATGGGACTCCCACTCCCCTCAGTTTCCAGTAAGGGATTATGGATTCCTCCTTCAGGAAGATCAGAATCTCAGCATTTCTCATTCCTCTCAGCTTTGTATTGGAGAAGCTCTATTCTAGGCAAGAGCAACTGAGAGATCTGGGCATCTTTTTTCTATCCAGCTACCAACTCATAAGGAAAAAGCTCTATGCCAGCTGCACAAGCCAAGAACACTGAGCCCTCATTACCCTTACCCCAGCTTGCTGAAATGGCAGAGGTTTTACACTGAGAAAGGTAATTCAAGAAAACCAGATTGGGAGAAAATATTTGCAAATGAAGCAACTGACAAAGGATTAATGTCCAAAATTTACAAGAATCCCATGCAGCTCAATATCAAGAAAACAAACAACCCAATCCAGAAATGGCCAGAAGACCTAAATAAACATTTCTCTAAAGAATATATACAGATTGCCAACAAACACATGAAAGAATGCTCAACATCACTAATCATTAGAGAAATGCAAATTAAAACTACAATGAGATATCATCTCACACTGGTCAGAATGGCCATCATCAAAAAAATCTAGAAACAGTAAATGCTGGACAGGGTGTGCAGAAAAGGGAATGCTCTTGCACTGTTGATGGGAATGTAAATTGATACAACCACTATGGAGAACAGTATGGAGATTCCTTAAAAAATTAAAAATAGAACTACCATATGATCCAGCAATCTCATTACTGGGCATATACCCTGAGAAAACCATAATTCAAAAAGCGTCATGTACCAAAATGTTCATTGCAGCTCTATTTACAATAGCCAGGACATGGAAGCAACCTAAGTGTCCATCAACAGATGAATGGATAAAGCAAATGTGGCACATATATACAATGGAATATTACTCAGCCATAAAAAGAAATGAAATTTAGTTATTTGTAGTGAGGTGGATGGACCTAGAATCTGTCACACAAAGTGAAGTAAGTGAAAAAGAGGAAAACAAATACCATATGATAACACATATATATGGAATCTAAAAAAAAAAAAAAAATAGTCATGAAGAACCTAGGGACAAGACAGGAATAAAGACACAGACCTACTGGAGAATGGACTTGTGGATATGGGGAGAGGGAAGGGTAAGCTGGGATGAAGTGAGAGAGTGACATGGACATATATACACTACCAAATGTAAAATAGATAGCTAGGGGGAAGAAGACAAAGCTCAGTGCTTTGTGACCACCTAGAGGGGTGGGATAGGGAGGGTTAGACAGAGAGAGATGCGAGAGGGAAGAGATATGGGAATATATGTATATGTATAACTGATTCACTTTGTTATAAAGCAGAAATTAACACACCATTGTAAAGCAATTATACTCCAATAAAGATGTTTAAAAAAGTCAGTAAATGTATTCTGACCACACATCCCCCCCCTACCAAATAAAAAGAAGACCACAAGTATTGCTCTTGCCTTATGTCTCACTCATAGAGCAGGGAGTCAATCTAAGAGCAGAAGACAATATTCCCACTTTCCAGGTTCAGAACATTAGTGCACAATTTAGGCCCAGCAGAGATTCAAGATTTAAGAACAACTAGCTCTACAAGGAGACTAACTTTATTTGGAACTGAGAATGAAGAATTTCAAGTCTAAGGGCACTTCCAGAAACAATGGACATTTTAGCAGTGTACAATTAATACTACTAGCTCCATGAAAGCAACAAGATACACCAGCCAGAAGTTTAGCATACAAACTAAAGGTAGAGGCAGCTAAAAAGAGTCCTTCTAGAGTCAGAGCAAGCCTCAAACACTCGACTCAAAAACCACCTAGCAAAGGAGCTCCAACTTAGTTCCATGATTGTCTAACAATTTACGCACTGGAGCATCATTGATAACAAGACAAATCAGCTAGCAATTAGAGGAGGTGAACAGCTGGGTGCAATACCAATAAATGCAGATCAGTTAGCTGATCTGCTAAAAGTGAAAATGAAAAGACACAAAGTTAGCTATATGTATATAAAATAAAGTAGACTTTAAGCCAAAAATGGTAATAAGAGACAAATAAGTTCATTATATGATGACCCCCTTATAATGATAAGGGGGTCAATTCATCAAGAAGATATAACATTCTTAAATAGATATGCAACCAATATTGAAGCACATATTTATATTAAGAAAAATACTAACATATCTGAAGGGAGAAATAGATAGCAAAATAATCACAGTAGGGGACTTCAATGCCCCACTTTAAATAATGACAGAAATCAACAAGAAAATATTTGTCTTGCACCATATTTTATTTTATTTTTTTTTTATTATTTTTTTTTTTTGCGGTATGCGGGCTTCTCACTGTTGTGGCCTCTCCCGTTGCGGAGCACAGGCTCCGGACGCGCAGGCTCAGCGGCCATGGCTCACGGGCTTAGTTGCTCCGCGGCATTTGGGATCTTCCCGGACCAGGGCACGAACCCGTGTCTCCTGCATCGGCAGGCGGATTCTCAACCACTGCGCCACCAGGGAAGCCCCGCACCATATTTTAGACCAAATATATCTAACAGACATGTACAGAACATTCCATCCAATGGCAGAAGAATAGGCATTTTTCTCAAGCTCAAATGAACATTCTTCAGAACAGAGCATGTGAGAGGTCACCAAAAAATTCTTTGCATTTCAGAAGATTAAAATCATACTAAGTATTTTTTTTTTAAACATGATGGCAGGGACTAGAAATCAATAACAGGAAGAAAGGTAAATAATTCACAATTATGTGGAAATTAAGCAACATATTCCTGAACAAACAATTTCAAAGAAGAAATACAAAGGGAAAACAAAAACTATCTTGTAACAACTGACAATGGAAACACAACATATCAAAACCTCTGCGATCCTGCAAAAGCAGTTCTAAGAGAGAAGTTTATAGAGATAAATGCCTACATTAAGAAAAAAGATATCAAATAAACAATCTAACTTTATTCTGCAAGGAACTAGAAAAATAGGAACAAAGTCCAAATAAACAGAAGAAAGGTAATGACAAAAATCAGAAGAGAAATAAAAGAGAGAATAGGAAAGCTAAAGAAAAGATTAATAAAATGAAGAGACAATTTTTTGAAAATATAAACAAAATCAACGTAACTTAAGCTAGACTAAGAAAAAAGAGAAGAGAAATATAATCATAAGAGAAAGAAGAGACATTACAACTGTAACTATAAAAATCAAAGGGATTATAAGAGACTACTATAAACAATTATACACCAACAAATTGGATAACTTAAAAGAAATTGGTAAATTCCTAGACACATAGCACCTACCAAGGTTGAATCATGAAGAAATATAAAATCTGAAAAGACCAATTATGACTAAAGATATTAGTCAGTAATCAAAACCTCCCAACACAGAAAATCCCAGGACTAGATGGTTTCACTGGTGAATTCTACTAACAGTTAAAGAAGAATTAACACCAATCCTAAATTTGTACAAAAATTAAAGAGAAGGGAACACTCCCAAATCCATTTTATGAAGGCTGATGCCAAAGCCAGATAAGGACACCACACAAAAAGTAAACTGTTATTTCCTTTTGATAATAGAAATGCAAAAATTCTCAACAAAACGTTAACAAATTGAATTAGAAGCATATTAAAAGGATCATACTACATGGTCAGGTGGGATTTACCCCTGGGATACAGAGATGTTTCAACATACACAAGTCAATTAATGTTATGGACACGTTTATAGAATGAAATAAAAACCATAGGATCATCTCAGTAGATGCAGAATAAAACTTTTGACAAAATACAACCTCAATTATAATAAAACCTCTCAGCAAACAGTATATTTAGTAGTGAAGGTTAAAAGATTTTCCTCTATGAATAGGAAAAAGACAAGAGTACTCACTCTCACCTCTCCTATTCAACATAATCGAGGAAGATCTAGCTAGAGGAATTAGGCTAGAAAAAATAAAAAATAGAAGGAATCCAAATTAGAAAGGAAAAATTAAAACTATCTTTGTTTGCAAATATAGGATCCCATATGTGGAAAACTGTTAGAACCATCAAAAATTCTTAGAACTATAAATAAATTCATAAAGATGCAGGATACAAAATCAACATACAGAAATCAGTTGCATTTTCATACAATAACAACAAACCACACACAAAATTAATGAAAACACTCCCATTCACAACAATATCAAAAACAATAAAATCTTATAAATGTAACCAAGAGAGTGAAATATCTGTACAATGAAAACTACATGACAGTGATGGATTGAAGAAGACATGAACAAATGAAAAGATATATTATGTTCATGGATGGGAACAATTAATACTGTTTAAATGCCCATACTACCCAAAGTGATCTACAGATTCAATGTAATTTCTATCAAAATTCTGGTGGCATTTTTCACAGAAAAAGAAAAAATAATCCTGAAATTTGTATGGAATCACAAAAGACTCCAGGTAGTCAAAACAATACTGAGAAAGAAGAACAAAGCTGGAGACATCACACATCCTGATTTCAAACAATACTACAAAGCTACAGTATTCAAAAGAGTACAGGACTGTCATAAAAATAGAAACTTAGATCAATGGAACAAGAGAGTCCAGAAATAGACCCATGCATATGTAGTCAACTAATATTTGACAAGGAAGCCAAGAATACTCAAAGGAAAAAAATTAATCTCTTCTGTAAATGGTCTTGGGAAAATTGAATAACCATGTTCAGAAGAAAGAAATTGGACCCTTATTTTACACTGCTCACAAAAATAACCAGAAATGCATTAAATGCTTAAATATAAGAACTGAAAACATAAAACAGCTGGAAAAAACATAGGGAAACATTGGTCTTGGCAATGACTTTTTGGATATGACACAAAAAGCACAAGCAACAAAAGCAAAAATAGACAAGTGTGATTACATCAAACTAAAAAGTTTCTTCACAGAAAGAGAAATAATCAACAAATGAAAAAATAGCCTATGAAATAAGAGAAAATATTTGCAAATCTTGTATCTTATAAGGCTTAAATATTGAAACTATATTAAAAAAACTTTTGCAACTCAATAGCAACAAAACAAAGTACAAGATTAAAAAATGGGAACAGTAACTGCATAGATGGTTTTTCAAAGAAGATATACAAGTGACCAACAGGTACATGAAAAGGTGGTCGACATTACTAATCATCAGGGCATGCAAATCAAAACCACAGTGAGATATCACCTTACATCCATTAGAGAATCTATCATCAAAAAGACAAGAAATAACAAATGCTTGTAGGCATGTGGAGAAAAAAGAACCCATGTGCACTATTGGTGGGAATGTAAATTGCTGCAGTTACTGTGGAAAATAGTATGGTGTTTTCTCCAAAAATTAAAATTGAACTACCCATGTTCCAGAAGAGGCCTTGGTGTGAGAGGGGGGGGCTAAAGTCCAGGAAAGCTAACACCCATCCTTCTCAAACTCTTCCAAAAATGCAGACAAAATAACACTCCCAAACTCATTCTATGAGGCCACCATCACCCTGATACCAAACAATGATATCACAAAAAAAGAAAACTACAAGCCAATATCACTGATGAACATAGACACAAAAATCCTCAACAAAATACTAGCAAACGGAATCGAACAACACATTAAAAGTATCATAAAATGTGATCAAGTGGGATTTAGCCCAGCAATAAAAGGATTATTCACTATATGCAACTCAATCAATGCAGTACACCATATTAACAATTAAAGAATAAAAGCCATATGATAATCTCAATGGATGCAGAAAAAGCTTTTGGCAAAATTCAATACCTAATTATGATAAAAAAAATCTCTCCAGGAAGTTGGCATAGAGAGAACCTAACTCAACATAATAACGGCCAAATATGACAAAACCATAGCAAACTTCATTCTTAGTGGTGAAAAACTGAAAGCATTTCCTCTAAGATCAAGAACAAGGCAAGGATGTCCACACTTGCCATTATTATTCAACTTAGTTTTGGAAGTCCTAGCCACTGCAAGCAGAAAAGAAAAAAGAAATAAAAGGAATCCAAATTGGAAAAGAAGAAGTAAAACTGTCACTGTTTGCAGATGACATGATACTATACATAGAAAATGCTAAAGATGCCATTGGAAAAATACTAGAGGTAATAAATGCATTTGGTAAAGTTGCAGGATACAAAATTAATGCACAGAAGTCTCTTGCATTCCTATATACTAACAACAAAAGATCAGAAAGGGAAATTTAGGAAACAATCACATTTACCATTGCAACAAAAAGAATAAAATCCCTAGGTATAAAACTACATAAGGAGGTAAAAGATCTATACTTAGAAAACTATGAGACACTGATGAAAGAAATCAAAGATGATACAAATAGATGAAGAGATATACTAAGTTCTTGGATTGGAAGAATAAATATTGTGAAAATGACTATACTATCCAAAGCAATCTACAGATTCAATGCAATCTCTATCAAATTACCAATGGTGTTCTTCACAGAATTAGAACAAAAATTTTTACAATTTGTGTGGAAACACAAAAGACCCCGAATAGCCAAAACAGTATTGAGAAAGAAATACAGAACCAGAGGAATCATGCTCTCTGACTTCAGACAATATTACAAAGCTATAAGACAATATGGTACTGGCACAAAAGCAAAAATATAGATCAATGGAACAAGATCCAAAGCCCAGAGAAAAACCCACAAACCTATGGTCACCTAACCTATGACAAAAGAGGCAAGAATATACAATGGAGAAGAGACAGTCTCTTTTGTAAGTGGTCATGCGAAGACTGGACAGCTACATGTAATAAAAAAAAACTGAAATTAGAACACCCCTTAACACCATACACAAAATTAAACTCAAAATGGATTAAAGAGCCAAATGTAAGACCAGACACTATAAATCTCTTAAGAAAACATAGAAAGAACACACTTTGACATAAATCTCAGCAAAGTCTTTTTTGATTCACTTCCTAGAGTAATGAAAATAAAAACAAAAATAATAAATTGAGACCTAATTAAACTTAACAGCTTTTGCACAGCAAAGAAAATCATACAACCCTCAGAATGGGATAAAATATTTACAAAGAAAGAAACTGACAAGGGATTCATGCTCAAAATATACAAAACAGCTCATGTAGCTCAATACTAAAAAAAAAAAAAAAAAACGCAATAAAACGATGGGTGGAAGTCCTAAATAGACATTACTCCAAGACATACAGATGGCCAAGGAGCACATGAAAAAATGGTTAATATCACTAATTATTAGAGACATGAAAATCAAAACTACAATGAGTTATCTCCTCACACTGTTCAGAATGACCATAATCAAGAAATCTACCAAAAATAAATTCTGGAGAGGGTGTGAAGAAAAGGGAACCCTCTTGTACTGTTGGTGGGAATTTAAACTGATACAGCCACTATGGAGAACAGTATGGCGGGTCCTTAGAAAGCTAAAAATAGAACTACCATATAACCCAGCAATCTCACTACTGAGTATATACCCTGAGAAAACCATATTTCAAAATGACACATGCACCCCAACGTTCATTGCAGCACTATTTACAATAGCTAGGACATAGAAGCAACCTAAATGTCCATTGACAGATGAATGGATAAAGAAAATATGATACATATATACCACAGAATATTACTCAAACATTAAATGGAATGGAACTGGGTCATTTGTATAGACGTGGGTTGACCTAGAGTCTGTCATACAGAGTGAAGTAAGTCAGAAAGGGAAAAACAAATATTGTGCATTAACACATATATGTGGAATGTAGAAAAAAGGTACAGCTGAACCTATTTGCAGGGCAGGAATAGAGATGCAGACATAGAGAACATACATGTTGACATGGGGGGTGAAGGAAGATGGGATGAATTGGGAGATTGTGACTGATATATATACACTACTGTGTGTAAAACAGATAGCTAGTGGGAATATGCAGTGTAGTACAGGAAGCTCAGCTCAGTGCTCTGTGAGCACTTAGATCGGTGGGATATGTGTGGGAGGGAGGGAGGTCCAAGTGGGAGGAGATATATTTATACATATGGCTGGCTCACTGCATTGTACAGCAGAAACTGACACAACATTGTAAAGCAACTATATCCTAATTAAAAAAAAAAATTGAACTACCATATGATCCAGTAATCCCACTTTAAAAATAAATAAATTTAAAAATATATACATATATATATATCCAAAAGAAATGAAGGCAAGATCTTGAAGATATATCTGCAATCTCATATCTGCAACCTCATATCTCATATATGCAGAATTATTCACAATAGCTATGGTCTGGAAATGACCTAAATGTTTGTCAATAGATAAATGGATGACATATGTGTGTGTGTATATATATACATATATATATATATACATATATATACATATATATAATATACATATATTCATATATGTAATAGAACATTATTCAGCCATGAGAAAGAGGGTAATCCTGCCATTTGGCAAAACATTGATGAATCTTTTTCTTTAATTGGGGTATAGTCTTTTTACAATGTTGTGTTAGTGTCTACTGTATAATGAAGTGGAGTTCCCTGTGCTATACAGCAAGTTCTCATTAGTTACCTATTTTATACATACTAGTGTATATATGTCAATCTCAATCTCCCAATTCATCCCATCCCCCCACCCCCCTTGGTGTCCATACGTTTGTTCTCTAAATCCAAGTCTCTATTTCTGCCTTGCAAAATGGTTCATCTGTTTCATTTTTCTAGATTCCATATGTGTTAATATACAATATTTGTTTTTCTTTCTGACTTACTTCACTCTGAATGATAGTCTCTAAGTCCACCCATGTCTCTACAAATGACCCAGTTTCATTCTGTTTTATGATTGAGTGATATTCCATTGTATATATGTACCACATCTTCTTTATCCATTCATCAGTTGATGGGTATTGAGGTTGCTTCCATGACCTGGCTATTGTAAATAGTACTGCAGTGAACATTGGGGTGCATGTGTCTTTTTGAAGTATGGCTTTCTCTGGGTATATGCCCCATAGTGGGATTGCTGTGTCATATGGTAATTCTATTTTTAGTGTTTAAGGAGTCTCCATACTCTTCTCCATAGTGACTGTATCAATTTACACTCCCACCAACAGTATAAGAGGGTTATCTGCAATCTCATAATTGTTGCAGCATTATTCACAATAGCTATGATATGGAAACAATCTAAATGTCTATGAATAGATAAATGGATGATATATATGTGTATGTATATATATATATTATATAAATATATACATATATGTGATGGAATATTATTTAGCCATGAGAAAGAGGGAAATCCTGCCATTTGGGAAAACATTGATGAATCTTGAAGGCATTATATTAAGTAAAATAAGTAAGAGAAAGACAAATATCCTATGTTATCACATACATGGAATCTAAACAACCTAACCTCATAGCAATAGAGTGTAGAATGGTGGTTACCATTCCTCAGGGGCTGAGGGGTGGGGGAAATGGGGAGATGCTGGTCAAAGCCTACAGATTTCTATGCTTTGATGAATAAGTTCTGGGCATCTAATGTATAGTATTGTGATTAATGTTACTAGTACTTTATGATATACTTGAAAGTTGCTGAGAGAGTAAATGTTAAATGTTCTTACCACAAAAAAGAAATGTAATTATGTGAAGTAATGGAGGTGTTAGCTAACACTATGGTGGTCATCATTTGCAGTATGTAAGTGTGTCAAACCAACACTTTGTTCTCCTTTTCCTTACACTATGTTATATGTCAACAATATCTAAATAAAGCTGAATAAGGGCAGATTGGTTAGCAATGTATTAGAGACATCAAAGAAAAAAAATCCAAAGTCCAGCTAATACAGCTATCATCCTTGAAAAGGGAAGGGAAAACGTGTCTGAATTCATGCCCAAGGTTAAAACTTCTGAGGAACAACATCAAAGGCTGCACACTGTAGGGTAAATACATTCCACTACAATAGTCCAGCGAAGTAACAAGGCAAATAAACAAGAAAACAAGCTGGCTATAAACCACAAAAACAACCCCTGTGGATTGGATATATAGTGGTGGTGGTTGTCAATATTTAGAGTTACTACAAATAGTATCTAAAATATCCTACAAAATTATGACACATATAATGAAATGTAAAATCATGACCCATATACAACAATAAAGGCAGGCAATACACATGGCCTTTGACAGAAACCAGATATTAGATTTAGTGGGAAAAAATTCAAATCATCTATTATAAATATTAATGAAAAGAAACTATGATTACAGATGTAATGGAGGTATGATATCCATATCTCATTAAATTAAAAATAGTATTAAAGAAATAGAAATTATTAAAAAATGGAAACATTGGAGTTTTAAAAGAGAGTAAAAAATATTCAGAGAGGTCCAACAGTAAATTTGTGTTGGCAGAAGAGTGCATTAGCAAACTTGAAGACAAATGATTATCTGAATCTAAATCTGAAGAACAAAGAGAAAAAAGAAAAAAAGAAGAAAACTGAAAGGGCCTCAGAGAAATATGAGATATCATTAAGCAACATACCCTTAATGGAAGTGTCAGAAAGAGAGGAGAAACATGAAAAAAATACTTGAAAAAATAATGGCAAAACTTCTCATATTTGATGAAAAAATATTAAACTATACAACCAATAAATTCAAAGAACTCCAAATAGGATGAATTCAAAGTGATACACAAACAGCACATCACAGTAACAATGCTGAAAGAAAAATAAATCTTAATAGCATCAAGGTAGGGGGAAAACACTTGTCATATACCAGAAAAGCCCAATAATAATAACAGCTAGCTTCCAATCAGAAACAGTGGAAATCATAAGGCAGTAGGATGACATATTCAAAGACACAGAAAAAAACGATAGACCAAATAAGGTGCATATTTTCCTGGAAAATACATTGTAAGAAATATTAAATGGAGTTCTGATTGAAATCAATTGACATCAGACAGTAGTTTAACTTCACACAAAAAATAAAGTTAATTATGTAGGAACATATAAAAAACAGTATAATTGCACATTTCATCTCCTTTATTGTCTTTATTTAATAAGCAATTGCATAAGACAACATATATTTAATTACATTAATGGTTCTGTATCATATGGGAATGTAATACATTTGAAAATAACTGGATAAAGAAGGTAGGTGAGGGCAAAAATATATTGGAAGAAGGAAATAATGTCAAATAGTTTTGTGATTCCACAGGAAACAATGAAGACAACAAAAATGATAAATAAAACGTTGAATATAACAAAATCCATAAATATATACTTGTTCTCCTTTTGCATTCCAGATTTCTAAAATGAACCAAAGTAATTATTACAATGTATTGTTGAGTTTATAGTGTATGTAGATATAACAGGTTTAACATCAATAATGAATAAAAAAAAAGAGGAAGAGAGAATGACATAAGGGTTGCAGTAGACAGAATAATAAACCCCAATGATGTCTAAGTCCTAATCCCCAGAACTTGCAAATATGTTATCTTAAATGGCAAACAGACTGTGCAGATGTGAGTAAATTAAAGACCTTAAGATGGAAAGATTAAACTGTATTATCTGGGTGTTCCCAATGTAATCTGAAAGGTCCTTATAAAAGGAATGCAGGAGGGTCAGAGTGAGAGAAGGTGTGTGACTGCAGAAGTAAAAGTTGGAGTGATAGGTTTTGAAGATAGTGGAAGAGCTATTGGCCATGGAATTCAGGCAGCACCTAGAACCTGAAGAAAGCAAGGAAACTGATTTTTCTCTAGAGGTTTCAGAAGGAACACAGTCTGTGATATACATTTCAGACTTTTAACCTCTAGAGCTATAACATAGGAGATTGAATCAGTAATCTAAATGCTTCCTACAGCATAGGGAATGTGGTTAATGGTATTGTAATAACTTTGTATGGTGACAGATGGTAACTAGGCTTAGCAAGATGATCTTTTTTATTATTGAATTATAGTTGCTTTACAATGTTGTGTTAGTTTCTGCTGTGCAATGAAGTGAATCAGCTATGCATATACATATATCCCCTTCCTCTTGGACCTCCCTCACACCCTGCCATCCCACCCATCTAGGTTATCACAGAACACTAAGTTGAGCTACCTGTGCTATACAGCAGGTTCCCACTAGCTATCTATTTTACACATGGTAATATATATATGTCAATCCTAATTTCTTAATTTGCCCCATCTTCCCCTTTTAATGTATAAAAATATCTAATCACTATTGGTACATCTGAAACTAACACAGTACTGTAAGTCAATTATACTTCAACTAAACAAACAAATAAAAACTTCCTACACAGAAAATTCCAGGCACAGATGGCTCTACTGGTGAGTTATAACAAACTTTCAAAGAAGAATTAATACCAATCCTTTACAAACTCTTCCAAAAATTGAGATAACTTTCCATTTCAATGAGGCTAAGAATGCACTTTTTATTAAAACCACACAAAAATATCACAACAAATCTATAGACCAATATCTTTTTTTAAAATAAAGACACAAAAATCTTAACAAAATACTAGCATTGTGTGCCCAGCAATACACACACACACACACACACACACACACACACACACACATATACATATATATAATTATATAACATAAACAAGTATGATTTATCCCAGGAATGCCAGATTGTTTTAGCATATGAAATTCAATTAATGTAATGCAGCATGATAATAGATTACAATACAGAGAACACTTGATTGTGTCAGTAGATACAGAAGATGTATTTTTCACATCTAACACTCTTTTATGATAAAAACACTCAATAAGCTAAGAATAGAAGGGAACTCCTTCAATCTGATAAAGGATTTCTTTGAAAAACCACAGCTAATGTCTCAATGTTGAAATACTGAATGTTTTCTCTATAAGGCAAGGAAAATAATAAGGATCTTTGCTCTCTCCACTTGTATTCAACACTGTACTGAAAGTTCTAGTCAGGGCAAATAGGCAAGAAAAACAAATAAAAGTCATCCACTTTAGAAAAAGGAAGAAATAAAACTAATATTTTGGGGGGAATATATATATCTTACATATTTAGAAAAACATGACTCTAACAAAAATCTAATAGAAATACCAAATGAGTTCAGCAAAATTAAAAAATTCAAGATCAATATACAAAAATTCAATTATATTTCTATACACTAACAATGACCATTCTGAAAATGAAACTAACAATTCTACTTACAATAGCATATAATAGAACAAAATAATTTAGTAACAATTTAAGGAAAAATGACAGAAGACTACATATACACTGAAAACTACATAATATTATTGGAAGAAATGAAAGAATAACTAACTAAATAAAAAGAAATCTAAAGATTATTGATCAGAAGATTTAATATTGTTAGATTCCCTATCAAACATCCAGCTGACATTTTTTTTCAGGAATGGGCAAGTTGATCTTAACTTAATATGAAAATTTAAGGGTTCTGAAATAGTCAAAACAATCTTGAAAAAGAACACAGTTGGACAGCACACACTTCCTGATTTTTAAACTTATTACTAGAGTAAACAATACTGGGTGGTACTGGCATAAAGATAGATATGTAGATTGATGGAATAGAATTATGAATCTAGAAGTAAACCTTTACATTTATGATCAATAATCCTCATTTCAATAAGGATCCCAGACAGTTCCATGCAGAAAAATAGTCTTTAATAAATGGTAGCAGAACAACTGGATGTCTACATGTAAAAGAAGGAGGTTGAACCTCTACTTCACACCATACTCAAAAATTAACTCACACTGAATTACAGAATTAAATGTAGGAGTTGAAATTATAAAACACTTAAAGAAAAGCATAGGAGTAAATCTTTGTGAATTTGGGTTAGGCACTAATGATACTAAAAGCACAAATGATGGTAGAAAAAATAGAAAATCTGGATTTAATTAAAATTAAAACTTCTGTGCTAGAAATGAAACCTTCAAGAAAGTGAAAAGAAAACTCAAAGAAAGGGATAAAATATTTAAAAAAATCATATGTCGGGTAAGGGAGTTTATCTAGAATATATAAAGAACACTTAAAACTCAAAAACAAAAATATAAATGATTAAATTAAAAAGTATACAAAAGATCTGAATAGATGTTTCTCCAAAGAAGACTTACAAATGGTCAATAAGCATATCAATTGATGCTCAACATCATTAGCCATAAGAGAAATGCAAAACAAAACCACCATGAGATAGCATTTCAGGCCTGCAGGGGTAGCTATAATCTAATAGATAATATAAAGAATTGGGGAGAATTTGCAAAGTTTGAGACAATCTTGTATTTCTGCTAGTAATGTAAAATGGTTCAGCCACTTTGGAAAACATGTTGCCACTTCCTCAAAAAGTTAAACATAAACATAAAGTTTCCATATGACTCAGAATTCTTTTGATAGATATATACCCAACATAAATGAAAGTGAAATGAAAATACATCACAAAAACTTGCACGAGAATGATGTTTGCTGTGGGTTTGTCACATATGGCCTTTATGATGTTGAGGTATGTTCTCTCTATGCCCACTTTCTGGTTTTTATCATAAATGGGTGTTGAATTTTGTCAAAAATATTTTCTGCATCTATTGATATAATCAGATGGTTTTTATTCTTCAATTTGTTGATGTGGTGTTTCACACTGATTGATTTGTGTATATTGAAAAATTCTTGCATCCCTGTGATAAATCCCATTTGAACATGGTGTATGATCCTTTTAATGTGTTGTTGAATTCAGTTTCTACTATTTTGTTGATTTTTGCTTCTATGTTCATGACCTGTAATTTTCTTTTTTTGTTATACCTTTGTCTGAGTTTGGTATCAGGGTGATTGTAACCTCATAGAATGAGCTTGGGAGTCTTTCTTCCTCTGAAATTTTTTGGAAGAATTTCAGGAGGGTAGGTGTTAACTCTTCTCTACATGCTTAATAGGATTCAACTGTAAAGCCATCTAGTCATGGAAGATTTTTTTTAAATTTTGCTATTTTTTATGTATGTATTTATTTATTTGCCACAAAGCATTTGGGATCTTAGTTCCCTGCCCAGGGTTTGAACCCATGCCCCCTGCATTGGAAGCACAGCCTCTTAACCACTCTACTGCTAGGGAAGTCCCCCTGGAAGATTTTTAATCACAGTTTCATGTCAGTATGTGTGATTCGTCTTTTCATATTATTTATTTCTTCCTGGTTCAATCTTGGAAGGTTGTACTTTTCTTAGAATTTGTCCATTTCTTCTAGGTGTCCATTTAATTGGCATATAATGCTCGTAGTAGTGTTTTATGATCCTTTGCATTTCTGTGGTGTCCATTATAACTTTTCCTATTTCATGTCTGATTTTCTTGATTTGAGTCATCTTCCTTTTTTTTCTTGATGAGTCAAGCTAAAGTTTTATCAATTTTGTTTACCTTCTTAAAGAACCAGCTTTTAGTTTCATTGATCTTTGCTATTGATTTCTTTGTCTCTATTTCACTTATTTCTGATCTGATCTTTATGATTTCTTTCCTTCTTCTAACATTGGGTTTTGTTTGTTCTTTTTGCTCTAACTGCTTTAGGTGTAAGGCTAGGTTTTTTGAGATTTTTCTTCTTTTTTGAGGAAAGTTTGTATTTTTATAAACTTCCCTCTTAGTACTGCTTTTGCTGCATCCTGTATGTTTTAGATCATCAGGTTTTCATTATCTCTAGGTATTTTTTTATTTCCTCTTTGATGTCTTCAGAGATCCACTGGTTATTTAGTAACATATTGCTTAGCCTCCATGTGTTTCTGTTTTTTTTTAACATCTTTATTGGAGTATAATTACCTTACAGTGGTGTGCTAGTTTCTGCTTTATAACAAAGTGAATCAGTTATACGTATACATATGTTCTCATATTTCCTCCTTCTTGCATCTCCCTCTCTCCTACCATCCCAATTCCATGCCTCTAGGTGGTCACAAACCACAGAGCTGATCTCCCTGGGCTATGTGGCTTCTTCCCATTAGCTATATATTTTACCTTTGGTAGTGCATATATGTCCATGCCACTCTCACTTTGTCACAGCTTACCCTGCCCCCTCCCCATATCCTTAAGTCCATTCTCTAGTAGGTCTGTGTCTTTATTCCAATCTTGCCCCTAGATTTTTCATGACCCTTTTTTTTCCTTAGATTCCATATATATGTGCTAGCATACAGTATTTGTTTTTCTCTTTCTGAATTACTTCACTCTGTATGACAGACCCTAGATCCATCCACCTTAGTACAAAAAACTCAATTTCGTTTCATTTTATGGCTGAGTAATATTCCATTGTATATATGTGCCACATCTTCTTTATACATTCATCTGTTGATGGACACTTAGGTAGCTTCCATGTCCTGGCTATTGTAAATATAGTGGCAATGAACATTTTGGTACATGACTCTCTTTCAATTATGGTTTTGTCAGGGTATATGCCCTGTAGTGGGATTGCTGGGTCATATGGTAGTTCTATTTTTAGTTTTTTAAGGAACCTCCATACTGTTCTCTATAGTGGCTGTATCAATTTACATTCCCACCAACAGTGCAAGAGGTTCCCTTTTTTCTACACCCTTTCCAGAATTATTGTTTCTAGATTTTTTGAGGATGGCCATTCTGACTGGTGTGAGATGAGATCTCATTGTAGTTTTGATTTGCATTACTCCAATGATTAATGATGTTGAGCATTGTTTCATGTGTTTGTTGGCAATCTGTATATCTTCTTTGGAGAAATGTCTATTTAGGTCTTCTGCCCATTTTTGTATTGGGTTGTTGTTTTTTTTTTTTTTTTTTTTGTCATTGAGCTACATGAGCTGCTTGTAAATCTTGAAGATTAATCCTTTGTCAGTTGCTTGATTTGCATATATTTTATCCCATTCTGAGGGTTGTCTTTTGGTCTTGTTTATGGTTTCCTTTGCTGTGCAGAAACTTTTAAGTTTCATTAGGTCCCATTTGTTTATATTTGTTTTTATTTCCATTTCTCTAGGAGATGGGTCAAAAAGGATCTTGCTGTGATTTATGTCATAGAGTGTTCTGCCTATGTTTTCCTCTAAGAGTTTGATAGTGTCTGACATTATGTTTAGGTCTTTAATCCATTTTGAGTTTATTTTTGTGTATGGTGTTAGGGAGTGTTCTAATTTCATACTTTTACAGGTACCTGTCCAGTTTGCCCAGCACCACTTATTGAAGAGGCTGTCTTTCCTCCACTGTATATTCTTGCTTCCTTTATCAAAGATAAGGTGACCATATGTATGTGGGTTTATCTCTGGGCTTTCTATCCTGTTCCATTGATCTATATTTCTGTTTTTGTGCCAGTACCATATTGTGTTGATTACTGTAGCATTGTAGTATAGTCTGAAGTCAGGGAGCCTGATTCCTCCAGCTCCATTTTTCTTACTCAAGATCGCTTGGGCTATTCGAGGTCTTTTGGGTTTCTATAAAAATTGTGAAGTTTTTTGTTCTTGTTCTGTGAAAAATGCCAGTGGTAGTTTGATAGGGATTGCATTGAATCTGTAGATTGTCTTAGGTACTGTAGTCATTTTCACAATGTTGATTCTTCCAATCTCAATGGTATAACTCTCCATCTATTTGTATTATCTTTAATTTCTTTCATCAGTGTCTTATAATTTTCTGCATGCAGGCCTTTTGTCTCCTTAGGTAGGTTTATTCTTAGATATTTTGTTCTTTTTGTTGCAAAGGTAAATGGGAGTGTTTTCTTAATTTCACTCTCAGATTTTTCATCATTAGTGTATAGGAATGCAAGAATTTCTGTGCATTAATTTTGTGTCCTGCTACTCTACCCAATTCATTGATTAACTCTAGTAGTTTTCTGGTAGCATCTTTAGGATTCTCTATGTTTAGTATCATGTCATCTGCAAACAGTGACAGCTTTACTTCTTCTTTTCCAATTTGGATTCCTTTTATTTCTTTTTCTTCTCTGATTGCTGTGGTTAGAACTGCCAAAACTATGTTGAATAATAGTGGTGAGAGTGAGCAACCTTGTTTTGTTCCTGATCTTAGGGGAAATGGTTTCAATTTTTCACCAATGAGGATGAGGTTGAATGTGAGTTTTTCATATATGGCCTTTATTATGTTGAGGAAAGTTCCTTATATGCCTACTTTCTGCAGGGTTTTTATCATAAATGGGTGTTGAATTTTGTCAAAAGCTTTTTCTGCATCTATTGAGATAATCGTATGTTTTTTCTCCTTCAATTTGTTAATATGGTGTATCACATTGACTGATTTGCATATATTGAAGAATCCCGCATTGCTGGGATAAACCCCACTTAATCATGGTGTATGATCCTCTTAATGTGCTGTTGGATTCTGTTTGCTAGTATTTTGTTGAGGATTTTTGCATCTATATTCATCAGTGATATTAGCCTGTAGTTTTCTTTCTTTGTGACATCTCTAACTGGTTTTGGTATCAGGGTGATGGTGGCCTCGTAGAATGAGTTTGGGAGTGTTCCTCCCTCTTATATATTTTGCAAGAGTTTGAGAAGGATAGGTTTTAGCTCTTCTTTAAATGTTTGATAGACTTCACCTGTTGAGCCATCTGGTCCTGGGATTTTGTTTGTTGGAAGATTTTTAATCACAGTTTCAATTTCAGTGCTTGTGATTGGTCTGTTCATATTTTCTATTTTTTCCTGGTTCAGTCTCAGAAGATTGTGAATTTCTAACCTTTTGTCGATTTCTTCCAGGTTGTCCACTTTATTGGCATAGAGTTGTTTGTAGTAATCTCTTATGATCCTTTGTATCTCTGCGGTATCAGTTGTTACTCCACCTTTTATATTTCCAATTCTATTGATATGAGTCTCCTCCTTATTTTCATGGTGAGTCTGGCTAATATTTTATCAATTTTGTTTATTTCCATAAAGAACCAGCTTTTAGTTTTATTGATCTTTGCTATTGTTTCCTTCATTTGTTTTTCATTTATTTCTGAGCTGATCATTTTCATTTCTTTCCTTCTGCTAACTTTGGAGTTTTTTCTGTTCTTCTTTCTCTAATTGCTTCACGTGTAAGTTTAGGTTGTTCTCTTGAGATTTTTCTTGTTTCTTAAGGTAGGATTGTATTGCTATAAACTTCCCTGTTAGAACTGCTTTTGCTGCATCCCATAGGTTTTGGGTCCTCATGTTTTCATTGTCATTTGTTTCTAGGTATTTTTTGATTTCCTCTTTGATTTTTTTAGTGATCTCTTCGTTATTAAGTAGTGTATTGTTTAGCCTACATGTGTTTGTAATTTTTTACAGATTTTTTTTCCTGTAATTGATATCTAGTCTCATAGTGTTGCAGTCGGAAAAGGTACTTCATATGATTTCAATTTTCTTAAATTTACCAAGGCTTGGTTTGTGACCCAAGATATTGTCTATCCTGGAGAATGTTCCATGAGCACTTGAAAAGAAAGTGTATTCTATTGTTTTTGGATGGAATGTCCTATAAATATCAATTAATTCCATCTTGTTTAATGTATCATTTAAAGCTTGTGTTTCCTTATTTATTTGCATTTTTGATGATATGTCCATTGGTGAAAGTGGGTATTAAAGTCCCCTATTATGATTGTGTTCCCCTTTTGTGGTGGTTAGCATTTGCCTATGTATTGAGGTGCTCCTATTTTGGGTGCATAAGTATTTAAAATTGTTATATCTTCTTCTTGAATTGATCCCTTGAGCATTATGTAGTGTCCTTCTCTGTCTATTGTTATAATCTTTATTTTAAAGTCTATCTTGTCTGATATGAAAATTGCTACTCCAGCTTTCTTTTGATTTCTATTTGCATGGAATATCTTATTCCATTCTCTCACTTTCAGTTTGTACATGTCCCTAGGTCTGAAGTGGGTCCCTTGAGATAGCATATATATGGGTCTTGTCTTTGTATCCTTTCAGCCAGTCTGTGTCTTTTGGTGGGAGCATTTGATCCATTTATATTTAAGGTAATTATCAATATGTATGTTCCTATTCCTGCTTTCTGAATTGTTTTGGGTTTGTTTTTGTAGGTGTTTTCCTTCTCTTCTGTGTCCTCCTAGAGACGTTCCTTTAGCATTTGTTGTAAGGCTGGTTTGCTGATGCTGATTTCTCTTAGCTTTTGCTTGTCTGTAAACATTTTAATTTCTCCATCAAATCTGAATGAGATCCTTGCTGGGTAGAGTAATCTTGGTTGTAGGTTTTTTTCCTTCATCACTTTAAATAGGTCCTGTCACTCCCTTCTGGCTTGTAGAGTTTCTGCTGAAAGATCAGATGTTAACCTTATGGGGATTCCCTTGTGTGTTATTTGTTGTTTTTCCCTTGCTGCTTTTAATATGTTTTCTTTGTATTTAATTTTTGACAGTTTGATTATTATATGTCTTGGTGTGTTTATTCTTGGGTTTATCCTGTATGGGACTCTCTGTGCTTCCTGGACTTGATTGACTATTTCCTTTCCTATATTAGGGAAGTTTTCAACTATAATCTCTTCAAATATTTTCTCAGTCCCTTTCTTTTTCTCTTCTTCTTCTGCGATCCCTGTAATTCGAATGTTGGTGCATATAATGTTGTCCCAGTGGTCTCTGAGACTGTCCTCAGTTCTTTTCATTCTTTTTTCTTTCTTCTGTTCTGCAGTAGTTATTTCCACTATTTTATCTTCCAGGTCACTTATCCGTCCTTCTGCCTCAGTTATTCTGCTATTGATCCCATCTAGAGTATTTTTCATTTCATTTATTGTGTTGCTCATCGTTGCTTGCTTCCTCTTTATTTCTTCTAGGTCCTAGTTAACTGTTTCTTGCAATTTGTCTATTCTATTTCCAAGATTTTGAATCATCTTTACTATCATTATTCTGAATTCTTTTTCAGGTAGACTGCCTATTTCCTCTTCATTTGTTAGGTCTGGTGTGTTTTTATCTTGCTCCTTCATCTGCTGTGTGTTTTTCTGTCATCTCATTTTGCTTCACTTACTGTGTTTGGGGTTTCATTTTTGCAGGCTGCAAGTTCATGGTTCCCCTTGTTTTTGATATCTGTCTCCAGTGGCTAAGGTTTGTTCAGTGGGTTGTGTACTTTTCCTGGTGGAGAGGACTAGTGCCTGTGTTCTGGGGTATGAGGCTGGATCTTGTCTTTCTGGTGGGCAGATCCATGTCTGGTTGTGTGTTTTCATGTGTCTGTAACCTTATTGTGATTTTTTTAGGCATCCTCTTTGCTAATGGATGGGTCTGTGTTCCTGTCTTGCTAGTTTTGACCAGGGTGTCAAGCACTGTAGCTTGCTGGTCATTGAGTGAAGGTGGGTCTTGGCATTGAGATGGAGATCTCTGCACAATTTTCACCATTTGATATTACATGGTGCTGAGAGGCCTCTTGTGGTGCAGTGTCCTGAAGTTGGCTCTCCCACCTCAGAGACAGAGCACTGACTCCTGGACGGAGTACCAAGAGTCTTTCATCCACATGGCTCAGAATAAAAGGGAGAAAAATAGTAAGAAAGAAAGAGGGTAAAATAAAATAAGATAAAGTTATTAAAATAAAAAAATAATTATTAAGAAAAAAAATTTTTTAAGAAAAAAAAAAAAACCAGACAGACAGAACTCTAAGACAAATGGTAAAAGGCAAAATCACACACAAAATCATACACATACACACTCACAAAAAGAGAAAAAGGGGGAAAAAAAAAACCCTATATCTTGCTCCCAAAGTCCATCTCCTCAATTTGGGATGATTTGTTGTCTATTCAGGTATTCCACAGATGCAGGGTACATCAAGTTGATTGTGGAGCTTTAAGTCACTGCTCCTGAGGCTGCTGGGAGAGATCTCCCTTTCTCTTCTTTTTTCCCACAGCTCCTGGGATTCAGCTTTGGTTTTGGACCTGCCTCTGCATGTAGGTCACCTGACAGAGTCTGTTCTTTGCTCAGACAGGACGGGGTTAAAGGAGAAGCTAATTCAGGGGCTCTGGCTCACTCAGGCCAGGGGGAGGGAGTGGTACGGATGAGGTGTGAACCTGCGGTGGCAGAGGCCAATCTGACTTTGCAACAGCCTGAGGCACACCCTGCGATCTCCTGGGGAAGTTGTCCCTGGATCACGGGACCATGGCAGTGGCAGGCTGCACAGGATACTAGGAGGGGTGGTGTGGATAGTGAACTGTGTTTACTCACAGGCTTCTTGTTGGATACAGCAGCAGCCTTAACGTCCCATGCCCATCTCCATTGTCCATGCTGATATCTGCGTCTCATGTCCCTCTTTGGAGCTCCTTTAAGCAGCGCTCTTAATCCCCTCTCCTTGCACACCAGAAAACAAAGAGGCAAGAAAAAGTCTCTTGTCTCTTCGGCAGTTCTAGACGTTTTCCTGGACTCCCTCACAGCTAGCTATGGCACACTAGCCCCCTTCAGGCTGTGTTTACACCGCTAACCTCAGTGCTCTCCCTGGGATCAGATGGAAGCCCGAGCCTCAGCTCTCAGCCCCCACCCGTCCTGACGGGTGAGTAGACACGTCTCTCGGGCTGGTGAGTTCTGGTTGGCACCATTCCTCTATGCCAGAATCTCTCTGCTTTGCCCTCTGCACCCCTGTTGTTGTGCTCTCCTCCGTGGTTCCAAACCTCCCCCCTCTGCCACCCACAGTCTCTGTCTGTGAAGGGGCTTACTAGTGTGTGGAAACCTTGCCTCCTTCACAGCTCCCTCCCACTGGTGCAGGTCCCATCCCTATTCTTTTGTCTCTGTTTTTTCTTTTGCCCTACCCAGGTACTTGGTGAGTTTCTTGCCTTTTGGGTGGTCTGAGGTCTTCTGCCAGCATTCAGTAGGTGTTCTATAGGAGCAGTTCCACATATAGATGTATTTCTCATGTATTTGTGGGGAGGAAGGTGATCTCTGCATCTTACTCTTCTGCCATCTTTAAGTTCTCGTGTTTGTGTTTTTAAATGTTTTCTTTTTCCTATAATTGATTTCTAATCTCAGAGTGTTGTGGTTGGAAAAGATGCTTGATATGATTCCAATTTTCTTAAATTTACTGAGGCTTCATTTGTGACCCAAGATGTGATCTATTCTGGAGAATGTTCCATATGCACCTGAGGAGAAAGTGTATTCTGCTGCTTTCAGGCTAAAAGCATTTCCTTAAGCACGGACAAGACAATGATGTCTACTCTTGTCACCATTATTCAACACAGTTTGGAAGTCCTAGACACAGCAATCAGAGAAGAAAAAGAAATAAAAGGAATCCAACTTAGATAAAAAGTAAAAGTGTCACTGTTTGCAGGTGACATGATACTATACATAGAAAATCCTAAAGATGCTACCAGAAAACTACTAGAGCTCCTCAAAGAATTTGGTAAAGTTGCAGGATACAAAATTAATGCACAGAAATCTCTTTCATTCCTACACACTAACAATGAAATATCAGAAAGAGCATTTAAGGAGACAATCCCATTTACCATTGCAACAAAAGCAATAAAATACCTAGGAATAAACCTACCTAAGGAGGCAAAAGACCTATACTCAGTAAACTATAAGATACTAATGAAGGAAATAAAAATGACACAAACAAATGATGAAGAGATATACCAGGTTCATGGATTGGAAGAATCAATATTGTCACAATGACTATATTACCCTAAATAATCTACAGATTCAATGCAATTTCTATCAAATTACCAATGGCATTTTTTCACAGAATTAGAGAAAATTTTACAATTTTTATGGAAACACAAAAGACCCTGAATAGCCAAAGCAATCTTGAGAAAGAAAAATGGAGCTGGAGGAGTCAGGCTACCTGACTTTGGACTATACTACAAAGATACAGTCAACAAAATAGTATGGTACTGGCACAAAAACAGAAATATAGATCAATGGAACTTGATAGAAAGTCCAGAGATAAACCCATGCACCTATGGTCACCTAATCTATGGCAAAGGAGACAAGAATATACAATGGAGAAACAATAGTCTCTTCAATAAGTGGTGCTGGGAAAACTGGACAACTACATGTAAAAAAGTGAAATTAGAATACTCCCTAACACCATTCATAAAAATAAACTCTAAATGGATTAAAAACCTATATATGACCAGACACTATAAAACTCTTAGAGGAAAAAATAGGCAGAACACTCTGACATAAATTACAGTAAGATCTTTTTTGATCCACCTCCTAGAGTAATGAAAATAAAAACAAAAATAAACAAATGAGACCTAATGAAACTTAAAAGCTTTGGCACAACAAAGAAAACCATAAACAAAACAAAAAGACAACCCTCAGAATGGGAGAAAATATTTTCAAATGAAGCAACAAAAAAGGGATTAATCTCCTAAATATACAAACAACTCAAGTGGCTCAATATCAAAAAATCAAACAACCCAATCAAAAAATGGTCAGAAGATCTAAATAGGTATTTGTCCAATGAAGACATATAGATGACCAAGAGGTACAGCAAAGATGCTCTACATCACTAATTATTAGGGAAATGCAAATCAAAACTAAATGATATATCACCTCACACCTCTCAGAATGGCCATCATCAAGCAATCTACAAACAATAAATGCTAGAGAAGGTGTGTAGAAAGAGAACCCTCTTGCACTGTTGGTCAGAATGTAAATTGGTACAGTCACTATGGAGAAAAGTATGGAGTTTCCTTAAAAACTAAAAATGGAGCTACCATAAGATCCAGTAATCCCACTCCTTGACATATATCCAGAGAAAATCATAATTCAAAAATATACATGCACCCTTATGCTCATTGAAGCACTATTTTCAATAGCCAGAATATGGGAGCAACCTAAATGTCCATTAACAGAAGAATGGATAAAGAAAAATTGGTACGTATATACAACTGAATATTACTCAGCCATAAAAAAGAATGAAAGAATGACCTTTGCAGCAACATGGATGAACCTAGAGATTGTTATACTGAATGAAGTAAGTTGGACAAAGAAAGACAAATATCATACAATATGCTTATATGTGGAATCTAAAAAAAAGCATACAAAAGAACTTATCTACAAAACAGAAATAGAATAATCATAATAAATTATGGTTACCAGGGCATAAGAGGAGGAGAGGGATTAATGGGGAGATTGGGATTGACATATACACATTACTATATATAAAATAGATAACTAATAAGGACTTATTGTATAGCATAGGGAACTCTACTCAGTACTCTGTAATGACCTATATGGGAAAAGAATCTAAAAAAGAGTGGATGTATGTATATGTATAACTGATTCGCTTTGCTGTACACTGGAAACTAACACAACGTTTTAAATCAACTATACTCCACTAAAAGTTTTAGAAAAAAATACATAAATGTTCATAGCAGCATTCCTAACAATGGGCAAAAAGTTGAACCAATGCATTAACTAATTTACAGGTAAACAACATGTAATATATACATACAAATGACTATCATTTGGCCATAAAAGAAATAAAGTAGTGATATATGCCAAAACGTGGATAAACCTTTAAAACATTATACTAGGTGAAAGAAGCCAGGCGTCACTAAAGCCCACATATTCTATGTCATTTGTATGAAATATCCAGAATAAGCAAATGTATAAAGAGAACATGTGTTAGTAGCTGCTTGTGTCTGGAGGATTTGGGCAAGCAATGGGGAGAGAATGCTCATGGCTATCAGGTTTCTTTTTAAATAATTATTAAAATTTCCTATAATTGGTTAGGATGCTGCTTGCAGAACTCTGAACATACTAAAAAGACATTGAATTATATACTTGAAATGAGTTAATTTTATGTCATATAAATTATATCTCAATCAAGTTGTTTTTAAAAAATGACATTGGACTTCCCTGGTGGTACAGTGGTTGAGAGTCCTCCTGCCAATGTAGGGGACACAGGTTTGTGCCCTGGTCCAGGAAGATTCCACATGCTGCAGAGCGGCTAGGCCAGTGAGCCATGGCTGCTGAGCCTGTGCGTCTGGAGCCTGTGCTCTGCAACGGGAGATGCCACAACAGTGAGAGGCCCGTGAACTGCAAAAAGAAAAAAAAAGAAATTACATTGGTCCAACAACCTCAAACAATTTCTCCTATTTCCCAGTAAAATACACATGAAGACAGAGAAAAGTATGAAAACAATAAATGAAGGCCAAACAGTTGCCAAAAATTAAGGAGCAATATCTAGAAATTGAAATAGGAGAGGTACTATATTTAAAAAAATACACACTTGCTCAGACAAATATAAAATAACAGAAGTGGCTCACCACTGCCTTCCCTTCCATGAATAGGTAGACATACCCTTCATCTTTCTTCAATTATTTGAACAATTGGTTGAAAACATAATTTTGGGTCAGCTTTGAAACTGAGCAACTATCCTGCCCTATAGATACTTGTTTTTCTAATCTTTTTTAGTCTTTCATCAATATTTTTCTCTTTACTTTCATTAGGAGACAGAGACACTGAGAAAACAAGCCAGGATGGATTTAGAGAGGAAGTTTTGGTGGAGAATTATAACTTGGGAGCTGTAAAAATCATCCTTAAGAGTAGAGGTTAGAATCTCATTATTCCTCATGAGTTGCATCTATTTAGGATTAAAAACGTTCAGAAAATGAGACTAGAAAGTGTAAAATTTCAGATCTGCATAATCACATGGATTAAATTTGGCTAGATATGAAAATTGGACTAGGAGCTTTGCAAATGAAACTGCCATCCTGCTGTGAATATGAAAAAATAATTCAGACAGCATCCACTTTGTCAAAGAGTGGAGTCAAAAGCTATGTTTTAGTCAAATGGACAAATTCAATTTCTTATTAACAAAGAAAACTCTAGGGTCATCTCAGTTCTCATGGTTAAATGTTACACGCTTGTGAAATTAAAAAATAGATATAAATACTAGAACAGTTGACTATCTCAGAGAACCTGTGTTCTGTTTAATAACATTTAAAGAAAGTAATAACCAGTTTACAAGAAACAGAGAAATATAAGTTTAAACTTTGCTCCCCAGTGGTTTATCTCCTCCAATTCTCTTCTTTTTAAAAAGTAACATTCAGCAGTATACTAATTTACAGACCACATTAGTTAATATAAGGGACAATAATGTCATGTATTCTTAAATTATTGTTTTTATTCACTTTTGATTGGAAAAATCAGTAAAGTTATATATTACTATAACTGAAAGTAATTTTAGTGCTCTTGTGGTTCAAGTACCCATTGACAGAAAATTAACTGTGTAAATTATACTTAGTAATGTCAAGTGTACAAAAAATACTTGTATAAATGTCAAATAACAAAGGCTAGGAAAGATGGTTTGAATCCCAATACAGTATTTTTCTACATCTACTCTCTCTTAAATTAAGATTGGGTAAGAATGGTACTTGGCCCATAGTAGTGCTCAATAAATACATGTTGAATATTGAAAACATTTGAAATGGTCTAGGGGATATGGCTTATTTTAAGAATTATTTGGTAAATCTCTTTAAGTAAAAATTAGTGGTAACACTCTAATGCTTTTTCCTTATAAATTCAACAATGTCATTTGAGTTTTCTTTCAGTGTGGTACACATTGTAGTACATGTTTTTATTCTCTAGATGTTGAGTGTAAACAGAAAATAAAACAAAACAAAATCCATATGCATGCTACTTCACTCATGTGTTCGGGAATCATTTACCATTTAACATCTCTTTCTAACATAACTAGTTACACAAGCAGTAGTAGTACAGACAGTCATTCCTTAGGACTAATGCAGTCCTATAATGGCACTGCCTTAGCGTAGTCAGGTGCAGATTTTTCTGTTGTCGTATAGAAAGCTTAGCCTGATGTCTGTATGTTTCTGGACAATAAAAATGCTCATTTAAATGCGTGGCCAGTAGACCACTCTAGAAACAGAGGAGACTAAATCCAGCTCTAGGCCCAGAGCCCATTCTGAAAATCAGATAACCAATGAATGTGTCCTGGCAATCCTTTCAATAACTTTAGCTGCTCCTTCAGGATAAAGATCATATTTTTCAAACATATATTTACTGGCCTTCAAGGACAGTTCCCACTACATTTCCAAGACATATCATGCTTTCACTTGAGTTAAAGAAAAGCCTATAATACTGTGGCTAAAACTTCTGCAACATTTATAATATTCTAGACATTGTTCTAAGCAATTTTTAAATATTAGCTCAGTTAATTGTCACAACAACACTGTGAGGTAGGTGCTATTATTAATGTTGCTCTCATTTTAGGGATGAAAAAAAGCAGAGCATAGAGAGGCATAACTTTCTGCATTTGAATCCAGGTTTTCTGCGTTGCAACCTCCATGTGATAAACTACCATGTTTTCCTGTTGTAGCCTCACCTGTCTACCAATCTTGCATGCAAAGTGATGGTGGAAGTGCACTGAAGTGCTGATAGACGGCAAGCCAGTTTGAAATTCAACAAGTATCCTTCTTCAACAGTTTGGCCTGGCACACCAAATATAAACTGTGAGAGAATGTGCATTTTAGCCAGTTCTTTTTGACTTTTCCTAGTTTCAGAAACAAAAAGCAATATTGCTTTTTTTTTTTTTTTCTGTAAGTTGAGAAAACAAGAGGGAAATCTATGTCTCATATCTCATTTTGGCATGCTTTTTACTATTTTCCACTTACTCCAAAATTAAAAGAACATAAAAATATAGAAGTCATTTGTCAGGTGATTATAGTAATGCATCTTTTCCTTTATTTTTATTCTTCTCTTATTTGTCTTCAAAATCTAATTTTTTATGATGTTGACCACCCCAACTCTCTGTCCTTTTCCAAAATGAAGATTTTCTAGCACTTTCAAGTGTCATTTGTATAGATATTTTAAATATTTTCAAAATAATATTATGAATTACATGTTTTAAAAGTCTGGAACTCAATGAAAAAACTCTTTAGAACTCACATTTGTAGTTTATATGTGAGAGAAATATGTAAACATATTTAGTATACAAGTTTAATTATGTGAATAATTCTGAACCATTATTTCAGGTTCTTGGCATAAATAATGCTGAAGTCCCAATATAAATAAGAAAACTTAAAAATTGGAGTTAAATATGTTTAAAGCATCAGATTTATTTCCTATACCTGATATATCCTGATAATATTTAACTAGAATATGTGACAAAGAAGTACGTAGTTTGAATTTAGGTTGAATCTTAATCTCCTTTGTTTCTTATCTATCTTGCCTTACCAGGACATAATGGTAAATTTGATTCCAAGAAGTGGCAAAAGTATGAGAAATTTAAAAATTTATTATAATTTTTTTAGTATGCAACTGATTAACCAAATATCCTAGTAGCCACCATCAGACCAATACATAAGAACCAAAGATTTTAGTTACCATTTAGGGAGACCCATCTCAAATAGCATTTCTAAACTCAGAATCTTAGAGAAGCAACCCCAAAGTTCTATGAAACAATCTTCTTACCTCAAAGACTAGGCAAGGGATGTATTCTCTATAGGTGAAGAGTTCATCTTAAGCATACCTGACCCTGCAGAGATAATTGGAGTATTCTAGAAACCTGTTGGTTTAGGTTGAGGGAATCCCATAGCTCTATAGTCTCCTTTAGCATTTCCAGGGCCTCTTTTCCTCCTATGATTTATGAGAACAATATCCTTTTGAAAAGCAGAAGTCATGGCTGTATACTGTGGATGGCAATGTCATTTCAGGTTTCAATGTTATTGTCTGGAAAATGCATGGAAGCAACTGAAACTCTTTTCCTAAATAGTTTGGTTATATGCTGCATGTAGTTATAGATAATTATTTACCTCTGACCAGAAAGTAGTAAATAGAATCTAATAAAGAAGTGTGGTCAAAATTTCCATTATTATATAGAAAGGGATAAAGTTTGATATAAGTAAGGTACCAGGTGATTTCCATTACAGAGAAGCAAAAAGTAAAAAACAAAATAATTTTTTTTTAAGTCAAGGTGATCTTTATTAGCTATGCTACTTAACACTTCTGGTCCTTAACCCCTTCATTTGTTAAATGGGGATAATAATGCTTATCTTATGGGCTATGCGGGAACAGAAACAAAAAAATCTATACATCTGTCAAATAGTAGAGTCCAATAAAAATAATTTCCAATATTGTTATATCATTTGATTATTATATCTACTGCTCTGTGAAGTTAGTACAACATATTTTTCAAATGTAATATTTAAGCATAGCATACATAATTTTCACACACTAAACAATTTACCCAGTGCCCAGGATAAGAAACAGAACAGTTCTATCATCCAGAAAATGTCCCCCACCCATGTCCTCTTTTAATCATAAATTACATCCTCCACAAGGGTACCCCCATCATGATTTCTAATATAGTGATGAGTTTTCCCTGTTTTTGAACTTGGTAACTACTTTCTAAATCCTTAAATCTGTCGGTATGTTACATGACCAATAGGACTTTACAGATGTGGCTAAGTTAAGAACTTTAAGATGGATGGAGTTAGTGACTTAGGTTATTCAGATGGGCCCGGGCCCAATTGATCACATGGGTCTTTAAAAGCAGGAAACTTTTCTGGCTACAGTGGGTGAAGGAAAGAGAGGAGGAGAGAGAGACAGACAGAGAGAAAGAAAATCAGAGAGATAAAGAAAAAGAGAGACAGAGATACAGGCAAAGAGAGAGGCAGATAGATGACAGAAAGGCACAAAGAGAGAGAGACAGGGCAAGAGAGAAAGAGAGAGAGAGACAGAGAGAGACAGAGACAGAGACAGATAGATAATGAAGGAAGAAGGGTGAGAGAATCCAACATTCCTGGCATTAATAATGGAGGTCTTGGCCATGACCCGAGGAATGCAGGACTCTTCTCGAAGCTGGGAATGGCTTCAAAATGGACTCTAACCTAGAATGTGCTGAAAGGAACATAAGACACCTCTATTTTAGCCCACTGAGGTCTGATTTAAAGAACTGTAAGATAACAAATTTATCTTGTTTTACGCCACTAAGTTTAAGGTAGTTTGTTACAGCAGCAATAGGATACAATACAGATATATTCCTAGGGCTGGAATTGCTGAGTCATACGGTAAACTTACACTTGATTGGAAACTGTCGAACAGCTTCCTAGGTGGTTTTATCAGTTTATACTTCTACTAAGAGTACATGAGAATTCTAGTTCCTCCATATCTTCCTCAACATTTGGAATTTTCTTTTGTCATTTCCACTCTTCTAGTTAAATTATATTTACTGTGATTCTATTTTGCATTTCTCCAATAATAAATGAAGTCAAACACTTTTCATGATTATGGGGCAAGTGGACATCCTATCTTGTGATGTGACTAGCAAGTCTCTCACCTATTTTTAAATGTCTTTTCCTTACCTAATTCTGAGAGATTTTTAAAAATATTTAAGGTATGAGTTGTTTTTTAGACATAGTATCACCAATATCTTCATATATCCTTCTAGTCTGTCTACCCATCTTCCACTGTCTTACTGGTTGATGAAGAAAAAACAAAAGATTTATATGTTCTTATCCTCTTTGTGTACTGTTTAAGGAAGTTTTTCCTATCCCAAGATCATAAAGATTTTCTCCTATGATTTTTTTGTAAATCCTTTATTTTTTGCCTTTTATATTTAGATATGCAATCTGTCCTTAAGACAAGAGTTTAAAATCTCCTATTACAAATGAGAAAGGTCAAGTGAGGTATGGAGATTTAAACATCGAATAGGAAATGAAAGAAGAGATTAAATTTTTGTTTTCTGCAGTGCTTATCTACAAACATTGCTTTATCTACTGACCTCGTAAAGTCTTTCCTGATATTTCAAAGTCAAATTGATCTTTCCCTTTCGTAGCCCCATCATTTCTCAATACCACTCATGAAATGCACTTTTAACAATTGTAGTTATTGTATGCATCTGTACTTTTTGCTTTCCTTTCCGGATTGTTAGCCCCTGTGATCAATGGCTGCTTCATTATTCATCTTTCTGGGTCTCACAGAGTTAGTCCTGCATAAAACTGGTGGTGCTCATTACATGGTTGTTAAAAGAAAGGAAGAATAACCATTAATTTCTGTTTTACACCTATAGTTTGCATGGCAACAATACTTGCTATATGACTCAAAAAACTATACGACATGAAAAAACTTATTACAAATAACAGTCTTCTGGCATAAAAAAATGATTTGAGAAAACAAACAAAAAAAAATTTCATGGAAAGACATTTTGTTTTAAATATAGCAGTGTGTACATGTTAGTCCCAAACTCCCAGTCTATCTCTTCTCCCCGGCCTTCCCCCTGGTAATCATAAGTTCATTCTCTAAAACTATTGACCATAACAGAACATGCATTTCAGAGATCTTATAAAAAAGACAAGCAAGGAAAAGGAATCCCAATAACCAACAGAGCTATTATACAGTTGGCTTCTTGAAGCTCTAAGCGATCAGATCAAATCAGAGTGGTGCAAGTATCTATCCCACTCTGTCTCACATACATAAAATTGTTCAAGATGGTATGTATCTCAGACTATCACTTGGGTCCCAGATGTTGTCGTACATGACAAGACAGTATATCGATCATGAGGATAGTAACTACTTAAATGCCAAAACAATACTTTATGTACCACTAATTTTTGACTATTGAATACCTGATTAGTAATACATAATTGCATTCCAGTTAGTGGTAGCTAAGAAAGCTCGCACCCTAACCTAACGTAACCAAAATTTACAATTCACCTCATGTAAACACAGCTTTGCCCTGCTTTTTGACTTCATACTTCCAGATATTCTTACTTCTAGCCAGTGGTCAAGCAGATCTGTGTCCTTGGAATTTTGGGTAGGAACTTATGGATAATTAAAAATTTCATTCCCATTCTCTAAGAGTAAAATTCTATCTCATGTTCTTTAGCTGCATCAGGAGGAATCTTTTAGTACTCAAAAAAAGTTGTGTTGGTAAGATAAAGTGTGATTGTAATATTTTTGATTAAATCAAAAGAGAATATGTACAATATCTTAGGAGAAAATAATAGAAGTGGTTGCAACCACAAAGAGCTACACTATTGTTTCTTAAATGCAAGATCAAGTTTGATTTTTATCTAATGAACCTGAGCTTTCTGCCAGTATGAGTCATTTCAGCAGCACACCTGAATGAATAATGTATGACAACGTCAGTTTCTTATAGATTAGTAGGCAATGGGAGTACTCAGGCTTGATTAAGCTGGATGATTTGCAAATTCATGTTCTTGATATTTTAAACTCTGTTTCTTATAGGAAAATCACTCTACTTAAGAAAAGAATGAGATAATATTTTAATTAAGTGCTCAAAATAGCTAATTTACAGCTAAAGCTTAATATATTTCATGGAGATGTTTTGTTTATATATTTACTTCTCAGTAATACCCCCAAAGCCATGTGTTTCAAAGTGGTTACTTAGTACAGGTAAAGCACAGTAATTCATATCTTAAAAAGTAAAAGCATAATACTGTTCAAGATCTATTTTAGCCTAAAAACATGGTGAATCTTTAGATATTTATCCTAGTCTGGACAACAATTTTGATTTTTCACTTTGATTTTTGTTGAGATTTTTCAGTTGTTGTAACCACAGAACACTGATAATTCTTTGAAACCTAAATCCAGGAGAGAACCAGAGCATGAGTGGTCCTAATAACCAAGGCAGTGGAAGAGGGGGATTTGATCCTGGAGGCATAAGCACAGGTGGGTGGGGGGGAGGACGTGGTGGAATGGGCACTGAAGAGCAAGGTGGCTTCAATAAGCCTGGTGGACCCATAGATGAAGGACTAGATCTTGATTTAGGCCCACCTGCAGATTCCGATGAAGACTCTGACAACAGTGCAAATTATGTGCAGGAATTAAATGACAGTGTGACTCTAGATGATCTGGCAAACTTCTTTAAGCAGTGTGGAGTTGTTAAGGTGAACAAGAGGACTGGACAACCCATGATGCATATATACCTGGGCAATGAAACAGAAAAGCCCAAAAGTGATGCTGCAGTGTCCTATGAAGACTCACCAACTGCCAATACTGCTGTTGAGTTGTTTGATGGGAAGGATTTTCAAGGGAGCAAACTTAAAATTTCACTGTCTTGGGAAGAAGCTTCCAATGAACAGCATGCAGGGAGAAATGTCACCCAGTGAGGGCAGAGGGATGGTGACACTTCTCCAAGGGATGGTGACACCTCTCTGGGAGGTCCTGGAGGACCCATGGGTTACATGGGAGGCCGAGGAGGAGACAGAGGATGCTTCCCACCAAGAGGTCCCCACAGTTCCCAAGGGAACTTGTTTGGAGGAATAAACATCCAGCACCAAGCTGGAGGCTGACAGTGCCCCAATCAGGGGTGTGCAAGGCAGAACTTCACCTGGAGAACAGAGTGCAACCAGTGTAAGTCCCCAAAACCTGAAGGCTTTCTCCCACCACCTTTCCTGCCCCTGGACAGTGACCATGGCAGAGGTGGCCCTGGTAGTATGCTGAGAGGATGAGGTGGCCCCATGGACCATAGTGGTTCTAGTGGAAAGTTCAGAGGTGGCTGTGGTGGAGACAGAGGTAGCTTCTGTGATGACCAGGGCATGGACAAAGGGTGGCTTTTGTGGAGGAAGACAGGTGGCCTGGGGGACCCCTTGGACCTTTGATGGAACAGATGTGAGGAATAAGAGGCAGGAGTGAAGGACATGGGAAAATGGATAAAGGTGAGCACCATCAGGAATGCAGAGACTGACCCTACTAGATGCAGAGACCCCACGGAGCTGAATTGGCTACCAGATTTATTTACTTTTCATATTTAATTTATTTATTTCTTTATTGGAGTATAGTTGCTTTACAATGTTGTATTAGTTTCTGTTTTACAACAAAGTGAATCAGCTATATATATATACATATATCCTCTACCTCTTGGATGTCCCTAACACCTCCCTATCCCATCCATCTAGGTCACCACAGAGCACCAAGATGAGCTCCCTGTACAAATGTTTAAATTTATAATGTTGCTCACAACATTATGATTATTCCTTGTCTGTACTTTAGTATTTTCACCATTTGTGAAGAAACAAACAAGTTAAATGGTAGTGTGCCAAGTTTTTATTTTCTTTCTTTGAAATATGGTTAAGACCAAACAATGGGAACCACTTACGAACATACTCATTATCATTGTAGAGAACCAAGAAGGCCTCTAACTGTAACAATGTTCATGGTTGTGATTTTTTAAAATAAAATTTCAAATGTTTATAAACAAACAGAAATAAAACAAAACAATAAATTTGTAGTTGTGCTCAATCATAGTTTCATAGAGGCTTGGAGCTCAAGCCCAGAAACTCTGATTCAATCTTGGGTAAAGCCTGGGTACCATTGTTTTTAAAAAGACACCCAGGTGATTCTATTGTGCAGTAGGCTTGAAAACCATTACTGTCTAAGAACAGTGCTTCTCAGATTGTCAAGCACATGCAAGTCATCTAGATCTCACCTTAAAATACAAATTTGAACTTAGGCTGTTTAGAGGAGGGCCTGACACTTTTTATTTACAACAAAATTTCAAGTAATAATGCTGCTGAGGGTAGCCAATCATTCTGGTTTATCTAGCACATGGGGCTTTAAATATAAAACTAAGACTATCCTGATAAACTGGAATCGTTGTTATGCTTAGTTGTATTGGATTGGCCAAATATTTCTTTTGGGTTTTTCTGTAAGATGGCTCTAGTAGCACTTAGTTGTCTTTAACTTCATTCGAAATAATTTTGTTAGAATGTATGTGACATCTGTCATATCAGTGAGCATTTAAAAAAAGGCTTATCAAGATTGGTGAATTTTTGTGTAGCCATTTTATTACTGAAGATGGAAGAAAAAGCAACATTTTTGACATATTATGCTTTATTTCAAGAAAGGTAAAAATGCAACCAAAACACAAAAATAGATTTGTGCAGTGTATGGAGAAGGTGCTGTGACTGATCAAACATTTCAAAAGAAGTTTGTAAAGTTTCCTGCTGAAGATTTCTCACTGATAATGCTCCACCATCAGGTAGACCAGTTGAAGTTGACAACGATCAAATCGAGATATTAATTGAGAACAGTCAGTATTATACCACGTGGGAGATAGCCCACACACATACTCAGAAGATCCAAATCAAGCGTTGAAAATCATTTGCTCTATGGTTATGTCCCTCACTTTGATGTTTGGGTTCCACATAAGTAAGCGAAAAAAGCCTTCTTGACCCTGTTTCCACATGTGATTCTCTATTTAAATGTAATGAGAACGTTCAATTTTTAAAGCAAATTGTGACAGGCAGTAAAAAGTGGATACTGTACAATAATGTGGGATGGAAAAGATTGTGGGGCAAGCAAACTGAACCACCAACAACCACACCAAAGGCCGGTCTTTATCCAAAGAAGGTGATGTTGTGTATATGGTGGGATTGGAAGGGAATCCTGTATTATGAGCTCCTTCTGGAAAACTAAACGATTAATTCCACCAAATACTGCTCCCAATTAGACCAACTGAAAGAAGCACTCGACAAAAAGCATCTGGAATTAGTCAATAGAAAACGCATCTTCCACCAGGATAACACAAGACCGAATGTTGTGGGGTTTTTTCTTGCGGTACGTGGGCCTCTCACCGCTGTGGCCTCTACCGCCGCGGAGCACAGGCTCCGGACGCGCAGGCTCAGCGGCCACGGCCCACGAACCTAGCCGCTCCGCGGCACGTGGGATCCTCCCGGACCGGGGCACGAACCCGTATCCCCTGCATCAGCAGGCGGACCCCCAATCACTGCGCCACCAGGGAAGCTCCCCCGAATGTTTCTTTGATGACCAGGCAAAAACTATTACAGCTTAGCTGGGAAGTTCTGATTCATCTGCTGTATTCACCAGACATTGCACCCTTGGATTTCCATTTATTCAGGTCTTTACAAAATTCTCTTAATGGAAAAAAATTCAATTCCCTGGAAAACTGTAAAAGACACCTGGAACAGTTCTTTGCTCAAAAAGATAAAAAGTTTTAGGAAGGTGGAATTATGAAGTTGCCTGAAAAATGGCAGAGGATAGTGGAATAAAAGGGTGAATACATTGTTTAATAAAGTTCTTGGTGAAAATGAAAAATGTGTCTTTTACTTTTACTTAAAAACCAAAGGCACTTTTTGGTCAACCCAATAGGTCCATTAACTACTTTGTATAAAGTAAGACCCTAAAGCAAAGTTTTTCAAACTATAGTGTGCTTCAGAATCACCTGAAAGCCTTATTAAAACTCAGATTGCTTCTACCTACACCCAAAACTGTTCCTTCTATAGGTCTGGGGGTATGTTCTGAGATTTTACATTTAATAAAAGTACCTAGATGATGCCAATACTTCTAGTCTGAGGACCACATGAAACAGTCATAATTTCAATTTGCCTGGAGAGTTTTAAAACTACCGATGCCTGGACCTTGTCCCCAGAGAGTGTTTTGGGGATCAGCCTTGGATTTAAAAAAAAATCCTAAGTGATTTTAATGTTCAGTCAAGACTGAGATTCATGGTGAATATATATATAATGATTATCTGCAATTCAGACATAAATTCATTTTTGTGTATTTGCTGTTAATGTTTATTCATTTCATGCTCTGTTCTATGAACACAATATCATGAATGATTGATCAAAGACAAAAGTCTGAATACATATCAGGTTGTTTATTTTCTGGGATGTTCTTATTTAAGGAAAAAAAAATGATGTGAATAAGATTCATAACTTTCTCTCTTGGGAGTAGGTTGTACCCCTGTCATACTTCTAGTCACAAATCTTTGAAGGCAAGTAGGACCAGGACTGTCCTCTTGGAACAAAGCCTACCCTATCTCTTTGGTTCACTTTTCCTTGCTTCTCCCCTTTTCTTATCTCCCCTTTTCTTCTTTACCTCTCTCTCCTTCTTTCTCTTTTGTAAAGTCGTCTCGTCACAGCTACAACCACCACCACCTCTACATCAAAACAGCAGGCATCTAAAACCAATTTCCCTAATCTGGTTTCTTGTTCCTTGAAAGTCTATTAACATCGTTTAACTGTGTCTTGTGATATTTACTGTCATATTTCTCAGTAATAACTCATACTGCTATTTGAGAATTGGCACAATGTATTGAATTTTTATATGGATGATAAGAATTTAATTTTTTACATGCTACCCACAGAGAAATCATTACCTTCCCTAGCATCCTTTCAGTTTATTTATGTAAAAATTTTTGATTAAACCAATATTTAATATAGGTTATGAGTATATAATTATTCACAGTTGAATCACAATTCATATCTAATCATATTTCTGTAAAATTTTTTCTCTGGTGTTCATAACTGTGTCTGTTTGGTTTTTTGCTTGCTAATTTTTCTACATAGCCATAACTACCTCATCTCCAAACACTCCTACATAAGTGTAAATATCCACTCATCATATTTGTACAGAGCAACTATCTTAAAAGTTTCACTTTTCTTGTTTTCTTCACTTGCTTTTCATGAATGCTTCTTTTAATGATCCCTTCTCCTTTGTTCCAATCTCAACTGGAGTCCTGTCAGCCTGCAGCCCTTGTTTTGTTGAAGCATATACTTGAGTAGCTTTCTGGGAAAATGTGTGAGATGTAAATTTCTTTTGGATGTTGCTTGTGTGAAAAAGTTTAGGTTTACTTGATTATAGGGAATAAGATTTTAGGTTGAAAATAACTTTCATATTTTTGAAGGAAAATTCTAAATTTTACTAAATTCTCACCATCAGCATTGCTTTTGAAAAATGTACTGCTGTGCTGTGTCTTAAGCTTTGTCTAAGATTTTTTTTTTTTTGATGCTTTAAAAAATATTTTTAATCTAGTGTTTTGAAATTTCCTCATAAGGTATTTTGGTGTTACTCATTTTACCTATAATATGATAGGCACTCTGTGGAGGCTTACAGTCAGGAAACTTAAACCCCTCATTTGTGAGAAGTTTTCTTATCTTTACTTCTTTTTGTTTATTTATTTATTTTTACTGAACTGTTGGACCATATGGTCTGAGTCTACTGAGTCTATTTCTTATATTTTTACTCACTTTTTTTCAATTACTTTTATTTTACTTTCATGGAGAGTAACTCAAATTTATGTTCTATTCCTTATGGTAAAATTCTTATTTCTACTATCATATTTTCAACAGATTATTTTTCAAATTCTTTGAATAGTTCTTCTTATAAGCTCCTGTCCTTCTCTATAAATACAATATTTTTTCATATTTTTTAATAAATTAATTATAGTTTCTTGGCATCTTTCTCATAGTCTCTATGACATCATAGTTTATAGTTTCTAACTTCCTATTATTTTTAATTTTGTCGCTTTCACATTTAAGATCTTTCTGTCCAAATGTCTGATTATTCTCTTACTTGGAAGTGGGACATCAAAAAGTCTATTGGAAGCCTTTTGTGAATGGTGAAGGGAGATGGATAAAAATGTTGACTGTTGGGATTCCTTGTAGGGTATTAGACCTAGGTATTTTGTTGGAAGACTTCCAAATCGGGGTTAGTGTGTACTACATATTAGGCTAATACATGTTCTCCAGAGAGGAATCATCTAGTCTCTTGGTCTAGGGGGAATTTTTAGCTGCCGACTTTATGTGAATCACACAGGCCAAATGAATATAAGTTTCCCAATTCATTGTACAAATATTTTTACTTCATCTCATTTCTCAAGTATATTACTACTACTCTCAGTTGTGCCTAGTATCTCTGAGTAAAGAACCCCTCTAATTCAACCTCTCCAAAGTTTAAACTCCAATCTTCTGCGGGGTTTAAGGAAAGTCTGAGGACTGAAAAATCTTTATACAACAAATAAATAAGTAAAGAAAAAAAAAAAAAAGAAACTTCAACCAGTCCTCATTTATCTTGCCTAAATCCATACCTTTCTCTACAGAGATATTCACTGTCTCTCATTTCTAAGCTTTTCTAAAACTGTTAAGCATGAATCAGTAGCTTCTTCTTGGCTTCTTCTCAGTAAGGCTAAAGTTTCATTTTCCTTTGTCTGTCAACTTGGGTGTCACATCCTATTTAATTTCCACCTTCCAATATTGAATGTATAGACATCTTTTGCTCTGCTCTATTTCACATTCTCTTTATTCCTTTGATTTTGTGTTATTTTAAAAGTATTATCATGTTAGTGTACTTTTTGGAAAGGAGTTGAGGTACAATATGTCTCAATCTGCCACATTTAATAAGATAACCTGCACCTCTCTAATTTTCCTTTCCACAGGGTAGTGGTAAGACAGGACTTACCATCTTTTCCTGCTTGGAAAAAGTTGCCACATTGACCATCCTCCCTTAGTAAGAAAAGGTGAGACAAAAATGAGGTTTAGGGCTTCCCTGGTGGCGCAGTGGTTGAGAGTCTGCCTGCCGATAAAGGGGACATGGGTTCATGTCCGGGTCTGGGAAGATCCCACGTGCCGCAAAGCGGCTGAGCCTGTGAGCCATGTCTGCTGAGCCTGTGCGTCCGGGGAGCCTATGCTCTGTAACGGGAGAGGCCACAACAGTGAGAGGCCCACGTACCGCAAAAAAAAAAAAAAAAAAAAAAAAGAGGTTTACCTAACCTGAGCAAAAGATAAAAGATGTCCTTCCTGGTCACACATTTCTAATTTAGCATGCTTCCACATTAAAGTTCCAATTGGTAATCACATCTTTGTCCTCTGGGTTATATAATTTCCCTGGAATATGAGAAATAGGTAAAATAATTGTTAACAGCATTGGGCATTCCTCAGTTCCCTGTCCAAATATTATATCTACTCTCTCTCTTTATATATACATCATATATATATATAAATATACATATATATATATATCTATATATATATCAACATGTGTAAATGTGTATATATTGTATCTATGTATATTGTACACACAAATAAAATTTTAAAAATATATCTTTCAAGAAGAATATACTACCAAGTATTAATAGTGCATGGCTAGATTGTAGGAATTTGGATGAATTCTTTGTTTATGTTTTTCAAGTCATCTGCCAAAGATTATGTATCACATATTTAATAAGGAAAAAAGTTATAAAGAAATTATAACCCAGAATTTCCAACTTTAGTGATTATAATAATTAGTTATTTCCTGAGAAATTAACAAAAATTAAGAGAAGATGACCATGAGTGAAGCGGGAACTGAGAATAAATTTCCCAACAGGCTTTAAGATCAATTACTAACTTCCAAACTGGTGCCTGGGAAAACCTGGTTTAAATCATTCTGCTGATAAACTTGGAGTTTCCCTGAACTTTTATTTTCTTCCAGAAAACTTGAGGAGATCTTAGGGACAGAAAACTTTGTGGCAATGTTGATGTCCAATATTGATGACCTCTTGCTCTGATCTCATGCAACCACTCGACCTTAAATTTCCTTTGTGTTTTAACACAAAAGAAACATCTTTTTCTGAGGATCTTGTGTAGATTTTTCCCAATGTGTCTCATTAACCTGGGCAAGAAAATGTAGACTAGAGGGGATTGTCATGTACATTTTTCATTATACTTGCTCTGTCAAATTGTTTTTTTTTCAATATTCCACTCAGCCCAGAAATGAGTTTAATGGTTTTCTGTAGCACAGTAATTTCCAGAATGCATGTGTGAGATCACTGAGCTGTTGTGTTTCTCATCAGAGTAAAAGGAATTTTATTAATCTTTTCATTGTCTCTCCTTGCAAACAGCAGAATGACTGATTGTTTGGCATATGGTCAAGTACCACATGGTGCCGAACAGATGGAGACTGTTCAGGCAGAAGCTGAGTCAGGCAAAGATGTCCTCCCCAATTTTGTGTTTTTGAAGAGAAACAAAGAGATGGGGTTACTTTTTCTTCCTCTTTTCATATTTGGATTCTGAATAGGAAGGGGGGAATCATCCTGAATTAATTGTTGTCTCTTCTATTTATCTGGATTCTATCGAATGAGAACACATTTGCAATTAATCTAACCCTCTAAATAAATCAGTTAATGCTGAAAAATTACAAAATATATTTAAACACTGTATTATTTTATTTCAGAAATAGAAAATTATTAATGTCATTGTAACTCTAGGTCTCTTCCCCTTAATTTACTGCCTACAACCCTGGTCCATTCATTTATTTAAGAAAATATTTATAACGTACTCACTATTCCAGGCACTCCTCTAAGGACTGGAGATACTGTGAGAAATAAAATGTGTAATCTCAGATCCTCATGTCACTTACATTCTAGGGTAGATAAATAAAACTTGTAATAATAAAAATAAAGGAAAATAATGTCAGATAGTGAGTGCTGTGGAGAATAATAATGCAGGTTGAGAGGAAAAAGACTACCAATGGAGCAGGAGGTTTATTGGTTATGTAAAAAAATCAAGGGAGATATCTCCAATGAAGTTCGTTTGTAAAGGATTAAGTAAGACCTGTGCATAGATAAAGAAAAAGAATGTAAAAGTTCTGATGTAGAATCACACAAGTCTACATACCATTGTTGAGAAATAGCAAATGGCCAGTGCAGCTGAAGTAAGGTGAGAAAACAGGAAGTACTGAAAAAGCAGAAAGGAAGCTGGGTGTCAGATCATGTAAGGATTTTTAGGCATTTTAAGATCTTAAATTCTACTCTAAGTGAGACAGGAAACAGGGTATTTTAAGCAGGGAAAGGACATGGTGATGTACATTTCAAAGGAGTCACTCTAGCTACTTGTTGGGGTTCTTTAGGGACACAATAGCTGACTCATAACTTTTGAAAGAATATACTACTTATCGAGATGAGATATGATAGTGGCTTAGCCCAAGATGAATGCACAGAATCATGATAAGCAGTTACATTCTGCATATTTGTTGGAAAAATGTTAACAAGATTTGGTTATACATTGATTATGGGTGGAAGAAACAAAATTAGTTTGAAGTAATACTCTAAAACCATAGTAGAGGCTGACACTTCTTGAGTGAAGGGATACAGCCTTCTGAAAATTCTCTCTTCTATAGAGGCAATGGGTGTACTGGCAAAAATTGTCAGAATAGAATGTTTCAGGACTCTGGAAATTAACCAAAGGATTATAGCAGTCCTATAAGTATTTTTTTTTAAATAGCTAAATCTTGGTAAAAACTGTAAGTTTTGTGGTGTCTTATTTTCCTTCTTTTCATGTCCCCTTTTCAGTTTCATGGTAGACTTGAAAACCAGTAACAGACTGCTATCATGGTGATAACAAGAAGGATGTAGTCACCTGAGACAAGATCAGGGTTGGAGCTATTTCAAAGCCACATTCTCAGAGAGTTGTCATGAATTTACTTCTCTAATGATTTCTGGGAAGACCTCAATTACAAGGCAGTATGAATATGAACTTATTCCTGGCTTCCTAATGCAAAAAAAAAAAAAAAAAAAAGAGCCTTTTCACTGGAGATATTTGTGTAAAACAGCAAGAAAAAAATTGACTAATTTTGCAGCTGCCTGGGCTATGGATAACAGTACAGGCAAAGAACAGGCTAGCCAAAAACTTAAAAGAAAAAGCTAGAAAATGAGAAGCCCATAGAATCTGTAAATGTGTACATATGCTCAGGGAAGACAAGAGAAAGTCTTAAGCTATAACCTTTCATTGACTTTGAGGTTCTACAAAAGCAGAAAGTGAAGTTAAGGAAGAGTTGTTAACTGTCTGGTTGTTGCTGAATGAGTGTCCCAACATACACACAGATTCTTTCAACAAAGACTGGGAGAATTAATGGTTCTACCCATTTAAGAATTCCAATCATAAACTGACCACTAAACTACAGAAAAGAGACCCCATCAACAAAGTGTGTGTGTGGTCACACAGAACAAAGAATATAGATTTTGTAGAATTTGTCCAAATAAATTACTAAAAAAATGGAATAACAACAATAACCAGAAAAATCATCACAAATTTGGGGAGTTGGAAGACTGATTTCTAGAGTTACTATATTATATAATATAATATGTCAAATTTTTGTAAAATTTTATATAACTTTTCAACAAAAACTTATAAGAAGAAAAAATTAAACTAAGGGAGGAAAACAAGTAAGAAGCAAAAACAAAAACAAAAACTCCACAGGGAGGAAAAAATAGCTGTCCCTGAAGAAATACAGACATTGGATTTATTGGAAAAAGACTTAAAATCAGCTATTATAAATACATTCAAAGAATGAAAAGATCAGACCTAAAGAAACAAAATAGTATGAAAATAATATTCCACCAATAGAAAATATCAGTAAAATAGAAATTATGAAGAACCAAATTGAATTTCTGGAGTAGAAAAGTACAATAACTTAAATAATAAATTCAGTAGAGAGGCTCAGCAGAGGCACTGGGTGGCAGAAGGAAAAAAAAATTAATAAACTTTAAAAGTGGTCAATTGAGATTTTGTATTCTAAGGAACAAAAAAGAAAAAGAATGAAAAAAAGTAAACCAAGCTTCAGGAAAATGAGGGACATTATCAATATACTCATGATAGGAGTTCCCGAAGTAGAGAAGAGAAAAAGACAGAAAGAATACATGAATAAATCAAGGTCAAAAAATTCCTAAATTAGATGGTATCAATAAAAACAAACTACAAGTTCATGATGATCAACACACTTCAAACAGGATGAACTTAAAGACATCCACACAGAAATGCATTATAGGCTAACTTTTGAAAGCTAGAAACAAACTGATATTGAAAACAGTAAGAGAGAAGATACTCAACACATACAAGAGGTTTTCAATAAGATTAATAGCTAACCTCTCATTAGAAATCGTGACGGCCAAAGGCAGTGGGATGATATATTTAAAATTCTGAATGAAAACGAATGTTAACCCAAAATATTATACCCAGAAAAATTATCCTTCAAAAATGAAGGTGAAATCAATGATCAAATTAGCCCTATGTAACCCCACACCCTCTTCATTAACCTGGCAATGACCAAAGGAAAGAAACCCCTGTTGGGGGACAGCCATTTGTAGTGACCAAACTGCCTTACTCAGATGTGTAGAACAGGAAGAGTTGAGCGTGGAAGAATAAGAAATCTTTTTTAGTTTCCATTCAGACATCCGTTCCACCTCATATCGACTCCAGTAACCTGAGGATAATAAGATGTCCATTGAATACCATGACAATTGATCTATTAAGTGGTCTTTAAGACAGAATGCACACTACTGTCAGAACACAGATGATCTGAAAAGCTGAAAACATGACACAATTTTTGTTTCAAGGGCAAATATGATACCACAGTCAGCTGGTCAGACTGGAATAGCAGTGAAGCATTGACAGTTGCCCCAAGATAGGCCTAAAAATTCTACATGGTCAGTTTGCCAGAAGCAGTCAGGGGTTCACCTCATACAATATGGCCTTTGTCACCCTGAGATAAATGGGATCATTGTTGGCAGAAGTCACAAGTTTGACATGCAGTTGTAATTTTTGCATTAGAATCATATATAATCTTAACTGTGTTCCCAGTCCATTATGGTGGATGTGCTACCATGTCTGGTTTGAAGATGGATTCAAGTAGATATAGCAGTGACTGGGTAGGGCTGGCTTCATCAGAAACTTGATTATAGTCAGTTTCCTCAGAGAACAGGCTTTACTTATTGTGGGAATCTACCTGAGTGCCCAGACTGTCCAGTTGGCAGCAGTGATTTATTTCTGCATATTGTGACCCCTCTCCTCTCAGTGATCATTGTCCTGTACTGCTGGTTACTGAATGTGTGAAACTGTCATTTCCTACATTTTGTCTAGTTTTGTAGTTTTTCTGAATAAAAGGGTAAATCCATCCACTTTTACTCCATCATGTCCAAAAGTGGAAGCTCCCTATTCTCTTTCTTAGTTGGAGCAGTAAGAAGAGGACTTTTCTTAGAAGATCCTTCCCCTAGAAGAAAAATAATGGCCAAGGTTGTTGGAGGATGAAGAAAAAGACAATATAGGATATCCAGAGATAAAAATCATTCAAGGTCTTGGTATGTTATTTTGTTCTATTTTTAGGGGAATCTTAACCAACATGTGAGAATTTAGGCTGCCAAGTCTCAGCCCTAATTCTTAAACTGATAAACCAAAGAGAAGTGCTCTAGTTTTTTAGCGGGTGCAGAGCCTCATCAATGGCATTACAGGATGCTTCTGTGATTATGTGCTTATTGACCTTCTCTTTATCCTGTTTTGCATATACTATTCTTGGCAAAGCATGCTCTTTGCAAAGTTGATGAATTACATTCTGAGCAGGGAGCAGTCTCAGCATCCCAGCACCAGTTTGATGGGCCACAGGCTAAAGATAAATGACTAGTGAATATATCTAATTTATTAATTGGATTTCCCATATAACTTCCAGTCAAATCCTTCATGAGGCAAAGGGAAAACCAAAATAGACACCAGTAACTCACTAACATTTTCCTCACAACTACTAGCTCTTCCCTTTGAAATATGTATGGTTTGAAATAGCCACACATCTAAATGCAGATCTCATCTCTGCCTTTGCTTTAAAGTTCATCTGTTCAACATCTTTTCATTTTTGGAACTGTTGCCAATAATTATTCCTGAAACAAATGTTCACTATAATTTTAAATAGTGAGACACTTTGGCTAGTTGTTGTTGTTTTATTCATTTCCTACATTTCACTCGTCTTTTGAACAGTTTCATTTTTCAGAACTATAATGGAAGTCTGTGAAGGACTTTCTTTTTTTTTTTTTTTAAGCTCTAAGTCTGTGAGCTGGGAAGAGAAACAATAAAGCTAACTAGTAGCTATTGAGGGTCTTTTTACTCTATGGCAGACTCTCTACTTGGGATTGTGTACAGAGTGTCTCATTCAATAGCCTTGTGATGTAGCTGTTATTGTTCTGAATTAACAGATGAATAAACATAGACCAAGAAAGACCAAGACCTGTGCATAGACTATTTCAGTTCTCGAAATTCAAAACTCTTTCCCTTATATTCTTCTCTTTTGCAAATTAACTATGTAAAATCAGGCAGAGATTGTACTGTTTTATTTTATATACTTTTATTTAAACACTACTAGGATTCCATTCTTATATAATAGTTGTAAGCAATTTAAAAAATTAAAAAGTGGTATTTTAATAAATATAAATATCATTATCTCCAAACTTCATCTTTCTTTGCTGAATAACCAATATTAATAATTTTTAGTTTTGTACTACATAGAAATATATTCAAATACACAAATTTATAATTTGTTAACTTTCATATGATATAGTATTATTATATTCTTCAACTTATTTTTTAAATTTAAAACTAAATCTTTCATGTTTTTCTCCATCAAACGTAATATACTCACTTTTAAAACTGCTGCATGGTATCCCATTGTATGCTACCACTTAACTTTTTAATCATTTACTGTTCTATTGTTATAGATATAGAGTATCTATAACTTTTGATGTTATAAATAATACTACAACCAGTATACATAGTTACATCTCTTTTTTTACACGTGCAAATGTGTTATTCATTTTCTCTCTCTATCTGGCCATTTTCCCCTTTCAATTTAAGAGACTGTAGTTTAATTAGCAAATGCACCATCCAGTAACATTGCCAGGTTTACCTCAGTCTTGCTAGGGAGTTTAAATGATCCCTTCCCTACCAGTAGTTTTAGGCTGACTGATATTGGCAGCCAGATATCAAATTCCTGAATCACAACCACTGAGGTCTTAAAGTTATTGGAAGTTCCAGTACTCACACTGTCAGATCAGGTTCATAGAGTTATAGAAATAAGAGAGATTGAAATGACCTCTTGGCTCAACTGTTCCATACACCTACAAGCACAAGATTGTTCCTTAAAATATACATTATTCATGGGATGAACTGGAATACATTTCTTTAAAATTAGTCCTTCCACTCAAACAAAAAAATGGAAGAAGTCTTCAATGAGAACAGGGATCTTCCCAAATGAGTGATTTCAGAGTCACATAAAGGATAAGGCTATACTTTTATTGTAATTTTAACAGAATTATGTTGAAAGGTGTTATTTTGTTTAACTTAATATGTTCTAAAATCAGTAGAATTTCTACCATTCTCTCACGACACTATTCCATTATTTAAGACTTATTACCAACAGGAAAAAGAATCCATCTCCAAAGTAAATTTTCTAATTTTCGTACCTAGGAAAGTTTGATAGCTGAGGGAATAGGCCATGTTCTGATTTCAAGAATTATCACTTGAAGTAAGAAAAGTGCTGCCAAAATCGAGATGTGAGTATCCTCATACACAAATATACAATTTGATAATACATAGGTTTTGTAAAAATTAGGTAAGGCAAAAATGTTCAGTTCTTAGCACAGTGTCTGGCACATACTCAACAAATGCTGGTTTGTTTTTCTCATCCCACTTATTCACCTTCCTTACTACTTAAATTCATGTTCAAGTACTCCTCTTTTCTAATTCTTTCCATCTTAGATATTCATTCATTCATTAAAAATGTATTGAGTTCCAACTCTACTCCAAACATTATGGTAAATAATACTGGTATAGTAAATGGAGATGGAGAGTACAGAGCTTCATTCTTGTTACATTCTAGATGCAGATAAGTATATCTTAAGTGATTATTTACATGAATGTCTTTCCCTATAGTCTTTAGCCTCTTTGGGGCAAGATCCCTATCTTATTCATATTTGTAATTTCAAGACTCAATATAATAGCTAGTAAACCACAGACAACAAATAAATATTTGATGAATAAATGAAATAATGAACCACAATTTTTTTGCTTCTATAAGTTGAATCATTACTCTAGTATCATCGGCACTAACCTATGTCATTTTATAAATCTAGAAGCAGCTTAATAGATCAATTGATATAATCCATCTTTCCTTTTACAGATAAGGGAATAGAAACCTGAAAAGATAATTTCTAAATCAGGCCTGACTCCTAATCAAATAATATATATTATGTGAAGTGTAAGAAAACTATTTAGGATGAAATGTTCATTGTAAAAATACAAGTATCAGTATGATATATCCATTTAATAATTCACTGATTTCAACAAAGCATGCATGGCCATCATTGTGTTATTGAAATATATTCCAATGCTACAATAATTAATCAGATGTTAGCACTTCATATACTACCTAGAAATGGTCAATCTCATGGATCTCCTGTGCCTTTCTTCTTCATTTTCTGAGGTGTTCTATTATTTTTACCTGTAGTTTTATTCTCTGGTTTCATCACAAGGTGGTGTCAGTGTGTCTCTGTCACCACAGAATAAGAATTAACAGGTAATCTTCATCTACTTGCATTGGAGGTTGGATCCAGATCTAGTGAATTCCTAGCATCTTGACTTTTTTTCCTTTTAAAATTCCAGCATCCCCACTTAAGTAGTTGGTAAATATTTCTCTAGGCGCTGTATTAAAAGTTCAAATATTTCTATATCTAAGAGATTCCATGCCCATATATGACTCATATATGACTTCTGATTTCAATAAGCTTCACTCATCTATAGGAACACACATACATAGTATGCACACACATTCAGGGTTATGGTCATTATTCTTGTTCTGGTCCATGTTCAGAATATTTTCTAACAGTGACTTCTATGTATTGTATACAAATGTCAGTTCATAATTTCTCCAAGCAGTTGGAAAATTTAACTTCAATTATGCTTGCGGTTCTCCTCAAACTTCTATAATCTCACACCATATTAAACACCAGGGAAGAATGATTGGCCATTGATTATCTGTTTCCTTTGAGAATTCCATTACTCCAGTTGACAAGTCGAATTGCTTCAGTGGTTTCCTTAGAAGTGGGTATCACTATAGTGATCGGAAGCACTGGAGTCTCTCAGTCTTCTCCATGTAACCTGGTGCCATTAATTCTGAAGTTCTGCCACATTCTCAGGAATAATGACAAATCCCTCTTCTCAAAGGGCAGAACTTACACACACATACACACACATACAGGTGCACACCTCTGTTTTGGAGGCATCATTTTTTAGTCTAGAGATAAACCATGTCTCTTCAAATTATATTCTTTTCAATGTGTTTAGACATTTGGAAATGAAAAGTCAAAAAACCCAAACACAAACCCCACCTGGAGAAAGAAAGCACAGTATGGCTACCTGTTTAAAGAAGGGAAAGAAAAGGCAGAAAATGGAAGAATAAAATAGAAGATGCAAAGGAAAAAAAATCTGTGTCTCAGAAAATTATTCTGACAAATATGCATAGAAATTCTTTCAATAGCTATAGACACCATGCTTTTTTACCCACTGTATTGCTAGATGCAGGAAACTTTCCTAGGTTTGCTAAAACAAAAAAACTTGACAAATGTCTACACATGGGAGAGCTCACTAACTAGCACATGTCCCTGAATCAATGAATCAGGTGATTAGCTTATGATACATAAATAAATTATAATTTGTGTCCCAAAATTATAATTTTAATTTATAATACAAATTATAAATTTATATTTATATAATAATATATTTATATAATATAAAATTTGTATAAGGATTTAATGTAGCCCTGAATTATTAAACTACAGTGGAATATGCACAGTTTTGCACTATTAATCTGACTTTTATTTTTTGGTCAGTCCTTGATGAGACTGTATCTTGAATTAGGATACTGATGGAAGGGATTAGTTTCATGGAGAAACTATGACTCCTTGATATTACATACTTCAGTTTTCAAGCTTCTCACCTATGTATTTACTGTTTTAAACTGTCATTTGTTATTTTCGCCATAACTTATTAGTGTAATAGGCAATTTTCCAATGAAGCATCTCCTGAATATTTCATGCAAAAGTTCTGCTTACAAGTAATCTTGATTAATTTGAGAAACAGTAGTTAATAAATCTTTTTAGGAAAGCTATTTTATTTTATAGACCCTACCAGTGCCTCCAAACTAAGCGTGTTTGTATATGAGTGTGTACACATTCACACACATGCAGGTTAATGGATTTGATCCAAAATAAAAACAAAGCAAAACAACAAAAAAAAAAAAAAAAAGAAAAGAAAAAAACTAACTTTTGCTAAAATAACTTAGGGTGCAATGACTTAATTAAGCTTTAATCTGATATATTTGTAGATGTCAAAACCACAGCCATCAAATCATTTTTGGTGCTAGACTAGAAGACTAGAAGAAAAAGGTCATGTGTCATTTGTCATGCCCTGAAGATGAACAGTGAAATGTTTATAACATTACAGTTCCTGTAAATAAGCTATTTCTTGAGCAAAAGGAAATATATATATATATATTTTTTTTTTTTTTTCTGTGCAGATTCTGGATGATGATCATATCAGCTTCAGAGATACAGCTTTCTTCTTCCCTGTCTCTTACTCTTCAGCCTCTCAAAATTGGTATATTCCTTTCTTTAATTATGGTTTCAACTTTTTCAACAGGTTCTAGTTTCTCAAACTTATTATCTTATCTTAGTTTAAATAGTTTCTCCCTAATCTCTTTCTCTGCCCAAAAGCACTAAATAATTCCATTTGTTTTACCCATATTTTCTCTCTCTTGCCACTGATTTCTATTTTAACTTTAATACTTATTTCATTAACTTCTATGCCCATTTTAAGAGGATTTTTAGTATTTTACAGAGCTGATGGGGGGGGAATTAAGATGTCCTATCTTTTATTCAATCATTCATTTGTTCTTTTATTCATTAAACATTTATTTGATGGCAATTATGAACAAGGCCTTGCAAATGAAGAAAGGCATGAGATTAATTCGCTGAAAATCAAGAACTGATAGAAACTGAATAAGTTAAATGTCAGATTTGGAAGGATATTAAAGTCCTCTTGGTCACCAGCTCCATAGACAGAACACATCAGAATCACTTCTAGGGTTTTAAATAATGAAGAATTATGGGTTCCACACCACAAGATACTCAGTGAGTATTAAATGGGTTTGGAAATTTACATATTTATTACACATCTGAGACTTTGGAATTGCAGAATGAGAATGAAGAAAAATTTGAAGCCATGGATCTAATATAACCTCCAATCCATTTCTTGAATTTACATATATGTATGAAATATATATTTATATATATATAATATATGTACATATACATTATATATATTGTGAAGTTATTTATTGTGTATATACACACATATGTGTATATATATAATAAAATACACACATATTTTATATATATATATATATATATATATATATATATATAATAAAATACACACACACATTTATCACCTTTGGATTTAGGAAAAATAAATGTCAAAATTCCTGAGGTGGCTCTGGACAGCTCTGACTAGTATAAATTCTTCATGCCTTGAAAAATAAATGGTCTGCTTATAATTCCACCTGTTGATATTTTATTTCACTTGATTGTGAACTAGATTAAAACACTTGGGAACACCAGAGAGGGGGATCAAGATTGTGGAGTAAGAGGATGTGGAACTCACCTCTCCCCACAAACACATCAAAAATACATCTACATGTGGAAAAATTCTTACTGAAAACTAACTGGAAACTGGCAGAAATACTCCTGTACAACTAAGGCTGTAAGAAAGATACACACATAATTGGATAGAAAGGAAAGAAAATTGATCAGGTCAGGATCTATATCCATGGGAGGAGATTCCGAGGAAAAGGGCAATTACATGGTGGATCCCCACCCTGGGGAGTAAGCAGCTTGAGCCACAGACTAGGTATCCCAGGTCTCGGGTCCTACATGGAGAGGACAAGACCCCTTGGCAGGTTGGAGGAATGCTGAGTACTGAGAGAATCCTGGACTTCACTTGTGAGTAGCGTGTGCTGGCTAGCCCTTGAGACAAGGCAGAGAGAGGTGTGCTTTTGTGGCTGCCAGGTTTCCAACCACTACTTTACCATGCACCCCAGCTCAAGCCCAGCAAACACTCTGACCCTGTGAACTCCATACCTCAGCATGGTACTCGATCTGGGGCAGTTAGGAAAATACTCAACCTTGGGATGCAGAGGTGACCTGGTCCCAGGGCAGAGCCAAGGTGGGGCAGTGGTGGCCATTGTTGGCACTTACACAAGTGGCACTCCCGAAGCTGCTTAGATTTCTGCGAGCAGTCACTCTACCACAGCTCATCTCCCCAGTACATGCAGAGAAACCACAGAAGCCCCACCTGCCCTGCAGAGTAGCTCCACAACAGGGTGGGGTGGAGGTGGGAGGAGGCAGGGCTATGTTAGGCTGTGGGAGACAAAGGGGACTTGTACACGAGGCTTCATCTGAGAGTATCCACAGATGCCTACACAACCAGTGTATCATACTTCTGTCTGTTCATGGGCTCCACTTGCTTCAGCATATCTTCAGCTTTTGCTTCTTCAGATCTTTGCCCCACTTGGAGCAAAGATCTCAGTGTGGGGAGAGTTTAAAACACACTTAAAGGTAACAGAGCCAGTTCAAGCTTGACCATAAGGGCTTCTAACAGACAGTAATGGACAATGGGTACAGAGGAAGTCTCACCTCCACACCTGGTGCCAGTTCTAGCCCCTCCATCTCCAGTCCCACCCACTACCAAGGTGATAGTTGCCAGAACTATCTGAGGAAAGATGAGACTGACATCCACATCAAACCTCACCCTCCCATCAAAGGCACTAGACCTAAGCAATTTGTATAGGGATGCTCCTACATAAGAATACCCCTTCAAAACCACAATAAGTAACTCTTTCACCTAAATTCATAGAGGCAAAGGAAGTTAAGCAAGTGAAAAGTCAGAGGAGCTACTTTCAATTGAAAGAGCAAGAGAAAAACCCCAGAAAAAATAAATAGAACAGAAATAAATGATTTACCAGAAAATAATTCAAAACATTGGTAATAAAAATGTTAACTGGATTAGAGAAAAGAATTGATCTAAACACTGATTATTCTAACAAGAAAATATTATTAATATTTTTAAAAATCAGGAATGAAAGATTCAATAGCTAAAATGAAAAACATACTAGAAGGGATGAATAGGAGTCTAAGTGATACAGAAGAATGCATACATACTAGAAGGGATGAATAGGAGTCTAAGTGATACAGAAGAATGCATTAGAGATCTGGAAAATAGAATAATGGAAATCACTCAATCAGAGCAGCAGAATGAAAAACACATTTAAAAAATGAAAGCAATTTAAGAGATCTATGGAATAACATTAAGCATTCCAAAATTTGCATTATAGGGGTCCCAGAAGAAGAAAGAGAGAAAGGGATTGAAAATGTATTTGAGGAAATAAGACTGAAAACTTCCCAAGCTTGAAGAAGAAAACAGACACCAAATACAGGAAGCACACAGGATCTGAAACATGATAAACCCTAACAATGAAATGAACCAAAATAATGATATTCTGCCAGTTACAGCAATGTGGATGGACCTAGGGATTATTATTCTTATTGAAATAAGTCAGACAGAGAAAGACAAATACTGTATGATATCTCTTACATGTAGAATCTAAAAAATAAGACAAACCAATGTATATGAAAAAGAAAAACAGACTCACAGATACAGAAAACAAACTAATGGTTATCAAATGGGAGAGGGACAGTGGAAGGGCAAATTAGGGGTATGGAATTAGGAGATACAAATACTATGTACAAAACAGATAAGCAACAAGGATATATTGTACAGCACAGGAGATTATATCTATTATCTTGTAATAACTTTTAATGGAGTATAATTTGTAAAAATACTGAATCACTATGTTGTGCAACTGAAACTAATATAATATTGTAAATCAACTATACTTCAGTAAAAGCTGGAGAGGGTGTGAAGGAAGGGGAACCCTCCTACACTGTTGGTGGGAATGTAAATTCCCACCAACTCACTCACATGTGGTGAGTCCACTGGAGTTCTGCACTCATGTTCCACAACCACCAATCATGACTGATTAAGCAGTGAGCTGAGAGTTGTAAAAAACCATGCTTTCTATTCAAACCATATCTTGCTTTGGACATAGTAATAGTAATACTGCTCTAAGAAACTCAAAGGCCTAAGGATCCCTATTGTGTGTATCCTTCCTAACTCACATTATTTTCCTGTATTAGCCACACATGCTGAAAATGAGAGCACATAGTTTCCTAAAGCAGCTGCACCATTTTATTTTATTATTACTTTATTTTTAACATCTTTATTGGAGTATAATTGCTTTACATTGTTGTGTTAGCTGCTGCTAACACAACAAAGTGACTCAGCTATACGTATACATATATCCCAATATCGCCTCCCTTTTGCGTCTTGCTCCCATCCTCCCTATCCCAACCCTCTAGGAGGACACAAAGCATAGAGCTAATCTCCCTGTGCTATGTGGCTGCTTCCCACTAGCTATATATTTTATCTTTGGTAGTGCATATATGTCCATGTCACTCTCTCACTTTGTCACAGCTTAACCTTACTCCTCCCCATATCCTCAAGTCCATCCTCTAGTAGGTCTGTGTCTCTATTCCCGTCTTGCCCCTAGGTTCTTCATGAACTTTTATTTTTCTTAGATTCCATATATATGTGTTAGCATACGGTATTTGTTTTTCTCTTTCTGACTTACTTCACTCTGTATTACAGACTCTAGGTCCATCCACTTCACTACAAATAACTCAATTTTGATTTTTTTTTTGTGGCTGAGTAATATTCCATTGTGTATTATATGTGCCACATCTTCTTTATCCATTCATCTGATGATGGACACTTAGGTTGCTTCCATGTCCTGGCTATTGTAAATAGAGCTGCAATGAACATTTTTGTACATGACTCTTTTTGAATTATGGTTTTCTCAGGCTATATGCCCAGTAGTGGGATTGCTGGGTCATATGGCAGTTCTATTTTTAGTTTTTTAAGGAACCTCCATACTGTTCTCCATAGTGGCTGTATCAATTTACATTTCCACCAACAGTGCAAGAGTATTCCCTTTTCTCCACACCCTCTCCGGCATTCATTGTTTCTAGATTTTTTGAAGATGGCCATTCTGACCAATGTGAAATGAGATCTCATTGTAGTTTTGATTTGCATTTCTCTAATGATTAATGATGTTGAGCATTGTTTCATGTGTTTGTTGGCAACCTGTATATCTTCTTTGGAGAAATGTCTATTTAGGTCTTCTGCCCATAATGAAACAATTTTGATTGTGAAATCTCAAGTAAGAATGTTGGTACAAATCAAAGCAAAGCCTTAAAATGCTCAATACTGAATTTATATTTTTCCCCTGATATTTGACATCGGAAATCTCTGTATGTGCATTTATTTAAAGGCTAATGCTTCAGCCAAATGGCCTAGCTCATTGCCCTTGACCTTGTCACTGAAATTAAAATAAATTGTGCTCATAGGTAATTAGAAAAAAGTAATAAAATAATTAAACACTAATAGTATTTATAAATTAAAATTAGATTGATCATAGTTAGAGATTTTGATATTCAATAGTAAATAGAACCACGTATCAGCACATATATTTTATCACTGATTAAATATTAGGATCCAGAAAAGATTTACAACAGGACAAGGTCTATAATGTAGGCTCTCTCTCCGGTCTCATATTCCACCTCTTCTTTTCACTCACCCCCCCCCCCCAGGGTTTTACTATTTCCCTACAGGCCAATAATTTCTATATCTCTTGACCTGCTCAATCTGAATTTTATTCTGCTTACTTTTGCAAAAGAGCTATCCTAGTTTTTTAAAAATAGAATATTTGTATTATTTTCCTGATTTTATCCATAATAAATCCATTGTAGAGTATCTGGAAAATAATTTTAAAAATAAGGAAGAAAGAAAAGTAATGTCCATCAGCCTTTCCTTCCATACATGAATATTTTGTAATGATATTTTGTTTTTTAACATACTTTGTAAAACTGTGTATATTAAATTGTTCTCTTTTAACTATTTTTAAAATCATGATTTTTAATGCTTACATGATATTTTACTCTATGGATTTGTCATATTTTGTGTAAGAACTCCCCTATTATTGGACTTTTATACTGATTAAAATTCTTTAATAAGAAAGAGGTATCCAATGACATAAATATTTGTTACTCGGAGATTTTTACAGGATGTATTCCAATAGAAGCAATTACTGAGTAAGACTATACATGATTTAGACCACATAATGCATTTTCCAAGCCCCTTATCCTAAGTTTAATTGTAGTGGATACTGCTATTATTTCTGTATGAGATTACCCAACTCACTACATCCTTTCTTATAAAAACTGGATATAAATTTAATTTTACTTGATGAATATGAAAAAGTACATGCTACATGTGTCATATTTATTAATAATTTATATCTTTCCTGTAGTTTTTCTGTTTATATCTTGCAACAATATTTCAATTGGAGTTTTAATTAATGTCTTTATATAGTAATACTATTATCATGTGTTGGATTATGTACCACTAACTGTCATTTCTCCCTTCTATGTGCTCCTCTATATATTAGGGGTTGGAAATCTGGGAACTATATTTCCCAGAATGCCTGTCTGTTATTTAGTTAGATTATAGCAATGTGAAAAATTCACACATGACTTGGAATGTGGAACAGAAAAAAAAATCATTGGTGCTTTTGCTGCAGTAGGCATGTGGTCTCCAATAAACTACAGGCATAAAATGTTACCAGAGGTTTCTGAACATTCATTTACAAAGTGCCCACTTTGGTTCTGTAGGCAACTGTTATTTTAAAGGGTGGCATCTGACACTTCCAGCACTTTCTGATTTCCTAAACTTTGCTAGTCCTGACTTTCAATCCTCCAACCCCTCAAATTTCTTATACTAAATCCTACCTTGCTTGTATTAAATCCTATGTTCATATTTTCCCATGTAAGTCTCACTGTTATATTAATCATTTGCCTCAAATGATTCCTAGTTTACTTTTTATCTTTTAAATTTTGTTCATAATTTCTAGAAAGTTTTATTTTAAAAATATGTATAAACTTATCACATCTTTTTCATTAAAACTTCTTTAATTAAGAAAATTCTTTAAAATTCAAAATTTTTGCACACATTGTATGGATGTAGTTGTTTTGAGGTGAAGCTTTTGAGATACATTAGTTAAACTGTTGCCTTATTACAACTGAACCCTTTGGAATATTTCCTTTAAACAAGGACATTATCTTAATGTCCTTATACATAGTAAAACCATCAAAATCAGAAAATGAATATTGATGCATTATATGATGTTATGTAATTCTTAGATTTCATATAATTTTCATCAATTACCTCAACAATGCCCTTTATAGAAGAAGATTCCAATCCAGAATCCTATGTTGGGTTTATTTGATTTCCCTGTATTCTACTCAAATCTGGAGTACTTTCTGAATCTTTCTCTCATGATTTTTATACTTCTAAATACTGGAAGACATTTATTTTGTAGAATGTTCCTGAATTTGGATATTTCTGATGGTTCCTTATGAATAGATCATGTTATCCATTTTGCAAGGAATATCATAGAAGTATTATTAATGTGTTCTTTATAAAATTATCCTTTACTGCATGTAAGATGACATATAATTTCTATTTGTTTTACTACTGGTGATAATAACTTTGGTCACTTGACTAAGAGGTGTTGGCCAGGCTTCTCCAAAGTGTGTCTATGGCTTTATGAGCAATACCTTGATGTTCTGCATAAGAAAATATTTGGGGTCTATCCTTTGTGTTTTCTCTGCCCTAGGACTGGAATCAGTCATTTCTCCAAGGAGTCCTGATTCATTGTAGCAATGACATTTAGAAAAAAATATGGAAACTATGTTTTCTCATTGCTATTAGGGTGTAGTAGTTCTAGATCCTGCCATATGGCAGAACTAGGATATATCTATATGTCTACATCTATATCTGTACATATATCATTTATCCAACAAAAACCACAAGTTCACTGTATCTCCAATTCAATCACCACCATATGGTTCATTTCCAGTTTTTTTCTTCTAGTTTTTATTGAGAAATAATTGACATATAGCATTGCATAGGTTTAAAGTGCACAGCATAATGATTTGACTTATATACTTCATGAAATGAATACTATATTAAGTTTAATGAACAGCAGTCATCTCATATAGATACAAATAAAAGAAAGAGGAGAGAGAACTCTAAGGATTTACTCCATATTTTTCATATAACACAAAGTAGTGTTAATTATATTTATCATGTTGTACATTTCATCCTTAGGACTTATCCATTTTATAACTGGAAATGTGTACCTTTGGCTAACTTCTTCCAATTCCTCCTCTTACCACACCCTGTCTCTGTAATTCTTATCTCTTTTTCTATGAGGTTTTTGGTTTGTTTGTTTATTTCTGAAGTATAATTGACCTACAGCATTATGTTAGTTCCTGATGCACTATGATTTGCTTTGTCTATATTTTTCAAAGTTGTCACCACTATAAATCTAGTCACTATCTGTCAGCATACAAAGATATTACATAATTATTGACTATATTCCCCTCATGGTACATTTCATAACCATGATTAAGGTTGTACCTCTTAATTGCCCTCATCTATTTATCTCATTCCCTTACCCCCATCACCTCTGGCAACCACCTGCTTGTTAACTGTATCTAAGACAGTGTTTCTGTTTTGTTATTTCTGCTCATTTTCTTTTATATTCACATATAAATGAAATCATACAATATTTGTCTTTCTCTGACTTATTTCAGTAACCATAATACCCTCTAGGTCCATCCATGTTGTCATAATTGTAACGATTTTATACTTTTTATGGCTGACTAAATATATATATATTATATATATATACACACACACACACACACAAACACTTACCTCTTTGTCTTTATCTACTCATATATCAATGGGCACTTAACTTAGTTCCATACTTTGGCTATTATAAATAACACTGGAATGAACATGGGGGCACATATATCTTTTTTGAATTTGTGTTTTTATTTTCTTCAGATAAATACGTAGAAGTGGAATTGAGGGATCATATGGTAGTTCTATTTTTAATTTTTTGAGGAACTTCCATGCTGTTTCCCATAGTGACTGTACCAATATTCATTCCTATCAATAGTACATGACAGTTCTCTTTTCTCCACATCCTTGCCAACACTTGTTATTTGTTGTCTTTTTGATAACAGCCATATGGACAAGTGTGGGGTGATATCTCACTGTAGTTTTGATTTGCATTTCCTTGAGGACTAGTGATATTGAACATCTTTTCATGTGTCTGTTGATCATCTGTGTATCTTTTTTGGAGAAATGTCTATTCCTGTCTTCTGCCCAATTTTGAATTGGGTTGTTCATTTTTTTATATTGAGGTGTATGATTTCTTTTATATTTTTGATATTACCCCTTGTAGGGTATATCATTCACAAATATCATCTTGCATTCAGTAGACTGTCTTTTCCTTTTTTGACAGTTTTCTTCAATGTGCAAAATCTTTTTACTTTGATATAGTCACATTTATTTATTTTTGCTTTTGTTTCCACTGTCTGAGGACATATATACATACATATGTATATATATAAAGAATATTGCTAAGCCTAATATTAAAGAGCATACTGACTATGATATTTTGGTAGAAGCTTTATGGCTTCAATCTTACATTTAACTTTTAATCCATTTTGAGTTTATATTTTTGTACGTTTTGAGAAAGCAGTCTGGTTTGATTCTTTTGCCTGTAGTTATCCAATTTTCCCAACACCATTTATTGAAGAGGTTGTCTTTTCTCCATTGTATATTCTTGCATCCTTTGTCATAGATTAATTGACAATATAAACGTGAGTTCATTTCTGGGATCTCTATTCTGTTCTATTGATCTATGTGACTGTATTTGGCCATTACCATACTGTTTTGATACTGCAGCTTTGTAGTATAGTTTGAAATCAGGGAATGTGATACATCCAGGTTTGTTCTTCTTACTCAGAATTGTTTTGGCTATTCTGGGTCTTTTGTGTTTAAATACAAATTTTAAAATTATTCATTCTATTTCTGTGAAAAATGCCCTTGAGGTTTTTTGCGAGGTTGCTTTGAATCTGTAGATTGTCTTGGGTAGGTTGGCCATTTAAACAACACTAATTCTTCCAATCCAAAATATGGTATGTCTCTCCATTTGTAGTGTTTTCTTCAATGCATTTCAACAGTGTTTTATAGTTTTCTGAATACAGGTCTTTTACCTCCTTAATTAGATTTATTCCTAGGCATTGTATTCTTTTTGATAAAGTTGTAAGTGGGATTGTTTTCTAAAATTTTTTCTGATAGTTTATTGTTAATGTGTAGAAACAACAGATTTCTTTAAAATAGTTTTGTATCCTGCAGCTTTACTGAATTCATTGAGGTATTCTAATAGTTTTTTTGAAATGAGTGTGCATTATACTGCTTTTGGATGGCATGTTCTATATAGATCTCTTAAGTCCACCTGATCTAATGTATCATTAAGACCTGTGTCCTTATTGGTTTTTCTGTCTGGAAAAAATCTATTTATGTAAGTGGAATATTAAAATTCCCTACATTATTGTGTTATGTGTTAATGTCAATTTCTCTGTTTATGTCTGTTAATATTTCCTTTGTGTATTGAGGTGCTGCTATGTCGGTTTCATATATATTTACAATTGTTATATCTTCTTGTTGGATAAATCCCTTTATCATTAAATATTGTCCTTCTTCACCTCTTGTTACAGTCTTTGTTTTAAAGTTTATATTTTTATGATATAAGTATTGCTCAACCAGTTTGTTTGTTTGTTTTTTTTGAATTTCCATTTTCATGGATTAACTTTTTCCATCCCCTCACTTTTGGTCTCTGTGTGTCTTTAGATCTGATGTAAGGCTCTTGTATGTAGCACATAGATAGGTCTTATTTGTTGTATTTCTTTGTTTTTGTTTTTTCCCATTCAGGCTCTCTGTGTCTTTTGATTGGACCACTTTGTTCATTTACACTTAAAGTAATTGATAGGTATGGACATTTTTGCCACTTTGTTTACTTTTTTGTTGCTTTCATAATTCTTTTTTGTTCTCTCCTCTTCCCTTGTTATTTGATGATTATGTTCAGTGTTATGTTTGGATTCCTTTCCCTTTTCTGCATGTGTATCTTTTATAGATTTTTGGTTTGTGATTACCATGAGGTAATATCTATAGCAATCTATCTATCTATATGATTATTTTAAGTTGATCCCTTAACTTCAAATACACTTTAACATTACTGCATTTTAACTCTTCCCCTCCTGTTTAACGTTTTTAACATCATATTTTATATCTTTTCTTGTTGCTTATCTACTTATTGTGGATATATATATCATTTTGTTACTTTTGTCACTTAACTTTCCTACTAGCTTTATAAGTGTTTAGTGTATATTTGTCATTATCAATGAGATTTCTCTTTTCATACTTTTCATATTTCTAGTTGTGGTCTCTTCTTTTTCATTTATAGATGTCTCTTTAACTTTTCTTTTACAGTCAGTTTAGTGGTGTTGAACTCGTTTAGCTTTTGCTTGTCTGTAAAACTCTTTATCTTTCCTTGAAATCTGAACAATAGCCCTCCTTAGTAGAGTATTCTTGGTTGTAATGATAGGTTTTTTTCTTACATAGTTTTACAGATATAGTGCCACTCCCTCTGGTCTGCAAAATTTCCACTGAAAAGTCAGCTGATAGCCTCATGGGAGTTCCTTTGTACATAACCTGTTGCTTTTCTCTTGCTGTTTTTAATATTATCTTTATCTTTAATTTTTACCATTTTTATTACAATGTGTCATTGTGTACTTCTTTGTGTTGATCTTGTTTGGAATCCTCTGTGATTCTTGCCTCTTGATGTCTGTTTCTGTTTACAGGTTAGGGAAGATTTCAGCTATCATGCTTTCAAATGAATTATCTGTCCATTTCTTTCTCTTCTCCTTCTGGGACTTCTATAATGTGCATGTCAGGACACTTGATGTTGCTTCAGAGGACTCTTAAACTGTCCTCATTTTTTAAATCCTTTTTTTCTTTTTTCTCTTCAGCTTGAGTGATTTCCACTACTCTGTCTTCCAGTTCACTGACCCATTCATCTGTATCATCTAATCTACTGTTGCTTCCTTCTAATGTATTTTTATTTATTTTACTTTTCAGGTTTGTTTGTTTTTTCTTTATATTTCCTAATTCTGCTAAACTTTCAAAGTTTTCATTCATTCTTTTCCAAAGTTCATTGAACATCTTTATGATCTTTACCTTGAAATCTTTATTGGGCAGATTGTTTATCTTAGCTCTTCTTCTGGGATTTTATCTTGTCCCTTCATGTAAAAACATTCTTTATTACCTCATTTTGCCTGAGGGCCTATTTTTATTCTATTTATTAGGTAAGATGGATACATTTTCTTATCCTGGAGAAGTGGCCTTATATGGAAGATGTACTTTGGGGTCCGACAGCACATTCCCCTCTGTTAACTAGAGGTATATGTTCTAGGAGTACCCCTTATGTGAGCTGCATGGGCCCTTCTGTTGTAGTGGGGAAATCTACTGTGGTACACTGGTAAGCATGAGTCATCTGTGACCTGGTTGCTTGCCATGCCCTGCCTAGTGTAGAGGCTACTGGCTGCTTGTGGGTAGTTCTAGGTCCTGGGTGTCTGGCTTTGGGCCAGGGGTCTTGGGGTTGGTGTCAACTTGCTGGTGTGCAGGGCTGGGCCCCAGGGTAGTTGGTTGTGGAGCCCTGGGGGAGTTCTCAGGCTAGTGTTAGCCCACTGATAGGTAGATCTTGGGCCCAGGGTGGCTGACTATTGGACCAAGGATCCCAGAGGTGGTGTCAGTGTGCTGGAGGGTGGGAGCAGTGTCTGGGGCTAATGCTGGACCACTGGTGCATGGGGTTGGATACTGGGGTTGCTGGCTGAGGGGCCAAGGTGTCTTGGAGCTGCTTTCAGCCCACTGGTGGGTGGAGCTGGGTCTTGGTTCTCTGACTGTGGGTCTTGGAGCTGGTGTTGGCTTGCTAATGGTTTGAGCTGGGGCTTGACACAGATGGATGTGGGGTCGTGTGAGTCCTTGGACTAATGCCAGCCCACTGGTGAGCAGGACTGGGTCCTCTGGTGGGTGGTTCTGGATCCAGGGTCCTCTGGTAAGCAGAGCCTGGTCCTGGGGTTGCTGGGCAGTTAAGGAGTACCAACTGCTGCTGGCCTTCTGGGGGTGAAGGTGTATTACTGTGTAGCTGGCTGCTTGGTCTTGAGTGCCCCAGGGCTGATGCTAACCAGATGTTTGATGAAGTTATGTTCTGGCACTAATAAGATAGAGAGAGGACTCCAAAATATTGCTTGCCAGCACCAGTGTCCCTATGGTAGAATGAGCTCCCCAGAATGGCTACTACTAGTGTTTACATCCCTAGAGTGAGTCCCAGTTGCCTTTGGCCTCTCTGAGAAGTCCTCTAAGATTAACATGTGGGTTTGACACAGGCTCCATTCAAACTACTGCTTCATCACTAGATCTTGAAGTATGTGAGATTTTGTGTATGCCTTTAAGAGTAGAGTCTCTGTTTCCTACAACTCTCTGGCTTTGCTGAAAGCAAGTCCCTCTCACCTTCAAAGCCACACATTCTGGTGGCTCATTTTCCAAAGCAGGACTCCCACACTGGGTAGCTGAATGAGAAATCTGCCTCCCATTAACCTAAATATATTTACTCAATTGATCAATTCCACTCAATTGATCAATTCATATGTTAGTAACTAAACCTGTTGTTGTACAGACAACATCCTCACCCCACTCCAGCTAAGACACTTTTCATGGGATGCCATAGCTCTACCCATTGGTTGCCTTTATCACCTTGTCTGAACTTTAACACCATATACTAAGCCAGTCACCATGCCCTCTTCACTGGACTTAGCCTCAGCCATGCTATTCCAGGGCTCTACTGTCACTCATGCATGGAAATTTTACTGACCCTACTTAGACTCTATCATCCTTCACTCAACTACCCTCCTGCACTTCTCTCCTCACCTTGGAGTTTGACCTCCCATAAATAAACACTCACTCTACTCAGGTTCTGATGTGCCTTATTAAGTTGTCAAAGATCAACAACTCTCACGACAGATACACCCCTTACTTAGTAAACACCAGCTGATTTTTGGTGTTAGACTGAATTGCCCAGGAAGAGTAAGAATTTTTTTTTCCTACTTAAAAAGCCCTTACCTACTTTAGTATCAGTTAAGCATTTACAAAACCTTTAATTGAAAAATTTTGATTATTTACATTTAATAAGATTATTGATATGGTTGAGTTTAAATATAGTGTCTTGCTATTTCTTTTCTGTATATCCTGTTCCTGAATTTATTTTTCCATTTTCTCCTCCTTTGGATTATTTGATTATAATTTATATTATAACATATTTATATGTTTTCCTTTTATCAACTTTGTTGGTTTATTAGCAATAACTATCTGTGTTGTTACTGGAGTTGTTGATTTAACATGTATACTAAACATGTCCACCTTATCAGCTTGCCACCAATTGATAGTATACCATATCATGAATGGTATAAGAACCTTATATTTACAACGGTATACTTTCATTTCTTTTCTCCTAGCCTCTGTATTATTGTTGTCAAACATGTATTTCTACATGTTATAAACCCAACAATATAGTGTTATTATTTTTACTTAAACAGTCATTTATCTCTTAAAATTTTTAAGTAGAATGATGTCTTTTATTTTTATCAAAGTAGTTAAATTACTGGTGTTTATTCATTTGTGTCATTATTTTCTCCTCTTTAACATGTTTTATTTGTAGATCTGCTGGTGATAAATTATTTCAGCTTCTATATGTGCAACTATTATTTCACCTGCATTTTTAAAGTTTTTTTCTTGATATAGAACTTTAGTTAGACAGCATTTTAAAATTTCAGTATATTGAACATATTCTTTCACTGTCTCTGGCTTACAATTTTCTGACAAGAAGTCTGCTATCATTTTTATCTTTTTTCCACCAGTGGTACTGTGCCTTTTTTTCTGGCTGATTTTAAGAATTTATCATCATTGGCTTTAAGCAAGTTGATTATATGTATCCTGACATATTTTCTTAATTTCCTTTGTGCTTGAAGTTCACTGAGGTTCTTGGATCTCTGTATTTACAGTTTTAGAATTTGGGAAAATAAACTGGACATTATTTTTTTGCAAATATACTTTTTGTTTCTCTCTCTGTTTTCTCCTCTTCAGGAACTTAAATTACATATATATTGGGTTTCTTGCAATTGTCCCACTGTTCACTGAATCTCTGTTAATGTTTTCCTTAGTCTTTCTTTTTCTATGTGTGCATAATTATAGACAGTTTTTATTGCTCTATCTCCAATCTTTGCTTCTGCAATGTTTTAACTTCTGTCAATCCCATCCAGGTTATTATTATTTTTTATTGAAGTATAGTTGCTTTACATTGTTGTGTTAGTTTCTGCTGTACAGCAAAGTGAATCAGTTATAGGTATACATATGTCCACACTTTTTTTAGTTTTCCTTCCCATTTAGGTCACCACAGATCATTGAGTAGAGTTCCCTCAGGTTATTTTTTCATCTCAGACATTACTTAAACTCTAGATGTTTGAATTAGGTCTTTTCAATATCTTTCACTTTTTTACTTATCATGTTCAATTTAGCTTCACTAAATACATAATAAATTATATAACTATTGTGAGGTCTATATCTATAAATTCTAACATCTATATTTTTTCAGGGCCCGTTTTAACTGATTAATTTTCTTCTCATTAAGTATTGTATTTTCTTGTTCCTTTTCATGTTGGTAACTTTGTATTAGATGCCAGCCACTGCTAATTTTGCCTTCTTGGGTGCTGAATAGTTTTGTACTTCTAACTATATTCATGAACAGTTAATTTATGTGAAAATTATTTGATCATTTTGGTTTGGTTTTTAAGACTTTTTAGGCAGGAGGAGTTTTTAATTTAAAGTTAATTTTACCCCATTTATGGAAAAAGTCCCTTCTTAGTGCTGTATCCACATACTCGATGTGTCATGAGTGATAAGGGTTTCCATTCTTGCTGTTGGGAACAGGTGCTATTTCTGGCCCAGTGTTAGTTCCCCTTACTGTTTCCTCTACTTCTTTTGGATGTTTTATTCCCACGATCTCTGGTTACCTCACATGCATGCATTGATCTGTACTTAGCTGAGACTTGAGGGAACTTTCTGCACATCTCAAAATCTCTCTCCCTGCCCCTCTCTCTCCTCTCTTTCTGCAGCTCTCTCCTCTCTGGTACTCTCCCCTCAAATTCAAGCCACCTTTTCCTCCCCATATGACCAAATTCTTCTCCTCAGCTCAGGGTAAACTCTAGACTCTGACCAGATTTTTCCTTATTGAACTAAAAGCTGGAATCTCTCTCTAGGCAATAAGATGGGACAATCATAGGATTCACCTAGTTTGGGTCTCATCTCTCAGAGACAGCTGCCCTTCATTATCTGGTAAGCAGTATCATGAAAATCATACTTTTATATTTTTTCTGTGGTTTTTACTTTCGTTGATTTTGGGCAGAAGGGAAAATCCAATTTCTGTTACTCCAAATTGGCCATAATGAATCAGGAGCCAATCAAAACCCTTTTAAGGTATACTCAAATATACCTTTTTTAGAAATATAAGCCATTTGGAATTTTCTAATCTGAATTTGAAAATGAGAGATGACAATTATGAGGCAAACTAGGAATTTATCATAAATTCACAATTTAAAAAATTACATAATATTATAAATTTTAAGTTTACATATTTTTGAAGCAATTCAATTGAAAAAATGGGAATGATAAAAATTGAAGCATTTAAAAAACTTGTACAGGGCTTCCCTGGTGGCGCAGTGGTTGAGAGTCCGCCTGCCGATGCAGGGGCCGCGGGTTCGTGCCCCGGTCCGGGAAGATCCCACATGCCGCAGAGCAGTTGGGCCCGTGAGCCATGGCTGCTGAGCCTGCGCGTCCGGAGCCTGTGCTCTGCAACGGGAGAGGCCACGACAGTGAGAGGCCCACGTACCACTAAAAAAAAAAAAAAAAAAAAAAACTTGTACAAATTACCCGGGCATGATAACTTTCTTAATTTTAGTTTTTCTGAATGCAGAGACTTAGTCAAGGGCTTATGTGGAAATAAATTTTTGGAAGTTGATTCATTCATCTTATTCCCTTGTTTATTCTATTTCTCAGCAGTTGCCTTAATTCTCTTCTTATTTTGAAATATAAAACATGTTTGGAGTTTTAGAAGAAGAATCTACTATGTTGCATATTTGAGTCTCATGTTCAAAGTTAGAATTCTCTCTGCAGTCTAAGACAGGTGGTGCTGATCCATTGTTTGTAGATGTTATATTTCACATTAATTTGAGGATCTGGTTTCAGTTAAGTATATGAAAGGATTTCTCTTTTTAGAATCAAATCATGAGTGTCCAAATCATAAATCTTGAAGTCATTATGCTTAAATTCAAATTTAGACTCTTTCATACTAGCTATGTGCATTCAGACCTGCTATTTAACCCCTGTGTACTTCAACTTTCTTATCTATAAATTGGAGATAACAATACTACCCTATCTCATGGAACTGGTGTGAAGATTAAATGATTCAATAAATGTAAATCACTCAGAAAAGTACTTAGTAAGCATACAAAAATGTCTGGCTATTAGTATTTTGTACATGCAGTTAATTTTTTCTAGAGAAATTTGCTAGTGCTTTAGTGTTACTATGATTATTTCAGTTGGCTAACTATCTAATTACTTTGGATCTATATAGAGAAAAGTTATTACGTGATTAACCATTCAACAGAAATCCCAAGAAGGTTTTGTGATTAACAGAGATGGAGCTTAGTTCTTTCCAATAATATACACTCATCTTTTATCACCTTAGGCAGTAATATCTATGGAATAATATTCACATAATGTGTCACCTAATAATCATAAAAATCACTTAATTAAAAAAATTATAAAAGAAGAAATTGCTTTGTTTTCTTCTTCAATTTTTACAGTATATTTATTAAAAATAAAAGAAAAAGATTGTATTTGAGTCCTTCTGCTTAGGGCTATATAAAAATGTTTTCTACATAGTGTTTCAAGGCCAAACTAAAATGCAAATATTTGAAGGTCTAGGTAGAACACTGTGACTCAGAAATGATGAAGGTCCAGTAATCTCTTGAGGTCTGTTATAGTATTTTCTGAAATGTCTCTCTATAGTCGCTGAATCTTTACCAGTAACTTGAAAGAAACTTGTTTCCTATGTGTCCAATACACACAAAAGAAAACAATTTAAAATATAACATGGATAACTTTGTGCTTTAGAATTGCTGTTTATTAAAGTAAAAATTAATCAACAAGAAAGAAATCACAAAGTAACTCTTTTTAATACATGTTATTAGAGAAAGGAACTAGAATATTAACCTAAAGAATACCCATTCAAAGATTTATTAGCTATTTTAATGCTATACAGACATGTTGGATAGAAATTATTTTCAAATTATAAAGATTAAAGGTAATTACATCAACTTGGGTAGTTTAATACAGACATATGAAACTTAAATATAGCTTTATTTTAATGTGCATTTTCCCTTATTATTTATAAATTTTGCATTATATCCTTTGGTATTTGGCCTAATCTCTATTAGGCTTTTCTATTCCAATGTTCTTGAACTTTTTCACTCAGTCGTTATTTGTGTCTCTTTTGATTAATACTTTGATCATTTTCATGCAAAACTGTATTATATAATTGAATATATTTGGGGACTTCTTTCAGAAATTTTGGTAATAAATATGTAGATTCTAAGTCATTACATCTTGCTGGATCCTAGACTTCTTAGCACATAAAATCCTTTAATTAGAAGTTTTGGTTTTATGTTGTAACCAAGCAGGACCCTATGGCAACTTCCCAGGACAAATCTCCCACCATGTCCCCTGTCTCCCTCTTGTCCTCTGTCTTCTCTAGAAATGCTTTAGTCTCCCTGGCCTCCCCTGAGTCACAAACGTCTGGCTAAATAGTTAATGATTGAAATAACGTGAACATGTAATAACAAAAAATAACAGTTGTACCAGGAGAACTGATAACAATTTAAACAGTAAATCAACCATATAGCAGTCACAGAATCTGTAGTTACTCCCTGAAGGGCATAGATAACAGAATCTAATGGACATTCTTGAGTTGTTTTATAGATACTAAAACCCCCACCAGATGGGGGAAATTAACTACATGTTGACCATGAGAACATAGCCCCCAGACCAGCCAGAGCCTGAGGATTGATGATGTTAACCCCGTGACACCTCCCTGTAATAATCAAGAATCAGAGAATTGTGCACGAGCAGATCAGGGACCCTGTGACTCTACCTCACTTTGCCGTTAAAACTCCTTCCCTGAAACCCATCAGCAAGTTGTAGCTTTTGAGCATTAGCTGCTTGCATTCCTTCTTTGGCACCTGCAATATATGCTGCACTTTCCTTCACCATAACCTGGTGTCTATAGATTGGCTTTACTGCATGCAGGTGAAAGGACCAAAGTTCAGTTTGGTAACAATGTTAATATCCATTATTCAGGTGGCAAAAATTGTTAAGTGCATAGCAAATGAATAATCAATAAAAAATTTCACTCTATATTACTTAAGAAAATCAAAATATTCTGAATTTCAGAAAATACCATGTCATATTAAAAGAATAAAGACAAGTAGGAATAACATGATTCTACCAGATATGATATTGAAAAGGCTTTTTACATCACAAATATGAAGAAAAGCTTTTATAAATCAATAAAAAAGAAAATTCTCAATTTTAAAATATCTTAAACTTAGACATGAAATTCATACATAAATAAATCTTCAATAAATGTACAGAGAAGTTCTAATTAATTTTAGAGTGGCAATAACAACAAAATAAGTTCTACCATTTTTAAGTACTTAATATATGCCAGCTACCATGCTAAGTTATACCATTTAAACATAGCAGAAGTAGGATGTAAGTATTATTGTAAAGTCTGCTTTATAGGTGATAAAACTAGGAGCAACTAAATTGTGCAATGTTATTTAGTGGTAGAGCTTGGTCACCAATCTAGGGCTGACTGACTCCAATATGCAATGTTCTTAACCATTCTGCTAGAGAAATACAATTTAGCAAAACAATGACATGCCTTTAAAAATTTTGACCCACTGTTTGTAGATGTTATATTTCACATTATAACTAGTGAATTAGCAAAGAAGAGAGGTGTAATAGTGTCCAAAGTTGGCAAAGATATATAGAAATATAACTATGGGTTAAACTGTAAAGTGGTAAAAACTTTCTGGAGATCAATCAGAAGAAAATATATCAAAAGTCTTAAAGGATGATTTTATTGATCAAATAACTCTGTATTATTTATACTCTAAGATTATAAACAGCAAATTGTCAAAGATTAAACTAGACTTGTATCCATTATAGCATTAAGTAAAAACATAAAAACCAAATAAATCTAATAATTAAGAATTCATTAGAATTAATACTGTTAACATATAAATTTGGGTTTTATAAATATATTTAACATCAGAGAAAGTTTCAATGTTTTTAAGGAAAAAATAAGTATAAAATTGTAGACCTATACACACACAAAACATACATGATGAAAAAACTGGAAAGCTATATCCTCAAAGTTAATTGTGATTATCCATAAATGATGTTATTATGAATGAATTTTACATTTTTTCTCTGTCCTTTTCTGTATCTGCCAAGTTTTCAAATATGATTTTTAAAATGTTAGTTTTCAAATGCTTAAAGGACCTGTATCAAGTAAGATTTTAAATAGTTATACTAGTATATAAATTAGAAGTTTGCATATACACATTTATATCAATCATTTTTAATAATACCATAGTATAAATATATAATGTGATAAATATTGTTACATGGGCAAGCAGATTACAACATATAAATATAGCAGAGTAACAGGTTGTATGCATTAAACTTACCCAATGTTACAAGTAAAAATTATCCAAAGGAAAAAAAAAAAGAAAGAAAATCTAATTTCACCAATGTCCTCAGTCAAACATTTTACTTTTTGATTGCAAATTGCAATTTTCTCCACTTCTCTTGATAGAACCGCTATATTTACTTTTCTCATTCTTTACCTGTTGGAATCTTGCCCACTCACCAAAGCCCATCTTGACACAATCTTTTTTTTTTTTTTTTTTTTTTATTGGATCATAATTGATTAAAAATGTTGTGTAGGTTTCAGGTGTACAGCAAAGTGATTCAGTTATACATATATATGTATATATTCATTTTCAAATTCTTTACCCATTTAGGTTATTAAAAAATATTGAGCAGCCTTCCCTGTGTTATACAGTAGGTCCTTGTTGGTTATCTATTTTAGATATAGCAGTGTGTACATGTCAAACCCAAACTCCCAATCTCTCCCTCCCCGCTAGCCTTCCCCTGGTAGCTGTAGTTTAGTTCCGTAAATTGGAGTCTGTTTCTGTTCTGTAAATAAGTTCATTTGTATCATTTTTTAAAATTCTGAATATAAGTGATATCATATGTTATGTCTTTGTCTGAATTACTTCACTTAATATGATAATTTCCAGGTTCATCCATGTTGCTGCAAATGGCATTATTTCATTCTTTTTTATGGCTGAGTAATATTACATTGCATGTATGTACCACATCTTCTTTATCCATTCATCTGTCAATAGACATTTAGGTGGTTTCCATGTCTTGGATATTGTAAACAGCACTGAAATGAATATTGGGGTCCATGTATCCTTTCACCCATGTTTTTCTCTGGATATATGCCCAGGAGTGGGATTCCTGGGTCATATGGTAGCTCTAGTTTTAGTTTCTTAAGGAACCTCCATACTATTATCCATAATGACTGTATGAATTTATATTCCCATCATCAGGGTGGAGGGTTCCCTTTCTTTTACACCCTCTCCAGCATTTATTGTTTGTAGATTTCTGATGATGGCCATTCTGAATGGTGTGAGGTGACTAATTGTTGTAGTTTTGATTTGTATTTCTCTAATAATTAGAGATGTTGAGCATCTTTTCATTTACCTCATGGCTATCTGTATGTCTTCTTTGGAGAAATGTCTATTTAGGTTTTCTGCCCACTTTTTGATTGGGTTGTTTGTTTTCTTGGTATTGAGACACATGGGCTGTTTTTAAATTTTGTAGACTAATCCCTTGTCACTCACATTGTTTGCAAATATTTTCTCCCATTGTGTGGGTTGTCTTTTTATCTTGTTTATGGTTTCCTTTGCTGAGCAAAAGTAAGTTTAATTAGGCCCCATTTGCTTATTTTTGGTTTTATTTCCATTACTCTAGTAGATGGCTCAAAAAATATATTGTTGTGATTTATGTCAAAGAGTGTTCTGCCTATGTTTGCCACTAAGAGTTTTATAGTATCTGGCCTTACATTTAGGTCTTTAATCTGTTTTGAGTTTATTTGGTATATGATGTTACAGAACGGTCTAATTCCTTTCTTTTATATGTAGCTGTCCAGTTTTCCCACCACCATTTATTGAAGAGACTGTCTTTCTGCCTTTGCATAGTATTGCCTCCTTTGTCATTGATTAATTGAACACAGGTGCACGGGTTGATTTCTGAGCTTTTTATCCTGTTTTACTGACCTATATTTCTGGTTTTGTGCTAGTACCATACTGTTTTGATTACTGTAGCTTTGTAGTACTGTCTAGAGTCAGGGAGCCTGATTCCTCCAACTCCGTATTTTTTCTCAACATTCCTTTGGCTATTCAGGCTCTGTTGTGTCTATATACAAACTTTAAGATTTTTTGATCTAGTTCTGTGAAAAATGTCATTGGTAATTTGATAAGGAATGCATTGAATTTGTAGATTGCTTTGAGTAGTATAGCCATTTTCTCAATATTGATTCTTCCAATCCAAGAACATGGTATATCTCTCCATCTGTTTGTGTCATCCTTTATTTCTTTCATCAGTATATTATAGTTTTCTGAGTACAGGTCTTTTGCTTCTTTAGGTAGATTTATACCTAGGTATTTTATTCTTTTTGCTGCAATGGTAAATGTGATTGCTTCTTTAATTTTTCTTTCTTATCTTTTGTTTTTAGTGTATAGGAATGCAAGAGATTTCTGTTTATTAATTTCATATCGTACAATTTACCAAATTCATTGATTAGCTCTAGTAGTTTTCTGGTAGCACCTTTAGAATTTTCTATGTATAGTATCATGTGTTATGCAAGCAGTGACAGTTTTACTTCTTTTCCAATTTGGATTCCTTTCATTTCTATTTCTCTTCTGACTTCCATGGCTAGGACTTCCAAAACCATGTTGAATAGTAGTGGTGAGAGTGGACATCCTTGTCTTGTTCCTAATCTTAGAGAAATGCATTCAGCTTTTCACCATTTAAAATGATGTTAGCTGTAGGTTTGCAGTATATGGCCTTTATTATGTTGAGTTAGGTTCCCTCTATGCCTGCTTTCTGCAGGGTTTTTATCATAAATCGGTGTTGAATTTTGTCAAAAGCTTTTTCTACATCTATTGAGATGATCATGTTTTTTTATTCTTCAATTTGTTGATGTGGTGTATCACACTGATTGATTTGTGGATATAGAAAACTCCTTGCATCCCTGGGGTAAATTCCAGTTGATTATGGTATAGGATTCATTTAATGTATTGTTGAATTCTGATTGCTAGTATTTTTGTGTCTATGTTCATCAATTATATTGGCCTGTAATTTTCTTTTTTATTGTGGTACTTTGTCTGGTTTTGGTATCAGGGTGATGGTGGCCTCATACAATGAGGTCAGGAGTATTTCTTCCTCTGCAAATTATTGGAATAGTTTCAGAAAGATAGGTGTTAACTCTTCTTTAATTGTTTGATGGAATATTCCTGTGAAGCTCTCTGATCCTGGACTTTTGCTTATTTGGAGTTTTTAAATCAAAGTGTCCATTTCAGTACATGTGACTCTCTGTTCATATTTTCTATTTCTTCCTGGTTCAGTCATGGGAGATTGCTCCTTTCTGAGAGTTCATCCATTTTTTCCATGTTGTCCACTTTATTGGCATATAGTCACTTGTAGTAATCTCTTATAATCCTTTGTATTTCTGTGGTGTCATTTGTAACTTCTCCTTTCCCACTTCTAATTTTATTGATTTGATCCCTCTCTTTATTTATATTGATGAATCTGGCTAAATGTTTATCAATTTTGATTATCTTTTCAAAGAATCAGCTTTTAGCTTCATTGATATTTTCTATTGTTTTCTTCATTTCTATTTCATTTATTTCTGCTCTGATCATTATTATTTTTTCCTTCTGTTAGAATTGCTTTTGCCACATCCAATAGGTTTTGGATTGGTGTGTTTTTCGTTTTCATTTGTCTCTAGGTATCTTTTTATTTGATTTCCTCTTTGATTTCTTCAGTGATCCTTTGGTTGCTTAGCAGTATATTGTTTACCCTCCTTGTGTTTTGTTTTTTAAAGTTATTTTTTTCTTGTAGTTGATTTCTAAGCTCATAGTGTTTTTGTCATTAAAGACACTTAATATGCTTTTAATTTTCTTAAATATACCAAGGCTCACTTTGTGGCCCAGAATGTGATCAGTCCTGGAGGATGTTCCATGTGCATTTCAGAAGAATGTGTATTCTGCTGCTTTTGGATGGAACTTGCTATAAGTGTCAATTAAGTTCGTCTGGTCTAATGGGTCATTTAAGCCCTGTGTTTCTTATTGACCTTCTGTCTGGATGTTCTGTCCATTGATGAAAGTGTGATATTAAAGTCCCACACTATTATTTTATTACTGTCAATTCATTCTTTTAGGGCTGTTAGTACTTGCCTTATATATTGAGATGCTCCTATGTTGGGTGCATATACATTTACAATTGTTGTATCGTCTTCTTGGATTGATCCCTTAATCATTATGTAGTGCCCTCTTTATCTATTGTAACAGTCTTTATTTTAAAGTCTATTTTGTCTAATATGACTATTACTACACCAGCTTTCTTTTGATTTCAATTTGCATGGAATATCTTTTTCCATCTCCTCCCTTTCAGTCTGTATGTTTTCCTAGATCTGAAGTGACTGTCTTGTAGACACCATATATATATATGTCTTGTTTTTGTATCCATTCAGCCAGTCTATGTCTTTTGGTTGGAACATTCAGTCAGTTTACTTTTAAGGTACTTATTGATATTTATGGTCCTATTGTCATTTTCTTAATAGTTTTGGATTTGTTTTTGTAAGTTTTTTTTCTTTCCCTTCCTCTTTCATTCTCTTCTCTTGTGATTTGAAGACTAACTTTAGTGTTATGTTTGGATTCCTTTTTATTCTTTGTGTGTGTATCTATTGTAGATTTTCATGTTTCAGGTACCATGAGGTTTTGATACAGCACTCTGTATATAAATAAGATTGTTTTAATTTGCTAGTCTTTCATTTTCAAATGCATTTCCAATATCCTGCATTAGTGCTCCCCTCTTCTCACAATTGCTGGTTTTGATATCATATTTGTATGCAGATAATTTCTTACAATTTACTTTATGTTTGACTTTACCAGTGGGCTTTTCCATTTTTAATTTTCTTGTTTCTACTACAGTTAGTCTCCTACATGTGACCCTTCAAGTTGTGAAGTTTCAAAGATGGAACATGCATCTGTTTACAGCAAGGAACAAGAACATATGCCATCAATATCAGGTGTGAGTGAAATTTCAGCTTGTCCTACATATCCTGTTGCTGATGATCCTTCAGCTCTACCATCTCCCACCTCCTTTCCCTCCTCTAGTCAGTAACTCTTCTTGCCTGTACCCTCAATGTCAACCCCTGTATGTCAGCTGTTGTATTGTACTACTGTACTTCTCAAGGTACTGTACTGTAGGATTAAAACTGTTTTCTTTATTTTTTGTGTTTGTAAACCTATTACAGTACAGTACTATATAGCCAACTGTGTTAGTTGGGTACCTAAGCTAACTTTGTTGGACTTATGAACAAATTGGACTTAAGAATGCACACTCAGAATGGAACTCCTTCATATATAGAGAACTTACTGTAGTGGTCTTTTCTTTTCTGCTTAGAGAAGTTCCTTTATCATTTGTTACAAGGTTGGTCTGGTGGTGCTGAAGTCTCTTAGCTTTTGCTTCTCTGTAAAGCTTTTGATTTCTCTGTTGAATCTACATGAGAGCCTTGCTGAATAGAGTATTCTTGGTTGTAGGTTCTTCCCTTTCATCACTTTAAATATATTGTGCCACTCCCTTCTGGCCTGCAGAGTTACTGCTGAGAAATCAGCTGATAACCTTATGGGAGTTCCCTTGTATGTTATTTGTTGCTTTTCCCTTGTTGCTTGTAATTTATTTTTTGTCTTTAATCTTTGTCATTTTTATTACTATGTGTCTCAGCATGTTGCTCCTTGTGTTTATACTCCCTGGGACTCCCTACACTTCCTGGACTTGAGTGACACCTTTCGCATGTTAGTGAAGCTTTCAGTTATTATCTCTTCAAATATTTTCTTAGGTCATTTCTCTCTCACATATACTTCTGGGACCCCTATAATTCAAATGTTGGTGCATTATATGTTATCCCAGAGATCTCTTAAACTCTCCTCATTTCTTTTCATTTTTTTTTCTCTTTATTCTGTTTATGGCAATGATTTCCACTATACTGTCTTTCAGCTCACTTATCTGTTCTTCTGCCTCAGTTACTCTGCTGTTGATTCTTTCTAGTCTAGTTTATATTTCAGTTACTGTATTGATCATCTCTGTTAGTTTGTTCTTTAGTTCTTCTAGGTCGTTTTTAAACATTGCTTGCATCTTCTCAATCTGTGCCTCCATTCTTTTCTCAGATTTTGGATCATCTTCACTATCCTTACTCTGATTTCTTTTTCCAGTAGATTGCCTATTCCACTTCACTTAGTTGTTCATTGGGTTTTTTTTCTTGTTCTTTCATCTGGAACACATTTCTCTGCCATCTCATTTTGTCTAATTTTCTGTGATTATGGTGTCCATTCTGTAGGCTGCAGGATTGTAGTTATTCTTGCTTCTGCTGTCTGCCCTCTGGTGGATGAGACTGTCTAAGAGGCTTTTTCAGGCTTCCTGTTGGGAGGGAATGGTTCTTGCCCTCTGATGTGTGGAGCTGGGTTTTGTCCTTCTGGTGGACAGGGCTATGCTCAGGAAGACTTTAAGCAGTCTGTCTTTTAATGGATGGGTCTGTCTTCCCACTCTGTTGTTTGTTTGGCCTGAGATGTCCAAGCCAGTATCTTACTGGCTTTTGGGTGAGGCTAGGTTTTGGGGAGGAAATAGTGGCGTCCAAGAAGGCCCATGCAAATGAGTACTCACTGTAACTGATGCTGTCAGTGTCTTTGTCCCCACAGTAAGCCACAGCCACCCCCAACCTCCACAGGATATCTTCCAACATTAGGAGGTAAGTCTGTCCCAGTCTCTTATGAGGTCACTGCTTTTATCCCTGGGTCCTGGTTCACACCAGACCTTGTGTGAACTCTCCAAGAGTGCAGTTGCTGTTTCCACCAGCCCTGTAGAATTCCTGAGATCAAACTCTGCTGGCATTCAAAGCCAGCTTCTCTGGGGGTTCCTCCTCCTGTTGCCAGACCCCTAGGCTGGGAAGCCTAACGTGGGGCCCAAGACTTTCAATCCTGTGGGAAAACTTTTGTTATATAACTATTTTCTATTTTGTGGGTTGTCCACCTGGTGGGTATGGGATTTGATCACAATAGCATCCCTCCTACCTTCTTGTTGTGGCTTCTTCTGTGTATTTGAATGTAGGGTAACTTTTTTGATAGTTTTCAGCATTTTTGTTGTTGTTGATGATGGTTGTTCAGCAGTTAAATTGTGATTTTGGTGTTTTTATAAGACTGGGTAAGCTCACTTCCTTCTACTCCACCATCTTGCCGGTTAACTTCTATATCAATCATTTTATTGTATAGGATAAAGAAACAAACATTTTACTCTTCTTCATAACTTACTTAATAGCTTTACTAAATGTCAACTTTCTAAAAATACTGCAAAAGTTATAATGGTACCAGTATTAATGAACCATGTTTTCAGAATATAACATCTCATAGGTCACTCAAAGAAAGTGAAACTTCCTTTCATGTGTGTTTGTCTTCCACTTATTATGTGGGAGTAAATTCCCAGATGATGAGAACATCAAAATTTCTAAGCTCTGTTTGCCATATTATCAGCAAATGAGAATCATTTGTGCTAAGTAAATCAGTTTTCTCAAACTTCAGTTGTTTGGTCCTTACCTCCAGATCTTAATGTGTTCTTCCTTTCTTGAAGTATTCCTGCAGTGTATACAATGATTCATAAAAAGTTATGGTGTCGGCTTAAATAATACAATGATTTTTTAAAATCATTTGCTTTGAGGACTTAAGGTATTTGTATGTTTGAAAATTCTTGAGAACAGCACCCTTTGAATCATTACCATAATGTTGATGAAGAGATGGTGTCAAAGGAGAAGTTCAAATTATTGAATCATAACTTCTGCTTTTCTTAACTTCTGTTTCAATTTTAGTAACTCAGGGAAACAATTTAATACTATATGCAAAGAATGAATAATTTTATGGGTCCAAAATAATTACAGATTTGGTGACAATTCCTTTATTTAGTTGTATTTGGATGGAAAACACATAGCAGGTTTTGAATTGGTTTCATAGAGATTTTGTGTATTTGAGTCTATATTTTGAAATTGGTTCTGTTTAGCTCTGTTTCATTCTCATCACATTTTATCTTTGATTAGTCCTGAAAGTTTTATATGAGATGCTATATTTTCTGTGTTTGCAAAGGTTTTTAATTTATTACTGTCTTGGAGAAAACATGTAAAAGCAATATTTGCTCTAATAATATATTTGGATAGCACTATTTATTCTTTTTTTTTTTTTTTTTTTTTGTGGTATGCGGGCCTCTCACTGTTGTGGCCTCTCTCGTTGTGGAGCACAGGCTCCGGACACGCAGGCCTAGTGGCCATGGCTCACAGGCTTAGTTGCTCCGCGGCATGTGGGATCTTCCCGGACCAGGGCATGAACCCGTGTCTCCTGCATCAGCAGGCGGATTCTCAACCACTGCGCCACCAGGGAAGCCCAGCACTATTTAAAGCACCTCCATATTTATTAAGTGATTTTAATTCTAACAATAATGTGAAATAAATAATGTAGTGTCTGTTCATTTATAGAAAGGTTTTTAAAAAATCTATGTGAATGTATAAAGTTGAGCAAAGCATGCAATAAAAATCTTCTTCTGTGTGTAAGTCAGGTAGATAGATGCTTGGAGGTGCCATTTGAGGAGCATTAACTTGAATTTTTGCTCCAAGATCACTCTTCCACCAAAATAGTGTTCCAACATTCTTTGTAAAATTATGTTGTACACTTACAATGGTGAATTTTATATATGTAAATTATATATAAATAAAACTATTTTTTTAAAACCCTGGTCATTATGTCCTTTGGGTATTTTTTTAAGTGAATATGTGTTTTGGAAGGAGTAAGGCATTGGTTTAGAAAACAGAAATTGACAACTCACTTATTTTTAATCACTGATGCCAAAAAAGAGAGAGAAGTGCTTATGGATAGATCTGTGTTACAGATCCATTTGTGTTCCTTACTACTTTTTCCCTGAATTGAATCTTTCTCTGCAAGGACATACTGTCTTCCAGAGTAAATTAGGTTCTCACAGTGCTACATGTTACTGAGAGTGAAAACTCTTGATTTACACCAATTTTGAGCAGCTGTGGCAGCTATTTTATTCAATATTAAATTCCACAGTCAATCATACATAATAAAAGTGAAGCCTACATAACTCATGGGATACAGTGAGAGCCAATTCCTTGTAAGCTGACAGCTTATGAACAAATAAATGGCTGTCATTTTTGAATGGCCCTATATCATGAAATTTATATTTTACTTTAATATAAAGGCAACTCAGATACTCTGCAATTTTTACAAAATTATAAGGATGGGGAGTGGAGGACATTTTTGAAGTATCCAAAGTAAAGATGGAGGCATACAAATTTTAGGGAATGAAGGCACATTCAAGAAAATGTTGGTATGGTTTCTATATTAGAAAAAGAAAAAGGAAGAGTAGGATAGGCAGCCAAGTGAACTGAAATTCTTTCTAATTTGATAGCTAGAGCATATATTTTTGCTAAGATTTTGTAAGAATTATATAAAAACATTAAAAGGACTTTATGCAAATTACAAAGAAACTATAGCCTATTAAGAAGGATCTAATTCTATCAACTAATCCTTCTTGAGCTATTATCCTAAACTTATATTAGGTATAATGGTAAATGATGCAAACATACCAGAAATTAATTTAGGTCCCTGCCATTTGGTAAAATCTTGGTTGACACAATACAAGATTTTTTAAATGTTTAAGGATATAATTCCGAAAGGGATATAGGATTCAAGATAGAAAAATCACTTCAGGTTGGGGCAGTAAATAAAGACTTCACAAATGTGGACATTAAGCTAATTCCTAAAGGAAAGGTTATATTTTTATAGGACAAGAGAAGCTAGAAGGATTGATCAGCTAGATATTTAATGTGAAAAAGCTGAAGCTATACTTGAAATACTGTAATCATACACTTAAATTTTGCTCTGAACCTTACTTCATGTAGTATATATTGACATTTATAATTCACTATTTAATTACATAGCATTACTGGTAGTTTTTTAGTATTCTTTAAGAGTATCTCAACAACATGATATCTTTACTATTGGATGATGGAATACCAAATTAAAATTAAATAATAACAAAACCCATGAGCTTACTACATAATATCTATCTATCTATCTATCATCTATCATCTATCTATATCTTCTGACCTTTCTGGTTTTCCCTTAATTATGACAGAATTCAATCCTGCTGGGTTTCTTTTTCATTCTCACCTGAGGAGACATACACATTATGTGTTTCAGCAAAGTAGTATGGAGAAATATGATTAAAGGTCTTTATTGTTAAAAAGGAAAATATACTTTGCTTTAGCTTAAGCCAGATTCCATGGTTTTAAGGTAGATAATAAATATATCAAAGGAAAAAAAATTGTTTCACTGATACTGTGGGCATACAATCGTAAAACTCCCTCCATGAATCACTTAGTCCCTCCAATGTAACAAACACTAAATGGATAAAATTACCTAAATGCCTTTAACTAGTATATTAAATTATTTATATTATATAAAATTATTATATTAATATACAGACTACATTTGTATTAACTTATACTGTTTCATTGTAGATTTCCTTGCTAGTATTTTTTAGGAAATTCATATTTTTTCTGAATCTTGGATTGGAAGGAAAAATTAGTTGAGAAACTAGGAAAGTGATTATTTTGCAAGAATTAAAGCTTAAAGCTCAACATAGAGGTATTACTGGTTTGAAAGAAGAAAAGCTGACTTGAAAAGTCCAGGGGTAAGGTTACCATTTCTCAAGAAGGAGAGGAGCAGTCATAAACTCGGTGGTTAGTCTTATCTATAGCTGTGGCCATATTATAAACATGTATTTATAGTCCTATCTTTGGCTAATGGTGAGTCATCCTTGTAAGTAAGGTGTCCAAAAAATATCAAGTTTAGGAAACAAAATAAATCCTTAAAATGTCAACTTCAACATGTGACTCTTTGTAGTGCTGTTAACCTTGCTAGGTGATCCTTATTTCACATTATTCAAATACAGTCCAGTAAGGATATTACTGGTGATTTATGGTATTTGAATATTCACTGCACACTATAGTTCCTTGTAAATACAACTAAACTTAAAATTTCATTTTTATTGAACAAATTTTTTAGAGCTATCCATAACAATTAGTAAAGGGTATGAGGAATGTTGGGATTATTTTAAGAATAATATGATTTCAGAAATTTCCAAGAATTTTTAATATTTTAATTTATTTTCCCCAAATCCTGCATATTGTTATCTGAAGGAAAAGGGAGTAAGATTTGGAAACAATATCACTTTCAATCTTAGTTCACAGGAAACAGTGTAAATAACAAAATTTAAAAACTTTATTCTTGACAGAGTTTTAAAGGTATTTTTCTGTGCATCATAGTATCATTCTTAGACTATATTTGTTTCTGACTCATTTGAGCTAATATCCATGATTTAGCAAATTAAAGTGTGTTTGTACGAACATGCAAATATGGGTTGGGTTAATTCTTTATCTCACTGCTTTTTTGTGTATTTTTCCAATGTCTGAGTTGGAATAATACACCATAATCAAATTCTATTATACCATCTTCTTTTATTGAAAGTAATTTGCAGATGTAAGGAATCGTTTAATTTACCATAGTATACAAATATTTTAGAGTTATTTATTTTACATGTATGTTTTTCAATGTCTATTTGGAGATTTCAATATTCTCAATTCATACATTATAAAAAGTAAGTTTAAGAAATGGCTAAAAAAACTAAAAAAATAAGAATTGTAATAAGCCAGATACATTTTGATAAGAGAATAAAAATGACTTATCACACAAATCAGGCTATATTTAATATTCTTGCTTCTCTTTTGGAAATTGACACATCACTTTTTCTTTCACATTTTCTTTTTCAAAATCCCTGAAGCAATCTGTTTTCAGAAGAAGGTTAAGAAGGTAGAATGCTGTCTGCAGCATCATTCTGATTTCACACCTAAAATTACATCCACTCTGGATTCTAGGAAACACTTTTAACTAATAAAATGCTTCATCTATTAAATTCGTTTTGCTTCCATTGTCACATTTCTAATGAATACTGGGAAATTTGAGAAATTGTGAGTCACAGGTGACATAAAATGGTAGTTAAATGTATTTACCTTTTAAAATTTGTTTCTTAAGTGATTCCAGGTTTTTAACAGTATTACAGTTAAAGAATGAGAACCATTTTACTAAAGTCAATAAAATATCTTAAAACATGATTCAGTAAATCAACATGACTCCTTGACTTTCTATTAAATCACATGACTATTTTCATATGATTGACGTTATTTTCTTAATTTCATCTATTCAAAATTAATAACTTGCCTGAAGAGTAAACAAGCAACCATTTCCATGTATGTTGTACAAAGATGAGCACATGAAACATATAAAATGAAGCTTCAGAGTTCGTTAGGAAACTACAGAGCAAGGAGCTGAATACAGACATATATTAGGCAATTTTTCAGACTGCCATGGGTGAGAAGTCAAGACTATGGTGCCATTTATCTCAAATTTCCACAAGTGATTCCCTACATAAATGATGAACGCAAACCCACCTTTATCCTGCATAAGAAGATAAATGTGTCCAAAATAAAAATACTGCTTAGCAATGCTGAACGATTTTTTTTTTTTTTTTTTTTTTTCCTTTTCAGTGTGTAAGAACGGATGGGTGACGCAACTATGGACCCAACCATCAAACTCAAAAGCAGCAAGATGGGAGTGTTCTGAAGAAAGCAAAGTCACAGGAAAATGTGAAATCAAGAAGTTAATATCATAGGACAGTTTACTATAAATAGTGATTTATTTTACTACCTAAAGTAATCCCAAGAAGTCTTTGCATGCAATTACTCATGACAAAAGGTATCACAAATAAGCTAAATTTTTAGGTGTATGAAGGAAAAAAATCCCTGTCAATTGCCCTTAAGGCACTACAGATTGTCCAGAAAACTGATAAGGATGTTTATTGAATTTGCCTTTGCACACTACTCTTCATTGTACTATGGAGTTTCCTCCTGTCATGATCCTCAAAGCTCAAGAAATCCTTTACTTAGCCAATAAAACATGGTTATACTGTATCTTTATCTCTCGACACAAGTTCCTTGTAATTTCCAGTGTAAGAACTACATTATTTAAGTATTTAATCTTGGTTTCTAAGTTATTATAAGGTTAAGGAAAGCTCTCCACCTCTCTTGTCCTTGTCATTGTTTTCCTTAGGGTTAGGAGTTTGGGCTTTGTGATCTTGGCCAAATTATCCAAACTTTGTCATTCCAAGTATCTTCATTTATAAAATAAAGGTAATACAACTTCATTATTAGGCCATTATGAAGATTCATTAAGATAAACTTTGCAAAGTATTTAAAAAAATACTAAGCCTATAGTAAACACTCAATAAATATTTAACAACTACTGCTGTGTTGTAGTTGCTGTTGTCACTGTCCACAATGGGTACATGTTTTTTTTTTTTTTTTTTTTAACAAATTTATGGGAGTATACTTGTTTTACAATGGTGTGTTAGTTTCTGCTATATAACATAATGAATCAGCTATCCATTTACATATAGCCCCATATCCCCAACCTCTTGGGTCTCCCTCCCACCCTACTTATCCCACCCCTCTAGATGGCCATATTGCACTGAAGTGATCTTCCTATGCTATGCGGTTGCTTCACACTAGCTATCTATTTTACACTGAGTAGTATATATATGTCCATGCCACACTCTCACTTTGTCCCAGCTTACCATTAACCATACCCGTGTCCTCAAGTCCATTCTATATGTCTGCGTCTTTATTCCTGTCCTGCGCTTAGGTCCTTCATAACCTTTTTTTCTTTTTCTTAGATTCCCTATACATGTGTTAGCATACGGTATTTGCTTTTCTCTTTCTGACTTACTCCACTTTGTATGACAGACTCTAGGACGATGACATCACTACAAAAAACTCAATTTCATTTCTTTTTTGGCTGAGTAATACTCCATTGTATATATGTGCCACATCTTCATTATCCATCCGTCAATGGACATTTAGGTTGCTTCCATGTCTGGGCTATTGTAAATAGAGCTGCAATGAACGTTGTGGTACATGACTTTTTTGAGTTATGGTTTTCTCAGGGTATATGCCCGCTGTTGTGATTCCTGGGTTGTATGGTAGTTCTATTTTTACCTTTTAAGGGAACATCCATACTGTTCTCCTTAGTGGGTGTATCAATTTACATTCCCACAAACATGCTAGAGAGTTCCCTTTTCTCCACACCCTCATCAGAATGTATTGTTTGTAGATATTTTGGTGATACCCATTCTGACATGTGTGAGGATATACCTTATTGTAGATCTGATTTGCATTTCTCTAATGATTAATGATGTTGGGCATTCTTTCCTGTGTTTGTTGGAAATCTGTATATCTTCTTCAGAGAACTGTCTACTTAGATCTTCTGCCAATTTTTGGATTGGGTTTTTTGTTGTTTTGATATTGAGCTGCATGAGCTGCTTGTAAATTTTGGAGATTAATCCTTTGTCAGTTGCTTCATTTGCAAATATTTTCTCCCATTCTGAGGGTCGCCTTTTTGTCTTGCTTATGGTTTCCTTTGCTGTACAAAAGCTTTTAAGTTTCATTAGGTCCCATTTGTTTATTTTTGTTTTTATTTCCATTTCTCTAAGAGGTGGGTCAAAAAAGGATGTTGCTGTGATTTATGTCATAGAGTGTTCTGCCTATATTTTCTTCTAAGAGTTTGATAGTGTCTGACCTCACATTTAGGTCTTTAATACATTTTGAGTTTATTTTTTTGTATGGTGTTAAATAGTGTTCTAATTCCATCCTTTTACGTGTAGCTGTCCAGTTTGCCCAGCACCACTTATTGAAGAGGCTGTCTTTTCTCCATTGCATATTCTTGCTTCCTTTATCAAAAATAAGGTGACCATACGTGCATGGGTTTATATCTGGGCTCTCTAACCTGTTCCATTGATCTATATTTCTGTTTTTGTGCCAGTACCATACTGTCTTGGTTACTGTAGCTTTGTAGTATAGTCTGAAGTCCAGAAGCCTGATTCCTCCAGTTCCACTTTTTTTCTCACAATTGCTTTGGCTATTCAGGGTCTTTTGTTTTTCCATACAATTGTGAAATATTTTCTAGTTTTGTGAAAAATGCCAGTGGTAGTTTGATAGAGATTGCATCGAATCTGTAGATTGCTTTGGATAGTATAGTCATTTTCACAATGTTGATTCTTCCTATCCAAGAACATGGTATATGTCTCCATATGTTTGTATCATCTTTAATTTCTTTCATCAGTGTCTTATAGTTTTGTGCATACAGGTCTTCTATATCCTTAGGTATGTTAATTCCTAGGTATATTATTCCTTTTGTTTCAATGGTAAATGGGAGTGTTTCCTTAATTTCTCTTTCTGATTTTTCATCATTAGTGTATAGGAATGCAAGAGATTCTGTGCATTAATTTTGTATCCTGCTATTTTACCAAATTCATTGGTTAGCTATAGTAGTTTTCTGGTAGAGTCTTTAGGATTCTCTATGTATGTATAGTATCATGTCATCTGTAAACAGTGAGAGATTTACTTCTTCTTTTACATTTTGGATTCCTTTTATTTCTTTTTCTTCTGTGATCAATGTGGCTAAAACTTCCAAAGTTATGTTGAATAATAGTAGTGAGATTGGGCAACCTTGTCTTGTTCCTGATCTTAGTAGAAATGGTTTCAGTTTTTCAGCATTGAGGATGATGTCAGCTGTGGGTTTGTCATATATGGCCTTTATCATGTTGAGGAAAGTTCCCTCTATGCCTAATTTCTGGAGGGATTTTATCATAAATTGGTGTTGAACTTTGTCAAAAGCTTTTTCTGCATCTATTGAAATGATCATAAGGTTTTTCTTCTTCAATTTGTTAATGTGATGTATCATATTGATTGATTTTCATATATTGAAGAATCCTTGCATTCCTGGAAGAAACCCTACTTGATCATGGTGTATGATCCTTTTAATGTTCTGTTGGATTCTGTTTGCTAGTATCTTGTTGAGGAGTTTTTCATCTATGTTCATCAGTGATAGTGGTCTGTAGTTTTCTATCTTTTTGACACCTTTGTCTGGTTTTGGTATCAAGGTGATGGTGGCCTGGTAGAATGAGTTTGGGAGTGTTCCTCCCTCTGCTATATTTTGGAAGATTTTGAGAAGGGTAGGTTTTAGCTCTTCTCTAAATGTTTGATAGACTTCTCCTGTGAAGCCATCTGGTCCAGGTCTTTTTTTTTGTGGAAGATTTTTAATCACAGTCTCAATTTCAGTGCTTCTGATTGGTCTGTTCATATTTTCTATTTCTTCCTGGTTCAGTCTCAGAAGGTGGTGCTTTTCTAAAAATTTGTCCATTTCTTCCGGGTTGTCAATTTTTTTTTGCATAGTGTCACTTTTAGTAATCTCTCATGATCCTTTGTATTTCTGCAGTGTCACTTGTTACATCTCCTTTTTCATTTCTAATTCTATTGATTTGAGTCTTCTTTTTTTTTTTTTTTTTTTTTTTGATGAGTCTGGCTAATGGTTTATCAATTTCTTTGTCTTCTCAGAGAACCAGTTTTACTTCTATTGATCTTTGCTATGGTTTCCTTTTTCATTTATTTCTGATCTGTTCTTTATGATTTCTTCCCTTCTGCTAACTTTGGGGTTTTTGTTTTGGTTTTTTTTTTTCTGTCTCAAATTGCTTTATGTGTAAGGATGGGTTGTTTATTTGAGATATTTCCTGTTTCTTGAGGTAGGATTATATTGCTATAAACTTCCCTCTTAGAACTGCTTTTGCTGCATCCCATTGGTTTTGGGTCATCACATTTTCATTGTCAGTGGTTTCTAGGTATTTTTTAATTTCTTCTTCGATTTCTTCAGTGATCTCGTAGTTATTAAGTAGTGTATTGTTTAAGCTCCATGTGTTTGTATTCTTTACAGATTTTTTCCTGTAATTGATATATCTAGTCTCATAGCATTGTGGTCGGAAAAGATACTTGATACAATTTCAATTTTCTTAAATTTACCAAGGCTTCTTTTGTGACCTAAGATACGATCTATCCTGGAGTATATTCCAAGAGCACCTGAGAAGAAAGTGTATTCTGTTGGTTTTTTTGGAGTGTCCTAAAAATTTCATTTAAGTCTATCTAGTCTATTGTGTCTTTTAAAGCTTGTGTTGCCTTATTTATTTTCATTTTGTGTGATCTGTCCATTCGTGAAAGTGGGGAGTTAGAATCCCCCACTATGATTATGTTACTGTGAATTTCCCCTTTTATGGTGGTTAGAATTTGCCTTATGTATTGAGGTGCTCCTTTGTTGGGTGCATAAATATTTACAATTGTTATATCTTCTTGTATTGATCCCTTGATCATTATATAGTGTCATTCTTGGTGTCTTGTAATAATCTTTTTTAAAAGTCTATTTTGTCTGATATGAGAATTGTTACTCCAGCTTTCTTTTGATTACCATTCGCATGGAATATCTTTTTCCATCCCCTCACTTTCAGTCTGTATGTGTCCCTAGGTCTGAAGTGGGTTTCTTGTAGACAACATATATACGGATCTTGTTTTTGTATCCATTCAGCCAGTCTATGTCTCTTAGTTTGAGCATTTAATCCATTTACATTTCAGGAAGTTATCGATATGCATTTTCCTAATACCATTTTCTTAATTGTTTTTGGCTTTTTACTTTAGGTCTTCTCCTTCTCTTGTGTTTCCTGCCTAGAGGAGTTCCTGTGGCATTTGTTGTAAAGCTGGTTTGTTGGTGCTGAATTCTCTTAGTTTTTGCTTGTCTGTAAAGTTTTAATTTTTTCATCCAATCTGAAAGAGATCCTTGATGGGTAGAGTAATCATGGTTTTAGGATTTTCCCTTTCATCACTTTAAATATGTCCTGCTACTACCTTCTGGCTGCAGAGTTTTTGCTGAAAGATCAGCTTTTATCTTTATGGGGATTCCCTTGTATGGTATTTGTTGTTTTTCCCTTGCTGGTTTTAATATTTTTTCTTTGTAATTAATTTTTGTTATTTTGATTAATATGTTTCTTGCTATGTTTCTACTTGGATTTTTCCTGTATTGAACTCTCTGTGCTTCTTGGACTTGATTAACTATTTCCTTCCGCTTATTAGGGAAGTTTTCAACTATAATCTCTTCAAATATTTTCTCAGTCCCTTTTTTTTTCTCTTCTTCTCTGGGACCCCTATAAATTGAATATTGGTGTGTTTAAAGTTGTCTCAGAGGTCTCCAAGACTGTCTTCAATTATTTTGTTTCTTTTGTCTTTATTGTGCTCTACAGTTGTTATTTCCACTCTTTTATCTTCCAGGTCACTTATCCATTCTTCTGCCTCTGTTATTCTGCTATTGATTCCTTCTAGAGAATTTTTAGTTTCATTTACTGTGTTGTTCATCATTGTTTGTTTGCTCTTTCTTCTATGTACTTGTTAAATGTTTCTTATATTTTCTCCATTATATTTCCAATATTTTTTATCATCTTTACTATCACTACTCTGAATTCCTTTTCAGGTAGACTGCCTATTTCCTCTTCATTTGTTTGGTCTGGTGGGTTTTTAAGTTGCTCTTTCTTTTGCTATGTGTTTCTCTCTCCTCTCATTTTGCTTAACTTATTGTTTGTGGTTTCCTTTTTTCAGGGTGCAGGTTCATAGTTATTATTGTTTTTGGTGTCTTCCCCAGTGGCTAAGGTTTGTTCAATGGGCTGTGTTGGCTTCCTGGTGGAGGGGAGTAGTGCCAGTGTTCTGGTGGATGAGGCTGGATCTTGTCTTTCTGGTGGGCAGGTCTGTGTCTGGTGGTGTGTTTTGAGGTGTATTTGACCTTATTTTGATTTTAGACACCCTCTCTGCTAATGGGTGGAGTTGTGTTCCTATCTTCCTATTTTTTTGGCATAATATGTACAGCACTATAGCTTGCTGATCATTGAGTGGAGCCTGGTCTTAGCATTGATATGGAGATCTCTGGGAGAGCTTTCACTATTTGATATTACATGGAACTGGGTGTCTCTGATGCACCAATGTCCTGAATTTGGCTCTCCCGCCTCAGAGGCACAGCTCTGACACTCAGCTGGGGCACCAAAATCCTGTCCGCCACACGAATCAGAAGAAAAGAAGAAAGAAAGAAAGAAAGGGCTTCCCTGGTGGTGCAGTGGTTGAGAGTCTGCCTGCTGAGGCAAGGGACACCGGTTCATACCCCTGTCTGGGAAGATCCCACATGCTGCAGAGCGGCTGGGCCTGTGAGCCATGACCATTGAGCCTGCACATCCGGAGCCTGTGCTCCACAATGGGAGGGGCCACAACAGTGAGAGGCCCACGTACAGCAAAAAAAAAAAAAAAAAAAAAATAAGAAATAAAAAATTAAAAAATAATAATTGAAAAGAAGAAAACAATTTAAAAATAATTTAAAAATAAAGAAAGAATAGGACAACCAAACCAAAAATCACATCCACCAATGAAAACAAGTGTCAAAAACTATACCAAAAATAACCCAAATGAACGGACAGAGAGAACCCTAGGACAAATGGTAAAAGCAAAGCTATACAGACACAATCACACAAAGAAGCATAGACATACACACTCACAAAAAGAGACAAAGAAAAAAAAAAAGAAAAAAAAAAAGAGACAAAGGAAATATATATATATATATATATTATTGTTCCCAAAGTTCACCACCTCCATTTTGGGATGCTTGGTTGTCTATTCAGGTATTCCACAGCTGCAGGGTACATTAAGTGGATTGTGGAGATTTAATCCACTGCTCCTGTGGCTATTGGGAGAGATTTCCCTTTTTCTACTTTGTTCACATAGCTACTTGGGTTAAGCTTTGGATTTGGCTCTGCCTCTGCATGTAAGTTGTGTGAGAGTGTCTGTTCTTTGCTCAGAGAGGATGGGGTTAAAGTAGCAGCTGATTAGGGTGCTCTGGCTCACTCAGATCCGATAGAGGGAGGGGTACGGAATGCAGGGCACCCTGAAGCAGCAGACGCTGGTGTGATGTTGCAACAGCCTGAGGCATGCCATGTATTCTTCCTGGGAAGTTGTCCATGGATCACAGGATCCTAGCAGTGGCAGGCTGCACAAGCTCCCTGGAGGAGAGGTGTGGATAGTGACCTATCCTTGTACACAGGCTTCTTGGTGACTGCAGCAGCCAGCCTTAGCATTTTATGCCCATCTCTAGTGTCTGTGCTGATAGCCGTGGCTTGGGCCTGTCTCTGGATGTTGTTTAGGTGGTGCTCTGAATACTCTCTTTTTTCACAACCCAAAGCAATGGTCTCCTGCCTCTTAGGCAGGTCCAGAGTTTTTCCCGGACTCCCTCCTGGCTAGCTGTGATGCACTAGCCTCCTTCAGCCTGTTTTCATGCCACCAACCCCAGTCCTCTCCCTAGGATCTGACCTTTGAAGCCTGAGCCTCAGCTCCTAGCCCCCACCCTGGCCAGCAGGTGAGCCAACAAGTCTCTCAGGCTGGTGAGTGCAGGTCGGCACCAATCCTCCACTTTGTCCTCTGCACCCCTGTTGCTGTGCTCTCCTCCATGTCTCCAAAGCATCCCCCCTGCCACCCCCAGTCTCCACCAGTGATGGGGCTTCCTAATGTGTGGAAATTTTTCTTCCTTCACAGCTCCTTTCCTCTGGTGCATGTCCCACCCCTATTTTTTGTCTCTGTTTTTTTCTTTTGCCCTACCCAGGTACGTGAGGAATTTCTTGCCTTTTGGGAAGTCTGAGGTCTTCTGCCAGCATTCAATAAGTGTTATGTAGGAGTTGTTCCACATGTAAATTTATTTCTGATGTATTTGTGGGGAGGAAGGTGATCTCCATGTCTTACTCTTCCACCATCTTGAATGGACTGTCCCAATGGGTACATGTTAACAGTGGGTCTGAAAATAAGATCCTGGACAATACATTTCCTAAAAGCTTGTATTTAGTTATTCATTCATGTATCCCTAAAAGGTAGTGTTTCACACATGCTGTACATTCTCTATAATTGTTCTTTTTAACAGAATAAAACTTTACTGTTAAACTTAAAATATAACGCAAATGGTAGGCATTTTCAATGACTTAGGAAGAGGAGAAAATTGATTGATTCAAGAGTGGAACAAGTGAAGTTGTCCCCAAGATGTGTGTCTCAGAGTGAGCCAATAATGATGGCTCTAGCAAGTCTCTGGCAAGTTGATAGTAAGTCCAGTCCAGGGTCTGCTATTTCATATGCTGTTAAGGTTTGTTTGTTTGTTTGTTTTTTCCCCAGGATCATAGACAGTTGGAGATTGAGGGAATTAGAGTTGGAAGGGTGAAGACAATACATGAACAGCTTGAAGAGTTCTAAATTAAAGGCAGCAAAATGTCCATTATTGAAGATGTTCAAGCCTATTTTTTTCACATATTTGACCATTGGGTTAAGTTTAACTGTCAGTGGCAGAAGCTAAGTTGCATATTTTCTCGTCTCTATGGCCAGGAGTAAATAAATGCCTATTCTTTGTGAATGGAAAATTGCTACTGTTTCTGCAAGAAAGCCTCTAGGCAAGTTTGTCTTCTGCTCAATGCTATAGGCAATAACTAGGCAAAAAATTGTGCATTCACTGAAATGATCTGCACTTTCCACCAGATGCTGGGACATAGAAAAGACATCATTATCTGTCAGAAGCTGGAGATTAAAACTCAAGCAGTGAACCTGTAGCTAATACCTGACTCCCCCACTTCTATTTGTGGATCTTGGGGGAAGTTTTCTTTGGGGGTTAAATTTTTCTCATATGTAAAATGGAAATAATAAAACATGTATATCACTAGGTTCTTTTAAAGATGGGTTAATTCCTGTAAAACAATTAGAACAGTGACAGTTCTGTGTCAGCACTCATTAAATAATAACCAAGAACTTGCTTTTACTCTCCCAAGGAAAAATCATCTCCTAGTCGTTTGGTTATTAACTATCAATAATTCAGACATTAGCTATTTTTTTTACTGTATTCAAACCTCACTAATACTAGTTAGCCAATGTTGTACCAAGGGCTTAATTTAGCATGAAGCAAAATCTGGTCCTGTATCTCAGTTTGTATGTTAAGTTTGAGAAATTATGCCTGAAGAGAGAGATAGATGAGTTTTCAATTTCTTCCAAATCTACATTTTCCTCTAGAACAAATGCCTCCATGCAACTCACCCAACCCTATTGAAGAATGTTTAGTGTTGCAGATGGCAACTGTAAACAACAATAGATTAAGTGTAAGTCACCACGGTTTACTTTTAATAATCCTTGAGATAATCATAAAAATATAGACTCACAAAGCTGAACAGGGATTTATGGCCATTGAGTTGAAAATTCACACTTCACACTTGAAGAAATGTGTCTTCATTTGGATTCCTTAATTAAATCCTTCCTTACCACTTTGAAAGGAGAGTCAGGAATGGGAATTTTGTTCCTTAGCCATTACTGACTGCTGTACAGGCTCCCATGTACTTGCTCTGAGAATGAGACTGCTGAAGACAATTCAGGATAAAGGTCTTGATGTCTATGCTTTGCCAAATGCATAGTGCTTCATCCAACTCCCTCCAGTTATTGTATAATCATCAAGCCCATAGGTATAATTTTATCAACACAAATGTGAAGCTTTTTTGGTTCCAAAGAACAACACGACTAATGTAGATGTAAATCTCTTACTGAGCTTTAATTCTCTTGAATTTATTAATTTGTGACCTGAATTAAAGTTTCCTAAACTTTATAATGTTCACATTAATATACATACATATATATATATATATATATATATATATATATATATATATATATATATATATACATACGTATATATACTTGCAGTGGGTTCTGAATAATTGGACCTCACATATGACAATACTGAGGTTTTTCAGTTCAGATTTAGAAGTACATGATAACAAATATAAAAGTAACTGGACATAATGCATTTAATTTCCTAATAGATGACACAAATCAAATTTAGCATAGAGTAACTGTACATTCCAGCATTCACAGAAGCCCTTAGTACACATAAGGCAGACAGCTAGCCAGAGGAAATGTGGTGGCCCAGATAGTGCAAATGGCAGTTTTGGCCTGAGGTAAACAGGCAGCACACTGTCATATTTTAGATGACAAAACAAGGGCTATCCAGGGCTGTGAGAGTTTTCAAAACTGTACTCTTGCACTTTTAGGCTTCCATGACTGCTCAGAAGGAAGATATCACCTTCTGACTCCACTATCTTAGAAAAGAGATAGACATTGTGGCACTACATGCCTAGGAAATGGGAATGGGGAATGTTATTATTGTTTTAAATATTGAATAGAGTGTATTTGTATGTTGCTGAAAAACAAAACAAAATATGTATGTGTGTGTGCACAGAACATACACATTGTAAATCAACTGTATTTTAATTATAAATAAATGAATAAATAAATACCCATTGGGAGAAAAAAGCAGAAAAAATACAGCTGTTGCAAATTTTTAAAGTCCCACCTTTTTTCCCAGTTAAGTTGACAATAATGCTTTATTTATGATCAGTTTACTTAGAATAACATGTATCAGGGAGGATGATATTTAGTATTTTGCTTTTATTTTTTCATTTACACAAAGGTGAATTTACAATACATAGACACTTTCTTTAGAGCTAAATTAAAGAATTCTGAAAATTAAAGATTGTTAGTTCTTTTAAAATGATGTCAATTCTTCCATATTGCTTAGTGAAGCCTTGAGCCTTAAATGACAAGTTTTCCAAAAAACATTTTTAAAATTTTATTCCTTAAAATAATAATCCTCAACAAAGGACTATCAATGTAATGCATCATTTACATGATAATTCGTTTCTAGTATTGTCAATTAATTATAACATAGTCAAGTATATCCAGGTTAGACTGAAGTCCCTAAGTAATTTCTATGGTCATTTGAAAGAATTGTCTTCATATTGTTTTTTGAAAGGAAGAAAAACTAACTCTTCATATCTAAGTAGGGCAGTAGGATTTCTTTGAAATCAATTTGAAATTCAATTGTAAAGTAGGGCACTAGCTACTCTCAGTTCAAAGCACACCCTTTTATTTCTCTGGAGTTCCCTTCCTTATCCATGACTTCCATAAGTGAAATCTCTCTGTGATTTGCATGGTTCTGTTACTTGGCCTTGACTATTCACCTTCTGAGCAGAGACAGCTGACTTTGGTGGTCTGCTTAAATATTAATTTCTCCAAACTTTGAGCCAGGTCAGATATTGATGCATCCTGCTTTCTCTGCCATTTAAAGATATATCCGAAATTGCCGGAGCTTGCTGAATATTTCAGCTCCAAAGAGTTTTTTCTTTAACAATAGCTTTTTTTTTTTTTTTTTTTTTTTTTCTGGATAAGGACAGAAAGCATGAATCTTTGAAATTGAAGAAGATAACATGCAGATAATAGTGTTTTGTTAAAACTCTAACTCATCTTCATTGTGTCTGCATGATATGCTTACCTTGAAAAGAAGTTCACAGACTTATACTTTCAGTTTGCTCAGCTTGTTCCCTAAAATTCAGTAAAATCTTAGAATTAAGTGTTTTTTTTTTTTTTTTTTTTTTTCTTTACATACAAGTTCATGTCTCAAGAAGAGATTCCTAACAAAGTCATCACTCCATTTCTTACCAGATCTCCATTATGGTGAATTTGGTGAATTGTCCTTTTTTTGGCGGGGAGGGGAGCCAGTTCACAACACACTGATTTATTGTGATATGCATTCCTAATTCTATTATCAAACAAGGAGAAGTGACTATGATTTCCTACTTTGTTCTGGTCTTTCTTACAGGACTTCTCAGCGTGGTTTTCTTCTACTTATTTACACACCTTTCTCACTAAATATTTCCTAGTTATTTTTATATTCCTGGCCTTTGACATATTGTTGTCAAATGAATGACTTGAATAACACATATTTATTTGTATATGCAAATGTAAAATTTGCCACCTAGTTTTGTGACTTTGTCAGAAGCATTTAATCACATTAAACCTCAATTTACTTGTTACACATAAGGACAGTAATGCCTCCTCAGTATGGCTCAAAGAGTTTGAGGGTTAAATAATATAAAACATGAGAGGGGCAGAGTCAAGATGGCGGACTAGGAGGACATAGAATTCACGTCTCTGAACAACTAGGGCACCTACCAGGCATCGGTGAGGGACCATGGACACCTAAGGTGACAGGAGGAACTCCCAGCAACTGGGTAGGATGTGAGGCATAGGAGGGAGTGAGGGGTGAGGAGAACTGGAGGCAGGACGGGACTGGTGCCCCTGAGAGGCTGCTGGGGGAGGGGAAGTGATCCCAAACACGAAGGGAATAATTGGGGGACCATTGGAAGGGCAGAGGATCAAAAGGGAGCATGGCCAGATTTACCCCTCCCACTTGGGCCCCTGGGAGTCTGCTGAGATCCCGCATCTGATCCTCTGTCCAACTAGGTCCCCTCCAGCCACGTGGGTCTTGAGGGAGTGGAAGGGAGGGAAGGGGGGGCAAAAGTAAAAGCTGGACCTCCGGGACCAACACCACTGAGGGGTGCCTGGGGGATGGGAGGAGTTCCTACACTCAGCAGGACCCACCCATGGTTAGAGGTCCAGCAGGGATGGGGGAGAACCTGGGAGAGATGTGGGGGAGGGGCATGAAGGAATGGAAGGGAACATGACCAGTGCTTTCCTTGTCCACTTAGGCATCAGGAATCCTCTTGGGCTCCCAGGCCTAAACCTCTGCTCTTGGTGCCTCTCTCCACTGTACAGACCCCAAGGCCCAGCCCTACATCTACACGCAGAGATCCCTCTCTGGGACCCCCTCCAACTATGCTGGGCCTAAACCAAACCCACACACCCTCATCCAGGGCCTTACCTCAAAATTATGGAACTCCACACTCTGGAGGCCCTCCTTTGGAGGTGCTGCCTTTCACCTTCCATGTCCAGGTCCTAAGCAGAGACCCCACCCAAAACTTGAACCTCATCCAACCTAGGCCCTGCCCACAAGGCCTTTTCTGGAAGCATGGGTCCTGAGCATAGGCCCTGTTCCACACTCAGTTATCACCCCCCAACTGCCTAGGTCATGCCCAACACTATACACAGCCCCTGTCTAAATTCCACCCCTGTCTAAACTCTGACCCCATAGCCAAGGCTTTTTTTAATTTTAATTTTTTCCTCCTTTAGACTGGGGTTCAGTTTTACCTTGTTGATTCATTTATATTTTTATTTTTTCTAATAAAAGTTTTATTTTTCTAATTTTATTTTATTCTTTATACTTTGTTACTTTTCTGCTCCTCTTGGCTTGCTCCCCCTCCACCCCATTTTGTTTTCTTTTCTGTTGTGGTTTTATTTTACATTGTTGCAGTTGTTTCAATTATATTTTTATTTTTTCCTGATATATTTTTTATCTTTCAAATTTTATTTATTTTTTTATTCTTTGTTATTATATTGCTTTTTTTTTTTTTTTTTTTTTTTTTTTTTTTTTTTTTTTTTTTGCCACACCACATGGCTTACAGGATCTTGGTTCCCAAGTCAGATGTAGGGCGTAGGGTCTGAGCTCCTGTGGTGGGAGCTCTGAGTCCAAACCACTGGAGTAAGAGAGAACCTCAGACTGCAGGGAATATTAGTTGCACTGAGGACTCCTGAAGTTCCTCATCTCAGTACCAAGACCCAGCTCTATCCAACTGCCTGCAAAGGCCAGTGCTGGACGCCTCAGACCAAAAAATCAGTAGGACAGGAATACAGCCCCAGCCATCAAAAAGAAAATTGAAATGACAAAAAAAAAATGTTACAGATGAAGGAGCAAGGTAAAAACCTTCAAGAACAAATAAATGAAGATGAAATAGGCAACCTACCTGAAAAATAATTCAGAGTAATGATAATAAACATGATCCAAAATCTTGGAAATAGAATGGGGAAAATACAAGAAACATTCAACAAGGATCTAGAAGAACTAAGGAGCAAACAAACAGTGGTGAATAACACAATAACTGAAATTAAAAATACTCTAGAAGGAATCAATAGCAGAAAAACTGAGGCACAAGAATATTTAAGTGAGCTGGAAAAGAAAATAATGGAAATAACTTCCAGAACAACATTAAATGTACCAACATTCGAATTTATGGGGTCCCAGAAGAAGAAGAGAAAAAAAAAAAAAAAAAAACAGTACTGAGAAGATATTTGAAGAGATTATAGTTGAAAACTTCCCTAACATGGGAAAGGAAATAGTCAATGAAGTCCAGGAAGTGCAGAGAGTCCCACAGAAGATAAACCTAAAGAGAAGCACACCAAGACACATATTAATCAAACTATCAAAAGTTAAATTCAAAGAAAACATATTAAAAGCAGCAAGGGAAAAGCAACAAATAATATACAAGGGAATCCCTTAAGGTTAACAGCTGATCTTTCAGCAGAAATTCTGCAAGCCAGATGGGAGTGGCCGGATATATTTAAAGTGATGAAAGGAAAATACTTAAAACCAAGATTACTCTACCTGGCAAGGATCTCATTCAGATTCGATGGAGAAATCAAAAGCTTTACAGACAAGCAAAAACTAAGAGAATTCAGCACCACAAAACCAGCTTTGAAACAAATGCTAAAGGAACTTCTCTAAGCAGGAAACACAAGAGAAGGAAAAGATCCACAAAAACAAACTCAAATCAATTAAGAAAACGGTAATAGGAACATGAATATCAATAACTACCATAAATGTAATTGAATTAAATGCTCCAAACAAAAACACAGATTGGCTGAATGGATACAAAAATAAGAGGCTTATATATGCTGTCTAAAAGAGACCCACTTCTGACCTAGGGACACATACAGACTGAAAGTGAGGGGATGGAAAAAGATATTCCATACAAGTGGAAATCACAAGAAAGCTAGAGTAGTAATACTCATATCATATAAAATAGACTTTAAAATAAAGACTGTTAAAAGAAATAAGGAAGGACAGTACATAATGATCAAGGGATCTATCCAAGAAGAAAATATAATAATTATAAATATGTATGCACCCAACATAGGAGCTCCTCAGTGTATAAGGCAAATGTTAACAGACATAAAAGGAGAAATCGACAGTACCACAATAATAGTGTAAGTCTTTAACACCCCACTTACAATAGACAGATCATCCAGAATGAAAATAAATAAGGAAACACAAGCTTTAAATGACAAAATAGACCAGATAGACTTAATTTATATTTTTATGACATTCCACCAGAAAGCAGAAGAATGCAATTTCTTCTCAAGTGCACACAGAAAGTCCACCAGAATAGATAACATGTTGGGTCATAAATCAAACATTGGAAAATTTAAGAAAATTAAAACTGTAGCAAGCATCATTTCTGACCACAACTGTATGAGATTAGAAATCACATACTGGAAAAAAACAGTAAAAAACACAAATATATGGAGGTTAAACAGTGTGCTGCTGAATAACAAAGAGATCACTGAAGGAATCAAAGAGGAAATCAGAAAATACCTGGAAACAAAATGACAACGAAAACACGATGATCCAAAACCTATGGGACACAGCAAAAGCTGACAAGAGGGAAGTTCATACAATTCAAGCTCACCTCAAGAAACAAGAAAAATCTCAAATAAACAATCTAACCTTACACCTAAAGCAACTAGAAAAAGAAGAACAAAGAAAACCCAAAATTAGTAGAAGGAAAGAAGTCATAAAGATCAGAGCCTAAATAAATGAAATAGAAACAAAGAAAACAATAGCAAAGATCAACAAAACTAAAAGCTGGTTCTGTGAGAAGATAATCAAAATTGATAAACCTTTAGCCAGACTCATCCAGAAAAAAAGGGAGAAGATGCAAATCAATAAAATTTGAAATGTAAAAAGAGAGATCACAACTGATACCACAGAAATACAAAAGATGATAAAAGACTACTACAAGCAACAATATGCCAATAAAATGGACAACCTGAAAGAAATGGATAAATTCTTGGAAAAGTACAACCTCCAAGATTGAATCAGGAAGAATTAGAAAATATAAACAGACCAATCACAGGTAATGAAATTGAAACTGTAATTAAATATCTTCCAAGAAAAAACGTCCAGGATTAGGTGGCTTCACAGGGGAATTCTATCAAACATTTAGAGAAGAGATAATGCCTATCCTTCTCAAACTCTTCCAAAAAATTGCAGAGTTAAGAACACACCCAAACTTGTTCTATAAGGCCACCAACACCAACACCCTGATACCAAAACCAGACAAAGATATCACACAAAAAAGAAAATATTAGACCGACATCACTGATGAACATAGATGCAAAATCCTCAACACATTACTAGCAAACAGAAACCAACAACATATTAAAAGGATCATACACCATGATCAAGTGGGATATATCCAAAAGCTGCAAGGATTCTTCAACATACACAAAGAGTTATGATAAAACTCTCCAGAAAATGGGCATAGATTGAACATACCTCAATACAATAAAAGCCATATACGACAAACCCACAGCAAACCTCATTCTCAATGGTGAAAAACTGAGAGCATTTCCTCTAAGATCAGGAACAAACAAGGATGTCCACTCTCACCACTATTATTCAACATAGTATTGGAAGTCCTAGCCACTGCAATCAGGGAAGAAAAAGAAATAAAAGGAATGCAATTTGAAAAAGAAAAAGTAAAACTGTCACTGTTTGCCAATAACATGATACTATACATAGAAAATCCTAAAGATGCCACTAGAAAACTCCTAGAACTAATCGTGAATTTGTTAAGGTTGCAGGATACAAAAACCTTTTTTTAACATCATTATGGGAGTATAATTTCTTTACATTACTGTGTTAGTTGCTGATGTATAACAAAGTGAATCACCTATACCTATGAATATATCCCCATATACCCTCCCTCTTGCGTCTCCCTCCCACCCTCCCTATCTCACCCCTCTAAGTAGACACAAAGCACCAATCTGATCTCCCTGTGCTATGTGGCTGCTTCCTACTAGTTATCTATTTTACATTTGCTAGAGTATGTATGCCAATGCCACTCTCTCACTTCATCCTAGCTTATCTTCTGCTTCCCTGTGTCCTCAAGTCCATTCTCTAAGTCTGAGTCTTTATTCCTCTCCTTCCCCTAGGTTCTTCAGAATCATTTTTATTTCTTTTATTTTTTAGATTCCATATATATGTGTTAGCATATGATATTGGTTTTTCTCTTTCTGACTTATTTGACTCTGTATGGTAGTCTCTATGTCCATCCACCTCACTACAAATAACTCAATTTCCTTTCTTTTTATGGCTGAGTAATATTCCATTGTATATATGTGCCACATCTTCTTTATCCATTCATCTGTTGATGGACACTTAGGTTGCTTCCATGTCCTGGCTGTTGTAAATAGTTATCCAATGAACATTGTGGCACATGATTTCTTTTGAATTATGGTTTTCTAAGAGTATATGCCCAGTAGTAGGATTTCTGGGTCGTATGGTAGTTCTATTTTTAGTTTCTTAATGAACCTCCATATAGTTCTCCATAGTGGCAGTATCAATTTATATTCCCTCCAACAGTGCAAGATGATTCCCTTTTCTACGCATCGTCTACAGCAGTTATTGTTTGTAGATTACTTGATGATGGCCATTGTGACTGCTGTGAGGTGAGACCTCATCAAGTTTGATTTGAATTTCTCTAATGATTACTGATGTTGAGCATCTTTTCATGCATTTGTTGGCCATCTGTATATGTCTTTTGGAGAAACGTCTATTTAGAACTTCTGCCCATTTTTTTATTGGGTCGTTTGCTTTTTGATATTGAGTTGCATACCTTGCTTGTATATTTTGGACATTAATCCTTTGTCAGTTGAATCATTTGCAAATGTTTTCTACCATTCTGAAGTTTGTATTTTCATCTTGTTTATGGTTTTCTTTGCTGTGCAAAAGCTTTTAAGTTTCATTAGGTCCCATTTGTTTATTTTTATTTACATTTCTCTAGGAGGTGGGCCAAAAGGGATCTTCCTGTGATTTATGTCATAGAGTATTTTGCATATGTTTTCCTCTAAGAGTTTTAGAGTGTGTAGCCCTACATTTAGGTCCTTAATCCATTTTGAGTTTATTTCTGTGTTTAGGGTTAGGGAGTATTGTAATTTCATTCTTTTACATGTAGCTGTCCTTTTTTCCCAGTGCCGCTTATTGAAGAAGCTGTCTTTTCTCCATTTTATATTCTTGCCTCCTTTATCAAAGATAAGGTGACCATATGTGCGTGGGTTTATCTCTGAGCTTTCTATCCTGTTCCATTGATCTGTATTTCTGTTTTTGTGCCAGTACCATAAGGTCTTCATTACTGTAGCTTTGTAGTAGTCTGAAGTCCAGGAGCCTGATTCCTCCAGCTCCATTTGTTTCACTCAAGACCACTTTGGCTATTCAGGGTCTCTTGTGTCTCCATACAAATGTTATTTTGTTCTATTTATGTAAAAAATGTTACTGGTAATTTGATAGGGATTGCATTGAATCTGTAGATTGTTTTAGGTAATGTAGTCATTTTCACAATGATGATTCTTCCAATCTAAGAACATGATATATCTCTCCATCTGTTTGTTTCAACTTTAATTCCTTTCATCAGTGTCTTATAGTTTTCTGCATACAGGTCTCTGTCTCCCTAGGTAGGTTTATTCCTAGGTATCTTATTATTTTTGTTTAAATGGTAAATGGGAGTGTTTCTTTAATTTCTCTTCCAGATTTTTCATCATTAGTGCATAGGAATGCAAGAGATTTCTGTGCATTAATTTTGTATCCTTCTACTTTACCAAATTCATTGATCAGCATTAGTAGTTTTCTGGTAGCATCTTTGGGATTCTCTATGTATAGTATCATGTCATCTGCAAAGAGTGACAGTTTTACTTCTTTTCTGATTTAGATTCCATTTATTTCTCTTTCTTCTGATTGCTGTGGCTAGGACTTCCAATACTTTGTTGAATAATAGTGATGAGAGTGGGCAACCTTGTCTTGTTCCTGATCTTAATGGAAATGATTTCAGTTTTGCAACATTGAGAATGATGTTTGCTTTGGACTTTTCATACACTGCCTTTATTTTGTTGAGGTAAATGCCCTCCATGCCTACATTTTGGAGAGTTTTTATCACTAATGTGTGTTGAATGTTGTCAAAATATTTTTCTGCATCTGTTAAAATTATCTTATGGTTTTTATCCTTCAATTTGTTAATATGGTGTATCACATTGATTGATTTCCATATATTGAAGAATCCTTGCATTCCTGAGATAAACCCCACTTCATCATGGTGTTTGATCCTTTTAATGTGCTCCTGGATTTTGTTTGCTAGCAATCTGTAGAACATTTTTACATCTACATTTATCAGTGATATTGACCTAGAGTTTTCGGTTGTTGTAACTTTTTTGGTTTTGGTATGAGGGTGATGGTGGCCTCATTGAATGAGTTTGTGAGTGTTCCTCCTTGTGCTATATTTTGGAAGAGTTTGGGAAGGATAGGTTTTAGCTCCTCTCTAAATATTTGATAGAATTAGCCTGTGAAGCCATCTGTCTGTGGGCTTTGTTTGCGGAAGATTTTTTATCAAAGTTTCAATTTCAGTGCTTGTGATTGGTCTGATTATATTTTCTATTTCTTCCTAGTTCAGTCTCAGATGGTTGTGCTTTTTTAGAATTTGTCCATTTCTTCCAGGTTGTCCATTTTATTGGCAAATAATTGCTTGTAGTAACCTCTCATGATCTTTTGTAGTTCTTCAGTATCAGTTGTTACTTCTTTTTCTTTTCCAATTCTGTTGATTTGAGTCTTCTCCCTTTTTTTTTCTTGATGAGTCTAGCTAATGGTTTATCATTTTTTTTTTTATCTTCTCAAAGAACCAGCTTTTAGCTTTATTGATCTTTGCTATTGTTTCCTTCATTTCTTTTTTTATTTATTTCTGATCTGATCTTTATGATTTCTTTCCTTGTTCTATCTTTGGGAGATTTTTGTTCTTCTTTCTCTACTTGCTTTTGGTGTAAGGTTAGGCTGTTTATTTGAGATGTTTCTTGTTTCTTGACGTAGGATAGTATTGCTATAATCTTCCCTCTTAGAACTGCTTTTGTTGCATCCCATAGGATTTGTGCTGTCATGTTTTCATTGCCATTTGTTTCTAAGTATTTTTTGATTTCCTCTTTGATTTCTTCAGTGATCTCTTGGTTAGTAGTGTATTGTTTAGCCTCCATGTGTCTGTTTTTTTTTTTTTTTTTAAATTACTGAATCACTTGAAATCTGACAAGAGGCTTCTCTTTTATTTATTTTTGCTGTGTTGGGTCTTCGTTTCTGTGCAAGGGCTTTCTCCAGTTGTGGCAAGCGGGGGCCACTCTTCATCGCGGTGCGCGGGCCTCTCACTATCGCGGCCTCTCTTGTTGCGGGGCACAGGCTCCAGACGTGCAGGCTCAGTAGTTGTGGCTCGCGGACCTAGTTGCTCCGTGGCACGTGGGATCCTCCCAGACCAGGGCTCGAACCCACGTCCCCTGCATTAGCAGGCAGATTCTCAACCACTGCGCCACCAGGGAAGCCCATGTGTCTGTATTTTTTACAAAATTTTTCCTGTAGTTGATATCTAGTCTCATAGCGTTGTGGTCAAAACAGGATACTTGATATGATTTCAATTTTCTTAAATTTACCAAGGCTTGATTTTTGACCCAAGATATGCTCTATCCTGGAGAATGTTCCCTCAGCAATTGAAGAAAGCGTATTCTGTTGTTTTGTGATGGAATGTCCTATAAATATCAATTAAGTCCATCTTGTTTAATGTATCATTTAAAGCTTGTGTTTCCTTATTTATTTTCACTTTGCATGATCTGTCCATTGGTGAAAGTGGGGTATTAGAGTCCTCTACTATGGTTGTGTTACTATTGATTTCACCTTTATGGCTGTTAGAATTTGCCTTATGTTTTGAGGTGCTCCTGTGTTGGGTGTATAAATATTTACAATTGTTATATCTTCTTATTGCATTGATCTCTGATCATTATCTAATGTCCTTCTTTGTCTCTTGTAATAGTCTTTATTTTAAAGCCTATTTTGTCTGATATGAGAATTGTTACTCCAGTTTTCTTTTGATTTCTATTTGCATGGAATAATTTTTCCATCCCCTCACTTTCAGTATATATGTGTCCCTAGGTCTGAAGTGGGTCTCTTGTAAAGAGCATATATACGGATCTTGTTTTTTATCCATTCAGCCAGTCTATGTCTTTGGGTTGGAGCATTTAATCCATTTACATTTGAGGTAATATCAATATGTATACTACTCTTACCATGTTCTTAATTGTTTTGGGTTTGTTACTGTAGGTCTTTACCTTCACTTGTGTTTCCTGCCTAGAGAAGTTCCTTTAGCATTTGTTGTAAAGCTGGTTTGGTGGTGCTGAATTCCCTTAGCTTTTGCTTGTCTGTAAGTTTTTACTTTCTCCATCAAATCTGGATGAGATCTAGGCTGGGTAGAGTAATCTGTGTAGGTTTTTCCCTTTCATCACTTTAAATTTATCCTGCCATTCTTTTCTGGCTTTCAGAGTTTCTGCTAAATGATCAACTGTTAACCTTGTGGGGATTCCCTTGTATGCTATTTGTTGTTTTTCCCTTGCTGCTTTTAATATTTTTTCTTTGTATTTAATTTCTAACAGTTTGATTAATATGGCTTGCCGTATTTCTCATTGGATTTACCCTGTATGGGACTCTTTGCACTTTTTGGACTTGATTGACTCTTTCCTTTCCCATATTATGGAAGTTTTCAACTATAATCTCTTCAAATATTTTCTCAGACATTTCTTTTTCTCTTCTTCTCCTGGGACCACTATAATTTGAATGTTGATGTGTTTAATGTTTCTGCCTCTGTTATTCTGCTATTGATTCCTTCTAGAGAATTTTTAATTTCATTTATTGTGTTCATTATTGTTTGTTTGCTCTTATTTTTTTCTAAGTCTTTGTTAAATGTTTCTTGTACTTTCTTCATTCTAATGCCAAGACTTTGGATCGTCTTTACTATCATTACTCTGAATTCTTTTTCAGGTAGACTGCCTATTTCCTCTTCATTTGTTTGGTCTGGTGGGTTTTGACCTTGCTCCTTCATCTGCTGTGTGTTTCTCTGTCTTCTCATTTTGCTTAACTTACTGTGTTTGGGGTCTCCTTTTCACAGGCTGCAGGTTTGTAGCTCCTGTGCTTTTTTTGGTGTCTGCCCCCAGTGGTTAAATTTGATTCAGTGAGTTGAGTAGGCTTGCTGTTGGAGGGGACTGGAGCCTGTGTTCTGGTGAAAGACGCTGGATCTTCTCTTTCTGGTGTGCAACCATGCCTGATGGTGTGTTTTGGTGTGTCTGTGAACTTACTATGATTTTAGGCCACCTATCTGCTAATGGGTGGGGTTCTGTTTCATTTCTTGGTAGTTGTTTGGCATGGGGTGTCCAGCACTGGAGCTTGCTGGTCATTGAGTGGAGCTGGGTCTTAGCACTGAGAGGGAAATCTCTGCGAGAGCTCTCGCTGATTAATATTACATTGGGCCAGGAGGTCTCTGGTTGTCCAATGTCCTGAACTCGGCTGTCCTACATCAGAGACTCAGGCCTGACACCCAGCTGGGAATGCAAGACACTGTCAGCCACACGGCCAGGTCTGTGGGGAATTTCTTGACTTTTGGTAACTCTGAGGTCTTCTGCCAGTGTTCAGTAAGTGTTCTGTAGGAGTCATTCCACTTGTAAAAGTATTTTTGATGTATTTGTGGAGAGGAAGGTGATCTCCATGTCCTCCTCCCCTGCAATCTTTAAAGTCCTCCTCCCAGGATACAAAATTAATACAGAGAAATATCTTGCATTCCTGTACACTAACAGCAAAAGATCAGAAAAAGAAATTAAGGAAACAATCCTATTTAGCATCAAAAAAAAAAAAAAAAACAGGAATAAACCTACCTAATGAGGCAAAAGACCTGTAACTCAGAAAACTATGAACCACTGATGAAATAAATCAAAGATAACATAGAGAGATGAAGAGATATACCATGCTTCTGGATTGGATGAATCAATATTGCAAAAATGACTAAACTACCCAAAGCAATCTACAGGTTCAATGAAATCCCTATCAAATTACCAATGTCATTTTTCACAGAACTAGAACAAAAAAGTTCACCCAATTTATATGGGAACACAAAAGACCCTGAATAGACAAAGCAATCTTGAGAAAGACAAAGAAAGCTGGAGGAATCAGGTTCCTGGATTTCAGACTATACTACAAAGCTACACTAATTAAGACAGTATTGGGCTTCCCTGGTGGCGCAGTGGTTGAGAGTCCGCCTGCGGATGCAGGGAACACGGGTTCGTGCCCCGGTCCGGGAGGATCCCACATGCCGCGGAGCGGCTGGGCCCGTGAGCCATGGCCGCTGGGCCTGTGCGTCCGGAGCCTGTGCTCCGCAACGGGAGAGGCCACAGCAGTGAGAGGCCCGCGTACCACCCCCCCACCAAAAAAAAAAAAAAAAAAAAAAAAAAAAAAAAAAAAAAAAAAAAAAAAAAAAAAAAAAAAAAGACAGTATTGTACTGGCAGAAAAAGAGAAATATCTATCAATGGAAGAAGATAGAAAGCCCAGAGATAAACCCACACACATATGGTCACCTTATCTTTGATAAAGGAGTCAAGAATATACAATGGAGAAAAGACAGCCTCTTGATTAAATTGTGCTGGGAAAACTGGACAGCTACATGTAAAAGAATGAAATTAGAACACACCCTGACACCAAACACAAAAATAAACTCAAAATGGATTAAAGAGCTAAATATAAGGCCAGACACTGTAAAACTCTTAGAGGAAAACAGGCAGAATACTCTATGACATAAATTATAGCAAGATCCTTTTTGTCCCACCTCCTAGAGAAATAGAAGTAAAAATAAAGATAAACCAATGGGACCTAATGAAACTTAAAATCTTTTGCACAGCAAAGGAAACCTTATGCAAGAGGAAAAGACAATTTCAGAATGGAAGAAAATATTTGCAAATGAAGCAACTGACAAAGGATTATCTCCAAAATATACAAGCAGTTCAATATCACAAAAACAAACAACCCAGTCCAAAAATGGGTGGAAGACCTAAATAAACATTCCTCCAAAGAAGACATACAGATGGCCAACAAATGCATGAAACGATGCTCAACATTACTAATCATTAGAGAAATGGAAATCAAAACCACATTGAAATATCACCTCACACCATTCAGAATGGCCATCATCAAAAGTCTACAAATGATAAAACCTGGAGAGAGTTCTAGAGAAATGGGAACCCTCTTGCACTATTTGTGGGAATGTAAATTGATACAGCCACTATGGAGAACAGTATGGAGGTTCCTTAAAAAACTAAAACTAGAACTACCATATGACCCAGAAATCCAACTACTGGGCATATACCCAGAGAAAGACATAATTCACAAAGTGACATGTACCACAGTGGTCATTGCAGCACTATTTACAATAGCCAGTATATGGAATCAACCTAAATGTCCATCAACATATCATTGGATAAAGAAGATGTGGCACATATGTACCATGGAATATTACTCAGCCATAAAAATAAACGAAATTGAGTTATTTGTAATGAGGTGGATGGATCTAGGATCTGTCATACTGTGTGAAGTAAGTCAGAAAGAGAAAAACATATACCGTATTTAAGCACAAATGTATGGAATTTTAAAAAGAAATACTGTTGAACCTAGTGGCAGAGCAGGAATAAAGACACATACATATAGAACAGACTTGAGGACACAGGGTGGGAAGGGGAACCTGAGATGAAGTGAGAGTAGCATTGACATATATACACTACCAAATGTAAACTGGATGGCTGGTGGGAATCTGCTGTATAGCAAAGGGAGATCAGCTCAGAGCTTTGTGATGACCTAGAGTGATGGGATAAGGAGGGTGGGAGGGAAGTTTAAGAGGGAGGGGTTATGGAGTTATATGTATACATATAGCTGCTTCACTTTGTTGTACAGCAGAAACTAACACAACATTGTAAAGCATTTGTACTCCAATAAAGATGTGAGAAAAAAAGATAACTAGTAAGAACCTACTGTATAGTAAAGGGAACTCTACTGTATACTCTGTAATGGCCTATATGGGAAAATAATCTAAAAAATTGTGGATATATGTATGTGTCTAACCTATTCACTTTGCTACACACCTAAGACTAACACATTGTAAACCAAATATACTCCAATAAAAAAATTAAAAATGAGGAGATAGTTTTTTAAATGCATAATATATAGATGTGAGTGGCATAAGATTTCAACCATCATTCATATAGACTCAAATTACCTCTCTCTTTTTTTTTTTTTTTTGTTGTACGTGCGCCTCTTACTGTTGTGGCCTCCCCCATTGTGGAGCACAGGCTCCAGACGCACAGGCTCCGGACGCACAGGCTCATCAGACATCGCTCACGAGCCCAGCCGCTCCACGGCATGTGGGATCTTCCCGGACCAGGGCATGAACCTGCGTCCCCTGCATTGGCAGGTGGATTCTTAACCACTGCGCCACCAGGGAAGCCCCAAATTACCTCACTTTTTACTTTTCTTTGCCAGAAGAACATTTGTTTTTTCAAATAAGGCATTAAAATTGAAAAGAAAAGTTTGACTGAAGTCTACTAATATATGATTTTGAAAATAGGTTAGAAACCTAATAGCAGATAGATATATTATGATTCTATTTATTTTAAATTGTGGGAATTTAGAGAGACATATGGAAATATGTTCAAAAACTGTCAGTGTGATTTCAGGTGGGGTTTCATTAATTTTAGAAAGTTCTTGGATTATTTCTTTTTTGAGAGAGCAGTTATCATTTTTACAGTTACACAAGAATAAACTTCACAAGAAAACATATAGGAAAAAGTTTGTTTCCCTTTACTGTTTTCCTCACGCTTCATTCATTCTTCAAAATTCTGCATTGTACTTGATAACTCCACCACTTTGTGAAAATACTCTTGCAGAAATATCAATGGTTACTTTGTTGCCAAGTGTAATAGTCTTTTAAACTCTTTCAACTTACAAGACACCCCTGAGATATATGACACCCCCTTTCTCCTGAAACTTTTCCTCCCTTGATTTTGGGAATATATATTACACCTTGTGTTCTTTTCCTTCTCTGAACAATCATTTAATTTCTCTCTTTTAGCTGGCTTTTCTTCTTTGGTTTTATTGAAGATAACTTTCAATAAAGGATAAAATAATGACTCATACAGATATAAAAATGAACATATTTTAGAGATCTAATCATTTATGATGGAATCAGACTTGTTATAACTGGTTCAAAAGAGAATTTAAAAACAGGCACATTCATAGACCAAGAATATGGAAATGAATATGTAAATGGTGGCAAGACTGGTTTTTCTACCCAGTAGAAGGGAAGATAATGGAACCTCTACTAAAAAAGTGTGTCTATCAGTGACCTACAATTTACAAAGTGTTGTAAAATAGTTCAAAGTCAATCAAAGTTTAGAATTAAGTAATTCCTGGAAGGCTGTGCTATATGCAGAGAATGCATAGTATGCTATTGAAACTTACTTTTTCCCCTACAGTCCCCTATTAATATTATTTCTCTAAATTCTGATCTTTTCTCTTCTCATTCTACAGACTCCCAATTCCATACTGAATTTATATACAAACAGCCCTGATTTGTTTTTTAGAAGCACTTAGGGACTGATTTGATGATCCTTCAACTTCTTATGTTAATGTTAATTACAATAAATACTTCTTGATCATGGTTTATGATCCTTTAAATGTATAGTTGAATTTGGTTTGCTAATATTTTGTTAAGGATTTTTGCATCTATGCAAAAATATTGGGATATTGGCCTGCAGTTTTCTCTTCTTGTACTGTTCTTGCCTGGCTTTGGTACTGGGGTAGTGCTGTCTGTATAAAATGAGTTTGAGAGTGTTCCCTCCTCTATTCTTTGGTAGAATTTGAGAAGGATTGTTATTCTTTAAATGTTTGGTACAACTCACCAGTGAAGTCATCTGTTCCTGGACTTTTCTTTGTTAGGAGGCTTTTGATTGCTGATTCAATCTCCTTACTAGTAATTAGTCTACCTGAAGATCGTTATATTTTGTTTAACTTTTTCAAAACCCAGCTCTTTCACTGATAATTTCTATTGTGTTTTTTTTTCTCTCTATTTCATTTATTTTCATTCTGAACTTTGATATTTCCTTCATTCTACTAAATTTATCTTAGTTTGTTCTTCTCTGTCTAGTTCCTTGAGGTGTAAATTAGGTTGTTTATTTGAGATCTTTCTTGGTTCTTAGTGTAGGTATTTATAACTATGAAATTACCTTTTAGAGCTGCTTTGGATGCATCCCATAGGTTTTGATATGTTGTATTTCCATTTTCATCTGTATCAAGATATTTTTTATTGATCATGTGATTTGTTCTTTGACCATTAGTAGCATGTTGTTTAATCTCCACATGTTTGTGAATAATATTCTTCTCTTAATTAATTTCTAGTTTCATACCAGAGAGGTCAGAAAAAAAACTTGATATGATTTTAAACTTTTAAAATTTATTAAGACACGTTTTATAGCCTAACATATGATGTATCTTGGAGAATGTTCCATGCACCCTTAAGAAGACCATGTATCCCATTGCTGTTGATTGGAATGTTCTATACATATCTGTTAGGTTCATCTGATCTAGCGCAGAGTTTAAGTCCAGTGTTTTGTTTGTTTGTTTGTTTGTTTGTTTTGTGGTATGCAGGCGTCTCACTGTTGTGGCCTCTCCCATTGCAGAGCACAGGTTCCAGACACGCAGGCTCAGCAACCATGGCTCACGGGACTAGCTGCTCCATGGCAAGTGGGATCGTCCCAGACCAGAGCACGAACCCATGTCCCCTGCATTGGCAGGCCAACTCTCAACCACTGCGCCACCAAGGAAGCCCCTAAGTCCAGTGTTTCTTTATTGATTTTCGGTCTGGATAATCTATCCATTATTGAAAGTGTGATATTAAAGTCCCTACTATTTTTGTATTGCTGTGTATTTTCCCCTTTATATCAGGTATTATTTGTTTTATGTATTTAAGTGCTTCTACATTGAGTGCATAAATATTTACAAAGTTTATATTTTCTTTATTCAAGAGTATACGCCCTTGCACTTTAAAAAATCACTATGTTGCATTTGGAGTTTATAGCATTGCAATTCAGCTTTGTTTATTGTTGTTTTTTAAGATGTGTGTACACTTCTGCTTCTTTGTATTCTTCAAGGCAGTGCAAAGCTATACACATATCAAAATGATACTACTTAATTCTTTTGGATTATCTGTGTTCTTAGTAACTTCTGTTAATATAGTGGTGTGCAGATGGCAGCCATTAACCCTACAAATTGATTTATATAAACATTATATATTTATTATGTATTTATTTAATTGAAATATATTTGATTTACAGTATTATATTAGCTTCAGTAGTACAGCATAGTGATTCTGTAGTTTTACAGATTATACTCCATTTAAAATTATTACAAGATAATGGCTATAATTCCCTGTGCTGTACAATATATCCTTGTTGCTTACTTATTTTATGCAGAGTAGTTTGTGTCTCTTAATCCCATATTCCTATCTTGCCCCCTACCCTTGCCTTATTCCTGTGGTATCCACTGATTTGTTTTCTGTATCTGTGAGTCTGTTTCTGTTTTGTAATATACATTTAAATGTTTTATTCTTTAGATTCCACATATAAATTATAATGTACAGAGTTTGTCTTTCTCTGGCTGACTTATTTCACTAAGCAAAATACTCTCTAGATCCATCCATGTTGTTGCAAATGGCAAAATTTCAAATTTTTATGTATGAATAATATTCCATTATATATATTTCACATTATTTATCCATTCATCTGTTGAAGGACACTTGGGTTGTTTCCATATCTTGGTTATTATAAATAATGGTGCTATGAACAGTGGAGTGCATGCATCTTTTTGAATTAGTGTTTTCAGTTTTTTCAGATATATACTCATGAGTGAAATTCCTGGGCCATACAGTGGTTCTATTTTTAGTTTTTGGGGGAACTTCAGTATTGTTTGCCAAAGTGCCTGCACCACTTTATATTCCCACCAACAGTGTACAAGGGCTCCCTTTTTCCCACATCCTTGCCAACATTTGTTATTTGTAGACCTTTTGATGATAGACATTCTGACAGGGGTGAGGTGATATGTCATGGTGGTTTTGATTTGCATTTCTCTAATAATTAGCAATGTTTATCATCTTTTATGTGCTTGTTAGCCATCTGTATGTCTTCTTTGGAAAAAATGTCTATTTATATTTTCTGCCTACTTTTAATCTGCTTTTTTTTGGACTGAGTTGTATGAGTTGTTTTTGTATTTTGAATATTAACCCCTATTTGACATAGAATTTGCAAATATTTTCTCCCATTCCATAAGTTGTCTTTTTATTTTGTCAATGGTGTCTTTTGCTGTACAAATGCTTTTAAGTTTAGTTACATCCCATTTGTTTATTTTTGCTTTTATTTCTTTTGCATTAGGATACTGACCCCCCCCCCAAAAAAAAAAAACTCTTGCTACTACTTATGTCAAAAAATGTTCTGTCTATTTTCTTCTAGGAGTTTTATGGCTTCTAGTCTTACTCTTAGGTCTTTAATGCATTCACTCTACTTATAATTTAAGCAGAAACATGTAGCTGTTTTGTTAGCTCAAGATCATGAATGACATTTTCACCCAGGAAAAGAATTTATATGTAAGAGAATAGAATTTATGAATGGAGACTGGGGTTTCACATTTTATTAACATAGAGTTTAATTGCAAAAAATAAGTGTCATAATAGACTGGAAAAATGTGCACCAAAAATAATTTGTAACTGATGTAATTAGAGGAATTTCTTTCACTTTGAGAAGGATTTCTATTGTGTGAATCTTATAAAAATGCTATAAAATGCAGTTTGAAATATAAACATGAAATTTATAAATGAGTAGTTTTAAATGTTTTTGATTTAGAAATGGAAATGCATCAGTCATTTTTCAGTTACTTTTATGTACCAATTGCAAACACAAGTTTTGATCTAGAAAGTTTCCAACTCTGATGCTCACTGGTCTCCAGACCTATCTCTTTTCTCTCACTTCAGAGAATAATATTTTGATGTTATAAATCCCTCTCTCTTCATATATTTTCTCCATCTTTTGGAAATCAAAGCCAAGAAACCCTGCCACAAACTTCTTAGCATGCATTAAACAAGGTGTCTCTGCCTACTTGCAAGAATGGAGGAATGGGAGGAAAAAGTAAGAAAAAAATAAGCTCAAAAAATTCTTGCCATGCTCTCAAAGAAGAATTTTATTTGGGAGTGTTTCCATATGCACAAAGTAAGTTACTATTTTATTTAATCTGTATCAGAAACCAGTCCCTCTTCCCCACCAAAATCAAGTTAGTCAACTAATTTGACTTTTTCAGACCTGAATATAGTTCAGCCAGACAAAAGTGAAATGGATGTAAATATGGACTTTATGTTACATTATGTTAAGATAGTATATTTTATTTCTGTTTGAGCATGCATATCCATAGTTTCTTTTCTGTATGATAAATTGTTCATATCTCAATCAAATTATTTTAAAGTTTTCACACCTTCAACTGTCAATCTAGAGGAGATAAAAATATTATATCTCTGTTTTCATACTCCCTTAACACTGCATCTGTACTTCTTTTTATGCCTTATCATATTTTCTTCTGCTCAATTAATCCAGTGATTACTTGTTGTACTGACCTTATTTACTTTGTGTTAGGCTCTAGAGACAGGACTTAAATTGAAACTTAAACATTTTCCAGTTATGTGATATGGAAAATATTCCTTCTACTTTCCAAACCTCTATCTCTTTATTTGAAACTGATATTATAAAAAAATATCTTGCAGTATAGAATAGGGCACTATGAAAATAGGAAATGCATACAAACTTGTTAGCATATCTCCTGGGACATTGTTTGTGCTCAGTAAATATAAAATAGTAACTATCCAACCACTAGATGACTATGTGTTTAATGAAAGAATGAATGTAACATTTTCTTCTCTATTGCATATAACTATATATCTAGAAACAAATATACAAACATCTATTTTAGCTCATCTCTGATCTGAAAAAGACTAAATAGACTATGTTTCATGAAAAGGTGCGTACTAAATATTAATGACAAAATATTTTAAAATTGGGGATTTAAAAAAAATGATGCTAATCAAGTGTCTGGTTCCATGTGATTTGAAACACTATCTTATATCTTCAATCTTCAGTGCATGAGGGTTACTACATCATTTAAAGACGTTGAGGTTACTTTAATTGTGAAATATTCATATAATTGCTAAATATGTTCCATAGCGCAATTTGTGGCATAGCTGACATTTAAAAAAAAAAGGATAATGCTGTCTACCTCAATATGTTAATTAAACTTCTGTTTATCTATAATATTCCAGTAGAATTTGCTTTTAAAGTAGTCTTTTTTGGTCCAGTGTATTATGGTCAATCTACATAGATTTAATCAGTGTTTTCTTTTGTTCCTCTATCTTCCTCATCACCTTTACCACAGAAAGTATTGGATGACCTTCTCTAGAAGGACATTTATGTATTTTCTTTATTTTTGTTGTTGCTAGTTTCTGCTTTACAACAAAGTGAATCAGTTATACTTATACATATGACCCCATATCTCTTCCCTCTTGCATCTCCCTCCCTCCAACCTTCCCTATCCCACCACTCTAGGTGGTCACAAAGCACCAAGCTGATCTCCCTGTGCTATGCTGCTGCTTCCCCCTAGCTATCTATTTTACATTTGGTAGTGTATATATGTCCATGCCACTCTCTCACTTTGTCACAGCTTACACTTCCCCCTCCACATATCCTCAAGTCCATTCTCTAGTAGGTCTGTGTCTTTATTCCCATCTTGCCCCTAGGTTCTTCATGACTTTTTTTTTTCCTTAGACTCCATATATATGTGTTAGCATATGGTATTTGCTTTTCTCTTTCTGACTTACTTTACTCTGTATGACAGACTCTAAGTCCATCCACCTCACTACAGATAACTCAGTTTTGTTTCTTTTTATGGCTGAGTAATATTCCATTGTATATATGTGCCACATCTTCTTTACGCATTCATCTGTCGATGGACACTTAGGTTGGTTCCATGTCCTGGCTATTGTAAATAGAGCTGCAATGAACACTGTGGTACATGATTCTTTTTTTTCTTTTTTAGTCATACACGGGCCTCCCACTGTTGCGGTCTCTCCCTTTGTGGGGCACAGGCTCTGGACATACAGGCTTAGTGGCCATAGCTCATGGGCCTAGCTGCTCCACAGAATGTGGGATCTCCCCAGACCAGGACACTAACCCATGTCCCCAGCATCGGCAGGCAGATTCTCAACCACTGTGTCACCAGGTAACCCACATGTCTCTTTTTGAATTATGGTTTTCTCAGGGTATATGTCAAGTAGTGGGATTGCTGGGTCATATGGTAGTTCTATTTTTAGTTTTTTAAGGACCTCCATATGAGATATCATCTCACACCAGGCAGAATGGCCATCATAAAAAAAGCTACAAACAATAAATGCTGGAGAGAGTGTGGAAAAAAGGGAACCCTTTTGCACTGTTGGTGGGAATGTAAATTGATACAGTCACTTTGTCTTTCTTATATATAGCTATAGTACTTATATTCCAGGCATTCTCCATATTATTATAAAAATATCTCATGGCTGATTTATTTTTTCAATAATAATATGGTGCTTCTTAGTATATAAACACTTTTAGCCTAACATAGGTTGAGTCACCTGGTAAACACACTTGGATATGAAGATTAGTGCAGGAAGTTTGCTGGTGAATATTCTTTAGAAACAATTTATATGAGGGACAATAAAAAACAGCATTGGGCTGAGAAAGAATATCTAATGCAATGCAATTTCAACTGAGGCCTTGGCTAATCTCATGGGGAGCACATTCATGCTAGGATGAAATTTTAGGGACAGATATAATAATGGGACTATATATTTGTATACCTCACCCCACCTAGCAATTAAATATGGGCTATACCATAGGAAGGGACATGTTCTTGATTTTGCCTGTTCTTTTCATCTTAGTCTAATTCACGTGGATGGGCTAAGTAGAGAGCCCTCAGCAGCCAGCATTCCTTGGGGAAGGACAGTGTCTTAGTCATAAAGGGGGACGTGTGTAGCACAAAACATTGTCTCGTTGAACCAATCAGATACCTTGATTTGTATATAAGGTTACTCCATCTAGGAACAGTTCTTTCAGAGTTCTAAATTGTCTCTTTTCATAGAGAAACTAATATAAAGTGGGAGGAAGTATGGTTCCAGGTGCTGAACTGTTCCTCGGGCTGCAATTGATATTCATAATTCCTTTGTTTTCTACTTTCTATCTTCCCTTTATATTTAACTAGCATCTCTGCTAGTTTTGGAGAATTATCTGGTGCCATGACCCAGACCCACATCACTAAGGTGTCCAAGATCCTGTTCACTAATATCTTTCTAACGTTCTGGCTGCTGTACTTTATAATCTGTCATCTAAGTTAAGGAGGAGAGTACAAAGACATGCCTCAATTGACCATCTGGATGCCAAGGGTAGTTCCCTGCCCTCCTCCCTCAATGCATAGCATCAGCCCTATTTTATGACCGTCAAGGTCATTTACTCATACCTAGAAAATGACTCCATTCTTTGTTTGCTAGTCCCTTGACACAAGGAGCCCAGAATGACTAGCATTAGTCATAGCTGAATTTTAATGGGATTCTTCTTTGGTGCTCTGGGAGAATCATATGTCCTCTGGAAACTTCTGGAACCAAAGATCTTCAAGTTGTACAAACAGGAAGCACAAACTCTCTTATTGAGTCATCAGGAGTATTGGGAAATGGAGCCACTCCTCTGCTACTCAGAATTTCAGGTCTCATGTGTTTTACCTATTAGGGACATAGCACCATAAAATGATTATTGATTTAGAGTGTAACCTACATCAGAAGATTGGTGTGCCATTTTAACAGAGTATGTATAATATCCAAACTGGCACCTCTGCTGCACCTCTAAAAGGATCTTTCATCATTCTTTCAGATTGGCAGTCTTTGTAGTATGTATTAGAACTGGTAGATTTTTTATGATCATATGCCCATACTCACACTTCCTTTGCTGTAAAATGGGTTCCTTGGTTTACATAATATTATGTGAAAATCATATGTAGATGGGGATATATATGACATTGGATAGTGTACTTGTTTAGGTCCTGTGGATGGGAAATAAATGAAAACTTTACCAAGAATATGTATTTATTCCAGTCACAATTACTTACTGACCTTTCCAGGATAGAAGAAATTCAATGTAATCAACATTCCAACAAATGCTTTGCTGTTATCCTCTATGGATAGTGCTCTATCAAGGGCTCAACATTGGTCTCTTTCCTGGACAGACTGGACATTTGACAGTGGCAGTGGTCTTAGATATGTCAACCTTTGAGATACTTGATAAATATTTTTTGGTTGATACTTTACTAAGCATGCTTTAAAAATCAGGGAATCTAGCTCTAACTGAGCTCACACAGAGCTAAATTTTTCTGACAAGAAAATCCAGGAGGAATATTAAATACCTAAAGAAAGAAAAGATCAAATCTAGAAGACACAATAATCAAGAAATATTCAGTGGTAGTGTTTGGAGTGAAATGTTTTGTGATGTGTAAAATAAACCTTTGTTCTGTCTCTCTTAAAAAGATTTAAAAAATTATTAATATATTTTCCCCACACTAATATTTATGGTATACATTTTCTTGGGTAATGCCAAGAAGGGTTTTTTCCTGCTTCAAGGCTAGCATTAAATAAAATATTGTACCCACAACAGAGAGTGAATTTTACTATACTTATATATAAAACAGTGAAAGACACTATCTCATAAGCACATTGTTGAACAGCATTTAATAACTGAACTTTATATGCTGAAAAAGAAGGTACAACTTCTTCCTCTTGGTTGTTTCATCTGTAGTACATACCAGAATACCTCAAATATCTAAGGTTTCCATGTATTTTTTAATGAAAAAGTCAATATATTTGTACCTTTTACTCTGTCTAGTTGCACATATATATACATAGGAATATTTTGTATCATTGTGTATGAGTTAGAGAAAATAAAATATACTTCATTTAGTTGTTACTAATGCATTTATCTGTTAAAAATATGTATTTTATCTATATTATGTTTTAAGTATTATACTAGTAACCAGGGCAGACAATGTCTTCCTTGTATTTTATCTAACAAAGAGATATACCATTTAGCAACAATTAAAATAGAGGATGATAAATGCTAGGAAAGGGGATAAACAGATGTTGGTACTTAACATTCCTAATAGGTAAATTAGGAAAATCAAAAAATAAGTAATAGATTGATATTAAGACCAAAATGATGATTAAAAGTTATCTATCAAAAATAAGAGGAAGAAGAGATGCACACCAAGTGGTCTCATGAAAAGGTGTGGTGCATGTCTAAGGGAAAGCAAGAACAATGAAGGGATAAGGGGATTGGTTGTTACTGTATTTTAGAGTATAAGACAGAGATTATCTAGAGATTATGAAAGGCAAGTATTGACTATGATAGATCAGGTCTGGTAGATTTTATCCTAAGGACAGTAGGAAAATATTGGAGAATTTAAAGCAGCAAAAATTTCATAGGGTGAGGAGTCCAGTAAGGAGATATGAAAAATTATTCTTGTGAAAGGAAATATTGGACTTAATGAAAATTTTGGCAATAGAAATGTAGATAATGGGTAGCTTTGAGAGTCATAGGATTTAGAGGTAGATTTGGTGTGGATGTAGAAAAAAAGGGAGAAGGCAAGGAGGGCTCTTTGTTTCTGGCTTTGCTGCTGGTACCATTAATTTCAATAGAGAAATTAAGATGTATAGTAGGTTAGATGTTGAACTGCACCCTGCAGGCCTGCAAGCCCTCTACTTACTCAGCTTCAAGACTGAAGAAAGAGCTCATATCTGCAGCAGAGACATCAATAGTTTAATGGATAAGAAGATCTTACATGTCTGAAGCAAGATCCTGGAGCGACACACCACAGTGTGGGCAGGACATGGTGGCAGTCTTTGCGCTGAGGGGGAGGGGCAGGTTACCAGTTATAGGGGGAACTGATGTCAGTTTGGCTCATCAGTTACTAGAGAAACTAGCAGAGGGACATGGTCCTCACTACCCCTTTGATAAACTATCATAGTAGAGATATTCTAATCTAAATATTAGAACAATCACTGGCTGAGGTGGGGGCAAATATGTAAGAAGGTCATTCATGTGAATACTGTGTAGGTGAAGCAGGCACTGGTCGAGCAGGGGATGTACAGAGAGCAAGAGAACAGCTATTTTGGGTGGCCTTACCATATACTGGGTAATCAGAGATAAGATGACATCACATTTGAACTTGCAATACATCCACTGGACAGTTTGAATAAAGGTTGGATTTATGGGTCTAGACCTCAGGGAATATAGATTTTAGAGCCATGTCTGAATACATGGCCACTGAATCCATAGAAACAAATAAGATATTCTACATATAAAACAGGACAAGTAAGTCTATAAATAAGGAACTGAAAATACCAAATATAAAGTGAGTTGTAAAAGTGTACCCTGTATTTGGGAAAATTAATGAGAGAAGTGCCACTGAATGCAAAGAATATAAGAGTTTAAAAATCAACCATGACTTTTGTTGGAGAGAAGTCAAGTAATTAAATTTTTCCTTTGGATTTAAGAGTGATTAGTGACCCTGGCAAATGCATTTTCTGTGAGGTAGTTGTGACAGGAGTCAGATTTCAGTAGCTTTACAAATGAGGGGACATTAGAAAATTAAGAATATAAATTGAAACAAGCCGTTGAGTGATGCTATTATAAAGGACTTTACGATTTTTAAGCTGGAAGAAATATGACCAGAGTCAGAAGATATCAGCAGAAAGGAAGCTGTGGTTACACATGATATCTACACAAGAGTTATACACGGGCTATGTGGCTCAAAGTAGAAGATAAGGATAAGTGGAAAGCTAGCATTCTATGTTCAAAAACTCCTATTACTTTCCACCACCTCCAAAACAAGTAACAGTATTCATCCTCTCTCTTTCTTTATGTCTTTATTTATGCCTATAGGAGTATTATTCTTATTATTCCCTTATTATTGACCAGCCATCACATTTTGGAGAGAAATAAAATCTTATCATACAAAACAATGCAGAAATTACACATTTACCTAACTGTCTTTTAAGAATAAAAATACAGTTAACTCTTCCCACAATGGCATTTCATTCATTAAACAAACATTAACTGAGTGTCTACTAAGTGTGAAACACTGGAAATATAGAAAGGAATGTAATATTAAAAAAAAAAAAAGAGGTTCCAGTCCAAGAGGTTGATATAAGAGGGTCAGGAACTCACTTCCGCCTATACACTGAATTCACAGCTACACACAGACCAACTCTTTCTGAAAGAAGTCCAGAAACTAACCAAAAAATCCACAGTACCCACGTCAAAATGGGTAGGACAGGCTGAGACACACTCTTGCCATAAACGCCACCCCTGGCACAGTGAAATACAATCTGGAGGAAACTCACAGCTTCCAGCTTCTCCCTGAGGTTCAAAGGGTTTGGATCCAATATATAGCACCCCAACTTATAAGACATCCACCTGATGCACAGCCCACAAAACACCTATTTCTGAAAGTCAGTGGGGCTTTCATCCATGAGACACACAAGACTGTAGCAGACAAAGAAGCAATGCTTTTTCTTTTAAATAATTTTTACTGGGACATGGTTGATTTACAATGTTGTGTTAGTTTCTGCTCTACAGTAAAGTGAATCAGTTATACATACATACATACATATATATATATATATATATATATTTATCTGCTCTTTCTTAGTTTCTATTCCCATATAGGTCATTATAGAGTATTGAGTAGAGTTCCCTGTGCTATACAGTAGGTTCTTACTAGTTATCTATTTTATATATATTAATAATAGTGTGTACAGGTCAATCCTAATCTCCCAATTTATCACTTCCCCTTCTTTCCCCCTTAGTAACCATAAGTTTGTTTTCTACAGCTGTGACTCTATTTCTGTTTTGTATATAAATTCATTTGTACCCTTATTTTAGATTCCAAATATAAGCAATATCACATGATATTTGTTTTTCTCTGTCTACTTACTTCACTCAGTAAGACAATCTCTAGGTCCATCCATGTTTCTGCAAATGACATTATTTAGTTCTTGTTTATGGTTGAATAATGTTTAATTGCTTACATGTACACGGTTTCTTTATCCATTCATCTATTGATGGACATTTAGGTTGTGCCCATGTCCTGGCTATTGTAAATAGTGTTGCAATGAACGTTGGGGTATGTGTATATTTTTGAATTATGGTTTTCTACTGATATAGCACAGGAATGGGAATGTGGGATCATATGGTAGCTCTATTTTTAGTTTTTTAAGGTACCACCACACTGTTCTCCATAGTGGCTGCATCAATTTACATTCCCACCAACAGTGTAGGAGGATAACCTTTTCTCCACATGCTCTCCAGCATTTATTCTTTGTCGATTTTTTTGATGATGATCAATCTGACTTGTGTGAGGTGATACTTCATTGTATTTTGATTTGCATTTCTCTGATAATTAGTGATGTTGAGCACCTTTCATGTGCTTTTTAGCCATCTGTATGTCTTCTTTGGAGAAATGTCTGTTTAGGTCTTCTGCCCATTTCTTAATGGGTTGCTTGTTTTGTGTTTTTTTGTTTGTTTTTTTTTTTTTTTTTTTTTTTTATATTTAGCTGCATGAACTGTTTGTATATTTTGGAAATTAATCCCTTCTGGTTGCTTCATTTGCAAATGTTTTCTCCCATTCTGTGGGTTGTCTTTTTGTTTTGTTTATGTGCAAAATCTTTTAAGTTTAATTAGGTCCCATTTGTTAATTTTTGCTTTTATTTTCATTACTCTAGGAGATGGTTCAAAAAGATCCTGCTGTGATTTATGTCAGAGTGTTTTGCCAATGTTTTCCTCTAAGAGATATTGTCTGGCCTTACATTCAGCTCTTTAATCCATTTTGAGTTTATTTTTGTGTATGGTATTAGGGAGTGTTCTAATTTCATTCTTTTACATGTAGCTGTCCAGTTTTCCCAGCACCATTTATTGAAGAGACTGTCTTTTCTCAATTGTATATTCTTGCCTCCTTTGTCATAGATAATGTGACCATAGGTGTATGGGTTTATCTCTGGGCTTTCTATTCTATTCCATTGATCTGTACTTCTATTTTTGTTCCAGTACCTTACTGTTTTAATTATTGAAGGTTTGTAGTATACTCTGAAGTCAGGGAATCTGATTCCTCCAGCTCTGTTTTTCTTTCTCAAGATTACTTTGTCTATTTGGGGTCTTTTGTGTTTCCATACACATTGTTATTATTATTTTTTTTTGTTCTAATTCTGTAAAAAGTGCTATTGGTAATTTGATAGGCATTGAATTGAATGTGTAGATTACTTTGGGTGGTATAATCATTTTGAAAATATTGATTCTTCCAATCCAAGAGCATGGTATATTTCCCTATCTGTTTGTGTCATCTTCATTTCTTTCATCAGTATCTTATAGTTTTCTGAGTACAGGTCTTGTGCCTCCTTAGGTATGTTTATTCTTAGATATTTTATTCTTTTTGATGCTATGATAAATGGGATTGTTTCTTTGATTTTTCTTTCTGATATTTTGTGGTTGGTGTATAGGAATGCAAGAGACTTCTGTGTATTCATTTTGTATCCTGCAACTTTACCAAAATTATTGATGAGCTCTAGTAGTTTTCTGGTAGCATCTTTAGAATTTTCTATATATAGTATCATATTATCTTCAAACAGTGACAGTTTTACTTCTTCTTTTCCAATTTGGATTCTTTTATTTCTTTTTCTTCTCTGATTGCCATGGCTAGGACTTCTAAAAGTATGTTGAATGAAAGTGGCAAGGGTGGACACCTTCTTCTTGTTCCTGATTTCAGAGGAAATGTTTCCAATTTTTACTGTTGAGAAGAAAGAAGCAATTCTTAACAAGCTATCTCCCTAGGGCTCAACACAGGGAAAGCAGACAGAAACACTAATCTCTCAGTCTTTCTCTGAAAGAGGCCTATTTGCATACTTTAAAAGCTGCAGCCTGAGAGTCAAGCTTTTAATTTAGCATGCATCTAGAGTATGACCCAGGAGTCCTATGAGTGCAATCTCTGTGTTCTCCCTCTGACCCACTCCAAGTACCTAGAGTCTCCCTGGAAGGAGCTTATTTACAGGTCTTGTTCTCCAGTTTTTGTAGCAGCCACACAGTGGATGCACGCCTTGATTAACTGTCTCCATTAGACAGATGGGCCTCCATTCCCTTGCCCTGTAGAGCTGTAGCAAGGAAAAAAATAGTTCTTTACCAGTTATCCTTCAGGGTTCAGTGCAAGTAGTCTTTCCCTGAAATAAGTTTATTTGCATACTTTAAAATCCACTTCCTGAGCATCTGTCTTCCAACCTAGGTGCTGACTGAGATCATCACCCTTGGAACACTGACTGGTCTTGACACAACCTCAACTAGTAGGAGCTCCTAAACAAAGATGGTAGTTTGGACAATCACAAAGGATTGAGACAGAATCAAGAGCTTGGGCTGGGCTAAATGATAAGTTTCATCTCCTCCATGAGACCACACTTTCAAGACTGGGAGAGGTGATTTTATATCTAACGTATAGAACCAACATAGAGAGTTTAGGAAATTGAAGAAACAGAGAAATATGTTTCAAACAAAAGAACATGATAAAATTCCAGAAACAGATCTTAAAGAAATGGGCATAAATAATTAAAAAGATAAAAGTATTCAAAATAACTATAACTAAAATAATTTGTTAATGGATTCAGAAGGTAAATATATGTAAATTTTGACATCAAAAGCATAAAATGTGGGGAAGAGAGTAAAAATGTAGAGCTTTAGTTTTCTATTATTTATATGTGGAATCCTAAACAAAAATAAAACTCATAGAAACAGAATTTTGAAAAGTAGTTGTTAGAGGCTTTGGTGTGGGAGAAACAATCTCCTTGGTAAAGGAGATTGGTAAAAGTGTACAAACTTTAACTATAAGAAGGTCTGAGGAGCTAATGTAAAATATGGTGACTATAGTTGATAACACTGTGTCGTCTAGAAATTGGCTAAGAGAGTAAAACTTAAATATTATAAAAAAGAAGAAAACATATGAGGTGAAGGATGTGTTAATTAACTGGATGGGGGAAACATTTCACAATGCATATGTATATCAAATTATCATGGTGTACATTTTAAATATCTTATAATTTTATTTGTCAATTGTACCTCAATAAACCTGAAATTAAAAATAAAATAAATAATATAACAAAAACAGAAACAAAAACCTGGCTCATATTGCTAACACAGCCCTTACTTATAATTCATTTTTATATTAAAATTAATGTAGTTTCAAATATATTTTACATATAGATAAATTCCAAGGTAAGTGATGAGGTGTATCGTTTCTTGTTCTTTGCCTCTTCCCTCCATGTCTAATACATTATCTAATAATTCTCTGAATAAGTGAAATTAGTATTAAAATCACCCATTTAATTACTACAAAATTTTCTTCTACAAAAATATTGGTGACTAAATGATTAAAGATATTTACTGGGCTTCCCTGGTGGCACAGTGTTTGAGAGTCTGCCTGCCGATGCAGGGGACACGGGTTCATGTCCTGGTCCAGGAGGATCTCACATGCCATGGAGCTGCTGTGCCTGTGAACCACGGCTGCTGAGGCTGCACATCCAGAGCCTGTGCTCCACAATGGGAGAGGCCACAGCAGTGAGAGGCCCCTGTACCACACACACACACACACACACACACACACACACACACACACACACACACACAAATATATTTACTAGTATGAGATATTTATTTGCTCTTGAATTTGAGGTAACCATATTGTCTGGCTGTGTGTCATGTACATGAGGTTAACCCAACTTGATATAATAAAGAGAGAAACCCAGAAATTTTCTAAGGGAGAGCACAGTAATCTTTATCAATGCCTTAACTTTAACCAGTTTGCTTCAACTATTTTGGACTTTAAAGTATTTAGACTATTCTTAGAAATTTCAAGGTGAACTCTTTATCATGTAACATGACTTTATCATGTCAGCTTATAAATTGACCTTCATCTGTTTCATTTCTCATTTAATTCTCCATCAAATTAGAGAAAGATAACAGTAATTACTACCATTTCCTTTCAAAGTTATTTTAACAGAAAACAACAATGTAAAGGTAATTGGATCTCTGAAAATAAAAATGAAAGTACTACCTAAAGTAAATATCTTCTCACTAATAAAAATGTGTTGTTCTCATGTAACTCAATAACAAAGACAATCTAATAAAAAAATGGGCAGATGAATTGAATAGATGTTTTTCCAAAGAAGATACAAAAGACCAACAGATGTTTTAAAAGGTATTCAATATTACTTATTTTCAGGGAAATGCAAATCACAACAATAAGGAGATATCACCTCATACATATCAGTATAGCTATTATCGAAAAAGATTAAAGATAACATGTTTTTGAGGGTGTGGAGAAAAAAGAATGCTTGTACAGTGTTGGTGGGAATGAAAATTAGTACAACCATTATGGAACATATTGTAGAGGTTCTTCAAAAAATTAAATAGAACTGTTATGTGATCTAACAATTCCTCTTCTGGGTATATACCCAAAAGAAATTAAATCAGTACCTGGAAGACGTATCTGCACTTTCTTGTTCATTTCAGCCTAATTCACAATAGCTAGGCCATGGAAACAACAAACTAAGTGTCCACAGATGGATAAATAAAGAAATTATTGAATTAATTCACCCTTAAAATAGAAGATCTTTATATTTGCAACAACATGGATGAAACTGGAGAACTTTAGGCTGAGTGAAATAAGCAATACACAAAGAGAAATACTGCATGATTTCATTTATACATGGAATCTTAAAAATGTTGAATGTGTAGAAGCAGAGAGTAGAACAGTGGTTACCAAGGGTGGGGAAATGGGGAGATGTTGGTCAAAGAGTACAAAATTGCAGTTATGTAGAAGTCTAGAGATCTAATGCACAGCATGACTGTAGTTAATAATACTGTATCGCATATTGAAAATTGTTAAGAGTAGATTTCAAGTGCTCTCACCATACACACAAAAAATTGTAAATCTGTGACAAGATGGATATGTTAATTGGTTTGAATGTAGTAATTATCTCACTATTTATATGTATATTAAAATATCATGTTGTATACCTTAAATACATACAATTTTTTAAAAATAAATGAATAAAAATGTATTGTGATTTTATTTTCAAATCTATGTTGTAAGTTCATATGTAAAATGAAAAGTAATTTTAAAAATTATTTTAGTAAAGTGAAATCCAGCACCACAAATAACTTTTACATGATTCGGACTAACTGGCATAAAGGAGTCATTGATATGCAAAACCTGTCACTGTTGAGTTTACACCATCTGTAAAGCATAGAAAGTAGTTTAGTTACAGTATTATGTATTTGAAAGTGTAATTTTAGTTTAGGATATTTTTGTTACACAAATTTGAACTACAAAGAAAAAGGAATAATAACAAAATAATGAGGCTCTCAACACAGAAAACAAGTTGGAAATTTGCCAATTAACAATGATTGCAGATTCTGTATAGCAAGTATAGCACTTACTATACACTTTAAATAAATGCCTCTTTAAGGAAACTGCAAAAAATAAAAATATAGAAAACAACACTGTCTCAATAGAAAATAACATAAAAACATAATGATAGACAGCTGAAGTAATTGCTGTGTTCAAGTTATATTGTCCATTTTTTCATTAAAAAAATATGCCCTACTTTCTTATTCCCAGCTCCAGAGATGGGGGAAAAAAAAATATATATATATATACACACACACACATATATATATATATATGTGTGTGTGTGTGTGTGTGTGTGTGTGTGTGTATTGCATTTTAGATTGAAGGCATGCTCACATACCTTCATGATAGTAATGTATACTTAAAGTCTTATATTGGGAAAGAGTAGAATAAATCCACATTAACAATAGCTTGTAACATAATTAATGTATTTGTGCTACCATATTCTGTATCAAAATTTTTAGGAAAAAAGACAAAATATTTGTAGTTTAACATTTTGTCGGTTGTAAGGATGCAAAAACAGATACATTTTAAATAGTACTTTATTTCTCAGCTATTAGTATTTTATTTCTTATTACACTTTGTTCATTCAAGAATTCATCAAATATATATGGAAGATACAGCTTTTTGGTTTTTTTCTTTTTCTTTTAAAATAATTATAGATTCATAGGAAGTTATAAAAATATGAACACAGTGTAGACATCAGTGAAAATGGCATATTAGGGAACTCCAAAATTACATCTCACCAATAAAAGCAATGGATAATAAACTACTGGCAAAAACTGTCAGAATGGACTTTTTTGGAATTTTGGATACTACTCAAAAGCTTACAGTAAACTGAGGAATGTTTAAATAAGAAAAAAAACAGCTGAATCTCAGGAGAGCTTGGTATCATTTTAGGTTACCAAGATCGCATTCCCTGATCCCCAACTTGGCAGTGGTCTTGAAAATACTGACCTGCACTCCCAGTACAAGTGTCTAATACTAGAGAGAGTAGAGCGGACCTAACTCACCAAGAATTGTGGTTGCTCATTTTGACCTGTCTGATAGCTCCCTGAGGGCATAGCCCAAATGGCTTGTCTCTATTTTGCCTAACTCAGAACTCTTCTAGGTCTGAGAAGGCTACCCAGTAGCATTTGTCAAAAGTATTTAAAGGCAGGGCTTCCCTGGTGGCGCAGTGGTTGAGAATCCGCCTGCTGATGCAGGGGACACGGGTTCGTGCCCCAGTCTGGGAAGATCCCACATGCCGCGGAACGGCTGGGCCCATGAGCCATGGCCACTGAGCCTGCGCGTCCACAGCCTGTGCTCCGCAACGGGAGAGGCCACAACAGTGAGAGGCCCGCATACCGCAAAAAAATAAAAATAAAATAAAAATAAAAAGTGGAGAAGAAAGAAGTCAAGAGGCACAGAAGCATAGTATGTTTTTTTTAAAAAAAAGTATTTAAAGGCAAATGTAATAGTTGCTGCTGCTTGGAGTAAGGGATAACAGTTGGAAAAGGTAATAGACTAATCAAAAATTTGAAAAAAGAATTACCCAGCATTTCCACTCCTTGGTATTTCCAAAATATTTGAAAACATATGTTAAATGAAACAAACACTTGTACATGAATATTTATAGTAGCATTATTAATAATAACCAGGAAAGTGGCAACAACCTATCCATCATGTGACAAATACATTTAAAAAGTGATATATCCATATAATGAAATATTATTTGGTCATAAAAAGGAATGATGCATGCCATAACATGGATGAACCTTGAAAATCTTTTCTTGAGTGAAAAAATCCAGACATGATAGTCCATATATGGTATGATTCCACTTATATGAAGTGTATACAATTGGCAACTGGAAAGATTAGTTGCCATAGGCTGGGGAAGGGGAACTGAGGAATAACTGCTTAATGGGCAAGGAATTTCCTTTAGGGTGATAAAAGTATTCTGAAATTAGAGAGTGGTTATGGTTGCCCAATTCTGTGAATATACTAAAAGCCACTGAATTGTACACTTTAAAATGGTTAAAAGAATAGATTTTTTAATGTGAATTTTATCTCATACACATGTTCACCCATACACACAAAAGTGGCTCTGGGCCATGGGTAGAAGTACAGGTTGTTCAGCTCTGACCTCCCTGTTGTATTCCAGGGTGGTAGGGACACTGGGATACCAGTACCATAGATCTTCCCCTAAGTGTGTGTCAATATGCAAAGCCCTTCCCCATAAATTGTCCTTTTTGCTTTTATTACAGTGAACAGTTCAGCATTGATTAATGTGGTTATTTCATTTCTGCTTTTATCCATGATACAGAATCTCATCCAAGCTATTTGACACTGAGTTCTCACATCAAGATCTGAAAAAATATTCACTGAATAAAGGAATATAAAATAGGAGGGGAAAATGTACAAAGAGATACTGTGTACACTTTATCCAGTTTCCCCCAGTGGTAAGATCTTGTGTAACTGTAGTACAATATCAAAGTGAGAAAATTAACATTGATAAAATCCATTGATCTTATTCAGATTTCACTAACCTTACATGCACTCATTTTATGTCTATAGTTCTACACAATTTTATTTATTTATTTATTCTTAATTTTTATTGTCGTATAGTTGCCTTACAATGTTCTGTCAATTTCTACTGTATAGCAAAGTGAATCAGCTATGCATATACATATAACCCCTCTTTCTTGGAGTTCCTTCACATTTAAGTCACCACAGAGAGGTGAGTAAATTTCCCTGAGCTATACAGTAGGTTCCCATTAGTTATTTATTTTATACATAGTATCAATAGGGTATACATGTCAATCTGAATCTCCAATTCATCCCACATACCCGCTTCCTCTCTTGGTGTCCACATGTTTGTTCTCTATGTCTGTGTCTCTATTTCTGTTTTGCAAATAAGATCACTTATACCATTTTTCTAGATTCCACATATATGCATTAATATACGAAATTTGTTTTCCTCTTTCTGACTTACTTCACTCTGTATGGCAGTCTCTATATCCATCCACATCTCTACAAATAACGCAATTTCATTCCTTTTTATGGCTGAGTAATATACCATTGTACATATGTACCACATCTTTATCCATTCTTCTGTTGATGGACATTTAGGTTGCTTCCATGTCCAGGCTCTTGTAAATAGTGCTGCAATGAACATTGCATGCATATGTCTTTTTGAATTATGGTTTTCTCTGAGTATATGCCCAGTAATGGGATTACTGGGTCATATGATAGTTATATTTTTAGTTTTTTAAGGAACCTCCATACTGTTCTCAATAGTGGCTATATCAATTTACATTCCCACCAACAGTGTAAAATGGTTCCCTTTTCTTCACACCCTCTCCAGAATTTACTGTTAGCAGATTTATTGATGATGATCACTCTGACCGATGTGAGGTGATAACTCATTATAGTTTTGATCTGCATTTCTCTAATAACTAGTGATGTTAAACACCTCTTTGTGTGTTTGTTGGATATCTGTATATCTTCTTTGGAGACATGTCTATTTAGGTTTTCTACCCATTGTTTGATCAGATTGTTTGGTTTTTTGATATTGAGCTGCCATATATGACAAACCCACAGCAAATATTATTCTCAATGGTGAAAAAACAAAAGCATTTCCTCTAAGATCAGGAACAAGACCAGGGTGTCCACTCTCACCACTATTATTCAACATTGTTTTGGAAGTCCTAGACATAGCAGTCAGAGGGGAAAAAAAAGAAATAAAAGGAAACCAAATTGGAAAAGAAGAAGTAAAGCTGTCACTGTTTGCATATGACATGATGCTATACATAGAAAATCCTAAAGATGCCAAGAGAAAACTACTAGAGCTAATCAAATAATTTAGTAAAGATATAGGATACAAAATTAATGTACAGAAAGCTCTTGCATTCCTATACAACAGCAACAAAAGATCAGAAAGAGAAATTAAGAAAACAATGTCATTTACCATTGCAACAAAAACAAAAAAATACCTAGGAATAAACCTACCTAAAGAGGCAAAAGACCTATATGTAGAAAATTATAAGATGCTGATTAAAGAAATCAAAGATGACACAGACAGATGAGGAGATATAACATGTTCTTGGATTGGAAGAATCAATATTGTGAAAATGACTATACTACTCAAAGCAATCTACAGGTTCAGTGAAGTCCCTATGAAATTACCAGTGGCATTTTTCACAGAATGAGAACATAAAAATTTATACTTTGTATGGAAACACAAATTACCCTGAATAGCCAAAGCAATCTTGAGAAAGAAAAATGGAGCTGGAGGAATCAGGCTCCCTGACTTCAGTCTATACTACAAGGCTACAGTAATCAAGACAGTATGGTACTGGTACAAAAACAGAAATATAAACCAATGGAACAGGATAGAAAGTGCAAAGATAAACCTATGCACATATGGTCACATTATCTATGACAAAGAAGGCAAGAATATACAATGGAGAAAAGACAGCTTCCTCAATAAGTGATGATGGGAAAACTGGACAACTACATGTAAAATAATGACATTAGAACACTCCTTAACACCACACACAAAAATAAACTCAAAACAGATTAAAGAGTTGAATGTAAGGCCAGACACAATAAATCTCTTAGAGGAAAGCATAGGCAGAACACACTTTGGCATAAAGTGCAGCAGGATCTTTTTTGACTCACCTCCTAGAGTAAAGAAGATAAAAACAAAGATAAACAAATGGGACCTAATGAAACTTAAAAGCTTTTGCACAGCAAAGGAAACCATAAAGAAGATAATAAAACAGCCCTCAGGATAGGAGAAAATATTTGCAAAAGAAGCAACTGACAAAGGATTAATCTCTAAAATACACACAGTTTTAATATATATGATTTCTGTAACCACCACCACTGTTATGTTCATGAACTTATATACTTTTTCAGCCACATCAAACTCCCATTTCCACATCTCTACCCTATGACAAAACTGGTCTGCTCTTCATCTCTATATTTTCTTCTTATTTCAAGGGTGTTTTAACTATGGAATCAAACAGTACATAACCTTTGAGATTGACTTTTTTACTCAGAACAATTTTCTTGAGATCCACCCAAGTTGCTGCATTAATGGTCCATACCTTTATACTGCTGCATAGTATTTGATTGTGTAGAGGTACTACTTTTTATTTAATCATTTGTTCATAGAAGAATACTTGCCTTATTTCCCATTTGGGGCTATTATGAATAAAGTTTCTATAATCACTCATAAACAAGTTTTTGTGTAAACATAAATATTAATTTCTCTGGGAAAAATGTCCAAGAATGTCCAGTTTTTGATAGACTTTATTCTATGCATTTGAAAACTAATAGAATATTAAAGAAAATGTTTAGTTGAATGAAAAAATAGTATTTTAGTAGGAAGACAGGCAATAAAGTAAATAAATAAATCTTAAAATTAATGCAGATCATGATAAATGCTGTGAAAGAAATAAGCTGAGATGCAATGGAGGGTGAGTAGGGCAGGAATATACTTTAGATAGAGTAGTCAGTGCAAGATTCTGAGAAGAGGTAAATTTTTTACTGAAAACAAGTGAAATGAGCCAACTTTGAATATGAGACGTTATTTTTATTTTTCTGTATATTTTCTGGGAGAATTTACTGAGTCAGTGATTACAAAGCCCTGCCTTCTCTGTCATTATCACCAACAATTGAAGTTAAACTTAAAATAAGAAATGTTTGCGTGGTGGCCATTGATATATAGGTGGTAAATATTTCACAGAAAATGTAGTAACTATTATATCCTACCACATCAAGTTTAAAGATATATGTAGGACAAGCATTGCCAAAGTTTCCTGAAAATCAAAATCTAATTGAAGAGTTGGCAATTAGTGCAACTCTCTAGGGTAAATGGTGGGTAATCTAACAACTACTGGGATTTTGTACTTTTTTTGATTAGAGGAATTCTTTAAATGTTTCTTCAATTAGATAGTGTTATGACTTCAAAGATCATGATACAGAAACAATATATTGTCATCCATGGAAGTTATCAATAAACCATCATCCATGGAAGTTATTAACAAGGCTCTTGTTTGGGATAGGCTGCGCTCCAAAGCCTGAAGTCTACATAGATCATCTGTAAATAGGAACATAGTGAAAAAAAAAAAAAAAAAATTCTGAGTTGGGGAAGATGGCAACATTTAAAGGAGGCTTCTTACCCTCCTGGATGAGTGTAATCATGATGTAAGGAGATGGAATTGGATTAGTAAACTTGTTTGAAGACTGATTACATGGTAAGACTTTAAGATTCAACAGTCGTTAATTAGTCTATTGGGGAGCTCTGTTTTAGAAGCTTGTCTTATTTTCCAAACTGTAGAGGCAATAGTGAATATTATTCTGATCCTACCATGAACTTTTTGATGTAGAATAAAGAAATAGGCTTATAATGCTTAGAACTGTGGGCTGGGGACTGCATTTAATGACCTTGCTTTCTGACCAAGACAGCTTAACACTTTCCTTGGCATGATTAAATTTTAGACAGGCTGTTACCTCACTATAGGACTCTGACCTCCCTTTTCTTAGAGCATTTGCTTTAGAAAATTTACAGTTGTAGATTTTCTCTCTGTTCCTTGAGATGTAAATCTTCTTCTGGTCTCTTGCCAGTATTACTACCTGAGAATGTCTTTCTCAAGAAATATAGTGCCCCTATCTTCCAGTCTTGGTGAGAAGGCAGGAGCCTAAATTCCATAAACACCAATCAGCAAACAAATATGGTCTAATGCATTGATCAATCTCTCCACTAATGTCTCTCAGTACTTTTCCACTAGCTCACCCCACTGCTTAAAAATTCTTCCTCTATTTTTCTCAATGGAGTTGACTTCAAACTTTCTCCCCTATTGCAATAAATTGTTTTTTGCCTATTTTTCTGGTCTGGTGAACATTTTCTTTTACATTTCCTGAAACAATATTCTGATTAGGTTATACATTTAAGTTGGAATCCAGCGTTTCCTAAAGTTGCTTAACACTTTCATTCTTAGTAGTGTGGATAGTCAAAAGCTGAGAGTGAAGGAAGGGTCTTGACCAGAAGATTGGCATGTAAACATGTTAGAGTTTAAGTTAATGGAGATTAATAAAGGTAGAATTGTCAGGTAGAAACAATATGACAACTCAGGAAGGGACTTGAGTACCTTGAGACTAGATAAATCAAAGTAGAGGAGGAGTGGACACTGCCCTGCAGAAAAGAGATCAACAGAGTGAGGAATTTTAGCAGCACAAGCACCAGCTAATAGATTGAGAGTGGGTATGAGGGTGGTAGAGGGAGGCAAAGAGCAACAGATCCAAGCATAAAGTATGTTTAAATAAAAGAGCAAATCTCAGCAAGAGTCTGTATATGGCATATGGCATAGGACCCTAGTCATAAAAACTATCCTTCCTTTCCAGGGAATTTACTGAGTCAGTCCCAGACAAACAAATGATTACAGCTTGCTTTTTAAGAACCAGTACCTTAAAAAAGATATAATCTCATTAATGAAACTTGTCATCATTCATCGATGCTTATATTATACTTATGTTGGGATTTTTTTGTCTGAAATTATCTTCTCTGCCTTTTCTTATCTATCATTTACCCAATGTTTAAGACTCAAATATTAGACCCTTTCTTTCTAGTGTATCTCTAGGTTATTCGTTCCTCCTTTCTGTTCTCTGTGTACCCTTTGTCCCAGATGCTTACCTTGAACATTAAACAGCCGTTTGTGAAAGACTCCCCATCAAACTGTCTGTGCCTTAAAGTCAAGGACCATATTTCATCTCTCTTTGTATCTCTAACTTCCATTAAAATCACTACATCAACTTTTACTCCAATATAGTTTATTTTATTTTGGAATATAGTTGATTAACAATGTTGTGTTCATGTCAGGTGTACAGCAAAGTGATTCACTTATACATATACATGTATCTATTCTTTTTCAAATTATGTTCCCATTTAGGTTATTACAGACTATTGAGCAGAGTCCCCTGTGTTATACTGTAGGTCCTTGTTGTTTATCTATTTTAAATATGGCAGCGTGTACATGTCAATCCCAAACTCCCAGTCTATCCCACCCTTTCCCCCTGGTAACCATAAGTTCATTCTTAAGACTGTGAGTTTGTTTCTGTTTTGTAAATAAGTTCATGTTCATTGCAGCACTGTTTACAATAGCCAAGACAGAGAAGAAATCTAAATGTCCATCAACAGATGAATAGATAAAGAAGATGTGGTACATTTATTCAATGGAATATTACTCAGCCATTAAAAAGAATCAAATAATACCATTTGGGGAAACATGGGTGGACTTGGAGATTATCATACTAAGTGAAGTACGTCAGAGAAAGACAAATATCATATGATATCACTTACATGTTGAATCTAAAGAACATGACAAAATGTTGATCTAGTGATTTGAATGGAAGTGAAGGTTTCAAGTTTTCTTTTTGGAAATCCATTTTGGAGGGTACATATATCATTGTGAAGATTTTCTTGTGGTCAAATAGAATTGAAGTAAAGAGGAATAAATCTCTTAAATTGCAACCCTTTTATTATTCTGAGTCCTTATCAATATCTAACACTCTTAAAAGCATCATGGATGCCATGGATCATATTTTATCTTCATGCCAAGAGGCTAGAAGCCCATAGGTCAATGGACTTCTAGCATCTTGGAATGAAGATAAAACACTTTGAATTTGAGTCATAAATGGTATTTAAATTCTTATCTATAAGTGATTTTATTTCCTTTCCATCTAGCGTAACCTTCAGTATATCCAGCATTGGCGAATTCATACTTTGGGGGAACATATATCTTAGTTGGGAAGTTTTCCCATATCATAAATATTTCTGAGGACTAATTCTGTTTCATATGCTCTGGTAGGTGCTGTGCATACAGGAATAAAATAGGAATGTTCCTAGTCCTAATGGAGTTTTTAGTACTAAGGGAAGAGAAACATTAAAAAAAAACAAACAAAAAAACAAACAAACAAACAAAAAAACCACAAACACACACACACACACTGGAAAATATATAATTAAAAATTGTGATAAATGCACTGAAGGAGAAAAAAACAATAATTTTTATGCCAGTAAACAGCAAGTAAACAGAGTTTGTGGAGTAACTAAGGTGAGAAATTTATTGGTTAATTGTGGTTCAGAGAATGGAGAAAAGACAGTCTCCTCAATAAGTGGTGCTGGGAAAACTGGACAGCTACATGTACAAGAATAAAATTAGAACACTCCTTAACACCATACACAAAAATAAACTCAAAATGGATTAAAGATCTAAATGTAAGGTGGGATACTATAAAAACTCTTAGAGGAAAACATAGGCAGAACACTCTTTGACATAAATCACAGCAAGATATTTTTTGACCTACCTTCTAGAGTACTGAAAATAAAAACAAAAAATAAACAAATGAGATCTAATTTAAACTTAAAAGTGTTTGCACAGAGAAGGAAACCATAAACAAAACAAAAAGACAGCCCACAGAATGGGAGAAAATATTTGCAAATATTTTTTGCAACCGACAAGGGATTAATCTCCAAAATATACAAACAGCTCATACAGCTCAATATCAAAAAAAAAAAAAACAACCCAATCAAAAAATGGGTGGAAGACCTAAATATATGTTTCTCCAAAGAAGAAATACAGATGGCCAAAAAGCACATGAAAAGATGCTCAACATCACTAAATACTAGAGAAATGCAGATCAAAACTACAATAAGGTATCACCTCACCATCTTCTCTCTATATAGTATTATTTAGATAAGGAAGAAAGTCAACACTCTCCTTTTCCAGTTCTAAACTTTTTAGAAAATGTGAGTGTTTCTTCCTGAGAATTGTCATGTCAGACCAAAGATACACTCAAATCCAGTAGAGGATTTAACATTTCTGAGACTGAAGGACTATGGAAGCATGCCAAAGCAAGACAGAGTGGGAGGTGAGAGAGTTGTGTCTTCCTTCTCATATATCTCAGAGTGTGTGTGTATGTATGTATGTGCACACTAGTTTAGGGAAACTATGTGTATTCTATGTAAGTTTCACATATATAATTTCTCCTTATCTTCAAAATCCATATCTTATTTTAAAGACCAACTTTAATGAAAACATTTCTCCTATTTGTCTTCCTTAAACTCTCAAAGGATCCTAGACTCCCTTTTCTTTTTTGGATCTTTCAAAGTCTGGCGCCTCATATATTGGACTGATGCTAATGGAGGCTTCTTCAGCCTAAGGTTGGCTAACTCTGATAAAAGCCAAGGGCTCCATTCCCTTGAGATAGATAATCTTCATCATTCTCTCCACCAGTAAATGTTAATGATAAATTTTTCCCAAATTACTCAAAGGAAAACACAGAGTTTTAAGCATATTAAATATCCTCTAAAGAGTACATGGTTTAGTCTCACTAAAGAATGTAAATTTATCCTATTACCTTGATTTTGATCTGAATTGAAAAGTAATAGTTTTGGCATTATTGTTCTCAGAAGCATTTGCCTCCTTTGCAAGTCTTCTTTCAACACAAAAGCCCACAGCATTAGCTGAGAAGTATTATGTAGGAAATTATGTTAATGAAGTGGTAGTCTTCAATATACTAATCGAGAAGCTGTCCCATAATTTGAAACAGAAAGTCTTTCAGACTAAGTAAAAATGAAAACGTGGCTTATCAAGTCAATTAAAACACTGAGCAAGAAGGAAGGAGAATGAAATAGGATAAATTAACACAGTTAGATAGATGCAAGCTGGTTAAAAGGACCACTCTCCCTGAGTCCAGATGTTCCCAATGTTCATAAATCCTTCTTCTCTCTTGCAATATCAACCTTTGCAGCTGAAGTTTTGGTGATGAGGACTAGAGTTGAGGTTAGATCAAGGAAGAGTAACAGAGGGAGATATCTTGAGCCAATGACACATACCTGTTCTGTCAGAGTTGCAGGGGAATTGTACTTGATGCAAGAGTACCTGCCAATTAGCTTGTTTAACAGCCCTTGGTCTTATTTGCTTTCCTTGGGTAGAACACTTGTATGACCAGAATGGGACTCTATTGGATTGTCAACAAATGGTGTTAAATTCATATATGATCAAGTCCTAGTCTAGAGGTTGCATGATCACAAAGTTGGTCTTTCATCCCTTTGTATCTTTAAACAGCATATTTTTGTTTCATTATATTTTATATTTATTCTGTCTTTGTCAGTCTTACTTACTATCTATACTTACTAAATCATATGAATTCTGCCTGCATTCCAAGAGTTACTGTTTATTCATTATACATAAACCAATCCTATGAGTTTTACTTATATCTCATATGCTTACTTTGTAGCATATTACTATTTATGCTTAACATTTCTTATGAGTTCCATCCACCTTGTTGTTTTCTTTTTTTCCAGAGTAGAATTGAATATTCTCAACAGTACAGAAAATGCTCATTACAGAATGCCATTGGCTGAGCCATTTAATTTGATGACTATCATAATCACAAAATCTTTTCTTCCTATTCCCCAATATATCCCCAACAAAAAAAGGAGAATTTGCGTGTTTTAATGACATTAAGGCACACTTGCAGTAGTTCAGGTGAGAGATGATGGTGTCTCAGCCTGGACTGAAAGTATAGGATGTTGAGAAATTGATGAAACAGAGAGGGAATCTGTATATCTAGGTGACCAAATTTAAGTGGGGTTTTCAGAAGAGAATGATATCAAAGAAACTCCCAAGTTTCTGTATCTATACATGTATCACTAGATAAAAAAGTGTGAGAAGAGTGGAAAAGAAGTAAGTTGGGGACTGTACAGGTGAGTAATTAACACAAATTCAATTTTGGAATTATGCTCCAAGGGAGATATCTAGTTTGTAATTAGTTAAATACTAATGTGAAATTTAGAAGACAAAATTATCAATTATATACAGTGAGAATATTTTAAAATATATTGATAGATAATGTTAAATACCATTAAATTGAAAAATATCATTTAGGAAGAGAATGTAGAAGGGAAGAGAGAATCAGTGAATCAATATTATGAGCATATATACATACATGTTTATAGGGTACCAAATGCAGATTACTTTTTAGTTTTGTATTATGTCAACTTATTAAGCTGGAACTAGGTTTCTCATAATTTTCTTCCCTGCAGTTCAGTTAGATTCAGCCACAAGAGATACTTTCATGAGATTGGGAATGTCAGTGAAACAGCACCATGTTTTCTTTAAATATGGAAGGTCAGTGAAGGACATGAGACAATTTGCAGCATTACCACCTACATGCTTAGCTTGGAAAAACAGCCAGGCCCACAACTCTTCCAGGTCCAGTCTGATTTCCTCCTTCAGCTTTCTCATCTCTTGGGTCTGATCAATGTTTAAATACAGATGTGAGTCCTGAAGGACACAGCCATCTCTGAAGTTGGAGGCTTGGAGACAGTGAGAGACTGATGACTTTTATCTTGGTTTCTATGTAATCCTCGTAGGTTTCAGCTGAGTTGCTTCCTTCACTTCAAGTCCACCTTCGCTCACCTCTTTGTTTCCCAGTGAACGTTAGGCCCCAGTCATAGACACAGGCATCAGCTTTACGCAGACCATTTTACCAGCTTCCAGGTAGTTCTGCTTCTCTGACTGAATCCTGAATGATACAGTTATGAACAACCTGAATTTTGTGGTAATACTAATATAGCACTAAGAAAAGAAGAGCAGAATGACCTTGACAACCTACAGAACACAATGCCTGGCACTATACCAGTCATTAAACTATTCTTTATTAATTTCAAATTCACCCTTCCATATTCTCCTTCATGATGTTGTGGCTGTAATTCTGCAAACAATTTTTCGTTGATCAGCTAGCGTCCAGTTAGGCTCTACCAATAAGGGGTAAAGACAGAGATAAGAAAGCATAAGGATAAAAGAAGAAATAATTTGTTTATCTATTCCTGTCAACATTGACAAAGCAATGACCCTTTACTCCTGAAGTGGTAATTAGTTTCAGATCTGGGCTTATTGCAACACTCCTAGAAGCAGCTTCATCCCATCCCCTTGAGAGAACTCAAATCAAAAGTGGGTAGAGCCTTTTCCTCAGAGGTCTAGAGTCTACTTCATGGAATTTCCATGATCAGCATTTAAAAAACCAAAGCTACTCCATTGTGCCCTTCCTCAGAGGTCTGAGTACTAATTTTGAAGGTCCTGCCCTCTCAATAACTTAGGTTTTGATAACCCCAATTACTTCTTTTGAATTCCCTCTACCCTAGGATTGATTGGTAAATGCTTCCGGCAGATATCACCTTAGTGTTTCCTCAATATTCCTTTTTTTTTTCCTTTTTCAGTGTTTGAATACCAAATTAATATATCCGTGTATTAAGTTTCACCTCTTTATCTCTATACAGTAGTATCTTTTGTTGTCCTGTGTGGACTGTGCCTGATAAATAGTGCCCCTCAAGAACATGTGAAAACATGTTGGAGGAGTACCCAAGAGCTAGGAGAAAAATATCAAAGAACTGAGGAACTGAACCTTCAATAAGAAAATATTTATAAAGTGTTTTGTGAAGCTAGTAGTATAAATAAAAACATTTAAAATGAATACTTTTCTCATGTTTACTCATGTTGTCACTGTTTTTGTCACTATTTTTGTTGTTATTACTGTTACTACTATCATGAGGAATAATCAGAGATTAGCAGATAAAAGGTTCTAGGACTGGAGTATGTGGTTGTTCCAGGGAAGCAAGATTAGTACACAGAAAGGCATATAGAGCATGCAGAGGCACATAAAACATGGAGACTTGCAAGTATTTCAGCATAGCTGGGATTCAAAATAGAAGAGGAAATGTTGGAGGAAGTAAGGACACAACAGTTTGTGAGTTATGAGAATATGTTTGTATCTTACTCTGAAAAAATAGGGAACTAATAAATTGGTGAATGATGAATGACATTCATTTCAGAGCAATCTAACCAATGATAGTCTAGTGTATTAGAGGAAGACAAATGTGAATGTATGTTGACAAGTGATGAGTCTATGTACTACTTCAGATGAGAAATAAAGGGGGTTTGACCTGACAGGTGAGAGTGATTATGGGGAGAACAAAGCAGATTTGGAAATGCCAAAGTAAAGCTGGCAGGTTTGGTGATTGATTTTATGTCAAATGAGGAAAAAGAAGGAGCTAACTTACAAAGCTAGGATTCTGGAAAGGGCAAGTTTGGGGATGGAAATGCCAGCCATCAACATAACAATTTTGGAAAGAACAGAATTGGACTGAGATTCTTAGTTCAGTTTTCAGAACATGATATTCATTTTAACATTTGGGCTGCTGTAACAAAATACCACAGACTAGTGACCTATAAACAGAAGAAATGTACTGCATACAGTTCCGGAGGCTCCAAGTCTGAGATCAGGGTGCCAGCAAGGTCAGGTGAAGTCCCTCTTCTAGTCATAGATTTCCCCTCATATGTTCACAAGAGGAAAGGAGCTAGGAATCTCTCTGGAGCCACTTTTATATGGGCACTAATCTCATTCACGAGGGTTCCACCTTCATGACCTAAGTATCTCCCAAAGCCCTCACTTTCTAATACTATCACATTGAGCATTAGGATTTCAACATATGAATTTTTTTGGGGGGGACACAAACATTCATTTGATAACAGTGTGTTTTAGAAATTTATGTTAAATAAACTCTATATAAGTAGCAAAACTGTCTACCTTTTTCATTGTTGTATCTCCAATGGTCACTATAGAATTATGCAGAGAACAATCACATAAACAGTATTTATAGAATGAAAAATATTTGGTTGTGAAGAAAAGAATGTATTATGAATTTCTAGCACATAAATAGTAGATGTTCTCAAGAAGAATCTAGAAAAAATAGCTTAGTTTTAATAAAATAAGAAATAAAAATCCTCAACTAAAACAAAGCCTAAGTTTTGCATTGAAAAAAAGTCTGTATTGCAAAGCTATTTGCAAATTGTATTACATATTTTATCTCTCTAGTTAAATGGCAAAATGTTTTCTAGATGTACTCATTCACCTAGTCAAAAATTGGTGTCTTCTCTGTGCCAGACACTATTTTACACTCTGTGAATACAATAACAAAGTCACTGACCTCATGGAGCTTATAGTCGCATGAAATGAGATGGACATATAAATAGTCAAAACATAATTATATGGTGTGTCATAAGGTAATAAGTACTGTGAAACAAATAATGAAGCAGGGTAAGGATGTAGGGAGTATCAGAAGCAGGAAAGGGCATACTGTGTTATTTAGAGTGGTGAAGGAAAGCTTCACTGATAAAGTTAGGTAACGTAGCAGACATCCAAAGAAGGGCTGTAGCAAGTCTTATAGATATGGGGAAGGGAGGGGTTATTGTTCCAGCCAGGGGTTTTAGCAAATTCTGAAGTAAGAATGTGGTTTTAGTTAGAAGGACAAGCCCTGGAAGGGTTGAAGCCACTGAGGTAGCCTAGGTGCCAGTTCCTATAAGTTTAAGACAACCCTATATAGAACTTGTGGGCAAGAGGAGGCACCAGCTAACATTTAAATAGTATACAGTAACCAGTAAGTGTGGGAAAGGATGCTTAATCAATTTATAAATCAAATACATAAAACTTAAAGTGATTTTGTTTTTAACCTGAAAAATTAAGGAGATTGATCATGCATGGTGTTGATGAAAATATAGAAAAAGAGACTATATCACTTTTGGCTCATGGAGAGGGCACATGTGGACAATTTTTTGAATAATACCTTATATAGTATTTTAAAATTTTAATGCTTTTGACCCTGTCATTTTGGTTTTGAGAGTTTATGCTAATAATATTATCAGAGATAAACTTAGAGACATATTTATAAGGATCTTTTAAATTTTAAAATTGCTTAAGATAATAAATTTAGAGATTACCTAAATAAGTAATATACATTCTAATATATCCATTAAATGGGATATTAGGTAGCCATTGACTATGGAAACAATGTATGTTAGAGACACTGCTGAGACCAAATATATTTTTCTTTTTCCTTTCCTAGTAGAAACTCCAATTTTTTTGGTTAGGCATGTAGCAACATGCAATGAACAATTTCTCAGCTTCCATTGGAGCTATGATTTGCTTTTTGACTAAGTTATGGTTAATTGCTTATTGGAAGAAAAGCTCCTCTGAAAGGGATTGGGCATGTGCTTTTTCATCTCTTCTTTTTTCTTGACAAAAATTTTATCTCAGTAATATAATCATTGATTGATATCAGAACACCTATTAATATACTCTATCAGTAGTTCAAATAGAAAGATCATATTTTCTTTGTCTTTGCTCTAGTCTACATAAGGGCCCAAATAACATTCATCTCTTAGAGGGAGAAAAACCGTATGAAAATAACAATGTAAATATACACTTTATTATCAAAAAATCTTGCTTAAATCAACAGAAGTAAAACTATCCTTACTGATGAAACACTGGAGGCATTTCCACTAAAATAATAATTAAGAATACTCACTATCACTATTTTAATGTTTATTTTATCTAGAGGTATGTGATAAATATAAAATCTCATGAATATGAAATAAAAGCTGTGAATAGTGGCAAGGGAAAGACAAGTTTATGATTTGCAGATAACAAAATTTTATATGTAGAATTTTCAAAAGAAAAACTAAGTGAAAGATTCTCTACAACAATGAATGTTCAATATGGCTGCTGAATTAAATTTATATATAATTAAGAATGAACAGTGCCTGTCATTTTCTTTTCTTAACACTCACAGCAATAACCATTTGGAAACTATAGAGGAAAGTATTTTCATTCAAAACAGTAAGAAAATACAATCTGTTCAGGAATATCTTTATCCAAAAATTTGAGGAAGTTATGTGAAGGAAAATCTAAACTTTTGCTTAAAGATAAAAATATAATATGTGGCTTAATGATTACATAAAACATAGTCCTAAGGATGTACTTATTTAAATTCCATTAAAACCCCCTTTTAGGGGGCTTCCCTGGTGGCGCAGTGGTTGAGAGTCCGCCTGCCGATGCAGGAGACACGGGTTCGTGCCCTGGCCCGGGAAGATCCCACATGCCGCGGAGCGGCTAAGCCCGTGAGCCATGGCCGCTAGGCCTGTGCGTCCGGAGCCTGTGCCCCGCAACGGGAGAGGCCACAACAGTGAGAGGCCCGCAAAAAAAAAAAAAAAAAAAAACCCTTTTAGTTGTCAGAAAACTTATAATATCTTTCTAAAATTCATCTGAAAACATGTACAATACAAGAATAAGAAGATTGTGAACAAGGAGAACTAAAGAAGACTATAAAACAACAGTAATTAACAGTGTGATGTGGCATAGCCCTGAAAGATAAATCAGCACATGTAACAGTAATGACTTCTACTATCAAAATTGCCTACTATGTGACAAGCAGTGTAACAGGGAAGCACTTCATACACATAATATTGTACCTACTCTATATGAGTCAAGTGTTAGTGTACCCACTTCATACTTGGAAAATTGTGTCAGAGAAGTTAGCTAATTTATTAAAAATTATAGATTTTTATAGATGCAAGATTTAAAAGAAAGACTCATGCTACATTGCAGGGGCTAATCAGAGAGAATGATTTCCTGACTTTCAATTTTCTAGACCAGATTTCCAGAGACATGGCTATTTTTTTGTTTTCCACTTGTAGGAATATTAGATTACCTGTTGTATGCTTACTTTAAGACTGTTATTTAGTTATTTTGTTTTTTTTTAAGCTAGTTTGAATGGATTCCAATCCCTTGTAGTCAAAGATTCCCTAATGTAAAAACCAATGTCTAGTATCTTTATTATATATTCTCCAAAAACAAGTAGCCCAGAGCACATTCAAAATTAATATTAAAGACAATTAGTAAGAAAATGAAGCATGAATCAACAAGTATTTCTTTCACAATTTGTAATTCATTGAAAAAATATCAATAATATCCTTAATAATCGTATCCCACAATTCATAGGAAACAACATATATAATTTAGAGAAAGATAAAAAAATCATAAAAGCAATTCTAAAAAAAATTGATGAAATAGTGCAATATTTCATTTAAAAATGAAGTAAATGCAGAAAAAATATAAATGGATGTCATTACTGAAAATGTCAATGTTCTACATGTCACATAATATCATAATATCATACACGGAATATAACATCAAACTAAGAAATACTTGCTAACGTATGACGATGATTTAATAACATAAGAACATGGTCTAATCCTTCCTTCTAATACAGGGAAGATTTACACAAGTTGATAAGAAAAACACGAAAAACTTGAAACAAAATAGGAAAATAATATGAATTAATAATTCATGTTAAGATCTAGCTAATAAAAACATTAAAAATATGTTCCAATGAAATTGACTATTTTTATCTATTAAATTAGTAACAGTATTAATAAGAGACATTTATCTTCATTTCTCTGCCAATCATTATCAGCATTATTTCTTGTATGCATATAACAAATATGACAATTAAAAAATGTAGAAGTATTTAGACTTGCATCTAGAAATACCAAAAAGGTTAGCAAGTATTATTTTTTCATTAAAATTTTTGTTTTTCTATACTTAAAATTTGTTTTGTAATGAGCATGACATATTTATGGTAAAATGAGAAAGCAAGCATAATTTTAAAAGAATTTATGAAGCATTAATACAGCAGTAGTATAGGAGTGATTTTACCCTGTTATTTTTGGAGAATGGGCAGTTGGGAAGTTTATATAAAAATATTCTTAATTAAGTTGACCTTTTAAAATAGTAGATTCATAGGAACCATAATACCTTAATTTTCCTGGAAAAAATAAAGAGAAGAGAACATGAGTAAGTGGGATCCTAGGGATAAGATAAAAACAGAACTCATCTCTCCTGTGAGATGTATCTTCACAAAAGGGCTATGGACCTGTTATCCCCAAATGGGAAGATCTACACTAGGGGCTCATTGTCTCAGCATCGATCCAGCAATAACAGTTGACATTGTGGTCCAGGCAGCCCTCATGACAAACAGAGAAGGGATGTGACTCAGCAAAACTGACTTCTCGGAATTCAGGAAGCTAAACACCTGCTCTACATAGCATGTCCGATTATTTGGTTTTGTGCATGCATCAAACTAAATATTTTATATTCCATGAGTAGATCCTTGAGAGAAATGAGGACTGAAATGTTTTCTAGCAAGCTATCATTGGACTTAACATTTCATGTGCAGTCATTATACAATGGCCAAAGTCAAATAAAACTACGGCTTCACCAGCAGCCAGTAAGAAAAGGCAGATAAGACGAGCCTCAGTGACTACGGTGCTGCAGCACTCTGTCATTTTTCTCCATTCTGTCCAGAATTTTTGTATAGACTCTGAGCAGGGACCACCCAAATCCACTTCTTGGATACATTTACCTGGATGCTTTGCTGATTTTAATTCCCAAGGAAGAGGTAGAAATATCGTGTCATGGATAGTCTTTCAATCGTGGGCATCTGGGTCAGATATTAGGGGTCTCAAATGTATGTTGAACCTAAAATAGTAAATAAATCTTTTTTAAAAAAATTAAAAGGGAATTCTGGACTTCTTCTCAGAAGTGAATATATAGTATATAGTTTGTATTAAGGCTGTGGTCAGATAGTACAATATAAACAGAAGAACTTTTTAGCTTTTCCTTGGATATAGTACCTACACAAATGAAATAGTACTCTCAAAAGCACTCATTAAATAAGCAAGGCTATCAGAATCAGAAAAACTCACTCTGGTTCTACGTAGTGTGCTTCCAAAAACTTCCTCTTTAAATAAACTTGGAGTACAGGAAGGAGCATCAAGATGACTTAAGAGCTTCAGGATTCACAGAAAAGGTTTGCAAACAGTTCTACAAAGTTCTCTGGGACATAAATTGAAAAGACATGGAGATTCCTACCTTTAGAAAAATCTCCTCCAAATGATAACACCAAGAATATTCATTGAAGTAGTAGATAAGTTGGGAAATTAAGAGAGAGCCATTTGTGTCAAGTATCCAAGAAACTTTACCTGAAAATAAACTTTTAAAATAATGGGGGAATTAAGCCACCATGTAAGTGTACAAGACTCTTAGAGCCATAGCTTTCGAACAGTTTGATTTTGGTGCTTCATAAGAAGGAGGGAGGTCAGATCTGTATAATGCTGAGATGCTTCCATAACAGGCCCAGAGAAGCCACCATAGACCCTCAATTATAAATTCCTTTGACTTTCTTAGTAGGCAGGGCCAACATTACGGCCTCTAGGACTGCAAGTAGTAGAAAAGAACATAAATCCTTTGAGCATTTACTACATAATAGAATAAAAGAAGACAGGTCTTGACAGTCCTTGACTCTGGGCCTCCTCTCCATCCATACAGTTTAAATACTATAATGTTTTGCACTCACTGTTTTGAGTGAACAACTTTTTTTTTAACATCTTTATTGGAGTATAATTGCTTTACAATGGTGTGTTAGTTTCTGCTTTATAACAAAGTTAATCAGTTATACATATACATATGTTCCCACATCTCTTCCCTCTTGTTTCTCCCTCCCTCCCACCCTCCCTATCCCACCCCTCTATGTGGTCACAAACCACCTAGCTGATCTCCCTGTGCTATGCGGCTACTTCCCACTAGCTATCTATTTTACTTTTGGTAGTGTATATATGTCCATGCCACTCTCACACTTTGTCACAGCTTACCCTTCCCCCTCTCCATATCCTCAAGTCCATGCTCTAGTAGGTCTGTGTCTTTATTCCTGTCTTAGTTCTTCATGACCTTTTGTTTTTCTTAGATTCCATATATATATATATATATATGTTAGCATACAGTATTTGTTTTTCTCTATCTGACTTATTTCACTCTGTATGACAGACTCTAGGTTAACATCTTTTGAATTACTACCTCTCTTTACCATTGCAATGTGATCAAATTTCTCTTATCAGAAAAAGCTAATATTGTCTTGTCACTTTATCTGCAGCTATCTTCCTATTTCTCCTTCCTTTTTATAGTTAAATTTCTCCAATTTATCTACACTCAACATCTTCATTTCCTCCTAGCCTGCTCACTTCTGTCTTCTCTTTCCCACAACAAGTTTACCAAGTGACTTTCCCCAAGGTCATCCATGACCTCTAATTCATTAAGTCTAATGAATTAGACTTAGGCCTCACATTTACCTGGTCTCCCATTCACATCAGAAAATATTGGTAACTCCAAAAGATTCTTTCTTCATAACTCTGACAACACATCCTCCCAGTTTTCTTATTCCCTGACCATGCTTTCTTAGCATAATTTGCTGACTAATATTTCTGTCCCAGATTCTGAACTCCAGAGTTCATCAAACCTTAGCTTTAGGATGCATTCTCCTTCCATTCTCTGTTGCTAGATAAATTGATCCATTTTTAGATTATTAGATATCATTCTTAAGCAAGCATCTCCCAAAATTCAAACACTTTCTCCTCTGGAGTATACAGCTATGTAACTCTCCACTCTTCATCTCATCTTGAAATATGCCAAAAGCATCTCAAATTTTCTGGCAGGATTCCCATTTTAATGAATGAACCATGGTTCTCCACTTGCAAACTTGAGTCACCTCAATCATGTCTTCATGTTCATCAGAAATACTCACTAAACTACTAGGCCATATAAATTTTATATACTAATTATTTCCTGGATCCAAATATTTACCTCATCTCAAGAATATCATTATCACCTATGTCTTGTAATACTGCTATAACATTTTAACCTATCTCCCTACATCTAATATTGTTGTACTGTAATTCATTATCCACAGAATCCTCACAGTGATCATCTTAAAAGAGATACACAGATGGCCAAAAGTGACATGAAAAGATGCTCAACATCACAAATTATTAGAGAAATGCAAATCAAAACTACAGTGAGGTATCACTTCACACTGATCAGAATGGTCTACATCAAAATGTCTACAAATAATAAATGCTGGAGAGGGTGTGAAGAAAAAGGAACCCTCCTAAATTATTGGTGGGAATGTAAATTGGTGTAGCCACTATGGAAAACTGTATGGAGTTTCCTTAAGAAACTAAAAATAGAGCTACCATATGATCCTGCAATCCCACTCCTGGACATATATCTGGAGAAAACCATAATTCAAAAAGATGCATGTACCGCAATGTTCATAGCAGCACTATTTACAATAGCCAAGACATGGAAGAAACCTAAGTGTCTATCGACAGATGAATGGATAAAGAAAGTGTGATATATATATATATATATATATATATATATATATATATATATATATATCTCACAATGGAATTCTATTCAGCCATTAAAAAGAATGAAATAATGACATTTGCAACAATGTGGATGGACCTAGAGATTATCATACTATGTGATGTAAGCCAGACAAAGACAAATATATGCTATCACCTATATGTGGACTCTAAAAAACTGATAAAAATGAACTTATTCATAAAATGGAAATAGAATCAGGGACATAGAAAACAAACTTATGGCTTCAAAAGAGGAAAGGGGGGATAGATAAATTAGGAGTTTGGGATTAAAATATACACACTATGATATATAAAATAGATAACCAACAAGCACCTACTGCATAGCACAGGAAACTATACTCAATATCTTGTAATAACTATAATGAAAGAGAAATTAAAAAAGAATCACTTTCCTGTACATCTGAAACTAACATAACATTGTAAATCAACTGTATTTCAATAATATTTTTAAAGAGAAAAAAAGCAAGAAAATCTTATCATTTCATTGCTTAAAGGTCACCTAAGCAATGAAATAGTATAAAGTAAAATTAGTAGTAGTATAAAGTAAAATTAGTATTAAAATATATTAGTACAAAAGACCAAATCCTTCCTTAACACATGAGGCCTCAAATTATGTGGCTCTTGTGTACTTCTCCAAATTCCTTCTGGTTACTGTCCCCTGGCTCTGTGTTTTATCCACACTGGTTCTCTGATTCTCTTTCCTAAGCTCCTTTCTTTCTTTCTCACGCCCTCCTCATACACTGTGTGTTTTTTTGTGTTTATTTATTTATTTATTTATTTTTTCTGCCTGGAATATTCCTCTCTTACCCTTGTCAGCCTAAAAATGTTAAGAGGCAGTAACCAAACAAAAGCATTTATTTGGGATCAAATAATTGTTATTCAGGGCACACAGATTTGGGTAGCAATCCAAATAGTGTCCCACTAAGGATCAAAATCAGAGGTTGTTAAAGACAAAAAAGAATTTTGATTGGTGTTGCAAGGCAGAAAGCTAGACTTGACTGAACATGATTGGTTGCCAAGGCTATCACTCAGCAAAAACCCATCACTGGAACAACTAGCAGGTATTCTTTCAGAGTTATTGGAATATTTGGCATATTTGTAGTTTGGTCCAGCTCAAAAGTTCATGTTTCAGTGAGGATGCGCATAAATCTCACTTGGTTAATGGCCTCTCAGCTCCATTTTAAAACCATGTGACATAAGTAGTCTGTTTGAGTTTCTCTTTCATGCCCTTGATATGGTTAACTCCTTCATCTTTCAAATGTGAACACAATTTTTTTCTTTAAAACACATCATATTTGACAATCATTATTTATTTCTGTTAAACATAACAGATATTGTCCCCCAATTAATTTGTCTCCCTCGCCTGACCATACATTCTGTAATGTTTAGTGACCATGCCTGCTTTAGCTGTGTATCACATGCCCTGCACCTAGTACATTATCTGCACATAGTTATGTATATAAAAATATTAATGCAAGAATTTCTCATATTAGACTTTATTTCCTCAATTAAATTAAACAGTCTCTTAGAGTATGTATCAGACTGCATATACTTTTTATATTTTTTATTTTTTATTTTTATTTTTATTTTTTTAACATCTTTATTTGAGTATAACTGTTTTGCAATAGTGTGTTAGTTTCTCCTTTACAACAAAGTGAATCAGTTATACATATACATATGTTCCCATATCTCTTCCGTCTTGAGTCACCCTCCCTCCCACCCTCCCTAGCCCACCCCTCTAGGTGGTCACAAAGCACAGAGGTGAACTCCCTGTGCTATGCGGCAGCTTCCCAATAGCTATCTAATTTGCATTTGGTAGTGTGTATATGTCCATGACACTCTCTCACATCGTCACCGCTTACCCTACTCCCTCCCTATATCCTCAAGTCCATGCTCTAGTAGGTCTGTGTTTTATTCCCGTCCTACCACTAATCTCTTCATGACATTTTTTTTCTTAGATTCCATATATATGGAATCTAAGAAAAACACATATATATATATATATTTTAAACTTCCTTTAATATCTAAAAGCACAGAACTCTTCTTTCAAATAAAATATTATTAAAACTCCAATATGTAAAACAAAGAGAAGTAGAACTATTCCAGTTGTGGAATGGGTGTTTCCTGCATGGTCTTTTTCCTACTTTCCCAGGTAGACTCAGAGGGTCCTTTAATCCCTTCCTAGTCACAAGCAACCATGAACCAACAGCACTGCACCACCATGGAGCTTTTAAAAAATGAAGAATCTCAGGCCCAGCCCCAGACATACTGAATGAGAAATCTATGTTTTAATGAGGTTCTCAATGATTCCCATGCACATTAAAATTTGAAATTACTACATTAAACAACTTAGAACTTGTATAAATTAGGTTTTAAAAACTGCCCTTGTTATCTAAATCATTGATAAAACAATATCACAAATGACTGTTAAATAGATTTTCTACAGGTATGACCATGAGCAATAAAGAATATATTTTAATTCTACTTTCTACTGAGACTTTCCTGCCAAAGAAGGATTTTCAGTCACTGACTGCACTCTCATGAAGTCAGGCATTTGAATGTTAACTAATAACCTAAGTCTAGATCCAAATAACTGGCTGACAGGTGTTGAGCAAGCATGTGTTGAGCAAGCTTTACAGTTTCACTAGTTGACTGATTTAGTTCATAGTAGATCATCAGGTGGACCAAATCTGAGAAGATGATACATTTCTGTGCCATTGCTACATCTAAAAAACCTCTTGATTTATGTATAAGCTATTTTAGACTATTTTAAATCTGAGTCTTCATCAAAGTCCTGTTTATTTTGAAAATTTCCTCTAGTATCAATACATACAGGTTTCCAGTCATGAAAATCTCAATAATTAAATATCTTCCAACCTAAATATCTCACTAGTTATGGAAGAAATTTTCTTATATTAGTGAAAAGATATGATCATAACTAAGCCTGTGATCAAGAAACTAATAGGAGAGCTAGAATTGTTCTCCCTGAAGTCACTTACATGGAGTCGAAGATTTGAAAGCAATGAAGTCTTTCTCCACATGGCTCTTTGTAATGGCATCAGTCCTGATCGAACACCGAAAGAACTGGTCATACCTATATGCAGAGGCTTCTCCCATGCCAGTCACCTAAACAACTCCAGCACCTTCTGAGATATCCATGTCTTATAAAAGATGTTATATTAACACACACACATACACCCAGAAAGTCTCTTTTACAATTATTCCTTTCAATATGGCATTTATTAAAAATGCAAATGTCTTGCTACTAGAAAAACTGCCTCACTGACTGGGAACCACATAAAGCCCACTTACGTTTAGAATGACCATGCTGACAACCTAGTCCCAAATAATCAGGATATTCCTCATTATTCTAGGCTACTTATCATTTCTTAAAAAAAAGAAAAATAGTACAGTATTATTACAATTTCTTTCTGCACTGGACCTACCGAAATATTGTTTCTCTCCCCATCCCTGGGGAAATGAAGGCTAGACACTAGACTAATAGAAAGAAGTACATAGTCACTCCCTGGGTTTCCTGAACTCAGACTCACTGCCTCAGCAGGCCTGCATAATGATGACCTTGGGTTTGTCTCTTAGACTCTGGCAGTTACGGCTGTTGAAAATTTGGAAGAGGGTATCATCATGATGAATATCTGGGTCTGCCCCACAGGTTCCATCCAGGATGCCATGTGACATAAATACAAGGAATGTACTGTCTGAGGATTGGTGCTCTTGGCGGGCAGCAAACTGTCTTAACGCTGTTTCCATTTCCTGAAAAATACTCCAGAATTACTATTGAGGAATTTTTCTTATATAGTTTATACTCAAATACTAGGTGGAGTTCACAAAAAGGAGCAGGCAGTAAAGAATCAGGTGATTTGGACTGAATGGAATTGTAAGAGAAATTATATTCTGACATAAAACCAGGAAATTAGATGTGTAAAGTATTAAAGTTAGTAGAGATTTTACTTAACATCTAGCCCAATGGTTTTCAGTAGAACCTTACACTTAAGAAGATACTGGGAGATGGAGTATAATGAGGGTCAAGTGAGATGATATGTCTCCAATATGAGAACTTTGCTTTCATCTGTTTTACATGTTGGAGTTCCTGTAAGTTTTTATTAAAAAACAGAGAGATATAGACAGAGGCAGAGACAGAGATAGAGAGAACTTTCTATTGACAAAAATTAGAAACACAACAAATTCCTTCATCTTGGAACAGCAGAAAGTTAGGTTTAAAATGGTTTGTCGGGCTTCCCTGATGGCGCGGTGGTTGGGAGTCTGCCTGCCGATGCAGGGGACACGGGTTCGGGCCCTGGTCCGGGAGGATACCACATGCCGCGGAGCGACTAAGCCCGTGAGCAACAGCTACTGAGCCTGCGCGTCCGGAGCCCGTTCTCCTCAACGAGAGAGGCCGTGATAGTGAAAGGCCCGCGCACCGTGATGAAGAGTGGCCCCCGCTCGCCGCAACTGGAAAAAGCCCTCGTGCAGCAACGAAGACTCAACACAGCCAAAAATAAATAAATAAATTTTAAAATGGTTTGTTTAACGCCCTCTGGGATTATTTTTGGCACGGCCAGAATCACAACATTTTCTTTATGTGTGTATGTGCAATTTTTTTCTACACACGTTGTTTTACATTTACACACATGATATTGAAATTGTAAAAGTCTCATAAGCTTTTTCTGTAGATATCAGTAACTTTCAGGGCCCAGAGCTTATGTCTCACCCAGGCTATCAAGTAATAGATGCCTCCCAGATTGAGAACTTTAGAAAGCTCCAACATTTTGGGGGAAATATTGCTACATAGAGCTGCTCTAAATATTTTCTATGAGATTGTGCACAGGAGGAGGCTGAAATTAAGGGAATCTATTCTGGAGCAAATATAATTTCTATAACATGCATTTTATTCTTACAGCTGCTAAGGAAGAAGTTCAAAACTGTTTAGGAGGGAAGAAAGCTTGTCCCACTCTCCTGGTCCATTACCAGAACTTGTGAGATCCTCTTTTACAACCACACTGAGTATCCAAGGTTTTCAAGCAAATCTTGCATTCCCAAAAGGTCAACCTCAGAACCATATCAATTAGAAAGATAGTCAAATTATTTGTTGCAAATGATGAGGGCCAGGCATGTCCGGCCTTCATTCTCCATCACTGGATATATCTGCAATTAACAGACACAAAATGAGTTGCTCCAACCTCCTAATTTTGTCTCCAGAGTCCATACAAAACAGGCCCTTACAATTAAACAGTGGATGGCCGGAGAGCTTGGGAATGGAAATGTAGTCTCTTGAGGAAAGAGACAATACCTGAAATTGAAAATATATACTAGGTCTGAGTATACACTCTAGGAACTTGGCTTTGGTTGGGTGGTGGATAGGAGTTCAGAATGTGATGGAAGAGACAGGAAATCAAATGTAAGAAACAGTTAAGTAGATAACATGATTAAATAACATCCTGTGCCTTTGGTCTGATCTTAGGACGTTTGTAACAAGAACTAAAACTAAGTAAGTCCCAGTATCTTGTTTAAATGGAAGATCTTCCGAAGCATATCACCTGATCTGCTTTTGTTGTCTTCAGTGTATGGAAAGGATCAGGACAAAGTTTTAACTTCCCGGGCTGGGAAACCTGTGTTTCCTGAGGAGCTAAAAGAGAAAAAATAGCTCATTAAACAGTAGCATGCACTGCCATGAAGTCATGCAGATCTTTTGACTGGGCTTTCATTCTCCAGAAATGCTTACTGCCAGCCCACCACAAAGTTTAATATAATAAGAAAATCATTTCATATTTAAAAAGACTAAAACACAAATCTTGAATTCTTTTGCTTTCTGCTTTCTGCTTTTAACTGAACCCACCATAAATTTCTGTTTTTGTTAGTAGTCAAAACTTTGATTGCTTTCTCAGACCCAACACACTAGACTCACATAAGCATGATATCTAAGATTGGGAAGGAAGCCTAATGTTCATCTTGCCTAATAAGGTCATTGTTCAGATATTTTAACTCTGCTGACTATATGCCTACTTTATTATTACCACTCTCTGAAATAACTCCACTAACTGTGTACTTACAACATTGTAAGGCATTCTTGAACAGTTCTGAGAATCATAAAGTGTGAACTTTCTAAGCACCGGTATATATTTTCCTCATTGGGAACATACAGAAAAAACATCTAATTCCTCTTCCTGTAAGCCCATGAATTCTCCCATGACTTCAATATATCTTTCCCTATGTTTCTACTATTTTATGTAAATGCCCCATATAAATAATTATTTTTATCTTAATTGTGTTTACTGTACTATAAGCATAATTAAGACAGGGAAGATGTCTTTAATCTTTGTATTCCCAGTATCTAGAATGATACCTGGCACAGATTAAAAGTTTATGACTGCTTGTTAATGAATAGTTATCTCCTCATACTTGAAAATAGCTACCAAGTATCCCCTGGTTCACATTTTCCCTTAGGTAACAAACCTTCTATTCCTTCTAATATTTTTGCATAAGAATATCATTGATGGAGATCAAGATGGCAGAGAAGTAGGAGGATGTGGATGGAGCTCACCTCTCCCCACAAATACATCAAGAATACATCTACAAATGGAAAAATTCTCACAGAACACTGGCTGAACACTAGCAGAGGACCTCAGGCACCTAAAAGAACAAGAAAGATCCCCGCATAACTGGGTCAGATGAAGGAAAGGAGAAGGGAAAAAGAAGAGGAGAGGAAGCAGAATGGGAATGGCATGCCTGGGTTGGGGAGCTGAAGGAGAGGAGAGGTTCCTGCATCCAGGGAATCACCCTCACCTGTGGGAAGATCAGCTGGGACAAAAGGGGAGCTTCTGAGGCTGTCAGAAGAGAGTGCCGCAACTGGTCTGTGGCAGGCAGGACAGAGTGAGACCTACACAGACAGTCTGTGCCACAGGCCTGCATGCCCCAGCCTGAGATGTGTGTCCACTTGTGTGCACAGGGCCTGGGTGTTGGAACATGGTGTTTGGAGGGCAAACTCAGGGAAAGGACTGTTGTTGGCTGCAAGGAGACAGCTTGAGGGGACAGGAGTGAGGAAATCCACAACCAGGAATTCTTGTGGAGGAAACCTGGACTGCTGTAGAAGCAAAGTGCCAAGGCTAAGTGACAAGGGGTGGAGATGCCATTGCAGCCTTTCTCCCCATATGTTATCTGCAGCCTCCCCAGGCCAGCTCCCTCATGCTTAGGACCACTGGCTTACTGCATGCCCATCCCCACCAGGGCTCTTGTGACCCTGGCCTCAGTGCTGCATCCAAGCTCCCTCCCCACCAGGGCAGACTCGTGTGCTCCAGAGAAGACTCAGGAGCAGACCTCTGTGGGTGGCCCACATGCAGTGGTGGGACTGAAACCACAGCTGAGCCACAGGGAACATGCAACTAAGGAGGAAAAACTCAAATCTCCCCTCACAGCTGTGTGATGATTCAACTGACACCCCCGTGACCAGCCTTGTAATCTCAGTACCTACAAAATGTCTGAATGGGCAACATGTGCTCCCACAGCCAAGACAGACCTAGCTTTAGCATCTGTAGACTTTGTGGGAACATATACATAAGGTTTGGGCCAGGCTGATTCAGAGCTGCCCCCATAGCACCCACAGTAGGTCCAGATCCATGACTACTTGCAATCCTGGGACCTGAATTCAGTGGATCTATGCTGGAGGTCTGGTGAAAAAACATCTGAGAGATACCAGGGCCAGTGGCTGGCATCCCCACAGTTAAGGTGGAGCTGAAAGCAGTGCCAACAACAGTGTAATCTGAGAGCTCTCACAATGGGTGAAAAGTGACACAGCAGAGTACACCCATAGGTGAACAGCTCCAGAGGAGGAATACTCAGTGGTCTCCTTCCCAGTAGGAGTACTGCAATCCTGCCTACCTCAAACTACAAATCAGAAGCACAGCTAAGAAACAGATGTGGGGACCTCTCTTCCAACAACTAGGGAGAAGACCCCACCTCTGGCAAGGAAGTAGCAACCACAGGTCAAAGGGGAGGCCCTGCTCAATTTCCAGTGCAGGCTCTGGACACTACAACATCAGTCACACCTCCTATAAAGAGAATAACAGCCATCATACAGTGAGGAAGGAGGTGGCAGACATCTATATTAAAAACAACCCTTGCACCAAAAAATATTAAACCCATGCAGGCTACACATAGAGGTTCCACATAAAATAGCCCTCCAATAGAGACTGAGGGTCTTGCATTGGGTGGAAGAAGCCCCAGAGCATTTTAGTCTTGAAAGCCAGCAGGCGTGAGTGCAAGAGCTCCACAGCACTGGGGGGAAAAAGAGACTCCACTCTTGGTGGGACATAGTACAAAGCAGTACCTCCATAGGAACCCAGGTTACAACTACCTAGGGGTCTTAAAGGGTCTCCTGAGAAGGCAGATGTTAACTATCACTCACTGTGAGGGCAAGGAAACTGGTAGCAGAAACCCCAGGGAATATTGAATGGAGTGAGATCTCCCAGACATCCACATTTCAGCAGCAAAACTTGGCCCCATCCAACAAACTTTAGGCCCCAGAGCTGGAAAGTCTTATGCCAAACAACAACCAAGGTAGGAAAATAGCCCCACCCATCAGAAGACATGCTGCCTAAAGTTGTACTGAGCTCACAACTACCTCAAAACACACCTCTAGACATGGTGCTGCCCATCAGAGGGACAAGACACAGGTCCATCTGTGAGATGGTAGGCACCAGCCCCTTCCACAAGGAGACCTACACAAGCCCCTGGACCAACCTCACACACTAGGGAGCAGACCCCAGAAACAAGAGGAACTAGATCCTTCAGCCTGTGGAAAGGAGACTGTAAACACAGAAAGTTACACAAAATGAGATGACAGAGAAGTATGTCCCAGATAAAGAAACAAGATAAAACCCCACAAGAACAACTAAATGAAGAGAAGATAGGCAATCTACCTGAAAAATAATTCAGAGTAATGATAGTAAAGATGATATAAAATCTCAGAAAAAGAGTTGAGGCATGGATTGAGAAGATACATGAAATATTTAACAAGGAACTAGTAGATTTAAAAAAGAGAGATGAACAATACAATACATGAAATGAAAAATACACTAGATGGAATAAAGAGCAGAATAACTTAGGTAGAAGAATGAATAAATGAGCTGGAAGACAGAATTGTGGAAATCACTGCCAAGAACAGAATAAAGAAAACAGAATGAAAAGAAATGAGGACAGTCTCGGAGACCTCTGGGACAATATTAAATGCACCAACATTTGCATTATAGGGGTCTCAAAGGAGAAGAAAAAGAGAAAGGGCCTGAGAAAGTATTTGAAGAGATTGTAGAAAAAACTTCCCTAACATGAGAAAGGAAGCACTCACTGAAGTCCAGGAAGTGCAGAGAATCCCATACAGGATAAACCCAAGGAGGAACACAGCAAGACACATATTAATCAAACTGATAAAAATTAAAGACAAACAAAAAATATTAAAAGCAACAAGGGAAAAGCAACAAATAATATACAAGGGAATCCCCATAAGGTTATCAGCTGATTTTTCAGCAGAAACTCTGCAGGCCAGAAAGGAGTGGCATGATATATTTCATGCAATGAAAGGGAAAAACCTACAACCAAGAATATTCTAAGCAGTAGGTCTCTCATTCAGATTCGTTGGAGAAATCAAAAGCTTTACAGACAAGCAAAAGCTAAACGAATCCAGCACTATGAAGCAAGCTTTACAACAAATGCTAAAGGAACTTCTATAGGCAAGAAAGAGACCAGCAACTTAAAACAATCTTGTACATATATAGAGTACTAAATCAAAACCTCAAGGGAACAACAAACCCCAAAACTACAATAGATATACACATAAAAAAGAAAAATCAACACAAACACAACCCTAAAGATGGTCATCAAATCACAAAAGAAGAGAACATGAGAGGAAGGGAAAAAAAAAATCTACAAACCCAAAACAATTAAGAAAATGGCAATAGGAACATACATATCAATAATTACCTTAAATGTAAATGGATTAAATGTTCCATCTGAAAGATATAGATGGCTGAATGAATATAAAAACAAGACCCATATATATATATATATATACACTGTCTACAAGAGACCCCACTTCACACCTAGGGACACATACAGATTGAAAGTGAGGGTATGGAAAAAGGCATTCCACACAAATGGAAATAAAAAGAAAGTTGGGGTAGCAATATGTATATCAGATAGAATAGACTTTAAAATAGACTCTTACAAAAGACAAAGAGGACACTACATAATGATCAAGGGATCAATCTATGAAGAAATTATAACAATTGTAAATGTATATGCACCCAACAGAGGATCACCTCAGTATGTAAGGTAAATGCTAACAGCCATGAAAGGGGAAAATGACAGTAATACAATAATAGTGGGTGACTTTAATACCCCAATTACACCAAAGGACAGATCTTCCAGACAGAAAACTAGTAAGGAAACACAGACTTAAATGACACATTAGGCCAGATAAACTTAACTGATATCTATAGGTAATTCCATCTGAAAACAACAGAATACACTTTTGTCTCAAGTGCACATGAAACATTCTCCACAATAGATCACATGCTGGGACACAAATCAAGCCTCAGTAAATTTAAGAAAATTGAAATCATATAAAGCATCTTTTCCAAACACAACAGAGATCAATTACATGAAAAAAACTGTAAAAAACCCAAACACATGGAGCCTAAACAGTATGTTACTAAACAACCAATGAATCACTGAAGAAATCAAAGAGGAAATTTAAAAAATACCTAGAGACAAATGACAACAACAACAAAAAATGATGATCCAAAACCTATTGGACACAGAAAAGCAGTTCTAAGAGGGAAAATTATAGCAATGCAATCTTACCTGTGGAAACAAGAAAAATCGTAACAACTTAACCATACACCAAAAGCAACAAGAGAAAGAAGAACAAACAAAACCTAAAGGTAGTAGGAAATAAATCATAAATATCAGAGCAGAAATAAATAAATTAGAGATGAAGAAAACAGAAGCAAAGATCAATGAAACTAAAATCTGGTTCAATTTTTAACAGAATTGATAGACTTTTAGCCTGATCATCAAGAAAAAAAATGGAGAGGACTCAAATCAATAAAAGTAGAAATGGAAAAGGAGACATTACAATGGACACCAGAGAAATACAAAGGATCATATGAGACTACTAAAAGCAACCTTATACCAATAAATGGATAGCCTTGAAGAAATGGGCAAATTCTTAAAAAGATACAAGACTGAACCAGACTGAACCAGAAAAAATAGAAAATATGAACAGACCAATCACAAGGACTGAAATTGAAACTGTGATTAAAGAACTTCCAACAAACAAATGACCAGAACTAGATGGCTTCACAGGTGAATTGTATCAAATATTTAGAGAAGAATTAACACCTATCCTCTTTAAACTATTCAAAAAACAATCACAGAGGAAGGAACATTCCCAAGCTCATTCTCCAAGGCCACCATCATCATAATTCCAAAACCAGCCAAACATCACAAGAAAAGAAAATTATAGGTCAATATCATTCATGAACATAGATGCAAAAATCCCCAATGAAACACTAGCAAACTGAATCCAACAACACATTAAAAGAATCATACACCATGTTCAAGTGGGATTTATCTGAGGGATGCAAGGATTCTTCAACATATGTAAATCAATCAATGTGATACACCACATTAACAAAACGAAGAATAAAAATCATAAGATAATCTCAATAGATGCAGGAAAAGCTTTTGACAATATTCAACACCGATTTATGATTAAAACTCCCCAGAAAGTGGGCATAGAGGGAAACTACCTCAACATAATAAAGACCATATACCAGAAACCCACAACAAACATCATTCCCAATGGTGAAAAACCAAAAGAATTTCCTCTAAGATCAAGAACAAGACAAGGATGTCCACACTTGCCACTACTCTTCAACATATTTTTGGAAGTTCTAGCCACAGCAATCAGAAAAGAAAAAGGAATAAAAGGAATCCAAATTGGAAAAGAGGAAGTAAAACTGTCACTGTTTGCAAATGACATGATACTATACATAGAAAATCCTAAAGATGCTACCAGAAAACTACTAGAGCTTATCAATGAATTTGGTAAAGTTTCAGGATACAAACTTAATACACAGAAATCACTTGCATTCCTATACACTGACAACAAAAGATCAGAAAAGGAAATTAAGGAAACAATCCCATTTACCATCGAATCAAAAATAATAAAATACCTAAGAATAAACATACCTAAGGAAGCAAGAGAACTGCACTCAGAAAACTATAAGATACTGATGAAACAAATCAAAGATGACACAAACAGATGGAGAGATATACCATGTTCTTGGATTGGAAGAATCACTATTGTGAAAATGACTGTACTATCCAAAGTAATCCACAGATTCAATGGAATCTCTATCAAACTACCAATAGCATTTTTCACAGAATTAGAACAAAAAATTTTACAGTTGGTAGGGAAACATGAAAGATCCCAAAGAGCCAAGGCAATCTTGAGAAAAAAAAAAAAAAAAAAAAAAAAAAAAAAAAAAAAAAAAAAAGCAGGAGGAATCAGGCGCCTGACTTCAGATAATACTACAAAGCTACAGTCAACAAAACAGTATGTTACTGGCACAAAAACAGAAATATAGATCAATGGAGGAGTATAGAAAGTCCAGAGATAAACCCAGGCACCTATGGTCACCTAATCTATGACAAAGGAGGCAAGAATATACAATAGAGAAAAGACAGTCTCTTCAATAAGTGGTGCTGGGAAAACTGGACAGCTATATGTAAAAGAAAGAAATTAGAACATTTTCTAACACCGTACACAAAAATACACTCGAAATGGATTAAAGACCTAAATGTAACACCAGACACCATAGAACTCTTAGAGGAAAACTTAGGCAGAAGAATTTCTGACATAAATTGCAGCAAGATGTTTTTTGATCCACCTCCTAGAGTAATGAAAATAAAAACAAAAATAAACAAATTAGATCTAATAAAATTTAAAATATTTTGCATAGCAAAGGAAACCATCAACAGAAGGAAAAGAACACCCACAGAATGGGAGAAAATATTTGCAAATGAAGCAACTGACAAGGGATTATCTCCAAAATATACAAACAGATCATGCAGCTCAATATCAAAAAAGAAAAAAACACAATAAAAAAATGGGCAGAAGATCTAAATAGACATTTCTCCAAAGAAGACATACAGATGGCCAAAAGACACATTAAAAGATGTGTTAGATGTCTCTAACTAATTATTAGAGAAATGCAAACCAAAACTATAATGAGGTATCACCTCACACCAGTTAGAATGGCCATCATTAAATAATCTACAAACAATAAATAGTGGAGAGATTGTGGAGAAAAAGGAACCCTCCTACACTCTTGGCAGGAATGTAAATTGGTACAGCCACTATGGAGAACAGTCTGGAGATTCCTTAAAAAATTAAAAAGAGAGTTACCATATGATCCAATAATCTCACTCCTGGGCATATATCTGGAGAAAACCATAACTGGAAAGGATACATGCACCCCAATGTTCATTGCTGCACTGTTTACAATAACCAGTACATGGAAGCAACCTAAATGTCCATGGATGGAGGAATGGATAAAGAAGATGTGGTACATATATATAATGGAATATTACTCACACATAAAAAAGAATGAATTAATGCCATTTTGAGCAACATGGATGGACCTAGAGATTGTTATACTGAGTTAAATAAGTCAGACAGAGAAAAACAAATATCATATGATATTGCTTATATGTGGAATCTAAAGAAATGGTACAAATGAACCTATTTACAAAGCAGAACTTGAGTCACAGATGTAGAAAACAAACTTATAGTTACCAGGGTAGAAAGGAGTGGGGAGTGATAAATTGAGTGATGGAGAGTGATAAATTGAGAGATGGGGAGTGATAAATTGAGAGTTTGGGATTGATATGTACACACTACTATATATAGACTAAATAATTAATAAGAACCTACTCTATAGCACAGGGAACTGTACTCAATAGTCTGTAATGAAAAAAAAAAAAAGGCAAAAAAACAAAACAAAACAAAACAAAATAGTCTGTAATGACTTGTATGGGAATAGAAACTAAAAAAGAGTGAGTATATGTGTATGTATAACTGACTCACTTTGTTAGTTTCTGACAGTAAAACTAACACAACTTTTAAAATCAACTATACTCCAATAAGAAAAGTAAGAATAAATAAATAAATATATATACATATATTATAGAACAATATTTTGGTTAATGGGGGAAGTGTGGGGGAGAGGGAGAGTTAAGGAGTTTGGGACTGACATGTACACACTGCTATATTTAAAATGGATAACCAACAAGGACCTACTGTATAGCACAGGGAACTCTGCTCAGTATTGGTTTTTTTGTTTTACGGTACGTGGGCCTCTCACTGTTGTGGCCTCTCCTGTTGCAGAGCACAAGCTCCGGATGCGCAGGCCCAGCAGCCATGGCCCATGGGCCTAGCTGCTCCACGGCATGTGGGATCTTCCAGGACCAGGGCACGAACCCATGTCCCCTGCATTGGCAGGCAGACTCTCAACCACTGTGCCACCAGAGAAGACCTGCTTAGTATTATTTAACAACGTAAATAAGAAAATAATTTGAAAAAGAATAGTTATATATTTTAAAATAAATAAATAACATTATTGCATCAAAAAAAAAAAGGAACAATTTCATCCTTTTAATCAACAAATTCATCAAATTACGTGTATCTCTACCCACCTTCTGTTCTTTCCCTCCTACGAAAAAGAAAGATGTTCTTCCTCTGATCTAAGCATGATACCACTCCTTATGAGTCCCTTTCCCTCTCACACAGAAGAACTTTACTCAAGCATTTATTCAGGCTTATCTTCTATAGCATCAATTTCTACCTCTCTCCCTTCTATGCTATCCCCGTTGGCATATTAGAATCTTAATTTATTTTTAAAAACACATTTCCTTGACTCTGTTTCCCCTCCATCTATTGTCCCATTTCTCTGCTCCACTTCTCAGCACAGTCATTAAAGGCATTGTCTATTTTCACTATTTTCATGTTTTGAACTCTGATTTTTTTTTTCTTGTATGCATAAAATGGCTATTATCCTCACAACTTAAGCAAAATACCTTTTACCAAGGTTACCACTGACTATTTGTTGTTTTCTTAGCATTTAGCATGGTTGAACACATCTTTTTTGAAAAATGTTCTCTAAGCTTCTGTGATCCTGCATTTTCCAGCTACTCTTTCTAAATCTGTCCGTGTTCATTGCTAACTTTTCCTCTTCTGCCAAACTTCCAAAAGTTGGATTATTCTATATTAGAGTCTCTGTTATTCTCTATCAACATCTCTCCCTAGATGGCCTCTTCTAGGTGGTACCAACATCTCTCTGTGAATTCCTCAATTGTACATCACCTGTTTATTCAACATTTTCTCTTGGATGTAATGTGTTTTAAACTAAACTTACAAAGAAGGACTTCTGATACTGTCTTCTTCTACAAATAGGTTTCTCCCGTTTTCTCTAAACCACAAGTTTTCTCTCTCTCAGGAATTGACATATTTCACCCAGTTGCTGAGCACAAAACTTAGAATCATTTTTTTTCTATTTTTTTGTTGTTGGGGTGTAGTTGCTTTACAATGTTGTGTTGGTTTCTGCTGTACAGTGAAGTGAATCAGCTATATACATACATATATCCCCTCTTTTTGGATTTCCTTCCCATTTAGGTCACCACAGAGCACTGAGTAGAGTTCCCTATGCTATACAGCAGGTTTTCATTAGTTATCTATTTTATACATATTAGTATAAAATACATACAGGTTAGTGTATAAATGTCAATCCCAATTTCCCAATTCATCCCACCTCCCTCTTTCCACTTCGGTGTCCATACATTTTTTCTCTACATCTGTGTCTCTATTTCTGCTTTGCAAACAGATTCATCTGTACCATTTTTCTAGATTCCACATATATGTGTTAATATACCATATTTGCTTTTCTCTTTCTGACTTACTTCACTCTGTATGACAGCCTCTAGGTCTATTCATGTCTCTACAAATTCTTCATCTCTTTCATTAGCCCATATCCAATCAATCTGCAGTTTCTGTTGACTCTATCTCCAACGTAGATCCCAAATATAACCACTTGTTATCATCTGTATTACTGCAACTCCAGCCTAAAAGCTATTGTCTCTTAACTGAAACACTTAAATAGCTTACAAGTAGATTTTCTATTTTATGTTTATCACTCCTCTACTCAAAAACTTCCAAAGGCTTTGTATTGCAAATAAAATCCAAATTGTTTTGCATTCTCTCAGAGACCCCACATGCTATGGCCATCCCAGTCTGTCTGACAGCTCCTGCACCCATATCCCCCTCTTTTCCTACTCCCCACCAGATCAGTCTTCTCTATCTCCCTTTTACATGACAAGACCATTCCTGACTCACAGCCCTTGTTCTTGTTTCCTCTTTCCATGGAATGTTTTTGCCTTAAAGTTTGGCACAATTCCCTCCCTATTGTTCAGGTATATACTGAAATATAATCTCAAAAGAGTTCTCATAACTGTTCACCCTGACTCATGTGTACCCCTCCCCTCAACAACAATATCGCTTTCTATGGTTTAATCCTCTTTCTTATGTACATCCCCTTAAATTATGCTGTTTATTTTTTGAGAGTTTACTATATATCTGCCCTCACTACACTGTATGAAAGCAGTAACTTTACCTTGCTCACTGCTATAAACACAGTAATTAAAATAGCATACTGTAGATTTTCAATTAGTATATGAATATATAATGTATGAATGGATATAACAAGGAATAAAGATGACAGTTTTTATTCATTTTGTAAGTTTTTCTGTAACTTTTTAAAATATAGTACTCAGAAGACAATACTATCATTACCCTTTTTCTGGATGCTATGGTTCTTTAATGTGGCCCAATAATTCAACAAATTCTTTGGTGACCACATAGTATGTGTGGCCCATGCTGTTTTTTTAAATGTGTTTTTCTTAATCACATCCTTATTCTGTTTTGTGCAGTTGGTAGTTGCCTATATCTTTGATGTTTTATGATTCCTTTCAAAGATGTTATCAACTCCATTTAAAAATGTGAGTCTTAGAAATGTTGGTTATACCAGCAAATATGGTTAATCAGTGACCGTGATGGGCTCAGCATTACAGTTTTCTTGGGTTTTACTTCAGTTCTCTTTCCACTACACCATAAGGAGTTTCTTTATCTGTCTTTGCTCTAATAATGCCATTATGTGCCCATGATATTATCTATCATAGTTAGAACAGATACCTGGGACAATCTAGCATTCTTCTCAGTTTCATAATCTTCATTTTCAACTTCTACATTCTTAGGAGAATTGAATAACAGGGGTGTAAATTCTAACCTTACTTTTAAGGAACTTTGTTAGGTGCAGAGGAGAGAAATAAGACAGATTTTCTGAGCCTCAGTTCAGTGGTCTTTCCACTATAATGTAGGGACATTCTACAGCTGCCTTACCCCAAGTAATGAATGAGGGTTCCCATGAGCCACTGGGTTTGGGGGCAGTTACCTGTTGGAGGGAGAGCCAATGCCTGGGCTGATTCAACTTTTTCCTCATCTCTACTTTTTTCACTTTCATTTTCAGATTCTGAGGTGGAATGAAAAAAAAAAATTATGGATCAATGTTCTATTCTGAAGTTTATTTCCAAAGATGAAAACTGACTGAGAACATAGAATTTCTAGGTTTTGAAGGAAATACCTTCTAACAGCACTAGAGGTCTAAGAGTTTTCACTTGGGATGTGAGATTTGGAGGCAGTTACCTGTCAAAGAAGATGACTCAGTGCTCTTAGATTCATCATTTTCAGTTTCCGGATGAGATACTGAAATAATATTAAAATAAAATTTGTTAACAGAATTAAGTTTATAGAACCTATACACTTTAAACTTTTTCCCTTGCACTGACTAGGAAATGACTATGCTCAGCATGGGACTGACTACTCTGTGAAGCATGGAGATTTTCCCCATTCTCTAATCTCCAGGTTTGTTTTAGAAAACTGTAGCTTTGTGCCAAGTGAGAGAGGAGGCAGATTTTCTCTGAAACAAAGAAGAGCTCATTATCTTCCTCTTCTGTAATTCAAGGAATGTTCAAATTCATTAATCAAGGTTTTCTGAAATTGCATTTTTCATTATGAGGAAGAAAAATACATTGTTGTACAAAAGTTAGTCTTTCAACAATAACAAAATAGTCCCAGAGGGTGTTCCAAGAATTGGGGATATACTCATGTATAATTTTACTCTGAACTAGGGGTCAGCAAACTATGGCCCAATGTCCAAGTTCAGCCTGAAACATGTTTTTGTAAATAAAGTTTTATTAGAACACATCCATACTTATTTTGTACTTACTTTATTTCACTGATTCTATACTACAACAGCAGACTTGAGTAATTATTACAGAAACCATATGGTCCAAAAAGCTTGAAATATTTACTCTCTGGCTCATCAAAGAAAAAGTGTGCCAACACATTCTCTAGAGAGAAGGACACATCTATGTTCCTCAAACTTTCAATTTCCCTATGTCTTCCTTTAACAAGGAGAAATACAGTTTCTCAGAGGTTTGTTCCTTGGGTAATCCTCAGCTAAGAAGAAGATTGCTGCCAGCCGCGGCGGGTCCTCAAAGTGCAGCAAAAATCAATGAGAGGGGGTAGGGAAAGGAAAGCACCAAGGTATGGGATCAGAAGGGCACAAACAACTGATGGTTGCAAGGCAAATTTAATAGCAAAGCATAGCCATATATATACCCCTAACGCAGGGACTTTGCATAGTCATTGTGAAGCAGGGACTTTGCATAGACATTGTAAAGCAGGGACTTTGTATAGACATTGTAAAGCAGGGACTTTGCATAGACATTTTGAAGCAGGGACTTTGCATAGACATTTTTCTATAGAACTGGGCTTCTGTCTCGGCTAGTCGCCATCATATCTGCATCAGCGGGTTTATTGCTTGTTCCACAAAGGCACAGACTTCCCCTCCAGGGTTGCTTTTCCTAGCTGTAGGGAACAACCAGGGACTCCCAGTAACTGAGCAGGTCTCTGGAGCGATCTGGCCAAAGGCCATCTCCTTTTTTACATTCATACCATAAAGTCCAGGATGCATACCAAGGAGAGTACAATCGAGCCCTGAGGCTTATGAGGGTCTTAATGGCGCATTCCTCAGAGAGCAATGCGCGCCACAGTCATGCTGGCCTCTGCAGCCGCAGGCACGCCCCACATCTGTACCCCTCCCTCCCCCCGGCCTGAGTGAACCAGAGCCCCCAAATCAGCTGCTCCTTTAACACTGTCCTGTCTGAGCAAAAAGCAGATGCCCTCAGGTGACCTACGCTCAGAGGTGGGGCCAAGTCCAAAGCTGAACCTCAGGTACTGTGCAAACAAAGAGGAGAGGGGGAGGTCTCTCCCAGCAGCCTCAGAAGCAGCAGATTAAATCTCCACAATCAACTTGAAGGACCCTACATCTGTAGAATACCTGAATAGACAGCGAATCATCCCAAGTTGAGGAGGTGGATTTGAGGAGGAAGTTATATTATTAATTTCCCCTTTTTCTTTTTGTGAGTGTATATGTGTGTGTTACTTTGTGAGCTTTTGACTGTACAGCATTGCTTTCACAATTTCTCCTAGGGGTCTGACTGTCTGAGTTTTTTTTTTTTTTTTTTCTTTTTTTACTTTTTAAAATTTTGCTTCTTAATAATTATTTTCTATTTTAATAACTTTATTTTATCCTTCTTTATTTTATCTTTCTTTCTTTCATTCCTTCTTTCTTCCTTTCTATCTTCCTTCCTTTCTTCCTCCCACCTTCCTTCCTACCTTCCTTTCTTCCTTCTTTCCTTCCTTTCTACCTTCCTTCCTTCTTTCCTTTCTACATTTCTTCCTTTCTTCCTTCCTTCTTTCCTTCCTTCCTTCCTTTCTATTTTTTCTCCCTTTTATTCTGAGTCTTGTGGACTAAAGGCTTTTGGTGCTCCAGCCAGCCCTCAGGGCTGTGTCTCTGAGGTGGGAGAACCAACTTCAGGGCATTGGTCCACGAGAGACCTCCCAGCTCCACATAATATAAAACCGTGAAAATCTCCCAGAGATCTCCATCTTAACACCAAGAAAGACCTTCACACAACTACCAGCAAGCTACAGTGTTGGACACCTTATGCCCAACAAGCAAGACAGGACTACAGGCCCATCCATTAGTAGAGAGGCTGACTAAAATCATAATAAGGCTACAGACACCCCAAAACACACCACCAGACGTGGACCTACCCACCAGAAAGAAAAGATCCAGCCTCATCCACCAGAACACAGGCACTAGTTCCCTCCACCAGGAAACCTACAAAAACCACTGAACCTACCTTAGCCACTGGAGACAGACACCAAAAACAACATGAACAACAAATCTGCAGCTTGCAAAAAGGAGAACCCAAACACAGTAAGATAAGCAAAATGAAAAGACAGAAAAATGAAGGAACAAGGTAAAAACCCACAAGACCTAACAAATGAAGAGGAAATAGGCAGTCTACCTGAAAAAGAATTCAGAGTAATGATAGTAAAGATGATCCAAAGTCTTGGAAATAGAATAGACCAAATTCAAGAAACATTTAACAAGGACCTAGAAGAAATAAAGAGGAAGCAAGCAACACAATAAATGAAATTAAAAATACTGTAGACGGGATCAATAGAAGAATAACTGAGGCAGAAGAACGGATAAGTGACCTGGAAGATAAAATAGTGGAAATAACTACTGTAGAGCAGAATAAAGAGAAAAGAAAGAAAAGAACAGAGGACAGTCTCAGAGACCTCTGGGACAACACTAAATGCACCCACATTCGAATTATAGGGGTCTCAGAAGAAAAGAGAAAAAGAAAGGGACTGAGAAAACATTTGAAGAGATTATAGTTGAAAAACTCCTTAATATGGGAAAGGAAATAGTTAATCAAGTCCAGGAAGCAAAGAGAGTCACATACAGGATAAATCCAAGAAGAAACATGCTAATACACATATTAAACAAACTGTCAAAAATTAAATACAAAGAAAAGATAATAAAAGCAAGAAGGGAAAAACTACAAATAACACACAAGGGAAACCCAATAAGGTTAACATATAATATTTCAGCAGAAACTGCAAGCCGGAAGGGAGTGGTAGGACATATTTAAAGGATGAAAGGGAAAAACCTACAACCAAGGTTACTCTACAAAGCAAGGATCTCATTCAGATTTGATGGAGAAATTAAAACCTTTACAAAAAAGCAAAAGCTGAGAGAGTTCAGCACCACCAAACCAGCTCTACAACAAATGCTAAAGGAACTTCTTTAGGCAAGAAACACAAGAGAAGGAAAAGATGTACAAGAACAAACTCAAAACAATTAAGTAAATGGTAATAGGAACATACATATCAATAATTACCTGAAATGTAAATGGATTAAGTGCTCTCACCAAAAGACACAGACTGGCTGAATGGATACAAAAACAAGACCCATATATATGCTGTCTACAAGAGACCCACTTGAGACCTAGGGACACTTACAGACTGAAAGTGAGGGGATGGAAAAAGATACTCCATGCAAATGGAAATCAGAAGAAAGCTGGAGTAGCAATTCTCATATCAGACAAAATAGACTTTAAAATAAAAACTATTACAAGAGACAAAGAAGAACAGTACATAATGATCAAAGGATTGATCCATGAAGAAGATATAACAATTGTAAATATTTATGCCCCCAACATAGGAGCACCTCAATACATAAGGCAAATACTAACAGCCATAAAAGGGGAAATCAACAGTAACACAATCATAGTAGGGGACTTTAACACCCCACTTTCACCAATGGACAGATCCTCCAAAATGAAAATAAATAAGGAAACACAAGCTTTAAATGATACATTACACAAGATGGACTTAATTGTTATTTATAGGACATTGCATCCAAAAACAACAGAATACACATTTTTCTCAAATGCTCATGGAACATTCTCCAGGATAGATCATATCTTGAGTCACAAATCTAGCCTTGGTAAATTTAAGAAAATAGAAATCATATCAAGTGTCTTTTCCAACCACAATGCTATGAGAGTAGATATCAATTACAGGAAAAGACCAGTAAAAAATACAAACACACAGAGGCTAAACAATACACTACTTAATAATGAAGTGATCACTGAGGAAATCAAAGAGGAAATCAAAAATTACCTAGAAAAAAATGACAATAGAGACACGATGACAAAAAATGTATGGGATGCAACAAAAGCAGTTCTAAGAGGGAAGTTTATAGAGATACAATCCTACCTTAAGAAACAAACAGGAAACATCTCGAATAAACAACCTAAACTTGCACCTAAAGCAATTAGAGAAAGAAGAAGAACAACAACAACAACAAAATTTAGCAGAAGGAAAGAAATCATAAAGATCAGATCAGAAATAAATGAAAAAGAAATGAAGGAAACAATAGCAAAGATCAATCAAACTAAAAGCTGATTCTTTGAGAAGATAAACAAAATTGATAAACCATTAGCCAGACTCATCAAGAAAAAAAGGGAAAAGACTCAAATCAATAGAATTAGCAGTGAAAAAGGGGAAGTAACAACAGGCACTGCAGAAATACAAAAGATTATTAGAGATTACTGCAAGCATCTGTATGCCAATAAAATGGACAACCTAGAAGAAATGGACAAATTCTTAGAAATGCACAAGCTGCCGAGACTGAACCAGGAAGAAATAGAAAATATGAACAGACCAATCACAAGCACTGAAATTGAAACTGTGATTAAAAATCTTCCAACAAACAAAAGCCCAGGAACAGATGAGTTCACAGGTGAATTCTATCAACCATTTAGAGAAGAGCTAACACCTATCCTTCTCAAACTCTTCCAAAAGATAGCAGAGATAGGAACACTTCCAAATTCATTCTATGATTCCAGCATACCCCTGACACCAAAACAAGACAAAGACGTCAAAAAGAAAGAAAAATAAAGGCGAATATCACTGATGAACATAGATGCAAAAATCTTCAACAAAATACTAGCAAACAGAATCCAACAGCGTGATTACATGGGATTTATTCCAGGAATGCAAGGATTCTTCAATATACACAAATCAATCAACGTGATACACCATATCAACAAACTGAAGGAGAAAAACCATATGATCATCTCAATAGAGGCAGAGAAAGCTTTTGACAAAATTCAACACTCATTTATGATAAAAACCCTGCAGAAAGTAGGCATAGAGGGAACTTTCCTGAACATAATAAAGGCCATATATGACAAACCCACAGCTGACATCATCCTCAATGCTGAAAAACTGAAACCATTTCCACTAAGATCAGGAACAAGACAAGGTTGCCCACTCTCACCACTCTTATTCAACATAGTTTTGGAAGTTCTAGCCAAAGCAATCAGAGAAGAAAAAGAAATAAAAGGAATCCAAATAGGAAAAGAAGAAGTAAAGCTGTTACTGTTTGCAGATGACATGATACTGCACATAGAGAATCCTAAAGATGCTACTAGAAAACTACTACACCTAATCAATGAATTTGGTAAAGTAGAAGGATACAAAATAAATGCACAGAAATCTCTGGCATTCTTATACACTAATGATGAAAAATCTGAGAGTGAATTTAAGAAAACACTCCCATTTACTATTGCAACAAAAAGAATAAAATATCTTGGTATAAACCTACATAAGGAGACAAAAGACCTGTATGCAGAAAATTATAAAACTCTATTGAAAGAAATTAAAGATGATACAAATGGAGAGATATACCATGTTCTTGGATCGGAAGAATTAGCATTGTGAAAATAACTCTACTACCCAAAGCAATCTACAGATTCAATGCAATCCCTATCAAACTACCACTGGCATTTTTTACAGAACTAGAACAAAACAATTCACAATTTGTATGGAAACACAGAAGACCCCGAATAGCCAAAGCAATCTTGAGAGTGAAAAATGGAGGAACCAGGCTCCCTGACTTCAGACTATAGTACAAAGCTACTGTAGTCACGGCAGTATGGTACTGGCACAAAAACAGAAATATAGATTAATTAAACAGGATAGAAAGCCCAGAGATAATCCCACACACATATGGTCATCTTATCTTTGATAAAGATGGCAAAAATATACAAGAAAAGACACCCTCTTCAATAAGTGGTGCTGGGAAAACTGGACAGGTACATGTAAAAGTATGAAATTAGAATACTCCCTAACACCATACACAAAAATAAATTGAAAATGGGTTAAAGACCCAAATGTAAAGTCAGACACTATCAAACTCTTAGATGAAAACATAGGCAGAACACTCTATGACATAAATCACAGCAAGATCCTCTTTGACCCACCTCCTAGAGAAATGGAAATAAAAACAAAAATTTACAAATGGGACCTAATGAAACTTAAAAGCTTTTGGACAGCAAAGGATACCATAAACAATACCAAAAGACAACCCTCAGAATGGGAGAAAATATTTGCAAATGAAGCAACTGACAAAGGATTAATCTCCAAAATTTATAAGCAGCTCATTTAGCTCAATATCATAAAAGGAAAAAACCCAATCCAAAAATGGGCAGAAGAACTAAATAGACATTTCTCCAAAGAAGATATACAGATTGCCAACAAACACATGAAAGAATGCTCAACATCATTAATCATTAGAGAAATGCAAATCAAAACTACAATGAGATATCATCTCACACCGGTCAGAATGGCCATTATCAAAAAGTCTAGATGTGGAGAAAAAGGAACACTCTTGCACTGCTGGTGGGAATGTAAATTGATACAGCCACTATGGAGAACAGTATGGAAGTTCCTTAAAAAACTACTAATATAACTACCATACGAACCAGCAATCCCACTACTGGGCATATACCCTGAGAAAACCATAATTCAAAGAGTCATGTACCAAAATGTTCATTGCAGCTCTATTTACAATAGCCAGGACATGGAAGCAACCTAAGTGTCCATCAACAGATGAATGGATAAAGAAGATGTGGCACATATATACAATGAAATATTACTCAGCCATAAAAGGAAATGAAAATGAGTTATTTGTAGTGAGGTGGATGGACATGGAGTCTGTCATACAAAGTGAAGTAAGTCAGAAGGAGAAAAACAAATACCATATGCTAGCACATATATATGGAATCTAAGAAAAAAATGTCATGAAGAGACTAGGGATAGTATGGGAATAAAACACAGACCTAATAAAGCATGGACTTGAGGATATGGGGAGGGGGAAGGGTAAGCTGTGACAAAGTGAGAGAGTGGCATGGACATATATACACTACCAAACATAGGGTGGATAGCTAGTGGGAAATAGCCGCATGGCACAGGGAGATCAGCTAGGTGGTTTGTGACCACCTAGAGGGGTGGGATAAGGAGGGTGCGAGGGAGGGAGACATGAGGGAAGAGATATGGGAACATATGTATATGTATAACTGATTCACTTTGTTGTAAAGCGGAAATTAACACATCATTGTAAAGAAATTATACTCCAAAAAAGATGTTAAAAAAATTCAAAGAAAAAAATATTAAATGTAACAAGGGAAAAACAAAAAATAACATGTAAAGGAATCCCATAAGGTTATCAGCTGATTTTTTAGCAGAAACTCTGCAGTACAGAAGGAAGTGGCAGGATATACTTAAAGTGATGAAAGAGAAAAACCTACAACCATGAATACTCTACCCAGCAAGACTGTCACTCAGATTTGACAGAGAAATCAAAAGCTTTAAAGACAACCAAAAGCTAAGAAAATTCAGCACCCCCAAACCAGCTTTAAAACAAATGCTAAAGAAACTTCTCCAGGGTGGAAACACATGAGAAGAAGAAAACCTACGAAAACAAAAACCCCAAATAAAAAAACAAATGGTAATAAGAACATACATATCCATAATTCCTGAAATGTAAATGGATTAATGCTCCAACCAAAAGACACAGAGTGGATGAATGGATACCAAAATAAGACCCATATACATGCTGTGTACAAGAATCCCACTTTGGACCCAGAGACACATACAGTCTGAAACTGAGGGGATGGAAAAAGATATTCCATGAATATCGAAATGAAAATAAACCTGGAGTAGCAATACTCATATCAGATAAACTAGACTTTAAAATAAAGACTGTTGTAAGAGACAAGGAAGGACACTACACAATGATCAAAGTATCAATCAAAGAAGAAGACATAACAATTAAAAATATTTATGCACCCAAAATAGGAGCACCTCAATACATAAGGCAAATGCTAAGAACCATAAAAGGAGATATCTACAGTAACACAATACTAGTGGGGGTCTCTAACACCTGACTTACACCAATGGATAGATCAGGCAGACAGAAAATAAATAAGGAAACAAAAACTTTAAATGATACAGTAGAGCAGATAGGCATAATTGATATTTATAAGACATTCCATCCAAAAACAACAGAATACACATTCTTCTGAAATGCACATGGAACATTCTCCAGGACTCATCACATGCTGGGCCGCAAAGTGAGCCTCAGTATATTTAAGAAAATTAAAAATGTAGCAAGCATATTTTATGACCAAAACACAAGGAACTTAGGACTCCAGTACAAGAAAAAAACTAAGAAACAAAATACAGGGAGGGTAAACAATATGCTATTAAGCAACCAAAGGATCACTGAAGAAATCAACGAGGAAATCAAATAAAAAAATACCTAGAGACAAATGAAAATGAAAGCACACCCACCCAAAACCTATTGGGTGTGGCAAAAGCATTTCTAACAGGGAAGTTTATAGCAATACAATCTTACCTCAGAGAACAAGAAAAATCACAAATAAACAACCTAACTTTACATCTGAAGCAACTAGAAGAAGAACAAATAAAACCCAAAGTTAGTAGAAGGAAAGAAATCATAAAGATCAGAGCAGAAATAAATAAGATAGAAATGAAGAACACAATAGAAAATATCAATGAAACTAAAAGCTCGTTCTTTGAAAAGAAAAAAAATTGATAAACCTTTAGCTAGACTCATCAAGAAAAAAAAAAGGATAGCGTTCAAATCAATAAAATTAGAAATGAAAGAGGAGAAATTACAACTGACACATCAGAAATACAATGGATCATAAGAGACCACTACAAGCAACCATAAGCCAATAAAATGGACAACCTGGAAGAAATGGACAAATTCTTAGAAAGGTACAACCTTTTGAGGCTAAACCAGGAAGAAACAGAAAATATAAAGAGACTGATTACAAGTAATGAAATTGAAACTGCAATTAAAAACCTTCCAAGAGGGCTTCCCTGGTGGCACAGTGGTTGAGAGTCCACCTACCGATGCAGGGGACACGGGTTCATGCCCCGGTCTGGGAAGATCCCACATGCCGCGGAGCAGCTAGGCCTGTGAGCCATGGCCGCTGAGCCTGTGCGTCCGGAGGCTGTGCACCAAAATGGGAGAGGCCACAACAGTGAGAGGACCGCATACTGAAAAAAAAAAAAAAAAAAAAAAAAAAAAAAAAAAAAAAAAACCTTCCAAGAAACAAAAGTCCAGGACCAGATGGATTCACAGGTGAATTCTATCAAACATTTGAAGAAGAGCTAACACCCATCCTTCTCAAACTCTTCCAAAAATTTGCAGAAGAAGGAATACTCCCAAACTCATTCTACAAGGCCACCATCACCCTGATACCAAAACCAGACAAAGATATCACACTAAAAAGAAAATTACAGGACAATATCACTGATGAACATAGATGCAAAAGTCCTTAACAAAATACTAGCAAACAGAATCTAACAACACATGAAAAGGATCATACACCATGATCAAGTGAGATTTATCCCAGGGATACAAGGATTCTTCAATATACATAGTAATTTGATTCAACTCTAGGTACATAGTAGTTTACAGTCTCATTGATGGGACAGTCAACAAACATAAAACAATCAGCAGACAGTACATGAAACCCTATGAATAAAAGCTAGGGTGACTTGTATGCAAAACAATGTCCCTGTGTGGTGCACAGATAATGAGTTTGGGGTGAAATTTTCACTTAGCAAGGTTAGACTTAGGAAGAACTGGAAAAAACTACTCTTTTACTTGTAAATATGAGGCTTTTCTAATCTTAACCATTAAAAGTGAAGGTGAATTTCCGTCCTTTTTTTTTATTTTTTTGGACTTGTCAAAAATACACCTATATATATATTTTTTTTAATTGGAGAATATATATATATATATATATATATATATATATATATATATATATATAGGACCATAGTTGATTTACGATGTTGTGTTAGTGTCAGGTGTACAGCAAAGTGAATCCGGTGTACATATACATATATCCACTCTTTTTTAGATTTATTTCCCATATAGGTTATTACAGAATATTGACTAGATTTCCTTGTGCTATACAGTAGGTCCTTATTAGTTATCTATTTTATATATAGTAGTGTGTATATGTTAATCTCAATCTCCTAATTTATCCCTCCCACCCCCCTTCACCTTTGGTAACCATAAGTTTGTTTACTACTTCTGTGACTCTTTCTGTTTTGTAAATAAGTTTATTTGTACCATTTTTTTCAATTTCACATATAAGTGATACCATATGATATTTCTTTCTTGTCTGACTTACTTCACTTAGTATGATTTGCAGCAACACGGATGGACCTAGAATTTCTGACCTTTTCAAACCTTCAAGTTGAGCATTTCATAGTCTTTTTTTTTTTTTTTCTTTCACTAACAGTTCTTCTGGATATATATCTTTTGTACTATCACACAATCATTCTACTACTGCCTGAGACTGCTTCTATGGTCAGTCTTTGTTCAGAATATAACAAAAAGGGAAGGTGAATAGTCACCCTCAGTAAAAATTAAATGTTAAGGGAAGCTTAGGCAGTTAAAGAAAATCATGAAAGGAATGGAGACAAGGGTTCAGAACTTATTTCCAATAAAAATGTAAGAAGATAGGGAGATGGAGAGGGGATAATACCGCCATGATCAGCACAGTTAAAACAGGAAAGTAAAGTAATTTGGGTAATCCTTACCTGGAAAGGAAAGGGAACCTGTTAGTTTTAACTTCTTCATGATATGCACTTGTAGCTGAGCAAAGGAGAAATACTGAGAGATCAGAAGCAGAAGAACAGAGAGAACGAGGTGTGGAACAATGAGGAAAGAAAAAGAAAAGGAGGGAAAAAACAGAGTTTCCAACATAGGTTGGAAAATATTTTGTCAATTCAATTTTTTTCTTCCAAAAGGAAGAAATAATTATTCCCAAAGGATTAGGAAATCCATTTGTTGACTACAGGGGACTTCCTGACAGTGAACGCAGAAGTTCTGAGCAGCAGTTTCCCAATTTATGATTAGGAGTCCCCGCCCCCTGAATGGAGGAAGTGTCCAGTAACTTTCATTTTCAAGCCTGTGCTCTTCTCAAGGCATCAGGAAGGGACTACGGTTGTTACATATGGCTGGTGAGTAAGGGTCCTTTCCTAGCTGAGGGTTAGGAACTTGGGTCTTAGAAAACACTTATTAATTGTTTTGTGACAGGAAGAAATATACAAAAGAGAAGTGAGCCATTCCTGTACAAGCTAAATTCTCCTTATTAGCTCTGTGTAACTTGAAATGGGGGACACTGCCTCAGAGACGCTGAAGGAGAGTATGGTGTCCAGATTTTCTCAGAACCAGGAAGAAGTTATTTCCTTTTTTGCAGCTCCTGGTAATCAAAGTAAAGGGTGGATAAAGACAGAATAAGCTATTTATGTGTGAGAAAACTCTGAAAATTCCTAAATGCACTCTGAAATCTTCTCAGCTTCCTCTTGATTCCATAAAATTATCCCCATAATCAGATAAGTGAGTCTTTGAATTCCCACCCCCACCTTACTATATCCTATATTGAATTATGCTCTTTGTCTTTATAAAGTAACTACATTTTCCCCCTTTCTAGCTGTGGTGCTAACTACACTAGCACAGTATTTCTTGGATTGCTATCACAGTTTTTAACTGGTTTCCGTCTCTCCAGGATTTAACCCTCCTATCCATACTGCATACTGCTTTCAGGTCACATATCTTACACACGGAAACTGGAAAGCATAAGAGCTGGAATCATTGGCTATTTATGCAGCTAGTATTCAGGTATATCATATCAATTCTTTTTGAATTTAGAATTTTATTTAATTTATTTTTTAATATAGTAGGTTCTTATTAATTATTCATTTTATACATATTAGTATATATATCACTTCTCTGGCTTCATTTTCCTCATTTGAAAAGGAAGAGGTTCAACTGGATCAGTGGTTTCTAAACCTTACAACAAATCTAAATAATCTGTAGACATTAACAAATTTAGATTACTTCCCCCTTCATAACCCCAAATTACTCAACCATGGATAGACCATAAGCATTTATAATCTTTTAAAGATCTACAAATGATTCTTATGTAGCTGGACTAGGTTTGTCTGCAGATTAGCATTGTTAGGAAAGATGATCAGATCCTTATCTTTCAGTTCCTACCTTCTAGGTATTTACAAATGCAATTTCTTACTCAGGAACATACATTGACTCTGTATTGCCTTTTAAAAAGTTTCTGAACTTGTCAGACAGGTTTTCCTACCTTTCAAAATATATTTATTCACTTTACCATTAATCTCTTTAAAGCATGATTTCAGCTTCATTAACAAACATTTACTTGTCTTCCCCCCACTCATACTTTCTTGCTATTGTATTTATTTCTTTCATTTTCCCTGTAGTGTAATTCTTTCCAGGGTTTCTGTCTTATCTCACACATTTAATTTAAGCTCCTAAAATGTAAGGACTGACTGTTTTCTTATCTTCTTCTTGATGCTCATACAGCATTTGACTGGGGAGTAGTAGTTGTTAAATTTACACTCATGGCTGACTCTTTATCTAGGCAGGATGACCTTACTTGTTATTGAATTGGAATCAGGACATCATTAGATAATAGATACGATAAACTGAAAAGCAGTAGACAAAACAAGTAAAGTGACTCAATAAACATAAACTAATGAGTTTGGTTGACATTGTTAACTAATTAACAACTATAAGGAAAAAAATGCTAGCTTAGTGAGAAACAGGTTTCTCTGGGAGCTTATTGCTCTGACAGTCTAGTCTTAAGCATCAGGAAGAATTTCCTAAAAAAAAATGACATGTCATCTGAGACCTGAAGATAAACAGGAAGAAGTTGAGAAATAGATAGGAATGTTGGTTGTGAGAAACTGTACACATAAGGATCCCTAAGTAAAGGCTTTGTAGAACCTGAAAGAAAGGCAAAGTGTTTAAAGTGTAACGAGCAAGATGGGTATAGTAGCAGAGGATGAGGCTGAATGAGACCTAGATTTTCAAAACACTGACCTTGCTTCATTGAGAAGAACAGATTAGAAGGGGACAAAAGTAGATTTTATCACTCTCAGAGGAATTAAACAAGTAAGGATGTTGGTCTGAACTAGAGTATCAAACAGTTAGAAAGGGAGAAGTAGTCAGATTCTGCAAATATTTAGCAGATAAAATCAATACAGTTTGAAGTGAGATGGAAAATAAGATATAAAGAAAGCAGAAGAGGTTCAGTATCACCAGCTTTTACTGATTTGGTGCACTTGACTGCAAGATATCATTAACTAGTACATATAGGGAATGAAGCAGGTGATGAAAAATGAGCAGTTCAGCTTTTAAAAGTTGAGTGTAATGAGTTAGTGGGATACAGAGAAGAGATGAATATATGAACCTCAATTTGGGGATCCACCTTTGGGCTGAATCTATAAATTCAGGGATAATTTATTTATTACTTAAAGCTAATAATTGAAGCCATGAGAATGTATAGATAATAAGAGGATGTAAAGTAAAAACTCTTTGGTTTTATTGTTACCATATTTCTCCCAGTACCACTAATTCAGTAAACACTCAACTTTGCTGAAGGCAGAAATAAATAAAATAGAAATCCAGAATTCAGCCAGAGTAAATATTTCTCAGATTAACCTGCATGTTGTTCATCATTCTTCAATCTCTCTGTTCTGACATGTGTATACTCTAGTGTAAGACCAGTGTTTCTGCCACTTTTTCTAAGAAGAAGCATTTTGTGACCTCATCTGCAGAAATTTACCCCGTCTTTTCTGAGTCCCTGAATCACTTTCTATTCTCTTAAGTAACTCTTTACCAAGTATCATGTAAAGTAGTTTGATGATTTGAGTGGGGACTCAATTCTGAGCCCCTGAGTCTGAATCCCTTCCTACCCTCTTACTAAACATGGTGTACTATTCACAAAACTTGGATCAAATATTTAACTAACTTCTCTGTGTCTGTTTCCTTTACTATATAATAGAAATATTAATATATATGTTACATGGAATTTTTATTAACTTTAACTTATAAGATTCATATGAAGCACTTGAGACCAATGAGACCTCAATAAATATCAACTATTATTACTGAAGCTGTGCTATATTTAACTTTATAGAATATGGTGTAAGAACAGAATTTGAATCCTAATTTGTGTGATCTGGGCATTTTATTGAAATGATCTGTAAAATAGGGAAAATATTAACCATCTCATTGGATTATTGTGAGGGTCCATCATATTAATATTTATAAAGTATGTAGTACAGAGACTTGTAAATAATAATAATATTGTATATTGCTTTAAATGTATTTTTTTTTAATCCTAAATGCACAATAGTTGTTAGCTGTTATTAAATGAACTGATATTGGGTAACTTTATTCATGCTTTGTAATGTCCTTGTTTCTTTCTCATAATATTTGCCCAGTAAACATTTATTGAAAGAATACTTCACGATAACATGAACAATGAGGTTGGTGCTTCTGGGGCAAAATTCTTGTTCAATGTCTTGGTGCATTTTTTTTAGAATATGTCATTTGGTGTCAAGACTATCTTTATATCTAGATGAACTTTATAACTGTCTTTGTAGATTTAATTAAGTATTGATGAGATACCCTGCCTTTCCATGCACTATCCATTCAAATAATACCTATGGTATTACAATAAAATACATATTAATTTGACTTCCTTAATCACCCACAAAAATTTTAATTATCCCAGACAGTAATATATTAACCTGGTGTCATTGATCTACCATATTGAAAGATGAGTCATCAGATTATTTTCAATTCTGAATTTTTTATTGAGACAAGATCAAGTCAAAGGAAGCTTTGTATTTCTGACAGAAGACACACGCAACAAAAAACCACTTAAGATTTTGGAATCTGTGGGCAAAGAACTCATTACTGGCATTTTGGATGACTTGGTGGGAAAAAATGTCCTGAAGTTGGAGGAAGAGGAGAAGAAAAAAATTTATGATGCCAAGCTTGAAGACAAGGCGTGGGTCTTGGTGGACTCTATGCGACAGAAACGCCATGAGGCAGGTCAAATCTTTGTTCAAACCTTCCTAAACATAGACAAAAATTCCACCAGTATAAAAGGTAAGACTGGAATTCTTTTCAAGGGATATCTTAAATTTTTCAGAACTACTTGGCTCCAAGGCTGCTCCACTGTCCTCTAAGTCCCCCATCCTCCTATTACTAAAGTATAATTTTCACTAAACCTATCATTGTCCTTTTAGAGGTCACCTTGTCATTTGTGGGAGGGCATCTAATTTCCAATTAGCTTAGAAGTTGAGTCCTTGTGTTTAGGTTGATCATAGAGATATCTAATTGCAGAGACTTTGTAGTAAGGGATACCTGGATCTGAACTCATGTTTCTGTCACTTTGGATACTATGTGACTTCATTCAAGTTTCTTAACCTCCCTAGGCATCAGTATGAGCATCTGTGAAATGGGGACAATTTCAATCACTTCATCACAGGCTAGGAACATAATGGCAGGCACAGACTGACAATTCCTAATATTTTAGCTCCCATCTGGAACTCTCCCCTGAACTCCAGATATATTTAGCTCTAGCTGCATATTCAACATTTCCACTTGAATGTTCCACTGGCTTCACAAAGCTTAGATATATAAAATGAAACACTTTATTCTCTGCATCAAATCTATTACACTTCTATCTCCTGTCTATCTCATTAGACAGGACTATAATCCACTGAGTTTCTTAATTCAGATCACAACTGTTTTCTTCACCAATGAATAATAGCTCTTAGCAGAGTGCCAGAGACATAGCAGGCATGTAATGAATATAGGATGAATGGGCAAATGAAGAACATGCATGTGATAAATATTAGTTATCAGAATTATTCTTTAGCTTATAATATTTAAATGTTTACTGTGCTTACTCATTTCTGTGAGTTACAAAATATGATCAGGAGAATACTTATTCAATATAAACTGTCCAATATATTAACATCTTTCAAAACTTCACTTTAATTGAATTATGAATATTACTAGAGTCTAAATATCCTCAGATCCAAGTTCACCAGTGATGGACTCAATTTGGTATAGAGTTTAACCTAAAATTCCTGCCTGAATACTAAAGTTTATTAATAATAATAAGCAATAATAAACAAAATGCAACATAACTGTAGAGAGCTCACTATAGCAAATAAGCTTTTTCAATAATCCCTTCTCTATGGAGAAGGGACACTTCCTCCAGCAGGAAGTACACATTAGTCTAATAGATGTACAAGATTGCAGCCTAGGCTATGTTATCATTAACATTTAAGTTGGTCCTTGTGCAGGTTTATTATTTTCTCTTAAACCTGGGATGGGATAAAAACAATTTGGATTTAAAAACAAAATCAGAGAACAAATTTGTGGTTGCCAAGGAGGAGGGGTGTGGGGGAGGGATAGTTTGGGAGTTTGGGGTTAGCAGATGCAAACTATTACATACATAATGGATACACAACAAAGTCCTATGGTATAGCACAGGGAACTATATTCAATATCCTAAAATAAGCCATAAAAGAATAGAATAGAATAGAATAGAATAGAATAGAATAGAATAGAATAGAATAGAATAGAATAGAATAGAACAGAATAAATTAAAACAAGATCAGAGATAATTCAACAAATGGGAATCAGAATTGAAATAAGGGGAACTTCAAAATGATTTTAGCAACCCCAGGAACCAGAATGAACCTTAAACAGAAATAACCTATCCCATCAGCAGAGTCTGTGGCAGGCAGGAGGCAGGTATAGACCATTTCATGAAGTATCCAGTAGCCCCCTGAGTTCTACTGTACATGGAACCTCCAGAGGAATCTCAGGACACCTAGAGTATACTGGCCCAGGAGACCAGGAAGCTTGGTGAGTGGGGCTATTAGAATATGTAAAAGCCCTAGCCAGGGCTCTTGGGCATGGATATAATTCAGAGGGTTCTTAATGAGATACTGAGGAAATGGAGTGGGGGATAGGAAGAATCTAAGCTATTTGTTTCAATTATTTAGCAGTATATGTACATACTATGTGCCAAGCACAGTTATTTAGTCAGAAAGATAATTACTCAAATTCCTACTTGCCAAGGGAGAAGGACTTGTCTTATCTAATATCAGTATCTTTCATTTTGTTTCAGTTTAAGGGATTTCTTGAGCATTTCATTAGGTAATGGATAAAATTCAGATATTAAAGTTTTTATCTAAACTGCTAATTTTCTTATTTCTTTTTGCTGTGCTGTCAGGCCCATGGGTACCCCTTTTGAACAGCAGGCTACACTATATTTATTACATTGCAATGAAATGATTCATTTTCATGCTAATTTTACTATTAGACATAAGATAGTCTAATTTTCAGTTTTATCTGTAAATATTGTATCTATATATAGACATATAATGGTCATTAGGAGATGACATTTATTAAATTCAAGAGTACACCAAACCTGTAAATGACCTGGAAACAGGAGACTTTCAATGATAAAACATACCCTCTGACCAGGGACTATCCCAAGACCCTGGACTTCTTCACATTGGCAGAATCTTCTGGAGTAGGAAAGGAGAGTATGTGTCAGTACTTTATCTACAGAAATAAATGTTAAGACAGTTTGGTAGCCTTAAAGACATACCATTTGCTGCATCTCCAGAGCTTACATTTTTAGCATAATTTTTAGATGTCTTTTAGAAAGACATTTATAAAAAACATATTGTTTAAAAACTAATGGAAACAAATAAATGAAATGGAAAAATTTATGTTTTAAAAACTGAAAAAAATACAGAAGATAATATTGCCTTTCTAATTAAAATAAAATAAGAGACTGTCTTGATTCATTCATGTAAATGAAAATAAAGATTTATTCCTTTCATAGACAAAAACCTTGTTATGTTAGGTCTTGATAAACCTCTTCTGATTTTTGTTTATGAGTAATCTCTTCCTTCCCTCTCCAAGGGAGGACTCTGGACTTTCCCAGTCTCTTGCACAATCTTAGTCAAATGAGGCCAAACTGTTTCAGAAAATATTACATTTCTCATTTCCAATAAGGAGAAGTTATTTCCCCACATTTTAAAACATGGGTTGAAAATTTAGAGCTGGTTATTCAGCACTTTGGAGGCAAGGACATTCAGAATAATGTTGAATCTCTGACAAAAAAAATTGTCCCTTTGACCCTGGATGCAATACTATGATTAATGCATAGCATTTCTCCTTTAAACAGCTGACTTCACAACTTGGTGAATCATTGAAGCCTATCTCCTCTGGAAAGGTTAAGAATTCACTTTGAGGTTGCTGAACAAATAATACCTGTATGGTACAGGATTTAGGATTCTATTAAGTGTTTGAGTGTGTATGTGTCTGTGTTTGCTGTGTGAATTAGGAGTGGACATGGGATGTAACATTACCCAATATGATTGCTACTGGGCACACGTGGATTTTAAGTGCATAAATTGTGGCTAGTAACAGGTTAAAATGATACTATATTGGATATATTATGTTAAACAAAATATATTATTAAATTAATTGATTCTGTCTATTTTTATTTAATGCGGACATTAGAAAATTTTAAATTACAGTGCCCTCCCCACCCGCAGCTGAGGCCAAGTCAGGAAAGAGTAACAGACATCTAAAAGCACAAGAAGGCAGAACCTGTGAGATCTGACCTCAGCTATATTCCCAAGAAGTCAAGTGTTCCACCCTCTGAGGGACAGACCCCAACAGACCCCCGCCCACCAATTTTTTTCTCCAATATGCATAGATCAGATCGGGATAAAGGAAGGAGGCAAGACTCTATCACAACCTATGTGTTTGGGGTCAGGTGTCCCCCAACAGGTTTGTCTGTGTTTGTACCTTGTCCTGTGTCTGAGGTGCTGTGGATGTATCCTCCTCCTGCTCTGGGACATTTGTATCTCCTGGCTTTGTAATAAGTGCTGCATACTCTCAAAAAAAAAAAAAAAAAGTGACTCAATGTGAGTGTGACTCGATTCTATTTCTAGTAGATAGCACTCTGATAAATATTTACTAAATGTACTCTTGCTCAGATACAATAGAAACTCCACACAGATTAGTAATACCCTAGAGTAAAACCACTGGAAAAATCAAACAGTTTTCATGAGTAAGGGAAGGGTAACTTTGACCCTAAATCATTAAGGTGTCTTCTTCATAATATCAAAATCTATTATTGCATTTTTGAGTGGATCTGCTTTTACTACAAAGGATTTCTCCCTTCTTTCCCAGTCATAATACATCTGTCTCCTCACACACAGTTTAGATACAAGTATAACCCAACATGTTTAATATCTTTTTCCTTTTCTGACAGTTTTCTTAAGTGATAACTGGGTCACAGAGTCAGATATCACAATTTATATTATGCGATGTATCCTGCAGCTCCTGAGGAAATTGTGACTGGACCAGATGAGCCAGGAGAAACTACAGATACCCTCAAGCTTTGCCCTCCTGAAGAATTTCTTAAACTGTATAAAGAAAGGGCTGAAGAGGTACTGTGCTCTGTACATGGAAGACAGATAGAGAGAAAAACAGTTTGCTTTCACTAATTACACAATTTCTTAAAGCATTAGTTACAGAGTGGCAGGGTGGAGACAGTGGATTCCTTTTTCCTAGATGCTTTGAACAGGAGGAAATCACCTGGCTTCACACAGATTCCAATTCTCTTTCAACCCTATGATAAAATACAAGTCTCTCACTTTTTTCATTTATTTGTTGTCCTATACTCTTGGGATTTATTAGAATTTTAACTGTAGTCATAGAATCAAAATATTTATAAGATAACATGGCTGAGTAGTAATTGTTTGCATTCCAGTTAAAAATTATTAACACCTGTCCCTTCCAATTTGTACTTCTTTCTATTGTCAATTCAATCCATTACTAAAAGAGAGGAGGACAGTGTCTTCTGGTACAGGATAAGAGAGAGGACAGCTATGCAAGCCCTTAAAAGCAACAGTGATTGGTGTATGAGGGTTTAAGAGAGATTTAGGTAAATCAAACTCACTGCATATCAATTTCCTGCAGATCTATCCAATAAAGGAGATAAAGGCCCGCACTCGTCTGGCTCTCATCATATGCAATACAGAGTTTGATCATCTCCCTCTCAGGAATGGGGCTGCCCATGACATCATGGGAATGAAGGGGCTGCTTGAGGGCCTTGGCTACAGTGTGGATGTGGAAGAGAAACTCACAGCCAGGGTAAAGACTCCTCACCCGCCCCAAACACATACATATTCAGCACATATCTTCCTACTAACAGGTGAACTTTATAATATTAAGCAAATAACTTTAACAACCATAGGTCTCATATATGTGTGTTGTGTGTGTGTGTGTGTGTAGCTAAGTGTGTGAATGTGTGTTATAAAATAAAAATATTAAGACAGGTGAAATCTATGTCTCTTTAGAGCTTCAAATATCCCCAGTTCCATAAAACTGTACAAAAAGTGATTGGCATATGTACCCACACAATTCTTAATTCTGAAGTGGGATGATTGAGATTCAGCCCCAATATTTCCCAGAAAATTCTGGAGTAATGAATGTTAGCAGGAGAGTGTTCAACATATAAATACTGAATCCTGACTGTCCCAGGGGCTATTTTGGCATTGGGGATGGGTCTGTAAATGAGACAGAAGGTTCCCAGCTCATATTGATCTAGGTTCACTTGGTGGGGGGTGATGAAACTGTAAGCAAAACAGAAAATTTCAGAGATTTGATGTATCTGTGTGTCTCTAAGATTGAAAAGAAGTGAAAAGGAAATGAAAAGTAAAAAGGAAACATAAGAACAAATTGGTGAGTGGGGAGTAATAATGTTTGATGGGATGGCCAAGAGAGACATTTTGAGGAGGTAATATGGGATCTGACACATGACTATCAGAGACAAGATAACTCTGGAAAGATGTGAATGAAATATATTCCAAGAAGACATGACTACAAGTGAAAAGTCTGAACTTAATATGAAATTGGGACTTGAAAAGTACAGAAAGACCAGTGTGACTAGAGCCTAGAGGAGGAGGAAGAATGTCAGAAGGGAGAAGTATACTTATGTCAGAAGTTTTATTTTATTCTAAGTATGGTGGGGAGTGCCTTAGAAGGGAAGTGGTATGATACATTTATTATTCAAGGTTTTTATTAAGTAATGAGAGAAAATACAGGGATACAAATGAAAGTATATAGAGACATAAGCAAATGTAAAATGTATTAAAAGGACAGGGTAGGGTATATAATGTCAGGAGGAACAGAAAGTTGAACCCATTGATCCATTACAGAAATAAAAATAAAACTATCATCATGCAACCACTATGCAAAGCCACCTTGACTGGAACGTTAGAGATGTTTCTTATATTGATCATGATAAATAGGATGTCAGTTTAATTTTAATGCTTGTCCTGTTAAAGTAATACTTTGCAGTCTTTTTCAGGATATGGAATCAGTGCTGTGCGGATTTGCTGCCCGTGAAGAGCACAAATCTTCAGACAGCACATTCTTGGTGTTTATGTCTCATGGCATCCTGGATGGGATCTGTGGGACTATGCATAGTGATGAAAAACCAGATGTGCTACCTTATGACACCATCTTCAGGATATTCAACAACCGCAATTGCCTCAGTCTAAAGGACAAACCTAAGGTCATCATTGTCCAGGCCTGCAGAGGTGGTGAGTTCTGAGATGAAAAATCCAAAAGTCATAAAGGTGTTTGCAGAGGATTGTAGTATGTTTTGTTTCTAGGGGAAACAATCTTAAACCCCATCCAGTGCAAATAAACTAAATTGAATTATTAGGAAATTCCATTTAGGGGGCTGGTATCATGAGACTTTGTTTTGTTAGCTGAAAAATTTCTGTTCAATTTGATTCAAGGTAAGTGGTGAAGGAGATCACCAGAATTCTCAAATAAAAGTTAAACAAAAATATTCCAACCTTGGAATGAAATCATTTTACTAACAACTTTACTTGTAAATGTTTTACAGACATTTTGACATTCTCTGGCTTGAGAATAATTTCATTTGAAAGTCAGGCTATTATGTAATAGCAGCATCTTTCTTTTTCTCATGCATTATTGAAAGGGAAATGAATAAGGAGATGAGGGAAACTGGGATTGCAGTGACATTTTTCTTTGCTTTTTTTTCCTGACTCCCAGTTCCCTTTTAGTTTTTTGGAACAGTGTTTGAAGATGAAAAGCCAAAATAATTTAGCTATAAAATGATAACTATGCTCTGAAATTATGCAGATAAGGCTTTAACTTCTTTGTTATTCTCAGCAAGCGGGTTCTTCCAGTTCTACCATGTTGTCACTATTAATTGGCATGTTGCCCAACAGCACAAGAAAGAGGCAAACTGTTGTATGTGGGGTGGAGATGCACCTGTATGTGTGTATGTGTCTGTGCACATGTCTGTGTGAAATTGGTTAGAGTAAACATTGTAAAAGAATGAGGTGGGCAATTGTAATAGTCATACTGAGGGAGACACACAGTGTGCAGGAAATTGATGTCTCTACAGCAAATCGTGGGGAATTGTGGGTCAGTGATTCTCCAGCAGCCTTGGCAGACAGCTCTTCACAGTCACCTGAGAACCTGGAGGAGGATGCCATTTACAAGACCCATGTGGAGAAGGACTTCATTGCTTTCTGCTCCTCAACCCCACGTATGTGTCTTTCAGTTGCAGACATGGATTTGTGGGTCTGAGGCTACCTCTGAATGATTCTAAAAAATCAAGATAAGCTCTGAGCAGCAATGATTTGATGCAAATTTTGAATGTTCCCAATATATTTTACTTATTCTTCACTTTTAAAAATTGACTTTTATTATATGTTGCAATTACAGACAAAAGTATAGTAACCATTAAAACAACCTAATACAAGAAAATCCCTTTACCATCACACTAGTTAAAAACAAATGATTGATTCAGTTTTCTGTTAAATACATTTAGCATTTTGAGTAGAGATTTATGGATCTAGGGACTGATGACCATTTCTCAAAAACTATCAACTCCAAGCCATTTTCTCCATATTTCCCATCTGGTACTAATTAGAGTGGTATCCCAGCAAGAAGGTGGATGCCCTTTTAAAGGAAGAAGAAAATGATACAATAGGACTTATTAGGCCTACTATTAGGGGAACAGTATCTAGTCCTTGAACTCTAGGTAATCATCTTGAGAAGCCTTATATCTGAGGGTTTCTAATTTACATATTTTAAGCACTTTACCACTTTATGGAGGTATAATTACCATACAAAAAGCTGCACATGTTTAATGTATACAGTTTAATGAGTTTGGAGATAAGTATATACCTGTGAAATTATTACCACTATCAATACCAAAAACATTTCCCTTCCCTCCAAAAGTTTCATTAGATCTTTTCATTTATTTTGCTCACTATATTATGAAAGACATCATGGTATATAATCTGTAAACAATCACCTATGTGAACATGGGGAAATTCTTTAATCCTTCTGAGCTTCTATTTTTCCTCTGTAAAATGGGATAATTACAATTATCTCTCAAGCCTCCTTTAAAAGCCAAATGAATAAGCATAAGTCACATAGTAGAAAGTCAATCCCCAAAATACAAGGTAATCACTATTCAATGACCTGCAGTTTTGATGAGCTGCTTCTTTAGTTCAACTTCTTTATGGAAAATGAGTTAATGAAAGGTTGTAAGTTCTTCCCCTAAACATGTCAAGATAATTGCAAGCTATGTTTTAAAAGACAAAAAATGTAAAGAAAAAAAAAAAAATGGTGAAGGCCACAGCCCAAGGCTTACCACTCCTTATTGTCATAGATAATGTGTCCTGGAGAGACATCACAAAAGGTTCTCTCTTCATTACTCAACTCATCACATGCTTCCAAAAATATTCTTGGCGCTGTCATCTAGAGGAAGTATTTAGGAAGGTAAGCTCCTCTCTCCTTTTCTTATCATGTATTTGTTCAGGAAATCTTTACTATTATTTGCCTTTCAAGTGACAATGACAGATTTTGTCAGGCAAACAAAAGTAGAGTGGTACTGGTTTCTGTAATCCATGTGTTTAAAATCTGATTTACAAAAAGACTATGTTAATGCACCACAGCAGAAGATCAAAATAGAACAAAATATTATAATATGTGAGCTTGTTTGTTATGGGCTATAAGGTCTTAAAATTAAAGAATGGAAAGTATTTTGGATTAATTTTCACTGCTTCAGTTATTAAATAAATATATATTGGGTGGTCTATTTGGTAATGGGTTATATCTTCATGACACAGGGGTAAATGAGACATATGTGACATAGGACTAACATTCTTGTGTGAGAGATGGGTACTGAATAAGTAGTCCAACAACAACAATAAAAAATGTGTGATACAGGTTGTGATAGGATCCAAAAGAGAAAATCCTAGGACACAGGAAAGAGAATGTAGGAGAAAAATTCTTTGAATAGAGTGGCCCAGAAGGGAAGACTTGATACTTCTTCCCGAAATCAGGACATTCCTTATTTGCCCCTTCCTTCCTAATTTATTTTCCTCCAATAGCTCTTACTACCACCCATCCTATATATATTTTGTTTGTTTATTATCTGTATTTACTCACTTGAATGCAAGCTCATGAAGACAAGGATTTGTTCAACACTCAACATGGTGGAAGGGAGGAATTAATATTCATTGAATAAATAAAAGTATGAATGAGTGAATAAATGCCCCTCCCTTTTTAGGGAGAAAAGTATTGGTATTAAGAACATGGGAAAGTGTGGTTATTTTTCAAATAAACCATAGAGAACAGTAGCACTCCCATGGGAAAAGAAGGATATACCTTTAGTGAATTGGAGAAGATTGCATTGTAACCTGAGTCACAGTCTCTGTGAATAGGAACTTAGGAAGTTAAGTCCTATTGGATGAATAGGATTTAGACATTATACTTTCAAGGGAATTCCTCAGAAGAGTTTAGAAATAGTGGATCTAGGTCAGTAAGATCTCATTGATCAGTCTACAGAAAAAGACTTCAGAGCTCATCTTGATGGTGAATGTGAATATTGCTCATCATTCAGCTTTAAGGACAAAATCCTGGGATTTTAACCTTATTGAATTGAGGAGTTAACCTTGTTAGAGTTTGAAGATAGAGGATCTCTGAGGCCCACTTCTCATGACTGAACACCAAGGGATAATTAATCATCAGATCTGTAGATCAGAAGTGGAAACTAGAAAAAAAAATGCAGTTTGTAAAGACTTGAATTAGGTATGAGGTGTGTAGTTTGAGATAAAGAGCATATTCTGACATTAAATGTCATTTCTAAGAGGTAGGGTAGCAGTGACAGGGAATTAGAATGTCCAAGGGCTTTGTTCCATCAATCATAGGAGCACCCTTCATTCCAAGAATTTTTTGGCTCATTGTGCAAAACATTTTTTGAGAATGCATAAGAGGTATGTATCAGCCAGAAACTCTTTTTGTTTTTAGGTACAAAAATCATTTGAAAAACCAAGTGTTAAAGCCCAGATGCCCACCATTGAACGACTCTCCATGACAAGATATTTCTACCTCTTTCCTGGAAATTGAAAGTAGTAAGTATCAAGAGATTTTGCTGGCAGGCAAAATAAGTGGGACAGTGATATTAGTAGTGAGGTCCAATGACCAATGGCAGCCTGTTGCTTTAGTGGTCAAATTAGTAAATTAGTATTCCTTGTTGATGTAGTTTGTTGATTAGTTGCTAATTTTACTTTATTTATATACATCTGGATCTACCCCTCCATCTCTACAATCATCAATCAATAAATCAATCAACCAAGAAGGTAAGCCAAATCAAGACAGAAAGTAATAAACAGTGAAGGATACAGGGTAACAATTATTAGCATAGACATGTACTCATGCTTCCATTATTACTTATATTCATCTCTCTCTCTCTCTTTCTTTCTCTCTCTCTGTCTCTCTCTCTCTGACACACACACACACACACACACACACACACACACACATTATTAGTTACCAAATATTGCCTCAGATTAAAAAAAAAAAAAAGAAAAAGAAAACAGAAGAAAGAGTTGACCGTAGAGAAAGCAGGACTGTGGTCCTCTGTGTGCAGATGTCATATTACTGATACTGAACTACCATTACCATACAGTATAAAATGCACCCTGGAAAAGTTTGTGTCAATGAAGACTCTGCTTCGCTGACTGTTCTCACAATGTAGATCACAGAACATTCAGAGTCAGTTCTCAGATTCTTAATTACTGCTCAGAAACCCCTTCAATCACCCATATTAACACTTAAACAAAAATATTTTGGTCAAATTATTTTAGAATGGGTTTATTGAGTTTAGACCCAACAAATATTTACTCACTCATAATAGCTTTATATCACACTATATTATAAACATATTATTAATCTCCCTCTCAGAAACATAATTAAGATTATATTTTACAGGAAGTTTTATCGCAATTCTTGAAATATTTGCCCACCATCTTCTACCCCTGGTTTCTGACACTCTGGTTACATAAATGCATAGATACTTCAACAGAATAGCTTTTATTGCCTAATTAGTCCAATAGAACCATATTTGTGGATTAAATTATTTATTTGACTAATATTTATCAAGCACTTACTCTGTTCCAAGTTCTGTTCTAGATGCTTGGAATGTACCAGTGAACAAAATAAATGGAGTCCTTGTTCTCAGAAAGCTAATTCTCTAGTGAGTGGAGACAGAGTCTAAATACACAAGCAAGTAAATATATGTTTGAGAGTGATAAGAGCTAAGAAGAAAAAATAAAAAGGGCTAAAGAGACACAAAAAGATGGATACTGTACTGTTATAAATAGATTACTCAGAAAAGACTGCTTTGAAGTAATTAAATGATTTGAAATCAGAACAAAGAATGGATAGAGTAAGGGAGTGAACCTTATGGTTCTAGTGGGAAATGCATCCCAATACCAGAAATAGGAAGTATGGATGCCCTGAGGCAGATGTGTTCTTAAGATGTGTAAAGTACTGCAAGAAGGCAGCTGGCTAGAGAATAAGAGTGGGAAAAATTGCAGAGTAAAATTCAGAAAAATGGTGAGAAGTTTGATCACATGGGCCTTGATGATCACATGGTAAATGCTTAAAATCTTTTATACTAAGTGAGATAGGAAACCCTTCAAGAGTTTTGAACAGAGAAATGATATAATCCAACTTAGATTTTGCAAAGATCACTCTGAGTACTTCTCGATGAATATACTACAAAGGTCACAGATAGAAGCCAAGGAAAATGGCAAAAGCGTATGGAAGAAAATCAAAGAAGAATCACAGTAGGGGTTGGATTGAAGGCTTCCAGTGATTACTATCTTAACCTTCTCTTCTTTTTCTCTTCTTCAGAAAATCACAGGAAGTTCAGCTGTTTCAACTTCAAGAAGCACTTTTACCAGTACAGAACACATGTTTAACCTTTTGGCTTTCAGTGAAAATGAAAACAAATGAACTGTTTTTTGGGGGGGTCTTCTAATAGAGAATAGAATTTCAGTTAAAATGGTGGATGGATGGAAATGAAGTGAAAGAAGCAAACTGGGTTTTCTAGTTTTATTGAATATAATATCTGCACTTCATTGAGTGAAGGGAACTGGTCATGACTTGCTCTCAGCAATAGGGTGAAAGGAGATGGTGCGCATCTGGAGACAAGGGATGTAAATTGGTCAGCTCCTCCTTTATACACTCATCAAACCCCAGGCCTAGAATTGTGCAGAAGAAGTTTCCTAATATATTATTTAACCAACATCATAGCTTGAGTTCATTTTTTTCTCACTAAGTTATGATTTTAGCAAATTACACCTATGTATCTTTCTTCCCATCTATAAGTTAATTTGCTTTCTTGTTGATAATTTTCTTTTCAGATTTCTGCATATTTCCAAGATTCAGGAAAATTTTATTATTTAGTAAACATTTGGTTATTGTCTAAAATAAATTGGGCTTTTGATTCAAGAATGTGTAACCGAGTATGTTTGTATGGAAAGACAAATATTATTAGATATAGAACAGCAAACAGCGAGGGGTGTCAGCAATGGAAGAGGAGAATGTTAAAATTTCTGGAAGGGTGAATCTTGGTAGAAGAATTTTGACAACATGGTCCTCTGAGCTACTAAGTAAGGAGATGTACCACTTCCATTACATACACACAGAATGCTGAATAAATATTTTAGTACATGATGAACTGCATTAAAAAAATAAAAGGATTCTCTAGATGTCAAATACAACCATAATAGATAATATTTATTATTGTATGTCAGGTTTATTTTAAGGATTTTGATTGTTATGAGGGATTTTGTATCTATAAGTAGTTATTTTAACCCTCATAACAGCCCTATAAAGTAATCACTATCAATATCCCCATTTCACAGGTAAGGAAACAAAAGAAAATAGAGCTTAACTGATGTACCCAAAGTCACACAGTTAGTAGGTGGCTGCACCAGGATTTGAAGGCAATCTGTCTTGCTCTGGAATCTGAATTATTAACCACTGTACCACCTTACATCTCCGAAGCAAGGAGAGACTTAAATTGTATGGGTTTGAATTGTAATTCAAACTTAAATTTAACTGAAGTTTGAATCGTAAGGTTAACTAACACTACAAACATTCATGATGTTTACGTTTCTGGACTTCACTTGTCCATGTGGAGACATGAGACACATCACAAAGGTTCAAAAATATACAGGGAGAGACTTCATTCTCTGACTACTGCGTGATAATATTAGAAACCTAATAACATAAAGACTGCCACACATTTCCACAGAGTTGGAAATAAAAACACACAGAGATAGTATATACATATACAAACATAATTTATGAAATATATATAAAAAGAAAGGAAAAAAGTACAAACTAAGCATTCAACTTGAGAAGTCAGAAAAATACTGAACCACTTAGAAAATAGAAGAGAGCAAATAATAAAGATTAAAAAGAAAAAACTTAATGAGATGGTAACAAAAGAAAAAATTGAACAGATCACTTAAAAAAAAAGCTGGTCCTTTAAAAAAGACTGGTCAGATAGCAGACGTTCAGCAAGATTGAGTATGAAAAAATAGAATTAGCACGAAGACAATATTAGAGATAAAAAGGTATAATAAATAGAGATAAACATAAATTTTAAAAAAACATAAGAGAATATAATACATAACATAGATGAATTCTAGAAAAAGTGAATTAACAAGATTAATATATAAAGAAATGAAAAGCCAAATGGATCAATAAACATTAAATTAATTATTTTTGTCATATCTACTGCAAAAATAATTAACAGACCCAAGTGATTTTAGACAAATGTCTTACAAAAGTTTAAGAAATTGATAAACTCAATTTTACATAAATGCTTCCATAAAATGAAAAAAGAAGTAAGCTCCAATTCTTTTACAGATCTAGTACAAAACTGATATGAAACTAGAGAAGTAGGAGCAATTAGAAAAGTACAGGCTGATTTTTCAGGAACATTGATGTAAACATTCTAAATAACATGTTAGCAAAGCAATTCCAGCCATATATGAAACATTACTAATATTTTTTAACCAGCTAGTATTTATTCTGGGAACACGGCTATAGTTTAATAATAAAAATAGTTATGATAGCATTCCTCAAAATAAGAGATTAAAGGGAAAATTGTGATATTTTAAGAAGTTTGGAAGACATTCAATAGTATTCAGAATTTGTTCATAATAAAAAAGAAAAACACAGAGAAAAACAATCCCTTAATCTAAGAGCATGTATCTAATAAAAGCCTATCAGGAAAATATGAACAGATGAATAACACTTAAAATGAGAAAATCTGTAGCTTTCTTATACAGAAATATTAAAGTATTATCTTTAGATAAAATAATATTTTTTAAAAAATTCATCTTTGCACAAGACTTCCAAGACAATAAAACCAAAAGTAAAAATATTTGGAAGCCAAGAAACAAAACCATCACTATTCCTGAAAAATATGACATTATTTATTGAAAATTTCTTAGAATTAATAATATAATCCCCACATTTACATGAATTGAGTCAATATAAACATTTAATAGCATTCTTATATTCAAAAGACTACCAATTAGGAAGTACTTTTTTGCTTCTTTAAAGTCTCTCTTTGCAAAAGCAACAAATATAACATACTTATAGAAAATTCTAAACAAATAGTTGCAATGTATATGTGGAAAAATATTTTTAAAAACATTGAGTGATATAAAAGAAGATTGACTAGAATGAGGGATAGATCACCATCATCGACAAGACAAATAAATGTAAAAATTTCAATTTTCTACCAAAATTAATCTATAAAACCAACAGAATCCCATAGAAAATCTAACAGAGTATTTTTTGAACTTGACAGATTGTTTATACTGTTTGTTTGGAAGAGTAGAAGTGACGGTCATAAGCAAAATTCATGTTTTGAAAGTAAAGCCAACAGATTGGATAAAGTTTTGAGAAAGAAAAAAAAGAATTACGTGTTCCACTCTGAATAACTGGAACAATGAAATTGGCTTGAATAACTGTAAGAATAAAATGGAAAACACTTTCAGAGGAGGTAGATGGGAGGTGGGGGTTGAAATGTCAAGATTAAGATATCTACCAGACATTCAAATGGATGCCCATCGACATTGGCTATATAAATATGGTATTCAGGGAACAGGCATAGGCTGAATGTTAAAATGTTGGGTGCCTTCCTATATATAAACATATTGAAAACCAAGATACTGGATGAGGCTGCTAAATAAGTGAGGAAAAACAAAGCAGAGATCAAAGATATGAATTAACTGGCAAGCGTTACTAGAAGAAGCAGCCAGCTGAAGTAGCAGGAGAATCAACACAGGGTTGTTATTTGGAAGGCAAATGAATGAAGGGTTTCAGGAAGAGGTGAAAATATCACTGTGAAATGTGTCTATAGGTCAAAAAGGCTATTGGGGATTAAATATTTAATTTGACAATGTGGAAGTCACTGGTAACATTAACAAGAGTCATTTTGGTAGGGGGCTAGAGACAAAAGCGTGATTGGAGCGGGTTCAAGACAGAATAAAAAACATTTGGAGACAGCAAGGATAGACAATAATTTTGAGGAGTTATGGGGAAGTGGGATCAAGAGAGGTTTTTTTTAAAAAAATATGGGGTATTACAATGTATTTTTATGGTTATAGTGTTGATATGAGTAAGTGGGAAAATCAATGATGCAAGAGAGCAATGTGACTATTGTTAAACAATGTCCTTGAGTAGGTGAGAGTGAGTGAATAGAATGAAGAAAGTGATGGCTTGGCCTTAGATAGAATTACAGGAGTGAAGGCCAAGTATAGGAGACCAGGTAATTGTGAGTTAGTAGATCTTAAGACTAGAAATATTCTCTGGGATAAAATTATTTGGGAGATTGGGCTCAAAGAGAAGGAAGTATAGTCCCAACATATCACTTTTCCAGACAGATTGAAATATGTACATAGCCCAAAATAATATAAATGTTCTTCATTTGTTCTTTAACACTTAGTTATTATAACAGACAAAACACAGAAGGCTTGGTTGTGGATACACAAGTGAATGAAAATCTTAATAAGTTGACAATGTAAAATAAAAATATAGGTTAAAAATATTGATATAATTGGAGGTGAGAAACTATGGAGGAGATTGTATGAGGGCAAAAATCTTCAATTTACATAGAAGAAAATAAGCTACTGAGCAACACTGATGGAAGAGGAAATGAGGGTTAAATATATTATTTAATATTTAAAAATTGTGATATTAAATATTAGGTAGAATAGGATATAAATGAGGTGGTGTAAATGAACTGCATCTCATTTTTCAAGGTAATCAATGGTATTGTTTGTATTTGATATATAAGAAAATAGAGGGATAAAATAGGCAAGTTATTGAAAATTCTGAAAATTACCACCAGAAATAAAAATAGAAATCAATTAGGGAAGTGACATGTAGGATACACAATCGAAGATGGGGAGAGATACTGGAGAATATGGTTTTTATTAAACACTTTGCTGTACTACAGGATTAGTTGCCTTAAGTGTGCATAATTTGACAAAATATTTTAAAATTATAATCTATCAACACTTTAATACTGTATAGTCATCAAAAATGAGATCTTAATGTGTTGACTATTTTAGAGGTTTGTCATACATTGTAAAATTTTTAAAAAACAAATTATTGATAATATGGGAAAGAAATTATAGGTAAATATGTGTTGGTCAATTATCTATTGCTGAGTAACAAACTACCCCAAACTGCAGTGGCTTAAAACAATAAACATTTACTATTGTTCACAAGTTGACCAGTTCACTGAGTGGCTCTTGTCTTTGGAATTATTCATGTGTCTGAGATCACCTGCATGTAGGGTAAGCATCTATACTGACATTGTTGGGACCTCCTATATTTTTGGAAAGTATCTGGCTTTGGAAAGTGTAAATACAGAGTGAAGTAAGTCAGAAAGAGAAAAACAAATATCATATATTAATGCATATATGTGGAATCTAGAAAAAATGTTACAGATGAACCGGTTTGCAAGGCAGAAATAGAGACACAGATGTAGAAAACAAACTTATGGACATCAAGGGGGGAAAGTTGGGGGTGATGAATTGGGAGATTGGGATTGACATATATACACTAATATGTATAAAATAGATAGCTAATAAGAACATGCTGTATAGCACAGGGAGCTCTACTTCACTGTACAGTAAAAACTAACACAACATTGTAAAAAAAATATACCCCGATTAAAAAAAAAAAAAGCTGGTCTAGCATGACCTTGGCTGAGACAACTGCGCTTTCCTGTATGTGATGTCTCTTATTCTCTAGTAAACTAGTCCAGGCTTATTCACATGGAGGTTCAGGTGTCCAAGAGGGTGAAGTACACAATGCTTCTGAAGATATGTGCTCAGAACTACACAATGTCCCTCTACTGTATCATGTTAGCCAAACCCAAGTTACAAGGCCAGTCTGTATTCAGAACAAAGGACATGGATACAAGTAGGCTAATGATTGTGGACATCAATAAAATCAGTATTGTATTATGTATTTTTTATAAGCATAGGAAAAGATTCACAAAGATGCAAGCTAAACATATAATTGAATTATATATTTATAGTGTTGTATGTTTGTAATGTGAAATTAAAGAAGCTGGATGATCTTACTCTGTTTCACAAAATTTTCTATTGTTTCATTTTCATGGAAAAATCTATGTATTATTTTAAGACATTTTTAAGAGTTCCTTGTGGATTTAACAGATAAAAATATACACATGAATCTCATGGATAAACAATATCCAGAAATGGCAAAATAGCAGATAAGGAGAGAAGTAAAGAGATCATTTATCTGGGTTTTTAAAACTGTTTGGCAGTTCTCAGTCAACTTCTCAATCCCCTTCCCCCAAGGCTTCTAAGTTCACCCTTCATTTCCGGGGTTGAAGAGATATCAGTCAAGTGAGGCACCCCTACTATTTAGTGGCTAAGGGGTGGCACAGAGACAAATAAGGGTCAATTTGACTTATTAACTGTATTAAAAATAGCCTGGAAAACAGAAAATAGAAACTTATGTTTGTGCTCCTGTGTTTGTGTGTGTGTGTGTGTGTGTGTGTGTGTGTGTGTGTGTGTGTGTATTTCATTCTGGTTACTTTGTTACAGTAAGGAGAAAAGTCAGTATTCACTTCCTGTGTTCTAAAAGAGGGAAGCTACATATCAGAGGAGGAGTCAAATTCTATCCTGTCAAAGATGAGAGAATTTGAGAAGCTGAAATTTCTCTTTTAGTTAATGCTGGTCCACTGAGAGCAAAAAAAGAAAACTGCTTTCATTTTCACCACTTTTCCTGCTCAGGGAGCTGGACCAGCAATGGCTGGTGAGTCACTCCAAGTTTTCTGTGGTTTATGGCTATGTTTTGTGGGGAGAAACAGCTCAGGAGGAAGGAACAGGGGAGAGGAGAAGGAGCAATGAAGGGGGCACACACGAGACACAACTATTTTACTCTGAGACTGTAGGGGATGGAAACTTGGGGCACAGTAATGAGTATGCTGACAAAGTGTTTTAGACAATACATTACAACTTCTTGAAAAAATTTGGAATTTTTTAATTTTATATTTAATATATTATATATTTATATATTTTTAATATATTTTATATATTATATACTTATTTATATTTTATTTTATTTTATATTTTATTTTTATTCTCACCCAAGTGTTACCTTGTCACAGTGAAAGGCCATGCAGTAAAAATGCAGAGTAACTTGAGTTTCCTCCATATTTCTGCTCTCTGTGTGAATTTTAGTTTATAACAGTGAGCAAACCAGGTAAAGTTTGTGCTCTCAATCTCTGCACAGAAAGTCGCCCTGTCAGCCCTGCATGGAAACAAAAATGCATTCTTTTACAGGCGTAATATGTTTTACTGCTATACATATTGAATATAATGTGTTTTTAAATTAGGTATTGATAAAAATGACAGGAAGTGAAGGCATCATGAGTGATACAAAGACTAAACTGAGTCAGTCAACTCTCACTGACTTACAGTGAAGTTGCTTCACTTCTCTGGACCTCAGTTTCCCCATACAAAAAATAATAATAATAATAAAGAATTGAACATCCATAAGTATTAGTCTAAGTGTGGTCCTCAGACTAGCATCTTTGGCACCACCTCAGAAATTGTTAGAAATGTAAATTAAGGGGCTCCACCCTGATCTATCAAAAAAGAATTTCTGGGAATGGAGCGCAGAAAGCTCTGCTTATCAATCTTCTTCAGGAGATTCTTTTTAGAATCGAGAACCATTGGCCTGGAATCATATATCTAGGCTCCTCTCTGTATCTAAAATCCTATCATTCTCACAGAGAAGAGACTACCAAAAGAAGATCTGGTCAACATGGTGAAGTTAATGGCCAGTAACATGCCTGATGGCATTTTTGATGATTTGATGGAAAGTAAAGTGTTAAATAGGGGTGAGTTACAAAGATTAGGGGAAGAAGTGGACCACATTGTGAACAGGACTGGAGACCTGGTTGATGATCTCATTGAGAAAACACAAATGGCAGGCAAATTATTTAAGGACCGTTTCTTCAACCCCAAGAAACAACTGAGCTTAACTGAGTATCTCAGTAAAGGGTTAGTAACTTGTTCTTTGTCTGCTATCCTTATGCAGTTTTTGTCTTCTTATTTCTTTTTGCAAGTGGATAATATATTATTCACATTTCTAGCACCTTCTTTGCCTGACTGTCTATCTTATTTAATGACACAAAATGCCCTGATCTACCCAGTCTCTGTTCCATCATCCCCAGTCTGACACAGATTAGGTGTTCAGTAAACATTTGTTAAAGGAATAAATGGTGCTGGTGCTGTATTAAATTAAATGATAGTCTTTAACTAATCTGTGCTACTCTGGCCATACACTGTGGCCTTTAGAGTCATTCCCAGATATAGAATGATCAGTAGAACAAAATCCACCATCTTCTGTGGCGAGCATTGCCCTCTGAGGAATGCGCCATTAAGACCCTCATAAGCCTCAGGGCCCGATTGTGCTCGGGCACAATTGGTATGCATCCTGGACATTATGGTATGAACGTAAAAAAGGAGACGGCCTTTGGCCAGATCGCTCCAGAGACCTGCTCAGTTACTGGGAGTCCCTGGTTGTTCCCTACAGCTAGGAAAAGCAACCCTGGAGGGGAAGTTTGTGCCTTTGTGGAACAAGCAATAAACCCGCTGATGCAGATATGATGGCGACTAGCCGAGACAGAAGCCCAGTTCTATAGAAAAATGTCTATGCGAAGTCCCTGCTTCAAAATGTCTATGCAAAGTCCCTGCTTCACAATGACTATGCAAAGTCCCTGCTTTAGGGGTATATATATGGCTATGCTTTGCTATTAAATTTGCCTTGCAACCATCAGTTGTTTGTGCCCTTCTGATCCCATACCTTGGTGCTTTCCTTTCCCTACCCCCTCTCGTCTATTGTTGCTGCACTTTGAGGACCCGCTGTGGCTGGTGGCATGAGACATTGCACCAGCCTGAGGCACACCATGCGTTCTCCCAAGGAAGTTGTCCCTGGATCCCTGGACCCTAGCAGTGGCAGGCTGCACAGGCTCACAGGAGGGGAGGTGAGTAGAGTGACCTGTGCTCGCACACAGGCTTCTTGGTGGCAGCAGCAGCAGCCTTAGTGTCTCATGCCCATCTCTAGTGTCCGCGCTGATATCCGCAGCTCACACCCATTACTGGAGCTCTTTTAAGTGGGGCGCTTAATCCCCTCTCCTCAAGCACCAGGAAGCAAAGAGGGAAGAAAAAGTCTCTTGCCTCTTCGGCAGCTCCAGACTTCTCCTGGACTCCCTCCTGGCTAGCAGTGGTGCGCTAACTCCGTCAGGCTCTGTTCACGCTGCCAACCCCAGTCCTCTCCCGGCTACCGACCGAAGCCCGAGACTCAGCTCCCAGCCCCCGCCTATCCCGGCTGGTGAGCAGACAAGCCTCTCGGGCTGGTGAGTGCTGGTCGGCACCAAACCTCCATGCAGGAATCTCTCTGCTTTGCCCTCCACACCACTACTGCGCTCTTCTCCATGGCTCTGAAGCTTCCCCCTCTGCCACCTGCAGTCTCCACCCATGAAGGGGCTTATAGTGTGTGGAAACCTTTCCTCTTTCACAGCTCCCTCCCACTGGTGCAGGTCCTGTCCCTATTCTTTCGTCTCTGTTTATTCTTTTTTCTTTTTCCTTATCCAGGTATGTGGGGAGTTTCTTGCCTTTTGGAAGGTCTGAGGTCTTCTGCCAGCATTCAGTGAGTGTTCTATAGGAGCAGTTCCACATGTACATGTATTTCTGATGTATCTGTAGGGAGGAAGGTGATCTCCATGTCTTACTCTTCTGCCATCTTCCTGAATTTTATTTTTGTAATTTTGATTAATGTGTGTCTCAGCATGTTTCTCCTTGAGTTTATCCTGCATGGGACTCTGCACTTCCAGATCTTGGGTGGATATTTCCTTTCCCATATTAGGGAAGTTTTCTACTATAATCTCTTTAAATATTTTCTCAGACTGTTTCTTTTTCTCTTCTTCTTCTAGGACCACTATAATTTGAATGTTGGTGCGTTTAGTGTTGTCATAGATGTCTCTGATACAGTGCCTATTTCTTTTCATTCTTTTTTTTTCTTTATTCTGTGCCTTGGCAGTTATTTCCATTGTATTTTCCAGCTCATTTATTCATTCTTCTGTCTCAAATCAATCAATTTTATACACCATATTGACAAATTAAAGAAGAAAAATCATACAATCATCTTAATAGATGCAGAAAAAGTTTTGACAGAATTCAACACCCATAATAAAAACTCTCCAGAAAGTGGGCATAGAGGGAACCTACCTTAACATAATAAAGGTCATATACAACAAACCCATAGCAAGCATTCTTCTCAGTGGTGAAACACTGAAAGCATTTCCTCTAAGATCAGGAACAAGACAAGGATGTCCTCTCTCACCACTCTTATTCAAGTTAATTTTGGAAGTCCTAGCCATGGCAATCAGAGAAGAAAAAGAAATAAAAGGAATCCAAATTGGAAGAGAAGAAGAAAAACTGTCACTGTTTGCAGATAACATGACATTATTCATAGAAAATCCTAAAGATGCCACCAGAAAACTACTAGAGCTAATCAGTTTGGAAAAGTTTCATGATACAAAATTAATGCACAGAAATATCTTGCATTCCTATATGCTAACAATGAAAATCAGAAAGAGAAGTTAAGGAAACAATCTCATTTACCATTGCAACAAAAACAATAAAATACCGGGAATAAAGCTAAGGAAGTAAAAGACCAGTGTGCATAAAACTATAAGACATTGATGAAAGAAATCAAAGATGACACAAACAGATGGAGAGATATACCATGTTCTTGGATTGGAAGAATCAATATTGTGAAAATAGCTATACTACCCAAAACAACCTACAGGTTCAATGCAATCCCTATCAAACCACCAATGGCATTTTTCACAGAACTAGAATAAAACATTTCACAATTTGTTTGGAAACACAAACACCCTGAATAGCCAAAGCAATGCTGAGAAAGAAAAAGAGAGCTGGAGGAATGTCTGTCTTCAAACTTTACTACAAAGCTACAGTAATCAAGAGGGTATGGCACTGGCAGAGAAACAGAAATACAGATCAGAGTTAAAGGATAGAAAGCTCAGAGACAAACCCACATACCTTTGGCCACCTAATCTACAGCAAAGTAGGAAAGAATATACAATGGAGAAAAGACAGCCTCTTCAATAACTGGTGCTTGTAAAACTGGTCAGCTACATGTAAAAGAATGAACTTAGAACACTCCCTAACACCATACACAAAAATAAACTCAAAATGGATTAAAGACCTAAATGTAAGATGGGAAACTAAAACTCTTAGAGGAAAACATAAGAAGAACACTCTTTGACATAAATCACAGCAAGATCATTTTTGACTCATCTCCTAGAGTAATGAAAATAAAAACACACAAAAAAACAACAAATGGGACCTAATAAAACTTAAAGTTTTTGCACAACAAGGAAAACCATAAATGAGACAAAAAACAACCCTCAGAATAGGAGAAAATATTTGCAAATAAAGCAACGGACAAGGGATTAATCTTCAAAATATACAAAGAGATCATGCAGCTCAATTTCCAAAAAGGCACATGAAAAGATGCTCAACATCACTAATATTAGAGAAATGCAGATCAAAACTACAATGAGATATCACCTCACACTGGTCAGAATGGCCATGATCAAAAAATCTACAAACAATAAATGATGGAGAAGGTGTGGAGAAAAGGGAACCCTCTTATACTGTTGATGGGAATGTAAATTGATGCAGCCACTTTGGAGAATAGTACGGAGTTTCCTTAAAAAGCCAAAAAATATAACTACCATATGACCCAGTAGTCCCACTACTGAGCATATACCATGAGAAACCCATAATTTAAAAAGACACCTACCCCCCAATGTTCATTGCAGCACTATTTACAATAGCCAGGACATGGAAGCAACCTAAATGTCCATCGGCAGATGAATGGATAAAGAATATGCGGTATATATACACAATGGCATATCACTCAGTCATAAAAATGAACAGAATTGGGTCATTTTTAGAGATGTGGATGTACCTAGAGACTGTCATACAGAGTGAAGTAAGTCAGAAAGAGAAAAACAAATATCATATATTAATGCATGTATGTGGAATCTAGAAAAGTGGTACAGATGAACCTACTTGCAGGGCAGGAATAAAGATGCAGACATAGAGAACGGACATGTGGACATGGTGAGGTGAGGGGAGGTGGAGAGAGATGAATTTGGAGATTAAGATTGATATACGTGCACTGCCATGTGCAAAACAGATAGCTAGTGGAAACTTGCTGTATAGTGCAGGGAGTTCCTGCACTGCTGTAACCCAAATGGGTGGGAAGGGAGGGGGTGGGAGGGAGATCCAAGAGGGAGGGAATATATGTATACATATAGCTGATTCACTTCTTTGTACAGCAGAATCTAACACAACATTGTAAACTGGCTATACCCAAATTTTAAAAAGGAAAAAAAAAAATACTTTGTATTCCTGAAATTCCTTAAGGAAGGGTAGAATAACATAAACTATAGTCATGACTTTTTCATCCCAAATTCTGGGATTTTGGATAAGTTACTTATCACATTACCTTCTCTGAATCTCTTGTTGAGCTCTAAATTCTTTGAAGTTAAGTACCTATTGTAATTTTTCAGTATTCCTAAAGCAGAAAGTCTAGCAAATGGTTTCTAGAAGGAAAGAATGGTGTTAGCCAGTTCAGTTCTTATGAAATCTAAAGACTCCAATCCATTACTTACTCCAAATTCCATCCCCTTCCTTCTAAGAGTGGTGGGGAAAAAAATGACAGCCTTTCATTTTTATTTCAGATTTATTGGAATGTTTAAAGAAATGTCTCTTTTCTGCTGACAGGATCCCAAAACATGTATAGAGTGACAGAACTCCTGGCTTCCTAAAGAAAATGAAGAGGAAATAAAAGAAAAAAAATGAATTCTTTTAAAAGAAATTCAAGTTATAAAATCACTCCACCAAGAGGTCACACAAACTCATAAGAGGGAAGAGCCCATGTTATGTCTAAATATTTCCCTGTTGAGGTAAAGGGGAGGAACATCTAAAACTGAGCTTTCATCATCTCTGGTCACCTCTCAATCTATATCAGCTAACCTTGAGAAAGGGACATCTATCTCTGAAGAACTTTGAGAGGAGTGCAGTGTGCTCTACACTAAACAACAGAGAGGCATCCATTCATTATCCACTGTTTATTACATTAGACCTTGATATCTTGACCAGGATGTAGTTCAGCACTCTTCCCTCAACCTCGCCCCACCCCTACCACACACACACATCTGTCCCTACAACTTACTTTTTTAATATCCTGGAAAGAGGTAGAAACATCTTGTCAAAGTCACTCTTTCAGCGGTGGGCATCTGTGCCTTACCATCTGGCAGCTCAAATGAAAATCGAACCTAAAAGTAAAAGAAGGTCTGTAGAGTTTTTTTTTTTTTTTTTTTTCTTTCCTGAGTAGAAGGATTTTCACTTATGCTGGAAAAATTGCAAAAAGTATAGCAAAATAAGTGATTAAAAACAAAAAGTTTGTGCCTCTGTACAAATCAGCAATATGCACATCTAAGGATAAAATGACCACGCTTTTAAAATCTACTGAATGTAATAGATATGGACACAAGCAAACTAAAGTCTACTCACTTGTCTATTCAGAAAAGAGGGGAGTTCAAATAATTGATTGTTTTCTAGGGGGTTTCTAGGTCATAGAACTTGGAACTGGCTTGCAGATTGGCTGACTCACCAAAGACCCCCAAACTCATTTGAAATGGAGAGCAGTTTTTAGTAGAAAAACATGTTCAGAGTTGCTCCCTAGGTTTCCAATTAAAACAAACAGGGAAATAGAGTGTAAGAAGTATCTAGCACCTACCTTTCGGAAAATTTCTTCCAGGTCACAAAACCAGGCATATTCTTGGAAATTTTCAATGAGTTTAATAATAAAAAGAGAACCCAATATGGGATGTCGCCAAGAAACATTATCTGTGAAAAAAGCACATTCCAAATTTCATGCAAGGTCTTGCCTGGCCACAAAAATGGAGTCCTAGGATTTCTATTCCAGCTGAGGCAGGCTGTTGAGTTTATGTTGTTTCCTACAGATTGTATGTCATTTTTAATGAATATATTCATCATTTAGTGTGTATATTTTCACTGATACTTGACAATTGTTAAAGTCATGTGAAGTATGCTATATAAGGTAGAGATGTTAGCGCAGCACAGTTTCTTAGTTCAAGGAAACACAAGTCTAGTAGACAAGGAGAGAAAGGCAGAATGGGGTGGAGGGCAGTGACTGGGCTTTGAGAATGAAATACCTGAGTGTGGATCTCAGGAGTACTACTTAGTGACTTGATAGTTAATTACATGTTCTGAAATGCAATGGCTTTGACTGCAGTGGGTAGGGTAATAATTTCTGCCACAAAGATATATTTTCATATTAGATTTAATGTATCACAAGGATCTGGGAGAATATAGGATATGTAATACCCAGTCTATACATGGTAATCATATTAATAATATTTCAGTTTATCTACTTTATAATTAAATTAAAATCAAATAATACTGACCATAAGGTATTTAGACAAAGAAAATATTAACTAAATATGAAAACGGTATCAACAGAAAAGAAATACATACCTAGAAAAAATTTAAGAGGGAAAGATCATATTCTATTGGAGGAAAAAACAATCTTATGGGAAAGACATTGAAAAAGAATAATTATACAAAATATTAGGGACATAGAAGTTATGAAGCCATTTAAAATTTATGGAAAGGAATATACAAGAAAAGTATCAATAGCTGTGCATTTGACATAGATACATGCTTTAAAAACCTTTTTGCCAATAAACATGATAATAAAATGTAAAATAGTAATGTATTAATATCCTATCTAAAACTAAAACTGTCTTACGAAGCTGATTCCAGTTAAAGTAAGTAGGTGGGAGAGAGTTGCGGCTGATATCTCTGTAAGTTATTTGTGAAATTAGGTAGGGGATGGTCACTTTTCTTCAGAAGAGCACTACGTACAATGTAATTGGGATTAATACCAGAGAATGTGAAACTAGGTTTACTTGTAGAAACTGAAGACAACTGAACTGGAGTTTCTATGAATCATCTGGAAAGGAGGGTAAGGAAAGTGAATGAAAAGGAGACAGAAATCACCAAGATGGATGACAAGAAGACAGGGGGCTACAAAGCTTATAATTGCCAGAGGTAAATCTCCTGTGCAAGTCTGGGATCAAAGGATTTTTTAAAAAATAGTTATTTCTAATATTAAGTCTGCTAAGTGTACGCAAACTGTAAATGTGTGGAGGTTTTGCCTAGTGTCATTGTTTTGTTTTGTTTTGTTTTGTTTTGTTTTGTTTTGTTTTGTTTTTGCGGTACGCGGGCCTCTCACTGTTGTGGCCTCTCCCATTACGGAGCACAGGCTCCGGACGTGCAGGCTCAGCGGCCATGGCTCATGGGCCCAGCCGCTCCGCGGCATGTGGGATCTTCCCGGACCGGGGCATGAACCCGTGTCCCCTGCATTGGCAGGCGGATTCTCAACCACTGCGCCACCAGGGAAGCCCCATTGTTTTTAATTGTTGAAAAAAGTTGATTTCTATATCAAGATATAGTCAACACATGAAGTGAGAGAGTGGCATAGACATATATACACTACCAAATGTAGAATAGATAGTTAGTGGGAAGCAGCCGCATGGCACAGGGAGATAAGCTTGGTGCTTTGTGTCCACCTAGAGGTGTGGGATAGGGAGGGTGGGAGGGAGACACAAGAGGGAGTAGATATGGGGATATATGTACATGTACAGCTGATTCACTTTGTTATAAAGCAGAAACTAACACACCATTGTAAAACAATTATACTCCAATAAATTTTTTTTTTAAAAAGTTAGGATCAACACAATGCAAAAAACAGGCTATCTCCGGAGAGATGGTAACTTATTATAGAAAATAATCTGGAAATTAAACTATTTGATCAGAGGCAAGTCTTTAAAGTTGGAAGTAATCAAGAGAATGTTAATGTCCAAGAAATTCCAAAACATAGTGGATGACTTTTATTTAAACCTTTATATGGAAAGTAACTCAAGGTAAAACCTTGAATTAAGTTACAACATAGAAACATCTTTAATAGTAGCCATCATTTAATGTGTACTTTACTCTGTCATGCTCAATATTTCATATTTATTATCCCATTTAATCCTTACAACAATATTTGTATTCACATATATTAGTGAAGAATTCAAAGAAAGCCCAGAGAAGCTACATACAGAGTACTAAATGACAGAGTCAAAATATAATTGGCAGTACTCTTAATCTAAAACCTAGATTTAGAATCATTCAGGTTGTTTCTGTTTCATAAACTCCATATTTCTCATTGAAACAACTTTAACTTAGGGACTCAATATGCTTTGTCTGCTTTTCTCCTTCTCCCTACCCCTTTTATAAATACCACAGTTTTATAATACTTGTCTAGGCAAATTGAACTGTTCAGTGATCCCATCATGTAGGCCTTTTTGTATGTGGAGTCAGATTCTAATTTACTTCAGTGTAGATATGTTTCTATTTATTTCTCACTGTCCAGGAAAATATTTTGCACCATGGGAGTTTACTAGTTACTAATTTAGTAAAAATATATGTATATTTATTTGGTCTCCATGCATAAGGGGAATTGAAGGAGTAACTGAGAGGAAGGCTTGAGTTAGTCTTCAAGAGTCTCATGAAAAGTTCAACACAGATATCCACACTCTAGTGGATGGTTGTGAGTTTCTGCATTGGTAATGCCCGCAAACGTGTCTTACACAGATACCCATTACCTGGTGTCGAAGAGCAAAAAGCAATAAAATCCTTCTCTACATGGGCTTTCTTAATGGCATCATTCTCAAAGTCTTCTGGAGCCAATAAGGAACAGTTTCCAGAAGCTTCTACTGAATCTTTTAGCCATACCACCCCTTGATTCTCTGGAAAGACAAGATTTGGTCCCTTGTTACTATCAATAGTCAAGAGAACTTTCTCCCCTAAACATCTGTTCATACATATTTACTAATTTATTTGTCATTAGCTTTAATTCACATGCAGATACACATATACCTTTCAAAAACTATCTTTTCAACAACTCTTATCTTAAGAGGCTTATCTTATCTATCCTAACCCTCAAATGAATATATCCTATCTGAGTATCCCAACCAAGTGTCAAAGTCTTAAGGTTAAAAGTGGTATCTCAGTTGAAAATGGAACAAATATTTTCCAACCAGTCATACAATTCATAGAAGCTACAATCTTGTTTGTAATATCAAAGATCACCTACTGTCACCAAACAAGATTGTAGCCTTTTTTGAGTAGACTCAAAGGAACTGAAAAATACTGGATACATACAGATGATGAGATCAAAACTTCAGCTTCTGTGTTCTAACAGACATCAGCACTCACCACCACGGCAGGCCTGGATAATGATCACCTTGGGTTTGTCTTTCAAACTTGGACAATTCCAGGTGTTCAAAATTTGAAAGATGGTGTTGACTTTTAATACATCTGGGACTTCTTCAGAGTATTTCTTCCCACAAATGCCAGTCCGGATTCCATGAGACATGAGCACCAGAAAAGTACTATCAGAGGTCCGGTGCTCTGGGCGAGCAGCAAATGCCTTCAGCTCTATAGTCATGTCCTGAAAGAGACATACCACTGATTTTGAACTATGTGATTGGTTATCATGGCACCTTGGAATCCAATAAAGAGACATTAAGGAATTCCTGGATGATATGAAAATCAATGAAATACAAAAAGAAAATTTAAGTTTCAATTCACAGAAAGGTGAAGAAAGTGTTATAAGCTGCCATTCAGGGATTTCTAGTAGAATGTAAGGAACAATTTATTTATTTATTTATTTATTTATTTAATTTATTTTGCTGTGGACATTATTGAATTGATAGACCACTTCCCAGTTAAAAGTTTTGCCAGACTCTTGCTAAAAGAATCTAGGTTAGAAGCATGAAGTACCCTACAAGAACAAATTTAGATTTTAGACTGTCAAGAGATTAAGTTTCTGGTTCTACAACCAATCTTTCTAACATTATTTAGGAGTATAAAGGGCATGACCATTGTCTCTACATTATGACAGACTTTACCGAAGCAGTGAGATTTTCTTTCACATCCACACTGTACCCCAGAACTTCTAGTAACATCTTCATGTTTCTGATATCAACATCAGCTCCATCTCTCCTGGGAAGATTTTCAAACTCTGTGTTGCAGATAATGAGGGCAATACGTGTGCGGATTGACCTTTCCATTATTGGGTAAATCTGTAAGAAATGCAGGTTGGATGAACAGTCTTGTTCTCTCTAATTAATTATTCATCTTGAAGGTATAAGACAGCTTCTCCTCCCTTAGTCCTACCTAGAAACCTTATCTCTTGAACCGTAGATAAAAACAGGGAGGGAGAATGAGTCCTACCATAGGAGTGGAATGAAATTTGCAAATGCCCAGATGACAGCTGAGCACTTGATTTAATTACTTTTGAGAGGTAAGGCTGTATGAGATGAACTGGCTTGGAGTCATAATGACTCAATTTTAAAATATATTCCTTGACTTACTGGTTTAGCCAAAATAGTTAACAATCCAAGTTTCAGTTTCCTGATCTCTAAAATGGGTTACTTTGAGGGTTCAAGGTGTTATTACTTACAACTTCCTTAGAACAATGTCTGATTCATATTAAACATTAAATAGATACTATTGTTGTTATTATTATAATTATTTACTCAGGGGATTGGACCAAACTTGGAAATATCTACATAAACCTGGGAAATAGGAATCCTTTATGTAAGGGAAGAGGAGAGTGGTTTTCCAGAACCTCTCAAGGAAGTTAGCTCTAAGGCAGAACACCACAGTTTAGAATGGTCTCCAGTGTATATTTCACCCGGATCCTTATGTTCTGAGCACGGCACCTCTGCTGACTTTTCTTTCCATATCCTTTGGGCTGTTTCTAGGGGGCAAAGCTTGAGGTTCCCTCCTGGCCCTGAAGATTCAAGCTTAACTGGGTTGTCCTGCATTGCCTGAGGAGCTGCAAGAGACAAGAAACATTATGAATAATGGCATTCCTGAGTGTCCCATTTGGTGCTCCTCCTAGAATCATCTGTTTGTGAAGCCACAGAGGAGGAAATTAATCTTTAGGAAGACAATCCTGGGCTAGTCCTTAGCATCATTAAATGCATCTCTGCTAAAAGAATATATTCCAAGCCAGAGATTTCCAGTAGTGTGATACAGTTATCACATCACTTCATCTCTTAGAATCACCATTTCACAAATCTTTTCATTAAAATAATTGAAAGAGAGTTTTTTAAGGCCATGAATAATAAAATTCTCAGAAAACAATATGTTAGATAAAATAGTTAAGGTATAAATGTATTTCAAATAATTGAAAGCTTAGGATAATGGAGGTAGACCTTAATGAATCTATTTCAATGATTTTTAAAAAATATATATATACATTTATGTATCTATTTAGTTATTTATTTGCTTAACAGGCATGATAGTAGGCATTAGAGATTTGAAGGAAAGAAAGAAAGAGAGAAAAAAAGAAAAAAAGTGAGCTTTTATCCTAACCTTTAAGATCTCTCTACTTTGTGTACATATAGTGAGAAGGAGAAGATATTGAATACATGAACTAGAATGAATATGAAATAGAATGATAAATATTAAAATCAAGGTGTGCTTTTAGAGAGATTTATAGCACTAAGTATTGATTGCACAAATATATGAGGAAGAGTTTTCACAGTAGTTCAAGTGAAAAAAAGCCTTGGGGGTTTCTTTGATCACAAGTTCAACACCATCCAATAATGTGATGTATTTTCTAAAGAAATTAACATAATCTTTGTTTCAAAATAGAAATAAGTTTTATTGATATTTGGAAGATCCTTTAGAAACTAAATTATTCAAGCAAGAAACATATTCAATTTTGAAGGGGAATTTGAAGAAACTGTTGTATATTCAGGTAAGCCAAGGTAGCATGAAGTGTGTTGACTGTGGAGAAAGTAAGAGATAATTAGAATGGATATATCTGAGAAAACTATAGAAATCATTATTATGTGGAAGAAATGTATTCCTTCATAAAGGAGTCTGAAGAACAATAGAAAACATTAAAGATAAATATTTGGATTTTATTAGAACTAAGTTTTCTTATGGCAGTTGGTTATATAGTGAGTGTCCCATCCCATGAAATAGCTAAGAAAATATGCACGCTTAATTGATTCACTAGAGTAATTTCTAACTTGGTGAAATATTTGCTTCTGTGACCTCTAAATTTCTTCCAAATTAAGGGTATTTTTATTTTAAGAGAAAAGGGTCATTTTGTGATGAAATCTGTCCACAACTGTGGATGAAATACTGTTCCAGAACAAGTAAAGCAGTGATTATTTGGTAAGCAAGAGGCTGGATTCAGACAAATATAAGGTTTGCTAATAAGAAATCTAATGCATACTGACCTTGATTCAATAAAGCTGAAACCACCATTTTCAGGGTAGAGAAATGAAATATTTTTAAGAACTTCTTTGTGATTTGGGACCTAGGTACTTCTTGTGCTACCTTCGATATTGTAAATAATAATAATGAAAGTGAAATGATAATGAAAAGTTTTTCATTTAAATTTTGTGGCAGAGACTGGCTAGCTGTTCAACAAGACACTTTATTCTTTGTTCCTGGACACATAGCTGATCTATATTGCCAACCAATCCAGTGACTTGGTGTGACCATATAACTAAGTTCTAGACAATGGGATGCAAGCTGAAATACTGTGTGATTCATTCAGGTCAAGCCTAGCAAAATCTCTCACAAATGATCTCACATACTCTTTCCAATGTCATTAAATTGACTTATTACCACAGTTATTCTGACATCATATATTGCAGATATCAGAGCCATATGATGGAAGAGGCCTAGATATCTGAATTAGCACTTGGAGGAAAGCTGCATTCTGATGAAAAATGCCCATTTTAGAATTTTTGTGATTTGGGAAAAAAATTTCTATTATATCTGAGCCATTATAAATATGTCTGTGTTATAACATTCCATATCATAATAACTGATACAGATATATGCAGTGTCATTTCCATCCCTAAATTTATGGCTGGCTTTAATTTGATGGTGGAGCTTCTTAAATGCCTACTCATTCACTATTCATATATTCTTGTAAGTTCAATAAAAACAAGACCCTTGCTTGTTTCATTCATTACTCTCTAAATAGTTTATAGAAGAGGGTCTGTAACACAGTTGGCATGTGCTAAATATTTTCTAATGGCATACATAGCAAATAGTAGTGACTCTGGCCACATTATTCAGTGAAATAGTTTTAACAAATATATGTTCATACACATTACAGGTCAACTTCTATTAGATGTTATCTATAAATAAATCAGATATGTTCAATCTCCTCATGAAGCTTAAAGTTCTGTGAGGGAAAAGCATGTATTTACTAAAAAAAATTACAAGAAAAATATATTGAGAGTTATGATTGGATAATTATGGAACACTGTAGCAATGGGGGCTCTGAAATCTAATTGTAGAAGTAGAAATGCAGAGACAGATGTGAATTTGAGAGAGAAATCAATAAAATCTGGCTGCTGCTTGAATGTTGGAAGTGAGGAAGAAGAAAGAGTCTAAGATAATTTCAGGTTTCTGGTTTGAATAACTGGGTGATGGTGGCACCATTAATCAAGATAGAGGAAAATGGAAAGGAAGCAAGGTGGGGGAAGGATGGCAAGCTATCTCTGGGACCAAGTATATTAAATGTGTCTGCAGGAGATATGAGTGCATATGTTCAGTAGACACAGTGAAGTGTGGCACTCAATTGGTTAGTCGGGATTTGAGATACAGATTGAGAATTTGTTGGTATAAACATGATAGTGAAGCTGTAGGAACAGCTCCTGCTAAAGCAGAATAGATTAAGAAGAGAAAACAGTATAGAATAAATCTGTGAGAATTACTCATAGCCCCACTTACCCTGGATTCATCCCATTAATCTGTAGTTAATGTCAGGGAAGGTGGGGTTCAAAGAATGTCATTGCCTTGAAAATACCATTACCTGGGAAAGGAGGAACCACTGCTTGGGATTCTTGTGTATTAAGAAAATTTCCAGATTGTGAATCTGAGGAAAGATGAAGGACATTAAAATAGTCACAGTCTCTGAAGATTCTTACCCCCAATGTGTTAGACACACAGTCTCTGTAATCTGCATTTGCCTTACTCATTCAAATCTATTAATATCTTCTCTGGGGTCACTATGCATTGTGATTGTCAATTTCAAGGACAAGAATTGAAATTAAATTTATTTAAGGTTTTATAAGGATCTCAATGTAGCAACACTCACCTGAGAAACTTATTCCAGAAACTTAAGAATTGGCATGAGCCAACAAATGAAAAATACTCCAAGTTTTTCTCTCATAGTACCTATTGAAGACAAGATTTCCATAGGCAAAATATGGTTCTTGTCTGTGTTGTGAATGGAGGAGAGCCATAGGGCATCCCACAAAACTTCAAGTCCAAAGAAGCAGACTGCAGTTTGTCTCATCTTTCCCATGTAGACTGCTGGACTAAATTAACCATCAATAAATTCAAGAACATTTTCTGGAGGAGGCCTTGCTATTGTAGTATTGTGTTTGCTAAGAAGTTTTTTTTTATATCTCTCCCTTTATAGTACATTTAAATATTACATCCAATTATCATGTACTAGCACCCAGAAACAACTGGCAAATAGATGAGGAGGAAACAAGTCATGACCACCCTGACAGAGGAGACATCATCTGACAACTAGGGAGGCAGACTCCAGGAATTAGAGTTATCACGAGTTGTATAAGTGCCTCTATGGTTCAAGGACTATGAGTTGAAAGAAATATGACAAGGAAGAAGACACTTTGGCTATTATACAAATATTCTAGAACCTTATTGTTATTGATTGATTGTCTTTAATTCTTGAGGCGGGGGTTAATGTAAAAGATGTATCAAAAAATAAAAACACAAAACACAAAGAAATTCAACACAGAAAACATTTGCTGTGTCACTCAGAGGGGCCCAGGCTTCTCTCAATCCCTAGGAAAAAAAATGGTTTCTTGCTTTCAGATAACATCTTCTTCCCCTGAATGACTTCCAGAAGCACAAAAGAAACCAGTAACTGTAAGTCCATCAGAGCTCCTGTCTTTTTTTTTTATGGAGGAACTAGGGAATCACAGAAGTGGCAGCTCAGATGGCTGAACCTGTATTGGGCCCTCAGGAAACTAGAGTAGGGGGGCCGGTCCTCCCAGAATGGTCCCCAGCAGAGTACCGTGGTAGTGCACAATCTTATTCAAAAGAAAATGCAAGGGGGCAACTGAAAGAGTCTGCTTAAAATCCTTACTTTTCTGTAAAAGTTGAATTTATTCTGAGTGTTCCACTATCCCTGAAATATATTTTATTCCACCTGGAGAGCATGAGCTTTAATCAAAAGAAGGCCACTAAGGCCAAAATAACAGGTTCAAAGAAGAAAAGAGACAGAGGGGATGCAAAATGACCACTGATATAGAAATAGGGCCCTGAAGCCAGAGGTAGGGAAATTGTTTGCAAACTAACACGACCCATGAAGAAATCAGATGTTAGGCATAAAGAAACATGCCCTACATGAACTTCAGTCTGAGTCATTGACCCTTACCTGAGGAGAGCCCCAGTGTTCCTGCAAGGAGGGGGTCATCTTCACTAATATGACTGATGCAAATTTGGCATGCCTGGGACCCTTTCCGAATAACAGAGTCTATCAAAGCTCGGGCCTTATCCATAACTGTAGCATTTTCATCTCTTACTTTCTCCATCTCCTCCTGGTTCAGCACTCTTTTCTCTAATAGTTCATCCAGCAAGCCATTTATTGTACCCATGCTCACTGAATGGACAAACAGCTTTCTCTTCTCCTTCAGGACCTTGTCTGTTGGAAACACAAGGATGCCTCAGGTCACAGAAACAGACTCATTTTCCTTTCATCTCAGCAACGGAGAATAACCTCCTTTAGATTTAATCAATAAAATGTCCCTCCCCACACAGTGTGGTAATCCTGAGGACACCCACATCTCTTATTCTTCCCTCAGTATTACCCATATATACTCACTGAGTGGCCTGAAGACTGAGATTTACTACCTCCAAGTTAGTACCTGAAAACCATGGGTCATCATAACATGCCTCATGTTTATTCAACTGTGCATAATAAAATAATGAAATAGTGATTGTCCATTTCCTTTTGGGACAACAACTGCTGGTACCCATTCTATGCCAATTCTGCATCCTCTGTCAGACTATGACATTCAAGAATTGAGTTAAGATTGCAAAATGACAGCAGGATACCAGCCAGTAAAGCCCAGTTCCTTTCTGGACCTTGTCTTCCCTTTTAAAAGACTGTGGGGCCTCTGGGCCCCTTCTCTCTTTCCCTTTGCCCCCACCCTTCCCCCTTTTTGCACTCCCTCTGTTCTGCTCACCTAAACGTTCACAGAACTTAATTATGGCTTCTGCAAAAGGCAGCCCCTTCCAAAACTATTCTTTCAAGAAAGAAACTCACCGGCCATGGCTTTTCTCCCTTAGCCTCGGTGTGTGGTATGAAACTGAAAGCATGTTCCACTTTCCTTTTCAGCAGGGCGTGTACACATTGCAAAATACCCATGACACATGCATATATATGCATTTTTTGTTGTTGTTCCAAAGAAATTATCAGATTACTGAAACTTAGACCACATCAGGGAGTGTATTCTTCACCAGAACTTGACTCAGGTCAGGGTAGGAAGGGAATGGGGCTTACAGAATAAGAAAAGATTGAGAAAGTATATATACAATTAAACGTACATAATAATGAAGTGTGATCTGCAGGAGCAACTCATTCATTCAGGCTGCTCTAACAAAATACCACAGACTGTATGGCTTATAAACAAGAGAAATGTATTCCTCACAGTTGCAGAGGCTTGGAGTCTAAGATCAGGGTGCCAGCATGGTTGAGTTGTGGTGAAGTTCCTTTTATGAGTTGCAGACTGCCAACCTCTCACCATTGTCCTCACATGGCAGAAAGGACAAGGTATCTCTCTGGGAATCTCTGTTATAAGGGTTCTGCCCTCATGATCAATTCAACACCCAAAGGTCCCACCTCGTAATACTGCCACCTTGGGCATTAGGTTTTGAATGTGTGAATTTGACACAGACATTCAATCTACATTACTGGGAGAAGATGAACCACTGTGATCCATGGTCCCACTTCATGTGTCTGGGCTGTGTCTTGGGAGCTGTGTGTCCCTGTGAAGCTTTTAGGAAGGGAACTTCCTAAAAGTTCTACTGAAGGAACTTCCTACATTTTCTATTTTTAGGAAGGAAACATTTCTCACCAGAATCAAATCTAACACTCTTCTATTTCAAGTGGCTCTCTTTTGAGGGGCAATGCAGAGATAAAAGCACAGGCTCCAGAGTCAGAATGTTGGACTTAGCATTTTAACTATCTGTTCTTGGGCAAGGTATAGAACTTTTCTATGCTGTGCTTCCTCTAACTGTAAAATGCTTTCATTCATAGTACATACATACACAGTTTTGAGCTTTAAGTAGGTGAAAGTGTGGAAGCTGCATAGAACATTTCCTGACAAATGATAAACACACAGTAAGTGGTGTTATTATTTATAATATAAATATTTTACACTAGAAAAATAGCCAAGTTTAATTATCTGCAGATTTTCCTTTTATCTTTTGTGCATCTCATTTATTCATTCATTTAGTAAATATATATGGATGACCTACTCCATACCAGACACTGTTCTAGGAACCAGGGTTCATCCAAAACACACAATGGTCCCCTACCTCCATGTCCTCACATTCAAAATGAAAAGACAAACATGAAACCTAATATGTGTAACTGGGATATTCAGAATATTAGATGTAGTAAGTGCTATGGAGAAGAAATTAATTAAGGAAGCAGGTTATGAATGTTGGAAGACTCATTAATACTGAAAATAGAAGAGTCCGGGAAGGCACAAGACATCATTGTTTTTTGTAAACACATGTACAATTAATTATCCCAGAAATAAACTCAATGTGGCCAATTTATTTTACATATATTTGATATATTTGATGAAAAATGGGCTAGTAAAAAAATGCAGATATTAGGCCTTCATGCTTATCAATGTACTTACTGAAAATATTTTGGGGGAATGTAAATCGGTACAACCACTATGGAGAACAGTATGGGGGTTCCTTTAAAAACTAAAAATAGAAGTACCATATGATCCAGCAATCCCACTCTTGGACATATATCCGGAAAAAAAAAAAAAAAAACATAATTTGAAATGATACATGCACCTCAAAATTCATTGCAGCACTATTTACAACAGCCAAGGCATGGACACAACCTAAATGTCCATCAACAGAGGAATGGATAAAGAAGATATGGTATACATACAATGGAATATTATTCAGCCATGCAAAAGAATGAAATAATGTCATTTGTAGCAACATGGATGGACCTAGAGATCATCATATTAAGTTAAGTAAATCAGACAAAGACAAATATCATATGATATCACTTATATGTGGAATCTAAAAAAAAAAATGATTAAATGAACTTGTTTCCAAAACACAAACAGACTCACAGACTTTGAAAACAAACTTATGGTTACCAAAGGGAAAACGTGAGAGGGAGGGATAAATTAGGAGTTTGGGATTAACATATACATACTACTATATATAAAATAGATAATCAGCAAGGACTTACTGTCCATGGGAAACTCTACTCAGTATTCTGTAATAACCTATATGGGAAAAGAAGCTGAAAAAGAATGGATATATGTATATGTATAACTGAATCACTTTGCTGTACACCTGAATCTAACAAAACATTGTAAATCAGTTATACTCCAATATAAAATAAAAATTAAATTTAAAAAATTTTTAAAAATAAAATAAAAAGGCTTCCCTGGTGGCGCAGTGGTTGGGAGTCTGCCTGCCGATGCAGGGGATGCGGGTTCGTGCCCCAGTCTGGGATGATTCCAGTTAAAAGGAAAAAAAGAACAAGAAAAAATAAATAAATAAATAAAATAAAATAAAAAATAAAACACTTTGGGCATTATCACCTTATTATCTTAAGACAATTAAGGATCCAGAGTTACTAAAATGTTCTGTGTGTGTGTGTCTGTGTGTGTACATTCACACATGTATGAAATATCTAAATTAAATATTGATAGCTCTATTACTATTGTTTTAAAACTCTGTACAATTATAAACAAACTTGCTTTTGCATGTGGGCACCAGTTTTGCTCCCTGCACTGTAGGTTAAGTGTTAAATTTATTTTAGTTAGAAAATTAACTGTGTAGATTTTAATCTAAGGGTTTTCTCAGGGTGTTTTTTTTTTAATCTTTACTACTTTGCTTAATTATCCAATCAAGTTTGCAGCACAATCCTGTGCTCCTTGCCACAAGGAGACTTGTTACAGGGAAGAAAGCAGAAATTACATGTACTTTTTTCCTTTCCATTTTTATAATTATTTGTTTAATTAGTTATTTCTCAAATACCTTAAGGATTTCACATGAGGGTTTCTCCACCATCCAGGGCCACGTAACACTGAGTTGAAGCATGCTGACGTGGCATCCAAGCCACAGAAGGATGGCTAGGCAGTATACTTGGGGAGGTAGAACTCTAAGGACATGATCAATTGATTATCTCATTGATCCCTGGAAGCTAAACAGAGAGGCACTGCATAGCATGGGTCCACTGTTTCCACGAAAGAGAAAATTCTAAAAACTGGAAACATCCCAAATGCCCATTATAGGGGCTGGAGTAAACAAACTGTATTATATGCATACACTGGCATACTACTCAACAATAAAAAAGTAACAAATTACTGATACTTGCAGAAACACAGGTGAAAACATGATGCTTTTATTATAACCAAAAGAACCCATATACAATAGATACATACCTTATGATTTGAATTATATGAAGTTTTAAAATAGGAAAAAAACAAATGTATTGTGATAGAAATCAAATCACTAATTGCCTGAGGGGAAGATGGAAGGAAATTGAGTGCAAAGGGCACAAGGTGACTTTCTGGGATGATGGATGGAAATGTTCTGCATCTTAATTGGGGTGATGTTATACTACAGTGTACATTTGTCATTAATAATCAAATTGTACACTTAAAAGAGATCCACTTTATTTTTATGTAAATTATACCACAATAATATTGAATTTTAAAAACTAAAATCAATTGTTGTAATGATAGACTGGAAAGGATTTTCTTTTCTTGTTTTTCTGGACATTCTCGATCAAGCTCCACAAATCAGTCAAAACTCTGGTAAAAGGAAGAGATTCCTATAGTGACTGAAATGGAATTATCTACAGTTGGATGGGGATTTTTAGACAGAATGAAAATAATTTATAGGGATAATTTATAGAGATGATCAGTTTATAAAATAAGATATGCACCTAGAAAGTAGTAATAACTAGATAGAATGTTATATAGATAAAATCATTGTAAAATAAATTAAGTGGCAGCCCAATTGTGTTTTAAAGGAAGCATAATGATTTAAAAATCCTCCTGTCAGAATTGCCCATGATATTCTGTTTGTGCAAAAGTATCATCTTTTAATAAAGCTACGTAATGTGAAATGCTTTTACACAGAAGGCAGAAGATCTTGTGCTTGTGTTCTGGTTGTGCCATTTTCCTTCCTTAGAAATCCACTTACCCTCTAAGTTTATCTATCTCTTATTCTTTATATTTTTAAGACATCGTGATTAATACATCTTAGTAAGACCACTAACATGTTATTTTATCATTTTCTTTGTCTAAAACCTTCCCTTCTGTACAGCTTATCAAGATGGATTTTGAGATTCAGTAGCCTTGGCATCAACTTCTATTTGTTAGCTCTCAATCTTGGATATTTATTTAATGTCTCTAAGCTTCTGTTTTCTCATCTGTATGGGGGAGATCATAATTATTCTTATTTGTAGGATGGCATAGTATGTGTAAAGACCATGCCACAATGCCTCCCATCTATAGTAGTCATTAGCTATATTCCAAAAGCAAGGCAATGTCAAAATATATTTTGTAAAGTACTTCTAAATTTTTCATATGCCTTATTTTATGGCCTGTCATACCAACTGTGTAAGTTAGGTTAAATAAGCACTAATTCTACCCTATGAAGAAGAAAACCAGGAAAGCAGTTGGTTCAGAGGCTTGGCAGGCACAAGTTGCAGAAATTGGGTGAGAAGCCAGCTTTCCTCCCCATCCAATACTTGCTCTATGTGATGTGCTATGCTTCAGCCTGGACTCCTCAGGAAATATGGAGGGTAAAAGCAGAGGATAGAGCTATGCACTTGTTCTTATGGAACTGAAGATAATTTGGGGAGATAAAATATAAGCACTGATAAGAATTATAGTGATGATAAGTGAGGGCATCAGATATATCAGAAAAGCGTCAATTAAATATGACCTATGACCTGGAACAATCAGGGAAGAGTGCACATGCTGGCAGGAGGGATAGTTTTCATACTGGTAATGAAGGAGAGAAAATGTAACTAATTTATTGAGATATTTCTGTGTTCTAGGTACTGAGATAAGTCCTTTCACCCACTCAACAATACTGGAAAATTATTACTAGTATCCCAATTTTAAAGATCAGAAATTGAGGTTCTGAGTGGATACATCTCTTTGTCAATAGCAGAGTTCATGAGTACAAAATGTAATTTGATTGCTTAACTCTAAAGTCCATGATTTAAAAATAAATAAATAAATAAAAAATAAATTTAAAAAAAACTACAGAGCATAGAAATGTGAGACCAGAGCAATCTGATGGGGAGAATAATATAAATAAAATTTCAAGGCCAAAATCAAGGAAGAAGGGAATTTTTAAAAAAATTTTCTTTGAATCAAAGGGCATTTGTTTGAGATCAGTCAAAGGTCTGTTTTGAGAGATAGACTGGATGTAGATTATGAAGATTTACAACAATCAGCCTCAGTGAGGAATTTAAACTGATGTGACAGGCAAGAGGAAGCCAATGTATCATCTTGAGTAGGAGAGTCACATGAACATGCCTCTAAAATAGCTATTTTGTATTGGGGGTTTAAGGAGAAATAGACATTGGAATGAGTACTTAATCTATATTGGTTCTGCTTGTGGAAAATTTTGAAAATACTAATATTCAAGTTTACACCAGATTATTGAACCAGAATCTCCAAGAGTGAGGCTCAGGGTTATGACTATATAAAAATAATCCTAGGTATTTTGTATATATATCCTCTGTGAATATCATTGCTGACTGTCCTAATCTAGTAGTATCAGGGATAAATAGGAGCTCTCTGAGACCCCCATTCTCCACAGCACTGAGAATTTAATAGCACATGTTCTTTGAGGCATTGCTGGTCACATATGAATCAGGAGCTGGGCCTTGAGTAGCCAGGGCATTCAGGCCAAGATATGGGATGGGAGCACCTGGGATTTAGGGTTGGCTGGGAAAAGAAGCTGCAGAGGTTGTGAGCTGGAGTGGAACAGTGAAGAGCTTGCCTGAACTAGCAGCAGTCAGGAGGAATGTGCTCTCCTTGTTTCTATTCCAACAGTACTATGAAAATACTGACCTATGAAACCTCTATGAGGTGGAAAGGCTGACCTTGGCATCACACTGGGACCAAATCCTTGAGGAAGAATATAGGCCTTGAATCTGTTTTTTTTCACATGGCAGCTCAAGCAGAAGGAATTCTTTCCCAATTTTGCCCCCAAGTTTTCTACTCAAAATAAGAACTATACAAACACACTAGAATGCAAGCCACTGTGACAATATATCAGCAGAAACAAGAAACTACAAATTTATGTCCCCAAGGATATGCAGGTGTTGGATTAATCAAATATAGAGTATATATGGCAGTGTATGAGGGATTCAAATAAAGGGAAGAAAGCAATTATTCTATAAAAAGGAATAATCAGAACAATTTAATGAAAATGGAACATGTATAAAGGACATATATCAATTCTAATTAATAATGGATAGGTAAAAAGGAAGACACACAAAATTTGTGAGAGCATAAATGATCTGAAGACATACACAAACAATTTACTTAGAATAAAATAAACAGAGATGAGGAGCTGGAAAATTTGAAAGAGGGATTCAGTGATAAGAAGGATGGAATGAGAAATTCTAATATATATCTTATTAAAATCCCAGAAAGACATAATTGAGAAAATGGAAGAGAGATGAAATTTAGAAATAATTTTCTGGAACTAAGGAAAAATTAATCCACTGAATGAGGAAAAATGACATACCCCAAACAGGATAAATCCAAAGAATGACTGCTTTATGACAGCCCTGTGAGTTAGGCATCTTTATGGGTTGAACTGTGTGCCACAAAAATATATGTTGAAGTCCTAACCCCCTGTAACTTACAGTATGCTCTTATTTGGAAAAGATGTTCTTGCAAATGCAATTAGTTAAGATGAGGACATATTGGAGTAGGGTTGGCCGTTAATTCAATATGACCAATGACCTTAAAAAAAAAAAAAAAAAAAAAAGAGACTCGGGAACAGAGACAAACATATGAAAACACAGACACACAAAAGGAAGGCAGCAATATTATACTGAAAGCAAAGATTAGAGTTATGCACCTGTAAACCAAGGAACATCAAGGATTGTCAGAAACAACCAGGAGCTGTCAGAGAGATCATGGCCCTGCTGAAACCTTGATTTCAGACTTCTAGGCTCCAAAAGTATAAGAGAATAAATTTCAGTTTTGAGTCTCCCTGTTTATGATACTTTGTTATAGCAGCCCTAGGAGACGAATACAGACATTGCTGATTCCATTTTGCTGATGAGAAAACAGTCTCAGAGAGATAAACTACTTGGTCACATAAGTGAGGAGGGATATCATCCACAAGGATTTATAATCTAGTCGTAGAGCAGAGACCACATGAGTTACAACAGAGTCAAAAATTGGTGGCCCTCACAGACTGCATCATGAGCATCATGTGTTTTTTTGACACTCACAGATATAATTTTATGACATTGATTATTTAACAGAAGTTAAAAGTCATGAGATTTCAAATAAAATTCTGGACTATGGTGGTCTCTTGCCTGAATTTCCACATGACAATATTTAGCTGGAACCAAGTCCATAGTGCTACATTTATAGTCTCTCCTATTTTCCCTGTTCTCACCTAACCGGATTATCTCAGTTTCTGTTTCTTGCCAAGCACACGGTCTTGTTTACATTTGTGACCTCTGATTCTGGGGTTAAAGGCTAGATTTTGGACTTAACCATTCTTTTTTTTTTTCTCTGTCATATTTTTATTTTTACTTACTACTTTTTTAATTTATTTTTTTATACAGCAAATTCTTATTAGTTATCCATTTTAGACATATTTGTGTATATATATCAATCCCAATCTCCCAATTCATCACACCACTGCTACCACCTCTGCCCCTTCCCCCCCTTGGTATCGATACATTTGTTCTCTACATCTGTGTCTCAATTTCTGCCCTGCAAACCCATTCATCTGTACCATTTTTCTTGGTTCCATATATATGCATTAATATATGATATTTGTTTTTCTCTTTCTGACTTACTTCACTCTGTATGACAGTATCTAGATTGATCCACATCTCTACAGATGACCCAATTTCATTCCTTTTTATGGCTGAGTAATATTCCATTGTATATATGTACCACATCTTCTTTATCCATTCATCTGTCGATGGGCATTTAGGTTGCTTCTATCACCTGGTTATTGTATATAGTGCTGCAATGAACATTGGGGTGCATGTGTCTTTTTGAAGTATGGTTTTCTCTGGGTATATGCCCAGTAGTGGGACTACTGGGTCATATGGTAATTCTATATTTAGTTTTTTTTTTTTTTTTTTTTTTTTTTTTCAGTACGCGGGCCTCTCACTGTTGTGGCCTCTTTCTTTGCGGAGTGCAGGCTCTGGACGTGCAGGCTCAGCGGCCATGGCTCAGTGGCCCAGCCGCTCCACGGCATGTGGGATCTTCCCAGACCGGGGCACAAACCCGCGTCCCCTGCATCAGCAGGCAGACTCCCAACCACTGCGCCACCAGGGAAGCCCTATATTTAGTTTTTTAAGGAAACTCCAGACTGTTCTCCATAGTGGCTGTATCAATTTACATTACTAGCAACAGTGCAAGAGGGTTCCCTTTTCTCCACACCCTGTCCAGCATTTGTTGTTTGTAGATTCTCTGATGATGCCCATTCTAACTGGTGTGAGGTGATACCTCATTGTAGTTTCGATCTGCATTTCTCTAATAATTAGTGATGTTGAGCAGCTTTTCCTGTGCTTCTTGGTCATCTGTATGTCTTCTTTGGAGAAATGTCTACTGTGGTCTTCTGAGCATTTTTAGATTGGGTTTGTTTTTTTAATACTGAGTTGAATGAGCTATTTATATATTTTGGAGATTAATCCTTTGTCCATTGATTCATTTGCAAATATTTTATCCCATTCTGAGGGTTGTCATTTCATCTTGTTTGTAGTTTCCTTTGCTTTTCAAAAGCGTTTAAGTTTCAGTAGGTCCCATTCGTTTATTTTTATTTTTATTTCCTTTACTCTAGGAAGTGGATTAAAAAAGATCTTGCAGTGATTAATGTCAAAGAGCATTTTTCCTATGTTTTCCTCTAAGAGTTTTAAAGTGTCCAGTATTATCTTTAGGTCTTTAATTCATTTTGAGTTTATTTTTGTGTATGGTGATAGGGAGTGTTTTAATTTCATTCTTTTACATGTACCTGTCCAGTTTTCCCAGCACCACTTATTGAAGAGGCTGTCTTTTCTCCACTGTATATCCTTCCCTCCTTTAACAAAGATAAGGTGAGCATATGTGTGTGGGTTTATCTCTGGGCTTTCTATCTTGTTCCATTGATATATATTTCTGTTTTTCTTCCAGTACCATACTGTCTTGATTACTGTAGCCTTGTAGTAGAGTCTGAAGTCAGGGAGACTGATTCCTCCAGCTCCATTTTTAGTTCTCAAGATTGCTTTGGCTATTCGGGGTATTCTGTATTTCCATACAAATTGTGAAATTTTTTGTTCTAGTTCTCTAAAATATGCCAGTGGTAATTTGATAGGGATAGCATTGAATCTGTAGATTGCTTTGGGTAGTAGAGTCATTTTCACAATGTTGATACTTCCAATCCAAGAACATGGTATATTTTTCCGCCTATTTGTATCATCTTTAATTTCTTTCATAAGTGTCTTATAGTTTTCTGCATACAAGTCTTTTGTCTCCTTGGGTACGTTTATTCCTAGATATTTTATTCTTTTTGTTGTAGTGGTAAATGGGAGTGTTTTCTTAATTTAACTCTCAGATTTTTCATCATTAGTGTATAAAAATGCCAGAGATTTCTGTGCATTAATTTTGTATCCTGCAACTTTACCAAACTCATTGATTATCTCTAGTAGTTTTCTGGTAGCATCCTTAGGATTCTCTATTTATAGTATCATGCCATCTGCAAACAGTGACAGCTTTACTTCTTATTTTCCTATTTGGATTCCTTTTATTTCTTTTTCTTCTCTGATTGCTTTGGCTAGAACTTCCAAAACTATGTTGAATAAGAGTGGTGAGAGTGGGCAACCTTGTCTTGTTCCTGATCTTAGTGGAAATGGTTTCAGTTTTTCACCATTGAGAACGATGCTAGCTGTAGGTTTGTCATATATGGACTTTATTAGGTTGAGGAAAGTTCCCTCTATGCCTACTTTCTGCAGGGTTTTTATCATAAATGAGTGTTGAATTTTGTCAAAAGCTTTCTCTGCATCTATTGAGATGATCATATGGTTTTTCTCCTTCAGTTTGTTGATATGGTGTATCACATTGATTGATTTGCATATATTGAAGAATCCTTGCATTCCTGGAATAAACCCCACTTGATCATGGTGTATGATCCTTTTAATGTGCTGTTGGATTCTGTTTGCTAGTATTTTGTTGAGGATTTTTGCATGTATGTTCATCAGTGATATTGGCCTGTAGTTTTCTTTCTTTGTGACATCTTTGTCTGGTTTTGGTATCAGGGTGATGGTGGCCTCATAGAATGAGTTTGGGAGTGTTCCTCCCTCTGACATCTTTTGGAAGAGTTTGAGAAGGAGAGGTGTTAGCTCTTCTCTAAATGTTTGATAGAATTCGCCTATGAAGCCATCTGGTCCTGGGCTTTTGTTTGTTGGAAGATTTTTAATCACAGTTTCAATTTCAGTGCTTGTGATTGGTCTGTTCATATTTTCTATTTCTTCCTGGTTCACTCTCGGCAGGCTGTGCATTTCTAAGAATTTGTCCATTTCTTCCAGGTTGTCCATTTTATTGGCATAGAGTTGCTTGTAGTAATATCTAATAATCTTTTGTATTTCTACAGTGCCTGTTGTTACATCTCCCTTTTCATTTCTAATTCTATTGATTTGAGTTTTTTCCCTTTTATTCTTGATGAGTCTGGCTAATGGCTTGTCAATTTTATTTATCTTCTCAAAGAACCAGCTTTTAGTTTTATTGATCTTTGCTATTGTTTCCTTCATTTCTTTTTCATTTATTTCTGATCTGATCTTTATGATTTCTTTCCTTCTGCTAAATTTGGGTTTTTTTTGTTCTTCTTTCTCTAATTGTTATAAGTGCAAAGTTAGGTTGTTTATTTGAGATGTTTTCTGTTTCTTAAGGTATGATTGTATTGCTATAAACTTCCCTCTTAGAACTGCTTTTGCTGTATCCCATAGGTTTTGGGTCATCATGTCTACATTGTCATTTGTTTCTAAGTACTTTTTGATTTCCTCTTTGATTTCTTCAGTGATCACTTCGTTATTAAGTAGTGTATTTTTTAGCTTCCATGTGTTTATATTTTTTACAGATCTTTTCCTGTAATTGATATCTAGTCTCATAGCGTTGTGGTCAGAAAAGATACTTGATATGATTTCAATTTTCTTAAATTTGCCAAGGCTAGATTTGTGACCCAATATATGATCGATCCTGGAGAATGTTCCATGAGCATTTGAGAAAAATGTGTACTCTGTTGTTTTTGGATGGAATGTCCTATAAATATCAATTAAGTCCATCTTCTGTAATGTATCATTTAAAGCTTGTGTTTCCTTATTTATTTTCATTTTGGAGGATCTATTGGTGAAAGTGGGGTGTTAAAGTCCCCTACTATGATTGTGTTACTGTCGATTTCCCCTTTTAAGGCTGTTAGTATTTGCCTTATGTATTGAGGTGCTCCTATGTTGGGTGCATAAATGTTTACAATTGTTATATCTTCTTCATGGATCGATCACTTGATCATTATGTGGTGTCCTTCTTTGTCTCTTGTAATAGTTTTTATTTTATAGTCTATTTTGTCTGATATGAGAATTGCTACTCCAGCTTTCTTCTGATTTCCATTTGCATGGAATATCTTTTTCCATCCCCTTACTTTCAGTCTGTATGTGTCCCTAGGTTTGAAGTGGGTCTCTTGTAGAGAGCATATATATGGGTCTTGTTTTTGTATCCATTCAGCCAGTCTGTGTCTTTTGGTGGGAGCACTTAATCCATTTACATTTAAGGTAATTATCGATATGTATGCTCCTATTACCATTTACTTAATTGTTTTGGGTTTTTCTTGTAGGTCTTTTCCTTCTCTTATGTTTCTTGGTTAGAGAAGTTCCTTTAGCATTTGCTGTAAAGCTGGTTTGGTGGTGCTGAACTCTCTCAGCTTTTGCTTGTCTGTAAAGGTTTTAATTTCTCCATCAAATCTGAATGAGATCCTTGCTGGATAGAGTAATCTTGGTTGTAGGGTTTTTTCCTTCATCACTTTAAATATGTCCTGCCACTCCCTTCTGGCTTGTAGAATTTCTGCTGAAAGTTCAGATGTTAACCTTATGGGGATTCCCTTGTGTGTTATTTGTTGTTTTTCCCTTGCTGCTTTTAATATGTTTTCTTTGTATTTAATTTTTGATAGTTTGATTAATATGTGTCTTGGCGTGTTTCTCCTTGGATTTATCCTGTATGGGACTCTCTGTGCTTCCTGGACTTGATTGACTATTTCCTTTCCTATATTAGGGAAGTTTTCAACTATAATCTCTTCAAATATTTTCTCAGTCCCTTTCTTTTTCTCTTCTTCTTCTGGGACCCCTATAATTTGAATGTTGGTGCATTTAATGTTGTCTCAGAGGTCTCTGAGACTGTCCTCAGTTCTTTTTATTCTTTTTTCTTTCATCTGCTCTGCCGTAGTTATTTCCACTTTTTTATCTTCCAGGTCACTTATCCATCCTTCTGCCTCAGTTATTCTGCTATTGATCTCATCTAGAGTATTTTTCATGTCATTTATTGTGTTGCTCATCGTTGCTTGCTTCCTCTTTATTTCTTCTAGGTCCTTGTTAACTGTTTCTTGCAATTTGTCTATTCTATTTCCAAGATTTTGAATCATCTTTAGTATCATTATTCTGAATTCTTTCTCAGGTAGACTGCCTATTACCTCTTCATTTGTTAGGTCTGGTGTGTTTTTGTCTTGCTCCTTCATCTGCTGTGTGTTTTTCTTTCTTCTCATTTTGCTTATCTTACTGTGTTTGGGGTCTCCTTTTTGCAGGCTGTAGGTTCGTAGTTCCCGTTGTTTTTGGTGGCTGTCCCCAGTGGCTAAGGTTGGTTCAGTGGGTTGAGTAGGTTCCCTGGTTGGGGGAACTAGTGCCTCTGTTCTGGTGGATGAGGCTGGATCTTGTCTTTCTGGTGGGCAGGTCCACATCTGGTGGTGTGTTTGGGGATGTTGGTAGCCTTACTATGATTCTAGGCAGCCTCTCTGCTAATGGATGGGGCTGTAGACCTGTCTTGCTCTTTGTTGGGGTGTCCAGCACTCTTCGTTGCTGGTCCTTGAGTGAAGCTGGGTCTTGGTGTTGAGATGGAGATCTCTGGGAGATTTTTGCCATTTGATATTGCGTGCAGCTGGGAGGTCTCTTGTGGACTAGTGTCTTGAGGTTGGTTCTCCCACCTCAGAGACACAGCCCTGGTGCCTGGCTGGGGCGCCCAGAGCCTTTAATCCACACGGTTCAAAATAAAAGGGAGAAAAAATAGAAAGGAAAGAAAAGGAAGGAAGGAAGAAAGGAGGGAGGGAAGGAAGGAAGAAAGGAAGGAAGAAATGAAGGAAGGAAGAAAGCAAGAAAAGGAAGGAAGGTGGAGAGGAAGAAAGGGAGGAAGGAAGAGAGGAAGGGAGGAAGGAAGGGAGGAAAGGGAGGAAGGATGCAAGAAAGGAGGGAAGGAGGGAAGAAAGGAAGGAAGAAAGGTAGAAAGAAAGGGAGAAGACAAAATAAAGTAGGATAAAGTATAGTTATTAAAATAAAAAATAATTATTAGGAAGAAAAATTTCTATTAAGAAAAAACAGAAAAACGGGTCGGTCTAACCCTAGCATAAATGGTGAAAGCAAAACTATACAGACAAAATCGCACACAGCAGCACACACATATACACACTCACGAAAAGAAAAAGAGGGGAAAATAATAGTATATCTTGCTCCCAAAGTCCACCTCCTCAACTTGGGATGATTCGTTGTCTATTCAGGTTTTCCACAGATGCAGTGCACTTCAAGTTGATTGTGGAGTTTTAATCCGCCACTTCTGAGGCTGATGGGAGAGACCTCCCCCTCTCCTCTTTGTTTGCACAGCTCCTGGGGTTCAGCTTTGGACTTGGCCCCGCCTCTGCGTGTAGGTCGTCCGAGGGCGTCTGCCCTTCACTCAGACAGGACGAGGTTAAAGGAGCAGTTGATTCGGGGGATCCAGCTCACTCAGGTTGGGGGGAGGGAGTGGCACGGGTGTGGGACGAGTCCGTGGCGGCAGAGGCCGACGTGACGCTGCACAGGCCCAAGAAGCGCCGCACGTTCTTCTGGGGAAGCTGTCCCTGAATCCCGGGACCCCGGCAGTGGCGGGCTGCACCGGCTCCTGGGAGGGCCGGTGTGGAGAGTGACCTGTGCTCACACACAGGCCTATTGATGGCGGCAACAGCAACCTTAGCGTCCCACACCTGTCTCTACTGTCTGTGCTGACAGCCGCGGCTCACGCCTGTTTCTGGAGCTCCTTTACGCGGCGATCTCAATCCCCTCTCCTTGCTCCTAGGAAGCAAAGAGGGAAGAAAAAGTCTCTTGCCTCTTCGGCAGCTCCAGACTTCAACCGGACTCCCTCCCGGCCAGCCGTGGCACACTACACCTTCAGGCTGTTTTCACCCTGCCAAATCCTGACCTTTCCCTGCGATCCGCCTGAAGCCTGAGCCTAAGCTCCCGGCACCCACCCACTGCCAGTCGGCACTGATCCTCTGCGGGAATCTCTCCGCTTTGCCCTCCGCACCCTGTGGCTGAGCCGTCCTCTGCGGCTTCGGAGCTCCCCCTCCGCCACCCGCAGTCTCTGCCCACGAAGGGGCTTTTAGTGTGTGGGAGTCTTTCCTCCTTCACGGCTCCCTCCCACTGGTGTAGGTCCCGTCCCTATTAGTTGTCTCTGTTTATTCTTTTTTCTTTTGCCCTACCCAGGTATGTGGGGAGTTTCTTGCCTTTTGGGAGGTCTGAGGTCTTCTGCCAGCGTTCGGTGGGTGTTCTATAGGAGAAGTTCCACGTGTAGATGTATTTCTGATGTCTCTGTGAGGAGGAAGGAGATCTCCGCGTCTTACTCTTCCGCCATCTTTAAGCCATCTCCTATTTCATTTATTTCTGCTCTGATCTTTATGATTTCTTTCCTTCTGCTAACTTTGGGTTTTGTTTATTCTTCATTCTCTAGTTCCTTTAGGCATAAGTTTAGATTGTTTATTTGAGATTTTTCTTATTTCTTGAGGTAGGCTTGTATTGCTATAAACTTTCCACTTAGAACTGTTTTTGCTGCATCCTATACATTTTGGATAGTCGTGTTTTCACTGTCATTTGTCTCTAGGTACTTTTTTGATTTCCTCTTTGATTACTTCAGTGATCTCTTTGTTATTTAGGAAGCTATTATTTAGCCACCATGTGTTTAAGTTTTTAACTTTATTTTCCTTGTAACTGGTTTCTAATCTCATAGCATTGTGGTCAGAGAAGATGCTGATATGATTTCAATTTTCATAAATTTACTGAGGCTTGATTTGTGACCCAAGATGTGATGTATCCTGGTGAAGGTTCCATGTGCACTTGAGAAGAAAGTGTAGTCTGCTGTTTTTGGACATAATGTCCTATAAATATCAATTAAATCTATCTGTTCTATTGTGTCTTTAAAGCTTGTGTTTCCTTATCAATTTTCTGTTTGGATTATCTGTCCATTGGTGTAAGTGAGGTGTTAACGTCCCCCACTATTACTGTCTTACTGTTGTTTTCCTCTTTTATAGTTGATAGCAGTTGCCTTATATTATTGTGGTGCTCCTATGTTGGGTGCATATATATTTATAATTGTTATATCTTCTTCTTGGATTGATCCCTTGATCATTATGTAGTGCCCTTCCTTGTCTCTTGTAACATTCTTTTTTTTTAAGTCTATTTTATCTGATATGAGTCTTGCTACTCCAAATTTCTTTCAATTTCCATTTGCATGGAATATCTTTTTCCATCCCCTCACTTTCAATCTGTATGTGTCCCTAGGTTTGAAGTGGGTCTTTTGTAGACAGCATATATATGAGTCTTGTTTTTGTATCCATTCAACAAGCCTGTGTCTTTTTGTTGGAGCATTTAATCCATTCACTTAAGATAATTATTGATATGTATGTCCCTATTACCATTTTCTTAATTGTTTTGGGTTTGTTTTTGTAGGTCCTTTTCTTCTCTTGTGTTTCCCACTTAGAGAAGTTCCTTTAACGTTTGCTGTAGATCTGGTTTGGTGGTGCTGAATTCTCTTAGCTGAATGAGATCCTTGCCGGGTAGAGTAATCTTGGTTGCAGGTTCTTCCCTTTCATCAGTTTAAATATGTCATGCCACTCCCTTCTGGCTTGTAGAGTTTCTGCTGTGAAATCAACTGTTAACCTTATGGTAGTTCCCTTGTATGTTATTTGTCATTTTTCCCTTGTGCTTTCAATAATTTTTCTTTGTTTTTAATTTTTGCCAATTTGATTACTATGTGTCTTGGCATGTTTCCCATTGGGCTTATCCTGTATGGGACTCTCTGTGCTTCCTGGACTTGATTGGCTATTTCCTTTCCCATGTTAGGGAAGTGAAATTTTCGACTATATTCACTTCAAATATTTTCTCCAGTCCTTTATCTCTCTCTTCTCCTTCTGGGATGGCTGTGATGTGAACGTTGGTGCATTTAATGTTGTCCCAGAGGTCTCTTAGGCTGTCTTCATTTCTTTTCATTCTTTTTTCCTAATTCTGTTTCACAGCAGTGAATTCCACCATTCTGTTTTCCAGGTCATTTATCCGTTCTTCTGCCTTAGTTATTCTGCTATTGACTACTTCTAGTGTAATTTTCATTTCAGTTATTGTATTGTTCATCTCTGTTTGTTTGTTCTTTAATTCTTCTAGGTCTTTGTTAAACATTTCTTGCATCTTCTCAATCTTTGCCTCCATTATTTTTCCACGGTCCTGGATCATCTTCACTATCTTTATTCTGAATCCTTTTTCTGGAAGGTTGCCTATCTCCTCTTCATTTAGTTGTTTTTCTGGGGGTTTATCTTGTTCCTTCATCTGGTACATAGCCTTCTGCCTTTTCATCTTGTCTCTCTTTCTGTGAATGTGCTTTTTTTCCCACAGGCTGCAAGATTGTATTTCTTCTTGCTTCTGTTCTCTACCCTCTGGTGGATGAGGTTATCTATGAGGCTTGTACAAGTTTCCTAATGGGACAGACTGGTGGTGGGTAAAGCTGGTTGTTACTCTGGTGAGCAGAGCTCAGTAAAAATTTAATCCACTTGTCTGCTGATAGGTGGGGCTGGGTTCACTCCCTGTTGATTGTTTGACCTGAGGTGACCCAACACTGGAGCCAACCTGGCATCTTTGGTGGGGCTAGTGGCAGAGTATGGGAGGGCTCACTCCAAGGAGTACTTCCCAAAACATCTGCTGCCAGTGTTCTTGTCCTCACAGTGAGACACAGTCACCCCCCACCTCTGCAAGACACCCTCCAACACTAGCATATAGGTCTGGTTCAGTCTCCTATGGGATCACTGCTTCTTCCCCTGGGTCCTGATGTACACACTACTTTGTGTGTGCTCTCCAAGAGTGGAGTCTCTGTTTCCTGCAGTCCTGCAATCAAATACCACTAGCCTTCAAAATCTGATTCTTAAGAATTCCTCCTCCCATTGCAGAACCCCTAGGTTGGGAAACCTGACATGGAGCTCAGAACCTTCACTCCGGTGGGTGGACTTATGTGGTATAAGTGTTCTCCAGTTTGTGAGTCATCCACCCAGCAGTTATGGTATTTGATTTTATTGTGATTGTGCCCCTCCTACCATCTCATTGAGACTTCTCCTTTGTCTTTGGATGTGGGTTGTCTTTTTTGGTGAGTTCTGTGTCTTACTGTCGATGATTATTCAGCAGTTATTTGTGATTCTGGTGTTCTCGCAAGAGGGAATGAGAGCATGTCCTTCTCTTAGCCATTCTTAATAATAGGTACATTTCACATTGGTGTAATTATTGGTGTGATAATTACTCAAGTCTCAATTTCCCTGCCTGTGAAATGTCTGTCTTGGAGAAGTTGTTGGATTAAATTTAATGCTTGAAACCCAATATCACTTGTTGAATAGTGGACATCTATTAGTGTAATTATTGCCTTTACATAATTCTTCAAATATCTGTAATGCTAGTAGAAAATGAGAAGGACCATAAGACAAAGCTTTTCATAAGAGAAAAACAGTATATTTCTTCAAGGAGTTCAAAAGTGTGAAAAACTGCATCTGTTTCAAGGGTGGAGGAGGTTGTTATGAATAGACATGGAGATTATATTGATTAAAACAAACAAAAAATTAAGGCATAAATAATATTACATAAATTTCATAAGCAATGTGGTATGTAATACTAATTTGCACTATGAATTTGAGGAGATAATTATCACAACATGCCATAGCCCTCTAGCCCACCTGATTTGAATGCTTTTATGGTGGAGATTTCCTTGCATGTGGCTAGTTTCCCACATCAAGCCACTGTGCATCAGGTTTTTTTCTATTTTGCTGTCTGGAGATTTTCACCAAAGTACTGAGGGTTGCTCAGCTGTGAGCATGTACACCCAGAATTTGGGTGTAAGTAAAGGCATGCCCCTGGCAAACTTCAACTTATGGAGAGCAATAGTCAGTTTATATATATCTCCAATTTCCTGTGTTCTCAGAAGGTAGATTCTACAGGATCCCAGAGGATCCCCAAGGAATATTGAAATTGGTTGCTCAGAATACTTATGAATTCATTAATTCAACTTTTTCAGGTGATTTTCTCCCTTTCATCTCCCTTTCCCACTCTGCTTCCAGGGGCATCCAAACTGAAAAAATATCTTTATCACCATCATCATCATCATCATCATCATCATCATCATCATTATCATCACGCTTGTTGTTGTTAACATCATCTTAACTGAGAACTTTCTGTGTGGAAAGAACCATGCTTAATTTCCTACATATTCATCTAATGTAATTCTTACTACACTAACATTGGTAATATTATCTCTCCTCTGGGTTAAAAAGCTGTAGCTAAGGTTAATTACACATATAATCACACATCTTATAACAAGTTAGATTTGAATGCATATCTAAATTAGTTTAGCTCCCTGAAACCAATCTAAACAGAGTACTAGGTTCATTTTGTTTTAATAGCCTCTGCATCAATCTTTTTACCTTAGTTTTAAAGCCTGAAACTATGTTCCTGATGTGTCTTACCAGACTTATTCCCCATGATATGTATTCAATAACTTTAGGTAAAGCAAGCCACTAAATAATCCCTCAAGTATTCATCTTGTCAGCTTGGTCAGACTACAAGCTTTCTATTTTTTGAGTTTTGTTTTGTTTTTGTCTGAGGGATGTCTACATATCCCTCAGTTATTCTTTCACTACTCTTTGAAGGGATCATTAAATGACAGGTAAACTACATGTGGCATGAACGTGTAGACTTATTTTCCATAGATACGTGGAACTGGAGATAACACAGAGAGGAATACATAAAACAGTATGGAAAAATCACTGTAAAAATTAAGACTATTTCAGCTGTCTAAATTTCTTCACTTAGGTCTGCATATTGCATGGCCACCTACTCTTTCCATTTATTGATATATTTAAGTCTGGGAATTGGTGACTTCAACTCATAAAAGGTGTCTAGAAAACTATGTCCTTGAGATTGAGGGGTAGAAAGCAAGAAAAATCTTCCTCCCATGGACTTTGTTAGTGGAATCATCTGGGTCCAGTAAAGAAGTAATCCCAGGTATTCTAGTGATTTCTTCACCCATACTTGTTCTTTCACAGAGCGAATTGCATTTATTGCTAGTAGTCACTGAAGAAAATCAAGAAAATGTCATTCTAACATTTTTTTTTAATCTTATAGCCTCCTTTCCTCTCCATCATTATACCCCACCTCTCCTTCTCTCTCTCACACACACACACAAAACACACACATTCATTCACAACACACTGCTCCCACCCACCCACAAATAGTGAAATCTATATTTTGTTTCTTCTTAAAAAAAAAAAAAAAAAAAAAAAAAAAAAAAAAAAAAAAAAAAAAAAATTTAGCTCAAAAGGCTTTGAAAACGGATTTAAAAATAAACCTCTTTTTTCAGCAATAAAATATTGTATTAAACATTCATCTCCAAGTTGCTCAGTAATTTAATAGCAAGATAAAGGCAGTAAGAATGTAAGGTCCCAAGAGGCACTGAATACATTGTTTGACTTTTACCAAGCTGTTAAGTACCATTGAGTCAAGTGAAAAACACTGGATGACAACAAGAAATTTGAAATTCTATGTCCCTTGTGCTAACGCAACATAGCACTCACTCAACAGTAGGCCTAGATGATGATCTTCAGTTTGTCTTTAAAATTAGGAACAGTTCCAGTTGCCCCATAATTGTAAGACAGTAATGTAGCAATATTGGAGTATTCACTAGACCCCTAATAGTTAAAGTCTGTGCTTATTCCAGAAATACTAGAATTACCTGTAGATCATAAAAAATGCAAAATCTCAGTCCTATGCAGACTTGCTGAATTTGAGTTTGCATTGTAATAAGATCACCAGGCAACCACCTTAAACGTATTTAAGTATAGAATGCATTTAAGTTTGGAAATACTGCTCTAAATGTTTCTTCCCACTGAAACTCTCTGAGCTACTACAAGATATAAACACAAGAAAAGTTACCACAGCAACCCAAGGTTCTGAGTAGGCAGCAAAAATTTAAACTGAAATCATATCTTGAAAAGATATCAAAGTTACTGCATTTGGATTCAGTTGAAGTACAGCTTACTCGTTAAAGAAAATTAATAGTAAATGAATCTTAAATGAACAAATCCTTTGCTTTACTCTCAAAATAAGTTCCACTTACCTACTTTCTCATTGACAATCTAGTGTATTTCCCATTAACGAACTCAAAAAACAAAGTTAATTATTTTTAGAATTTATTGGGATACAACAAGAAATAACAAACGTGGAGGACTGTCAAATTTTGTTTTAGTCCAGAAGGCTAGACTGTCTGACATTTTCTACAGGAAAAAAAAAAAAAAAAAAGAGAGGAGAACAGTTTGGCAAATGCTACCTTAAGCCATTTCCTGAAATAATAGTAGCCTTATCATGTCCACTGTTAGTCTCCAATCACCAAGTGTGTCTTTATTTGATCAAGAACGATAAGAAACTTCAGAGACATTGGTAGTGGTGTGCAGCAACATTACTCTCAAATGACTAGGAATGGTCAAAAAATTTGACGTGAGTGATAATGCATGTTCTGCTAGACTGATAATTTCTGTGACTGAGTGACTGATGAGTAAGAGTCAAATATTAGGTGGCTTAGTAATTGTGATACTGAGTTAATTTCATGACATCAATTTTAAGAGTGTTGGTAATTCAAAGTGTACTAAAATGTATGTAAGTTTCTTAGATGTAATGGCTACTATTGATATGAATAAATGAATAATTGACTGAACTTAACATACATATTCAAAAAATGATTTTCACTACAAAGAGGTTTGGCTTAGCATAAGAAGTTGAAGAAGTGTTTGAATAGTAATTTAGTGATGAGTTAGTATTTTAAGTACCTGTGTTCTGCACTGGGAGAACATCCTTGAATAGGGAAACAATCAGACCAGTGTCAAAATTAGATATATCCTAGGATACTTCACTATGATTTTAGGTCAGAGTCACTTAAAGCTACTTGTGCACTCAGTAATCTAAGACTTGGTTTCTCTATGGTTGACCAACTCTGTTAAATCAGGGCCTGCTCATTCTCATTGATAGACAATAATGTGAGTGGGTTTGTCACATGGCTATGTATGATTAAATAACTATTTGAATATAATGTCCTTTTCATTACAAAATTATCCTGCTTTATTCTTTTAAACAGATGTCAGGAGAACACACACAGGCAAAAAGCAGAATTTAAATGCTATGACCGCCATACCACTGGTGGTCCATTAGGAACCAATTTGCCATGAATTGCATCTTGTACTCTGGTCATTTATGTAAGTTGCTAACTGCAGCTATTGAGACCAGAAAGACTTTATGACATCTCTAGAAATCAGTTAAGAAGCCATAATACTCCAGGCAAGTGCAAAGTTAAGAAGAGCTATTGTACATTGAAATGGGTAAGAATTTCAAGGAAATGTCACATACCCCAAGCTGAGACACCTCAGTAAAATAGGAAGAAAATGCGCCCCTCATAAATCAGATTCTCTCCCAGATGTGAAATAGAAGAGTGGAACATATATCTAATGTTATGCCTTTTGGGGACACTCCCAAGGGACTGTTTTCTGTCTTATTTGACTTGGAGAACTGACAGGGAAACAGCATACTTTGGATGCTTGAGGGTCTTTGAGAATAAAGGAAAGTTCAGCACTGAAGAACCTGCAGTACTGCAGACAGACACCAAAGGGAGGAAGAGATTATGACCTTGAAAAAGAAACCAGTAGTCTCCTCTAACTGGGAAATTATATACATAAGCCCAAAGAAAACCCAACCACACAAGAGGTTGTGTGGCCCCTAGAGTTTCTAGTGAGGCTTATTGGTGAAGGTCTTCTCTTATCCAAACCCAACCCAGAAAAAGTGAGAGAAATGATCGTTTTTTCAAATGCCCAAATCCTGAGGGAAAGAAAATGATGCGTACAAAGAAACAAGGAAACGTGGCCCAATCAAAGGAACAAAATAAATCTCTATAAACTGACTCTAGAAAAAAGGAAATCTATAAATTACCTGATAAATAATTCAAAATAACTGTCTTAAAGAAACTCAAACACAGATTGAAAACTAAATAACATCAGGAAAATGATGTATGAATATAATGAGAATATCAACAGATAGAAACTATTAAAAATAACCAAACAAATTCTGAAGCTAAAGAATACAATAACTGAATAAAGAAATTCATTCAAGGGGTTTAACGGTAGACTTGAAAGAGAAGAAAGAATCAGCAAACTCAAAGATAAGTTATTTGAAATTCTCCAGTAACAGGAGCACAAAGTAAAAGGAAAAAGAAAAAGAAAAAATGAAGAAAGCCTAAGGTACTTATGAAAAATCATCAAGTAAACCAATATACACATTATGGGAGTAGCAGAAATGAGAAGTGAAGAGGCAGATAATCTACTTGAAGAAATGTGGCTGAAATTTTCCATATCTGAAGAAGGAAATGGACATCCAAATTCAAAAATTTCACTGGATTCTAACTAAGATGTGTCCAAAGAGACCCACACCAAAACACATTAGAATCAGATGATCAAAAGTCAAAAACAAGTAGAAGATCTTGAAAGCAGCATGATAAAATTGACTCATCATGTACCAGGGAGCTCCCATAAAATTATCAGTGGATTTCTCATCACAAACCTTACAGGCAAGAAGGTAGTAGAATGATATATTTAAAGTGCTGAAAGAAAAATAATTGTCAGACAAAAATGTCTTTCAAAAATGAGGGAAAAATAAAAACTTTCTCAGATAAACCAAAGATGAAGGAGCTCACCATTACTAGACCTGCTTTACAAGAAATGCTAAAGGATGACCTGGGAGACTGGTGTCATGATTTTTCTGTTAGCCTCCTGAAAATCAGAGGTCATTCTTCTCTGATACACCCCAATTTATTGAACTCTGAAAGAGCTTGACAGACTGTTTCCTTTGGGAACAAGAGGGCTGATACCCATCCTGAGCCCAATTTAATTCTTGGGTGATTCATAGGTTCAAATTCAGATAAGATTAGCATCCTAATAGCAGGAGGCCAGTAGAGTCCCAGATTCTTCCTGGCCTTTACCTTTTATCTCAGAAATGCTGTGAAAGGCTCTCTGAGTTCCTTCCTTTCTTCCTCCTATTCCTGCTTTCACTTCAAGGTTGTTCACACAAATCTTCACCAAGACTAATGAGGAATGTAGCCTTTTTGAAATTATTTCTTCCCCATGACTTCTCCTTTTAAACTGAGAAAGACTCACTGGTCATGGCTCCTTACATTCACCTTTGTTGTGCAGTTGATGGGAAGCAGGGTGGCCCTATTTTTTTAGGTAGGGTGTGTTCACAAATTGAGAAATAATGATTACACCTTCCTATATATATGTTTATCATTATGATTTCCTAAGAAATTTTAAATTATTGTCATTTCCCAAGGCATTTTTGGGTCACTGATCCTTGGATTGTAGCAGGCACTGTGCCCATAAGACATTTGCTTCATCATTCCTTGGGAAGTGAGAAGTAAGAATATAGATCAAATGAGAAAGCACATACAGTTAAATGTATGCAATTAAAAATCTTCAATTCACTGAGGTTTAAATAGAAGGTAAAACCAGAATATAAGGAAGTTTTGCCACCTAAATCAGGTACTAACACTTCTTTTGCTAAATTGTGGCTAAAATACACATAACATAAAATTTACCATCTTAACCAATTTTGTGTCCAGTTCAGGGACATTAAGTACATATATTCACACTGTTGTGTAACTATCATCACCATACATCTCCAGAACTCTTTTCATATTAGAAAACTGAAACTGCACCCATTATACAATAGCTCTTCATTTTCCTTTTCTACCAGCACCTGGCAACCACCATCCTACTTTCTGTTTATATGAATTTGACTACTTTAGCTAGTTCATATTAGTGGAATCATACTGTATTTTTGCTTTTATGACTGACATTTCACTCATCATAATATCCTCAAGGTTTATCCATGTTGTAGCATGTGTCAGAGTTTCCTTCCTTTTAAGGCTGAATAATATTACATTATTATTACAATATATATGTATGTAATAATATTACAATATTTTTGCAATATATATACATGTGTAATAATACATATATATATATATATATATATATATATACACACACAATTTGCTTATTCATTTATCCATCAATGGATACTTGAGCTGCTTCTACATTTTGGCTATTGTGAATAATCCTGCTATAAACATGGGTGTACAAATATCTGTTCAAGACTCTGCTTTCATTCTTGTGGATATATATACCCAGAAGTGAAATTGCCAGATCACAGTAAAGTTCTTTTTAAATTTTTTGAGGAAGAGTTACCTTGTTTTCTAAAGTGGCTACACCATTTTACTTTCCCACCAACAGTGCATGATGGTTCCAACTTCTCCACATTCTTGCCAATACTGTTATTTTCTAGCTCTTTGTTTGTTTTGTTAGTACACACCCTAATGTGTGTGAGATCGACTGAGACTTCTTGACCTCTTTCCATCATGCTTCATCCAAGCTCGGGAAGTCTCCAGCCACAGGAATGCTGTGTGTCCCTGTGAAGCCGTTTTGGTTTTAAAATGATAGTGTTTTCTTATCCAAGGCTCTTCCTCTTAAGTTGGCTCCATTTTAAGGGACAATGTCTGGCAGAGACTGAGGAAGCAGATTCTGAAGAAGCCATAATGGTTGAATTAACATTTTAATTGCTGACCTCAGGTAAAAACTTAACTATGCCTTGGTTTCCCCATCTGTCAAACAGGTTTCATTATAATTCCTATATTGTAGTGTTATTGCATATGAGTATTTAACAAGCCATTAAAATATCAATAGTACCTAGTTTAGGTGAAGTGCTCAAAAAATACTATTATGTGTGTTCATGTAACAACCCCATTCCTCTTATTAATTCATTCAACATAGGTATTCAACATGAATATATACTGAGAATTAATTCTGTGTGCTAGATGCTATTATACATGCTAATGATACATTAAAGCAATAACTAGACAAAAAATTCTGCCTTAACAGAATATGTGTTACAATGGGAGAGACAGAAATACTTACTAATTTCATACAAAATACTTTGTGTTGAGTAATACACATAAGGAGAAGAAAATAAATAAGGGGAACCAAAAATCTTTGGGAGTATTGAATTATATATTGAGGTGCCAGAAAAGGCTGCAACAAGAAAGTCACTGACCTTTATAGCACATGTAATTTGGTATCCCATAAATAAATTCCATGTGGCCAGCTGCTTTAACATATTTGGTGAAAACTGGAGTAAAATCTAGACACTAATACAGATGTTAGTCCTTAATACTTGGTAAATGTTTTAGCAATTAAAAATAAAGAAAACAAAATTTGGGACTTCCCTGGTGGTTCAGTGGTTAAGACTTCACCTTCCAATGCAGAGGTGCAAGATAGATCACTGGTTGGGGAGCTAAGATCTCACATGTCTTGTGGCCAAGAAAACCCATAAAACAGAAGCAATATTGTAACAAATTCAATAAAGACTTTAAAAATGGTCCACATCAAAAAAAAAAAAAAAAAAAGGAAAAAAGTTCTTAGAAGGTTTGAGGAATCACATTTTTCACTAGTAGCTTATATGTGTGCCATGATTTAATATAGACATAAAATCTTGGCCAGGTGCCACAATTTAAGTACCAGTGGACCAAGGAATACACCAATTGAATGAGGCAGGTTGGAGTGGGGAGATCTGTGTCCCCCTGGTGAGGCTAGTCTTCTCTGAAGGACCAACATTCCTCAGACCTAGCTGACCTTGCCTAGGAGAATGAAGATAAAGTTTAACTTACATATGTGTATTCTGTATCTCTAATTAATTTTTTTTTCAACTGATATATTATTGCTTTAAAATACTGTGCAGATTAAACAGAGCCTGCCTTTGGTTCACATTTAACCTGCAGGCCATTTATTTGTCTTCTGTGCTCTTGGCAAAGAATTCCATTTATTTTCTTGTAAATAGGATCCTCTGTCTTAGCAATGTGTAGTAGAAATTTTGGGCCTTTTTAACCTATGGCTTTCTTAAAGTTTTTTTTTTTTTTTTCTTTCCCTTCCCACTTTCCCATCCAAGCTTGTAGGAGGCACTGTGTCCTCTTGCCATAGGGAATATTTGTGTCAAGGAAGAAATTAGAAATGACCAGAAAAACACTGGGATCTAGAGAAAGAAAAGAGACAAGACAAAAAAAGAGTGGGAATGTCACTGTGGAAAACACAGAGAGAAAAATATCGTCTTCATAAAAATAGAGTTTCCTTCTCATGGACTGGGAGTAGAGGTAGAAGTGTTTGAGTTTCCCAGCCATTCAGGACAACACACCACTCTGTGGCAGCACCCTGAGGTGGTGTCCTGAGCACAACCAATGGCCAAATCATACTTTTAAGAACAAAAATGTATGTACCAGGATTCCCAAACTCAGCCCTGGTTTTCAGTTTTCTGGAATCCCAGCAGAGAGCTACTAGATATGAGAGTCCATTACTGGCTTTAAAAAGGAAAATGTCATTGATTACAATGTTTGAATGGAAAAATAGGATTTTCTTTTCTCATTTTTCTGGAGACCACTCAAGCATATGTACATCTAACAAGACTCCAAGAAGAAGATGGGGCTCCTATAATGACTAACATTGGAAATTATCCACCACCCTATTTGGATAGGGATTTGGATTCAGAAGAGAATTCGGATTCAGATATAATGATAATAAAATAAATGAATGAGGGACAAAATAATACATAGTGTTTTTTGTTTGTTTGCTTTGCGATATGTAGGCCTCTCACTGTTGTGGCCTCTCCCATTGCGGAGCACAGGTTCAGGATGCGCAGGCTCAGCGGCCATGGCTCACGGGTCTAGCTGCTCTGCGGTATGTGGGATCTTCCTGGACTGGGGCACGAACCTGTGTCCCCTGCATTGGCAGGCAGACTCTCAACCACTGCGCCAACAGGTAGGCCAAAAGTAATGTTTTAAATGACAAGTAATGACTTGAAAATTTAAATCCAGGCCCACTACAGATTTCTATACTTTGATTTACTGCTGACAATTCAGATTTGTGATGATAATAATAGTGTGGATGTAGAGGATAGATGTGACTTAGGAGTCAAAAAGTCCCTAGATGAGATATCTACCTGTGTTATTTATAGCTCTCTGGGACACCCAAGTTTTTATCTACTGTTCCTCTGTCTATTCTTAGGTATAGACAGCCTAGAGTAGATCTAGTGAATAAATCTTAGTGGGAACACTAATCAATTCTAAGATTTCATTCTTTTTCCAGAAACTCTAACCTCTCCCAAATTTGGATCAAATCATCCTTGATTCAAGTACACTCTATAGTTGTGTGATGTTGAATGAGCTTGTTAACCTAAGCTTCAGTTGCCTAATATGTACAATTATCTTAACTGTATCATTTCTATTATCTAGATTTGTTTTGGCAATTTAGTATAATAGGTATAACATCATTGGCTGGTCGCAAATGAAAGTGATTGCTGTCATATTAGCAATAGTCTTGACAGAGAGTATCCTGGTAGCTTACATTTCTTTTTAAAGTACTTATCAATTCTTGATATCCCTTATTTAATTCTCTTTTTTAAGTTCCCCTTTTAAGACAAAACGTATCTCTGTTTTAGGAAGAAGAATAATAGGTATCAATGGTTCAGAGATTTGCCCAGTGCAAGGGACCCTCTCACTCAATACTGGCTCTGTGTGGTTTGCTGCTTGCTCCTCATCCTAGCACTGTGGTAGGAAATATGGAAAACATCAGCTGGTGAGATAAGATTCAGACCCCACCCTTTTTTTGTTGTTATATACCTTGCTTTATTTTCATTTTACCATACATGGTGAATTTCATATTATAATGAAAGCTTTTGTCCTGTCCACTTGCCTTTGGAACTTTACTTCTTCTTGCCTTCAAAGGAATTTTAGTTACAAATATTCACACCTTTTTATATGTCATATTTGTTGATTATTTTCTATTAACAATTACTTTATTTTTGCCATATATTAATTCTTAGCTTTGAATGATTTTTTTTTTTTTTTTTTGAATGAAAGATTTTTCTCTTTTTTGGCTTCACTACGTAGCTTGTGGGATCTTAGTTCCCTGACCAGGGATCGAACCTGGGTCAATCAGTTAAAGCGCTGAGTCTTAACCACTGTACCACCAGGGAATTCCCTGAATGACAAAGTCTTTAAATTCTATAGTGCTTTACAATTTTCAAAAGTTTCACAGGCATGATTTTGTATAATCCGATAATAACCCTTTTTTCCTCCTACCTCTATATTGCTCCTCTTTATTTTCTCTCCCAACTGGTAACCACTAGTTTGTTCTCTATGTCTATGAGTCTGCTTCTTTTTTTGGTTTTATTTACTAGTTTGTTGTATTTTTTAGATTCCACATTTAAGTGATACCATACAGTACTTTTCTTCCACTTTCTGACTTATTTAACCTAGTAAAATGCCCATCCATGTTGCTGCAAATGGCAAAATTTCATTCTTTTTAATGACTGAGTAGTATTCATTGTGTATGTATATATATATATATATACACATATATATATATATAAAATACCACAACTTCTTTATCCATTCATCTGTTGATGGACACACTTAGGTTGCTTCCATACTTTGGCAATAGTACATAATGTTGCTATGAACATTAGGGTGCATGTATCTTGTGGAATTAGTGTTTTAATTTCTTTCAGATATATATCCAGGAGTGGAATTTCTGGGTCATATGGTAGTTCTATTTTTAGTTTTTTGACAAAGCTCTATACTGTTTTCCACAGTGGCTTCACCAATTTACATCCCCACCAACAGTGTACAATAGTTCCTTTTTCTCCACATCCTCACCAACATTAGTTATTTGTTTTCTTTTTGATGAGCCATTCTGACAGGTGTGAGGTGATATCTCATTGTTTTATTTTATTTGCAATTCCCAGATTATTAGTGATGTTGAGCATCTTTTCATGTGCTTTTTGGCCATCTGTATTTCCTCTTTGAAAAAATGTCTATCCATTTTTTCTGCCCATTTTCTAATTTTTTCTTATGTGGTCTGTGAATTTTGGGTCCTGTGCTATGGATTTGTATTTATCTCTTTTTCTGTCCTTTGACTTTATCATACCTATATCTTTACATCTAAAGTGTGTTTATTTTAGAGAGAATCATGTTTTACTTTAAAAAAAAAACTGGTCTAACAGTCTGTGTCTTTTATTCAAAGTGCATAGCTAAATTATAATTAATTATATTTAAATTAAAAATTTAATTATATTTAAATTATATATATTTTTATATTTAAATATTTTTATATTTAAATTTAATGGTTCTGTTTAAACCTAACATTATGCTGGCTATTTTCTATTTGTTTCATCAGTTCTTTTTTTCTAACTACTTTTGGATTAGTACTGTATTTCTTTTTAACACTTATTTTCTCTCTTTTCTTATTAGTTATACCATTACCTTTTAGAAGCTGCTATAGGTTTTACAATATGCACCTTTAATTTATTATATTGTTATTCCATTTCACTCACACACCCCTTGCGTTATTGTTATCATACATTTTATTTATTAATATGGTATAAACCCCACAATACACCATATTTTTTACTTTAAACAATTATATTTTAAAGAAAGATTTTAATGAAGATAAAAAGCCTTTAATAGGGGCTTGTCATTATGCAAATCTAAATCTCCTTCTGGTCCCATTTTTTCTTGCACTTGAAGAACTTCTTTTATTTATTTTCATTTTTATTTCACTTACTCTAGTTCTGGTTTGTTAGCTCTCTTCTTTTGCTTGGTTTCATAAGTTTATTCACCTTTATTTCTGAAAGATATTTTTGCTGGAAATAGTGGTCTAGGCTGTCTTTTTTTTTTTTTTTTTAGTACTTTAAACATGCCATTTCACTGTACTCTGTGTAATAATATTTCTGACAAGAAATTTGCAGTCATTTTGCCTTTGTTCCTCTAAAACTAATTTGTTCTTTTCTGTGACTTAAAAATAATCTTATCATGGATTTTCAGCAATTTATGATGTGTTTTGCTGTTGATTTTTATGTATTTATCCTGCTAAGGATTCATTGAGTTTCTTGGTTTTGAGAGTTCATAATATTGATCAATTTTGAAAAAATACTGGCCATTTTTTAAACATATTTGTTGTACTACTGTGCCTCTCCTTCTAGGGATCCATTTACATGAATATTTGTTAGATTGCTTGTTATTGTCCCACAGATTACTGAGACTCTGTGTCTGTGTAGTTGTTGTTTATCTAAGGTATAATTTAAATACTTTCTATTGGTAAGCCTCAAGTTCACTTTTTTTCCTACAGTTTTTATTATGCAGTTAACTAAACCCATTGAATTTTTCACTTCAGATATTATTTGTATTGTCTCTTCAAATTCAATTGGTATTTTTAAAAATATATCTTAAATTTAAATATATTTATAATTATGGTCATAATTTTCTTAATATCACTAAGCCAAATTTTAATATTCTTTTGAATACTTTCTTAATTTCACCTTCTTTTGGTGTATTTATTTTGAATAATATTTAATTTTTAAATTTATAATTTTAATAATATTTTAATTTTTTGTTGTATTGAATAAAATTATGATGATTCTTTAAATTTATAGTAATTTTGGAATGTTGCCAGACAGACATTGTAAATATTATATTTTTGTATGTTTGGATTTAAATAATTTTACTTAGAGTGTTGACCCTTATTTTGGAAGGCACTTAGGTTTATTTGTGGATCACTTTTATTATTTCAAATATTGGTTTTATGCAAGAAATTTTGTCCTGTGTATAGTTGCAGGAATAATTTTAGGGTTTACCTTATTATTTTTTCTACTCTTAGAAAAAGCATTCCTGCATTTCCCACTGTTCAGTACATAAAAACAACTCTTCAAATGTTTTGCCATAGCCAAAAGACAGTTTTCTTTTTGATAAATATTACAAAAAGGCAATAATAAAACAATAAATACAAAATATTATAAATCCATTTGGGCACAACTGTCACTACTCAGTCCCCTACTCTAGTCAATTTCCTGATTTGCTAACATCTTCTGTAGGTGCTTACTAATTCTAATTGCCTGGAAAGCAGTAAAAATATCTGATTATAGTTTGTCTTTCAAGTGAGGGCATCTGAGCTTTATCACCTGATTCTTCAAATGATCTTTGTACCTGAAAATAAGAAGAACGTTTTGGGTCCTGCTCCTTGCACAGAAACAACCCTTGCACCATTGACCTATATGATGATTGGGATTGAGGATATTTGGAGAGATGTGAAGGAAGAAGAGCTGTAACCAGCTTAAAATGGAATCAAACTCTTAATTATGCTGACAGTTCCACACTGACACCAATAATTTGAAACTCTAAATCAGAGCCTACCACTCAAATATTCAATATTCAGATATGACCTTCAAATACATTTCCACTGAAACCAAGACCCCAGTGTTATGGGCTGAATTATGTTTCCCCCAAATCCATGTGTTGAAACCAATGATCCCTAGTGCCTCAGATTATGACTATATTTGGAGATAAGGCCACTAAATACATGGTAAAGTTAAATTTAAAATGAAGCTGTTAGGGTGGGCACTAATCTAACCTGACTGAAATTCTTATAGAGGTTATTTTGACACACAACTTATGTGCAGAAAGGGACATTTATGTGAGGACACAACAAGAAGGTGGCCATCTGTAAGACAAAGAGCCCCCAGAAGAAAGAAAACGTGCTGACATCTTGATCCTGGACTTCTGGCCTCCAGAACTGTGAAAAATTCATTTCTGTTGTTTAAGCCCCCAGGCTTTAGTAGTTTGTTATAGCAACCCCAACAAATTAATATGTCCATCAACCTCAACTATCCAATTAACTTTGCTTCTGATCCCCAGATTTTTAAAAAAGGGAGCTTTATTGAAGTAGGTTGACACAAAAATAAACTGCACAAATTTAAAGTGCACAGTCTCTTAAGTTTTGACATAAGTGTATACTGTTAAGCCACTGGAACTTCCCTGGCAGTCCACTGGTTAAAACTTCACCTTCCAATGCAGGGGCTGCAGGTTCAATCCCTGGTCGGGAAGCTAAGGTCCCACATGCTAAAACAGAAGCAATATTGTAACAAATTCAATAAAGACTTTAAAAATATGGTCCACATCAAAAAACTCTTAAAAAAAAAGCATCACCACAATTAATATAATAAACATTATCTATCAATCAATCACCTTCAAAAATTTTCTCATGACATTTTATAATCCCTCCCTCTCCAACTCCCTCATTCCCAAGCAAGTAATGATGTGCTTTCTGTCAGTATAAGTTAGCTTGTATTTTCTAGAAATTCATATAAGTAAAATCATACAGTAGGTATAATTCCTTTTATCTGAATTTTTCACTCAGCATAATTATTTTGAGATTCATCCATGAAGTTATATGCATCAATACTTTATTCCTTTTTATTGTTGTGTAGTCCACTATATGTATGCACTATCAAATATTTATTTGTCCTTTCAACTCCTGGTGGACATTTAACTTGTTTCCAGTTTTGAGGTATTACAAATATAGCTGTAATTAATAATCATGTTGATGTACTTGTATAACCTCGTACTTTCATCTTTCTTGGGTAAATATCTAGAGCAGGAATAATTGGCTCATGTGATGAGTGTATAAATTAACTATTTAAGAGCCTTTGACAATATTTTCTGAAGTGGATGTGTTATTTTACATTTCTGCTAACAGTGTACAAGAGTTTTAGTTCTCGTATAAACAAACCAATGTTTGGTGTGTTCAGTCTTTTAAATTTTATCCATTCTAAAATGTTTTCATTATTAATCATTTCAGTTTTAATTTGCTTTTTTCCTCATGGCATGCATATCTTTACAAGTACTAATTAGTTCTGAGGTTTTTTATTTTGTGTGTGTGAAGTGTCTGTCCAAATTTTCTGTAGTTGTTTTAGTATTTTTAATATTTGAGTATTGAAAGTTCTTTGTTTTCTATATTATTATTAATGAAAGCTTTATGTATTATAAAGCTGTATATATTATGAATAAAATTTATGTATTATGAATTACATAAAACTCAGATATTTTCTTCCAATCTATAATTGTCTCTTCAATTTTCTATGTCTTTAGAAGAGGAGACAACCTTATTTTTAATGAAGTCAAATTTATCATTTTTAATAGATCATGTTTTTGGTATCATAGATAATATTTGTACAACACATGGTCACATAATCCTCTCTGCTAATTTTCCTTCTAGAAGATTTATAATTACAGATTTTATACTTAGGTCTCAAATCCATTTAGGGTTAATTTTTGTACATTATTCTAATGTAAATAGAAATAACTTTTACATATGGATATCCAATTGTATGATTTGTTGAAAATACTCTCTTCTCCACTGAATTGCATTCATAATTTTGGCCCAAAATCAGTTGTCTATACATGTCTGAGTCTATTCCTAGACTCCAAATTGTTTCCACTGACATCAGTACTGCACCTCTGCTTATTAATTTTAAGATAATCCGGAAAATCAGGTACATTCTTCTTCATTACAATGTAGATTATTTGCATTTATATATTAGTTGTAGAAAAAAATAGCAACTTGTAAGTCTTTACTTACAATTGTTTTTTATTTTCCATTTTTTCTCCTTTGATTTATGTGTTATTTTGAAGTGCATTATTTACTTTCAAATATCTGGAGATTTTCTAGCGACCTTCCTATATTTGATTTCCAATTTTGATTAGGGAATATATTCTGTATGACTGGAATCAATTTAAATGTATTGAGACATTTTATGGTCCCAAATATGGTTTATTTTGGTAAGTATTTTATGTGCACTTGAAAAGATTGTGTATCCTACTACTGTTGGTTAGAGTGCTCTGTACTTGCCAATTGGGTTAAGTTTTTCGATTATATTTTTAATATCTTCTCTATCTTCTTTGATATCTGTGCTCTTTTCTATCAATTATTGAGAGAAGAGTAAAAAAAAAACTTTGACTCTATCTGTGGGGTTATGTATTTTTCTTTGTGATTCTTCTCATTTTTGATTCTTATATAGTAAAAATGCTACTAAGTAAATGTGTAGAATTGTTATATACTCCCCATGAATTGAATCCATCATCCTTATGGTACTACACATTTTTATTTCTGCTATGAAATATACATTATCTGAATCTAATAATACATTCTAGTTTATTGTTGATTAATGTTAGCATGGTATATTTTTCATTAATTTTACTTTTAAACTATTTGTCTTATTATAGCTAAGGTGTGTTTGACATAGGGAGCATAATTGAGTTTATTTATCATGCAGTCTAACAACATTTGTGTATTTAGACCATTTACATTTAATGTAATTATTGACAAGGTTATGTTTAAATCTATCATCCAGTTATTTTAAAAAAATGTATTACCTATTCCTTTTAATCTTTCCATTTTTCTGCTTCTCTTAGATTGTGTATTGTTAGGATTTTATTTTATGTCTTTTGTAGGTTTATTAAATATAATACTTGGTCTTGTTCATTTAGTGGTCAATTTAGCATTTATAAATATTCAACTTTAAAGTATCATAGCCTCACCACAAGTGTTATTATTTTTATTTATTTATATAACATCTTTATTGGAGGATACTTGTTCTACTTGTGTGTTAGTTTCTGTTTTACAACAAAGTGAATCAGTTATACATATACATATGTTCCCATATATTTTCCCTCTCGCCTATCCCTCCATCAAACCCTCCCTATTCCACCGCTCTAGGTGGTCACAAAACCACCTAGCTGATTTCCCTGTGTCATGCGGATGCTTCCCACTAGCTATGCACCCTACGTTTGGTAGTGTATATATGTCCATGCCACTCTCTCTTTTCTTCACAGCTTACCCTTCCCCCTCGACATATCCTCAAGTCCATGCTCTAGTAGGTCTACAGTTTATTCCTGTCCTACCCCTAGGCTATTCATAACATTTTTTTTCTTAGATTCAATATATATGTGTTAGCATACAGTATTTGATTTTCTCCTTTTGACTTACTTCACTCTGTATGACAGACTCCAGATCCAACCACCTCACTGCAAATAACTCAATTTCGTTTCTTTTTATGGCTGAGAAATATTTCATTGTATATATGTGTCACATATTCTTTATCTAGTCATCTGTTGATGGACACTTAGGTTTCTTCCATGTCCTGACTATAGTAAATAGAGATGCACTGAACATTTTGGCACAAGACTCTTTTTGAATTATGGTTTTCTCAGGGTATATGCCCAGTAGTGGGATTGCTGGGTCATACGGTAGTTATATCAGTAGATTTTAAGGACCCTCCATACTGTTCTCCATAGGGGCTGTATCAATTTACATTCCCACTAGCAGTGCAAGAGTGTTCCCTTTTCTCCACACCCTTTCCAGCATTTATTGTTTCTAGATATTTTGATGATGGCCATTCTGACGGGTGTGAGATGATATCTCATTGAAGTTTTGATTTGCATTTCTCTAATGATTAATGATGTTGAGCATTCTTTCATGTGTTTGTTGGCAGTCTGTATATCTTCTTAGGAGAAATGTCTATTTAGTTCTTATGCCCATTTTTGGATTGAGTTATTTGGTTTTTTGTTATTGAGCTGCATGTGTGGCTTATAAATTTTGGAGATTAATCCTTTGTCAGTTGCTTCATTTGCAACTCTTTTCTCCCATTCTGAGGGTTGTCTTTTGGTCTTGTTTAGGGTATCCTTTGCTGAGCAAAAGATTTTAGGTTTCATTAGGTCTCATTTGTTTAATTTTGTTTTTATTTCCATTTCTCTAGGAGGTGAGTCAAAAAGGATCTTGCTGTGATTTATGTCATAGAGTGTTCAGCCTATGTTTTCCACTAAGAGTTTGATAGTGACTGCAGTTACATATAGGTCTTTAATGCATTTTCAGTTTATTTTTGTGTATGGTGTTAGGGAGTGTTCTAATTTCATACTTTTACATGTTCCTGTCCAGTTTTTCCAGCACCACTTATTGAAGAGGTTGTCTTTTCTCCACTGTATATTCTGGCCTCCTTTATCAAAGATAAGGTGACCATATGTGTGTGGGTTTATCTCTGGGCTTTCTATCTTGTTCCATTGATCTATATTTCTGTTTTTCTTCCAGTACCATACTGTCTTGATTACTGTAGCTTTGTAGTATAGTCTGAAGTCAAGGAGCTTGATTCCTCAAGCTCCATTTTTCATTCTTAAAATTGTTTGACTATTCGGGGTCTTTTGGATTTCCATACAAATTGTGAAACTTTTTGTTCTACTTCTGTAAAAAAATGCCAGTGGTAGTTTGATAGGGATAGCATTGAATCTGTAGATTGCTTTGGGTAGTAGAGTCATTTTCACAATGTTGATTCTTCCCATCCAAGAACATGGTATATCTCTCCATCTATTTGTGTCATCTTTAATTTCTTTCATCAGTATCTTATAATTTTCTGTATACAGGTCTTTTGTCTCCATAGGTAGGGTATTCCTAGATATTTTATTCTTTTTGTTGCAAAGGTAAGTGGGAGTTTTTTTCTTAATTTCACGCTCAGATTTTTCATCAATAGAGTAGAGGAATGCCAGAGATTTCTGTGCATTAATTTTGTATCCTTCTACTTTACCAAATTTATTGATTAGCTCTAGTAGTTTTCTGGTAGTATCTTTAGTATTCTCTATGTATAGTATCATGTCATCTGCAAACAGTGACAGCTTTACTTCTTTTTTGATTTGGATTCCTTTTATTTCTTTTTCTTCCCTGATTGCTGTGGCTAGAACTTCCAAAACTATGTTGAATAAGAGTGGTGAGACTGGGCAACCTTGTTTTCTTCCTGATCTTAGTGGAAATGGTTTCAGTTTTTCAGCATTGAGGACCATGTTGGCTGTGGGTTTGTCATATATGGCCTTTATTATGTTGAGGAAAGTTCCCTCTATGACTACTTTCGGCAAGGTTTTTATCATGATGGGTGCTGAATTTTTTCAAAAGCCTTTTCTGCATCTATTGAGATGATCAAATGGTTTTTCTCATTCAGTTTGTTGATATGGTGTATCACATTGATTGATTCGCATATATTGAATGATCCTTGAATTCGTGGAGTAAACCCCACTTGATCATGGTGTATGATCCTTTTAATGTGCTGTCGGATTCTGTTTGCTAATATTTTGTTGAGGATTTTTGCATCTATGTTCATCAGTGATATTGGCCTGTAGTTTTCTTTCTTTGTGACCTCTGTCTGGTTTTGGTATCAGGGTAATGGTGGCCTCATAGAATGAGTTTGGGAATGTTCCCCCCTCTGCTATCTTTTGGAAGAGTTTGAGAATGATAGGTGTTAGGTCTTCTCTAAATATTTGATAGAATTCACCTGTGAAGCCATCTGGTCCTGTGCTTTTGTTTATTGGAAGATTTTTAATCACAGTTTCAATTTCAGTGCTTGTGATTGGTCTGTTTATATTTACTGTTTCTTCCTGGTTACTTCTCAGAAGATTGTGCATTTCTAAGAATTTATCCATTTTTTCCAGGTTGTCCATTTTATTGACATACAGTTGCTTGTAGTAATCTCTAATAATCATTTGTATTTCTGCAGTGTCAGTTGTTACATCTCCTTTTTCATTTCTAATTCTATTGATTTGCGTCTTCTCCTTTTTTTTCTTGATGAGTCTGGCTAATGGTTTATCAATTTTATTTATCTTCTCAAAAAACCGGATTTTAGTTTTATTGATCTTTGCTATCAGTTCCTTCATTTCAGTTTCATTTATTTCTGCTCTGATCTTTATGATTTATTTCATTCTGCTAAATTTGCTTTTTTTGTTGTTCCTCTTTCTCTAATTGCTTTAGGTGCAAAGTTAGGTTGTTTATTTGAGATGTTTCCTGTTTTGTAAGGTAGGATTGTATTGCTATAAACTTCCCTCTTAGAACTGCTTGTGCTGCATCCCATAGATTTTGGGTCGTCGAGTCTCCATTGTCATTTGTTTCTAGGATTTTTTTTATTTCCTCTTTGATTTCTTCAGTGATCACTTCCTTATTAAGTAGTGTATTGTTTAGCCTCCATGTGTCTGTATTTTTTACAGATCTTTTCCTGTAATTGATATCTAGTCTCATAGTGTTGTGATCAGAAAACATACTTGATATGATTTCAATTGTCTTAAATCTACCAAGGCTAGATTTTTGACCCAAGATATGATCTATCCTGGAGAATGTTCTATGAGCAGTTGAGAAAAATGTGTATTCTGTTATTTTTGGATGGAATGTCCTATTTATATCAATTAAGTGCAATTGTTTAATGTGTCATTTAAAGCTTGTGTTTCCTTATTTATTTTCATTTTGGATGATCTGTCCATTGGTGACAGTGGGGTGTTAAAGTGCTCTACTATGATTGTGTTACTGTCGATTTCTCCTTTTATGGCTGTTAGTATTTGCCTTATGTACTGAGGTGCTCCTATCTTGGGTGCATAAATATTTACAATTTTTATATCTTCCTCATGAATCAATCTCTTGATCATTATGTAGTGCCCTTCTTTGTCCCTTGTAATAGTCTTTATTTTATAGTCTATTTTGTCTGATATGAGAACTGCTAATCTGGTTTCCTTCTGATTTCCATTGGCATTGGAATATCTTTTTCCATCCCCTCACTTTCAGTCTGTATGTGTCCCTAGGTCTGAAGTGGGTCTCTTGTACACAGCATATATATGGGTCTTGTTTTTGTATCCATTCAGCCAGTCAGTGTCTTTTGGTGGGAGCATTTAATCCATTTACATTTCAGGCAATTATCGATATGTATGTTCCTATTACCATTTACTTAATTATTTTGTGTTTGTTCTTATAGATCTTTTCGTTCTCTTGGGTTTCTTGCCTAGAGAAGTTCCTTTAGCATTTGTTGTAAAACTGGTTTGGTGCTGCTGAACTCTCTCAGCTTTCACTTGTCTGTAAAGATTTTAATTTCTCCATCAAATCTGAATGAGATCCTTGCTGGGTAGAGTAATCTTGGTTGTAGGTTTTTCTCCTTCATTACTTTAAATATGTCCTGCCACTCCCTTCTGTCTTGCAGAGTTTCTGCTGAAAGATCAGCTGTTAACCTTATTGGGATTCCCTTTTATGTTATTTGTTGTTTTTCCCTTGCTGCTTTTAATATATTTTCTTTGTACTTAATATTTGATAGTTTGATTGATATGTGTCTTGGCGTGTTTCTCCTTGGATTTATGCTGTATGGGACTCTCTGTGCTTCATCAACTTGATTAGCTATTTCCTTTCCTATTTTAGGGAAACTTTCAACTATAATCTCTTCAAATATTTTCTCAGTCCCTTTCTTTTTCTCTTCTTCTGGGACCCTTATAATTCAAATGTTGGCGTGTTTAATGTGTTCCAGACGTCTCTGAGACTGTCCTCAGTTCTTTTCTTTCTTTTTTCTTTATTCTGCTTTTCATTAGTTATTTCCACTATTTTATCTTCCAGTTCACTTATCCATTCTTCTTCCTTAGTTATTCTGCTCTTGATCCCATCTAGAATATTTTTAATTTCATTTATTGTGTTATTCATCGTTGCTTGCTTCCTCTTTATTTCATCTAGGTCCTTGTTAAATGTTTCTTGCACTTTGTCTATTCTATTTCCAGGATTTTGGATCATCTTTACTATCATTATTCTGAATTCTTTTTCAGGCAAACTGCCTATTTCCTCTTCATTTATTAGGTCTGGTGGGTTTTTACCTTGCTCCTTCATCTGCTTTGTGTTTTTCTGTCTTTTCATTTTTCTTATCTTACTGTGTTTGGGACTCCTTTTTGAAAGCTGCAGGTACATAGTTCCCATTGTTTTGGTGTCTGTCCCCAGTGGCTAAGGTTGGTTCAGTGGGTTGTGTAGGCTTCCTGTTGGAGGGGACTAGTGCCTGTGTTCTGGTGGATGAGGCTCGATCTTTTCTTTCTGGTGGGCAGGCCCATGTCTGATGGTGTGTTTTGTGGTGTCTGTAGTCTTATTATGATTTTAGGCAGTCTCTCTGCTAAAGGATGGGGCTGTGTTCCTGTCTTGCTAGTTGTTTGCCATAGGGTGTCCAGCACTGTAGCTTGCTGGTTGTTGAGTGAAGCTGGGTCTTCTGTTGAGATGGAGATCTCTGGGAGATTTTTGCTGTTTGATATTACATGGAGCTGGGAGGTCTGTTGTGGACCAGTATTCTGAATTTGGTTCTCCTACCTCAGAGACACAGACCTGATGCATGGCTAGAGCACCAAGAGCTTTTAAACATACAGCTCAGAATAAAAGGGAGAAAAAATAGAAAGGAAAGAAAAAAAGGAAGAATGGAAGGAAGGAAGAAAGGAAGGAAGGAAGGAAGGAAAGAAGGAAGGAAAAAAGGAAGGAAGGAAGGAAAGAAAGGAAGAAAAAATAAAATAAAATAAAGTAGGATAAAATAAAGTTATTAAAATAAAAAATAATTATTAAGACGAAAAAAATTTTAAAGTAAAAAAAACAGATGGTCAGAACCCTAGGACAAATGGTGAAAGCAAAGCTATACAGACAAAATCTCACACAGAAGCATACACACACACACACACACCAACAAAAATAGAAAAAGGGGAAAAAATAATATATCTTGGTCCTAAAGTCAACCTCCTCTATTTGGGTTGATTTGTTGTCTATTCTGGTATTCTACAGATGCAGGGTACATCAGGTTGATTGTGGAGCTTTAATCCACTGCTTCTGAAGCTGTTGGGAGAGATTTTCCTTTCTCTTCTTTGTTCGCACAGCTCCAGGGGTTCAGCTTTGTATTTGGCCCTGCCTCTGCGTGTAGGTTGCCTGAGGGCGTCTGCTTTTTGCTCAGACAGGATGGGGTTAAAGGCACAGCTGATTTGGGGCCTCTGGCTCACTCAGGCTGTGGGGACAGAGAGGTATGGATGCTGGGCAAGCCTGTGGTGGCAGAGGCCGGCGTGACGTTGCACCTCCCTGAGGCATACCATGTGTTCTTCCAGGAAAGTTGTCCCTGGATCCTGGGACCTTGGCAGTAGAGGGCTGCACAGGCTCCCGGTAGGGGAGGTATGGAGGGTGTCCTGTGCTCTCACATAGGCTTCTTGGTGGCAGCAGCAGCAGCCTTAGCGTCTCATACCCATCTCTGTTGTCCGCACTGATAGCTGCAGCTCACACCCATTTCTGGCTCTCCTTTAAGTGGCACGCTTAATCCCCTCTCCTCGCACACCAGGAAACAAAGAGGCAAGAGAAAGTCTCTTGTCTCTTCAGCAGCTCCACTCCCATCTCTGGAGCTCCTTTAAGTGGTGCACTTAAACCCCTCTCCTCACGCACCAGGAAGCAAAGAGGGAAGAAACAGTCTCTTGCCTCTTCGGCAGCTCCAGACTTCTCCGGGACTCCCTCCCAGCTAGCTGTGGTGCACTAGCCCCTTCAGCCTGTGTTCATGCTGCCAACCCCAGTCCTCTCCCTGGGATCCAACCGAAGCCTGAGCCTCAGCTCCCAGCCCCCGCCCATCCAAGCAGGTGAGCAGAGAAGCCTCTCTGGCTGGTGAGTGATGGTCGGCACTGATCCTCTGCAGGAATCTCTCTGCTTTGCCCTCCACACCTTATTACTGTGCTCTCCTCCATAGCTCTGAAACTTCCCCCTCTGTCACCTGCGGTCTCCGCCCATGAAGGGACTTCTAGTGTGTGGAAACCTTTCCTCCTTCACAGCTCCCTTCTACTCGTGCAAGTCCCATCCCTATTCTTTTGTCTCTGTCGATTTTTTTGCCCTACCCAGGTACATGGGGAGTTTCTTGTCTTTTGGGAAGTCTGAGGTCTTCTGCCAGCATTCAGTGGGTGTTTTATAGGAGCAGTTCCACGTGTAGATATATTTCTGATGTATCTGTGGGGAGGAAGTTCACCTCCATGTCTTACTCTTCCACCATCTTCTCTCTCCATATCCATGTTATTATTTTTGATTAAACAATCAATTTTCCTTTACTGAGTATATATATATATATATATATATATATATATATATATATATATATACCTACGTATATGTAGCTAGATAAATATCTGCCCATTTAGTTACTATTGCCAGTACGTTCATTCTTTTTTATAGATCTATATTTCCATAGAGCATCATTTGCCCTGTTGGTTGACTTCCATTAACAAGAGCACCCATCTTTAAGGCAGTGAAAATGGTGGAGTAGAAATGTCCTCAGCTCACCTCCTCTCATGATCACACAAGATGACAACTTTTGGAATACAGACCATCAATACAAAAGACTGGAGCCTACCAGGAAAGATCTACAACTAAAGTCATAAAGACATAACCACAATGAGAATGGTAAGAGGGGCACACCTGTGATATAACCAAATCCCATATGCCTCAGGTGGGTGATCCACAAAGTGGAGAATCATTATGTTGCACAGGTTCTCTCACAGGAATGAGAGTCAGGCTCCCTAGTCTGGGGATCTGGCACCGGGATGATGAGCTCCCACAACATTTGGCTCTGAAGGCCAGTGGGGTTTTATTGCAGGAGTCACACAAGACAGGGGGAAGTAGACACTTCACTCTTAAAGGTGGCACACAATATCTCTCATGAACCATGACCCTGGGGAAAAACAATAATTTGGTAGGAGCCTGCAAAAGACCTACCTGCTGGTCTGGAGAAGCTGGGTGTGGCTGCAACTCACACAGGGAACATAGACACTGGTAGCAGACACATTGAGGAACATTCAACCACATGAATTTTGACATACTGGTTCATTGCTGTCAAGATCTGGCTCCACTTAACAATCTATAGGCTTCAGTGCTGGGGCACTTAAGGTCAAATAACAAACTAGGTGGGGACACAGCCTCGCCCCTCAGCAGACAGTTTCCTAAAGACTTTCTGAGCCCAAAGCCACCTCTAAACATGCCCCTGGACATGGCCCTGCCCACCTGAGGCCTGAGACCTAGCTCTACCCTCCAGTGGGCAAGCACTGACCCCTCCTACCAAGAGACATGCACAAAGCTTTAGACCAACCTCACGCATGAAGGAACAGACACCAGAGACAAGAACATTATAATCCCACAATGCAGGCTAGAACCAACCCTAGGGCCAGCTGGGCCTGGTCCCTGCCTACTTGTAAGACAACACAACCTTCAGGACACCCTGGGCTCCATACCTAAGTGTGTCAGGAATGAGCCAACCCCCCACCCTCCACAATTATCTGAAATGAGCTCTGGGATCCATGGGCCCTGCAACTGGACTCCAGAACCAGCTTTACATGCCAGGAGTCTGACACTAACCGCAGGATTTGGCTTCTCCTGCCAGTGTGTAGGCAACAGCCTCAGAGTCTTTGGGATCTTGACTCCACCCACCAGTGAGTCAGCATCAGCCTTTTGGTCCCCTAGGGTTTTGCAGCCAGCCAGCTCATGACCAAACCCCACTAAATATTAGCCAGAAGTATCTGCACAAGGTATGGCCTGACATCCAACCAGACTAGGAGCCAACCAAGCCTACAAGACTGCCCATATAGTCAGCCTGCTACAACAGAAAGACCCATGCAGCCCTTTTAGGCAGAAACCATAGAGCATTTAGCTTGGATAATGAGAGGGGAGTGCACTGCTGGGACATATAGGATGTCTCCTACCAAGGGCTGCTTCTCCAAGGTCGAGAAATACAGCTAACTACCACATACATAAAAAATACAAGTAACAACTTAGACTAAAAGTGGCAGAGGACTATATTCCAGAGAAAGGACAAGATAAAACCTCAGAAAAAGAGCTAAGTGGAGATAGGCAATCTACCCAAGAAAGAGTTCAGAGTAATGATCATAAAGATGATTGAAGAACTTAGGAGGAAAATGAAAGCATAGAGCAAAAAGTTAGAAGTTTTTAACAAAGAGAAAATATAAAGAACAGCCAAACAGAGATGAAGAATATAATAATTGAAAAGAACAATACATTAGAAAGAATCAATAGTAGACTAAATGACACAGAAGAACAGATAAGTGAGCTGGAAGAGAGAGTAGTGGAAATCACTGCTATAAACAGAAAAGAAAAAGAATAAAAAGAAAGGAGGACAGTTTAAGAGACCTCTGGGGCAACATCAAGTGTACTAATATTTGCATTATAGGAGTCCCAGAAAGAGAAAAGAGAGAGAGAGAAAGGGCCTGAGAAAATATTTTAAAAGATAACAGCTGAAAACTTCCTTAACCTGGGAAAGGAAACAAGCACCCATGTCCAGGAAGCACAGAGAGTCCCACACAGGATTAACCCAGAGAGGAACACACCAAGACACATTGTAATCAAAATGGCAAAAAAAAAAAAAAAAAAAAAAAAAAAAAAAAAAAAAAAAATTAAAGATAAAGAGAGACTACTAAAAGTAGAAATAAAAAAGCAACAAATAATATACAAGGCAACTCCCATGAGGCTATCAGCTGATTTTTCAGCAGAAACTGCAGGCCAGAAGGGAGTGGCAGGATATACTTAAAGAGATGAAAGGGAAAAACCTACAGCCAAGAATACTCTACCCAGCAGGACTCTCATTCAGATTTTATGGAGAGATTTAAATTTTACAGACAAGCAAAAATTAAAATAATTCAGCACCACCAAACCAGCTTTACAGCAAATGTAAAAGGAACTTCTCTAGATGGACAAAACACACACACACAATTAGAGAAAAGCTCTCTGGTAAATACAAATGTACGAAATCATGCACACACAAAACTAGAGGGAGGTTAAAAGAAAAAGAAGTAATAAAAACATCTGTATCCACAATAAGCAGTTAAGGGAAACACAAACAAGTTAGATGTAAAATATGATATAAAAACAGTAATCTTGAAGGGAGGAGAGTACAAATGTTGGGTATTTAAAATGTATTTGAAATTAAGAGATCAGCAACTTAAAACAATCTTGTTTATATATAGAATGCTGTACAAAAACCTCCTGGTAACTGTAAAGCAAAAATCTATAATAGATATAGAGAAATTTTAAAAAAAGGAATCCAAATATAACACTAAAGGTAGTAATCAAATCACAAGAGAACAAAAGAAGAAAGAAAGAAAACTTATAAAAACAAATCCAAACAACTAAGATGTGATATATCTATATCTACATCTATATCTATATCTATATAAATGGAATATTATTCAGACATAAAGAAGAATTAAATGTCATTTGCAATAACATGGGTGGACCTAGAGATTATCATACTAAGTGAGGTCATTCAGACATAGAAAGACAAATATCATGTAATATCACTTATATGTGGAATCTAAAACAGTGATACAAATGAACTTATTTACAAACAGAAAAAGATTCACAGAAATAGAAAGCAAATTTATGGTTACCAAAGGGGAAAGGGGAAGGAGGGATAAATTAGGAGTTTCTGATTAAAATACACACTATTATACATAAGATAGATAAGCAAAAAGGACCTACTGTATAGCACAGGGAACTATATTCAATACCTTGTAATAGCCTATAATGGAAAAGAATCTGAAAAAGTAAATATATATATATATATATATATATATATATATATATATATATATATACACACACACACACTGAATATATACATATAGTATATATATACATATATATATATATAACTGAACACTTTGCTGTACTAACACAACAGTGTAAATCAATTATACTACAATTTAAAAAAATTCTTAAGTGCAAGTCTACTGTTGTAATATTTCTGATTTTGTATGGCTGAGAAAGTTTTTATTTCACTTGTTTTTGAAAAATATTTTTCTGTTTTTCTGGACTTAGAATTTTAGGATCACTTTTTTTTTCTTTTACTCCTATTTTCTAGCATGATGAATTGTTTCTGATAACCTGTTGCCATTCTTTACTTTGTTTTTCTGTATGTAGCATGTCTCTTTTTTCTCTTTACTTTTAGGGTTATCTTTTTATCAGTGGTTTAGAGAAATTAGACTAAGATGGGACTTGCTGTATTTTTTCATCTTTTAATACTTCAGGTATTTTTTTTTTTTTTAACATCTTTATTGGAGTATAATTGTTTTACAATAGTGTGTTAGTTTTCCCTCTACAACAAACTAAATCATCAGGTATTTTTGCCTGTTTTGAATCTGGGTTCATCATTTTCATTACATTTGAAGAATTGGAGACTAGTATTTCTTCAAATATTGTTTTGTTCCTTCCTCATCAGGACACCACTTAAACACACATTAGGGTTCTTATATTTGTCTCACTGATGTTTTGTTTGTTTTTTAATGTATTATTTTCTATTATTTTTCTCTATGATTCACCTTTTATAGTTTCTTCAAGTTCACCATATTTTTCTTCTACAATACTTAATCTTCTGTTAATCCCATCCAGTGTACTTTTTAGCTCACACATTCTAGGTTTCATATCTGAAAATATAAATTAGATATTTTAATAACTTCCATGACTCTACTTAAATATTTGAAGATATAGAATACTGTCACAATACCTGTTTACTTCCTTTTCTGTTAATCCTAATATTTGTGTCAGTTATGGATCAGTTTTGAGTGACTTATTATTTGGCAAATGGTGAGTTTTACTTTCCTGATTCTTTTCATACCTGACATTTTAAAATTAGATGTCATGTATTTTGAATTATATATTTTCAAGTGCTGAATATTTTTGTATGTATTCTTGTGCTTTGTTCTCAGATTCATTAAGTTACTTGAGAACAGTTTGATCTTTTTGGGTCTTGCTTTTAAGATCTGTTAGGAAGGACAGAATTATTTATTTCAGTGCTTTTTATACTCTACAACTTAGAAAAGACAATTATGAATAGTCTCTGCAGGCAAATTATGAGATTTTAAAAATCTGGCTGGTGGCAATATGCACTATTCCTGGCTCTGTATATGCACCATAGTATTGTTCCCTCTAATTCCATAGGATAGTTTTGTCTTGACTCAACTATTTTCCTCACACATGTACTGTACATTGTTAAATACTCAATGACGACCCTCTGAAGACCTCCAGAGTTCTCTACGTAGTTCTCTTCTCTTTGATAGTTTATTCTGTGAAATCCAGCTACATTTTTTTTCTCCCTGAATTCTCAGTTCTGTCTCTTAAGGGATTCAACCAGCTTCTGCCTTACTTCTGCCTCCTTGTGCTTTCACCTGGAAACTTCCTCCAGATAGTAAGTTGAGGTAATTGTAGGACTCATCCTTGTTTATTTCACATTTCTCAGAGATCAGTATCCTTCATTACCCGATGTTCTTTTCACTGAAAACTGTTGCTCATATTATATTTTGTTTGTTTTTGTTTGTTTGTTTTAGATAGGAGTATAAATCTAGTCTCTATTAGGCCATCTTAGCTGGAAGCAGAAGTCCCTTACTCCTAGATTTTAGCAATATTTTTTTACCTCAGGGTTTATGCACTGGGGACCTTAACCCTGGAGATTTTTTCCTTCAATCCCCATTGAAACCTGATTCTCTCAGTCTTCTGAGATTCTCATCCCAAATTCTTGTCCCTTAAGTCTTTACCTCAGATTCTTTTTCACTCATTACCCATTCCCTGTCATCTCTCTTCCATTGGCCAGTAAATAAATGTTATGCCAGTCAAAAACACACAAAAATGGCCCCATGCTACCAAAATTACAACTTACAGATGACCGCATCTGACAAAGAACTTTTTTTTGTATTCTTTCTTACAGAACCCCATTATTCCTTTCCCTAGAAGTTGGAAATTACATATTTTTTTAACAATGTGATATTTACTATTTGTACCTCCTATTAGATTATTAGCAGGAACTGCATCTGTCTTTTTTACTGCTTTATCTGCATCAGATAACTCTAGTTCTTACCTATAAAGGAAATAAATACGTATCAAAAATAAATTTTTATACAAAAGGTGTCCCACAATCAAATATTTAAGTAAATGCTGTTACATACCACATGCTATCTTCATAAATTATATTTTTCTCTACAATATTCTTTATCTCTTATAAGATTTTTAATATTTTGAATAGAGAAGTTCAACATGTATCAACTTTCTTTGTCTACCAGAGCTTAGTAATTTAGAATAATGTAAAAAGCAAGGTGTGTCACAGTGAGAATAATACTCTATCATTGGTATAAAATATGAGGGTGAGTTGTTATACACATTTGTTTTGGATTGTATGAATAAATGCACAGCATATTAGGTAATATGGTACTTACCATCACAAATATTTCTGTTAGATAACACCAAGAATATTTTTGAACATAATTTGAGTTGTGATATGAAAAGGGAACAACTTACACTTCTCCAGGAGATATTATCTGTGCATAAAGGAAATTATAAATCCTGTGTTACAAAATTTATCCCTTAAATAATGTCATAGATTGTGAATATCTCTAGACAGACTTAAGCAAGTAGGAAAAATAAAGACAGATTTCTGTGCTGGCTTTATATGTAAAGTAACATAGTGTACTTTGAACCATAGAAGACATCATGCAAGGATTATAGCATAGATGAGGGAATAGAGTTATATGGTTTAAAATGTAAAACTGATAGGTTTAAATTGGTACTAAAGATCATATTTTCTAGGAAATATTCTCTCAACTAATCTTGAACATTTTCTCAATTCAGAACAGCTACAAATTGATAGACCAGTTATTGAACTTACGTCTATCTGGCTCAGAAGATGATTCAAAACAACACCATTGATGCCCTCTTTAGATAACAGGCCAGCCAGCAGGTAACCCTGAGAGTGGTCTCTCTTAATTAATACTGGTTTGTCCAATTCCTAGAACAGTCACAGAGACTGATTTTCTAATCCCGTTGCGGAGCAGAGGCTCCAGACACGCAGGCCCAGTGGCCATGGCTCACGGGCCCAGCCACTCCATGGCATGTGGGATCTTCCCGGACCGGGGCATGAGCCCGTGTCCCCTGCATCGGCAGGTGGATTCTCAACCACTAGCGCCACCAGGGAAGCCCTATTCTGTTTTTTTAGTAGCTCATTCCTGGACACAAAAGTCTACATGTTTCTGACTTTGGAATTGTCCAAGATTCTAAATAATATAGTCTCTCTATTGTTTGTGTTGGTTTAGCTAAAATGGTCTTAACTTCAGAGTTAAACTGACTTGAATTCAAATCTGGAAAAATACTACCAGTGTTTATTCAGGCAATTTATATGATTTTTGTGAACTTGAAACTTCCTTATATAAGAATTAAATAACAGAGTTTATCTGACAGAAATGTCAGATAAAGATTACATAAGAATATACCTATATCTATCTATCTATCTATCTAATACATGAATACATATAAATGTATAGGTATAAAATAATTAGATAAATAAAATAATATATATAAAGAATAAGCTTTTGCTTCAGCATTTTAGAAATTCTGCCAGTTTTTGTCCAGACCTGGGAATTCTCTTCTCTCTATTATATTATCTTCTTTTTCAAATTATATCACCTTAAATGTGATGGTTTTTGGACCCTCTAAAACTCTAAACTTTTTTATCCCTAGTTTTCAATTTCACTTTACCAGAAGCTACTAATTATGATGATCTTTTAACAATATTTTATAGCTGTATTTCTTATTTTCCAAACTAGAAAGTATACTTTCTTAAAAGGTCACGTCATTTTTCTCTTTTAAAAATCTCCTCATCAGTAAAAACAATATTATTGTGCAAATTAGATTCACTGAACCAATACTGTTGTATGTCTAGTGACTGATCACTTACTCAGAGGATATAGAAGTCTGACATGTGTAGATGTAGAGGCAGAAAGAGACTAGGACCACTAGGACCTATAAAAAAGGCTTCAGAAACTTGGATGGGCTCTCTGTTCCTTTAAAAATGCCTTACAAAGACTTTTAGCCTATGTTCCTTCCTGGGATAATGAGCCAAGTCATGTAGGCAAGCAGGCCTTATCTCCATAAATCCTTGACTACAAATAAAAGATACATACATGGGCTTAAGGAGCAGAAAGCAACAAAAACCTTCTCCACATGAGTCTTGTGGCCCCCATCATTCTTCAGCTTTCTGGAGACTGTATGGAGCTGTCTGCTAATGCTGCTGAGAATCACTAATCCACAGCTCTCCACTGTTTGCTGAGGGGACACCATCCTGTTATTCACTGACAAACCCATTTTAAAAATTCTTTGACAAGCAAATATTGATAAATAGGACATCCTTTTATGAAGGTATTCCAATTAATTGTGTGCATGTGCACACACACACAGTATATAGGCGTAACACAACTGTATCTGTACTGACATCTAACAAGATGTAGATGAATAGCAACTACCTTCTGGACCTGGAGGTACCTATGGATCAGGGGCAGTAATGGTGTTAAAAATACCATTGACTATTCTTAAGTAAAGTGAGCAGTTTTTGGTTTAGTGATAGTACAATAACAACAGTGTAAATTCAAGGAAGGTAACATCTGCTCTATTCAAAAATAGACATAAGATACTAAAACAATCTTTTCATTCCCTTTTCTTTCCTATTGCTGCTCCTCTCTTCTAGGCTATTCCCCAAGTGATACAATCATATTAAAGTCTGAAGTAAAATATTTATGAGAGAATGCAATACCATAATAATTAGTTTTAAATGATGGAGAGAGTGTGAAGAAAAGGGAACCCTCTTGCACTGTTGGTGGGAATGTAAATCAATACAGCCACTATGGAGAACAGTTTGGAGGTTCCTTAAAAACTAAAATTAGAATTACCATATGATCCAGCAATCCCACTACTGGGCATATACCCAGAGAAAATCATAATTCAAACAGACACATGCACCCCAATGTTTATTGCAGCACTATTTACAATAGCCAGGTCATGGAAGCAACCTAAATGCCCATCAACAGATGAATGGATAAAGAAGATGTGGTACATATATACAATGGAATATTACTCAGCCATAAAAAGGAATGAAATTGAGTCATTTGTTGAGACATGGATGGATTTAGAGACTGTCATACAGAGTGAAGTAAGTCAGAAAGAGAAAAACAAATACCGTATATTAACACATGTATGTGGAACCTAGAAAAATGGTACAGATGAACCAGTTTGCAGGGCAGAAGTTGAGACTCAGATGTAGAAAACAAACGTATGGATACCAAGGGGGGAAAACCACGGTGGGGTGGGAATGGTGGTGTACTGAATTGGGAGATTGGGATTGAGATGTATACACTGAAGTGTATTAAATTGATGACTAATAAGAACCTGCAGTATAAACAAACAAACAAACAAAACAACTAATACTAAACTTTCTTTGGGTTATTTGTATGGAAATATGTTAAAATTAATGTTTCAGGCATTACATGAAATCTCTAAAAATGTTATATGTTCTGGTATAATGTTATAAGTCATGATTCTAGTTATTACTTTAAGATGTATATCTCAGAAATAACTAAATTTCCCCATCATTTGCATTATTATGACTCTTCATCAAATCTTTAATCATGGTCATTTTTAGGTCTTCTGTCTGTTACAGACAGTTCTGGGTGTACTCTGATGCTTTTGTAAAAATGTTCCTATAAAAGGGTTTCATCTTCAAGGAATTCATGGAAAAGACTCTGACAAGTACAGGTTTCTGGTAACTGACTATACTGCTGAACTGAATGAATAAGCATTTTCAGAACTGTAATGGAAAACTGATGTATTCATAAAACTGCTAACAAAAGATCAAGATAAAAAAATTAATTACATGGGATTGAGTGAACTGATGAGGATGATTATAATCTTTGTGACTTTCTGTTTGAATAAAAAAAATCCCACAAGGACTCAGAGGCAAAAAATATACAAATCAATTTTCACTGCAAAGTAAAAGAGCTGTTACAGTGGAGGATTACTGGACTGAATGTCAATATTATGACATTCTATGTGTGTGTTTCATGTTTGGTAATTACAATCATGGTTGTTTTTGTTGTGGTCATCAATTTACAATATTGGTGTCAGTTTATCTCTTGTAAAAATAAAATACTGTGTGTGTGTGAAAAAAATAATTTGGTTTTGATTTATTGAGGAGTACTTTACATACAGTAAAATTATCCCTTTTCAGGTGTACAGTTACTTAGTTTTTATAAATATATTAAGTCATGTAACTAGCATTACAATCAAGATACAGAATAACCCTTCCATCTTCAGCCCTTGACAATCATTCACTTGATTTTGTCCCTATACTTTTGCCTTTTTCTTAATGCCATATAAATGTAATCATATAATATGTAGAACTTGAGGTGTGGTTTTTCCATTTACTTAGCATTGTATTAAATTTTGTTCCCTCACTATCATGTGAAACACTTCTCAGTTAAGAAGTCATCAAATTTGATTAGCAAATGTTGAAATTAAAGCCATTTTATGGCACAATTTTAATAATTCTATGTAAAGATAATTTAGAGTTAACATTAATATCATCACTTGCTGTAATTCACTGAGAGTGGATGGCATTTATATTTAAGGTGTACAACAGTTTCTATTTGTCACCCCTATGTATTCTTTCCTAAAGATATCTATTTAGTATAATGGCACTAAAGTGAGGCACAAGGTCATTTTCACTAGATATAAAACATACAGTAAAACCTTGCACACACTCCCTGACCTCTGGATCCCATCAGAACTCATCACCTCTGCAGGTCTAGATGATGATGACCTTGGGTTTATCCTTAAGATAAGAGCAGTTTTGGTTGTTGAAAATTTGGAATATGGTGTCATAAGATAGCATATCTGGCTTTTCATCTCTATGCATAGTCCCACAGATTCTATCCAGGCTGCCATGAAACATGAACACCAAGAATGTGCTGTCTGAGGACCTAAGCTCTGAGTGGGTAGCAAATGTCTTTAGGACGAACTACATCGTCTGAAAGAGATCCTTTAAACATCAGATAATAATGTTCACACTTTCTAACAGTGATGCTTTGAGCAAGAGAAAGAATAAATATAAAGTGCCTGGCACTTTGCAGTGTCTGATACATAGAAGGAGCTCAGAGTGGCCATTGCTATTGCTATTTTGTTGTTGTTGCTGTTTGAATCATATTATTATAGTAATGCTGGCAAATTTACATGATATAACATTTTCATTTTAACCATGCATAAGTGTAAAATTCTGTGGCATTAAATACGTTCACAATGTTATATGACATCACCATTATCTATATGAACACTTTTTTATCATCTCCAAGAAAATCTCTCTACCCATTGAACAATAACTCCCACTTATCCCCTTCTCCCAAATTCTGGTAACCTCTGTTCTACTTTCTTTCCCTATGAATTTGCAAATTCTAAGTACACCATATAAGTGGAATGAAATAATTGTTGTCCTTCAGTGTCTAATTTATTTTAGTAAACATAATGTTTTAAGGCCCATTCATATTGTAGCATATATCAAAATTTCATTTCTTTTTATGGCTGAATAATATTCCATTGATATTTATACCATATGTTGTTTATCCATTCATTTGTTGATGAACGTTTGGATTATCTCTACCTTTTAGCTATTTGTGAATAATGCTGCTGTGAATATTGGTGTACAAATTTATATTAAAATTCCTGATTTCAATTCTTTTGAATATATATACCCAGAAATAGAATAAAACTTCTTAATTTTGATGAAGTCTAGTTTATCTATACATTTTTTCTTTTATTGCCTGTTCTGCTGACATGAAGTTGTCTCCAAATCCAATGTGAGGAAGATTTTCTCCAATGTTTTGAGCGTTTTACAGTTTTAGCTGTTAAATTTACTTTGATTCGTTTTTGAGTTAGTTTTATATATGGTATAAAGTAAGGGTCCATCTTCATTCTTTTGCATGTGGTTTATCCAGTTTTCCCAGTACCATTTGTTGAAATACTGTCCTTTCCACTTTGAGTAGTCTTGGCAGCACTCTTCTAGAAAATATTTCTGGTTTTTCTATTCTGTTCCATTGATCTATATCTGTGTCCTTATGTCAGTGCCATATTTTTTCAATTACTATAACATTATAGTACATTTTAAAGTTGGGAAGTATTAGTCCTCCAACTTTATTCTTTTTTTTTTTTTTTTTTTCAAGATTGCTTTGGCTATTTGGGGCCCCTTGCAATTCCATATGAATTTGAGGATTGGCTTTTCTATTTCTAAGAAGAAAAAGCCAGGGCTTCCCTGGTGGCACAGTGGTTGAGAGTCTGCCTGCCGATGCAGGGCACACGGGTTTGTGCCCCAGTCCGGGAAGATCCCACATGCCGTGGAGCAGCTGGGCCCGTGAGCCATGGCCGCTAAGCCTGCGCGTCTGGAGCCTGTGCTCCACAACGGGAGAAGCCACAACAGTGAGAGGCCCGCATAACGCAAAAAAAAAAAAAAAAAAAGAAAGAAAGAAAAAGAAAAAGCCTATTGGAATTCTGATAGGAATTGTATTGCTTCTGTAGATCATTTTGGGTAGTATTCATATCTTAACAGTATTAAGTCGTGAAGATGGGCTGTGTTTCCACTTACATAGACCTTCCTTAATTTCTATTAGCACTGTTTTGTAGTTTTAAGTATACAAGTCTTCATATCCTTGGTAGATTTATTCCTATGTATCTAATTATTTTCAGTGCTATTTTATAGGAAATTGTTTTCTTGATTTTCTTTTCATATGTTTATTGCTGGTGGACAGAAACAAACTAAATTGTGTGTTGGTCTTGTACACTGCAACTTTGCTGAATTTATTAGTTCTAGTAGATTTATTGTGAATTACTTAGCATTTCCTATATTTAGGAGATGTCATCTGTGAATGAAGATAATTTTACCTCTTCATTTTCAGTTTGGGAGTCTTTTATTTATTTTTCTGTTTGATAGCTCAAGCTAGAACTTCCATTACAATGTCGAATAACAACAGTGAAAACTGTACTCTTCTATTGTTCCTGAGCTCAGTGGGAAAGCTTCCATTATTTCATCATTGAGTATGATGTTCGCTGTGGGTTTTCTATAAACATACTTTATCATGCTGAGAAATTTCCTCTTTATTTCTAGTTTTCTGAAGAGTTTTTATCATGGAAGGATGTTAGATTTTGTCATATGTCATTTTCTGTATCAACTGAGATTACCATGTTTTCCCCATTCATTCCTTTAATATGGTGTATTATACTGATTTATTACTTTTATGTTGAAACACCCTTACTTCCCCAGGACAAATTGCCACTGGTCAAGATAAAGATCCTCTTAATATGCTGTTGGATTCTATTTAATAATGTTTTGTTAGGATTTTTACATCTATACTCACAAGGGATATTATTCTATAATTTTCTTATGATGACTTTATTTGGCTTTAGTATTAGAATAATTCTGATCTCATAAAATATGTTAGGGAGTATTCTTTCCTCTTCAATTGTTTTGAGAAAGATTGGTGTTAATTCTCCTTTAAATGTTTGGTGGAATTCACCAGTGAAGACATCTGGTCTGAGACTTTTCTTTGCTGTGAGGTTTTTCATTATTAATTTAATCTCCTTACTAGTGTAGGTTTATTCTGAATTTCTTTATCTTCATGATTAGGTTTTATTAGGTTGTATGTTTCTAAGAATTTTTCCATTTCATCTAAGTTATCCCATTTGTTGGTATACAGTTGTTCATAGTACTCTTCTATAATACTTCTTTTATCTTTGTAAGGACAGAATTAACATCCCCACTTTCATTTCTGATTTTATTTGAATATTCATTCTTTCTTTTTTCTGTCAGTTTAAAGCTTTGTCAATTTTGTTGATCTTTTCAAAGAACCAAGATTTTCATTGATTTTCTCCTTGCCTTTTTATTCGATTCAGTTATCACACTTTTCAGTTCCAAAATTTCTTTTTGATTCCTTTTTGTAATTTCTATCTTCATATTGATATCCTCATTTTGTACATATATGTTATTCTTGTCTTTGCGCATATTTTCCTTTAGCTTTTTTGTGCATTTTTAAAACAGTTGTTTAAATAATTTATCTAGTAACTCTGGGCTTCCTCAGGGATTTTTTTTTTCCATTTTTATTTTTGTCCTTTTTGAATAATTTGTGTTTCATTGTTTCTTCATGTGCCTTGTGATATTTTGTTAAAAACTGCATATTTGAATTTTATAAAGCAATGACATTGGAAATAAATTATTCTCTTACCCCAGGGTTTGCTGTTGTTGTTATTTATATTGTTGTTGTTATTATTGTTACTATTATTCATTATTACTGTTTTTGTTTAAATGTATCTCTGTACCAGAGATCAGCCTGATATCTTAAGGTCTCATCCATTATTTTTGATCCTGGGCACAAGTGGTGGCTTTATTTTTGAACACTGAAGAAATTCTCCACCTATTTCAGTCTACACTAACTTTCCCTCATATTTTCAGTTGTTTTTGAGTGTCCAGAAAATAATAAGTGCAGCTCCTTTAAGTCTCCTAGAAGCCATTTCAGTCCATGTGTATTGAAATAATGGTATCCAGTTTCTGCACCCACTGCTCAGCAATCCAAAGCAGGAATGCACAGTCAGAACACAAAACCCTGATATGTGGAGGACAAGGCTATTACTGCCCATTCTGGATCCAAGAAGTGGCACCGTAAATGCCTACTATGGGACTTGGGAGAGGGGTTAACCAATACTGCGCTCAGAGTTGAAATTGACTGAAATTAGCTGAAATTTACCAGCGAGGTGTTCTCTATACACTGCAAGTTTTCAAATAAACTCCAGAGTTCCAAAATAGTAACTTCAGAATGTTTCTGTCAGGAGGAGAGAGATAGATTCTGGCCACTTCCTACTTCACTACCTCCCTGATGTCATTCAGTTAGGCTGGTTATTTTTTACTTGCCATCCCAAGATCCATTATCTGCTCTTATCTTCCCTGTTTTGTGACTATGGATCATACCTATTGGAGTACTATTGTGAACAAATTTGAATTGTCGTTGGCCAATAGGATGCACTACCTGAGAAATGAAGGAAACTGGAGAGTAGTAGAAGACAGAAGTTAAGATATTCTATACTTCCACATACCTACATGGCCCAGTGTTAGCACAATTCTGCCAGTGGCTGTGTCCTCTATGACTGCAGTGCCTTCTGGATGAACCCCTTCCTCAGCTGTTACCGCATCACCACAGTCTGGAACAAAGTGTGTGTGTGTGTATAATTCCTAAGAAGAGTGAGCAGTTTTTGGTTTAATAATAATCAAATAACTACAATAATAATGACAATATTATGGCTGAAATAGATATACACATGGGCACACAAATATGTATGTGTCTGTATGTGTGTACATATATTTGTATATGTATGTATATACACTGCTCAAAGGAGGTATAGACAATTATAGACACCAGGTTTAACTTTTTAAAGTTTAAGAAAGCAAGCCCCAGGAAAGTAAATGAATGACCTCAAATTACAAAACTATTTAGTCATTAGAGCTATATGAGCATGTAGGTTTATATTTACTGCACAGGGGAGGGACTCTTACCCTTGCTGTGAGATTCTTTTCCACACGCACAGTGTAGCCTACATCCTCAAGCAGCTCTTTCACCTAAGTGATGTTAGAAATGGACCCATTGTGCCTAGAAAGTTGGATAAACTCTGGGTTACAGATGATGAGGACTAGTCCTCCTTCTCTCATATTGGATAAGTCTGCAGAATAAAGGCAAGTTAGATGTATTGTGTTTCTTCTTACATATCCACATCATAGTCAGAGTTACACTCTAAAAGATATGACAGCTACTTGTTTGTCTGTTAGCTTTTACCAGAATTATTTCTTCATTCTTCCCTACTAATGGATAGTAGAAGGATTTTCTGAAATGAAACAGAGTCAATGGGGAAAATATTCTAATTTAGAGCATGACACAAAGAGCAAAATGTCAGAGTGGTAAGCAAAAACAGACATAAGTTTTTTACTCAATGATTTTGTACAGTTTGCTAGAATATTTTCTCTCCTTGTTTCCCTCCTCTCTTCCATTTATTCAAAGCTTATCTAATATTCAATATTCATCTCAAATTTTTTGAACATTGAAGATATTCTCCACCTGTATCAGTCTACACTAACTTTCATGCCCCTTATAGGGACATTATTTTTAATACCTATATATTAAAAATATATATTTTAACATCTATATATAATGTATTGCATCATTATTATTTCATTATTGCATAACTAATATTTTTTGGAGTAAAATTGCTTTACAATGTTGTGTTAGTTTCTGCTGTACAATGAAGTGAGCCAGCTATATGTATACCCATATCCCCTCCCTCTTGGACCTCCCTCTCCCCTGCATCCCACCCTTCTAGGTCATCACAGAGCACCGAGCTGAGCTCCCTGTGCTATACAGCAAGTTCCCACTAGCTATCTATTTTACACATGGTAGTGTATTTATGTCAAACCTAATCTCCCAATTCATCCCACTCTCCCCCTCTATGTCCACCTGTCCATTCTCTACATCTACGTCTCTATTCCTGCCTTACAAATAGGTTCATTTGTACCATTTTCCTAGATTCCACACATATGCATGAAAATATTTACCTGTAATTGTGTTTTAACTTCTATAGTGCCTTAAGACATAATTAGAAAATATAACTTTCATAACCTTTGCATATTTTGTATCTACAGAAACTTCCACTTCACTTTACCCTCCATTTCATTCATTGATCATCTTATCCTTCCAGCCTCCTTTTTGTGTAGTTCCAGGAATTTTTCATGAGGACAAAAGCTTACATTTTCCTATGAGTTTTCTGCATTCTGACTCTGTTCTTCTGGCAAGAATTTCTGCAAGAGTTTTAAAAGACTTGGCATAGAGTTGTGATATCTAGTATATTGGCTCTCTCCTTCTCCCAATACCCTATATTACCCTAGAAACCATCACAGAGAAGGGGAATTATTCTCTTGAAAGAAAGAAGAAAACTATGTAAGAAAATATCTTAGCTTTTAAGAGTTATAGTTTTGTCCAAAATCTTGTTAACAGAGATGAATTGTCAGGCAAGAGACAGCTCCTTTGTCAGGAAAGTTATCTGATTTTGAGATCTACACACAAGATTCAGAAACGCATGCATGTGACTTGGTGAAGACTAGAAGGAAATGTGTCTATTAATAACCTATTGATCTACCTCAATTCTTGGAATTCACTAAGAATCTCCTTTAAGTCTAGTCTCTGATTCATAAGTATTATCTGGCTTGTCCCTGAGAATAAAAGGGGAAGTGACTTTTGCTTTGCATAGGTCCCTCCCTCTCTTCTCCCAGATTAAAAAAAAGATCTGGGTTCTTGCTTCAATTGAACAATGGAGGAAATGTTTTGTTTGTTTTGTTGTTGTAGCTGTTGTTTTCCTTTCCTTGCTTAATGGTGGAATAGGTGAGTGACAGGACAACATGAGACCTACTGTGGTGTTGGTGGCAGGATTGGGTAGAAGAAATGTCCTTGCTGAAGATCCAGAGCTCAGAACAAAGGTCAGTCTCCTGGAGCAAGTGTGTTGGTGATGATCAGGAAGCCAGGTTCCAGCTGGAGAATATTGATAATCATTTCTTCCCTGACTAGTCTTTAGCTTACTTCTGGGGGACATGACACCCAAAAGCTCCAAATGAGCTTCCAAAGAAGGGAACAGAACTGGACAGAACAGGTCTTTTGGCTTCACTTACTGTAATCCTAGAATAGAGTAATAAAACAATGAGATTAATGGTGTACTTGAAGCTGAGTCACAAATAACAGGATTCCCATATTTTATCAGTTTAGAGTCATTTGATAGAAAGACATGTTTGTTCAAGAATCACTATAGCTTAATAGTCATAAGGATGAACTTTGGAAGCAGGCTTGAATATTCTTTCTACAGTCTATTAGCAAAGTCAACTTAGATTTTGTAATGTCTCTGTTCTTCAGTTTCCTCAGTTGAAAAGAGAGGACAAAAATAGCTTCCTCATTAAATTTTTGTGAGCATTCAGTGAGTTAATATTGCTACATGAGAAATGCTTAGAGCAGTGCGTGTATATTTAGCTTTATTTTAGTGTTAACATCATCATTATTATCTAGCTACTACAAATATAATGTGGACTCAGAAAACAATGGAATCATAATTATATATTATATACACATGTGTAGTTCATATTGAATCACAAGGAAGCAATGTTCCCTACCTGACATTGCTCCTGCAGATTGAAGTGAGTTATTTAATCTAGAGTTCAGTACTGTCTTTGATTCCAGGGATTGTGAAACTGTCCTGGTGCTTTATCATAGCTCCCTTTTTGCTTTTTATCTCATTGTGATTTCATCTATTCCCATGATGTTAAACTGAGAACTCCCAACTGTATGTCTCCAATTCTTCTGATGTCTAGATTTATGTAATCCATAATCTTTTTAACATCTGCTCTTGGATACATAATAGGCATCTTAAGTTTAATGCATAAAACCTTTTGATATCTTCAATAATACTAGCTGATTTTATCTCATGTTTCTGCTTCTTAATAAATAACACTACTCTCCACTCATTTGCCCAAGTTGAAAACCTAGAGATCTTCTTTGACTCCACTATTTCTCTCATCCTCTACCAATTCCATCCTCCTCCAATATCCATTTTATTAGCATATCCTGTTAACTCTACCACCAAAATGCATCCTATTTATCAGTTCTTATCTTCTCACTGCTACCCTCCTATTCCCATAACCCATAGTCTCCCGTACAGATCATTGAAACAGCCTAAAAACTTAACCTCTCTATATCTATTCTTATCCTACTACTTTCCACTGTCCCAATAGTGACCAGAAAAGCCTTCTGCCTTCAGTTCAATGTCTTTCAGAACAAAGATCCTACAAAAATACCATTGTAAATATCCTCGAGTAAAACTTAGATCATAATCATAGACATCCATCAGACAATTTCACAGTCCCTTCTCTAAGGAGAAACAGGGTGTCAGAGATTTCTCTGTCTTCACAATTAAATTTGCCTCCTGAGCAATTATATTGGCACTGAATGAAACACTCCAGTGGCTTCTCACCTTACTTAAAGTGATATCCTTGTGACTCTAACATGCTATTTGAAGACCTATATTATCAAGTCCCTGGCTAAACTTTGACTTTATTTCATTCTTGCCTAGCAACATATATAATTTTCTGTGTGTTTCTCAAACACCCCATGCCTGTTATTGCCTTGAGACCTTTGTACTTATTGTCCTCTATATTTATGGTTTCATTTCCCTAGATCTTTGTAAGACTGGGTTTTATTATATCATTTGCATGACCTAACTGACCACTAATCTGGGTAGCCTTTCAATCATTTTCCATCCTAACCTATCCCCTTATCATATTTTGTTTATCTTTATAACTCTTTTCAACATCTGAAATGCTTTTTTTAACTTCTAATGGCCACTCCCTCCCCATGCCAGTCTAAAATCCATATGAGTCTTATTTTTAAGTTACATATGCCCAAGATGAAAAATACTGTTTGTTCGTAGTTACTAAAAATTTTTGTTGAGAAAAATGAACCTGCACCAGGTTAAGAGCTGTGGGCTTTGGCCTCAGGAAAGTGGGAACACCATGTGTTTTAAGTTATGGAAAGACATTCTATTGAGTTCCTTATTTTGTACCTGTTAAGCTGACTATTAACATTAATATTTAGTATCTTTCATGAAGGAAAAGCATTTGGGTAACTCACAGTGAAGACTTTGAAAAACATTTCTAAGATTTCTATTTGTAAAAAAAAAGAATGTAGGGAAAAGAATAACAATTTGTTTATGCAGAAGGAGTGGCATGTTTGTCCTATCTTTTTTGAAAAACATGAGTTGTATATTTTGGTGGAGGGTGGGAATGTTGCTAAAGAAATGGCTTAAAAACATATCTAAATCAACTAAGTAGAGAGGAGGGGAGGGGGAAAGTTCTACTTTCAAGAGACTTCATGGACAACAAGGGCCTACTGTCAGTGAACAAAGTAAAGTTCTTTGTCTTTTATTTACTTAGAGAGATTAGAATAAAGTCTTCCAAATTATTTCTGTAGGACTGAATTATTATTCTCTAATATCCTCTTCAAACAGAGAGTAAGATATGGTCTAAACATGAAGCAGAGACCTGGAAGGTTTTTCAAGGACAAAACAAAGGAGAACAGAGAGAGCAGACCAGCATGTCTGTCACACATGAATGGGTGCCTGAGGGTGAGTAAATATGGGGGTAAGAGCTCATGAGTCACTTATTAACTGGCAAGTGAATAAGAAATCAGATATTAGGTACAGAGATACAAGGGTCAGTTGAGACATCCCTTGAACAGAATTGAGGAATCTTACCTGAAGAAAATCCCAACTTGTAAACAAGGGTAGAATCTTTCTTGCAGATTTGGGAATAAATATTTGTCTAGCATAGGACACTGAGAATGACAAAGTCACTCAAGTTATGAGTCTCAGCCATAGTTGTAAAATTACCCTTTTTCCCTATTTTGATCTCATCTTGGTTCAGTACCTTTTTACTTAGTACGTCATCTGAGTTATTGTGTTCTCATATACTGAGTCAACAAATATTTTTATTTTCTCTGTTAGTCTTTTATCTGTTGGAAGCACAGAAATGTTGAGGCTTATAACCATCTTAAGAAATAACACTCTGTGACCTCAATAACTGATATTCTCTCTCTTCTATATTCCTTCTTTAATGGCTAGGAGTTCCAGGGAATGGCTTATTTACCATATCCAAGATCCCTTTCATTCTTTCTAAGCCTATAGATGCCCATGCCCGTAATTCTAACCCAACTAAGTCAAAACAATTCTGTGCTTACCCAAACCATTCTTCTTCTTCTGCTTTGGTGAGTTACCAGACAGAGCAGAAGGAGCTTCACCTGTGCTACTGCTTTGATGTATATGGATATGAAAATCAGAATCACTAATGATCACATTCATGTCATTTTAATTTATTTTATTTAGGGACAACAGCCCATGGTAATCCTGTCATGCAGATTCTGAACTTCAGTCATCTATGAACATTTGAGCATTCAGGAAGACCCACAAAAGAACTTCAAAAAGTGAGGTCACAAAATTTTCTAGCTTTTTTCCCTCTGAAATTCCAGGAAAGTCCAGCTGAGTACCCAACTTCTCATAACCTGAAGAATATAGGTCAAGGAAGAAGACTCCTTCCTTTCTCCTCTAGCTAAATATTGCTCACACAAACAATAGAGTCCAGTAAAAAAAAAAAAAAAAAAAAAAAAAAAAATAGTCAATATCATCCCCCAAATATCTCTCCTAAAGACACAACTTGATAAAACAAAATAAAACCAAACGTTACCAGCCTTTGTGGCTCTCTGTTTTTTTTTTTTTTTTTTTTTTTTTTTTGGCCATGCCATGAGCCATGTAAGATCTTAGTTCCCTGACAAGGGGTGGAACCTGTGCCCCCTGCAGTGGAAGAGCAGAGTCTTAACCACTGGACTGTCAGGGAAGTCCCATGTGGCTCTCTTCTTATGACTCAGAAAAAAAGCAAAGAAGGGCACATTCACATCTTGACACATAGCTATTGCACTGCACATGTGTGTGGCTATCTATCTATCTATCTATATATATATATATATATATATATATATATATTTTTTTTTTTTTTTAAATGAGACTCTGTTTTCATCTCTCAGGATTTCTTCTTATGAAACAAGGAGGTAGCATTCCATAGGCTGCCTTTCCATTTTTGTGATTCTTTCCTTTACCATGCAGAAGCTTTTCAGTTTGATGTAGTCCTATGCTATTATTTTGCCTTTGTTGTTTGTGCTTTTGGTGTCATATTCAAAAAGTCATTCGCAATACCCATGTTGAGAACATTTCTCCCTATGTATTCTCATAGGAGTTTTAGGTCTTACATTTAAGTCTATCCATTGTGAGTTAATTTTTGTGAGTGGTATAAGATAGGAAACCAATTTCATTATTTTGTACCTGAAAATACAGTTTTTCCAACACAATTTATTGGTGAGACTATCCTAATCTTATTGAGTATTCTTGACCCCTTGTCAAATATTGGTTGGCTGTATATGTATGGGTTTATTTCTGGGCTCTTGATTCTGTTACATTGGTCTATGTCTGTTTTTATGCCAGTTCCATACAGTTTGGTTTGTTATAGATTTGTAATATAGCTTGAAATCAGAATGTGTGATCCCTACAGCTTGGTTTTTCTCAAGTTTGTTTTTGCTACTTGGAGTTTCTTATTGTTCCATATGAATTAAAGGGGTTAATATCCAAAATATATGAGGAACTCATACAGCTCAATAGCAAAAACAAATTGTCTGATTAAGCAATGGCTAGAGGACCTAAATAGATAGTTTTTCCAAAGAAGACATACAAATGGCCAACAGGTACATGAAAAAGTGCTTAAAAACACTAATCATCAGGAGAATAAAAGTCAAAACCTCAATGAGATATCATCTCACATCTGCTGCAATGCCCATTATCAATATAACAAGAGATAACAAGTGTTGGCCAACATGTTGACAAAGGGAATCCTCATGCATTGTGGATGGGAATATAAATTAGTAGAGCCACTATGGAAAATGGTATGGAGGTCCCTCAAAAAATTAAAAATCAAACTACTGTGTGATTTATCAATCCCATTTCTGGGTATACATCTGAAGGAAATGAAACCACTATCTTGAAAAGCTGTCTTCATCCCCATGTTTATTACAATATTATTCACAACAGGCTGACATGGAAACAACCTAAGTGTCTATCTACAGTTAAATGGATAAGTAAAATGTAATATATATATATATATATATATATATATAATGATCTCACTTACATGTGGAATCTAAGAAAGCTGAACTCATAGAAACAAAGAATAGATTTTCGTTTCCAGGGGCTAGGGGTGGGGGAAATGAGGAGATGTTGATCAAATAGTAAAAATTTCCTGTTATAAGAAGAATAAGTCCTGGGGATTTAATGTATAGCATGATGGCTATGGTTAAAATACTGTATCAGGTACTTGAGAATTCTGAGAGTAGACCTTAAAATGTTTTCAACAACAACAGCAACAAATAAACCTATGTGAGTTGATGGATGTGTTAACTAAATGTACTGGGGTAATCATTTTGCAATATATATCAAATCACCACGTTGTACACCTTTACACAATATTTATTATACATCAATTATATATCAATAAACCTGGGGAGGTCGGCAAGAATGGCATAGTAGAATTAAGCATTGACCTGGGAGATTGCTAAGATGAAGATTAAATCAATCAGATTTATTGCAAGCTCCCAAGCTCATGTGCACCTCCTCACAGCTCTGGTTGGCCGGTTAGCCAGGCATCACAGATAGAAAGCAGACTCCAAGCAGCACCTACACAGACCCTTTGTGCTCTCATCGTCACCAAAACTGAAGTCTCTTATCTTCCAGAGGCTCCTTTTTACCTAAAAGAAGACTGACCTAAGTGATTTTTATGGCCAGTTTTAACAGGCTGTCATATCATATGGGGCCCCATGAAACAGTTCTGCTACTCATCTCCTCCACTCATACACATGTTCTGTTTATTATTAGAGATAAATTCCATACTGTCCTTTACTCCCATTTGCAACTTTAATAGAAGAGGGCGTAAAAATACTTTAAAATAATGTTTGTCTTTGTCCTCAGTCTTTATTTAGCAGAGAAACATCAAAACAACTATGAAAGCAACTTATAAGATCTTTAGAAAAGACTGGTACCCAGCACCCCAGTTGACTAGGAAGGCCTGTTATAATTTCCTCTATAGATGCGAACTGGTTCAGTGGTTCCACTTGTAACACAAAGTCAAATACAGTAATTTTCTGTCTGTTATTAATCACTTGCTTCTTATTAATTACAGCCCATGTACTTGAATGCCAAATTTCTGAATCAATAAATTAAGGACAGTAAGAGTGTAGTAAAAAGTCATTACTAAATGAATTATAAGATTCCTGTATCCCAACCTTAGTTTTTCTGCTTTCTAGTTCAATGACCATGAACAAGTAAGTTAAACTTTCTTAGTCTCATTTTCGTAACAACAAATAGAGGTATCTCATGTACCACAAATTCACGGAGTTTTTGTGAAGTTACTGAGATACTTTGCAGCTAACAATGCTTAACAAATAAAAAGACAAGACTCCCAGTTAAATAATGCCCCAAATATGTCATGGAGCATATTTATCTAAATATATGGGACTTATTTATAGTAAAAATACTATGTTATTTAACTGAAATTTAAATTTAACTATTGTCCAGTGTTTTATCTGGAAACCTTGTCAACATTTTGAGCCAGATAATTCTTTATTGTAAAGGGCTGTCTTGTACACTGTAAGATGCTCAGGAGCATTCTTTACTTCTATCCACTGGGTGCCAATAACACTCTCTCATTTGTGACAACCAAAAATGTCTTCAGATATTTCCAAATATCTCCACACAATCCTCTCTCCACACTGAGCCTCTCTAAATTTTGAGTTAGGTGTAAGGCCTCTGTTCTCTCGCTTACAATTTATATAACCTTGGGCTTAGTTTCAGTTGCTTTAACTATATGATGGGGATAACAATAATATAAAGTTTTTTTCTATTGTTATGTGGATTAAATGACAGAGTTTATTTAATGAACCCATATATAGTGATAGGTACTTACACATTTCAATTAGGTACTAATTTAATATACATGATGATCCTGTAAACTAGTCAATATTAAGTTCATTTTACAAATTAGAAAATCAAACTGAGGCACAGAGAAGTTAGACAACTTGCTCAAGGTCATACAGCAAGTAAGTGCAGAGCCAGAATTCAAACTCAGGTGGTCGGGTAGCAGAATCTAATTCTTCATTATGCCAGACTGCCTCTCAGAAATTGGGTGTGGATTACATGGCAGGCATCTGACACATAGTAAGAGATTAATAGATTATATTGGTTGCTAGGGTTAGATTTGTGTTATTCTCTTATACAACTGTGAGTTCAGGTGTTGTGCCATATTCTTTCTTTTGTACTTTTATACATAGTGTCCTTATAACTACCTTGTAAACTAGAGAGGGCAGGCAAGTAGCAGCATCTTTTTCTGATGAATAGTGAGCCTTCATACTTGCCGGAGAGATGGGATGACCCTGAATGAGAATCCAGTTTTTCTCATCCTTGGACCAGCTTTCTTTCATATCAAAAGTCACCTCCATCTTGAGCATTGTGTCAAGTCCTCTAAGAAGACGAGAAAGGTAATATCAAGGGAGACTGTTTTCAAAAGGCTTAAGACAGGCTGGAGGACAAAAATACAAGAGAAAAATATGTGACAATAGAAGAAAACAGAAAATCCCTAAATGGTAGGACAGCCTAAAAACCTACCTGTATTTAAGGGACACCTACTAAGTGTCATGCACTGTGGTGGATGCTTTATATACAATCAGGTATTATTCAGTCACAGTCCTGTGGAGAAATGTTAGTGCTGTATCATAATTATAGAGATGGATTAAAGCTCTAGTTTACAGCTCTTGTGGGAAGTCACATTGTTAATATCTGGTACAAATCAAATTTAAATTCACTCTTCCAGTTTTAAAACCTGAGCTATTTCATGTGCAAATACAAGAGAGCGAAGGACATTATATATCCACAGAGAAACGTAAAAGTTGAAAGCACAGAAATCAGAGTGACATAGATGGAAAATATGACATAGTTGGGGAAGAAAACCTATTTCCTTTTAAACAGAGAATGCTTGTTATAGAGCAAGGTAAAAAGAAAATTATGTAGGTTAATTGTTTTCTTTACAAAGGACTTACCACTAACTGATATTTTCTGTTGTTTATGTATTGTCTGTCTTTTTCTACTACAAAATGAGTCTCCTGGAAAGAATTACCTTTTCCATCTTCTTTGTTTTCTATGTCCACATCACCTAAAATAATGGTTTTGGTCTAGAGGGTAATCAGTATATATTGTAAAATATGAATGTTTTATAGAGTGAAAGGGAGAATAAATGTCAAACATAGCAAATTTGTGAATAAAAATGTTTTGAAAAATATCTGATAATGTAGGGCAGTTGATTTAAAATGGAAAATTCAACTTGAAGATAAATGTAGGAAAGATAAATATGAATTATTGAAATTAATCATAATGCATTCTATTTATTTTGATTCATTAAATACATATTTATAGAGTACATAATAAATGCCGGGCATCTAGGGAGGCAAAACAAGAATAAGATATTGCTCTTGTCAAATATTTTTTACTGACTATTGGGGAATACCAACATGTGGTATCATTGCTTTTACAAAATTAAAATATGCACATGTGCGGGGGAAATGCATGTGATCAATTGTTCCACTGTTAGGTGAACAAATTTGGAAAAAGCTTTTGTGTAAAATAAAAGTCCTGTACTATTTTAGTCTCATAAATTTAATCAGTGCTAGGACAATTCAATAATATCTTAGGCTCTATTAATCTTAATTCACTCAAAAATATGTACTGTGATCCTACTAAATATTATACACTGTTTTCAGTGAGAATACCATAAGTTATAGAATCCTGGCTTTATAAAACTTACATTCTAGTAGGAAGAAGACAGTTAATAAGTTCATGGAATCTTCAATTTTAATAAAATATATATTTCCTTGATATGTGAAAAGGGCCTAGAAGCCATAATACTCTAGTAACAATGATCACTTCTGGTGTAAAGATATAATTTCTAAATATTATTTATTACTAAAATGGATGAGGGATGCTTGGAAAAATATTGAATAGTTGATTCCAGGTCATAGGCAGGATATATACAAAATGAATGTGGGATGTCTACTTGAACCAGAAATCAAGGAATCTCTCATGGGGTCATGGGGTCATGCTAAAGAGACATAGGGAGCCAACTCCCACTGGCCAAACACGGAGCAATTTTTCCTTCATAAACGATGTCTTCAAATGATTAAAAAACATATGATGTATTTAAAAAAACAGTGTGCACCATTTTTTTTTTTATGGAGTAGGAGAAACAAAAACTCTTCACTGAAAGTTAAAATTGGTAGAATAGTTTTAATTATTCTGAAATTTGATAATTAAAAAGAAATTAATTAACTTTTATCTTCTTTTTCCATATGAATTGTATTTTAGGATAACCAAGTTATGCCTAGTACACAAGGGGAAATTCATACTAAGAATAATTCAGAAAGAGGTGGCATCAAGATGGAGGAGTAGGAGAATGCTGAGTTCACCTCCCTTCACCAATACATAAAAACTACAACTACATATAGAGAAACTAATGAAATAAAATTATCTTTAAAGCAGCAGAAGAAAATTTTTAAACATAAAATTGTCACTCTGCCCATTTGAGCAACTACCTCCTCGCCTTTAGTGTGCACTGTGCACCTTCATTATACACTAATTAAATCCCCTTAGAAGACATAGGAATGCCTACTCACCCCAAAAAATAAAAGAAAAAAAAAAAAAGCAATTAATTTCCTCCTGGGGCCAGAAAGTTAACTCCTTAGGAGGTAACATTTCTTTCTTAATCCTGTAGGAATCATGATAAACCACTACTTACCTTATTAGATTATATAAACTGTCAATATGTTACTTGGATATATAATCTTTTGTCTCAAAAACGTATATAACTGTGCCTTGACCTCTAACAGGTGGAACAGACCTCAGAGCTTTCTGAAAGACTGTCTTCCAGGTTATAATCCTTGTGTTGGCTTGCATAAAATTCTCCATTTCTTTCTTTGATTGACTATCTCTTAATTTTTATTGACACAACTGTCATTGAAAATGACCTGATGGCTAGCAGAACAGCTTTTCTACAACCAAGGTTGTACAGACAGAACCACATGGTGTCTGTAGGAGGGGAGGAGAAGCCATCTAGTTGGGACATATGTCCCTAGCAGGTGACCCAGAAGAACAGAGGGATATCACAGGCTTGGGGATCCTCTCTGTGGAGTGAAGAGTTTGAACCACATATGAGTCACCTGAGTCCTGGAGTCTAACACTGGGAAGACAAGCCCCCTTAGCTGGTTTGAAACCCAGTGGGGCTTACTGGAGGACTGTAAGTAACCAAGACTCTGCTCTTGAAGCAGCAGACTCTAAATCACCTGGTGCTCTGGCTGGCTTTCCAGGCCACCCCAGCGTACACTCCAGACTGCAACAAGATTCTGCTCCAGTCCCTCCTGCTCAGGCACTGCTCCCTGCTAGTTTGGTGGCTGTCATTGCCAATGAAAGTATGCAAACTTGGAGGGAACAGAGCTAGCTCAGTCCCCAGCCTTGTCTCTGACCAGGGCAGAGGCAGCCATTGTCAGCACATGCATTAGTGCATACACACAGGAGGAAGTGCAACCAGCTTCAGGCAGAGGATGCCATTACTGACTTACAAGTTCAAACTTGGGAAGGGGTGGAAGAAGCTCCATTGAAGAGATTACCATTGCAGGCACACATGTCCATGTGCACATGTGGGAAATGATAGAACCAGCTCAGTAGTTTGGATCCAGATCTCTGACACCAACCTAACCTCTATCAAAGGTGTGTATACCAGGGAAACAGTGAAACCAGCTCAGAAGTGCAGCCCCAAGCCTGTAGGCCTGGTCATGGCCTGAAACAAGGCAAAAATTGCCATCACACCCTGAGGAAACCCAACTCCTTTAGAGGTCCTCTTCTAGCACCTTGGGACCCATCTCCATGCCCCAGTAAACAAGTGAGCATAGGAGAAGCCGTGGCTTGCACCTGGCTCTATCCACAGCTCTTCCAAATCCTACCCACCATCCTCCAAAGATGTTGCTAGCACAACACAGGGAAAGATGCAGCCTATGCTCACTTCAGATTCAGCTATGCCACCAAACCATGAGGCACACATATACTGCATAGGGACACTCCATCACAAAGAAAAACCTTCAAGACTGGAATAAGTAACTGTTTCACCTAATTTCATAGAGACAGAGAAAGTTAAACAAAATGAGAAGACAGAGACATATGTTTCAAAAGAAAGAGCGGAAAAAAAACCCTAAAGATACAGAGATAAATAATTTACCTGATAAAGAGTTAAAAGCAATAATAATAAGAATGCTGGGCTTCCCTGGTGGCGCAGTGGTTGAGAATCCGCCTGCCGATGCAGGAGACACGGGTTCGTGCCCCGGTCCGGGAAGATCCCACATGCCGCGGAGCAACTAAGCCCGTGAGCCATGGCCGCTGAGCCTGTGCGTCCGGAGCCTGTGCTCCGCAACGGGAGAGGCCACAACAGTGAGAGGCCCGCATACCGCAAAAAAAAAAAAAAAAAAAAAAAAAAAAAAAAAAAAAAAGAATGCTAATTGAATTAGGGAAAAGAATAGACAAGCACAGTGAAAATTTAAGAAAGAACTAGAAAATATATAGAAGAACCAGTCAGAGCTGAAGAACACAATAACTAAAATGAAAAATAAAATACAAGAAAATAACAGCAGTTTTGATGATACAGATGGACTCATAAGAGATCTGGAAGATAAAATATTGGCAGTCACCCAATAAAAATATCAAAAAGAAAAAGAAATTATTTTAAAAGATAATAGTTTATGAGACCATTGGGATAACATCAAATATATTTACATTCACATTATAGCAGCCCCAGAAGGAGAAGAGAGAGAGAAGAGGGTTGAAAATGTATTTGATAGAATTATGGCTGAAAACTTCCTGAACCTGAAGAATGAAACCACTACCACTATACAAGTACAGGAAGCACACAGATTTCCATACAAGATGAACCAAAGGAGACCAACACCAAGACATATAATAATTAAAAAGACAAAAGTAAAAGTTAAAGAGAGAAATTTTAGAGACAACAAGAGAGAAACAAAGAATACCATGCAAGTGAACCTCTATAAGTCTATAAGGTGATTTTTCAGCAGAAGCTTTGCAGGCCTGAAGGGAGTCACATGATATATTTAAAGTGCTGAAAGGAAAAAAAATCTGCAGCTTATGATACACTACCAAGATAGATTATCATTAAGATTTAAAGGAAAGATAAAGAGTTTCTTAGAACAGCAAAAAATAATGGAGTTCATCAATACTAAACCAATTATACAAGAAATGTTAAAGAATCTTCTTCATGTGAAAAAGAAATAGTTACAACAATAAATAAGAAAATATAGGAATGGAAAAAGCTCACTGGTAAAGGCAAATATGTAGTAAAGACAGGGAATCAACGAGCTAAATAAGCTAGTACTAAAATTAAAAGAAAAAAATTGTAAAAATCAACAATAACTACAATAAACATTTAAGGGATAGATATGAAAAAGGATAATATGACATCAAAAATACAAAATGCAGTGGGGGAGTAAATATGTGGATTTTAAAAAATGTGTACAAAATTAAATAACTCCCAGTTTAAAATAAGTAGAGTTACAAATCAACATTTATGAACCCAGTGTAACCACAAATCAAAAACCTACAATATATACACAATATTTGGATGTAGTAACACAAACATAATACTAAAGAAAATCATAAAAATACAAGGGAATACACTAAAAGAAGAAGAGAAATACAGAAAAGAACTACATAAACAATCAGAAAACAACTAACAAAATTTCAGTAACTACATACCTATTAAAAACTACTTTAAAATGTCATGGAATAAATGCTCCAAACAAAAGACACAGTGTGGCTGACAAGATAAAAGGAAAAAAGAAACAAAACAAACAAAAACACTTCTATATACTGCCAACAAACCACTCACTTAAGAGCAAGGGACACACAGAGACTGAAAGTGAGGGAAGACGTTGAGATAAACTTCCTCCCCCAAAATACAACAAAAATACATGTGCATGTGGAAAACTCCTACAGAACACCTAGTGAACACTGGAAGAAGACCTCAGACTTTCCAAAAGGCAAGAAACTCCCCACGTACCTGGGTAGGTCAAGAGAAAAAAGGAAAAACAGAGACAAAAGAATAGGGATGTGACCTGCACCTCTGGGAGGGAGCTGTGAAGGAAGAAAAGTTTCCACACACTAGGAAACCCCTTCACTGGCAGATATTGGAGGTGGTGGGGGGGAAACTTCAGGGCCACAGAGGAGAGTGCAGCAACAGGGATGCAGCAGGCAAAGTGGAGAGATTCCTGCACAGAGAATCAGTGCTGACAGCACTCACAAGCCTGAGAGACTTGTCTGCTCACCCATTGGGGTGGATGGGGGCTGGAAGCTGAGGCTCATGATTCAGAGGTCAGATCTCAAGGAGAGGACTGGGGTTGGCTGCATGAACACAGCTGAAAAGAGGTAGTATGCCACAGTGAGCCAGGGGGGAGTCCAGGAAAAAGTTGGGAACTGCTTAAGAGGCAAGGGAACATTGTTTTGGGGTGTATGAGGAGAGAGGATTCAGAGCAACACCTAAACGAGCTACAGAGAATGGCGTGAGCCACGGCTACAATCATAGACATCAGAGATGGGCATGAGATGCTAGGGCTGCTGCTGCAGCCATCAAGAAGTCCGTGTGCAAGCACTGGTCACTATCCACACCTCCCTTTAAAGGAGCCTGTGCAGCCTGCCACTTCCAGGGTCCCATGATCCAGGGACAACTTCCCCGGGAGAACACATGGTGCTTCTCAGGCTGTTGCAATGTCATGCCGACCTCGGCCACCACAGACTCACCCCACATTCCATACCCTTCCCTTCCCCTGGCCTGAGTGAGACAGAGCCCCCTAATCAGCTACTATTTTAACCCCATCCTGTCTGGGTGAAGAAGAGATGCCCTCAGGCAACCTACATACAGACGTGACACCAAATCCAAGCTGAACACCAGGAGCTGTGCAAACAAAGAAGAGAAAGGGAAATTTCTCCCAGCAGCCTCACAAGCAGTGGATTAAATCTCCACAATCAACTTGATGTAACCTCCATCTGTGGAATACCTGAATAGACAATGAACCAACCCAAAATTGAGGCAATGGGCTTTGGGAGTAACTGTAGAATTGGGGTTTGCTTTCTGCTTGTAATTTGTTCCTAGTTTTAAGTTTATTTTAGTTTAGTACTTAGAGCTTATTATCTTTTGTAGATTTGTTTATTCATTGGGTTGATCTCTTCCTTTTATATATATATATATTTTTTTTTTCCTTTTTCACTTTTTGTGAGTGTGTATGTGTATATTTCATTGTGTGATTTTTGTCTGTATAGCTGTGCTTTTGCCATTTGTCTTAGAGTTATGTCGGTCCTTTTTTTTTTTTTTCTAATATACTTTTTAGCACTTGTATCACGGAAGCATTTTTTGTTTTGGTTTTTGTTTGGTTGTTCTCTTCTTTCTTTCTTTTTTAAAAATACTATTTAATTTTTTAAAATTTTAATAATATTTTTAGTTTAATAAATTTATTTCATTTTATTTGTTTTCTTTCTGTCTTTCCCTTTTTTCTCCCTTTTCTTCTGAGCCAAGTGCCTGACAGGGTCTTGGTGCTCTGGCCAGGTGTCAGGCATGAGCCTCTGAGGTGGGAGAGCTGAGTTCAGGATATTGATCCATCAGATACCTCCCAGCCTCATGTAATATCAAATGGCGAAAGCTCTCCCAGAGATCTCCATCTCAATGCTAAGATCCAGCTCCACTCAACAAGAACCAAACTACATTGTTGGACAACCTAGGCCAAACAACTAGCAAGACAGGAACACAAAACCGCTCATTAGCAGAGAGGCTGGCTAAAATCATAAGTTCACAGACACCCCAAAACACACCACCAGTTGTAGTCTTGCCCACCAGAAAGAAAAGATAAAATCTCATCCACCAGAACACAGACACAAGTCCCCTCCACTGGGAAGCCAACACAACCCACTGAAACAACCTTAACCACTGGGGGCAGATACAAAAACAATGGGAACTGTGAACCTGCAGCCTGCAAAAAGGAGGCCCCAAACACAGTAAGTTAAGCAAAATGAGAAGACACTGAAACACACAGCAGATGAAAGAGCAAGGCAAAAACAAACCAGACAAAAAAAATGAAGAGGAAACAGGCACTCTACCTAAAAAATAATTCAGAGTAATGATAGTAAAGATGATCCGAAATCTTGGAACTAGAATGGAGAAAATATAAGAAACGTTTAACAAGGACCTAGAAGAACTAACGAGCAAACAAACAATGATGACCAACACAATAAATGAAATTTAAAATTCTCTAGAAGGAATCAAGAGCAGAATAACTGAGGCAGAAAACGGATGGGTGGTCTGGAAGATAAAATAGTGGAAATCACTACCACAGAGCAGAATAAAGAAAAAAGAGTGAAAATAATTGAGGACAGTCTCAGAGACCCCTGGGACAACATTAAACGCACCAACATTCGAATTTTAGCAGTCCCAGAAGAAGAAGAGAGAAAAAAAGAAAGAGACAGAAAATATTTGAAGAGATTATAGTTGACAACTTCTCTAATATGGGGAAGGAAATAGTCAATCCAGTCCAGAAAGCACAGAGAGTCCCATACAGGATAAATCCGAGGAGAAACATGCCAAGACACATTTTAATCAAACTATCAAAAATGAAATACAAAGGAAAAATATTAAAAGCATCAAGGGAAAAGCAACAAATAACACACAAGGGAATCCCCATAAGGTTAACAGCAGATCTTTCAGCAGAAACTTTGCAAGCCAGAAGGGAGTGGCAAGACATAGTGATGAAAGGGGAAAACTTACAACCAAGATTAATCTAACAAGCAAGGATCTCATTCAGATTTGACAGAGACATTAAAATCTTTACAGACAATCAAAAGCTAAGAGAACTCAACATCACCAAACCAGCTTTACAAAAAATGCTAAAGGAACTTCCCTAAGCCAGAAACACAAGAGAAGGAAAAGACCTACAATAACAAGCCCCTGAATATTAAGAAAATGGTAATAGGAACATACATATCAATAACTACCTTAAATGTAAATGGATTAAATGCTCAAACCAAAAGACATAGACTAGCTGAATGTTTACAGAAACAAGACCTGTCTATATGCTGCCTACAAGAGACCAACTTCAGACCTATGGACACATATAGACTGAGAGTGACAGACTGAAAGTGAGGGGATGGAAAAAGTTATTCAATGAAAATGGAAATCAAAAGAAAGCTGGAATAACAATTCTAATATCAGAAAAAAATAGACTTGAAAATAAAGACTAGTACAAGAGACAAAGAAGGTAGCACATAAGGATCAACGGATCAATCCAGGAAGAAAATATAACAATTGTAAATATTTATGCACCCAACATAAGAGAACCTCAATACATAAGGCAAATGCTAACAGCCATAAAGGGGGAAATCGACAGTAACAAATTAATAGTAGGGGACTTTAACACACCACTTTCACCAATGGACAGATCATGCAAAATGAAAATATATAAGGAAACACAAACTTTAAATGATACATTAAACAAGATAGATGTAATTGATATTTATAGGACATTTCATCCAAAAACAACAGAATACACTTTCTTCTCAATTGCTCAAGGAACATTCTCCATGATAGATCATATCTTGGGTCATAAATCAAGCTTTGGTAAATTTAAGAAAATTGAAATCTTATCAAGTATCTTTTCCAACCACAACGCTATGAGACTAGATATCAATTACAGGAAAAAAATCTGTAAAACATACAAGCATATGGAGGATAAACAATACACTACTAAGCAACCAAGAGATCACTGGAGAAATCAAAGAGGAAATCAAAAAATACCTAGAAACAAATGACAATGAAAATACGATGACCCAAAACCTATGGGATGCAGCAAAAGCAGTTCTAAGAGGGAAGTTTATAAGAACACAATCCTACCTCAAGAAACTAGAAACATCTCAAATAAACAACATAACATTACAACTAAAGCAATTATAGAATAAAATATTCACAAAGTTAGCAGATGGAAAGAAACCATAAAAATTAGGTCAGAAATAAATGAAAAAGAAATGAAGGAAACGATAGCAAAGATCAATAAAATGAAAAGCTGGTTCTTTGAGAAGATAAACAAAACTGAATAACCATTAGCCAGACTCATCAAGAAAAAAAGGGAGAAGACTCAAGTAAATAGAATTAGAAATGAAAATGGAGATGTAACAACTGACACTGCAGAAATACAAAGGATCATGAGCAATTACTATAAGAAAGTATATACCAATAAAATGCACAAGCTGGAAGAAATGGACAAATTCTTAGAAAAACACAACCTCCTGAGACTGAACCAGGAAGAAATAGAAAATATAAACAGACCAATCACAAACACTGAAATTGAAACTGTGATTAAAAACCTTCCAACAAACAGAAGTCCAGGACCAGATGGTTTAACTGACAAATTCTATCAAACATTTAGAGAAGAGCTGAAACCTATCTTTCTCAAACTCTTCCAAAATATAGCAGAGGGAGGAACACTCCCAACAAACTCATTCTATGATGCCACCATCACCTTGATACCAAAACCAGACACATATCTCACAAGAAAAGAAAACTACAGACCAATATCACTGATGAACATAAATGAAAAACTCCTCAACAAAATACTAGTAAACAGAATCCAATAGCACATTAAAGGGATCATACACCATGATAAGTGGAGTTTATCCCAGGTATGCAAGGATACTTCAATATACGCAAGTCAATCAGTGTGATACAAAATATTAAATTGAAGGATAAAAACTATATGATCATCTCAATAGATGCAGAAAAAGCTTTTGACAATATTCAACACATATTTATTATAAAAACTCTCCAGAAAGTAGGCCTAGAGGGAACTTACCTCAACATAATAAAGGCCATATATGACAAACCCACAGCCAGCATCATTCTCAATGGAGAAAAATGAAACCATTTCCACTAAGATCAGGAACAAGACAAGGTTGCCCACTCTCATCACTATTATTCAACATAGTTTTGGAAGTTTTAGCCACAGCACTCAGAGAAGAAAAACAAATAAAAGGAATCCAAATGAGAAAAGAAATAAAACTGTCACTGTTTGCAGATGATATGATACTTTTCATAGAGAATCCTAAAGATGCTACCAGAAAACTACTTGAGCTAATCAATGAATTTGGTACAGTAGCAGGATACAGAATTAATGCACAGAAATCTCTGGTATTCCTATACACTAAAGATGAAAAATCTGAAAGATAAATTAAGGAGACACTCCCATTTACCATAGGAACAAAAAGAATAAAATACCTAGGAATAAACCTACCTAAGGAGAAAAATGACCTGTATGCAGAAAACTATGTGACATTGATGAAAGAAATTAAAGATGATAGAAACAAATGGAGAGATATACTATGTTCTTGGATTGGTGAATCACTATTGTGAAAATGACTATACTACCCAAATAAATCTACAGATTCAATGTAATTCCTATCAAACTGCCAATGGCATCTTTCACAGAAGCAGAACAAAAATTTCACAATTTGTGTGGAAATACAAAAAAACCCTGAATAGCCAAAGCAATCTTAAGAATGAAAAATGGAGCTGAAGATATCAGACTCCCTGACTTCAGACTATACCACAAAGCTACAGTAATCAAGACAGTATGGTACAGGCACAAAAACAGAAATATAGATCTATGGAACAGGATAGAAATCCCAGAGATAAACCCACACACATATGGTCACCTTATCTTTGGTAAAGGAAGCAAGAATATCCAATGGAGAAAAGTCACCCTCTTCAAAAAGTGGTTCTGGGAAAGCTGGACATCTACATGTAAAAGAATGAAATTTGAACACTCCCTAACACCATACACAAAAATAAACTCAAAATGGATTAAAGACCTAAATAATAACATAAAAAAGGAACCACAATGAGATGTGTAGGAGAGGCAGATTTGCATAATTCCTATATCCCCAGGAGAGTGACACACAAATATAGAAAAATTACATTGCAGAGCTTCTCCAAATAGAGTGAGAGTTCTGAGCCCCACTTTGGGGTAACCAGTCTGGGGGTCCTGCCTTTGGAAGATGAACCCCCAGAGCATTTGTCTTTGAAGACAAGCAGATCTTACTTTTGCAAGTCCCAAAGAGCTGGGGGAAATAGAGATTTCACTCTTAAAGGATGCACACAAAATCTCACACACTCTAGGGCCCAGAGCAGGAGCAGTAATCTGAGAAGAGCCTGGGTCAGAACTATATGTTGATCTTCAAGAGGCATCTGGAAAGGCAGGAGGCAACTGCAGCTCACTGTGTATACAGAGACATTGGCAGCAGTCATTTTTGGAAACTCCTTCTACCATGTGAACACTGGAGCTCACAAGCCATTACACAAGCCATTGTGTAATCCTCCCTCTAACTCATTAACAGCAAGATCTGGCCCCATCCAATGGCCTGTAGGTGACAATGCTAGAATGCTTCAGCACAAGAAATTAACTGGACAGGAACACAACCCCATTCCATCATCAAGCAGGTTTATTTAAGCCTCCCAGAGCCAACAGTAGCCTCTAGGCACAGACCTGCCTACCAGGGGGCCCATGACATAGCTCCACCCACCATTGGGCAGGCACCAGTCTCAGAATCCCCTGAGCCCCAGGCCCAGCTCTCCAGGAAGCCTGCTATGGCTTCTGAATGAGCCTTACCAAACAGGGACAAACAATAGACTCAAGAAAACCACAAATCCTCAGGCTGCCAACTCAGCCTGACATTTAGCAGGCCAGACCCTGCCTTGGGAATATTTGGGCACTTGCTCTGACAGCTAGTAGGGACACAATCTTCAGGACACCCCAGACCATGTACACTGTACTGTTAAAGGCAAACATATAGTAAAGGTAGGAATCATCCACACAAAGCTAGTAGAACGGTTAAAAAAAAAAAGTAAGAAAATCATTGATATTCACAATAAGAAATTAAGGTATACACAAAACAATTAGATGTATAATATGTTATCAAAAACAGTAATCATCAGTGGAGGAGAGTATAAATGCAGGGCTGTAAAAATGCATTAGAAAGTAAGAGAACAGCAACTTAAAACAACCACATATATATGTATAGATTGCTATATAAAAACCTCATAATTACCACAAACCAATAATCTATAATAGATACCCACACAAAAATGAAACATGAATCCAAACATAACACAACACACAGTCATCAAATCACAAGATTAGAAAACAAAAAAAAGAAAGGAACAAAAAATAGGTATGATAACAACCCTCAAACAATTATCAAAATGATAGTAAAAACATACATATCAAAAATTACCTTAAATGTAAATGGACCAAATGATCCAATCAAAAGATATAAAGTGGCTGAATGGTTACAAAAATATCCATATACATGCTGCCTACAAGAGAGTCACTTCAGATCTAAAAACATACACAGACTGAGAGTGAAGGGATGGAAAAGGATATTTCATGCAAATAGAAATCAAAAGAAAGCTGGGTAGCAGTACTTATACCAGACAAAATAAACATTAAAGTGAAGACTGTTACAAGAGACAAAGGAGGGCATTATATAATGATCAAGGGATCAATCCAAGAAGATGATAGAACAATTATAAATATATATACAGCAAACAAGGGAGCACCAAAGTACATAAAGCAAATATTAAGAGACATAAAGGGAGAAACTGATAGTAACACAATAATAGCAGTGGACTTTAACACTCCACTTACATGAATAGACAGATCATCCATACAGAAATTCAATAAGAAAACAGGAACATCAGATGACATATTAAATGAGATAGATTTAATAGATATATACAAAATATTCTATCCAAAAGCACTAGAATACATATTTTTATCAAGTGCACATAGAACATTCTGCATGATAGATCACATGCTAGGCCACAAAATAATCCTTGATAAATGTAAGAAAATTGAAATCATATCAAGCAACTTTTCAACCACAACGCTATAAGACTAAAAGTCAACTATGAGAAAAAAATTCCAAAAACATAAACACATGGAGGCTAAACAATATGCGAGTAAATTATCAATAGATCACTGAAAAAAAAATGAAAGAGGAAATTTAAAAATACATAGGGAGAAATGAAAACGGAGAGAAGACAATCCAAAATCTATGGGGCACAGAAAAGCAGTGTGTCCTTTAAGAGGGAAGTTTATAGCAAGATAAGCTTACCTCAGGAAACAAGAAAAGTCTCAAATAAATGACCTAACCTTACACCTAAATGAACTAGAATAAAACAATACCTAAGGTTAGTAGAAGAAAATAAATTATAAAGATCTGAGCAGAAATAAATGAAAAGGAGATTAGAAAACAATAGAAATGATCAATGAAACTGAGTTGGTCATTTGAAACGATAAACAAAATAGATAAACATTTAGCCAGAAGCATGAAGAAAAAAAGAGAGGGAGCTCACATCAATAAAATCAGAAATTAAAAAGAAGTTTCATCTGACACCACACAAATTCAAGATATCTTAAGAGACTAATATGAACAATTATATGTCAATAAAATGGACAACCTAGAATAAATGGACAAATTTTTAGAAATGTACAATCTCCCAAGACTTAACCCGGGAAAAATAGAAAATATGAACAGATCAGTTACCAGTAATGAAATTGAATCAGTAATTTCAAAACTCACAACAAAGTCTAGGACCAGATGGCTTCACAGTTCAATTCTACCAAACAATTAGAGATAAATTAACACCTGTCCTTCTCAAACTATTCCAAAATATTGCAGAGGAAGAAATGCTTCCAAATTCATCCTACAAGGTCATCATCACCCTGATACCAAAACCAAACAAAGATATCACTAAAAGAAAAATCACAGGCCAATATCTCTGTTGAACATAGATGCAAAAATCCTCAACAAATTATTAGCAAACCAAATCCAACAATACAATAAAAGGATCATACACCATAATCAAGTGGGATTTATCCCAGCAATGTAAGAATTTTTCAATATCCACAAATGAATCTATGTGATACATCACATTAACAAATTGAAGAATAAAAATTATATGATCAACTCAATAAATACTGAAAAAGCTTTATACAAAGTTCAATATCCATTTATGATAAACCTCTCTGTAAAGGGGATATAGAGGGAACACACATCAACATAATAAAGACCATGTATGAGAAGCCCACAGCTAATACCATATTCAATGGTGAAAAGTTGAAAGCATTTCTTCTAAGATCAGAGAAAAGACAAGGATGTCCACTCTTGCCACTTTTAATCAACATGGTATTTGAAGTCCTAGCCACAGCAATTAGACAAGAAAAAGAAATAAAAAAGAATCCAAATTGGAAAGTAAGAAGTAATCTTTCACTGTTTGTAGATGACATGATACTATACATAGAAAACTGTAAAGACAGCACCATAAAACTACTAGAGTTCACCAATGAATTTGGTAAAGTTATAGGAAACATAATTAATATTCATAAATCTTTTACATTTCTGTTCACAAACAATGAACTATCAGAAACAAATTAAGAAAACAATCACATTTACCATCACAACAAAAATAATAAAATACCTAGGAATAAACATACCTGAGGAGGTAAAAGGCCTATACTGGAAAAACTACAAGACAGAAATGAAAGAAATCAAAGAGGACATGGACAAATGGGAAAGTATATCATTGTCATGGATTGGAACAATCAATATTGTTAAAATGACCATACTACCCAAGGCAATCTTAAGATTCAGTGCAATCCCTTTCAAAATACTAAGGGCATTTTTCACATAAGTAGAACAAATCAGTTTAAAATTTGTGGGAAAACACAAAACACACTGAAGAGCCAAAGCAATATTGAGAAAGAAGAACTGAGTTAGAGGAATCCTGCTCTCTGACTGCATACTGTACTATGAAGATACAGTAATCAAAATAGTATGGTACTGGTACAAAAACAGACACAGTGATCTTAGAACAAATAGAGAGCCCAGAAATAAACCCACATACTTATGCTCAATTAATTTACAACAGAAGAGACAAGACTATACAATGAAGAGACCATCTCTTCAAAAAATAGTATTTGGAATACCACTCAGCCACATGTAAAAGAATGAAATTAGAACATTTTCTCATATACAGAAAGAAACTCAAAATGGACTAAGGATCTAAATGTAAGATTGGAAACCATAAAACTTCCTGAAGAAAACATAGGCAAAACACTCTTTGATATAATCATAGCATATTTATTTATTTTTTAAAAAAAATTTTTATTGAAGTATAGTTGATTTACAATGTTGTGCAGATCTCTGCTGTACAGGAAACTGACTCAGTTTTACACATATATACATTTTTAATATTCTTTTCTATTATGATTTAACACAGGATTTTGAATATAGTTCCCTGTGCTATACATTAGGACCTTGTTGTTCATCCATTTGATATATAATAGTTTGCATCTACCATCCCCAAACACCCAGTCTATCCCTTTCCCTTCCACCCCACCCCTTGGCAACAAGTCTATTCCCTATGTCTATGAGTCTGTTTCTGTCTTGTGGATAGGTTTATTTGTGCCATATTTGAGTTTCCACATATAAGTGATATCATATGGTATTTGTCTTTCTATTTCTGACTTACTTCACATAGTATGATAATCTCTAGTTGCATCCGTGTTACTGCAAATGGCATTATTTCATTCTTTTTTATGGCTGAGTAATATTCTATTGTATATGTGTACCTCATCTGCTTTATCCATTCATCTGTTGATGGACATTTAGGTTGTTTCCATGTTTTGGCTATTGTGAATAGTGCTGCTATAAACATAGGGATACATGTTTCTTTCTGAATTATACATTTGTCTGGGTATATTCCCTGGAAAGGGATTGCTAATCATATGGTGATTCTATTTTTAATTTTTTGAGGAACTTCCATAATCTTTTCCATAGTGGCTCGACCAACTTACATTCCCACCCACAGTGTAGGAGGGTTCCCTTTTCTACACACCCTCACCAGCATTTATTTGTAGAATTTCTAATGATGACTATCTGACTGGTGTGTGGTGGTACCTCATCGTAGTTTTGATTTTCATTTCTCTAATTATTAGTGATGTTAAGCATCTTTTCATGTGCCTATTGGCCATCTGTATGTCCTCTTTGGAGAAATCCATATTAAGATCTTCTGCCCATCTTTTGATTGGGTTGTTTGTTTTTTTCTTGTTGAGTTGTATAAGCTGTTTGTATATTTTGGAGATTAAGCCCTTGTCTGTCACATCATTTGCAAATATTTTCCCCCATTCTTTAGGTTTTCTTTTTCTTTTCTTTTCTTTTTTTTTAATGGTTTTCTTTGCTGTGCAAAAGCTTGTAAGTTTGATCAGGTCCCATTTGTTTATTTTAGTTTTTATTTCTGTTGCCTTGGGAGATTGACCTAAGAAAACATTGGTAAAATTTATTTCAGAGAATGTTTGCCTATATTCTGTTCTAGGAGTTTTATGGTGTCATGTTTTATAATTCAAAAAGCCAACATGCACCCCACTGTTCATAGCAGCATTATTTACAATTGCCAAGATATGGAAGCAAGTGATGAATGGATAAAGTAGATGTGGTGTATATGTACAATAGAATACTACTTAGCCATAAAAAAAAAAAAAAAAAAAAAAACTATCCAGGAAGAAAATCAACGTGGAAACAATGTCCTTAAATGATATATTATACTAGTTGGAATTAACAGATATTATTAAAGGACATTTCATTAAAAAATAACAGGATACACATTATTTTAAAGTGCACATAGAACACTATCCAGGATAGATCACATGATAGGGCATGAAACAAGTCTCAACAAATTTAAGAGAATAGACATTATATCAACCATCTTTTCCAACCACCATGATATGAAACTAGAAATTGCTATAGAAAGAAAAATGTAAAAACCACAAACATATGGATATTAAACAAATGCTACTAAAAACCCAATGTGTCATTAATAGATCAGAAAATAACTTGAGAGAAATAAAAATAAAAACACAACTTTCCAAAATCTATGGCACCCAGAAAAGATAGTTCTAAGCGTGAGTTTATAATAATATGGGGCTAACTCAAGAAACAAGAAAATTCTCAAGTAAACAACCTAACCAACCATTTAATGGAATAGAAAAGAAAAACAAACAAAGCCCAAAGTCAGCAGAAGTATGGAAATGTTAAAAATAAGAGCAGAAATAAATAATACATAGATAAAATATTGAAAGGATCATTGAAACCAAGAGATGATGTTTGGAAAGATAAACAAAATCGAGAAGACCTTTGCCAGGCTTATTAAGAAAAAAAGAGAGAGGACCAAAATAAACATAGTAATAAATGAAAGAGAAGTTACAGCTTATATCACAAAAATACAAACAATCATAGAATATTACAGAGAGTTATATGATAAAAATTGGACAGCCTAGAAGAATGGATAAATTTATGGAAACATACAATATTCCAAGACTGAATCTGGTGGAAATAGATAATCTGAACAGACCGATTACTAGTATTGAAATTGATTCAGTAATCAAAATTCTCAAAAAAAATGTCCAGAAAAGAACATTCACAGTGGAATTTTACTACACATATAAAGAAGGGTTAATACCTATCTTTTTTTTTTTTTTTGTGGTACACTGGCCTCTCACTGTTGTGGCCTTTCCAATTGCTGAGCACAGGCTCTGGATGCACAGGCTCAGCGGCCATGGCTCACGGGCCTAACTGCTCCATGGCATGTGGAATCTTCCCAGACCGGAGCACGAACCCATGCCCCCTGCATCGGCAATCGGACTCTCAACCACTGCACCACCAGGGAAACCCCCTATCCTTTTTAAACTTTTCAAAATTTGATAAGGAGAGAACACTCCCAAACTCATTCTATGAGATCAGAATTATTCTGATAACAAATCTAGACAAAGACACTACAAAAAATATGACAGTATTTTTGATGATTTAGGTATAAAACTCATCAACAAAATATTAGCAAATCAAATTTAAAAATAAAAATAAATGTGATCATATATTATCAAGCAGGATTTATTCCAGGTATGAAAATATGGTTCAATATTCACAAATGTGATACACCACATTAACAAACAGAACAATAAAAATCACATAATCATCTCAAAGGCAGAGTAAAAAGCATTTGCCAGAGTTCAATGAAAACTCAACAAAGTTGGTATAGAGCACACATATCTCAACATAATAAAGGCGATTTATGACAAACCCACAGCTAACATGATAATCAATGGTGAAAAGCTGAAAGCTTTCCTTCTAAGATCAGGAACAAGACAAGGATGTGTGCTCTTGTCAATTCTACTTAATATAGCATTGGAAGTCCTAGTCTCAGCAATCAGACAAGACATCAAAATAAATGCAGACAAATTGGAAGGAATTGAATTTAAATCATCACTATTTACAGATGATATGATACTATATAGAGAAAACCCTAAGTCTCCACCAAAAAGGCTATTAGAACTAATAAGTGAATTCAGTAAAGTTGCAAGGCAAGATTAATATATGGAAATCTGTTTCTTTTCTATACACTAATAATGGACAAGCAGAAAGAGAAAGCAAGAAAATATTTCAATTTACAATTGCATGAAAAAGAATAAAATGTCTAGGAATAAATTTAACTAAGGAGGTGAAAGTCCTATACTCTAAAAAACAAGACATTGATGAAGAAAATTGAAGATGATACAAATAAATGGAATGATAGCTCATGTTCATGCATTGGAAAAATTGATAGTTTTAAAATGTCCATACAAATCAAAGCAATCTACATATTTAATGAGTCCTTATGAAAATACCATGACGTATTTCACAGAACTAGAGCAAATAATCCTAAAATTTGTGTGGAACCACAAAAGACCCTGAATAGCCAAAGCCAAAGCAATCTTGAGAAAAAAAAGGCAAAGCCAGAGGTAACAAGCCCCCAGACTTCAGATTATATTACAAAGTTACAGTAATCAAAACAGTTTAGGACTTCCCTGTTGGCGCAGTGGTTAAGAATCTGCATGCCAATGCAGAGTACATGGGTTCGAGCCCTGGTCTGTGAAGATCCCACATGCTGGAGGAACTAAGCCTGTGCACCTGAGCTCTAGAGCCCATGAGCCACAGCTACTGAAGCCTGCATACCTAGACCTTGTGCTCCACAACAAGAGAAGCCACCGCAATGAGAAGCCCACACACCACAATGAAGACTAGCCCCAGCTAGCTGCAACTAGAGAAAGCCTGCATGCAGAAACAAAGACCCAATACAGCCAAAACAATAAACACATTAATTTATTTAAAACAAAAGAATTTAGTACTGGAACAAATACTGACACATAGATCAATGGAACAGAATACAGAGCACAGAAACAAATGTACACACACATAGTCAATTAATTTATGACAAAGGAGGCAAAATTATACTTTCTCCTCTATAAGTGATGTGGAAAAAACTGGACAGCTGTATGTAAAATAATTGAAAACATTTTTTCATAATGTATACTAAAATAAACAAACAAACAAAAAAGATTAAAGATCTAAACATAAGAACAGAAACCATAAAACTCCTAGAAGAAGACACAGGCAGTATACTCTTTGACATAAGACTCAGCAATATATTTTTTTAATGTCTCCTCAGGCAAGAATATAAAATAAAAAATAAACAAAGGGGACCTGATTAAAATTAAAAGTTTCTTCACAGTAAAGGAAACCATCAAAAAAAGAATAGTCATCCTACTGAATGGGGCAAGATATCTGCAAATGATATGTCTGATAAGGGGTTAATATACAAGATATATAGATATCATACAATTCAAACTCAAAAAACAGATAATCCAAAAAAAAATGGGTAGAAGTCCTGAATTGGAATTTTTCCAATGAAGGCATACAGATGGAAAATGAACACAGGAAAGATGTTCAACATCACTAATCAGCTGGGAAATTCAAATCAAAACTACAAGATACCACCTCACATTTGTCAGAAGGTCTATCATCAAAAGGCAACAAATAAGTGTTGGCAAAGATGTGGAGAAAAGAAAATCCTAGTATTTGTTGGTAGGAATGTAAATTGGTATAGCCATTATGGAAAACAATATGAACGATCCTCAGAAACTTTAAAATATAACTACCATATTATTCAGCAATTCCCCTCGTAGGTATATATCTGAAGAAAATAACTAATATGAAAAGATATATGCACCCCAATGTTCCTAATAGCATTATTTACCATAGCCAAGATATAGAAGAAATCTAAGTGTCTATCAATGGATAAAAGGATCAAGAGGTTAGGGTATATATACATATATTTTGTAAATATATTCAATGGAATATTAGCCACTGGAAACTTTGTCATTTGCAACAACATGTACAGAATACGAGCATGTGAAGCTTAGTGAAGTAAGTCAGAGAAAGACAAACACTGTATGATATCACTTATATGTAAACCTAAAAAATAAAACAAATGAAAGAGTATAATAGACAGAAACAGACTCAGGAATAGAGAAGAAACTATTAATTATCAGTGAGGAGAGGGCTGGAGGGAGGGGAAAGGTAGGGGAAGGGAATTAGAGGTATAAACTACTAGGCATAACATAAAAAAGATGTTAGGATAGAAAGTCCAGCACAGGGAACATAACCACTATTTTATAATAGCTTTAAAAAGATTATAATATATAAAAATATCAAATTACCATGTCATATACCTGAAACTAATATAATATTTTAAGTCAACTATAGTTCAATTAATAAAAAAGTTTAAAAGAACTGTTCAGCAGGTTATTGGAATAAGATCATGGAAAACCATCATTTCATATCTGACAATGAAAGTTATGTCAGTGAAATGGTAATCAGCAAATGAAAAAATTGTTAATAAAAGGTTGACAGGGACCTTTATAAAGAAAGGATCAGACTATCATCACCTGAACCCGTTGGTCATTTTTAGCATTATTAAAGCTGAGACATCTCATACAATATGTACATTTGGATAGGATGCAATCTATCTTAAGTACTCAGGGCAACCCAAGAAATACCTTTGCAAAGTAAATTTAGTGTTAATCTAGATTTTAGAATTGACTTCCTGTCTACAAAAAATCCAGGACATAGATAAACATTTTAAACACTGACACAGACAAGCAGTCAGCAAAATCCAGAATATAGGATAATCTGTAGGACAATTTACTCAATTTATCCAAAAAGTTCATTTCATTAAAAGGGGAGGGGTTGTTTTATTTATTTATTTATTATTTATTTTTTGGAGGGGTTGTTTTAGATCAGAGTATTTATAAGAGATTTAGATATAACCAAATACAAACAGTATACCTGATTTAGATTCTAATACATACAAACCAAGTATAAAAATGCATTTTTTCAAAATAAATAATGAGCTAATTATAACCCATAGAATTAAATAAATATCCATGAACTATAATGACACAAGTGAATGATGGAATGAATAAATGAAAAGGAAAAGACAAACCTTGCTTATAAAAAAAACCCAAATTGTACATACAGATACTCTTTCCAAAAGGAGGTGAAATTATGGAAAATGGAAACATTACAATAGAGAAACCCAGCATATACCACTATACGTACACACACACATCTATACATGTACATATGTGTGTATATATGCATGATTGTATACATAAATGTGGGATAAACATACATTTCACATGTCACTTTAGCCAAGTGATCAAAGCTAACATTACCACCCATAGTAAGTCATGTTTTTATCATTGTACAATGAGAAAAGCACTTCACATTTGCGGTCTTCCTCCCCAAAATCTATGACTTCAGTCTAATCATGAAAAAACATTAAACAAACCTCAAAGAAAGACATTTTACAAAGCTCTTTTAAGTTGTCAAGCTTATAAAAATCAATTTAATCTTTTGTTTTTGCCATTGTTATTCTCCATGTCTAATTCTTTTCTATAGATTTATATTAAAATATGTAATGGAATTATTCCCACTCAGAAAAAATACTCAGTTCCTAAATCAAATCAACCAGAGGAGATGCATATCTCTTTTTTTTGCTTAAGTTGGATGGTGTGGGGAAAATACTTTAATAATTTCTGTTAAAAATTTTAGATAAGTGGCTATCATGAGAAACTTAAAATTGGATTAATCCCAATTTTGGAGATGATGAAAAAGCTATAAAATTTGTAAAATGGCCTGGAATGAAGCTGCTGATGAAGAACTCTGACTCTAGTCAGTCACTTTAGAAAGGCCTAAGCCTAATTTTATGGGCCTTGACTCCAGCTAAACAGAGTCTGGAAGTGTGAAAATGTATATCGTTATGTATTTTAATTTCCTAATGGTAATAAGATGCTAACTCTTTCCATAGAAACATGGTAACTGGTGATTAATAAGGTTCCAAATTTCAGGCATTTTACTGTAGTAGGTATTGTGTTGGCTAAAAAGTTCCTTCAGTTTTTAAGTAAAAATAAAAGACGCATTTTTCATTTTCACCAAGAACTTTATTGAACATCGTATTCACCATTTTGTTCCACTACCGTCTGCCATTTTTCAGGCAACTTCATAATTCCATTTTCCTAAAAGTTTTTATCTTTTTGAACAAAGAACTGTTCCAGGTGCCTTTTACAGTCTTCCAGAGAATTGAATTTTTTTCCATTAAGAGAATTTGTAAAGACCGAAATAAATGAAAATCCAAAAGTGCAATGTGTGGTGAATACAGCAGATGAATCAGAACTTCCCAGCCAAGCTGTAACACTTTTTGCCCGGTCATCAAAGAAACATGCAGTATTGGGTTATCCTGGTGGAAGATTATGTATTTTCTGTTGACTAATTGCAGATGCTTTTCATCGAGTGCTATTTTCAGTTGGTCTAATTGGGAGCAGTACTTGTTAGAATTAATTATTTGGTTTTCCGGAAAGAGCTCATAATAGAGGATTCCCTTCCAATCCCACCATATACATAGTATCATCCTCTTCGGATGAAGACCAGCCTTTGGTGTGGTTGATGGTGGTTCATTTCGCTTGCCTATGATCTCTTCTGTTCCACATTATTGTACAGTATCCACTTTTCATTGTCTGTCACAATTTGCTTCAGAAACGGAACATTTCATTACGTTTCAGTAGAGAATCGCATCGGAAATACAGGTCAAAAAGGTTTTTTCGCTTACCTCATGTGAAACCAAAACATCAAAGCGATTAACATAGCCAAGCAGGTGCAAATGATTTTCAACACTTAATTTGGATATTTTGAGGATTTTGACTATCTTCCAAATGGTATAACATTGATTGTTCTCAATTAATGTCTTGATTTGATTGCTATCAACTTTAATTGGTCTACCTGACCATGGAGCATCATCCTGCTAGAAATCTCCAGCACGAAACTTCGCAAACTACTTTTGACATGTTCAATCAGTCACAGTACCTTCTCCATAAACTGAACAAATCTTTTTGTGTGTGTTTCAACCTTTCCTGAGATAATAAAGCATAATATGCCTAAAATGTTCGTTTTTTTCTTTCATCTTCAATATTAAAATGGCTACACAAAAATTCACCAAATTTGATTTTTTAAACGCATGCTGATATGACAGCTGTCACAATCTAACAAAATTGTTTTGAATTAAGTTAAAGACAACTAAGTGCTACTTGAGCCATCTTATGGAAAAAAAAACGAATGAACTTTTGGCCTTTTATGTGCAGTACTGTGCCTTTTATATATGCTAGTTACTATACTTTTTTCTGAGACCCTTTAGGGTAGACAGTTTGAAATATGCATAAACCGGTGCAGAGAAGACATGAATATTCACCTCAAGAGAATGTTACTCTGGAGTGGTAACTGGAGTGAGTGTCTACCACTTCTCAGAAGGCAGCCAAACTAACACATGGATTCTCCTTTTTGGACATACATGCTATGCATTCTCACAACTTAATTCTCTGTAGGTCAGTAGTAAGATGGGGATATCTCTGTTTTAGGTCTTAGCATTGTCTTTCATTTCAGTATAGATGAAAGCTCTGAAGTGTAGATGGATTAATATATGGATGTAAAGAAATAAAACACACACATAAACTTGCACCCCCACTCATTTTAAGTTTCCAGTTTATTTGACCAAGGATTTGGAATTTTATGAACACTGGAGGCTATACAAAGAGGAATAGTTCTGAGCATCTGTGGAGATTCCACAATTCCCCCCAAAGGGTCCTATCAGACATAAAGAAAAAAGAAAATTTATTTCTGGATACTGAGTTTTAGAATATCACTTTAGATGACCATTTGGAAAAATTTATACTAATAATCCATCCTGCCATTTAAAGACATGTTAATAAACATAAGGATTTTCTGTTTCTTAAATCAGACTCAGCTTTCTTAATATCACAACCCAGAATAAGAACTTTGTCTCAAATTCCACTCCCTGATTCTGACTTCTAAAATCTTTGTTGTGATGGCAAATTCTTACAGTGCTTTGAAGAATGGAGGGAATTTACATACAGCTAAGGACTGATTTGTCTCAACTATCCCCTCTCTAAGCATCTTTTATATTATACTCTTTACCTAGTAGGTTATCATACTGAGTTTGGTCTGAGAACCACAGCTAAAGTTTATTTCCCCTCATATTCCACCCTCAAATGGTCCATACTATTAGAGACAATAATCAACTTACTTAAATTAGCAGGCAGAAATGTCTTTAAGAACCATGTACATCTATCTGCTTTGAAAACCTCTATGGACTTTTAGACATGTACATACCTTGAGGATTTAAAATTGAATAACTGTAATTATTGTTATTGACTATTTATGCTGTGTGTGTGTGTATATATGTGTGTTAATGATGACACACTCTGGCAATTAGCAACCTAATATATTTACTTTTTTGTTCTTTTAAACAGTTTCCCTAAATAACTCTAAAAATGTCCTTGTTTGGGGAAATTTTTTTTTTTTTTTAAACTAAGGATGTCCCTGGATTATACTTATTTCCCCTTCCCCAAACATGGAAGTAGCCACCCTGCAAGGAGCTCTGATTTATTTTTGTGGGACTAGCATTAGAGACAAAAATCTTGGAGCTATTGATTTGTTATCAAGATGCCTGTTCAGACACATGTTGTAATGTTTTACATGAATATTCAGGGTAAAATGAAGCAGGGTATATTAACCATTCCAGAGATGAACTTTTCTTTTTCTTCAAAAGAACTAGAATTACACATTCAAATTGTAATTTAATTATATTTCTTTTGACCTTGTTCTAATGTGAGAACTAATTTCCTCCTTTTTGCTTTCTTTGATGTCAAGTTATACATCATCATATCAAGGCATATGTTTATACTGGTGCCTTCTCCCAAACCTAGGAGTAATTATTCATTTACTTATTCACTTATTTCCTTATTTATTATTTTATATCTGACTTAAGCATATCAGAAAATGTAAAAATTTTATAGTTACAAGTGCTCTTTTTCCCTTATGATTGTTTAAATACTAATTGCTTAAAAATAAAAATAAATCTCAACTTACCCCTAAGCTTAAAAAAATCCACAAACAGAAACCAATTAAATTATCACAACAAAGTCCACAGGGTTAAACCAAAACAATGGATATGATGAAATGATCAAATATAAGACTTTGAGATTTTGTAGAAAACAGTCCTTAAATATCTTAATAGTCATGAGTCTAACTCTTTGACGTTCTAGCTAGTTTACCTGAATATTTCACTCCACTAAATTCAATTGGGTTAATGTAAATATTTATGTTTTCTTGTATTGTAAGAGTCCCACATTTTAAAATGTAATTTAAGAATGGCATAATGTAAACTCACAATAATAAGAAGAAATAATAATTAGAAAAATTATTTTACTCTTTTCAAATTTGACTAAAAAGTCTTAAGTGGAACAATTTCTGTGTCTCTATATTCCACAAGGTCCAACTCATAAAAGAGAGCATGTGTACATGGATATAACATATTTTGATTAGGAAGTCAGTATGCCTTGCTCTCTGCCTGAGTCTATGTTAGGGCAATGATCAGCTGTCCTCCTCAACTAGGGACACAGCATTTGGAAGTATTTCTCATCTGGTCCTGTATCCTATCATCCCTCTTGGAACTCAGCTTTCCCTTTCCTTCTGGAAGTCAACAACAAAATTTCTGTTTCTATTGTTTGTGATTGATATTTATCCAAATTCTGAATGCCTTCTTTTAGCTTGGTTGTGTCTGGACTATCTGTGTAGAATTTGGCCTAAGGACTTGGACACCTTGACTGCCATCTGCTCTCCTTACTTTACCAATGCCAAAAGTCTTCCTATTACATTAAATAATTTTGATATTTTAGAATATATATATATATATATATATATATATATATATATATATATATATATATATATGTAACTGAACATCTATTGTGTCATTTGAAAAATTTAGACCTTGACCAAAGCTTGGGTCTTCCTCTTCAACTCTCATTAGAGATTAGCAGGTTCCCCACTCATTGGGCTAATCAAATTAGAAGCCAAGGAATTGTGCTTTGGCTCCCTTGTCTTGGCTTGGTCCTCTTTCTTTGTCAAATGGGATCAGTGTGGGGGTGGGTATATGTGAGCAGTTGTCAAATTCTGCTGACAGAATGATAAAATTCCTTCAGGAACAGCTTTCAGGTTCTCAGGTCTCCCTCTAAACATCGCACTCTTCTTTTCACTGACTTCCAACACCTCTTCTAAAATGAATACTAAAGGGAGTGTCATCCTTCTTATTACACTGCTGGGGCAATCTGTGGTATTGCTGACTGAGAGAACAGATGAATGGAGAGAGATAAAACATGGGCACTAGATATGATGCTCATGAATTGAGTCAGAACTCATTGGAAGTAGGGGAGCTACACAGAGCAGGGCTTATGCAGTAAATTTGTGTGAACTTTTATTCTGGCCCCTTTTATCTGTGGAGTCCCCCATGACACTCTACTCCAAGTATCCTGTCAAGAGGTAAGAGGGAAGCTAAATTCTTGTTATGCCACTGCTTTTCTTTTCTCAAGCTTATATCACCATGTGTGAAGACTTTAAACTGATAAACTAGACACTTTTGTTGAGGGAATAATGTAAACCTGTGTAGAGAGACAGGCTTTACTGGAAAACTAAAGGCAGAGCCATTGTTCAGAGCCACGTGGCCTTGGCTCTGCTTTCTCCTCCAGATGTGAGTTTGATTCAAACCCAGAAAGTGCGTTTCTTGTCTTTGTCATTGTTTCCTAGGTGTATATCTCCTTTGACAACCTCAGAGTAAGGATGTGTGTCAGTATCTTTGGCTGCATTCAGAAAGTCTTGCTTCTTGCCTATTAATACATTATTGCCTTAAAATTGCAAGGAGAATTACAGTACATGCTGAAAGTTAGGTATTCACAACAAGCTCTTTTAAATAATTTAGCTAAATATTTTTCTTATTAATATTATTTTCAGATAAGTACATCCTGAGAGGAATACCAGGTGATCCTGATGTAGCCCTCTGTTTTGGAAAAGTTCTGTGCCAGGAGCCTTAACACTTCAAGAGTAGAACAATCTATTGTTAAACAAATCTAATTGTGAGGAAGATACTTTAACATACATGAAGCTAAATCTGTCTTCTATGTTTCCCACCTTCCTAATCTCCATGTTTTTCAAATTTTTATGTCCTTTTTACCTCAGACATTTATTAGTATAGTAAAGAGGCCCAGGTTTAAAAGGATTCACTTGTAAGAGCCACCATTATTTTTTAAGGAAAAGACACAGCTAGGACTATGATCCCTTCCATGATTGGGACCCTGGAAGCAACAGAAATGCTGGAGGAGCTGGTCCTTGATGTGTTGGAACTCAGATCTTGGTGACAATATTCAAGTTGTGACAGTTATGTAGTTTTCCCACTTCAAACTCAGCCCTGAGATATAAATTAATCCTCAAAGTTATTGAGGAAACAGTTCTTAAATTAGTTGAATTTGAATTATAAATGGCCACAAATGACCCTTTATTATTATTTTTTTCTAAAAGCTTAGAGTACGATTCAGAAAATGATCAGCAGTCTCTAATAAAGTATGCTTTGCCTTGGCTAATGAGCTGGAATTGGCTGACACCTCTCACTTAGTCCAATAAGTATGGAAGGGAAGGAGCTAGGTCAGAGTTCAGGTCTCTCTTTGGAGAAGACTAAAGCAAAGGCACCCTGTATTAGTCAGGATACACACTGAGCTGCTGGATAAAGTCCACGTATCAGTGGCTTGAACAAGCTAGAGTTTCTTTCTCTCTCAGTTAATAGTCTGAGCAGTTTCAACATAAGTGTTCCAAAGCTGATACCTCAGGTGTTGGGGATCCAGACTTATTCTGTCTTGTCGTGATTGAAGATGACTGCTTCAGATTATGTCAACTTACCTTCATTTCATTCTGAAGGAACAAAGCAAGGGGAAGGAGAGAGTATACTTTATTCCTTTTAAGTACACCAATCAGACGTAGCACACATAAACGTCACTAACTTTCCTTTGGGCAAAACCTAGTCATTTAGCCAAAGATAGCTGCAAGAGAGCTGGTAGGAAAAACAAACAAACAAAAAATACAAAGTTTAGTTGGACTGACATGTGCTCAATTTAAAGTCCCATCGCTATAGAAGAATGAGAGATGTATATTGGGTTGACAAACACAGTCTCTTTCACAGACTCTGAAAGTGCCTGAATAATCCTTAGCAATTTGAAGGAAGAATAGGTTGTTAGGTAGCCTTGTCACCCAAAGAAATCTTCCTACTTACTCTCATTATATCAGTTCTGATCCCATTCCCATTTTCTGTATGAATTGATAACTGTGTCCTGATTTACCCATTGTTTTGATGTCCTCCTACATTAGCATGGATTTCACTCTCAAAGGTATCTCAGTTTGGCACATAAGTGATATGATCCCCTTATCAGTGGCCTTTGGGCAATATCCTGTCCTATATTCCTGCCCTCCTATGCCAGTTTCCTGTGAGAGAAGTCTAAACTACTCATCTATAGAAAGAAAACCTGGGGCACAAACCCCAACTTCTACCAGAGAACCATGACCATTTTTGTCCATAGGAAACTCCTTTTACAGGGGCCATAATTAGAAGAAGTCCCTGCACCCATTAGTAGGTATCATAAAACCCCATCGTTAATTTTTTCTTCAGTTATAAATGTTGGCAAGTTTTAAGGAGTTAAGTCTTACATTAAACTGTTGATTGTGTTTCTTTTTTCAAGTTACATAGCTTATGTAGTTCATTTCTTTCTGACATCTACACTCAGTGTTAAACTTGTGAATTGTCACCCATTTGACATGATATTCTTTAACTTACACCTGACCAAAAGATTCTATATATACAATTTACAACTGACAGTTGGTTTCATTATAATCTTGCCATTACTGTAGTACCACCAAAGGCAGTCTTTGAAACACAAAAGGTAGTCTGTTAACTTCATCATCACTGAAAGGCTTTTCTCATATAATGTTGGGAATCAATGTTGAAAAAAAAGCAATGTTTATAACTGGAAAATTAAAAGGAAAAAGCTTATCCATCTTCCTCCCCTCTCAGCTCTCAGCTTAGCAAAGTGACCAATGAAAAAGTTGTTGTATTTATTTGTTTCCCCTGGGGCTGTTGGAGACCCCAAGACAAGGCCTTCAAGATATTTCTGAGATTTATAAAAGGGAGAGAGTCTGGACACAAAACAGATGTTGAGCTATAAACAGGAGGAAGAGATCTTAGAGGCATATCACTGGAGCAAAAAGCACATGGGACATTTTATCCCAGAATGTTAGATGCAGGAACTATGGTCTGAGAGTAAGGGATGGATATGACACTAAACTAGAATACTGATGATCTGTGAGTAGACAAACAGAATATTAAAACCAGATATTGGGTGTATTCCCTGGTGGCACAGTGGTTAAGAATTTGCCTGCCAATGCAGGGGACACGGGTTCAAGCACTGGTCCAGGAAGATCTCATGTGCCACGGAGCAACTGAGTTCGTGTGGCACAACTACTGAGCCTGTGTTCTAGAGCCAACAAGCCACAACTACTGAAGCTGGCATGCTTATAGCCCATGCTCTGCAACAAGAGAAGCCACCACAATGAGAATTTCATGCACTGCGACTAAAAGTAGCTCCCGCGCACCGAAATTACAGAAAGCTGGCACACAGCAAGGAAGAGACAACACAACCAAAATAATTAATTAATTAATTAATTAATTAATTAATTAAAAAAAAAAAAAAACAGATATCGGGCTCCATGATACACTGGCTACTTTATCCCACCTTTAGAAGAATATATTGAAACTAATTTGGAAAGAATTCTAAGTTGGTGGCAAGCCACGAGTCTCTGGCACACTGTAGTTGATGAAAATTGGCTGGCCTGTTGCATTTTCCAAATGATAGTGTCAATCAGAGGTCAAGCCAAGTCCACTGCTATATCATATTCATTTCCCCTTTTGTCCACTCCTCCTGATTTAATGCTCTGTCCTCTACCAAGCCACTGCTTTTGTCTTTACCTATTGACTCTATAAAAAGGACCTTATCTGAAAGCAATAAATTGCCAAAAACAGTCTTGAGGATGGTGGGAAATGTCATCCATTCCCCTCACATCATGGCTCAGGAGTCTCACAAAAATGAACTGTTAGTAGTTGAATTTTTCCCATTTTATCTGTTTTCTTTGGAAAGCTGCTATTCCTTGTACTCTAATGCTGTCAGAGCTGTGCTGTTGTGCTTATACACAAGTGCAATCCTCATCTCGGCCTCTGTTGGTGAGTCATTTAATTAGGTTTTTTTAAATGCAGCATTTTTAAAATGAACTTCCACTTCAGAGAGCCCTCAGCTTATAACAACCTCCTTTAAGAGTGACCAAATCCCCCAAGGCCTTCCTAATGAGGCCAACAGTCCCTGGTGTTCTCTGCATGCAAATTAGGTGACCTCAGACAAACTTGGCCCATTCATAAAAATCAAAAAAGAAACACAAAAGATGCACAATGCATTAATAAAGACCAGATCCTTCTGGGCTTTGTATCCTCTTTCAAAATCCCAGAGGGATACTTGGCTCATCATCCCATCCTCCTTCACCAACCAAAGGAAGCAGAGCCTCTGCTCAAGAAGAAAAGCTGGTCAGGCATGTTTCTTCTACTGAAAGCTTTCCTTCTTCCATATCTTTGTGCTTCTCTATTCTACTCCTTCTCTCCAACTCTCAGCAACTTCACAAAAATAATGAAGATTTTGAAAATAGATATTATCTTTCTCAAAGATATCCTCAAATAGCCTTTGTAGATGGTAAAAGATCATTGTTCATAGTTTCATCTACAAGCTTTTGCAAAAGTAAAGGAGAAATGAAGGAAAAGCATATTGTCTTTCTTTTTCATCTCAGTGTGTTTAGATACTCTTACTATTTTATTATTGGCCTCTTGTGGAATAGAAATTAAACAAATTCATACTAACTTCATAATTATATTCAACATGCTCCTTGCCTTTCCCCAGGTTTAAATTTATGTAGGATAATATTGTCCTTTGAAAAGGACAAAACAGCTGTGCATACTTGCATATCAGAAATGTCCTTAGATGTGAAGTTTTTCATAGTCATTTTCTCTGATAAGATAGGAGAAGACCACTCCCTGGATTCCAGTGAGAGAGAAGAGAAGGATGAGGGATACATAGACTCCAAGAGACTGTCATTGTATGCTAATTAATTAACCTGACACATGAGAGAAAATTGAGTTGAAAAGCTGCAGAGGTGGAAAAAGAATACTACTTTGACTTTATATGTACCAAAAAGCCAGGCTTGCTAAAGATGATTGACCAGTGTGTCTTGATGGATGTAAAGTATAGCTGAATGTATCTCAAGAAGTATAGAGCTAGAGGGAGAATTTAAGTGGCAAATCTGAGAAGTCATTTTTGTTATTATGTGAATAACATGTCTGAAAAAAGAAGTCTGGGAAATTAGACTTTGGCATTTCTTCTTTATTTTGGTGGGTGAGATATGTTAAACCTTAAGATTAATGAGAAAATGAAGACTTGAATGCTGCCCATGATTTTCATGACCATAACTATCTTCCAGCACCTAAATTCACCTTTAACCCATTGAGAACATAAGGATTCATGCTGTGGATTTGGAAGCAAATTGGTCTCAAAGGCTACTAATATCTTCTAGAGGAAAAATTCATTAACCTGTTTGATTGCAAACTCTACACTGCTATAGCTCTTTTGTACTACAAATGTGATTTTTTATTCATCTCAGCTTAATATAAATTGAGATGTTGAGAAGTTTTTCCAAGAAAATAAATGAATCATGATAAAACTTTTCCTGTATGAGGATAAATGTGAGGTACATAATCATTATTTATACTGGATGTTCCTTTGAAAAGCAATTGATATTACACATCTCAAGACTATTTGGATGGCAACTCAGCAGTGTGTGTGGCAACAGAATTTGTTCCTCTATGCTTCTCAGCAATATTTTCAGAAATCAGGAAATTAAATCCTTTGGGTGACAAATACCTGTCTTGCTTTCTCTACTTAGATGTAGTGACCAAAATCTTAATCTTTTGCCATTGCCTGTGTTGCCTGGTTGAGGGTGTTTTAAACTTTTAGTATGATTTGTTAAATTTAAAAAGTGACATCCTAAAGAATAATGCAGAGAGATTCAGGGTAGAAAAAGCTAATACTAAGAATTTAGAGATAGATATAAAATGTTTTAAAATTTCATTCTGATGTGTGTGTACTCATTCCTAGTTACGGTGATTAGAGTAAATTATCTGTAGTGAAAATTCTAAAAAGAGGACAGATAATATGTTTAAGTGATTTTATTACCTTAAAAACAAACTTTTATGATTTTATGGAAAATTTGGAAATTATGGAAAAGTTTTAAGGAAAAGAGAAATGCCATCTGCATTGCCACTATATGCACATATTGCAGTTTCTCTACAAAAAGTACCTCATGATAAAATTGTATTTATTTATTTTGTTATATAAGTAGTGTTATACAATCTATACATTTGGACAACACTTCCAAAATTAGAAACTTTACCCAAACATTAGAAACTCACCAAACCTGACACAGCATCATTCTATACATACTCTTCCTCCTCTGTGGTTGAGTAAGCAAAAGCACCTAGGGACAGAACAGTCAGGAAGCAATGATTACATCAGCTATAAACACAACTTTATAGAAAATGTTTTAAAAGAAAGATCTACAAATAGAAAGGAATCACAATTATTATTTTTCCAGTAGTTCTTAAGTGATTCAGGTTGAACTTTTAACTTCCCTATGTTTTCCTTTCCTCATAAGTTAAATTAGCCATGTGTCTCTCACAAAGATTTTGTGTAAGAATCACCTAAAATTGTAAAGTTTTTTAAATTGCTAAACACAGAGTGTATTAAATATTATAATGCCACTACGCCATGTTAATTTTATGTATATTGAAATTAATGACGTAAACTTCCTTCTCTTACTTATGTAGCTTTTAGTCTGTTTAGAACATTGTATTTTATTATTTTATGAAAATATGGAGAAGCACTTGAATTTTTCTAGGTATAGAAAAATAGTAAGTGCAATAAGCACAAGGAACCTGTTAAGCTTCATAAATACTTGGTAGAACTAACCAGAAGGGGAAACGTTTATGTTCTATAAAGTCTATGTTTCTCCATTTCAATGGTATCTCCATAGCATATACGAAAAAAATGTATTGGTTTACATCATATAACTATAATATCATAATAACAATTTGCATGTGTATGGCTTCTAGATTAGCAATGTGACCTTGGGCAAAATCTGAAAGATAGGCTATAGATCAAAGGGGAAACATTAACTCTACAGAATGGAAAAAATATCACATCAGTATGATTGAAACATATGCCACTAGTCAGAGAAATCAATAGGCATATTGTAAAATTAATTCTGAGTAGAGGGAAGGAAAATATTATAAGAGAAGATCCATGGTGGACAAAGCAGAGAAAAAATATCAAGCACTAATAGGAAAGGTATAGGTAGAAAGAGTCATTTTTTTAAAAGCAGACAGGAAGGAAAAAATTTAAATAACATTATCTTTGTTTTCCTATTTTTATTATTGTTATATAAGTAAGCAATAGCATCTGATAGAACAACAAAACCAATAATTTATATTTCCCTATTTTTTCCTGTTGTATATCCTACCAAAAATTCTATAAACACTTCATTGCAATATAATCCTATTGTAATATGGAAAAATATGTAGTCAAAATTAAGTAGTAAAGGAAAATGCTAAGATATCTTCCAAACCATAATGGGTGCTTATCTCATAAGGTTAAGAAATAATGTGTAAAAAAGACACTGGAATTAGCTTTATAACTAATATCTTTCCTCTCCTTTTCAGGACTGAGATGTCAGCATTAACTCCAGCATCCTGAAAATCATCACAAATAAGATGAAAATTGCTAAGCAGGACCAAGACCCTGACTGGGGTAAGAAGCACTGTATGGATTTCAAAAATTTACTCTGGGGCTTCCCTGGTGGTGCAGTGGTTGAGAGTCCGCCTGCCAATGATGGGGACGCGGGTTCGTGCCCCGGTCTGGAGGATCCCACATGCCGTGGAGTGGCTAGGCCCGTGAGCCATGGCCACTGAGCCTGCGCATCCGGAGCCTGTGCTCTGCCACGAGAGAGACCACAGCAGTGAGAGGCCCACGTACCGCAAAAAAAAAAAAAAAAAAAAAAAAAAAAAAAAGAATTTACTCTGCATGAAAACAAAAATAATAGTGTCTCAAAAGCAGCCTCAAGTGGCTGAATTGGTTTAAATTGCTTATATTTCTTTCCTTAAACAAGATATATAATTTTAATCTCTAATATTCTGCCTACTCTTCCCAATATTTTTTTGATTTTTGTTTAATATGGTTCTTTTCTTACCAATTGCTTAAATATGCACAGATAATATTATAATACAATAACATCTGAGGGTGACCTTGATGGTGCTATCATTTTCATGAGCTTTGAGCTCACACACAGCTTCAAGTTTGGTTTGGCTTTACATTCTCTGAGGCTTTTTATTTCATATGTAAACATAGTGATAATACTTTGCATATTGCTGTATTGAATATATTAGACCATGTAATTGAGCATACTTAATATACTGTCAGGACAGTAACAGGAATAAAAATCAGTTCCACATTTTCCCTCTTTATTTAAATAGAGACTTTCATATTCAGATTATTTTCCTCCAAATCTGAGTCTAATAGAGCTTCATGTGAGGAAGAGTTATGTACCATAAGCATTCCTGTTCTCTGTTGATTACTAGTAACTAGTAACTATGTTTGAAGTTGTTAGCAATCTAATCCCCATATAAGTGAAATGTTACTTGTATATCCAGATTTTCTAGACACATCTCTTCTATATTTAGTCAGAGCTCAGTTTGTAGACTGGAGGAAAGACAGAGGAGAGGGAAGGAGGGTGGCTAAGAACACCCACTACAGAATGCACATATGTCCTCCCTTTACATCATTTTCATCCTGTCTGTTATGCATTCCTCTTTGGGCTTTAAAATATGTATCACAGGCCTACATAGTGCTCACTGGATTATAATCTTGAGAGAAAATTAGATGCTCTCACATAATATGCACCAACATACATTTGTTCAGCAAAACACTACATAAACAAATGAGTAACATTAAGTAATTATTTGGTTACTTGGTTAATAAGAGGGAGGAGAAATTCTTTCCTATTAGCTTTTCCATATCATTTTAAACAAATTCATCTTTTGTTCCTACAGCTAAATGTCAAAATTTCAAGTCTGCCTTTTCTCAGTAATAAAACATATTTGGAACCCCATATTAGTCCACTACTCCTTGGAGATATTAACTGTAATAAATAATGATCACTAATATATCAAAACAATATTTAAAAAGTAATAGTTCCAACTTTGAAAGCCCTAAGTAACACTTTGTATTAATTTTTACCCAATGGGTCTCTAAGAAGCAGTGTCACATATTTCAAGACAAATGAAGTAAATAGCATTTTTATTGAAATTTTTACCTTTTTATTAACTTTATTTTTATTGAAATATAGTTGATTTACAATATTACATTAGTTTCAGGTATACAGCATAGTGATTCAATATTTTTACAGATTATACTCCATTTAAAGTTGTTACAAAATAATGGCTATAATTCCCTGTGTTAACAATATATCTTTGTTGCTTATCTATTTCATACATAGTAGTTTGTATCTCTTAATCCCATACTCCTAATTTGCCCCTCCTCCTTTCACCCTGTCATTTGATAACTACCAGTTTGTTTTCTTTATCTGTGAGTCTGTCTCTGTTTTGAATATACAATCATTTGTATTTTTTTAGATTCCACATCTAAGTAATATCATAAAGTATTTTTCTTACTCTGACATATTTCACTAAGCATAATATTCTCTAGGTTCATGCATATTGCTGCAAATGGCAGAATTTTCTTATTTTTTATGGCTGAGTAATATTTCATTGTATATATCACATCCTTTTCCAATCATCTGTTGATGGCTATTTGGGTTGCTTCCATATCTTGGCTATAGTAAACAGCACTGTTATAAAACTGAGGTGCACATATCTTTCTGAATTAGTGTTTTTGTTTTTTGCAGATAATATACACAGGAATGGAGTTGTGGTCATATGGTGGTTCTATTTTTAATTATTTGAACAACCTCCATACTGTTTTTCACAGTGTCTGCATAAATTTACATTCCCACCAACAGAATATGAGAGTTCCCTTTTTTTTCTCACATTCTCGCCAATGTTTGCTATTTATGTCAGTTTTGATGAAACTGTAGTCATTTCAACAAGGGTGAGATAATATCTCATTGGGGTTTTGATTTGTATTTCTCTAATATTTAGTGATGTTGAGCATCTTTTTATGTGCCTGTAAAGCCATCTGTATGTCTTCTTTGGAAAAATGTCAGGTCTTCTGCTCATTTTTTGACTTGAGTTCTTTGTTTTTTTAATGTTGAGTTATATGAGCTGTTTAAATGTTTGGATATACCCCCTTGCTGGGCATATCATTTGCAAGTAGGTTGTCTTCATTTTTGTCAATGATTTTCTTTGTTGTTCAGACACTTTTAAGTCTAATTATGTCCCATTTGTTTATTTTTGCTTTTATTTCCTTTTCTTTATGAGACAGATCTAAAAAAAAAAATTGTTATGAAGAGTAGCAAAGAGTGTTTTGCCTATGTTCTTTTCCAGGAGATTTATGGTTTCCAGTCTTACGTTTAGGTCTTTAATCCATTTTAAGCTTATTCTAGTATATGGTGTGAGGTAATGTTCAAATGTCATTCTTTTACAAGTAACTGTCCAGTTTTTCTAGCACCACTTGTTGAAGAGAATGGATTGCTAGTATTTGGTTGAGGATTTTTGCATCTATGTTCACCAGTGATATTGGCCTATAGTTTTCTTTCTTTGTGACATCTTTGTTGAGTTTTGGTATCATGGTGATGGTGGCCTCGTAAAATGAGTTTAGGAGTGTTCCTCCATCTGCTATATGTTGGAAGAGTTTGAGACGGATAGTTGTTAGCTCTTCTTTAAATGTTTGATAGAATTCGCCTGTGAAGCCATCTGTTCCTGGACTTTTGTTTGTTGGAAGATTTTTAATCACAGTTTCAATTTCAGTGCTTGTGATTGGTCTGTTTATATTTTCTATTTCTTCCTTGGAAGATTGTGCTTTTCTATGAATTTGTCCATTTCTTCCACATTGTCCTTTTTATTGGCATATAGTTCCTTGTAGTATTCTCTCATGATCCTTTGTATTTCTGCAGTGTCAGTTGTTACTTTCCTTTTTCATTTCTAATTCTGTTGATTTGAGTCTTCTCCTTTTTTTTCTTGTTGAGTCTAGCTAATGGTTTATCAATTTTGTTTATCTTCTTAAAGAACCGATTTTTTATTTTATTGATCTTTGCTATTGTTTTCTTCATTTCTTTTCCATTTATTTCTTTTTTTAACATCTTTATTGGAGTATAATTTCTTTACAGTGGTGTGTTAATTTCTTCTCTATAACAAAGTGAATCTGCTATACATAAACATGTATCCCCATATCTCCTCCGTCTTGCATCTCCCTCTCACCCTCCCTAATCCATGCCTCTAGGTGGACACAAAGCACTGAACAGATCTTCCTGTGCTACATGGCTGCTTCCCACTAGTTATCTCTTTTACATTTGGTAATGTATTTGATCTTAATGATTTCTTTCCTTTTGCTAACTTTGAGATATTTTTTTCTTCTTTCTTTAATTCCTTTAAGTGTAAGTTTAGGTTGTTTATTTGAGATTTTTCTTGTTTCTTGAGGTAGGATTGTATTGCTATAAAATTCCACATTAGAACTGCTTTTACTGCATCTCATTCATTTCGGGCCATCGTGTTTTCATTGTCATTTATTTCTAGGTATTTTTTGATATTCTCTTTGATTTCTTCAGTGATCTCTTGGTTATTTAGTAACATCTTGTTTAACCTCCATGTGTTTGTATTTTTAACAGTTTTCGTTATTGTAATTGATATCTAGTCTCATAGAGTTGTGGTCAGAAAAGATATTTGATATGATTTCAATTTTCTTAAATTTACCAAGGCTTGATTTGTGACCCAGATATGATCTATGCTGGAGAATGTTCCATGACCACTTGAGAAAAAACTGTATTCTGTTGTTTTTGGATAGAATGCCCTATAATTATCAATTAACTCTATAGTATTGAATATATCATTTAAAGCTTGTGTTTCCTTCTTTATTTTCCCTTTGTCGATCTGTCCATTTGTGAAAGTGCGGCATTAAAATCCTCTACAACTATTGTGTTACTGTTGATTTCCCCTTTTATGGTTGTTAGCATTTGCCTTATGTATTCAGGTGCTCCTATGTTTGGTGCATAAATATTCACAAGAGTTACATCTTCTTCCTGCTTTGATCCCTTGATCATTATGTAGTGTCTTTTTTTGTCTCTTGTAATCATCTTTATTTTAAAGTCTATTTTGTCTGATATGAGACTTGCTACTCCAGCTTTCTTTCAATTTCCATTTGCATGGAATATCTTTTTCCATCCCCTCATTTTCAGGTTGTATGTGTCCCTAGGTCTGAAGTAGGTCTCTTTTAGGCAACATATATATGGATCTTGTTTTTGTATCCATTCTGCCATTCTATGTCTTTTGGTTGGAGAATTTAATCCATTTACATTTAAGGTATTTATCAATATGTATATTACTATTACCATTTTCTTAATTATTTTGGGTTTGTTATTGTAGGTCTCTTCCTTCTCTTGTGTTTCCTGCCTAGAGAAGTTCCTTTAGCATTTGTTGCAAAGATGGTTTGATGGTGCTGGATTCTCTAAACTTTTGCTTGTCTGAAAAGGTTTTATTTCTCTGTCAAATCTGAATGAGATTCTTGCTAGGTAGAGCAATCTTGGTTGTAAGTTTTTCCCTTTCATCACTTTAAATATGTCTTCCCACTCCCTTCTGGCTTGCAGAGTTTCTACTGAAAGATCACCTGTTAATGTTATGGGGATTCCCTTGTATTTGTTTTGTTGCTTTTCCCTTGCTGCTTTTTTTTTTTTTTTTTTTTTTTTTTTTTTTTGTGTGTGTGTGTGTGTGGTATGTGGGCCTCTCACTGTTGCGGCCTCTCCTGTTGCGGAGCACAGGCTCTGGACGTGCAGACTCAGCGGCCATGGCTCATGGGCCTAGCCACTCCACGGCATATGGCATCTTCCCAGACTGAGGCATGAACCCGTGTCCCCTGCATCGGCAGGTGGATTATCAACCACTGCACCACCAGGGAAGCCCAAACCTTGCTGCTTTTAATATTTTTTCTTTGTATTTAATTTTTGATGCTCTTCCTGGACTTGATTGACATTTTCTTTTCCATATTAGTGAGGTTTTCAACTACAAACTCTGCAAATATTTTCTCAGTCTCTTTCTTTTTCTCTTCTTCTTCTGGAACCCCTATAATTCGAATGTTGGTGATTTTAATACTGTCCCAGAAGTCTGTGAAACTTTCTTCAATTCTTTTCATTCTTTTTTCTTTATTCTCCTCTGCAGCAATTATTTGCACTATTTCATTTCCAGGTCACTTATCCTTTCTTCTTCATCAGTTATTCTGCTATTTATTCCTTCTAGTGAATTTTAAATTTCACTTATTGTTTTTCTCATCTTTGTTTGCTCTTTAGTTCTTCTAGGTCCTTGTTAAATGTTTCTTGTATTTTCTCCATTCTATTTCCAGGATTTTGGATATCTTTTCTCTCATTTCTCTCAGTACCTTTTTCAGGTAGACTGCCTATTTCCTCTTAATTTGTTAGGTCTGGTGTGTTTTTACCTTGCTCCTTCATTTGCTGCGTATATCTCTGTCTTCTCATTTTGTTTAACTTACTGTGTTTGGGTCTCCTTTTCATAGGCTACAGGTTCGTAGTTCCTGTTGTTTTTGGTGTCTGCCCCAGTGGGTAAGGTTTGTTCAGTGGGTTGTGTAGGCTTCCTGGTGGAGTGCACTGGTGCCTGTGTTCTGGTGGATGAGGCTGGATCTTGTCTTTCTGGTGGGCAAGTCCATGTCTGTTGTTGTGTTTGGGGGTGTCTGTGAACTTAGTATGATTTTCTGCAGTCTCTCTGCTTATGGTTTGGGTTGAGTTCCTGGCTTGCTAGTTGTTTGTCATGGGGTGTCCAGCATTGGAGCTTGCTGGTCATTGAGTGGAGCTGGGTCTTAGTGTCGAGATTGAGATTTCTTGCCGATTGATATTATGTGGGGTCAGGATGTCTCTGGTGGTCCAATGTCATGAACTCGGCTCTCCCACCTCAGAGGCTCTGGACTGACACCTTGATGGAACACCAAGACCCTGTCAGCCACACAGCTCAGAAGAAAATGGAGAAAAAATAAATAAATAAAATAAAATAAAGTTATTAGAATTAAAAAGTATTATTAAAATTTAAAAAGTAATAAAAAACAGTAGAGAGCACCCAAACCAATAAACAAATCTACCAGTGATAACAAGCGCTAAAAACTAAACTAAGATAACCATATAAATCAGAATGTAGTCAGTTGCATACAGGATACCTGAAGTCTACAGTTGCTCCCAAAGTCCTCTGCCTCAATTTTGGGATGATTCATTGTCTATTCAGCTATTCCAGAGATGCAGGGTAAATCAAGTTGAGTGTGAAGATTTAATCCATTGCTTTTGAGGCTCCATGGAGAAATTTTCCTTTCTCTCCTTAGTCCGCACAGCTCCTGAGGTTCAGCTTAGGATTTGGCCTTGCCTCTGCATTTAGGTCACCATCTGGTGTCTGTACTTCACCCAGACAGGAGGGGGTTAAAGAAATGGCTGACTAGGTGGCCCTGTCTCCCTCAGACTGTGGAAAGGGAGGGGTACGGAATGTGGTGTGAGCCTGCAGTGGCAGAGCCCAACTTGACGTTACAGCAGTCTGAGGTGGGCCCTGTGCTCTCCCAGGGAAGTTGTCCCTGGATCACGGGACCCTAGCAGTGACGGGCTACACAGGCTCCCAGGAGAATAGCTGTGGGTAGTGACCTGTGCTTGCACACAGGATTCTTGGTGGTTGCAGCAGCAGCGTTAGTGATTAATGTCTCTCTCTGGTGTCCACACTAGTAGTCACAGCTCACACCATCTCTGGAGCTTGTTTTGATGGTGTTCTGTATCCCCTCTCCTTGTGTACCCCAAAACAATGGTCTCTTGCCTCTTAGGCAGTTCCAGACATTTTCCCGGACTCTCTACCAGGTAGCTGTGGCACACTAGGCCCCTTCAGGTTGTGTTCATGCAGCCAAACTCAGTCCTCTCCCTGAGATCTAAACTCCAAAACCCGAGCCTCAGCTCCCAGCCCCCACCCAGGTGGGTGAGCCGACAAGCCTCTCAGTCTGGTGAGTGATGGTCCGCACTGATCTTTGTGCAGGAATCTCTCCACTTTGCCCTCTGAAACCCTGTTGCTGGGCTCTCCTCTGTGGCTCCAAATGTCCCTCCTGCACACCCCCACCCCCATCTTCACCAATGAAGGGGTTTTTAGTATGTGGAAAGTTTTCCTCCTTCAGAGCTCCCTCCCAGAAGTGCAGGTCCCATACCTATTCTTTTGTCTTTGTTTTTTCCATTTTCTTTTACCCTACCCAGTTACGTGGGGAGTTTCTTACCTTTGGGGAAGTCTGGGGTCTTCTGCCAGCATTGAGTAGTTGTTCTGTAGTTGTTCCACATGTATACGTATTTTTGATATATTTCTGGGGAGGAGGATGATCTCCACCTCTTACTCCTCCACCATGCTGAAGGTCCTCCCCCCATCAAACAGCTTTAAAGTCTATTTTGTGTAATATAAGTATTGCTACCCCAGCATTATTTTGATTTTCATTTGCATGGAATACCTTTCTCCATCCCCTTACTCTCATTCTGTATGTGTCTTTAGATCTGAAGTTAGTCTCTTGTAGCCAACATATGTACCAGTCTTGTTTTTGTATACATTCAGCCTCTCTATATCTTTTGATTGGAGCATTTAGTCCATTTACATTTAAGGTAATTATTGATATGTATGTTCTTACTGCCATTTTGTTAATTGTTTGGTGTTGTTTTAGTAAGTATTTTTCCTTTTTTTTCTTCTCTCTTGTGATTTGATGACTGTATTTATTGTTATGTTTGGAGTCCTTTTTCTTTATGTGTGTGTATCTGTTACAGATTTTTGGTTTGTGTTTACCATGAGAACTTTATATGGCAATATATATATATATATAGAGAGAGAAAATATATAAATATATATATGTGATTGTTTTCATTTGAATTGTAATTTAACAACCATGCATTTGTAGTCTCCTGCCCTTATCATCACTGTTTTTAAGATCATTTTTTCCACGTAATTGTTTTGTGCATCCCTTAACTTCTTATTGTGGATATAGATGATTTTACTACTTGTGTTTTAAAGTTCCTACTAGTTTTTGCTTGGATGATTTCCTCCATTTACTGCATGTTTGCTTTTACTGATGATCTTTTTCCTTTCATAATTTTCATATTTATAGTTGTGACCTTTACTTTTATTCTTAAAGAAGTTCTTTTCTTGTTGTGGGCTGACTATGTGTGTGGTCTGGTAGTCTTGGATGGTGCCTGGTCTGGTAGGTTGTCAGGCCCTAACTCATCTGTAGGCTGCTGGTCACTGGTTGGTGGTACCCCGTCATGAGATGATTGACTGCAGAAGCCATGGGTTCCCAGAGCTTATGCTGACTCATTAGTGGTAAGAGTTAGGGGTCAGAAGACTTCAGAGTTGTTGCATGCCTACTAGTATGTGTAACCAAGTCCTGGGTTTAGTGACGGTATCCTGGCTGGCAGAGCTGTGATTTGGAGTCTGTTTGCAGGACTCAGAGTACACAGAGCTAATGACAGATTCCTGGGGGGGGGGGGCTGTTTCTTGACACAAGTGGGTACGGAGATCAGAGTGCCCCAAAGCTTTTGTTGGCAGAGCCAGGGTCTGCTCTGGTGATATGCAGGATCAATTTGCAGGTTCAGGATTGTGGTTTTCTTGAGTTTAGTGTCTGCACTGTTGTGGATGAAGTTGGTCTAGAAGGTATAGCAGGCTCCCTGATGATGAGGCTAGAGTGGACAGTTCTTGGTGCTAATGAGCTAGAGGGAGAATTCTACAATGTCCCTTACCAGTTCCAGTGTCCATATGGTAGGAGTCACTACAATGACTGTTGCCAGTGTCTAGGTTCCCTGAGTGAGCTGCAGTTGCCTCTTTCCTCTCAGGGAGACCCTCCAAGATCAACTGGAAGGTCTGACCCAGGCTCCTATCAAATTACTGTGTCTGCCCTGAGTCCTGGAGCATGTGAGATTTTGCTTGTGCCTTTTAAGAGTGAAATCTCTATTTCCCTTAGCCCCCTGGAACACTCAAAAGTAAGCTCTGCCCTTCAAATGCAATGAGGCTTAACTTTCTGGCACAAGACCCCTGGGCTGCAGAGCCCAATGTGGGGTTCCAAGCTCTCACTCTTTGGCAGAAACTCTGCAATATAATTATTCTCCATTTTGTGGGTCACCCACCCAGGTATATGGGACTTGAGCATATCATGAATCTGCTCCTCCTATGCATCTTGTTTTGGTTCCTTCCTTATGTGCTCAGTTGTAGATCCTTTTTGGTAGGTTCTGGTGTTTTTCATAAATAGTTGTTATTCAGATAGTTGTGATTTTGTTGTGCCCATGACTTAAGGTGATCTCAGGGTTTTTCTACTCACCATCGTAGCCAATCTCCCTACATTTATTTTTAAAATAAAAGAAAGTATTTATAAAAATGTGATAATAGTCAAGAGAATGAGAAGACAAGCCACAGACTGGAGGAAAATATTTGCAAAAAGTATATTTGCTAATAGACTGTTATCCAAAATGTACAAAAACTTTTAAAAGTCAGTAATAAGAAAATGAACAATCTAATTTGGGACAAAAAGAATTTGAGACACTTACTCAAAAAGATGTACAGATAGAATGTATATGAAAAGATGTTCAGCATCATATGTCATTAGGTAATTGCAAGTTAAAACAATGAGCTATCTCCACATCTATTAGAATTGTGAAAATCCAAAACACTGACTACACTTTAGGCTGACAAAAATGTATAGCAACAGGAACTCCCATTAAATTCTGATGGCAATGCAAGGCAGCCACTTGGAAGACAGATTGCCAGTTTCTTATAAACCTAATCTTATTCTTACCATAAGATCCAACAATCTTACTTCTTGGTATTTATCCAAACAAGTTGAAGACATGTCAAAGAATACCATGGTTTAGTTATGCAAGATGAATATGTTCCAGAGAGCTAATGTAAAACATGGTGATTATAATTAGCAATACTGTTTCCTGTATTGATATTTGTTGAGAGGGTAGATCGTAAGTGTTCTTACTGCCCCTCCCCCCTGCCCCTACACAAGTGTGTGTAATGGATATGTCAATTAGCTTGTTGTTGTGATCACTTCACAGTGCTTACATATATCAGTACATCAAGGTCTATACCTTAAATATGTACAGTATTTATTTATCCATTATACCAATAAAGTTAAAAAGGAACATAGAAAACATGTCTACACAAAACTCTGCATGCAGATATTTATAGCAGCTTTATTCATAATTGTCAGAACTTTGAGAAAAGAGATGTTCTTTGGTAGGTGAATGGTTAAATAACTGCAGTACATCCCACCAATGGTAAATTATTCAGTGCTAAAAAGAAATGAGCCATCAAGCCATAAGCAGTAAAAGAAGCCAACATGAAAAGGCTACATACTGTATAATTCTAACACTATGACGTTCTGTAAAAAGTAAAATCTATGAAGACAGTAAAAAGATCTGTGGTTTCCAGGAGTTATGGGGTATAGAGAGGTGGATACACAGAGCACAGAGGATTTTAAGACACTGAAACCATTGTGTATGATACAATAATGGTAAATTCAAGTCACAAGTTTCTCAAAACCCATAGCCTTTGCAACACCAGGAGTAAACCCTAATATCAACCATAGGTTTTGGGTGATGATGATGTGTCAATTCAAGTTCATTGATTGTAAGAAATGTATAACTCTGCTGTGTGAGGGGGTGCAAACAGCATGTGGAATTCTATTATCTGTTTGATTATACTGTGAATCATAAAGTGTTCTAAAAATAAAATCTCTTTTAGAAAAAGGATTAAAAAGGCAATTATGCATATTTGCTAGGCTCTCATATTAATGACTCTGCATTTTCTTCAAAAGTAATGAGTTGATTTTGTCTAAAACTCTGCACCAATTGTTGGTTAAGGTATGATAGTATTTAATTTCAAACAACATCTATCTTAAAAAATTTAATTGTCCCCAGATTTGGGGAATATTTTGACTCCAGATTTCTAAAATGAATTTTGTAAAATTATACCTAGTTATGCAGCTGGAGCACTCCTTTACATGTAAGAAAATGTAAAATTTCAAACATAGGCTTTTTGCCTGAAAGAAAGTCACTGAAAGAAAAAAATGGCTTTGAAAACCATGGAATAAAAACTTCAATGCTTTTTATGTAAGAAGTAGAAATGAAGATATAAGAAGTGATTTTATTTTATCACAAAAATAGCAAGGTGGAAAACCAATTTGTTCAGGAAGAACCATGCATTATCAAAAATACTGCTAACCCTCACTTCCTGAAAACAGGATAACATAATTCTATGTTCTATGGATAGCTACAGAATCTTTATTTATCTTCTCATGTTCTTCAAAGCTTCTGTCATTTTCTTATTCAATTCTAGGTTAGAAAATCCTTCTAAATGCCTTTTTTACACAGTGTCTATTCTAAATGTAAGTAAAAGTAGTTTAAAATGTTCTCTTACACCATCCTTCTTTCAATTTTTATAACTAAATGAACAAAGAGTGGCATTTATGTCTGTACAATTTCCTTATACATACTTCCAGAAGCAAATAAATAAAGTTTTTTCTAGCCAAATGTTGTTACCTTTGTACTGGGCTTGATATGCTAGTCACCATTTTCTTGTTACAGAAGAAATGCTCAATTTGTGTTCTTCAATCAAAAAGTTTGGGAACAATAGGGGAGCGAGAAGATGGCGGAAGAGTAAGACGCGGGGATCACCTTCCTCCTCACAGATACATCAGAAATACATCTACACGTGGAACTTCTCCTATAGAACACCCACCGAACGCTGGCAGAAGACCTCAGACCTCCCAAAAGGCAAGAAACTCCCCACGTACCTGGGTAGGGCAAAAGAAAAAAGAATAAACAGAGACAAAAGAATAGGGATGGGACCTGCACCAGTGGGAGGGAGCCGTGAAGGAAAGGTTCCCACACACTAGAAACCACTTCGCGGGCGGAGACTGCGGGTGGCGGAGGGGGAAGCTTCAAAGCCGTGGAGGAGAGCGCAGCAACAGGGTGCGGAGGGCAAAACAGAGAGATTCTGCAGAGGATTGGTGCGGATCAGCACTCACCAGCCCAAGAGGCTTGTCTGCTCAGCCGCCAGGGCGGGCGGGGGCTGGGAACTGAGCCTTGGGCAGATCCCAGGGAAAGGTCTGGAGTTGGCAGAGTGAAAACAGCCTGAAGGGGTTAGTGCACCACGGCTGGCCGGGAGGGAGTTCGGGAGAAGTCTGGAGCTGCCGAAGAGGCAAGAGACCTTTTCTTCCCTCTTTACCTCCTGCTGCGTGAGGAGAAGCGTTTAAGCACACCGCTTAAAGGAGCTCCAGAAACGGGTGCGGAGCTGCCGAAGAGACAAGAGACTTTTTCTTGCCTCTTTGCTTCCTGAGGCGCGAGGAAAGGGAATTAAGGGCACCACATAAAGGAGCTCCAGAAACAGGCACGAGCTGCGGCTGTCGGCACGGACAACAGAGACCGGTGTGGGACGCTAGGGTTGCTACTGCCACCACCAAGAGGCCTGTGTGCGAGCACAGGTCACTCTCCACACCTGCCCTCCCAGGAGCCTGTGCAGACCACCACCACCAGGGTCCCAGGATCCTGGGACTGCTTCCCTGGGAAAACGCACGGTGCGCCTCTGGCCGGTGCAGCGTCACGCCGGCCTCTGCCGCCACGGACTCGCCCCACATCCGTGCCCCCTTCCCCTGCCTGAGTGAGCCAGAGACCACGAATCAGCTGCTCCATTAACACTGCTCCTTCGACCCCGCCCTCTCTGAGCAAAGGGCAGATGCCCTCGGATGACCTGTGCGCAGAGGCGAGGCCAGGTCCAGGGCTGAGCCCCAGGAGCTGTGCGAAAAAGAGAGGGGGAGGTCCCTCCCAGCAGCCTCAGAAACAGTGGGCTAAAGCTCCACAGTCAGCTTGAAGTGCCCTGCATCTGTGGAAAACCTGAATAGACAGCGAAATATCCCAGGTTGAGGAGGTGGACTTTGGGAGCAAGATATACTATTATTTTCCCCTTTTTTTTTCTTTTTGTGAGTGTGTATGTGGGTGCTGCTGTGTGAGATTTTATCTGTGTAGCTTTATTTTCACCATTTGTCCTGGGGTTAGACCGACCCACTTTTTTTCTTTTTCTTTAATAGAAATTTTTCTTCTTAATAACTATTTTTTATTTTAATAACTGTATTTTACCCTACTTTATTTTGCATTGTCCCCTTTTTTCTTCCTTTCTTCCCTCCTTTCTTTCCTATTTCCCTCCTTCCTTCCTTCCTCCCTCCCTTCCTTTATTTCCTCCTTCCTTCCTCCCTTCCTTTCTTCCTTCCTTCTCTCCCTTCCTCCTTCCTTCCTTGCTTTCTTGCCTTTCTATTTTGTTCTCCCTTTTGTTTTGAGCCGTGTGGATTAAAGGCTCTTGGCACTCCAGCCAGGTGTCAAGGCTGTGTCTCTGCGGTGGGAGAACTAACCTCAGGACACTGGTCCACAAGAGACCTCTCAGCTCCACGTAATATCAAATGGCGAAAATCTCCCAGAGATCTCCAGCTCAACACCAAGACCCAGCTTCACTCAAGGACCAGCAATGAAGAGTGCTGGACACCCTATACCCAACAAAGAGCGAGACAGGTCTACAGCCCCATCCATTAGCAGAGAGGCTGCCTAGAATCATAGTAAGGCTACCAACATCCCCATACACGCCCCCAGACATGGACCTGCCCACCAGGGAGACAGGATCCAGCCTCATCCACCAGAACAGGGGCACTGGTCCCCCCAACCAGCAAACCTGCTCAACCCACTGAACCAACCTCAGCCACTGGGGACAGCCACCAAAAATAGATAGAACTACGAACCTGCAGCCTGCAAAAGGGAGGCCCCAAACACAGTAAGATAAGCAAAATGAGAAGACAGAAAAACACACAGCAGATGAAGGAGCAAGATAAAAACACACCAGACCTAACAAATGAAGAGGTAATAGCCAGTCTACCTGAAAGAGAATTCAGAATAATGATGGTGAAGATGATTCAAAATCTTGGAAATAGAATAGACAAATTGCAAGAAACAGTTAACAAGGACCTAGAAGAAATAAAGAGGAAGCAAGTAACGATGGGCAACACAATAAATGAAATGAAAAATACTCTAGATGCGATAAGTAGCAGAAAAACTGAGGCAGAAGGACGGATAAGTGACCTGGAAGATAAAATAGTGGAAATGACTACTGCAGAGCAGAAGAAAGAAAAAAGAATGAAAAGAACTGAGGACAGTCTCAGAGATCTCTGGGACAACATTAAACGCACCAACATTCGAATCATAGGGGTCCCAGAGGAGGAAGAGAAAAAGAAAGGGACTGAGAAAATATTTGAAGAGATTATAGTTGAAAACTTCCCTAATATAGGAAAGGAAATAGTCAATCAAGTCCAGGAAGCACAGAGAGTCCCATACAGGATAAAATCAAGGATAAACATGCCAAGACACATAATAATCAAACTGTCAAAAATTAAATACAAAGAAAACATATTAAAAGCAGCAAGGGAAAAACAACAAATAACACACAAGGGAATCCCCATAAGGCTAACATCTGGTCTTTCAGCAGAAACTCTACAAGCCAGAAGGGAGTGGCAGGACATATTTAAAGTGATGAAGGAAAAAAAAAAACCTACAACCAAGATTACTCTACCCAGCAAGGGTACATTCAGATTTGATGGAGAAATTAAAACCTTTACAGACAAGCAAAAGCTGAGAGAGTTCAGCACCACCAAACCAGCTTTACAGCAAATGCTAAAGGAACTTCTCTAACCAAGAAACATAAGAGAAGGAAAAGACCTACAAGAAAAACCCGAAACAATTAAGTAAATGGTAATAGGAACATATATGTCAATAATTACCTTAAATGTAAATGGATTAAATGCTCCAATGAAAAGACATAGACTGGCTGAATGGATATAAAAGGAAGAGTCATATATGTGCTGTCTACAAGAGACCCACTTGAGACCTAGGGACACTTACAGGCTGAAAGTGAGGGGATGGAAAAAGATATTCCATGCAAATGGAAATCAGAAGAAAGCTGGAGTAGCAATTCTCATATCAGACAAAATAGACTTTAAAATAAAAACTATTACAAGAGACAAAGAAGGACACTACATAATGATCAAGGGATCGATCCATGAAGAAGATATAACAATTGTAAATATTTATGCACCCAACATAGGCGCACCTCAATACATAAGGCAAATACTAACAGCCATAAATAGGGAAATCGACAGTAACACAATCATAGTAGGGGACTTTAAAACCCCACTGTCACCAATGGACAGATCATCGAAAATGAAAATAAATAAGGAAACACAAGCTTTAAATGATACATTATACAAGATGGATTTACTTGATATTTATAGGACATTCCATCCAAAAACAACAGAATACACATTTTTCTCAAGTGCCCATGGAACATTCTCCTGGAGAGATCATATCTTAGGTCACAAATCTAGCCTTGGTAAATTTAAGAAAATTGAAATCATATCAAGTATCTTTTCTGACCAAAACGCTATGAGACTAGATATCAATTACAGGAAAAGATCTGTAAAAAATACAAACACATGGAGGCTAGACAATACAGTACTTAATAACAAAGTGATCACTGAAGAAATCAAAGAGGAAATCAAAAAGTACTTAGAAACAAATGACAATGGAGACACGATGACCCAAAACCTATGGGATACAGCAAAAGCAGTTCTAAGAGGGAAGTTTATAGCAATACAATCATACCTTAAGAAACAGGAAACATCTCGAATAAACAACCTAACTTTGCACCTAAAGCAATTAGAGAAGGAAGAACAAAAAAACCCCAAATTTAGCAGAAGGAAAGAAATCATAAAGATCAGATCAGAAATAAATGAAAAAGAAATGAAGGAAACAATAGCAAAGATCAATAAAAGTAAAATCTGGTTCTTTGAGAAGATAAATAAAATTGATAAACCATTAGCCAGACTCATCAAGAAAAAAAAGGGAGAAGACTCAAATCAAGAGAATTAGAAATGAAAAAAAAGAGATGTAACAACTGATACTGCAGAAATACAAAAGATTATTAGAGATTACACTACAAGCAACTCTATGCCAATAAAATGGACAACCTGGAAGAAATGGACAAATTCTTAGAAATGCACAACCTGCCAAGACTGAACCAGGAAGAAATAGAAAATATGAACAGACCAATCACAAGCACTGAAATTGAAACTGTGATTAAAAATCTTCCAACAAACAAAAGCCCAGGACCAGATGGCTTCACAGGCGAATTCTATCAAACATTTAGAGAAGAGCTTACACCTATCCTTCTCAAACTCTTCCATAAGATAGCAGAGGGAGGAACACTCCCAAACTCATTCTATGAGGCCACCATCACCCTGATACCAAAACCAGACAAAGACGTCACAAAGAAAGAAAACTATAGGCCAATATCATTGATGAACATAGATGCAAAAATCCTCAACAAAATACTAGCAAACAGAATCCAACAGCACATGAAAAAGATCATACACCATGATCAAGTGGGGTTTATTCCAGGAATGCAAGGATTCTTCAATATACGCAAATCAATCAACGTGATACACCATATCAACAAACTGAAGGAGAAAAAACATATGATCATCTCAATAGATGCAGAGAAAGCTTTTGACAAAATTCAACACCCATTTATGATAAAAACCCTGCAGAAAGTAGGTATAGAGGGAACTTTCCTGAACATAATAAAGGCCATATATGACAAACCCACAGCCAGCATTGTTCTCAATGGTGAAAAACTGAAACCATTTCCACTAAGATCAGGAACAAGACAAGGTTGCCCACTCTCACCACTCTTATTCAACCTAGTTTTGGAAGTTCTAGCCACAGCAATCAGAGAAAATAAAGAAATAAAAGGAATCCAAATAGGAAAAGAAGAAGTAAAGCTGTCACTGTTTGCAGATGGCATGATACTATACATAGAGAATACTAAGGATGCTACCAGAAAACTACTAGAACTAATCAATGAATTTGGTAAAGTAGCAGGATACAAAATTAATGCACAGAAATCTCTGGCATTCTTGTACACTAATGATGAAAAATCTGAGAGGGAAATTAAGAAAACACTCCCATTTACCATTGCAACAAAAAGAATAAAATATGTAGGAATAAACCTACCTAAGGAGACAAAAGACTTGTATGCAGAAAACAATAAGACACTGATGAAAGAAATTAAAGATGATACAAATAGGTGGAGAAATATACCATGTTCTTGGATTGGAAGAATCAACATTGTGAAAATGACTCTATTACCCAAAGCAATCTACAGATTCAATGCAATCTCTATCAAATTACCACTGGCATTTTTTACAGAACTAGAAGAAAGAATTTCACAATTTGTATGGACACACAAAAGACCCCGAATAGCCAAAGCAATCTTGCGAATGAAAAATGGTGCTGGAGGAATCAGGCTCCCTGACTTCAGACTATACTACAAGGCCACAGTAATCAAGACAGTATGGTACTGGCACAAAAAACAGAAATATAGATCAATGGAACAGGATAGAAAGCCCAGAGATAAACCCACACACATATGGTCCCCTTATCTTTGATAAAGGAGGGAAGGAAAGACAGTGGAGAAAAGACAGCCCTTCAATAAGTGGTGCTGGGAAAACTGGACAGCTACCTGTAGAAGTATGAAATTAGAACACTCCCTACCACCATACACAAAAATAAACTCAAAATGGGTTAAAGACCTAAATGTAAGGCCAGACACTCTCAAACTCTTAGAGGAAAACATAGGCAGAACACTCTATGACATCAATCACAGCAAGATCCTTTTTGACCCATCTCCTAGAGAAATGGAAATAAAACCAAAAATAAACAAATGGGATCTACTGAAACTTAAAAGCTTTTGCACAGCAAAGGATACCATAAACAAGACCAAAAGACAATCCTCAGAATGGGAGAAAATATTTGCAAATGAAGCAACTGACAAAGGATTAATCTCCAAAGTTTATAAGCAACTCAGGCAGCTCAATATCAAAAAAACAAAAAGCCCAATCCAAAAATGGGCAGAAGAACTAAATAGACATTTCTCCAAAGAAGATATACAGATTGCCAACAAACACATGAAAGAATGCTCAACATCATTAATCATTAGAGAAATGCAAATCAAAACTACAATGAGATATCATCTCACACCGGTCAGATTGGCCATCATCCAAAACTCTAGAAACAATAAATGCTGGAGAGGGTGTGGAGAAAAGGGAACACTCTTGCACTTTTGGTGTGAATGTAAAATGATACAGCCACTATGGAGAACAGTATGGAGGTTCCTTCAAAAACTACAAATAGAACTACCATATGAGCCAGCAATCCCACTACTGGGCATATACCCTGAGAAAACCATAATTCAAAAAGTGTCATGTACCAAAATGTTTATTGCAGCTCTATTTACGATAGCGAGGACATGGAAGCAACCTAAGTGTCCATCAACAGAAGAATGGATAAGGAAGATGTGGCACATATATACAATGGAATATTACTCAGCCATAAAAAGAAATGAAACTGAGTTATTTGTAATGAGGTGGATAGACCTGGAATCTGTCATACAGAGTGAAGTAAGTCAGAAGGATAAAAACAAATACTGTATGCTAACACATATATATGGAATCTAAAAAAAAAAAAAAAAATTGTCATGAAGAGATTAGTGGTAGGATGGGAATAAAACACAGACCTACTAGAGCATGGACTTGAGGATATGGAGAGGGGGAAGGGTAAGCTGTGACGATGTGAGAGAGTGGCAGGGACATATACACACTACCAAATGTAAATTAGATAGCTAGTGGGAAGCTGCAGCATAGCACGGGGAGTTCACCACTGTGCTTTGTGACCACCTAGAGGGGTGGGATAGGGAGGGTGGGAGGGAGGGTGACACAAGAGGGAAGCGTTATGGGAACATATGTATATGTATAACTGATTCACTTTATTGTAAAGGAGAAACTAACACACTATTGTAAAACAGTTATACTCAAATAAAGATGTTAAAAAAATTTTTTAAAAAGTTTGGGAAATGTGAAGTTAATAAAAATATTTTTTTTCTTCACTAAACACATTGGGCACTTTATGTGCTAATATATTTTGTAATTCTTAAAGCTGAATGGTAGTGTACAGTGTTTCCTAACCACTATTTTTAGAACAAGGTTTTTTGTTTGTTTGTTTGTTTGTTTGTTTTGAAGTACACGGGCCTCTCACTGTTGTGGTCTCTCCCGTTGCAGAACACAGGCTCTGGACGCGCAGGCTCAGTGGCCATGGCTCACGGGCCCAGCCACTCCACGGCATGTGGGATCTTCCCAGATCAGGGCACAAACCCGTGTCCCCTGCATCGGCAAGTGGATTCTCAACCACTGCGCCACCAGGGAAACCCCTAGAACAAGTTTTAAACTTCTAAAAGCTTTTTATTTTGAAACAATTAGAGATTTACAGAAGTTGCAAACATAGCATGGGGCGTTTCCCTGTATCATTACCTAATTACTCATAATAGTTATATCTTACATAATTATAGTGCAATATATCAAAGTCAGGAAATTGACATTGTCATAGTATAGACAGATGATAGATAGATAGATAGATAGATAGATAGATAGATAGATAGATAGATAAATAGATAGATAAATCTATGTCAACTAATCACATGTGTAGATTCCTGTTACCATCACAGCAATCAAGATACAGAATGTCTGTCACCACAGAGAGCTCACTAATGATAACCCTGTAAACTTTGATCTTCCCTACCCCACCCCACTTTTCCTAAACCCTGACAAACACTAACCTGTTCAACATCTCTATAATTTTGTCAAGACTGTTACATAAATGAAAATACACAGTATGTGATCATCTAAGATTTTTTTTCACTCAGCATAATGACTTTGAGATCCATCCAAGTTGTTGTGTGTATTGATAATCTATTTCTTTTTATTGCTGAGTATTATTCAATGATATGTATATCCAATATGGATATACAATGTATGGATATATATTGTATAACAATATACAAATTGTTAAATTGTGTTTAACAATTTACCTTTTGAGGAATATTTTAGTTGTTTTCAGGTTTTGGCTCTTACAAGTAAAGCTGCTGTGAACATTCATGTACAGATTTTTGTGTATACATAAGTCTTCATTTTCCTGGAATTAATGCCCATGGTTGCAACTCCGAAGTCTATAGTAAGTGTATGCTTAAAGAAACTGCCAAATATTTTCCAGCCTTGCTGTTCCATTTTATATTCCCACCAGCTATGTATGACATATTCAGTTTCTCCACATTCTTGGCAGCATTTGTGTTGTTCATTTTTTTTTTTCCTTTAGCCATTCTGATTGGTGTATAATAATATCTCCTAGTGATCTTTAACTTGCATTTTCCTAATGGTCAGTGATGTTGAATATATTTTTGAGTTTATTTTCCATCTGAATATGCTCTTTGTAGAAATGTCTCTTTATTAATTTTGTCCACTTTCTACTTGGATATTTTTGATTTTTTTACTATAGAATTTTTAGAGTTCTTTATTTTTGATACAGGTCTTTTGACAGATACATGGTTTGCAGATATTTTCTTGAAGCCTGTAACCTGTCTTTTTTTTCCTCTTGAAAAGACTTTTGTAGAGTAAAATTTTGTTTTAATTTTGATTAAGTCCAATTAATATTTTTTTCTCTTGTAGATTATGGTTTTGGGTTTATGTCTAAGAAATCTTCACCAAGATCTACATTCCAGGGCTTCCCTGGTGGTGCAGTGGTTGAGAGTCCCATGGTTTTGTGCCCCAGTCCTGGAGGATCCCACATGCTGCGGAGCAGCTGGGCCCTTGAGCCATGGTCGCTGAGCCTGTGCGTCCGGAGCCTGTGCTCCGCAATGGGAGAGGCCACAACAGTGAGAGGCCTGTGTACCCCCCCCGCCAAAAAAAAAAAAAGGATCTACATTCCAAAGATTTTCTCCTAAGTTGTCTAAAGGTTTTATTGTTTTCAGTTCTACAAAGACTGTTATTCATTTTGAGTGAATTTTTGTATAAGTTGTGAGATTTCATAAAGGTTTTTTAGTTTGTTTATTTATAAAAAATTTTTGCTTTTGCTTATGGATATCCAATATTCCACCACCAATTGGTTCAAAGGTTATCCTCTCTCCATTGAATTATTTGTGAAGTAAAAATCAGTTGGTTGTACTTGTTTGAGGACTATTTCTGGGTTCACTCTTTTATTCCATTGGTCTATGTATGTGTCCATTCCTCTGCCAATACTTCACAAAGCTGATTACTATGGTTATATAATGTTTTAAAACTTCTTAGAGATATCCCTTCCACTTTTTTGTTTTTTCAAAGCTATTTTAGCTGTCCTAGTACTTTTATTTTTCCAAATAAATTTTAGAATAATCTTGTCTATATCTACAAAAATTTTTCCCAGAATTTTCATAAGAATGGCATGTATATACATATATCCACATATATGAATTTATATATTATAATTTATATGTTAATTATAAATCTGGGGAGAATTATATTTAGTGTTTGAATTTTCCAATTCATGGGCAGTTTATATCTCTTCATTCATTTAGATCTTTTTATTTCTTTTATAGTTTACAAGTTAGCACACAAGTCCTTTACATGTTTTGATAGATCTTAAGCTAAGTATTTCATTTTTGTTAAGTTACTATAAATGATATTTTATATTTAATTTTGATTTCCACATCTTATTTTTTTTATTTTTTCACTTGTTTTAATCATATTCCTAATTGCTTATTAAAGCATTTTTATAACAGATGCTTTAAAATTCTTGTCAGATCATTCTAATATCTGTGTAGTCTCCATGCTGGCATCTGTTGATTGTCTTTTGTCATTCAAGTGGAAATGTTAATGGTTCATGTTATGATGAGTGATTTTGTATTGAAATGTGGACATTTTGGGTATTATGTTATGAAACCATAGATCTTATTTAAATCCTGTGTTTTAGCAGGCTTCTTCTGACACCTCCTAGTGAGAGAGGCCACTGTTTTTGCCTGGTGGGAGGTGAAGACCATGTTTCTCAATAAGTTTCTATTGACTCTGGGAATGAGGGCATGCTTCTTCTAGTACTGGATGAGATGGTAATTTAGGCCACACTGATACTAACCTATTTGAGATGGGGGGGGCACCTTGTTACTGCTCCCTACCTACATGGCCTTCACTGACATGGAAGTCAGGTAGTGGCCTTATTAATGTTTATGTATGGTAAGAGCCCAGTTTTCCACTTGGTTTCCTCAGACACCACCCAGTGGGGAGTGGTAGGCGACCCCTACTGGTGGAATCAGGTGGAGTTAAAAGTCAAGGCTTCCCTCACAGTCTCCACTGACACCACCTTGGAATGAAACTCAGCAGGTATGAAAATCCTGGCTCTTCATTCTTTCCTCCTCAACAACATCCTGGGGCGGGAGATGCCTGTAAAACCCTCAAGGGTGAAAATGTACATTTCCACTTTGCCTTTGCTAGAGAGGGTGGGGATGTTCTCTACAGTGTTTGTCTAGAGTAGAGTGACTATTGTCTAAAAGGTTTCTGTTTTGTCAGGCTGCCCCTTTTTCTGCTCCTTTGGTTAGAGAGCAATATTTTCTTGGGTCTTTTTTGGTCTGTGCCTACTGATGTTTCTGGATAACCAGCTTCTCCCAATACCCAGACTGGTATATATAAGGCCTAAAAAAGTATCCTTTTCATAACTACACTTGTGGAAAAATAAGACATTTTTGACTACTTCAGAAAACTTGAAAACGTTAGAGAAAAAATTCTTATCAAAAGCTTAATACTTGTTGAAACACAGGATTTTTAGGGCAGTGAAACTACTCTGAATGATACTATAATAGTGAATACATTCCCTTATACATTTGTCAAAATCCATTAAATATACACCACTAAGAGTGGACCTTAATGTAAACTATGGACTGTGAGCAATAATGATGTTTCAGTGTATATTCATTAATTGTCAAATATGTACCACTCTAATGAAGGATGTTGGCAATGGGGGAGGCTATGCACATGTTGGAACAGTGGGTATATGGGAAATCTCTGTGCCTTCCACTCAATTTTGCTGTGAACCTTCCACACAATTTTGCTCTAAAAAATATAGTATATTATTTTTTAAAGGATTATTATGTAAGCTAACATTCCATTAAAATGTGTCTACAAAACCCTTATCTTCTCTCCTACAAGTCCCTAGAGAAGTCCTGAATTTGAGAGATTGAGTTGGTTTAATTTATTTTAAAATAAGATTCCACTTTAAGAAAACTAAATCTCCCATGGGCTATAGTAATGAATCATTATCTCATGTCTATAGTTATTGGAAGAGTTACTGTGTCAGCCAAACAGAGCCATCTGGACCAATCTTAACTGTTATATTAAGTAGCTTTTAGAGAATTATTTAGTGAAATCAAGTGTATGATTTTATTTCCTCTTAATCTCTTTTGAGGAATATTTTCCTGGCAGAGAGAGTCATTTATATTGTCTTTTAAATGACTCAGTTACATTTAACACTAGAGCAAAACAAAAGCAAAACAAAAACAAAAAAAGACTGTTAAACTAAATCTGAAAGCTGGAAACTTACACAGAAATGAAAGTTTTATGTATTTTTTTAAAGACTCAATGTCTTCCATTTTTGCAGGTATCACATAAATCTCATTAATTTTTTTATTATGTGAGTAAATTGTATTGAAATTTAACAATTAAAAACCACTATGAAGATTTCATACATAGTAAAAAACAGAAGAAAAATCCATGTGTTGTGGCCTAGTCATGGAAGCCATTTTGCCTTTAAGAGAAATCTCTGGTCTTTGATCCTGAGATGAAAGGGAAATTTATTTCATTCTGTCTTACTATTAAAAATACATATAACCTGATGAACTGTCATAATTATTTTTAGATGCAAGGATTAAATGAGACAATCATCAAACTTCTTATGGACTTGTTGTTTTGAAATCAGCCTCATGATTCTGTAAATATATTTTTATTCAAGACACAGCTCAAAATTTGAAATGAGAGAAAGTGCTAATTCCTTTAAATGCCTTAAACTTTGTCTTAGCCCTTTCTAAGCTGGAAATAAATATTTTTATGGAAGTGATTCATTTATTGATCTCTCTAGTAAGGCATAAATAAATTAATTTATATGTAAATTAATTTATATATATATATATATCATACATGTCTAAAATATATAAATTTTATCTCAGGGAATTACCACTGAGTGTAAGTAAAATTTTCTGATAAAATCTGGATATCTTGTCAATACTTTCTCTATCTATCTATCTATCTAAAACACACTTTTAAGCTCTTGGCCATAAAACCTTACACTTAGATATATAGGTTTACAATAATTTACAAGCACTTATTTTTAAATTTTGCCTCAGACACAGTTCCATCATTTCAACCCTGTGCTGCATCCACATACATATCAGGATCTTTCTGTTCAGAGCAAGCCAATAAAACTCCAAGAAAATTATATAAATACCATATGGCACATTGAATGACATGGCATTTTTAAGGGCAGGAAAATGACACTTTTGGGGATTTCTTTGTGACTTCCAGGATTATTCTGATGATCTACGCAATGAATATCCTGGTCAATTTTATAAATGCTAAACATTTAAACTCTGCTTATTGCCATTCACATAGTTAGCTTTAGGCCAGTGGGCCACATGCCTAGCTTTTATTCTTTGAGAAACTGGGCTTCCCTATTCACCTCTAGAATTGTGCAGGGATTTTCTAGCAGAAAAGCCATACAGTCTCACATAGTGCAAAGAATGATAGGAAGACTTCCCAATGTAGTCACTGAGAAAGTATTCATTATAGAAGCATATATTTCTGCAACTCCTGAGTAAGAGAAATTGAGGCCAATCAATAAGTAACTCTTGTCAGGATCCTGGCATTTTGGGGATTATTCAATGTGCTTCCAGGATATCATTTAACTGTATACACAAGTAACAAACATCACCAGTTATGGTTTTCTGACTTTCTGAGCATAAAGCGAAAGAGGCAAGCCAAACTCTGTTTTTATACTGCTGGTTGACTTTGAAATTACTTTTCAAACAAGTCTGACTTAATTCATTTGAAATAAAACTCCTTTTGATGAAGACCTAATCTGTGCACAAAATGAAGAAATAGCAAGTATGCTTAAAAGAACTATGATTTAGAAGTCAGAACATATATAGTTATGGTTCTAGAGATTAGGAGAGTTAATTACCTTACAAAGTTAATTAAATATGCAGAAAGGAAGTACCAATTGTTGAAAGAGAATTTGAGACAACTGAAACCTTTATTAGGAAATAACTGTCTTCTTGTGTTGACATGTCAGCAAAAGGTAGAAGATTGCCATGACTTGAAGTCAGAACAAGATTTCAAGAAACAGAGAAAAGCAACAATGAAAAAATATATATATCAATCCTTGTTTTGAAATTTTCTTCCTTTCTGAGAGATGTCAACTTTAATGTGCATATTTCTGAGCTAAAGTCTAAAAATTAAAGGGTTATGCTGAAACTACCTACCTCTCTAATTATAATTTGTAATGTGAACTGTCTAGAAATATTTTTATGTTGTTTTAACCTTTGATAAATGTTGAAAATTATCTTTAACCTAATAATCATGGCAAGAAAAAAAAATGTGTATATTAATCATAGCATTTTTCTTTTTCCATACTGCAGTAGGAGCACACAACAATATAGTATTCTAATATTAAGTTCTATTTATTGCTCCCCAACAGCATTTATTATTGTTATCCAATCTTCGATAAAAGCACACTGTTGGGGGTGGAGTCAAGATGGCGGACTACGAGGAAGCGGAGTTCACGTCTCTGCACAACTAGGGCACCTACTAGGCCCTGGTTGGGGGCCAAGGACACCTAAGGTGACAGGAGGAACCACTAATGACTGGGTAGACTGTGGAGGGGAGGGGGAGCAGGAGAAATGGAGGCAGCATGGGACTGGTGGCCCTGAGGGGTGGCTGTGGGAGTGGAGCGGGTCCCATGCCAGGAGGACCCCACCCACAGTTAGCAGGTCAACAGGGAAAGGGGAGACCCTTGGGAGAATAGAGGATCAGAAGGGAGTGCGACCAGCATTTCCCTGTGCACTTGGGCCCCAGGGAACCTGCTGAAATCCCAGGCCTAATCCGCTGCCCTCTGAGACCTCCTCCAACCCTTCTGGACCTAAACCTCACCCACACACCCCTATGCAGGGCCTTAACCTCCAAACTTCACACTCTGCAGACCCCTCTGCTGTGTCCCTTTTCCCAGCTGCACGGATCCTTACCCTAGGTCTCACCCCATTCCTAAAAGTTGCACCTGACTAGGTCCCACCACCTGGACCATTTCCAGCCACACAGGTACTGAGCCTAGGATCTGCCCCTGCCCTAAACCCTGCCTCTGCTTAGGCTCCACCCTCCACAGCCAAGACCTTTCCAGCCATTTTATTTCTTTGGTTGTGGTTCTGTTTTACCTTATTGTTGTTTATTCATTATATTTTTATTTTTGTAATAAGTTTTTAGTTTTCTAATTTTATTTTATTCTTTATAATTTGTTATTGTTCTATCCTTTGGGGTTCCTCCCTCTCTTTCTTTTCCTTTTTTCTGTTTTGCTTCTGTTTTACTTGTTGTAGTTGTCTCACTTATATTTTTATTTTTCCTAATATACTTTTTATATTTCTAATTTTATTTTATTTTTTGTTCTTTAATATTGTACTGCTCCTTTTTTTGCTTTCCTTTTGCTGCACCATGCACTTTGTGGATCTCAGTTCCCAGGACAGGAGTTGGGCCTGAGTTCCTGTGGTGAGAGTGCTGTGCCCAACCTGCTGGACTAAGAGAACCTCAGACCCCAGGAAATATTCATCAGAGCAAGGTCTCCAAGAGGTCCTCATCTTGGCACCAAGACCCAGCTCTATGCAACTGCCTGAAAACTCCAATACTGGATACCTCAGAAAAAACAATAAGTAAGAAAGGAATACAGCCTCACTCATCAAAAAATAAGATGACAAAAAAATACGTTACAGATGAAGGAGCAGGGTAAAAACCTACAAGATCAAATAAATGAAGAAATAGGCAACCTCCTTGAAAAAGAATTCAGAGGAATGATAGTAAAGATGATTTAAAATCTTGGAAAAAGAATGGAGTCACGGAAATGTTTAAAAAAGACCTAGATGAATGAAAGAACAAACAGTAGTGAACAACAAATAACTGAAATGAAAAATGTACTAGAAGGAATCTAGAGCAGAATAACTTAAGCAGAGAACGAATAAGTGAATTGGAAAATAGAATGGTGGAAATAACTTCTGAGGAGCAGAAAAAAGAAAAAAAAGAATGAAAAGAATTGAGGACACTATCAGGGACCTCTGGGATAACATTAAATACACCACCTTTGGAATATACGGGTCCCAGAAGAAGAAGAGAAAGAGAAATGGTCTGAGAAAATATTTGAAGAGATTATAGTGGAAAACATTCCTAACATGGGAAAGGAAATAGCCACTCAAGTTCAAGAAAGGCAGAGAGTTCCATATAGGACAAACCCTAGGAGAAACACACCAGGGCACATATTAATCAAACTAACAAAAATTAAATTCAAAGAAAAAATATTAAAAGCAACAAGGGAAAAGCAAAAATAACATACAAGGGAATCCCCATAATGTTATGAGCTGATTTTTAAGCAGAAACTCTGCAGGCCAGAGGAGGTTGACAGGATATATTTAAAGTGAAGAAAGGGAAAACTACAACCAAGTTTACTCTGCCCAACAAGAATCTCATTTGTATTCATCAGAAGAATCAAAATTTTACAGACAAGCAAAAGGTAATAGAAATCAGCACCACCAATCCAGCTTTACAACAAATGCTAAAGGCACTTCTCTAGGCATGAAACACAAGAGGAGAAAAAGACCCACAAAAACAAACCCAAATCAGTTAAGGAAATTGTAATAGGCACATACATATTGATAACAACCTTGAATGTAAATGGATTAAATGCTTCAATCAAAAAGCACAGATTGGTTGAATAGATACAAAAACAAGACCCAAATATATGCTGTCTACAAGAGACCCACTTCAGACCTAGGGACACATACAGACTGAAAGTTAGGGGATGGGAAAAGATATTTCATGCAAGTGGAAATCACAAGAAAGCTGGAGTAGCAATACTCATATCAGGTAAAATAGACTTTAAAATAAAGACTGTTACAAGAGATAAAGAAGGACACTATATAAAGATCAAGGGATCAATCCAAGAAAAAATATAACAATTGTAAATACTTATGCACCCAACGTAGGAGCCCCTCAGTACATAAGGCAAATTCTAACAGTAATAAAAGGGGAAATCAACAGTAACACAATAATACTGGGGGACTTTAACAACCAACTTACACCAATGGACAGATCATCCAGGCTGAAAATAAATAAGGAAACACAAGGTTTAAATGACACAATAAACTAGATGGACTTAATTGATATTTACAGGATATTCTACCAAAAAGGAAAGAATACATATTCTTCCCAAGTGCACATGGAACATTCTCCAGGATAGATCACATGTTGGATCACAAATCAAGCCTCAGAAAATTTAAGAAAATTGAAATTGTATCAAGCATCTTTTCCGAACACAATGCTCTGAGATTAGAAATACATTATAGGGGGAAAAAAACTGTATAAAATACAAACACATGGAGTCTAAACAGGGTGCTGCTAAATAACCAAGAGATCACTGAAGAAATCAAAGAAGAAATAAAATTTTAAAACCTAGAAACAATGACAATGTAAACACGATGATCCAAAACCTATGGGATGCAGCAAAAGCAGTTCTGACAGCAAAATTTATAGCAATTAAAGCTCACCTCAAGAAACAAGAAAAATCTCAAATAAACAATCTAACCTTACACCTAAAGCAACTAGAAAAAGAAGTGCAAAGAAAACCCAAAGTTAGTAGAAGAAATGATAAAGATCAGACCAGAAATAAATGAAACAGACATGAAGAAAACAATAGCAAAGATAAATAAAACTAAATGTTCATTCTTTGAGAAGATAAACAAAATTGATAAAACTTTAGCCAGACTCATCAAGAAAAAAGGGAGAGGACACAAATCAATAAAATTAGAAATGAAAAAGGAGAAATCACAACTGATACCACAGAAATACAAAGGATCATAAGACTACTGCTAAAAAATATATGCCAGTAAAAGACAACCTGGAAGATATGGACAGATTCTTGGAAAGGTACAACTTTCCATAACTGAAACAGGAAGAATTAGAAAACATAAACAGACCAATCAAAAGTAATGAAATTGAAACTGTAATTAAAAATCTTCCAACAAGCAAAAATGCAGGACCAGAAGACTTCACAGGCAAATTCTATCAAACATTTAGAGAAGAGTTAACACCTATCCTTCTCAAACTCTTCCCCAAAATTGCAGAGGGAGGAACACTCCCAAATTTGTTCTATGAGGCCATCATCACCCTGATACCAAAAACAGACAAAGATATCACACAAAAAAAGAAAATTACAGACCAGTATTACTGATGAACATAGATGCAAAAATCCTCAACAAAATATTAGCAAACAGAATCTAACAACACATTAAAAAGATCATACACCATGATCAAATGGGATTTATCCCAGGGATGAAAGTATATTCAATATATGCAAATCAATAAATGTGATATACCATATTAACAAATTAAATAAAAATAGATGCAGAGAAAGATTCTGACAAAATTTAACACCCATTTATGATAAAAACTCTCCAGAAAGTGGGCATAGAGGGAACTTACCTCAACATAATGAAGGCCATATATGACAAATCCACAGCAAACATCATTTTCAATGCTGAAAAGTTGAAAGGATTTCAACTAAGATCAGGAAAAAGACAAGGATGACTACTCTCACCATTATTATTCAACATAGTTTTGGAAGTCCTTGTCATGGAAATCAGAGAAAAAGAAGAAATAAAATGAATACAAATTGGAAGAAGAAGTAAAACTGTCACTGTTTGCAAATGGCATGATACTATACATAGAAAATCCTAAAAATGTCAGCAGAAAACTATTAGAACTAATCAATGAATTTGGTAATGTTTCAGGATACAAAATTAATGCACAGAAATCTCTTGCACTCCTATACACTAAAAACAAAAGTTCAGAAAGAAAAATTAAGGAAACATCCCATTCACCATCACAAACAAAAGAATAAATACCTAGGAGGAAACTTACCCAAGGAGGCAAAAGACCTGTACTCAGAAAACTATAAAACACTGATGAAAGAAATCAAAGATGACACAAAAAGATGGAGAGATATATCATGCTCCTGGATTGGAGGAATCAATATTGTGAAAATGACTACACTACCCAAAGCAATCTCCAGGTTCAATGCAATACCTATCAAATTACCAATGGCATTCTTCACAAAATTAGAGTGAACAATTTTACAATTTGTCTGGAAACACAAAAGACCCTGAATAACCAAAGCAATATTGAGAAAGAAAAATGAATCTGGAGGAATCAGGCACCCTGACTTCAAACTACACTACAAAGCTACAGTAATCAAGACAGTATGGTACTGGCACAAAAACAGAAATATAGGTTAATGGTACAGGATAGAAATCTCAGAGATAAATCCACACTCTTATGGCCACCTAATCTATGACAAAGGAAACAAGAATATACAATGGTGAAAAGACACCCTCTTCAATAAAAGGTCCTGGGAAATCTGAACAACTACATGTAAAAGAATGAAATTAGACCAGTCCTTAACACCATACACAAAAATAAATTCCAAATGGATTAAAGACCTAAATGTAAGACCAGACAGTATAAAACTCTTAGAGAAAAACATAGGAAAAACATTCTTTGACATAAATCACAGCAATATCTTTTATGACCCACCTCCTAGAATAATGAAAATAAAGATAAGCAAATGAGACCTAATTAAACTTAAAACTTTTGCACAGCAAAGGAAACCATAAACAAAACAAAGTGACAACCCTCAGAATGGGAGAAAATATTTGCAAATGAAGCAATGGACAAAGGATTAATCTCCAAAATATACCAGCAGATCATGCAGCTCAATATCAAAAAAACAACTCAATTAAAAAATGGGCAGAACTCCTAAACAGACATTTCTCCAAAGAAGACATACAGATGGCCAAGAGGCACGTGAAAAGATGATCAACATCACTAAGTATTAAAGAAATCCAAATTAAAACTATAATGAGGTATCACCTCATACTGGTCAGAATGGCCATCATCAAAAAATCTACAAACAATAAATGCTGGAGAAGGTGTGGAGAAAAGTGAACCCTCTTGCACTGTTGGTGGGAATGTAAATTTATATAGCCATTGTGGACTACAGAATGGAGGTTCCTTAAAAAACTAAAAATAAAACTATGATATGACCCAGCAACCCCACTACTGAGCATATACCCTGAGAAAATCATAGTTCAAAAAGGCACATGTACCCCAATATTTATGGCAGCATCATTTGCAACAGCCAGGACATGGAAACGACATAAATGTCCATTGACTAATGAGTGGATAAAGAAGATGTGGTACGTATATATAATGGAATATTACTCAGCCATAAAAAGAAATGAAATTGGGTCATTTGTGGAGACATGGATGGACCTAGAGGCTGTCATACACAGTGAAGCAAGTCAGAAAGAGAAAAAAATATATAATATATTAACACATATATGTGGAATCTAGAAAAATGGTACAGATTAACCTATTTACCAAGCAGTAATAGAAACGCAGACATAGAGAACAGACGTGGACACAGGGGGTTTAAATGAGGGTGGAATGAATTGGGATATTGGGTTTGATATAAATATACTACCATGTGTAAAATAGATTAGCTAGTGAGAACCTGCTGTATAGCACAGGGAGCTCAGTTCAGTGCTCTGTGATGACCTAGAAGTGGTATGGGGGTGTGAGGGAGGTCCGAGAGAGAAGGGATATATGTATACATATAGCTGATTCATTTCACTGTACAGCAGAAACTAACACAATATTGTAATGCAATTATACTCACATAAAAAAATAAATGTTATAAAAATCACACTCTGAATAAAAAGTCCTGATGAGAGAATAGGCAAAGCTCTGACATTTAAGTAAGTTTCAAACTTCAAGAACTAATTATACTTTCCCTTTAGTACAATTTGACATTTACAAACCTGTTTAGAGTTTATGTTTACATATGTGTTTGAATTTCAATATTTGGTTTTTTAGTATGTGCCATATTTTATCTATTTTGTAAGCCATGGAACTGAGAGTTTGCAGCATTGGGTTATCACACCCATATCAGGGATACAACATAATGGCTTCACTGGGATTATAACAGATTGAATATACTAAAGAGTAACTAGTCTACAGTAGATGCTCAATGTTGGTAGAAGTGAAAAAAATCTCTATCTATATACCTGACACTGAATGAAATGAATTAATTTATGAATTTATCAATTCCTTTTGGAATTCTTCATTTGGAAGGATAAAGTGTAATTATTCTTCCTCATTACATTTCCTTTTCCCATCATTTCTCTTTACAGTTCTAGCATTCACATAATTTCTCTCTGATACAAATCTGTCTTCATTGTTCATGTATTTCTAAATAAGAATTTATAAACTTACTTTATACTTTTTAGTCTCCATCCATTAATTGCTCTAAGAATCCCTCTCTTTGTAACTTGTTCTTACTGTGTATATAAGTAATAAAACATTTTATTTAAACCCCTCTCACTCTTTGAAAAGTTGACTACAGTATGATTTGGATTTGAATCAGAAGTTATTACACAAGTAGTTAAGTTTCTTCCTATTATTCTTAGCTACACTAGTCTATGTATCTATGGTCCTAAATCTATGAAGAAATACCAAAGAGAGAAAATGAAATGGAAATAGGAAAAAATAAATGAACAACATGAAACAAAGAAAAAGCCATGAATGACAGATGCATTTAGAAAGGTAGGGGAAGTAGAGGGATCAACACTGAATGCATCAGATAAATGGAAGATAAGTAGCAGTCAATTACATTTTTAAAAACATCTTTATTGGAGTATAATTGCTTTACATTGTTGTGTTAGTTGCTGCTGTATAGCAAAGTGAATCAGCTATATGTGTACATATATCCCCATATCCCCTCCCTCTTGTATCTCCCTTCCATTCTCCCCATCCCACCCCTCTAGGTGGTCACAAAGCACGAAGCTGATCTCCCTGTTCTATGTGGCTGCTTCCCACTAGCTATCTATTTTACATTTGGTAGTGTATATATGTCAATGCCACTCTCTTACTTCATCCTAGCTTATACTTCCCCCTCCCCATGTCCTCAAGTCCATTTTTAAGTAGAGGTTTTCCTGAGCAATCAGGAAATTCTCCACATCCTCTTTCATGTAAGGACATTCATGGTGAACTTGGTACCCAAATCCAGAGAAGTAGATAATATTTCCCACTAGTTATATAGATGGGTACTCAGCCTAATTATTTGTGAGTTGAATAACGGCCTTCCTCAAATATAAATATATACATGGAAACTGAATGTGATCTTATCTTATTTGGAAAAATAAAGGGTCTTTGCAGATGTAATTAAGTTAATGATTTTGAGATTAAATCATCCTGAATTACCCTATTAACCTAGTGGGCCCAATATCTGATGACAAATGTCCTTATAAGAGACAGCAGAAGAGAAGAAGCCCATGTAAAAATGGAGGAAGTGATTAGAGTTATTCAATCACAAGCTAAAGAACACCTGGAGCCATCAGAATCTGGAAGAGGCAAAGAAATATTCCATCTTAGAGCCTTTGGAGGGAGCATGACCTTACAAATACCTTGATTTTGTAATTCTGGCTTATAGTACTTCTCTTGTTTTAAGTTATCAAGTTTATGGAGATTGGTTACAACAGTCTTAGGAAATGAATACACTATCTATACTGCCTCTCTAAAGAGGAGTTATAAAGCAAAAATCAAGAGTATATGGAAACCACCATATGCTGACATTAATAGCTTATTTTTTTCTTCCTGCTCACATTTCCATCAGAAGGATTTCCTATTTGGGGAGATCACATTCCACAACACACACACACACACACACACACACACACACACACACACAAACACACCTACACCAGAAATAAGATCCATAACAATGGAAGAGAATAGAGATTGAGAAAACAACTAAAATCTAAAATGTGGACATCATTGCATCATCTTTGAAACCATTCAACATGTACCAATTTAAAATATCAACTTCTTAAAGACCCCTTGAACTCTGTTAAATCTGAAAGATTATCTATGAATGATGCATACGTTCATTACACACTAAAGTAATTCACTTCATGCATTTCTGCTTGAAAAAGAACAAAATCATTAATGATACAAAATTGAGATGATAATAAATAAAACTTGAATTCACAAAAGTGGGACTGAAAATAACTTCTTATATTCTCTTTGGTTCATCAGCTACTTTCATGACAATTGAGAGGGTTGCTTCTAAGTTCATTTTGAGTCTGACAAAATATATTATGGTGTCCAAATCATATTTTTTAAATGAATATAATTGGAGTTCTTATTTTTTTCCTTTAATTCTATGTTCAGCTTCATCCAGAATCAGCTTGGCTACAGCTGTAAGTAATTAAAAATATGCAGGATAAATTAAAATCCTACGAAATTGTTTTTATCTCTAATAGCTTGTAGCAGAGTTAAATTGTGAATTGGTTACAAGAGAAATCTTGTCATGATGATTCATAAATTACTGAAACTGTTTTAGTTTGGGAAATACACCTCATTAGTCCTAAATTTTATTTTATGATTTTCCCAAGTAACAAAATATCATTGCTATACTAAAATTAAGCTCTTAATAATATTTCTTTCAATAAAAAATATATAAACACATTACTTTGGTTATAACTCAAAGCTAACAAAAAATATAAGGAAAACAAATGTTCTCACTTATACCTCCTTATCACGGAGTCATAGTTAGAGGCACATTCATGGATAGGGGGAACTCTGTCAAGTTGTTCAGCTTTACTCTCTGCTCATCTTTTAGCTTTACAGGAGAAATAAAAATTCTCATTTGTTACTGATATCCAAAACTGACTATTTGTTTATAAGCCTCTAGAAAGCATTTTTTTTCAAATAACAAGTTACATATCCTTAGAACTTATAGGAAGTGCTTTGATGCTCATCTAGTACTATTTCTTCACTTAACAAATAATAGAAACTGGAGAGCTGAAGGGTTAAATTAATGTCTCCGAGCCCGAGCCCAAGTTCCAAAACAGAATCTACCTTATCTAAATCAGCATTAAGCTATAACTTCATCATGAGTTAGATGATCATAGTAGCATTGTCCATGGCTGTGAAAACACATGTATATGCAAAAAGAAATTCTCTACTTGAAAATATTTGAAAGGAAGTTAAAGGAAAATAAGCTAAATAATGCAAAGTTTTAGAAGGATTTCTTGGTAACTCAACAAAAGACTTACACTTGCCCACTATTTTCCCAGAACCATTAGATTATGAGGCTCTCCCAATGAATAAGACATTGTTTCTTCCTTTAAGAAATATAAAACATTGTGGTACACACTGGTGAACAAGCTATTTTGTAAACAGAGATAGAGGATGCTATAAGAGAAGAATAAAAGACTAGTCATTTCATCCTTGGGAGATTTGAGAAGACAGTTTAGAGTTGGAAGCTATATTGTGTCTAGATAAATCTTAGAAGTTAGCTGAACAAAAGTAGGAGGGCATTCTTGCAAAGGATACAATGTATTAAAAAATAAATCCTTTGCATATGAAACAGTGTCAAGTTTACAAAATCCTCAAGTAAGTTTTCATCCACTGGAGTGAAATCAGAAAAGAATTATGGAAGATGAGGCAATAGAGATAGTGGCTAGTAATCATGGTTCTTGCATACTATTCTAGGAAGTGTGATCTTTATAGAGTACAGGTAGTGGGTAGCACTGAGTATTTAGTGTGCAGTAGTAGTTGTCAGTTTTAAATTTTTGATAGTTCATTCAAAAGCAATAATCAAGATGAATTCAAAGGAAAAGAGACAGTATCAGATAAACCTAAAAACTAGATTAGAAGGAATGGGCTTAAAGTAAGGTGGGAAATTAGAAATAAGTCAAAGAATAAGTAGGAAACAATTTAATGGATATGATAGTAAGAGAGAAAGGGGAAAATCTTTATTGATTTCCTTTATTTTTTTTAAACTTGAATGAATGAGTACTGCTGTCAACTGAACTGCAGTACCATTGAGAAGGAACATGTGTGGCATAGGAGATGGTGAATTCATTATTAAACATTTTGAATTTGAGCTGCTTATGGGACACCCAAATTGAAATGTTTAGCAGGATTGAAATGTCTATCACATGAGAGGGTATATTCATGTGAAGCTTAGGAATTCAGTCAGGGATGGAGATTGAGATTTTGGGGGGTCACCATTATACAACTGGTAGTAAAAATAGCTAGAGAAATGGGATTACTCAAGATGAAAAATTGGGATTGGTACTGACTAAAGTCAGAATTTCAGTGAACACCAAAGACCAGTGGAAAGACAAAGAAAATAGAAAACAGAAAGGAGATAGAGAAACAAATGAGAGTAAGAAAGAGATAGTGAATGGGAGGTGCTTAAAGAGAAAGGTCACAAAGATCAATTGAATAGAATTTTTGGAAAGTGGTGCATGGTCATCAAGAATGTGTCACTGGAAAGAATCCATTGGAAGTGGTCTTGGGAAATCAAAAATAACCATTCTTTTTCCAGATCCATAAGTAGTTTTCAAAGATATAAGACCAAAAAAACAAAGGAAAAAAAAAAAAAAAGACATAGTACACTACAATGCTAATTTTGTAATATGGAAAGCATGTACATGAGTAGTAACTGACTCTGTCTATAAAAAAGCCAGAACATGACAGCCTAAAGGATGTCAATTTAAAAAAAGTGATTATTTGTGCTGCAGAACCATTGCAAATTTCAAGAATTGGAGGTGCAATAACCTCTGAATTACTCCTTGTAATTCACTCTTTCTGAGTGTGAAGTGAGGTTAAACTCAAAAGATCTTTAAAAAGTTTGTTTTTAGTAGTAAGTAGCTTCCAAGATGTTTTCCATTAGTCTAAGCAAATAGGCTATTGCTCTTCTTTGAGCTTTGCTGAAGAAAATAGGCTTATTCTCTGGAGATGTTGAATCACAGAGAATCTGCATTGGAGATATTTGAACAACTGAGAGATTAAATGAGACAACTTCCTGAACACCTGGGATAGGGTGATTGATGGTATACTGAGTGATGATGCTCCTGCCTGAATGCTGCCTGCCTCTTACAACTCTGGCTCCTTTGTTCTTACTCTGTGGGCAAATGATTGGAAGGTTACTTTCTGGGAAAACTTTCCTGAAGAAGAAAAAGAAAACCACCAATTCTATTTAAAAGAACTTGTATCCACCCCATATAAACTGTGAGACTCATGATTCAAGAAATATATATATATATATATATATATATATATATATATATAGTGTATGTATAAAATATAGTTTACATATATAAATATATATATATAATGAAGTATTTCATTATCACTTTAAAAATAGTAAATCATATATAATATATCTCCCAAATAATAGCACAAATAGTAGCAGAAATTTTCAAAAATTTAATCCAGAATGACAAAACATTGACTCTATTGCAATTTTCACAAAATAAGAATATCAACAAATGCTGAAAATAATGATTATTTTAAATGATATAAAATATTACCTTCCATAGTTCAGAGAGCTAAATTCATTTTATTTCATCTAGGAAACTCCTTTCTCTCTTTTTACCCTTTAGTGTTGGGTCTCCTCAGAGGCAGAGCCTACTAAATATGCTCCATTATCTGTTGTCTAATTTTTCTGTAACAATACGATCTCTGATTTTTATCTAGGTATATGACTTTCCATGATATAGATGAAATTTACCATCCTTTTTTATCACTATGTTCTATTCAATAGGCTGTAAACAGAAGGGACTTGTGATGGTTAATTTTACGTGTTAACTTGACTGGTCCACAAGTTACTCAATACCTGATTAAACATTATTCTGGTGTGTCTGTGAGGGTGTTTCTGGGTGATATTAATACTTGAATTGGTAGACTATGTAAACAGATTGTTCTTTCCAATCTGTAGGTGGGCCTCATCTAATCCACTGAAGGCCCAAATCCAGCAAAAGACTAAGCAAGAAAGAATTCTCTCTCTCTCTGCCTGATGGTCTTCCAGCTGGGACATTGGTCTTTATTAGTCTTCTCCTGCCTTCAGACTCAAACCCAAACTTACAACAGCAGATTTTCTGGTCTTAGGTCTTCAGACTGAAGATCTTGAGAGTTTTCAGCCTACATAAGAGTATGAGCATGAAAAACAAATCTTATAATAAATCTCTCTCCCTCTTACTCCATTTATATGTATATGTGTGTGTGTGTGTGTGTGTGTGTGTGTGTGTGTGTGTGTATTTATCACTTTCTATATGTGTGTGTGTCCTATTGATTCTTTTCTCTGGAGAACTGACTAATAACAGGCTTTACAAAGCTATAGAGACAAATCTTCAAAAAGAAGGATATTGGCCTTCTCTATGCTGCATGTATATGATGGATAGAGGTCAAGCACCCATCTTGATCTATTTTGGGAAAGACAAATACCAAGAAAAGTTAGAAGGAATTTGGTAGATGGTACCATTGAGTGGTATGTCAGCTAAACTATTGACCTTTGAGCTTGTTTTATGTAGGAGAAAAATAAAATTCTATATTTTTAAGACAGTGGTTTTTTTTATTCACCACTCATAAAAAGAACACATTTTTTAAATTAAAAAATTATTTGGCAATCTCCTAAATTGTCTTCATAGTGTATATTTGTGATTAGATGGGGTAAGGATAGTCGAAGGATGTTAATCATGAAAATAGGGATAAAATGCCCTAGTGCTTAAGGATATTCTTACTTGTAGCTCTGGGATCCCTTCTCACTGGAACATGTGGAAAATAAAGTAACAAATTATTTTGCTTGGGGAAAAAAAAAACCCTAATTCTAATATTTATAATATTATAAAAGCTAGGGTTTTCAATATTTGGTTCACTTGCAGTCAAATTCTCCAATGATATACCTTCCTTAATATGTTCTCCTGGAGGCAGGGTCATTTTCCCATCTAAAAGAAAGTGTTAACAAAACTGCATGATTCATTGAGAACATAGACTCTTCCTTTATGCCAATGAGCTATTTTTTATACTTAAAAACAATAAGTAAGTATAAAGATGTCAGCATAAATCAATGATTTAATTTTTTTCTCCAAAAAAACATATTTTCTCTCTTTATGTGTGCATATATATGTACATATATTTGTATATTTGTGCTTATAGTCACAGCATGAAATGAAGAGAAAAAGGCCACACACATGTATACATAAAATCATATATTTTTGTTTTTCATAAATCACCAACGTTATACATGGGTTTATTACATTAATGATTGAACTTGTCCCCCAGATGTTCAAATTATGTAACAAAATCATCATGTGAAGGGGTTCATAATGGTGCCTACACCAGGTGAAAAGAACCCTATAGCATGATGGTTTACAGTGGGCTCTTTGGTCAAGTAGTCTGGATTCAAATCTCAGGAATACCAATTAGCTCTGAGCTACTACAGTTTTAACCTCTCTAAGCCTACTTTCAAATGTGTAAAATGAGGGTAATGACAATATCTTGATTACAAGAAGTAATTAATGTAAATAGGTTAGCACACTGCCTGGAATATGATGAGCAGCTAATCATTGTTATATTTAATATTAGTAACAGTATATATGGGAGACATTTATGTAGACACTTAGTACTCTGGATCAGAAAGATTGGAAGTGAGGGCTAATATTTTTAGGAGTGTGTAGCTAAAGCCCATGAACTTTAAAATCTGACTTGCTCAGCCTCACAAAATCCTAGAAGTCTATGTGATATGCTCCTACAAATTCTGTCATCCTCTCAAGAATTAACTGTAAGAAGAAAAAGCCACTTAGGGACCAACAGATATACGCAGGGGAGGGGCATTAAAAATGGTATTTCAAGACTACGTTTTGGAGCCAGCTGGCTTTTCTATCAAAGATATTGCTGGGAAGAATGCAGCAATGGCCCGGTCACATGAGAATCACCCAACAGAAGAGTTCAATGAGGGTGTTAATATGGGTTTCTGAAATAGGCTGAAGAGCTCACGTTCAATCAACCTATTCAGTAATTACAGTATAGGTAATGCTCTCATAGAACTGGCAGCTGCAAGATTTGAATGAAATTTTGGGAAAACGCCTGAAAAGCAGTGGTGTGGGACGGTGAGTAACAAGGCACATTTCAACTGTTTATGAACAGTAAAGGAAGCCACCAAACACCTTCCAATGCTTTGGATAGCCTCCCAAGAGTTAAAAATGTTCACTTTGTTTCTTTTCTGCTTTGTGAATTCAAGCACATCACCACTTACCATTGAAAATGCATGGTAAACCCTTTAGACGAATATCTTAAAATGAACAAAAGATTAGTTTTAACATTAGAATTACAGACTGACCCTTATAAATTTGCTAATTATTTTCCCTTCTGTACATATTAGCAATGCCTTTTATCTACATTTGCATTTACATATGCTTACAACACACTCATTTGTGTTCCCTGCATTTATAAACAATTACTTCATGACAGACCTCTTAAATATTTAATTGAACAGTTTCACTCCAGAGACTGCAAACCAACCTACTCATACTCTCTCTCACATGCCACTGAGACACACATGAGAAAGAAAAACAGATCAACTCAAAGATGTGATTCAGGAATCTAATAGTCTGTTCATTTCTGCTGCCATAAACTGAGATTTGTCTGGGCATCTTGCCAAATTTTTACTCAATCTTCTGTATTCAGTTCTGATTTTCCATGTCTATCATTCAATTATGTTAATTTTGTTATAACTCTGAAACAAACTTGCATATGCTTCATTGTTTTAAAAATAGTTTGTTTTTCTCTAAGGAAAAACTATAAGAAGCAAAAATATAAATAGTATTTTGTTCTAATAATAACTAGGCACCAAGAAGGCTGACCATGCTGACCAAAGGCTTAGAGATTTAAAATAATAATAATAATAATAACTTTAATATTTTCTTTTGATACAACCATAAATGTAATCTCTGATTATTTACTTAATAAGTATTTACTAAAATTTCAATAAATAGCAAGCCCTAGGGATTCTGAAGTGAGCAAGATACTGTCTATAATTTATGCCAGGATCTAGGGATTCCCAATTAATAATATATTCAAGAGAAATTTTTTGTTACACACTAAATGACAAAGTACAGTTCCGGGATTCAAAGATAAGTAAGGTCTTGCCTGTGTTCAAGGAGCTAATAGTGCTGGCAACTGCTATAATAACGTTATATAGCAACTGTTATAATAACATTATGCACAAAGTAACTGAAAACACATGGGAAGAGGCTCTAACCCACATAATAAATCGGTCAAAGATGTATTCTTTGAAGAGGAAATGCCTAGAATGTGTTCCAAAGCTGAATAAGAAGTACAGAATTGAAGAGTAGAAATAGTACATGTGAGGGCCAGAGCTGAGGTAGAGCATGGCTCTTTGCCATACAAGTCCTCAGCATGGCTGGTACCTGAGGGTGAAGGTGAGGCTGGAGAGGGGGTGTGGGGGCAAAAGGATGTGGGTTGACTCTTTCTCAAGGGGCTCCACATGGGCAGAGAAGCTGAGAATCCTAATCTGAACAGCACACTAAGGATAACTCAGCTTATCAAAGATACCCATTCCTCACATCAATTACTCAAACCCACAAAACTGATATGTAAACACCACATTAACTGATGAGTTTATAATAGAAAATAACTTTCATGTGGGCTGGTATACTTATATAAGTATGAACATCATAATCTTACCCTACAGGTAGACCTGTAAATGCAGCCAATAAAATTCAGAAGCTTGTTTGAGGAGAACAGATCAGAATCAAGACATTTTTAATTGATTCACATATTGGGGGCATTAGGATAATATGACTTGATTCATTACTTCCACAATCAGATAATCTTGCCAACAGAAAAAGAAATCACATTTCATAGGCACCTTGTATAAGGTATATATATATATTCATATTAATATGCAAACATTCATGTTATATGTCATGTTTACTACATAGTATAGTACAATTTTCAATAAAAAGTATTTATATTATTGCAATAACAAATTCAACTGCAAATAGTTCATTAGCAGTTCTTGAATCCATTCTGCCTTTCTCAAGTTATTTTGCATATATCTGCTTTGATCAACTAAGTTCTGCTGTTTTAGTTTATCTTTCAAAGGCAATGTCGTTTCCTTTTTTCTAAGTCAGAAAGCCTCACTGAAAACCCTGACATGACAACATACTGACAATAATTAGTGGACTAAAATCTGTAATATCTAATACATTTACCTGTTGAGAATGTCCAGGAGATGAAAATTTTCTCCTCAGAGAAAAGGTAAGTTGTGTCTCCTACTGACTCCTCCTAGAGTGAGAATAAAGAGGACTTCTAATTTTTTAGTACATTTTTGAAAGGTCTTAAACTTCCTTATTAATATGGCTAAACAATTCTCATAATCCCAAACTCCAAAATGGTATCCATACAGCAAAACCTACAAAATAATGCCAATCATTTTTCCCTGAAAAATCAGCCATATTTTCAGATGACTCTCATTATAACCTTAAGTGCGGTAGGGGGGATGGAGAAATTCTCAGAAATTCACCTCAGTTCAGCAAACAAAGAGCAAGAGAAAATCTGGAAGCTAGTCATGGTACTATCAGTCTGTGTCGCCATTTGCAAGGCAGTTCTTTCCTGCTATATGAACATAGTCAGATGCTTGTCAGTAGGATCAAATCTTTTTTAGAGAAAGAGAAAGTATGGTATCTCTCCATGCTTAAATATAAAGCATTTTATGTCATCTCTAGTTGAATTATTTTATCGAAAAGAAAATAACTTTTATTTTCAAGTTTATTGAAATAAATTTATGGCAGTTACTTTTGGGTAGTAAACAGGGCAGAAAAGATTACTTGCATCTATACCATTCTATATGGTTTGATATATATATATATATATATATATATATATGTATATATATATATACATATATATATACATATATATATATATATATATGTATATATATATACATATATATATATACATATATATATATATATATACACACACACACACACACACACACACACCTACACGCATACATACATATATATATCAGGAATTTGGGAATGAATTCCTATGAAAAACATTAAATCATTTGGGGTCTACAATTGAACAGAAAATGAAGGAATTCACCTGTCAGATAAGGCCTTTTGTCACATACATAACCTGATAGATTTGCATTTCAGTTTATTTGCTCTTCCTTCACAAAAGTGGAGAAATTAGTTATATTTAGTAATGCTGGAGCCTGAGGAAGAAAATGTTTCCTCGTATTTATCTTATGACTGAGTAAAACTTTTTAAGAAGAATGTAATTTACTGTGAATCACTTGGTACATGTGCAGTGCTAAATACATATCAGCTAGAAGGGAATACAGAAAGGTAAATGATATCAAGGCAAAACTAGACCTCATCATCATTGACACTAAATACAATTTTATGTTCATTATAAATGTATGTTCCTATGAGAATATGTCACTCTCTTTCTGATCCCTTCGCTCTTCACACTTAAGAAAAGCTTGAATTTTATCCCTATTTTGCATTTGATGTTATTGAAAGATTTTATCCAAAACATTCAGGTAGGCAATCCTTGTTAAAAATGAGTATTCTTTTCCTAAAATTTTCTCAATTTTAATAAGCTGCATTATAGTTTCTAGTTTAGTGTGTAAAGATACTTTAGAAACCATGAAAATGTTAAATGAGTAGAATCTTACTGATCATCTTGTTCAATGACCACATCTCTTTGTTTTACAATTGATGACAGACCTGAGCTCCTAAGAACTTCAGACACCCAAGGTCACATAGAGAGTCATTAAATTGAATTATCATTATTAGCTAGACTTTGGAAGCAAAGACTCTGCCTCCAAATAATGCATTGCTCAGTTTAGGTTCCGCTCTTCTCCCTAAGCAAGCTCAACAGTGCAAGAGTTTGTAAGTTAGGTGTTTAATTAGTTGTAATTTTTCATCTGTGATTTAATGCTTTTGTGAGTATTAAACCCATTAGGAGTCCATCTGTTTTTTAGGTTGTAAGTAACTAGGAGAAGGTTTTACCCATGAAAAGTGTGCCTCTCACATTTTTCCAGGCAACAGGTATTTCAGTCCACAAATACAATATCAAATATAGATTCCTCACCATAACAATGAGTGATGAGCTCTAGACAACTTTTGACATGTGCTTGAGGGCTTGGACTCTCTGTTCCTCAGCTTTGCTTTACACCTATGGTTTCTCTCAGCACAGTAGGAAATAGATTAGTTATGTTAAACAGAACTGAATCCCTAGCTGAAGTTGGCTCTAAGGACTGCTACAGTTATACAATAGAAACCTTGCAGGACAGTTGTTTATTCTACAGCTGAGAAGACTAATGCCCCCCCAAAAACCAATATTTAATCAAAGATCACAGCAGAACTATGACTTGAAACAAAGTACTATAGTCACTGTACGACCAAAGCATTTGCTAAAATTTTGATCTTGCTTTGGACTCTTTTAGTCACTTTTTGCTGACACATGGTATTGGAGAATTTCTTTCTCTTAGACTGATGTTCTTCCTTTACCTTTTCTCAGAAAGGTATATGCTTCACTAGCAATTGTAGTATTTTCACATGTTTTGGTTGCTGCTGTGGTTTTATTTGAACATTAGCTTCAGTGAATCATTAAGGTAGTTCTTTGATCTGATTTATTTGACTTGCCTGAGCTCTACATAAAGAGAAACTGTATTGCTTTTACCCTAGATCGTTCTGAACTTTGCGCAGTCTTCCAATCTATTTTATTCTAAGTAAAATCCATACAATGGAAGTCCAAACTGATAAAAGGAACACTTCTAACGCATGTTTTATAGTAAACAAATATCTGCTTTCCATTTATACACACATCCTGAAACTATTTCAGTATTTCATAAAAGGGAAATCTCATATATGAAGAGCAAAAATCAATTCTTCCTTTGTTCCAACAACAGAAACAGGTGACAATTCTCAGCAGGGCTATCACACTTTACCTCACAGAAATTCCTTCTATTCTCAGTTATCAACTACTTTTAACAAGAATCTCTAATTATATGCTTTAGGAATGATTCCAGAATGCTGAAGGCAATTTTAGGTTAGGTGTCAATAAAGAACAAATTTGGAGAAATGTCTCCCTTTTTTTTTTCCTTCTGAAGAACAGTTCTTAAGAGTCTTCTTCAACTATGCAAACTCTGTATCCAATTTCTAAGTGATTCCAGTGTATTTGGGATCTTCCTTACCTTATTAAACAAATCTCTAAGTTTTCAGTTCATTATCATCATTTAAAAAGGCAAAATTATTACATAAACCAGGACTATGAGGTTATGTTGCAGTGCAAACACAAGAGTTTCAGTAGCTTAGTACAATAAAAGTATTTTATTGCTCAAACTTTGGTCACCATGGGTGTGAGAGACCATCAAATGGATCTGTCCTCCAAGTAGTGGCTCAACAATCCTCGGACTTTTATCTCCTGCCATCTCCATGTACCCTTTCATCTTTGCTATGGCAGAAGAAGAGATGGCTGGAAGTTTCTGCATCAGTATTTAAATTCTTCAGGCCATGATGACTCACGCTGCTTTAACTTACAACCCTGGTCTAGCTGCAAGGGGACGAGGAAGTGTAACACTTTTATATCTGGAAGGTGAGGAGAACTAATTATAGATTAGCATGATAAATCCTGAGTACATAATAAAATAGTGATTGAAAATAGCTAAGTGGAAATTACAAATCCATACACGGTAGCATACTTTCTAGCCTTACATTGTGTTCTAAATCATACCCAACTAATAACATCTGCCAACAATTTCTGACTTGACTTCAGGTGGTATGTAATCCTTGTTTAAATGGAAGATTGTCATTATGAATTTCTAAGAGGAGAATGGTAAAGATTGGGAAATATAATAACAAATTAATAAGTGTACAAGTGCAAATGCTGAAATGTGTTAAATAGTTGTAATTGGTATTACTGATTTCAATGGCAAATAATTTACTTTACATCATAGTTCTAAATATTTTTGATATGCTATAAATTTCATATTCTAAGTATTAGGAATTTATATGGCCTATGATCATTGACAGCACACCTTCATTAAGTCTGAAAAATACATTTAATTAATTTAGAATTAAATGTTAGCTTCATTATTCAATATTATTTTTCAAGCTAAGAAGAAAAGCTCGTAAATGTTACCACCACAGAGAATCATTTTTGTGCAGAATTGCTGAGAGCTAAAAATATATGTTTTTAATATAACCCTTAGCTAGGACTTATCTCTTGTATAGTATGTGTATTGTGCTTATGATGTTTACATTAATATTACCTTGGGAAAATAGGACCATAAGTCAAAAATGTCCCTCTCTGAAGTGCCTAACTAAATCTGTTTAGATGAGACATTGAAAACAATAATAGTGGAGATTTAAAGTATGCAGAAACTTTCAGACGATTATACAAAAACTTAAGTCTTGGGCTTCCCTGGTGGCGCAGTGGTTGACAGTCCGCCTGCCGATGCAGGGGACACGGGTTCGTGCCCCAGTCCGGGAAGATCCCACATGTCGCAGAGCGGCTAAGCCCGTGAGCCATGGCTGCTTGGCCTGCGCGTCGGGAGCCTGTGCTCCGCAATGGGAGAGGCCACAACAGTGAGAGGCCCGCGTACCGCAAAAAATCAACAAAAAACCCCCTAAGTCTTGTGACTGTTCATTTTTTAAAAAGCATTTCAAGTACAAACAAACGTCAGGTATAAAGGTTTATTTTTTCCTTCGTGTATTAGTCTACTAATCTATTACAAATTTGAGAATACCATTAAATTAATAGCATAAATCAATACAAATGGGGTTTTTATAAAATAAAAGTAATTAAATGGTTAAAAAAATCTAAAAATTGCTTGTAAGGGTTTAATGTCGTTTTATTGAGGTTTATTGTCTAACAGCTAGGAAAAAATTCTTCTAGATTTAGTTTAGTTGGCTATAACATTTTTGCAATAAAAATGTAGGGTATAACTGCTACACATTTTTTTTAATTAAAAAAATGCTTTTTTAAAAAAAGAAAAATCTTATTTCCTAAACTATTCTCACTATTTTTTTTCTGGTATGCTGTTTATGTAAGATAATTTTCTTTATAAAAATACAGGCTTTATACAAGCCTGTATTGCAATAATCATGAAGGTGAATTTTGATTTCAGTCTATTTCTGTTTCCAATTTTACTATAATATTGAAAGCTGTATGGTTAAATCACAATCATTTTCTCTATCATTCACAGGATGCTTTCTATTTATATACATACCATGTATGTCCTGACCACTGCTCAAATGTGCAACATTTACAGCCCAAGTTCAACAATGAGAAAGAAATACAAGTTTTAAATTATGATTTTTTTAAATCATCAAATTGAGAAACATTACCAAGAATGATAATAATCAGACTGAGCTGCAAAGGATGGCATTATCTTGGTAGCTCTTGAGACCTTCTCCTTGTGTTTGCTAGTCCACAAATGTGATCTTATAAAAAGGGCCTCCAGACCTTAGATGCTCACTGACACCAACTTCACAAGAGGTGGATGCCTATATCAGAATATTTATTCATTCATTTATAGTTATGTTTTAGTGGATATTTCTAGTATTCCTTTCTAGTATTATGAGTAATATTCAAGAATTAGAACTTTCCCTGATATTTATAATTTAAAGGGGAAAGCAAAATGTACAATATGAAACAACCACAAGGTATTTTAAATGTAAATGGTATGAAAACTCAAAGTCAGACAGTGGTTTATGAAGAACGGAATTAGAGCAAAATATTTGAAGGAACTGCATCTGATTTATTAATTTTGTTTTTTTTTAACAATTTAAAATAGAGAAAGCATTCATGCCTATGTTGGAAAAAAATAAATATTGATAGGCAAACAAAGAATTCACTTGTAACTCTTACTCATAAATAAACACAATTACTATTTTGATAATAAATCTTTAACACACACAAAACATATATATATATATACATATTCATATAACTTCTTTCTCTCTTGTTTTTAAAAAATGGAGTTGTATTATATTTATCTGTAAGCTACTTTTTATTTTATTATATTATCCACAGAAATAATATTCATCTATGTTATGTTGGCCTCAGCCTATTGATAACAATGTTATTTGTTAGAAATGCCTCAGGCACTTGCCTGGACCCATACTACTTGTGGCAAACCCTTACAGACATTCCCCCACTTGGAGTCAATGTTGTGGCTGGACCAGCCCTTGTGGTTCTTATTATGATTGAAGGATGTATCTCAGCCACAAACATCAAGTCCCTGAAAAATCAAAATTTATTACTCCAGATCTCAGAGGGACCTTGTCATGCCCAAGTGCCACACAGAGGCTGCTGTAGGTAGAGAGAGGGAGCATGGACCTGAGTCTCTGCCTTTGTTAGGGTCCAGGGTAAGGTGTTTGGTGTTTCACAGGTTTACTTTTTACTGGCTAATTTAAAACATAAGAATTAGGGGATAGAAAGGGAAAAGCAGGATCATACAACTGGTTAGTTATCTAGGTTTCCATGGATTTTCTAAAAGAGGAAATTCATGGGTGGGAGTGGCCTGGTTTCGTATCTAGTTGTTTTGCTGGTAGCCATATCATCTAGCTGGCAATAAGTTTATTCCAGATGGATGTCTTTGAAATGAAAGTCTCAGTAATCAAAAGCTTCATGCCAGGCACTTACATTACAAACTATAACACAAATTTTAGTGACTGCGTATAGTCCATTATGTGGATGAACCACAATTTACTTAAAAATATTCTATAACTGGATGTTAACAATATTTACTTTGTTTTTACAAGTATAAACAATGCCTCAATGAATGTCTTAATACATAAATCTTTGCCTTCTTGTATGATTATTTCCTTAGGATAAATTTCTGGAAGTAGATAGTTGTCTGAAAAAATCTGTTCATATTTAAGATTTTAAAAGTATTGACAAAGAATGTTCTAGAAATACTGTAAAACTGACACTCCCACCAGTGTAAAAAAATTTGTTTCACCACCCTTTCTCACACAATAATTAAATTATTAGCATTATTAAAATATTTAATTTAAAAGTAACATTTATGTCATTGTAATATATATGTCTTCTTTTCTAGTAAGGTTGGATATTATTTTTCATTTTTAATAGCCTGTTTCTATCTCATTCCAGCAAAATTATAACCCACAACATAGAGCATGTACTTCATAAACACTGGTTTGCTTCCTCTCAATTTTTTCAGAGAAATTATGCAAAGATAAATTCAATATAACAAACAAAATCCCAATGGGGTCTTATGGAGAAGCTGTAAAAAATGATTCTGAAATTGAATATGAGAACAAAATTTTATATATAGTTGAATCAATTTTAATGTTAGTATTTGTATCACAGTTCACTGAGAAAAATATTTATTTACTAGATGATGTTTGGGAAACTTTAAGCAGGATCCAAGTCACACTATATACAATAGTAAACTCTGGATGGATTAAAGGCCCATTGCAAAACATAAAACTATAAAATTAATGAAGAAATTCTAGAACAATATTCTTGTGAACTTTGTTGGGAATTATACCTTAAACAAGACCTGAAAAGTACAAATAGTAACGGTAAATTTGATAGTATTTTTATTAAAAAAAAGAAATTATCTTCAACAAAGGATACCACAAAGATATTAAACAGTTCAGTTGATAAAGGTATTTGCAATATTTGAAGTTGCCTAAAATATAATATTTAGAATTTATAAAGAGGTCCACTCCTTCAATAAGGGAGAGACAAAAGAAAATAATAGAAAAAGATGGAAGTCAATGTTTGAGAAATTCATAAAAAGAGATTCAGAAATGACTAGAGAGTAAATGAAGAGATATTCAATCTCACTAGCCACCAGAAAAATACAAACTACAGCAACGAAGTACCATTAGACTAGGGTATGTAGAATTAGGGAGCATCAAATGCTGAACAAGATATACAGTCACAGGAAGAGTGTGAAATAGTTCTAGTTTCTTTATAAGTCAATCATATAGTACTTAAGTGACATAAATATGTGTATAACTTATAATTCAGCAGTTATACTTCAGGTTATATATCAGAGACACTCTCTGTCAGTTTCATAAGACAGCATGTGCAAAGTTGTGTTTTCTGGTATTTGTTCCATTGGTAAGAAATTGGAAGCATCAAAAAGAGACTGGATTATGGAATATGCTTCAGTAGTGAGAAAATTTGAACTAGATTTATGTATGGCAATACAGATATATTTTGTAACTGTTGGGTGGATTAAAAAAAGAAAGCAGATTTATAATACAACATACCGCTTGTATAATCATGTAAGTAAGCTAGTTGTATATAAATAAAAAAATAATTTCATATATATTTTAAAATAAATTATTGCATTTGTTTTCATAGGGAAATATATCAATACATTAAAATTAGTACCTGTCTTGGAAAGAAAAATTAAAGATGAAAGGGAAATATGTCATTAGATTAAAATAAGGACTTGGAAAGAATGATAGTGTGAGATGAACTGAGGAATATGGTAAATGCAACTCTGAGAGAATCTACGTTACAATAAAAGTTAAGAAAATTTAGACAAAAGGTAAAGAAAAATAAAAACTAAACAACTTTAAGTCACTTAAATCTTTCTTACTTTCCGTTTCCTCAATTAATAACAGTTAAAGCATAGACTACTCCATTGGGCCATGAAGATTGTCTACTCAGTCAAGCTACCATGTCTCACTTTTTATATTAACCATGATATTTTTCCAGTTATAATTGACAAACAAAACTAAAATAAAGATATGTATGTTATTATTTTCTGTATAAAACTACTTTCAAATGATCAAAGTGTGTTATCAAGCTCAGTTCCACCTCTCTCTTTCTCTTTCTCTCATCTCTCTATTTCCTCCCTTCTAGGGCCGATGTATCACACATTTGGGAAGAATCTGTCTTAGTTTAGATGTTGGCTCTATCTCTAGATTAGTCTTTCTGTTGGAGGAATAAAACACCCCCCTGTGTAATATTTTAATCTTGTTCTTGGGAAGTGCATTGAGGGTTACCAGGACAGACTCTTTTACCAAAACTCCAGAGGTTGAGGAGAAAAAGATTTTCTTGGCCAAAAGAAAAATATCTCACAGAGAGCTGTAGTAAGCAACATTAAGCATATAGAGTCTAAGTGTTGAAGGGATGTGGGCGGGTCATGAATAGCATTTGCTGCAAGTTACTCCTTGAAAGACATACTAGTATTGCACATTACTCCCACTCTGTCTTATAATTGACTTTTCAAGAGACTGTCCAGTCACAATCTCTAGATAAACAAAAACTAATGCCTTAAAATAACAGGATTCTCAATACCCTGAGCCAGAACTTGTTTTGGAATAAATGGCTTTCAGTCAAGTTTAACACAGGCCATGGAAGCAGTAAGATAAGCTCCTGTAAACCTTTGAGGCCCAGTCATATTTTGTCATTTGCCTCATAATAATCAGGGTATATTAGAGTTTATCCAGAGAATTGGAGCCTATAGGAGATCTGCAGTCAGCAAGCTGGAGACTCAGGAAAGCCAATGGTGTAGTTCTAGTCCAAGTCTAAAGACCTGAGAATCAGAAGAGTTGATGGTATAATTTCCAGTCTGAAAGATAGCAGGCTCAAGACCCTGGAAGGGTCAATGCTTCAGTTCAAGTCCAAAGGCAGGAAAAGATCAACTCAAGGAGTCAAGCAGGAGGAGCTCCTTTTTATTTGTGGGAAGTTCAGCCTTTCTGTTGTATTCAGGTTTTCAACTGATTAGATGAGGCTTACACACATTTGAGAGGACATTCTGCTTTTCTCAGTCTACTGATTCAAATATTAATGTCATGCAAAAATGCCCTCATAGACATATCCACAATGATGTTTGACCAATCTGGGCAACTTGTGATCCAGCCAAGTTGACATATAAAACTAACCGTCACACAGGATCAATTAACCCTGTCAGTATTAACTGGTTTCCTTGACTATTAGGTTAAAGAATCTAAAATAAGCAAATGTTTAGTCATAGTTTCAGCTTAATGGAACCCTATTTGTGTATGTTCCCTCATGTGAACTAGAAATTCTAGTCCAGGAAAGCCTAAAATTATGAGGATGAGAAGCACTGATTTCCAAGTAGGTCACTGAGAATGATGACAAGAGATGAAAGTCTTAGTTCTTCTGCTTGGTTCCTTCACCCATGGTTTCCAACTATCAGGTAAAATCACCATATTTTGTCCCAATTACACAGAACTTGATCACTAAAATGTCACTTAAATTGTGCCTTCAAGTCCATTCTAACATTTTATGAAGCTGGAAACTTCTGGGTAGTCTGGTATATGATATAACTACTGGATTTCATGAGTATTAATTATTATCATTCTTCCTTTACTGTAAAGTGGGTCTGAAGCATGTCATGTGAGATCCTACAATAAAAATTCAGGTGTTCTGTGAGAACCCAAGCCAAAGTACCACTGGTAGTCTCTATGAATTCAATTCCACTGATATGTCTTTTTTTTTTTTTTTTTTTTTTTTCAGTACGCGGGCCTCTCACTGTTGTGGCCTCTCCCGTTGCGGAGCACAGGCTCCAGATGCGCAGGCCCAGCGGCCATGGCTCACAGGCCCAGCCGCTCCACGGCATGTGGGATCCTCCCGGACTGGGGCATGAACGCGTGCCCCTTGCATCAGCAGGCGGACTGTCAACCACTGCGCCACCAGGGAAGCCCGATATGTCTTTTCAATGAGGACAAATCATTGGAAAGAATGCCACCTTCCAAAGTAGAAATGACAAAAATAGTCAACTTGACACTTGTAGATCTCCTAGAGAATGATACAATATCAAGAGCTCATTGTGGGTTTATGTTGATAGCAACCTGGACATTTGGCAGTGTCAATAGCTATTTCATCATTTGTTGGAGCCTGTGATATTGGACCATGCCTAACCTGCATCTATATCACCATGGTCACTATGTTTACAAAACCAATAGTTAAATTACTGAGGTGGTCAAAAACAGAGACTGGCTGAACTCCACCAGACTAGTCATCTTGTTCAAGTAATTGTTCAATGTCTTCTATGCACTGGATGTTTTTTGATGGGCATTACATAAGAAATAAAGATTTACACACTTCATATCCAGTCCTCTATGTCCATCACGAGCTTCTTTGCCAGATCCCTTTGTCTTCACTCTTCTAAGCTTGCTCCTTCTAAGACCTTAAATAATTAGGGAAGCCAGTGGATAGGGGTTTGTCAATATCTTGGTCCAGGATATTTGCCTTTCTCCACCATGTTGATGATTAGCTGTACTGCTCAAAGCTCTGCCATTGGGAGACTTCTCACTCTTAGTCCAAGAGTTGCTTCAAGGACCCTAATTCTCTGGCACTTCTGGCTTGTCCTTCCTGTAGGTGTAGTGTTTTTGTTGGTCAGAACTAAATACCTAAGGTGTAGAATCACAGGTAATCTCAGTACCAGTATAGGTTAACAGAGGTAATTGCTAGGGGGAAATTGGCAGGGTACCAATAGCCTCTGCTTAAGCATGGAAAATCTTCATCCTGTCTGTCTCATTTGTCTCGTAAATGATCCTTACTCTCCAGCAAGCTGTAAATTTGAAGTAAAATATAACTATCCCACCTACCCCTAATCTTTGTCTTCATAATCTCTTCAATCTAATTATTGCCTCACTAAATTTAATTGCCTTTCTTTAAAATCAAATAATATTTGATTTTCCTTCTCTAATGCCACTTAACATGCTTAATATGGTTACAGATATTTTTCAACTATATCATAACAATTACCATATTCATTCATTTATTGCAAATAAACTATAAGCTTTTTGAACACAAGGATTATTTCTTACTCATCTCTGCATCTCACATGTCTAAAAGAGTACCAGGTGCAAAGTAGGTACTCATTAAGTAAATATTTGTTGAATTATATTGAATTAAATAATCCCATCTTTTCAGTCCTTCACCTAACAATGAAAATGTCAAATGCAGAGAAGGTGAAATTATCTGTTGAATTGATTTCTGTTAATACTCCTGAGTTGTATTTTTCTTACCTCTCAGACTTTTGAATTTAACTTTTGATTCTCCTTTAGATTCTTATATCCACAAAAAGCAAGTTCAAAAAATTGTTTACTTGGAAGTTTTACCACTGTTCAATAGAAGTTCATGTAAGAAATATTTAAGTGGTTTGAAAGTTTCATGTACTATTGATTTGTTTTGCAATTGGAGTAAAACAGTGATACAGCATGTTTACTGACACAACAAAAAAAGATTCAGAATAGAGGATAGGATCAAACCCTGTTCTATTTTGAAGTTATTACTAATTGTTATTTTCATGGCCCCCAGCGTAATACTAATAGTACATTTTATTTATACAGGCTTAAAGATCATTTTTTCAAAGAATATTTGGAAATTGAACCTTAAACTTTTAATTGCCTGCTCCTCTTATAATGAACAGTCTTCCACCAAGCACACACCAATCTCCTTTAAATGTATCAGAGATATTTCCTTTGGATACAAAGTATGTAGAATAATTTGGTTATCTTCTGTGGAAACCAACCCCCAAGCAAGTATGCAACATAACAGGATTCTTCTTTATGATTAGATCCAAAGATTATCTACAATATCAACTCTGGTAATATTGACTGCTTGTTGCATACTGAAAACAGTATGAGAATAACAAATTTTATATGCAAAATCATCAAATAATTGTAAGACACGAGGCACTGTGGTGACAACATGATTACCACTACTATCCCTGATTCATACTAGTGCGTAATTATTTGCCTCAGATCTGTTGAGTTACACCATGGTATTCAGCCAGTGCCTCCCTCACCACTTGTATTCAGTTTAATGTTTCATGTTTACTTCCCCACGTTTCTTTTTATTGATTGTTCTAATTTTATCCCTATGTTACTATTTCACTGTTCTCATTGTTTCTTTTCTATTTTTTGTAGCATACACACTTTATTTTCTTTTTAAAAAATATTTATTTTTATTGAGGTATAATTGATGTACAGTATTATGTAAGTTACAGGTGTGTAATATAGTGATTCACAATTTTTAAAGGTTATACTCCATTTATAGCTATTACACAATATTAGATATATTCCCTGTGTTGTACAATATATCCTTGTAGCTTACTCATCTTATACACAGTAGTTTGTACCTCTTAATACCCTACTCCCTTCTTGGCCTCCCCCCATTCCCTTTCCCCACAGGTAACCACTAGTTTGTTCTCTATATCTGTGAGACTATTTCATTTTTGTTATATTCATGAGTTTTACATTCTAAATTCCATGTATAAGTGATACATACTGGTTTTTCTCTCTCTGACAAATTTCAATTAGCATAATGCCCTCCCAGTCCATCCATGTTGTTGCAAATGATAAAATTTCATTGCTTTTTATGGCTGAGTAATATTCCATTGAATATATACACCACACCTCTTTAACCACCTGTCTGTTAATGGACAGTTAGGTTGCATTCATATCTTGGCAACTGAAAATAATGCTGCTATAAACATTGGAGTGCCTGTATCTTTTTGAATTATGTGTTTTCATTTTTTTCAGATATATGTCCAATAGTGGAATTGCTGGGTTATATGGTAGCTCTATATTTAGCTTTGGGAGAAACCTCCATACTGTTTTCCACAGTGCACCAATTTACATTCCCAATGTATATGAGGTTTCCCTTTCCATCACAAACTCACTAACATTGTTATTTGTGTCCTTTTTGATAATAACCATTCTGAGAGGTGTGAGGTGATAATTCATTCTGGTTTTGATCTGCATTTCTCTGATAATTAACAATGTTGAACATCTTTTCATGTGCCTGCTGGAGATCTGCATGTCTTCTTCAGGAAAATGTCTATTAAGGTCTTCTGCACATTTTTTAATTGGGTTGTTTGTTTATGTTGGGGGTAGGAGTTTATTAATTAATTTATTTAGTTTTGCTGTTTTGCATTTTCGTTTCTGTGTGAGGGCTTTCTCTACTTGTGGCAAGGGGGGGGCCACTCTTCATCGCAGTGTGTGGGCCTCTCACTATCGTGGCCTCTCCTGCTGTGGAGCACAGGCTCCAGATGCACAGGCTCAGCAGTTGTGGCTCACAGGCCCAGTTGCTCCGCGGCATGTGGGATCCTCCCAGAACAGGGCTAGAAACCATGTCCCCTCCATTAGCAGGTAGACTCTCAACCACTGTACCACCAGGGAAGCCCTGTTTGTTTGTTTTTATGTTGAGTTTTCTGACATTTTTATGCATTTTTGGTTATTAATCCTTTATTGGTCATATCATTTGCAAATATTTTCTCCCATTCAGTAGGTTGTCTTTAAATTTTATGGATGGTTATCTTTGCTGTTCAAAAGCATTTAAATTTTATTAGGTCCCATTTGTTTATTTTTGCTTTTATTTCCTTTGCTTTAAGAGACAGATCCAAAAAGTATTGCTACAAATTATGTCAGAGTATTCTACCTATGTTTTCTTCTAGGAAGTTTTTGATTTCCAGTCTTACATTTAGTTTTTTAATCCATTTTGAGTTTAGTTTTGCATATGGTGTGAAAAAGTGTTCTAATTTCATTCTTTTACTTGTGGCTGTTCAGCTTTCCCAGCACCACTTATTGAGGACACTGCTTTTCTCCACTGTATATTCTTACCTCCTTTGCAATAGATTAATTACTCATAAGTGCATGCTTTTATCTCATCTCTCTATTCTGTTCTATTGATCCAAGTGTCTGCTGTTGTTCCACTATCATATTATTTTGATTACTGAAGCTTTGCAATATAGTTGGCAGTCAAGGCATGTGTTTCTTCCAGCTCTTGTACTTCATTCTCAAGATTGTTTTGATTGTTTGGCTTCTTTTATGTCTCCATACAAATTTTTAAATGATTTGTTCTAGTTCTTTGAAAAATGCTCTTGGTATTTTGGTAGGGATTGAATTGAATCTAGATTGCCTTGGGTAGTATCATCATTTTAACAATATTAATTCTTCCAATCCATGAACATGGTATATCTCTCCTTCTGTTTGTGTGATCTTCATTTTCTTTCATCAGTGACATAGTTTTCTGAGTACAGGTTTTTACCTCCTTAGATAGGTATATTCCTAAGTATTTTATTCTTTTTGATGCAATGGTAAAGGGATTGTTTCCTTAATTCTCTTTCTGAGGGTTTGTTATTAGTGAATAGACATGCAAGAGATTCCTGTATATTAATTTTATATCCTGCAATTTTACCAGATTAATTGATAAACTCTAGTAGTTTTCTGGTGATTTCATCAGAATTTTCTATGTATAGCATCATGTCATCTATAAACAGTGACAGTTTTTCTTTTCCATTTGAACTTGGATTATTTTAATTTCTTTTTTCTTACCTAATTTCTGTGGTGAGGACTTCCAATAATATGTTTAATAAAATTGATGAGAGTGGGTATCCTTGTCTTCCTCCTCAACTTAGAGGAAATGTTTTCAGTTTTCTGCCTTTGAGTATGATGTTAGCTGTGGTCCTGTCATATATGGTCTTCATTATGTTTAGGTATGCCCCTTGATGCCCAAAATCTGGAGAGTTTTTATTATAAATGGATGTTGAATTTTGTCAGAAGCTTTTTATACTTGTATTGAGATGATCATATGGTTTTTAATCTTCTACTTGATAATGTGGTGTATCATATTAATTGATTTGCAGATATTGAAAAATCCTTGCATCATTGGAATAAATCCCACTTGATCATGCTGTATGATCCTTGTAATGTATTTTTGTATTTAGTTTGCTATTATGTTGTTGAGGATTTTTACATCTTTGTTTATCAGGGATATTGGCCTATAGCTTTATTTTTTTGTGAGATCATTGGTTTTGGTTTCAGGATAACATGGGTATTGTAGAATGAGTTGGGAAGTGTTCCTTTTTTTTTTGCAAGATTTGAAATAGTTTGGGAAGAATCAGTGTTAAGTCATCTCTAAATGCTTGGTGAAATTCCCTTCTGAAGACATCTGGTGTTGGACATTTGTTTGTTAAGAAATTTTCACTACTGATTCAACTTCATTACTGGTAATTGGTCTGTTAATATTTTGTATTTCTTGCAGTTCAGTCTTGGGAGATTGTACAGTTTTAAGAATTTTTCCATTTCTTCTAGGTTGTCCATTTTGATTGGTGTATAGTTGCTCACAGTAGTCTATTATGATCTTTTTGCATTTCTGTGGTGTAAGTTGTAACTTCTCTTTTCATTGCTGATTTTATTGACTTGGACTGGCTCTTTTTTTTTTTTTTTTTTTCTTCATGAGTCTAGCCAACAGTTTGTCAAATTTGTTTCTCTTTGCAAAGAACAAAAACTTTCTTTTAATTGAAGTATAGTTGATTTACAATGTTGTGTTAATTTCTGCTGTACATAAAAATGAGTCAGTTATACATATATATGAATTCATTTTTTTAACTTCTTTATTGAGGTATAATTGCTTTACATTGTTGTGTTAGTTGCTGCTATATAACAAGGTGAATCTGCTATATGTATTCATATATCCCATATCCCTTCCCTCTTGCATCTCCCTCCCACCCTCCCTATCCCACCCCTCTAGGTGTTCACAAAGCACAGAGTTGATCTACCTGTGCTATGCAGCTGCTTCCTACTAGCTATCTATTTTACATTTGGTAGTGTATATATGTCAGTGCCACTATATCACTTTGTCCCAGCTTACCCTTCCCCCTCCCTGTGTCTTCAAGTCCATTCACTACTTCTGCATCTTTATTTCTGTCCTCCCCCTAGGTTCTTCAGAGTAATTTCTTTTTTTTTTTAGATTCCATATATATGTGTTAACATATGGTATTTGTTTTTCTATTTCTGACTTACTTCACTCTGTATGACAGTCTCTAGGTCCATCCATCTCACTACATATAACTCAATTTCATTTCTTCTTATGGCAGAGTAATATTCTATTGTATATATGTGCCACATCTTCTTTATCCATTCATCTGTCGATGAACACTTAGGTTGCTTCCATGTCCTAGGTATTGTAAATAGTGCTGCAATGAAAATTGTGGTACATGACTCTTTTTGAATTATGGTTTTTTCATAGTAGGATTGTTGAATCATATGGTAACTCTATTTTTACTTTTTTAAGGAACCTTCATACTGTTCTCCATAGTGGTTGTATTAATTTACATTCCCTCCATGAGTGTAAGAGGGTTCCCTTTTCTCCACACCCTCTCCAGCATTTGTTATTTGTGGAGTTTTTAATGATGGTCATTCTGACTAGTTTTGTGTATTCTTTTCCAGTATGGTTTATCATAGGATATTAAATATAGTTCTCTGTGCTATACACTAGGACCCTGTTGTTTATCCATTCTATATGTAATAGCTAACACCATCCTCCCACTCCATCCCTCCCCTAGCCCTCTCTTTCTGACTTACTTCCCTCAGTTTGATAATCTTTAGTCACATCCATGTTGCTGCAAATATCATCATTTCATTCTTTTTTCATGGCTGATTTTCCATTGTATATATGTACCACATTTTCTTCCTTTCCTCTGTTAATGGATATTTAGGTTACTTCAATATCTTGGCTAATGTAAATAGTGCTGCTCTGAATATTGGGGTGTACATAACATTTCAAATTATGGTTTTCTCTGGACATATACCCAGGAGTGGGATTGCTGGATTAAATGGTAGTTCTATTTTTAGTTTATTAAGGAACCTCCAAACTGTTCTGCATAGTGGTTGTACCAAATTACATCCCACCAGGAGTGTAGGAGGGTTCCCTTTTCTCCACACCCTCTCCAGCATTTGTTATTTGTGGAGTTTGTAATGATGGCCATTCTGCCCAGTGTGAAGTGTTACCTCATTGTAGTTTGAATTTGCATTTCTCTAATAATTAGCAATACGGAGCATCTTTTCATGTGCCTGTTGGCCACCTGTATGTCTTCTTTGAAGAAATGTCTATTTAGGGCTTCTGGCCATGTTTTGATTGGATTGTTTGGTTTTTTTGTTGTTGCATTGTATGAGCTGTTTGTATATTGGGAAATTAAGCTCTTGTCAGTTGCAAATATTTCTTCCATTCATGTCTTTTCATTTTGTTGATGGTTTCCTTTGCTGTGCAAACATTTGTAAGTTTGATTAGGTCCCATTTGTTTATTTTTGTTTTTATTTCTATTGCCTTGGTAATCTTATCTGAAAAAACATTGAAAAGATTTATGTCAGAGAATGTTTTGCTTATGATTTCTTCTAGGAGTTTTATGGTGTCAAGTAAAAGAACCAAGTCTGAGTTTCATTGATCTTTTCTATTGTTTTTTGATCTGTATTTTATTTATTTCTACTCTTATCTTTATGATGTCTGCCCTACTATCTGTGGGAGGTTTTTTTCCTCTTTTTTTTCTAGTTCCTTTAGATCTAAGGCTAAGTTGTTTATTTGAGAATTTTCTTGTTTTTCTGAGCTAAGCTTGTAACACTAAGAACACCAATATTAGAAATGCTTTTTCTGTGTTCTATAGATTTTAGATAATTGTGTATTCATTTTCATTTGTCTCCAGTTTTTCTTTATTCCCTTTTTGATTTCTTCAGTGGCTCATTCGTTATTTAGTTGTTTATTGTTTAACCTTAAATATGTTTGTGTTTCTTGAAGGTTTTTTCTTATAATTGATTTTGGTCTCATAGCACTGTTTTCAGAATAGATGCTTCACTTGATTTCAATTTTCTTCAGTTTACCAAGGATTATTTTGTGGCCTATCAAGTAACCTATTATGGGAAATGTTACATGTGTACTTGAAAGAATTTGTGTTCTGTTGCTTTGGGATGGAATCTTCTATTGGGTTGGCCAAAATTTTTTTCAATGTTTTCTGTAAGATTGTTCTAGTAGCACTTTGTTGTCTTTAACTTCATTCAAAACAATTTTGTTAGATTCTATTGTGACAGCTATCATATCAGCAAGCATTTAAAAAAAAGCTTATCAAAATTGTTGGATTTTGTGTAGCCATTTTAATATTGAAGATGTAGGAAAAAGAGGAACAATTTTTGAAATATTATGTTTTAATATTTCAAGAAAGGTAAAAAGGCAACTGAAACACAAGAAAGGATTTGTGCAGTGTATGGAGAAGGTGCTGTGACTGACTGAAATGACTGACTGACTGAACATGTTAGAAGTGGTTTGTGAAGTTTTGTGCTGTAGATTTCTCACTGGATGATGCTGCACAGTGAGGTAGACTAGTTGAAGTTGATAGTGACCAAATCAAGACATTAGTTGAGAACAATCAAAGTTATATCACATGGGAGATAGCTGACATCCTCAAAGTATCCAAATCAAGCACTGAAAATCATTTGCACCAGTTTGGTTATGTTAACTGCTTTGATGTTTCAGTTCTACATAATTTATGTGACACAAACCTTCTTGACCATATTTCCATGCAACTCTCTACTTAAACATGACAAAAGTTCCATTTTTTGAAAGAATTGTGACAAGCAATGAAAAGTGGATACTGTACAATAATGTGCAATGGGAGAGATCATGTGCTAAGTGAAATGAACCACCACCAACAACACCAACGGCCAGTCTTAATCCAAAGAAGGTGATGTTGTGTATATGGTGGGATTAGAAGGGAGTCCTCTATTATGAGCTCCTTCCAGAAAACCAAGTGATTAATTCCAGCAAGTACTGCTCCCAATTAGACCAACTGAAAGCAGCACTCGATGAAAAGCATCCAGAATTGGTCAATAGAAAACACATAATCTTCCATCAGGATAATGCAAGACCACATGCAACTTTGATGACCAGGAAAAACTGTTACAGCTTGGTTGGGAAGTTCTGATTCATTCGCCATATTTACCAGATGTTGCACCTTCAGATTTCCGTGTACTTCATTCTTTACAAAATTCTCTTAATGGAAAAAAATTTCAATTCCCTGGAAGACTGTAAAAGGCACCTGGAACACTTCTTTGCTCAAACAGGTAAAAAGTTTTGGGAAGAAGGAATTATGAAGTTGACTGAAAAATGGCAGAAAATAGTGGAGCAAAACAGTGAATATGCTGTTCAATAAAGTTCTTGGTGAAAATGAAAAATGTGTCTTTTATTTTTACTTAAAAACCCAAGTCACTTATTGGCCAACCCAATATTTATGGATACGTATGTTCTTATTGCCATTTTGTGAACTGTCTTGAAATTGATTTTCTAGGTCCTTTTGTTCCTTTCTTCTTTTTGCTCTAATACTTTATGATTTGATGACTATCTTTAGTGTTATGTTTAGATTCCTTTTTACTTTTGTGTGTGTATTATAGATATTCAGTTTGAGGTTATGATGAAATTTATATATAGCTATAGATATATGATTTTCTAAGTTGCTCATCTTTTAATTTCAAATACATTTTAAAACCCTCCATCTGTACCCTCCTCTACTCATGACTACTATTTTTGACATCTTATTTTACATCTGTTTTCTGTATTCCTTAACTCTTTATTGTGGATATAGATGATTTTACTACTTTTGTCTTTTAACATTCTTTCTGCCTTTGTGCATGGATTATTTCCTCCCTTTATTGTATGTTTGCCTTTACCGATGAGCTTTTTCCTTTCATAATTTTCATGTTTCTAGTTATGGTCTTTTCTTTTTGAGAATTTCCTTTAACATTTATTGTAATACTGGTTTGATGGTGCTGAACTCTTTTAGCTTTTGCTTATCTGTGAAGTTGTTGATCTCTTGCCAAGTAGAGTAGTATTGGTTGTAGGTTTTCCTTTTTATCACTTTATCATGCCACTCCCTTCTGTCCTTCAGAGTTTCTGATGAAAAATCAGCTGGTAGCCTTGTGGGAGTTTCCTTGTATGTTATTTATTGCTCTTCCCTTGCTGCTTTTAGTACTCTGTCTTTAATTTTTGTCATTTTGATTACAATGTGTTTTGATGTGTTCCTCTTTTGGTTCATCCTTTATGGGACTCTGTGCTTCCTTGACTTGGATGTCTGTTTCCTTTCCCAGGTTAGGGAAGTTTTCAACTATTATCTCTTCAAATAAGTTATCAACCCCTTTCTCTCTCTCTTCTCCTTCTGGGAACCCTATAATATGAACATTAGTGTACTCAATGCTGTCCCAGAAGTCTCTTAAACTATTCTCATTTCTTTTCATTCTTTTTTTTTTTTCAGCATCAGTAATTTCCTCTACTCTGTCTTCCAGCTCACTGATCTCATCCTTTGTATCATTTAGTCTACTGTTGATTCCTTCTAGTGTATTTTTCATTTTGCTTAATTTATTATGCATTTCTGTTTGGTTGTTCTTTATATTTTCTAATTATTTTAAAAACTTCTAACTTTGTTCTGTGCATACATTCTTGTCACAAGTTCTTTGATCGTCTTTAAGATCACTACCCTGAAGCTTCCTTGGGTAGATTGCCTATCTCCAGTTCACTTATATTTTCTTCTGTGGTTTTAGCTTGTTTCTTCATTTGGGACATGTTCAACTGTCCCCACATTTTATCTAAGTTGTTTTTATTTTTATGAATCTGGTAGGTTTCTTGACCATCGCGAAGTGGCTTTTTGTAGAAGTCATCATTTGTGTCCCAACAGCACACTCTCCTCTCATCACCCAACCTATAAGGTCTAAGCATTCCTCCATGTGGGCTGCATGGGTTCGTTAATTTTGGTGAGCTTACTATGTGGGCAATCTGTTAGGCATCATTGGTCCTCGATCCAGTTAATTGCCAGGTTATGCCTTGTGCAGAGGATGCTGTCTATTGGTTGGCAGGACCAGTTCACAAGGTGGCTAACTCTGGAACCCAGTTGTCTCTGGGGTTAGTGCTGGCTCACAGGTGAGTAGAGTTAGATTCCAGAAGAATCTGGGCTGTTACCCACCAACTGGGGGTAGGGAACCAGGTCGTTGAGTTGGTACCAAACTACTGGTTGGTACAGCCAGGACTTGGAGGGTGGTTGCAGGTCCCAGGGATCCCAGAGCTTGTGCTGGATCACTGCTTGGTGAGGTGGATTCTTTACACAGATGGGTACAGTGTCCAGGACATCCCTAAGATTTTATTTGCTTGCTCGTGGGCAGGGTTAACTCCCAGCTGTTCCCAGGCCAGGGTCTGGACTGCTGGTGGATGGGCCAGGTTCACAGGCTGCAATTCTGTGGTTTTATTGTGGCTTGTATCTGCTCCTTGGTGGGTGAATTGTTTAAGTGGCTAGAGCAGCCTCCTTGAGGGCAGAGCTGGGTAACAAGGGATTCTGAGGCTGGTGCCCAGTAACTGGTGGATGGAATAGTGTCTTGGATCCTCTGGTGGGTAGGTCCATGTCTAGAGGCAGCTGTCAGTTCAGGGATTCTTTTTTTTTTAACATCTTTATTGGAGTATAATTACTTTACAATGGTGAGTTAGTTTCTGCTTTATAACAAAATGAATGAGCTATACATATACATATATCCCCATATCTCCACCTTCTTGCGTTTCCCTCCTACCCTCCATATCCACCCCTCTAGGTGTTCACAAAGTACTGAGCTGATCTCCCTGTGTTACGTGGCTGCTTCCCACTAGCTATCTATTTTACTTTGGTAGTGTATATATGTCCATGTCACTATCTCACTTTGTCCCAACTTACCCTTCCCCCACCCATGCCCTCAAGTCCATTCTCTACATCTGCATATTTATTCCTGTCCTGCCCCTAGGTTCTTCAGAAACTTTTTTTTTTAGATTCCATATATACGTGTTAGCATATGGTCATTGTTTTTCTATTTCTGACTTACTTCACTCTGTATGACAGTCTGTAGGTCCATCGACCTCACTACAAATAACTCAATTTCATTTCTTTTTATGGCTGAGTAATATTCCATTGTATATATGTGCCACATCTTCTTTATCCATTCATCTGTCAGTGGACACTTAGGTTGATTCCATATCCTGGCTATTGTAAATGGTACTTCAGTGAACATTGTGGTACGTCTCTTTTTCAATTATGGTTTTCTCAGGGTATATGTCTAGTAGTGGGATTGTTGGGTCATATGGTAGTTCTATTTTTAATGTTTTTAGGAACCTCCATACCATTTTCCATATTGGCATATTAATTTACATTCCCACCAACATTACAAGAGGGTTCGCTTTTCTCCACACCCTCTCCAGCACTTATTGTTGGTAGATATTTTGATGATGGCCATTCTGACTGGTGTGAGGGGATACCTCATTGTACTTTTGATTTGCATTTATCTAAGAATTAGTAATGTTGAGCATCTGTTCATGTGCTCCTTGGACACCTGTATGTCTTCTTTGGAGAAATGTCTATTTAGATCATCTGCCTATTTTTTGATTGAATTGTTTATGTTTTTGATATACAGCTGCATGAGCTGATAGTATATTTTGGAGATTAATCCCCTATCATTTCCTTCATTTGCAAATATTTTCTCCCATTCTGTGGGTTAGCTTTTCATTTTGTTTATGGTTTCTCTTGCTGTAGATAACTTTTAAATTTAGTTAGGTGCCATTTGTTTTATTTTCATTACTCTAGTAGGTGGATCCATAAAGCTATTTCTGCAATTTATGTCAAAGTGTGTTCTCCCTATGTTTAGCTCTCAGTGTTTTATAGTATCTGGCTTATATTTAGATATTTAATTTATTTTGAGTTTATTTTTGTGCATGCTGTTAAAGAATTTTCTACTTTTTTATGCTTTTACATGTAGCTGTAATTTAATTTTGTATCCTGCAACTTTACTGAATTCTTTGATGAGCTCTAGTTTTATGGTAGCATCTTTAGAATTTTCTATATATAGTATTATGTCATCTGCAAAGACTGACAATTTTACTTCCTCATTTCCAATTTGGATTCCTTTTATTTATTTTTCTTCTCCTATTACCATGTCTAGGACTTCCAAAACTTTGTTGAATGAAAGTAGTTAGAGTGGACATCCTTGTCTTGTTACTGATCTTAGAGGAAATGATTTCAGCTTTTCAGTGTTGAGTATGATGTTAGCTGTAGGCTTTTCCTAGATGACCTTTATTATGTTGAAGTATGTTCCCTCTTTGACCACTTTCTGGAGTGTTTTTTATCATAACTGGGTGTTGAATCTTGTCAAAACCTTTTTCTGCTTCTATTAGATGATCATGTGGTTTTGATTCTTCAATTTGTTAATGTGGTGTAACACACTGATAGATTTGTGGATATTGAAAAGTCCTTGCATCCCTGGGATAAATCCCACTTGATCATGGTATATGATATTTTTTTATGTATTGTTGGATTCAGATTGCTAGTATTTTGTTGAGGATTTTTGAGTCTATGTTCATCAGTGATATTGGACTGTAATTTGCTTTTTTGTAGTATTTTTGTCTGATTTTGGTATCAGGGTGAAGGTGGACTCATAAAATGGGTTTGGTAGTGTTACTTCCTTCTACTAGGTTGTCCACTTTGTTGGCATATAGTTGCTTCTAGTAGTCTCATGATCATTTGTATTTCTGTGATGTCCAATATAACTTCTCTTTTTTCATTTCTAATTTTATTGATTTGAGCCCTCCCATTTTTTCCTGATGAGTCTAGCTAAAAGTTTTAATTTTGTTTACCTTCTCAAAGAACAAGCTTTTAGTTTCATTGATTTTTGCTATTGTTTTTTAGTTTCTATTTCATTTATTTCTGGTGTGATTTTTGTAATTTCTTTCCTTCTACTAACTGTGAGTTTTTAATTCTTCTTTCTCTAGTTCCTTTAGATGTGAGGTTAGGTTATTGAGAAGAATTTGTATTCTGCTGCTTTTGGATAGAATGTGCTATAAATATTAATTGAATCCATCTGGTCTCATATGTCTTTTAAGGCCTGTGTTTTCTTATTGATTTTCTGTCCAGATGATCTGTCCATTGATGTAAATGGTGTGTTAAAGTCCCCCACTATTATTGTGTTATTGTCAATTTCTCCTTTTATGGCAGTTAGCATTTGCCTTAATTATTGAGGTGCTCTTATGTTGGGTGCATATATATTTACAATTGTTATATCTTCTTCTTGGATTGATCCCTTGATCATTAGATAGTGTTCTTCTTCTCTTGTAACAGTGTTTATTTTAAAGTCTATTTTATTTGATATGGCTATTGCTACTCCAGCTTTCTTTTGATTTTCATTTGCATGGAATACCTTTTTCCATCCCCTCACTTTCAGTCTGTATGTGTTCCTAGAACTGAAGTGGGTCTATTGTAGATAGCATATATACGAGTCTTGCTTTTGTATACATTCAGCCAGTCTATGCCTTTTGCTTAGAATACTTAATCCATTTACATTTAAGGTAATTACTGATATGGCTGTTCTTATTGCCATTCTGTTAATTGTTTTGGATTTGTTTTTTAGGTCTTTTTTCTTCCCTCCTCTTTTATTCTCTTCTCTTGTGTTTTGAGTACTATTCTTAGTGTTGTGTTTAGATTGTTATTTCTTTTTTTGTGTGCATAACTATTGTTGATTTTTGTTTTGTGGTTCCCATGAGGTTTTGCAATAACACTCTCTCTCTGTATATATATATATATAAATATATATATATATATATATATATATATACACACAGAGAGAGTATACACATATGTATACATGTGTATGTGTGTACACATACACATGTATACATTGTTTTAAATTGCTCATCTCTTAATTTCAAATATATTTCCAATGTACTGCATTTCTACTCTCTTCTTCTCACGATTGCTGTTTTTGATATCAAATTTGCATGTGGTTGATTTCCTACCTTTACTGCATGTTTTCCTTTACTGGTGAACTTTCTTGTTTCTAGTTGTGTCCCTTTTCTTCTGCCTAGCAAAGTTCCTTTAACATTTGTGGTAAAGCTGGTTTGGTAGTGCTGAATTCTCCTAGTTTTTTGCTTGTCTGTAAAACTTTTGTTTTCTCCTTTGAATCTGAATGAGAGCCTTATGGGTTTAGTATTCTTGGTTGTAGTTTTTTCCCTTTAAATATATCATGCCCCTCCTTTCTGGCCTGCAGAGTTTTTGCTGAAAAATCCGTTAATATCCTTATGGGGCTTTGCTTGCATGTTATTTGTTGCTTTTCCCTCGGTGCTTTTAATATTTTCTTTGTTTTTAATTTTTGATAATTTGATAATTATGTGTCTTATCATGTTTCTCCTTGGTTTTATCCTGTATGGGACTCTCTGTGCTTCCAAGACTTAAGTGCCTGTTTCCTTTCCCATGTTAGGGAAATTTTAGACTACGATCTCTTCAAGTATTTTTCTCAGGCCCTTTCTTTATTCTCCTTCTGGGACCCTTATAATGTGAATGTTGGTGTGTTTAAGGCTGTCCCAGAGATTTCTGAGATTATCCTCATTTCTTTTCATTCTTTTTTTAAAAAATTCTCTTCTGTGGCAGTGATTTCCACCACTCTGTCTTCCAGCTCACTTATTCATTCTTCTGCCCTATTTATTCTGCTATTGATTTCTTCTAGTTTATTTTCCACTTCAGTTATTGTATTCTTCATCTCTGTTTATTTGTTTTTTAAGTCTTCCAGATCTTTGTTAAACATTTCTGGTACCTTCTCAGTCTGTGCTCCATTCTTTTTCTGAGATCTTGGATCATCTTTACTATCATTACTCTGAATTCTTTTTCAGGTAGATTGGCTATGTCCACTTCACTTAGTTCTTCTTCTGGGTTTTTTTCTTGTTCCTTTGTCTGGATCATATTTCTCTGCAATTTCATTTTGTCTAATTTTCTGTGTTTGTGGTCTCCTTTCCACAGGCTGCAAAGTTGTAGTTCCTCTTATTTCTGGTGTCTTCCCCCTGGTGTGTGAGGTTGGTCCAGCAACTTGTGCATGCTTCTTGGTGGGAAGGACTAGTGACTGCTGACTTTTGTGTGGAGCTTTCTTTACTCCTCCTGTGGGTAGGCCATATCAAGGCGTGTGTTTAGAGGTTGCTGTGAGCACAATACAACTTTAGGAAGCCTTTCTTCTGATGACTGGGACTGGATTCCCACCCTGCTGGTTGTTTGGTCTGTGGTGTCCCAGCACTGGATCCTAAAGTCCTTTGGGTGGGGCCAGGGTTCAGTGCCAAAATAGTTACCTCTGGGAGAGCTCATGCCAATCACTATTCCCTGGGGCCTCTACCACCGGTGTCCTTCCCCCACCTTGAGCCAGAGCCAACACCTGTTTCCCCCAGAGACCCTCCAAGACCAACTGGTAATTTTAGCCCTGATTCCTATAGAGTCACTGTTTTGTGCTTTGTTCCAGTGCACATGAAACCTTCTGTGAGCCCACCAAGAGTGGAATCTCTGTTTCCCCCAGTCCTGTGGAGCTCCTGCACTCAAGACTTGCTGGCCTTCAAACCCAAATGTTCTCATGGCTCCTGCTCCAGATGCCAGGCCCTCAGGCTGGGGAGCTTGTTGTGAGGTTTAGAACACTCACTCCTGTGGGAGAATTTTGCAATATAATTATTTCCAGTTTGTAGGTTGCCCTCCTGGTGGGTATGGTATTTGATTTTATAGACAACTTGCCCCTCCTACCATCTCGTTGTGGCTTTTTCTTTGTCTTTGGATGTAAAATATCTATTTTAGTTGGTTCCAGTTTTTTTTTATTGATGGTTGTTCAGCAGTTAATTGTGATTTTGAAGTTTTCATGAGATGGGGATAGCTCAAGTCCTTACACATCTTGTCTGAAATTGAGGAGTTGTTTTTAGTTTGGATGTTTTCTGCCTCTTTCCTCAACAAGTGCTGGTGATTATCTCCTTGGTATGGGGGTGTGAAGCTGCAGTGGCCCAAGCAGGATGGCAGGGGTAACCAGGACTTTTATTACTATGTCAAATAAAACAGTTGAGTGTGGGCATCCTTGTCTTGTTCCTGACATTAGAGCAAAAAATTCCAGCTTTTCACCACTGAAAATGATGTTAGCTCTGAGTTTGTCATATATAGCCTTTAATATGTTGTGATATTTATCTCTATACCAATTTTGTTGTCCAGTTTGTTGGTGTTTAATTTTTCATAGTTATCTCTTAAGAATCTTTGTATTTCTGTGGTATAGTTGTAATTTATCCCCTTTCATTTCTGATTTTATTTATTTGGGTCCTCTCTCCTTTTGTCATGGTCAGTCTAACTAAAAGCTTGTCAATTTTATCTTTTCAAAGAACCAGCTCTTAGTTTTATTGATCTTTTCTACTACTTTTTTGGTCTCCATTTTATATATTTATGCTTTGTTTTTTATTGTTTCCTTCCTTCTACTCAATTTTGGTTTTGTTTGTACTTCTTTTCTAGCTGCTTTAGGTGTAAAGTGAAATCTTCTTTGGGGGATTTTTCTTATTTCTTGATGTAGGCCTGTCTTGCTATAAACTTCCCTCTCAGAATCAATTTTGCTCCATCTCATGGATTTTAATATGTTGTATTTCTGTTTTTATTTTCCTCTAGGTGTTTGTTGTTTTACCTCTGATTTTTTTTTGGATGACACATTTTTGTTCAGTAACGTTTTTAATCTCCACATTTGTGTTGCTTTTGCTTGTGATTGATTTCTAGCTTCATACCATTGTAGTTGATGAAGATGCTTGATATGATTTCAGTCTTCTTCAGTTTACTGAGACTTGTTTTATGACCTAACATGTGATCTCTACTGGAGAATGATCCATGAGCACTTGAAAAGAATGTGTATTCTGATGCTTTCGGATGGAATGTTCTCTATATGTCTATTAATTCTAAATATCTGATCTAACATGGTGTTTAAATCCAAAGTTTCTTTATGAAATTTCTGTCTGAATGATCTATCCATTGATATAAGAGAGGTTTTAAAGTTTCCTACTATTATTGTGTTGTTTCCACTTTCTCCCTTTAAATCCCTTAACATGTCTTTATACACCTTGGTGCTCCTATGTTGGGTACATTTGTAAAAGTCATATTTTCTTGTTGAATTGGCCCTTTATCATTATGCAATTCCCTTCTTTGTCTTTTATTGCAGTTTTTGTTTTACGTCTATTTTGTCTGATATGAGTATAGCTACTCCATCTTTCTTTTCATTTCCATTTGCATGAAATACCTAGACTGTATCCTTACTTTTGAACTGAGTCTCTTATAGGCAGCACATAGATGTGGTTTGTTTTTTGTCCATTCTGTCACTCTATGTCTTTTGACTGGGACATTTAGTCCATTTACATTTAAAGTAATTATTGATAGGGTATGCATTTATTGCCATTTTATTAATACTTTCTGTCTGCTTTTGTATTTCCTCTCTGTTTCTTACTTTTATTTCTCTGGGTAATTTTTTGCATTTTGGTTGGCTTTTTATTTTAGTGTAATATTTATATTACTTTCTCATTTTCTTTTGTATATTTACTATATGTTTTTTCATTGTGGTTACCATGATGTTCACATATAACATTCTATGTAAGTAGAAGTTTGCTTTAAGTAGGCAGCAAATTAAATTTGAACACATTCTGAAGATTTCTTTTTAAACCCCCTTCATTTCATACATTTGATAACATATTTTATATTTTTATTTTATGTATCTCTTAACTAAGTATTGTAATTTTAGTTAATTTTATTACTTTTGTCTTTTAACCTTCGTGCTTGTTATATAATGGATTGGCTACTACCTTTATTATATATTTACCTTTTCCAGTGGGATTTTTACTTTCATATGCTTTATTATTATTAATGATTGCCATTTATTTTCAGCTTAAAGTAGTTCCTTTAACATTTCTTGTAGGGCTGGTTTAGTGGTGGTAAACTCCTTTAATTTTTGTTTATCTGGGAAACTCTTAATTTCTCCATCAACTCTGAATGATAACTTTGCTGGCTAGAGAATTCTTGGTTGGAAATTGTTTGTTTGTTTCCTTTTATTTATTTATTTTTGTTTGTTTGTTTCCTTTTAGCACTTTGAATATATCATGTCACTTCCTTCTGACTCATAAAGTTTCTGATGAAAAAGGCTGATAGCCTTTTGGGGTTTCCCAAGTTGTTTTTCTCTTGCTGCTTTTAGGTTTCTCTCTTTATCTTTAAGTTTTACCATATTAATTATAATGTGTCTTAGTATGTGTCTCTCTGGGCTCATCTTAATCAAAACTATCTGGGCTTCCTGGACCTGGATGTCTGTTTCCTTCCCCATATTAGGAACATTTTCAACCACTATTTCTTCAAACATTTTTTATGACACTTTCTCTCTCTCTTCACTTTCTAGGACACCTATAAATTGAATGTTATTTCACTTGATGTTGTCTCAAAAGTACCTTAAGGTACCTTTACTTTTTAAAATTTTATTTTCATTTTGCTGCTCTTTTTGAGTTCCATTGCTTCGTATTCCAGCTCACTTATTTTATTTTTTTCTACCTCACCTAATCTGTTGTTGAACCTTTTCAGTGTACTTTTCAGTTCAGTTATAACTTCTGTTTTGTACTTATATTTACTATATATTTGATGTCCTCACTGTGTTTGTCCATTATTCTCCTGAGTTTGGTTAACATCTTTATTAACATTATTGTAAACTCTTTATCAGGTAGATTGTTTACCTCTATTTCTTTCAGCTATTCCTCCAAAGTTTTGTCTTGTTCTTTTGGTTGGAACATATTCCTGTGTCTCCTAATTTTGCCTAATTCTCTGTGTTTGTTTCTATATATTAAATAACAGCTATCTCTCCCAGTTTTGAAACAGTGATCTTATATAGGAGATGTCCTGTGGGGCTCAGAAACACAATCTCAGCTGGCCACCAAAGCCAGGAGCTCAAGGGATTTTCCCTATATGGGCTGCATGTGACCTTCTATTGTGGTGGATTGGATTGTGGCTGTTTCTGTGGAGCATTGGTAAGAAGAGAGGGCTCCTGGAATGGCTTCAGGGTATGACCATGGCTGCTGGTGCATGGTGGCATGTGGGGTTAATTGTCCAGTCAGCTGTGAGGACTGGTTGAGGCTCAAGGTTGGTCAGAGTTCTCAGTGGGGTACATCCACTGGTGCTAACAGCCTACAGATGAAATTCCAAATGACACTTGCTGGTGCTATATCAGCAAGGTAACAAAATTGCAAAACTGACTCTTGACTTGGAGTGTGTCTGTCCCCAGAAACTGCCCCTACTGGTCCCTGTCTCTCCAGCACTTGTTTCAAGATTAATAAGTCGGTCCCCACTCATCTGTGGTCCATGTGCTTTTCAATTTGGTGTTTAGTGCTGTTTTTTAGGTCGAGTCTGCACATGGGTATATTAAAAGTGGGATTTTTGTTCCCTGAAACTCTATAGTCTCATCAAAGAATATATTTGAATAGAAATTATGCACATGAAAAGAAGTTCAACATTATATGTCATTAGGAAATTGCAATTTAAAATGGGATAACACTACACACGTTAGCATGGCCAAAATGTAAAACACTGAGAACAGCACATGCTGATGAGGATGTGGAGCAAGAACTTGCATTCATTGCTGGTGGAGATCAAAATGGTACATCTACTATGTAAGACAGTTTGATAATTTCTTATAAAAATAAACAGACTCTTACCATATGATCCACCAACATTTTCCTTGGTATTTACCCCAATTAATTGAAAATTATGTCCACACAAAACCTGCATATGGCTCTTTATAGAGGCTTTATTAATAACTGACAAAAATTGGAAGACACCAACATATCTTTCAGTTTGTGAATAAACTGTGGAATATTCAGAAAATGGAATATTATTCATCACTAAAAATAAATGAGCTCTCAAGCTATAAAAACATGAAGGAAATTTAAAGGCATAGAAATAAGTGAAAGAAACCACTTTGAAAAGGTTACATACTGTATTATTCCAACTATGTTAGATTCTGAAATAGGCAAACCTACAGAGACAATAAAAAGATCAGTAGTTGCTAGGGGTTAGGGAGGAGAGAGGGATGATTGGTTAACATAGAGGAATTTTAGAGCAATTAAACTATTCTGTATGATACTACAAAGGTTGTTACATGTCATTATATATTTGTCAAAGTCCATAGATTTTCAAACACCAAGAATGAACCCTGGTGTAAACTGAGGACTTTGGATAATTATGATGTGTCATTCTAGGCTCATCAATTGTAACAAATGTATGACTCTGGTGAGGGTGGGTCATGTGTGTGTTGAGACAGGAGTTATATTAAAAAAAAAAAAAAAAAAAAAAAACACCTTCTGTTTAATTTTCCTATGAACCTAAAAATTCTTTAAAAAGGGAAGTTTATTAATTGATAGAAAAACTAAACAACAGCAATAAAAACCCTATTCATTTGGGTTAGTTTAAGTACAGAAGTGAGATATGGTGAAAGAATACTGTTTAAAGAATCAAGTATGTGGAGGGGCGGAGTCGAGATGCTGGAGGGAGATGATACAGAATTCATGTCTCCCCCAAACTGGGGCAATTACCAGATGCTGGTGGGGGACCTTGACACCCAAAGAGATGGGAGGAGCCCCTGAGTGACCAAGTAGGACATAGGTAGAGTGAGGGGAGAGGAAAAGTGGAGACCAGACAGGACTGGCACCCCTGATGGGTGGCTTGGTGTTCCCATGCCTGTAGGGACATGTGAGGATTGAGGGCAGTGTGCCTAAAATGTCCACCACCCAATCAGGCCCCAGGAAACCTGCAGGACTCTCAGCATGTGTCCTTCACCCTATGAGGAACCCTCCAATGTCCTAGGGTTGTAGGAGGGAAGCAAGGGGGAGAAAAGGTGTGTGGGCAGGGCCTTCCAGAACCACAGGTTCAGGGGAGACACAGAGGACATTTCCCCTGCCAACTCAGATCCCAGGAAGCCTGCTGGACTCCCAGACCTGGTCCTTGAATCTCCAGGGTCCACTCCAACCTCATGGATCCTAGGGGTGTGGGAGAAAGGGAGGAGGGGGAAGAGGAGGTGAAGCAAACAGGGGGGCCTTCTGGGGCTGGGGGATCAGAGGAAGTGTATCAGGCATTTCCCCCACCCACTTGGCCCTGGGAAGCCCATTGAGCTTCTGGGCTTGGTCCCCTGCCTTCTGGGTCCCCCTGAGGACACATGGGTCCTAGGGGCATAGGAAGGAGGAAAGGGGGGAAGAAGAGAGGCCAATGCAGAAGGACTCTCCTGGATCAGAAGAGTGGGAGGAATGTACCTAGTGTTTCCCCCTCCAACTCAAGCCAAGTAAGGCTGTTGGGATCCCAGACCTGGTCCACTGCCCTCCAAGGCAAGAGGCACTCCTGGGCCACCCTGTAGCATTGAGCCTAAGAAACCCCCACCCCAGGACAATTTCTGGCCCTGTGGGTCCTAAGCATAGACCCTGCCCACCACCTAAACCCTGTCCCTGCCTACGCCCCACTCCTGACAGCCAAGGCCATTTCCAGCTTTTTTTTATTCTCCTCTTTTTTAATATAGTGGTTCTGTTTTACCTTCTGGTTGTTGTTTCATATATATATATATATATATATATATATATATATATATATATATATATGTATATTTTATTCTCTCTAACATATCTCCTAATTTTCTAATCTTATTTTATTTTTCACTCTTTGTTATTGTTCTGCTCCTTTTCTTCTTTTTTTATTTTTTTCCCTCCCTGCATGACATGCGAGATCTTTTTTCACAAGCTGGGGATTTGGCCAGAGCTGCTGTGGTGGGATCTCTGAGTCTGAACCACTGTACTAACAGAGAACCTCAGACTCAAGGGAATATTTATCAGAGTGAGGTCTCATGGAGGTCCTCAACTCAGCACCAAGACCCAGCTGTACCCAACAGTCTAAAAACTCCAGTGTTGGAAGCCTCTGGCCAAAAATACAAGTAAAAAGGGAACACAATCCCACCCATCAAAAATAAATAAATAAAGAGAAAAAAAAATATGTCACAGAAGAAGGAGCAAGGTAGACACCTTCAAGACCAAACAAATGAAGAGGAAATAGGCAATCTACCTGAAAACGAATTCAGAGTAATGATAGTAAAGATGATCTAGAATCTCAGAAATAGAATGGAGGCACAGAATGAGAAAATACAAGAAATGATTAACAAAGATCTAGAAGAACTAAAGAACAAACAAACAGAGATGAACAACACAGTAACTGAAAGGAAAAATACACTAAAAAGGGAATCAATAACAAAATAACTGAGGCAGAAAAAAGAATAAGTGAGCTGGAAGACAGAATGGTGGAAATAATGGTAAAGGAGCAGAATGCAGAAAAAAAGAATGAAAAGAATTGAAGACAATCTCAGAGAACACTGGGACAGCACTAAATGAACCAACATTTGAATTATAGGGGTCCCAGAAGAAGAAGAGAAAAAGAAAGGATCTGAGAAAATATTTGAAGAGATATAGTTGGAAACTTCCCTAATATGGGAAAGGAAATAGCAACTCAAGTCCAGGAAGCACAGAGTCCCATACAGGATAAACCCTAGGAGAAACACAACAAGACACATATTAATGAAACTAACAAAAACTAAATTCAAAGAATAATATTAAAATCTGCAAGGGATAAGCAAAAAAATAAAATGCAAAGTAATCCCTACAAGGTTATCAGCTGATTTTTCAGCAGAAACTCTGCAGACCACAAGGGAATAGAAGGATATACTTAAAGGGATGAAAGAACAAAACCTACAATCAAGATTACTCTACGCAGCAAGGACGTCTTTCAGATTAGACAGAGAAAACAAAAGTTTCACAGACAAGCAAAACCTAAAAGAAATCAGCACCAACAAACAACTTTACAACAAATGCTAAAGGAATTTCTCTAGGCATGAAAAACAAGAGAAGAAAAAGACCCACAAAACAAACCCAAAACAATTAAGAAAATCATAATAGGAAGATAGATATCAATAATAACCTTTAATATAAATGGATTAAATGCTCCATTCAAAAGACACAGACTGGCTGAATGGATACAAAAACAAGATGTATATATAGGCTGTCTACAAGAGACCCACTTAGGACCTAGGGACACATACAGACTGAAAGTGAAGGGATGGAAAAAGATATTCCATGCAAATGGATATCAGAAGAAAGCTGGAGTAGCAATATTTGTATCAGACCAAATAGACTTTAAAATGAAGACTGTTACAAGAGATGAGGAAGAACACTACATAATTTTCAAGGGATCAATTGAAGAAGAAGATATAACCATTATAAATATTTTTGCACCCAACATAAGGAGCATCTCAATACATATGGCAAATGCTAAAAACCATAAAAAGAGAAATCGGCAGTAAGAGAATAAGAGTAGGGGACTTTAACACTCCACTTACACAAATGGACAGATCATCCAAACAGAAAATAAATTAGGAAATGCAAGCTTGAAATGACACAATAGATGAGATAGATTTAATTGATATTAAAGAACATTCCACCTGAAAGTGTTAGAATAAACTTTCCTCTCAAGTGCACACAGAGCATTCTCTGGTATAAATCACATATTGGGTCAAAAATCAAGCCTCAGAAAATTTAAGAAATTTGAAATCATATCAAACATCTTTTCTCACCACAATGCTATGAGATTGGAAATCAATTACAGGAAAATAAAAACTTTAAAATACACAAATACATGAAAGCTAAAGAGTGTGCTTCTAAATAACCAACAGATCACTGAAGAAATCAAAGAAGAAATTTTAAAAATACATAGAAAAAAATGACAATGAAAACATGATGACCCAAAACCTATGGGACACAGCAAAACCAGTTCTAACAGGGAAGTTTAATCAATTCAATCTCACCTCAAGAAACAAGAAAAATGTCAAATAAACAATCTAGTTTTACACCTAAAGCAACTAGAGAAAGAAGATCAAAGAAAACCCAAAGTAAGTAGAAGGAAAGAAATCATAAAGATCAGAGGAGAAATAAATGAAATAGAAATGAAGAAAACAGTAGCAAAGATCAATAAAACTAAAAGTTGTTTCTTTGAAAAGTTAAACACAATTGATAAACCTTTAGACAGACTTATCAAGAGAAAAAAAAAGAGGATGCAAATCAATAAAATTAGAAATGAAAAAGGAGAAATCAAAACTGACACCACAGAAATAAAAAGGATCATTAGAGAATACTACAAACAACTATATGCCAATAAAATGACAACAAGGAAGAAATGGAAAAACTCTTGGAATGGTACAACTTTCCAAGCCTGAACCAGGAAGAATTGGAAAATATAAACAGACATATCACAAGTAGTGAAATTGAAACTGCAATTTAAAATCTTCCAACAAACAAAAGTCCAGGACCAGATGGTTTCACAGGTAAATTCTATCAAACATTTAAAGAAGAGCTCACAACTAACCTTCTCAAACTCTTCCAAACAATTGCAGAGGAAGGAACACTCCCAAATACTTTCTATGAAGCCACCATCACCCTGACACCAAAACCAGGCAACAATATCACAAAAAAAGAAAATTGCAGACCAATATCACAGATATGGAACATAGATGAAAATATCCTCAACAAAATACTAGCAAACAATCCAACAACACTTTAAAATAATCATACACCATGATCAAGTTGATTTATCCAAGGAATGCAAGGATTCTTCAATATAGGCAAATCAATCAATGTGATAAACCATATAAACAAATTAAGGAATAAAATCCATATGATAATCTCAGTAGATGCAGAAAAAGTTTTGACAATATTCAACAGCCATTTATGATAAAAACTCTCCAGAAAATGGGCATATAGAGAACCTACTTCAACATAATAAAGGCCATATATGACAAACCTCCAGCAAACATCATACTCAATTGTGAAAAACTGAAAGCATGTTCATTAAGATAAGAAACAAGACAAGGATGTCCACTCCTGCCACTCTTATTCAACATAGTTTTGGAAATCCTAGCCATGGCAATCAGAGAAGAAAAAGAAATAAAAGGAATCCAAATTGGAAAGAAGTAAAACTGTCTCTGCTTGCAGATGATCTGAAAGAGAAATTATGGAAGCAATTCCATTTATCATTGCAACAAAAGGAATAAAATACCTAGCAATAAACCTACATAAGGAGGAAAAATATTTGTACTCAGAAAAGTATAAAACACTGGAGAAAAAAATCAAAGATGACATAAACAGATTGAGAAATATACCATGTTCTTGAATTGGAAAAATCAATATTTTGAAAATGACTATACTACCCAAAGCAATCCACAGTTCCAATGCAATCCCTATTAAACTACCAATGGCATTCTTCACAGAATTAGAGAAAAAAAAATTACAATTTGTATGGAAACACAAAATACCCCTAATAGTCAAAACAATATTTGGAAAGAAAAACTGAGCTGGAGGAATCCTGACTTCAAACTATACTACAAATCTACAGTTATCAAGACAGTATGATACTAGCACAAAAACAGAAATATAGATCAATCGTACAGGATAGAAAGCTCAGAGATAAACACACGCACCAATGGTCACCTGATGTATGACAAAGGAGGCAAGAACATACAATGGAAAAAAAGGCTGTTCAATGAGTGGTGCTGGGAAAACTGAACAGCTACATGTAAAAGAATGAAATTAGAACACTCCCTAACACCATACACAAAAATAAACTCCAAATGGATTAAATACTTAAATGTAAGACTGGACACTGTAAAAATCTTAGAGGAAAACACTCTTTTACATAAACCACAGCAAGATTTTTTTGACCCACATCTTAGAGTAATGAAAATACAAAAGAAAAAAAAAATCAGACCAAATTAAACATAAAAGCTTTTGCACAACAAAGGAAACAATAAACAAGACAAAAAGACAACCCTCAGAATGGGAGAAAATATTTGAAAATGAAGCAGTGAACAATGGATTAATCTCTAAAATACATAAACAACTAATGGAGCTCAATATCAAAAAAACAAACAAAAAAACAACCCATTTAAAAAATGGGTGTAAGACCTAAATAGACATTTCACCAAAGAAGACATACATATGGTCAAAAGCACATGAAAGGATGCTCAACATCACTAATTATTAGAGAAATGCAAATCAAAACTACAATGAGGTATCACCTCACACTGGTCAGAATGGCCATCATCAAAAAATCTACAAACAATAAATACTGGAGGGGGTGTGGAGAAAAGGGAAGCCACTTGCACTATTAGTGGGAATGTAAATTGATACAGTCACTATGGAGAACAGTATGGAAGTTCCTTAAAAAAACAAAAATAGAAGTACCATTTGACCCAGCAATACCATTACTGGGTATACACCCTGAGAAAACTGTAATTCAAAAGGACACATGTACCCCAATGTTCATTACCATACTATTTACAACAGGCAGGACATGGAAGCAACCTAAATGCCCAATGACAGATGAACAGATAAAGAAGATGTGGTACATATATACAATAGAATATTACTCAGCCATAAAAAGGAACAAAATTGGGTCATTTGTAGAGATGTGGCTGGACCTAGAGTCTGTCATACAGAGTAAAGTAAGCCAGAAAGAGAAAAACAAATATCGTATATTAACACATATATGTGGAATCCTGAAAAATGGTAGAGATGAACCTATCTGTTGGGTAGGAACGGAGACGTAGACATAAAGAATGGACATGTGGACACAGTGGGGAAGGGAAGGGTTGGATTAATTGGGAGTTTAGGTTTGACATAAATACACTACCATGTGTAAAATAGATAGATAGTGAAAACCTGCTGTGTAGCACAGGGAGCTTAGCTCTGTGCTCTGTGACGATCCAGATGGGTGGAATGGGGGTGGGATGGAAGGGAAGTTCAAGAGGGAGGGGATATATGTAACATTTAGCTGATTCACTTTATTGTACAGCAGACACTAACATAATATTGTAAAGCAATTTTACTCCAATTAAGAAAAGAAGAATCAAGTGGCTTTATGCATAAGCCTCCATAGGTAACTTTCTCTGACACAGAGTTAAAGATTCAGCCTTTCTCAGTATTCCTTTTTTTATTTATATTGTGAATCTAAATTTTATTCAACTTTTTAGGGTCATTATAAAAGTCAAGTTAAATGCTATGTGTAATAAGGATTAACTTTAGTGAAAATAATGGTTTCTAGTTAACAAGATGCATAATGATTGTAAAACAATTGGCTCGGTGAATGGCTGTCAGTGGAAGCTGGATCTTATATGGTTTCTAACATTATTTGCACTTAGGTAAGGTATTAAACATCTCAGTTACTGAACATTTCAGTTATTGAACAGTTTTCTCATTATAAAATGACAATATTTGGCAAGATGGTCTTAAAATTTCATCTAGTTCTATGATGCTGTACTTCCCAGAGTTTCAGAACGTCATTAATCTGTTGTTATTCCAGTTAAAACTGAGGAATATATTCAGAGTAAACACTTGTGCCATATAAGCCAGAGTCACCAGACTCTTCAACGATTTAAGCTAGTCTTTGATTTTAGATATAATATCACTGTTATGGTGTGGCATCAACACATAGCACATGGTACTTATTGATAGAGTAGGTACTCCAGACATCTAGTGACAACCTTGGAGCAATAAACTGATATTTGGCCACCAGCTGCTTTAAAATATTTATCATCCGCCCAAAATTTGTAGCTAAAATCCAGAAGTAAAATAATCAGCAAGAAAATAACACACTAAATTTTGTTTATTTTTATTTTCTTTCCCAACTATAATTTACCAGAAATTATGTTTCAGACAGTGAATACAGGAGAAGACTGAAAGACAAGAGATGGATTTTCTACTACTGCCTCTGAGTAACCCTTGAACCTGTTTTTTCCCTCTAGGTATCAGGTTTCTCATTCATTGATACAATCCAGAGAAATCTTATTAGGACCTCCTGAGTTGTAGATAGAAATATGAATCAGATGGATTTTGCTCTCCAGAGCTGACAGTCTTGTTATGATGATGATTGGAAAGGTAAGCACACATAAGTAACGGTGCTATAACCAAGCAGATGAAAATTGATGTTAGCAAACAAAGGCAGAGCGTCAAATTCTCTCTGAGTGACCAGGTATGGCATTCAAAAGGGAGTGGATATTACCACTGGGCTGTGATAAATGAAAACAAGTTTCCCAGTCATAAAAGAGGGTGCGTTTCCAGACAAAAAGAGTGAGCTGGGATGTATAATAGTGGCTGCCCCTAGTTGAACACCTATTACATGCCGAGAACTTCTCACAAATGATTTCTAATCTTATTAAGATCATGATTATTTGCATTTTATTGAGCAGTATCATGAGTTTCCGAGTCATGCAAAGTCTTACAGCTAAAATTGGCTTGATTATAGTTGAACCTAGGTATTTTACTTGCTTCAAACTTACATTTTCTTCGGAACACCACACTGCATCTCTCTCTACACAAGTGTCACGTTTCCTTCCAGATGAAGACTCTAACCTTTTAAATTTCCAACATACAGAAACATCAGGAGAGTGACAATGCACAGCCGTGGATCACTGCAATTATTGTTGAATACTACACTCTTTCTGTAAAAAAGCACTTCATTTATGCCACACATGTGGGGTTTAAATCACCATACTGGGAGCCCGGAGTTTTATGCTGTAGACGGCATTTTAAATAGACGTAGAATAGGTTATAAGAGGGAACTTTTCACTAAATGTTTTTATGCCTCTATGAATATGTATATCTATCTCTCTAGTTAATTTAGTATTCATGTGGCATTATTTTTTTTATTTATTTAATTTTGGCTGCATTGGTTCTTCATTGATGCATGTGGGCTTTCTCTCTAGTTGTGGCAAGCAAGGGCTACTCTTCACTGTGGTGTGCGGGCTTCTCATCGCAGTGGCTTCTCATTTTGTGGAGCACAGGCTCTAAGTGCACGGGCTTCAGTACCTGTGGGTCACAGGCTTAGTTGCTCTGTGTCATGTGGTATCTTCCCAGACCAGGGCTCCAACCCGTGTCTCCTGCATTGGCAGGTAGATTCTTAACAACTGTGCAACCAGGGAATTCCCTCATGTAGCATTATTAAAGCTGTTGTACCTTCCGTGAAGTTACCTATTAAAATGAAGTTTTATAATACCCAGCTAGCTAATGAATAAATGTTTGAGATGTATAAAACTGGCAAGCTGGGACAAAGTGAGAGAGTGGCATGGGCATATATACACTACCAAATGTAAAAGCGATAGCTAGTGGGAAGCAGCCACATAGCACAGGGAGATCATCAGCCCGGTGCTTTGTGACCACCTAGAGGGGTGGGATAGGGAGGGTGGGAGGGAGGGAGACACAAGACGGAAGAGATATGGGGCTATATGTATATGTATAGCTGATCCACTTTGTTATAAAGCAGAAACCAACGTACCATTGTAAAGCAATTATACTCCAATAAAGATGTTAAAACAACAACAACTACTACTACTACAAAAATAAACTGGCTTCAGCTCCCATCCTAGTTAACTTGATTACTTCCTAGTTAGGTAGTAATTACAATAATTTGGTAAACAGCATGCCTTCTGGATTTATAAATGTCTGGGTTTTAATCCCAGTTCTGCCATTTAAAAAATGTGTAACCTCAGACAACTAAATTAGCCTCCAAAGTCCTCCTCTATAAATGGAAATAATATTTATTTCATTGGACTATTGTAAGAATTAAAACATCCAGTGTATGTAACATATGATAAAGTCTCAAATTTTTAATTTTTTGACTATGAAAATGTTTACTACTAATTATGTGAGTAAATGCAATATCTGAAATTACCCTTCTCCATCAATATCTGGGTAACATTTTGTTAACAAAGTCCAATTACTCAACTAAATATTTACTAAATTATTAACACTGTATTAAAATTCAAAACATTATACATATTATAAAAATAGAATTTTCACTTCTTTGTGGGAACTTGAAATTTAAAGAAATAAAACTCCTGTGTCAAACAACACACAGAGCAACTAGAGAACAAGAAAAATAAATAAAAATAAAAGTTCATCATGCTTTCTGGAATATAAGCTCCATAAAGGTTTGAGATTTTTTTTACCTATTTACTCATTGATGTCCTCTAAGCACAAGGAATAGTATCAGGCACATAATAGGTACTCAAAATGTTTATATAAATTAATCAAGGGCATATGTCTGCTAGATTTCACATTAACCTACAAGATGAGTCAGAGAAAAAAAAAAGGAACGTTAGGATAATCCTTATAAAAAGCTTTGTGGAGAGGAGGACTTGAGCTGAGCTGCAAAGAAGGAATAATATTTAGTGAAAAGGTGAGGAGAAAGCATTCCAGGCTATGTCAGGGCTACTCCAGGAATGCCTTCTCCAAATGGGTCAAGACTTGGTAGTGAGTTATGTAACAAAAGTAATTCACAACTCTATTTTTTAAAGAAGAAAATAGAATAGAAAATAAAGAAATTAAAAGAGCAGAGTACATAATATGGGTTGTTGATTTTTTCCTAAAAAATTTATTTAGATAATAATGAGGTATTAGAAAACCACTGGAGTTTGTGAAATGCCTCCTGGGCTTGGAATCAGTTTCAATATAAATGTTTTCCTTTAGTATCTGTGTGACTTTGGAAGTCACTTTCTATTGGTTTCCCTTCTTTTCATGTGTAAAATAGGATCATTAGACATATTTAAGGGATTGTTATGGGAATTTATCAGGATAATACTTTTAAGTGCTTAGAAAATACAGTGGGTTCACAGTGCACAACCAGTTCATAGTGAACAATCAGTAGATGGTAGCTCTTATTTTTCCTTATAACAATGTTATGATGATTTACAATATACCACTTTCATACAATATTTTTAGCACTCTGAAGGCACCCCATAGTACATAAATACATTTGATTCTACCCAGATATTACTTAGAGTCACTTTAAAAAACCTTTATTTTACAATTAGAAATAATATACTCTATATAAGATCATGTTTTATTTACTTTAAAAGTTCATTAATTCTTTTATTCTTATGGTTATCCATTCTTTCAATATTTTTAAACAACTACAATGTTCTAAATAATTTCTATAAAGGGAACACTAGTATACAAAGATGAAGAAGCTACAGTCAAATTCAGGGATGAAGCAGCAAATACGTAAAGTATTAATACTAACTAGAATACAAGTTACTACAAGATCTTATAGTAATCTGTATGTATTAATATGGAAATAAAGGAAAGAGAGTTATCTGGGGATACATGAGGTTTTAACACTTGAGCTAAGTCATGAAAGATAAATAAAAGACAGGTTCTGGCTTCATGGGGGGGTAACTTGTGCAGTCACATAGGACCTTTTATTCAGAAGGACTCCATGAGTGGTTTAATGTTACTGCTGTTTTTGTCTCAAAATTCTCAACAATTTTATCTTTTAATTTGAATTTTTAAGTGAAGTCTGATAAGACAATGAAGTATATATTTAAGCAGAATAGATACATACAATACATGTGTTCACTGTTCCTTGCCACCTCATTCACATGTAACACTTGGAGATGCCCCACAAAAACAGAATTTCTATGGACCCACAGTTCATGGAGTTCAAGAAGACTCAAAGAGAGCACAAACTGAACATGTTATATCTATGATTAAGTGGAAGCACTAACACTCCCCAGGCCAACATTTTCCATTGGAACCAGGACTTTCTTCCAACTTGGAAAGAAGACAATGACATAATTTGAATGACTAAGGTACATTATCATGTCATTTATTAATCATGTTTCTTCCTTGTATTAGCTAATCATTTATGCTGAAAATAAAAATAAAGAAGGGAAGGGAAAGATAGGGCAACCCATAGTTTCTTTTCCTTTATTCTTCTCCTTACTCATTAGTAAGTTGAATGTAGTGTTGATAGAATGGATATGAAATAAAACAGCAGAGATAGAGCAAAAGAAACGATCCACAAAATTTTTAAAAATAGACAACCTACAGAAAGGAAAAAAAAATTGAAAAACATATATCTGATGAGGTTATGTCCAAAATATATAAAGAACTCATATAAGTTAATAGCAAAAAAAACAAATAATCCAATTGAAAAATGGGCAAAAGACCTGAATAAACATTTTTTCAAAGATGTTTAGAAATGACCAACAGGTACATGAAAATGTGCTCAACATCACTCATCATTAGGAAAATACAATTCAAAACCACACTGAGATATCACCTCACATCTATCAGAATGGCTATATATACACTACCAAATGTAAAATAGATAGCTAGTGGGAAGCAGCCACATAGCACAGGAAGATCAGCTCAGTGCTTTTTGACCACCTAGATGGGTGGGAAAGAGAGGGTGGGAGGGAGGGAGATGCAAGAGGGAAGAAATATGGAGATATATGTATATGTATAGCCGATTCACTTTGTTATAAAGCAGAAACTAATACACCACTGTAAAGCAATTATACTCCAATAAAGATGTTAATAAAACAAAAGAAAAAGAATTCATCTACCAAAAAAAAAAAAGATAAGGGAACACTTTTACCCTGTTGATGGGAATGTAAATCAGTATAGCCTCTATGGAAAACAGTATGGGGGTTCCTCACAAAATTAAAAATAGAGCTATCATATGATTCAGCAATTTTACTTCTGGATATTTATCCAAAGGAAATGAAACACTGTTGAAGAAATATCTGCACCCCCATGTTCATTGCAGCATTATTCACTACAGCCAAGGTGTGAAAACAACCTAAGTCTCCTTGCATAGATGACTGGATAAAGAAGATGTGGTATATAAACAATGGAATGTTATTCAGAGTTAAAATAGAGGGAAATCTTGCTATTTGTGACAATGTGGATGGAACTTGAGTGTCTTATGTTGACTGAAATATCAGACAGAAAAAGACAAAGACTGTATGATCTCACTTATATGTAAGATTCAAAGAGAAAACAAAAAACACCCCCCCCCAAAAAAAAAAAAAAAACAAACTCATAGAAAAAGAGAGGACTTGTGGTTACCACATAAATAATACTGGGCATGTGATCTTAATGTGCAGTGTTATGACTACAGTTAACACTGTTGTATGGTATATTTGAAAGTTGCAAAGAGTAAATATAAAAATTCTCATCACAGTAAAAAAAACATTTCTTTTTTTTGTATCTATATGACATGATGGATGTTAACTAAATTTATGGTGGTAATTATTTCACAATATATGCAAGTCAAATCATTATGCTGTATTCTCTAAACTTAAACCATGGTGTATGTCAATTATATCTTAATAAAATTGGACAAAAACATAGATGAGATAGTTGTGTGCAGAGTTTTCACTGTTCTAAGTGTGAAATACATACTCATATACAAGCTACCGAATACAGATTGTGCAATTTTGTGAATTCCACATGAGTTAAGTGTTTTTAAACTGGCATTTTAAAATTGGGATATTTGCATTTGAAACTGGAATTAAACAATATAAATATGAACAATAAAATTCATGCTAATAATTTAAAAAATTCTTTTACTTACAACATTAAATAGCAAATTAAAAAGCACCATGTCAAGTTTAGAGAGAGAGTGCAAAAGAAAAGTTTATATATATATACACATACAGGCCGTATAACTGTTCTTTCCTACTTTTTCCACAAGGGACCTCACATTTTTCATTTTTCACAGAGCCAACAATTTATGTAACCAACACTGATTAGGACATATATTGAGTAATTTTCCACAACATCACATTGTGAAGAGAAGAGGAACATGGGATATATAAAATCCATGCTTTCAGGAAGAAACCAAGCAGGTGAATAAGGGAAGGCTGAAAATGCCCTAAAATTTACCTCATACCCTTATCATTTTGCTCAGAATCCTCCAAGCTATGTAGAATTAAACTTCAATGTCAGATGTCAGTAAAATTTATAAGACTCAACCTGAGAAACATCTCTCAAGATTCCAATGATTCCTTTGGGAGAAAGCATAAGAAATGTGGTCATACTGTCAAGAATTCCTTACACCATCTCTGTTTTAAGAACGTTTTAAAAAATAAATAAGCAAGTGAATTTCCTAGATCTCAAGCTGATTCATGTAGATTGAGAAAAGTGAAGAAGTTGGATGACAAAGGACATGTGAAAAATGAGGGACATGGGAAGAACTTCACTGGATGTATTGCTGTTGTGCTTTAAATCTTTTCTTGAATCAAATCAGAAAACTTGAATATCTGAGGTGCACAAGTTATTATCACTGGCCTGTACAGTTGTGCATATTGAAAAGGGAAAAAATATGTTTAGAAATCTGTCAACAGCCATAACAAGTTAATGATTATTCAACCTTACGGATTATAAATCAAACCAATTTTAATTAAACTATTTAATGATGTCAAGACAAAAGATATTAGTACATTTTTAAGACAAATTACAAAGTATCATATATTTAGACATTAATTGTCAATTTAGAAGTGCTATTGTTTTCAGCTGACTAAATAAAAGCTATCCTCTGAGAAGTAAAGCAGAAAACCATAACAATCTAACTGTATAGTGGGTAAAAAATTTGACAAGTATTTTTATATACATTGGGTATCACCATAGCACCTCTTAACAGATGTAATTACTTTATACTAATATGTTTTTAATAATTTATTATTTTTGCTTGAAAGATATTGATAATAAATGTTTATCATTTATGGATATTTTCTTATATGATAAACACTGTGCTAAGTGCCTAACATAATATGTTATTTAATATAAATAAAATCAATTAAGTATTTTTAAACATCTTTATTGGAGTATAATTGCTTTTAAATGGTGAGTTAGTTTCTGCTTTATAACAAAGTGAATCAGTTATGCATATACGTATGTTCCCATATCTCTTCCCTCTTGAATCTCCCTCCTTCCCACCCTCCTTATCCCACCCCTCTAGGTGGTCACAAAGCACTGAGCTGATCTCTCTGTGCTATGCTGCTGCTTCCCACTAGCTATCTACTTTATATTTGGTAGTCTATATATGTCCATGCCACTCTCTCACTTTGTCACAGTTTACCCTTCCCCCTCCCCATATCCTCAAGTCCATTTTCTAGTAGGTCTGTGTCTTTATTCCTGTATTGCCCCTAGGTTCTTCATGACTATTTTTTTCCCTTAGATTCCATATATATGTGTTAGCATATGCTATTTGTTTTTATCTTTCTGACTTACTTCACTCTGTATGACAGACTCTAGGTCCATCCACCTCACTACAAATAACTTAATTTCATTTCTTTTTATGGTTGAGTAATATTCCATTGTATATATGTGCCACATATTTTTTTATCCTTTCATGCAATGATGTACACATAGGTTGCTTCCATCTCCTGGCTATTTTAAATAGAACTCCAATGAATATTTTGTTATATGACTTCTTTGAATTATGGTTTTCTCAGGGTATATGACCAATAGTGGTATTGCTGGGTCGTATGGTAGTTCTATTTTTAGTTTTTTAAGAAACCTCCATACTGTTCTCCATAGTGGCTGTATCAATTTATACTCTCACTAAGAGTGCAAGAGGGTTCCCTTTTCTCCAAACCATCTCCAGCATTTATTGATTGTAGATATTCTGATGATGGCCATTCTGACGTGTGTGAGCTGATATCTGCTTTGATTTGCATTTCTCTAATGATTAATGATGTTGAGCATTCTTTCATATGTCCATTGGCAATCTGTATATCTTCTTTGGAGAAATGTCTATTTAGGTTCTGTCCATTTTTGGATTGGGTTGTTTGTTTTCTTGATATTGAGATGCAAGAGCTGCTTGTAAATTATAGAGATTAATCCAATGTCAGTGGCTTCATTTGCAAATATATTATCCCATTATGAGGTTTGCCTTTTGGTCTTGTTTATGTTTTCCTTTGCTGTGCAAAAGCTTTTAAGTTTCATTAGGTCCCATTAGTTTATTTTTGTTTATATTCCTATTTCTCTAGAAGGTGGGTCAAAAAGGATCTTGTTGCAGTTCATGTCATAGAGTGTTCTGCCCAGATTTTCCACTAAGAGTTTTATAGTGTCTGTCCTTACATCTAGGTCTTTAACCCATTTTGAGTTTATTTTTGTGTATGGTGTTAGGGAGTGTTCTTATTTCATACTTTTACATGTACCTGTCCAGAATTCCCAGCACCACTTATTGAAGAGGCTGTCTTTTCTCCACTGTATATTCTTGCATCCTTTATCAAAGATAAGGTGACCATTTGTGTGTGGGTTTACCTCTGGACTTTCAATCCTGTTCTATTGATCTATATTTCTGTTTTTGTGCCAAAACCATACTGTGTTGATTACTGTAACTTTGTAGTATAGTCTGAAGTCAGGGAGCCTGATTCCTCCAGTTCCATTTTTCATTATCAAGATTTCTTTGGCTATTTGGGGTCTTTTTTGTTTCCATACAAATTGTAAAATTTTTTCTTCTAGTTCTGTGAAAAATGACAGTGGTAGTTTGATAGGGATTGCATTAAATCTGTAGATTGCTTTGGGTATTAGAATCATTTTCACAATGTTGATTCTTCCAATCCAAGAATATGGCATATTTCTCCATCTATTTGTATCATCTTTAATTTCTTGCATCGGTGTCTTATAATTTACTGCATACAAGTCTTTTGTCTCCTTAGGTAGGTTTATTCCTAGATATTTTTATTCTTTTTGTTGCAGAGGTAAATGGGAATGTTCTCTTAATTTCAATTGCAGATTTTTCATCATTAGTGTATAGGAATGCCATTGATTTCTGAGCATTAACTTTGTATCCTGCTACTTTACCAAATGCATTGATTAGCTCTAGTAGTTTTCTGGTAGCATCTTTAGGATTCTCTATGTAGAGTATCATGTCATCTGTAAACAGTGACAGATTTACTTCTTCTTTTCCGATTTGGATTCCTTTTATTTCTTTTTCTTCTCTGATTGCTGAGACTAGAACTTTGAAAACTATGTTGAATAAGAGTGGTGAGAGTGGGAAACTTTCTCTTGTTCCTGATCTTAGAGGAAATCATTTCAGTTTTTCACCATTGAGGACGACGTTGGCTGTGGGTTTGTCATATATGGCCTTTATTATGTTGAGCAAAGTTCCCACTATGCTTACTTTCTGAAGGGTTTTTAACATAAATGGGTGTTGAATTCTGTTAAAAGCTTTCTCTGCATCTATTGAGATGATCATATGGCTTTTCTCCTTCAATTTGTCAATATGGTGTATCACTTTGATTGATTTGCATATATTGATGAATCCTTGCATTCCTGGAATAAACCCCACTTGATCATGGTGTATGATCTTTTAATGTTCTGTTGGTTTCTCTTTGCTAGTATTTTGTTGAGGATTTTTGCATCTATTTTCATCAGTGATATTGGCCTGTAGTTTTCTTTCTTTGTGTTGTCTTTGTCTGGTTTTGGTATCAGGGTGATGGTGGCCTCGTAGAATGATTTTGGCAGTGTTCCTCCCCCTACCATCTTTTGGACAAGTTTGAGAAGGATAGGTGTTAGCTCTTCTCTAAACGTTTGATAGAATTCTCCTGTGAAGCCAATTGGTCCTGGGCTTCTCTTTGTTGGAAGATTGTTAACCACAGTTTCAATTTCAGTACTTGTGTTTGATCTGATCATATTTTTTATTTTTTTCTGGTTCAGTCTCAGAACATTGTACATTTCTAAGAATTTGTCTATTTCTTCCAGGTTGTCCATTTCATTGGCATAGAGTTGTTTATAGTAATCTTTCATGATCCTTTGTATTTCTGCAGAGTCAGTTGTTACTTCTCCTTTTTCATTCCTAATTCTACTGATTTGTGTCTTCTACCTTTTTTCTTGATGAGTCTGGTTAATGGTTTATCAATTTTGCTTATCTTCTCAAAGAACCAGCTTTTAGTTTTATTGATCTTTGCTATCATTTACTTCATTTATTTTTTTCCTGATCTGATCTTTATGATTTCTTTCCTTCTGCTAACATTGGGGATTTTTTGCTCTTCTTTCTCCAATTGTTTTAGGTACAAGGTTAGGTTGTTTATTTGAGGTGTTTCCTGTTTCTTAAGGTAGGATTGTATTGCTATAAACTTCCCTCTTAGAATTGCTTTTGATGCATCCCATAGGTTTTTGGTCATCGTGTCTCCATTGTCATCTGTTTCTAGGTATTTTTTTGATTTCCACTTTGATTTCTTCAGTGGTCACTTGGTTATTAAGTAGTGTACTGTTTAGCCTCCCTGTGTTTGTATTTTGTACACATCTTTTCCTGTAATTGATATCTAGTCTCATAGTGTTGTTGTCAGAAAAGATACTTGATATGAGGCTTGATTTGTGCCCCAAGATATGATCTCTCCTGAAGAATGTTCTATGATCACATGAGAAGAATGTGTATTCTGTTGGTTTTGGATGGAATGTCCTTTAAATATAAATTAAATCCATCTTGTTTAATGTACCATTTAAAGCTTGTGTTTCCTTATTTATTTTCATTTTGGATGACCTGTCCATTGGTTAAAGTGGGATGTTAAAAATCCCCTTCTCTGATTGTGTTACTGTAAATTTCCCCTTTTATGTCTGTTAGTATTTGCCTTATGTATTGAGGTGCTCCTATGTTGGGGGCATAAATATTTACAATTGTTGTATATTCTTGGATCAATCCCTTGATCATTATGTAGTGTCCTTCTTTGTCTCTTGTAATAGTCTTTATTTTGAAGTCTATTTTGTCTGATAAGAGAATTACTTCTCCAGCTTTCTCTTGATTTCCACTTGTGTGGAATATCTTTTTCCATCCCCTCACTTTCAGTCTGTATGTGTCCCTAGGTCTGAAGTGGGTCTCTTGCAGACAGCATATATACAGGTCTTGTTTTTGTATCCATTCAGTGAGTCTGTGTCTTTTTGTGGGAGCATTTAATCCATTTACATTTAAGGTAATTATTGATATGTATGTTCCTATTCCCATTTTCTTAACTGTTTGGGGTTTGTTATTTTAGGTCTTTTCCTTCTCTTGTGTTTCCTGCCTAGAGACGTTCCTTTAGCATTTGTTGTAAAGCTGGTTTGCTAGTGCCAAACTCTCTCAGCTTCTACTTATCTGTAAAGTTTTAAATTTTTCCATCAAATCTGAATGAGATCTTTGCTGGATAGAGTATCTTGGCTGTAGGTTTTTCTCTTTCATCACTTTAAATATATCCTGCCACTCCCTTCTGGTTTGCAGAGTTTCTGCTGAAAGATCAGCTGTTAACATTATGGGTATTCCCTTTTGTATTATTTGTTGTTTTTCCCTTGCTGCTTTTAATATGTTTTCTTCGAATTTAATTTTTGATAGTTTGATTAATATGTGTCTTGGCGTGTTTCTCCTTGGAGTTATCCTGTATGGGACTCTCTGTGCTTCCTGGACTTGATTGACTATTTCCTTTTCCATATTAGGGAAGTTTTCAACTATAATATCTTCAAATATTTTCTCAGTCCCTTTCTTTTCCTCTTCTTCTTCTGGGACACCTATAATTCGAATTTTGGTGCCTATAATGTTGTCCTAGAGGTCTCTGAGGCTGTCCTCAGTTCTTTTCATTCTTTTTTCTTTATTCTGCTCTACATTAGTTATTTCCACTATTTTATCTTCCAGGTCACTCCTCCGTCCTTCTGCCTCAGTTATTCTGCTACTGATCCCTACTAGAGAATTTTTAGTTCCATTTATTGTGTTGTTCATCATTGTTTGTTTGCTCTTTAGATCTTCTAGGTCCTTGTTAAAAGTTTCTTGTATTTTCTCTATTCTATTTCATTTCCAGGATTGTGCATCATCTTTACTATCACTATTCTGAATTCTTTTTCAGGTAGACTGTGTTTTTACTCTTCATTTATTAGGTCTGCTGGATTTTTACCTTGCTTCTTCATCTGCTGTGTTTTTTTCTATCTTCTCATTTTGCTTAACTTACTGTGTTGGGTGTCTCCTTTTCACAGGCTGAAGATTTGTAGTTCCCATTGTTTTTGGTGCCTGTCCCTAGTGGCTAAGGTTGGTTCAGTGGGTTGTGGAAGCTTCCTGGTGGAGGAGACTAGTGCCTGTGTTCTGGTGGATAAGGCCGAATCTTGTCTTTCTGGTAGGCACGACCACATCTGTTGGTGTGTTTTGTGGTGTCTGTGGCCTTATTATGATTTTACACAGCCTCTGTGCTAATGTATGGGGCTGTATTCCTGCCTTGCTAGTTGTTTGGCATAGGGTGTCCCAGCACTATAGCTTGCTTGTCATTGAGTGAAGCTCGGTCTTGTTGCTGAGATTTAGATCTCTGGGAGATTTTTCCTGTTTGATATTACGTGGAGCTTGGAGGTCTCTTGTGGACCAGTGTCCTGAATTAGGCTCTCCCACCTCAGAGGCACAGCACTGACTCTTAGCTGGAGCTCCCATGGCCTTTCATCAACACAGCTCAGAATACAATGGAGAAAAAATGAAAGAAAGAAAGAAAGAAAGAAAGAAAGAAAGAAAGAAAGAAAGAAAGAAAGAAAGAAAGAAAGAAAGAAAGAAAGAAAGAAAGAAAGAGACAGAAAGAGGATAAAATAAAATAAAATAAATTTATTAAAATAAAAAAATTATTATTATTAAGAAAAAACAATTTTAATGTAAAAAAAAAATTAGAAAAATGGACGGACAGAACCCTAGGACAAATGGTGAAAGCAAAGCTATACAGACAAAATCACACACAGAAGCATACACATATACACTCACAAAATGATAAAAAGTTGTAAAAATAATATATCGTTGCTCCCAACGTCCACCTCCTCAATTTGGGATGATTCATTTTTTATTCAGGTATTCCACAGATGCAGGGTATATCAAGTTGATTGTGGAGATTTAATCCTCTGCTCCTGAGGCTGCTGGGAGAAATTTCCCTTAGTCTTCTTTGTTCACACAGCTCCCGGGGTTCAGCTTTGGATTTGTACCTGCCTCTGTGTTTAGGTCAACTGAGGGCATCTCTCCTTCAGTCATACTGGAAGGAATTAAAGGAGCAGCTGATTCTGGGACTCTGGCTCACTCAGGCTAGGGGGAGGGAGGGATACGGATGGGGGGGTTGAGCCTATGGTGGCAGAGGTCAGTGTGACTCTGCACCAGCCTGAGGTGCACCTTGTGTTCTACTTGGGAAATTTTCTCTGGATCACGGGACCCTGGCAGTGGCAGGCTGCACAACCTCCTGGGAGGGGTGGTGTGGTTAGTGACCTGTATTTGCTCACAGGGTTCTTGGTGACAGCAGCAGCAGCCTTAGAGTCTCATGACCACCTCTGGTGTCCACGCTAATAGCCGTGGCTCTTGCCCTTCTCTGGATCTCCTTTATGCAGTGCTCTTAATCTCCTCACCTCACACACCAGGAAACAAAGAGGGAAGAAAAAGTCTCTTGCCTCTTTGGCAGTTCCAGACCTTTGCCCTGACTGCCTCTGGGCTAGCTGTGCACACTAGCCCCCTTCAGGCTGTGTTCACCCCGCCAACCCCAGTCCTCTCCCTACGATCCAACCAAAGCCCGAGCCTCAACTCCCACTCCTCGCTCTTCCTGGTGGGTGTGCAGACAAGCCTCTCAGGGTGGTGAGTGTTGGTCGGTACTGATCCTCCATGTGGGAACCTCTCCATTTTTCCCTCCACACTCATGTTGCTGTGCTCTCCTCCATGGCTCTGAAGCTTCTTCCCCCATCCACCACCCACAGTCTCTGCCCATGAAGGGGCTTCCTAGTGTGTGGAAACCGTTTCTCCTTCACAGCTCCCTCCCACTGGTGCAGGTCCCCTCCCTATTCTTTGTCTCTGATTTTTCTTTTTTCTTTTGCCCTACCCAGGTATGTGGGGAGTTTCTTGCCTTTGGGGAGATCTGAGGTCTTCTGCCAGCATTCAGTAGGTGTTCTGTAGGAGCAGTTCCACATGTATGTATATTTCTGACATATCTGTGGGGAGGAATGTGTTCTCTGCATCTTATTCTTCCACCATCTTGATGCTCATCAATTAAGTTTTAAGATACTATTATTACATCCATTTATATGAGACAGACTGAAGTTAAAAGAGACTTCCAAATTGACCTTTTATATGATAAAGAATTTGGCAATAAATTATCAGCTTCCCTGCTGGACCCCCTATCCTACTGGTCTACTCACAACAAATTGTTATAATTCCTACTCCAGTTATGAAGGTGGCTTATTGGGTATGAGAAGTATAAAGTATACATTTATTTGTTTTAGACTTCTATAACAGCTTGCTTGTATTAACTGCTAAGCTATTGAGATAAAAAGAATAATTTAACAAAGTACATGTGTGAAGTGTACAGAGAGGGCTATGAGAGAGCTCTAGAAAATAAACGTACCAAAAATATCAAGTTTATAACAACAATAAAATCACTGAGGAGATGGGCCCCTGAGAACAAAGGGTTATTTAAACCCTACAAATCCAGGCAATCGTAATACTACCCTTATTTCATGTGAGGAACACCAAGTTCCTAGCTCAGTTCGTTTCTCAGGTCTCTCCCCTTTTTCAGGCCATCCCCAAAGAGAATAGTGGCCTCCATTGTGCAATTCAGAAGAGAGAGTACCCAGTGTGTTCCCTTATGTGGTCAAATGGTTTGGACTTGCCATAGCATCACATGTGCAAGCATTTGTCATTCAAATTAGGAATCAAATGAAAGAAACTCAAAACCTTCCTTTATCTCTTTATGTTATTGTTAATTTCTTGTCAAGTAGACATTTGTTTAAAAATATTTTTAAAGAAGCAATGTTTCTAAACTTTATACATTCTGGAATTTGTTTTCTGTTATAAAAAAGCATTTTGTCCCTTCCAAAATTATTTTTTAAATGCGAATTGCCCTTATTTTTATCTAGTGCTTTTTGGCCTCATTTTTTTATACTTAACTATTTTTACGTCTGGAGTTTATTTTGATCTTATAACAGAAGTAGGGATTCAGCATTATTTTTCTGCTGAAATGGCTAATTGTCACAAATATATTTATTAAATATTTTTTTCCCACAGATTTTAAGTGCCAGATTTATCATATGCCCAATCTATATATGATTCTGGATTTATTTCTGAACTGTCAATTCTGTCCCATTGGTGATAATATATTCCTGGCTGGTAGTGTGCTGCTTTTATTATTGTAGCTTTGCTACTTATTTACAATCTGGTAGAACTAGTCCCTTATCTTATTTATTTACTTATTTATTTTTGTCCAAGTGAACTTATTATTTGAGACATGATTTTAGAAGCCATCACAGTTTGCCCAAAATTCCCTACAATATATTGTTTCAGCAGAGCCTGTGTATGTTAGTTGTACTATTTAATCATTTGAACATTATGTGGATGTTATTGACAAATAGATGTTGATAAACAAATAGATATTATGTTGAAATATTGAAACCATTAATGTCACAGTGAAATGGCCCTTTTCTTTCTTTGCCACCATCTTTTCAACTTCTGTTATAGACATGGTATCATCCTCAATGGGACCAGACTGAAATCCAGTCACATCCAGGTTGTTGGTTTTGGGGATTTTTTGGTCATTATTTATCAAGTAAAAATCTTAAAGTACTGAGTCTTGTTTATGCAGTCTGCATTTTAAAAGAATTAAATATATTTTCACCACCAACTCATTTGACCAATTTCTTCATTATGAATTTGCAACATTTTCTGATTACCAAACACCTTCAAGCATTACATAAATGATTTCCAATTGAGCACATCTTCAGGTATTTTGTTGTAGTACCAAATATCACTTGTAATGTTTTTTATTCCTTAGGTGGACAGAAAGTTTTTTACTATCACTGAAAAGCAATATGGAGACTCACTTTACCACATCTAGACAGAATTCAGTCTCATACCATGGTTAACAAAATATAAATAAATAAAATGCACAAAATGAGAAGCATTTCCATGAATAATTTCATACATGCTGCTAAGTAGTGCAGAGTATTGCCAAGAGTAGCCTTTAATTTCTATGGGAGCCGTAACAGCTGCAAACTCTTATTTGCTGTCAAATGGTAAAAATGATCTTATTTGCAAAACAGAAATAGAGACACAGATGTAGAGAACAAACATATGGATACCAAGGGGGGAAAGGGGGGTGGGTGTGGGTGTGGGATGAATTGGGAGATTGGGATTGACACATATACACTACTATGTATAAAATAGATAACTAATGAGAACCTACTGTACAGCCCAGGGAACTCTACTCGGTGCTTTGTGATGATCTAAATGGGAAAGAAATCCAAAATTATACATAAGTATATGTACGGCTGATTCACTTTGCTGTACAGCAGAAACTGACACAACAGTGTAGAGCAACTATACTCCATTTTTTAAAAAAATGTAATAAAAGAAAGAAGGAAAAAGAAAAAAAGAAAAGCTGGAGCATGTTTGGAGCCTGCTAAAAATCTAGAAGTGCACCTGCACTGCAGGAGAGAGACCACTTCAGTAAGTCTGATTTCTCCACAGCTTAGCTTTACTCTTTCAGGCCCATTTTCTCATGTAAGATCTTTACCTGAGAGATGAAACAGGGTGATCCATGAATGTGGGTCAGTAGATCAGGCTGGTCTGCATTTTGCTGAGAATATATCCTAAAAAATATTTAAAAAGTGTTGGACAGGGAACAGGAGCTAGGTTAGGGGGTGAGACACTTGTTGGTAGAGAATGTAGGTGAGAATCCAGAAAGCAGAGGGGGGAAACACCAAAGCCTCATGAATCCCGCTTCCATAATTTTGCCTGGAGCTGGTGAAATATGCACATTTTGAGCTATCAGCAGATATTATGTGGAAATGATAATAAAATCAGGTCAAAAATAAAGTAATGTATCTTGGAAGGATTTCTTACCTCCTACCTTTTCTAATAACCTTGCAAAATACATTTGACTAGCTCCTTATCTTTAGCCAGAAATATTCTGAAGAAAAAATGTCTTCACAAGATTGCTTTTTGCATTTGAAATCTGATTCCTAAAAATCCTGACAGATCTCATTACATGCTGATATTCCATGCATTAATACTTAAGAAGCTCCACAGCTTAGGTTTCCATTAATGTGTATCTCTCTTGTGCAAAAATCACATTATCTCTTTGTTTTAACATTTTATTATTCTCTATTTATATATGCATTAAAACTCCCTTTCTTCTATGGAAAAGACACAATTTATTTAAAATAAGATTTTATATATGTGGGCTGGCTAAGGAGACGAGGTATATGGAGGACATGAAAATATTCTGGTAAGAAGTAATTCAGCTTAGAGTGGCCCATTTCCTGTTTTGTAGTCAACCATCCTCCTACACTTCCTACTCCTGAGCAGTGAATAAAGAGAGCAATTAAGGTTTTGTTTGATAAATTTCAAGTAGCTGGTTTTTACCACGAGAATAAAGGTTGGTATAAATAGAAGATGGAACTAAGTACATTTGTAATAATATATGCATGCATCAGGGTATTTTGAAATATATGACAGCTGACTCAAAAAGTCTAAGCTTTCATACTCCCCATTCACCCTCAAAACTGGGCTTAACCAAGAAAAAGGGATCATAGTAACTTTGAATTTGTCAGGATTCGTAAACCCAGTCTTAGTAATCTGAGAGTGATAAAATAAAAATTAATAACTCAGGGAGATTATTGTGCCTAGGTGTTAATATTTATTTTAAAAGTTATATTGTTTAAATAAACATATGAATATGCATTACTGCATCATAATTTAACCATATCTTTGCTTTGTTATGTAAAATAATGCTGTAGACCCAAATTGGAGAATCCCATCCTGTTTGCAACATTTCCTCTTTGAATTCTCCTTTTATTAAAAGATAAAATGCAGTCAATTGGACCAAGTTGGACTCATGACACAAGCTGGGCCAGTCAGATTCTCTTCCTAGAGATTCTGAGCTTAGGATAGAGAGCAAACCAGTCTCTGTGGGTGATTTTATATGTAAAACATGGTCCATAAGCTTGGGACCTCCTTTATCCTTGCCACATGAACCACAAAACAGAGCTTGCTGGTTCATTCATTGGCAGAGGCTGAGCAAGAACAGAAAGAAGCCAGGAAGCAATGAGGAGAACCTGATGGTTTCCCATGTCCTGGATCTCAGTAAGTCTCTAAGGCCTATCTAAATTGATCTTGCTCTCAATGAGACATATCTGAGTTTTTTCACTAAGCCCCCACTCTTCTCTTTTCTGGCTTAAACAAGCTATGACTTGCAATAAAAAGAGCCCTAGGTAAAACTGGGTAGTTTTTAGATTAATGGCTGTCAGATCTGGGTACAAATCCCAAACCTATGATATGGGCAAATTGTCTAATCTGAGTATCTTCAACAGAAGAACTGGGATTAAAAACCTACATCAAAAATTATAAAATGATTGTAGACTAATCTTGTGTGCTCAGGCAGGCTTCTACCAACTTTCAAGAGCCAAGTGTTAAATATTAAAGAATTATGCCAGTTAGTTGTTAATCTGGTTAATATAGCTTGAGATTGTCTATGGTGGATGTTTTTACACCACAATAATTGGAAAATGTTATTTTAAAGGGTCCTTTTTCTTAAGGCTCTTTACAGCACACTGCTGATCATAATAATGAATGTAAAGTACTTAGTATACTGTCTGGTCCCTCAGAACTCAATAAGTATTATGGTTATTACTAGGGAATTATTCTACATGCTACATCAAGGATTCTAAAGCAATCCAACTGTTCACATTATAAAAATATAAACCAGGTGTTATTACTAAATAATGAAACCATGTTCATTGTAGTTTATTCAAACTGCAAAGAAAGGAGTAGTTTAGGTCTTCCAGGAAGTAGACACAAAGAAGGAATTAACTATGTAAGACATACATATTTATTTCCTCTGCATGAGGAAAATAGACAGGGCACTGGAAGAATCATCAGACTTTGATGCAAATGGACCTGAGTGAATGAGAGAGAAAAGGGTGGATGGCAGCATACCGGACTGCCAGGTCTTCTAAGGAAGGTTTGGCAAAGTCTAGGGTGTTCCTTGAGACAAAGTTGGTCTACAGAGGAACCTTATTTCTCCCAAGATAGGGTCTTCCTTAGTACCCCTGCAGTGGTGGCCATTGGTTAGGAGCAGCCCAAGGAAGGAGTGGCCTCAAAATACAGGACAGATTTCTGAGCTCAGTTGCTGTGGAAACATTGCTCACCTATGCCCTCTGCTTTTGGAGGTCTTCAAGGCACATTCTCACAGCTACCACGTGAAGTTAACTGAAAGAGTTTCACATATGCTAACGTTGAAGATCCTGCGCTGTTCTCAACTTCAGTGTGCTTAAGAATCAACAATAATAGTAATTAAATGACAGAATCTTGGGTCCCTGACAAAGAATTTTAATTTTTAATATGCACCTCAGGTAATTCTCATATTATGGAATAGTATACAACCACATTTTTGGAGGATTTTCTCCTTAAAATTATAAGCTTATTTTAATCGCCTTACCTCCTTATGGATGCTATTGTTTATACCTGTAAAATAATAACATGAACTGTTGGGATTCATGCAGGGAAACAAACCCACCACAGACCCTGGCCCATCATTTGGAATCACCATATTCTGATGACCTGAATATGTTTTCCATCTGCGTCTAACCACATTTATGCTAACTAGATTGTCACTGTTTGTGCCAAGACAAAACTTCCAGTGAATTAGTTTAAATTTATGCTTTTTGCTTTCTTCCTCCTTTTCAGTGATTTGTCTTTGCTACTTACTCTATTGTTTTCATACCATTTATCTTGCACATATCTCTAGTGCTTCTCTTCTGTTTTCAAAGTCATCGTCCTAATCCAACTGTTTACCAAGAAAATAACAAAAAATTAAAAATTATTCTTGCAATTATCTCCCTAGTGATCCTCAAAATTTCAAGATTTTCGTCCATCTCAGAATAGCTTTCTTTTTTCTTTTTTTAAAAGTTGAAGTATGGTTTATTTACAATACTGTGTTACTCTCGGGTATACAGCAACATTATTCACATATATATTATACATATGTATGTATATTTTTCAGATCCTTTTCCATTATATGTAATTACAAGATATTGAATATAGTCCCCTGTGCTATGTGGGAAATCCTTGTTGTTTATGTATTATAACAGTGAAGTATATCTGTTAATCCCATACTCCTAATTTATCTCCCCTTTCCCCTTAGATAACCATGAGATTGTTTTCTATGTCTTTGAGTCTGTTTTATAAATATTTCATTTGTTTTATTTTTTAGATTCCACATATAAGTGATATCATATAATATTTGTCTTTCTCTATCTGATTTACTGCATTCAGTATGGCAATATCTAGGATCTATTTGTATTGCAGCAAGTTTCAACATTTCATTCTTCTTTATGAATCAGTAATGTTTCATTGTATATATATATAACATCTTCTTTATCCATCCATCTGTCAATGGACACTTAAGTTGCTTCCATGTCTTGGCTCTTGTAATTAGTACTATTATGAACATTGAGGTGCATGTATCATTTCCAATTAGTGTTTTCATCATTTCTGGATATATACCCAGTAGTGGGATTACTGGATCATACAGTAGCTCTAGTTTTAGTTTTTAAAGGAAATTCCATACAGTTTTCCATAGTGTTTGCACCAATTTACATTTCCATCAACAGTGTAGGAATGTTCCTTTTTCTACACTCCCTTTCCAGAATTTACTATTTATAGACATTTTGATGATGGTCATTCTGATGGTGTGAAGTGATACCTCACTGTAATTTTGGTTTGCATTTCTCTAATAATTAGCTATGCTGAGCATCTTTTCATGTACCTATTGGCCATCTGTATGTCTTGTTTAGAGAAATATTTATTTAAGTCTTCTCCCCATTTTTTGGTTAGATTGCTTGTTTTTTTTTTTTTTTTTTGATATTGAGTTGTATGAGCTGTTTGTATATTTTGAAAATTAACCCATTATCAGTTGCATCATTTGCAAATACTTTCTCCCATTCCATAGGTTGTCTTTTCATTTTGTTTATGGTTTTCTTTGCTATGCAAAATCTGTTAAGCTTAATTAGTTCCCATTTTTAAATTTTTGATTTTATTTGTTTTCCCTTGAGAGAGTGATCTAAGAAAATTTGCTATAATTTATGTCAGAGAATGTTTTGGCTATGTTCTCTTCTGGGAGTTTTATGGTGTCATGTCTTATGTTTACGTCTTTAAACCATTATAAGTTTATTTTTGTATATGGTGTGAAGGAACATTCTAACTTCTCTGATTTACAGGAGGCAGTCCAGCTTTCCCAACACCACTTGCTGAAGAGACTATCTTTCTCGAATGTATATCCTTGCCTTCTTTGTCAAAGATTAATTGACTGTAGGTGTTTAGGTTTATTCTGGCCTCTCTATTCTGCTCCCTTTTCTGTTTTAGTGCCAATAATATACTGTTTTGATTACTGTAGCTTTGAAGTATTGTCTGAAGCCTGGGAGGGTTTTGCCTCCAACTTTGATCTTTTTCCTCAGTATTGCTTTGGCAACTCTCAGTCTCATATTTTTTCCATATAAGTTTTATGTCATTTGTTTCAGTTCAATGAAAAACATCATGGGTAATTTGATAAGGATTGCATTAAATCTGTAGATTGTTTGTGGTCTTATGACCATTTTAGCAATATTAATTCTTCCAGTCCAACAGCATGGGATATCTTTCAGTGTCTTTGAATTATCTTCAATTTCCTTTATCAGTGTTTTATAGTTCTCATCATGAAGGACTTTCACCTCCTTGGTTAGGTTAATCCTAGGTATTTTTTGTACACAATCTTAAATAGGATTTTTTTCACTTTCCCTTTATGATATTTCATGTTAATATAAAGAAATGCAAGTGGTTTTTGTATATTAATCTTGTATTCTGCTATCTTGCTAAACTCATTTATTAGTTCTAATAGATTTTGTGTGGAATCTTTAGGGTTTTCTACACAGAGAATCATGCCATCTGCATATAATGACAATTTTACCTCTTCCCTTCCAATCTGGAAAACTTTTACTTCTTTGCCTTGCTCATTGCTGTTGCTAGAATTTCCAATACTTTATTGAATAAAAATGTTGAGAGTGGGCACCCTTGCCATATTCCAGAATTTAGAGGGAAAGCTTTCATATTTTCACCATTGAATATTATATTGGCTCTGAATTTGACATAAATAGCTTTAATTATGTTAAAATGTGTTCCATCTATACTCACTTTGGTGAGAGTTTTTATAATAAATGGTTGTTGAATTAGAGCAAATGCTTAATTTAGCAAATGTTTTTTTTTTACATCTATTGAGATGATCATGTGTTTTTTTGTCTTTTCTCTTGTTGATGTGGTGTATCATATTGATTGATTTGTGTATGTTGAACCATCCTTACAACCCTGGAATGAATCCAATTTAATCATGGTGTATGATCCTATTTATGTGTTGTTGGATTTGGTTTGCTAATATTTTCTGAGGATTTTTGAATCTATATTCATCAAAGATATTGGCCTCTAATTTCCTTCTTTGTAGTGTCTGTCTGGTTTTGGTATCAGGGTGATGGTGGTTTCATAGAATGACTCTGGTAGTGTTCTCTCCTCTTTAACATTTCAGAATAGTTTGAAAAGGATAGGTATAATTTCTTCTTCAAATGTTTGATAGAATTCCCCAGTGAAGCCATCTGGTCCTGGACTTTTGTTTGCAGTTTTGTTTTGTTAATTACAGATTCTATTTGACTTCTAGTGATCAATCTGTTCAAATTATCTGTTTCTTCTTGACTCAGTTTTGGCAGGCTGTATATTTCTAGACCAGTCCATTTCTTCTAGGTTGTCTAATTTGTTGGCATATAATTTTTATAGTATTTTCTTATAATTTTTTTGTGTATTTCTGTGGTATTGGTTGTTATTTCTCCTCTTTCATTTCTTTCTTTATTTTTTTAAATTTGGTTCATCTATCTATTCTTCTTGGTGAACCTGGCTAGAGGTTTGTCAATTTTGCTTTTCCTTTCAAAAATAAGCTCTTGGTTTTATTGAACTTTTCTATTTTTCCCTTGATTTGTATTGTATTTATTTCTTCTGTGATCTTTATTTGTTTCCTTCCTTCTGCTGACTTTAGGTTTTGTTTATTCTTCTTTTTCTATTTCCTTTGGGTGGTAAGTTAGGTTGTTTATTTAAGATTTTTCCTGTTTTTTTGAGGAAGACCTATATTCCTATGAACTTCCCTCAGGACTACTTTTGCTGAATCCCATAGTTTTTGTATGGCTGTGTTTTCATTGTCATTTGTCTTGAGATATTTGTTGATTTCCTTGTTGATGTATTGGTTTTTTAGTAGCTTTTTTTTTTGTCTCCATGTAATCATATTTTTATCATTTTCCTTTCTGTGATTGATTTCTAGTTTCATACTATTGTGGTCAGAAAATAATTTCTAACCTTTTAAATTTGTTGAGGTTTGTTTTGTTTCATAGTATGTGGTCTATCCTAGAACATGTACCAGGCGTTCTTGAAAAGAATGCATATATATATATATATATATATATATATATATATATATATATATATATATATTTTTTTTTTTTGGAATGTAGTGTCCTATAGATATCAATTAGGTCCCATTGTTCCATTGTGTCATTTAGGATGTTGCCTTATCGACTTTCTTTCTGTAAGATCAGTCCATTGATGTCAGTGGGGTGCTAAAGTCTCCTACCATTATTGTATTCCTGTCAATTTCTCCCTTTATGTCTGTTAGCATTTGTTTTATGTATTTAGATACTCCTATATTGGATGAATATATGTTAATGAGTGTAGTATCCTCATCTTATATTTATCCTTTTATCATTATATAATTTCCTTCCTTGTTTTTCTTTATAGATTTATTTTAAAGTCTATCTTATCTATTATGAATATTGTTACTCATGTTTTCTTGTTGTATCCATTTGCATGAAGTAGCTTCAAAAGATCTTTCTTACTGTATAAACTGGATCAGTGAAATCTCCTACTCAATAACTTTGCCTGTTAAACAAAAAATTGCAAATCTAAGTTGGCATTCTAGGTTTCTTATATTTTACTTTGCATATAGAATTCAACATTTTCTAATATGTGTCCTATAGAAAACTATTTGTATAATAAGTGTCATTATGGTCTGTTGTCAAACAAATTTGGGAAATGATAGGATCAACAAAAGTTAACAGCTTAAATTACACAAGGCCTCAGTCCCTTTAATATGTTAATGTGCAAGTAAATTTTTAGGGGGGATTTCAATATGACATGTTCTACACTAGTGGTTCACAGAAAACACTTTTGTGCAAATCAATCTGATCTTATTTTCTGCTTTTTCTCACAAGAACCAGGGACTCCAAATGCACCTGCTCAGAACCCTTGTTGGCATTATTGTGTATGCATCTTTGATAGGTTCTTCCCTCCCTCATCTTGATTCAAGTATATTTTGCAAATATAAGTTTGATCTTGATGCAGGATGCTACTTGAAGTTTGTGATGCACCATGAACTCAGATAGGCTCTCTCTTTTTATGAGTCTGGGTGCAGTAACTTTAAGAAGTCCTTTGAAAATTAATAGCCAACAATGACATGGACTTGATTCTTTCTTGGTCATTTTATTTATAGTCAATGAATACTTTCTATTGATTCTATTACATTTAGCACTTTTCTAATTTGTTCACACAGTTAATTCCTGCCTCTCCTAGAAGACTGTGCATATTTTAAGAACAGGTTCATAATTTATTTATGTTCTCTATGGTATCCAGCAGAATGTAATGTGCTATGTATGAAGTGATGTTTGCTGAATTGAAAAGTAGTGGTGGGGTGCAGGATCTCAGGAACTCATAAGTTGAGAATGTGGGATGCAAAGTCTAGCTAAGCAGAAAGGAGAACTGCAACAAAATGATGAGTCCAAAGTGTGCAATAGGGCACATGAATTTTTTAATGTTTTTACTTTGCTAGTTTCACTATGCATTGTATTGTGAAGTCTTTCACCATTCACAGACATTCATTAATTGTGACATTTGGAAAAGAGGTTTTTCTCTATAATATTTCAAGCCAGAGGAACCTTCTAAAGTACCAAGCTTGTCACAATTTAATTTCTCTCATACAGACAGCCTCTGTCTCTTTGTATGCTCACAAGTGCAGTTTGTATTTTTAATATATCATAAAGGAAAAAAATCCCCTGCATTTATGATATTTGTGAAATATTGTGCCCAGGGATGTGCAGATGCCACAGGGAGAATATTTAAATTGAGAAGTTATGTGTGAAATAAAAAGACTAGCACATATCTTATCAAATGTATTTCTTTTGAAACCAGAAACTAGAAATTACTACCACTTCAATGTGTTATCCCAATAATAGATCAGCTGATAGCACCAGCATCTGTGTGGTAAGAGCCTTAAAGAAAAGTGAAGCAAAAGTTACTTACAATGACTTGTGACTGAGGAGTTCTGTATAACTGCAATTCTGTATAACTAACAGTTCTAAAAACAGTGAACTTTTGTGCACCAATTTTTGGGTTCTAAAAGCAGTGAACAGTTCTAAAAACAGTGAACTTTTAGCACTTCATCTCATTTGATTCAAGAGGCTAACTCTTTACTAAGGAGACTGATAACTTTCAAAAGTTTCCCTTAAGAAACAGAGACACATTTGACATAAATTAGAAGAACCTATGTGCAGTAAGCTCACATAAACTTTAAGTAAAATGTTATGAATGATAAGGTCAAGAATGTAGTGTTTTACTGGGAATTCAGTTCCAGTTTATTTCTTCTAGTCCTCACCAATTCCCTAAATATTCATTCATATCCATTAACTGGGCACAATTCATGGTGGAAGATGCAGCTGATGGGGACTGTAGCTCATCCTCCTAACCTCTCAGTTCTGCTCACAGGTAAGGTTTCTAATTATCCAAGCTGGAATATTTGGAGAACTCCATTTGTCTAAACTGGAAATGCTTAGCGCCAGTAATAACAATACATTGAAAGGCCATTCTTCATTAAGGCCTCACTCCTCTCATAGTGAAGAGAGAATTGTCAGGATCCAGTACTGAGTTGAAAAAGAAAAAAATGCTAGTGGTAGAGCTTTTGTTCTTCAACACAGCCATATGTATGTTCCTCCTGTTAAGAGTCTACTTCTAGAAACTGTGACAATATCAGTGACTTTGACCTCAATCAATGGAAGACAGAATTCCAGACAGTGCTGTGAATTCCTTTGCTCTGGACCCTTCCCTGTAAATAAAATAAGGATGAGAACAGAGAGAAAGGGAACATTGATCTCCTTTTCTAAAAAGAATAGCACTGTATAAAATGAAATATGATTTTATTAAATTGTCCTTACAATCATTCAGTTATCTTCTCATAAAATTCTTATAAAAAATTGAGGCAAATTATAACAGCTTAAAATTAACACTTTTACAACATGTTTTTTTCCACAAAAAGCATACAGGTATATGAAGTTATAAGACAGTCTTTGGTGTTCTATTGCATAAAAATATTTTTCTTTATAGGGACAGACAGAGAGAGAGTGAGCTCCTATATACAGAGAGTAGAAAAAATACCTGAGGGAATTAACTGTAATAAGTTTAATTCGTATCTTAAACACTGGGATGTTTAGGGTAAAACAGAATTTTGAATAAGTATCACACCATGAAATGGAGTCTAGATATCATCAGATATGAGGTCAAGGGTCTCATTAATACTATTACCTCAACAATATTGTGGTTGGCTTGAGGGAGGAAGGTGGATATTTATACCTTATATTGTTATTAAAGAGAAATAAACCTGTTAAAATCCTTAAACAGACCCAGTCTCTTATTTTTTCTTTCGGTCCTCCATATCACCTCTCAATGTCACAGGCTCAAATTTGTCCAGAATTCAAAAGAACTTTTAATGGAGGCTTATTTTGGTCCTTAAATGAAATTGTGCTAATTCAACTTATGCAGAAATCATCCCTCAGATCTCTGGCATTTTGGGAAGTAGGCAAGACTTCAGAGTTGTTGCATATATGTAATAATAACATAAGCTAATGTTTGTGGTTCACTTACTGTGTGCCAAGGACTTTAGATATAACAAATCATTTAAGGCTCACAACATAATGCAGTAAATACTATGATAATCATTGTGTTATAGTTCAATGAAGTAGTCAAAGAGTTTTCAAAATTTGGTCAAGTTCACATTGCTAGGCAGGGAAAATGTCAGGGATTTAACCCATCATGTATTCTTTGCTCTTAAGCCTGTGATATGCTGTCTCATAATTGGTACAAAACATGGTATATCAAAGTGGTCATTTTTTTAATTGAAGTATAATTGCTTTACAATGTTGTGTTAGTTTCTGCTGTACAAAGAAGTGAATCAGCTATATGTATACATATATATCCTCTCTCTCAGACCTCCCTCCCAATAGGTCAATCCTAATCTCACAATTCATCACACCCTCCCCTTCACCCACTGTGTCCCCCTGTTCATTCTCTATGCCTGTATCTCTATTCCTGCCCTGGAAATAGGTTCATCTGTAAAATTTTTCTAGATTCCACATGTATGTATTAATATACAATATTTGTTTTTCTCTTTCTTACTTACATCACTCTGTATGACAGACTCGAAGTCCTTCCACATATCTACAAATGACCAAATTCATTCATTTTTATGGCTGAGTAATATTGAATTGTATATATGTACTACATCTTCTTTATCCATTCATGTGTCATTGGACATTTAAGTTGTTTTCATGTCCTGGGTATTGTGAATAGTGCTGCAATGAACATTGGGGTACATGTGTCCTATTGAATTATGGTATTGTCAGGGTATATGCCCAGGAGTGGGATTACTGGGTCATATGGTAATTCTATATTTAGTTTTTAAGGAACCTTCATATTGTTCTCCATAGCAGCTGTATCAATTTACATTCTCACCAACAGTGCAAGAAGGTTCCCTTTTCTCCACAGCCTCTCCAGCATTTATTGTTTGTAGATTTTTTGATGATGGCCATTCTGACCAGTGTGAGGTGATACCTCATTGTAGTTTTGATTTGCATTTCTCCAATAATTAGTGTTGTTGAGCATCCTTTCATAAGCCTCGTGGTCATCTATATGTCCACTTTGGAGAGATGTCTATTTAGGTCTTCTGATCATTTTTTGATTGGGTTTTTTGTTTTGTTGATATTGAGCTCCATGAGCTGTTTGTATATTTTGCAGGTTAAACCTTTGTCCATTGCTCTGTTTGCAAATATTTTCTCACATTCTGAGGGTTGTCTTTTTGTCTTGTTTATGGTTTCTTTTGCTGTGAAAAAGCTTCTAAGTTTAATTAGGTCCCATTGGTTTATTTTTATTTTCATTATTCTAGGAGGTGGGTCAAAAACAACTAATCTGACAGATGAATTAGTGCAAGTAGTTAAATTGGAGCTTGCAGGTAAATGTGAGAAACCAATCAGCTTACACCATCAAAGTAGAACTATGGAAGGGAAAGTGTAGCAAGATCTGAGGGAAGTTGTTGTCTCAGCATAAGTACCATATCTCTGTGTCAAGGATCTGGTTTGGTGGGCTTGAAGCCATTGTTGGTCAATAAGGCCAGTAACAGGGAAGACAAGCTGAAGACAGAGCAACAGAAAGTAAAATTAATCTGGGAAATAAAATTTACTGTAGCTCAAAAGAATACAGAGAAGGGGATTTGGGAAAATGTATAGACCACAGCCTTAATCAAGTTGACATAGCACAATTCTTCACAGAAAGAGAGAAATAGTGGCTAGATTAGATTTATTAACATGTGGTCAAAGGAACTCAGGGGTATCCATAAATCAGATTAAGAAAGGTTGTGAAATCATAAAATTATAACTAGATAGGGATATATCTAGATCTACATATATGACTGTGTATTATCCTTGGGATATGTTCTAGAGCATTCCTTAAGTTATACAAAATACTTGAGATACAAAGAGATTAACAAACATATTTTTTTCTAAAACAGCCCTTTTCACAAATATGAAATATATAATTTGACTAATTTTGCATAATTTATTGGTGATAGAAATAATAATTCATTTTCTCACTTAACATTTTGGTTTTATTGCATGAATACAATGAAAGAGCCAGGATTTTAAAATTCAAAGAAAGCTATTTTTCTGTTTCAAGAAATAAGTAAAGCAAAATAGTAGGAACTCCTACATGCAAATTTTTATAAAACCAAAAATTTATAAATATATTTATACACATATGTGTAAATAATAAATATATATCAAAGGCATAATATTACTGTTTTCAAATTGTCAGGATCTGCAACAACAGAGATGAATCTTGAAGACATTATGCTAAGTGAAATAAGTTAAACAGAGAAAGACAAATACTGTATCATCTCTCTTTTTATGTGGAATCAAAAGCAAATCAGATTAATGGAAAAAAGATTAGATTTGTGGTTACCTGAGGCAGAGGTGTGGTGGGTGGGAGAACTAGATAAATGTGGTCAAAATGTACCACCCTTACTTCCTCTTGTGAGAGCACCAGTATAACAAATAACTGCTGAACAATCATTGACAGGAGGACACTGGAACTCAACAAAAGGATACCCCACATGAAAAGACAAAGGAGAAGCAAAAATGAGACAGTAGGAGGGGTGCAATCACAATAAAGTCAAATCCTGTAACCACTAGCCGAGTGATTCACAAACTGAAGAACAATTATACCACAGAAGTCCACCCATTGGAGTGAAGGTTCTGAACCCCACGCCTGTCTTCCCAACATGGAGGTCTGACAACAAGAGGAGGAATTCTCAGAGAAGCAGACTTTGAAGACTAGTGGGATTTGATTCAGGACTTCAACAGGATTGGGGGAAACAGAGACTCTATGTTTGGAGGACACACACAAAGTAGTGTGTGCATCAGGACCCAGGGGGAAGGGGCAGTGACACCATAAGAGACTGAACGAGACCAACTTGCTACTGTTTGAGGGACTCCTACAGAGGCAGGGGATGCTGTGTATCACTATAGGGACCAGGACAATGTCAGCAGAAGTTCTGGGAGGTACTCCTTGGCATGAGCCCTCCTGGAGTACACCATTAGCCTCACCAAAGAGCCTACAGCCTCCAGTGCTGGGTTACCTCAGGCCAAACAACCAACAGGGAGGGAACTCAGCCCACCCATCAGCAGACAAGTGGATTAAAGATTTACTGAGCTCTGTGCACCAGAGCAACACCCAGCTCTACCTACCACCAGTCCCTCCCATCAGGAAGTATGCATAAGCCTCTTAGATAACCTCATCCACCAGAGGGCAGATAGCAATTGCAAGAAGAACTACAATCCTGCAGCTTGCAGAATAGAAACCACAATAACAGAAAGTTAGATAAAATGAAATGGCAGAGGATTATGTCCCAAATGAAGGAACAAGATAAAACCCCAGAAAAACAACTAAGTGAACTGGAGATAGGTGACCTTCTAGAAAAATAATTCAGAATAATGATAGTGAAGATGATACAGGACCTCAGAAAAAGAATGGAGACAAAGATTGAGAAGATGCAAGAAATGTTTAACAACAACCTAGAAGCATTAAAGAATAAACAAACAGAGATGAACAATACAATAACTAAAATGAAAAATACACTCAAAGGAATCAATAGCTGAATAACTGAGGCAGAAGAATGGGTAAGTGACGTGGAAGACAGAACGGTGAAATTCATTGCTGCAAAACAGAATAAAGAAAAATGAATTAAATGAAGTGAAGACAGCCTAAGAGACCTCTGGGACATTAAATGCACCAGCATTCACATTATAAGGGTCCCAGAAGGAGAAGAGAGAGGGAAAGGACCTGAGAAAATATTTGAACAGATTATAGTTGAAAACTTCCCTAACATGGGAAAGGAAATAGTCGTCCAAGTACAGGAAGTGCAGAGAGCCCCAGGCAGGATAAACCCAAGAAGAAACACACCAAGACATATAGTAATCAAACTGACAAAAATTAAGTCAAAAAAATTTATTAAAAGCAACAAGAGAAAAACAACTAATAATGTACAAGGGAACTCTCTTAAGATCAACAGTGGATTTCTCAACAGAAACCCTATGAGGCAGAAGGGTGTGGTATGATATTTTTAAAGTGATGAAACAGAATAACCTACAACCAAAATTATTCTACCCAGCAAGGATCTCATTCAGATTCGATAGAGAAATCAAAAGCTTTACAGACAAGCAAAAGCTAAGGGAATTCAGCTACAACAAATAAGCTCCACAACAAATGCTAATTGGAAAAAAACAAGAGATGAAAATAAACTACACAAACAAATCCAAAACTATTAAGAAAATGGTAATAGGAAAATACATATAGATAATTACCTTAAATGTAAATGGATGAAATGTTCCAACCAAAAGTCATAGACTGGTTGAATGGATACAAAAACAGGACCTGTATATATGCTATCTACAAGAGACCCACTTCACATCTAGGGACACATTCAGAGCGAAAGTGAAGGAATGGAAAAAGACATTCCAAGCAAATGTAAATCAAAAGAAAGCTGGAGTAAGAATTCTCATATCAGACAAAATAGACTTTAAAATAAAGATGATTACAAGAGACAAAAAAGGACACTACATAATGATCAAGGGAGCAATCCAAGAAGATATATAACAATTATAAATATATATGCACCCAACCTCAATACATAAGGCAAATGTTAACAGCTATGAAAGAGGAAATAGACAATAACACAATAACAGTGGGGGATTTTAACACCTCACTTATGCCAATGGACAGATCATCCAGACAGAAAATTAATAAGGAAATACAAGCTTTAAATGACACAATAGACCAGATAGAGTTAATTGATATTTATAGGACATTCCATCTGAAAATTGCAGACTACACTTTCTCCTCAAGTCCAAGTAGAACATTCTCCAGGATAGATCACATCTTGGGTCACAAATGAAGCTTTGGTACATTTAAGAAAATTGAAATCATATCAAGCATCTTTTGAGACCACAATGCCATGACATTAGAAATAACTTACAAGGAATAAAACATAAAAGACACAAACACATGGAGGCTCAACAATATGTTATTAAATAAACAGGAGATCACTGAAGAAATCAAAGAGGAAATCAAAAAATACCATTGACAACTGACAATGAAAATGAGACAATCCAAAACCTATGGGATGCAGCAAAAGCAGTTCTAAGAGGGAAGTTTATAGTAATAAAATCCTACCTCAAGAAACAAGAAAAATCCCAAATAAACAATTTAAACTTACACCTAAAGGAACTAGAGAAAGAAGACAAACAAATCCCAAAGTTAGCAGAAGGAAATAAATCATAAAATCAGAGCAGAAATAAATGAAATAGAAACAAAGAAGCAACAACAAAGATCAATAAAACTAAAAGGTGGTATTTGAGAAGATAACCAAATTGACAAACCTTTAGCCAGATTCATCAAGCAAAAGGAGAGGCCTCAAATCAATAAAATTTGAAACGAAAAAGGAGAATTTACAAAGAACACCACAGATATACAAAGCATCATAAGAGACTACTACAAATGACTCTATGTCAATAAAATGGAAAATCTGGAAGGAATGGACAAATTCTTAGAAATGAACAATCTTCCAAGACTGAACAAGGAAGAAATAGAAAATATGAAGAGACCAATTACAAGTAATGAAACTGAAACTGTGAATTAAAATATGCCAACAAAGAGAAGTCCAGGATCAAATGCTTTCACAGGCGAATTCTATCAAACATTTAGAGAAGAGCTAACACTCATCCTTCTCAAATTCTTCCAAAAAATTGCAGAGAAGGAACATTCTCAAACTCATTCTATGAGACCACCATCACCCTGATACCAAAACCAGACAAAAATATTATAAAAAAAAGAAAATTACAGACCAATATCACTTATGAGCATAAATGCAAAAGTCCTCAACAAAATACTAGCAAACAGAATCCAACAACACATTAAAAGGATCATACACCATGATCAAATGAGATTTATCCCAGAAATGCAAGGATTCTTTAATATACACAAATCAATCAATGTGATACACCATATTAACAAACTGAAGAATAAAAAGCATATGATCACCTAAATAGATGCAGAAAGAGCTTTTTACAAAATTTAACACCAATGTATGACAAAACCTCTCCAAAAAATGGGCATAGGGGGAACCTATCTCAACAAAATAAAGGCCATATATGACAAAACCTATAGCAAACATCATTCTCAATGGTGAAAAACTGACAGAATTTCCTCTAAGATCAGGAACAAGACAAAGATGTCCACGGTCAATACTATTATTCAACATAGTTTTGGAAGTTTTAGCCACGACAATCAGAGAAGAAAAAGAAATAAAAGGAATCCAAATTGGCAATGAAGAAGTAAAACTCTCACTGTTTGCAGATGACATGATACTATACATAGGAAATCCTAAGGATGCCAACAGAAAACTACTAGAGCTAATCAATAAATTAGGTAAAGTAGCAGGATACAAAATTAATGCACAGATACCTCTTGCATTCCTCTACACTAACAATGAAATATCAGAAAGAGAAATTAAGGAAAAATACCATTTACCATTGCAACAACAAAAATTTACCTAGGAATAAGCCTACCTGAAGAGGCAAAAGGCCTGTACTCAGAAAACTACAAAACACTCATGAAAGAAATCAAAGATGACACAAACAAATAAAGAAATATACCATGTTCTTGGATTGGGAGAATCAATATTGTAAAAATTACTATACTAGCTAAACAGTCTACAGATTCAATGCAATCTCTATCAAACTATCAATGGCCTTCTTCACAGAATCAGAACAAAAAAATTCATGATTAGTATGGAAACAAAAAAGACCCCAAATAGCCAAAGCAATCATGAGAAAGAAAAATGGAGCTGGAAGAATCAGGCTCCCTGACTTCAAACTATACTACAAAGCTACATCAATCAAGACAGTATGGTATTGGCACAAAAACAGAAATGTAGATCAATGGTACAGGATAGAAAACCCAGAGATAAACCCACACACCTATGGTCACCTAATTTATGACAAAGGAGGCAAGAGTGTACAATGGAGAAAAGACAGCCTCTTCAATAAGTGGCGCTGGGAAAACTGAACAGCTACATGTAAAAAAAAAAAATGAATTTAGAACACTATCTAACACCATATACAAAAATAAACTCCAAATTGATTAAAGACCTAAATGTAAGAATGGACACTTTAAAACTCTTAGAGGAGAACACAGGAAAAACACTCTTTGACATAAACCACAGCATGATTTTTTTTCACCCACCTCTTAGAATAATGAAAATAAAAATAAACCAATGGGACCTAATTAAACTTAAAAGCTTTTTCACAGCAAAAGAAACCATAAACAAGACAAGAAGACAACCCTCAGAATGTGAGAAAATATTTACAAACAGAGCAATGGACAAAGGATTAATCTGCAAAATATACAAACAGCTCATGGAGCTCAATATAACAAAAAACCCAATCAGAAAATGGACAGAAGACCTAAACAGACGTCTCTCCAAAGAGGACATATAGATGGCCAAGAGACACATGAAAGGATGCTCAACAACACTAATTATTGGGTAAATGCAAATCAAAACTACAATGAGGTATCACCTCACAGTGGTCAGAATGGCCATCATCAAAAAATCTACAAACAATAAATGCTGGAGAGGCTGTGGAGAAGAAAGAACCCTCTTGCACTATTGGTGGGAACAGTGTAATGTAAATTGATACAAACACTATAAAGAACAATATGGAGGTTCCTTATAAAACTAAAGATAGGGCTACCATATGACCCAGCAATCCCACTACTGGGCATATACCCTAAGAAAACCATAATTCAAGAAGACACATGCACCCCAATATTCATTGCAGACCTATTTACAATAGCCAGGTCATAGAAGCAACCTAAATGCCCATCAAGAGATGAACAGATAAAGAAGATGTGGTACATATATACAATGGAATATTTCTCAGCCATAAAATGGAATGAAATTGGGTCATTTGTAGAGACGTGGATGTACCTAGAGACTGTTATACAGAGTGAAGTAGCTCAGAAAGAGTGAAAGAAATATCATATATTAATGCACATATATGGAATATAGAAAAATGGTACAGATGAATAGAGACACAGATGTAGAGAACCAACGTATGGACACCAAGTGGGGAAAGCATGGGGGTTGTGGTGGGATGAATTGGGAGATTGGGATTGATATATATACACCCATATGTATAAAAATAGCTAGTAAGAATTTGATGTATAAGAAAATAAAAATAAATTTAAAATTTTAAAAAAACAGACAAAAAATAAAGATGAAACATTGGGCAAAAATAAATAAATAAATAAAATGTGCCAACCTCCAGTCATAAGATTAATAAGTACTAGGTATGTACAATGTACACATTGTACATTTACAATGTGATGACTATAGCTAACACTGCTCTATGGTGTGTTTGAAAGTTGTTAAGTGAGTAGATCCTAGAGTTGTCATCACAGGAAAAAAGTGTTTTTTTCTTTTTTTTCAAATTTATAACGAATCATGTATGTTAAATAAATTTATTGTGGTAATCACTTCATAATATATGTACCACTAGTCATTATGCTGTATGTCTAAAACTTGCACAGTGCTGTATGTCAATTATACCTTAATAAAACTGAAAGAAAAATTGAAATAATATATGAACCTGAATTCTGCAGATTAAAAAAAATAAGAAAATCATTAATATGTAACAACATAGCTGTATCTTGAGGACATTATGTTAAGTAAGTAAAATAAGTCAATAACAGAAGGACAAATACTGCATGATTCCACTTATATGAGATATCTAAGTTAGTTAGTCTCATAGAACCAGAGTAGAATTGTGGTTGCCAGGCACTGGCAGGGACAGATAAAATGGGGATTATGTTAATCAATGTGTATAAAGTCTCAGTTATGCAAAATGAATAAGTTCTAGAGAGCTGCTGTAAAACATTGTCCCTGAAGTTAACAGTACTGTATTGTACACTTCAGTTTTTATTATTAGTATAGATCTTACATTGTGTTCTTACCACAATAAAAATATAATTAAGAAAAAATTAGTATGGACTTTCTCCATTCTGACAATGGCACTTGAAGCAATGAAAATAGTGTGTGAAAAGACTGTAGCAGAAAGCAGCATATATATATATATATATATATATATATATATATATATATATATATCTTGAACATAAATATAAGGGAGAAATGATGCTTATAGAAGTTGAGAAGTAGAACAAAAATATTTTTCACTTGCATGTATCCTATCATTTGACGCTCATGCTAATGTAGCAAAGTAATACAGTGTAAAGTGTTTGGATTCTGGAATCAGACAGATATGGTTTAAATTCTGGCTCTAAGACATAGTACATCAGAGACAATAGGCAATTTATTTAAAAAGTAGTTAATTCTCCAGTTATTTTTTTCAGAATTTTCTTATCTATGTACATTTGTTGAGTACATTAATCTCTTTGGGCCTTAGTTTTCCAAGATTATAAATCCTTGTTGCTTAGATAAAATATGTGAAGTTATTATCAAAATGAATAGCACATAGAATATTATTAATTAGTTTATGCTTTAAAGTTCTAGCCAGCGGAAACAGCATGTGTAGACATTGAGGTAAGAATTTTGGTTATTTAAGGAACAGAATGAGGCTAACCTCAATGGACACTAGTGGAAAAGAGAATGAATACTATGTAATAAGGCAGAGACATAAGCAGAATCTAGAGCATGTAGAGATTGCATTAGTAATCATAAAACCAGATCCACCCACAAAGAAAATACCCAAGCCACATAGCTTCACTGGTGAATTCAACCAAATATTTAAAGAATTAACAGTAACACCTCACCAACTCTTCCAAAAACAAAGGAAAATGGATAATTTCACAACCCATTCTATGTAGCCCATATTATCCTAATACCAAAACCAGGCAAAGATACCATATGAAAAGAAAACTACATAGATGTAAAAATCCTGAACAAAATATTGGCAAAACAAATCTACTCACTTATAAAAAGGGATTATACACTGTGACTTAGTGGGGTTTTTCTTAGTAACATAAGATTCATTCAACATATGAAAAGCAATCAATATAATACACATTATTAATAAGGTAAAATACAAAACCCACATGATCATCTTAAGAGACACAGAGAAGACTTTTGACAAAACCCAACAAAAGACAAAAGATTTCTCTCTAAGATTAGGAAAAATACAAGGATGTTTACTCTCACCATTTCTATTCAACATTACACTGGAGGTTTTGTCTAGGGTAATTTGGCAAAAAAAATAAATAAATAAAAGACTTCCTTATTTTAAAGATAGCAATAATTTCTGAATTTATCTATAGTTTAGCATGATCCCTACCAAAATTCCCCCTACATTTTTTGCATAACTTGTGAATCTGATCCTAAAATTCACATGAAAATCCAGAGAACCCAGAGTAGTAAAAATATTTTTGAAAAAGAACAAAGGTATAGAATTCACACTTCCTGATTTCAAAACTTACTACAAATCTACAACCACCAAGACTCTGTAGTATTAACATAAGAATAGACATATAGATTAAAGTGTAATAATTGAGAGTCCCAAAATAAACTCATACATCTACGGTTTTCAGCAAGTGTATCAAGACAATTGAATGGGAGAAAGTATTGTCTTTGTAACCAAAGGTGCTGGGAAAATAAAGACACAGACCTACTAGAGAATGGACTTGAGGATATGGGGAGGGGGAAGGGTAAGCTGTGACAAAGTGAAAGAGTGGCATGGACATATATACGTTACCAAACGTAAAATAGATAACTAGTGGGAAGCAGCCACATAGCACAGGGAGATCATCTCAGTGCTTTGTGACCACCTAGAAGGCTGGGATGGGGGGGTGGGATAGGGAGCGTGGGAGGGAGGGAGACACAAGAGGGAAGAGATATGGGAACATATGTATATGGATAACTGATTCACTTTGTTATAAAGCAGATACTAACACACCATTGTAAAGCAATTATACTCCAATAAAGATTTTTTTTAAAAGATTCAATAGAATGAATTTGGATGCCTATCACACCATACACAAAAATTAACTCAAAATGAATCGAAGATTTAAATGTAAAAGCTAAAACTGTAGAACTCTACGGATAAAGCACATGGGTAAACCTTCATGACCTTGAATTTGCCAACAAAAGAAAAAATAGATTAACTGGACTTCATCAAAATTAAGAAAACGTCCTTGCTTCAAAGGACACTGTCAAGAAGGTGAAAAGACAGCCCAGAAAATGGAACAAAATATTTGCAAATCACATATCTGAAAATTATCCAGTACTCAGAATATATGTAGAACTCTTACAATTCAACATTAAAAAACAAATAACTCAATTGAAAGTGAGCATAGGATTTGAGTTGATGTTTCTCCAAAGATTACATACAACTGGCCAATAAGTACATGAAAAGATGCTCAATATTACTTATCATTAGAAAAATGCAAAACAAAAGCACAATAAGATACTACTTTGTACAAATTAGGATGGCTATGATAGAAAAAGATAATAACAACTGTTGGTGAGAATGTGGAGAAATTGGAAGCCTAATAGTTTGCTCATGAGAATGTAAAATAGAGCTGCCATTTGGAAACATTTTGACAATTCCATAAAAGTTAAACTTAGAGTCTATATGCTCAATTACACAGTTAGGTATATAACTTAAAGAATTTAAAACATAATTTCCACAAAAATGTGTACAAAAAGTTTATAGCAGCTTTATTCATATTAGCCAAAATGTGAGAACACCCCAAATATCTATCAACTGCTGAATGGATAAACAAAATGGGTATATTCTTATAATGAATTATCATTCAGAAATAAAAATGAGTGAAGTACTGATACATGCTAAAACATGGATGAATGTTGAAAATGTTATAAATGAAAGAAGCAAGATAAAGGAGGGAATATACTGTATGTTTCCAGTTACACAAAATTTCCAGTATAAGCAAATTCATAGAGACAGGAAGTAGATTAGTAGTTGTCAGAGGCTGAAAAATGAGGAGTGACTGCTAATAGTTATGGTGTTTCTTTTGGGGATGATGAAAATATTCTGGAATTAGGTAGTAGTGGTGGTTTCACAACCTTGTGAATATACTAATAATGTTTGAGTTGTACACTTTAAAATGGTGAATGTTCTAGCATTTCCATTTTTACTCAGTTAAAAAAATCAGTGGGAAGGGTGAAAAAGGACATTTGTACTCCAAATACCCTCTTCCTCTGCCAACTTCAAACAGACTTGAGGACTCTGTCTATTTAGCCCACCCTCTCACCTTTCTATGGAGCACCCACTATACTTTCAGAGACTGCGGTGCTCTGCTACTTCCTTTGCTGAACCTAATTAAGACTAATCTCTCCACTCTTCAGTTTTCTCCCAGGAACTCTATAGAAAAAAGTCCCAAGAAAGTTTAATTCACATAATATAATTCACATAATAAGCCACATTAGCAAGAATGATTCTGAGAGCAGTGGCCAGAAGTATAGTCTCAGGATACAAGATGGCCATTAGGTATTAACATGCTGAGGTACAATCATGGCTACCGTCCACTCTGTCTCCTGCACTGGCCAAGGATATATGGAAAAGTAGGCTTTCTCAGGGAAGCAACAGTGAGTTGGTGGGAGAGTCAGCGTAATGTCAGGTGCTGGAATGGCATAATCAGCTATGAGGAGCTCCAAGAGGTGCCAAGAGAACTGCTCAGGAGGAAAACACTTTGAAAAATAGTTGGCACATGCACCAACCAATCACTACTGAAGCTGATCATAGAGCTAAACAAGGTCAGGTTCTGGAGGTCCCCAGACATTCATTGAATCTTTAGTTGCTGGATTGTGGGATGGAGAGGTAATTAGGTATGTGGACAGGGAGGCTAGGACAGATGTTAGAGGGTAAAAGGGGTCTTGCTCACAGAAATGGAACTTTGTCAACTGATCCAGAGGTAGTACACTGTTTTAACAATCAAGATGACCATATCAATGTATATGAATGGAATTTTAGCACTAAGTAAAATACAACTTGCAGATGGGTCCTAAATAATGAGATAAGGGAAAAGGTGAATCAAGAATAACTTCTAGGTTTTAATTTTAGCATATGGGGGCTTTGAACTGATCACCATATTGGTTAAAAAGAAACAGAGTAGGGATGGGTAAAAAAACTTCCTGTGCGATATGTGAATTTGAGCAGCTAACAGTCATAAATGCATACAACATTATGTGTGAAGTTGATCATTTATCCTGAAATTATCCAGAAGGAAAATTTGGAGCTAGAGACATAGATTTTGAATGACATTAGAAGCTATAGGATTCTATAAAATCATCTAGGAAGAGTGTGTAGTAAGAGAAAAGGAGAAGATGGAAGAAGATGGCAGAAGAGTAAGACGCAGAGATCACCTTCCTCCCCACAGATACATCAGTAATACATCGACACGTGGAACTGCTCCTATAGAACATCCATTGAATGCTGGCAGAAGACCTCAGACATTCCAAAAGGCAAGAAACTCCTCACGTACATGGGTAGGGCATAAGAAAAGAGAAAAAACAGAGACAAAAGAATAGGGACGGGACCTGAACCAGTGGGAGGGAGCTGTGAAGGAGGAAAGGTTTCCACACACTAGAAGCCGCTTCACGGGCGGAGACTGCAGATGTCAGAGGGGGAAGCTTCTGAGTCATGGAGGAGAGCACAGTAACAGGGTGTGGAGGACAAAGATGAGAGATTCCCACAGAGGATCGGTGCTGATCAGCACTCACCAGCCCAAGAGGTTTTCCTGCTAAACTGCTGGGATGGGCGGGGACTGGGAGCTGAGGCTTGGGTTTAGATCACAGGGAGTTGGAGTTGGACTGGAGTTGGCTGCGTGAACAGAGCCTGAAGGGGTTAGTGTACCACGGCTAGCTGGGAGGGAGTCCAGGAGAAGTCTGGAGTTGCCAAAGAGGAAAGAGACTTTATCTTCCATTTTTGCTTCCTGATGCGCGAGGAGAGGGGATTAAGTGTGCAGCTTAAAGGAGCCCTGGAGACTGGTGGGGAGCTGCCAAAGAAACAAGAGACTTTTTCTTGCCTGTTTGTTTCCTGGTGCACGAGGAGAGGGGATTAAGCTGCCACTTAAAGGAGCTCAGGACAGGGGCGCAAGCCACGGCTATCAACACGGACAACAGAGGCAGGCATGAGATGCTAAGGCTGCTGCTGTAGCCACCAAGAAGCCTGTGTGTGAGCACAGGTCACTCTCTACACATCCCCTCCTGGGAGCCTGTGCAGCTCGCCACTGCCAGTGTCCCAGGATCCAGGGACAACTTCTCTGGGAGAACACACGGTGTGCCTCAGGTTGGTGGAATGACATGCAGGCTTCTGCCACCGCAGGCTCACCCCGCATCCATGCCCCTCCCTCCACCCAACCTGAGTGGGTCAGATCCCCCGAACCAGCTGCTCCTTTAACCCTCTCCTGTCTGAGCAAAGAGCAGATGCCCTCAGGTGACCTACATGCAGAGGGGGGGACCAAATCCAAAGCTGAACTCCAGGAGCTGTGCAAACAAAGAAGAGAAAGGGAAATCTCTCCCAGCAGCCTCAGAAGCAGCAGTTTAAGCTCCACAATCAACTTGAGGTACCCTGCATCTGTGGAATACCTGAATAGACAATGAATCATCCCAAATTGAGAAGGTGGACTTTGGGCACAAGATATATTATTTTTTCCCCTTTTTCTCTTCTTATGAGTGTGTATGTATGAGATTTTGTCTATATAGCTTTGCTTTCACCATTTGTCCTAGGGTTCTGACCGTCCCATTTTTGTTTTGTTTTGTTTTGTTTACTTTTTAAAATTCTAATTCTTAAAAATTATTTTTTCTTGTAATAACTTTATTTTATCTTCTTTCTTTATTTCTTCCTTCCTTTCTTCTTCCTTGTGTCCTTTCATTCTTCCATTATTTCTTCCTTTTTTTGTTCATTCCTTCCTTCCTTCTTTTCTTCCTTCCTTCTTTTCATCCTTCCTTCTTTCCTTTCTTTCTTCTTTCCTTCCTTTCTTTCTTCTAGCCTTCCTTTCTTTCTTTCCTTTCTATGTTCCTCCCTTTTATCCTGAGCCATGTGAATTAAAGGCTCTTGGTGCTCAAGCCAGGCGTCGGGGCTGTCCCTCTGAGGTGGGAGAACCAACTTCAGGACACTGGTACACAAGAGACCTCCCAGCTACACGTAATATCAAATGGCAAAAATCTCCCAGAGATCTCCATCTCAACAACAAGACCCAGCTTCACTCAACGACCAGCAAGCTACAGTGCTGGACACCCTATACCAAAAATCTAGCAAGACAGGGACCCAGTCCCATCCATTACCAGAGAGGCTGCCTAAAAGCATAATAAGGTCACAGACACACCAAAACACACCACCATACGTGGACCTGCCCATCAGAAAGACAAGATCCAGCCTCGTCCACCAGAACACAGGCACTAGTCCCCTCCACCAGGAAACCTACACAACCCATTGAACCAACCTTAGTCACTGGGGACAGACACCAAAAACAACAGGAACTACAAACCTGCAGCCTGCAAAAAGGAGAACCAAAACACAGTAAGATAAGCAAAATGAAAAGATAGAAAAACAAAAAACAGGTGAAGGAGCAAGGCAAAAACCCATCAGACCTAACGAATGAAGAGGAAATAGGCAGTGTACCTGAAAAAGAAGTCTGAATAATGATAGTAAAGATGATCCAAAATCTTGGAAATAGAATAGACAAAATGCAAGAAACATTTAACAAGGAACTAGAAGAACTAAAGAGGAAGCAAGCAATGATGAACAATACAATAAATGAAATTAAAAATACTCTAGATGGGATCAATAGCAGAATAACTAAGGCAGAAGAACGAATAAGTGACCTGGAAGGTAAAATAGTGGAAATAACAAGTGCAGAGCAGAATAAAGAAAAAAGAATGAAAAGAACTGAGGACAATCTCAGAGACCTCTGGGACAACATTAAACGCAACAACAATCGAATTATATGGGTCGCAGAATAAGAAGAGAAAAAGAAAGAGACTGAGAAAATATTTGAAGAGATTATAGTTGAAAACTTCCCTAATATGGGAAAGGAGATAGTTAATCAAGTCCAGGAAGCACAGAGAGTCAATAGAGGATAAATCCAAGGAGAAACTCACCAAACACATATTAATCAAACTATCAAAAATTAAATACAAAGCAAACATATTAAAAGCAGCAAGGGAAAAACAACAAATAACACACAAGGGAATCCCTATAAGGTTAACAGCTGATCTTTCAGCAGAAACGCTGCAAGCCAGAAGGGAGTGGCCAGACATATTTAAAGTGATGAAGGAGAAAAACCTACACCCAAGATTACTAAACCCAGCAAGGATATCATTCAGATTTGATGGAGAAATTAAAATCTTTACAGACAAGCAATAGCTGAGAGAGTTCAACACCACCTAACCAGCTTTACAACAAATGCTAAAGGAACTTCTCTAGGAAAGAAACCCAAGAGAAGGAAAAGACCTACAAGAACAAACCTGAAACAATTAAATAATTGGTAATAGGAACATACATATCGATAATTACCTTAAATGTAAATGGATTAAATGCTCCCACCAAAAGACACAGACTGTCTGAATGGATACAAAAACAAGACCCATATATATGCTGTCTACAAGAGACCCACTTCAGACCTAAGTACACATACAGAATGAAAATGAGGGGTTGGAAAAAGATATTCCATGCAAATGGAAATCAGAAGAAAGCTGGAGTAGGAATTCTCATATCAGACAAAATAGACTTTAAAATAAAAACTATTACAAGAGACAAAGAAGGACACTACATAATGATCAAGGGATCGATCCATGAAGAAGATATAACAATTGTAAATATTTATGCACCCAACATAGGAGCACCTCAATACATAAGGCAAATAATAACAGCTATAAAAGGAGAAATTGACAGTAACACAATCATAGTAGGGGACTTTAACACCCCACTTTCACCAATGGACAGATCATCCAAAATGAAAATAAGTAAGAAAACACAAGTTTTAAATGATACATTAAACAAGATGGACTTAATTGATATTTATAGGACATTCAATCAAAAAACAACAGAATACACATTTCTCTCAAGGGCTCATGGAATGTACTCCAGGATAGATCATACCATGGGTCACAAATCTAGGCTTGGTGTATTTCAGAAAATTAAAATCATATCAAGTATCTTTTCTGACAACAATGCTATGAGACTAGATATCAATTACAGGAAAATATGTGTAAAAAAAAAAACACATGGAGGCTAAACAATACACTACTTAATAACAATGTGATCACTGAAGAAATCAAAGAGGAAATCAAAAAATACCTAGAAACAAATGACAATGGACACACGATGACCCAATATCTATGGGATGCAGCAAAAACATTTCTAAGAGGGAAGTTTATGACAATAGAATCCTACCTTAAGAAACAGGAAGCACCTCGAATAAACAACCTAAAGTTACACCTAAACCAATTAGAGAAAAAATTAAAAAAAAACACCCAAATTTAGCAGAACGGAAGAAATCAAAAAGATTAAATCAGAAATAAATGAAAAAGCAATGGAAATGATAGCAAAGGTCAATAAAACTAAAAACTGGTTCTTTGAGAAGATAAACAAAACTGATAAACAATTAGCCAGAGGTAACAATAAAAAAAAAGGAAGAAGACTCACATTAATAGAATTAGAAATGAAAAAGGAGAAGTAACAATGGACACTGCAGAAATACATAAGATTATGAGAGATTACTACAAGCAACTCTATGCCAATAAAATGAACAAACTAGAAGAAATGGACAAATTTTTAGAAATGCACAACCTGCCAAGATTGAACCAGGAAGAAATAGAAAATATGAACAGACCAATCACAAGCACTGAAATTGAAACTGTGATTAAAAATCTTCCAACAAACAAATGTCCAGGACCAGATGGCTTCACAGGTGAATTCTATCTCACATTTAGAGAAGAGCTAACACCTATCCTTCTCAAACTCTTCTAAAGTTAGCAGAGGGAGGAACACTCCCAAACTCATTGTATGAGGCCACCATCACACTGATACCAAAACCAGACAAAGATGTCACAAAGAAAACTACAGGTCAATATCACTGATGAACATAGATGCAAAAATCCTCAACAAAATACTACCAAACAGAATCAAACAGCACGTTAAAAGGATCATACACCATGATCAAGTGGGGTTTATTCCAGGAATGCAAGGATTCTTCAATATATGCAAATCAATCAACGTCATACACCATATTAACAAATTGAAGGAGAAAAACCACATGATCATCTGAATAGATGCAGAAAATCTATAGCCAAAACTCAACACCCATTTATGATAAAAACCCTGCAGAAAGTAGGCATAGAGGTACTTTCCTCAACATAATAAAGGCCATATATGACAAACCCACAGCCAAAATCGTCCTCAATGGTGAAAAAATGAAACCATTTCCACTAAGATCAGGAACAATACAAGGTTGCCCACTCTCACCACTATTATTGGACATAGTTTTGGAAGTTCTAGCCACAGCAGTCAGAGAAGAAAAGGAAATAAAAGGAATCCAAATAGGAAAAGAAGAAGTAAAACTGTCACTGTTTGCAGATGACATGATACTATACATAGAGAATCCTAAAGATGCTACCAGAAAACTACTAGAGCTAATCACCGAATTTGGTAAAGTAGCAGGATACAAAATTAAAGCACAGAAATCTCTGGTGAAGAATCTGAGAGTGAAATTAAGAAAACACTCCCATTTACCATTACAACAAAAAGAATAAAATATCTAGGAATAAACCTACCTAATGAGACAAAAGACCTGTATGCAGAAAATTATAAGATACTGATGAAAGAAATTAAAGATGATATAAACAGATGGAAAGATATACCATGTTCTTGGATTGGAAGAATCAACATTGTGAAAATGACTCTACTACCCAAAGCAATCTACAGATTCAATGCTATCCCTATCAAACTACCACTGGCATTTTTTACAGAACTAGAACAGAAAATATCACAATTTGTATGGAAACACAAAGACCCCGAATAGCCAAAGCAATCTTGAGAATGAAAAATGGAGCTTGAGGAATCAAGCTCCTTGACTTCAGACTATACTACAAAGCTACAGTAATCAAGACAGTATAGTACTGGTACAAAAATAGAAATATAGGTAAATGGAACAGGATAGAAAGCCCAGAGATAAACCCACACACATATAGCCACCTTATCTTTGATGAAGGAGGCAGGAATATACAGTGGAGAAAAGACAGCCTCTTTAATGAGTGGTGTTGGGAAAACTGGACAGGTACATATAAAAGTATGATATTAGAACACTCTCTAACACCATACACAAAAATAAACTCAAAATGGATTAAACACCTATATGTAAGGCCAGACACTATCAAACTCTTAGAGGAAAACATAGGCAGACCACTCTATGACATAAATCACAGCAAAATCCTTTTTGACCCACCTTCTAGAGAAATGGAAATAAAAACAAAAATAAACAAATGGGACTGAATGAAACTTAAAAGCTTTTGCATAGCAAAGGATACCATAAACAAGACAAAAAGACAACCCTCAGAATGGGAGAAAATAGTTGCAAATGGAGCAACTGACAAAGGATTAATCTCCAAACTTTATAAGCAACTCATGCAGCTCAATATCAACAAAACAAACAACTCAATCCAAAAATGGGCAGAAGACGTAAATAGACATTTCTCCAAAGAAGATATACAGATTACCAACAAACACATGAAAGTGTGCTCCACATCATTAATCATTAGAGAAATGCAAATCAAAACTACAATGAGATATCATCTCACACCACTTAGAATGGCCGTCATCAAAAAATCTAGAAACCATCAATTCTGTAGAGGATGTGGAAAAAAGGGAACACTCTTGCACTGCTGGTGGGAGTGTAAATTGATACAGCCACTATGGAGAACAGTATGGAAGTTCCTTAAAAAAATACAAATAGAACTACCATATAACCCAGCAATCTCCCTACTGGGCCTATACCCTGAGAAAACCATAATTCAAAAAGAGTCATGTACCAAAATGTTCATTGCAGCTCTATTTATTATAGCAAGGACATGGAATCAACCTAAGTATCCATCAACAGATAAATGGATAAAGAAGATGTGGCACATATATACAATGGAATATTACTCAGCCATAAAAGGAAACAAAAGTGAGTTATTTGTAGTGAGGTCAATGGACCTGAAGTGTGTCATACAGAGTGATGTAAGTCAAATGGAGAAAAAAAAAATACCGTATGCTAACACACATATATGGAATGTAAGAAAAAAAAAATGTCATGAAGAACCTAGGGGTAGGATTGGAATAAACACAGACTTACTAGAGCATTGACTTGAGGATATGGGGAGGGTGAAGGGTAAGCTGTGACCTAGTGAGAGAGTGGCATGGACATACATACACTACCAAATGTAGGGTGGATAACTAGTGGGAAGCAGCCGCATGGTACAGGGAGATCAGCTAGGTGGTTTGTGACCACCTAGAGGGGTGGGATAAGGAGGGTGGGAGGGAGGGAGATGCAAGAGATATGGGAACATATGTATATGGATAACTGATTCACTTTGTTGTAAAGTGGAAACTAATACACCATTGTAAACAATTATACTCCAATAAAGGTCTTTAAAAAAAAATGAGAGAAAAGGAGATTGAGACCAAGCCTTGGAGCACTCCATTATTACAAAGGGAGAATAAAAGGAGCCTGTGGATTTTGAGGGAACACAGTCCACAGACGCCCCTCATTTATAATACCAACCTCATGCCTGGGGGTTTCTCCACCCATGCTCAGATTTTATAATTCTCTGGAATAACTCACAGAACTCACTGAAAATTATTTCCTGAAATCAATGTGTGACTATGAATGAAGCATTGCCAACCAGTTAAGTTCACCTGAGCCTTGGTGTCCAAAATTTTTATTGGGGCTCCATGATTGACTGTACACATGGGTGACCTTTAGTCTGTATCCTTTCCAGAGGTTGAGTGAATACTGCAGGCCCCTAAGCCCATCATAAATCCTCTCTCATAAATCACAATTTTTGACTGTCCAGTGGCCAAGACCTCCTAGGCAAACTAAGACACTTTTATAATGCAGGACATTCCAAGGATCTAGATACCACCTTCTAATAGTGTAGGGCAAATCCAGACCACACTTTGGGTAAGGTTAATTTTTACTACACAGAGCCAGTAAACATACTTGAGGTGGCAAGGACAGAAAGAAAACCTTAGGACAGCATGGTTTCACAATAGCCAAGAGATGATAATATTTCAAGAAGGAGGAAATACTTAATAGTTTCAAATACTATTGAAGGTTTAATAAAGGTAAGAACAGGGATGTGATCAGTGAACAATGCAACACTTTGGCCATTGGCAATCTTGGCAAAGAAGTTTCAGTGTAATGGTGAGAACTAGAGATACGGAAAGAGAGAGGGTTTAAGTTTTGCTTTGAAGGGAGAGGGAGAAATTGGAAAATAGTAGAAAAGCAAAATGGAGTTATGAGAAATTTTTAAATGGTAGATGATTTTTGAAGGTGTCTATACATTATCATAAATATAGGGTCGATGAGGAGTTGTTGAAATGCAAAAGGAAAGAATGCTTGCAGAAGCTGAGTTCAGTGGATAACAGAAGGTGATAAGGTCGAGAGCTGAAGAGACAGACTTTGAATGGGGCAAGGCTGTTTCATTCATCTTAGAAGTGAAGGTCATGGTGATGGAAGATGAGAGTTTTTCTTCTACTGTTTTCTATTATATCAATGAAGTGTTAGGTGAGCTCATCAGACAAAAGTGGTTTGACAAAAGAAAAGTAGATAGAAAAGTAGATATAAAATAGTTGTCTCCAAAAGTGGAGAAGGTAAGCTCACTAAAGAAATGGTAGGATTGTCAGAAAGTATCGGGTGCCCTTTTGAGTGTGCAATCAAGAATTCAAGCTGATACTACAAGCAAAGTTGTGATATTGTATCCTTATAGCCATTCCTTGTGACTGCAATGGAGGTAGAAAGGGGAAAAGAGTTGGAGGATTTTTTCAAGAAAGTGATTGTGTTGATGGACTGTGGATTCTGTTCTGTGTAGGTAGAGATGGAAGAGGAGTTGGGAGCACAACTGTATGGGTGAGAGTTGATTGGAGGCCTCAATGAACCAGTTTTTGTTGTTGTTTGTTTGTTTGTTTGTTTGTTTTTGCGGTACGCGGGCCTTTCACTGCTGTGGCCTCTCCCGTTGCGGAGCACAGGCTCCGAACGCGCAGGCTCAGCGGCCATGACTCACTGGCCCAGCCGCTCCGCAGCATGTGAGATCTTCCCAGACCAGGGCACAAACCTGTTTCCCCTGCATCGGCAGGTGGACTCTCAACCACTGCACCACTAGGGAAGCCCTGAACCAGTTGTTTTAATCACTGCCATTTGAAGTCTCTATTGAAAACTGATCCCACACTTCCTGTTGCTTGTGCACTGATACAGAAATGATCCGGTTTACCCAGATGTCAGTACAATACACCATAGGCTTTGGCTCTCTGTTTGTATATATTTTGGTTCATATTCACATGCTCAGCCAGTATTCCCAAAGTGCAACCATTGTGCTAAAGTAGGTGGGAATCAAAGTGCCTTCCACATATGCTACATTTGGACAACACGAGCTATCCTACAAAACATATCCTAGCACTGGAAATGTTCTCTCTGTGACCCTTAGGTTCCTTTCTTGGCCTTCCCAACACAATCCTAATTCCTCCAAAAGTTAATTATATATTTAAAAAATGAACTCTAAAATAAAAGGTTCAGATGCTGGATCCAGTATTGCTGTTTCACTTTTAGCATTCCCTTCCCTCATACATAGAGAGAAATGTCTCTCCCCAGTTGGTTTTACCTATATATATGTTGATAAAGGAATTAATTCATTTATACAAGATGATACTAGAATAATATGGGAAATAAGGAGAGCTTTTCAGAATCGAAAGAGATCTGATTAAATAATTTACCACTGTACAGATCTGCAAAAATGGCAGTGATCAGCCTTGCATGGCATGGGGGTTAAGTACATAGTACTACATGTATAAAGGGAAGTGAAATGCTGACAGCACTCAGGAATGGACCCATAGTGTGCTTTGAGGCAGAGAATACCATGAAAACAAAAGGGTAAGGTATATCCTCATCGTGATAGTCAAACCAGGTTCTGCCAGAATTCCCAATGCTTTTGCTAGGTCAGTTAGTAAATCAGTTTTAGAATAATGACTAAAATATTCTTTCATAAGTTTTAGGGTCTCTTAAAGATTGTTCTGTTAGATTTTCTTTGTTGGAAAGTAAAACCGTTTTAATATAAATACACATCATCTGTATTTTATAGGATAAATTACAGTTCAACTCCTACTTAAAGAGATGTATCCTCTTTCATTCGACACTAATTGGCAAAACTGTTGAAAATCTTAGCAGTGAATACAAGGTGGAATTTTTTCCTACACATACACTTAACACATAAGAGTAAAATAATTTTAGCCTTTCTGCTTATGTGCTTTTTTTGCACATGGAAAATTAAATTTTCTTGGGTTGTATACCTGACTCTATACATTTGTATATAGAATCAGATATGAGAAACATTATCCAGTTAGTATAACATACACATTTATTGTGATGTTGTTTAAACAACAAAATTCTTGTTAAGAAACAGCTAGATAACTGGAAATAATTGAGCTGACTTTTCTAAACCAGAATAGCTAGGCTCAAATTGATTGCATTCATGCTCTGACAATTCTGATTTGTTTGGATCCATTTACTGTAACCAAATAGAAAATCTCTAGTTTTTAGGTCATATATTGTTCATGACAAAATTGCACAGGGAATTTATGCATTTGTTCTAACACATTTATGAGAACTTAATATATCTTTTGTGGGCAGAAATGTCAATCATGGTAATTATGATAATAGAGTTGTATTGAGATTGTATATATATATGAACAGTATTAAGATATCTGGAAAATGATTAATTTAGTAGCTTTAGTATAGAATGGATACACTCCTCAGCTGTCACAGAGACTCACAGAGAGACAAAAAGAAGGCAAATTATATTAATATTGCCACTCTTTCTTCAGTCAAAAGTTTCAATACTATGTTTCATTTACAGAATTTTCAAATATCACATATAAAAGTAAGTTAAAATTAATAGATTGTATAAAATATTTACAAATCACCACCCCCAGGACAAGTAAAGGAAGATTAGAAGTTATTGGGAAAATAACCTCTCTGTTCTGCTCAACACACTCATGTACAAACATTTCCTGCTAGTCACCAAAGCTAGCTGACCTTAGGAAACTCAACTAATGACAACCAAACTAAAATTAGCACCCACATGTCCCTTGCCTACAGCAAACCACAGCAGGAGGTTGGAAAACTAGAGAAAAGGAAGGCTCACTCTAACTTGCAATTGTGCATAGTACTTCATTAGTTGTATCGTTATAAGCCTTAGGTATTACTATTAACAGGCATAACAGCAGAATCATGAGGCTCAAATAAACCTTGAGATTTTAAGAAATGCATATCCCTGTCTCCAAGTGGAACAGTTTAGAAATATTACAGAAAGATTAGAAACTGCTGAGCTTTGCCTGTCTCCTTGAATACCAATTTTCTTTTTTGTAAAGCCATAGATGACTCAGTAATCACTACAGAAAACTTCAAAGGCTCATGGAAAACATAAAGCATAGGTAGAAATGGTTGTACTCCTGAAAGCTCTTGTGTAACCACCTAAATAAATAGGAAGCACCAAAGTAACTAAAATAGGATAACAAAACCTAGTAAAACTCAACTGAAAGCAAAGTTTCAGGTCTATATTGTTTGATTGGTTTATTTTTTAAGCTTCTACTTTTAGTTTATCTTTTAGAAATCCAATTTTAAAATTGTTCTTTTTTTAACAGGAAAAATATTTTGGACATATACCAATTAATTTGTTGTTGTTTCATTTTTGCCTTACTCTGTTATTTTTTAAAATCCACCTGATTTGCTTTCAGACCAGTGTCTAATTTTAACATTAATAATAATAAAGATATTAATAGAGATAATATTTATCATCCTCCCATTATGGATTCCACTCTATGCTTTATATCATTTGTTTTAAAACTTTGTGACACATTAGAATCACCTGGGAGGATATGAAAAATCCTGCAGCCCATGTTTCACCCCATACTAGTGAAATCAAAATGTCCAGTGATGGCAACCAGGCATCAGTGTTTTTTGGAAACCACTGTTTTATCTCACCACATCCTCTAAATAGTCCTCTGAAATAGTGTAATTATGGCAGCAATCTGGAGCAGTTAAGCATGCCTAATCTGGAGTTAAAACTGCCATCGATTACAGGTTGCACTGTTTATGAGCTCTGTGACATTGAACACTACCTAACCTCATTGTGCCTCAGTGTTTTCATGTGTAAAATGAGAATAATAATTAGTCGCTCCCTTACAGTGTTTGTTGAAGGTTAATATAATACATGTAAACTGTTAAGCATGAATAGCCATAGTTGTTATCTTCTCCCCATTTAGCAGATGAAGAAAGTAAAGCATAGAAGGTTGAATAACTTGCTCAAGTTTGCACAAATAAAGGTCCCACATAGCTTGAAGGACTGCAGTCCAAGCCTCCACTATGGCCTAGTTTTAGATATCAACTATTATTTTAAAATATATAATTCTCAATTCTAAACCTACATAAAATGGTAGAATCACCAGTGTAGATTTTGTGAAATATTGATGACCACTTAACCACTTAGCACTTAACACTTAGAAATACTGATTTAATTGATCTTGGGTGGGGTCCAGGTAACCGTATTTTTAAAAAACTTATACATGTGATTCAAATGTATACTCAGGGATAAGGATCATAGAATAGTAAGGATAATAGAATAATAATAATAGAATAATAAAGATACTAGAATGTAAATTGTGAGGCTTCATTATTTTAAATACAAGATGTAGATATACCCAAGTCTAAAGTCCTCCTTGTTAACACCCCTCAACATCAACAATAAGTACTTCAATAATGATTTATGTTTTATTTTTGGTGTATACAGCAAGCTTATAGCACAGGATTAGAAAAGTAAGTGGCTTATTAAACTCCTATAGGTTTGTTTCTTGTTGTTGTTTTGTTTTTGTATGTTATGGAACAGTAACTTTTGTTGAAGATCCTGTATGAAAGTTTAAGCCCCTGGACCTCATAAAAATTCCCGATATAACAGACATAAATAAATAGAAGTAATGTGCTTTGGAATAAGAGAGACATCGACTTTAATCCCATTTCCTGAATTTTCTAGCCATGTGGTTTTACATAAGAGTAACTTCTCAGAACTGTTTCCTTTGGTGCAAAATGGAGGCAATAAAACCTACCCTTCAGGTTTGTTTGTTGTAGGGATTTAATAATATTGTTTGATGTATTACTTAGCCCAGCACTAGAACATAAAAAGACCTCAAAACTTACTTGCTGTTAGTATTATACCATAATTCAGTGTGATAAGTATGGAAACAGAAGCAGTTCTCAGGGAGCTCTGAGAAACAGAGCTGAGATCCCCAAAACAGATGTCAATTGAGGAAGGGCAGCTTCATGGAAGACATATTATTCACTAATTGCAAAATCCTATGGTGCATCTCTAAAGTCAACTTGCTGAAGTATACCTTTATTTATGAATACCCTTATAATGATTTTACCGTCTATTTATTTTCTAGGTGTTATACAGTTGTTGAGTTAAAAAATCAAATCATTTATAAAACTCTTGACCCACTGTGATCTCATATCCTGCCTCTATAACCACAATGAATGAAGAAACAAATAACATGAAAACAATTATGAGGCAACATATGATATTTATAAATCATACTAAAAGTTACTCAAGAAATATTTCCTATAAGTGACCCTTGAAGCCATTTGGTGCATCATATTGGAGGACTTTTCCCAAAATTAATTTCCACATACATGAAAATTCTACTAGTACTGCTTTGGTAAATCAAAGTTATTTCACTTCATAACTAGAAGGAAGAACAAAAGAGAATAGATCTTGTTTAAATTATTTTAGAGCAGTCTCAGTAACATGTTTTAGTGAAAACCTCTGTAAAGTTTTGCACCTCCTACATAAAGATCAGAGCACTGTTTTGCCTATGAAGCTCATCATCTCTTCATTTTTTAATGTTTGTTTATAGCTATTTAAATTGTCAACTATTAACTTGAAATTTCATTTCTCAAATCACTTTCCTTCCAGTCCTACAGAGTTTTAGTTCCATGAGTTCTTAATCTCTTAATTCATAACCCTCTTTTCATAACACATTTACTTGTCAACCTGGTCTTACTATTGAAATATCATTGTAAAATTGAAGAGCCAAAATTGAGACTTCAAGTAGTATTTATATACAATGATGGAGACAAAATTGTGAACATTAAAAAAGTTAATTCTGTGAGATGTGTCTTTATAGAAAGGGCCTGGAAGTTTTGTAGGAACTACCTTAAGTCTTTGTTATGACATTTTTTCCCCAAATTATTCAGAAGGTAGAAAATGCTGGTTTATTTTAAAAGACACTCTTATTCAAAACATTTCTGAAGACCTTCTACAGTGTATTAAACTTTCATAGTAATATGTACCAAGGAATTAATGGGTGGCTTCCATAAAGGAAATAGAGTGAGTACAGCTCACTTTGGGGAAACACCTATCATAAGTAATATCATTTCAGATGTAAGATCAGTTAATAGCTTCATATTCTATAATTTTATGTTGTTCATCAGAAAATGAGGAACTGTATTCTTACAAGGTCAAAATTTGACTTCATTAGAGGATTTTTTTTTCCTATAAAAGGGAAGTGTATTAACTGTTTTTTCCTAGGATTATTGAAGCTTACATAAGACTTTAGTCAGCAAAATTAGAACAAACAGCAATGTAGAGCTGCCATTGGAAAACCTAGAAACTGTCATCTTTTAGCACACAAAGTACTATAAGCAAAGAGAAAAGTAAAGGCAAGTTCCAAGTGGTCAGGCTTCATGCATTATTCCATTCTTGGAACTTAGAACAGTGTCTAGCACATAGTAAGGATTCAACAAATGTTTGGTAGAGGAAGAAGATAAAGATTTTCATTTAATGTAAAATGTGAAATATATTCTTAATTTTATGAATGTTTAATACCAGTTGCAATGTCTTATGGAATGCGTACTAACATTGTACTTAGGAGTTTGATATTTTCAATGATGTGTTTGGCAACTTGGTCTTTGTCTATCTCTCCAAATGAGTCTTGAACCATTCTTTCCTTACTCTGTCAACTCTAGGCAAACTTATTTCCTTTCTAGTCATTAAAAACCTAACCTCTCTCCACTTCAGTGTCTTTGTGCTTAATGTTCCATCTTCTTTGAAGACTCTTTCTCCAGCTTTAACATGACTGACTCTTTCTCATCCTTTGTTCATAGCAACAAGTTCACCTCCTCTGAGACACCTTTCCTGACTACATATGACAGGTACTGCACCACATTTCCCAATTTCCAGTACACAAGTCATATCACCCTATTTGCTTCAAAACTTTACCAAAACCTGACTTGCTATTGTTACATTATTTGTTTACTTGTTTATTAGTTGTCACCCTCCATTTTACAGGGTAACCTCTTTGACATCAAGGCACATTTTATATTATTCTTCAATGTCTCTTTAGCACCTAGAACATCAGAAACTCTATTTGTATGTAATAATTTAATATTAATGTTTTACTCATATTTATGCTTATATTTAATATGTTTAACCTTTAGATTATGTTAAGAGTTATTTTTCTTTTTTGTCTTAAATGTTTACATGTAAGAAGTTTAACTCAGTGAATCACTAATCAACTGGTGACAACAACATAATACAGAGGAGGAAATATTTGCCTTATGTTTATGATTTTGTGAATCCAAGCTTCCAAGATTTTCCATTGCTGTAAATGTTATCAAATTGATAGATTAAGTTTTTGACTATTCAATAAAAACATAAGGATAAACAATGAAAAAATTAGGCAAATAGTTTAGAAGTCTTCAAATATACATGTTTAGAATTCTATAGAAAAAGAAATCTATAGTACTTATTTTTATTGAAATACATGATATAACAGAAATCAAACTGAACTGAAATAAAATTATAGGAAATCCTCTTGCTCCAAAATTTTCTATTTGGTTATTATGTAGCTAAGTTAAATTTAAAATACTATTGTGGAGCTTCCATGTGTCCTATTCACCAGAAGCTTGAAACAATGGGCAGAGTGGCTTTTACACTATCAAACAGAGTATATGTTAGTTCAAGATGTAATTAATAGGTGAGGTGAAGTCAAGCTTTATACTTATTTGTGATGATACAGGGATTAAAAATATTTTAGCCAAGCAATAGATAATATATTTTTCCCATATGATTGTAAAATGTATGTTGGTACACCATTTCCTCTTTCTTTTAGACCCAGTGCAATCGCAAAAAATTCAGTAATTTGTGGAGTACACATTGCTATTATTTTAAGCATCCCATTTCTTTTTGTTCCACAAAGACTTTTTTACCTAGGACTGCTGGATCCATTGAAAGGCCTGTCTTCCTTTTAAGATTGACCCATATTAGGTCACAAATTGTGACCCCATAAAGGAATATACCAAAATAGTAAAAAAAAAATTAGCAGCTGATGCAGAATTTCTTCTGGGAAATTGTTATATAGTCTGTAATTTCTTCAAAGCCTTTGAACAAAGTTCAATATGCTTGTGTATGTGTTAGTTCTAATTAACAACCTAGGAGTGGTCAGTGCCCCTAACTGATAATACACAATTCAGGGATGTTTAACTGACTCCATACTCCAGAGGCAAAGATGTGACATGCTTCAGCTATGTGGCTATGTTTTTTCTGAGATCAGCAAGGCATGTTTGTTACTTAGCATATTTGATGTTAGAAATGTTTTTTTTCTTGATGAGATGTTGGCATTCAAGCTATGAAGTATAACTAGAACTAATATTTTAGAGACACTACAATTACCTTTTCATAAAGAGGGCTTCAGGAGCCAAGGACCTCAATACTCTTACCTTTCAGAGTGGCACATCAAGGTTGATTCAGAAACAGTTCTGTGTCTGACTGTTAGCTCAACTGATTCTTTTTGTCTGGTATCCACTATTTTGTTGATAAAACGTGCTTTTAAGGTATTGTTGACTTTACTCAGGTGAACTTTACACAAAAGGTGTTATTGTAGTAATTAAAGAACAGTGAACTTGGGCTTCATTAAAATTACAAAAGTAGGTTGCCTGGCTGCCTTTGTGCCTACTGGCTAATAATTGTTTATATGTATATATAAACAATTGGGAAACAGTTGGGAAAAAACCCATCCTCCCTCCTGTATTTGTCCTTTACTCTCACACTACTATTCATGACATTTCTGATACCAGATGTGTGTGTAGAGGAGTTTCTCTACCTAGCAGTTTTCTGACCCCTGCTGGGTGTCCTACAGTTTAACTCAAAATCTGACACCATCTACCTGATGATAGTTTCAGATCCCACAGGTAAAGGGCTCAGTGTCACGAGACTGCCCCCCCAACTCAGATGCCAATCGCAAGTAATAGATTCCTAGGTTACCCACAAATTCTGACTGACTTGGCTACAAAACAGAGGTTCCCTTAGGCTTGTTTAATTTGGTACAGCAGCTCATAGAACTCAGGGAAACACTTGCTTACGTTTACTACTTTATTTTATAATAAAAAATTTGATAAAGTATACAGATGAACAGCCAGATAAAGGGTAAGGTCTGGGAAAATCCCGAGCACAGGAGCTTCTTTGTTGTACAGTTGGGCTGTGTCACCAGCCTTGAATGTGGATGTGTTTACTGACCTGGATACTCTCTGAATCCTGTACTCTTGGGATTTTTTGGAGGCTTCATCATGTAGGCATAATTGATCATTAACTCCATTTCCAGCCCTTCTGTCTCTTCAAGAGACTGGAAGGGGTGTGGGAGAGAATGTGATGGAGTGAAGGTGGGGCTGAAAATTTTAAGCTTCTAATCATGACCTTTTTTATCCAGGGACCAGCACTCATCCAGAAATCATCCAAGGGCCCACCCAGAGTCACTTCTTTGAATGAAAGTTATTTCTATCACCCAGGAAATCACAAGGGTTTCAGGAGCCTTATGCCATGAACTGGGGGCAGAGAACAGTATATATATTTTATATTATCTAATATAAATATAAATATAAACTTGCTTTCATTGTAATCTAGTAGTGAGATTATAGAACAGTTACCAATCAGGGTTCTTGGCCTTCCTTAATCAACCGAAATTGAGCTGGTTCCTTATATGGGGTTAGGGTAGGGGTGTGTCCAGGGGTCAGGCCAGATGGGTGGCTTAGGTGGTTTGCCCACCCCTTTGGTGGTGTTGTGCACAGGGAGCATGTGCAGTACACAGCTTTTGTTACGGACACCCTGTTTTTGCTCCCTCCTCTTCAGAAGTGACAGTTGGGTTTTTGGTCTTTTTGTATCTTATTGACCATAATTTGCCCCAACTGTGCATACATGCAGTTATTTTTAGTCCCTCATAGTTTCTTTGTATTTTGTTGCTTAAGGAGATGTTTGTCCAGGTGCAAGCACTGCAGCAAAGTGTCCCAGGTCGCAGGTCCCAGCCTATCTCAGCACCTTCACATAGAATCTTCAGAGAGGCTACCAATATTTATTAAAATAAAAAACAAACAAAAAAGTTACTAATAATTGTGTACAATGTAATTGGCTCAGGTTACTTTACCACAGAATAGATGTGTGTGATGGTTTGGAAAAAATACACATTTAAATGCTTCTAGGAGATCAAGAAAAGATGTAATAACCATGTTTTCTACTTTCTATGTTTAGTGTTTTGACCTCTTGGGACCTTGCTACGCAGAAGGTAAAATCATCTTTCTCCATGACAGTCATTTCCAAATCTATGTGGCTCACCATACCTGATTTATGCAAATCGTGGGTATCCTTGCACCAAAGGAGTTAAGATTTTATTACTTCAAACAGCAGAAAGAGGACAGAATCACCTAAAGAGAAAAGTGAAGCCCAGCACAATAAGAAAGAATATGAACCATGTCATGTGATAATGTTGATGATGTACTGGCTTTTTGCGGATAATCTGGCATGAAAGAGAGGCTGGTAGACTTGACTTCATGCTGAGTTTTCATAACAGAAACCACACAGCTTTAACTTAGACCTTTAATTTCATATGTCTTAGTGGTGGTGGTAGTATAATTTAAGGATATAATTTAGGGAATGTATTAAAACCTACTTCCAAGCTACACTTTAACTTTCAACTATGGCATCACAGTCCTTCAATTCTTCAGTAAAATTGGCAGAGTGATAAATATTCAGATTTTCTATGAGCCTTAAAATTGAGGATTCAAGCCAAGGTTATCTAAATCTCTCACCAAAAGGAATCCTTATGACATCTGGATTAAAGGAATAAAGTTAATCCTGTATTTCCTATAATCATTTGCCTACAAGAATGCATCTGGTATTTAAAACATTGCCAACCTGTATATTAAACTCAGTAAAGTCTATAGATAATGTAACATTAGAAAAAATTGTATTCATTTTGATTAATAAGTTTTTTTTTTACTTTTGGGTTAAATAATTTTCAACTCCTTTAATACATATTTAAAACATTATCTACTAAATGTAGTTGAATCTATACTGAAAAATGCAAGATGGAAGCTATCCAAAAGTCATCAGTCTAATAGCTGTAGATTCAAATGATATGAATCTATATTTTAGTAGGTATCAGTTTAATGTTTATTGAAATCAGAACATACTAAGGAAGTTTTAAAAATATGCTATAAGTCTCATTTTCTTGACATTTGTTTTCCATTCTTAAAAGAACAAAAAACATTGGTAGCTAAGGTATCTGTGCTTAAAATTATAACAGTAGGAGTGGAGAGAAGATGGCGGAAGAGTAAGACGCGGAGATCACCTTCCTCCCCACAAATACATCAGAAATACATCTACACGTGGAACTGCTCCTATAGAACACCCACTGAACGCTGGCAGAAGACCTCAGACCTCCCCAAAGGCAAGAAACACCCCACGTACCTGGGTAGGGCAAAAGAAAAAAGAATAAACAGAGACAAAAGAATAGGGATGGGACCTGCACCAGTGGGAGGGAGCTGTGAAGGAGGAAAGGTTTCCACATACTAGAAACCCCTTCATGGGCGGAGACTGTGGGTGGCGGACGGGGGGATCCTCAAAGCCATGGAGGAGAGCGCAGTAACAAGGTGCGGAGGGCAAAGTGGAGAGATTCCTGCAGAAGACTGTTGCTGACCAGAACTCACCAGCCTGCGTGGCTTGCCTGCTAACCCACCGGGAAGGGCTGGGGCTGGAAGCTGAGGCCTGGGCTTCGTTTGGAAGCCGGGAGAGGACTGGGGTTGGCGGTGTGAACACAGCCTGAAGGGGTTAGTGCACCACGCCTAGCCGGGAGGGAGTCCGGGAGAAGTCTGGAGCTGCCGAAGAGGCAAGAGACCTTTTCTTCCCTCTTTGTTTCCTAGTGCACAAGGAGAGGGGATTAAGCACACTGCTTAAAGGAGCTCCAGAGACGGGCACGGAGCTGCCGAAGAGACAAGAGACTTTTTCTTGCCTCTTTGTTTCCTAGTGCACAAGGAGAGGGGATTAAGCACACTGCTTAAAGGAGCTCCAGAGATGGGCGCGGAGCTGCTGAAGAGATAACAGAGTTTTTCTTGTCTCTTTGTTTCCTGGTGCAAGAGGAGAGGGGATTAAGCGTGTCACTTAAAGGAGCTCCATAAATGGGCGTGAGCTGAGACTGTCGGTTCGGACACCAGAGATGGACGTGGGACGCTAGGGCTGCAGCTGCTGCCTCCAAGAAGCCTGTGTGCAAGCACAGGTCATTCTCCACACCTCCTCTCCTGGGAGCCTGTGCAGCCCACCACTGCCGGGGTCCCGGGATCCAGGGACAGCTTCCCCGGGAGAATGCGTGGCACTTGTCGGGCTGGTGCAGTGTCAAGCCAGCCTCTGCCACAGCAGGCCTGCCCCACATCCGTGCCCCTCTCTCCGCCCGGCCTGAGTGAACCAAAGCCCCTGAATCAGCTGCTTCTTCAACCCCATACTGTCTGAGCGAAGAGCAGATGCTCTCGAATGACCTATGCACAGAGGCGGGGCCAAGTCCAAAGCTGAACTCCAGGAGCTGTGCAAAAAAAGAGGAGGGGGGAGGTCTCTCTCAGCAGCCTCAGAAACAGCAGATTAAAGCTCCACAATCACCTTGAAGTACGCTGCATCTGTGGAATAACTGAATAGAGAGCGAACCAACCCAAGTTGAGGAGGTGGATTTTGGGAGCAAGATATATTATTATTTCCCCCTTTTTCTCTTTTTGTGAGTGTGTATGTGTGTGCTGCTGTGTAAGATTTTGTCTGTATAGCTTCGCTTTCACCATTTGTTCTACGGTTCTGACCGAACCGTTTTTTTTTTTTTTTTATAAAATTTTTCTTCTTAATAATTATTTTTTATTTTAATAACTTTATTTTATCCTACTTTATTTTATCTTCTTTCTTTCTTCCTTTCTTCCTTCCTTTTTCCCTCCCCTTCTTCCTCTCTTCCTTCCTCCCTTTCTTCCTCCCTCCCTCCCTTCCTTCCTTCCTTCCTTCCTTTATCCTCCCTTACTTCCTCCCCTTCTTCCTCTCTTCCTACCTTCTTTTATTCCTTCTTTTCTTCATTCCTTCCTTCCTTCCTTTATTGCTTACTTCATTTCTTCCTTCATTCATTTCTTCTTTCCTTTCTTCCTTCCTTCCTTACTTTCTTTCTTCCTTCCTGTCTTGCTTCCTTCCTTCATTACTTCCTCCCTTCCTTCTTCCCTTTCTTCCTCTCTTCCTTCCTTCCTTTCTTCCTTCCTTTTGACCTTCCTTCCTTCCATGCTTCCTTCCTTCCTGCCTTCATTCCTTCCTTCTTTCCTTCCTTTCTTCCTTCCTTCCTTCCTTTCTTCCTTCCTTCCTTCCTTCCTTCTTTCTTTCCTTTCTATTTTTCTTCCTTTTCTTCTGAGCCATGTGGATTAAAGGCTCTTGGTGCCCCAGCCAGGCATCAGGGCTGTGTCTCTGAGGTGGGAGAACCAACTTCAGGACAATGATCCACAAGAGACCTCCCAGCTCCATGTAATATCAAATGGCAAAAATCTCCCAGAGATCTCCATCTCAACACCAAGATCCAGCTACACTCAATGACCAGCAACTTACAGTGCTGGACAACCTATGCCCAACAAATAGCAAGACAGGACTACAGACCCATCCATTAGCAGAGAGGCTGCCTAAAATCATAATAAGGCTACCGACATCCCAAAACACACCACCAGACGTGGACCTGCCAACCAGAAAGAAAAGATTCAGCCTCATCCACCAGAACATAGGTGCTAGTGTACTCAACTAGGAAACCAACTCAACCCACTGAACCAACCTTAGCCACTGGAGACAGACACCAAAAACAACACGAACTATGAACCTGCAGCCTGCAAAAAGGAGACCCCAAAGACGGTAAGCAAAATGAAAAGACAGAAAAACACACAGCAGATGAAGGAGCAAGGTAAAAACCCACCAGACCCAACAAATGAAAAGGAAATAGGCAGTCTACCTGGAAAAGAATTCAGACTAATGATAGTAAAGATGATCCAAAATCTTGGAGATAAAATAGCCAAAATGCAAGAAACATTTAACAAGGACCTACAAGAAATAAAGAGGAAGTAAGCGATGATGAGCAACACAATAAATGGAATTAAAAATACTCTAGATGGGATCAATAGCAGAATAACTGAGGCAGAAGACTGGATAAGTGACCTGGAAGGTAAAATAGTGGAAATACTACAGCAGAGCAGAATAAAAAAAAAAGAATGAGAAGAACTGAGGACAGACTCACAGACCTCTGGGACAAAATTAAAGGCACCAACATTCAAATTATAGGGGTCACAAAGAAGAAGAGAAAAAGAAAGGGACTGAGAAAATATTTGAAGAGATTATAGTTGAAAACGTCCCTAATATGGGAAAAGAAATAGTCAATTCAGTTGAAGAAACACACAGAGTCCCATACAGGATAAATCCAAGGAGAAACACGCCAAGACACATATTAAACTGTCAAAAATTAAATACAAAGAAAACGTATTAAAAGCATCAAGGGAAAAACAACAAATAACACACAAGGGAATCCCCATAGGTTAACAGCTGATCTTTCAGCAGAAACTCTACAAGCTAGAAGGGAGTGGCAGGATATATTTAAAGTGATGAAGGAGAAAAAACTACAACCATAATTACTCTACCCAGCAAAGATCTCATTCAGATTTGATGGACAACTTATAACATTTACAGACAAGCAAAAGCTGAGAGAGTTCAGCACCACCAAACCAGCTCTACAACAAATGCTAAAGGAATTTCTCTAGGAAAGAAACACAAGAGAAGAAAAAAACTACAAGAACAAACCTGAAACAATTAAGTAAATGGTAATAGAAACATACATATCAATAATTACCTTAAATGTAAATGGATTAAATGCTCCCACTAAAAGACACAGTCTGGCTGAAATGATACAGAAAAAAGACCCATATATATGCTGTCTACAAGAGACCCACTTCAGACCTAGGGACACATACAGAATGAAAGTGAGGGGATGGAAAAAGATATTCCATGCAAATATAAATCAGAAGAAAGCTGGAGTAGCAATTCTCACATCAGACAAAATAGACTTTAAAATAAAAACTATTACAAGAGACAAAGAAGGAAACTACATAAAGATCAAGGGATCAATCCATGAAGAAGATATAAGAATTGTAAATATTTATGCACCCAACATAGGAGCACCTGAATACATAAGGGAAATACTAATAGCTATAAAAGGAGAAATCGACAGTAACAAAATCATAGTAGGTGACTTTAACACCCCACATTCACCAATGGACAGATCATCCAAAATGAAAATAAAAAAGGAAACACAAGATTTAAATGATACATTGCAGAAGATGGACTTAATTGATATTTATAGGACAATCCATCCAAAAACAACAGGATGCACATTTTTCTCAAGTGCTCATGGAACATACTCCAGGATAGATCATATCATAGGTCACAAATCTAGCCTTGGTAAATTTAAGAAAATTGAAATCATATCAAGTATCTTTTCCAACCACAATACTATGAGACTAGATATCTATTACAGGAAAAGATCTGTAAAAAATACAAACACATGGAGGCTAAACAATACACTACTTAATAACACAGTGATCACTGAAGAAATAAAAGAGGAAATCAAAAAATACTTAGAAACAAATGACAATGGAGTCACAACGACCCAAAAGCTATGGTTTACAGCAAAAGCAGTTCTAAGAGGCAAGTTTATAGCAATACAATCATACCTTAAGAAACAGGAAACATCTCGAATAAACAAGCTAACTTTGCCCCTAAAGCAACTAGAGGAAGAAGAACAAAGAAACCCCAAATTTAGCAAAAGCAAAGAAATCATAAAGATCAGATCAGAAATAAATGAAAAAGAAATGAAGGAAACAATAGCAAAGATCAATAAAACTAAAAGCTCGTTCTTTGAGAAGATAAAAAAAACTCATAAACCATTAGCCAGATTCATCAAGAAAAGAAGGGAGAAGACTCAAATCAATAGAATTAGAAATGAAAAAGGAGATGTAACAACGGGCACTGTAGAAATACATAAGATTATTAGAGATTACTACAAGCAACTCTATGCCAATAAAATGGACAACCTGGAAGAAATGGACAAATTCTTAGAAATGCACAATGTTCCAAGACTGAAACAGGAAGAAATAGAAAATATGAACAGACCAATCACAAGCACTGAAATTGAAATTGTGATTAAAAATCTTCCAAAAAACAAAACCCCAGGACCAGATGGGTTCACAGGTGAAATCTATCAAACATTTTGAGAAGAGCTAACACCTATCCTTCTCAAACTCTTCCAAAAGATGGCAGAGGGAAGAACACTCCCAAGCTCATTGTATGAGGCCACCATCACCCTGATACCAAAACCAGACAAAGATGTCACAAAGAAAGAAAACCACAGGCAAATATCACTGATGAACATAGAAGTAAAAATCCTCAACAATATACTATCAAACAGAATCCAATCATACACCATGATCAACTAGGGTTTATCCCAGGAATGCAAGGATTATTCAATATACAAAATCAATCAACGTGATACACCATATCAATAAAATGGAGCAGACAAACCATATGATCATCTCAATAGATGCAGAGAAAGCTTTTGACAAAATTCAACACCTATTTATGATAAAAACCCTGCAGAATGTAGACACAGAGGGAACTTTCTGCAACATAATAAAGGCCATATATGACAAACCCACAGCCAGCATAGTTCTCAATGGTGAAAAACTGAAACCATTTCCACTAAGATCAGGAACAAGACAAGGTTGCCCACTCTCACCGCTATTATTCAACATAGTTTTGGAAGTTCTAGCCACAGCAATCAGAGAAGAAAAAGAAATAAAAGGAATCCAATTCAGAAAACAAGAAGTAAAGTTGTCACTGTTTGCAGATGACATGATACTATACATAGAGAATCCTAAGGATACTACCAGAAAACTACTAGAACTAATCAATGAATTTGGTAAAGTAGCAGGATACAAAATTAATGCACAGAAATCTCTGGCATTCTTATACACTAATGATGAATAATTTGAGAGTGAAATTAAGAAAACACTCCCATTTACCATTGCAACAAAAAGAATAAAATATCTAGGAATAAAGCTACCTAAGGAGACAAAAGACCTGTATGCAGAAAATTATAAGACACTGATGAAAGAAGTTAAAGAAGATACATATAGATGGAGAGATATACCATGTTCTTGGATTGGAGGAATCAACATTGTGAAAATTACTCTACTACCCAAAGCAATCTACAGATCCAATGCAATCTGTATCAAACTACCACTGGCATTTTTTTACAGAACTAGAACAAAAAATTTCACAATTTTTATGGAAACACAAAAGACCCCGAAAGCCAAAGCAATCTTGAGAATGAAAAATGGAACTGGAGGAATCAGGCTCCCTGACTTCAGACTATACTACAAAGCTACAGTAATCAAGACAGTATGCTAGTGGCACAAAAACAGAAATATAGATCAATGGAACAGGATAGAAAGCCCAGAGATAAACCCCCACACACATGGTCATCTTATCTTTGATAAAGGAGGCAAGAATATACAGTGGCGAAAAGACAGCCTCTTCAGTTAGTGTTGCTGTGAAAACTGGACAGGTACATATAAAAGTATGAAATTAGAATACTTCCTAACACCATACAAAAAAATAAACTCAAAATGGGTTAAAGACCTACATGTAAGGACAGACACTACCAAACTCTTAGAGGAAAACTTAGGCACAACACACTATGACATAAATCACAGCAAGATCCTTTTTTGACTCACCTCCTAGAGAAATGGAAATAAAAACAAAAATTAACAAATGGGACTGAATGAAACTTAAAAGATTTTTCACAGCAAAGGATACCACAAACAAGAGAAAAAGACAACCCTCAGAATAGGTGAAAATATTTGCAAATGAAGCAACTGACAAAGGATTAATCTCCAAAATGTATAAGCAACTCATTCAGCTCAATAACAAGAAAACAAGCAACCCAATCCAAAAATGGGCAGAAGAACTAAACAGACATTTCTCCAAAGAAGATATACAGATTGCCAACAAACACATGAAAGAATGCTCAACATCATTAATAATTAGAGAAATGCAAATCAAAACTACAATGAGATATCATCTCACACTGGTCAGAATGGCCATCATCAAAAAATCTAGGAACAATAAATGCTGGAGAGGGTGTGGAGAAAAGGGAACACTCTTGCACTGCTGGTGGGAATATAAATTTTTACAGCCACTATGGAGAACAGTATGGAGGTTCCTTAAAACACTACAAATAGAACTACCATACAACCCCACAATCCCATTACTGGGCATATACCCTGAGAAAACCATAATTCCAAAAGAGTCATGTACCAAAATGTTCATTGCAGCTCTATTTACAATAGCCAGGACATGGAAGCATCCTAAGTGTCCATCAACAGATGAATGGATAAAGAAGATGTGGCACATATATACAATGGAATATTACTCAGCCATAAAAAGAAATGAAACTGAGTTATTTGTAATGAGGTGGATAGACCTGGAGTCTGGCATACAGAGTGAAGTAAGTCAGAAGGATAAAAACAAATACCGTATGCTAACACATATATATGGAATCTAAGAAAAAAAAATATCATGAAGATTCTAGGGGTAGGATGGGAATAAAACACAGACCTACTAGATCATGGACTTGAGGATATGCGGAGGGGGAATGGTGAGCTGTGATGAAGTGAGAGAGTGGCATAGACATATATACACTGCAAAATGTAAATTAGATAGCTAGTGGGAAGCAGCTGCATAGCACAGGGAGATCAGCTCTGTGCTTTGTGACCACCTAGAGGGGTGGGATAGGGAGGGTGGTAGGGAGCGAGATGCAAGTGGGAAGAGATATGGGAACATATGTATATGTATAACTGATTCAATTTGTTATACGGCAGCAACTAACACAAGAATGTAAAGCAATTATACTCCAATAAAGATGTTAAAAAAATTATAACAGTAATTGATGATACATTATTCACTTTTTTATTTTTATTTTTTGTTCATTTTATGAACAATTCAAAGCATAGAAACTATGTAGAGAAACAAAGACCAGTTGGTATTTTCTAATAAAAAAGTTAATAAATAGAAATAATTTGGCAGAAAGTCATTTTGATGTAAATCAGCTTATAGATAGCTGATTCATTCAAATAAATGCTTCTAGTGATTTCCCTATAAAGAAGCCATTAATTCACTCTCAGTCAGCTAACATTTACTGAGTGTCTACTGTATGCTAATCACCAAGGAATAAAGATGAATATGACAAGATTTCTTCCCTCCAGGTATTCATACTTCAGAGCAATGATAGATGTAGAAATAAAGGGAGGTGTACTATTACATGACTAGTGCAGTAATAGAGTTATGATTGGAATATCAGTAGATTGGTATACAAAGTGAACAAATAATTGTCTAGGGAAAATGGGAACGTGAGTTCAGAGCTAACTAGAGAGGAATTTTGTAAGTGCAAAAGGAAATAGGGTCAGATGAAGTTAAAGAAATGAAATGGTGAAGACACGATTGTTTAGAAAAGAAATAGGTTGTGAGAACACCACCATTTATCCTACAAGTAGAAGCACAGATGATGAAATTTAGCCTTTGTTTTTGCCAGGCCAATGAAATTCACATGCTGTTTGAACAAACTTAATACAAGAAAGCAAATTACTCCTAGAATTGGACTAATACCATCTCAAAAAGATAATGATCATTGGATCATGAAGAAAATATCCTGTTGAATACATATGACTCTTTGTTTAAGTAATTAAAAGAACCAGACCTAGAATGGATTAAAGGAATTATATCTGCCTTAATGACATTTGCTTCTCAAGTTTAGACAAGCTGCAGTGTAGGTCAAAGACCAAAAATGAAAGCTAATGAAAAGTGGCAACTCTTACTATATAGTCTCTAGATAGTTAACGTATGGTCCAGTTTATTCAGCATCTTCATTAGTTAGTTAAAATGGTGTAAATAACACCACACTAATGATATTCACAGCTGAAAGCAGTTTGGACACTGTCTCACTGAAACCACTGTTGACTGTGAAGTAACAACAGGGAGACAGAATAACTTAGAAGTATAGGGAGAAACAAAGTGAGAGAAAACACCTAGCTTCAGATAAGAAAAAGAGCAATAAAATAATCTGGAGATGAAGAAAAAATATGCACAGAAATAAGAAAGAGAACATGTGAAATTTTAGTAATATGCAAAATCATATATATATATTTATTTATTTATATGAGAGGGAAATGTATCAAGGAAGTTATAAAATTATGGACACTAACAGATGTAAGGTGATCAAAGGAATTAATTGTCTAAGACATGGAGGATAAGAAATATAACATCACTTCCCTGAAGACTTGGGAGGCAAAGAAATCTTTTAGCAGCTCTAAGGTCAATACAGTAAAATGAATGATGAGTGGACTTTTGGGGAGACAATACACTCAATAGAAACATGTTTAAAGGAAAAGGTGGAAAATCTCTCTCTGTACACTTTTTTTCCTGTTTCATAAGATAGTACATTTTCTTTATTCATTTATTTGATTTATTCTATTATTGTAGCTGACAGTATATTACTTTTTATAATAAATAGAACTTTTGACAAAATTCAACACAATTTGTGATAAAAACTCTCCAGAAAGTGGGCATAGAGGTAAGCTACCTCAACATTATAAGGGCCACATATGACAAACGCACAGTCAACACCTTTCTCAATAGTGAAAAACTGAAAACATTTCCTCTAAGATAAGGAATGAGACAAGGTTCCCACTCTACCACTATTATTCATCATAGTTTTGGAAGTTTTAGCCACAGCAATCAAATAAATAAAAAAGAAATAAAATGAATCCAAATTGAAAAGAAGAAGTAAAGCTGTCACTGTTTGCAGATGACATGATATTATACATATAGAATCCTAAAGATGCTATCAGAAAACTACTAGACCTAACCAATGAATTTGGTAAAGTAGCAGGATACAAAATTATTGCCCAGAAATCTCTTGCATTCCTATACATTAATGATGAAAAATCTGAAAGAGAAATTAAGGAAAAACCCCCATTTACCACTGCAATAAAAAGAATAAAATACCTAGGAATAAAACTTCCTAAGGAGACAAAAGACCTGTATGCAGAAAACTATAAGACACTGATGAAAGAAAATAAAAATGGTACAAACAGATGGAGAGATATATTATGTTCTTGGATTGGAAGAATCAACATGGTGAAAATGACTATACTATCCAAAGCAATTTACAGATTCAATGAAATACCTATCAAACTACCAATGGCATTTGTCACCAAACTAGAATAAAAAAATTTCACAATTTCTTTGGAAACACAAAAGACTCAGAATAGCCAAAGCAATATTGGGAAAGAAAAACGGAGCTGGAGGAATCAAGCTCTCTGACTTCAGACTATACTACAAAGCTACAGTAATCAAGACAGTATGCTACTGGCACAAAAACAGAAATATAGATCAATGGAACAGGATAGAAAGCCCACAGATTAAGACACTCACATACGGTCACCTTATATTTGACAAAGGAGGCAAGAATATACAATGGAGAAAAGACAGCCTTTTCAGTAAGTTGTGCTGGGAAAACTGAACAGCTACATGTAAAAGAAAGAAATTAGAATACTCCCTAACACCATACACAAAAATAAATGAAAAATTGATTAAAGACCTAAATGTAAGGCCAGACACTATCAAACTCTTAGAGGAAAACATAGGCAGAACACTCTATGACATAAACCACAGCAAGATCCTTTTTGACCCACCTTCTAGAGAAATGGAAATAAAGACAGAAATAAATAAATGGGACCTAATGAAACTTAAAAGCTTTTGCACAGCAAAGGAAAGCATAAACAAGAGGAAAAGACAACCCTCAGAATGGGAGAAAATATTTGCAAATGAAGCACTGACAAAGGATTAATCTCCAAAATATATATAAACAACTCATGCATCTCAATATCAAAAAAAAAAAACCAACAAACAACCCAATCTAAAAATGTGTGGAAGACATAAATAGGAATTTCTCCAAAGAAGATATATATATTGCCTACAAACACAATAAAGGATGGTCAACATCACTTATTCTTAGAGAAATGCAAATCGAAACTACCATGAGGTATTACTTCACACCAATAAGATTGGCCATCATCAAAAAATCTACAAACAATAAATGCTGGAGAGGGTGTGGAGAAAAGGGAACACTAGTGCACTGTTGGTGGGAATGTAAGTTGATACAGCCACTATGGAGGACAGTATGGAGGTTCCTTAAAAAATGAAAAATAGAACTACCCTATGACCTAGCAGTCCCACTACTGGACATATACCCTAAGAAATCCATAGTTGAAAAAGAGACATGTACCACAATGTTCATTGTAGCACTATTTACAACAGCCAGGACATGGAAGAAACCTATGTTTCCATTGACAGATGAATGGATAAAGAAGATGTGTCATGTATATACAATGCAATATTACTCAGCCATAAGAAACGAAATTGAGTGTATTGAGGTAGATGGAACTAGAGACAGTCATACAGAGTGAAGTAAGTCAGAAAGAGAAAAACAAATACCGTATGCTAACGCATATATATGGAATCTTAAAAAAAAAAAAGGTGCTGATGAACCAGGGGCAGGACAGGAATAAAGACGCAGATGTAGAGAATAGACTTGAGGACACAGGAAAGTGGAAAAGTAAGCTGGGATGAAGTGAAAGAGTAGCATTGATATATATATACTACCAAATGTAAAATAGATAGCTAGTGGGAAGTAGCTGCATCACACAGGGAGATCAGCTCGGTGTTTTGTGACTATCTAGAGGGGTGGGATCGGGAGGGTGGGAGGGAGGCAAAAGAGGAAGGGGATATGGCTATATATTTATACAGATTCACTTTGTTATACAGCAGCAATTAACACAACATTGTAAATCAATTATACTCCAATAAAGATGTTAAAAAAAATTCTTGTCCTTCAGTCATCCAGGTACAGCCAGTGAAATAAATACAAGATAATAATTTTCAGTTAATTTGAATAAATATGCATATTCTTCTCTTATGAATTTCTGACTAGAAATAAAGGAAACCTGAGTCCTTAAGTCATTCATTCTTTCATTCAACACATTTATTAAGGACATATTTTTCAGACACTCTGTTAGTAATACCCTTATATTATTATTATTATTATATTATTATTATTATTATTATTATTATAATTAAGAAAGAAACACAGAAAAAAATGCCAGGGTCCATATAGTTTAACTTGGACACTTAAGGTAGACAGGAGTTTGCTGATTTTTTGATGTAGTCCTTTATTTATTGAATAAGTTTAATACATAAATGATACTTTATAATATTAGTTTAAATATTGTCTCACTATACATGTTATTTCTAATATGGAATACATTTTGTTTTATAGACAATTACCATTACTGATAATGGATTAAAATTCAGGTGCAAGATTAACTATAGAAAAAATATTAATAACAAACTCCCTCAAGATAAACTATTCCAATGGAAGAAGCTTTACATCAGAAATGGCACAGCAGAAGTATAAATTTAAAAAAATAAAGCCAACAGCAATAACAGTAACAGAAAAACAACATTTGCGATTTCAAATTAGAATCAAAACTAGATTTCTTACTGTATTAGTAGATGATCAACAGCATGAGGATGGAAAATATACTGAGAATAAAGACATATATTGGACGTGGTGAATCTTATGGGGAGGATAAACATTTAAGTACCAACTATATACAATGTACTCTGTATTATGTTGAAAATGTTAAACCTGAAGAGAAGCCTGGGTCTTGAGGAGCTGGGGAGAAAATTCCCTTCCTAATTGTCAACATAAAACATCTGTTGAATTATGAAATGCAAGATTGTATGTAAGAAGAAATATAATCAAATAACAAGCTTTACTTAGATTTCAGATTGTTAGGTAAACTCTAGTTGTGGATATTTAATTTTATAGTGTACATTGTTTTTACAAGCATATTTGGACACATATACTTGTTTATTACCATGAATTAATTGGGATCTCTTCAGATTTTTGAAGTATTTTCCCAAAATGTGATTTGTAGAACACTAGAATCATTCTTTAAACTCTTTAGGCATACAAATCTAAATAAACTTCTACCTACTGGTAAAATATCACAAATAATTGAAGCCTTTCTCAAGTAATTTCAAGAATTTTATTTTGGGTATTATTGAAATACTTATCAGTTATTTTGATATTAGTTTTACTAACATGAAATTTTAAACTGCCAATCCTTTTTCTTTTCCTCCATGAAGAATTCTGAGATTCCCCTAGAGCATGTTTCTCTATTTAGTCCAATAGGCATTTAGAAAGTATTCAGTGAATACTCATTTATTGAATGCATACTCTTCATATCCATTTTCATGAACGTCCTATTTTATACACATCAGTATGGTTATTAATAACAAAAAATGAATACTGCAACATCTTGATATAAAGTAATATAAGCAAAACCAAATTATCTAAGTTTACTTTTACCATTCTCTGGAGACAAAGTAGCTGTTAAACTTCCAGATTCCATAAGAGAGAGTGGGCAAATGAAAGCTTTTATCATAAAGCACTTTTTGTCCCTTCATTAGAATTTAGAGCAGTCTGCTAAAAGAGGAACTGATCTACTGGCAGTTCTGGCTCACCACAATAGCTGTAGGGAATGGAGTGCTCTGCGTAGGCCAGGCTTCATACAGCGGTGTGGGAAAGTATACACAGATACTACCTAGTACAAGAACAACTAGAGATTATCACAAAGTCATATTGTCATTTTGTGTTTATAACTTATTTAAAGTATGCAGGTTCTTTTATGTAAATACCATTTTGAATGCATCCATAAAGCATTCCACAGAATAAGTGGAACTCTTTTATAATAAAGGTAATCTACTGTTAGGGTGATTAAGTGCTTTGTTAATAAATAAGAAGCCGAAGAGCAAACACTCTAACTCCAGTTTTCTGATTTTCAGTCTAGTCTCCTTTCTATTTAGATGAGAGCTATTTCAAATCATTCTAGATACTGAGCTCCTCATATCAAAAAATATGTATAAGATATGATTACATCTTTAGAATTGCAAAAGGTTTTAGAAAAGCTAAACAAAACAATGGAAACAGTATGCATGTTTCCTAAAGGGTAAATGAACATAGAGAATGTACTTTATCCAATAGTCATTATTGAATATCCAATATTTTCCAGAACACCTGAGGAGGTGACTGAAGCTATCACAACTCTTGCCCTAAATATTTAATTCCACTCTCACTGGAAACCATAAAACCCTTAGAAACACTCTTTGAAATAAGTTGTAACAATAGTTTTTTTTGATATGTCTCCTCAAGCAAAGGTAGGAAAAGCAGAAATAAACACATGCAACATAATTAAACTTAAAAGCTTTTGCACGGCAAAGGAAATCATCAACAACATGAAAAGACAACCTACTAAATGGGAGAAAATATTTGCAAATGATGTGTCCTATAAGAGGTTAATATTCAAAATATGTAAACAATGCATACATCTCAGTTTCATAAAAACAAACAACCCAATTAAAAAATGGGCAGAAGACCTGAAGACACATTTTTCCAAAAAAGATGGCCAACTAGTACCGAGGTCCAGCCCCAGCAGAACCAGGGGTCCCTGAGATGGAGGCAACGGCGTCGGCGAGAAAATAAATAAATAAACGGGGCAAGGGGGTAGGTGCAGGAGCTTCTGTTAAGCTTCTGACCCCTTTATTTTTGACATATCATTTCTTATATAGGATTTTCTAAATAATAGCATCAGCATTTTCTACGTAACTCCTATTTTTGGCTCATTACCTCATTTCTACACCTATACACAGAAACATTAGCAAGCATTGTTCCGTCTTAAGATCTTTTCACGCAAACAGGATGTTTAGGTCTAGAAAGCTAATTATTCTTTTCTACCTCAGCTAACAACATATATTGGCCTGTGTCCCAGTATTCTCAGTACCTTGTTCAAAACACATTGTGCAAAAATACAATTCTATTTTCTACGTAAGGCAATCAATTTTAACTTTCATAGTTACATATAATTCATTCGTAAAATATTTACAGTAAATTCCTTCCTCTTCTCTCTTTTTCCTCCAATATACCGGAGAGGGGGCATACCACATAATCCACCATTTGGGGGCATCCTGTACATAATACCCCACTATTTGCTTCCCTTCTTTATCCCTTATTCCTTCTTTGGGCCATAGCTCATCTAATTCTTCCTTTAAACTTCTACTCCTTAATTGAAACATTCATTTGTTGCCTGACCAAGGGACTTTTTTCCAAAGTAAATTATTTACAGTGGGTATAGCTACTGTTGTGGTTACAGGGGTTGTTGTGGTCTCGTACCGAGGGGGATTTGGTTTGTAATACTTCCAACTTCTTGGCCTAAACCCTCCAGAAACCCCCTCAATTATTAGCAAGAATTTTCCTAGAATCAGAAGAGATGCTTTCCGCGGCCCACCAGGAGAGGAGCTTTGCTTCCTCATGCCATAACTTCTCGCCGAGCTTTGCTCAGGCAACAGTTGGCAATGCTGGACGGCTTCCGGCAAACTAGTACGTGGAAATATGCTCAAAAACACTAATCATTAGAGAAATGCAAATCAAAACCACAGTGAAATATCATCTCACACCTGTCATTATGGCTATTGTCAAAAAGACCACAAATCACAAATGTTGACATGAATGTGGAGAAAAGGGAACACTAATACTCTGTGGATGGGAATGTCAAGTTGTACAGCCACTATAGAAAAATATGATCCAGCAATTCCACTCCTGGCTATATATCTAAAGCAACTGAAAACACTAATTCAGAAAGATATTTGAACTGCAGTGTCCAGAGCAGCATTATTTACAATACCCAAATATGGAAGTAACCCAAGTATCCATCAACAGACAAAGGGATAAAGAAGATGTGTCTATATGTATAAGTGTGTGTGTATATATATATATATGTATATATATATATATATATACATATATATATACATATATATATGAGAAAAACAGAATATTACTCAGCCATAAAAAAAATAATGAAAAGGTGCCATTTGTAACAATGTGGATAGATTTTGAGGGTCCATGCTTAGTGAAATAAGTCAGACAGAGAAAGAAAAATACTGTATGTTATCAGTTAAATGTGGAATCTAAAAAATAAAACAAATGAATAAATAGAACTGAAAAGACTCACAGATATAGAGAACAAACTAGAGGTCACCAGTTGGGAGAAGGGTAGGAGAAGGGCAAGATTGTAGTATGAGATTAAGACGTACAAACTACTATGTATAAAATAACTAAGATAAAAGGACATATTGTACAGCATAGAGAATATAGCCAATATTTTATAATAACTTTAAGTGAAGTATAATCTATAAAAATATTGGATCACTATGTTGTACACATTTAACTAATATAATATTGTAAATCAACTATAATTTTAAAAAGCTTTCTTCCATCTCTCATGAGTGATTTTTGTGTGTGTTGATCTCTAATAAAAAATGTATTATTTATGTTAAATAACTCAACCATAGTCTTATAAAACTCAAGACTCATTTGTAGATCTGGCCAATCTCCCTGTTACTCCTCCCTCCCAGATTTGTCCTTCCAATCTCTGTCATGGCAGAATATCAAAGCTCTCTTTCTACTTCAACACGGAGTTAAGTCACTCCCTGTAGTGAAACTTCCTTAGAGCCAATGTTAACTAATTTTAAAAGCAAGTATTTACTGACATTTTTTATTTGTCAGGAACTTGTTATACATATATTTTCAGAGGTGAACACATCTTCAATATGCTCCTCCACAGAATTTCAAGATGAGTGGGCTCTTAACCTATAACTTTTCTATATAATATTTATTTTGAATAGACTTTTCTAAAGGACATTAGAAGCACCACATTTTTCTACAAAATTGATAATAAAAATAAAAATGTTATACAAATTTTTTCTGAGTATCTTAGAATGCTGTATATCTAACTAAGCCAGCTTATGTAAAAATAAAAATTATAAACAGCATTCTCCTGCCAACACCTTTATGTTTCTCTACTCCATTTATCTCACACAAATCACCTCACCCCTTAATTTTAAGGTGTTTCAGTTGAGTCACAAAACTACAGCATCTTTTTCTGAGCATTGTCTCTAACTCCAGTTTTGCAACATTTTATGACATTGCAAAGTTATTAGCAGTTTTATTTTTAGGGGTGAAAATGCTGTTTCAGTTATATTATTTAGAAGAGTCCTTAGCTTTTAAATATAAATATTAAATATTTATGAGTGAAATAATATGATATCTAGGACTTGCTTCAAAATAAGTAATTGGGCAGTGAAATAATTAGATGGGGATTATAAAAGAAATAAGGTCATCTCTGAGTTGATAACTCTTGAAACTGTGACAGTTACATGAGATCTCATTATACTATTCCATTTGTGTACATGTTTGAAATTTCCCATAACAAAAGGTTAATAAATTACCTTAGTTTTCACTCCCTCATTTACATTTTATCACTAGGTGTGATGGTAGTTCTATGTGTTAATTCAGCTAGGCTATAGTACCCAGTATTCAATTCAATATTTACCTAAGTTTTGCTATGAAGACATATTACTGACTTTAAGTAAAGGAGATTACCCTTGATAATGTGGGTAAGCTTCATAAAATCAGTTGAAATGCCCTAAGAGCAAAAACTGAGGCTTCCTTGAGAAGAAGAAATTGTGCCTGAAGACTGCAACATCATTCTGGCCTGAGACGTTTTTCAGTCTACCAGACTGCTCTACAAATCTCTGACTTGCCAGTCCTCACAATTGGGTGAACCAGTTTCTTGAACTAAATGTAACGTTCATATATACACCTATGTATATGCTTAAAGAATTTTCATTCTCTAATGGTAAGAACTTGAGTTCAATAACAGATTTTTAGATAGGGCACATGGTAGAGCTGAGCTCCTTAAGTCACTTGCCAAAGACATATTATGTCTATGACACATGAGCAAGCTTATTCTGATCTTATTAAACTAAAAATTTAAATTATAAGAAAGTCTATTTAATATGTTAAACTATTAGAGCACCCCCCTAATTTTTATATAAAACTCTCTAGTTATCTAGATATAATGTAAGTTGATAGTTGAAAAAGCTGATTGTATCTTTTTTAGTATTTTCAGAACTCAGCTGATGCAAAAATTACAAAATCAAATAAGACCTTTCCACTGCCAGAGAACTTTAGCATGCTGGAAAACCTAAGGCTTGAAGTCAAGTAATGGCAATACAAGATATTATTTACAGATGAAGCCATTAATACTTAGAGAGGTTAAATGTTTGCCTGAAATACACACCATAATTTTTTTTTACTGCCATATTTCTTAAATTCTACACATTAAAAACGTTTGGGAGAGTGTCTTCAAAAGATGTAATACTGGCTCACCTGAACCAAATTAACTAATAAGAGAGGAATCCAGATTGGTGTGCTTTGAAAAAGTTTCCTAGGACATCTTTTTGATACCCTGCTTAAGAGCTACTATGTCACCTGCAGGAATTCCAAACCACTGGGCAGTGATATTGTCTGCTATTTGTTTCCATTTATATGTTAAAGTTCTTATAAAAACATTTATGGTCAGTAAACCAAATGGCCCAGAAGATGAATTTCTCATTTTTCTCATTGGTCATTATAGAATCCAAGTGTCTGTCACTGTGTATTCAATAAAGTTTATGCATATAAGATTGATAAGATATTTACCCAACAGGCAAAGTTATATCATTTTATATTCTTATATTATTTGATTATGTTTTATTTTGAGGAAAGTATTATATCATATTCATACATAATATGAATTGGTATGTATGTTGCACATTTCAGGGATATTTCAGATGGGCATGTAGGGATTAAGTACAATAGATATAGTCACACATATGTGTGGACACTAAGGCCTAATTTATTTGGCCAAGACTAAGGTTTCCATGGTGACTCCAGAGAGGAGTTTAAAATTCCCTTCTTCTTTTTTTTAATTTAATTTTAATTATAGTATAGCTGCTTTACAAGGTTATGTTAGTTTCTGCTGTACAGCAAAGTGAATCAGCTATACATATACCTATATCACCTCTTCTTTGGATTTCCTTCCCATTTAGGAAAAGTCCCTTCTTTTTCACTGCTCTCTTTCTCATCCTTCCACATGTGACTCCTGTCTTAAATAATAACAGAAAACAAGATTAATAAGGCACAGACTTTTTAATAAAATTAGATTTGGTAGAAGGTCTTTATCTTTCTAATCTGTTTCAGCAGTCTAAACGTCACACAGTCACTTTCAACATCTCTCTGGAGAGCACAGAAAGGCATTCTTTCCATCTTTGATCTGTTTCTTGTTACTGGAAATTATCTGTAAGAATGCGCCAGCAGAATTTCTTTTTACTAGTGCCATTATGGTACCAAGAAATAAAGTCTTTTTAGATCCTTTGATTAAAATTAGCATTCACTTTGGATACTTCATCTTCAGCATTTAAGCAACATCTAATGATGCAAAAGCCTTGGGATGTATAAATAATCAAAGAGAATCCCAGAGAGCTGGTCTCTGCCCTTTAAGCTCTTATATTTAATGTGGAAAGCACTACTATGGGTAAGTAGGGGCAAAAGAACATTGTCATTGAGATAGTAAGTGATTCACTGATGAGAAATGTTCTCACCTCATCCACAATTTAAGGTTATGTGTCTTTTAAGGCTGGGGGGTCAACTCAGCTGATTGAATTATGCTGTAAATGAGCAAGTCATTATTACATTGCCAAGTCAGGATGATGGAAGCTTAAGGTTTCTATATATATTCCTGTCAAATATGTCCTCTTCAGGTGGGAGATCTCTTTACTGTTACTTCCATTCTTTCATCTAAAAGCACCTGTACCCTCAAGAACAACAAATGCAATGGTCTTTTCAGGATGTTCAGTCCTCTCCCATTATTTGAGAATCACCTCTGTGAAAGTCACATGGCTCCTAAAATCTCACTTGGACCGTACTCTTATCACATACAGGAAGGACCTAAGTTTACTGTGAGAATAAAGTGGACACTGTGTGCTTAACTCTAGTCAAGACTGTAAATCAACAAACAAAAATGAGTTGTTAATCTTACTAAACAGTGACTCATTGTACATTTTCTTACTCATCGAATACTATTCTGAGAACTGCTGAAAGTTAGATGGATGTATTGGACACAGTGCCTCCCCTCAAGGAGTGTAAACATATTAATGACATAAAATACTCAATAACAAAAGCCAACCAATATTTAAAATCAGTGCCTGTGAAATCACAAGACAAAGAAAGTCTTCATATGGTTAAAGAATAAAAGGAGAGAAAGAGCACATCATTATGTTGCATTTACATGCCCATGATTTACATGTGTATTTAATCTCTCCTAATAATTATAGAAATACATTTCCAAACTTTATAAGAAGAGAAACCAAAGCTCAGAACTGTTAAATAACTTAATTAAGTCATCCTTGGATTTGAAATCCAGATATCTAATTCTTGCCATTATATTAGATATTTTAGACTTCATGAAGAAATTGGAGGAAGCCTTGTTGCCCCCACTGCCCCTGCTGCATGATTTGCTGGTAGAACTTGTCCAATCAGGTGGTCGAAGTCCATGCCAAGACTAAACATTAAGGGAGATCTTCAAGATTTTGGAAGAGTAAGACATGGAGATCAACCTCTTCCTCAGAAATACATCAGAAATACATATACATGTGGAACAACTCCTACAGAACCCCTACTGAATGCTGGCAGAAGACCTCAGACTTCCCAAAATGCAAGAAACTCCCCATGTACCTGGGTAGGGCAAAATAAAAAGGAAAAAAAACATAGACAAAAGAGTAGGGATAGGACCTGAACCACTGAGAGGGAGCTGTGAAGGAGGAAAAGTTTCCACACACTAGGAAGCCCTTTCACTGATGGAGAGGGGGGGTGGCAGAGGGGAAGCTTCGGAGACATGGAGGACAGTGAAGCAACAGTGGTGCAGAGCACAAAGCAGTGAGATTCCCACAGAGAGGATAAGTTTCAACCAGCACTCACAAGCCTGAGAGGCTTGTCTGCTCACCCGCCAGCCAGGACGGCTGGTGGCTGGGGGCTGAGGCTTCAGCTTCGGAGGTCAGATCCCATGGAGAGGACTGGGGTTGGCTGCTTGAAGGGGGTTAGTGCACCACAACTAGCCTGGAAAACGTCTGGACCTGCCTAAGAGGCAAGAGAGTATTGTTTTGGGGTGCACTAGGAGAGGGGATTCAGAGCACTGCCTAAATGAGCTCCAGAGATGTGTGCGAGCCACTGCTATCAGCGTGGACACCAGAGACTGGCATGAAATGCTAAGGCTGCTGCTGCAACCACCAAGAAGCCTGTGTGCAAGCTCAGGTCACTATCCACACCTCTTCTCCCAGGAGCCTGTGCAGCTGCCACAGAACCCACTGCCAGGGTCCTGTGATCCGGGGACATCTTCCCTTTGAGATCACACGACATGCCTCAGGCTGTTGCAATGTCATGCTGACCTCTGCTACCGCAGGCTCTCTCCACATTCCATACGATCCCTCCCCCCGCCGGCCTGAGTAAGCCACAGCCCCCTAATAGGCTACTACAATAACCGTGTGTCTTACCTGAGCAAAGAACAGATGCCCTCAGGCAACCTATGCTCAGAGGCAGGGCCAGATCCAAAGCTGAACCACAGGAGCTGTGAACACAAAGAAGGGAAAGGGAACTCTCTCCCAGCAGTCTCAGGAGCAGCGGATTAAATATCCACAATCAACTTGATGCACCCTGCATCTGTGGAACACCTGAATAGGCAACAAATCATCCCAAAATTGAGGCAGTGGACTTTGGGAGCAAAGATATATATATATGTTTTCTCCTTTTTCTCTTTTTGGGAGTGTGTATGTATATGTTTTTTTGTGTGATTTTGTCTGTATGTCTTTGCTTTTACCATTTGTCCTACAGTTCTGTCTATGGTTTTTTGTTTTGTTTTGTTTTTACATAGTTTTTAGTGCTTGTTATCATTGGTGGATTTGTTTTTTTGGTTTGGTTGCTCTCTTCTCTATTTCTTTTTCTGTTACTTTTTAATCTTTTTATTTTTAATAAATATATATTTTTTTATTTTATACTTTAAATATTTTATTCTTTTCTTTCTTTCTTTCTGTTTTTTGTTCCTTTTCTTTTGAGTCTTGTGCCTAATAGGGTTTTGGTGCTCTGGCCAGGTTTCAGGCCTGTGTCTCTGAGGTGGGAGAGCTGAGTTCAGGACATTGGTTCACAAGACTCCTCCCAGCTCCACATAATATCAAACAGCTAAAGCTCTCACAGAGATCTCCATCTCAAGGCTAAGACTCAGCTCCACTCAATGACCAGCAAACTACAGTGCTGGACACCTTATGCTAAACAACTAGCAATACAGGAACACAACACCAACCAATAGCAGAGATGCTGACTAAAATCATAATAAGGTCACAGACACCCCCCCAAACACCACAGGACACAGAACTGCTTACCAGAAAGAAAAGATCCAGACTCATCCACCAGAACACAGGCACTAGTCCCCTCCACCAGGAAACCAACACAACCCACTGAACCAATATTAGCCACTGAAGGCAGATACCAAAAGTAATGGGAACTACTAACCTGCAGCCTGCAAAAAGGAGACCACAAACAGAGTCAGTTAAGCAAAATGAGAAGACAGAGAAGTATGAAGCAGAGGAAGGAGCAAGGTAAAAACTCACCAGACCAAACAAATGAGAAGGAAATAGGCAGTCTCCCTGAAAAAAAATTCAGAGTAATGAGAATAAAGATGATCCAAAGTCTTGGAAACAGTATTGAGAAAATACAAGAAACGTATAGCAAGTAACCAGAAAAACTAAAAAAGCAAAGAAACAATGATGAACAACATAACAAACGAAATTACAAATTCTCTAGAAGGGATCAATAGCAGAATAACTGAGGGAGAACAGATAAGTGACCTGGAAGATAAAATAGTGGAAATGACTACTGCAGAGCAGAATAAAGAAAAAAAGAATGAAAGAATTGAAGACAGTCTCAGAGACTTCTGGGGCAATATTAAACACAACAACATTCGAATTATAGGGGTCCGAGAAGAAAAGAGAAAAAGAAAGGGTCTGAGAAAATATTTGAAGAGATGATAGTTGAAAACTTCCCTAATATGGGAAAGGAAATAGTTAATCAAGTCCAGGAAGCACAGAGAGTCCCATACAGGACAAATCCAAGGTGAAACATGCCAAGACACACATTAATCAAACTATCAAAAATTAAATACAAAGAAAACATATTAAAAGCATCAAGGGAAAAACAACAAATAACATACAAGAGAATCCCATAAGGTTAATAGCTTATCATTCAGAAGAAACTCTGCAGGCCAGAAGGGAGGGGCAGGACATATTTAAAGGGATGAAAGGGAAAAATGTACAACCAAGATTACTCTACCCAGCAAGGATTTCAGTAAGATTCGATGGAGAAATTAAAACCTTTACAGGCAAGCAAAAACTAAGAGAATTCAGAATCACCAAACCAGCTTTACAACAAATGCGAGAGGAACTTCTCTAAGCAGGAAACACAAGAGAAGGAAAAGACCTACAACAAACCCAAAACAATTAAGAAAATGGTAATAGCAACATACATATCGATAATTACCTTAAATGTAATTGGATTAAATGCTCCACCTGAAAGACATAGACTGGCTGAATGGATACAGAAACAAGATCCGTATATATGCTGTCTAGAAGAGACCCACTTCAGACCTAAGGACACATACAGACTAAAAGTGAGGTGATGGAAAAAGATATTCCATGCAAATGGAAATCAAAAGAAATCCAGAGTAGTAGTTCTCATATCAGAGAGAATATACTTTAAAATAAAGACTATTACAAGAGACAAAGAAGGACACTACGTAATGATCAAGGGATCAATCCAGGAAGAAGATATAACAGTTGTAAATATTTATGCACCAAACATAGGGGCAACCCAATACATAAGGCAAATGCTAACAGGCATAAAAGGAGAAATCAACAGTAACACAATCATAGTAGGGGACTTTAACACCCCACTTTCACCGATGAACAGATCATCCAATATTAAAATAAATAAGGAAACACAAGCTTTAAATGATATATTAAACAAGATGGACTTAACTGATATTAAAGGACATTCCAATCAAAATCAACAGAATACACTTTCTTCCCAAGTTCTCATGGAACATTCTCCTGGATAGATCATATCCTGGGTTACAAATCAAGCCATGGTAAATTTAAGAAAATTGAAATGGTATCCAGTATCTTTTCTGAACATAACACTATGAGACTAGATATCAATTACAGGAAAAAATCTGTAAAAAACACAAATACATGTAGGCTAAACATTACACTACTTAATAACCAAGAGATCACTGAAGAAATCAAAGAGGAAATTTTTAAAAAACATAGAAACAAATGACAATGAAAACACAATGATCCAAAACCTATGGGATGCAGCAAAAGCAGTTCTAAGAGGGCAGTTTATAGCAATACAATTCTACCTCAAGAAACAAGAAACATCTCAAGTAGACAACCTAACCCTACAGCTAAAGCAATTAGAGAAAGAAGAACTAGAAACCCCAAAGTTAGCAGAAGGAAAGAAATCATAAAGATCAGATCAGAAATAAATGAAAAGTTAACCATCTTTGATAGCAATGATCAATAGAACTAAAATCTGGTTCTTTGAGAAGATAAACAATATTAATAAACCCTTAGCCAGACTCATCAAGAAAAAAAGGGTGAATACTCACATGAACAGAATTAGAAATGAAAAAGGAGAAGTAGCCACTGACACTGCAGAAATAGAAAGGATCATGAGAGATTACTGCAAGCAACTCTAAGCCAATAAAATGGACAACCTGAAAGAAATGGACAAATTCTCAGAAAAGCATAACCTTCTGTGACTGAAGCAGGAAGAAACAGAAAATATAAAAAGAAGAAGCCTAAGCACTGAAATTGAAACTGTGATTAAAAATCTTCCAGCAAACAAAAGCCCAGGACCAGATGGCTTCACAGGAGAATTCTATCAAATATTTAGAGAAGACCTAACACCTATCCTTCTCAAACTCTTCCAAAATTGTTCCTTCCCCTTCCAGATGGAGGAACACTCCAAAACTCATTCTACGAGGTCACCATCACTGAGATAACAAAACCAGACAAAGTTGTCACAAGAAAATAAAACTACAGACCTATATCAGTGATGAACATTGATGGAAAAATCCTCAACAAATTCTAGCAAACAGAATCCATCAACACATGAAAAGGATCATACACAATGATCAAGTGGGGTTTATCCCAGAAATGCAAGGATTCATCAATATACACAAATCAATCAATCTGATACACCGTATTAACAAATTGAAGGGTAAAACCATATGATATTCTCAATAGATGCATGAAAAACTTTTGACAAAATTCAACACACATTTATGATAAAAACTCTCCAGAAAGTAGGCATAGATGGAACCTACCTCAACATAATAAAGACCATATATGACAAACCCACAGGCAACTTCATTTTTCAATGGTGAAAAAGTGAAACCATTTCCTCTAAGATCGGGAAGAAGACAAAGTTGCCCACTCACACCACTATTATTCAACATAGTTTTGGAAATTTTAGCCACAGCAATAATAAATGAAAAGAAATAAAAGGAATCCAAATCAGAAAAGAAGTAAAACTGTCACTCTTTGCAGATGACACAATACTATACATATAGAGTCCTAAGGATGCTATCAGAAATATACTAGAGCTAATCAATAAATGTGGTAAAGTAGCAGGATACAAAATTAATACACATAAATCTCTTGCATTCCTATACACTAATGATGAAAAATCTGAAAGAGAAATTAAGGAAACAATCCCATTTACCATTGCAACAAAAAGAATAAAATACTTGGAATAAACCTACCTAAGCAGACAAAAACCTGTATGCAGAAAACTATAAGACACCGATGAAAGACAGTAAAGATGATACAAACAGATGGAGAGACATAGCATGTTCTTGGACTAGAAGAATTAACATTTTAAAGATGACTATACTACCCAAAGCAATCTACAGATTCAATGCAATCTTTATCAAATTACCAATGGCATTTTTCACATAACTAGAACAAAAAATTTCACAATTTGTATGGAAATACAAAAGACCCTGAATAGTGAAAGAAAACTTGAGAAGGAAAATGGAGCTGGAAGAATCAGGTGCCCTGACTTCAGACTATACTACAAAGCTACAGTAATCAGGACAGTATGGTACTGGCACAAAAACAGAAATATAGATCAATGGAACAGGATAGAAAGCCCAGAGATCAACCTACACACATATGGTCAACTTATCTTTGATAAAGTAGGCAAAAATATACAATGGAGAAAAGACAGCCTCTTCAATAAGTGGTTCGGGGAAAACTGGACAACTACATATAAAAGAATGAAATTAAAACACTACATAACACCATACACAAAAATAAATGGAAAATGGATTAAAGTCCTAAATGTAAGGCCAGGCACTATAAAACTCTTAGAGGAAAACATAGGGAGAACACTCTATGACATAGATCACAACAAGATCTTTTTTGACCCACCTCCTAGAGAAATGGAATTAAAAACAAAAATAAACAAATTGGACCTAATGAAACTTAAAAGCTTTTGCACGACAAAGGACACCATAAACAAGATGAAAATACATTTCTCTTAAGAATGGGAGAAAATATTTGCAAATGAAGCAACTGACAAAGGATTAATCTCCAAAATATACAAGCAGCTTATGCAGCTCTATATCAAAAGAACAAACAACCCAATCCATAAATGGGCAGAAGACCTAAATAGACATTTCACGAAAGAAGACATACAGATTACCAACAAACACATGAAAGGATGCTCAACATCACTAATCATTAGAGAAATGAAAATCAAAACTACCTCACACTAGTCAGAATGGTCATCATCAAAAAATCTACAAACATTATATGCTGGAGAGGGAGTGGAGAAAAGGGAACTCTCTTGCACTGTTGGTGGGGATGTAAATTGATTCAACCATTATGGAGAACAGTATGGAGGTTCCTTAAAAATCTAAAAATTGAACTACCATACGACCCAGCAATCCCACTGCTGTGCCTATACCCTGAGAAAATCATAATTCAAAAAGAGTCATGTACCATATTGTTCAGTGCAGGACTATTACAATAGTCAGGACATAGAAGGAGCCTAAATGTCCATCAACAGATGAATGGATGAAGAAGATGTGGCACAGATATTCAATGGAATACTATTCAGCCATAAAAAGAAACGAAATTGAGTTTTTGTAGTGAGGTGGATGTACCTAGACTCTGTCATACAGAGTAAGGTAAGTCAGAGAGAGGAAAAAAAAATACCATATGCTAACACATATATATATAGAATCTAAAAGGAAAAAAATGGCTCTGATGACCCTAAGGGCAGAAAAAATAAAGACACAGACATAGAGAATTGACTTGAAGACACTGGGATGGGGAAGGGTAAGATGGGACGAAGTGAGAGAGTAGCTTTGACATATATACATAACAAAATGTAAAATAGATAGCTTGTGGGAAGCAGCTGCATCACACATGGAGATCAGCTCATTACTTTGTGACCACCTAGACGGGTAGGGTACGGAGGGTGGGAGAGAGATGTAAGATGGAGGGGATATAGTGCTATATGTATACATATAGCTGATTGTTATACAGCAGCAACTAACACAACATTGTAAAGCAATTATACTTCAATAAAGGTGTTAAGAAATAATTATGCAAATAACAAAAAAATTGTTTGGGGTTCAGTGTAGAAGCAAATACCCAATTTTAGTGTAAAGTGGTGCCCCCAATGAGCCTGCAGAAATAAGATGACTCAGCAGTAAGCCTGATGGCATCTGTACCATTCAGGGGGCTTCACTATTTAGATGTTTTTCTTCAACTAAATGCCTGAAAATGTGTCTCAGGACGCTTAATATTGTTAACCTTAAACCATCATTTTATTTCTGGGAATCTAGCCTAAAAGGCAAATATCCTTAATGTGGAAAACCCTTATGTACACAGATGTTTATCATAGTTTTCTATGAAATAGTCCAAAATTGGAATCAACCCAGAGGTACAACACTAGGATCAGGTCAATAATATTATATATCCACTTGATACACTATAATGTAGCCACAAGGAGTGATGCTTGAAAGTGATTGCGCTAACATGAAAAAAATGCTGGAGATAAAGAGTTTAGTGAAAATAGATGCATACTTCTCTGTATAATAGGACAAAAATAACAACAGTCCCTACAAGAAGTGGGGGAAATGAGACTTAAATGAACCAATGGGTTGGCACTGGTGATATTTGTTTGATGCTCTCAGGTTATTAATCTTCTTTTATGATATTTTCATATCTTTCAAATTTTCATAAATGGGAACTTGGCGTATTGAAAACTACACAAAAACTCTAAAGGAAAAACTCAAAATAATGAGGTGGGCAGAGAGTTGTTAGACGTTCCTTCTGATGAGCTCCTGGTCAGGATCGTTCCCCTTCAATAACTGTTTTGTGGAATTGAGAGTCCAGAAGTAAGAGATAGCAAAGAGGTGGCTCAGGAAAGGGGTCCCAGCCAGACCAGGTTGGGGTACACATTGTGAGCAGATCATCTCCCACCCCTATCTGTGGAAATTCAGAGCAGGGTCATGTGCTTTATTTCTGGGTTCTCCTCTGTCTGGCACATCTCTGGGTCCAAGTGGGTACCAAGCAGTGTTTGCTGACTTTAGAATCAGTGGGCAGAAACTATAGCAAATTCCAACTGTCACATTATGGAATATTTATGTTATGCTTTTAGTGTGTTATTTCGGATTTTGAGGAAAAATGTGAAGACAATTTGGCTGGAGAGGGTGTGGAGAAAAGGGAACTCTCTTACACTGTTTGTGGGAATGTAAATCAGTGCAGCCACTATGGAGAACAGTATGGAGGTTCCTCCAAAAACTAAAAATAGAGCTGCCATATGATTCAGCAATCCCACTCCTGGGCATATATCCAGACAAAACTATATTTCAAAAAGACACATACACCCTTATGTATGTAGCAGCCCTATTTACAATAGCCAAGACATGGAACCAACCAAAATGTCCATAGACAGATGAATGGATAAAGAAGATGTGGTGTATATATATACACAATGAAATATTACTCAGCCTTGAAAAGAATGAAATAAAGCCATTTGCAGCAACAGGCATGGACCTGGAGATTATCATATTAAGTGAAGTAAGTCAGAAAGAGAAAGACAAATACCATATGTTATCACTTATATGTGGAATCTAAAATATAACGCAAAACAACTTATCTATGAAACAGAAACAGACTCACAGATATAGAGAACAGACTTGTGGTTGCCAAGGGAGAGGAGGGGTTGGGGGACAGATGGATTGGGAGTTTGGGATTAACAGATGTAAACAGTGAAATATAGGATGGATAAACAACAATGTCCTACTACATAGCACATGGAACTATATTCAGTATCTTGTGATAAAATAATGGAAAAGAATATGAAAAAGAATATGTATATATATATATATATGTATATAACTGAGTCACTGTTGTACACTAGAAATGAATACAACATTGTAAATAAACTATACTTCAATAAAATTTAAAAAAAAAGAATTACAGAGATAAACATGCCAATGCTGTTTTAAAGGAATAGTGAATAAACCACTTTCTCTGAAACAGTTGTCTCTTTCTAATGCTAACTGTAAAATAAAAATATTCATATTCACTATTATTTGCACAGTTTTAACATTTACACAAGAATTTTACATATATTATATTGTTTGAGGTTCATGATAACCTTGTGAATTAAGCGGGAAAGATATTTTCACTAACATGCCCCATTTCATAGGTGAGAAACCTGAGGCAGTGATGGAACCATGGAACTAAGATCTTAAAATTAGTAATGGCCAGGATAAAAATTGAATCTAAGTCCGTTGACTCTAAAATTTTTCAAGTTTCTTTGGAAATATCCCTGTATTTGAGAATTTAAACAGAGATGTGAACCTCAATCAAGGAACTCATAGAGATAATTCCATCTTTTAGTAAGTAGTTGAGTAATATGAAATTGGGGGCCCCTCAAAGATTTTGTGATTCTGCTGCTGTTATGTACAATTCACTGTAGCCAAACTCTATTTCTCACTATCTCAGGAAGACTGCTCAAGTTTTCAAAACCACTCATCAACTTAGCTTTTACTTTTTTCTTTGCTTGTATATCTTCCACCAAGTACAGTGCCTACCACCTAAAATTTTAATTGTAAATAATAATGATGTTATTTAACCAACAGTGTTAGCTGTAATTACTATAATTATTACCACTTCGTGTTTGAAGTTTACAGAAACTAGTGCTTTTCTCTGACTGGATCTGTTGAGTGGTAGGCCTATTTGGATGAAGATTTTAATTATTTATTTATTTATTTGCAGTACACAGCCTCTCACTATTGTGGTCCTTCCTGCTGCGGAGCACAGGCCCTGGACGTGCAGGTCCAGTGGCCATGGCCCACGGGCCCAGCCACTCCGTGGCATGTGAGACCCTCCTGGACCGTGGCATGAATCCACGTCAGCTGCATTGGCAGGCAGACTCCCAACCACTGTGCCACCAGGGAAGCCCATGGATGCAGATTTGAATGAAAATCAGACTGACTGCAAGCCTCAGCTTCTATTCTCATTGGAATTAGTATAAAAATAAATGACCCAGTGTTAGATAATAGACTAATGCATGAGAAATTGAAGACTAAATTTATCCCATAACCAGCTCTAAAAATCAACAAATGTCTCTTCAGTCCACAGCTGATGTTGCTGCCATCAGTCCTTGATGTCGGGTGGAACCCTTGAAGTCATGCTTTCTTCAGCGAGATAGATGCTACTTATCCACACTAATGGTCAAACTTTGCTTGTCCAGTTCCCAGACCAGATCTCTACAGGCCTTTGACACAATCTGTATCTACTGCCTAAGAGCTAGACTGAGTCAAGCTGGCCATTTTTCTGGAAAAATGGCTTAGTAGAACTCAGTGCTCAGCTCGGCAAACTTAATCTCCCACACAAACCAGCTGTCTGAGAAGTGGCTCTGCCATCTGCCATTTAAAATCCTAGAGTCTACATGTTTTGTCTTCAGGGATCCACAACATATTAATTTATACTCTCTTTTTCTTTTATTGTTTACAGGTTAAAAAAAAAAAAAAAACCTTAATTATACCCATCTTCTCTGTGGTAGGGTGGTAGCCAATCACCAATGCCTCAGTTATGTTAGTTTCATTAAACCTCTGCATTTCTCCCTGCTCCATCTCATCTCTGGCTCCTTCATGGAAAGTTACCTTTGTAGCTTAAGGGTGATGTCAGAGAATTAAAAACCAGATTAGCAACTTTCTCATTTGGCTTCCAAGTGGGAAAAACAAAATGATGGGGTAGGGATGGAGGGATGAAACAAATAAACAGTCTTTACTGGAGCATACACTTATATTTTCCCCTAAAGATGTTTCTTACCCTCCCCACATTAGCTTATTTCCAGAAAGTTGAGGAAATGGGCAATCTTTCAGGCATCTGTACCAGAATTTCTGTCCAGGGCTGGATTCTCCAGAAAATTAACTTTCATATATTTAAATGTTGTTTTGCTATATAGGTGTCATTTTCCCCACAATACTCAAAGGTGATGAAAGTAGGCCACTGTTTTGAATGAATTTCAGAGCACTTCTTGCTGGTAACTCTTCATGGAGACTCTATGAACCTCACACACCTCATGAGCTCATTTTTTAAAAAGTAAGTTGAAAGATATTGTAAGCTCCTCAAGGGCAGAAACCAAGTCATATTAATCATTTTATCAACAATGCATAACCCAAATCCTAGTACAAAGTTTACTTACAACAACTCTTTGCCAAATAAAAGTTGCTTAATAAATAGATAGGTAAACAGTACAAAGGAAGTTAAATATATATTTTCTTCAGAACTTTAAATTGAGTTCTGGAGTGTTTTGAAGGATACATTGATACATTTCTAAATGTAACCCCATTGTTTGCAATGTAAATTTATACCTTCATATCTAAGAGAACATTATCTGAAATATAACCAGAATTTTATAGAAAAGGTCTCAATTTTTAAATAATGTTCAAGTTTAAGACTCTCTAAAATATTCAAGTTCACAGACAAGCTTAAATTGTAAAACAACTTGTATTTATTTGAAATTCACTATAATTAAGTTTATGAAATTCTGGATTGTGGTCACTTCAAATGACCTCTATATGGGTCCAAATAATCATATTATTTACAGAACTTCAGTTCTTCTGAGATATATAGACTTTTGAGGCAATACTGCTATTGTAGAGAAAGATATTCTTTGTAAAGTAATATTAAAAATACGTTCTAGTTACCACATATTAAAATACATATTGATAACTCAAGTAATAATTGCAGGATAATCTTGAGAAGATAAAATTTCTGTATCTCAGATTTGTACCCAGTGAAATAAATACTGAGTACAACCTTAGGGTATTTCTAAGAAATACATCATGTTACATGATTAGGTCCATGACTGATACATAGAAAATTATCATTATCATTTTATATACAAAATTTATATACAAAATTATTATCATTATTTTTTGTATATAAAATACTCTGTTTTTATATTCAGGATCTCAAAATCCAAATAACATAAATTTCTGAAAATCTGTGTTGGTCCACTATATCAGTAAATTTTCTAACTACTTTTCTTTTCTCCCACCTCTCTAATATTCCAGAAGAATTTCATTAACCATTAGTCAAGGCTATTATATTTTTTCCAGGAAGCGTATGCCTGTGATTTTACCTCCAAACGAAAATGAAAGAAATTGAGATGATGAGAAGAGTCACAAGGTGTTACTTGGAAAAAAAAAATAAGAATTAATACAACTCTGCAGGCCAACAGAAGTTTTTAGGCCCATTAAATTTGAGAATTACTTGTAGAAATCATCTATTTCATTTCCAACTTTTAAAAAATATGTAAATATTAAGAACTTTGTGCATTCTTTATCAAATATTATTCAGTAGTCATGAAATAGTCTTCCTGTGTTATTTAATATAAATGACAACACAACTGGAAATAATTCATGGGGAGAAAGCTTTTTAGCAATAGTTCCTTCTCCTGGCATTGAGCAAATTGTTTCCCCAAATATAACCCTGAAGATAAACATCATCTTGACCTTAGTATAGATTAAAGATGTAATGTATTGCAAAATCTTTGAGTGACCTAAGAACAGTGTTACATAAAAAGTAAACCATTATTGAATTTTTTTTAGAATTTAAATTTTCTGGACTAAATGCTCCAATCAAAAGACACAGAGTGGTGGATTTGATTAAAAAAAAAAAAAAAAGAGCCTACAATATGCTGCCTACAAGAGACCCACTTCAGGGAAAAGGGCAGAAATAAATTGAAAGTGAGGGTATGGAAAAAGATATTTCATGCAAAAGGAAATGACAGGCAAGTGAGGGTTGCAATGCTCATATCAGGTAACATAGATTTTAAAACAAAGGCTATAAAGAAAGATAAAGAAGAACATTATATAATGATAAAAGTATCAATAAAAGGAGAAGACTTCATATATGCACCCAATATAGAAGCACCCAAATACATGAAACAAATACTAACAGACATAAAGGGAGAAATTGATGGTAATGCAGTAACAACCCACTCACATCAATGAAAAGGTCTTTGAAACAGAATCAATAAGGCAATGGAGATGCTAAATGATACAATAGAACAGTTAAACTTAATTGATATTTTCAGGACATTACATCCAATAAAAACAGAATACACATTCTTTTCAAGTTCACATGGAACATTCTCTAGGATTGACCACATACTAGGGCAAAAAACAAACCTCAACAAATTTCAGAGTATAGAAATTATTTCAAGCATCATTTCTGACCACAATGGCGTGAAACTAGAAATCAACTATAGAAAATGATATGAGAAAAAAAATAATTACATGGAGGCAAAACAACATTCTACTCAAAAAAGGATGGGTCAATGATTAAATGAAAGGAAACATTAAAATAGCCCTTGAGCCAAATGACAATGAAAATAAGACCATGCAAAATCTATGAGAGGCAGCAAAGCAGTTCATAGAGGGAAGTTCATAGGGATACAGGCCTTGTTTAAGAAACAAGAAAAAAATATCTCAGATTTAAAAAGTCTAATACATGACCTAAAATAATCTGAAAAAGAAAAACAATCAAAACGTAAAATCAGCAGAAAGAAGGACACAATAAAGATTAAAGAGGAAATAAATAAAATAGAGATTAAAAAACAATAGAAAAACATCAATGAAACCAAGAGCTGATTATTTGAAAAGGTAAACAAAATTGGCAAAGCTCTGGCCAGGCTCACCAAGAAGAAAAGAGAGAAACACAAATAAACAAAATAAGAAATGAAAAAGGAGACATGTCAAACAAAACCACAGAAATACAAAAAAAAAAAAAAATGATAAGAGAATACTATGAACAATTATACATCAACAAATTTGACAGCCTAGAAGAAATGGACAACATGCAGCCCACGGAAATTGAATCAAGAAGAAATAGACTACTTGAATAACCTGATAATTACAAGTGAAATAGAATAAAGTAGCAGAAATGAATACTGCAGAGCAGAATAAAGAAAAAAGAATGAAAAGAATTGGGGACAGTCCAGAGACTTCTGGGACAACATCAAACCCACCAACATTCGAATTATAGGGGTGCCAGAAGAAGAAGAGAAAAAGAAAGGACTAAGAAAATATTTGAAGAGATTACAGTTGAAAACTTCCCTAATATGGGAAAGGAAATAATCAAGTCCAGGAAATACAGAGAGTCACATACAGGACAAATCCAAGGTGAAACATGCCAAGACACACATTAATCAAACTATTAAAAATTAAATACAAAGAAAACATATTAAAAGCAGCAAGGGAAAAACAACAAATAACATGCAAGGGAATCCCCATAAGGTTAACAGCTAATCTTTCAGCAGAAACTCTGCAGGCCAGAAGGGAGTGGCAGGGCATATTTAAAGTGATGAAGGAGAAAACCATACAACAAAGATTACTCTACCCAGCAAGGATGTCATTCAGAATTGACAGAGAAATTAAAACCTTTACAGACAAGCAAGAGTTAAGAGAATTCAGGATCACCAAACCAGCTTTACAACACAGGCTAAAAGAACTTCTCTATGCAGGAAACACAAAGGATATAAAAAATTTACAACAAGAAACCCAAAACAATTAAGAAAATGGTAAAAGGAACATACATGTCAAAAATTACCTTAAATGTAATTGGATTAAATGCTCCAACCAAAAGACACACACTGGCTGAATGGATATAAAAACAAGACCCATATATATGCTGTCTACAAGAGAACCACTTCAGACCTAGGGACACATACAGACTGAAAACGAGGGGATGGATAAAGATATTCCATGCAAATGGAAACCAAAAGAAAGCTGGAAAAGGTATTCTCTCATCAGACAAAATAGACTTTAAAATAAAAACTATTACAAGAGACAAGGAAGGACACTACATAATGATCAAGGGAACAATCCAAGAAGAAGCTATAAAAATTGTAAATATTTAGGCATCAAACATAGGAGTACCTCAATACATAAGGCATATACTAACAGCCATAAAAGGGGAAATCAACAGTAACACAATCAGAGTAGGGGACTTTAACATCCCACTTTCACCAATAGAAGGATCATCCAAAATGAAAATAAATAAGGAAACACAAGCTTTAAATGATATATTAAACAAGATGGACTTAATTTATATTTATAGGACATTCCATTCAAAAACAACAGAATACACATTATTCTCAAGTGCTCATGGAACATTCTCCAGGATAGATCATATCTTGGGTCACAAATTCAGCCTTGGTAAATTTAAGAAAATTGAAATCATATCAAGTATCTTTTCTGATCACAACACTATGAGACTAGATATCAATTAGAGGAAAAAATCTGTAAAAAATACAAACACACCTAGGATAAACAATACACTAACTAATAACCAAGACATCACAGAGGAAATCAAAGAGGAAATCAAAGAATACCTACAAACAAATGACAATGAAAACATGATGATCCAGAACCTATGGGATGAAGCAAAAGCAGTTCTAAGAGGGAAGTTTATAGAAACAGAATCCTACCTTAAAAAAAGAAGAAACAACTCAAATAAACAACCTAAACTTACAGCTAAAGTAATTAGAGAAAGAAGAACAAAAACACCTGCAAATTTAGCAGAAGGAAAGAAATAATAAAGATTAGATAAGAAATAAATGAAAAGGAAGTGAAGGAATCAGTAGCAAAGATCAATAAAACTAAAAGTTGCTTCTTTGAGAAGATAAACAAAAGTGATAAACCATTAGCCAGACTCATCAAGAAAAAAATGGAGAAGACTCAAATCAATAGAATTAGAAATGAAAAATGAGAAGTAACAACTGACACTGCAGAAATACAAAGGATCATGAGAGATTACTACAAGCAACTCTATGCCAATAAAATGAACAACATGGAAGAAATGGACAATTTCTTAAAAATGAACAACACTCCGAGACTGAACCAGGAAAAAATTAAAAATATGAACAGATCAAACACAGGCACTGAAATTGAAACTGTGATAAAAAATCTTCCAACAAACAAAAGCCCAGGACCAGATGGCTTCACAGGTAAATTCTATCAAACATATAGAGGAGAGCTAGCACCTATCTTTCTCAAACTCTTCCAAAAGATAGCAGAGGGAGGAACACTCCCAAACTCATTCTATGAGGTCACCATCACCCTGATACTGAAACCAGACAAAGACGTCACAAAGAAAGAAAACTACAGGCCAATATCACTGATGAACATAGATGCAAAAATCCTCAACAAAATACTAGCAAACAGAATCCAACAGCACATTAAAATGATCATACACCATGATCAAGTGGGGTTTATTCCAGGAATGCAAGGATTCTTCAATATACACAAATCATTCAGTGTTACACCATATCAACAAACTGAAGGAGAAAAACCATATGATCATCTCAGTAGATGCAGAGAAAGCTTTAGACAAAATTCAACACTCATTTATGATTAAAACCCTGCAGAAAGTAGGCATAGAGGGAACTTTCCACAACATAATAAAGGCCATATATGACAAACCCACAGCCAACATCATTCTCAATGGTGAAAAACTGAAACCATTTCCACTAAGATCAGGAAAAATACAAGGTTGCCCACTCTCACCACTATTATTCAACATAGTTTTGGAAGTTCTAGCCACAGCTATCAGAGAAGAAAAAGAAATGAAGGAATACAAATAGGAAAAGAAGAAGTAAATCTGTCACTGTTTGCAGATGACATGATACTATACATAGAGACTCCTAATGATGTCACCAGAAAACTACTAGAGCTAATCAATGAATTTGGTAAAGTAGCAGGATACAAAATTAATGCAGAGCAATCTCTTGCACTCATTTACACTAATGATGAAATAACTCAAAGTAAATTAAGAAAACACTCCCATTTACCATTGCAACAAAAAAGAATAGTATATCTAGGAATAAAGCTACCTAAGGAGACAAACAACCTGTATGCAGAAAATTATGACACTGATGCAAATAATTAAAGATGATATGAATAGATGGAGAATAAAGAACATTAACCTCCATAATGTGTATTGGACTCATCCAATCAGTTGAAGGAGGTCTCCCAAAGAAGGAATCTTATCTTCAGACTGCAACACAGAAATTCCACCTGAGTTTCCAGCCTTCAGACTTTAGTCTACAACATTTCTTCTCACCTGAATCTCCAGATCTCCAGTCTACCAGTTCGCCCAACAGGTTTCAAATTTGCAATTCCCCACAATACCCAAATTGCTTGAGCCAGTTTCTTAAAATAAATCTCTATCTCTCCCCTTATTGAGAAAAAGAGAGACAGACAGAAAGCCAGCTAGACAGAGGCAGAGAACAATGACTAATATAGATTTTGGTATTGAGAGTGGTTTCATAGGAACAGAATCTTAAGAATGATTTTTATGAATTTGTTCTGAGGTTTCTGGATTTGATTCTACTATATTATTAGATTTAAAGTGCAAATTACTCTATTTCCACTAGTAAAGAGAGGACTGATAGTCCATAATATAATGTAGCAATGGAGATTCACAAAATAACAGTATTAGATAATTGTAGTCAAATATTTATGAGAAGCAAGGTTCTGGGTGCCCATGTATTTGATACCTTAGAAAATAGGTATAGTGAGATTGGTTGGTTTCTCCTAGTTGCACTGGACAAAGAGGGCAAAGAAAAGGATTAGCTCAGAGATGCTCCAGCACCATATAAATGATCTGAATATTCCTGTGTATTTTTGAAAGAAAACTTTATCCCCTGTAGCTACAGAGCTGAGATTTCTGAAAACCAAACACAGAGTCTCATCCTGCAAGGGGATGAATTACAACACAAATTGAATTCCCAAACTTGAATGTTGTCTGCTATTTAAGTGAGAACATTGACTGGGAAGGAATGTGGTTCTGTAAACTGTAGTATGGATATATGTGAGGAACCTAATGAGTCTGGGTCATTGAACCCCTAAATTTGGCTCAGTGTTCTCACCTCTGGAGATTAACCTTGCTTTGCCTGAAAAAACAAAACAAAACAAAAGTCTAATGGGTTCCCCAGAGGTAGTTGCATTCAAGACACTCCTGATTCTTTTCATCACCCACACTCATCATTTTTTTTTTTTTTCTAGACATAAATATGTGATGGGAGCCCCAGAATCTTTGAAGAGCTCTGTGGTCACTCTTCTCAGTAGACCAGAAATTGCAACGGAAACTGCTGCCACTAAACTGGAAAACATAAATGCAATGGTAGTAATTGAATCCCAGGTGGCAGGCACTAAGGGGTACCACTTAATTGCCAAAGGCAAGGTGAGCATGATTACCATAAAGAACAGCAGAGTCAAAGCAGTAAGCATAATAGTCTGACTTGCAGAAACACATGGCATTGCTAGCTCATGGTATCCCTAGAAGTGAAATAAATGGGAAGTATAATAAATCCTTACATGATCTGTATAAGCAGAGGAGTTTAGGTCAAGGGAACAGAAGCCTAGCTTGAATCACAAAACAGAATCATGACCCCTGGATCAATTTCCAGACTTGAGTCAGTTTACAGACCCAGAAACCTTGAATGAAACTGTGCGTTGTGGGAAAGAATATAGTCAGACTTTTTAAGGATTATTAGATACTATTTCAGAACTGACATTCATTCCAGAAGACCCCAAGTATTACTGCAGTCCACCCATCAGAGTACAGGCTTATGGAGGTCAGGTCATCAACAGAGCTTTAGTTCAAGTTTGTGTCACTGTGGGCCCAGTGACACACCAGAGCAACAACCTGTTCTCTACATCTAAGAGTGAGTTTCTCTTTTTGTTTCATTTGTTTTGTTTTTTACATTCTATGTAAGAATGAGATCATACACTGTCTTTCTCTGTTTGATTTATTTCCCTTAACATAATAAATTCTAGATCCTTCATGTAGTCACAAAAAACAAAATTTCTTTTTCTTTTTGGCCTGAGTAATATCCTATATATATATATATATATATATATATATATATATACAACACGTCTTCTTTATCCATTTTTCTATTGATGGACACTTAGATTGCTTCCACATGTTTCCTATTGTAAATAATGCTGTAATGATTATTGGTGCACATATATCTTTTCAAATTGGTGTTTTTTTTAATTTCTTCAGATCAATACCCAAAAATGGAATTTCTGAATCATATGGTCATTCTATTTTTAATTCCTTGAAGAACCTCCATAATATTTTGCTTAGTGACTGCACCAATTTACAATCCCACCAACAGAGCACTAGGTTCCCTTTTCTCCACAATCTTGCCAACACTTGTTATTTGCTGTCTTTTTGATAATAGCCATTCTAACAGATGTGAAGTGATATCTCATTTTGGTTTTAATTTGTATTTCCTTTATGATTCGTGAGTTGCATATTTTCAATCATCTTGTGACCATCTGTGTGTCTTTTTTGGAAAATTGTCTCTTCAAGTCCTTTGCCCATTTTTCAATCAAATTGTTTGCTTTTTGTTATTGAACTGTATTTGTTTTTTTATAATAATTTATTAGATATATCATTTGCAAAAATCTTCTCTCATTCAGTAGGCTGCCTCTTTGTTTTCTTGATAGTATCCTTCACTGCAAAAGATTTATAGTTTTATGTCTTTTTAAAAAAAATAAATTTATTTATTTATTTTTGGCTGCATTGAGTCTTCATTCCTGTGCACAAGCTTTCTCTAGTTGTGGCCAGCAGGGGTTACTCTTCATTGTAGTACATGGGCTTCTCATTGCAGTGGGTTGTCTTGTTGTGGACCACGGGATTTAGATGTGCAGGATTCAGTAGTTGCAGCACACAGGCTCAGTAGTTGTGGCTTGTGGGCTCAAGAGCCTATGCTCAGTAGTTGAGGTGCATGGGCTTAGATGTTCCCCCAGCATGTGGGATCTTCCTAGACCAGGGCTCAAACCCATGTCCCCTGAATTGGCAGGCAGATTCTTAACCACTGCACCACCAGGGAAGTCCCTCATTTGTTTATTTTTCCTTGTTTGAGAAGGTGGATCCAAAATAATATTGCTAAGGCCAATGTTAAAGAGTATACTGCCAATGTTTTCTTCTAGGAGTTTTATGGTTTCTGGTTTAACAATTAAGTCTAACTCATTTTGAGTTTATTTTTGTATATGATGTGGAAAATGGTCCAGTCTGATTCTTTGGCATATATATAGCTTTATATATATATTTAAAATATATATATATATAACTTTCCAGTTTTCCAGCACCATTTATTGAAGAGGCTGCCTTTTCACTATTGTATATTCTTGCCTCTTTTGACCATGTAAGTGTGGGTTTATTTGGGGGTTCTCTATTGAGAATCCATTTTTCTGTTGATCTGTGTCATTTGTGCTAATACAATGTGATTGCTGAAGGTTTGTATTACAGTTTGAGTCAGAGAAATATATCTCCAGCTTTTTCCTTTCTCTCAAGATTTCTTTGGGTATTCATGGTCCTTTGGTTTCCACACAAATTTTAGAATTATTTGTTCTAGTTCTGTGAAAAATGCCATTGGCATTTTGATAGTTGTATTGAATCTGTACATTGCCTTGGACAGTATGGTCATTTAAAAAATATTATTTTTTCCAATTCATAAACACAGTACATCTTTCCATTTGTTTGTGTTATCCTAAATTTCTTTTCTCAGTGTCATAGTTTGCAGAGTACAGGTATTTTATCTCTTTGGTTATATTTATACCTAGGTGTTCTATTCATTTTGATGCAGTTGTAAATGGGATTGTTTTCTTGATTGCTTTTTCTGATAGTGCATTATTAGTGCATAAAAACAAAGCAGATTTCTATATAATTCTATATCCTGAAACTTTACTGATTTCATTTATTTGTTCTTATAGATTTTTGGTAGTGTCTAGCATTTTTTGTATATTATCATGTAATCTGTGTATAGTGAGTTTTACTTCTTCCTTTCCAATTTAGATTCATTTCATTTTTTTCCTCTGATTGCTGTGGATAAGACTTTCAATACTACGTTGAGTAAAAATGGCTAGAGTGGACATCCTGGTCTTATTCCTGATCCTAGAGGAAATGCTTTCAGATTTTTATTGTTGAGTATGATGTTGGCCCTAGGTTTGTCATATATGACCTTTATTATGTTGACATATGTTCTGTCTATACACAACTTGTAGTGTTTTTATAATATATTGATGTTGATTTTTTTTAAAAAAGGATTTTCCTGTACCTATTATCATATGAATTTTATTCTTCAACTTGTTAATGTGGTATATTAAGTTGATTGATTTGTGGATACTGAGCCATCCTTGTTTCCCTGGTATAATTTCCACTTGACCATGATGTAAGATGCTTTTAATATATTGCTGAACTTGGCTTGCTAATATTTTGTTGAGGACTTTTGCATATATATTCATCATAGTTTCTTTTTTGTTGTATTTTTGTCTGAGTACGGTATCAGGATGACACTGGCCTTGTAACATGAGTCCAGAAGCATGCCTTCCTTTTAATTTTGGGGGGTAGTTTAAGAAGGATAATTGTTAACTCTTCTTAAAATGCTTGGTAGAATTCATCTGTGAAGTCACTGGGCCTAGATTTTTGTTTGTTGGGAGTTTTTTGATTACTTATCCAATTTTATTACTAGCAATGCATCTTTCTATTTTATATTTCTTCCTGGTTCAGTCTCAGGAGATACATGCTTTCAGGAATTTATCCATTTCTTCTAGGTTGTCCATTGTATTAGCATATAATTATTTGTAGTAATTTATTATGATCCTTTGTATTTCTGTGGTATTGGTTGTAACTTCTCCTCTTTTATGTCTGATTTTATTTATTTGAGCCTTCTTTTCTTATGAGTCTGGCTAAAGTTTTATCAATTTTGTTTACCTTTTCAAAGAACCAGCTCTTAGTTTTATGGATTTTTTCTATTTTTCCTTAGTGTCTATTTTCTTTATTTCCTCTCTGACCTTTATTATTTATTTCCTTCTACTAACTTTGGGTTTTGCTTGTCCTTTTTCTAGTTCCCTTAAGCATAATGTTAGATTGTTTAGTTGAGATTTTCCTTGTCTCATGCAGTAGACCTGTATTGTTATAAACCTCCCTCCTGGAAATTTTGGTTACATCCTATATATTTTGGAACATTATTTCCATTTTCACTTGCCTCCAGGTATTTTTTGGTTTCTTCTTTGACTTTTTCAGTTACCCTTGGTTGTTTAGTAGCATAGATTTCTAGTCTCAAACTCTTGTTGTTGGAAAAGATGATTAATATTATTTCAATCTTCTTAAATTTATTAAGACTTTTTTTGTGGCCTAACATGTGATTTATCCTGGGGACTGTTCCAAATATACATGAGAAAAATCTGCTGCTTTTGAATGGAAAGTTATATATAAAAGTATTTGTGTGTGTGTGTGTGTGTGTGTGTGTGTGTGTGTGTGTGTATACTCAATCTGATATAATGTGTCATTTAAGGCGAGTGTTTCTTTTTTTTTCACAGATTTAATATTTCTTTATTTTTTTAACATTTTTATTGGGATATAATTGCTTTACAATGGCGTATTAGTTTCTGCTTTGTAACAAGGTGAATCAGCTATACGTATACATATATCCCCATGTCTCCTCCCTCTTGTTTCTCACTCCCACCCTCCCTATTCCACCCCTCTAGGTGGTCACAAGCACCGAGCTGATCTCCCTGTGCTATGTGGCTGTTTCCCAGTAGCTATCTATTTTACATTTGGTAATGTATATATGTCCATGCCACGTTTTCACTTCATCCCAGTATGCATTCCCCTTCCCGGTGTCCTCAAGTCCATTCTCTACATCTGCATCTTTATTCTTGTCCTGCCCCCAGGTTATTCAGAAGGCCAGTGTTTCTTTATTGATTTTCTACTGAATGATCTATCCATTGAAGTAAGTGGGGTGTAAGGACCCCTATTATTATTGTATTACTGTCAATTTCTTTTTTTATATTTGCTAATATTTGCCTTATGTATTTAGTTGCTCCTATATTTAGTGCACATATATTTACAACTTGTATATTTTCTTGTATAGATCCCTTTATCATTATGTAATGTACTTCTGTTTCTTGTTAGTTTTTTTTTTTTTTTTGTCTATTTTGACTAAGTATTTCTCCCCCAGTTTTCTTTTAATTTTCATTTGAGTGGAATATCTTTTTTTATCCTCTCACTTTTAGTCTATGTGCCTTTTGATCTGTAGAGAATCTCTTGTAGGCAGCAATATATGGATCTTATTTTTGTATCCATTCATCTACTCTCTGTATTTAGTCCACTTACACTTAAAGTAATTATTGATAGATATGTACTTATTAGTATTTTTAAAAATTGTTTTCTTGTTTTCGTAGTTCTTTTTATTCATTGTTTCTTGTTTTGCTGTTTTCCCTTGTAGCTTTAATATTATATTCAGATTCCTTTCTCTTTTTCCTTTGTGTACCTATTATAAATGTTTGTGGTTATCATAAGGTTCATATAAAAATATATTCATATATATATTTATATATATGAATGATTGTTTTAAGTAGTTTGAGTACATTCTAACAATCCTGAATTTTTGCTCAGTCTCCCATTTTTGTTCAGTCTCCCAAATTGTTTGACATCATATTTTATATCTTTTGGGGGAATTTTTGTATACTTTAGCTATTTATTGTGGATGATTTTAAAATTTTGTCTCTATTACCTTTACTGTATGTTTATCTTTACCTATGATTTTTCCTATCATAATTTTTATATTTCTAGTCATGGTTTTTTAAATTTCTGCTGAGAGAAGTCCTTTTAACTTTTCTTGTAAAGATAGTGCAAAACTCTTTATCTTCTTCTGAGACCTAGATAATATGGATGTTAGTAGTCTGGATGTTGTTCTAGACATCTCTTAGACTAAAAATCCTCATTTTCTAAATTCTTTTTTTTTCTTTTTTTCTCTTCAGCTTGGTTGATTTTCACTACTCTATCTTTCAGATCACTGATCCACTCCTCTGTATCACTGAACCTACTTATGATTCCTTCTAGTGTATTTTTTTCCAGTTATTGTGTTTTTCAGCTTTGTTTCTTCTTTATATTTTCTAACTCTTTGTTAAAATTCTCACTATGTTCATTCATTATTCTTCCAAGTTTTCTCAGCATATATATGATCATTACCTTGAACTCTTTATTGAGTGGAGTACTTATCTCCACTTTGTTTAGTTGTTTTTCTGGGGTTCTGTATTGTTCTTGCATTTGGAACTTATTCATCAGTCTTTTTATTTTGCCCTATTTTATGTGTTTATTTATTTGCATTAGATACGTTGATTATATGGCTTCATGCTAAAGTCCTATAGGGCCCAGAATGTTCCCTTTTTGTCACCAGAGATATATACTCTAGGGTTGCCTCCTATGAGTCCCCTTCTGTTGTGGTGAGGTTGACTACTGTGGGTACACTGGTAGATGAAGCTGGTCTCCTGTGTGCTTTGCTGCACAGTCCAGGAGTCAAGGGACGGCTGTCAGGTTGCTGGTGGACCTAGCTGAGTCCTCAGGTAGCTGTCAGCTGGGCCCAGGGAGTCTCAAGGCAGGCCCTGGCCCACTGGAGTGAGGGACCATGTCCCCAGCATTAATAAGCTAGAGGGAGAATTCCAAATCAGTTTTTGCCAGGGTAGGGTTTTTTTTTTTTTTTTTTTTTTTTTGCAATAGAGTAAGCTCCAAAAAAATTGGCTCCTTCCAGCATCTATATTCCCAGTAGTTCCAGTTGCCTACTGCTTCTTCAGGAGGCTCTACAAGATAAGCAAGTGGGTCTGACCCAGGCTCCTTTCAAACAACTGCCTCTGAACTGGTGTTTGTAATGTGTGAGGTTTTGCATGCACCCTTTAAGAGTAGAGTCTATTTCCTACAGCCCTCCAACTCTCCTGAATATAAGCCTTGTTAGTTCTCAAAGCCAGATTTCTGAGGGCTTGGTCTTCCCGAGCCTGGACCCCTGGCCAGGGTAACTCAGTGTAGGGCTCAGACCTTTTGCTTTTTGAGGAGGACATCTACCACTGTGATATTACTTTCATTTGTTATTTGCCAAACCAGTGTGTATGACCTGACTATACCGCATTTCCCTTATTTCTACCCATTTCATTGTGGTTCCTTCTTTATGTCTTTGGCAATGGAGGAAATTTTCTGCTAGTTTTTTAGGTCATTCTCATAAATCGTTGTTCTGTGAATAATGTTAATGTAGTTTCCTTTCTTTGTGAAATCTTTGTCTGATTTTGATAGCAGGATAATTGTGGCCTCATAGAATGAGTTTAGGAGTGTTTGTCCCACTGCTATATTTTGGAAGAATTTGAGAATGATATGTGTTAGCTCTTCTCTAAGTGTTTGATAGAATTCACCTGTGAAGCCGTCTGGTCCTGCGCTTTTGTTTGTTGGAAGATTTTTAATTAGAGTTTCAATTTCAGTGCTTGTGATTGGTCTGTTCATATTTTCTATTTCTTTCTGGTTCAGTCTTGGCAGGTTGTGCATTTCTAAGAATTTGTCCATTTCTTCCAGGTTGTCCATTTTATTGGCATAGAGTTGCTTGTAGTAACCTCTCATGATCCTTTGTATCTCTGCAGTGTCAGTTGTTACTTCTCCTTTTCCATTCCTAATTCTACTGATTTGAGTCTTCTCCCTTTTTTTCTTGATGAGTCTGGCTAATGGTTTATCAATTTTGTTTACCTTCCCAGAGAACCAACTTTTAGTTTTATTGATCTTTGCTATTGTTTCCTTCATTTCTTTTTCATTTATTTCTGATCTGATGTTTATGGTTTCTTTCCTTCTGCTAACTTTGGGAGATTTTTGTTCTTCTTTCTCTAACTGCTTTAGGTGCATGGTTAGGTTGTTTTTTTTTTTTGAGATGTTTCCTGTTTGTTAAGGTAGGATTGTATTGCTATAAACTTTCCTCTTAGAACTGCTTTTGCTGTATCCCAGAGGTTTTGGTAGTCCTGTCACCATTTTCATTTGTTTCTAGGTATTTTTTTTAAATTTCCTCTTTGATTTCTTCAGTGATCACTTTGTTATTAAGTAGTGTATTGTCTAGCCTCCATGTGTTTGTATTTTTTACAGATCTTTTCGTGTAACTGATATCTAGTCTCATAGTGTTGCAGTGGAAAAGACACTTGATATGATTTCAATTTTCTTAAATTTACCAAGACTAGATTTGTGACCCAAGATATGATCTGTCTTGGAGAATGTTCCATGAGCACTTGAGAAAAATTTGTATTCTTTTGTTTTGGGAAGGAATGTCTAATAAATATCAATTAACTCCATCCTGTTTAATGTATCATTTAAAGCTTGTGTTTCCTTATTTATTTTCATTTTGGATGATCTCTCCATTGGTGAAAGTGGGGTGTTAAAGTCCCCTACTATGAATGTGCTACTGTTGATTTCCACTTTTATGGCTGTTAGTATATGCTTTATGTATTGTGGTGCTCCTATGTGGGGTGCATAAATGTTTACAATTGTTATATCTTCTTGGATTGATCCCTTGGTCATTATGTAGTGACCTTCTTTGTCTCTTGTAATAGTCTTTATTTTAAAGTCTATTTTGTCTGATATGAGAATTCCTGCTCCAGCTTTCTTCTGATTTCCATTTGTATGGAATATCTTTTTCCATCCCCTCACTTTCAGTCTGTATGTTTCCCTAGGTCTGAAGTGGGTCTCCTGTAGACATCATATATACGGGTTTTGTTTTTGTATCCATGCAATCAGTGTGTGTCTTTTGGTAGGAGCATTTAATCCATTTACATTTAAGGTAATTATCAATATGTAGGTTCCTGTTCCCATTTTCTTAATTGTTTTGGGTTTGTTATTGTAGGTCTTTTCCTTCTCTTGTGTTTCTTGCCTTGAGAAGTTCCTTTAGCATTTGTTTTATAGCTGTTTTGGTGGTGCTAAACTCTATCAGCTTTTGCTTGTCTGTAAAGGTTTTAATTTCTCCATCAAATCTGAATGAGATCCTTGCTGGGTATGGTAATCTTGGTTGTAGGTTCTTCTCCTTCATCACTTTAAATATGTCCTGCTACTCTCTTCCAGCTTGCAGAGTTTTTGCTGAAAGGTCAGCTGTTAACCTTATGGGGCTCCCTTGTGTGTTATTTTCCCTTGCTGCTTTTAATACATTTTCTTTGTATTTAATTTTTGATATCTCGATTAATATGTTTTTTGGTGTGTTTATCCCTGGATTTATCCTGTATGGCACTCTCTATGCTTCCTGGACTTGATTAACTATTTCCTTTCCCATATTAGGGAAGCTTTCAATAATAATCTGTTCAAATACTTTCTCATTCCCTTTCTTTTTCTCTTCTTCTTCTGGGACCCTTATAATTCGAATGTTGGTGCATTTAATGTTGTCCCAGAGGTCTCTGAGACTGTCCTCAATTCTTTTCATTCTTTTTTCTTTATTCTGCTCTGCTATAGTTATTTTCACTATTTTATCTTCCAGGTCATTTATCCATTCTTCTGCCTCAGTTATTCTGCTATTGATCTCTTCTAGAGTATTTTTAATTTCATTTATTGTGTTGCTCATCATTGCTTGGCTTCCTCTTTAGTTCTTCTAGGTCCTTGTTAAATGTTTCTTGCATTTTCGCTATTCTATTTCCAAGACTTTGGAGCATCTTTACTATCATTATTCTGAATTCATTTTCATGTAGACTGCTTATTTCCTCTTCATTTGTTGGGTCTGGTGGGTTTTTACCTTGCTCCTTCATCTGCTGTGTGTTTTTCTGTCTTTTCATTTTGCTAATCTTACTGTGTTTGTGGTCTCCTTTTTGCATGCTGCAGGTTCATAGTTCCCATTGTTTTTGGTGTCTGCCCCCAGTGGCTAAGGTTGGTTCAGTTGGTTCTGTAGGTTTCCTGGTGGAGGGGATTAGTGCCTGTGTTCTGTTAGATGAGGCTGGATCTTGTCTTTCTGGTGTTGTGTTTTGGGGTTTCTGTGACCTTATTATGATTTTAAGCAGCATCTCTGCTAATGGATGGGGCTGTGTTCCTGTCTTCTAGTTGTTTGGCATAGGGTGCCCGGCACTGTAGCTTGCTGGTCATTCTGTGAAGCTGGGTGTTTGTGTTGAGATGAAGACCTCTGGCAGATTTTGGCCATTAGATATTACATGGAGCTGGGAAGTCTGTTGTGAACCAGTGTCCTGAATTTGGCTCTCCCACCTCAGCAGAACAGCCCTGACGCCTGGCTGGAGCACCAAGAGGCTGTCCTCCACACAGCTCAAAATAAAAGGGAGAAATAAATAGAAAGAAAGAAAGAAAGAAAGAAAGAAAGAAAGAAAGAAAGAAAGAAAGAAAGAAAGAAAGAAAGAAAGAAAGAAAGAAAGAAAGAAAGAGGATAAAATAAAGTAAGATAAAATAAAATAAAGTTATTAAAATAAAAAAATAATTATTAAGAAAAAAAATTTTAAGTATAAAAGGAAAACAACAACAACAACAAAACGGATGGACAGAACCCTGGGATAAATGATGAAAGCCAAGCTATACAGACAAAATCTCACACAGAAGCATACACATACACACTCACAAATAGAGGAAAAGGGGCAAAAATAATCTATCATGCTCGTAAAGTCCACCTCCTCAATTTGGGAGGATTCATTGTCTATTCAGGTATTCCACAGATGCAGGTACATCAAGTTGATTGTGGAGCTTTAATTCTCTGCTCCTGAGGCTGCTGGGAGAAATTTCCCTTTCTCTTCTTTGCTCGCACATCTCCCAGGGTTCAGCTTTGGATTTGGCCCCGCCTCTGCATGTAGGTCACCTGATGGCATCTGTTCTTCGCTCAGAGAGGATGGCTTTAAAGGAGCCACTGATTCGGTGGCTCTGGTTCACTCATGCTGGGGGGAGGGAGGGGTACGGATGTGGGGTGAGCCTGCAGTGGCAGAGGCCAGTGTGACATCACACCAGCCTGAGGTGCACCGTGAGTTCTCCCGGGGAAGTTGTCCCTGGATCATGGGACCCTGGCAGTGGCTGGCTGCACAGGCTCCTGGGAGGGGAGGTGGGGATAGTGACCTGTGCTCACACACAGGCTTCTTGATGGCTGCAGCAGCAGCAGCCTTAGCATCTCATGCCCGTCTCTGAGGTCTGCGCTGACAGCTGTGGCTTGTGCCCATCTTTGGAGCTCCTTTAAATGAAGTCCTTAATCCCCTCTCCTCATGCACCAGGAAGCAAAGAGGGAAGAAAAAGTCTCTTGCCTCTTCGGCAGTTCCAGACTTTTCCCCGGACTTCCTCCCGGCTAGCCGTGGTGCACTAACCCCTTCAGGCTGTGTTCACGCAGCCAACCCCAATCCTCTCCTGGCTTCCGACCAAAGCTGGATCGTCAGCTCCCAGGCCCCGCCGGTCCCGGCCGGTGTGCAGACAAGCCTCAGGGACTGGTGAGTCCTGGTTGGCACAGATCCTCTGTGCGGGAATCTCTCCGCTTTGCCCTCCACACCCCTGTTGTTGTGGTCTCCTCCATGGCTCTGAAGCTTCCCCACTCTGCCACCCACAGACTATGCCCATGAAGGGGCTTCTAGTGTGTTGAAACCTTTCCTTCTTCACAGCTCCCTCCCACTGGTGCAGGTCCCGTACTTATTCTTTTGTCTCTCTTTTTATTTTTTGCCCTACCCAGATACTTGAGGAGCTTCTTGCCTTTTGGGAGGTCTGAGGTCTTCTGCCAGCATTGTGTGGGTGTTTTATAGGAGCAGTTCCACGTATAGATGTATTTCTGATGTATCTGTGGGGGGAAGGTGATCTCCACGTCCTACACTTCCACCACCTTCTGCTGTCTCCTATTATATTTAACTCTATTATTCTTTGTATTTTTTTCCTTGCCTTTATTTTTATTACGCTCTTTATTTCCTGAAATTCATTTATTGTAAATATATTGTATTCTTTGCCACCTGATAATTCCAGTTGAAATATATTTTAACTCAACATGTTTTCTGAAACTTTTATGGGTCTCATTCCAGGGCCATTATTTCAATATGTCCTATGTAACTTTTTGTTGCCAGCAGCATATTCTCATTGGAATTGCATCTGTGTGACATTTTTATGCTTTTGTTGATATTATGAGTTTATTTGAAAACCTATCATCTACAGACAGTTTTAAATTCAATTATCTGCTTTGTATTTTGCAAACCAAACAATTACTATGATTTCGACATAAATCAGGGGTTACCTGGCTCATAAAAATTTATCAGGAGAGACTATTTCTTCCCACCTACTCAGTATCAATCTCCAATTCATTAGTTTACTATTCCTTCTTAGTAGGGATTTTATTTAGTATTTACTTTTACACTGAGACAGGTCCCTTGAGGTCCCACCTTTCTATAAAAGTCTTTTCTAAGATGCTCCATCTTTAGCAGAGAGTAAGCTTTAAGTACTATTCCCTGAAGCTCAAGGTTTCCACAGTGTGGCAGAAACTTTTCGTTGGAAAGATGGTTTTGATATGCACTACTAACAGTAGTATTTTTGCTTTCACTTTATAAGCTCCATAAAGAAAAAATCCTTTCTTGCAATGTCAGATCAGAAATGCATTTTAAAAGGTTTTGAATATTATATTGAACATTTTAGTTCTTTCATTTGGAAGATGCTATGTCATTTGCCATATTGCTAGAGATGAAATACCTTAGTTTTCTTTACAAGCTAACTCTTTCTCCTATTTCAAGACTTAGTTCAGGCATCATGCTTCCTCCAGGAAATCTTTCCTCTCAGTCCAGATTAAGAACAGTTCTTGTGCTCCAAAAGTATCTTAAATATTGCCATTTTATAATTAAATTATCTCTCTATGTGATCTCTGCCACCATTAGACTATTGACCCTTTTGGGAAAGAATCGTGACATATATCTCTTCCTTCAAGGGCTTCACAGATTATGGTAGGGCCTCATTAACATTGTTATATTACTTACTTGACCAGCCCCCTCACTCACAGATATACAAAGTTGTGACTCTTTTCTGGTTCTCTGGTTTCCCTTTAAAGCAACTACCTCTTGGAATAGCAATCCCAAGTTCTAGTGCTTTTTACTTTTTTTCCCCACCTTTTCACCTTATGTAGTTACCATTTATGTGTGTGCATGTGTGCAGTGAGAACACTTAAGATCTATTCCCATAGCAAATTCCAATTATATAATATAGTATTAGTAACTATAATCGCCATGTTTACATTAGATCCCAGAGTTTATTCATCTTATAACTGAAAGTTTGTACCCTTTGACCAACATCTTCCCATTGATCCCCTACCACACCCCCAGCCCCTAGAAACCACCATTCTACTAGTTCAATATTTTAGATTCCACATATAAGTGAGATAATATGGTATTTGCCTTCCTCTGTCTGGATTATTTCACTTAGCATAATGTCCTCCATGTTCATCCAAGTTGCCTCAATTAGCAGAATTTCCTTCTTTTTAGGCTGAATAATATTCCATACATCATATTTTCTTTATCTATTTATCCATTGATGGAGACGTTTTTTCCCATATCTTGGCCATATTTAATAACTGTAATGAGCATGGGAGTGCACATATCGCTTCAAGATACTAATATCATTTCCTTTGGATACAGACCCAGATGTGGGATTGCTGAATCATGTGATAGTTCTATTTTTAATACTTTAAGGAAACTCCATACTGTTTTCCATAGTGGCTGTACCAATGTACATTCCCACCGACACAAAATGGGAGAATATATCTGTAAATCATATATCTGTCAGGGAGTTAATATTCAAAAATATAAGAAACTCATACAGTACACACACACACAACTCAATTTAAAAAACAGGCAAAGAACCTGAATGGATATTTTTCTAAAGATGTACAAGTGACTGAAAGGTATATAAAACTATGCTCAACATCACTAATCATTAGGGAAATGAAAATCAAGACCACCATGAGTGGGCTTCCCTGGTGGTGCAGTGGTTGAGAGTCCACCTGCCGATGCAAGGGACACGGGTTCGTGCCCCAGCCCAGGAGGATATCACATGCCGCGGAGTGGCTGGGCCCGTGAGCCATGGCCACTGGGCTTGCGGGTCTGGAGCCTGTGCTCTGCAACGGGAGAGGCCACAGCAGTGAGAGGCCCACATACCGCAAAAAACAAAACAAACAAACAAAAAAAACACAAAAACAATGATGAATTATCACTTCACACTTTTTAGGATGGTACTCATCAAAAAGACAAGAGGTAATAAGCCTTGATGAGGGTATGGAGAAAAGGAAACACTTGTATACCCTTGTTGGTGGAAATATAAATAAATCCCTTTAGATTTTAATCTGACATATTTGCATACAGTTATCTTGACTTAAAACTATAAGACCCTACTTTAGAAACATGAAAAGCAATTAATTTCTCACATCTGAACAAGACTTTAATATTTATCTAGGCTTAACCCATGGTCTTACTTTCAATCCAGTTTTTACTCAAGGCCTTTATTGTCATTCATTACTTCCTATTATTTTCGTTCTCTTGAAGTCCAAAATTTATTTGGAAGCAGAACTGATACCATCACTTGTGGCACTGATGCATTAGTGTCTAGGAACTCACACTTCCTGGAAATATGTGTCAGTTTTGTTTGTTTGTTTGTTTTTTTGGTATGTGGGCCTCACTGCGGTGGCCTCTCCTGCTGCAGAGTACAGGCTCCAGACGCGCAGGCTAAGCGGCCATGGCTCACGGGCCCAGCCTCTCCGCGGCATGTGGGATCTTCCTGGACCGGGGCACGAACCTGCGTCCCCTGCATCGGCAGGTGGACTCCCAACCACTACGCCACCAGGGAAGCCCTGTCAGTTTTTATCATAGGGTTGCAGGAAGGATTTCAATGGATAAAATAAGAAAAGCACATATTAGAATCCCTCATATATAATAAATGTTCAACTCAAAATAAGACTATTATTGTTGTTATTAAGAACATATCAAACAAATAAATGATCATTAGTACCATTATTATATTTAGGGGCAATTTCATGACTGAGGCACTACTGGAGATCTTTTATCCCCTCATGAAACTGCACATCTTGTTGAAATGAGTTAATCTTAAACTCTTCCAGTCAGGAACAAAGTTAAACAAAAGTGGAATATAGGAGAAAATTTCCTTTCATGCCCCTGACACATTTCCTCTCTCTCAGCAAACATTTAAGCACATTGTTCCTTTACAAATGTCTTATGCTTTCACACTCTTTTGGGCCCATGTCTTCTGAATTAAAAATAAATGAGGCATTCACTTAAACTATGGAGTTATAGAATTTTAAAATTACCCCTTGTCTTTGAGTATTTTTATAACAAAAAGACAAAAGATAAGACAATCCTTAATCCAGTGAAATAAATCCATGTTGTCTGGGATTCTGCACTAGAGCATATCTGACGAGAGCCACAACTCCTCTAATTACTGAGAGTGACCTTGGGCATGTTTTTCAATCTCTCTGAGCTCCAGAGTGCTCATCTGTGAATTGGGAAAACTGCTTAAATCATAAGGTTGGTGAGAAAATGTAAAAGGATAAAATAAGCAAAGCACATATTAGAATTCCTGGCATATAACAAATGTTCATCACAAAACAGGGGTTACTGTTACTGTCATTATTATTATTATTATTATTGATATATTAAATAAATGACCATTGTTACAAATATGATTGTATTTTAGGGAAATCTTAGTGCTGGTGCTCTATTCGAGCTACAGTTTTACACTATCTCTGCATTATATTAGCCTGGTCTTCTCCTTCCTGGGATTATCACAGGGTAAGTTTACATCAGAATGGTTAGAGTTTATACCAGGCATCCTTGTCACAGCTGTAACTCTACGTTCAAGGATTTATTAAAGACAATGAATGAACTTAGCAAAAAACTCCTATAAATTGCTAGAGCTAGAGAAAAATGGATTTAGTAAACAACAGTGATCTGTATTTGAATGACTCTTCCATCCAAAAACCAGAATGTGTGTGTGGGAGTAGAAGGTTGGAGAATACTTTCAAATATTACTAAGGCAAAGATTCCTCAGCTAGTCAATGACACCTTAGAGAAAAATAAGGGACACAGCAAATTGTACAGTGCAGTCAGGTCGGTGTTGCCTATGTGCCATTACAACTTACTTTCATTCCATCTGCCTCTTCTTCACTCAGCAGAGTTAAGCATGAGCTAGTTACCATTCTGTGTAACACCTTTCTCAGGTTTCCCTTGAATCTTTAGAACTTGAATCCAGACACTTTGTTTTCATCGATTTTCATTTAATTTAATACTTGCCTCCTCTTGGACACTCATCTTGCTTCTGACATTATTAAATGGCTGCCTCCTGAAAGGCCCTCACTACTTCTGCGTCTTTCATCTCCATTTGCATCTACGTCACTTGCCTTTCTTTCAGTTAAGTAAGTCCTGCTGACCTTCAACTGAATTTTTTCCTCTTCCTTTGTTTCTTTTACAGGCATTTCCCCAATCTTTATGTTAAAACCAACCTTTTTTTTTTTTTTTTTTGCATCACCTTCCTGAGAAATTCCATTTGTAATCAAAGTCTTATCTCCATACACATAATGGCCAAATCAACTTCTCCACATCCATTCTTTGGCACTGACTTTATTATTCAGCTCCAGTCATGCAATGATCTCATGTCAAAATCAATATTACCTTTCAAACTTGATGTTATATTATTTAACTCTAGGTCCATTTCTCTCCAAAACACTATTTCATGATGCAGTGTGAAAATTATTATGACACACTCAGGAAAAAAAAAAAAAAAAAAAGGTGCTGACATTTATCAACCTTGTCACCAGATAAAGTCTGATTTATGGTAATTAAGGTTGGACTGTACTGAAAATAATTTTGTTAAATATAGGGGATATACTTAACTCGACTATTAATCCCAAATATGCAGAGCACTGCTACACAGTCAGTGATGTGAATTTAGGTGTTTTAAGCTACTGTGAATATAAAACTAGAAAAGATTTATGGGCAATAGAAAGAAATGTACTCATAATTCACAACTGACCTGTGAAACCCTGGTTCTGCTTTGGAGCCACCAAGACAGTTCATTAGTTTCATTAGACAACCCTGGAATTGAAACAGAACAGTCAGGCATTTCTAATGTGATTAAGGCTCTTGATTTCATGGTTAAAGAAAATAGATTAGTTGCCACAAATATGATTTCAGAGCTTTCCTTGTGTATGCGTCAGGGGTCAATAACCAGTTGTTGACAAGAGATAGGATAACCTTGAAATGTTAGAAAGTAACTAAGGCTAGAACTCCAAGGAAGTTTTTGTGTGATTATATTTCTTCCACACTGAAAATAAAAATTTCAATAACACATTCAAAACAATTGTCTGAAATGAAGAAATAACTCTATTTGGTAAAGGTAATACATGTTACTTTTCACTCAGTGACTCACCATCTACTGTTTGATGAGGCAAACAAATGCAATTTAATGAATGTGTCCAAGTTAAACTTTTTACAGTGCATTTTACAACACTAAGGTATGTTTAACACATGAAAAAATTGAATTTCCCTGAACATCTTAGTTTTCTTTTTAATAAACTATACAATACTCTATTAATTTCCTATAATCTATTTCCATTAAATTTCAATTATCAGAACTGCAAGTCATGATTACAACATATATATCCTTGCTATGTATTAATTGGTCACTTTTTAGGACACAGGTAAGATTAGATTTTCATAGGTTACTAGAGAATTTAACCAATAGTGATCTGGTGATAATCTGTGCTTTTCCTCTTTCCCCCAGAATTTGTACTGGAGATGAGAGGTGAAAAACTTTGTCCTCTTAGAATTCGAATAGCAATGTGTAAACCGCTCCTACTTGCAGGCTGTGTAACATGTTAAAATAAATTCTCACAGAGAATTTCTTCTACAATCCCAAAGAAAGACTACCAATTATTTCAATTTATTAATATATGTATTTTGTATAACATGAATGTAAATTAGAAAAATCATTCATTTTAATTTCCAGGAAAATAAATATGTGATCTTATACAGGTGGCTCAGAGTTGTCTGAGGGACAAAGCAGAGTGAGTGAAAAATAAAAGCCAACACAGCAAGCAGTGTCACCTGTGGAACTAGAACCCAGGACTCCATAATCTAGTGTTGTTGATTTTAACTACAGATCACTACTCCTTTTTCCTTTCATCTAACCTTTTTATACACCTTTGACAGTCACATTAATTGTAGCTCTTTTGATTCTTTGAAAGTAACCATGAAATGCAGTAATTTGCAGTTTTGTTTTTGCTTTGAGGCAGAATTTAAGTTGTTCATATGGCGAGGTTTCTGTGTATGAGGGAAAGACCATCTAGTGCAGGGGACACCTAATAGCACATGAGCTTAGGAAAACTCCAGTACCTGCCTTGCTACAGCTTCTGGTCTCTCCTACTAATCGTTTTTCATTCAACTACCTTCAGAAGAAACTTTGTATCTATTATTTTATGGATTCTGAAAGAAACACAAAATGATAATATTAATGAAGGTGGTAAAAACAATATAAAGAAATGGATATTTTCTAAAACACAAATATAAATTTGGGATCAATTAAAAAATTAATGTCATCAATTATATGTTGCTAATGGGAAATTAAAATGATACAGCCCCTCTGAAAATCTCTTAGCTCTAATAAAACCAAACATGCAACTCTCATATAACCTAACAATTGTGCTCTTGGATGTTTATCCCAGAGAAATAAAACCTTATGTTCAACACAAAAATCTCATAGCAGTTTTATTTGTAATAATCAAAAGCTGAAAAGAGCCAGATGTCCTTTAACAGACTAATGGTTAAACAAAGTGTGGTACATCCAAATCACAGAAAACTACTCAGCTATAAAAAGGAATGAATTATTGATATATGAAACAATTTGGCTGCATCTCCAGAGAACTGTGCATAGTGAAAATACTCCAGTCTCAAAAGGTTACATATTATAAAACTCCATTTATATTACATTTTTGGAATGACAGAATTTCATTAGTGGAGAATATAATGATTGTCAGGAATTACAGATGAGAGTGAGAGCGACAGACAGAAGGGAGGTGGGTGTTGTCATAAAAGGGCAACAAGAGGGGTTCTTGTGGTGATGGAACTGTAAGCATCTTGACTTATAGTGCATACATAAAACTATACATGTGCTAAAAATTATATAGAGCAAAATATGCACACACGTATACATACACAAATCAATAAGGTAAAGTTGAGTAAATCTGAATAATATCAGTGGATTATATCAATATCAAAATAGAGGTCATGATATTGTACTATAGTTTTGCAAATGATACTGTGGGAAAATGGAAAATAATATACATGGGATCTTTTTTTATTATTTCTTACAACTGTATGAGAATTTACAATTATCTCAATAGTAAATTTCACTTAAAATATTTTGAAATGTTGATTGTTGAAATTATTAATGGCTCATGTTTCTATTATATATACATATATTTATTTGTTTAATATATATATTTAATGCATATAAAATTGCTATATAAGTAAATAATTTAAAAACCATTCTAAATCGTTTTAATGAGAACAATACAATCTAGAACAATACAAATATACTGAATTTTTAAGTGAGAATCAATGCTAGTTTCAGGAAGTATGACTCAAAAAATACTTAACAACAACCACAGCACAGGTCCTAATAGTTCAAAATGGTGGTAATAATGAGTTAGGAAAGTCACATTTATATTAGTACTCTAGGGAGTTCTGGTTGAATATCATTATAAATTCATGTTTATGAGTCCACAGATTAGAAACAACTCAATGATTAATGAGAATTCACAATCAGATGAAGCTTAAATAAGATCACCAAACTTGCACAGAGAAACTGTACAGATAGCTGTGACAGTGGAACATCCACTCCTCAGGCATAAGGCTTGACTTTTATTTTTCTAAGAGAAAAATATCAGAAACTACTTGACATGCTTTGCAAAATAGTTTCATCTCTCTAAAAGGAAGCTACCTTTACATGTTAAGAAACTGCTAGTCAATAATTTGTTTCAAAGAAGCAGAAAAAAAATGTTCATGATAGAATTATTATAAGATTTGAGAGTCAGCAATTCAATTTAAGATATGAGATTTCCCAGAACTCATGCAAGCTAAGATAAAAAAAATCCAAGTGTGCCATCATTAAAAATCTACAAGTAACAAATGAGCTGAGAGGGTGTGGAGAAAAGAACCGTCCTACACTGTTTGTGAGAATATAAATTGGTGCAGCTACTATGGAAACCAGTATGGAAGGTTCTTAAAAAACTAAAAATAGAGTTACCATATGCTTCAGCAATCCCACTACTGGGTATATATCCAGAAATTATGAAAACTCTCATCAGAGAAGATATATGCACCCAATGTTTATAGCAGCACTATTTATAATAGACAAGACCTGGAAACAACCTAAATGTCCATTGACATACACACTGGAATAATAGTCAGCCACAAAAAAGAATGAAATAATGTCAATTGCAGCAATGTGGATCAACTCAGAGATTGTCATACTAGGAGAAATAGATAAGAACGAAAAAGACAAATACCATATGATATCACTTATAAGTGAAATCTAAAATATGATACAAATGAATTTATTTAGAAAACAGAAAAAGAATCACTGACATAGAAAACAAACTTATGGTTACAAAGGGGAAAAGGGGTGGTGGAAGGATAAATTAGGGGTCTGGGATTAGGAGATACATACTACTATATATGAAATAAACAACATTGTCCTACTGTACAGCACAGGTAACTATAGTAAATATTCTGTAATAAACCATACTGGAAAAGAAAATGGAAAAGAATATATATAGATATACATCTATATGACTGAATCACTTTGCACCAGAAACTAACACAACATTTAATTCAACTATACTTCAATTAAAAAAAAAGAATCCAAGTGTGTCCCCTTCTCCCTTTAGGTAAATCCTTGGAAAAAATTCCTAGACTGAAAAGTGCAATTTGCCTGGCTGTGTCTCCCAAGTCTAACTTAATAGAACACAAGGTAGGCAAGAGACACATTTTTTTAACATAATAAAGCCCACAAGTCATGCTTGAAGTGGTCATAAACCTTGATACAAAGCCAGAAATAGAACTACTGAGAAAGAATAAACTCCCTTAATGGGAGCTATCTGATTTACTCAAATGCCGTGACTCTAAAATTACATTTTCATAATATACAGTGTTTGAAATTGATTATAATTAACAAGATATCCCTACCTAATTAGACAATAAAAATTTTGGAGGATAAAGCAGGTTTCATGCTCACTAGTAATCAATGACCAACATATGAATAACAGCAAAATAAGAGATAACTATGATCTTGTGAATTTACAGTGATGGAATCTTCCTATAGGGTACTTCAAATTTGTTCAGCCTTTTGGGAAAGTAATTTGGCAATATGTCCCAATTGTTTTGCATGTAACCTTCAACTCCAAAGTTTGTCTGTTAGCATCTCAACTCAGAGAACTAAAATGGAGCACATTAGCTGGTAACATTTGATTACAGTCTGTAATTAGTAACAGTGATGTATTAATGTTCATTTCCTGATTTTGATAATAATATTATGATTATATAAGATATCAATAATTAGGGGAAGCTGGGTAGAGGATGCATGGGAATTCTGTGTACTATTTTTGCTAATTTTTTAAGTCTAATTACTCCAAAATAAAAAGTTAAAAAAAGAAAGAAAACCTAGGGACAAGAAAGTGAAAATAAAGTTAAATTTTAAAAAAGCATGTAGCAAATCAATATAGAAGATAAAGATTCTATTCTTTAAATACACAACTTTATTGTTAATGCAGAAAAATATATGGACAGAAACAAAAATATCCTTATTTGTTTCCTCATATAAAACCAAAGATAAACAACTTTGTTATAGTTGAAATGAGAGGTCACTGTAATGTGTAGATGTGAAATGAATAACACCAAATCAAGAGCTTTCCTTTATATACCAAAGACAACTTGGAAAATTATGGTGGATGATCTGATTTCTAGAAACACAAAACTTTAAATACCTAGGTATAATATTAATAAGAAATTTAATGTGTGTGTAAAAGGGAAACAAAAAAAAAAATATATATATATATATATGATGAATGAGAGGCAGAGTAATTCATCAAATATTGTTTAAATATCTCTGATGGAAAAATCTAAGACAAATGAACAACATATTTTTGGATATGAAAACAAAAAGCTCAATAGAAACTTGAATAATTGTATTAATTCATTGAAAAATACTTAATGGACATATAATGTGCTTAAAGCTATAGGAGAATCAGGAACAAAACAAGAATGAGCCTTCCCTCATAGAACTTACACATGTCTAGTACAAGAGACAAATATATCACAATTGTAGTGTTATAAAATCAAAGCCCACGATTAATAGAGTCTATATTAATCTGTGCCCTTTAAGTTGGAAGTGCCACAAATCCAAATCCAAGATGACTTAAGGCAAGAAGGAATTAACTAGCTCGTGTTGAAAAAAATTAAACCTTTACCTGCATATTAAAGCAATGTTATCAGGACTTAGTCTCCACCATTAAACTTTGCTTCCCTCTTTGTGGGCTTTGGTCTCATGTTGAGTGTCCATAGTGGTAAGACAAATATCTCTAGAATATGTAGTTTACAACCTACTGACTTCAAATTCATAACAAGAGTGTTTTTATTCTCAATGGTTCAAAACAAAGGTATGGAATTGTATCTTTGGGACAATTGTCATGGCTTCAGCCACATGCCCATCTATTTTGGCCACTCATGCCAAAGAATGCAGTTTTCTGATTGACCAGGCCTATGACATAAATACCTTGTAGGAAGCTGTGGAGTCAGCTCTACTGAAACCACGTGGATTGAAATTGAGTAAATACTAGAAAAGAGAGGAGCTGATACTAGGGGGAATGGAAGTTAATGCTGCACAGGTAGAAACAGATAAAAAATAACCTCTACAAGAACTGAACTTATTTTGGGTCTTAGGAAAGACTTCTTTTTCAATAAATCATTTCTTCAATTGACCTAAAAGATGAGTAAATCTTAACTAGGCTAAAGGAAGGTTTAGATGGATGGGTACAGGACAATCTTTCAGGAAAAGGAAAGTGTGTAGACTCAGAGGAAGAAAAAAATTCTTCAGAATCAAGGAAGATTAAGAAGTCATAATGGTTAATGCCATACAATCAATGTCTTTCATGCTTATAGAATTATTTAAATTATGTACTTTGTCTTGGTTGAATTTGGGGGTGTTTCTCGTTTTTAAGGAATTAGTACATTTACTCTGAGTTTTTGATTTATGAGTGTAACATTTTCATAGTTATTTTCTTATTCTATTTAATGGTAGCACAATTTGTAGTGATAACCCTGTGTCAATCTGGAGGTTAATAACTTAAATCATTTCTTTCAATTCTTGTAATCTTGCCAGAGGTTTTCTTTTTCATTATCGTTTATTACAAGACATTGAATATAGTTCCCTGTGTTATATACATTAAAACATTGTTGTTTATCTATTTTATATATAGTAGTTTATATCTCCTAATCCCAAACTCCTAATTTATCCCCCAGCTTTCCTTTTTGATAATTTTAAGTTTGTTTTTAATGTCTGTGAGTCTGTTTCTGTTTTCTAAATGGGTCATTTGTATCACATTTTAGATTCCACATATAAGTGATATCATATGATATTTGTCTTTTTCTGTTTTACCTAGTATGATAATCTATAAGTCCATCCACGTTGCTGCAAATGGCATTATTTCATTCTCTTTTATGGCTGACTATTATTCCAACGTGTATATATACCACACCTTCTTTATCCATTCATCTGTCAATGGACTTTTAGGAAACTTCCAGGTCTTGGCTGTCATAAATAGTGCTGCTATGAACATTGGGGTGCATATATCTTCTCTGATTAGAGTTTTCTTCATTCCTGGATATATGCCCAGTAATGGGATTGCTGGATCATATGGCAACTCTATTTTTAGTTTTTTAAGGAACCTCCTTACTCTTTTCTATAGTGGCTGCACCAATTTGTATTCCCACCAACAGTGTGGGAGGGTTCCCTTTTCTCCATACCCTCTCTAGCATTTAATATTTTTAGAGTTTTTCATCATGGCCATTATGACAATTGTGAGGTAATACATCCCTGTAGATTTGATTTCTCTCACTAATGACTAGTGATACTGAGCATCTTTTCATGTGTTTATTGGTCATCTCTAGTCTTTGGAGAAATGTCTATTTAGGTCTTCTGACCTTTTGTCGATTGGGTTGCTTGTTGTTTTGTTATTGAATTGTAGGAGCTGTTTTTATATCTTGGAAACTAAGCCCTTGTCAGTCACAACATTTGCAAATATTTTCTCCCTGTCTGTAGGTTGTCTTTTGGTTTCGTGTATGGTTTCTTTTGCAGTTCAAAAGCTTATGAGTTTGATTAAGTACGCTTTGTTTATTTTTGCTTTTATTTCCATTGCCTGGGGAGATTGATCTAAGAAAACATTGCAAAAATTCATTTTAGAGAATGTTTTGCCTAAGTTCTCTCTTAGGAGTTTTTTGGAGGCTTGCCTTATGTTTAAGTCTTTAAGCCATTTTGAGTTTATTTTTGTGTATGGAGTAAAGAATTTCCAACTTCACTGATTTACATGGGGATGTCCAACTTTCCCAACACCACTTGCTGAAGAGACTGTCTTTTCTCCACTCTATATTCTTGCCTCCTTTGTTGAAGAATAATTGAGTGTAGGTTTGTGGGTTTATTTGTGGGGTATCTCTTCTGTTCCATTGATCCCTCTGTCTGTTTTTATGCCAATACCATGCTGTTTTGATGACTGTAGCTTTGTAGTATTAGCTGAAGTCTGGAGGGTTATGCCTCCTACTTTGTTCTTTTTCCTCAGGATTCCTTTGGCAATTCTGGGTCTTTTATTGTTCCATATAAATTTTACAATTATATATTCTAGTTCTGTGAAAAATGTCATAGGTAATTTGATATTGATAACATTATATTAGTAGATCGCTTTGGTTAGTAAGGCCTTTTCAACACTATTAATTCTTCCAATCTAAGAACATGGGTTATCTTTCCATTTCTTTGAATCATCTTCAATTTCCTTTATCAATGTTTTATGTTTCTAACATATGTCTTTCACTTCCTTGGTTAGATTTGTTTCTAAGTACTTTTTAATTATTTTAAAAAGATATTTAAGTTGAAGTATAGTTGACTCACCATGTATTAATTTCTGCTGTACAGAAAAGTAATTCAGTTATACATATATACTTACAAATATAAAAAAATATATATTTTTAATATTTTTCATTATGGTTTATCACAGGACATTGAATATAGTTCTCTGTGCTATACAATAGGACCTTGCTGTTTATCCATTCTATGTATAAAATAACTTAAAAGTGCTAACCACATCCTCCCATTCCATTCCTCCCCCTTGGCAACAACAAGTATTTTCTCTATTTCCATGAGGCTGTTTCTCTTTCTTGATAGGTTCATTTGAGTCATACTTTAGATTCCACATATATGTGATATCATATGGTATTTGTCTTTTTCTGACATACTTCATTTAGTATAAAACTCTCTAGTTGCATCCATGTTGTTGCAAATGACATTAATTTGTTCTTTATTATGGCTGAGTAGTATTCCATTGTATATATGTGCCACATCTTCTTTATCAATGTATCTTTCAATGAACATTTAGGTTGTTTCCATGTCTTGGCTACTGTGAATAATGCTGCTATGGACATGGGGATGCATATATGTTTAGAATTAGAGTTTTGTCTGGATATATGCTCAGTGGTGGGAATGCTGGATCATATGTAATTCTATTTTTAGTTTTCTGAGAAACCTCTATACTGTTTTCCACAGTGGCTGTACCAACTTGCATTCCATTTTCTCCACATCCTTCCCAGTGTTTGTTATTTGTAGATTGTTTTATGATGGTTATTCTGACTGGTATGAGGTGGTACCTCACTGTAGTTTTGATTTGCATTCCTCTAGTAATTAGTGATGTTGAGCATCTTTCATGTGTTTATTAGCCATTTGTATTTCTTCCTTGCAGAAATGTCTATTTAGATCTTATACCCTTTCTTTGATTTTTTTTTTTTTTTCTTCTTGTTTAGTTGTATAAACTGTTTGTCTATTTTGGAAATTAAGCCCTTTTTGTTTGTAACATTTGCAAAAACACACTCTCAGTTTGTATGTTGTCTTTTCATTTTGGTTATGGTTTCCTTTGCTGTGCAAGAGCTTATAAGTTTGATTCGGTCCCATTTTTAATTCTTGTTCTTATTTCTATTGCCTTGGGAGACTGACCTAAGAAAACACTGGTAAGATTTATATCAGAAAATGTTTTGCCTATGATCTCTTCTAGTTTTATGATGTCATGTATTATGTTTAAGTTTTTAAGCCATTTTGCATTAGTTTTGTGTATGGTGAAAGGGTGTGTTCTAACTCCTTTGATGTTCTAACTTCTTTACATGTGGCTGTTCAACTTTCTCAACACTACTTGCTGAATAGACAGTATTTTTCCCATTGTATATTCTCGCCTCCTTTGTCAAAGATTAATTGACCTTAAGTATGTGGGTTTATTTGTGGGTTCTCTATTATTTTCCACTGATCTATATGTCTGTTTTTGTGCCAATATCACACTGTTTTGATTACTGTAGATTTGTAGTATTGTCTGATGTCTAGGAGGGTTATACCTCCTGCTTTGTTCTTTTTCTCCAAGGTTGCTTTTGCAATTCTAGATCTCTTATGGTTACATATAAATTTTAAGATTATTTGTTCTAGTTCTATGAAAAATGTTATGGGTAATTTGATAGGGATCACATTAAATCTTTAAATTGCTTTGGGTAGTATGGCCATTTTAATAATATTAATTCTTCCAATTGAAGATCAAGGGATATCTTTCCATTTCTTTGAATCATCTTCAGTTTCCTTTATTAATGTTTTATAGTTCTCAGTGTCTAAATATTTCACCTTCTTGGTCATATATACTCCTAAGTATTTTATTTTTAAAGGTGCAATTTTAAAAGGTATTTTTCTTTTTACATTCCTTTTCTGATATTTCATTGTTAGTGTAAAGAAATGCAACTGATTTATGTATGTTAATCTTGTATCCTGCTACCTTACTAAGTTTGTTTATCAGTTCTAGTCCTCTTTGTGTAGAGTCTTTAAGGTTTTCCATATATAGTATCATGTCATCTGCATATAATGTTAATTTTATCTCTTCCCTTCCAGTTTAAATACTTTTTATTTCTTTTTCTTCTCTGATTGCTGTGGCTGGACTTCCAATACTATGCTAAATAGAACAGGTGAGAGTAGGCATCCTTGTCTTGTACCATTTTTGTGGAAAGGCTTTCAGGTTTTCACCATTGAGTATTATATTTTCTGTGGGTTTGTCATAAACAGATTTTATTATCTTGAGATATGTTCTTTCTATACACACATTGGCAAGAGTTTTTATCATGAATGGATGTAAAATTTTGTCAAATGCCTTTTCTGCATCTGTTGAGAGGATCATGTGGTTTTTGTCTTTTCTTTTGTTGAGGTGGTTTATCACATTGATTGATTTGCCTATGTTGAACTATCCTTGTGAATTTGGGATGAATCTTATTTGGTCATAGTGTATGCTCCTTTTTACATGTTGTTGGATTTGGTTTGCTAATATTTTGTTTGCATCTATATTCTTCAAATATATTGGCCTGTAATTTTCTTTTTTGGTGGTGTCATTGTCTGGTTTTGGTATCAGGGTGATGGTAGCTTCATAGAATGTCCTTGGGAGTGATCCCTACTCTTCAATTTTTTGGAAGAGTTTGAGAAGGATCAGTATACGTTCTTCTTTGTATGTTTGGTAGAGTTCACCTGTGAAGCCATCTGGTCTTGGACTTTTGTTGGTAGAGAGGTTATTAATTACAGAGTCTATTTCACTTCTAATGATTTTTCTGTTTAAATTATCTATTTCTTCTTGATGCAATTTTAGTGGGCTATATGTTTTTAGAAAGTTTTCCATTTCTTCTAGGTTGTCAAATTTGTTGTCATATCTTTGTTCATAGATTCCCTTACTGCTTTTTGTATTTCTGCACTATTGGTTTCTTAGTCTCCTTTTTCATTTCTTATTTTTTAATTTATGTTCTCTCTATTCTTGGTGAGCCTGGACATAGGTATGTCAACCTTGTTTATCCTTTCAAAGAACCAGTTCTTGGTTTTATTGATTTTTTAATGTCTATTTTATTTATTTACTCTCTGATTTTTATTATTCCTTCTTTCAGCTGACTTTAGGTTTTGTTTGTTCTTTTTCTAATTTTTTAAGTGGTAGGTTATCTTGTTTATTTCACATTTTTCTTGTTTTTTGAGGAAGACCTGTATCACTCTGAACTTCCCTCTTAGGACAAATTTTTCTAAATCCCATAGATTTTGTATGGTTGTGTTTTCACTGTCATTTGTTGCAAGATATTTTTAAAAATTTTCTCTTTGATTTCATCATTGATCCATTGGTTTTAGTAGCATGCTCTTTAGTCTCCATATGATCGTTCTTTTCTTGTTTATCTTTCTGTCATTGATTTCTAGTTTCATGCCATTATGGTTAGAAAAGATGCTTGAGATAATTTCTATCCTGCATTATTAATATTCTTTCTAGAGGATCTGTCCATTGATGTGAGTGGGGTGTTAGTCTCCTACTATTATTGTATTCCTGTAAATTTCTCCCTTTATGTCTGTTAGTATTTGTTTTATGTTTTTGGGTGCTCCTATATTGGGTGCATATATGTTGATGAGTGTAAAATCCTCCTCTTGTATTGATCCTTTTATCATTACATAGTGTTCTTTATCTTTCTTTATAGCCTTTGTTTTAAAGTTTATTTTGTTGGGTTTGACTATAGCTACCCCTACTTTATTTTCATTTCTGTTTGCATGAAATATCTTTTCCCATCCCCTCACTTTCAATCTGTGTGTGTCCTTTGCCCTAAAGTGAGTCATTTGTAGGCAGCATATTGTAGGCTCTTGTTTCTTTATCCAATCTTCCACTCTATGTCTTGTTATCGGAATATTTAGTCCATTGACCTTTAAGGTAATTATTGATAGATATGTATTTATTGCCATTTTAAACCTTGTTTTGCCACTCATTTTATATTTCTTCTTTGTCCCTTTTTTTAATTCCTTTTGTTGTTTTATGATTTTTTTGTATTATAGTTATGTTCTCTTCTCTTTTGGTTTTTTTTGAATGTATTGCATATTTTTGATTTGTGCTTATTCTGTTTTTCAAGTATGTTAACCCCTTCTTATATCTACTTGCCTTAGACTGATAGTCATATAGGCTCAAACACATTTTAGGAAATGAAAAAAAAATTATATTTTCCTACTATTCTCCACTATATTTTTATGATTTTGATGTCCTCTTTTACATCTTCATGTTCATTCTTCTGCTGTTCATTGTGGTTATCATCACTTTCACAGAAATTTAATAAAATATTTTTTTAAATCTGTGTACTGGCTTGTTTGCTTTCTGATTTCGGTTTTCTCTTTCTTATACATTTTTACAATAGATTTTTACTATAAATTTTGAATTTAGAGAATATCTTTTGGTATTTCTTGTAGGGTGGATTTAGTATTGCTGTATTCTTTTAGTTTTTGCTTGTATGAGAAATTCTTTATCTTTCTTTCTATTCTGAATAATAAACTTTCTGGGTAGAGTATCCTAGGTTGTAGATATAAATAGCTCATAGGCTTATGGGGGTTCTTGTTTGAGCTGCTGCAAACCAGTTGCTGCATTATCCTCCAAGGCTCTGAAGCTCCCACTCTGTCCTGGCTGATCTCCCTGTCCATGAGGGAACTTCCCAGGTTGCAGGAACATTTCCTCCTTCACAACTCCTCCCATGGGCACAGGTTCCATCCCAATTCCTTTCACACTTTTCTTTCTTTTTTTTTCTTTCCTACCCAGTTACGTGGAGATTTTCTTGCCCTTTCAGAAGTCTGAGATCTGCCAGCATTCAGTAGATATTCTGTGAGAATCGTTCCACATGCAGATGCATTTTGGATATATTTGTGAGATGAAGTGAGCTTCACATCTTACTACTCTGCCATCTTGATTGCTCCCTTTGAAACTATTTTATTTTTTGATGAGTTTTAAAAAGGCCTTTTTTTTTTTGCCTTTCCCTTTATGTTATTTCATTGTTAGGGTTAAGAAATGCAGCTGATTTCTGTATGTTATTCTTGTATCCTTCTCCCTTGCTGAATTCATTTCTCAGTTCTAGTAGTTTTTATGTGGAATCTTTGGGGTTTTCTATATATAGTATCATGTTATCTCCGCATATTGATAATTTTACTTCTTCCCTTCCAATTTTTATTTCTTTTTCTTGTTTGAGTGCTGTGGCTAGGACTTCCAGTACTATGTTGAATAGAGGTGGTGAGGGTGAGCATCCTTGTCTTGTTCCAGATCTTAGCAGGAAGGCTTTCAGCTCTCCACAGCTGAGTATCATATTGGAGGTGGAGTTTTTATAATAATTTTTATAATGTTGAGATATGTTCCCTCTATACCCATTTTGGAAAGAATTTTTACCATGAATGGATGTTCATTTATATCAAATGCTTTTTATGTATCCATTGAGATGATCTTGTGGTTTTTGTCTTTCCTTTTGTTGATGTGGTGTCTCACATTTATTGATTTACTTATGTTGGACTATCCTTTTGACCCTGGGATGAATTCAACTTGATCATGGTATCTGATAATTTGTGTGTGTGGTTGGATTCAATTTGCTAATATTTTGTTGAGAATTTTTGCATCTATATTCATCAAAGATATTGGCATGTAATTTTATTTTTTTGTAATGTCAAGGTCTTTGTCTGGTTTTGGAATAAGAGACTTGGTGGCTCCATAGAATGACTTTGGGAGTGTTCCCTCCTCTTCAATCGTTTGGAAGAGTTTGATAAGTCTCAATATATGTTCTTCTTTATATGTTTAGTAGAATTCCCCAGTGAAGCCTTCTGGTCCTGGACTTTTGTTTGGAGGAAGTTTTTTTTAAATTTTCTTTAATTTAAAAACATTTTATTTTTTTGTTACAGATTCTATTTTACTTCTAGTGATTGGTCTGTTCAAATTATCTATTTCTTCTTGATTCAGTTTTTGTGAGCTGTATGTTTCTTGTCCATTTCTTCTAGGTTGTCCAATTTGTTGACATAACATTTATCATAGTATTCTCATTTTTTTTGTATTTCTTCAGTTTCTTTTGTTCTCTCACCTCTTTCATTTCTTATTTTGCTTATTTGGGTCCTCTCTCTATTCTTCTTGGTGACCCTGACCCAAGGTGTGTCAGTTTTTTTACCCTTTGGAAAAAATACAGCCTTTGGTTTTATTGATTATTTCTACTATTTGTTTAATCTCAATTGTATTTATTTCTTCTCTGAACTTTACCATTTCCTTCCTTCTGCTAACTTTAATTTAATTTGTTGCTCTTTTTCTAATTCTTTTAGGTAGAAGTTTAGGTTGTTTATTGTGATTGTTCTTGTTTTTTGATGAAGGCATATATTGCTATCAACTTCCCTTTTAGGACTGCTTTTTCTGCATCCCATAGATTTTGTATGGTTTTGTTTTCCTTTAATTTATCTCACGATGTTTTTTAATTTTCTATTTGATTTCATCATTGATCCATTGGTTTTTCAGTAGCATGTTATTTAGTCTTCATGTGATCTTTTTTTCTCATTTATCTTTCTGTGGTTGATTTCTCATCTCATGTCATTGTGACCAGCAAATATGCTTGAATAATTTGTATCATCTTCAATTTGTTGAGGCGTGTTTTGTGTTCTAGTATATGGTCAACCTTAGAGAATGCGTTTTTGAAAAGAATGCATATTTAGGGGGTTTTTTTGGATGTAATATCTTGAAAAATATCAATTAAGTCTAACTATTCTGTTGTATCATTTAGGATGTCTATTGCCTTAGTGATTTTCTGTCTGGAAGATCTGTCCATTGATATCAGTGAGGTGTTAAAGTCTCCTACTATTACTGTATTCCCATCAATTTCTCCCTTTTATGTCTGTTAGTATTTGTTTTATATATTTAGGTGCTCCTATATTGGGTGCAGTTAGGTTAACAAATGTAGTATCCTCTTTTTGTGTTGATCTCTTTATCACTGTATAGTGTCCCTCTTTATCTTTTTCAATGGCCTTTGTTTTAAAGTCTATTTTGTCTGATATGAGTATTGTGACCACCACTTTCATTTCCATTTGCATGAAATAACTTTTCGAATCCCCTAACTTTCAAACTATGTGTGTCCTTTGCCCTAAAGTGGGTCTCTTTTAGGCAGTTTATTGTAAGCTCTTGTTTTATTATCTAATCTGCCACTCTATGTCTCTTGATTGGAGTATTTAGTCCATTGAAATTTAAGGTAATTATTGATAGATATGTATTTATTGCCATTTTAAACCTTGTTTCCCAGTTGATTTTGTATTTCTTCTTTGTTCTTTTCTTTTTCTTTTAAATTTTCTTCTTGTGGTTTGAAGGTTCCCTTCTCTGTTATGCTTGAGTACTCTTCTTTTGGTTTTTGTGGCTCTACTGTATGTTTTTGATTTGTGGTTACCTTGTTTTTCAAGTATGGTAACCCTTTCTTATATCTACTTGCTTTAGACTGGTAGTCATATAGGTTTAAAAAAAAAAAAACTACACTTTTTACTCCCCTCTCCCACACTTTACGATTTTGTTGTCCTTTTTACATCTTCACATTTATCTTTCTACTGTTCATTGTAGTTATCATCACTTTCATAAAAAAAATTAATCTATGTACTGACAAGTTATTTTCCAGTTGAAATTTTCTCTTTCTTATAAATTCTTGTTTCTTTTCCATTTAGAGTAGACTTTTCAACAATTCTTTTAGGATAGGTTCCATATTGCTGTTTTCTTTTAGTTTTCACTTGTCTGAAAAATTATCTTTCTTTCCATTCTAAATGATAACTTTGTTGGGTAGAATATCCTAGGTTGAAGGTTTTTCATTTCAGGGCTTTGAATATATATTGCCACTCCATTCTGTCCAGGACTGTTTCTGTTGTGAAAATAGCTTATAGCCTTATGGGGGTCCCTTTGTAACTAATTCTTTGTTTTACTCTTGCTTCCTTTAAAATCCTCTCTTTAAATTTTGTCATTTTAATTATGATATGTCATCATGTAGGTATGTTTGGGTTCAGCTTATTTGGGATACTCTGGGCTTCCTGTATCTGGATATCTGTTTCCTTCTTTAGGTTTGGGAAATTTTTCAACCATAATTTCTTCAAATACATTTTTGATCCCCTCTTCTCTTTCTTCCCCCTTTGGAATCCCTGTTATGCATAGATTGGTGTGCTTTATATTATCCCATAGGTCCCTTATATTGCTTTCATTTTTTCTTCATTTGGCTTTCTGTCTGCTGTCCTGATTGGATGATTTCCATTATTCTATCTTCTAGATCATTTATTCATTTTTCTGCATTATTTAGTTTGCTACTTACAGCCTTTAGGTCAGCTTTTGTCTCAGCAACTGAGTTATCTAATTATAATGAGCTCTTCTTGATAGTTTCTAGTTTGTTTTTTCTTTTTAAAAATAGTGATCTGTATTTCCATCAATAGCCTTTCTTAATTCCTTCAGTATTTTTCTTACCTCCTTTTTGAATTTGGGATCTGGTTTCATTGTTCTTTCAGGGGATTTCTATTTTTCTTTTAATTAGGAGTGGTTCCTCTGCTTTTTCATTTTACTTATATTTCTCTGATTCTATGAATTTAGCAGAAAAAATTATCTATTGTGGCCTTGAAGAGCTCTTTTTATGTAGGAACCTCCCTGTGTAGACTGTTTGAGTCTAATATTTTTGGTGAGAGGGCTGTTTTTATTATGGTGACTGCTGTCCCTTTTCTCAGTGTGTGCTGGTCATTATCCCCTTCATAAGTTGTGTGGCTGGTGTTGTGACCAGAGCCTGCACTGAATGTTGAACACACTCTTCTCTTTGCTCTGTGGCTGTCACACACCTGTTGGGAGCAGGGTCTGCTCTCCAGTTGTTGGAATAGAAGCCCCCAGATCTGTTTCTGAGATGTGGTTTAGAGTAGTCAGGACTGGAGTACTTCTGTTGGGAGAGGAACCACTGAGTGTTCCTCCAGAGGAGGTGTCCACCAGGAACTGCACTCTATGGTATCATCTGTTACCTGTTGTGCATGCTCACATAATATACTGTTGTTAGCATTGTCCTCAGCCCTGTCTCACCTGTGAGAATGCAGGCAGTCATCCCAGATATCCCTCAGGTGCTATGCTCACAAAGCCACTAGTAAAGTCTCTTGCTCTGCCTCTTTGTTCATGTACCCACAAGCCTGCAGCTGTTAACTCAGTACCCATCCCAACCAGGGAAACACCAGTAATCTACTGGGATGTCCTGCAGACACTAAGCTTACAAATGTGGCATAATTTCACCAAAGTCACAAAGCTGCTCTGATTGTAGCCCAGCTTCCAAAGGCATGTGGTCCCTGGGGATTGGCTCAGATTGTAACCTTGTCTCCTTCAGCATGTGGTCAACCACCTGTGTTTGTGTGCTCCCAGAGCTGGTAGAGGCATGCCAAGAATAAGACTGCTGTGGCTGGGCCCTGTCCCTCCTTTAATGTATGTGTTAATGATGGGGCTCCTATGGCAGCCTTGGGCTCCATCTTTCACACACTCCTAGCGGCAACCTGGGCCACTATTCAGCCCCTTCAGGATGTTTCCTTAAATCCAACCCTATTCCTCTACCTAGATCTGTCCACTGAAACCTGAGTTTCAACAATCAGCCCCTGTGTGCAACAGCACATGTGCATCTCAGGCTGTGGAGTGCAGCAGGGTGGCTAGGACTATCTGTGCTGTTTTCTGTCTGTTCTGCTTGCTACAAGCCAGATTTTTCACTCTCTTTTGAGTCTTTGAAAGTCCCTTTCTGTCCCAGCTGATCTCCCCACTAGTGAAGGGGTCTCCCAGGGTAAGGGAACTTTTCCTCCCTCCACAGCTCACTCCTAGGGGCACAGGTCCTACCTTGATTTCTGTTTCTTTTTCTTTTGTCCTACCCAGTTACATGGTGACATTTCTTGAAGCTTTGGTTATATGAGATATTCTGCCAGCATTCAGTAGGCATTCTGTGACAATAGTTCTATGTCTAGATATATTTTTGTTGTATTTGCAGGAGGTGAGCCCCACTTCCTTTTATTTTGCCATCTTGATATCTCCCCTCTGTCAACTTTCTTGATTTTGTATTAAGGACTAGTTTTTTGTTTCATTGATTTTATCTGTGGTTTTCCTGTTTTTAATTTTATTGACTTCTGCCTTTTATTTTCCCTTCTTTCTGCTTGTTATGGGCTTTCTTTGTTCTTCTTTAATCCTTATTTGAGTTAGAAAAGTAGATTATTGATTTGAGATCTTTGCTTTTCTCCTAGTGGAAGCTTTTAGTGTTGTGCATTTCCCTCTCATTTTGATATATTGTTTTTCTCTTTCATTTAGTTCTATTTTTTATTTCCTCAGTCATCCTCTTGGATGTGTGGTTTATTTAGGAATGGAATATTTAATTTCTACATGTACAGAGATATTCTTTTTGTTCTTATGTTATTAAATTCTAGTTTTATCCCATTATGGTCAGGGAATATGCTTTGAGCTATGTTGATCCTTTTAAATATTTCAAAGTTGCTTCTATGGCTAAGGATATGTCCTATCTTGATGAATATTTGTGGGCATTTGAAAAAAATGTTTATTTTGCTGATATTGCATGGAGTGTTTATTATGTTAGTTATATCCCATTGGTTAATTGTGTTATTCAGATCATCTATATTCTTCCTAATTTTCCACTTTGTCCAGCTCTTTCAGTTTTGAATGAGAGATGCTGAAATTTCTAACTATAATTACAGATTTGTATATTTCTCCTTTTGGATCTATTCATTTTTGCTTCTTGTACTTTGAGACTCTCTTGTTTGGTTTATATAAATTTAGAATTGTCATGTTTTCTGGCTTGATTAATCCTTTTATCATTATGCAATTTCCTTTTGTTTCTAGTAATTTTATTTCCTCAGAAGCCTATTTTATTAGATACTAATATAACCATCCTTAATTTTTAAACTAATGTTTGCCTGGTGTATTTTTCCACTTATTTACTCTCAATGAATCTATGTAATTGAATTTGAATCAAGTTTCTTATAAGAATATAGTTGTGCCATATTTGTATCTTCTCTTCCAATCTATGCCTTTTATGTGGTATATTTAGACCATTTGTAATCAAAGAAATTATTGATAAATGTGTCTATTTCCCCTTCATTCCATTCACTTCACATAGAACTAATGATGGGCTGTTCTTTTTCAGCACTTGAAAAATATTGTGACACTTCATTCAGGTTTCCATGATTTTAGATAAGAATCATGCTATCATTTGAATAGGTGTTACCCTAGAGGTAATGTGTCTTTTTTTTGTGTGTGTGTGTGTGTGTGTGTGTGTATAGTACGCAGTCCTCTCACTGTTGTGGCCTCTCCCATTGTGGAGCACAGGCTCCAGATGCGTAGGCTCAGCAGCCATGGCTCACGGGCCCAGCTGCTCCACGGCATGTGGGATTTTCCCCGGACCGGGGCACGAACCCGTGTCCCCTGCATCGGCAGGCAGATTCTCAACCACTGTGCCACCAGGGAAGCCCTGTGTCATTTATCTCTGGCTACTTTCAAGGCTTTTTCATTGGCTTTAGGTTTCAGACGTTTAATTATAATGTATCTTGGGGTGGAAATTGAGGGGTTGTTTTTCATGTTTTCATTTTCTCAGCTTCTTCAATTTGTAGGTCTATGTCTTTTGCAAATGTGAAAAATGCTCAGCCTTTATTTTTTAAAATACTCTTTCAGTCCCACTCTTTTTATCCTTTCCTTCTAGGATCCAATGATATAAATGTTGGATCTTTTGTTATTAGATCCCTAGGGGTCTGTTCATTTATTTTTGTTTCAAACCAAGTAAATTCATTTGACTTGTCCTTTAGTTCATTTATTACATTCACTGTCACTCAACTCTGTAGTTCATCTAACAAGTTTTTATTAATTTATGTTATTATATTTTTCAGTTTTCTGATATTCATTTGGCTCTTTACTATAGCTTCTAATTATTTGTCAAAGTTTTCTATTTTTAAAAATTTGTTTAATAAGAATTTCAGCTATTTGGATTATTTTCATGAAAACTTTATAATTCTTTGCATATAGTTATTTTGTAATCCTTTGCACATAATTACAACACACCAATGTTTGTGTCTCTTAATTGTCTCTTCTCATTTAAATTGTTTTCCTGATTCTTGGTATGATGAGTAATTATTTTTTAAAAATTCTGGACATTTTAGCTATTATGTTAGGAAACTCAGAGTCCTATTTAATTTTGTTGTTGTTGTTGTTATTTTAGCAGTTACAATGTTTACCTGTAACAAACAGGTATTAGCCTTCTTTTGTGAGCTATTTTTTAGAGCCTTTGTGCTACTATGTTGGTCTTTTAGGTTTATCTCATGCCACTGGCGTTCCCATTGTTTACTCCTGGTGCTGCTTGAGGAGTAAAGAGAGTTTGCCCAGTCTGGGAAAGCTGGTGCCATTTGATGATGAAATGGAGTCTCCAACCCATTAACATAAGGGATTCCTAGGCAAGTACTGGTGTTTCAGGCTGCTAATATCTAGACAGAGGAGGGTAACTTTAGACCCACAGGGAAAAACAGGCTTCCTTTTTTTTTTTTTAAACATCTTTATTGGGGTATAATTGCTTTACATGGTGTGTTAGTTTCTGCTATATAACAAAGTGAATCAGCTATACATATACATATATCTCCATATCTCCTCCCTCTTGTGTCTCCCTCCCACCCTCCCTATCCCACCCCTCTAGTTGGTCACAAAGCACCGAGCTGATCTCCCTGTATTTTACGGCTACTTCCCACTAGCTATCTAGTTTACATTTGGTAGTGTATATATGTCCATGCCCTCTCTCACTTTGTCCCAGCTTACCCTTCCCCCTCCCCATGTCCTCAAGTCCATTCTCTATGTCTGCGTCTTTATTCCTGTCCTGCCCCTAAGTTCTTCAGAACCATTTTTTGTTTTTGTTTCTGTTTTTTTAGATTCCATATATATGTGTTTAGGATATGGTATTTGTTTTTCTCTTTCTGAGGTTTTCTAATTGAGTGTTCTTTGCTTCAGAATCCTCCTTCTTGCTTTTCCCCCATCCCTTGGCCAGCTGCATGGTAACTCAGATGGAGAAAGACAGCTTCAGGCCCATCAGGAAAGGATAGCACTTCTAGGCTAGGGTTACTTATTGTAGCAAGATCTCATTGCCAGTCTCACAGTCACATCATGTCCTTGAGTCAAGGAGGAAAGTTGTCTACAATTTTGCAATAAATAAATAATGATCTGTCCTTACTGTAAAATAAATTTATAATTTCTTATAACACAAATAGTTTTAATAAGATCTCCAAAGAGTTGCCTAAAATTTTAAATGGAGAATAAATTTTAGCATCTATAACAATTATCCAGTGTTTTTCTCGTGACCATTGTTCCTAGGGTGTCCAAAGAAGTCAAACTGTCCTCTTTTTATAATTAAATCTGTTCTATATATTTTCCATTTTTACTTAGCACACTGAAGTTCTTAGAATTCTTATTGGGCATGTACAACATATATTCAAGTTCTTATCAGGATTGTTTAGGGAAAACTAAAATTAATTGTATGCTTTAAAAATAGCTATTGCAGCTGGTGCTTTCTGTGTATATTAGATAATTTATGTTTAAAAAGCTCCTGTGCCTCTTGAAAGTTAACATAGACAGGGTTTTTCTGTCTTCTTTTAGGGTATAACTATACCAGAAAGATATGATCATGTGGAACCAACATCTCAAACAGCTAAGTAGCAAAATAATGCACCAACTGGTGGCAGGAGAGAAGATGGCGGAAGAGTAAGATGGGGAGATCATCTTCCTCCCCACAGATACATCAGAAATACATCTACATGTGGAACTGTTCCTATAGAACACCCACTGAACGCTGGCATGGGACCTCAGACCTCCCAAAAGACAAGAAACTCCACACGTACCTGGATAGGGCAAAAGAAAAAAGAATAAACAGAGACAAAAAAATAGAGATGGGACATGCACCAGTGGGAGGGAGCTGTGAAGGAGGAAAGGTTTCGACACACTAGAAGCCCCATCATGGGCAGAGTCTGTGGGTGGCAGAGGGGGAAGCTTCAGAGCCATGGAGGAAATCACAGCAACAGGGGTGTGGAGGGCAAAGCAGAGAGATTCCTGCACAGAGGTTCAGTGCTGACTGGCACTCACCAGCCCGAGAGGCTTGTCTATTCACCCACCAGGACGGGCAGGGGCTGGGTGCTGAGGCTCAGGCTTAGGTAGGATCACAGGGAGAAGACTGGAGTTGGAGGCTTAAACACAGCCTGAAGGGGTTAGTGCACCACGGCTAGCTGGCGGGAATGTGGGCAAAGGTCTGGAGATGCCAAGGAGGCAAGAGACTTTTTCTTGCCTCTGTTTCTGGTTGCACAAGGAGAGGGGATTAAATGCGCCGCTTAAAGGAGCTCCAGAAACAGGCGCAAGCCATTTCTATCAGCACGGACCCCAGAGACGAGCAGGCAGGAGATGCTACGGTTGCTGCTGCAGCCACCAAGAAGCCTGTGTGCTAGCACAGGTCACTATCTACACAACCCCTCCTGGGAGCCTGTGCAGCCTGCCACTGCCAGGGTCCCGTGATCCAGGGACAACTTCCCCGAGAAAACACACAGCACAACTCAGGCTGCTGCAACGTCAAGCTGGCTTCTGCCACTGCAGGCTAGTCCCGCATTCCATGCCCCTCCCTTAACCGGCCTGAGTGAGCCAGAGGCCCCGAATCATGCTCCCTTAACCCAGTCCTGTCTAAGCGAAGAGCAGACACCCTCAGGTGACCTACATGCAGAGGTGGGACCAAATCCAAAGCTGAACTCCAGGAGCTGTGCAAACATAGAAGAGAAAGAGAAATATCTCCCAGCAGTCTCAGAAGCAGTGGATTAAAGATCCACAATCAGCTTGATATACCCTGCATCTGTGGAATACCTGAATGGACAAGAAATTGTCCCAAATTGAGGAGGTGGAATTTGGGAGCAAGATATATTATTTTTTTCAACTTTTTCTCTTTTAGTGAGTGTGTACGTATATGCTTCTGTGTGAGATTTTGTCTGTATAGCTTTGCTTTCACCATTTGTCCTAGGGTTCTGACACTTTTTTTTTTTTTTTTACTTTAAAAAATTTTTCTTCTTAATAATTATTTTTTATTTTAATAACTTGATTTTATTTTATCCTTTTTCTTTCTTTCTTTCTATTTTTTCTCACTTTTATTCTGAATAGTGTGGATTAAAGGCTCCTGGTGCTACAGGCAGGCATCAGGGCTGTGCCTCTGAGGTGGGAGAACCAACTTCAGGACACTGGTTCACAAGAGAACTCCCAGCTTCATGTAATATCAAATGGCAAAAATCTCCCAGAGATCTCCTTCTCAACACCAAGACTCAGCTTCATTAAACAACAAACAAGCTAGTGCTGGGCACCCTATGCCAAAAACTAGCAAGACAGGAACACAGCCCCATCCATTAGCAGAGAGGCTGCCTGAAATTATAATAAGGCTACAGAACCCCAAAACACTCCCCCAGACGTGGGCCTGCTCACCACAAAGACAAGATCCAGCCTCATCCACCAGAACACAGGCACTAGTCAACTCAACCTGGTAACATACTCAACACACTGAATTAACCTTAGTCACTGGGGACAGACACCAAAAACAATGGGAACTACGAACTTGCAGCCTGCAAAAAGGAGAGCCCAATACAGTAAGATAAGCAAAATGAAACAACAAAAAAACACACAGCAGATGAAGGAGCAAGGTAAAAACCCACCATAGCAAACAAATGAAGAGGAAATAGGCAATCTACCTGAAAAATAATTCAGAATAATGATAATAAAGATGATCCAAAATCTTGGAAATAGAATAGCAAAAATACAAGAAACATTTATCAATGACATAGAAGAACTAAACAGGAAGCAAGCAATGAGGAACAAAACAATAAATGAAATTTAAAATACTCTAGATGGGATCAGTAGCAGAATAACTGATGCAGAAGAACGGATAAGTGACCTGCAAGATAAAATAGTGGAAATAACAACTGCAGAGCAGAATAAAGAAAAAAGAATACAAAGAACTGAGGACAGTCTCAGAGACTTCTGGGACAACATTAAACACACCAACATTCGAATTATAGGGGTCCCAGAAGAAGAAGAGAAAAAGAAATGGACTGAGAAAATATTTGAACAGATTATAGTTGAAAATTTCCCTAATATGGGAAAGGAAAGAGATAATCAAGTCCAGAAAGCACAGAGTCCCATACAGGATAAATCCAGGGAGAAACACACCAAGAAACATATTAATCAAACTATCAAAAATTAAATACAAAGGAAACATATTAAAAGAAGCAAGGGAAAAACAACAAATAACAAACAAGGGAATCCCCATAAGGTTAACAGCTGATCTTTAAGCAGAAACTCTGCAGGCCAGAAGGGAGTGGCAGGGCATATTTAAAGTGATGAAGGAGAGAACCTACAACCAAGATTACTCTACCCAGCAAGGATGTCATTCAGATATGATGGAGAAATTAATACCTTTACAGACAAGCAAAAGCTGAGAGAGTTTAGCACCACCAAACCAACTTTACAACTAATGCTAAAGGAACTTCTCTAGGTAAAAAACACAACAGAAGGAAAAGACATGCAAGAACAAATCCAAAACAATTCAGTAAATGGTAATAGGAACATACATATCAATAATTACCTTAAATGTAAATGGATTAAGTGCTCCCACCAAAAGACACAGACTGGCTGAATGGATACAAAAACAAGACCCATATATATGCTGTCTACAAGAGACCCACCTCAGACCTAGGGACACATACAGACTGAAAGTGAGGGGATGGAAAAAGATATTCCATACAAATGAAAATCAGAAGAAAACTGGAGTAGCAACTCATATCAGACAAAATAGACTTTAAAGACTATTACGAGAGACAAAGAATGACACTACATAATGATCAAGGGATTGATCCATGAAGAAGATATAACAATTGTAAATATTTATGCACCCAACATAGGAGCACCTCAATACATAAGGCAAATACTAACAGCCATAACAGGGGAAATCAAGAGTAACACAATCATAGTAGGGGACTTTAAAACCTCACTTTCACCAATGGACAGATCATCCAAAATGAAAATAAATTAGGAAACACAAATTTTAAATAATATATTAAATGAGATGGATTTATTTGATATTTATAGTACATTCCATCAAAAAACAACAGAATACACATTCTCCTCAAGTGCTCATGGAACATTCTCCAAGACAGATCATATCTTGGGTCATAAATGTACTCTTGGTAAATTTAAGAAAATTGAAATTATATCAAATATCTTTTCTGACCACAACACTATGATATTAGATATCAATTACAGAAAAAGACCTGTAAAAAATACAAATATATGGAGGCTAAGCAATACACTACTTAATAATGAAGTGATCACTGAAGAAATGAAAGAGGAAATCAAAAAATACCTAGAAACAAATGACAATGGAGAAATGACTACCCAAAACCTATGGAATGCAACAAAAGCAGTTCTAAGAGGGAAGTATATAGTAATACAATCCTACCTTAAGAATCAGGAAACATCTCAAATAAACAACCCAAACTTACACCTAAAGCAATTAGAGAAAGAAGAACAAAAACCCCAAATTTAGCAGAAGGAAAAAAAATCGTAAAGATCAGATTGGAAATAAATGAAAGAGAAAAGAAGGAAATGATAGCAAAGATCAATAAAACTAAAAGCTTGTTCTTTGAGAAGATAAACAAAATTGATAAACCATTAGCTAGACTCATCAAGAAGACAAGGGAGAAGACTCACATCAATAGAATTAGAAATGAAAAAAGAGAAGTAACAACTGACACTGCAGAATCCAACAGATTATGAGAGATTACTACAAGCAACTCTATGCCAATAAAATGGACAACTTGGAAGAAATGGACAAATTCTTAGAAATGCACCACATGCCAAGACTGAACCAGGAAGAAATAGAAAATATGAACAGACCAATCACAAGCACTGAAATTGAAACTGTGATTAAAACTCTTCCAACAAACAAAAGCCCAGAACCAGGTGGCTTCACAGGCGTATTCTATCAAATATTTACAGAAGAGCTAACACCCATCCTTCTCAAACTCTTCTGAAAGCAGATGGAGGAATACTCCCAAACTCATTCTATGATGCCACCATCACCCTGATACCAAAACCAGACAAAGACATCACAAAAGAAAAAAAAAAAAAAAAAACAGGCCAATATCAATTGTGAACAGAGATGTAAAAATCCTCAACAAAATACTAGCAAACAGAATCCAACAGCAAATTAAAAGGATCATACACCATGATCAAGTAGGGTTTATTCCAGGAAAGCAAGGGTTCTTCAATATACACAAATCAATCAACGTGATACAACATATCAACAAACTGAAGGAGAAAACCATATGATCATCTCAATAGATGCCAAGAAAGCTTTCAACAAAGTTCAACACCCATTTATAATAAAAACCTGCAGAAAGTAGGCATAGAGGGAACCTTCCTCAACATAATAAAGGCCATATATGCCAAACCCACAGCCAACATTGTCCTCAATGGTGGAAAACTGAAACCATTTCCACTAAGATTAGGAAAAAGGCAAGTTAGCCCACTCTCACCACTCTTATTCAACATAGTTTTGGAAGATCTAGCCACAGCAATCAGAGAAGAAAAAGAAATGAAAGGAATCCAAATCAGAAAAGAAGAAGTAAAGCTGTCACTGTTTGCAGATGACATGATAATATACATAGAGAATCCTAAAAATGCCACGAGAAAACTACTAGAGCTAATCAATGAATTCGGTAAAGTTGCAGGATACAAATTTAATGAACAGAAATCTCTGGCATTCTTATACACTAATGATGAAAAATCTGAGAGTGAATTCAAGAAAACAATCCCATTTACCATTGCAAAATAAAGAATTAAATATCTAGGAATGAACCTACCAAAGGAGACAAAAGATATACATAAATAAACTCAAAATGCATTAAAGCCCTAAATGTAAGGCCAGCCACTATCAAACTCTTAGAGGAAAACATAGGCAGAACACTCTATGACATAAATCACAGCAAGATCCTTTTTGACCCACCTCCTAGAGAAATGGAAATCAAAACAAAAATAAACAAATGTGACATAATGAAACTTAATAGATTTTGCACAGCAAAAGACCATAAACAAGACCAAAAGACAACCCTCAGATTGGGAGAAATTATTTGCAAATGAAGCAACTGACAAAAGATTAATATCCAAAATTTAGAAGCAACACATGCAGCTCAATATAAAAAAAACAAACAACCCAATCCAAAAATGGGCAGAAGGCCTAAATAGACATGTTTCCAAAGAAGATATATAGATTGCCAACAAACACATGAAAGAATGCTCAACATCACTAATGATTAGAGAAATGCAAATCAAAACTACAATGATATATCATCTCACACTGGTCAGAATGGCCATCATCAAAAAATCTAGAAATTATAAATGCTGGAGTGGGTGTGGGGAAAAGGGAACACTCTTGCACTGCTGGTGGGAATGTGAATTGCTATAACGACTATAGAGAACAGTAAAGAGGGTCCTTAAAAAACTAAAAATAGAACTACCATATGACCCAGCAATCCCACTACTGGGCATATACCCTGAGAAAACCATAATTCAAAAAAAAAATCATGTAGCAAAATGTTCATTGCAGCTCTATTTACAATATCCAGGAGATGGAAGCAAAGTAAGTGTCCATCATCGGATGAATGGATAATGAAGAAGTGGCATATATATATATATATATATATATATATATATATATATATATACAATAGACTATAACTCTGCCATAAAAAGAAATGAAATTGAGTTATTTGTAGTGAGGTGGATGGACCTGGAGTCTCTCATACAGAATGAAGTCAGAATGAGAAAAACAAATACTGTATGCTAACACATATATATGGAATCTCAGAAAAAAAATGTCATGAAGAACCTAGGGGTAAGATGGGAATAAAACACAGACCTACTAGAGCATGGACTTGAGGACATGGGGAGGGGGAAGGGTAACCTGTTTCCAAGTGTGAGAGTGGCATGGACATATATACACTACCCAACGTAGGTTGGATAGCTAGTGGGAAGCAGCCGCATGGCACAGAGAGATCAGCTAGATGGTTTGTGACCCCATAGAGGGGTGGGAGGGAGAGAGATGCAAGAGGGAAGGGATATGGGACTATATGTATATGTATAACTGATTCACGTTGTTGTATAGCAGAAACTAAGACACCATTGTAAAGCAATTGTACTCTCATAAAGATGTTAAAAAAACATAATGGAAAAGAATATAAAAAGTGTATACATACATATAACTGAATCACTTTGCTGTACAACAGAAATTAACACAACGTTGTAAATCAACTATACTTCAAAATTAAATTAAAGCCACTTCAAAAAAAAATAATAATGCACCAACAGCAACAAAAAACATAGCCTTATTCTTGTAGGTGCTACTGTAGTTTGTGATGTATTCCAGTGATTTAAGACCTTCCCAGTACTCATAAAAATGTACACAAGTGAATTACAATTTGTTGACTTTTCAGTATCACAACTGTATCATAGTAGATTCATCACACTTTAAAAGTAAAATCAGGACTGTTTACCTGGTGCAGGATCTCAGTGATATTCTGGTAATGAGATATTATATGTTTCTACAAAAAAAAATAGAAGAGTAGAGTTTCTAAAAGTATGAACAAGCTACTTGTTATTCTCAAGATACAAACAGAAAACATTTTTGCTCAGATAAAAAGAAAAATGCAATATACACGTGCAATGGCAGCCCAAATTTCAAAACAAGGGAAAATGTCAAGATAGAACAATATTAAGGGAGAAAATTTCAATTTCTTGACAATCACAAATATTATATCTTCAAATTAGTAAAATATAAAATAGCATAATAGATCTAAAAGTTCAAATGCCATTTCTAAACATTGCTAATTTTTCCATAAAATGAGCAGTGGAAGCATCCATTTTGAGAGATGTTGATTGCTTAATGATAAATATTAAATTGTTTGAGATCATATTTCCAAGTATCATAACCTCCATTTCTATAAAAATGCATCAATTGCCTAATGTGACCAAAATTGAACATATTTTCTTATTGTTATTTTTCATGCATGTACTTGAATTGGTACAGCATCTGAGTAAGATAGAGACAGTGTAAGTTTAAGGGCAAGAAATTTGACAGTGGAGAAAACAATTTAACAATTGCATTGTTCCTTCTCCCTAAAGGCATGAGTAAAACCCTACACAGGAAGTTTCCTTCTCTCATAAAATTTATACATTTTATAAATGGGAATACAGATGTTAAGCAAAAGGAGAATAGATAGCAATAAATGTTAAAATAAAAACAAATTGGGGAAATGTCCTAAGACAGACTTTAGGGGAGAGGTCTTTAAGGTAGTTAGGAAAGGACAGGACCTCTAGAAGAAGTGAAGTTTTCCCAGGACGAAAGGTAAAAGCTTTTGGTAATTTATTAAACTTCTCTTAGTCTTATTATTTGCTTGAGGAAGAAAAAAAAAAAAAAAAAAGTAGTACCTGCCTTGCTTTATTATTGAAAGAATCAACCACAACTCAAATAAAGTGGCTGGATGCACACTGAATAAGGGGATCTATTATCATTATCATTGAAATTAGTTCTTTCACTTTTGATCCCAGCCTTTCATCTCCAAACTAAAGTCATTCAGGAAGGTGATTAATTGTGATTTCATTTTAGTGCAAACAATCTTGGACTCTGTGAACTAAAAGCAACACATTTTTTTTTGTCTTTGCTAACCAATTCAGTTGCAAGAATCTGTTAAATGCCAGCTATATCCATAGCACTTTACTAGGCATGATTTATCCATTCATGAATTTCTTTGGTAGATAAAATTTCTGCTTTTAAGGACACTCTTAGTTAACCAAAGTAAAAAAATAAAATATGGTATGTAAACCAAGCTTTGCTGCTAATTCATGCATTTCTCTAAGCTTCTGCCTCTGTAAAATGGTTATAGTACTAAGCTCAAATATCTAAGGTTCTTCTAAAGACTGAAAAATAGTAAAAGCTAAAGTATCTCTTAAAGAGAAAACACCTACAAATGTAGTGTGTGCCTCGATAGAAATGAAAATAAAGGACCTTGCCTTACTCCCTTTTCTATAAGAATGAGCTAGAAAGAACACTGTCTTAAATGTCTTGACACCTTGGCTGCACGTGGTCTATCACTGTCATAATAAATTTAATTTTAAAAATTAATGACAATTGTAGAAATAACACATGAATGCATTTGCCTTTTCCAACTTAAAAGACAAATGCATTTAAATCTCTCTTAAGGGAGCGAGAAGAGGGCGGAAGAGTAAGACGCGGGGATCACCTTCCTCCTCACAGATACATCAGAAATACATCTACACGTGGGACTTCTCCTATAGAACACCCACGGAACGCTGGTAGAAGACCTCAGACCCCCCAAAAGGCAAGAAACTCCCCATGTACCTGGGTAGGGCAAAAGAAAAAAGAATAAACAGAGACAAAAGAATAGGGAGGGGACCTGCACCAATGGGAGGGAGCCGTAAAGGAGGAAAGATTCCCACACACTAGGAGCCCCTTCGCGGGCGGAGACTGCGGGTGGCGGAGGGGGAAGCTTCGGAGCCGCGGAGGACAGCTCAGCCACAGGGGTGCGGAGGGCAAAGCGGAGAGATTCCCGCACGGAGGATCGGTGCCGATCAGCACTCACCAGCACAAGAGTCTTGTCTGAGCACCTGCCGTGGTGGGCGGGGCTGGGAACTGAGCCTCTGGCAGATCCCAGGGAAAGGTCTGGAGTTGGCAGAGTGAAAACAGCCTGAAGGGGTTAGCGCAACAAGGCTGGCCGGGAGGGAGTTCAGGAGAAGTCTGAAGCTGTCGAAGAGGCAAGAGACCTTTATTTCCCTCTTTACCTCCTGCTGCACGAGGAGAGGGGTTTAAGCGCGCCGCTTAAAGGAGCTCCAGAAACGGGCGCGGAGCTGCCGAAGAGACAAGAGACTTTTTCTTGCCTCTTCACTTCCTGGGGCGCAAGGAAAGGGAATTAAGGGCACCACATAAAGGAGCTCCAGAAACGGGTGCGAGCTGCGGCTGTCAGCATGGACAACAGAGACGGGTGTGGGACGCTAGGGTTGCTACTGCCGCCACCAAGAGGCCTGTGTGTGAGCGCAGGTCACTCTCCACACCGTGCCTCCCGGGAGCCTGTGCAGCCCGCCAGTGCCGGGGTCCCGGGATCCTGGGACTGCTTCCCCGGGAAAACGCACGGCGCACCTCGGGCTGGTGCAGTGTCATGCCGGCCTCTGCCGCCGCGGACCCGCCCCACATCCGTGCCCCCCCCCCCAGCCTGAGTGAGCCAGAGACAACGAATCAGCTGCTCCCTTAACGCTGCTCCTTTGACCCCGCCCTCTCTGAGCGAAGGGCAGACGCCCTCGGATGACCTGCGTGCAGAGGCGGGGCCAGGTCCAGGGCTGAGCCCCAGGAGCCGTGCGAATAAAGAGAGGGGGAGGTCCCTCCCAGCAGCCTCAGAAACAGCGGGTTAGACTCCACAGTCAGCTTGAAGTGCCCTGCATCTGTGGAAAACCTGAATAGACAGCGAAATATCCCAGGTTGAGGAAGTGGACTTTGGGAGCAAGACATACTATTATTTTCCCCTTTTTTCTTTTTGCGAGTGTGTATGTGGGTGCTGCTGTGTGAGATTTTGTCTATGTAGCTTTGTTTTCACCATTTGTCCTGGTGTTAGACCGACCATTTTTTTTTTTTTTTTTGGTCTTTTTATTTTTTTCTATAACAGAAATTTTTCATCATAATAATTATTCTGTTATTTTAATAACTGTATTTTACCCTACTTTATTTTGTCTTCTCCCCTTTCTTTCTTCCTTTCTTCCCTCCTTTCTTTCCTATTTCCCTCCTTCCTTCCTTCCTCCCTTGCTTCCTTTATTCCCTCCTTCCTTCCTCCCTTCTTTTCTTCCTCCCTCCTTTCCTTTCTTTATTCCCTCCTTCCTTCCTCCCTTCCTTTCTTCCTCCCTCCCTTCCTTTCTTTATTCCCTCCTTCCTTCCTCCCTTTCTTCCTCCCTCCCTTCCTTTCTTTATTCCTTCCTTCCTTCCTCCCTTCCTTTCTTCATCCTTCCCTTCCTTTCATTATTCCCTCCTTCCTTCCACCCTTCCTTGCTTCCTCCCTCCCTTTCTTTCTTTATTCCCTCCTTCCTTCCTCCCTACCTTTCTTCCTCCCTCCCTTCCTTTCTTCCTTCCTTCACTCCCTTCCTCCTTTCTTCCTTCCTTTCTTGCCTTTCTATTTTTTTCTCCCTTTTGCTTTGAGCCGTGTGGATTAAAGGCTCTTGGCACTCCAGCCAGGTGTCAAGGCTGTGTCTCAGAGGTGGGAGAACTAACCTCAGGACACTGGTCCACAAGAGACCTCTCAGCTCCACGTAATATCAAATGGCGAAAATCTCCCAGAGATCTCCAGCTCAACACCAAGACCCAGATTCACTCAAGGATCAGCAGCGAACAGTGCTGGACACCCTATACCCAACAAAGAGCGAGACAGGTCTACAGCCCCATCCATTAGCAGAGAGGCTGCCTAGAATCACAGTAAGGCTACCGACATCCCCATACATGCCCCCAGACATGGACCTGCCCACCAGGGAGACGGGATCCAGCCTCATCCACCAGAACAGGGGCACTGGTTCCCCCAACCAGGAAACCTGCTCAACCCACTGAACCAACCTCAGCCACTGGGGACAGCCACCCAAAAAAGGGATAGAAATACGAACCTGCAGCCTGCAAAAGGGAGAGCCCAAACACAGTAAGATAAGCAAAATGAGAAGACAGAAAAACACACAGCAGATGAAGGAACAAGATAAAAACACACCAGACCTAACAAATGAAGAGGTAATAGCCAGTCTACCTGAAAGAGAATTTAGAAAAATGATGGTGAAGATGATGCAAAATCTTGGAAATAGAATAGACAAATTGCAAGAAACAGTTAACAAGGACCTAGAAGAAATAAAGAGGAAGCAAATAACAATGAGCAACACAATAAATGAAATGAAAAATACTCTAGACGGGATCAGTAGCAGAATAACTGAGGCAGAAGGACAGATAAGTGACCTGGAAGATAAAATAGTGGAAATAACTACTGAAGAGCAGAAGAAAGAAAAAAGAACTGAGGAAAGTCTCAGAGATCTCTGGGACAACATTAAACGCACCAACATTTGAATCATAGGGGTCCCAGAAGAAGAAGAGAAAAAGAAAGGGACTGAGAAAATATTTGAAGAGATTATAGTTGAAAACTTCCCTAATATAGGAAAGGAAATAGTCAACCAAGTCCAGGAAGCACAGAGAGTCCCATACAGGATAAACCCAAGGATAAACACGCCGAGACACATAATAATCAAACTGTCAAAAACTAAATACAAAGAAAACATATTAAAAGCAGCAAGGGAAAAACAACAAATAACACACAAGGGAATCCCCATAAGGCTAACATCTGACCTTTCAGCAGAAACTCTACAAGCCAGAAGGGAGTGTCAGGACATATTTAAAGTGATGAAGGAAAAAAAGCTACAACCAAGATTACTCTACCCAGCAAGGATCTCATTCAGATTTGATGGAGAAATTAAAACCTTTACAGACAAGCAAAAGCTGAGAGAGTTCAGCACTACCAAACCAGCTTTACAACAAATGCTAAAGGAACTTCTCTAAGCAAGAAACATAAGAGAAGGAAAAGACCTACAAGAACAACCTGAAACAATTAAGTAAATGATAATAGGAACACACATATCAATAATTACCTTAAATGTAAATGGATTAAATGCTCCCACCAAAAGACACAGACTGGCTGAATGGATACAAAAACAGGACCCATATATATGCTGTCTACAAGAGACCCACTTCAGACCTAGGGACACTTACAGGCTGAAAGTGAGGGGATGGAAAAAGATATTCCATGCAAATGGAAATCAGAAGAAAGCTGGAGTAGCAATTCTCATATCAGACAAAATAGACTTTAAAATAAAAACTATTACAAGAGACAAAGAAGGACACTACCTAATGATCAAGGGATCAATCCACGAAGAAGATATAACAATTGTAAATATTTATGCACCCAACATAGGCGCACCTCAATACATAACGCAAATACTAACAGCCATAAAAGGGGAAATCGACAGTAACACAATCATAGTAGGGGACTTTAACACCCCACTGTCACCAATGGACAGATCATCCAAAATGAAAATAAAGAAGGAAACACAAGCTTTAAATGATACATTATACAAGATGGATTTACTTGATATTTATAGGACATTCCATCCAAAAACAACAGAATACACATTTTTCTCAAGTGCCCATGGAACATTCTCCAGGATAGATCATATCTTGGGTCACAAATCTAGCCTTGGCAAATTTAAGAAAATTGAAATCGTATCAAGTATCTTTTCTGACCACAATGTTATGAGACTAGATATCAATTACAGGAAAAGACCTGTAAAAAATACAAACACATGGAGGCTAAACAATACACTACTTAATAACGAAGTGATCACTGAAGAAATCAAAGAGGAAATAAAAAAATACTTAGAAACAAATGACAATGGAGACACGATGACCCAAAACCTATGGGATACAGCAAAAGCAGTGCTAACAGGGAAGTTTATAGCAATACAATCATACCTTAAGAAACAGGAAGCATTTCGAATAAACAACTTAACTTTGCACCTAAAGCAATTAGAGAAAGAAGAACAAAAAAACCCCAAATTTAGCAGAAGGAAAGAAATCATAAAGATCAGATCAGAAATAAATGAAAAAGAAATGAAGGAAACAATAGCAAAGATCAATAAAAGTAAAAGCTGGTTCTTTGAGAAGATAAATAAAATTGATAAACCATTAGCCAGACTCATCAAGAAAAGAAGGGAGAAGACTCAAATCAATAGAATTAGAAATGAAAAAGGAGATGTAACAACTGACTCTGCAGAAATACAAAAGATTATTAGAGATTACTACAAGCAACTCTATGCCAATAAAATGAACAACCTGGACGAAATGGAGAAATTCTTAGAAAAGCACAACCTGCCAAGACTGAACCAGGAAGAATTAGAAAATATGAACAGAACAATCACAAGCACTGAAATTGAAACTGTGATTAAAAATCTTCCAACAAACAAAAGCTCAGGACCAGATGGCTTCACAGGCGAATTCTATCAAACATTTAGAGAAGAGCTAACACCTATCCTTCTCAAACTCTTCCAAAAGATAGCAGAGGGAGGAACACTCCCAAACTCATTCTATGAGGACACCATCACCCTGCTACCAAAACCAGACAAAGACATCACAAAGAAAGAAAACTATAGGCCAATATCACTGATGAACATAGATGCAAAAATCCTCAACAAAATACTAGCAAACAGAATCCAACAGCACATTAAAAGGATCATACACCATGATCAAGTGGGGTTTATTCCAGGAATGCAAGGATTCTTCAATATACGCAAATCAATCAACGTGATACACCATATCAACAAACTGAAGGAGAAAAACCATATGATCATCTCAATAGATGCAGAGAAAGCTTTTGACAAAATTCAACACCCATTTATGATAAAAACACTGCAGAAAGTAGGCATAGAGGGAACTTTCCTCAATATAAAAAAGGCAATATATGACAAACCCACAGCCAGCATTGTTCTCAATGGTGAAAAAACTGAAACCATTTCCACTAAGATCAAGAACAAGACAAGGTTGCCCACTCTCACCACTCTTATTAGACATAGTTTTGGAAGTTCTAGCCACAGCAATTAGAGAAAATAAAGAAATAAAAGGAATCCAAATAGGAAAAGAAGAAGTAAAGCTGTCACTGTTTGCAGATGACATGATACTATACATAGAGAATACTAAGGATGCTACCAGAAAACTACTAGAACTAATCAATGAATTTGGTAAAGTAGCAGGATACAAAATTAATGCACAGAAATCTCTGGCATTCTTATACACTAATGATGAAAAATCTGAGAGGGAAATTAAGAAAACACTCCCATTTACCATTGCAACAAAAAGAATAAAATATCTAGGAATAAACCTACCTAAGGAGACAAAAGACTTGTATGCAGAAAACTATAAGACACTGATGAAAGAAATTAAAGATGATACAAATAGGTGGAGAAATATACCATGTTCTTGGATTGGAAGAATCAACATTGTGAAAATGACTCTATTACCCAAAGCAATCTACAGATTCAATGCAATCCCTATCAAATTACCACTGGCATTTTTTACAGAACTAGAACAAAGAATTTTACAATTTGTATGGAAACACAAAAGACCCTGAATAGCCAAAATAATCTTGAGAACGAAAAATTGAGCTGGAGGAATCAGGCTCCCTGACTTCAGACTATACTACAAGGCCACAGTAATCAAGACAGTATGGTACTGGCACAAAAACAGAAATATAGATCAATGGAACAGGATAGAAAGCCCAGAGATAAACCCACACACATATGGTCAACTTATCTTTGATAAAGGAGGGAAGGAAACACAGTGGAGAAAAGACAGCCTCTTCAATAAGTGGTGCTGGGAAAACTGGACAGCTACCTGTAGAAGTATGAAATTAGAACACTCCCTAATAACATACACAAAAATAAACTCAAAATGGGTTAAAGACCTAAATATAAGGCCAGACACTATCAAACTTTTAGAGGAAAACACAGGCAGAACACTCTATGACATAAATCACAGCAAGATCCTTTTTGATCCATCTCCTAGAGAAATGGAAATAAAAACAAAAGTAAACAAATGGGATCTACTGAAACGTAAAAGCTTTTGCACAGCAAAGGATACCATAAACAACACCAAAAGACAACCCTCAGAATGGGAGAAAAGAGTTGCAAGTGAAGCAACTGACAAAGGATTAATATCCAAAATTTATAAGCAACTCATGCAGCTCAATAACAAAAAAACAAACAACCCAATCCAAAAATGGGCAGAAGAACTAAATAGACATTTCTCCAAAGAAGATATACAGATAGCCAACAAACACATGAAAGAATGCTCAACATCATTAATCATTAGAGAAATGCAAATCAAAACTACAATGAGATATCATGTCACACCGGCCAGATTGGCCATCATCAAAATCTCTAGAAACAATAAATGCTGGAGAGGGTGTGGAGAAAAGGGAACACTCTTGCAGTGTTGGTGGGAATGTAAAATGATACAGCCACTATGGAGAGCAGTATGGAGGTTCCTTAAAAAACTACAAATAGAACTACCATATGACCCAGCAATCCCACTACTGGGCATATACCCTGAGAAAACCATAATTCAAAAAGAGTCATGTACAAAAATGTTTATTGCAGCTCTATTTACGATAGCCAGGAGATGGAAGCAACCTAAGTGTCCATCAACAGATGAATGGATAAGGAAGATATGGCACATATATACAATGGCATATTACTCAGCCATAAAAAGAAATGAAACTGAGTTATTTGTAATGAGGTGGATAGACCTGGAATCTGTCATACAGAGTGAAGTAAGTCAGAAGGAGAAAAACAAATACTGTATGCTAACACATATATATGGAATCTAAAAAAAAAAAAAAAAAATGTCATGAAGTGATTAGTGGTAGGATGGGAATAAAACACAGACCTACTAGAGCATGGACTTGAGGATATGGGGAGGGGGAAGGGTAAGCTGTGACGATGTGAGAGAGTGGCAGGGACATATACACACTACCAAATGTAAATTAGATAGCTAGTGTGAAGCTGCAGCATAGTACAGGGAGTTCACGTCTGTGCTTTGTGACCACCTAGAGGGGTGGGATAGGGAGGGTGGGAGGGATGGTGGCAAAAGAGGGAAGAGTTATGGGAACATATGTATATGTATAACTGATTCACTTTGTTGTAAAGGAGAAACTAACACACCATTGTAAAACAGTTATACTCAAATAAAGATGTTAAAAAAAAAAACAACAAAAAAAATAAATCTCTCTTAAACACTGCTTTTCCAATCCAGTTCTCCTTTCCCTCTACCTCAACTGCCTAGAAGTCACTTCTAATATTAGGTTAGTTATATATACCTTTAGATTTTTTTCTCCTCACAAACATACATATATATCCAAAGAAAATTATTACTATTGTTTTGTTAATTTTTGTAAACATTTTTCTACAGTTGTTTTTTTTGGTCAATGATATATTGTTACTGAGAATTAAACTTAAAATAGTTGACTAAAAGGAAATCAGTCATATTAATTTACAGTTGTATGTCATATATGACAATACAAAATAAATAATGATGAATTTTATTTCTAAGTACTCTGTTGAAGGAAAAAATACCATGATAGGTATAATCTTTAGAAGCTCTATTGTCTCACTGTACAGTTTGACATTGAGTCTGACTGGTTAATAAAAATGTAAACCGGGGCTTCCCTGGTGGCGCAGTGGTTGAGAATCCGCCTGCCAATGCAGGGGACACGGGTTCATGTCCCAGTCCGGGAAAATCCCACGTGCCGCGGAGTGGCTGGGCCCGTGATCCATGGCCGCTGAGCCTGGGCATCCGGAGCTTGTGCTCCACAACAGGAGAGGCCACAACAGTGAGAGGTCTGCATACCACAAAAAAAAAAAAAAATATATATATATATATATATATATATATATATATAAACCACTACAAGTAGCTAGTTCTATATAATTTCCTTACCTTGAATAAAGTAGTGTTTTGACCTTGAGATCATACAACATACTAACTTTTGTACTGAATAAATATTAAATTAACTGTGGCTGTTAGACAAATTTAATTAAAATTTTCAAAAATTAAAAATTCACACAATCTCAGTCTATTTGATGTAGAGTTTCCAAAGGATTTAATGCACACTTTTATTTTTTTTATTTTATTTTATTTATTTATTTTTTTTGCGGTATGTGGGCCTCTCACTGTTGTGGCCTCTCCCATTGCGGAGCACAGGCTGCGGACGCGCAGGCTCAGCGGCCATGGTTCACAGGCCCAGCCGCTCCGCGGCATGTGGGATCTTCCCGGACCAGGGCACGAACCCATGTCTCCTGCATCGGCAGGCGGATTCTCAACCACTGCGCCACCAGGGAAGCCCTAATGCACACTTTTAGACTACAAATGACTATTCATTTTATAGCATTGTCACAATAGTATGTACATATAATCAGAGGAGCTTTTCCTTGAATATTCTGAAATGCCATATGTTACCAGATTTGAGAGAAGATGTTAAGCAAGCAAATGACAAAGAGAAAGGACAAATGGACAAGTTGATTAATGCATAAATTGATTCTACCAGTAAACTAATGGAAGTGCATAAATAGGTAATTATTGTGATTAGATCACCTGTATTTATGAAGCTCTTGTTCCTTCTTAAAACATTTGTTTTTGTGATATGACTTTCTCATCGTTTTCCCCCTTTTTCTCTGGCCACAGTTTTCTGCTTTCCTTATATGACAATACCTTAAATGCTGTGGTTCCTTAGGATTTACTCTCATCTTTTCACCTTACACACACTCTTTGAATGATGTCATTCACTCTTATAGCTTCAGTTTACGTCTATATGCTTTCTCTACTTCAGCTCTGTTTTCTAAGCTCTGAATCCATACATATGATGCTCCCTGAAAGAAATCTCTTCTTGGATACATCACATGAGTAGAATTGAAATTATACAATTAAACTCTGTAACAGTCCCCTCTCATGATCCAGTACGAGCCAGTTCCAGCAGCACAGTTGTCAGATGTCACCTGGATTACCCATGACTATCTCTGATCTTTCACATCTCTCATATGTTCTCTAATAAGCTTGAATGATCCTTTAGCATGGAAATATAATATTATTTTTCTGCTTAATATCCCCAAAGTTTCCCTTTGACATTACAGTAAAATACAAACTCCTTAAGATGTCTTGTAAATCTCTCAAGAATCTGTTCTCTGTAGCATATTTTCCCCACTATTCTCATCACCACAGATATACAGTAAGTGTGTACTATGAATTCAGTTCTTTGGATGTGTCATACTTGTTTCTGCGAGAAATTCACCATGTATCTTATTCCCTGTACCTGGAATAGTTTTCTTGACGTTCCTCCAATTATTCCAATCTCTTCTCATTCTTCAGACCTCAGTTTCCTCTAAGAAGCTTTAATTTACATGCACTCACTCCTTTCCTACCACTACCTACTTTGTGTTTATTTATTTATTTATTTTGGCTGCATTGGGTCTTGTTGCTGCATGCAGGCTTTCTCTAGTTGCAGCAAATGGCGGGCTTCTCATTGCAGTGGCTTCTCTTTGTTGTGGAGCACAACAAAGGTGCACATCCTTCAGTAGTTGTGGCACACGGACTCAGTAGTTGTGGTGCATGGGCTTAGTTGCTCCATGGCATATGAGATCTTCCTGGACCAGGGATCAAACTCATTTCTCCTGCATTGGCAGATGGATTCTTAACCACTGCACCACCAGGGAAGACACTACTTTGTGTTCTTTCCACATTCTTCCAAGGAAACTTCTGCAGTTATACAACTTTTGAGAATTTAATTTGGGGTGTAATATATGTTATACTAGGTAATGTATCTATTTTTATGATATTGTATTCCCAATGCTCAACACAGCACCTGACAAATAATGGACAATCAATAATATTTGTGGAATAAATTAATAAATAAGTGAATTAGTGGGGCAAGATTCTTTTATATACATATTGATTTAACCTTTAAAATCACCTTGGGCTTCCCTGGTGGCGCAGTGGTTGAGAATCCGCCTGCCGATGCAGGGGACACGGGTTCGTGCCCTGGTCTGGGAAGATCCCACATGCCGCGGAGCGGTTGGGTCGCTGAGCCTGCGCGTCCAGAGCTTGCTCCGCAATGGGAGAGGCCACAACAGTGAGAGACCCGCGTACCAGATTAAAAAAAAAAAAAAAAAAAAAAAAAAAAAATCACCTTGAATCACAAGTATCACAAGTATTGTTTAATTTCCAAACATCTGTGTTATTGATTTCTAATTTAATCATGTGACTGGATTCTAATTTAATTAATTCCATTTTGGTCAAAGAACATGCTTTTCATGAGTTTAATCCTTCAAAATTTATTAACACTTGTTTTATGGCCTAGCGTATGATATAGTTGGAAAAAATGTTCCATATGCACTTGAGAAGGGTAAACTCTGATGTTGGTGAGTAAAGTATTCTATAGTTACAAATTAGATCAAGTTGTTTAACAGTATTGTTCAAGTCCTCCATATTCTTGCTTATTTTCTAGTTGTTATTTTTTCAATTATTGAGAGTGGAGTACTGATGTCTGCAAGTACTGTTGATGAATTGTCTATTTCTTCTTTAATTCTGATAACTTTTTGTTTTATGGTTTTTTCGGCTCTATGTTCAGTTTATGTATGTTTATAATTATGCTATTTTCGTGATGACCTGACCCATTTACCATTAAAAAATGTGTCTATTCCTAGTAACATCTTTTTGTCTTAAAAACTATTTTGTCTGATATTAGTGTAGCCATTCCATGTCTCTTATGGCTACTGTTTGCATGGCATGTTTTTACATTCTTTTCATTTTAATCTATTTGTTTCTTTGACACTTTACCCACATACATACACAATGTGTATATTTTATAATATATATATAATATATGTTTTTTTCCAGTCTGATAAGCTCTACATTTTGATTGCAGTATTTAAACATTTTATAGTTAATGTAATTAATGACATTATTGGATTTACATAACTTTTCTCTATTAATTTTCTTTTCATCTCTTTTTTTTCTTCTATTCTTCCTCTACTGCCTTTTTTTTATGTTACATAGATTTCTTTAGTGTGTCTTTTTAACTGCTTTTTATTTTCCCTTTACTTTTCTGAATTATTTTCTCATTTTCTCAGCATCTCTTAAGTTGTTCTTAAAATTGAAAAACATATTGTAATATTTAAAAATCTATAGCTGCTGAATGCTAACTAAAAATAGTATATAGAAACTTTCCTCACTTCCCTGCCCCTCTTCTGTTATCATTGTGACACAAATGGCAGTTTTATGTTTTAAGCCCAACAATACAATGTAATAATGTTTTATGTAGCTGCCTTTTGAATCAATTAAGAGTAAAATACTGTCTTTTATGTTTATCTGTGTAATTATCTTCATTAGTACATTATTTCTTTGTGCTTATTTGAGTACTACATATCAGCTTGTAGAACTTCCTTTAGTGTATCTTATAAGGCAAGTCTGCAAGCAACCAACTTTTCCAATCTTTGTTTATCTGGGAATATCTTTATTTTGGTAGGTAAGCAGTTTTCAATTTTTAATTTTTTTCCAGCACCTTAAAAATATAATCTCATTGGTTCTAGCACCCCTTGTGGATGATGAGAAGGGAGCTACCAATCTTATTGTGGTTCCCTTGTATGTGATGGGTCATTATTTTTCTTGCTTCACCCAAGATTTTCTCTTTGTCTGATAAATTGATTATAGTGGATCTTGTTGTGGAACTCTTTGAGTTTATCCTTCGTGGATTGCATTAAGCTTCTTAGGAATATAAATTAATATTTTTCACCAAATTTAGGATGTTGTTGGTTATTATCTTTCTGATATTTTTTTCTGTCCCTTTCACTCTCCTCTTTTTGGTGTTCCTATTATGTGTATATTGGCATAGTAATGGTATCCCACAGGTCTATCATAATCTGTTCATTTTTTTTTTTCATTCATTCTGTTGTGCAGATTGGAAAATCTCTATTGACTTATCTTTACATTCCCTGATTTTTTTTTATCATCTTTATTGGTGTATAATTGCTATAAAACGGTGTGTTAGTTTCTGCTTTATAACAAAGTGAATCAGTTATACATATATATATGTTCCCATTTCTCTTCCCTCTTGTGTCTCCCTCCCTCCCACCCTCCCTATTCCACCCTTCTAGGTGGTTTGTGCTGATCTCCCTGTGCTATGCGGCTGCTTCCCATTGGCTATCTATTTTATGTTTGGTAGTGTATATATGTCCATGCCACTCTCTCACTTTGTCACAGCTTACCTTTCCACCTCCCCATATCTTCAGGTCCATGTTCTAGTAGGTTTGTGTCTTTACTCAGTCTTACCCTTAGGTACTTCATGACCTTTTTTTTTTTTAGATTCCATATATATGTGTTAGCATATTGTATTTGTTTTTCTCTTTCTGACTTACTTCACTCTGTATGACAGACTCTAGGCCCATCCACCTCACTACAAATAACTCAATTTTGTTTCTTTTTATGGCTAAGTAATATTCCATTGTATATATGTGCCACATCTTCTTTGTCCATTCATCTGTTGATGGACACTTAGGTTGCTTCCATGTCCTGGCTATCGTAAATAGAGCTGTAATGAACATTTTGGTACATGACTCTTTTTGAATTATAGTTTTCTCAGGGTATATGCCCAATAGTGGGATTGCTGGGTCATATGGTAGTTCTATTTGTAGTTTTCTAAGGAAACTCCATACTGTTTGGCTGTATCAATTTACATTCCCACCAGCAGTACAAGAGTGTTCCCTTTTCTCCACCCTCTCCACATTTATTGTTTCTAGATTTTTTCATGATGGCCATTCTGACTGGTGTGAGATGATATCTGATTCTTTCTTCTGCCAATTCAAACGTGCAGTCAAGATGATCTAGTGAATTTTTCATTTTCCGTTGCTGTTTTTGTAACCTCATAATTTCTATTTTTAACAATTCATATCTCTGTTTATTCTATACTTGCTGGGTCTTTGGTATTCTAAATTGTTTTAATTATTTACAATTATTTTCCTTTTATTCTTTGAAGATATTTATAATAGTTGACTGAAAGCCAGAAACTTTTATATTGATTGCTTTTTTTCTCCCTATAGGCCAGTTTCCTTTTTCCCTGTATGTTTCATAATTTTAGGTAAAGACTGGACATTTTTGGTAAGTTATTGTAGCAACTCAGGATTCTGATGTCCCTCATTTGTTGTTTTAGTTTGATTGTTTGTTAGTGACTTGCCTGGACTAGTTCTGTAGAAAATGTTTTCCCTACAGTATACAAACACTAAAATCTCTGACTACTTTTAAAAATTCTTTATTATTATTTTTTTAAAAAAATACTGTTTCCTAAGTAGAGCTTAGTGATCACTTAGTGATTGGGAAAAACTTTGTATTTAAACATTATAAGCCAGTAATGCTTCCACTATTTGCTGAGGGAATCTGTGTATGCATTGTGGCACACATTTAAAGTTTAGGCAATTCAGTAATTTGCTTTGACTTTTCCTTCCCCCTTGTAAAGTGTCTCATGGTCTGCTAGGTATGATTAACTGTGATCATCTCCCTTATTTCCTGGACATGTATTTAGCCCTGTACATAAACATAACCCTGCACATGCACACAGCCTTCTAGATTACTAGGAATGCATTGAAGCTTTGCCATAGATCTCCCTTTTCAGTTTTTTGCAAATCCCTTTCTTGCCCCAACTAACATCTCATTATTACTCAGCTGAGATGATGATTCTTCCCCCATTATTTGTAAATAACTGTTATTGTTTTTGACAATGCCTCTGGGAGTAGGTCTTCTCCATGGAGACTCAGACAAAATGAACCCTGACAGAATTGTGCAGTTATAAGTTAAAGCACCACACATCCTGCTGTCATTATCAAGATTGAGTCATTTTTATTGCATATTTTTTTTCACAATAATACCAATACATTTATTTTTTATTTTTATTTTTTCAAAAGAATACCAAAACATTTATTTTTTTAAGTGTGATTTTTTTAACATCTTTATTGGAGTATAACTGTTTTACAATGGTGTGTTAGTTTCTGCTTTACAACAAAGTGAATCAGTTACACATATACATATGTTTCCATATCCATATCTCTTCCCTCTTGCATCACCCTCCCTCCCACCTTCCCGATCCCACTACTCTAGGTGGTCACAAAGCACAGAGGTGATCTCCCTGTGCTATGCGGCAGCTTCCCACTAGCTATCTAATTTACATTTGGTAGTGTATATATGTCCATGCCACTCTCTCACTTAGTCACAGCTTACACTTCCCCCTCCCCATAGCCTCAAGTCCATGCTCTAGTAGGTCTGTGTTTTATTTCCATCCTACCACTAATTTCTTCATGACATTTTTTTCGTAGTTTCCATATATATGTGTTAGCATATGGTATTTGTCATTCTCCTTCTGACTTACTTCACCATGTATGACAGACTCCAGGTCTATCCACCTCATTACAAATAACTCAGTTTCATTTCTTTTTATGGCTGAGTAATATTCCATTATATATATGTGCCACATCTTCTTTATCCATTCATCTGTTGATGGACACTTAGGTTGCTTCCATGTCCTGGTTATTGTAAATAGAGCTGCAATGAACACTTTGCTACATAAATCTTTTTGAATTATGGTTTTCTCAGGGTATATGCCCAGTAGTGGGATTGCAGGGTCATATGGTAGTTCTATTTGTAGTTGTTTAAGGAACCTCCATACTGTTCTCCATAGTGGCTGAATCAATTTACATTCTCACCAACAGTGCAAGAGGGTTCCCTTTTCTCCACACCCTCTCCAGCATTTATTGTTTGTAGATTTTTTGATGATGGCCATTCTGACATTGGTGTGATGACATCTCATTGTAGTTTTGATTTGAATTTCTCTAATGATTAATGAGGTTGAGCATTGTTTCATGTTTTTGTTGGCAATCTGTATATCTTCTTTGGAGAAATGTCTATTCAGGTCTTCTGACCATTTTTGGATTGGGTTTTTGGTTTTTTGGTTATTGAGCTGCATGAGATGCTTATAAAATTTGGATATTAATCCTTTCTCAGTTGCTTCATTTGCAAATATATTCTCCCATTCGGAGGGTTGTCTTTTGGTCTTGTTTATGGTATCCTTTGTTGTGCAAAAGCTTTTAAGTTTCATTAGGTCCCATTTGTTTATTTTTCTTTTTATTTCCATTTCTCTAGGAGATGGGTCAAAAAGGATCTTGCTGTGATTTATGTCATAGAGTGTTTTACCTATGTTTTCCTCTAAGAGTTTGATAGTGTCTGGCCTTACATTTAGGTCTTTACCCCATTTTGAGTTTATTTTTGTGTGTGGTGTTAGGGAGTGTGCGAATTTCATACTTTTACATGTAGCTGTCCAGTTTTCCCAGCACCACTTATTGAAGAGGCTGTCTTTTCTCCACTGTATATCCTTCCCTCCTTTATCAAAGATAAGGTGACCATATGTGTGTGGGTTTATCTCTGGGCTTTCTATCCTGTTCCATTGATCTGTATTTCTATTTTTGGGCCAGTACCATACTGTCTTGATTATGTATCCTTGTAGTATTGTCTGAAGTCAGGGAGCCTGATTCCTCCAGCTCGATTTTTTGTTCTCAAGATTACTTTGGCTATTTGGTGTATTCTGTGTTTCCATACAAATTGTGAATTTTTTTGTTCTAGTTCTGTAAAATATGCCAGTGGTAATTTGATAGGGATTGCATTGAATCTCTAGATTGCTTTGGGTAGTAGAGTCATTTTCACTGGTTGATTCTTCATATCCAAGAACACGGTATATTTCAACACCTATTTGTATCATCTTTAATTTCTTTCATCAGTGTCTTATGGTTTTCTGCATACAAGTCTTTTGTCTCCTTAGCTAGGTTTATTCCTAGGTATTTTATTATTTTTGTTGCAATGGTAAATGGGAGTGTTTTCTTAACTTCACTCTCAGATTTTTTATCATTAATGTATAAGAATGCCAGAGATTTCTGTGCATTAATTTTGTATCCTGCTACTTTACCAAATTCATTGATTAGCTCTAATAGTTTCCTGGTAGCATCCTTAGGCTTCTCTATGTATAGTATCATGTCATCTGCAAACAGTGACAGCTTTACTTCTTCTTTTCTGATTTGGATTCCTTTTATTTTATTTTATTTTTCTCTGATTGCTGTGGCTATAACTTCTAAAACTATGTTAAATAAGAGTAGTGAGAATGGGCAACCTTGTCTTGTTCTTGATCTTAGTGGAAATGGTTTCAGTTTTTCACCATTGAGAACAATGCTGGCTGTGGGTTTGTCATATATGGCCTTTAATATGTTGAGCAAAGTTCCCTCTATACCTACTTTCTGCAGGGTTTTTATCATAAATGGGTGTTGAATTTCGTTAAAAGTTTTCTCGGCATCTATTGAGATGATCATACGGTTTTTCTTCTTCAGTTTGTTGATATGGTGTATCACATTGACTGATTTGCGGACATTGAAAAATCCTTGCATTCCTGGAATAAATCCCACTTGATCATGGTGTATGATCCTTTTAATGTGCTGTTGGATTCTGTTTGCTAGTATTTTGTTGAGGATTTTTGCATGTATGCTCATCAGAGATATTGGCCTGTAGTTCTCTTTCTTTGTGATGTCTTTGTCTGGTTTTGGTATCAAGGTGATGGTGGCCTCATAGAATGAGTTTGGGAGTGTTCCTCCCTCTGCTATCTTTTGGAAGACTTTGAGAAGGGTAGGTTTTAGCTCTTCTCTAAATGTTTGATAGAATTCGCCTGTGAAGCCATCTGGTCCTGGGCTTTTATTTGTTGGAAGATTTTTAATCACAGTTTCAATTTCAGTGATTGTGATTGGTCTGTTCATATTTTCTATTTCTTCTTAGTTCAGTCTTGGCAGGTTGTGCTTTTCTAAGAATTTGTCCATTTCGTCCAGGTTGTTCATTTTATTGGCATAGAGTTGCTTGTAGTAATCTCTAATAATCTTTTGTATTTCTGCAGAGTCAGTTGTTACATCTCCTTTTTCATTTCTAATTCTATTGATTTGAGTCTTAACCCTTTTTTTCTTGATGAGTCTGGCTAACGGTTCATCAATTGTATTTATCTTCTCAAAGAACCAGCTTTTAGTTTTATTGATCTTTGCTATCATTTCCTTCATTTCTCTTTCATTTATTTCCAATCTGATCTTTACGATTTTTTTCCTTCTTCTAAATTTGAGGTTTTTGTTCTTTCTCTAATTGCTTTAGGTGTAAGTTTAGGTTGTTTATTTGAGATGTTTCCTGATTCTTAAGGTAGGATTGTATTACTATATACTTCCCTCTTAGACCTGCTTTTGTTGTATCCCATAGGTTTGGGGTCGTCGTGTCTCCATTGTCATTTGTTTCTACATATTTTTTGATTTCCCCTTTCATTTCTTCAGTGATCACTTCGTTGTTAAGTAGTGTAATGTTTAGCCTCCATGTGTTTGTATTTTTTACAGATATTTTCCTGTAATTGATATCTTGTCTCATAGAGTTGTGGTCAGAAAAGATACTTGATATGATTTCAATTTTCTTAAATTTACCAAGGCTAGATTTGTGATCCAAGATATGATCTATCCTGGAGAATGTTCCATGAGCACTTGAGAAAAATGTGTATTCTGTTGTTTTTCAATGGAATGTCCTATAAATAACAATTAAGTCCATCTTCTGTAATGTATCATTTAAAGCTTGTGTTTCCTTATTTTCATTTTGGAGGATCTGTCTATTGGTGAAAGTGGGGTGTTAAAGTCCCCTAATATGATAGTGTTACTGTCGATTTCCCCTTTTTTGGCTGTTAGAATTTGCCTTATGTATTGAGGTGCTCCTATGTTGGGTGTATAAATATTTACAATGGTTATATCTTCTTCATGGATCGATCCCTTGATCATTATGTAGTGTCCTTCTTTGTCTCTTGTAATAGTTTTTATTTTAAAGTCTATTTTGTCTGATATGAGAATTCCTGCTCCAGCTTTCTTCTGATTTCCATTTGTATCGAATATCTTTTTCCATCCCCTCACTTTCAGTCTGTATGTTTCCCTAGGTCTGAAGTGGGTCTCTTGTAGACAGCATATATATGGGTCTTGTTTTTGTATCCGTTCAGCCAGTCTGTGACTTTTGGTGGGAGCACTTAATTCATTTACATTTAAGGTAATTATTGATATGTATGTTCCTATTACCATTTACTGAATTGTTTTGAATTTGTTCTTGCATGTCTTTTCCTTCTGTTGTGTTTTTTGCCTAGAGAAGTTCCTTTAGCATTTGTTGTAGAGCTTGTTTGGTGGTGCTGAACTCTCTCAGCTTTTGCTTGTCTGTAAAGGTTTTAATATCTCCATCAAAACTGAATGAGATCCTTGCTGGGTAGAGTAATCTTGGTTGTAGGTTTTTTTCCTTCATCACTTTAAATATGTCCTGTCACTCTCTTCTGGCTTGAAGAGTTTCCGCTGAAAGATCAGATGTTAACCTTATGGGGGTTCCCTTATGTGTTATTTGTTGTTTTTCCCTTTCTGTTTTAATATGTTTCCTTTGTATTTAATTTTTGACAATTTGATTATTATGTGTCTTGGCATGTTTATCCTTGATTTTATCCTGTATGGGACTCTCTGTGCTTCCTGGACTTGATTGACTATTTCCTTTCCTATATTAGGGAAGTTTTCAACTATAATCTCTTCAAATATTTTCTCAGTCCCTTTCTTTTTCTCTTCTTCTTCTGGGACCCCTATAATTCGAATGTTGGTGCGTTTAATGTTGTCCCAGAGGTCTCTGAGGCTGTCCTCAGTTCTTTTCATTCTTTTTTCTTTATTCTGCTCTGCAGCAGTTTTTTCCACTATTTTATCTTCCAGGTCACTTATCCGTCCTTCTGCCTCAGTTATTCTGCTATTGATCCCATCTAGAGTATTTTTAATTTCATTTATTGTGTTGCTCATCATTGCTTGCTTCCTCTTTATTTTTTCTAGGTCCTTGTTAACTGTTTCTTGCAATTTGTCTATTCTATTTCCAACATTTTGAATCATCTTTACTCTCATTATTCTGAATTTTTTTTTTCGGGTAGACTGCCTATTACCTCTTTATTTGTTAGTTCTGGTGTGTTTCTATCTTGCTCCTTCATCTGCTCTGTGTTTTTCTGTCTTCTCATTTTGCTAATCTTACTGTGTTTGGGGTCTTCTTTTTGCAGGCTGCAGGTTCGTAGTTTCTATTGTTTTTCGTGGCTGTCCCCAGTGCCTAAGGTTGGTTCAGTGGGTTGAGTAGGTTTCCTTGTTTGGGGGACTAGTGCCTCTGTTGTGGTGCATGAGGCTGTATCTTGTCTTTCTGGTGGGCAGGTTCACATCTGGTGTTGTGTTTGGGGATGTTGGTAGCCTTACTTTGATTTTAGGCAGCTTCTCTACTAATGGCTGTGGCTGTAGTCCTGTCTTGCTATCTGTTGGGCATAGGGTGTCCAGCACTGTTCATTGCTGGTCCTTGAGTGAAGTTGGGTCTGGGTGTTGAGATGGAGATCTCTGGGAGATTTTTGCCATTTGTTATTGCATGGAGCTGGGAGGTCTCTTGTGGACTATTGTCATAGGGTTGCTTCTCCCACCTCAGAGACACAGCCCTGATGCCTGGCTGGAGGACCAAGAGCCTTTAATCCACATGGCTCAAAATGAAAGGGAGAAAAATTAGATAGGAATAAAAGGAAGGAAGGAAAGAAGGAGGGAAGGAAGGAAGGAAGAAAGGAAGGGAGGTAGGAACAAAGGTTGGGAGGAAGGAAGAAAGCAAGGAAGGAGGGAAGAAAGCAAGGAAGAAATGAAGGAAGGAAGAAAGCAGGAAAGGAAGGAAGGATGGAAGTAAGAGAGGAAGAAAGGGAGGAAGGAAGAGAGGAAGGAGGGGAGGAAGAAAGGAAGGAAGGAAGGGAGGAAAGAAGGGAGGCAGGAAGGAGGGAAGAAAGGAAGGAAGAAAGAAAGGGAGAAGACAAAATAAAGTAGGATAAAATACAGTTACTAAAGTAAAAAATAATTATTAAGAAGAAAAATTTCTATTAAAGTCAACGGGTCCGTCTAACCGTAGGATAATTGGTGCAAGCAAAGCTATACAGACAAAATCTCACACAGCAGCACACACATACACACTCACAAAAAGAAAAAAAACAGAAAATAATAGTATATCTTGCTCCCAAAGTCCACCTCCTCAACTTAGGATATTTTGCTGTCTATTTAGGTTTTCCACAGATGCAGGGCACTTCAAGTTAATTGTGGAGTTTTAGTCCACCTCTTCTGAGGCTGCTGGGAGAGACTTCCCTCTCTCATCTTTGTTCACACAGCTCCTGGAGTTCAGCTTTGGTCTTGGCTCCACCTCTGCGTGTAGGTTGTCCAAGGGCATCTGCCCTTCGTTCAGACAGGACGGGGTTAAAGGAGCAGCTGATTCGGGGGCTCTGGCACAGGCTGGGGGGATGGAGGGGCACGGATGCGGGGCGAGCCTGTGGTGGCAGAGGCCGGCATGACGATGCACCAGCCCGAGGTGCGCCACGCGTTCTCCCGGGGAAGCTGTCCCTGGATCCCGGGACCCCGGCAGTGGCGGGCTGCACAGGCTCCTGGGAGGGGCGGTGTGGAGAGTCACCTGTGCTCTCACACAGGCCTCTTGGTGGCGGCAGCAGCAACCTTAGCATCCCACACCTGTCTCTTCTCTCCACGCTGAAAGCCGCGGCTCGGGCCCATTTCTGGAACTCCTTTACGCGGTGCCCTTAAATCCCTTCTCCTCGCACCCCAGGAAGCAAAGAGGCAAGAAAAAGTCTCCTGTCTCTTCTTCAGCTCCGCGCCCGTTTCTGGAGCTCCTTTACGCAGTGCACTTAATTCCCTCTCCTCTCGCACCAGAAAACAAAGAGGCAAGAAAATGTCTCTTTGGTTGCTCCGCGCCCGGTTCTAGAGCTCCTTTAAGCAGCACGCTTATACCTCTCTCCTTGTTCACCAGGAAGCAAAGAGGGAAGAAAAGGTCTCTTGCCTTTTCAGCAGCTCCAGACTTCAACCGGACTCCCTCCTGGCTAGCCGTGGTGCACTAATCCCTTCAGGCTCTTTTCACTCTGCCAACTGCAGACCTTTCCCTGGGATCCGACTGAAGGCCGAGGCTCGGCTCCCTGCCCACGCCCACATCGGTGGGTGAGCAGACAAGCCCCTCGGGCTGATGAGCTGCGGAAATCTCTCCGCTTTGCCCTCCACACCCTGTTGCTGTGCTCTCTTCCACGGCTCCAGAGCTTCCCCCTCTGCCACCTGCAGTCTCCGCCCTCGAAGGGGCTTGTAGTGTGTGGGAACCTTTCCTCCTTCATGGCTCCCTTCCAGTGGTGCAGGTCCCATCCCTATTCTTTGTCTCTGTTTATTCTTTTTTCTTTTGCCTTACCCAGGTACGTGGGGAGTTTCTTGCCTTTGGGGAGGTCTGAGGTCTTCTGCCAGCGTTTGGTGGGTGTTCTGTTGAAGTTCCACATGTAGATGTATTTCTGATGTATCTGTGAGGAGGAAGGTGATCTCCGCGTCTTACTCTTCTGCCATCTTCTCGCCTGTCTTGCATATATTTTTAATTTGTTGTATGCCTTTAGTTAATTTTCCGAGTTCTGAAGTTGTTATTTTTGATAATCTGATAACTTGGGGATTTTAATTGTTGCTTTCGGGGGGAGAGTATTTGCCATGGTCCTAATTCCACCATTCCAGAAGACTTAATACACTTGCATGAATTTTAAAGCATAAGCAATACGTTTCCAGATAAATATTAAGAGAAAAATCATCCTAGATAGTGGAAACATGAAATAGGTACATGAAATTAAACAGTGGGTTTAGGTAACAACAAACAATTTATTGAAAGCAAAGAATAATGAAAAATAAGGCTCACCAAGTATACAAGATGTTACATATCATGTTAAGGAAGTAAAATATAATTCTGTAGGTATTAGAATGTGAATAAAGAATTTTGAGCAAGTGAGTAAAGTTTGTTTAGAAAAGTCACTTTGATATAGAATTCAGGTGTATTGGAAAGTTATAAGATTAAAGAAAGGGAGAAGAGTACAGAGGCTGTTTAAAAATTCTGACTGAGAAATGTTGTTTTGAACTAGGACTGGGACAGTGGGGAGGTGGTTAAACAGGAGAAATGTTTAATGTTTCAAGGGTAGTACGGAAGGAACTAATTATCTAATGTGGAAGTTGAAATCTAGCAATAAAACAAATTTAGGATTCCAAGATGCAGTTCAGTTCAGAGAAACTGACTAGATGGTACTATTATTTTCTTGTACAATCTTAGTAAACATTTTAGGAAAAAGAAAATGCGCATGGTAACATGATGATTGCTATAAGGTTTTCTATAAATACCTGTTTTCACTGAGCACACTTTCATTTTGCTCATGAACATTTAACCTCTTCTGAATTACTTTATATTTAATAAACCTGTTGTTAAAATTATCAAAGGTAAAATATAATAGGTTTAAACATGAATATAAAAATCATGTCAGTCAGTAATTGATTTGTTCTTTCAGTCAGTCAACAAGTATTTGAATGCAGAGAAAATATAAACTGATAAATGAAGGTATCTGTATTATGCTCTTAAATATATAATTTTTAATATAAAACAGATGCAGATATATCACAGAAGTCATTAAAATTTGTTTAAAAATATTGTGATGTCTGAAAATAAGAAGAGAAAAATTTAAGGAGATAAATTTGTAAGAACTCAGGAAAAAAATCTAATATTTTTTAAGTGTAAGGTATATGCTCTATTTTAGCATTTACAGTTTCAATAAGTAACAAATCTTTAATAATATATTTGAATAGAACTGGATGTCTTAAACACCAAATTTGAGAAAGTTGCTCTCAGAAAAACTAATAAATAAGTAACCATGCCTGAAAATTGGCAAATTCTATCAAGATTGCAGGAAGCTCGTTTCCTGTCAGCCTAAATATAATTAAATTATGAAAAATCATTAGAGAACTTGTTGTGGAGAATAAAAACTAGATTATGCAAAATCCAAAAGTGTTTGTGTCTCTATTTTTGCTTTGTACATAGGTTCATCTGTACCATTTTTCTAGATTCCACATATATGCATTAATATACTATATTTGTTTTTCTCTTTCTGATTTACTTCACTCTGTATGACAGACTCTAGGTCCATCTGCAGAGAACAAATGTATGGATAGCAAGGGGAGAAGGGGGTTGGGATGAATTAGGAGACTGAGATTGACATATATACAGTACTATGTATAAAATAGATAACTAATGAGAACTTACTGTATAGCACAGGAAACTCCACTCAGTGCTCTGTGGTGACCTAAATGGGAAGGAAATCCTAAAAAGAGGGGATATATGTATACATATAGCTGATTCACTTCATTGTAGAGCAGAAACTAACACAACATTTTAAAGCAACTGTACCCCAATAAAAAAAATCCTAAAGTGCTTATTTTATAGGAATATGAACTCCCTGACAGTGACAAAGTCTGTATGATGAGTTTTCATGATTTTCATCTGTATGTGACCCTGCTAGTGACCCAAGGTTTATTTTCAGTTATTAAACATTAACAAATTTGATAATAAAAAAATAGAAATTTTAATTTAACATATGTAAGACATCTTATCAATAAAAATAATTTAAAAATACAGTGTTTTCAGGCTTCCCTGGTGGCACAGTGGTTGAGAGTCTGCCTGCCGATGCAGGGCACACAGGTTTGTGCTCCAGTCCGGGAAGATCCCACATGCCATAGAATGGCTGGGCCCATGAGCCATGGCCACTGAGCCTGCGCATCCAGAGCCTGTGCTCTGCAACAGGATAGGCCATGGTGGTGAGAGGCCCGCATACAGCAAAAAAAAAAAAAACAAAACAAGAGTGTTGTCTACTAAATTCTATATAGGCCAATTCTTTCAACTGAAAAGTGAGAGTGCAAGTTTCCCCTTTTCTCAATTAATAATGCTAATTCCAGTCTTCATTGAAACCATGGTTTTGCTTTCCTAAAGATTTAGTTGATATCAACAGTTAATGTTTGGTTTCTTCTTTTAAGACTGTGATGAAACTCAAAGCAAATGAATAGTTTCAAAAGCTGCATGCTAATTATTTTAATAAATGAGTTGAAATGATTGATAACTATTAAAAGCTATGAAGATGTTTTTTAATAATAAAAATATGCATTTAAGTTACAACTGAGTTTCCATGTAGTGGGGGGAGATAATGAATGGTTTTCATTACATTTATTGGATATACAATACACTGCTTTGAATCTTTATCCAATTTTCCCTGCTAGTTCCAAAAAATACTGGCAATTATTCCTTAATAAAATGGCTATTTAAGCAGTCCTGGTTTCTTAAAGTACAAAGAAGCAATGGGCCTATATCTATGCAACAAGATACCTGAAAAAACAAATGCATCCAGATTATGTCATTGTCAGACACTTCAAGAAAACATTCAAGTAATGTAAAACTTGAACCAAAATACTGTAAACATAGAAAAAATATAGTCGATTTTCTTTGGTTGATTTACCAACATTATTTTATTTCACAGGAAAAAAAACCCATAATTTCAAAGAAGCATTTAACATATAATAATAGATCCATAAATATAGCATAATGAAATGTATGCTAGTGTAAACTATTTAGCACATACAGGCAAATTGGCCCAACTTCATTGAAATTTTATAAATCATGTTATAAAAGAGAAAGGAAAATTATCCAAATATCAGTCTTATTTCCTGGGTCTTGTTTTGCTAACAGATAACAAGTAAGGCCCATTTATGAACTCTCAATTTCTAATCTAAGTTTTGCCACTGACTTGCTATGTTTCTGAAAGTATCTCTTTACAGTTTGGTTCTGTACCAAAAATACAAAATTAAATTAAATATACTCACATTTCCTGCTTTCTCCTGATGTACTGTCTACTGAAAAGCCCAGCTTCATTACTCTGCTATTTCAACTTTTATAGAAAACTGCAAATCTCAAAGTCCAAAAGGGAATGTACCTTCCAATAACATGTTTATCTCTCACTTCTCCACCAACTTTTTTAAAAAGAGATATATTTATATACTTCAGGATGATACCTGGTATTAGAATGCTGAATTACTACAACTTAATGCTATGCATCAGCTCAATGTTGTTTGAAGCCCAGCTACCAATTAATGGTTCTAGTTTGCTTAGGCAAGCTATATCTCCCCTTTGTAGTTAAAAATCAAATTTTAATGATAAATAACCATATTGCTTAACGGTTCCCTTTTTCATTTTAATATTTAAAGAAATAAGTCATTTTGAAGTATATCAAGTTAGCCTGGATTTATTTTTAAATAAATAATTTCGTGTGTTCAGAAGTTGTACTTTACTTGAAAGACTACAGGCAAATAATTACAAATCAAAAAGAAAAATCACTGAATTAATACTTATACCACAAATTCACTGCAATCCTAAGAATATTTTACTGTATATGTGGTCATGGGGACATGGTGGAGAATTTCTTCACAGAGACAAATGAACAGCTACTAAATATTCAGATAAACACATTTGTCCCAGTGGTTCTTACTGTTGAATAAATTAAGTTAAAAAATTCTCTAAATCTAACCTTGTTTCAGCCATCCATCTATTCACCTCTCATTGATTTGAAAAATCTTATAGAAGAATGCCTATATTAAATGATCTCTTAAAAGTATTTGTTTTGAAGATACCTTATGACTGAAGAAAAATAAGAAAAAAAGAAGAGTGAAAAAGTATACTAAGTGTACTAAGAAGAGTCATAACTATGTTCCTTTGTTCTAAGCAGGAGGTACCAGAGGGGTACAGGGCCAGCACAGGTTCAGAAGGCATTTAGGTACCTAATTCTCAGGGAAGGTGTACAACTTAATAGTATACTTCTTGGTGAGCCTGATGATTTATTTCATTTGTACAACTATTTATTTTATACTTACTATGTGCCAAACATTATTCTACATAATAGTAATGTAGTCTTAATCTCAGAATTTCTGGCATCAAATAATACTGATGAGAGTTCTCATCAAATGTTTGGTGTCTCTAAAGAAACCATAAATGTGTTCTTTATCCTTGGTATTCAGATAGTTTACTACAGTACATGTAAATGACATGTGTGTGTGTGTGTGTGTGTGTGTGTGTGTGTGTGTCTATGTTTGTATGTGTGTTTAGTCCTCCCACTGGCTCTTCAGTGAACACTTTCAATCTCTGGGAATTTCTCTTTTATGAATTAATTGATTATTTTCTCTTCTCCATGTTTTTGTTTTTTTATTACTGGAATTTCTGTTACCTGGATGTTACCCCTCCTGTATTGACCCTCCTCATCAGATCTCAGAAGAATTTTTCTGTTAAGGGCTAGAGAGTAAAAAATGTAAGCTTTGGGAAGGGGTTACAAAGTTTCTGCCCTTCCTCCTCCTCATCATCATCACCATCATCCTTCCCCACCTCCTCTTCCTTCCCTTCCTCATTTTTCTTCTTTCTTCTTTTTTCCAACCCTCTAAAAATAGTTTTAATTATTATTTCAAAGAATATACAAAAATAGAGCAGGTGCTATGATTTGCTGACTTCTGATGTATTATTTTTCCTTATATTTTTGCAATACTTTATTGTGCTGATACATTTTAATTACTCTTCTTTCAGTAGATTTTATATCTACTTAGGACAAATGTGGGAAGTCTTTTAATTTCTTTGTCTCAGTTGTCTCATCTGAAACCAGATATAATAATATTTGTTGAAGGTGTCAACTGAAAAAAATGCACAACCTAAAATTGACAGTTATGTTTTATTCCAAGCCCGTGAGACAGCACCTTAAATAACACTGAGAGAATGCTCTGAGGAGGAAAGGCAGGGAGTCAGCATATATAGGAGTTTTTGCAACAAAAGACAGGTAGTTGGAATATCAAAATATTATTGTTAAAGAAAACGAGATATCTCAAATTAAGGAATTCTGTGCGTTTCTATGTATGGGAAGATACAAGAGTCTGAGTTCACTGAAATCATTTGTTTGATATGAACCTCAGCTATCTGGGGCCAGTATCCTGTTTTCTCATCCTGAGTTTCCTCAGGTTGCACCATACGGAGTGGCTACAGTCTGGTGACTGCTAGATGGTGAGCATTCTTTGTTTCCTTCCTGAGTTCCCTCAGGGCTTGCCATTGGAGCATGCGGTGGCTTGATGGCTGCAACACATCCTTTGTTTACCAATATGGCAGGCAGCATTCTTAGTTCACAAAGGACTAAATAAGATGATATATGTAATTATTTTAGCACAGTGTGTGGCACAAAAAATAAACACTCAGTGTATATTATCAATTACTTTCATGGATGCAATATATCCTCTAAAGTTCTTCATGGACAATAATTTTTAAAGTTCTTTCCCTTCCTTAAATTAACTTTGTGTCTTCCACTATAAATAATTGTGGTGTTTTAAAACAATTAAAGTATAATTGATTTGCAATATTATATTAGTTTCTAGTATATAACATAGTTATTCAATATTTTATAGATTATACTCCATTTAAAGTTATTAAAAAACAATGGCTATATTATCCTGTGCTATACAATATATCTTTGCTTTTTATCTATTTTGTACATAGTAGTTAGTATTTCTTAAACTCATACCATTATCTTGCCCCTCCCTTTTTCTCTCTCTGCATTGGTAGCCAGGAGTTTGTTTCCTATATCTGTAAGTCTGTTTCTGTTTTGTTATATATATTTATTTTTTATCTTTTAGTTTCCATATGTAAGTGTTAACATGATCCAACATTTACACACTTGGGTATATAACCAAAGAAAAGGAAATACTAATTCAAAAAGATACACGCACCACAAAGTTGGTAGCAGCATTATTTACAATAGCCAAGATATGGAAGCAAACTAAGTGTCCTTCAACAGATAAATGGATAAAGAAGATGGATAGATAGATAAAATGGAACATTACTCAACCATAAGAAAGAATGAAATTCTGCCATTTGCAAAAATATGTATGAACCTAGAGAGTATTATACTTAGTGAAATAATTCAGACAGAGAAAGACAAGTACTTTATGTTATCACTTATATGTGCAAACATTGTGTGTTTTAATATTAGAAATTCTTATTGTGCTGCAAAATTACCTCAAACATCTGGTAAGCTTGGTACTCCGAGCTTATTATTTTTATAGTTTGTAAGTATTTATTTTTGTATGAGATCACTCACTGAGCTAACCTGTATTTTTTATTTCCCTTGTAGGCTCCTCTCATTAAGGAAGTAGCTAACTACCAGTTCTGTGCATCTAACCCAGGCATGCAGTGGGTGGATTTATTTTGTACATGTTAATAAAGAGTATGCCAAATCTTTATATGGGTCAAATCTGGAAAAATAGTCTCCACATTAGTGGCCCAAGATGATTCCAAGGAGACTGTTAAATTTCTTGGACAATATTTATTTAGTTTCATCCCAAAGTCAATTAATTACATTGTATCATAGAGACATGAGTGGAAAAAAGGAAGGTTTACTCATGCTGTTCTTCAACATTCTTTCAAACAAATCTTCCCAACTCTTGAGTCCCTACTCAGAGACCAGACCCCAATATTCTACTTTGTTCCTCTTTATTTATTTATTTATTTAACATTGTTATTAGAGTATAATTGCTTGACAATGGTGTGTTAGTTTCTGCTTTATAACAAAGTGAATCAGCTATACATATACATATACTTGCATCTCTTCCCTCTTGCATCTCACTACCACTCTCCCTATTCCAACACTCTAGTTGGTCAAAAAGCAGTAAGCTGATCTCCCTGTGCTATGCACTGCTTCCCACTAGCTATCAATTTTGCATTTGGTAGTATATATAAGTGCATGTCACTCTCTCACTTCTCCCCAGCTTACAATTACCCCTCCCTGTGTCCTCAAATCCATTCTCTATGTCTATGTCTTTATTCCTGTCCTGCCCCTAGGTTCTTCAGAACCTTTTTTTTTTTTTTTTTTTGGATTTCATATATGTGTTAGCATACAGCATTTGTTTTTCTCTTTCTGACTTACTTCACTCTGTATGACAGTCTCTCGGTCCATCCACCTCACTACAAAAAACTCAATTTCTTTTCCTTTTATGTCTGATTAATATTCCATTGTATATATGTGCAACATCTTCTTTATCCATTCATCTGTTGATGGACACTTAGGTTGCTTCCATGTCCTAGCTATTGTAAAGACAGCTGCAGTGAACCATTTGGTACATGACTATTTTGAATTATGGTTTTCTCAGGGTATATGCCCAGTAGTGGGATTGCTGGGTCATATGATAGGTCTATTTTTAGTTTTTTAAGCAAACTCCATACTGTTCTCCATAGTGACTATATAAACTTACATTACCACCAAACGTGCAAGAGGGTTCCCTTTTCTCCACACCCTCTCCAGCATTTATTGTTTGTAGATTTGACAATGGCCATTCTGACCGGTTCGAGGTGATACCTCATTGTAGTTTTGAATTGCATTTCTCTGATGATTAATGATGCTGAGCATGCTTTCATGTGTTTGTTGGCAATCTGTATATCTTCTTTGGAGAAATGTCTATTTAGGTTTTCTGTCCATTTTTGGATTGGGTTTTTTGTTTTTTTGATATTAAGCTGCATGAGCTGCTTGTAAAATTTGGAGATTAATCCTTTGTCAGCTGCTTCAGTTGCAAATATTTTCTCCTATTCTGAGGGTTGTCTTTTCGTCTTGTTTAGGGTTTCCTTTGCTGTGAAAAAGCTTTTAAGTTTCATTAGGTCCCATTTGTTTATTTTTGTTTTATTTCCATTTCTTTAAGAGGTGGGTCAAAAAGATTCTTGCTGTGATTTATGTCATATAGTGTTCTGCCTATGTTTTCTTCTAAGAGTTTTGTAGTGTCAGGTCTTACATTTAGGTCTTTAATCCATTTTAACTTTATTTTTGTGTATGGTGTTAGGGAGTGTTGTAATTTCATTCTTTTACATGTAGCTATCAAGCTTTCCCAGCACTACTTATTAAAGAGGCTGTCTTTTCTCCATTGTATATTCTTGCCTTTTTTATCAAAAATAATGTGACCATATGTCCATGGGTTTATCTCTGGTCATTCTTTCCTGTTCCATTGATCAATATTTCTGTTTTTGTGCCAGTACCATACTGTCTTGAATACTGTAGCTTTGTAGTATGGTCTGAAGTAAGGGAGCCTGATTCCTCCAGCTCTGTTTTTCTATCTCAAGATTGCTTTGGCTATTTGGACTCTTTTGTGTTTCCATACAAATTGTGAAAATTTTTGTTCTAGTTCTGTGAAAAATGCCATTGATAGTTTGATAGGGATTGCATTGAATCTGTTGATTGCTTTGGGTAATATATTCATTTTCACATTGTTGATTTTTTCAATCCAATACACGGCATATCTCTCCATCTGTTTGTATCATCTTTAATTTCTTTCATCAGTGTCTTATAGTTTTCTGCATACAGGTCTTTTCTCTCCTTAGGTAGGTTTATTCAAAGTATTTTATTCTCTTGGTTGCAGTGGTAAATGGGAGTGTTTACTTAATTTCTTTTTCAGATTTTTCATCATTAGTGTACAGGAATGCAAGAGATTTCTGTGCATTAACTTTGTATCCTGCTACTTTACAAAATTCATTGATATAGTATGTCATCTGCAAACCGTGACAGTTTTACTTCTTTTCTGCTTTGGATTTCTTTTTCTTCTCAGATTGCTGTGGTTGAAACTTCCAAAACTATGTTGAATAATAGTGGTGAGAGTGGACAACCTTGTCTTGTTCTTGATCTTAGTGGAAATGGTTTCAGTTTTTCACCATTGAGAAAGATGTTGGCTGTGGGTTTGTCATATATGGCCTTTATTATGTTGAGGAAATTTCCCTCTATGCCTATTTTCTGCAGGGTATTTATCATAAATTGGTGTTGAATTTTGGCAAAAGCTTTTTCTGCATCTATTGAGATGATCATATGGTTTTTATTCTTCAGTTTTTAAAAATGGTATATCACATTGCAATCAATGTGATATTTGCATATATTGAAGAATCCTTGCATTCCTGGAATAAACCCCACTTGATCATGGTGTATGATCCTTTTAATGTGCTGTTGGATTCTCTTTGCTAGTATTTTGTTGAGGACTTTTCTATCTATGTTCATCAGTGATATTGGCCTGTAGTTTTCTTTCTTTGTGATATCTTTGGTTTTGATATCAGGTGTTAGTGGCCTCATAGAATGAGTTTGGGCCTCTTCCTCCCTCTCCTATATTTGGAAGAGTTTGAGAAGGATAAGCATTAGATCTTCTCTAAATGTTTGATAGATTTACCTGTGAAGCCATCTGGTCCTGGGCTTTTGTTAATTGGAAGATTTTTAATCACAGTCTCAATTTCAGTGAAATTCTCTTATATTTTGAGGTGCTCCTATGTTGGAGGCATTTATATTTACATTTGTTATATCTTCTTCTTGGATTGATCCCTTCATGATTATGTAATTTCCTTCCTTGTCTCTTACAACAGTCTTTAATTTAGAGTATCTTTTTTTCTGATATGACTATTGCTTCTCCAGCTTTAGTTGGATTTAAATTTGCAGGGAATATCTTTTTCCATCCCTTCACTTTCAGTCTGTATGTGTCCCTAGGTTTGAAGTCGGTCTCTTTTAGTCAGGATATATTATATATAGGTGTTGTTTTTGTATCCATTCAGCCAGTCTCTGTCTTTCATTGGAGTATTTAATCCATTTATATTTAAGGTAATTAGCTACATGTATGTTTCTATTGCCATTTTCTTAACTGTTTTCAGTTTGTTTTTGTTGGTCTTTTTTCTTCCCTTCCTCTTTTGTTCTCTTCTGTCATCTTTTTTGTCTAGATAAGTTCTTTTGCATTTGTTTTAAAGCTGGTTTTGTGGTGGTGAATTCTCTTAGCTTTTCTTGTCTCTTAACCTTTTGCTTTCTCTGTCAAATCTGAATGAGAACCTTGATGAATAGAGTATTCTTGGTTGTATGTTTTTCCCTTTCATCACTTTAAATATATCCTGCTACTCCCTCTAGCCTGCAGAGTTCCTTCTGAAAAATCAGCTGATAGCCTTATGGAGATTCTCTTGTATGTTATTTGTTACTTTTCCCTTATTGCTTTTAATATTTTTTCCTTGTACTTAATTTTTGTTAGTTAGATTAATATGTGTCTTGGCATTTTCCTTGTTTTGCTTATTCTTAATGGGACTCTCTGTTTCCTGGGCATGGGTGACTATTTCCTTTCCCATGTTAGGGGCATTTTGTACTATGATGTGTTCAAAAATTTCTCAGGCTCTTTCTCTTTTCTTCTTCTGGACCCCTATAGTTCAACCGTTGGTGTGTTTAATGTCGTTCCAGAGGTCTCTGAGACTGTCCTCATTTCTTTTCATTCTTTTTTCTTTATTCTGTTCTGCAGCAAATATTTCCACCATTCTGTCTTCCAGGTCACTTATCCCTTCTTCAGCTTCAGTTTTTCTGCTATTGATTCCTTCTAGTGTATTTTTCATTTCAGTTACTGTCTTGTTAATTTCTGTTTATTTGTCCTTTAGTTCTTCTATGTCTTTGTTAAACTTTTCTTGTATTTTCTTGATCTGTGCCTCTTTTCTTTTTCTGAGATATTGGATCATCTTTACTATCATTACTCTGAATTCTTTTTCAGGTATATTGCCTATCTCAACTTCATTTAGCTTTTGTGGGATTTTACCTTGCTCCTTCTTCTGAAACATAATTCTTTGTCTTCTCATTGTGTCAAACTTACTGTGTTTGTGGTCTCCTTTCCACAGACTGTAGGATCATAGTTCATATTGATTCTGGTGTCTGTCCTCTGGTGGGTGAGGTTCGTCCAGAGGTGTGCCATTTTCCCCTTGATAGGTGGTTTGATTGCTGATTAGCACCTGCCCTAGATATTGAGCGGTGCTTCCCCTTTGCTCTGTGGTGTTCACTGCCCTGTTAGGAGCAGGGTCTGCTCCCTAGTGTTTGGAGTAAAGCCCCTCATATCTGTTTCTTAGATGTGATTCTGATCAGCAATGTGAGGTACGTGGGATTGGAGCAGTCCCACAGGGAGAGAAGCCACTGAGTATTCCTCCTCTGGAGCTGTTCACCTGTGAATGTGTTTTATTGTGTCCACTTTCACCCATTGTACATGCTCACAAAGTATACTGTTGTTGGCACTGCTCTTGATCCTGCCTTAACTGTGGATATGGTAGCAATTGGTCCTTGTGACTCTCAGGCATTGTTTTCACCCAGCTATTGGTACAGATCCACTGAGGTAAGGTCCCAGGACTGCAGCAGCCATGCACCTGGACCCTTTGTGGGAGATATAGATGTAACTCGGACTCTGTTCTGGCCAAACTCCTATGTGTACATGCCCACAAAGTCAACAGCTGCTAAAGGCAGACCTATCCCAGCTACAAGAGCACTTGTTTTCCTTTTGGATATTTCACAGGCACTGAATTAAGAGGCTGTCAGCGGAGGTGAAACTCTACAATTTGTGCAGGCATGAAGAGGGATTTCAATGCTTCTTCCTTAGTCACACAGCTCCTGAGGTTCAGCTGTGGTTTCAGCTCCTCCTCTGAGAGGATTTCTTAGTGAAGGCTGCTATCTGCACCCTCCCAGGGAAATGGGGTGTGTCCTGGCACCCACTGGCAGATTTCCTAGAAGTGAGAGATTTTCACATACTCCTGGGACAGTGGAGCAGGTCCTGGTAACTCCCAATAGATTTCCTAATGGGGAGAGTTATCAGTGCCCTAGTGGGATAGTGAGGCAAGTCCTGGCACCCACTGACAAATTTCCTAGTAGTGAGAGCTATCTGTGCACTCCCAGGACAACAGGGTATGTCCCAGTACTCACTGATGATTTTCTAGTAGCAAGAACTATCTGCACAGTCCTGGGACAGTGGGGCAGGTCCCAGCACCCACTCGTAGATTTCCTAGTGGGGGGAATTAGCCACATGCTCCTGGGATAGCAGGCCAGTTTCCAGCACCCACTGTTGGATTTCCTAGTCGTTGCAGCTATCCATATGTCCCCAGTACAGGGTGGACAGGTCCTTGGACTTGATGGCATAATTCTTAGTGGTTGGAGCTGTTTGTGTCCTTCTGATTCAGCAAGTGTAGGACATGTGGCCCACTGGCGGAATTCCTAGTGCCAGGAGCAGTCTTTGCTCTTCCAGGTCAGCAGGGGCAAGACCTAGTGTCTGCCTGTGGGTCTGGAAGAGGCGACCAGTGCCTGTCTCTGGAGCCCAAGATAGCGGTGGTGACTCACGTCTGCCCCCAGAGCTCCTGTAAGTGATGTCCTGTTGCCTGGGAACACTCACATGGAAAGACGTTCCTTTGGTGGTCCCTCTCCTCTCCTCCTGCACATCCTAACAATGGTGACTTGTCACTCTGGCAGGCCGAAGCTTCTTTCTAGTATACCTTCAGTTGCTATGTTCTGACCTATTCAGTCTGTTGCTGCATCTAATCCTGGTCCTTTCCCTGAGTCTGAGCTTTGTAGTCTGAGCTTCAGCAACCAAACCCCACCCTCACCAGCAGAGGAGTATATCAGGTTGCGGAATGCAGGCTGGTGGTGCTGACCCTCTGTGCTGGTTACTTTCCATTTTGCCTTCCACAAACCAGTCGCTACTCTCCCCTCTTAGGCTCTGAAACTCTCCCTCCATCCAGTCTAATCTCTTTGCTGGTGGGGAGCCTTCCCTAGGTGAGAAAACCTTTCCTCTTTCACAGCTCCCTCCCTGGGTCACAGTTCCTATTCTGATTCTTTCTTTTTCTTTTTGCTTTTGTCCTACTTGGTTATGTGGAGGTTTTCTTGTGTTTTTGGACATCTGAGGTCTTCTGTTGGTGCTCAGTAGTGGTTGTGTGTGAATCGTTCCACTTGCAGATGTATTTTCATGTTTCTGTGAAAGAAGGTGAACTCTGCTTCCTGCTCCTCTGCCATCTTGATCCCAACCCCATACTTTTAAATTAATAAAAGACTCCAGACATAAGGGGATATATTGAAGGGGATAAAGTAGGGGTGAATTTATAAAACATTTTTTTTCATTTTCTAAAAGAGTTCTAGATTTTATTCTGAGTGGTTATTTCTTTTAATAAAGCTGAGAACCTAATTGGGGATCTTATAATGCTTATAACAATATTTCTTGGATTGTTCAGCTATGAAAATTTTAGTTATTCCTTTCACATTTCAATTCTTTAACATCATGATACTGCAAATTTTATTTTATAATTCAAATACCATATATATAGAAACATTCTAATTTTCTGTATAATATTTGCATGTCAGTTCCACTTATATGCACAAAATTACGTATGTAAACATGTTTTAAATGTTTTCAAAATTTCATATGAACTTCTGAATTGAGTTTGTCTGATTTTCTCTCATTTTTCTTCCTAATTAAAGGTTTATAAAGATTAGAGATTAAATGTAATGTTACATCAGATTTTGTAGCAGTCTGTCATTTAGGAAAACCAGTAGAATTTCCACCAATTAAAGCACAGATGAGGTCCTCGGCTATCATGGTAGGTCCTAGTAGGAGGACGATAAGACTGGAATCTGTGACTGAAGGTGAAGACATCCCATTTCCCAGGACAAAGTTACCAGGACCAAGCAGAGGCAGGACAAACTCAGAGATGAATGCATGTGAAAAGGTCCCAGGAAGAATAATTTAATGCTGGAAGCATCCTCCAAATTTGAAAACTTGTTTCACAATTTTAGGTCAGAGACTGAAAATGATATAAAGAAAAAAACTTAGATTTGGGGGATGGAACAATTTCTGTCCATTCTGTTCTGAAGGAACAAGTGGATGAAAAGGCTAAATCTAATTGATCTATAGGACAAAGAGACAATGGAAATTTATTGCAAATTCTTGAAGTAAGGATTTCAAGTTCCAGATGAGTAAGCATTCCCTATTTCTCACCTCAATTCCTATCAGTCCTTTGTTTCTCTTCCCTACAGAGTATAATCCAAACTCTTGAGCTTCACTGAGTCCTCCCAAAGTACTAGCCCAATTCTCATGAATGATGATAGCCCAAAGAAAGTTGTTCATATAACTTTAACAGTTTCCCCACTCTCCTTCTCCTCCAATCAACATTAATTTATTTAGTTAGTAAAAATTGTCACATTCTTAGTTTGGTCTGGATTCTCTGAGCAAAAAAAAAAAAAAAAAAAAAAAAGCTATGTAAAAGATTAGGCCTTACTCTCAAATTATTTAGTAGCATTTACATATAATTTAGAGCTTTCAAATAACAAAATCAACAAACAGAAAAAAATAATAAATGACAAACAAAATAGATGAAAGAAAAATATGAGTGCATATGACATTGATAAGAAAACAACAAAAATCAGTGGATATAGTGGTAGTGGAAAACATTGTTAGATTTTACTACATACAAATATAATACTAAATAAATCTAATAGTAAAACACTTATAATAGAATGTTAGAAATAAACATGACTTTCCAGGAGTTAAGTTCTTTAATACATAAAAGATTATTAAAGCCCAAATGAAAAATGTCAATTTCCAGTTAAAACACAAAGAACAAAAGACAAAGGACTAGTACAGAGGAAATAAAAACATACTTGAAAAATATACCAATGTTACTGATAATCAAAGAAATAAAATTGAATCTATAGATGTTGTTATTTAATGATCTCATTAGCAAAGAGTACAGAGAGAATAGCACAAAGCTCATAACCTTCTAGAGTAAATGTAGAAATAAAATATTTAAAAAGCAATTTGGCAATGACTACCAAATGTCTAAAGAATGTTATTACTCTTTGAGGTAGTAACACAGAACAGAATTTGTACTGAAGAAATAACTGTAGATTAGGTAAACATCTATGTGCTAGAATAATAATTATCCTTTTAAAAATTAATCAAAATTAGAAAAATTTCTCTTCTCTGAGATTAGTTTTAAAAGAAATTAATTATAATACATGAACCCAATTCAGTGTTATGCAGTTATTAAAATTATGTTTTAAAGGCTGTGCAATGGCATGATAAAATATTTAGATTATAAGGTTAGGTGTAAAGGTAAGATGGTCAAATAGTATTAAGTATTGGGTATTTAGTATTTAGTATTGGGTATATAGTATTTTACTGGGTAAAAATATGTATGCTTATTTATAAATAAAATATTGTGAAAGAAACACATGGGACCACTAACAGTGGTTATACCTGGATGGTGAGATTACAGATAATATGTCTTTAACTCTTTTTATACATTTTCAAGTTTCAAAAAATCGATATGTGGTATTTATTTGTTATTTTTAAATTTTGAGATGTATTTTAATAACGTACTTTTTGTAACAGTTTTGAAATTACAGAAAAATTGCAAAGATAGTACAGAAAGTTCCCATATGTTCTACATACAGTTCCCCCTATTATAGTGGCTTACATTAGTATGCTACAGTTGTTAAAATTAATGAGCTGATATTGGTTCATTATTATTAATTTTCTATAATTTATTCAGATATCATTACTTTTTACCTAGTGTTCTTTTCTGTCCAGTATACCACCTTATCTTTTTTTTTTCTTTTTTTTTTTTTTGCGGTACGCGGGCCTCTCACTGCTGTGGCCTCTCCCGCCGCGGAGCACAGGCTCCGGACGCGCAGGCCCAGCGGCCATGGCTCACGGGCTTAGCCGCTCCGCGGCACATGGGATCCTCCCGGACCAGGGCACAAACCCGTGTCTCCTACATCGGCAGGCGGACTCTCAACCACTGCGCCACCAGGGAAGCCCCCACCTTATCTTTAACATTCATTTCTCTTTAAGCTCCTTTCAGCTGTGACAGTTTCACACACTTTCTTTGTTTTTGTCCTTTCAGCTGTGACAGTTTCACACACTTTCTTTGTTTTTGATCACCTTGAAAATTTTTAGGAGTACTGGTCTGGTATTTTGTAGAATGCTCTCAGTTGGGATTTGTCTGATTTTTTCATGATTATATGGGTGCCATGAATATTGGGAGGAAAACCATAGAGGTAAAGTGCCATTTTCAACACATCATAGTACAAAGGTACATACTATCAACATGGTTTATAGCTGTTGATGTTGACCTTGATCATTTGGGGGAGCTAGTGTTTGCCAGATTTCTCCACTGTAAAATACTTCCTCCCAATGCCACCTTTACATTCTGTATTCTTTGGAAGGAAGTCTCTATGCATAGCCTACTCTAAAGGAGTGGGGAGTTATGTTCCATCTTCTTGATGGCAGAGTATCTATACAAAGTATATTTGGAAATCTTCTTCATGGGAAATCTGTCTCTTTGGTATTACTGTTTAAATAAAAACTAAAATATAATGGTAATTCAATATTGAAATAATATAATGTCAAAGAATTTGCCATAAAATATTCTTAATATTTTATGAAGATCTTTTAATCACTTTTGTCAAGTGCAATTTCAAGTACAAACATATATTAGTTAGAATTTCCTTTTGTTTCCTGGGGAAAGTAAAAAGAAAAGTACAGCATAATATTTAAAAAATAATTTAAGTACTAAATAAAACATATTTAGGGAAAAGTAATTTTTCCATTTTAATTTAGCTTTTTTAGAATTCCCATTAGAAGAATGATATCAGTCTTGCAATCAACATTAATGCTGGATTTAAAAGAGGACTTGTACACATATAATTGAAGAAAAATTAGACAAAATAAAATGGATTTTGAGCTAATTTTCTTATTCTTTTTAAATTAATTTTTATTTTTTTTGGCTGCATTGGGTCTTTGTTGCGGCACACAGGATCTTTGTTGAGGCATGTGGGATATTTTATTGCAATGCATGGGCTCTTCATTGCGGTGCACGGACATCTCTCTGTGGCATGCAGGTTTTCTCTCTCTAGTTGTGGTGTGTGGGCTCCAGAGCACGTGGGCTCAGTAGTTGTGACATGCGAGCTTAGTTGCCCTGTGGCGTGCAGGATCTTAGTTCCCCGACCAGGGATGGATGCACATCCCCTGCATTGGAAGGCAGGTTCTTTACCACTGGACTACCAGGAAATCCTTAATTTTGATTTCTATATTAAATTTAACAAAAAGTGACAAGTTGTTCTATATCATATCTTTCAAAAAATAAAATCTTTGCTGACTTATGATGTGACCAAGCATAAATAAATTTATGTTATTAAAGATTGTATTAATGCCAGTGTGCATAACAGTTAAATAAAAATTATATTGTTATCTTACTATTTATAACAAAATGCATTTAAAAATGAGAAAAAAACTTTAAATGTTGCTTTAGATATATAGCATGTCTCTCACCTTACTAAACCCATCCTGAGATGGTGAGGATTTTATTTTTATACTGTCATTAATTCACAAATAAGAGGCAATGACAATGAAAATTTAATATAGATCAAATATATATATATGTTTTGATGAATCCGAAAAAATGTTGATCTAATTGTGGAAGGTCACATTACTATCATTAGCTTTGCTATTGATCTGTAAATATTTTTCACTTTATTAAAATCTCTCTCCTTTGATTGCTTATTTGCTGGAATTTAAACCCTGGAACCAGACTTTGTGTGTTGAAATCTCACCTTCCCACCTTACTCTGTGATCGTGGGCAGATTACCTAACCAAAAATGGTTTCTTTCTCAGTTATATCATGAATAACATTACCTCTGTCAAAGACTGTAGCTGGAATATATTTAGAAGAAATGAAACAGTTTATGGCATATAACAAGCACTCAATGTATGTTAGGTAGTTAATTATGATTATGATTGTTCCTATTATGATGTAATAACCTGCAGTCCAAAGATGGTAGATAGCAGAATGAAGAAAAGATTTCTTCAGAAAAATAATATAGTTATATGTATGTATATTTATTGTAATTGTGCATAGTTTTATAAATATGCATGTAACATATATATACATATAAAGAGTTTCTATAATAGTTATTCTAATGTTATTAAAAATTCATTGAATTCAAATGCTGAATATTTGATCAGTGATTCCAGAGACCTCATTGGAAATATTTAGCATGCTTTGAATGACATTCTGTCATAAATATGATGTATTTTAAAGACAGTAAATACTTTGAATCCTAAAATATTTTATATCCCTATATATTTAATATACTCATATAGACATTTATTGTTAACAGCAGTAGTCAGGAAATTAAACAGTAATTCTTATATTGATTCAAAGTAGTATATATATATATATATATATATATATATATATATATATATATATATAATCCAGACTTAAGAGCTATTTTTATCAATGCTTAAGAATATTATATTTTTCTGAAGTAAATTCTGTCATATTTTATTCACTGATAATCTTTCTTTTATTCCTATAGAGATTTTACCTTCTCACACTTTCTTTGATTCAATGGGAAAAGAAGACTGGTTGCGATTCATAAGTCAATTTCAAATCACTGAAATCTCACTGGCTTTTCTTTATTTGAAAATTTAATCAGGAAACAAAACATTTTAGTAGGAAAGACAGACAATAAGGAATTTCAATCTGTGTCTGTCTATCTGTCTGTCTATCTATCTATATATCTATATCTTTCACTCATCTTCATCATCATTTTTGTTTCACACACACACACACACACACACACACACACACACACTGTATTTTATTTTTACAAGAGATAAACTGACACCAAGCATTATAAATGGATGACCACAAAAAAGCAACAATGATTGCATTTACCAAACACAAAACACACTCATACTATGTCATAATATTGACATTCAGTCCAGTAATCCTCCACTGTAACAGCTCCTTTACTTTGCAGTGAAAATTGATTTGTATATTTTTTGCCTCTGAGTCCTTGTGGGATTTTTTTTTTTTTATATTCAAACAGAAAGTCACAAAAACTATAATCATCCTCATCAGTTCACTCAGTCCCGTGTAATTAATTTTTTTATCTTGATCTTTTGTTAACACTTTTATGAATTCATCAGTTTTCCATTAGACTTCTGAAAATGCTTATTCATTCAGTTCAGCAGTATAGTCAGTTACCAGAAACCTGTACTTGTCAGAGTCTTTTCCATGAATTCCTTGAAGATGAAACCCTTTTATAGGAATATTTTTGAAAAGCATCCAGAGTACATCCAGAACTCTCTGTAAATGACAAAAGCCTTTAAAATGACCATGGTTAAAGATTTGATGAAAGTTCATAATAATGCAATTGACAAGGAAATTTAGTATTTCTGAGATATACATTTTAAAATAATAACTAGAATTATGTCTTATAACATTATACCAGGACATATAAGATTTTCAGAAATTTAATGTAATGTCTGAAACATTTATATTACATATGTCCATACAAATAACCCAAATAGAGTTTAGTATTAGTTTATTTTGCTTGTTTTTTTTTTTATACTGCAGGTTCTTATTAGCTATCAATTTTATACACATCAGTGTATACATGTCAATCCCAATCGCCCAATGCAGCACACCACCATCCCCACATAACCGCAGTTTCCCCCCCTTGGTGTTCATAAGTTTGTTCTCTACATCTGTGTTTCAACTTCTGCCCTGCAAACCAGTTCATCTCTACCATTTTTCTAAGTTCCACATACATGTGTTAATATATGATATCTGTTTTTCTCTTTCTGAATTACTTCACTCTGTATGACAGTGTCTAGATCCATCCATGCCTCAACAAATACTCAATTTCATTCTTTTTTATGGCTGAGTAATATTCCATTGTATATAAGTACCACAACTTCTTTATCCATTCATCTGTCAATGGACATTTTGGTTGTTTCCATGGCCTGACTATTGTAAGTAGTGCTGCAATGAACTTTGGGGTGCATGTGTCTTTTTGAATTATGGTTTTCTCTGAATATATGCCCAGAAGTGGGAATGATGGATCATATGGTAATTTTATTTTTAGTTTTTTAAGGAACCACCATACTGTTCTCTATAGTGGCTGTATCAATTTACATTCCCACGAACAGTGCAAGAGGGTTATATTTTCTCCACACCCTCGCCAGCATTTGTTGTTTGTAGATTTTCTGATGATGACCATTCTAACTGGTGTGAGGTGATACCCCATTGTAGTTTTGATTTGCATTTCTCTAATAATTAGTGATGTTGAGCAGCTTTTCATGTGCTTCTTGGTATGTCTTCTTTGGAGAAATGTCTATTTAGGTCTTCTACTCATTTTTGGATTGGGTTGTTTGTTTCTTTAATATTGAGCTGCGTGAGCTATTTATATATTTTGGAGATTAATCCTTTGTCCGTTGATTCATTTGCAATTATTTTCTCCCATTTTGAGGGTTGTCTTTTCGTCTTATTTAGGGTTTCCTTTGCTGTGCAAAAGCTTTGAAGTTTCATTAGGTCCCATTTGTTTATTTTTGTTTTTATTTCCATTACTCTAGGAGGTGGATCAAAAAATATCTTTCTGTGATTTATGTCAAAGAATGTTCTTCCTATGTTTTCCTCTAAGAGTTTTATAGTGCCCAGTCTTACATCTAGGGGTCTAATCCATTGGGAGTTTATTTTTGTGTATGATGTTAGGTAGTGTTCTAATTTCATTCTTTACATGCAGCTGTCCAATTTTCCCAGCACCACTTATTGAAGAGACTGTCTTTTCTCCATTGTATATCTTTGCCTTTTTAGTTATGGATTAGTTGACTATAGGTGTCTGGGTTTATCTCTGGGCTTTCTATCTTGTTCCATAGATCTGTGCTTCTGTTTTTGTGCCAGTACCATATTGTCTTGATTACTGTAGCTTTGTAGTATAGTCTGAAGTCAGGGAGTCTGATTCCTCCAGCTCCATTTTTTTCCATCAAGATTGCTTTTGCTATTTGGGGTCTTTTGTGTCTCCATGCAAATTTTAAGATGATTTGTTTGAGTTATGGAAAAAATGCCATGGTAATTTGAAAGGAATTGCATTGAATCTGTAGATTGCTTTGGGTAGTATACTCATTTTCACAATATTGATTCTTCTAATCCAAGAATGTGGTATATCTCTCCATCTGTTGGTATCATCTTTAATTTCTTTCATCAGTTTCTTATACTTTTCTGCAAACAGGTCTTTTGTCTCCCTAGGTAGGTTTATTCCTAGGTAGTTTATTCTTTTTGCTGCAGTGGTAAATGGGAGTGTTTCCATAATTTCTCTTTCAGATTTTTCATCATTGGCGTATAGGAATGCAAGGGATTTATGTGCATTAATTTTGTATCCTGCCACTTTACCAAATTCATTCATTAGCTCTCTTAATTTTCCAGTGGCATTTTTAGGATTCTCTATGTATAGTATCATGTCATCTGCAAACAGTGATAGTTTTACTTCTTCTTTTCCAATTTGTATTCCTTTTATTTCTTTTTCTCCTCTGATTGTCGTGGCTAGGACTTCCAAAACTATGTTGAATAATAGTGGTGAGAGTGGACATCTTTATCTAGTTCCTGATCTTAGAGGAAATGCTTTCAGTTTTTCACCATTGAGAATGATGTTTGCTGTGGGTTTGTCATATATGGCCTCTATTATATTGAGGTAGGTTCCCTCTAAGTCCACTTTCTGCAGAATTTTTATCATAAATGGGTGTTGAATTTTGTCAAAAGCTTTTTCTGCATCTTTGAGATGATCATATGGGTTTTATTCTTCAATTTGTTAATACGGTGTATCACATTGATTGCTTTGTGTGTATTTAAGAATCCTTTCCTCCCTGGGATAAATCCCTCTTGATCGTGTTGTTTGATCCTTTTAATGTGTTGTTGGATTCTGTTTGCTAGTATTTTCCTGAGTATTTTTGCATCAATGTTCATCAGTGATATTGGTCTGTAACTTTCTTTTATTGTAGTATCTTTGTCTAGTTTTGGTATCAGGGTGATGGTGGCCTCATAGAATGAGTTTGGGAGTGTTCCTTCCTCTGTAATTTTTTGGAAGAGTTTGAGAAGGATGGTGTTAGTTCTTCTCTAAATGTATCATAGAAGTCCCTTGTGAAGCCATTTGGTCCTGGACTTTTGTTAGAAGATTGTTAATCACAGTTTCAATTTCTTTACTGGTGATTGGTCTGTTCATATCTTCTGTTTCTTCCTGGTTCAGTCTTGGAAGGTTATACTTTTGTAAGAATTTTTCCATTTCTTCCAGGTTGTCCATTTTATTGGCATAGAGTTGCTTGTAGTAGTCTCTTAGGATGCTTTGTCTTTCTGCGCTGTCTGTTGTAACTTCTCCTTTTTCATTTCTAAGTTTATTGATTTGAGTCCTCTCCCTCTTTTTCTTGATGAGTCTGGCTAATGTTTTATCAATTTTGTTTATCTTCTTAAAGAACCAGCTTTTAGTTTTAATAATCTTTGCTATTGTTTTCTTTGTTTGTATTTCATTTATTTCTGCTCTGATCTTTATGATTTCTTTCCTTCTGCTAACTTCGGGTTTTGTTTGTTCTTCTTTCTCTAGTTCCTTTAGGTGTAAGGTTAGATTGTTTGCTTGAAATTTTTCTTTTTTCTTGAGGTAGGCTAGTATAGCTATAAACTTCCCTCTTCAATCTGCTTTTGCTGCATCCCATAGGTTTTGGATCATCGTGTTTTCATTGTCATTTGTCTCTAGGTATTTTTTTATTTCCTCTTTGATTTCTTCATTGATCTCTTTGTTATTTAGTAATGTATTGTTTAGACTCCATGTGTTTGTGTTTTTTACTTTTTTTCCCCCTGTAATTCATTTCTAATCTCATAGTTATGGTCAGAAATGATGCTTGATATGATTTCAATTTTCTTAAATTTACTGAGGCTTGATTTGTGACCCAGATGTGATCTATCTTGGATAATGTTCCATGCACACTTGAGAAGAAAGTGGAATCTGCTGTTTTTGGATGGAATGTCCTATAAAAATCAATTAAATCTATCTGGTCTATTGTGTCATTTAAAGCTTCTGTTTCCTTATTTATTTTCTGTTTGGGTGATCTGTCCATTGGTGTAAGTGAGGTGTTAAAGTCCCCCACTATTATTGTGTTACTGTTGATTTCCTCCTTTTAGCAGTTTGCAGTTGCCTTATTTATTGAGGTGCTCCTATGTTGGGTGCATATATATTTATAATTGTTATATCTTCTTCTTGGATTGATCCCTTGATCATTATGTAGTGTCCTTCCTTGTCTCTTGTAACATTATTTTAAAGTCTATTTTATCTGATATGAATATAACTACTCCAGCTTTCTTTTGATTTCCATTTGCATGGAATATCTTTTTCCATCCCTTCACTTTCCATCTGTATGTGTCCCTAGATCTGAAGTGGGTCTCTTGTAGACAGTTTATATATGGGTCTTGTTTTTATATCCATTCAGCAGGCCTATATCTTTTGGTTGGAGCATTTAATCCATTCACGTTTAAGGTAATTATCAATATGTATGTTCCTATGACCATTTTCTTAATTGTTTTGGGTTTGTTTTTGTAGGTCCTTTTCTTCTCTTGTGTTTCCCACTTAGAGAAGTTGCTTTAGGATTTGTTGTAGAGATGGTTTGGTGGTGCTGAATTCTCTTAGCCTTTGCTTGTCTGTAAAGCTTTTGATTTCACCATCAAATCTGAATGAGATCCTTGCTGGGTAGAGTAATCTTGGTTATATGTTCTTCCCTTTCATCACTTTAAGTTTATCATGCCACTCCCTTCTGGCTTGTAGAGTTTCTGCTGAGAAATCAGCTGTTAACCTTATGGGAGTTCCCTTATGTGTTATTTGTCATTTTTCTCTTGCTGCTTTAAATAATTCTTCTTTGTCTTTAATTTATGCCAATTTGATTACTATGTGTCTCAGTGTGTTTCTCCTTGGGTTTATCCTGTATGGGACCCACTGCACTTCCTAGACTTGGGTGACTATTTCCTTTCCCATATTAGGGAAGTTTTTGACTGTAATCTCTTCAAATATTTTCTCTGGTCCTTTCTCTCTCTCTTCTCCTTCTGGGACCCCTGTAATGTGAATGTTGTGTTTAATTTTGTCACAGAGGTCTCTTAGGCTGTCTTCCTTTCTTTTCATTCTTTTTTCTTTAGTCTGATCCACAGTAGTGAATTCCACCATTCTGTCTTCCAGGTCAATTATCCATTCTTCTGCCTCAGTTATTCTGCTACTGATTCCTTCTCCCATAGTTTTCATTTCAGTTTTTGTATTGTTCATCTCTATTTGTTTGTTCTTTAATTCTTCTATGTCTTTGTTAAACATTTCTTACATCTTCTCAATCTTTGCCTCCATTGTTTTTCCGAGGTCCTGGATCATCTTCACTATCATTATTCTGAATTCTTTTTCTGGAAGGTTTCCTATCTCCCCTTCATTTAGTCGTTTTTCTGGGGTTTTATCTTGTTCCTGCATCTGGTATATAGCCCTCTGCCTTTTCATCTTGTCTATCTTTCTGTGAATGTGGTTTTTGTTCCACAGGCTGTAGGATTGTAGTTCTTCTTGCATCTGCTGTCTGCCCTCTGGTGAATGAGGCTATCTAAGAGGCTTGATGGGAGGGACTCCATCATTATCATATTAACCTATAATATATTTATGTAAATAGATCTAGATTTACCTACTATATTATTTCAGGTAAAGATGAGTACACAAATGAGAAAAAACCACAGTGATGGGAAAATGCTATTTTAATATAATACCATTTGCTTAAGTCACTTTTTCCAAACTTGATGTCAGTATGTGTTCAGTACTTATCTTCATTCATACTTTTATTTAAAAATATTTTAAACATTAATTTTGTTCCAGCCACTGTCCCATATGATGGGTGTAAAATGGTGAACAATACAGACTTGCACACAAGTAACTTGAAGTCTAGTTAAATTATAGCAATTAAAACTGTTGTTGAGTTTCTAATGTGCAGTAAATATTATATACCTATATAAAACATAATAAAATATCATATAGTCTTATAAGGAGATTTTAAAATTATCTTAAAAATTCTTGGGCTGTAAAAGAGGAAATACTCCCCCAATTTATAAAGAGAGAACATTTCTAGAATCAAAAGAGCAGAAAGCATAACACTTTTCTAATTTTTACTTAGGGTTCGATAGAGTAAACATTTTCCTATTTAGCTGTACCTTAACTTTTTTTCATTTGAAGTGTCTCATCTAGTTATTCAGGTAATTTGTGATAGAGTTTGGTTAAAATTAAACAGCAAGTAATAATCTAAATGCCTGAATATTCTTGTGACTATGTACTCCTAATAGCTTCTAAAATTAACACTAAAACATATTAAAATTCAATATTTTACTTTCAAGTTACCTAGCCCATTTGTTTTCTCTTACCTTTTTGCTCTTTTTCGTTCTTTACAGATTAATTAGGTTTTTGTCTTTTATTTATTTATTTTTTAATGAACAGAGGATTCTCAAAGTATTTGTAAGAAAATTATCACAAATATGATAAAAGATGGTTAACTTCAAATGTTTGGGTTTGGGTCCTATGTGAATTAAGAAAAAACAACTACTATATTTAGCCCAGGATATTCAAATATTTGATTTGCAAATATCACTCTTTATAACCATCTCTAAGAAAAATATGAATGGGAGATCTATCCTACATTGCACTTACCCTTAAGAAAGGAGTTCGGTATTGCTTTTCATTTCAGGATTTTACTGTGCATATGTAGAGTTCTGAAAACAGGAGACTCTGAATTTCCCAAACATTTGACCACCACATCCTCTATTTCCATTAACATATCTTGACTATATTCACAATATGCTTTTCCACACAAAGGGTGAATAAATAGTCCTTGGGTATATTTTGAAGTAGAAATGTAAGGAAGCAAATGTACTAAATTAAATATTGTATGTAAAAATTCTGACATGTATATTGCCTTCAACAACTTTACTTTTTTTCTTCTTTTTGTTTTAATCTCAATTGAGGACCCAACCATCATTTATCACATTCATAAATTAGAAAATATTTTTATATTCCAAACTTAATTTGATTTATATTAATATAAAAATGCAATGTTTTAATACATTTGTTGGAAATTGTCTAAAATAAATCTATTACCCCAACACATACATGCATGAACAATTTTTGTTTAAAATGGCAAAGCTTTTTACATGCACAAATACACAGATACATTTACATACACACACTGCATATGAGTATATTCATTGTATGATTTTTAAAATTTTTGTATTTTAGTATAATTGATTTAGAATGTTGTGTTAGTTTCAGGTGTACAGCAAAGTGAATCAGTTATGCATATACATGTGTCCACTTTTTTTTTTTTTAGATTCTTTTCCCATATAAGAACTCTACTCAGTAGTATGAGTAGAGTTTTCTGTGCTATACAGCAGGTTCTTATTAGTTATATATTTTATATATAGTGGTGTGTATATGTCAATCCCAATCTCCCAGTTTATCCCTCCTCTCCTTATCCCCTGGTGACTGTAAGTTTGTTTTCTACACTCATGACTCTACTTCTGTTTTGTAAGTTCATATGTAGCCCTTTTTGTAGATTCCACATATGAATTCTGAGATTAATATTTTGTATCTGATAGCACTTAGGCCAGCAGAGATCAAGCATTTTGAGAAGTTTTTCTCTGATATTCTAATATTTATACATCCAGATCCTGCATATGAAATAGAGCAAGAAGAGAGAGCACATGTAACATGTCCATATTGATCTTACACACTTAAGTTGATACTTCTAAGAATCAAGATATCTAACTTCTTATGTGTTGTTCAAATCTTTTATCCATATATTTTTTAGTTGTTTTAGACTGTGTTTTTATTTTTGTCTTTTTACTGTTGACTTGTAAAAGATATTTATATATTCTGGATACAAGGTCTTTGTCAGATAGTAGCAGATATTTTGTCACTTTCACTTGCTTTTTTTTTTTTCTTGTGGTACGCACGCCTCTCACTGTTGTGGCCTCTCCCATTGTGGAGCACAGGCTCCAGACACGCTGGCTCAGCAGCCATGGCTCACAGGCCCAGCCACTCCATGGCATGTGAGATTTTCCCAGACTGGGGCACAAACCCATGTCCCCTGCATCGGCAGGAGGACTCTCAACCACTGTGCCACCAGGGAAGCCCTCACTTGCTTTTTAATTTTTTTTAATGATTTCTTTTAAAGAATAGAAGTTTTCAACTTGGGGCAAGTTCTGGGCAAAAATCCACTTGGCTGTGGACCTTATTCTTTTTATATATTTCAGTATTCTATTTGCAAACATCTGTGCTTATATTTATAAAGGATATATGCAGTTTTATTTTCTTTCAATGTCTGTCAAATTTTTCTCTTCAGGTTTTTTCTGTCCTCATGAAATTAGTTGAGGAATGCTTCCTTCTCTTCTATTTGCTAAGAGTATATAAAATCGGTATTATTTTTCTTTTAGTGTTTGACAAAATTCACCAGTGAAACTATTTGGAACATCTATTTTATTTGTAGGGACAACATCAATTTCATAAAGGCTGTTCAAAATTTTAGCTGTTCTTGTATACATATAAGATATAAGTTCAAAATTTTAGCTCTTCTTGTATCACTTTTAGCAAGTTGTGTTTGCTAAGACACGTGTCTATGTAATTTAAGTGACTGAATTTGTTGCATGTTGGTCATAATATTCTTATATTATTCTATTAATGTCTGAAGCAGTTGTAGTATATCTCTTTTTCATTTCTGATGCATTATTTTACTCTAAATTCTAAGGTGAACACTTAGATTTTCATTCTTTCTTGTTTTCTAATATAATTATTTAAAGCCATACATTTTCTTCTAAGCATAGATGTGACTCACAAACTATGAATTTTCATTGTCATTTGATTTTTAGTTTTTGTTATGATTTCTTCTTTGACATGAATTATTTAGAAGTGTGTTGTTTAATTTTTAAATATCTTAAACTTTTCTAGATATCTTGTAATTAATTTAAATTTTAATTGCAATTCTGTTGCACAACATATTATGTAAGATTTCAATCATTTGAAATACATTAAAACTTATTTTATGGCTAAGTATATGGCCTATCTTGGTAAATGTTTTATGTGAAAATAATGTGTATTCTGTAATATGGGGTATACTCTTCTGTCAATAAGATTAAAAGTGTTCATCAAAAGTGTTTATCAGATCTTCTATATCCTTATTGTTTTGTTTTGGTTTTTACTTGTTCTGTCAATTATTGAGAATATGTTCTTAAATCTCCAACAATTATCTTAGATTTTTATATTTCTTACTTTATTTCTGTCAAATTTTCTTCATGTATTTGAAGGTATGCTATTTATAGCCTATTCATCTAAGATTGCTATATATTTATATTAAAATGGTCATTTCACTATTGTGTAATATTCTTCCTAACATTTCTTTTTTCCTGATATCTATATAGTCACACCACCTTTCTTATATGGTGTACAAGGTATATTTTTCCATCTTTCACTTGTAATTTGTTTAAAGAAATATTTTTTAGATAGCATATTATTGTGCAGTTTCTTTTATTACTCAGACAGCTTATATGTTTTAAGTGGAATTATTTAGCCTTTTACTTTTAATATAACTGTGAGATTTAAATTTTCATCTTGTTATTATTTTCTCTTTCTTTTACTGGCCTTATCCTTACAAACTATTTCTCTTTTTCTATATTTTTTGGGTAAATTAAATATTTTAATTATTCTATTTTATTTCCTTTATCTGCTTTTTAATGGTTATTTTAGTTTTCTATTTTAGATTAATGTATGATATACACATCATAAAATCCCCCAATTATAAGTAAAAATTTCAACAATTTTTTTTTTTGGTAAAATTTTCACCTTGTAATCATCATCTATTTTGGTTATAAAAACATTTGCCTCTTGCTAGTCTCCTCATGTCTGATTGCAATTGAACCGTGCTCCAACCCACAACCCTAGCAAACAACTGGTCAGCTTTCTGTCTGTATTGATTTCATTTTCCTGGAAATTTCATATAAGTAGAATCACACTCTATGACATTTTTTGTGTTTCTGGTATAGTGTAATGTTTTTGAGATACATTTATAACGTAATATATATGGACACAACACATTGTGTTTATGTATTCATAAGTTGATAGAAATTTAGATTTTTCCTATTTTACCTGTTATAAATATTTTTGCTATGAATAATTGCATACCAGTCTTTGGGTGGACATGTATTTTTATTTTTATTGAATAGATACCAAGGATGGATGGAAGTTGCTGGATCATAATTGGTTTATGCTTAACTTTTTAAGAAGCTGCCAAACTATTTTCAGAAGTGGATATGCAATGGCTAGGACTTCCAAAACTATGTTGAATAGAAGTGGCAAGAGTGCAAATCCTCATCTTGTTCCAGATCTTAGAGGAAATGATTTCACCTTTTTACCAATGAGTACGATGTTAGCTGTGGATTTGTCATATATGGCTTTTGTTATGTTAAGTTACATCAGAGAAGAAAAATAAATGAAAAGAATCCAAATTAGAAAAGAAAAAGTAAAACTTTCACTGTTTGCAGATGACATGATACTATGTATAGAAAATCCTAAAGATGCTACCAGAAAACTACTAGAGCTCATCAATGAATTGGTAAAGTTGCAGGATACAAAATTAGTACAAAGAAATTTCTTGCATTCTTATACACTAATAATGAAAGATCAGAAATAGAAATCAAAGAAACAATCCATTACTATCGCAGCAAAAGAATAAAATACCTAAGAATAAATCTACCTAAGGCAGCAAAAGACCTGTACTACAAAAACTATAAGATGTTGATGAAAGAAATCAAAGATGACACAAACAGAAAGGTATACTGTGTTCTTGGATTTGCAGAATCAATATTGTCAAAATGACTATACTACACAAAGCAATCTACAGGTTCAATGCAATCCTATCAAATTACCCATGACATTTTTCACAGAATTAGAACAGAAACACCCTACAGTTTGTATGGAAACACAAGAGACCCTGTATAGCCAAAGCAATCTTGAGAAAGAAAAACAGAGCTGGAGGAACCAGGCTTCCTGACTTCAAACTATATTACAAAGCTATACTAATCAAGTATGGTACTGGCACAAATACAGACTTATAGATAAACTGAACAGGATAGAAAACCCAGAAATAAACCCAGGCACATATGGGCAATTAATCTACCACAAATAAAGAAGAATATATAGTGGAGAAAAGACATTCTCTTCAATTAGTGGTGCTGGGAAAACTGGACAGCTACATGTAAAAGAATGAAATTAGTACATTCCCTGACACCATACACAAAAATAAACTCAAGATGGATTAAAGGCCTAAATGTAAGATTAGATACTATCAAACTCTTAGAGGAAAACATAGGCAGAACACTCTTTGACATAAATTGCATCAATATCTTTTTGGATCCACCTCCTAGAGTAAAGAAAATAAAAACAAAAGTAAACAAATGGGACCTAATAAACTTAAAAACTTTTGCACAACAAAGGAAACCATAAACAAAACAAAAAGACAGCCCACAGAATGGGAGAAAATACTTGTAAACAATGCAACTGACAAGGGATTAATCTCTAAAATATACCATCAGCTCATGCAGCTCAATATCAAAAAAGCAAACAATTCAGTCAAAACATGGGCAGAAGATCTAAATAGACATTTCTTCAAAGAAGACATACAGGTGGCTAAAAAGCACATGAAAATATGCTCACCATCATTAATTATTAGAGAAATGCAAATCAAAGCTACAATGAGGTATCACTTCACACTGGTCAGAATGGCTGTTATCAAAAAGTCTACAAACAATAAATGCTGGAGAGGGTGTGGAGAAAAGGAAATCCTCCTACACTGTTGGTGGGAATGTAAATTAGTGCAACCACTATGGAGAACAGTACAGAGATTCCTCAAAAATTTAAAAGTAGAGTTACCGTATAATTCAGCAATCCCACTCCTTGGCATATATCTGGAGAAAACCATACTTCAAAAAGATATATGCAACCCAGTGTTCATAGAAGCACTATTTACAGTAGCTAAGACATGGAATCATTCTAAATGTCTTTTGACAGATGAATGGATAATGGAGATGTGGTACATATATACAGTGGAATATTACCCATCCATAAAAAGAATGAAATAATGCCATTTGCAGCAACATGAATGGATCTAGAGATTATCATACTAAGTGAAGTACATTTGACAGAGAAAGATAAATGTCATATGATATCACTTATATGTGGAATCCAAAAACTGTTACAAATGAATTTATTTACAAAACTGAAACAGACTTGCAGACTTAGAAAACAAACCTATGGTTACCAAAGAGGAAAGGTTGGGGGGCAAGGATAAATAAGAGGTTGGGATTAACATATACACACTACTATCTATAAAATGGATAATCAACATGGACTTAATGTATAGCATAGGGAACTCTACTCAATACTTTATAATAACCTACATGGGAAAAGACTCTGAAAAAGAATAGATATGTACATAAGTATAACTAAATTACTTTGCTGTATGCCTGAAACTAATACAACATTGTAAATAAAGTATACTTCAATATAAAATAATTTTTAAAAAAATAAGTGCATATACAATTCCCTAGTCTGACCAGCAGGGGAAGTGTTCATTTCTCTATAGTCTTTGTAGCATTTGGTATTATTAGACTTTTGATAATAGTCATTTTGTGGTAACTTGTTACAGTTTAAATTTGTATTTATCATATGACTAATGATGTAGAGTATGTTTTCATGTGCTTATTAGCTATTTGCATATATTTTTTTTGTACAATATCTATTCAAGTCTTTTGCCAGTTTAAAAAATTGCGTTATTGTCTTCTAATTGAGCAGTGTTCTGGATACAAGTTTTTTAAAATATGTGATTTGCAAATATTTGCTCCCAGTCTGTAATTTGTCTTTTCATGTTCTTAATTGTGCCTTTTGAGAAAAAAAAAACCTTCTAATCTGAAAGAAGTATCTTGATATTTTTTGATCGCTTGTGTTTTGCTGTTATCTCTAAGAAATTATTGCAAAATCTAAAGTCAGAAAGATTTGCTCCTGTATTTTACTATGGAAATTTTATAATTTTATTTGCATAATTAGGTTTATACTCCATTTTGAGTTAATTTTTGTGTATTGAGGATTTTTTTAAAGTTTGTTTGAAATGTACACTTGAGAATTTTTATAGGTTGATTTTTCTTCATCAAAAATTTTAAAGTTGTTCTTTTCCAACATTTTTCCAAAGCATAGCTATGTGTCCATATATATTTTTAAAGTAATAGTTATTTAAAAGTACTATTTACATAATTATTTGTTTAGTTTTCTGAAACAACCAAGTACCATACTATTTTCAACACTGTTTTTAATGAAAAAAAGCTAAAATTTTTTGAACATTTTTTCTTTGAAGAAGAAAAATATGTAACCATAGCCTATAAGCATTTGCCACAGATAATTTAAAAAATCTTTGCGTGATACCAAAAAACTCCCTTTTAATCAGTATTTTTCTTATTAGAAATATTTGTTACTGTTCTCCTGTGTGTTAAATTGTATTAAAAATAAGTTGGCAATCCCCACCAGAAGCCATTTTAGAATATTTTAAAATAACTTGTGGTAATGGTTGCACAACTCTGTGAATATACTAGAAAGCATTAAATTGTATACTTTAAACAGGTAACTTGTATGCCATGTGAATCCTATCTTAATAAGGCTATCATAAAATTTGTCAATGACAAAATGTAGGTGATGGGTATACAGGTGTTTACTGTAATGTAATTTCAACATTGCTGTTTATTAAATTTTTAAAATAAAATGTTCATAAGAAAAAATTCATAATGTATTTATAGATTACACAATATCTACACCATTAATTTTCAAGTGATTGTGTAGCAGAGGTTGAAATTAAAATTGTCTATTGGTGCTAAGTCTCTCACCATTCTTGTTTCAGTTAAAGGAGCTGGTCCATCAATGGAGAAAATAAAAGTTTTACCATAAAACATTTTCCTTTAAATTAAAGAATAATCAGTCCTAATAGAATGATGAGGTGGTGCATCAAGGCTTGAAATCACTGGGACCCAGATTCATCTAGAAAATTTGGAACCCAGTCTCAAATTACACTACCAGAGGAGTGAATGTATCCCAAATAAGAATGCTGAGTGGCAAAAAAGGCCAATGGTCTCACTGGTCTGCCTTATTACACAGCAACAAATATTTGATGGATCCCAGTCCCTAATCATTGCCAAAGAGGGGCCAGGTGTTTCTCTAACCATGGATTTTATAAATTTCATAGTCCAAAGCCTAGGATCCTTGTTTCAAAATATGGTATCCAGCTTTGTTAGAGCTCATTTCATTGTCACAGAGCAAAATGAGCAATGGGGAAACTCTGTGCCTGCTACTTCCTTGCTTTTTATGTTTTTTTCAGTAAATGCTGCTCTGAAACTTGTGTACATACTACTTTGTCCATGTCATTTGACCTGATACACTTGGCAGGCTCACAAACACACAAAATTTATTCTTGTTCTTATTGTTGTTTTGGAGTCTAGTAAATATAATAAGCAATGAGATGTTACAAAGGCTCTAAGTTAATCTAACTGCATGTTTTCTTAATACCTGTTTTTCACACCTTTAGTAATGTTTTCTATGAAATTTCCAACATTCTTGGCAGAGAAAAGAAAGCATTATATTTTCAGTATGTCCTTTCAGCCATTTTCATTGCAACAGAAAAAATGAGTGTTTTTGTCTTTCACTACTAGTTAATAAAACTAAAAAGAGGTTTATAAACATTTGTCATTTAGTGCATTGAAACTTTATAAAGCACTTGAGTGAGTAGTGTGTGAATTTAAGCATGAAAGAAAATAATGTAGAATTTGTGTTGTTCTGGATTTTGTTTATATCTTGATAATATTATTAGTAACTAAAAATTTGGGACACTACACACCCAATGGACATTCTTAATGATAGGCAATTGGATCCTTATTTCACACAAATATTATTATTATTATTATATTTCTACAGATGAGGGAATTTTGGCTCAATAGAGTTATATTCTTATCCAAGATCACATAGTTCAAAGGCAAGCCACTATTTCCAAGTCTTTGCCTTCTCATATTTTTCATAGCTGCTTAATTGTTTTAAACCAGGATGAAAAAATGCTTCCAGGGCTTCGCTGGTGGCACAGTGGTTGAGAGTCCGCATGCCGATGCAGGGGACCCGGCTTTGTGTCCCAATCCAGGAAGATCCCACATGCCGTGGAGCCGCTGGGCCCATGAGCCATGGCCGCTGAGGCTGCACGTCGGAGCCTGTGCTCCGCAACGGGAGAGGCCACAACAGTGAGAGGCCTGCGTACTGCAAAAAAACAAACAAACAAAACACTTCCATATTTGGGAAATGTACTCATGTGTGTCCCTGGGAGTGCTACTTCAATGACTAGGGTGATTATTCCGAATAAAAAGCTTCACAGGGGATTCCCTGGTGGTGCAGTGGTTGAGAATCCGCCTGCCAATGCAGGGGACATGGGTTCGTGCCCTGGTCTGGGAAGATCCCATATCCCGCGGAGCGGCTGGGCCCGTGAGCCATGGCCGCTGAGCCTGCGCATCCGGAGCCTGTGCTCCGCGATGGGAGAGGCCACAGCAGTGAGAGGCCCGCATACCGCAAAAAAAAAAAAAAAAAAAAAAAAAAAGCTTCACAGAAGGTAAGTACTTGATATAGAAATTATGCATTTTGTTGCTGCAATATTATGTACAGTGTTGTGTCCCAAAACATATTATGCAAAACATCGATACCTCCTCTTTCTCCTGAGTTATATATTTTTTGTAGTTCAAACATTTTTAATAGATGCATATGCATTTTTATATTTTATATATATGTAATTTATGTGACATAAATAGCATTTCATTTTGTGTCTGAGCATTCCAGAAGTAATGTGCCATAGGATTGTTAAATCACTATTTGATTTTAGAGATTGTTTAAATGAATGCATTATAACTTCTTTTGTTAAAAAGCCTTATATAAAAATCTGTTATTTAAATGTATTTGGATTTTTATCAATTAACTAAGCAGTAACATCTGATTTTTCTCTCTTTTTATAATAAACTTTCCTACAACAATCTTTTTAGGTTCAGAAAATGCCTTTTGGTGAAGCATTTAGTCATATATTAAAGTATGATAATTAGCTTACCTAAACTGTCAGCAGATTTGCCTCTTAGGAAATCACTTATTTATTTGGCTAGCAGATTTGTAAACGTCACTTAAAAAGTAAGTAACACTTTAAAAGATTGATTAATGCATAATTTCAAAAATGGACATAGATATATCTGAAATCTTATTTTAGGATATTTCTGTCCTAGTAGAACTAGTTTACTGTAATGAATATTTTTCCTTTCCATAATTGTTCCACTGCATAACATTTCACTAAGTTTCCAGGAAAGGAATGCCACATACAGAAGAGCAGAACAGAAAAAAGGGAGATAGAAGTGAATCCTGATATATTTTCTCTACTAAGAGTTCGTTGACCAAAAGTGGTGCATCCTCTAATTCTCTAAATTGTAATGTGTCTATGAACATTCAACTAATAATCAAGTTAAGAAGAAAAGAGAAAATTTTATTCCAAGCCAAACTGAGGAATATAAACTGATAAATAGACTCTCAGAAGTGTTGATAACTGTTCTGTCTGTTAGAAGTTGAAGGCATAGTCATATACATTTTTGAGACAAATGATTGTACATCAAAATGAAGTACTGATATTTTACATAAATTTCACCACAAATACATAGTCCAGGTAAGAACATACAAAGCAAGAATCAAGTCACCATGACTCCCTACAGAGTTGGGAAAGACCACCATTCTTTTAAAAAGTTACATTTCTAATGTCAGAAGAAGAAAAACAAATGATCTTTAGGGTCAAGAGGCCTTAATATCCTTGAGGAGCTCTGGTTAATGTGTAATGCAGATACACATTGCACATTAGGGAGGGAGGGAATGAACATGCCTAAACAAAGAGAATTTTATATTTTAATTTTTCTTATACTGCCTTAAAACATAAATTTTATTTCATCAAATTGAAGATGAAAATTTTATGAAAAATTTGTGCTGATCACCCACATTGTCTCCTAACTTTTGGGGACCCAGAAGCTATAAAATATGAAAGGAAGCTATTTGATCTGCTTATGCTGCTTCTCTGGAAAATCTCAAGTCCAGATATTTAGAGATTCCTAATATAACCAAAAAACTACTAAAATCAACCTCTCTACCAGAATGCTCTAAATCTGCCTTTTGTATCATTTGTTCAAGGTCAATTACCTGCTTAGTAAAATAAATTTATTATCTTTATGGTTTGGTTTTCACAAGCTCAGCTTTTTCACTATTAATGAATTTTAATAAATCATGAATAATTCTCATATTTAGGGAAGAAAAGGTGGAGGTTTTAAAATATTCCCCCTGGAAAATTTAAAATAGGAATGCAGATGGGCCTTATCATAAAAGTTCATTTTTGGGGTAAAACATTTCATGTTTTGTCACCAGTTATATAAATTTACATTCAAAGTTTGTTCCACACCGGAAAGTGAAATAAAGCAAATGCTATTTGTGAGTGGGTTCTTTTTTGGTATCGTATTACTAGGCCACTATGCTGTGTTTTTAGAGATGACCTTGCTTTTAACATCATCTATAGGAACTTACTTGGCAGTTTTATTCCTTTACTACAAAATCCATGATTTCCAGTGCCACACTAAAATTAATTTCACCATTGCAGGAAAAGAACCATCACATCAAATTTTTCCTACATACACAGTTGTCACAATATTACTGAAATTTTTGAGGTTACTGTACATATTTGAGTTGCTAATTTAACTTCAGAAAATTAGAATTGGGGAATACCCTGTCTCACCTTCCAGTTCACAACCCTCCCTAATGTTGTGCTATTATTATCTGTTCATGTTCCTATTTCTTTGTTCACACTGAATAAAAAAGTTTAATTTTAATCACCAACACAACTTAGGATAGATACTGTTTAACATCAATTAATTACCTTAACTATGTATATAATGTGTAGATGTTTCCTAAGGAGAAAAAATAGAACACTGAATCTTTTCAGGGCAGAGAAAAACAATAGCCTTATATTGTATCATATTTTGATATGAAATATCATAACAGTGACAAGTCTTAAGTAACTTTCAAGTTTTTCTTTTATCTATTAAAGTATTATCATAAGTAGATAATTTTACTAAAAGTATCAATTTGCAAATTTTTACATTCTCAAAAATATTTTTAATTAATAATTATTATTTTAAATGTCCTTGATATTATTTTATTTCAGATACTTTTTTTTTTTTTTTGGTATGCAGGCCTCTCACTGTGTGGCCTCTCCCATTGCGGAGCACAGGCTCGGGACGCGCAGCCTCAGAGGCCGTGACTTACAGGTTCAGCCACTCCGCGGCATGTGGGATCTTCCCGGACTGGGGCACGAACCCGTGTCCCCTGCATCGGCAGGCGGACACTCAACCACTGCGCCACCAGGGAAGCCCTCAGATACATTTTTATTATTATAACATTTATTAGAAATAGGTTCTATATTTTACATTGTTTTAAATTTCTATAGAAACCTTGTGCCCTTTAAAAAGCAATGTTTCATCCAGAGCACATAAGCTAGAGGAGAAAGTAAAGCTGTTGCTGTAGTTGTCTGGGTTTAGGTTTTTCCTCATGGGAGCTCAATGAACAGAGAAGAGAAAACTGGAGAAGGGCCACTTGCAGAAGAAACCAGCAGACATCACATGTAATTTAACATACCAAATGAATCCAGTTAGTTTAGGATCTGTCTTTGGGATGCTCCAAGGGTCCTTTAAAGCACCCCAAAGTTAGCTGGAGGTCAAAAGAACTTTAATAAGAATTTGATATTTGGGAAGTCTGTCAAAAATTTCAAAAAATTTTAAAACACCCAGGATCAAAGGTTGTTGTGAAACAATAACTATTCCTTGAGCTAAGTTGAAAAAAAGGTGCCAAAAGTAAATACAGATCTCTTAAAGGCATAGAAATTCACAAGATTTGTTATCAAAAGCAGCATTCTAGGAAAACTTTGTTCTTGTATGACAGAGACAAACCAAATCCAGTTTTGCATCAGCCTACTCATTTTTTAATTGGATTATAATTGCTTTACAGTGTTGTGTTAGTTTCTGCTGTACAATGAAGTGAATCAGGTGTATGTATACACATATTCCCTCCCTCTTGGACCTCTCTCCCACCCTCCCATCCCACCCAGCTAGGTCATCACAAAGCACCGAGCTGAGCTCCCTGTGCTGTACCACAGGTTCCCACTAGCTATCTATTTTACACATGGTAATGTATTTATGTCAAACCTAATCTCCCAATTCATCCCACCCTCCCCTTCCCCTTCTGTGTCCACCCATCTGTTTTCTACATCTATGTCTCTATTCCTGCCTTGGAATTAGTTTCATCTGTACCAGTTTTCCTGCTCTTGATAAAATCCACTTACCTAATTAAATTTAATTCAAACTTAGAAAGTCCTGACCACATACAAAAGTCTTTCCCCAATGTTCCTTTTCTGCAAACATTTTGCAACTTTCTGTAGCTATATTATTTTGTCCACTTTTTTTCTGATTCAGAAATAACCAGTTCTAAGGAAAAAATCACCCTTTTTCCTTTAACAAAATATTTCCGTTTCGCATACCTTCATTTACTGAAAACGCACATCCTACTTTCCTTAAGTAACCATAAACTGTATTTTACATTAGCATTCCCTGATTGAAATATCGCATAACCTGTAGAAACATGCATCTTCCCAAGGCACTATTTCTTTCCTTAATGTGGTATGTGGTACGAGACATGTTAAGTCTTGCATTTGACCTTGGGCTTCATCTCTGCTACATTCCTTTCATCTATATGAAGTATTCATTAATATTAATGATTTAGGAAACATTCTTTTAGAGAGACATTTTCTTATGGTTTTGAATGATGCTACCCATTGTAACCATTCAACAGCAACCACCTTATATGGCAGATAACAAGTATGATCCAGGCTGCTTTAATCCATCCAAATTCACTCTCCCCTTCTTCCAGAGAAAGAGAATAACAGACTACATTTACTAGACTCCTCTAGAGCTAGATGTGGTGATGTAACTACATTTTTTGACCATGGAATGTGAATGGAGATGATATGAAATTATGAGCTTTAAGGCCTTGAACATGCAGGCCTCCATGCACCTTTGTCCTCTAGTCAGCTGGAGCATGGCCATGTCTGTGACTTGTTCGACTTTACAGACAAAAATAAGGCACTAAGAGGTGGTAAAGCAACATGGTGGAAAGAATTTGGGTCCCTGAATGTCCTGATCAGGTTGGACGATCAGGACATTGGAAAAGTTGTACAAAAGAGAATTCAATTTTATGTTATTTGAGCCACTATATTATTGAGTCCCTTTGTTTTAGCAGCTTTGCTTTTCCTCTGAATAAGTTCACCAAGTTAAAAACTACTATCTAGCATTTATTAAGCATTTACTGTATAAAGGCAGAACTGCCATACTGTAGAACACTTCTCTGAATGATCTATATGTATTACAATAGTTAACGTTCACAAAAACAGTTTGAAGTGGGTACCATTATTTTCTACTTTTTAAAGATGAACTAACCTAGGCACAAAAAGGTTAAGTAACTTGCCTGATGTCCTGTGGTGAGGAGATAGCACAGGTGGTATTTTAAACCACCTCAGTCTGGTTCTAAATCTAAACTTCTTTATCTCTATACTGTATTGCCACTCAATTGGAATATACAAAGAGAAAGATAATTTTCTCATGTTTGCATTTGTATATCCACTCAGTGCCTATCAATATATGTATATATATCAAGTTGTAACATTGTAAATATTTATATTTTATCAATAAACTCACATATATTGATCACCTAAAATAAAATAAAGTATTGATTTTATTCAGTATTTTAATGAAGTTTCCAGATTACTCAAATGTAAGTGGTATAACTTATAATATGCTCAGAGGATTAGCAATTGGAAACAGTGATGATTGATTTTTTGACTATGAACAAAAATTAAAGTATACCTTAAGAGGCTAAAGTAACGCCAACATAATAAAAGTAACCAAATGAGCTTTAACAACAATATATTACACTTGGGCCTAAAAAGAAAACCTTCTCAACATAGAATTAGAAGGAAAAAAGTCATTGTGTTCAGGTAAAATGTAAATGGCTTAAGGTGACTGCAAAATGAAACAATGGGATGACTGCTTAAAATCAAATAAATTTTAGTCTGAATTTTATGAGAACTTTGTCCAAAATAATGAACATAATAGTTACAGTTGAATGATTAGATCTTATAAGAGTTTTGAATTTAGATTTCAGGACTATATTTATAAAAATAAATTCTTACTGAAATATAACATACACAGAAAAAAATGACAAATTGTCGGAGCTGAATGAAATTTCACAAGTTGAGTAGAACTAGGTAACCAGCAGCCAGTAGTCAGCTGTTCCATCCTGGAGCTCGTCCTGTTGCTGTAGTTATCTTGTAGATCAACTGGGGCTGGGTCTAACATGGCAGCACTGAACTGTCTGGTCATTCTTGCTGTCAGCTGGGCCCCTCTCTTAATGTGGTCTTTCATTCTCATAGGGGTTAGCTTGGACTTTTCACTGGTACTCCTCTGAAGTGACTTCTGTTGCATTTTAATGTCAACTCCAATCACAAGTCCAGATAAATTCAAAGGGATGGATGGAGAAATAGGTTAATATGGCTATGGCTCCTACTGAAAGGAGGAGGGCAAAGTCACATTTCAATGAGATGTGGGTACAGAGATGGGAAGTATTGTGAGCACTTTAAAAAAAATCTATCAGAGTGATCCTATAATTTATTATCCAAATCAGAACACTTTTGAGAATGAAATGGTCACTAATTGGAAGCAATGCCAGTAGATGTAGACCAGGACTATTTTAGGAAATGTGGGTTCCCTGTTCATTGACTGTATGGAAATTTTCTTTCCTGAAGTGTTTAGTCTTTTTTTCATATTTCCGGTTTTGTTGTTTTTAAAAAAATTAACTTGGATGAGTTTTAAAATTTATATCCTGGATAAGGGTTCCTAGTTATATATATAGCAAATGTCTTTACTCAATCTGTGCCCTTCATTTTTATTGATACTTTGTCTTGAAAGTTCTTAGTATTAATGACGCCCAATTTATCAAACTTTTCCTTTATGATTAGTGCTTAAGAAATATGTCTACCTTGAAAAATTGAGTTTTTTAAAAACAGTTATCTTCTAAAAGATTGGCTTATTTACCATTATCATTTGGATCTGCAATCCACCTAGATTGAGTATTCTTTGTAGTGTGAAATATTGGAAAATATTTTTTCAACATGGATAACAAATTAACCCAGAACAATTGGGATTGACATGTATACACAGCTATATTTAAAATACATAACCGGGGCTTCCCTGGTGGCGCAGTGGTTGAGAATCCGCCTGCCGATGCAGGAGACACGGGTTCGTGCCCTGGTCCGGGAAGATCCCACATGCCGCGGAGCAACTAAGCCCGTGAGCCATGGCCGCTAGGCCTGTGCGTCCGGAGCCTGTGCTCCGCAACGGGAGAGGCCACAACAGTGAGAGGCCCGCATACCGGAAAAAAAAAAAAAAAAAAAAAAAAAAAATAAAATAAAATAAAATAAAATACATAACCAACAAGGACCTAATGTATAGCACAGGGAACTCTGCTCAGTATTCCGTAATAACCTAAATGTGAAAAGAATTTGAAAAAGAATAGATATGTGTATATATATAAATGAATCTCTTTGCTGTATACCCAAACCTAATCAACTGTACTCCTATATGAAATAATTTTTTTAAAAAAGATTGACCTTCAACTACTGCTCAAGAGTCATATCTTTGTCACATATTATATCAATATGTATATATTCCTATTAGGGTTTCTGGATTCTACTCTATTTGTTTAGCCTTGTTCTAATACCATGCTATTTTAATTATCATAGTTTTATAATGATTGTTGCTAATCAGTATTGTCCTCCATTTTTTTCTTCTTAAAGAACTTTTTGGCTATTCTTGGACCTTACATTTTCCAAATAAAATTTATTTTAGTTTTCTTCCAGTTTATTTAGATATAATTGACTAACGGCACTGTATAAGTTTAAGGTGTGCAGCATAATGATTTGACTTACATCATGAAATGATTACAGTAGAAGTTTAGTGAAGATCCATCATGTCAAAATCTTTTTACTTTGATGTAATCCTATTTGTTGATTTTCTCTTTTGTTTCCATTGCATGAGGAGAGATAGTCAAAAAAATATTGCTAAGGCATTTCAAAGAGGGTACTGCCTATGTTTTCTTCTAGAAGTTGTATGGTTTTAGTTCTTACATTTAAGACTTTAATCCATTTTGATTTTATTTTTATATACGAGAAAGTAGTCTTATTTAATTCTTTTATGTGTAGTTGTTCAGTTTCATAACACAATTTATTAAAGAGACTTTCCTTTCCTTATTGTCTATTGTTGTTTCTTTTATCATAGATTAAATAGCCATGTGAGTGAAGGTTCACTTCTGGGCAGTCTATTCTGTTCCATTGATCTATGTGTCTGTTTTGAGGTCATTACCATACTGTATTTAAAATTCTTTTTTGATATAATTTATTTAAAAAGTGGCATTAGTTTCAAGAGTACAGCAAAGTGATTCAGTTATACATATATGTATATATATATATTTTACATTCTTTTCCATTATAGGTTATTACAAGATATTTTGTATAGTTCCCTGTGCTATACAGTAGGTCCTAATTGGTTATCTATTATACATACTACATATTTTATATATAGTAGTGTGTATATTTTAATCCCAACTCCTAATTTATCCCTCCTCCCTCCCCTTTGGTAACTGTAAGTTTATTTTCTATGTCTGTGAGTTTATTTATGTTTTGTAAATAAGTTCATTTGCATCTGTATTAATATTATTTATTTAGATTCCACATATAAATGATATCATATGATATTTGAATATCATATGATATTCTAGGTCCATCCATGTTTCTGTAAATGGCTTTATTTCATTCTTTTTTATGGCTGAGTAATATTCTATTATATACATATATAAAAGATGTGATATATATGTATATATATATGTATATAATGGATAAAGAAGATGTGAGATATATATATATATATATATCTCACATCTTCTTTATCCATTCATCTGTCGATGGACACTTAGGTTGCTTCCATGTCCTGGCTATTGTAAATAGTGCTGCTAGGAACATTGGGGTGCATGTATCTTTTTGAAGTATGATTCTCTCCAGATATATACCCAGGAGTGGGATTCCTGGATCATATGGTAATTTTATTTGTAGTTTTCTGAGGAATCTCCATACTGTTTTCCATAGTGGCTGCACAAATGTACCTTCCCACCAACAGTGTAGGAGGGTTCCCTTTCCTCCACACCCTCTCCAGCATTTCTTGTTTATAGACTTTTTGATGATGGTCATTCTGACCAGTGTGAGGTGATATCTCATTGAAGTTTTGATTTGCATTTCTCTAATAATTAGTCATGTTGAGCATCATTTCAAAGGACTTTGGATCATCTGTAAGTCTTTTTTGGAGAAACATCCTTTTAGATCTTCTGCCTATTTTTTGATTGGGTTGTTTGTCTTTTTGATAATGAGCTGTATGAGCTGTTTGTATTGTATATTTTGGAGATTAATCCATTGTCAGTCACATAATTGGCAAACATTTTTTCCCATTCTGTAGGTTGTCTTTTTATTTTGTTTATGGCTTGCTTTCTTGTGCAGAAGAATTTAAGTTAAATTAGGTCCCATTTGTTTTTGTTTGTTTGTTTGTTTTTTATTTCCATTATTCTAGGAGTTGGATCCAAAAAGATATTGTTGCAATTTATGTCAAAAATTGTTCTGTCTATATTTTCCTCTAGGAGTTTTATAGTATCTGGTCTTAAAATTAGGTCTTTAATTCATTTAATCCATTTTGAGTTTATTTTTGTATACAGTGTTAGAGAATGTTCTAATTTCATTTTTTTACATGTAGCTGTCCAGTTTTCCCAACACCACTGATTGAAGAGACTTTCTTTTCTCCATTAAATGTTCTTGCTTCTTTTGCCATAGATTAATTGATCATATGTGCCTGGCTTTACTTCTGGGCTTTCTATCCTGTTCCTCTGATCTCTAAGTCTATTTTTGTGCCAGTTTTGACTGTTGTAGCTTTATAGACTTCCTGAAGTCAGGAAGCCTGATTCCTACAATTCCATTTTTCTTTCTCAAGATTGCTTTGGCTATTTGGGGTGTTTTGAGTTTCCATGCAAATTAAAAAATTTTTTGTTCTAGTTCTCTGAAAAATGCCATAGTTAACTTGATAGGAATTTCATTGAATCTGTACATTGCCTTGGGTAGTATAGTCATTTTGACTACTGATTCTTCCAATTCAAGAATACAATATATCTTCCCGTTTGTTTGTGTCATCTTTGACTTCTTTCATCAGCATCTTATACTTTTTGGAGTACAGATATTTTACCTCCTTAGGTAGGTTTATTCCTATATATTTTATTTTTTTGTGAAATATTAAATGAGATTGTTAATTTCTCTTTCTTATCTTTCATTGTTAGTGTATAGAAATGCTACACATTTCTGTGTATTAATTTTGTATCAAGCAACTTTAGCAAATTCATTGATGAGGTCTAGTATTTTTCTGATAGTTTCTTTAGGAATTTCTATATATACTATGTCATCTGCAACAGTGACAGTTTTACTTCTTCTTTTCCAGTTTGGATTCCTTTTATTTCTTTTTCTTCTCTGGTTGCCAAGGCTAGGACTTCCAAAACTATGTTGAGTAAAAGTAGTGAGAGTGGACATCCATGTCTTCTTTCTGATCTTAGAGGAAATGTTTTCAGCTTTTCACTGTTGAGTATGTTGTTAGCCATGGGTTTGTCATATATGACCTTTGTTATGCTGAGGTAGGTTCCCTCTATGCCAAATTACCATACTATTTTGTTTACATCAGATTTGAAGTAAAGTGTGAAATCAGAGAGCTTGATGCTTCCAGGTTTTTGTTGTTGTTGCTGTTCTTTTTCAAGATTGACTTGACTATTCATGTCATGAAATTTTGTGTTTCCACAAAAATTTTAGGATTATTAGTTCTAGTTCTCTGAAAAACACCATTGGTATTTTGGTAGGGATTTCACTGAATCTGTAGATTGCCTTGGGTAGTATGGCCATTTTAACAATATTAATTCTTCCAATCCATAAGCATGATACTTCTTTCCATCTGTTTGTATTATTTTCAATTTCTTTGATAGGTGTCTTATAGTTTTCTGAATACAGGTCTTTTATGTCCTTAGTTACATTTATTCTCATGTATTTTATTCTTTTTGATATGAATGTAAATGAGGTTTTTTTCTTAATTTTTCTTTCTGGTATTTGGTGTTTAGTGTATAGAAATACAATGGACTTCTCTATATTAATTTTGTATTCTGTAAATTAATTGATAATTTCTAGGAGTGTTTTGGTGATATCTTTGGGATTTTCTATGTATAGTATCATGTCATCTGCAAACAGTGATCATTTATTTTTCCTTTCCAATTTAGATTTTTTTAAATTTATTTTTCTTGTCTGATTGCAGGGGCTAAGACTTCCAATACTATGTTCAATAAAAGTGGCTGGAGTGGCAGCCTTACCTTGTTCCTGATCTTACAGGAAATGATTTCAGCTTTTCACTGTTGAATTTAATGTTAGCTGTGGGTTTGTCAATATATGGCCTTTATTATGCTGAAGTATTTTCCCTCTATATCCACTGTGTTGAGAATTTTTATCATAAACGGGAGATGAATTTTGTCAAATGATTTTTTTGCATGTATTGAGATAATCATATGATTTTTACTTTTAGATTTGTCAGTCTGGTGTATCACATTGATTTATTTGCAAATATTAAACCACTTTTGCATCCCTGGGATAAATCTCATTTTATCATAGTGTATTATCCTTTTAATGTATTGTTGAATTCAGTTTGCTAATATTTTGCTGAGGATTTTTCATCTATATTCATCAGTGATACTGGCCTGTAATTTTCTTTTTTTATGTCTTTGGTTTTGGTATAAGAGTGATACTAGCCTTGTAGAATGAGTTTGGAAACATTCAGTCTTCTGTAATTTTTTTGTTTTTTAAATATATTTTGAGATGAGTAGGCTTTAACCTTTCTTTAATGATTGGTAGAATTCAACTGTAAAGCTGTCTGATCTTGGACTTTTGCTTGTTGGGAGTTCTTAAATTACTGATTCAGTTTTATTACTGTCACTTCATCTGTTCATATTTCTCTTTCATCCTAATTCAGTAATGAGAGATTGTATATTTCTAGGAATTTGTCCATTTCTTCTAAATTGTCACTTTTTTTGGTGTATAATTATTGATAGTAATCTCAAATGATCCTTTGTATTTCTGTGGATTAAATTGTGACTTTGTTTTTATAACTGGTTTTATTATTTTGGGCCCTCCTTTTTTTTCTTGATAACTCTGAGTAAAGGTTTATCGATTTAATTTATCTTTTCAAAAAACCAGCTCTTAGTTTCATTGATTCTTTTTTTTTTAGTTTATGTTTTATTTATTTATGTTCTGATCTTTATTTTCTTTCCTTCTACTAACTTTGGGTTTTGTTGTTCTTCTTTTTGTATTTCCTTTAAATATAAGGTTAGGTTGTTTATTTTAGATTTTTCTTGTTGCTGTATACTTCTCTTTTAGAAGTGCTTTTACTGTATCCCATAGATTTTGGAACTTGTGTTTTTGTTTCCAAGTGTCTCCAGGTATTTTTTGATCTCCACTTTGATTTCTTCAGTGATCCATTTGTTGTATAGTAGCATATTGTTTAGCCCTCATGGGTTTGTGGGTTTTGTTTTGTTTTTCAGATTTTTCTTTGTTGATTCCTATTCTTATAGTGTTGTGTCTGGAAAGGTGCTTTATATAATTTCAATCTTCTTAAATTTACTAAGGTTTGTTTTTTGGTCTAGTGTGTGATCTGTCCTGAAGGGCATTACATGTGCACTTGAAAAGAATGTGTATTTTGTTGCTTTTGGATGAAATGTTCTATAAAGGTTTATTAAGTTCATTTGGTTTAATAAATTGTTAAAGGACTGTGTTTTCTCATTGAGTTTCTATCTGGGTGGTCTGTCCATTGATGCAAGTGGGGTGTTGAAGCCCCTTACTATTACTGTGGTACTGTCCATTTCTCCCTTTAAGTCTTTAATATTTCCTTTTTGTATCTAGGTGTTACTCTGTTGGATGCATATATATTTACAATTGGTATATCTTGTTGGATTGATCCTTTTATCATTATGTATTGCTCTTTCTATCTTGTTACACTCTTGGTTATAAAGTCTATTTTGTCTGATATAAGTACTGCCACCCCAGTTTTCTTTTAATTTCTATTTGCATTGGATACCTTTTAACATCCCTTCATTTTCAGTCTGTGTTTTTAGATCTGCAGTGTGTGTCTTTTGGCAGCATATGTATGGTTCTTACTTTGTATCTATTCAGTCAGTCTATGTGTTTTGATTTAAACATTATTCCATTTGTAGTTAAAGTAAGTATTGATTATGTACTTATTGCCTTTTTGTTAATAGTTTTCTGGTTGTTGTTATGGTTCTATTTTATTCCTTTCTTCTTATTTTGCTCTTTTTCCTTGTGATTTGATGACTATATTTAGTGTTATGCTTGGATTCGTTTTTGTGTGTGTATCAATTATAGATTTTTGGTTTGTGGTTACTATGAAGTTTATATATAGCTCTTTCTATCTATCTATCTATCTATCTATCTATCTATCTATCTATCTATCTATCTACCTACCTACCTATATAGAGGTAAATATATATGTTTATTTTAAGTTGCTGATCTTTTAAGTTTGAATGCGTTTTAACAATCCTGGATATTTACTCCCCCACACATTTAATGTTTTTGACATGATATTTTACATCATTTTGTTTTGTGTATTACTTTACTAATTATGGATATAGATGATTTTAATTCTTTTGCCTTTTAACATTCCTTCTAACTTTATAAGTGGTTGATCTACTACCTTTGCTATATATTTGCCTTTACAAATGAGATTTTTCCTTTCATAATTTTTATGTTTCCTGTTGCAGCCTTTTCTTTTCCACGTAGAGAAATCCTTACATTTCTTGTGAAGCTGTAATTCTTTTAACTTTTCTGTAAAATTTGATCTCTCCTTCAAAAATGAATAGTAGCATGGTCAGTTAGAGTATTCTTGGTTGTCAGTCTTTTTTCTTTTATCACTTTAAAAATAGCATGCTACTCCTTTCTGGTATGCAGAATTTTTACTGGAAAGTCAGCTGTGAATCTTATGGGAACTTCCTTGTAGGCACCTTGTTGCTTTTCCCTTGTTGTTTTAAATAACCTCTCTCTATCTTTAATTTTTGCCATTTTAGTTACAATGTGCCTTTGTGTGGTACTCTTTGGGTCCAACTTGTTTAGTACTCTTTATGCTTCCTAGACTTAGGTGTCTGTTTCTTTTCCAAGGTTAGGGCAGTTTTCAACTACTTTGTCTTCAGATATGTTCTCTGTCCCTTTCTCTCTCCTTTTCCTTTGGGATTCCTATAATGTGAACATTCATACAATTCATGTTGTCTCAGAGGTCTCTTAAGCTGCTCTCATTTTTAAAATTATTTTTCCCTTTAATAGTTCAGCTTCAGTGTTTTCTACTACCTTATCTTCCAGTTTTTGAATTAATCCTTTCCTCTGCATCATCTAATTTACTATTCCGTACAGTATATTTTCTAATTTCATTTATTTTATCTTTAGCTCCGTTTAGTTCTTCTTTATATTTTCTAACTCTTTATTAAAACTCTGTGTTCAGCCATTCTTTCCCTGAGATCTTTGAGCATCTTTATGATCTTTATGAGCATCTTTATGACATGAATTCTTTATTGTATAGATCATTGATTTCCACTTCATTTACTTCTTCTTGGGTTTTATATTGTTCCTTCATTGGGAACATATTTCTCTGTCACCTCATTTTGCCTAATTCTGTTTTTATTTCTATGTATTTGGTAGTTTGGTTACATTTCTTGATCTTGGAGAAGTGGCAGTATGTGTGAGATGTCCCATGGGGCCCAGCAGTGCACCCCCTCTCATCAGCAGAGCTGTATGCTCTAGGGTTCTGTCTCTGTGGAATGCATGGGCCCTTCTGTATTGGTAGACTGACTACTATGGCTGTTTTGGTAAACATGGCTGTCCCCCAGTCTGGTTGGCTGCTAGACCCTTTCTAGTGCAGAGGCTGCTGGAAGCTGGTGGGAAGGCACAAGTCCTGACAAGGCTGGCTGCATAGCTTAGGGGGCGCTGGGTGGTGTAGTCTTGTTGGTGGGCAGGGTTGAATCATGAGACAGACTGTTGTGGGGCCCTGTGGGGTCACAGGGCTACTGTTGGCCCACTGGTCAGCTGAGCTGAATCCTGGCATGGCTGGCTGTGTTGCTGGAGTTTAGTGTTTGGATTTAGTGTTTGCCTGCTTATGGGCAGAACCATGACATGTTAGGTCCTATTGAAGGGCTGTTGACAGCCTGCTGGTGGGCGAGTCTGGTACCTGACATGACTGGAAGTCTCAGAGTTAGTTTCTGCTCACTGATGGTTTGGGCCTGCTCCTGGTGCAGCTGGCTGAGGAGCTCAATGGTCCCAGAGCTGGTATTGGCCTGCTCATGGGTGGAGTAGGGCCCAGGGGATCCTGGGGCTAGTGCTTTCTCACTGCTTTCCAGATCAAGTCCTGGGGTCTTTATCTGTCTACCCTGGGTATTTTAGAACTTCTGTATGCCCATTAGTGGGAGGAGCCAGGCCGAGGTTCTTTGTTTGCAGGGCCCTGGGAGTCTGAGAGTTGATATTGGCCCACTGGTGGGTAGGGCTGCATCCCATCAGTTCCTTGGGCTGGAGTCCATCCACTGGTGGGTGAAGCAGGGTCCTCTGGTCTGTAACTGTGGTATTTGGAGTATCCTGGAGCTGGTGTCAGCACCCTGATGAGTTAGGCTGGGGCCCAGTGTGTCCTAGCATTAGTGCCAGCCCTTTGGTTGATAGGGTTGGGTCCCAGGTCCTCTGGCTGCAAGGGCCATGGAAGTCCCAGATTTAGTGTCTGTTTTCTGGTGAGTGGAGCAGGTTCCTGGGGTGGTTGGGGTCTCTGGGTTCCCTATTGCAGCCTGCCTGCTATTGGGTCAGACTATGTCCTTGCCCAGCTAACTGTGTGGCCTGGTATGTCCCAGGACTGGTGGTAACTGGATGGTGGGTGGGGCTGGCACCAGAGCTTATAAGCTAGAGAGAGCATTCCAAAATGCTGCTTGCTAGCATCAGTGTCCTCACAATAGGATGAACTCCCCCAGGAGGCTACTGCCAGTACCTTTGTGCACAGGGTGAGTCCCAGTTACCTCCTGCCTCTCTGGTAGGCTCTCCAAGATCAGCAAGCAGGTCTGACTCAGGCTCCTTTTAAATTACTGCTTCTTCCCTGGGTCTGACAGTGAGATTTTGTGTACACTCTTTAAGAATAAAGTCTATATTCTACAGCCCTCTGGCTCTACTGAAAGTAACCCCCATTAGCCTTCAAAGCTAAACTTTCTAGGGGTTTGTCTTTCTGTTGCAGGAGCCCCAGGGCAGGGAATGTGGGGCTTAAACCCTTTTCTCTTTGGGTAGAACCTCTGTAATTGTAATTATCCTTCCATTTGAGTGTTTCTCACTTAGAGCATTGGGTTTTGACTATACCATGCCTCTGTCTTTCCGAGCTGTCTGATTGTGGTTCCTTCTTTATATCTTTAGTTTAGAAGACTTTTTGTGCTAGTCTTCAGGTTGTTATTGATAGTTGCTCTGTAAATAGCTGTAATATTGATGTGCTTGTGGGATGCGGTGAGCTCAGGTTCTTCCTACTCTGCTATCTTGCCCACTCCCTTTTTTCCAAATAAAATTTTAATATTGTCAATTTTCAGACATGCCATACACCCAAGTTGTCTTGGATTGTGATTGTAACTGCACTGAATTGATATACATTTGGGAGAATATTTTTATATTGGTTCCAATCAATAAACTTGATAGACTGGAAGCAGTTCACTGATTTTTTTGTTAATGTGTTATATTTTACTGTTTGTTGGGTTTTCTTTTGTTATATTTCTTCTAAGATATTTGATGTTTTTAGTGCTATAGTTGTTAATAGTTTAAAATATTTATATGTAAAATATATTACATATATAACTGCTATATAAAAATTATATCAAATATTTAAATATTACCCTTGTGGGCAATATCACCATTTACATCAATCAATCCAAAATATTTACTATGCTTTACTGTGATTTCTTATTTAATTCATGAGATATTTATAAGTTATTAGTTTTATTTTTTAGAGATTTTCAATTTTTGTTATTGATTTCTAAAATAATTCTTTTATGGTCAGAGAACACATTCTATGTAGTTTTATAACATTTATCAAGACATTTTTATGGTAACAATATAGTTTTTCATAAATGTTTCATGTGCATTTGTTAAAATATGTTTCTGTAGTTCATTTATGTAGTGTTCTATGTCAATTATGTTATATTATTTAATCATGTAGTATTCTACATGATTGTCTACTTGATCTATCAGTTATTGATAACTGCATGTTAAAATCTCCAATGATGATTGTGAGTTAGTTATTTCCCCTTTTTGGACCGCAGTTTTTGCTTTGTGTATTTTGAGACTAACTTAATAGAATCATGCACCATTAGAAATGTTGTATTTTCACTTGTAACCCTATTTATCTCAAATAATGCTTTATGCCTTAAATTACACTTATATTGATATTAGTATATCTTTTTTAACATTTTATTTTGAGACAATCATAGATTCATATGCAATTGTAAAAGACAGTATGGGAGCTTCCCTGGTGGCGCAGTTGTTGAGAGTCCACCTGCTGATGCAGGGCACACAGGTTCGTGCCCCGGTCTGGGAGGATCCCACATGCCGTGGAGCGGCTGGGCCCGTGAGCCATGGCCGCTGAGCCTGTGCATCCGAAACCTGTGCTCCACAACAGTGAGAGGCCCACGTACTGCAAAAAAAAAAAAAAGACAGTATGGAGACGTTCAGTGTACCATTTACCCAGTTTCCCTCAAAGGTAATATCTTGTAAAGCAATAGTATAATATCACAGCCACAATATTGACACTGATACAATCAAGATACAGAGTATTTCCATCAACACAAGAATCTCTCATGTTGTTCTTTTGTAGCCATATCCACTTCTTCCCCACCTCAATCCTCTCCTTCACCCATGGCAACCAGTCATCTGGTCTCCATTTCTGTAATTCTCTAATCTTAAGAATGTTAACCAATGGAATTAATATAGTATGTAACCTTTTGGGAAACTGCCAAATTGTTTTCCAGAATGACTGTACCATTTTACATTCTTACTGAAATGTATGAGTGATCCATTATCTTTATATCTTTTCCAGCATTTGGTGTTGTCTCTATTTTTAATTTTAGCCATTTTGATAAGTGTGTAGTGACACCTTACTTGTTGTTGTCATTTTAATTGAAAATTATTCTCATTTATATAAAATATATTTATGTATATAAATTCATAGAAAAAAGAATTTTTTACTGTTTTTTAATTTAAATTTTATTTTATATTGGAGTATAGTTGATTTACAATATTGTGTTAGTTTGAGGTGTACAGCAAAGTGATTCATTTTTACATATACATATCCCCATTCCTTTTCTTCTCTTCCCATATAGGTTATTACAGAATATTGAGTAGACTTCCTCGTGCTATACAGTAGGGACTTATTGTGGTTTTAATTTGCATTTCTCTTATGGCTGCTGATGTTGAACATCATTTCATGTGCTTACTTGCCATGAGTATATCCTCTTCAAGGATATGTCTTTTACCTATTTTCTAATTGGATTTTTAACTGTTGAGTTTGAGAATTCTTTTATTGTATAGAAATTGGTACTTTGTTGGATATGTATTTTGCAAATTTTTTTTCTCAGTTTGTTGCTTGTCTTTTCATTTTCTCACAGGGTATTTTGTAAAGTAATAGTATTTAATTTTGATGAAGTCCAATTTATCTTTTTTTTTCCTTTTATGGACCACAATTTTGATGCCAAGTCTAAGGACTGTTTGTCTATCCCTAGAGCCCACATATTTTCTCCAATTTTTTCCATATTGATTTATACTTTTACATTTAATTCTGTGGTTTGTTTTGAGTTTTTTGTATAAGGTGTGAGGTTTAGATTGAGGTTGTTTTTTGCCTATGGATGTCCATATCTACCAGCACCATTTGGTGAAAAAGCTATCTTTTCTCCATTGAATTGTTTTTATGCCTTTGTTAAAATCAGTTGGGCATATTTTGTTGGATCTATTTCTGAGTTCTTTTTACAGTTCCATTGATCACAGTATCTATTTCTCTAACAGTATCATGCAGTCTTGATTATTGTAGCTATATAATAAAATTTAAAATTGGGTAAACTGATTCTTCCTAAATTTTCATTTTCAAAATTATTTTAGTTATTCTGGTTCCTTTGTCTTTCAATATAAATTTTAGAATAATACTTGTCTATATCTACAAAAATGTGTTGGGATTTTTATAGGAATTACATTAAGTGTATAAAATTTGTGGGAAGAACAGATATCTTTTCCATATTGAGCCTTTCAATCCATGAACGTAGTTTGTCTCTCCATTTATTCAGATTTTCTTTGATTTCTTTTGTCAGCATTTAGAACTTGTCAGCATACAAGTACTGTACGTATTTTATACAATATTTTAAGCTTTTGAGTGATTTTAAATGGTATTATATATTTAATTTCAGTGTTTGTGTTGAGTCTGTTTTTTAAAGATTTCACTTCTCTGCTTAAATTCTTTACAGTGTAATTCTTTTTCTGGAACAAATTGATCAAAATTATTTTAAAGTCTGCTTCTGGATACAGAAATTTCTTTAATCTCATGTTTCTATTTTATATTTTTTTCTCTTAGTTTTTCATCATTTTGTTTTCTGCTGGACTTGGTGAGTTTTTATTAAATGCCAGTCATTTGGTATGAAAACATATAGAATTAGTTTATTATTATTTTAATCTTGGCATCACTAATTTTACTTAAAGAAGATTTTTTAAAAATTTATTTTTTCTTCTTGAAAGTCATTTAAGGAAGAGGTACATCATTATAATATATGCTTAGATTGAAGCTATTCATTTCAGATTTTTTGAGAGCCATTCTATTTGAACTTTGTTCTTACTATTGTTTGTGGACCTTCAGTGGTCTCAACTGAGAGGTTGGCATTTTACCAGGACATCTCCTCTTTGGTTAGCTCTGAACTCCAATTTCTCTCATCAGCCCCACGTGACTGCTTAGTGCTCTGCACAGATTCAGTTTCTTAGAAAGGTTGCTTTTTCTTTACATATATGTGTATATGTATATATATATATATATATATATATATATATATATATATATATATATTCTTTTTCAGATTCTTTTTCATTATAAGTTAGTACAAAATATTGAGTAAAATTCCCTGCATTATACAGCACATCCTTGTTTTTTACCTATTATATCTATAGTAGTAATATATATTAATCCCAAACTCCTTATTTATCTCCCTCCCACCCTCTGCTATCCCTTTTGGTAACCATAAGTTTGTTTTCTATGTCTGTGAGTCTATTTCTTATTTTGTAAACGAGTTCATTTGTATCATTATTTAGATTCCACATATAAGTGATATCATATGATATTTATCTTTCTCTGTCTGACTTCACTTATTATGACAATCTCTAGGTCTATGTTGCTGCAGGAAGCCTTTTCCTTTTCTCAGTTTTTGGCTTCTTAGCTAAAACTCAGTAGTGACAATTTCCTTGATGGGAAGTAACACTTGAAAATTTTGGCTCATCTCTTTATATTTTCTTCTTGTCTTTGATCTTTTCCCTTAAGTCCTTTGCTTTCTTAGGAAACAGAAGTGGCATACAAACTACTTTGCTGAGTTTTCCTACTTTTCATGTTTGGAACTGTTGTGGCATTATAAGCTCATCTGCCATAGTCAAAATCAGATATCCTGGACACTATTTTTATTTTAGGAGATATGTTAACAATTCCATAATAATTCCTGAGTAAAAACGATAAAATGGTGAAGAGTCTAGAAAGAACATCATTTGAGAAACAAATCTGTTATCGATAGCTGGCCTAGAAAGAGAAAATATAGGGCTGTCATAATGATATTTTCATATATTTAAATGGTTGTTATAAACAAGAAAAATTATTTTACTTAATGCTACATTATAATAGTCTACTAAAACTGACAGAAAAAAAGTACATTTTGGTTCCATTAAACAAGTTTGTGATGATAATTCAAACTGTTTATAAATAGAACAAGCTGTTCTCTAAACTACAATGCTCTCTAGCACAGGGGATGGCTAGAAAGAGGCTTGCTGAATCTGTATCAAGAATAAGAGGTTTCAAAGTGAAGAGAAAGCTAAACTCTAAATAAGCCTTGAAGAATTGTTAAGGATTAGTGAATAAATTAGGTAGAGTGAATTTTCCAGAGAAGAGAAATATTTTATGGAAAAAATATATTGAAGAAGAAGTTAAAAGTTCTTTGGCTAGAGAGGGTTAATGAATAGTTTTGCCTGGATAAAGACTTTAATTTTGTTAATCACAAAGATATTTTCTACTAGGAGCAAGCTTCTATCAGAAATTCTTTAATAATTTGTTGTACTCATGTTTGTGTTTTTTCTGTAATTTCCTACCAGACTATAAAGAATTTAATAGAAGGGATAATAATTGTCATCTCTATATCCTTTCCTGCAGGCAACAGGGATTCATAGGAGGTTTCGAGGAGAAGTAAAAAAGCCGACATCAGTATTTTAGAAATATTAATTTGAGGGTGACCAGAAGAAGGACAGAAAACCATATGGAGTGAAAACATCAATCCTAGTTAGGAAGCTTTCAGTAGTGGAAAACTTTTCTGTAGTGGAAAAAAAGAGGAAGAATGAAAAACACCATGCAGGAAGAATTGAAACAACTCAATAAACTGATTGTAGTAAACCAAAGAAAGAGAGAAGTGATTCCAGGACTGTATGACTGGAAGAATATTGATTTTATTTATAGAAACTGACAAGAAGCACTCCTGTACCATGAGATACTTTCTGTAACAACGTTCTGATTTTTACACCTTCATATCACGTATTACAAATTATAGTGAGTGTTTCACTTTCCAGTGTCTAATATCTACCCCTTACATGGCATTTTCAGAGACTTCTGCACCTTTCATTGAACAACTCTGTACTTCCATAGCTTTTATAGTCTTTGACACACTTTGAGTAATTATAATCTGATGGCATTTTGTTTGCTGTTGTGTTAAATGAATGGCTCATATGTTTTCCAACTAGATTATAAGTTCTGAGTGCTAAAAACTTATAAATTCTATCTGAATGCTGAATCCAGTCATTTAATTTTTGATATCTTTTGTTGAATGAGAGTTGCACTTAAATCAATCTTTATTAATGAATATAAATAAATAATTTATCATCAACATACCACAATATAGGTATTCCTGTAGCTTTTTTACTTTTAATTTGAAATCAAAGTGACAGAAACACTTACAAATGGTAGCTTTACCGAATTTGCCAGGTGTGCTTTGAGTTCCTAATTACAGCTAATGTTTGCTTCCATCATCCAATTTGTTTTCTGTTGCAGCTAACCTAAATGTAATATCTTGAGTGTTTGCAATTTGAGTATCCTTTCCACCAAATTTTAAAGGTCAAAGAATTGGATTTTTAAATTATAATAAAAGCCCATCTGAAACTGGTTTAATTAATGTAAGAATTTATTATCACATATAGGAGGATATATAGACCCCAGTTCCAGCACGTCAAAGATCTATCCTCTATTAAATGGGTTTACCCTTAACTAATTTCAGCAGTTGTAGGTATCACATATAAAAAGCATAATAGCCAAAGTACAAAGAAGGGTTGTCTCTTACTTTATCTCTTTATTAAGAAGGAGGGACTCCTTTTTGCCATCCCTTAACAGATTTATCCTTATGTCACCATCAGAATCACACATTTAAGCCTAAATCAATTAATCAATTGCTGCAGAGCACAGTGAGATTACCATGATTATCTTGGACTCATCAAAACCCACTGTCTGATATTTTAAATGGGTTCTTTTTTCTTCCTTATTCATGTGGAGAAAAGGGTGGATAGTTGAATAAAATCTGAGTGATTTTAGAAAACAGAAGGAAAACATGGAAGTGTAGAGGATAACCAATAGTGTGAACTCTAGAAGTTCTACAATGTTAACTTCTCAAAAGAAAGAATTTTCTTTGAGGAAAAGTCAACTAGTTTTGTGCAAAAAATAAAGCTAATTACATCTATATATCATGTGCAGTAAGACTTTATATGATGAAGTTAAGAAATAATATAAATCATTAAAATTTCCTTAAGAATAACCCTCAGATCTCAGAAGGCCAATTATCACAAATAATAAACTCAGAACCATGTTAGAGTATCACATAATATTCCAGGGTACATTTTAAAGGATTAAATTTTGCATGCATTATTTATAATTTTATGTGGTGACAGTTGTAGGAATGCTGCAGGAAGGTCTGAAGATTCCGGGTCACTGTAGACTAAGTTAAAAATGGTTTTCAAGCTTGTTCATGAAGAGTGTCATTTATCACTTGGTAAAATGATGGTAAATGCACCAACATGCAAATATATGTTTTGGAAATTTTAAAAAATAATTCATTTAAAAATTACAGCAAAGAAAAACATTTTAATTATTCCAGCAATAATTATCTATCTCTCTCTCTACCTACCTATCCACCCACTATTAATCTATCATTGTAGTTATAAATCAATCTTGTAACCATAGCCAATACACACAGTACTTTTAGGATCTAAATCCAATATATGTATTTTCCACTCACATTTTCCTCTAGTCTTCTCTGACATTGAGTTTTATAGAGAAGATAAACATTGTTAAATTCTTGAAGGTAAGTGGAGTCTTGAGAAACACTCTTGTTGACAGAAAATGGGAGTGCAGTAATTCCTCACACAGAACTTCTATTCAGCAATACACACCCTCTGCCTTGAGATCAATTTATTGGCCCTTTTCTCTTTATTAAGATAGAGTTTTAATCTTTATTTAGATCTCTCTACAGTTTTAGGTGATATAGGACCTATAAACATTTATTTTAAAAAAGATCTTGGATGATTATCTATTCTTCTTAATATTACAATGAGGCAGCAAGTGGACTATTCCTTCTTCTGATAGACATGGAAGATGGCTTCTCAGTCTTCCTGATTTCTTTGGAGTCACAACTATTTTGATAATAGGAATGGTCCTAGGATCATAAGACATAACAGGCAACACTTCTGGGAAATTCTGTCAAGTTTTTTATTAACTTGTGGGATTTGGTCTTGCTGTTTGGCTTAGATGGGCTCTATATTAGCAAATAATGTGGATTTTCATCCCCTTCATGGCTAAGCAAATGAGGACCTTCATTTTAAGCCATTTAAATTTGTTTATTCCTTCTTTTGCCATAGTGAGGATGGTAACAGTGTGTGTAGTGGTGTTGGTGTGGGGTTTGTACTTGTAGAGTTCAGAGACAGATATTAAGGACAGCTAAGATTGTGCATATTGGAAAAATGGTCACTAGAAATTCCAGGGGGTAAGATGGTCACCAAGTCTGAACAGCTGGATGAGAAATATGATCCTGTCGGGGGATGACTAGTAATTGCCATCAAGTCTGACTATTGTCTGTGTGAGTATTAGCTAATCATCTAAACTCCTAGTCAGGAAAGGAGATCAATGTAGGCACTGAGAGCTTGATTAGACTAGTAAAGTAAAATCAGGCCATGACAATTTTTTGGCAGCAGATGGTCCTTCATCATAACTAATGAGAAAAAATGATGATTCTTCCACTGTATGAGGAAATGTTGTGGATGCTCCTGATTCTAAAAACCCTGACCACCATCAGCATCATCACATTCACAAAGGCGCAGAGGAGTCAGTATGAAAGGATGAAGAGAAAGACTGCAAGTTATATTTGTAGAGGGAATAAAGGGATTCTGAAGCCAGACACAAAAATATGTGCACATAAGTTCAAAAATATATATTTTATTCCAAGCTGGCATTAAAATCAACTGAAATAAATTTTAAAAGAGAAAAAATTTAAATTGAATAATATTTATTGAGTCTGTAATGTATAGCATTGAATTTAAAAAAAAACCCGGAACATTTTCCTTGTCTTTGACTGGATAATTATAGTAGCTATAATTCATTGAGAACTTCCTATCTAATAGTTGCTATGCTTAGTGATTGATATTTATCATTTCATTTAAACTTTAAACAACCCAAGAGCTATATGCTTTAATTATCTCAATTTTACCTATAGAAAAACTAAAGCTCAGATGGGTTAAGAATCTTTTCTAAGATCACATGACTTGCCAAGATGAATAGTTAGAATTCTTATCCATTTCTAACTCCAGAACTGACACCATTAACCAGTTTGCTACACTGCTCAAGTAGTTTAAGGAAATAATAATGTTAAAATGGAGTCATATTTGTTTCCGTCAAACATATGAACTATTTTTTTTTCTTTCAACTCCCATACAAATACTCTAATAAGCTCTTAAATATCCACATTTCCATGGAATTCAGATTTAAATATAATGCAGTGGTCATGCTATGTGACAGCAAACTTGCCAATTAAGCAGCAGTCCTAATTGGAAGAATTTTGTACTGTGCATACACATTTGCTGTATTCTCAGTGAGCTTGCAGCTGCTGGCTTAGACATCATTAGAATCTAGGAAAACAGCTATTTCCAAGTGAATATCAACATACTGCAAAACATAAGTCAGAAAGGGAAGAAATTTGAATAGATTTTAGTGAATGGGAAAGAAGACTGTAATAAACCAAGTGGAATCTTGCCTGAGGTCAAAGTTGTTTCTAATAGAGAAGTTGGATCTTTAATGGAAATGAATGGTCAGAAATTTTGTTTTTCAATTTATATGACAGAAGTTACAAATATGATGCTTATTTTCCTTTGTTCTCTTATTTGTTTTATTTTAGGATTTTGGTGTGTGTGTGTGTGTGTGTGTGTGTGTGTGTGTGTGTTAATATTCAGAGGATAGAATTCTCTTCTGTTTCATGGCTCTTTCTAAATTCTCTTAGATATCATGGGTACTGTGCCTAAACATTTTTTTCTCAAAGCAATACTATAGTATTTCTTCCCCGGAGGACAAGGTTGTTGGTTTTGTAAACTTAGTTGTGCAGAGAAGAAAACATATATTGAAAAAAAATTAATATAGTCTCCATTTAAACTTAAATAACTCCCTTTCTCCAATTCTATTTTTTAATTCAAATGCTAGAGTATATTCTTGAACAGTAAGGCTTAAAATCAACCTTCCCCCATGTAACATAAGACATAGTCTCTGCATTGCACATAACAGTATGTGGCTGGATTTTGGACTACATTCAAAGATGAGAGTTTAATCAGATCTTACCCATCCAGATAAAAGTACTGTTAAAGTAAAAACTCTGAAAATATTCCTTAAAAACTTTATAAGTGTACAATTCAATGATTTCAGTAAATTTACGGAGTTGTATAATTATCACCATAATCCAATTTTAGAACATTTTTATCACCTCCATTTTGTTATTTCTTGCTCTTACCCAGAGCCTTAGGGAACCACTGTTCTGCTTTCTGTCTACAAATTTGTCTCTTTTAGACATTTCATACAAGTGGAATCATAACATGTAGTCTGTCACAACAGGCTTCTTTCACTTAGCATAATGATTTTTGGGTTCATCCATTTTTGTAACAATTTTTAAACTATTCTTTTTTGTTCAAATGTTTTTTAAAGGGTTCAAAATTGGGGTGGGGGAAGAATTTCTCTTTAAAAACTTTACTTTAGAAAATAAGTGAGAGGCACAAAATAATAACTAATGTGAATTAAAAGCTTACTAGATGCCAGCCACTCTTTTAAGTGGTTAAAGTTTATAAATTACTTTAAATATAGGATATCTCTTTGAATAGGTTTTTTTGTTACTTCCACTTCATAAATGAGAAAATTGAAGTATAATGAGGCTAATTTTCCCAAAGTCATAACTCTAGTTAATGATGAAGATGGAGTTTGAACCCAAGAAATCTGGCTTCAAAACCAATAATTTTAATCCTTAAGTCCAGGAGTTATTAATATTACATTCAAAATGTTTTCATACGATTAATGTTTAAATGAACTAAATGGAAATTTCCAGTAATAGAAGATACACAAAAAAACATTTAAAATCCTTTTCCCTGGAAGAGAATGGATAGTAGAAAGTGTAACTGGAAGTATTAACTAAGCAATGTTAACAAATATTTTGATTGTTACAAGTGACATCAGGGAACACAAGTCACAGGGACAATCTGTGGTTTCTAGGCAAAGGGAACTGCAGAAAATGCAAGGGTTTAATGCTCTGAACATGTGTGGAACTCTAATTACCTGGAGAGAGGAAAGGTTCTACTCTGAGGAGCTAGTGTTTTTAAAAAGACCTTTAAGTATATTCATACTGTGTAGTATTTCAGACACAGAGGTATATGTAAGTTATGGAGCAAGATAAACATCAGTAAAACCATCACCCAACTTAACTAGAAAATTATTAATACCACTGAGATGACTCGTGTGTGATTCCTCTATCTTATCCTCCAACCTTCCCACTGCTCTGAATGGTGAGTTATCATTCCCTTGCATTTTTGAAACCATATGTGAAGCCTAAACAAAATAATTTAATTTTGCTTGTTTCAGAGCCTTATCTGGTACTTAAATTTCTGAAATTTGCTTTTAATTATTTATTATTTGTTGAAGTATAGTTGATTTACAATATTGTGTTAGTTTCGGGTGTACAGCATAGTGATTCAGTATTTCGCAGATTATATTCCATTATAGGTTATTAAAAGATAATGTGTATAATTCCCTATGCTATATAGTATATCTTTGTTGCTTACTTATTTTATATATAGAAGTTTGTTTCTGTTAATCCCATGCCCCTAATTTGTCCATCCCTTCCTCCCTTTTCCCCTTTGATAACCACAAGTTTGTTTTCTATGTCTGTAAATCTGTTTCTCTTTTGTATACACATTTACTTCTATTTTAGATTCCATATATAAGTGATATCATACAGTACTTGTCTTTCTCTGAAATTTCACAAAATATAATATTCTTTAGGACCATCCACGTTGCTGAAAATGGCAGTATTTCATTCTTTTTATGGCTGAGTAATATTCCATTGTATACCACTCTTATTAATCCAATCATCTGTCAGTGGGACTTTGGGCTGCTTCCATATCTTTACTATTGTAAATAGCTCTGTTATGAACATTGCATGTATCTTTTTGAATTAGTGTTTTTGTTTCTTCTGGATATATAACTGAAAGTGGGATTGCTGGAATATAAGGTAGCTCAATTTTTAGTTATTTTAAGAAAACTCCATACTGTTTTTCATAGTGGCTGCACCAATTTATGTTCCCACCTACAGAGTACAAGTGTTCCCTTTTCTCCACCTCCTCCCCAACATATGTGATTTGTAGACTTTGATGATAACCATTCTGACAGGTCTGAGGTAATAACTCATTGTGGTTTTGATTTGCACTTCTCTAATAATTAGCCATGGTCAGCACATTTTCACATACCTGTTAGCAATCTCTATTTCTTTGGAAAAAGTCTATTCTTCTGCCAATTTTTCATTGAATTGTTTGGGTTTAGTTTTGTGGGGGTTTTTTGATAATTATTTGTATGAGCTGTTCCTATATTTTGAATATTAACCCCTCATTTGTTACATCATTTGCAAATATTTCTCCCATTCCATAGGTTTTGTTTTCATTTTGTTGATGGTTTCCTTTGCTGTGAAAGAGCTTTTAAGTTTAATTACATCCTATTTTTTATTTGTGCTTTTATTTATTTTGCCTTGGAGACTGATTTAAGGAAATATTGCTACAATTTATGACAGAGTGCTCCACCTATGTTCTCTTCTAGGAGTTTCATGGTTTCATGTTTTAATTTAGTTCTTTAAAACATTTTGAGTTTATTCTTATATATGGTGTGAGAGAATGTTATAATCTCATTGTTTTACATGTGACTGTCCAGTTTTCCCAGCACCACTTATTGAAAAAACTGTTTTTTCTCTATTGTATATTGTTGCCTCTTTTGTCAAAGCTTGATTGACCATAGGTGTGTCGGTTTATCTCTGGGTTCTCTATTCTATTCCATTAATTTATGTGTCTGTTTTTGTTCCAATACCATGCTGTTTTGATTACTGTAGCTTTGTAGTATGGACTGAAGTCTGGGAGGGTTATAACTCCAGCTTGGTTCTTTACTTTCAGTATTGTTTTGTCAATTCTGGGTCTTTTATGGTTCCATATAAATTGTATGATTATTTGTTTTAGTTCTGTGAAAAATGTCCTGGACATTTTGATAGAGATTACTTTAAATTTGTGAGTCACTGTGGGTACTATGACCATTTTAATAATATTAATTCTTTAAATCCAAGAGCAAAGAATATCTTTCTATTTCTTTGAATCATCTTCAATTTCCTTCATCAATGTTTTACTGTCTTATCATATAGGTCTTTCACATCCTTGGTTAAATATATGCTTATGTATTTTTTATGTAATTTTAAATGGGAATTTTTTACATTCCCTGTCTGATATTTCATTATTAGTGTATAGAAATTCAACAAATTTCTGTATATTAATCTTGTATCCTGCTACCTTGCTGAATTCATTTTAATTTTAATAGTTTTTAGCTGGAAACTTTATGGTTCTCTATATAAAGTATCATGTCATCAGCAAATAGTGACAGTTTTATTGCTTCCCTTCCAATTTGGATACTTTTTTTTTTCTTTTCTGATTGCTATGGCTAGGACTTACAATACTACATTAAATAAAAGCAGTGAGAGTGGGTTTTCTTGTCTTGTTCCCAAATTTAGTGGGAAGGCTTTCAAATTTTCACTGTTGAGTATTATTTGGCTCTGAGTTTATTGTATTAAAAATACAATATGAGGACTTCCCTGGTTGCGCAGTGGTTAAGAATCTGCCTGCTGATGCAGGGGACACAGGTTCAATCCCTCGTCCGGGAGGATCCCACATGCCATGGAGCAAATAGGCCTGTGTGCCACAACTGCTGAGCCTGTGCTTTAGAGCCTGTAAGCCACAACTACTGAGCCCATGTGCCACGGCTTCTGAAGCCCATGTGCCTAGAGACTGTGCTCCACAACTAGAGGTCACTGCAATGAGAAGCCTGTGCACCACAGCGAAGTGTAGCTCCCGCTCTCTGCAACTAGAGAAAGCCTGTGCACAGCAACAAGGACCCAACACAGCCAAAAATAAACAAATTAATTAATTTAATACAATATGTTCATTAGGTTGAGTTGTGTTCCCTGTATACCCACTTTGATAAGAGTTTTAATCATGAATGGATGTTGAATTTTGTCAAATGCTTTTTCTGCATCTATTGAGATTATCATGTGGTTTTTGTTTTCCCTTTTGTTACTGTGATGTATCACACTGTTTAATTTACATGTATTAAACCATCCTGGTGACCCTGGAATGAATCTAACTTGATTATGGTGTATGATCCTTTTTAAGTATTGTTGGATTTGGTTTGATAATATTTTGTTGAGAATTTTTGCATATATATTCATCAGAGATATTGGCCTGTAATATTCTTTTTTGTAGTGTCTTTGTCTGGTTTTGGTATCAGGGTAATGGTGGCCTCATAGAATTAATTTGGTAGTGTTTCCTCCCATTAAATTTTTTGGACCTGTTTGAGAAGGATAGGAATAAGTTCTTCTTTATGTTTGGTAGAATTCCTCCAGGAAACTATCCATTCCTTGTAATTTGTTTGCTGGGAGTTTTTTTTTTTAATTACAGATTCTATTTCACTTTTAGTGATTGATCTATTTGGATTGTCTGCTTCATCTTGACTCAGTCTTGACAGGCTGTATATTTTTAGAAATTTGTCCGTCTCTTCTAGGTTGTCCAATTTGTTGGCATATAACTGTTCATAGTATTCTCTTATGATTTTTTTAAAATCTGTCATATCAGTTGTTATTTCTCCTCTTTCATTACTTATTTTATTTGGGTACTCCCTTTTTTCTTCTTGGTGAGCCTGGACAGAGGACTTGCTTAAGAACATCTGTGCTTCCTACACCTGGATATGTTTCCTTCATTAGGTTTGAGAAGTTTTCAACCATAATTTATTTAAATACATTTTTGATCCCCTTCTCTCTCTCTTTTCCTGGAATCTCTATAATGTGTATGGCACATTTTATATTATTCTATATACTCCCATGTTGCTTTCATTTTTAATTTGTCTTTCTGTCTATTGCTTTGATTAGATGATTCTCATTATTCTCTATTCCAAATCACCTATGTATTCTTCTGTGTAATTTAGTTGACTATTCATTGCTTCTAGAGTGCTTCTTATCTCAGAAATTGAATTAATCTATTTCTGATTGGGTCGTCTTTATAGTTTCTAGTTCCTGTTAAAAGGATCTGCATATAATTTATCCAAAGAAAACTACAGATAGCTAATAGGCACATGAATAGATGCTCATCACTGCTAATTATTAAAGAAATACAAATCAGAACTACAATGAGTTACCACCTCACACTGGTAAGAATGGCCATCATTAAAAATGTCTATAAATAACAACTGCTGAAGAGGGTGTGGAGAAAACGGAACCCTCCTACACTGTTGGTGGCAATGTAAATTGGTGAAGCCACTGTGGAGAACAGTATGGAGGTACCTTAAAAAATTTAAAAATAATAGTTACCATATGATCTAGTTATCCCACTCCTGGGCATATATCTGGAAATGATAAAAACTCTAATTCAAAAAGTTACATGCACCCCAACATTCATAGCAGCTTAATTTATAATAGCCAAGACATGGAAGCAAACTGAATGTCCATCAACAGATGAATGTATAAAGAAGATGTGGTATGTCATACATATGTAATACATAACACATCTTTATCTATCTATCTAGTTAGCTAGCTAGCTAGGTAACTAGCTAGCTAGCTAGCTAGCTAGCTATAAAACTCAGCCATAAAAGAGAATGAAATAATGACATTTTCAGCTACATGGATGGACCTAGAGATTATCATACTAAGTAAAGTAAGACAGAAAGAGAAAGACAAATGCCATATTATATCACTTATATATTGAATCTAAAAAATGACACAAATGAACTTATCTATGAAACAGAAACAGACTTACAGACATAGAGAATAGACTCGTGGTTGCCAAGAGAAAGGAGGGTTTAGGGAAGGGTTGGATTATGAGTTTGGGTCTAGCAGATGCAAACTATTATATATACAGAAAGGATAAACAGCAAGGACCTCTTGTATAGCACAGGGAACTATTTTCAATATCCTGTAATAAACCTTAATGGAAAAAGAATTTTTAAAATCTGTGTTTAGATGAATTCTCTCTCTTAATTCATTTAGCATTTTCATTACCATCTTTTTGAACTCAGAGTCTGGTAGATTGATTATCTGTTTCATTATTTTTTCAGGGCTTTTCTCTAGCTCTTTCAATTGAGAGTAGCTCCTCTGCCTTTTATTTTACTTAACTTTCTCTGTTTCTATGAATTTAGAAACAGTTACCTATTGTGGTCTTGAAGGGTGTTTTTCTGGGGTAACATCCTTACATAAATTGCATTTGCTCAATGTCTTTGGTGCGAGAGCTGGATTTGATGCTCATGCCAGTCACTTTTTTCCTCAGGGTGTGCTGGCAGCTGTCAACTTGATAGGGGGTGTGGTTGATGTTGGAAGAGCTAGAGCCTGTACAGGGTGTGAGGTGAGACTTGGCTCTCTGCTCAGTGGCAGTCATAGTCTCGTCACAGGTGGGGTCTGCTCCCACATTGCTGGAGCAGAATCCCTGAGGTTCGGGCTCAAGGTGGCTCTGTTCCCTTTAAGTGTTTCCTTTTCCTTCTCCCCGCACTGGACCCTTTGCCCTGAAAGAAGGGAGTGCTGAAGTAAGTGAGGTTTGTGTGCTCCCAGTGGTCTGATTTAGGTGTCTGTGGCTCCTCTCAGACATAGTCCAAGGTAACATATTTTCTCCTGTTGCGGACCTCCCAGACCTAGTGCAAAGTTATGGCATGGAGCAGATGGTGTTGGAGCATTCTCTTGGCTGGGACTGGGCGTCAGGGCTTTGTGGTCATGGGAATTGAGGAAGCTGTGCCGCCCTCAAAAGTTTGAACTTCTGGGTCACTGTTTCAGTAATCACCAAAAATGGCCACGACTGCCCCACTTAGAGCACACCCCAGACCCCAGGGGCAGCCTCTCCATTTCTAGATTGAATCATTTCCCAGGAACTGGCCTTTCTAGATCCAGTGCCAAGCTGTGGTGTGGAGTGAGTGGGGCTTCACTTCTTACTCAGGTTGGTTTGGAGAATGTGGTGAAGCCACAGCCACTAAGGCAGACCTTTCTCTGTCCTGTCTAGTGGCAAGCCAGCACCCATGCATTGCTCTTCTTGAGTGGAGTTTAGGCTTGCCCAGCCTTTCTTTCTGCCCCAGAGGTTCTCAATGCAGCCACAGGGTCTTGTCTACTCTGCTTAGGACCCCAGGACTGGGCACCTCAGTCTGTGGTTAGACCCACCCATTCTACCCAGGTGGTCTTCATTTTCCTCTTAGTTCTCTCCAAGGGGCACAGGTCCCAATTTGATGCTTTTTTTCCCCCTGTCCTACCAGATTCTCTGGAAATGGATTTTTTCTTACAGGCTTGGTTGTTTAGGAACTCTTCTACTAGTGTCCAGTTAATTTTCCATGAGGATTTTTCTACATGTAGATGTATTTTTGATGTATTTGTGGGTTTGTGGGGGGCAGTGAGCTCCACGTCCTCTTGCTTCTCCATATTGATCCCCTTCCCTCTTCAATTCTGTTTCTTGATTTTTGCTATGGATACTATGTAGGCACTAAAAGATTTTAATAGAGTTTATATTTACAATTAATATCAGTGTAATATATTTTTGGTGGTATTTTTTCAAGCAAAGAAAACAAGCTGCATCCCTCTCTTCCTCCCTATTCTTTTTCCTATATCCCTCCACAACTATGGTTTATCTAACAAAATTCTGTCATGTTTCCTATGATTAGTGGTAAAAATTTTATGTACTTCCTATCACTAAACTTAATGTAGATTGTAAATATCTCAATTTACTTTTTACTTAATTCTTTCTAACCATTCTCAGCTTACTCCATGGAGACAAGTTTTTGCTCTACACTTCTATTTCAAGCTCCTGACTCTCCTTCCACCTTTAACACAGCATCTCTTCTAATTACCTTGCTTTTTCTCTTCTACTGTCAGCAAAGTCTTGAAAAGCAGTAGGAACTCACTGTCTGCATTTTCTCAGCTTTCCTTCATTCCTCAGCCTCCTGCAGTTTGATTTTCTCTACAGCCAAGCAGGTGAACCTGTTCTCATGAAGCTTAATGATGGCCTCAACCTAATGGAAACTTTTCAGTATTTAAAATTTCAGGTTTCTCTAACACATTAGATTCTGTTGAACACCTTATATGTTTTGGCATTTTCTATTTCCTTGCCTTCAATATCCCCATGCTCTCCTGAGCATATAGTTGCATACTTTTGACTGCTTATTCTCTGTTTTCTTGATGAAATCCTCCTCCTCTTCTCACTCTGTAATTGTGATTCTTCCTGTGTCTCCATCCTTAATCTACTTTCCTCCACATGTTCTCCTTGTGTAATCTTATCCATTCTTATGATTTAATTACCTAACATTCTTGAAAAAACATATAATGATGTCCCACTACCTACAGAATCATCTTCCTATCAGCCACATGACACATATTGAGCTCTTATTATGTGCAGGGCGTATACTTACACCAAGACCGTTCATATTTTTGACTCATTATTTGCTGTACAGTATTATTACTCTCATTAAATCTTTACTACAACCCTTCAAGGAAGGGTTCATTAGTCCCATTGTTATAAAGAAACCCAGTCCCAAGTTCAAAGAATGTAAGTAATATTTGCAGATAAACTTGTTGGTTATTGCAAAGACAAGATTGAGAATTGAGATTTTTCTAACTCCATAATTTATAATCTTTCCATTATCAATTTTACCTTTCTAGTACTTATGCTCAAAGGGCTTACATTTTTTGCTAAGTAGCTGGCATATATAAAAGACTGAGATTCAAAGGTCTAAGTCATAAACTACCTCTTCACTGATCCCTGCATAATCATGCCCATTACAACTTGCAAACTTTTTTTGCCATGGAAGTGGTGAAGAATTATTCAATGCCTATCAAAACTTAAGTCATGTGTTCATCTTTATCATGAAGCCCTCTTTAGATCTTCCTACTAATACTGAGTGCCACCTCCCAGTTCTGAATCATTAAAACCATTTTCTTTCAGCCCAAATTCTAGAATGCTTTATTTTGTTACTTCATCATTTCTTAGTTTGCTTGGGGGAGACCTCAAGCAAAGTTAGAAGCTTGTGGTGGTTAAAGACTTGAGCTTTGCTTCAGTACATAGAAAAGTGCTAGCAGAGAACTACTGCTCAATAAATATATTCTTAATTTTATTGAATTGAAAGTTGAACTGAATTGCTTTGTGACCCATTTTAATGCTGTAAAATGAAGGGAAATCTTAGTAATATAAAACTAATGCTGATTTGCAAGGAAAGCAACAAATGATTGATTATACGAGTCTGTAAGAGGAAGTGTTTTTGCAGCTATTCCAAGCTCAGTAAATCAAAAATAGCTTGCCAGATGTGACTTGTACTTTTCTGTAAAATTCATCATTTGCTACATTTAAAGAGCAAAGAAAGAATTTTATAAATAGCAGCACATAAAGAAAATTAGGCTTTCCTTCTATCTATCTATCATCTATCATCTATCTATCTATCTATCTATCTATCTAATTAACATCATCTACCTTTAGATCTTCATATTTGTGTAAAACACACTTGAGTATGGACATTGAGTTGAGATGGGAAAATTTTTAATTTCTGAACAAATAGACTTTAATATATTAAGGGTTTTTGATGCTGATTCAATAACAATAAATGAAAGAACTAGGTGACTTTTGAAGACTCTTCCAGTTCTATGATTCTGTGATTCTGTTAATGTAGCATTTTTATAACTAGAGGCCAAATATTCAACAAAACTTAAATTCCGGGCTAAACTTGATGACTTTCAGAGGTAGCAAGCTCTACATTGCAACTTGCCAGTCTCTTCATTATCCCTATACTAATTAACATTTATTTAATCCCTCAGATGATAGACCCTTTCCCCCTACACTGTCTCCTGTCCAGACACACCTCTACTTCACTTCTATCACAAGAGTATATACCTTGAAAATAACATTTTCACTTCAGGATTATCCCAAAAAACTATTTCAGTTATTACTTTATCTTAGAAATCTGGCCATATGAATCACAGTTTGAAAAGAGTCTGTTTATGTTCTCATATATTGTCCACAGCCATATTTTATTACAGTGAATTTCAAAACCTTGGTGTCTGTAAGATTCATGGGGGATATTTGTAAAAATGCATGTTCGTAGTCTCTATTCCTCCCTTCTATCTATCTATCTATCTATCTATCTATCTATCTATCTATCTATCTATCTATCTATCTACTTCCCCAAGAATTATTAGTTCTTGGGGAAAGCTGAGATGTTTCAACTTTTAATAAGCACTCCATGCAATTCTGATGTTGCTAATATGATTTTTTTTTTTTCCTGGAACAAACTTTGAGAAACTCTGGTCCTTAATATTAACTCTTTTTAAAAAACATCTTTATTGCAGTATAACTGCTTTACAATGATATGTTAGTTTCTGCTGTATAACAGAGTGAATCAGCTATATGCATACGTATATCCCCATATCTGCTCCTTCTTGAATCTCCCTCCCATCATTACTATCCCACCTCTCTAGGTGGTCACAAAGCACAGAGCTGATCTCCCTGTGCTATGTGGCTGCTTCCCACTAGCTATTTATTTTACATTTGGTAGTATATATAAGCCCATGCCACTCTCTCACTTCGTCCCAGCTTACCCTTCCCCTTCCCCATGTCCTCAAATCCATTCTCTATGTCTGCGTCTTTATTCCTGCCTTGCCCCTAGGTTCTTCAGAACCTTTTTAAAATTATTATTATTTTTAGATTCCATATATATGTGTTAACATACAATATTTGTTTTTCTCTTTCTGACTTACTTCACTCTGTATGACAGACTCTAGGTCCATCCACCTCACTACAAATAACTCAATTTCATTTCTTTTTATGGCTGAGTAATATTCCATTGTATATATGTGCCACATCTTCTTTATCCATTCATCTGTTGATGGACACTTAGGTTGCTTCCATGTCCTGGCTATTGTAAATAGAAATGCAATGAACATAGTGGTACATGACTCCTCTTCTTGAATTATGGTTTGGTCAGGGTATATGTCCAGTAGTGGGATTGCTGGGTTGTATGGCAGTTCTATTTTTCGTTCTTTTAAGGAATCTCCATATGGTTCTCCATAGTGGCTGCATCAATTTACATTTCCACCAACAGTGCAAGAGGGTTCCCTTTTCTCCACACCCTCTCCAGAATTTATTGTTGTAGAGTTTTTGGTGATGGCTATTCTGATTGGTGTGAGGTGATACCTCATTGTAGTTTTGATTTGCATTTATCTAATGATTACTGATGTTGAGCATCCTTTCAGGTGTTTGTTGGCAACTGTATATCTGATTCCTCCAGCTCCGTTTTTCTTTCTCAAGATTGCTTTGGCTATTCAGGGTCTTTTGTGTATCCATACAAATTGTGAAATTTTTTGTTCTAGTTCTGTGAAAAATGCCATTGCTATTTTGATAGAGATTGCATTGAATCTGTAGATTGCTTTGGGTAGTATAGTCACTTTCACAATGTTGATTCTTCCTTAATATTTACTCTTGATAACTCTTTTCATGCTGAATAATTTAATTTTACCACAAAATATTAAATATCACAGAATTTATTATAACTTTAGAAATTGTTTTTTGTGCAATGACATGGTACTTTTATGAGTATAAAAATGCCCTCTTTCAACCCAAAATAATATGCTGAATGTTGCATTATGAAATCATGTCAAAATGCTCATAAAATTGTTCACAATCTTATATAACATACTTTTCAATGTTAAGGACTTAGTTGTTAAGCTAGTTGTAATCACTGTATTATATAATTTCTAGTTAACTCCTTATTAACAATGAATATCTCAGGCACCCTGATGTCAACAGACATAAGAACACAATCTGGAATACTACCTTACAAGATAAAGTGCTTTTTAGTGAAGTACTTTTGGTAATTCAGCATCTAAACCTACTGACTGGTATCCAAAAGAGACATGCCTAATCACCAACTATAGTCCACAAAAAACCATATTACAACACATTTCTGGGTTACTTCAAGGCTTCTTTGTAGTGTCCTTAGTTCAAATAGCTAAATTAAGTAAAGCACCAAAATTCAGAAATAAGGGATAAAAAAGAGCTCCCATCAGGGAAGATTAGATTAATGTAATTTTCAAATTAAAATACGTTTGGAGGCTGTCCAGTCTCATTTGCTTTACAAGGTAGGAATGTAGGAATTTCTTTTTTTTAAATCAGCCATTCTCTAAATCTGTCAAGGGGCAGGAAAGGATTTATTTTATTTTATTTTTTTTTAGATGGTCTCATCTCCTGATGGACAGCAATAATTATTAAAACTATGTTCCTTATATTTAACCAAAATCAACATTCTTGTAATTTTGTAGCTTGAATTTATCATGGAATAGTTCTGCTTCTTATTTCACATGACAGCAGGAGAAAATGTGGGGTTTTGTAGGCTGGGTTAAACTAACTTTTATTTTGTCTTCTGTGTTAGATGTTTGAAATGTATTAGGATTTTTTCTCCTCATTTGATCCTATGAGGAAGGTATTATTCCCCTCTTCTCTCATGTTATAGACAAAAGGACTGAGACTTAGAGAAGTTAAGCAACTTGTCTTTGGTCACAGTTTATAGGGATGGGAGTCAAACTAGAACATAGATCTTCAATCCAGTTCATACTTTTAACTTTCTAAATTGTCTAATGTATTGAGCACTGTTATTTAACCTTGACTTCTTGCACATCTATTGTGTGCCAGGCATGTTAAGTACTGAAAATATAATGAATAACAAATCACATGGTTTCTGGTTCAAAAACTTTAAATCACTTTTAAGGTGACTATTTGACTCATTTTACATTAAATGATAACAGATTTCAGGAGAATTTCTTAAAAGAAATACAAACATTTTTGGCAACCTAATGTCTGTAATCTATACAGACAGTGTGTTGGGTATTTGGCTCATGGCACTGAACATGACAGGTACAGTTTATGCTCTTCTATATGTAAGAGATTTGGGTAAAAGATACAAGCTCAACAAATAAATGTAGGAGTATAATGAAACTACAGAAACATATGACATAGGGAATTTACCTAGTTTGGGAGGTTAGAAAAAGGCTCCTGAAGTACCTGCTAAACAGTCTCAGGCCTAAAGAATGAATTTAATGAAAACCGGGAAGAGCATTCTAGGCAAAAAGCCTATGATGTGTTAAGACTGAAGATTGGGAAGTGTATGGTATGCATGTTTGGCCTCCCATGCTTGTTTGGCAGAAGGCACAGCATCATCATATACTGAACTGTCACTTGCTTTGACATGCATTCTCAATATATTCCACACTTCTAATATCCTTTTGTTTGCTGATGTACCTACTACAAGTTTTATCAATTACTCAAGATAATTATGTTTTATTGCTGCAAAATTTACTAGTGAAGCATCAGAGACAGCAGCATTGTTTGTTTAAGAATCAATCCAGGAGTTACGAGGTCTATTTTTTAGACTAGAGGTGATCTTGGAGAGGTCATGTCATCTCTCAGGCCTGTCTCAGATATCTCAAAACCAAGATTTAGGAACTGAAATAATTCATCTTGTTTTCTTCTATGCTTTTAGAAGATGGCTGGTATTTAATAGTTGGGTTCTTGAAGCCTGTAATCAAATAATTAAGATAGATCTTAATTTACTGCAATAAAAATAAGTGAATGTATAGCAAATTCTTATTTCTTAATTCTCTAATTATAAATACTAGAATTTAAGAGCAGATAAAATATTATTGAACTCATTATAAAATACTTATTTTAATTTATAACAATATTTGTGATATTACAAATATACAAAGAACATTAAAACTTTCATTTGCTTATATCTTTAACAAGATTGAGAACTAAATTAGGTGTTTTTTAAACCCTTATAGATTTTTAGTAGTTAGTATTCAAATAGGGCTCCCAAGTGAACTATACTTCCAAGAAATTTTGTAGCTCTCTTCCCTAATTCTGAGACAGTCATTTTTAACAAATTGAATGTGACTAAGTCAGGCCTCTTGGAGCCCTGAGCATCATGGAAGAAGTCCAACTACCCACTGAACAGAAATTCTGAGGACCAGAGGGTGAGAATCTGAGCTCAGGCTTCCAGTGGCCCCACTAAGATCCCAGCTATGTAAATGGAGCCTTCTTGGACTCTCCAGATTAGACCAGTTATCAGCTAAATACTATTGAGTAAACCCAGTTGTTATCATGTGGAACAAAATAATCAGCCATCTGAGTATCCACCAAATCATGAGATATAATAAAAATGAGTGCTATTTTAAGCCTCTAGGTTTTAAGGTATTTACACAGAAACAGATAAATGAACAATTCTAAAGGTATATGATTCAATACATTATAAAGTCATCACTTTATTATCAGATTTCATCTCAGTTTGTTAAGCAAGTAGCCCTGGTCAAAATGATGATGATGGTGAAGCTCAGTAAAAGTATCCAGCAATGAATTTGGAGTCAGAAGTAATTCCAACCTTAGCATATAATAAACTCTGTGACAAACCACTCTTTTAGCCTCATCTACAAAATAAAAATAATACTACCTATCTCATAAAGGATTAAATATAATATTACACACAAAAGATATAATTATTATTAGTAGTTGTTGTAAGTTGAATTGTGTTCCTGAAAATTCATATTTTAACCCTTGTACTTGGGAATGTGACTTTATTTGGAAATAGGGTTGTTGCAGATGTATTATAAGAGTTAAGTTAAAGTCATACTGGATTAGGGTAGACCTCTAATCCAATACAACTGATATTCTTATAAAAAGAAAATATTTGGACATAGATGCATGATAGAGGGAAGATGATGTGAAGAAACATAGGAAAAATCAGTTCAAGCTAAAAAGAGTGGCCTAGAGCAAGTCCTTCTATCAAAGGCCTCAGGAATAACCAACTCTGCCAACATCTTGATTTCAAATTTGTAAACTCCAGAGTGATGAGACAGTAAGTTTGCTTTTTAAGAGCCACCAGTTTGTGGTAGTTTGGTATGGCAGCTCTAGCAAGCTAATACAGTAACATTGTTGTTTCCATTTCTAAATTCATAGTGACAATTCTTCCCACAGGTATCCAATTAGTCACTCAACCTTAATCTCTCATTTCAGAAAAAATTGTCTATGAGCTAGTAATTCATTACAAGATATTTTAGGAATTTTTTTAATTTTAAATAGATCATCTGAAAAACATTATTTTTAAGAATTGTTAATGTCACTGATCATCAGGATATTTTTATGAAAAAAAGGTTCCTGGTAATCCTCAACCATTTCAAATAAAAATTTATGATCAGTATTGAGGTGTTGATTAGGACCTCAGTTTTTGAAGGAATATTTCAAAGCTTAGTTTGCAGGGAAAAGAAATCTCTTTGTAATACAAAATTGATGCTAGCATATTAATTTAACGTACATCCAGTTGGAACAAACTAGGGAACAAATTAATTCTAACCAAAAAATAATCCATTTCATCACTAATGGTAAAAACAATTGACAGAAAGACTGTACAGACTGCTGCTCTCTTATAAACAGTGAAATTACCATGGCTGTGACAACTGAATAATAAGGAAATAGTAGCTGTAATTAGCATGTGACATATATGTATTATGGAAAACCCTGAGAATAATAAGATTTTTTACAAGGTGACATTTGGTTTACTCTTACTTGAAATTATCAAGCACTATTTGTGTATCTAATAGCTTCATTATGTCACATTAATTTATTGGAAAAGGTCAAAATACACATACTAAATTAACAGCATGAAACAGGACTTTTGAAAATATAATATTATCAGATGATAAACATACTTATCAAACTAAGAAACATACAAGTAGATTTCTGATTTATGCATGAACATTTGTACAGATAGAGATTCCACAATGGCACTCACTAACCAATTCTGAAGTAATTTTGAAGCTCAACAATCAGAAATCTCCTGGATTTTCTACAGCTAACTTCATACTCAACAGTGAAAAGATGAAAACATTTCCTCTAAGATCAGGAACAAGACAAGGATGTCCACTGTCACCACTTTTATTAAAAATAGTTTTGGAAGTCCTTGCAATGGCAATCAGAGAAGAAAAAGAAAGAAAAGGAATCCAGATTGGAAAAGAAGAAGTAAAACTGTCACTCTTTACAGATGACATGGTACTACACTTAGAAAATTCCTAAAGATGCTATGAGAAAACTACTAGAGACAATCAATGAATTCAGTAAAGTTGCAGGATACAAAATTACTACATAGAAATCTGTTGTATTTCTATACATTAACACCAAAAGATCAGAAAGAGAAATTAAAGAAACAATCTCAGTTACCATCACATCAAAAAAGAAAAAATACCTAGTAATAAACCTGTCTAAGGAGAAAAAAGACCTGTACTCTGAAAACTATAAGATGCTGATGAAAGAAATCAAAAATGACACAAATAGATGGAAAAAATATACCATATCCTAGGATTAGCAGAGTCAATATGGTCAAAATGATTATACTACCAAAGGGAATCTACAGATTCAGTGCAATCCCTATAAAACTACCAATGACATTTTCCACAGAACTAGAACAAAAAATCTTAAAATTTGTATGGAGACACAAAAGACCCTGAATAACCAAAGCAATATTGAGAAAGAAATTGGAGCTCAAGGAATCAGGTTCCTTGACTTCAGACTACACTACAAAGCTACAGTAATCAAAACAGTATAGTACTGGCACAAAAATAGAAATATAGATCAATGGAACAGGATAGAAAGCCCAGAAATAAACCCATGAACCTATGGTCAATTGATCTATGACAAAGAGGCAATGGAGGAAATGCAGTGTCTTCAATAAATGGTGCTGGGAAAATTGGGCAGCTATATGTAAAAAAAAAAATGAAATTAGAACATTTTTTAACACCACACACAAAAATAAACTTAATATGAATTAAAGACCTAAATGTAAGACTGGATATAAAACTCTTAGAGGAAGACATAGAGAGGACACTCTTTAACATAAATTGCAGCAATATCTTTTCCAAGTTGTCTCCTAGAGTAATGGGAATAAAAACAACAATAAACAAATGGGACATAATTAAATTCAAAACCTTTTGCACAGCAAAGGAAACCATAAACAAAATGAAAGGACAACCCACAGAATGGGAGAAAATACTTACAAATGATGCCACAAGCAACTCATGAAGCTTAATATCAAAAAAAAAAACAACCCAATGAAAAAATACACAGAAGACCTAAATAGACATTTCTCCAAAGACACAGATGGCCAAGAGGCACATGATAAGATGTTCAACATTGTTAATTATTAGAGAAATGCAAATCAAATCTACAATGAAGTATCACCTCACACCAGTCAGAATGACCATCATCAAAAAATCCACAAACAATAAATGCTGGAGAGAATGTGGAGAAAAAGGAACCCTCCTAACACTGTTGTGGGAATGTAAATTCGTACAGTCACTATGGAGAACAGTATGGAGGTTCCTTAAAAAACTAAAAATAGAGGCACCATATGATCCAGCAATCACACTCCTGGGCATATATCCAGAGAAAAACATTGGTTGAAAGTGTACATGCACCCCAATGTTCATTGCAGCACTGTTTACAATAACCAAGACATGGAAGCAACTTAAATGTCCATCAATAAATGAAAGAATAAAGATGTGGTACATATATACAATGGAATATTACTTAGCCCTTAAAAAGAATGAAATAATGCCATTTGCAGCAACATGGATGGACCTGAGGATTATCATAGTAAGTGAAGTAAGTCTGACAGAGAAAGACAAATATTATATATAGCTTATATGCAGAATCTTAAAAAATGATATAAGTGAACTATTTACAAAACAGACTCCCAGACTTAGAGAAAGACCTTATGGTTACTGGTGGAGTGGGGGGAAGGGTTGGAGGAAGGGATAGATTGGGATTGTGGGATTGACATGTACTTACTGCTATATTTAAAGTAGATAATCAACAGGGACCTACTATACAGCACAGGGAAAACTTTGCTCAATATTTTGTAAAAACCTAATGGGAAAACATTTGAAAAAGAATAGACAAATGTATAACTAAATCACTTTGCTGTACACCTGAAACTAACACAACATTGCTAATCAACAATGCTCCAATATAAAATAAAAATTAAAAAAAAGTAATCTCTGGATCTTAACCTAAGTACCTTTCTTTTTCTTGCCCCTTCAGAATGGGGAAAAACTAAATTTATAACACAAAATAGTCATTTTTGCCAGAAAATGAACTTAAAATCTCAACCTTTGGGCTTCTATTTATAAGATAGAAGTGACCACTTCCACTTAATTAATTAATTCAACATATATATATATATATTTAGGTCTGAAATGTGTCAGGCACTGTCCTAAGTGCTGGAAATAAAGAAGGGCTGGAGATAAAGAAGTGCTGGAGATAAAGAGGTAAAATCCTTAATGGAACTTATGTTCTAATGAGAAAGAAAGGCAGTACAGAAAAAAAAAAAGAAAAAGCTAAGTAACGAATTCAATTTTAAAACCTTCAGATAAATGTAAATTCTATGAAGAAAAATATTGCAGGTAAAGTTAAGGGTCTGGAAGGTGAGGGACTGAATTTAGTTAGGTGGTCAGAGAAGGCCTCTGAGTAGGTATATAAATTATATGAAGGAACACACTGCACACAGGTCTAGGCAGTCAACTTTCCAGATGGAGGGACTATTAAATGCAAATTCTCTAAGGTGGAAAATGCTTAGATACTAGAAGATAAACAGAAGGCCAATATGGGCTGCAGAATGAATGAGGGGGAGGACACTAGGGGAGGAGGTCAGAGGCCAGAGCATGTTGACTGACCCCATCCTGGCATATTTGACCTAATCATAAAATATAATTAACAATAAGGATAAGAGAACTTTATAATAAATAGTTATCAAATTTTAACATTTCAAAAGATAGGAAAGACTTCCTATATCTTAAAGGACAAAATAATATTTCATTTTGATTTAATAACATAATCTTAGTTGTGCCACTAACTAACTTTATACTAGTGGACAGAAGCTCAGTTAACTTATATAATAGGCCTTAGTTTCTCTATCTTTTTAATAAAAGGATTGGATTACATTATTGTACTTTTTTTCAACTCTGAAAATTGGTTAGGAGAATTTTCCTCCTATGGAACAAAACAACAATCCAAATCCAGCAGAAAGAAATAAACAAGGAATAAGTAGAACCATAATGTTCTTTAAATTTTTAAATTATCTTTCAGATGAAGAAGCTCTGAAATGCTCTGAAAATCCCTAGGAATTTGCAACTACTTTTAGGTTTCAGGAAATAATATGATCATAAAGAAAAAGTAAAACACAGAAATCTAATACATTCTGATTTAAGGCTTTAAGGGTCAATTTGTATCTATTTTTTCAAATTCTCTAATCAAGTGAATTTTTTATGACATTTCCAAATATTTCACACATTATATTGCACACTGTCCCTATTCTGATTTATTATCTTTTGAAATGTCATTCATATACTATAAAATTAACCATTTTGAAGTATAAAATTCATTGGTTTTTAAGATATTTACAAAGTTGTGTGACTATCATCACTTTTTAATTCCAGAATATTTTCATCAACCCCTAAAGAAATCTTGTGCCCCTTAGTAGTTACTCTCTCCCCCCTTTACCCTCTCCATGGGCAAACATTAACTTCCTTTCAGTTTCTATGGATTTCTCTATTATTGACATTTAATATAAATGAAATTATACAACATGTGGCATTTCTTTGTCTTGGCTTCTTTCACTAAATGTGAGGTTTTCAAGTTTCATCAACATTGTAGCATGTATCAGTATTCCATTCTTTTTTAGCTGAGTAATATTCCATTGTATGAATATGACACATTTTATTTATCCATTGAGCAGTTGATGGACATTTACATTTCTTCTATTTTTTGGCTATTATAAATAATGCTGCTATGAACTTTTATGCAAGTTTTTGTGTAAACATATGTTTTTTAGGAGTAGATTTCTGGATCATATAACTCTATGCTTAACTTTTTGAGGAACTGCCAAACTATTTTCCAAGGCAGCTGCACCATTTTACATTCCCACCAGCTATGTATAAGGGTTCCAGTGTCTCCACATCCTTGCCACTCCAGCGTATTTTTGGACTAATCAATGGATGTGTTTTGGAAGAGAAAGGAGATAGAAATTTTTTTCAGATCACATATAAAGGAATTTAAATTTAAATAAATTTAAAAAGAACTGTTTTACAAACAAACACTCTTTACTGTAGCTGTTTTATAAAGTTAGTCTCCTTTAAGATAATTGCAAAGAAGCCAGGCATGTGTATGCTATTATTCATTCTTATGATAGTGTATTTTTATCTGTAATATATTCAGAATAACACTTTTTTTCCTTTTTTATAATTCAGAGACATTTTATGTGTTTGATATTCTATCCAAAGGAAAGGAAAATTTACAGATGATGCCTATCACATCTCAGAGTGGATTGACAGGGCATAAATGCATGGTCACAAAAAGGTGAAGAAGAATAAGATTGGGACCTAGGGCTAGACTCTACGTCAGTTGCCAATGGACATTATTGTGTCCTTGGAGCATTCTAATCCCAAATTATTGCTCAGGTATATGATCAGCATCAATAGTGAAACTATACCAAGATGCTCCCTCAGGGAAAAATGATCCTTTAAAAGGCAATCAGAAGATATTCAGAGCTACAGAAAGACAGTTTTGGGGACATGTGAAAAATAGGTAACTAGTTCCTTGCTCCAGGATGAGAAATTGCTGGCAGTGTTTTAGTTCCAGGGGTGTGGACCTAACAGAAGTGTGACTGTCTTAGGAGAGGTCTGAAATACTAAGCAGGTTACAAAAATAAGCATGTGAAAAAGGGAGCCAAAATCAAAACCAGATAGGAAGAATTATGTGTTAACATAGGTACCTGATCTTAGATGCAGGAACTTTATTATTGGAATAAGAGCATAAAGATGACAAATGTGACATGAGAGAAGTCATTGGTCAGCAATGGCTGTGCTTCAGGTTAGAGGGAAGCAGATAAAATTCCTAAAACCCAGTGATGAGTCCTGGGACCTGATGTCCCTAGTTGGCTTGAGAGAGGGTTGACTCAGGAAGAACAGTTCATTGGTGTTTAACAGGGGTTCTGTATACCTGGGAAAATGACTTAAATCTGAATCTGAAGTTGCTTAAGTATTTCCCTTCTCTAGTTTGTTTTATTCTGAAAATTGGGGAATTATTCTGAAAATTAGTGAAACTCTGTTTGGGAGAATAGGGTTTCACCTTTGATAGGAGACAAACATAGGTAGGAAAAAATAAGACAAGGGCTGCTAATATCTACAAGTTTTTACATGTAAGAAGGAAAACAAGGTTAAAGGCATCAAGGTAGGTGCATTTTAACAAAATGAGGATCATCCTTCATTTTTTTCCATTTTTTCACCTCCTCACACCCCAAATACACACACACACACACACACACACACACACACACACATGCACACACAAATCCAGTCACCATGTATTATAGGTTCACTTTTGTTAATGTGCATCATACTGGCATCCTTCTCTCTATCCTCCCTCTTTTTACCTCATGATTTTTTTTTTTTAATTTGCAGAAATTCCACAGATTACTAGTCCTTTTCTCTTGAGACCACTTTTTCCAATGCTTTTCACTCTCCCTCTTCATCAATTTCTACAACACTGTCTGAAAGATATTATAAAACCTCAAACTACTCACATTAACCCATAACAAAAATCTTTCAGAAGCTCTATATCACTTTACGCGTAAAGTCCAAAACTTGTAGGCATTATGTCTGGATTTGGCCCCTACTTACCTTTCCAGCCTCATCACATGTGAGGACCCTTTTTTAATTCCATGTTTTTCTTACATATAACTAATTTAAAATTTACCTAAAATCACAAATTTTTTACTAGATTTTAGGTATTTGCATTTTATGTTTTTCTTTCTTGGAAAGATTTTTGCCTCCTGACCCTTTTTGACCATTAACTCCTTCTATGAGCTTTCTACTATTCTATAGAATATATCACGGCATATTACAATGTCCTTTTGTTCTCTTGGTTCAACTGTATTAATATCACTGTCACCTCTAGGGTGTCAGCTCCATAGAAGAATAGATTCTGTCTTAGTTCTGTTAATTTATTAAAGGCTTGGCATAGTAATGTGCTCCATAACTCTTTGGTTAGGAGTGAACATGCATGGAGTAATATATTGGTAATGAAGACAGATTTAGAGATTTTTTTTATTCATAAAGGTCTTAGAACCTGTAGTATAGAACAGTACTTCATCATTTATTACCTTGGCATAAACAATGACATGTCATTATTAGCTATTCTGTGTCTTAGTTTCCTCATATGTAAAACAGGATTAATACATATAGCTACTGTAAGACGTTAATATACGATTTTAATCAAATGAGATAAAACATGAAAAGGGTTGGGAAAGTGGCACACAGTAAGCATGTAACAAATGTGTGTGATAGTGATGATAATGATGATGGTTGTGATGGTTATGATAGTGATAGTGATGTTTGCCATTTGAATAAGCTAGTCCTGTATTTGTGTCTTTTGGGGAACTGTGGAAAGGGGAAATGAAACCATTATGTATTAAGTACTGTTACTTTCATAAATTTTTTTGACTTAATCTACTCAGGCCATTTTTATTAGTAAGGAAGATGACTTAATGAAGGGAAAACATTTATCTAGTGCACACGTTAACTGTCAGGCATTCTATTTAGGACTCTAACATGGGTTATATTGGATCATCTCATTACTTTGATAAAACTGTTTTGAACAACTAAGGATGACATATTTCCATATATATAATCATAATTATTAAAATCTTCCCTCTGCTGAAACTCTTACAAGGATGTGAGCCAAACTGAAGTATATATTAAACAAAAGTGGGTAGTTTCTTTCCTTTTAGTTCTTGGAATTCTATGAAGTATATCTTAAAACAAAAAATAATAGTTTCTTTCTTTTAGTTCTTACAATTCTCTGGTATAATGAAAAGCACTTGAGATTTGGAAAAAGAAGTATTCCTGCTCTGTTTTGCTTCTTAGACAACACCTAAGTATGAAGATTCTTTCAAAAGGATATAAACAAATGGAAGCAGTCAGAAGGGAAAGATCAGGATCATGAAGTGACTCTGAAAGCAGGTAATACTGAAAAAAGTGGGAGGAACCAAGGAAAAAGTAGGCTCAAGGAACAAAAACATATGGCTTTCTTTGAATCTTTGATATTCTGTCACGTAAATAAAGATTTTCATACGACTATAATAGGCAGAATTGTAACCATTGGTTATAAGGCACAGAGAAATGTATTTGGCCTCAATATAAGAAAAAATTTTCTAATAAAAAGAGTTGTAAAAAGAAGGGCAAGCTTATAAGAACCAGGTTCCCAGTACCTGGAGGTGATTTCAAAGGGAATTCAAAATGATCTAATTAGATGACATTCAAGATGCCATCCAACCCTGATAATCTATAATCTTGGCTAGTTCATGGAGAATATATGATGTTACTAGCATTATCAACCTCATTTACCTTTCTTATAATTTTATTCCAGGTAGACTTAATTATTATTTTGTGCATCTACTGTTATGATGTGATACTCTAGAAGGATTATGAACTTGAAATTAGTCAGACTTGATTTCCAATTCTGAGTTGGCCACTTACTTTTTGAGGACATTGTGCAGTTTCTCTAGGCCTCAGTACTTTTATTTCTAAAATAGGAATACTATTGATTTCATAGCAAGGTTTAATAAAGTGCCATATGTGAAGTACCTACCACATGGTAGTGGTCAACAAATAAAGCCATCAGTACCATCTGATGAACAATTGTTACATGAAAGACTATCGAGAGAAAATATTTAATTTATTTTCCAATAAAGTTTTGTTAAAGTCTAACATACATACAAGCAAACGCTCAAAGTACAATATAAATATTTGGCTAGATGAATTTTCTTAAAATAAACAATCTTTTTAAAAAACAAATTTAACATGCATGTGGGAGAATGGTATTCAATTTAAAGGAGATAATAATCACATATTATTGCGTATGTGATATAAAAAGAACTGAGGATTGGAGCTCTATATTTTTGTCATTTTATTATTTTATATATTATAATTAACAAATTATAAGTGCATGTATTTATGAATATTGCCAAGGTAAATAACTTTTAACTAGCATCCAAATAGAAAATTACCTCAGAAGCTCCTTCATGTTCCCTGTCAGTCTTTAAGAATAGATTTTTTTTCAGTGTATGGCACGTAGCAGATTATTTTCATATACTGATTTTTTGCATATATATATATATATATATATATATATTGCACTTAGAATAGTGCTTCTAAAGCTAGGCATGGGGCTTCCCTGGTGGCACAGTGGTTGAGAGTCCGCCTGCTGATGCAGGGGACACGGGTTCGTGCCCCGGTCCGGGAAGATCCCACATGCCGCGGAGCAGCAAGGCCCGTGAGCCATGGCCGCTGAGCCTGCGCGTCTGGAACCTGTGCTCTGAAACGGGAGAGGCCACAACAGTGAGAGGCCCGTATACCACAAAAAAAAATAAAAATAAAAAATAAAGCTAGGTATGCATCTGAATTACCTGGAGGGTTTGTCAGAAACTGAAATCTGAAGCCCCACCTACAGAGTCTCCAAATCAGTAGGTCTTGGGTGGAGACTCAGAATTTTCAGTTATAGCAAGTGGTACTGAGTCTCAACTATTCTCAATTGGAATTGATGCTTTTGGCCTAGGAATCACGTTTTTAAGCTCATTGATCTATAATACTCTACTCAATGAATATACCATACTTATCCATTATACTGCCATATAAATTTGGATATTATGAATAATGCATAGTTGGTCACACTTGGACATGGGGTGGGTAGATAGATTAATAGACAAATAAAAAATATAGGGTCATGGTTTATGCATATATTTATTCATAGATTATATTGTCCAAAATCTTAAAAGTAGTACCACTAACTTGTAATCCCACCAGTAAAAGGGAGATCTGGTTGCTTTATACATGTAACAGCTTTTACATTTAAAAAAATTTATTTACACTATATATGTAATGGTAGCTCATGATTTTAACTTGTATTTCTCTGATAACTAATAGTATTGAATATATTGGCACATGCTTCATTTAAATATCCTTTTTTGAAGTACCCTTTTAAGACCTGTTCAATTTTATACGGTTTATCTGTATTTTTCTTATTAATTGATAGGACTTCTTTGTCTATTTGTTGGATATAAGGACTGTCTATATGGGGTGTCTAGGAAGATGAAGACAACAGATGATCTCACAGAGATATCCATGGTCCAGAGCAAAGGAAAGAAGCACCAGAATTAAGTTCTAGCTCTCAATGGTGAAGAAGAAATGTATGAAAGATCTCTTAGACCTGAAGGATATTTATGGAAATGAGGGGCATCACTGAGGCAACCTGTAAATACCTCAGTCCAGATGGGAGGACAGGCATCTCCACAGATACCTTTGAGAATAAATGACTTGAATGCAGAATGGCCCCTCCTCCAACACCTCAGCCCTGTATAAGACCACCAAAATTTAGGCAAAAGCAGAGGAAAGGGGAGATGGAAACTGAATAACATCAAGTTTCTCCTATCCAACAGAATAAGCTCTCAAAATTGGGATGAATTTAAATCAGAAAAATACACTTAAATGTCCTGCTCACTTGAATTTGTGAATAAAATTGTAGAGAAAACTGGATGATTTTCTCATGCTTCAAGGAAGATTTCATTTTCATAATTTTTATTTTAAATTTAAATTTTAATATTTATTGGAGTTTATGTTATTTCATTGCTTCTTTCTCAAATTGAAATCCATGTATTGGCTTAAATCAAATTTCAGGCTGAGAAAGTTACAGTGCTAAAAGAAAAATGCTGCTAATTTAGTGTCTTTGTCACCAAGAGTCTTGTGACTGCCTGCAAGTAGCAAAGGAGGAGAAACAGGATTTCCCCATATTGAAGCAAAAGATTCCATTTTCATTTGACCAATAAAAGTAGCATATCTATTCAAGGGATGCTAGGAGAAGGGAAATAGTGACCTACACAGGTCCTTCTTTAACCAGGGGTCTCAGGACTATGCATGCCTGACACAAAAACCATATTCTGTGTCCATAAGACTGATTTCAGATTATGTGGAAAATAAAGCCTAGCAGTGAATATCAGAAAAACAACTTATAAAATGACTAAATCCTTCCCCTAGAACCAGTGACACTTAGAAATATTTTTGATTGAATGCTTTTAGATCTTTTCCAAACCAATGCTATACTAAAATGCAAACCATGTTCTATGACTATCCTTAGCTGACTCCCATGATTTTTCATTTCTTACAGAGTTGTAATGTTCTTCAGATTCTTGCAGTGATTAGTGAATGAAAGTATTAGAAAACAGTAAAATCAGTTAATTACCTAATGTTCTAAAATGGAATACATATTTATATTGCAGTTCTATTTTTATAATAAAAATATAAAAGCATGTAACTTTTTATAAAAGCATGCTATAAACCTTACAGAGATGTCATCGTACTTTTTATATAACTTCATGGAAGAATTTGAAATCAAGACTTATTAAACAATATTTTATTTGGGAAAAAAACAGTGATTACACACTTCATAATTATATATTTTGAAGATAAAATGACCTTTTAGCTTCTTCAAAAAATAATATAGAACTGAAATATTTTAAAAGTATCCAAAACTAAAATTTCTGACTCATAGTACTGTGACATCTTAGATACAGGTAAACTTAAGATATAACAAGTTTCTTCCATCTTCTGAAACCTAGAATGCTTTTTTCTGAAATATCATATAAGTTGTTGGAAAAATACAAAATCCTTTAATACTCTAAGTGTAAAAATGTATAGAGAACCATATCATAAATATTTGTGTACTCACAAGCTGCTTTGTCACATTTACTTCAGATATTTCATATTTAAAAGATAAAACAATGCAGGTGGGGTTAAAGTTCTCCTTGTAACATTATCTATTTCATTTCTCCTCTCCCTGCCTCTGCTATGGTTACCATTAGCCTGAAATAAGTGTTGTGGCAGATTGTATTTTACAAAATTGGCCACAGTAATATCCGGCATCTCACATGTGCTTCTCAATGTGGCTGTGAAAATCTTGCAATAAGAGATGGAGCTTACTGCTTCTTCCCCTTGAATCAGAGCAACTGCTGAGACTGCTTTGACCAATGGCAAATGTGATGCTAGGTCAGTTCTGAGCAGTCTTCAACTGGCTTGCACTTTCTGTTTCCTGACTCTTAAAAGCCAGCCACCATGTAAGAAGTATGATACAATTGAGATTGCCACGTTGCGGGAAGTTAAGTGCCATGGAGACGCCCTGGAATGTGAAGAAAAAGAACAAGGAGTATCCAGGCACAGAACTTTCTAGTGACTCCACCCAGCTGCTGTACTTTGGCAGCCCTAAGAAAAGTCCAAGCAGAAACCATCCAAATGAGCCCAATCAGCTCACAGAACATGACAAAATTAAATTGTTTCAAGCCATCAAGTTTTAGGTGGCTTGTTACACAGCACTAAAAAACTGAAAGAGGTGTGTGTAATCTTGCACAATATTTTCGTATATCTATATGTATCCCAAAATATAGTATTTTCACTTATTTTTTTTGAAATATCCATAAATGTAATCACATTTTATATATTCTTTTGAAATCTACTCTTCACCAAGTATAGATATGCTTATTTATTTTTTATTTTATTATGAAATGTTATGCCTGCTAAAGAATATACATACTTAAATGCAAAACAATTGTAAATAGTAATAGTAACATAATGAACATAGTTGTACCTACCATCTAGTTACAAGATTATAACTTTAATATGCTTATTGAAGCTATCATGTATTAAATCCTTACTGATCTATTTGTTACCATTCCTCTTCCACACAGGTAACCACTATTCTTAAAATTTTGTTTATTATTCCTTTGATTTTATTTAATTACACTATATGTGCTAATATTTAAAGCAAAGTATTTTTGTTCTTCTAATATTTTATATAGAAGTTGAACTGTTCTACTATACTACCATTTTTCCACCTTAATATTTGTGAAGTCTTATGTAAGTTTGGTTCATTCATTTTCAATGTTTTATATTATTTTATTGTAAAAATATATCTTCATCCATTATCTTGTTGATAGATATTTGAATTGTTTTGAATATTTTTGCAAAGAAGAAATCTATGAATATTTTATATTATAATAAATGTCAATTGTAAATAAACTAATAAATTATATGAAACAATCTAACAGAGAGGATCAAATATAACAATAAAGAATTGATCAGTTAAAAAGGCAGAAAATGAGGATGAAGAAAGAAAAATAATTGATTAGTTTAAAATGAATAAAAAGTGAGTTAAATCCAACTATATGAATAGTACATAAATATCTAAATATGTGTACATCTATAAGGAGAACTTCAAAATGTATGATATAAAAACTGATGGAAATAAAGGGAGAAATAGACAAGTACACAAGCATGGTTGGATATTTGAAAGCCCCCCTCTTTGTAAATGATAGAACAATTGTTAGAAAAAAAAAAAACATTGAGGATATAGCTTTGAAAATCTTCTCCAACAGTAACATGACTGATCAGTCAAATAACATTTGACTTTATCAAATGGACATTTTAAAGACATTATACCTAATAGCTGCACAATACACATTATTTTCCCAATGGCATATGGAATATTATCAAGGAAGTCCATATGTTGAACAATAAAACAAGTTTCAATTTTAAGATATTGGAATTTATAGAGTATACCCAAACCAAAATAGAATTAAATTAGAAACCAAGAATAATAAAATAATTAGAAAACACCCACATATTTGGAAATTAAACAGCATACTTCTAATAATCCACAAGTCAAAGAAAAATTCATGAGGGAATTTATACAACATTTTGAACTGAATGAAAATAACATTATAATATTTTATAACTGTGAGGTACCAATAGTGCTCAGAGGAGATTGTAGTTTTAAATGCTTATATTAGATAATAATAAAGGTTTAAAATCAATCAGCAATAGGAAGCTATAAAGTAAGGGCAAATCAAACCCAAACAAGGGTAGAATGAGGGAAATAATAAAGGTATATAAAGACATGAACAGAAATCAATGTATTAGAAAACAAACCAATAATAGAGAAAAATCAATGAAACCAGAAGTTTGCTGTTTTAAGATATTAATAGAATTGTTAAGTCTCTAGATAAAAGGGAAAATTCAAATAACCAGTATCATAAATGAATTATTAAATTTTATAGAAATTAAAAGGATAACAATATTTTATGAGTAAATTATCCCAATAAATTAGAAAATGTTGATGAAACAGATAAGTTCTTTGAAAAACATGTGAACAGGGACTTCCCTGGTGATCCAGTGGTTAATACTTCACCTTCCAATACAGGGGGTGCGATGCCTCGTGGCCAAAAAAACAAAACAGAAGCAATATTGTAACAAATTCAACAAAGACTTTAAAAATGGTCCAAATCTTAAAAAAAAAGGGACCCAAAATTACAAAAGCAGAAAGTTTTTTAAAATGTGAATAGCCATGTATCTGTGAAAACAATTGGATTTGTAATTAAACATCTTTCCACAAAGAAAATCCCAAGTTCAGATTAATTCATTGGTGATTTCTATCACATAGGGAGAAATACCAGCAATTTTTAAAAAATAAATTTATTTATTTATTTGGCTGCATTGGGTCTTCTTTGCTGTGCATGGGCTCCCTCTAGTTGCAGCAAGCAGGGGCTCCTCTTCATTGTTGTAAGCGGGCTTCTCATTGTGGTGGCTTATCTTGTTGCAGAGCACAGGCTCAAGGTGTGGGGGCTTCAGTAGTTGTGGCATGCGGGCTCAGTAGTTTTGGTGCATGGGCTTAGTTGCTCCACAGCCTGTGGGATCTACCAGGGCCAGGGATCGAACCCGTGTGCCCTGCATTGGCAGGTGGATTCTTAACCACTGCGCCACCAGGGAAGTACAACAATCTTATACAAACTGTTACAGAAAATGGAGGAAAATGGAAAACTTCTCAACCTTTTTTATGAGATCAGTTTAATCCTGATACCAAAAGTAGATAAAGATATTAGAAGGTGACAAAGTTAGTATTTCTCATGAACACAGATGCTAACATCCTCAACATAATATTAGTAAATTAAATCCAGCCTTAGACAAAAAAATGATAAATACTTATGATGTACTCAAATAAAAGACATAAAGTTTTGAAAGAGTTATAAACCTTTCTTCACAGATTGTCTTATTGTGTATATAAAAAAATCCTAAGGAAGGTATTGAAAAAAATATTTAATAGTGATTTATTTTCAACACAGGTCAACATAAAAAATGTTTATTTCTATGTATCAGCAACAAATATTTGGAAAAAGAAATAAACAATGCCATTTTAATAGAATCAGAAAATACAGAATACTTAGAAATAAATTCAATGAGTGACATCCAAGATCTCTACGATAATTGCAAAAAAAAAAAAAAAAAATTCTGAGCAAAATCAAAGTCCAAAAACACATCGAAATAAATAAAATGTGTAAAGACCTATACACCGAAAGCCCCAAAATTTCTAAGAGAAATGAAAGACAAACTGAAAGTGAAATATGATGGTCATAGATATTTTAAGTTATCAAGTCTTTCACATAGGATCTTTTTTTTTTTTTATTGGAGTATAATTGCTTTCCAATGATATGTTAGTTTCTGCTTTATAACAAAGTGAATCAGTTATACATATACATGTGTGCCCATATCTCTTCCCTCTTGCATCTCCCTCCCTCCCACCTTCCCTATCCACCCCTCTAGGTGGTCACAAACCACCGAGCTGATCTCCCTGTGCTAAGCGAAGATCTTTAAATTGAATACAATCACAATAAAAACCCTAACAAGCATTTTTGCTGTAAAATGACACTAAGATTAAAATTGACACTAAGATTGCTCAATTTAGCTGGAATGAAAATAACTTGGAGGAGTCAAATCACCTTCAGAAGGAAAATTTAAGGACATATGTAAAATAACAGAAACCAATAGAGTTTGGTATTGGAATAGAAAGACAGGTAGACCCGTGGAAGAATGGAATTCAGAAATAGACAGACAGACATACAGTCATCTGATTTTTCCCAAGTATCTATTCAATACAGTTAGGGAAATAATGCATTTTTAAAGAAATTTTGCTTGAAAAAGTAAACTCTTCATTTATCCATATATTTATCATTGTACTATTTGCTATTTCTTCTTCACTTTTCTATCTTCCATATTGAATCATTTTTCTTTAGCCCAAAGGAAATATTTTGATATTTTATTTATTGCTTGTCCATTTATGAACAATATTTTTTCACTTTTTTTCTGAAATTTTTATTTCTATTTTGTTTACTGTGTAAGGAATTACGGGCTGAAAATGTTTATTTCATTGTCTTCTTGCTTCTGTTGTTTCTGGTGAGAAGTTAACTATTAGTCTAATTGTTTTTTCCTTTAAAAGTATTATGGTTTCTTCCTTATTGACTTTGGTTTTCAGAAATTTCCCTGTGATGTTTCTATGTTAAACTTCTAAAAATTTTCATTTTAAGGTTCATAGGGCTTCTTTAATTCATGGTTTACTGCATTTTATGGATTGTTTTAAGAAATTTCTAAGCCATTATCTCTTCAAATTGGAAATTATATTTGGAAAAGTAATTGTTACAATAATTTGAGTTCTAGGAATCTTTTTTCAGAGAGGATTTCATTTTCCTTATTTGGTGGCACTGGCAATCTAAAGTCACTTTAGGGCTTCCCTGGTGGCGCAGTGGTTGAGAATCCGCCTGCCGATGCAGGGGACACGGGTTCGTGCCCCAGTCCGGGAAGATCCCACATGCCGCGGAGCGGCTGGGCCCGTGAGCCATGGCCGCTGAGCCTGCGCGTCCAGAGCCTGTGCTCCGCAACGGGAGAGGCCACAACAGTGAGAGGCCCGCATACCACAAAAAAAAAAAATAAATAAAAAAAAAAATAAAGTCACTTTAATCCAAAGTCAGACAGTCAGAATTTTTGAGAGTTAGAAATTTACCTGCCTAAAGCTGGACAACTTTTGAATTATATCTAGTTTATCTTTACTCCCAGCATGCAGCCCTTCAGATGGGAAAATAGTCATGCTTTTGCCTTTGCCAGTATCTAGGTTCCACTTTTATTTCCAAGACCTGAGTCCATCAGATTTCCTGCTCAAAGTTGTGCCAAACACTCCCAGGGAAAAGCATTTCAAAACGCAGAGTTCATTCTCAGAATTTCCCTTAACCTCATTACTTACTATTTTATTTGTATTCTGCCTTCCATATAATTTTAAAAATTATTTTGCCCTGCTATGGTGGTTTTCCTCAATAAGATTTACTAGTCAAACTAGTAAATCTATTTGACTAGTAATAGATTAACATTAACAATGTTAATCTATTGTTGCTGGAATTAGAAGACCAAGGGCACTGTTTTTTCAAGTATTACATTTATTTCATTATTTCTATTGTATCTCACTGAAATTCTCATTAGACGTATGTTAAAACTTCTGTCTTCAGAGTTTTGTAATATTTCTTTCATATAAGCAATATTTTTATCTCTTTCTCTCTCTTTTGGGCAATTATCTTAGCTGTGTCTTCTAATTATCCAGTTGTGAGTTATCTGGTTTTTAATCCACTTAGAATCTACTTTTATTTATTACATTAGCTTTCATATTTAAGATATTATTTTCTTAATATTTTCAAATTAGGTGACACTTTTTCCCCTGTGTTTATTCTTGCTCACTGTGGTTTCCCCTCCATCTCTTAAAACATTTTAAATGTACCATAGTACCTTTTAGATAAGTCTATAATTTCTAGTTCTTGATGTCCCAGTTCTCTTATTGATTGTGTTGGCTGACTTTCCCTCATACTGGTTTCCACATTGTCATAAAATGTTTATTGAAAACTCCCTTTTAGGGAGAGTTTGCTTTTTATATTTCAAGAATCTCATACATTCCTGTTGTTGAAGTGACCTTATGGTGTAATTTTAATTTTTTCTGCTAGAGCTCTGTAGGTTTCTTGGGCCCTAAACAAATTTTTTTGGTCAATTCCTTTATCTTGGGAGTCTCACATATTCAGGAGAATTTATCATCCATACATGCATAGAGTCTTAATTTCTCACAGGAAATTGTTTCTCCATCACCAGGGGTCCTAGAAAAAGAAAACATTTTTACTGCTTTAAATGCTTTTCATGGCTGCATAGCCTTTTTTTGGTCCCAGCTTGATGCAGTTTTCTCAACTCCAATTCTGAATTTGACCAAGTCCAATGTTATTTAGTATTTCCCTGTGTGGTTATTAAAACACTAGATACTGTTTTGGGGAACTCTTTTTCAGATCTGATACCAAATGATATCAGACTACTTTTACCAGTATGACTTTCACTTCCTGCTTTATTCTGACAATTGGGATTTACCTCTGTATTATCTAATTATATTGTTACTTTTTATTGTTTTTAATTAATTTTTGTTGGAGTATAGTTGCCTTACAGTGTTGTGCTAGTTTTTACTGTACAACAAAATGAATCAGCGCTATATATATATATATATGTGTATATATATATATATATATATATATATATACACACACACACACACATATATATATACATATATATCCTCTCATTTTTGGATTTCTTCCTTTTTAGGTCACCACAGTAGAGTTCACTGTGCTATACAGTGAGTTCTCATTAGTTATCTATTTTATACATAGTATCAATAGTGTATAGGTGTCAATCCCAATCTCCCAATTCCTCTGATTCCCCACCCCCGCCGCTTTCCCCCTTGGTATCCATACATTTGTTCTCTATGTCTGTGTCTCTATTTATGATTGGCAAATAAGTTCATCTATACCATTTTTCTATATTCCACATATATGCTTTAATATACAACATTTGTTTTTCTCTTTCTGACTTACTTCACTCTGTATGACACTCTCTAGGTCCATCCATGTCTCTACAAATGGCCCAATTTTGTTCCTTTCTATGGCTGAGTAATATTCCATTTTATATATGTACCACATCTTCTTTATCCATTCCTCTGTTGATGGATATTTAGGTTGCTTCCATGTCCTGGCTATTGTAAATAGTGTTGCTTTGAATATTGGGGTACATGTGTCTTTTTGAATTATGGTTTTCTCTGGGTATATATCCAGAAGTGGGATTGCTGGGTCATATGGTATTTCTCTTTTTAGTTTTTTAAGGAACCTCCATACTGTTCTCCATAGTGGAGAACATCAATTTACATTCCCACCAACAGTGCAAGAGGGTTCTCTTCTCTCTACACCCTCTCCAGCATTTATTGTTTGTACATTATCTGGTGATGGACATTCTGACCAGTGTGAGATGATACTTCATTTTGGTTTTGATTTGCATTTCTCTAATGATTAGTGATGTTGAGCATCCTTTCATGTGTTTGTTGGCAATCTGTATATCTTCTTTGGAGAAATGTCTATCTTGGTCTTCTGCACAATTTTGTATTGGATTGTTTGTTTTTTTGATATTGAGCTGCAAGGGCTGTTTGTGTATTTTGGAGATTAATCCTTTGTCAGTTGCTTCATATGCAAATATTTTCTCTCATTCTGAAAGTTTTCTTTTTGTTTTGTTTATGGTTTCCTTTGCTGTGCAAAAGCTTTGACTTTTAATTAGGTTCCATTTGTTTATTTTTGTTTTTATTTTCATTACTCTAGGAGGTGGGTCAAAGAAGATCTTGCTATGATTTATGGCAAAGAGTGTTCTGCTTATGTTTTCCTCTAAGAGTTTTATAGTGTCTGGCCTTACATTTAGGTCTTTAATCCATTTTGAGATTATTTTTGTGTATGGTGTTAGGGAACATTCATAATAAAGGCCATATATGACAAACCTACGGCAAACATTATTCTCAATGGTGGAAAACTGAAAGCATTTCCTCTAACATCAGGAACAAGACAAGTGTGTCCATTCTCATCACTCTTATTCAGCTTATTTTTGGAAGTCCTAGCCATGGCAATCACAGAAGAAAAAGAAATTAAAATAATCCAAATTGGAAAAGAAGTAAAACAGTCACTGTTTGCAGATGACATGATACTATACATAGAAAATCCTAAAGATGCCACCAGTAAACTACTAGAGCTAATCAATGAATTTGATAAAGTTGCAGTATAAAAAATTAATACACAGAAATCTCTTGCATTCCTATACACTAACAATGAAAGGGCAGGAATAGAAATTAAGGAAACAGTCTCATTTACCATTGCAACAAAAAGAATAAAGTACCTAGGAATAAACATACCTAAGGAGGCAAAAGACTTGTGTGCAGAAAACTTAACATACTAATGAAAATAATCAAAGATGGCACAGAGGGAGAGATATACTATGTTCTTGAATTGGAAGAATCAATATTGGGAAAATGACTATACTACCCAAAGCAATCTACACACTCAATGCAATCCCTATCAAATTACCAATGACATTTTTCACAGAACTAGAACAAAAAACTTTACAATTTGTATGGAAATACAAAAGAAGCTGAATAGCCAAGGCAATCTTGAGATAGAAAATCAGAGCTGGAGGAGTCAGGCTCCCTGACTTCAGACTATACTACAAAGCTCCAAGCAATCAAGACAGTATGGTGTAGGCACAAAAACAGAAATGTAGGTCAATGGAAAGCGATAGAAAGTCCAGAAATAAACCCACACACCTATGGTCACCTAATCTATGACAAGGGAGGCAACAATATACAATGGAGAAAAGATAACCTATTCAATAAGTGGTGCTGTGAAAACTGGACAGATACATGTAAAATAATATTATTTTTTAACTGTCATGTTTTCTCCAGCATTTTAATTTTTTTTATAATGAAAGGTATTTCTATGATAGCTCAGTCAGTCATGTTGCTAGAACCTAGAATACTATCAAAAGGTACCTTTCTCTCAACATATTAATATGAAAAAGTATAAAAGAACATCAACTAGTTTAAGAAACCAGTTTTCTGATCAAGGTTGCAACATTAACTAGATGATTAATTCTTGGGCAAATTCTTTCAGCTCTTCATGTATTTTTGTCAGGATCAAAGAATCATTTGGTGTCAGATAAACCTCAGGACAGGATTCCAGCTCTGTTTGTTAGCTGTGAAGTTCTAGAAAGGTTTTCAAATTTTCTGAGCCATGGCTTCTTACAATATTAAATTCAAATATATTAAATGTGTATAAAATATGATATACAGAGAATATAGACAAAAATATAGATTTTTTTGAAAATATATTAATACAATATGTGAAAATATATAGAATATATATTGTGAATATAGAAGTGTTAATATAAATAATATGGTAATATGCCTCATCTGAAGCATAATGTGTGTATATTCACATATAAGCAAAACATTTGATATAATAAAGTGACTACAGCAAAAGAATTTTAACTACTAGCCCTTAGGGTTTAATTTTACCTGCAAAAATACAACTTTGAAAGATTTAGTAGTTTACAAACTTGAAAGGTTTATAGCACTCACAAATTTCCATTTGTTGTCATTTTTAGGCTACTTGATGTGAAAAAGTTAATTGTGCCAGATTATCCTTGATTAATCCTTAACAGTGAGGTGGCCCCTGGAAGTTAGGAATTGCCCTCAAGTTATAGCCAGCTCTCAAGATAACTGCTAGACAAGAATCCAAATCACATGTATTGATCCAGAATAGCACTTTGTTTTGTAGAGACTTATGTTTTAAATTTTAAATGTTAAGAAATGTTTTCTAATAATCGTTATATTCATTATATTCTTATTTATTATTATTCTATTTGTACTTTTATTTTATTTGTATAGATTAAGAACGTTCTTTTCATAAAGGGAAATCAAATTTATTAAGTAAATTAATCCATGAATTTAAATTCATTTCAAATGAGTTCTGGTGTGATATTAACAGCATATTAGAAAAATATTTCATAATCTAAAATAATAAATATTGCTTCAGAATTATTAGCGAGTAATTTTAATATGACATGATAAGAAAGTTGTGAGTGCAGAGAGGATTAGTGAGTGTATTTACGATTTCCCAGGCTCAACTTTCATTACTCTGAACATCACATTTACATTTTGTGTGGTTGTCTCCAAGACATGTCATAATTTCTTAAGAACAGTCATATTCTCTATTAATTTAAGAGTGTCTAGTATAGTGTGTGGCACAGAGTAAATGCTCAATAAATGTTTCTTTTTGTAGAAAGAAAGTATTATAAGGGGGACTTTTAATGCTAAATAGAAGTTATTCAAGGGGGCATCAGGTGGTGTTTGTGGCAGAGTTGCCAGATGCTTAAGGATATTCAGGGATGTACATTTTGTTTGAGTGGCTGGAACATAAGATGCCAGGCAGGAACAGCTTGTGAGACGTGAGGCTGAAGTTATAAAATGAAGAACTTCTATAGCATATTAAGGATGATGCACTTCATCTTGTAAGATATAGGGAGCCATCACAAAAGGATTTTAAGCAAGATAATTTTTTATTTTAATTATATTAGCACTTTAATATCCATGCTTTTCAAAGTGGAAGTGAAAGGTATTTTTTTAACAACTTTATTGGGGTATAACTGTTTTACAATGGTGTATTAGTTTCTGCTTTACAACAAAGTGAAACAGTTATACATATACATATGTTCCCATATCTCTTCCCTCTTGCATCTCCCTCCCTCCCACCCTCCCTATCCCACCCCTCTAGGTGGTCACAAAGCACGGAGCTGATCTCTCTGTGCTATGTGGCTGCTTCCCACTAGCTATCTATTTTACATTTGGTAGTGTATATATGTCCATACCACTCTCTCACTTCGTCACAGCTTACCCTTCCCCCTCCCCATATCCTCAAGTCCATGCTCTAGTAGGTCTGTGTTTTTTTCCCGTCCTACCCCTAGTCTCTTCATCACATTTTTTTTCTTAGATTCCATATATATGTGTTAGCATACGGTATTTGATTTTCTCCTTCTGACTTACTTCACTCTGTATGACAGACTCCAGGTCTATCCACCTCATTACAAATAACTCAGTTTCATTTCTTTTTATGGCTGAGTAATATTCCAGTGTATATATATATGTCACATCTTCTTTATCAATTCATCTGTTGATGGACACTTAGGTAAGTCAGAGAATTTTTAAAGGGTTGTTTTTGAGATAGAATATTCTGGTAGCTCATTTAAGATGTTTTGGAAGAAAACAAAACTAGGAGCAAGGAAGGCAATGCATTGTGATATAAATTAAGAAAAAATAAATTAAATAAAATAAAGTAAAGAAGGCATGAGCTAAGGACTAGTGATAGGCATAGAGATAATGGGAAGATTTAAAGATAATATTAGAGTTAAAATTAGAAGAATGTGTGATGGACTAGTACCATAGCAAGAAAGCTAAGAGAGCAAACTTTAGAGATGGTGTTACTTGCATTTGAATCCTGATTCTAATATTCTCTAACTCTGTGAATGACACTTGGCACTTTATTAATCTCTCCCAATTTTTTTCACCTGTAATTATAATGCCATCTCATGAAACTTTTGTGAGGAGTTAAGTGAAATAACACATGCAGAGCATTTAGCATGGCATCTGGCACATTCTAAGCATTTTTTGGTGGGGAAAAAAGACATGAGTCTGCTCATTTCTGTTTCAGATTGACTTTCCTATTTAAGGTTTACCTATTACCAGTCTTCCTCAAGGGACTGTAGCATTTGAAGAAATGAAGTTTGACAAAGTAATGTAGCCATTTTTCCAAAGGCAAAGCAAGCAATGACCCAGAGACTAATGTGCTGAGCATGATTCAGTTTCTAACATGGAATGGCATCAGAATTGTTTTTAAATGTGCTTATGTAATCAGAGAAGGAATTAGGAAGAAATATTTAATTTTGTTTATCTAGGTCTCTTCTGTCTAGATACTCCCAGTATTTTCTATATCTATCTTAAGCACCCTGCTTTTAAAACTCCACATATTCTGTGGGTCTTGTGTCCTTCCTGTGATGAAAGAAAATGATTTCGAAGGATGATTTCTCCAAATATATCATAGGCTACTTTAACAAATGTGTGTGTGTGTATACATATATATATATATATATATATATATATATATATATATATATATATAATTTTTATTTTATTTTGGAGCATAGTTGATTAACAATGTTATGTTAGTTTCAGGAGTACAGCAAAGTCAGTTACACATATACATGTATCTATTCCTTTTCAATTTTTTTTCCTATTTAAGTTATTACAGAATATTCAGAAACATAATAAATGTATATATTTTAAAATTAAATATTTCTGGAGAAGACTATTTAGCCAAAGGGAGCTCTATCAATACTTATTCCATGTGTGTTCCATCCAGTCTATATCTTAATAACAGTCTGTGTGCCACCTACACCCAAATTTTATAACCAGCCCTGTCCTTTCTCATGTGCTCAGTCTTGCATATTCAACTTCTTACTTTCAGAATTTACTCATACGTCTAATATACACCTCAACTGATCTCTTGGGCTTTCTCCCAAACATGCTTTTCTTACAGTCTTCTCCATTTTAACTGATGACAGCTCTATCCTTTCAGTTACTCAGGCTATCAGTCTTGGGGCTATATATGATTCTTCCTCATCCTCTACATCCAATCTGTTAGGAAATCCTGCTGGTTGTACCTTCAGATGATAGCTAGAATTGGATCCTTTTTCACATTCATGGCTACTACCTTTAACCAAATTATCATTTCTCATTTGATTACTGCAATAGCTTCCTAACTCTTCTCTTTGTTTCACCTTTCCTCTCACCTTCCAAAGTGTTTTCTCATCACAGTAAGTGTATTAGTTTTCTGTTGCTGCTGTAACAAATAACCATAGACTTAGTGGTATAAAATAATTAAATTTATTGTTATATGGTTCTACAGATCAGAACCTTGGTAAAGGTCCCATTGGACAAAAATCAAGGTGTTGGCAGACTATGTTCCTTTCTGGAGACACTAGTAGAGAATCTGTCTCCTGTTTATTCCAGTTGTTAGAAGAATTCAGTTCCTTGTGGTTTTAGAACAGAGGTCTCCATTATCTTGAGAGCTGGCTATAACTTGAGAGCAATTCTTAGCTTCTAGAGGCCACCTCATTCTTTAGTTGCTGGCGCTCTTCCATCATCTTCAAAGCTAGCAATAGCAGATAGAGTCCTTCTCATGTTGCATCTCTGATCCAGCCTTTTGCTTCCCTCTTCCATTTCTGAATTTCTTCACCTAGGTGATCAGATTGGATCCACTTAATCACATCTGTAAATTCTCTTTTGCCATGTGAGGTACAATAATATATTTATAGATACCAGGTATTAGGATGTAGACAACTCTGAGTGCCCATTATTTTGCCAACCACAGTAAATAAAGTGATTCATTTTACACGTAATTTAGATCCTATCACTTCTCTATTCAAAAGCCCTCCAATGACTTTGCATTTCATTCATAGTAATAGCCAAATCCTCTACAATAACCTATAAAACTCTCCATGATATGATCCTCCTTAAGCCTCATCTTCTATTATTATTTGCTTCTCATTTACTCAATCCAACCACATCAGCCTCCTTCTAGTGCCTTGAATACAAGAATGCTCCCTTGTTAAGACCTTCACACTGGCTCTTCCTCTGCTTGAAATATTTTTCCCTCTGCCTGTATGTTGTTTCCTTCAATATCTGCATAGCTAATTCCCTCCTTCAAGTTTTATTCAAATGCCATTTTCTGAATGAGACTACTTTGAATATCTCATTAAAATGGCAACCATCACCTATTCCTAATCTAGGTACTCCTAATATTCTTTTCCTGTTCTATTTCTATTCTCCAAAGTACACATCACCTTCTAACATACTATTTAATTTACTTGTTTACTATGTTTAGTCTTTCTCTGCCCACCCCCCATAATGTAAGCTCCATGAGGATGGAGATGATTGTTTTATTCATAAACATATCACATCTATTTAGTGCCAGCCTTAGAGTAGATTTTCAATAAATACATTAAAATGGCCCAATAAATGAATGACAGCATCTAATTGTGGCAATTTATATGCTAATAGTTGTATTTGATTTTTTCTTATTGCTTGTCCAATTACATACATAGTCAGATACCTGTGTTGCTTTCACAAAATGTTGAATTCAAGTATTATTATTACTAAATTAAGAGAGAACCATGAAACTATAATACCAATGCAAATTTTCAAACTGAATTAATGTTATAAATTTGGGGAAATTATATACTGTTTGCATTTCTCATCACCTTTATGTAGAATAAATTTGCTTTAGGTACTCTCTATACAATGGGTTTTACAGACAGTCTTTCTTCTCCAGGAAATTAAAATTGATTGATATAATGTTGTTCTTAGTGTATAAATTGACTCAACATTCATTACATGTTCTTGAATTATCTGGTACTTGCTAACCTCTGCATCATCTCTCATCAGTCTGTCCTATCAAAGTGTGTGATTAAAAAAAACTATATTTGGGCTTCCCTGGTGGTGCAGTGGTTGAGAGTCCGCCTGCCGATACAGAGGACACAGGTTCGTGTCCCAGTCCAGGAAGACCCCACATGACGCAGAACGGCTGGGCCCGTGAGCCATGGCCACTGAGCCTGCACGTCCGGAGCCTGTGCTCCGCAACAGGAGAGACCACAGCAGTGAGAGGCCTGCTGCATACCAAAAAAAAAAAAAAAAAAAGACTATGCTTCAGCTACTTTGTATTTCAAGTTCTTAATTTCACCTTATTCTACCTGGACTCAAGAATTCTATACATAACCTTGCATCTTCCTGTAGGCCTTGATCCTGCCTCCTTTTTGTGGATAACCTGTACTCATTAACTTGGAACACATTCACTTTAGAACACTTTTTCAGGAAACTTTCCCCAACTCCAGGTATTTAAGACGCCTCACTATAATGCCTACATTTTCCCAAGAATATTTCTTTTGAACTATATTAGTTTATTTTCTGTATCCTCCTTCTGGACCAAAAGGTCCATGAGAGCAGGGAATATGATGCTCTTGTTTATCAATATATATTCAGGGCCTAGCAAAGTATCTAGCCCATAGATGATCAATACATGTTTGCTATGGACTGAATTGTGCCATCCTCAGATTCTTATGATGAATCCCAGTCCTCCTGGGTGATAGTATTTGGAGGTGGAGTCTTTGAGAGATAATTAAGTTTAGATGAAATGATAAAGGTAGGGCCCTCATGATGGGATTAGTTTCCTTATAAGAGAAGGTACCAAATTAATTTCTTTTTCTTCCTGTCTGTCTGTCTCTGTCTGCCATGTGAGGACATGGGGAGATATCCTTATTTTACAAACTGGCAGAGGGATCTCACTAGAATCCAATCATGCTGGTATCTTAAAATCAGATTTCCAACATTTGGAACTATGAGAAAATTAATTTCTCCTGTTTGAGCCACCCAGTTTATGGTATTTTGTTATAGCAGCCCAAGCATATTGATTAAATGAATAGGTAAACAAATGAGTGATTGGGTGGTTGTTTGCTAATATACTTATCTTATGATCCCTGGACACTTTGGTGTCTTAGTTGGCCTGATATCTTGGAGTCTATAGATGTTATATTTGCTCACTTTTCTTCTTCCCTTAAACAATAAGAAATAATGGACCTTTCCTTAAACAATGATATAATGCCTCTCACCTCCAGGTCTCCTATTTTATAACAAGGTTTTTGATTTTATGTTAGAAAGTTATTTTCCAAGCTTGATTTAGGAAGAACTATGTGCCTCTCTGTTGAAATATTGCTACTACCAAACTAAGCATATTCATTCTTTTTACCATTTCGTAACCACTGCTGTAATTATATTAATTACATGGAAATAAAATTCTATCCCAGAAAGGAACTTGATATGAGGAGATACAGATTATCTCATATACACAAAATAAAGTCATGGAATAAGTAGAGCACTTACATTATGTACATCATAAAGATAAATGTATTTGTGGGAAGGAGAATGGAGAGAGTTTTTTTGCTCTTGATGGATTTTGGGAGACAGAAAACTTGCTGAGGGAAAATACCTGCTGTTTTTACTGTATATTTAGGAATGACTTCTTCAAGGAACTTGGCTTCTTTAGTTGAGAAGTCACTCTGATGTTGAGTGAAAAGAATTTGTGTACATTTCAGAAGGCTTAAGTTTTGGTCACAGAGTAAATGGTGATTTACTAATTCATGTGAACTCTGAGACTTTTTTTTCCTGTTAAAATACATATTTACATTAGATAGATTTTCTTTGGCAATGAACAATCCTGTTACCTTAGAAGGAATCTAGATTTTGTTGGGCTCATCTGAGATTGGTGGAAATTTGTTTCATAACACCTGTAGTCTTTTTCTGAAACATAGGCAGAAAAAGGCACCACTATTTGGAATATTCTGTCTTCATGAGAGCAAGAGAATTTCTGGGGGCAAGTTGAAACATCAAAGCTCTGAAAGCCTATGTTCACAGTTGACACACTGACACTTGTACATACTCTCTATCAATCAAGGTGAGTCACACAATCCAACTAAAAGTCTGAGGTTGATGATATACTGTACTTTGTCTACTAGAAGGAAAAATATTGACCGAAGTAATAATTCAATAGACCACACTACCCCCACTGAGTTGTTGAGAGAGTTAAATAGGTATATTATTTTTTTGTAAATAATAAATATTTAAGTATAATTATTAGCATGAATCATTAAAGGAAACAAATTTACCCAATGGAACACTAGTTTAGACATTACTAATGGATAAATGAAGCCTAAGAGTCAGGGAAAGAATAAATAAAAAGATATGACAGTTAAACTTATTGGAATAAATGTAAAAATTTATAAGAATAAAAGTGGAAGAAATAACATAGTTTGCAGAAGCTTGGTGATGAATTTAAAATAAGAGGTAGAGACTATCATAAACGTGACCTAGTATGATCTAGGTTGGCACAGAGTTTTACTAAAGTAATGCTTACTTATAAATAAGTTCTGTCCAGAAAATATTATGCAATATATTCTAACAGTCAGCCTCTAGAAGAATCTTTGTGTTGTGAACATTTATATGTACTATTAGGTTTACTAATTTTTCTTTTTGAAGTAGCAGAGAGCAAGCACTATGTGTTTCTGTGCCTACTGAGCATTGCAATTTAATATTGTTTCTCTTATCCCAGCCTCTAAATAAGTAGTGAAATTTACTATACATGTATGCTCTACTGCCAGAATGCTCTGAATCTTTCTACCATTAATTATACCCACAACATCTTTACAGTGGTTTCTTTTTCTGAGAACACAGAAAGGATTAAGTTTCCCCTACTAATAAGGGGAATGGAAAACTTACTCTCAAATCTGTGGTTTGTTTTTTTTTTCCCTGCCTAATACTATGATTGTTGAATCATCAGCCTGGATCTTTCTCAGCTCTAGTTTTTATCTTCCATTACTTCCTCATTAATCACATTGTATAATTTTAGCTTTAACATATAGTATGGCTAAGAGTAACTTTATTTGTTATATTTTAAAGCCAATGAAAGTAGATCAAATTGACATAGTTTTTACTGAACAAATATTAACTCCCTATTTGGATGATATGTTTAAAACTTTAAAAAAACAATTATGTGCAATTTTCAAAGTGACTTTATACCTGAAGAAATCAGTCAGTCATAGTAACATGATAATGGAAAATTTGTTGATATATTTTAAAATATATATTGAAATATAAATATAATATATATATTTAGCACCTAATGAATTGCCATTTACAATGGCTGCTAAAGGAATTAAGTTAAAACAGTAGCTTTTAGGAGGAGACCTTCAAAATGATGGAGGAATAAGATGTGGAGATCACCTTCCTCCCCACAGGTACATCAGAAATACATCTACATGTGGAACAACTTCTACAGAACATCTACTGAATGCTGGCAGAGACAAAAGAATAAGGACAGTACCTGGACCTCTGGGAAGGAGCTGTGAAGGAGGAAAAGTTTCCAAACTCTAGGAAGCCCCTTACCTGGTGGAGATGGGGGGCTTGGTGGGTGGTGGGGGGAAGCTTTTTAGCCATGGAGGAGAGCACAGCAATAAGGGTGCAGAGGGCAAAGTGGAGAGATTCCTGCACAGATGATCGGTGCCAATTAGCACTCATCAGCCTGAGAGGCTTGTCTGCTCACCTGCCGGGGCAGGTGGGGGCTGGCAGCTGAGGCTCCAGCTTCAGAGGTCAGATCCCAGGGAGAGGACTGGGGTTGGCTGTGTGAACACAGCCTGAAGTAGGCAAGTGAGTGCATCACAGCTAGCTGAGAGGGAGTCTGGGAAAACTTCTGGAACTGCCTAAGAGGCAAGAGACCATAGTTTTGGGGTGTGTGACAAGAGAGGATTCAGAGAACCACCTAAATGAGCTCCAGAGATGATCTTGAGCCACAGCTATCAGTGAGGACACCAGAGATGGGGATGAAATGCTAAGGCTGCTGCTACAGCCATCAAGAAGGCTGTGTGCAAGCACAGGTCACTATCCACACCTCCCCTCCCAGGAGCATGTGCAGCCCACCACTGCCAGGGTCCCGTGATCCAAGGACAACTTCCCTGGGAGAACACACAGAGCACCTCAGGCTGTTGCAATGTCATGCCCACCTGTGTCACTGCAGGCTCCCCCCACATTCTGTACAACTCCCTCCCACAGTCCTGAGTGAAACAGAGACCCCTTATCAGTTGCTACTTTAACCCTGTCTGGGTGGGGAACAGACGCCCTCAGGTGACCTATGTGCAGAGGGAGGGCCAAATACAAAGCTGAATCCCAGGAGCTGTGCAAGCAAAGAAGAGAAAGGGAAATTTCTCTCAGCAGCCTCAGGAGAAGGAGATTAAATGCCCAAAATCAACTTGATGTGTTCTGCATCTCTAGAATACCTGAATTGACAATGAAACATCCCAAACTTGAGGTGGTGGACATTGGGAGCCACTGTAGACTTGGAGTTTGCTTTCTGCATCTAATTTGTTTCTGTTTTTATGTTTATCTTAGTTTAGTATTCAGAGTTTATTATTATTGATAGATTTGTTTATTTATTTGGTTACTCTCTTCCTTTTATATATATATATATTTTTTTCCTTTTTCTCTTTTTGTGAGTGTGTATGTTAAATTAAAAACTTTACAGACAAGCAAAAGCTAACAGAATTCAGCACCACCAAATCAGCTTTACAACAAGTGCTAAAGGAATTTCCCTAGGCAAGAAAGAGAAGAGAAGGAAAAGACCTACAATACCAAAACCAAAACAATTAAGAAAATGGTAATAGGAACATACATATTGAAAACTACCTTAAATGTAAATGGATTAAATGCTCCAACCAAAAGACATAGACTGGATACATGAATACAAATACAAGACCCATATATATGCTGTCTACAAGTGACCCACTTCAGACTTAGGGACACATACAGACTGAAAGTGAGGGGATGGAAAAAGATATTCCATGCAAATGGAAATCAAAAGCTGGGGTAGCAATTCTCCTATCAGAAAAAATACACTTCAAAATAAAGACTATTACAAGAGACAAAGAAGGACACTACAAAATGATCAAGGGATCAATCCAAGAAAAATATGTAACAATTAAACATTTCTGCACCCAACATAGGAGCACCTCAATACATAAGGCAAATGCTAACAGCCATAAAAGGGGAAATTGGCAGTAACACAATCATAGTAGAGGACTTTAACACCTCACTTACACCAATGGAGAGATCATTCAAAATGAAAATAAATAAGTAAACACAAGCTTTAAATAACACATTAAACAAGATGGATTTAATTGATGTTTATAGGACATTCCATCCAAAAAAACAGAATACACTCACTTCTCAAGTGCTCATAGAACATTCTCCAGGATAGATCATATCTTGGGTCACAATACAAGCCTTGGTAAATATAAGAAAACTGAAATTGTTTCAAGTATCTTTTCCAACCACAACACTATGAGACTACATAACAATGACATGAAAAAAAATCTGTAAAAAATGCAAACACATGGAAGATAAACAAGACACAACTAAGTAAACAAGAGATCACTGAAGAAATCAAGAGGAAATAAAAAAAAAAAAAACATAGAAACAAATGATAATGAAAACATGAAGACCCAAAACCTATGGGATGCAGAAAAAGCAGTTCTAATAAGGAAGTTTATAGCATTACAATCCTCCCTCAAGGAACAGGAAACATCTAAAGTAAACAACCTATCCTTACACCTAAAGCAATTACAGTAAGAAGAACAAAAACCCCATAGTTAGCAGAAGGAAAGAAATCATAAAGATCAGATGAGAAATAAAAGAAAGAGAAATGAGGGAACCAATATCAAAGATCGATGAAATTACAGCTGGGAGAAAATAAAGAAAATTCATAAACCATTAGGCAGATTCATGGAGAAAAAAAAGGGAGAATTCTCAAATCAATAGAATTAGAAATGAAAAAGGAGAAGTAACAATTGACACTGCAGAAATATAAAGGATCATGAGAGATTATTACAAGCAACTCAATACCAATAAAATGGACAACCTGGAAGAAATGGACAAATCCTTAGAAATGCACAACCTTCCAAGATTGAACCAGGAAGTAATAGAAAATATAAACAGACCAATCACAAGCACTAAAATTGAGACTAATTAAAAATCTACCAACAAACAAAAGCTCAGGACCAGGTGGCTTCACAGGTGAATTCTATGAAACATTTAGAGAAGACCTAACACCTACCCTTCTCAAAATCTTCCAAAATATAGCAGAGGGAGGAACACTCCCAAACTCATTCTATGATCCCACCATCACCCTGATACCAAAACCAGACAAAGATGTCACAGAGAAAGAAAACTACAGGCCAATATCACTGATGAGCATAGATGTAAAAATCCTCAACAAATTTTAGCACACAGAATCCAGCAGCACATTAAAAGGATCATACACCATGATCAAGTGGCGTTTATCCCAGATATCCAAGGAGTCTTCAATATATGCAAATCAACCAATGTGATAAACCATATTAACAAATTGAAGGAGCAAAACCATATGATCATCTCAATAGATGCAGAAAAAGGTTTTGACAAATTCAAAACCCATTTATTATAAAAACCCTCAAGAAAGTAAGCATAGAGGGAACTTACCTCAAAATAATAAAGGCCATATATGAGAAACCTACTGCCAACAGTGTTCTCAAAGGTGAAAAAGTGAAAGCATTTCCTCTAAGATCAGGAACAAGACAAGGTTGTCCACGCACACCACTATTATTCAACACAGCTTTGGAAGTTTTAGTTACAACAACCAGAGAAGAAAAAGAAATAAAAGGAATCCAAATCGGAAAAGAAGAAGTAAAGCTGTCACTGTTTGCAGATTACATGATACTATACATAGAGAATCCTAAAGATACTACCAGAAAACTACTAGAACTAATCAATGAATCTGGTAAAGTAGCAGGATACAAAATTAATGCACAGAAATCTCCTACATTCTTATACACTAATGATGAAAAATCTGAAAGAGAAATTAAGGAAACACTCCAATTTGCCAATGCAACAAAAATAATAAAATGCCTAGGAATAAATCTACCTAAGGGGACTAAAGACCTGTATGCAGAAAACTATAAGACACTGATGAAAGAAATTAAAGATTATACAAACAGATGGAGAGATATACCATGCTCCTGGATTGGAAGACTCAACATTGTGAAAATGACTATACTCTACAAAGCAATCTGCAGATTCAATGCAATCCCTATCAAACTACCAATGGCATTTTTCACAGAACACGAATCAAAAATTTCACAATTTGTATGGAAACACTAAAGACACCAAATAGCCAAAGCAATCTTGAGAAACAAAAATGCAGCTGGAGGAATTAGGCTCCCAGACTTCAGACTAAACTACAAACCTACAGTAATCAAGACACAATGGTACTGGCATAAAAGCAGAAATATAGATCAATGGAACAGGATAGAAAGCCCAGAGATAAAGCCATACACATATGATCACCTTATTTTTGATAAAGGAGGCAAAAATAAATAATGGAGAAAAGACAACCTCTTCATTAAGTGCTGCTGGGAAAACTGGACAGTTACATGTAAAGGAATGAAATTAGTATACTCCCTAACATCAGACACAAAAGTAAACTCAAAATGGATTAAAGACCTAAATGTAAGGCCAGACACTATAAAACTCTTAGCAGAAAACGTAGGCTGAACAGTCTATGACATAAGTCAAAGCAAGATCTTTTTTGACCCACCTCCTAGAGAAATGGAATTAAAAACAAAAATAAACAAATGGGACCTAATGAAACTTAAAAGCTTTTGCACAGCAAAGGAAACCATAAACAAGATGAAAAGACACCCCTCAGAATGGGAGAAAATATTTGCAACTGAAGCAACTAACAAAGGATTAATCTCCAAAATTTACAAGCAGCTCATGCAGCTCAATATTAAAAAAAACAAAAAATCCAACCCAAAAATGGGCAGAGGACCTAAATATACTTTTCTCCAAAGCAGATATACAGATTGCCAACAAACACATGAAAGGATGCTCAACATCACTAATCATTAGAGAAATGCAAATCAAAACTGTAATGAGGTATCTCTTCACACCAGTCAGAATGGCCATCATCAAAAAGTCTACAAACAATAAATGCTGGAGAGGGTGTGTAGTAAAGGGAATCTTCTTGCACTGTTGGTAGGAATGTAAATTGATACAGCCACTATGGATAACAGTATGAAGGTTCCTTTAGAGACTAAAAATAGTACTACCATATGAGCCAGCAATCCCACTACTGGGCATATACCCTGAGCAAACCATATTTCAAAAAATGTCATGTACCACAATGTTCACTACAGCTCTATTTACATTAGCCAGGACATGGAAGCAACCTAAGTGTCCACTGACAGATGAATGGATAAAGAAGATGTGGCACATATATACAATGGAATATTAATCAGACATAAAAGGAAATGAAATTGTGTTATTTGTAGTGCGGTGGATGGACCTAGAAACTATAATACAGAGTGAAGTAAGTCAGAAAGAGAAAAACATATACTGTATTCTAACACATATATATGGAATCTTAAAAAAAAAAAAGGTTCTGAAAAATCTATGGGTAGGACCGGAATAAAGATGCAGACGTATTAAATGGACTTAAGGACATGGGGAGGGGGAAGAGTAAGCTAGGACGAAGTGAGAGAGTGGCATGTACATATATACACTACCAAATGTAAAATAGATAGCTAGTGGGAAGCTGCCACATAGCACAGGGAGATCAGCTAGGTGCTTTGTGACCACCTAGAGGGGTGAGATAGGAAGAGTTGCAGTGAGATGCAAGAGGTAGGCGATATGGCAATATATGTATGTGAATAGCTGATTCACTTTGTTATACAGCAAAAAATAACTCACCATTGTAAAGCAATTATACTGCAATAAAGATATTAAAAAAGAAAGTAGCTTTTAACATTTTTAAATGATATATTTATTGCACGTTATATGGTATGAAACAACTTCAGCAGTATGTGTTTTTTTTGGACCTGACATTATTAAACAGAATTATATCCAACAAAATGCAAAAGACCACATGAAAATGAAAGAAAAATATTAAGTATTATCTTCTACTTTTCAGGGAATTTGTGTGGCAAAACAGACTTTCAGGTGTTACCTCAGTATAGGAAATTTAGTCCTGGCTGTGGCCTAAGATTCTGAAATTCATGGTTAGAGAGATAATGAATGAGGCTATTGCTCAATTAACTAATTTAATAACTTTAATGGGAATGTGGAGATAAGATTGATTAGAAATGGACAGGGGAAAGGGAAAGGAGTTTCACCAAATTCTTTAAAAGTGAGAAAAATTTTTAAGACTTCATGAAATGAGAATTTTCTAAACTACCCAAAAAAGAGGAAGAATGACCTTTTTTTTTTTGCATATCATTGTAAAATTATATTTTAAAATTTATCTCTGTTCCTATAAATATGCCATTTTAGATTTAACTCTACTGTCTCAGAGAATACTGATTACTAATATACTACTAATTTGTGCCTTGTTAAATAAATATAACTTAGCTTCTTGAGCAAAACTAAATTAATATAATCCCTTAAAGGTAAGAATCATCTGAACTATGAAGTCATCTTCTTGACTTTATAAATTCTAAGACAGGATAAGAAAATGTTGACTTTATAATATTGTCAGAATTATTCCTTTAATATAGCATAGTAACAAAAAAGAATAATGTATTAGAATAGTTGTCCACTTGAGAAGTATATGAAATGATTCTTTTTTTTTTTTTTGCCACACCACATGGCTTGTAGGATCTTAGTTTCCTGACCAGGGATTGAACCCTGGCCTTGGCAGTGAAAGCGTGGTGTCCTAACCACTAGACCACCAAGGAATCCCCCAACATTCTATTATCTTTTTGTCCCCTGGAATTCATAGGCTACCCACTTGACTCTAGAGAGGGTTATTTTTTTCAGCACCCTATCACATTGCTCATGATCTCTGGGAAATATGCTGCCTTACAACGGGCAATTATGACTGTCATTTTTCTCCCCATGAGGATAACTCTGAAATAGCCAGGGAAGCCAAGAATTCAACGAAAGAGTAGAATTCCATGAGCAGCTTGATGATTTTATTACCTATTAGTCCCCCAGGATTTAATTTTCAGCTCAGGAGAGTATCCTCAGGTTTTTTCATTGAATTGTCACCTGAAGATTTTGTTTCAGTTTAAGGAAACAGTTCACAAAAGCAAACTAAAAACTGAGTTTCTTTTTGGATCATATGAAAAGCACATTTCTAAATGAGGAAAAGCAGTTGTGGCTCTATGCTGACATTTTCCCCAAACTCATGATCTCGGTAAGGTATTTCATATTTATAAGTAACAAAGTTTTAGAGAAAATAATAGCATGTATTTTAAATTCTGATATTTTTTCATTAGGAAGCTTTTGGATAATTCATTTTGTTACCCATTTCTGTTGTTTTATTAACTTTTTTTCCCTCTCACTCTAAAAGTAATCTATACTTAATAAATGTGTTTTGGAAAATCAAAAAATCACACACAAATTCCTTGGCATTTTGGTCAATTTTGTTTTAGGTTCTTTCTCTTTCTCTCTGTATAAGCACACACAGAGAGACATACATTTATATCTATATCTTGGTAAATACCTATTGACATAAATAAGAGCACATATTTTTTATTGACATAACATTGGTTTACAACATTATATAAGTTTTGTGTATACACATTATATTTTGAGTTCTGTATACTCTATGGCATGCTCTCATTACCAAAATTTTAGTTTCCATCTGTCAACATAAATTTGATTGCCTTTACCCACTACTCTCATAACCACTACTGTGTTCTCTGTATCTATGTGTTTTTGTTTGTTTTGTTTTGATTCTTTGCTTCTTTATTTATTTTATATTCCACAAGTGAGTGAAATCATACACTATTTGTTTTTCTCTGTCTGATTTATTTTACTGATCATGATACCCTCAAGTTTCATCCATATTGTTGCAAATGGCAATATTTCATCACCTTTTTTCATGGCTGGGTAGAGTTCCATTGTGTATATATACTACATCTTCTTTATCCATCCATCAATGGGCACTTAGGTTGCTTCCATATCTGACTACTGTAAATAATTCTGTGATGAACAAGACTGCATGTATCTTTTTGAGTAAGTGTTTTCATATTCTTTGAATAAATAACAAGTGGAATAGATGGATCTTATGGTAGTTCTATTCTTAATTTTTAAAGTAATTTTCATACTGCTTTTCATAATGGTTGTACCAATTTACATTCCCACTAACAGATTATGAGGATTCTCTTTTCTCCATATTCTAACACTTGTTAGCCATTCTAATTGGCATGTGGTGATATCTCATTTTGGCTTTGATTTTTTAAATATATATGTCTGTTAGCCATCCATATGCCTTCTTTGGAAAAATGTCTATTCAGCTTTTCTGCCCTTATATGAATCAGGTTTTTTTGTTGTTGTTGTTGAGTTGAATGAGTTTTTTATATATTTTCTCCCATTTAGTAGACTGTCTTTTTTTTTTTTTTTTTTTTTTTTTTTTTTCGGTATGCAGGCCTCTCACTGTTGTGGCCTCTCCCATTGTGGAGCAAGGCTCCAGATACGCAGGCTCAGTGGCCATGGCTCACGGGCCTATCCACTCTGTGGCATGTGGAATCTTCCCGGACCAAGGCACAAAACCATGTCCCTTGCATCGGCAGGTGGACTCTCAATCACTGCACCACCAGGGAAGCCCTGTCTTTTCTTTTTGTTCATGGTTTCTGTTGCTGTGCAAAAAAGTTTTAGTTCAATGAAGTCCCATTTGTTTATTTTTGCTTTTGCTTCCCTTTCCTGAGGAGACATATCCAGAAAGATACTGCTGAGACCAATGTCAGAGAGTGCACTGTTTCTGTTTTCTTCTAGGAGTTTTATGTTTCCAGGTTGTACATTCAAGTCTTTAATCTATTTTTAGTTGATTTTTTGTATACGGTGTGAGATAGTGGTCTAGTATCATTCTTTTGAATGTAGCTGTCTAGTTTTCCCAACACTATTGAAGAAACTACTCTTTGTGCTTTGTATGTTCTTTGCTCTTCTGTCATAAATTAATTGTCCATGTATGTGTGGGTTTATTTCTGCACTCTCATTTTTGTTTCATTGATCTACATGTCTGTTTTTCTGCCTGTAGCATGCAATTTTGATTACTATAGCTTTATAATATAGTTTGAGATCAGGGACTGCAATATATCCAACTTAGTTATTTTTTCTCAGGATTGTTTTGGCCATATGGGGTCTTTGATGATTCCATATAAAGTTTAGGATGTCTGTTCTATATCTGTGAAAAACATTGGGATTTCAATAGGGATGTCATTGTATCTGTAGATTGCTTTTTGGACATTTTAGCAAAGTTAATGCTTCCAATCCATGAGAACAAAATATCTTTCCATTTCTTTGTGTCTTCTTCAATTTCCTTTAACAATGCTTTATAGTTTTCTGAGTATAGGTCTTTTACCTCCTTGGTAAGATTTATTTCTAGATATTTTATTCTTCTTTTCTATTGCAACTTTAAATGGGATTATTTTCTTAATTTCCCCTTCTGCTAGTTCATTGTTAGTGGGTAGAAACACAACGAATTTTTGTATATTGATTTTGTACCCTGCAACTTTATTGTATTTGTTTATTATTTTTGATAGTTTTTGGTACAGTCTTTACAGTATTATATATATACAATCGTGTTAACTGCAAATAGTGACAGTTTTACTTTTTCTTTTCCAATTTGGATGTCTTTTATTCCTTTTTCTTGTCTAATTGCTCTGGCTAAGACTATATTGAATAAGAATGGTGAGAGGGGTTCCTTGTCTTGAAGACCATAACAATTTTGTACTAAATGTATAATATTATGTCCTGTACTTTCCATTTAATATTATATCAACATACTTTCTACATTATTATATACAAAGAATGAAATATCTAATATTCCTCTGAATAGGTACATTCTAGATTTCTTAGCATTCCACCAAAAAATTGGAAAGATAGATTATTTTCAGTTTTTCATGATGTACATAATGTTCTATTCCTAATGTTACTTTAGGGACTATTCCTCTGAGTGAAAATCTGTGTATCAATATATGATATTAGATTTATACTCTTATGAGCAATACATGAGAATATCTTTATTTTATTTTATTTTATTTTTGTGGTACATGGGCCTCTTACTGTTGTGGTCTCTCCCATTGTGGAGCACAGGCTCTGGACACACAGGCTCAGCAGCCATGGCTCATGGGCCCAGCTGCTCCGTGGCATGTGGGATCTTCCCAGACTGGGGCATGAACCCAGGTCTCCTGCATCGGCAGGCGGACTCTCAACTACTGTTCCATCAGGGAAGCCCGAGAATATATTTTTTATTTCATTTTTTGCAGCATTTACTGTCTTAAAAATGTTTCCTAATTTAAATGGTGAAAATAATACATTAATATCTTAAATTTATAATGCTGGTAATACAAAAGGAAATTAACATTTTTCTGTAATTTTGTCTATTTTATTTATCCTTTTGTGAATTTTGCATTTATTCCTGTTATCCATTTATATATTGGAATTTGAGTTTTGGGTTTTTTTTTAACAATTCAAATGTTCTGTCTGTTCCTCTTTTTATAGATAATAATATTATCATTTAGATCTTTGAATTAAACCTATAAGAAATTTTAGCAGCTAAGTGTACCTTTTGCTTTTTTCATTTATTTCAGATATATTCTTACTTTGTTTTTGCTCATTACAGCATCATTTTAATCATACATTGTAAAGAATTTCAGTTGTTTATGAGAGTGAAATATGTTTATCTCATCCTTCATCATATTCCTTTACTTCTAAACTTAGGAATCTTTCTCTTCTTTAAAGGTTTGATCACTATTCATATATATGTGTAGATTTCACTTATATATTTATGGTTTGATTTTCATGGAATTTAACTTTCAAATCCATTTGAGATATATTTTAGCCTTTAGAGTAAACAATATTTAAAAGTATTTTCCATTCAGTTTGACTAATTGTCTTAACAGTATGGGTGATTCATTTTAAGTTAACAGTTATATAGTGTGTGTGTAGTTTGTTTCATTTTTTTGTTTCTGTTTTTCCTTTTAATAAATTGCTTTAGGGAGCAGCCTCTGATGAAAAATTGACTGGGTTCCATCTCTTCCCCATCACTCTCTAGTTTGAAAATAGTTGTTTTATAAGCTCTTTTTTCAATTTTCTCATCTATAAAAAAGGGGAGGATAATAATAGCTCCTCTGACAAATTGTTCTGTAAAGGATAGAGTTAAAATTCATGTTTAACAATTACCTATGACCAGACAGTTCTTGTTATTATTTATTTACCTTTGATGAAACGTTTTACTAGTTTTTATGGTCAGTGTAATTATAAGGATTTTTATAGTTGTATAATGTCTTTTCTAAGATATTATATTTGGTTAAAATAACTTTTAAAATATTTGTAAAATGTATGAATTAAACCTTATCCAGCTAAATATTTTGATTGCATAGTACTAGCTACAAAACACATGCTCAATGATTTGAATATTTTTTTAACTAAAAATGCAAAAAGTGTCAAAAATGTGTTACACACTGGTCACACAACATCTATTTATACTACTATGTAAAGCTATATCCTTAGTTTCAGCAGATTTAATCAGGATTATATATTTTACCCATACTAAGCCAATCATGTTTTCCATTCTGGGACTTGGAATTTGGGCAGTTTATTATTCTTGGCTCTGAAGAGAGAGAAAGGCAGTAAAGATTAATCAATGCTGAAGGTTAACGTGCATCAGCAGATTATTATTCTTGGCTCTGAAGAGAGAGAAAGACAGGAAAGATTAATCAATAGTGAAAGTTAATATGTATCAGTCAAGCACAAAAATGATAAAGAGGCTGGCTTTGTTTTAATATCCAAACACAGTACTCTGAGCTGTCAAATTAAAAGACTGAAGTGATAGTCTAGTTATAGATAAAGGGAAAAAGTCACTAAACTGTAAGAAATTTCAATGTGAAGAGAATAGAGTTATAAAGTTTTAATAGCAAACACTTTATGACAAAAAAAGTTATGTGTTTTTACTTGAAATAAATAAATACAACTGAACATAATTTTATTCTGATGAGACTGTAAGACTTCCTAAGTCACTTCTTGTGACTCTTTCCCCATATAAATATAAATGGTATAATTATTAAAACATAGAATATTAGAAATAAAAAATTGCAACCCTCAATGTAATGTTTAGGAAGATAACTGATAATCATCATTGTGACATTAATTTCTACTGGGAAGTTATTCAAATATATTTTTTTAAATAACCATATAAAATGGAATAGGATAATTAGTCATGATAGGAAGTTAATATTTTTCCTTCCATGAAATATACTTATTTCTTAAAGGTTTTAAATAATGATAAATATTGATTGACACCTTATTTTTTATGCAACATTATTTGTTAATTACTAAAATATTATATATATAAAATTGTAGATATAGGTACACAGGTATGATGAGAGTTCAAATATAAGTGTTTGAGTATTGATTAAAATAGTAATATGTATAAATTTAACAATATATATATTCCCTCTTTGCAGCATATCTCCTGCATCTCTGTAGAATATCCAAAAGCACAATGGTTGGCTTAGATTAGGGCTCAATAATTGATATATTGAATAAGCTATATTCTCTGTTTTTTTTTTTTTTTTTTTTTTTTTTTTTTGGGGGGGGCAGTAGGCAGGCCTCTCACTGTTGTGGCCTCTCCCGTTGCAGAGCACAGGCTCTGGAAGCACAGGCTCAGCAGCCATAGCTCACAGGCCTAGGTGCTCCATGGCATGTGGGATCCTCCTGGACCAGGGCACAAACCCATGTCCCCTGCGTTGGCAGGCGGACTCTCCACCATTACGCCACCAGGCAAGCCCTCTGCTATTTTTATTCTATTTGTGCTTAAAGAAAAATTTTAAGAAATGTGTTTATCTCTTACAGGCAATTAATTATGTCAGATCTGTAATTAATTAGCAGTTAAATTTATAGCTGTTTTTGAACCATAGTATGGTCTCTTCACTTATGATATATCTTCCAAACCATAGAGTATATTTCCATATTTATTTTATATTTTTGCTTAGATTTTAAAAAATGTCTTTGATACTCTGATAATAAAGTTTCTTTAAGTTTATGAATATCTTTCTGATTTCTACAAAATGGATGCATTTGGCAAATTGTTACTGAAATTCCCTTCTGTGTAAGAATATTTGAGTATTAGTATAGTATTAACTTACATTAGTTATTGTTAGTGTTAGGATTTTCCAGAGAAACAGAACCTATACACATTATTGTAAGGCATTAATAGGAATTAAGTAATTATGTAGCTGAAAAGTCCAATGATCTGCCATCAGCAAGCTGGGCCTCCTGGAGTCCCAGGAGAGCCAGTGATGTACTTCCAGTCAAAACTCAGCAGGCTTGATCAAGGGACCTTCAAGATGACAGAGGAGTAAGACTTGGAGATCACCTTCCTCCCCACAAATACATCAGAAATACTACATGTGGAACAATTCCTGCAGAACACCTACTGAACCCTGGTAGAAGACCATGGACTTCCCAAAAGGCAAGAAACTCCCCACATATCTGAGTAGGGGAAAAGAAAAAAGAAAAAACAGAGACAAAAGATTAGGGATGGGACCTGCATCTCTGGGAGGGAGTTGTGAAGGAGGAAAAGTTCCCACACACTAGGAAACCCCTTCACTGGTGGAGACGAGGGGTGGACAGAGGAGTGGCTTTGGAGGCATGGAGGACAGCACAGCAACAGGGCTGCAGAGGGCAAAGCAGAGATATTCCCAAACAGAGGATCAGTGCCAACCAGCACTCACAAGCCTGAGAGGCTTTTCTGCTCACCTGCCAGTGTAAGTAGGGCCTGGGAGCTGAGGCTCAGGCTTTGGAGGTCAGATCACTGGGAGAGGACTGGGGTTGGCTGTGTGAACACAGACTAAAGGGGGATAGTGCACCACAGCTAGCTGGCAGGGAGTTGAAGGAAAAGTCTGGAACTGCCTAAGAGGCAAGAGACCATTGTTTCAGGGTGCGGGAGGAGAGGGGATTCGGAGAACTGCCTAAACGAGCTCCAGAGACTGGTGTGAGCCATGGCTATCAGCATGGATACCAGAGACGGGCATGAAATGCTAAGGCTGCTGCTACAGCCATCAAGAAGGCTGTGTACAAAGACAGGTCACTATCCACACCAATGCACCCAGGAGGATCTGCAGCCCGACACTGCCAGGGTCCTGTGATCCAGGGACAACTTCCCTGGGAGAACACAAGGTGCACCTCAAGCTGTTGCAACATCATTCCAGCTCTGCCTCTGCAGGCTCACCCTGCATACTGTACCCCTCCCTCCCCACGGTCTGAGTGAGCCAGAGACGCCTAATCAGCTGCTACTTTAACCCCATCATGTCTGGGTGGGGAACTGACAGCCTCAGGCCACCTACACACAGAGGCAGTGTCAGATCGAAAGCTGAACCCCATGAGCTATGAGAGCAAAGAAGAGAAAGGGAAATTTCTCCCAGCAGGCTTAGGCACAGAGGATTAAACCTCCACAAGCAACTTGATGTACCCTGTGTCTGTGGAACACCTGAATAGACAAATATAATCCCAAAATTGAGGTGGTGGACTTTGGGAGCAACTGTACACTTGGGGTTCACTTTCTGCATCTAATTGGTTTCTGGTTTTGTTTATTTAGTTTAGTATTTAGATCTTATTATCATTGGTAGAATTGCTTATTAATTTGGTTACTCTATTCCTTTTTTTAATATATATATTTTTTCCTTTTTCTCTTTTTGGGATAGTGTATGTGTATGCTTCTTTGTGTGATTTTTTCTGTATAGCTTTGTTTTACCATTTTTCCTAGAGTTCTGTCTGTCTTTTTTTTGTATAGTTTTTAGCTCTTGTTATCATTATTTGATTTGTTTTTTGCTTTAGTTGCTCTCTTCTTTCTTTCTTTCTTCTTTTTTTAAAGTACTGTTGTATTTTTAAATTCTTAATAATTTTTAAAATGTTTTTATTTTAATAACTTCATTTTATTTGATTTCTTTTTCTTTTCTTTTTTTTCACAGTGAAACATTTATTGGGTTTCTATTATGTGCCTGGTATCACGCTAGAGGTTAACAGTATGTATTTATATTTTAGACAATTACGGAAAATGCCTCAGAGAGATAAAAGTGGAGCTCATATATAACATTTCTTCACAGTATCAGGCATAGGGATCTGTACCTGTTAGAAAAACTATGAATCCTACCACAAGTGGAACAGCAAAGAACAGCATGTCCTACAGTAGGTCTAAGGGTATAATAGCACACTAAATTCCATTGTTATTTAAAATAACAAACGTTTTTTGTTAGTTTTAATTTTAGGTTCTAATTTCTTTTTTTAATATGTTTATTAGAGTATAATTGCTTTACAATGGTGTGTTAGTTTCTGCTTTATAACAAAGTGATTCAGTTATACATGTACACATGTTCCCATATCTCTTCCCTCTTGCATCTCTCTCCCTCCCACCCTCCCTATCCCACCCCTTTAGGTGGTCACAAACCACCCAGCTGATTTCCCTGTGCTATGAGGCTACTTATCACTAGTTATCTATTTTACATTTGGTAGTGTATATATGTCCAGGTCACTCTCTCACTTTGTCACAGCTTATGATTCCACCTCCCTGTATCCTCAAGTCCATGCTCTAATAGGTCTGTGTCTTTATTCCTATATTACCCTAGATTCTACATGAAATTTTTTTTTCTTAGATTCCATATATATGTGTTAGCATATGGTATTTGTTTTTCTCATTCTGACTTACTTCACTCTGTATGACAGATTCTAGGTCCATCCACCTCACTACAAATAACTCAATTTCATTTCTTTTTATGGCTGAGTAATATTGCATTGTAGAAATGTGCAACATCTTTATCCATTCATCTGTTGATGGACACTTAGGTTGCTTCCATGTCCTAGGTATTGGAAATAGAGCTGCAATGAACATTTTGGTACATGACTCTTTTTGAATTATAGTTTTCTCAGGGTATATACCCAGTAGTGGGATTGCTGGGTCGTATGGTAGTTCTATTTTTAGTTTTCTAAGGAAACTCCATACTGTTTGGCTGTATCAATTACGGTTTTCTAAAGGTATATGCCCAGTAGTGGGATTGCTGGGTTGTATTGTAGTTCTATTTTTAGTTTTTTAAGGAACCTCCATACTGTTCTCCATAGTGGCTGTATCAATTTACATTCCCACCAACAGTGCAAGAGTGTTCCCTTTTCTCCACACCCTCTCCAACAATTATTGTTTGTAGATTTTCTGATGATGGCCATTCTGAGTGGTGTGAGATGGTATCCCACTGTAGTTTTGATTTGCATTTATCTCATGATTAAGGTTGTTGAGCATTCTTTTATGTGTTTGTTGGCAACCTGTATATCCTCTTTAGAGAAATGCCTATTTAGATCTGCCCATTTTTGGATTGGGTTGTTTGTTTTTTTTGATATTGAGTTGTATGAGCTGCTTGTAAATTTTGGAGATTAATCCTTTGTCAGTTGCTTCATTTGCAAATATTTTCTGCCATTCTGAAGGTTGTCTTTTGGGCTTGTTTATAGTTTCCTTTGCTGTGAAAAAGATTTTAAGTTTCATTAGATCCCATTTGTTTATTTTTGTTTTTATTTCCATTTCTCCAGGAGGTGTGTCAAAAAGGATCTTCCTGTGATTTATGTCATAGAGTGTTCTGCCAAGGTTTTCCTCTAAGAGTTTGATAGTGTCTGGCCTTACATTTAGGTCTTTAATCTATTTTGAGTTTATTTTTGTATATGGTGTTAGGGAGTGTTCTAACTTCATACTTTTATATGTACCTCTCCAGTTTTCTCAACACCACTTATTGAAGAGGCTGTCTTTTCTCCACTGTATATTCTTGCCTCCTTTATCAAAGATAAGGTGACCATAGGTGTTCAGGTTTGTCTCTGGGTTTTCTATCCTGTTCCATTGATTTATATTTCTGTTTTTTTGGAGTACCATACTGTCTTGATTACTGTAGCTTTGTAGTGTAGTCTGAAGTCAGGGAGCCTGATTCCTCCAGCTAGATTTTTCGTTCTCAAGATTGCTTTGGCTATTTGGGTTTTTTTGTGTTTCCATACAAATTGTGAAAATTTTTGTTCTACTTCTGTGAAAAATGCCAGTGGTAATTTGATAGGGATAGCATTGCATCTGTAGATTGCTTTGGGTAGCAGAGTCATTTTCACAATGTTGATTCTTCCAATCCAAGAACATGGTATATTTCTCCACCTATTTGTATCATCTTTAATTTCTTTCATCAGTGTCTTATAGTTTTCTGCATACAAGTCTTTTGTCTCCTTAGGTAGGTTTATTCCTAGATATTTTATTCTTTTTGTTGCAATGGTAAATGGGAGTATTTTCTTAATTTCACTTTCAGATTTTTCATCACTAGTGAATAAGAATGCCAGAGATTTCTGTGCATTAATTTTGTATGCTGCTACTTTACCAAATTCATGGATTAGCTATAGTAGTTTTCTGGTAGTATCTTTGGGATTCTCTATGTATAGTATCATGTTCTCTGCAAAGAGTGACTGCTTTACTTCTTCTTTCTGATTTGGATTATTTTATTTCTTTTTCTTCTCTGATTGCTATGGCTAAAATTTCCAAACTATGTTGAATAAGAGTGGTGAGAGTGAGCAACCTTGTCTTATTCCTGTTCTTAGTGGGATTGGTTTCAGTTTTTCACCCTTCAGGACGATGTTGGCTGTGGGTTTTCATATATGGTCTTTATTATGTTGAGGAAAGTTCCCTCTATGCCTACTTTCTGCAGGGTTTTTATCATAAATGAGTGTTTATATTTTTTGATAGCTTTCTCTGCATGTATTGAGATGATCATTTGGTTTTTCTCCTTCAATTTGTTAATATGGTGTATCACACTGATTGATTTGCATATATTGAAGAATCCTTCCATTCCTGGAATAAACCCCACTTGATCATGGTGTATGATCCTTTTAATGTGCTGTTGGATTCTGTTTGCTAATATTTTGTTGAGGATTTTTGCATCTATGTTCATCAGTGATATTGGCCTGTAGTTTCTTTCTTTGTGACATCTTTGTCTGGTTTTGGTATCAGGGTGATGGTGGCCTCATCCAATGATTCTGGGAGTTTTTTCTCTCTGCTATATTTTGGAAGAGTTTGAGAAGGATAGGTGTTAGATCTTCTCTAAGTGTTTGATAGAATTCACCTGTGAAGCCATCTGGTCCTGGGCTTTTGTTTGTTGGAAGATTTTTAATCACAGTTTCAATTTCAGTGTTTGTGATTGGCCTGTTCATATATTCCATTTCTTCCTGGTTCAGCTTCGTCAGCTTGTGCATTTATAAGGATTTGTCCATTTCTTCCAGGTTGTCCATTTTATTGGCATACAGTTGCTTGTAGTAATCTCTGATAATCTGTTATAATTCTATAGTGTCAGTTGTTACTTTTCCTTTTTCATTTCTAATTCTATTGATTTGAGCCTTCTCCCTTTTTTTCTTGATGAATCTGACTAATGGTTTATCAATTTTGTTTATCTTCTCAAAGAACCAGCTTTTAGTTTTATTGATCTTTGTTATCATTTCCTTCATTTCTTTTTCATTTATTTGTGATCTGATTTTTATGATTTCTTTCCTTCTGCTAACTTTGGCGGATTTTTGTTCTTCTTTCTCTAACTGCTTTAGATATATGGTTAGGATGTTTATTTGAGATGTTTCCTGTTTGTTAAGGTATGATTGTATTGCTATAAACTTCTCTCTTAGAACTGTTTTTGCTGCATCCCATAAGTTTTGGGTCGTCATGTCTTCATTGCCATTTGTTTCTAGGTATTCTTTGATTTCCTCTTTGATTTTTTCAGTGATCACTTCTTTATTAATAGTGTATTGTTTAGCCTACATGTGTTTGTATTTTTTACAGGTCTTTTCCTGTAATTAATATCTAGTCTCATAGCATTGTGGTCAGAAAACATACTTGATATGATTTCAATTTTCTTAAATTTACCAAGGCTAGATTTGTGATGCAAGATATGATCTATCCTGGAGAATGTTCCATGAGCAGTTGAGAAAAATGTGTATTCTGTTGTTTTTGGATGCAATGTCCTATAAATATCAATTAAGTCCATCTTGTTTAATGTATCATTTAAAGCTTGTGATTTCTTATTTATTTTCACTTTGGATGACCTGTCTATTGGTGAAAGTGAGGTGTTAAAGTCCCCTACTATGATTGTGTTACTGTTGATTTCCCATTTTATGGCTGTTAGTATTTTCCTTATGTATTGAGATGCTCCTATGTTGGGTGCATAAACAATTACATTTGTTACATCCTTTTCTTGGATTGATGCCTTTATCATTATGTAGTGTCTTTTATTGTCTCTTGTAATAATCTTTGTTTTAAACTCTATTTTTTTCTGATATAAGAATTGCTACTCCATCTTTCTTTTGATTTCCATTTGCATGGAATATATTTTTCCATCCCCTCACTTTCATTCTGTATGTGTCACTAGGTCTGAAGTGGGTCTCTTGTACACAGCATATATATGGGTCTCCTTTTTGTATCCATTCAGCCAGTCTGTGTCTTTTGGTGAGAGCATTTAATCCATTTACTTTTAAGGTAATTATCAATATGTATTTTCCTATTCCCTTTTTCTTAATTGTTTTGGGTTTATTATTGTAGGTCTTTTCCTTCTCTTGTGTTTCCTGCCTAGAGAAGTTGCTTTATCATGTTTCATAAAGCTGGTTTAGTGGTGCAGATTTCTCTTATATTTTGCTTGTCTGTAAACTATTAATTTCTACCTCAAATCTGAATGAGATCCTTGCTGGGTAGAGTAATCTTGGTTGTAGGTTTTTCTTTCATTACCTTAAATATGTCCTGCCACTTCCTTCTGGTTTGCAGAGTTTCTGCTGAAAGATCAGCTGTTAACCTTAAGGGGACTCCCTTATGTGTTATTTGTTGTTTTCCCTTGCTCCTTTTAATATGTGTTATTTGAATGTATTTTTTTACAGTTTCATTAATATGTGTCTTGGCATGTTTCTCCTTTGATTTATCCTGTATGGGACTCTCTGTGCTTCCTAGACTGGGTTAACTATTTCCTTTCCTATATTAGGGAAGTTTTCAACTATACTCTCTTCAAATATTTTCTCAGTTCCTTTCTTTTTCTCTTCTTCTTCTGGGACCCCTATAATTCGAATGTTGGTGTGTTTAGTGTTGTCCCAGTGGTCTCTGCGACTGTCCTCAGTTCTTTTCTTTCTTTTTTCTTTTTTCTGCTCTGCAGTAGTTATTTCCACTATTTTATCTTCCAGGTCAATTATCCGTTCTTCTGCCTCAGTTATTCTGCTATTTGTCCCTTCTAGGGAATTTTAAATTTCATTTATTATGTTATTCATCACTGTTTGTTTGCTCTTTAGTTCTTCCAGGTCCTTGTTAGACGTTTCTTGTATATTCTCTATTCTATTTCCAAGATTTTAGATCATCTTTACTATCATTGTTCTGAATTCCTTTTCAGGTAGACTGCCTGTTTCCTCTTCATTTGTTAGGTCTGATGGGTTTTTACCTTGCTCCTTCATCTGCTGTGTGTTTTTCTGTCTTTTCATTTTTCTTATATTACTGTGTTTGGTGTCTCCTTTTTGCAGGCTGCAGGTTCGTATTTCCCATTGTTTTTGGTGTCTGTCCCTAGTGGCTAAGGTTGGTTCAGTGGGTTGTGTGGGCTTCCTGGTGGAGGAGATTAGTGCCTGTGTTCTGGTGGATGAGGCTGGGTCTTGTCTTCTGGTGGGCAGACCCACATCTGGTGTGTTTTGAGGTGTCTGTGGCCATATTACGATTTTAGGCAGCTGCTCTGCTAATGGATGTGGCTGTGTTCCTGTCTTGCTAGTTGTGTGGCATAGGGCGTCCAGCACTGTAGTTTGCTGGTTGTTGAGTGAAGCTGGGTCTTGGCATTGAGATGGAGATCTCTGGGAGATTTTTACCATTTATTATTACATGGAGCTTGGAGGTCTCTTGTGGACCAGTGTCCTGAAGATTTATCTTCCACCTCAGAGGCACAGCACTGAATCCTGGCTGGAGAACCAAGAGACTTTCATCCACATGGCACAGAATAAAAGGGAGAAAAAGTATAAAGAAAGAAAGAGGGTAAAATAAAATAAAATAAGATAAAAAATAAAGTTATTAAAATAAAAAATAATTATTAAGAAAAAAAACACTTTTAAGTAAAAAAAAAGGGGGGGGTGGGCCAACAGAACCCTAGGACAACTGGTGAAAGCAAAGCTATGCAGACAAAATCTCACACAGAAGCATACACATACACATTCCCAAAAAGAGGAAAAGGGGAAAAAATAATCTATCTTGCTCCCAGAATCCACCTACTCAATTTGGGATGATTCATTGTCTATTCAGGTATTCCACAGATGCAGGGTACATCAAGTTGATTGTGAAGCTTTAATCCACTGCTTCTGAGGCTGATGGGAGAGATTTCCCTTTCTCTTCTTTGTTCACACAGCTCCCGGGGTTCAGCTTTGGATTTGCTTCCCCCCACACCTGCGTGTAGGTCACCTGAGGGCATCTGTTCTTTGCTCAGACCAGACGGGTTAAAGGAGCCACTGATTCGGTGGCTCTGGCTCACTCAGGTTGCAGGGAGAGAGGGATATGGAGTACGGGGCAAGTCTGTGGCACCAGACGCCGGCATGATGGTGCAACAGGCTGAGGCACGCCATGCGTTCTCTCAGGGAAGTTGTCCCTGGATCACAAGCCCCTGGCAGTGGTGGGCTACACAGGCTCCAGGGAGGGGAGGTGGGGATAGTGACCTGTGCTTGCACACAAGCTTCTTGGTGGCTGCAGCAGCAGCCTCAGTGTCTCATGCCTGTCTCTGGTATCCACACTGATAGCCGTGGCTCACACCCATCTCTGGATCTCTTTTAAGCAGCACTCTTAATCCCCTCTCCTCATGCATCTGGAAACAAAGAGGCAAGAAAAAGTCTCTTGTCTCTTCAGCAGCTCCAGACTTTTCCCAGACTCCCTCCTGGTTAGGCTTGGTGCACTAACCCATTCAGGCTGTGTTCATGCTGCTAGTACCAGGCTTCTCCCTGAGATCTAAGCTCCAAAGCCCGAGCCTCAGCTCCCAGCCTCAGCCCATCCCAGTGAGTGAGCGGACATGCCTCTCGGGATGGTGAATGCTGGTCAGCACCAATCCTCTGTGCGGGAATCTATCTGCTTTGCCCTCTGCACCCCTGTTACTGCTCTCCCCTCCGTGGCTCTGAAGCTTCCCCATCTGCCACCCACATTCTCTGCCTGCAAAGGGGCTTCTAGTGTGTGGACACCTTTCCTCCTTCACAGCTCCCTCCCACTGGTATAGGTCCCATCCCTATTCTTTTGTCTCTGTTTTTTTTCTTTTTTCTTTTGCCCTACCCAGATATGTGGGGAGTTTTTTGCCTTTTGGGAGGTCTGAGGTCCTCTGCCAGTTGTCAGTGGGTGTTCTATATGAGCAGTTTCACGTGTAGATGTATTTCTGATGTATCTATGTGAAAGAAAGTGATATCCACATCCTACTCTTCTTTTGTCTTCTCCTGTCTCCTATTTTTCTTTCTTTCTTTTTCTCCCTTTCCTTCTGAGCTGTGTGGCTGACAGGGACTGTTGCTCCAGCTGGGTGTCAGGCTTGAGCCTCTGATTTGGAGGGCTGAGTTCAGGACTTTGGTCCACCAGAGGCTTCACAGCTCTACATAATATCCAATGGTGAAAGCTCTCCCAGAGATTTTCATCTCAATGCTAAGACCCAGCTCCACTCAACCACCAGCAAGCTACAGTGCTGGACACCCTATGCAAAACAACTAGCAATACAAGAATACAATGCCACCCATTAGAAGAAAGGCTGCCTAAAATCATAATAAGGTCACAGACAACTCAAAACCTACCACTGGACACAGTCTGGCTGACCAGAAAAACAAGACCCAGCCACATCCACCAGAAAACAGGCACCAGTACCCTCCATCAGGAAGCCTATACAACCCACTGAGCCAACCTTAGCCACTAGGGGCAGACACTAAAAACAACAGGAGCTATGAACCTGCAGCCAGCAAAAAGGAGGCCCCAAACACAGTAAGTTAAGCAAAATGAGAAGACAGAGAAACACACAGCAGATGAAGGAGCAAGGTAAAAATGCACCAGATGAAACAAATTAAGAGGAAACAAGCAGTCTATCTAAAAAAGAATTCAGAATAATGATAGTAAAGATGATCCAAAATCTTATTAATAGAATGGAGAATATACAATAAATTTTTAAAAAGGACCTAGAAGAACTAAAGAACAAGCAAACAAAGAAAAACAACACAATATTAAAAATTCACTAGAAGGATTCAATAGCAGAATAACTGAGGCAGAAGAACGGATAAGTGACATGGAAGATAAAATAGTGGGAGTAACTACTACAGAGCAGAATAAAGAAAAAAAGAATGAAAAGGTTTGAGGAGAGTCTCAGAGACCTCTGGGAAAATATTAAATGCACCAACATTCGAATTATAGTGGTTCCAGAAGAAGAAGAGAAAAAGAAAGGGACTGAGAAAATATTTGAAGAGATTATAGTTGAAACCTTCCCTAATATGGGAAAGGAAATAGTCAATAAAGTCCAGGAAGCCCAAAGATTCCCATTACAGGATAAATCAAAGGAGAAACATGCCAAGACACATATTAATCACACTATCAGAAATAAGCAAAGAAACAAATATTAAAAGCAGCAAGAGAAAAGTACCAAATAACATACAATGGAATCTCCATAAAGTTAACAGCTGATCTTCCAGCAGAAACTCTGCAAGCCAGAAGGGAGTGTCAGGACATATTTAAAGTGATGAAAGGGAAAAACCTAAACCAAGATTCCTCTACCCAGCAAGGATCTCATTCAGATTTGATGGAGAACTTAAAAATTTACAGACAAGTAAAGCTAAGAGAAATCAGCACCACCAAACCAGCTTTACAATAAATGCTAAAGGAATTTCTCTAGGCAAGAAACACAAGAGAAGGAAAAGACCTGCAATAAAAAAAACCAAAACAATTAAGAAACTTGTAATAGCTACATATGTATAGACAACTATCATAAGTGTAAATGGATTAAATGCTCCAACCAAAAGATGTGGACTGTGAATGGATAGAAAAACAAGACCCATATATATGCTATCTACAAGTGACCCACTTCAGACCTAGTTGACCCATACAGACTGAAAGTGAGGGGATGGAAAAAGATATTCCATGCACATGGAAATCAAAAGAAAGCTGCAGTAGCAATTCTCCTATGAGACAAAATAGATGTTAAAATAAGGACTATTATAATAGACAAAGAAGGACACTACATAATGATCAAGGGATCAATCCAAGCAGAGGATATAAAAATTGTAAATAGTTTTGCACCAAATATAGGAGCACCTCAATACATAAGGAAAATACTAACTGCCATAAAAGGGGAAACTGACAGTAAGACAATCATACTAGGGGACTTTAACACCCCACTTTTACCAATGGACAGATCACTCAAAATGAAAATAAATAAGTAAACAGAAGCTTTAAATGGCACATTAAACAATGTAGACTTAAATGATATTTGTAGGACATTCCTTCCCAAAACAAGAGAATACACTTCTTCTCAAGTGCTCATGGAATATTCTCCAAGACAGATCATAACCTGGGTCACAAATCAAGCCTTGGTAAATTTTAAAAAATTGAAATCATATCAAGTACATTTTCCGACCAGAACACTATGAGACTAGATATCAATTACAGGAAATAAATTACAAAAATGAAAACACTTGGAGGCTAAAAAATACGCCATTACAAAACCAAGATATCACTGAAGAAAACAAAGAAGACATTAAAAAATACATAGAAACAAATGAAAACACAACAAAACAAAACCTATGGGATGCGGTAAAAGCAGTTCTAAGAGGGAAGTTTATAGTGATATAATCCTACCTCAAGAAACAAGAAACATCTCAAATAAACAACCTAACTTTAGACCTAAAGAAATTAGAGAAAGAAGAACAAAAATAAACCTAAATTTAGCAGAAGGAAAGAAATCATAAAGATCAGAACAGAAATAAATGAAAAATCAATGAAGGAAATGATGGCAAAGATCAATAAAGCTAAAACCTGGTTCATTGAGAAGATAAACAAAATTGATAAACCATTAGACAGACAAATGAAGGAAAAAAGGGAGAAGACTTAAATCAATATAATCAGAAATGAAAAAGAAGTAACAGCTGATACAGCAGGAATAAAAAGTGTCATGAGAGATTATTACAAGCAATTACATGCCAACAAAATGAACAACCTGGAAGAAATGGGCAAACTCTCAGAAAAGCACAATGTTCAGAGACTGAACCAGGAAGAAATACAAAATATAATCAGCCAAATCACAAGCACTGAAAATAAAACTGTGATTAAAAATCTGCAAACAAGCTAAAGCTCAGGACCAGGTGGTTTCACAGGCGAATTCTATCAAACATTTAAAGAAGAGCTAACAGCTATCCTTCTCAAACTCTTCCAAAATACAGCAGAGGGGAACACTCCCAAACTCATTCTATGAGACTAGCAACACGCTGATACCAAAACCAAACAATGATGTCATAAAAAAAGAAAACTACAGGCCAATATCACTTATGAACATAGATGCTAAAATCCTCAACAAAATACTAACAAACAGAATCCAACAGCACATGAAAAGGATCATACACCATGATCAAGTGGGGTTTATCCCAGGAATGCAAGGATTTGTAAATATATACAAATTAATCAATGTGATAAACTATATAACAAATTGAAAGAGATCAACTATATGATCATCTCAATAGAAGCAGAAAAAATTTTGACAAAATTCAAAACCCATTTATGATAAAAACTCTCAAGAAAGAAGGCATAGAGGGAATTTACCTCTACATAATAGAGGCCATATATGACAACTCATGGCAAACATCATTCTCAATGGTGAATAACTGAAACCGTTACCACTAAAATCAGGAACAAGACAATGTTGTCCACTCCTACCACTATTATTCAACATAGTTTTGGAAGGTTTAGCCACAGCAATCAGAAAAGGAAAATAAATAAATGGAATACAAGTCAGAAAATAAGAATTAAAGATGTCACTGTTTGCAGATGACATGATACTATACCTAGAGAAACCTAAGGATGCTACCAGAAAACTACTAAATCTAATCAATGAATTTGGTAAAGTAGCAGGATACAAAATTAATGCACAGAAATCTCTTGCATTTCTATACACTAATGATGAAAAATCTGAAAGGGAAATTAAGGAAACACTCCCATTTATCACTGCAACATAAAGAATAAAATACCTAGGAATAAACCAACCTAAGGAGACAAAAGTCCTGTAGACAGAAAACTATAAGACACTGATGAAAGAAATTAAATATGAAACAAACAGATGGAGAGATATACCATGTTTTTGGATTGGAATAATCAACATTGTGAAAATGGCTATACTACCCAAAACCATCTACATATTCAATGCAATCCCTATCAAACTACCAATGGAATTTTTCACAGAACTAGAGTCAAAAAATTCACAATTTGTATGGAAACAAAAAAGACCCCGAATAACCAAAGCAATCTTGAGCCAGAAAAACGGTTCTGGAGTAATCTGGCTCCCTGACTTCAGACTATACTACAAAGCTACAGTAATGAAGACAGTATAGTACTGGCACAAAAACAGAAATGTAGATCAATGGAACAGCATAGAAAGCCCAGAGGTAAATCCACGCACATATGTTCACCTTATCTTTGATAAAGCAGACAAGGATATACAATGGAGAAAAGACAGCCTCTTCAATAAGTGGTGCTGAGAAAACTGCACAGCTACATGTAAAAGAATGAAATTAGAACACTCCGTAACACCATACACTAAAATAAACTCAAAATGTATTAAAGACCTAAATGTAAGGCCAGACACTGTAAAACTCTTAGAAGAAAACCTAGGCAGAACACTCTATTATATAAATCACAACAGGAATCTTTCTGACCCACCTCATAAAAAATGTAAATAAAAACAAAAATAAACAAATGAGACCTAATGAAATTAAAAGCTTTTGCACAGCAAAGAAAACCATAAACAAGACAAAAAGACAACCCTCAGAATGGGAGAAAATATTTGCAAATGAAGCAACTGTCAAAGGATTAATCTCCAAACTTTACAAAGAGCTCATGCAGCTCTATGGCAAAAAAGCAAATAACCCAGTCCAAAATTTAGCAAAAGATCTAAATAGACATTTCTCCAAAGAAGATATACATATTGCCAACAAATGCATGAAAGTATGCTCAACATCACTAATCATTAGAGAAATGCATCTCAAAACTCCAATGAGGTATCACCCCACACTGGTCAGAATGGCCATTATCAAAAAGTCTACAAACCATAATTGCTGTAGAGGGTGTCAAAGAAAGGGAACCCTCTTGCATTGTTGGTGGGAATGTAAATGGATACAGTCATCTGGAGAACATTATGGATGTTCCTTAAAAATCTAAAAGTAGAAATATGATATGACCCAGCAATCCCACTACTGGACATATACCCTGAAAAAACAATAAATGAAAAATTGTCATGTACCACAATGTTCATTGCAGCTCTATTTACGATAGCCAGGACATGGAAATAACCTAAGTGTCCATCGATAGGTGAATGGATAAATAAGATGTGGCCATATATACAATGGAATATTACTCAGATATAAAAAGAAACAAAATTGAGTTATTTGTAGTGAGGTGGATGGACCTAGAGATTATTATAGAGTAAAGTAAGTCAGAAAGAGTAAAACATATACCATATGAAAACACATATGTATGGAATCTAAAAAAAAAAAAAAAATAGACCAAACAAAACATGGTTTTGAAGAAGCTAGAGGCAGGACAGGAATAAAGACACAGATGTAGAGAATGGAATAAAGACATGGGGAGGAGGAATGGTAAACTGGGATGAAGTGAGAGAGTGGCATGGACATATGCACACTAGCAAATTTAAACTAGATAACTAGTTGGAAGCAGCCACATAGCACAGGGAGAACAGCTCAGTGCTCTGTGTCCACCTAGCAGGGTGGGATAGGGAGTGTGAGAGGGAGACACAAGAGGGAAGCGATATGGGGAAATATGTATATGTATAGCTGATTCACTTTGTTTTAATGCAGAAACTAACACTCTATTTTAAAGCAATTATACTCCAATAAAGTTGTTTAAAAAAACCCAGCATTCTCAAGATACAGGAAGAGTCGATATTTCAGTTCAAGTCTGAACGCAGGAAAAAAAAAAAAAAAAAGCAAAAACAAAACCAATGTTCCAGCTCAAAGCAGTCAGACAAGATGAAATTTCCTTTTACTCACAGGAGGGTCAGCCTTTTTGTTCTATTTACACCTTCAACTGATTGGGTGAGGCTCACCTACACTGGGAAGTGCAATCTATTTTGCTCAGTCAACCATTTCAAATGTTACTCTTATCCAGAAGCACCCCAAGACACACCTAGAAAAATAGTTGACTAAATATCTGGGCACCCATGGTCCAGTCAAGTTGATACATAAAATTAACCATCACAGGTTCATTTTTCATTATTTAGGTTTGTGGTTTTTTAATCATAATTATTCAAGCCACCCTAATAGATCAAAGTAATTTATTTCCCTCTTCAGCCTTATTTTATTTGTTTTTAATGTTCTTTATCAGCTCCTCTGCTTCTGCCTGTGGTGTAACTCAGGGTTCTTCCTGGACATTCTTTCCCAGGTAAACTCATTTTTCACATGGCTTCAACTTCTGTTCAGTGATGTTTTAGTCATAACAAAATACAATAGATTTGGAAGAGGTCAACAATAGAAATTCGTTTTCTCACAGTCAGTCTTGGAGGCTGGAAATCTGAGATCAATGTACAAACAAGGTCAGTTTCTGGCAAAAGCTCTCTTCCTGGCTTGCCGATGGCTGTATTCTTGATGTGTCCTCACTTGGCAAAGAGAGCAAGTGAGCAAGCTATTTGGTGTGTCTTCTTATATGAGCATTAATTCTTGAGGGATACATCTTGATGATCTTATCTAAACCTAATTACCTTCCAAAGGTTCCACCTCCAAATAGTCACATTGGGAAGTAAGATTTCATTATATGAATTTTGGGTAGGATGCAGTTAAGCTCATAGTAGTTGATAGCATCTAAGTCTATATTTTGGCCAGAATGACTATTATGATCTGAATTGTATTCCCCCCTTTAATTCATATTTTGAAGTACTAACTTGTATTTGGAGATAGGGCCTTTAAAGTGGTTAAGAGTTTAAGCTAAATTTAAAATAAGGCTGTTAGGGTGGGTACTAATCTAATCTAAACAGAAGAATTTCTTTGAAGGAGAGGTTATTTGGACACACAAAGAAATACCGAGGGCTCATGTTCACAAAGGGACATTTATGTGAGGACACAGCAAAAAGGTGGCCATTGGCAAGACAAAGAAAGAGGACTCAGAAGAAGAAAACCTGCTGGTATCTTGATCTTGGATTTCCAGCTTCCAGAACTGTGAGAAAATGAATTTATATTGTTTCAGCCACCCAGTTTGTGGTGTTTTTTTATGGTAGTGCTGGCAACCTGGTACATTTGTTTTCTAAAAACTTGTACCTGTATTTTAACCGACTATGGAATGTTATTGCTTAGATATTCTACCAACAATCTTAAGTAAACCTGTCTCAAAATGAACTCATATTACTTCTTGTCTGCATATAACTTTCACCACACCTCCTTCCCAATAGACAGGGTATAAGGAAGCATGTCTTTGGCCTTGTGATTTAAAGTACATCTCTCTTGTTACTCTCCAGCTGAACCGTTCTACTCAGGTTGAGAGATTGGCAGGACTAATTATGTACCCTCTTGTGGCTTGATCATTACTTTTGCACCACACTTCCTGTTCCAGGACCTTTCAATTCCCTCTCTTGAGCCTGCATGGGTTTTTTTCCCAGGGGTTGTTCTATTGAAAGCAGACCTCACCTACAAGTATGCTGACCCTTGCACCTGAGGGGTGGGTGTTCAATGGATATCTGTTTCCAAGGGATTTGGACATGCAGGCTGGGGTCTTCATATAAGGGACACAGGGTCATGGGTGGGAAGAGAGGGGTGGTGGGGACCAGCTATCTCTCTGTCACCATGTCCTAGTACAAAACTTTGGGAAGTCCAAGAGTTCTAAACTTAAAACTGGCCTTCCAGATTATATAGGTGAGGGAGTAGAACACCTTTACTAAAGCATTTGTTGCTTGCTTCATAACTTTCATATATGCAGACATATGTAATAAGGGCTCATTTACACTTTTGCACTGGGTCCCATCCATGTTAAGTACAGGACAACTCTTCACACATTACTACCAAATCTTTTTCCTCTTATGTTCTATTCTCAGTGAATGGCAGTAGCAGACACCTGCTTTAAGCTTATCATTTTTGATTCCTTCTTTCTCTCATTCCTTATACTACATGAATCAGCTGCCTTGTCAGTTATACCTTCTAGATACTCCTTACAACTTTCCACTTCTCTTTGTCTTTACAAACACCACTGTAGTCCCAACTTACTCTCTTGCCTAGATCCCTATAGTCAATCTAGTATCAATCTATTCATTTTCCTATATTGATGCTAAAGCAACATCACTAATTATTAGAGACATGCAAATCAAAACTACAATGAGGTATCACCTCACACCAGTCAGAATGGCCATTATCAAAACATCTAGAAACAAGACATACTGGAACGGGTGTGGTGAAAAAGGAACCCTCCAGCACTATTGGTGGGAATGTAGACTGATAAAACCACTATGGAGGACAGTACAGAGGTTCCTTAAAAAACTAAAAATAGAACTACCATATGACCCAGCAATGCCACTACTGAGCATATACCCTGAGAAAACCATAATTCAAAATGATACCTGTACCACAATGTTCATTGCAGCTTTATTTACAATAGCCAGGACATGGAAGCAACCTAAGTGTCCATTGACAGATGAATGGATAAAGAAGATGTGGCACATGTATACAATGTAATATTACTCAGCCATAAAAAGAAACGAAATTGAGTTATTTGTAGTGAGGTGGATGGACCTAGAGTCTGTCATACAGAGTGAGTTAAGTCAGAAAGAGAAAAACAAATACCATATGCTAACACATGTATATGGAATCTAAAAAAAAAATGGTACTGATGAACCTAATGGCAGGGCTGGAATAAATATATAGACATAGAAAATGGACTTGAGGACACAGTGATGGAGGGGAAAGCTGGGGCGAAGTGTGAGTAACATTGACATATATACACTACAGAATGTAAAATAGTTAGCTAGTGGGAAGCAGTACCATGGCACAGGGAGATCAGCTTGGTGCTTTACAATGACCTAGAAACTTGGTATAAGGAGGGTGGGAGGGAGACATAGAGGGAGGGGATATGAGGATATATGTATGCATATGGCTGATTCACTTTGTTGTACAACAGAAACTAACACAGTATTGTGATGCAATTATACTCCAATAAATATATACTGAAAAAAGAAAAGAAGCTAAAGCAAACTTTAAAAACAAACAAATGAACAAAGAAATCTAATCTGATCTTGTATCTGTCTATTAAAACTGTTCAATTGTTTGTTTTCTTTTTCAGGATCAAGTCCACACTGTTATCTTGTTACACAAGGACCTTAATGGTCCAAGCTTACTTTTCTTGATTTAGTTCTGGCACTCATATCCTTACCCAAATTATATAGAATCATGAATTTCTTTTAGTTCCTGAAATTTGTCTTATTCTCTCTAAACTTTATAGTTTTCACAGGTTCCATTTGCCTGGTTAATTTCTATTTATTCCACAGATCCCAACTTAAAATCACATCTCCAAGAAGATTTCCTTGAACTGTCAAACTTCCATCCATTGCCTCATAGGGACCTACATCTTATAATACTTATTATACACTAATTATCTATTTACCCCCAAGGCTGTTGAGGTTGTGACTGTGTTGTTCAATTTTATATGCACAGTGATTAGCAGAGTGCACATAGCAAAAGCAGTAGAAATAAAAATTTTTGAAACTGAAAACAGAATTTATGTACATTTTGACATTGCTAAAGCTATGAAACATTAACATAATATAAAATTCACATGTATTCTATGTTGAAAATATACTTGAAATATTATTTTGACATTTCCATTTTCTGTTACTCAGTATAAATAATGTATAACATTGAAGTGTTTATTCAAAAGGTGTGCTTGGTTTCCTTTATGGAAAGCAGTATTGTCCTTAAAAATCCTTGCAGGAGAGCCCCCCCACCCCCACCCCTGCAGTGCACCTCAACCCATGGCTAGGAGTTTATAGGGCCAACAGGTGGAAGCATATGGATTCTAAATTTCCCTTTGACACAACATTCTGAGTAATTGGAATGCTTGTTTGAATGGCCCTAAGCTCCATCTTGAATCTGTTTGGAACACTTCTTGGTTTGTTTTCCTAAGAGTAGACTGCATAGCCACTGTACCCAAGCCTAAGCTTACAAGAGGAGGGGACCAAGTGGTGACTCTTTAAGGAAACTGATGGAACTGATTCATCTGTGCACACATGTGGATTTAAGACCTCTTGTAGTGAAGGATAAAGTCAAGGGTAAGAAAATAATTGAGGGGGTAGCAGAATCAGGGCCCTGGGGGCTGGTTGAGCTAGTTCTCCCTGAATCAACATGCTGCAGATGATAACAAATTTATGTTTCTCAGGGCAGGAGGTTAAAGCATGTTTTATTTCATGAATTTATTAAGATATTTTAGCAATTTGAAAAATTAATTTATAAATTTTAAATATTTTGACATATGGTTTGCAGACTCCATTTGTACTACTGTCACAGTCTCTGTACCCATTAGCGGTGATTCTAACAGAAAGTGACCAGACTTGTATGCATGCATATATATGATTTAGTATAATTTTTCTCTAATATCTGATGAGATCTACACCAAAGATCTCTAGAGCTAAGTTAATTTCATACCTTTACCTCATTTACCTGAGTGCAACTATTTACTCTCTTCCAAAGTTATGCTATCCTTTAAAATACATTTCACACTTCTTTGGGGCTTATGGTACTTTTACAGCTTTAGAATGTCAGAGGTATTTGTACATTTAGCCTTAGTATCATCTGTTTTAGGATCTGTTATAAATTTCTTTTATCATCTGAAGATCAGTTTCTTTAATTAACAGAAGATGAAATGTCCCTCTCAAGAAAGAAGAAGATTTACTCCTTTGAATTACATTTTTCTTGAGTTTGGCAGGCCAGAATTATTGCTCTGTATACTATATCTTAAATGATATCTTCAGCTATGTAAGCCTGTGTGATTAAGAAAAAATGTAACTGATTAAACTTTCCGATAACAACAGCCAACACTAAAGTATAATCTTGCAGTTATTCATGTCTTAGTTACACACACTAAAAAATTTCCTCTCAGAAAAGTTAATATATGTAATGATTTATGTTTATAAAACATATAATAAGATCCTTCCCCATGCACAAAGCTGCCAAGAATTTACCAACATACTCTGTAGAATCAATTTTTCAAATACTTTACATCATAATTTAAAGACAAAATAAAGTAAGAATAAGAGTTCATTTAAATATATATGCTTAGGTTCAACATATATCTTTAATCTTCATGAAAGCCATCTCTTTTAAATTAACCTAAACAGTAAAATCTTTAAGGGAAAAAGGTATCCTGAAATGGTAAAGCCTATTTGCGGAGCCCAAATGTAGATGAAACACAGTAATTTGAGTGCTCACTTTGTCTTTACATTTGTCACATGTTTTCAAAATGCACATGTCCTATGAAGAACACTTCTGTTCTATTGTCACCTGAATGTAAAAATTCATTCATTTCACTACTTTACTCCCTAAATAAATACAGGAGTTTGAATAATTTTTAATAGCTTAGAAATAAAGGGATTGAAGGTTAAATAATATGTTACTAAACAAGCAATGGATCACTGAAGAAGTCAAAGAGGAAATTAAAAAGTACCTAGAGACAAATAATAATGAAAACATGATGATCCAAAAGTGTGGGATGCAACAAAAGCAGTTCTAGAAGGGAGTTTATAGCAATACAACCTTACCACATGAAAGAAGAAAAAATTCAAATAAGCAACCAAATCTTACATTTAAAGCAACTAGAGAAAAAAGATTAAAAAAAAAAAAACCTAAAGAAAAGAAATCATAAAGATCAGGGTAGAAATAAAAGAAATAGAGACAAAAAAATTAGCAAAGATCAATGAAACTAAAAGCTTGTTCTTTGAGAATATAAACAAAATTGATAATACTTTAGCCAAACACATCAAGAAAAAAAGGGAGAAGAATTAAATCAATAAAATTAGAAATAAAAAAGGAGAAGTTACAACAGAAACCACAGAAATACAAAGGATCATAGGAGACTACTACAAGCAACTTATATGACAATAAAATGGACAACCTAGAAGAAATTGAATGATTCTTAGAAAGGTATAACATTCCAAAACTGAACAAGGAAGAAATAGAAAATAGAAGTAGAAAATATGAACAGAACAATCACAAATATTGAAATTGAAACTGTGATTAAAAAACTTCCAACAAACAAAAGTTGAGGACCGGATGGGGAATTCTACTAGGGAACTCTACTAAATACATAGAATTTATACCAATCCTTCTCAAATTCTTCCAAAAGATTGAAGAGGAAGGAAAACTCCCAAACTTATTCTATGAAGCCACCATCAACCTGATACCAAAACCAAAGACACCACAAAAATAAAGCAAATCATAGACCAATATCACTGATGAATATAGATGCAAAATACTCAAAATAGCACTAGCACACTGAAGTCAAACAACACATTAAAAGCATCACACACCATGATCAAGTAGGATTTATGTCAGGGTGAAACAATTCTTCTACACACACAAATCAATCAATGAGATACACCACATTATTAACCTGATGAATTAAAACCATGATCATCTCAATCGATGCAGGAAAATTTTCTGACAAAATTCAACATCCATTTATGATAAAAACTCTCCAGAAGTGAGTATAGAGGGAACCTACCTGGACATAATAAAGGCCATATACAACAAAACCACAGCAAAAATCATTCTCAATGGTGAAAAATTGAAAACATTTCCTCTAAGATCAGGAACATGACAAGGATGTCCACTCTTGCTAATATTATTCAACATAGTTTTGGAAGTCCTAGCCACAGCAATCAGAGAAGAAAAAGAAATAAAATGAACCCAAAATGGAAAAGAAGTAAATCTGTCACTCTTTGCAGATGACATGATAATATACATAGAAAATTCTAAAGATGCTGCCAGAAAACTCCTAGAGCTCATCAATGAATTTGGTAAAGTTGCAGGATATAAAATTAATAGACAGAAATATCTTGCACTTCCTATACACTAACAATGAAAGATCAGAAAGAGAAATTAAGGAAACAATTCCATTTACCATCTCATCAAAAAGAAAATATCTAGGAATAAACCTATTTAAGAGACAAAAGACCAGTACTCAGAAATCTATAAGGTACTAATAAAAGAAATCAAAGATGACACAAACAGATAGATACACTGTGTTCTTGAATTGGAAGAATCATATTGACAAATGACTATACAATCCAAAGTAATCTACAGGTTGAATGCAATCCCTAACCAAATACATTTTTGACTGAATTAGAAGAAAAAGTTTTACTATTCGTATGGGAACACAAAAGACCCTGAATAGCCAGAGGAATTTGAGAAAGAAAAATGAAGCTGGAGGAATCAGGTTCCCTGACTTCAGACTATACTACAAAACTAGAGTAACCAAAAGAGTATGGTACTGGCACAAAAACTGAAATATAGATCAATGTAACAGGATAGAAAGTCCAGAGATAAACCCAAGCACATATGGTTACCTAATCTATGACAAAGGAGGCAAGAATACAGAATGGAGAATAGACAGTCTCTTCATTAAGTGGTGCTGGGAAAACTGGACAGCTATACGTAAAAGAATGAAATTAGAACACTACTTAACACGACACACAAAAATACACTCAAAATGGATTAAAGATCTAAATATAAGGCTGGATACTATTAAAGCCTTAGAGAAAACCATAAATAGAACCTTCTATGACATAAGCAGAACCCTCTATGACATAAATTGCAGTAAGATTTTTTTGATCAACATTCTAGAGTAATGAAAATAAAAACAAAAATTAAAAACTGGGACCTAATTAAACTTAAAAGCTTTTGAACAGCAGAGGAAACCACAAACAAAACAAAAAACAACCCACAGAAAGGGAGAAAATATTTGCAAATTAAGTGACTGACAAGAGATTAATCTCCAAAATATACAAGCAGTACACACAGCTCAATATAAAAAAAACAAACAATTCAATCAAAAAATGGGCAGAAGATCTAAATAGACATTTCTCCAAAGAACACATACAGATGAATAAAAAGTATATGAAAAGATGTTAAAAGTCACTAATAATTAGAGAAATGCAAACCAAAACTACAATGAGCTATCACCTCACACCAGTCATAATGGCCATCATCAAAAAATGTACAAACAATAAATGCTGGAGAGGGTGTAGAGAAAAGGGAACTATTCTCACACTGTTGTGGGAATGTAAATTGGTACAGCCACTATGGAGAACAGTATGGAAGTTCCTTAAAAAATGAAAAATAATGCTGTCATATGACCCAGAAATTCTGCTCCTAGGCATATGTCCAGACAAAAACATGGGTCAAAAGGATACAGGCACCCCAATGTTCATTGCAGCACTGTTTACAATAGCCAAGACATGGAAGCAATATAAATGTTCACCAGAGAGGAATTGATAAGGAAGATGTGGTATATATATACAATGAATTATTATTCAACCTTTAAAAGAATGAAATAATGTAATTTACAGCAACATGGATGGACCTAGAGTTTGTCATACAGAGTGACGTTAAGTCAGACAAAGAAAGATAAATATCACATGACATAACTTATAGGTGGAATCTGAAAAATGGCACAGAGGGGAGGCCTTCAAGATGACGGAAAAGTAAGACTTGGAGATCACCTTCCTCTCCACAAATACATCAACAATACATCAACATGTGGAACAACTCCTACAGAACACCTACTGAATGTTGGCAGAAGACCTGACTTCCCAAAAGGCAAGAAATTCCCCATGTATCTGGGTAGGTCAAAAGAAAAAAGAAAAATCAAAGACAAAAGAACAGGGATGGGACATGAACCTCTGGGAGGGAGCTGTGAAGGAGGAAATGTTTCCACACACTAGGAAGCCCTTTACTGGCAGAATCGGGTGGGAGGGGTGGTGCTGGTTGGGAAGCTTTGGAGTCATGGAGGAGAGCGCAGCAATAGGGTTGCTGAGGGAAAAGTGGAGAGATTCCCACACAGAGGATGGTGACAACCAGCACTCACCAGCGTGAGAGGCTTGTCTGCTCACCCTCCACCTAGAATGGGTGTGGGCTTGAAGCTGAATCTCTGGATTTGCAGTTCAGATCCAGGAAAAGGGCTGGGGTTGGCTGCATGGAGACAGCCTGAAGGGGGTTACTGTGTCACAGCTAGTCAGGAAGGGAGTCCAGGAAAAATTTTGAAACTGCCTAAGATGCAAGAGAATATGTTTCAGGGTGCGCAAGGAGAGGGGATTAGAGCACCACCTAAAGGAGCTACCGAGATGGCCGTCTCAAGGGCAGAAACCAAAAACAACAGGAACTACGAACATGAAGCCTGCAAAAAGGTGACCAAAACACAATAAGTTAAGCAAATGAGAAGACAAAGAAACACACAAAAGATGAAGGTAAAAAAACATCAGACCTAACAAACGAAGAGGAAATAGACAGTCTACCTGAAAAAGAAGTCAGAATAATGATAGTAAAGATGATCCCAAATCTTGGAAATAGAATGGAGAAAATATAAGAAACGTTTAACAAGGACCTGGAAGAACTAAAGAGCAAACAAACAGTGATGAACAACATAATAAATGAAATTAAAAATTCCCTAGAAGGGATCAATAGCAGAATAACTGAGGCAGAAGAAAAGATAAGTAACCTGGAAGATAAAATAGTGGAAATAACTACTGCAGAGCAGACCAAAGAAAAAAGAATGAACAAAGAAAAAAGAAATGAGGACTGCCTCAGAGACCACTGGGACAACATTAAATGCACCAACATTCGAATTATAGGGGTCCCAGAAGAAGAAGAGAAAAAGAAAGGGACTGAGAAAATATTTGAAGAGATTATAGTTGAAAACTCCCCTAATATAGGAAAGGAAATAGTCAATGAAGTCCAGGAAGCACAGAGAGTCCCATACAGGATAAAATCAAGGAGAAACACGCCAAGACACACATTAATCAAACTATCAAACATTAAATACAAAGAAAAAATATTAATAGCAGCAAGGGAAAAACAACAAACACACAAGGGAATCTCCATAAGATTAACCACTGATCTTTCAGCAGAAACTCTGCAAGGCAGAAGGGAGTGGAAGGACATATTTTAAGTGATGAAGGAGAAAAACTTACAACCAAGATTACTCTACCCAGCAAGGATCTCATTCAGCTTTGATGGAGAAATTAAAAATTTTACAGACAAGCAAAACCTAAGAGAATTCAGCACCACCAAACCACCTTTACAACAAATGCTCAAGGAACTTCTCTAGGCAGGGAACACCAAAGAAAGAAAAGACCTACAATAACAAACCTAAAACAATTAAGAAAATGGAAATAGGAACAAACATATTGATAATTACCTAAAATAGAAATGGATTAAATGCTCCAACCAAAAGACATAGACTCGCTGAATGGATAGAAATACAAGACCCATATATATGCTGTCTACAAGAGACCCACTTCAGACCTAGGGACACATACAGACTGAAACTGAGGGGAGGGAAAAAGATATTCCATGCAAATGGAAATCAAAAGAAAGCTGGAGTAGCAATTCTCATATCAGACAAAATAGACTTTAAAACAAAGACTATTACAAGAGACAAAGAAAGGCACAACATAATGATCAAGGGATCAATCCAAGAAAAAGATATAACAGTTGTAAATATTTATTCACCCAACATAGGAGTACCTCAATACATAAGTCAAATAGTCAAAAAAGGGAAATCGACAGTAAGAAAATCATAGTAGGGGACTTTAACACATCACTTTCACCAATGGACAGATAATCCAAAATGAAAATAAATAAGGACACACAAGTTTTAAATGATACATTAACCAAGATGGACTTAATTGATATTTATAGGACATTCCATCTAAAGAGAACAGAATGCACTTTCTTCTCAAGTGCTCATGGAACATTCTCCAGGATAGATCATATCTTGGGTCACAAATCAAGCCTTGATAAATTTAAGAAAATTGAAATCATATCAAGTATCTTTTCTGACCACAATGCTATGAGGCTAGATATCAATTTCAGGAAAATATCTGGAAAAATACAAACACACACAAGCTAAACAATACACTACTTAATAACAAAGAGGTCACTGAAGAAATAAAAGAGGAAATAAAAAAGTACCTAGAAACAAAGGAAAATGTAAACATGATGACCCAAAACCTGTGGGATGCAGCAAAAGCAGTTCTACCAGGGAAGTTTATAGGAATACAATCCTACCTTAAGAAACATCTCAAATAAAGAACCTAACCTTCCACCTTAAGCAATAAGAGAAGGAAGAACAAAGAAACCCCAATGTTAGTAGAAGGAAAGTAATCATAACAATCAGATCAGAAAAAAATGAAGAAGAAATGAAGGAAATGATAACAAAGATCAATAGAACTAAAAGCTGGTTCTTTGAGAAGATAAACAAAATTGATAAACCATTAGCCAAACTCATAAGAAAAAAAGAGAGAAGACTCAAATCAATAGAATTAGAAGTGAAAAAGGAGAAGTAACAACTGACACTGCAGAAATACAAAGGATCATGAGAAATTACTACAAGCAACTATATGCCAATAAAACGGACAACCTGGAAGAAATGGACAAATTCTTAGAAATGCACAACCTGCCAAGACTGAACCAAGAAGAAATAGAAAATATGAACAGACCAATCATAAGCATTGAAATTGAAACTGTGATTAAAAATCTTCCAACAAACAAAAGCCCAGGACCAGACGGCTTCACAGGCAGATTCTATCAAACATTTAGAGAAAAGCTAACACCTATCCTTCTCAAAATCTTCCAAACGATAGCAGAGGGAGGAACACTCCCAAACTCATTCTATGAGGCCACCGTAACCCTGATACCAAAACCAGACAAAGATGTCACAAAGAAAGAAAACTACAGGCCCATATCACTGATGAACATAGATGCAAAAATCCTCAACAAAATACTAGCAAACAGAATCCAACAGCACATGAAAAGGATCATACACCATGATCAAGTGGGGTTTATTCCAGGAATGCAAGGATTCTTCTATATATGCAAATCAATCAACGTGATACACCATATCAACAAACTGAAGGAGAAAAACCATATGATCATCTCAATAGATGCAGAGAAAGCTTTCGACAAATTTCAACACCCATTTTAGATGAAAACCCTCTGAAAGTAGGCATAGAGGGAACTGACCTCAACATAATAAAGACCATATATGACAAACCCACAGTCAACATTTTCCTCAATGTAGAAAAACTGAAACTATTTCCATTAAAATAAGGAAAAAGAAAAGGTTGCTCACTCTTACCACTATTATTCAACATAGTTTTTGAAGGTTTAGCCCCTGCAATCAGAAAAGTAAAATCAATAAAAGAATACAAATCAGAAAGGCATAAACAAAGCTCTCACTGTTTGCAGATGACATAATACTATACATAGAGAATCCTAAATATACTATCTGAAAACTTCTAGGGCTAATCAATGAATTTGGTAAAGTAGCAGGATACAAAATTAATGCACAGAAATCTCTGGAATTCCTTTATACTAATGATGAAAAATATGAAAGGGAAATTAAGAAAACACTCCCATTTATCATTGCAACAAAAAGAATAAAATACCTAGGAATAAACCTACCTAAGGAGATAAAAGACTTGTATGCAGAAAATTATAAGACACTGATGAAAGAAATTAAAGCCGATCCAAACAGACGGAGAGATATACAATGTCCTTGGATTGGAAGAATCAACATTGTGAAAATGACTATACTACCCAAAGCAATCCACAAATTCAGTGCAATCCCCATGAAACTACCAATGGCGTTTTTCTCAAAACTAGAACAAAAAAAATCACAATTTGTATGGAAACACAAAAGAACCTGAATAGCCAAAGCAATCTTGAGAAAGAAAAACAGAGCTGGAGGAATCACGCTCCCAGACTTCAGACTATACTAGAAATCTACAGTAATCAAGATAGTATGGTACTGGCATAAAAACAAAAATATAGATCAATGGAATAGAACAGAAAACCCAGAGATAAACCCACGCACACATGGTCACCTTATCTTATAAAGGAGGCAAGAATATACAATGTATAAAAGACAGCCTCTTCAATAAGTGGTGCTGGGAAAACTGGACAGCTACATGTAAAAGAATGAAATTACAACATTCTCTATCACCATACAGAGAAATAAACTCAAAATATATTAAAGACCTAAATGTAAGTCCAGACACTATAAAACTCTTACAGGAAATCATAGGCAGAACACTCTATGACATGTATCACAGGAAGATCCTTTTGACCCACCTCCTAGAGAAATGGAAATAAAAACTAAAATAAACAAATGGGACGTAATGAAACTTAAAAGCTTTTGCACAGCTAAGGAAACCATAAACAAGATGAAAAGACAACCCTCAGAATGGGAGAAAATATCTGCAAATGAAGCAACTGACAAATGATTAATCTCCAAAATTTACTAGAACCTCAATATCAAAAAAACAAACAACCCAATCTAAAAATGGGTAGAAGACCTAAAGAGACATTTCTCCAAAGAAGATATACAGATTCCCAGCAAACACATGAAAGGATGCTCAACGTCATTAATCCTTAGAGAAATGCAAATCAAAACTACAATGAGATATCATCTGACACCGGTCAGAATGGCCATCATCAAAAAATCTACAAATAATAAATGTTCGAGGGGGTGTGGAGAAAAGGGAACCATCCTGCACTGTTGGTGGGAATGTAAATTGATATAGCCACTATGGAGAACAGTATGGAATTTCCTTAAAAAACTAAAAATAGAACTATCATACGACCCAGCAATCCCACTTCTGGGCATATACCCTGAGAAATCCGTAATTCAAAAAGAGTCATGTACCACATTGTTCACTGCAGCTCTATTTACAGGAGCCAGGATATGGAAGCAAGCTAAGTGTCCATCATCATATGAATGGATAAAGATTTGGCATAAATATACAATGGAATATTACTCAGCCATTAAAAGAAACGAAATTGAGTTATTTGTAGTGAGGTGGATGGACCTAGTGTCTGTCATACAGAGTGAATTAAGTCAGAAAGAGACAAACAAATACAGTATGCTAACAAATATATATGGAATCTTAAAAAAAAAAAATGAACATGGAGAACCTAGGGGCAAGATGGGAATAAAATCACAGACCTACTAGAGAATTGACTTGAGGATATGGGGAGGGGGAAGGGTAAGCTGCGACAAAGTGAGAGAGTGGCATGGACATATATACACTACCAAAGTTAAAATGGATAGCTACTGGGAAGCAGCCGCATAGCACAGGGAGATCAGCTCCGTGCTTTGTGACTACATAGAGGGGTGGGATAGGGAAGGTGGGAGGGAGGGAGATGCAAGAGGGAAGAAATATGATGACATATGTATATGTTATTTGTAGTGAGGTGGATGGATCTAGAGTCTGTCATACAGAGTGAAGTAAGTCAGAAAGCAAAAAACAAATACCGTATGCTTACACATATATATGGAATCTAAAAGAAAAAAATATGTGTATATATATATGCATATGTATGTATATATACATATATATGGTTCTGAAGAACCTAGGGGCAGGACAGGAGTAAAGACGCAGATGTAAAGAATGGACTTTAGGAAATGGGGAGGGGGAAGGGTAAACTGGGACGAAGTGAGAGATTGGCATGGACTTATATGTACTATAACTGTAAAATAGATAGCTAGTGAGAAGCAGCCACATAGCACAGAGAGATCAGCGCAGTGCTTTGTGACAACTTGGGGGTGGGATAGGGAGGGTGGGAGGGAGACGAAAGAGGGAGAAGATATGGGGATATATGTGTATGTATAACTGATTCACTATTTTATAAAGCAGAAACTAACACACCATGGTAAAGCAATTATACTCCAATAAAGATGTTAAAAAAATTGAAAAGATTTTGATCTCTTTTCCAACTTTGTATGAATCTGTTATCTAAACATTTTCATTATCTTCAAGTAAACAATTTTTATGACTTAATAAACCTAAAATACATTAGTTCTTCTTGGCCTAATAGCAAAATCCAGATAACTCAGAAATAGAAGCTTTCTTCAGTTGTAGAATTCTATAAGCTTTACAGGTAAAGTTCTATATAATGATCAGTATGAAATGAACCACCACAGAACTTTTGAGAAATAGAAGTAATATTATTCCTTCTAAATAATTGTAAGAAATATTGTAATCTGAGAAAGTTGCAGAATAAAATAAATGACTTTTCCATTTCTGGGAAACAAAACTGTCAGATAATATGCAAAACCTTTTTTCCAGGAAATGTGATAACACATTTAAAGGTAATTTATTAACATAAGTAAAGAATCCATTTCCAAAAGATATTACAGGCAGAGTGAGTGGCAGTAGCAAAATCACTGAAATAGAGAAGTTTGGGCTTCAGAAATACTTGATAACTATCAAGTATGAGAAACTGTATGAAAGTAGTGGGTTTGGGGCTGATATAAAATTAAAGGACCTTGATCTGGGGTAATGTATTGTTATCACTCATTAGATAATGAGTACCAATGAAATTCTCAAACAATAGTGTTCTAGAAAAAAATAATTTGGCTAAGAACTGTTGGGACTAATTGAAGTTAGAAAAAAAACGTGTGGGTATACGATTAAGAAATATGCTAAGTGAAATCAGCCAAACACAAAAATAAAAAGAAAAGAAACTGTATGATATATCTTATATTTTGTATCTAAAAAGTTGAATACCTAGAAGCAGAGAGTAGAATGGTGGTTACCAGGGGCTGGGAGGTGGGAAAAATTGGGTGGAGTTTGTCAAAGTGTATAAAGTTGAAGTTATGTAAGATGAATAAGTCTAGAGATTCAGTGTACACCATGATAACTCTAGTTTAAAATACTGCATTGCATACTGGAAATTAGCTAAGAGGGTAGATTTCATGTGCTTTAATCACACATACAAAAATGTTAACTATGTGAGGGCATGATATTTTAGCTTGAGTATGGTATTCATTTCACTATGTATATGTATCATCATGTTCACCTTACATACAATTTTTATTATCAAAAGGAAATATACATCTAGTTATGTAATTTTGTTAATCAAGACTTTACACTGCCTTTAGATTGTTCTTAAGTACAAAATTTATTCATCTATCCATCTTTCCATCCATCCATTTATCTATACACTCAATTATTCAACAAGTATTTTACAAGGAGAAGAAAGATGGATAGAAAGACAATACAATAAAAAGTATGTGGTCAGAGACATAAAGAAAGAGATCAGAGATTGGGTGCAGTAAAATCCTGGAGAAGAGAGAGTCTGACTGAGATTCTAATGAAAATTATTGCAGAGAATTAGAGGAAATTGAGATCAAGAATGGAGCTTCCAATTTGGAGATTTTAAAGTCACATGAAGACAGTCTTCAAATGATCACTGTTTTGAGAATGCAAGTATAAAGTCAGAAAAGAAGTGGGTAAAGTGTCAATAGGTGGTAAGAAAATGGAAAAAGTGAGTATACAGTACTATTTTAAGAAATGAACTTTTAAATGGCTATAACACAGCTATGATCACTTTTATTGATCTTATACAGGTTCCTCAATGTACTCCATCCCACTTCACAATCAATTATTGATTAGTTTATTTGCTTTAAAATTTTCCACCTTTATTGAGGCATATTTGATATATAGTTTTATATATGTTTAAGGTGTACAGCCTGATGTTTTGATTTATGTACATATTGTGAATTGATTACCACTATAATGTTAGTTAACACATCTATTACCTCACATAGTTAACATGTTTGTGTGTGAACACTTAAAAACTTTCAAGTATATCATACAGTACTGTTTACTATAGTCACCATGCTGTACATTAGATCACCAGAATTTATTCATCTTGTAACTAGAAATATGTACCCTCTGATCAGCATCTGCTCATGTCCCCTACCTCATAGCCCTTGGCAAGCACCATTTTACACTCTGTTTTTATGAGTTCGAATTTTTTTTTAAAGTTTTTAAACATCTTTATTGGAGTATAACTGCTTTACAATAGTCTGTTAGTTTCTCCTTTACAACAAAGTGAATCAGTTATACATATACATATGTTCCCATATCTCTTCCCTCTTGCATCACCCTCTCTCCCACCCTCCCTATCCACCCCTCTAGGTGATCACAAAGCACAGAGGTGATCTCCCTGTGCTATGTGGCAGGTTCCCACTAGGTATCTAATTTACATTTGGTAGTGTATATATGTCTCTGCCACTCTCTCACTTCGTCATAGCTTACCCTTCCCCCTCCCCATATCCTCAAGTCCATGCTCTAGTAAGTCTGTGTTTTATTCCCGTCCTACCACTAATCTCTTCCTGACATTTTTTTTTTTTTTTTACTTAGAGTCCATATATACGTGTTAGCATATGGTATATGTTTTTCTCCTTCTGACTTACTTCACTCTGTATTACAGACTCCAGGTCTATCCACCTCATTACAAATAACTCAGTTTCCTTTCTTTTTATGGATGAGTAATAGTCCATTGTATATATGTGCCACATCTTCTTTATCCATTCATCTGTTGATGGACACTTAGGTTGCTTCCATGTCCTGGCTATCGTAAATAGAGCTGCAATGAACATTTTTGTACATGACTCTTTTTGAATTATTGTTTTCTCAGGGTATATGCCCAGTAGTGGGATTGCTGGGTCGTAGGGTAGTTCTATTTGTAATTTTTTAAGGAACCTCCATACTGTTCTCCATAGTGACTGTATCAATTTACATTCCCACCAGCAGTGCAAGAGGGTTCCCTTTTCTCCACAACCTCTCCAGCATTTATTGTTTCTAGAGTTTTTGATGATGGCCAATCTGACCGGTGTGAGATGATATCTCATTGTAGTTTTGATTTGCATTTCTCTAAGGATTAATGATGTTGAGCATTATTTCATGTGTTTGTTAGCAATCTGTATATCTTCTTTGGAGAAATGTCTATTTAGGTCTTCTGCCCATTTTTGGATTGGGTTGTTTGTTTTTTTGTTATTGAGCCACATGAGTTGCTTATAAATTTTGGATATTAATCCTTTGTCAGTTGTTTCATTTGCAAATATTTTCTCCCATTCTGAGGGTTGCCTTTTGGTGTTGTTTATGGTATCCTTTGCTGTGCAAAAGCTTTTAAGTTTCATCAGGTCCCATTTGTTTATTTTTGTTTTTATTTCCATTTTTCTAGGAGATGGGTCAAAAAGGATCTTGCTGTGATTTATGTCATAGAGTGTTCTGCCTATGTTTTCCTCTAAGAGTTTGATAGTGTCTGGCCTTACATTTAGGTCTTTAACAAGTTTTGAGTTTATTTTTGTGTGTGGTGTTAGGGAGTGTTCTAATTCCACACTTTTACATGAAGCTGTCCAGTTTTCCCAGCACCAATTATTGAAGAGGCTGTCTTTTCTCCACTGTATATCCTTCCATCTTTTATCAAAGATAAGGTGACCATATGTGTGTGGGTTTATCTCTGGGCTTTCTAACCTGTTCCATTGATCTATATTTCTGTTTTTGTGCCAGTACCATACTGTCTTGATTACTGTAGCCTTGTAGTATAGTCTGAAGTCAGGGAGCCTGATTCCTCCAGCTGCATTTTTCGTTCTCAAGATTGCTTTGGCTATTCGGGGTCTTTTGTGTTCCCATATAAATTGTGAAATTTTTTGTTCTAGTTCTGTAAAAAATGCCAGTGGTAATTTGATAGGGATAGCATTGCATCTGTAGATTGCTTTGGGTAGCAGAGTAATTTTCACAATGTTGATTCTTCCAATCCAATAACATGGTATATTTCTCCACCTATTTGTATCATCTATAATTTCTTTCATCAGTGTCATATAGTTTTCTGCATACAAGTCTTTTGTCTCGTTAGGTAGGTTTATTCCTAGATATTTTATTCTTTTTGTTACAATGGTAAATGGGAGTGTTTTCTTAATTTCACTCTCAGATTTTTCATCATTAGTGTATAAGAATGCCAGAGATTTCTGTGCATTAATTTTGTATCCTGCAACTTTACCAAATTCATTGATTAGCTCTAGGAGTTTTCTGGTAGCATCCTTAGGATTCTCTATTTATAGTATCATGTCATCTGCAAACAGTGACTGCTTTACTTTTTTTCCTATTTGGACTCCTTTTATTTCTTTTTCTTCTCTGATTGCTGTGGCTAGAACTTCCAAAACTAGGTTGAATAAGAGTGGTGAGAGTGGGCAACCTTGTCTTGTTCCTGATCTTAGTGGAAATGGTTTCAGTTTTTCACCATTGAGAACGATGCTGGCTGTGGGTTTGTCATATATGGCCTTTATTATGTTGAGGTAAGTTCCCTATATGCCTACTTTCTGCAGGGTATTTATTATAAATGAGTGTTGAATTTTGTCAAAAGCTTTCTCTGCATCTATTGAGATGATCATATGGTTTTTCTCCTTCAGTTTGTTGATATGGTGTATCACGTTGATTGATTTGCATATATTGAAGAATCCTTGCATTCCTGGAATAAACCCCACTTGATCATGTTGTATGATCCTTTTAATGTGCTGTTGGATTCTGTTTGCTAATATTTTGTTGAGGATTTTTGCATCTATGTTCATCAGTGATATTGGCCTATAGTTTTCTTTCTTTGTGACATCTTTGTCTGTTTTTGGTATCAGGGTGATGTTGGCCTCATAGAATGAGTTTGGGAGTGTTCCTCCCTCTGCTATCTTTTGGAAGAGTTTGAGAAGGATAGGTGTTAGCTCTTCTCTAAATGTTTGATAGAATCTGCCTGTGAAGCCGTCTGGTCCTGGGCTTTTATTTGTTGGAAGATTTTTAATCACAGTTTCAATTTCAGTGATTGTGATTGGTCTGTTCATATTTTCTATTTCTTCCTAGTTCAGTCTCGGCAGGTTGTGCATTTCTAAGAATTTGTCCATTTTTCTAGGTTGTCCATTTTATTGGCATACAGTTGCTTGTAGTAATCTCTAATAATCTTTTGTATTTCTGCAGTATCAGTTGTTACATCTCCTTTTTCATTTCTAATTCTATTGATTTGAGTCTTCTCCCTTTTTTTCTTGATGAGCCTGGCTAATGGTTTATCAATTTTATTTATCTTCTCAAAGAACCAGCTTTTATGATTATTGATCTTTGCTATTGTTTCCTTCATTTCCTTTTCATTTATTTCTGATCTGATCTTTATGATTTCTTTCATTCTGCTAAATTTGGGGTTTTTTGTTCTTCTTTCTCTAATGGCTTTAAGTGCAAAGTTAGGTTGTTTAATTCAAGATGTTTCCTGTTTCTTAAGGTATGATTGTATTGTTATAAACTTCTCTCTTAGAACTGCTTTTGCTGTATCCCATAGGATTTGGGTCGTCGTGTCTCCAATGTCATTTGTTTCTATGTATTTTTTGATTTCCTCTTTGATTTCTTCAGTGATCACTTCGTTATCAAGTAGTGTATTGTTTAGCCTCCATGTGTTTGTAATTTTTACAGACCTTTTCCTGTAATTGATACCTAATCTCATAGCATTGTGGTCGTAAAAGATACTTGATACAATTTCAAATTTCTTAAACTTGCCAAGGCTAGATTTGTGACCCAATATATGATCGATCCTGGAGAATGTTCCATGAGCACTTGAGAAAAATGTGTATTCTGTTGTTTTTGGATGGAATGTCCTATAAATATCAATTAAGCCTATCTTGTGTAATGTATCATTTAAAACTTGTGTTTCCTAGTTTATTTTCATTTTGGATGATCTGTCCATTGGTGAAAGTGGGGTGTTAAAGTCACCTACTATGATTGTGTTACTGTCAATTTCCCCTTTTAAGGCTGTTAGTATTTGCCTTATGTATTGAGGTGCTCCTATATTGGGTGCATACATATTTACAATTTTTATATCTTCTTCATGGATCGATCCCTTGATCATTATGTAGTGTCCTTCTTTGTCGCTTGTAATAGTTTTTATTTTAAAGTCTATTTTGTCTGATATGAAAATTCCTACTCCAGCTTTCTTCTGATTTCCATTTGTATGGAATATCTTTTTCCATCCCCTTACTTTCAGTCTGTATGTGTCCCTAGGTTAGAAGTGGGTCTCTTGTAGACAGCATATATATGGGTCTTGTCTTTGTATCCATTCAGCCAGTCTGTGTCTTTTGGTCAGAGCATTTAATCCATTTAGATTTAACATAATTATCAATATGTATGTTCCTATTACCATTTACTTAATTGTTTCGGGTTCTTCTTGTATGTCTTTTCTTCTCTTGTGTTTCTTGCCTAGAGAAGTTCCTTTAGCATTTGTTTTAAAGCTGGTTTGGTGGTGCTGAACTCTCTCAGCTTTTGTTTGTCTGTAAAGGTTTTAATTTCTCCATCAAATCTGAATGAGATCCTTGCTGGGTAGAGTAATCTTGGTTGTAGATTTTTTCCTTCATCACTTTAAATATGTCCTGCCACTCCCTTCTGGCTTGTAGAGTTTCTGCTGAAAGATCAGATGTTAACCTTATGGGGATTCCCTTATGTGTTATTTGTTGTTTTCCCCTTGCTGCTTTTAATATGTTTTCTTTGTATTTAATTTTTGACAATTTGATTATTATGTGTCTTGGCATGTTTATCCTTGGGTTTATCCTGTATGAGACTCTCTCTGCTTCCTGGACTTGATTGACTATTTCCTTTCCTATATTAGGAAAGTTTTCAACTATAATCTCTTCAAATATTTTCTCAGTCCCTTTCTTTTTCTCTTCTTTTTCTGGGACCCCTATAATTCAAATGCTGGTGCATTTAATGTTGTCCTAGAGGTCTTTGAGACTGTCCTCAGTTCTTTTCATTCTTTTCTCTTTATTCTGCTCTGCAGTAGTTATTTCCACTATTTTATCTTCCAGATCACTTATCCGTCCTTCTGCCTCAGTTATTTTGCTATTGATCCCATCTAGAGTATTTTTCATTTCATTTATTGTGTTGCTCATCGTTGCTTGCTTCCTCTTTATTTCTTCTATGTCCTTGTTAACTGTTTCTTGCAATTTGTCTATTCTATCTCCAAGAGTTTGAATCATTTTTCCTATCATTATTCTAAATTCTTTTTCAGGTAGACTGCCTATTTCCTCTTCATTTGTTAGGTCTGGTGTGTTTTTACCTTGCTCCATCATCTGCTTTGTGTTTTTCTTTCTTCTCATTTTGCTTATCTTACCATGTTTGGGGTCTCCTTTTTGCAGGCTGCAGGTTCGTGTTTCCTGTTGTTTTTGGTGTCTGTCCCCAGTGGCTATGATTGGTTCAGTGGGTTGAGTAGGTTTCCTGGTTGGGGGGACTAGTGCCTCTGTTGTGGTGGATGAGGCTGGATCTTGTGTTTCTGGTGGGCAGGTTCACGTCTGGTGGTGTGTTTGGGGATGTTGGTTGCCTTATTATGATTTTAGGCAGCATCTCTGCTAATGGATTTGGCTGTAGACCTGTCTTGCTCTTTGTTGGGGATAGGGTGTCTAGCACTGTTTGTTGCTGGCCCTTGAGTGAAGCTGGGTCTTGGTGTTGAGATGGAGGTCTCTGGGAGATTTTCGCTGTTTGATATTGCATGGAGCTGGGAGTTCTCTTGTGGACCAGTGTCCTGAGTTTGATTATCCCACCTCAGAGACACAGCCCTGGTGCCTGGGTGGGGTGCCAAGAGCCTTTTATCCACATGGCTCAAAATAAGTGAGAAAAAATAGAAAGGAAAGAAAAGGAAGGAAGGAAAGAAGGAAGGAGGGAGGAAGGGAAGGAAGGAAGGAAGGAAGAAAGGAAGGGAGGAAGGAAGAAAGGAAGGAAGAAATGAAGGAAGGAAGAAAGCAAGAAAGGAAGGAAGGAAGGAGGAGAGGAAGAAAGGGAGGAAGGAAGAGAGGAAGGAAGGGAGGAAGGAAGGGAGGAAATAAGGGAGGAAGGAAGGAAGAAAGGAGGGAAGGAGGGAAGAAAGGAAGAAAGAAAGGGAGAAGACAAAATAAAGTAGGATAAAATATAGTTATTAAAATAAAAAATAATTATTAAGAAGAAAAATTTCTATTAAAAAAACAGAAAAACTGATCAGTCTAACACTAGGACAAATGGTGAAAGCAAAGCTATATAGACAAAATCTCACACAGCAGCATACACATACACACTCTTAAAAAGAAAAAAAGGGGAAAATAATAGTATATCTTGCTCCCAAAGTCCACCTCCTCAACTTTGGATGATTCGTTGTCTATTCAGGTTTTCCACAGATGCAGGACATTTCAAGTTGACTGTGGAGCTTTAATCCGCTGCTTCTGAGGCTGCTGGGAGAGACCCCCCCCCCTTCTTTGTTCGCACAGCTCCTGGGGTTCAGCTTTGGACTTGGCCCCGCCTCTGCATGTAGGTTGTCCGAGGGCGTCTGCCCTTTGCTCAGACAGGACGGGGTTAAAGGAGCAGCTGATTCGGGGGCTCCATCTCACTCAGGCTGGGGGAAGGGAGTGGCACGGGTGCAGGCGAGTCCGCGGCGGCAGAGGCCGACGTGACACTGCACCGGCCCAAGGCACACCACGAGTTCTCCTGGGGAAGCTGTCCCTGGATCCTGAGACCCCGGCAGTGGCGGGCTGCATGGGCTCCCAGGAGGGGTGGTGTGGAGAGTGACCTCTGCTCACACACAGACCTCTTGGTGGTGGCAGCAGCAACCTTAGCATCCCACACCCGTCTCTACTGTCTGCTGACAGCCGCAGCTCGCTCCCATTTCTGGAGCTCCTTTACGTGGTGCTCTTAATCCCTTCTCCTCACGCCCGAGAAAGCAAAGAGGCAAGAAGAAGTCTCTTGTCTCTTCTGTAGGTCTGTGCCCATTTCTGGTGCTCCTTTAAGTGGTGCGCTTAATCCCCTCTCCTCGCGCCCAGGAAGCAAAGAGGGAAGAAAAGGTCTCTTGCCTCTACCGGCAGCTCCAGACTTCAACCGGACTCCCTCCCGGCCAGCCGTGGCGCACTAACCCCTTCAGGCTGTTTAAACTCTGCCAACTCCAGACCTTTCCCTGGTATCCGACTGAAGCCCAAGCCTCAGCTCCCGGCCCCCGCCCACTCTGGCAGGTGAGCAGACAAGCCTCTCGGGCTGGTGAGTGCTGGTCGGCACTGATCCTCTGTGGGATCTCTCTGCTTTGCCCTCCGTACCCTGTGGCTGTGCTCTCCTCCCCGGCTTTGAAGCTTCCTCCACTCCGCCACCCTCAGTCTCCACCCGTGAAGGGGCTTCTAGTGTGTGGGAATCTTTCCTCCTTCACAGCTCCCTCCCACTGGTGTAGGTCCCGTCCTTATTCTTTGTCTCTGTTTATTCTTTTTTCTTTTGCCCTACCCAGGTACGTGGGGAGTTTTTTGCCTTTTGGGAGGTCTGAGGTCTTCTTCCAGCGTTCGGTGGGTGTTCTATAGGAGAACTTCCACGTGTAGATGTATTTCTGATGTCTCTGTGAGGAGGAAGGAGATCCCCGCGTCTTATTCTTCCGCCATCTTTAAGCCGTCTCTCTCGAATTTTTTTTTTAAGATTCCACATATGATGAAATCATGCAGTATTTTCCTTTCTCTATCTGATTTGTTTCACTTAGCATATTGACCCCAAGGCCCATTCATGTTGTTACAATAGCAGGATTTTATTTTTATGGCTAGATAGTATTCCATTGTAAATGTATACCATATTTTTAAAAACGCCGTCATCCTTCAGTAGATTCTTAGGTTGTTTCTATGTCTGGCTATTGGGATAATATTACAGCAAACATGAGGGTGCACTATCTTTGAGATAGTGGTTTTAATTCCTTCAGTTATATACATAGAAGTTGGATTCCTAGACCATATGGTAGTTCTATTTTTTTATGTTTTGAGGAACCTCCATACTCTTTTCCATAGTGACTGTACCAATCACAGTCAACTCTTTGAAAGAGTGGGTCTAAAAAAAACAAATACACAAGGTTTGCATGGAAGCCTTATGATCAGAAGCATTGTTCTGTTCCTGGAAAATGAATCTGTTGAAGTACCTCCCAGCACCTCAGAATGTGGCCTTACTGGAAATGGAGTTATTGCAGTAGATTAGTTAAGATCAGGTCATACTGAAGTGGGTTAGACCCCTATTCCAAAAGGACTGGAATCTTTATTAAAAAGGTGAAATTTGGACACAGGTACACAGGAGAACTCCATGTAAACATGAATCACAAATAAATTGTTACATCTACATTTCAAAAAGTGCCAAAGATTGCTAAGAGAAAGGCATGGAACAGATTATCTCTTACAAGTCTCAGAAGGAACCAAATCTGCCAGCACTTTGATCTCAAACTTCTAGCCTCCAGAACTGTGAGACAATAAATTTCTATTGTTTAAGCTACTCAATTTTGTGATACTGTGTTATGGTAGTCTTAGCAAACTACTATAGCAATCAAGGACTAAATCTATGGAAGCTGGATTCTATTTTCAAATCTGACACCAAAATTGAATCAAAATTAGAAGATCTGGAGACAATGATGTCAGTGAAACATTTTGAAAAAAGGAGTACAGATATTAAAATTGAATATTTCATTGATTTCTGAAAAAAATGGATCTATAGGTTACATGTGTACCTGTGTGTCTGTTGGCTGTTTAAAGAAAGAGCTTGGCTAGACATTTTCTTTGAGACTTCTGACTTTTCTTTACCTATAACTATTTCCCATAGTTATTTATGAGTCATGGGCTCCTGTGCTTGGCAAAATATATTAAAAATAATCAAAACAAAAATAATCTAAATCTAGAGTCAGTCACACTTGGGATTTTAGTTTGCTTGGGATATTTTACATCTACAGACATCTGCCTACCTTGACCGTTTCTGCCTTCTCTTTCTATATTCCTACTTTTTGTGTTTTCAGCTTTCTCCAATTTAGTCAGAACTAAAATTGTGTAAGCTTCATTTCAAGGACTTGAGGTCTTGATCTCTGGCTGTTTATGACTTGCAGAAGTCCTTAACCCATAGCCGGTTCATCTGCAGCCTGAGCTACTGTCCAGTTTGACTGTTGACCAGCTTTATTCATCTGCTCTTCAGGTCTAGAATATAAAACTGAGACTGGATTTTTATGCTTACATCAAACAATAGAAAAGTCTCCTGCTACTTCTGAATTCAGGTGAAGAATGTTTGAAGTCATTTTTTCTTGTAGTGCACAACTTGATATGTAGCACAGCTGGAGTAGCATAGATTTTGTTTATTGTCTGATGGCTGAGTCTTCAAAGGTAAGTATGTTTTATGGTCAGTAAGCAAATTTATTTTTTACATAAAGTGTATACAAAGGAGCACACATTTTCACGATTCATTAAAACCATATTTTGTAAGAAATGTGTAGGTGGTGAGATGCTATTTTAAAGTAGGTTAAATTTTTTCTTGATATTTTAAGATTGCTCTGACTTTTTAAATGATTTATCATTTGAAATCTTTGCTAATAAAATGTTACAAAGCTACAAGTTTTCTATGTCTAATGCTTTATACTATTTGAAGATACTGTCTTAAAAATGAAGAACTACCTTTATGAAATATCCCATTATAGTTAAGCATAAAAAATCCTCATTACCCTTGACCATACATTTTTTATATTCCTGGTTGTAATACCAAGACAGGTGTTTAGGGACAAGATCTTTCTCTCAGTGTTTACTCAGCATTTGTTTGCTCAGTAACCTATCTGTGTCTTTTCATATACTTCTGCCCTCCATGAAAATTCAGTTCATGTTAACATTTAAAGAAATGTCTCTGCTTTCACTAAACTATAGGTGATTTTGCTTTCTTCCAATTTTGTTTTGATTGAGACATTTGTGTTGGGGATTTCCCATTCTTTCAAGTACCCTAATGTATTTCTGTACAGAGCTGATTTATTTTTGAGTAGTTATTAAATAATACAGTTTATATCATAAAACTAAGAAAACATGAAATGAAGGAGATGGGAAAGAAAACTAAGAAAAGAGTAAAGGAGCAAAAAAGGAAGAATTAATCTGTAACAATACATAGCTATCTATTAGGACAGAAAACTAGTGTGGGAGACCAAAAAATAATGGTGTTAGAGAGTGACTCTTAGTTCCAACCCCTTGACCTCTTATGAGGAAGGACTCTCTAGGGTAATCCTGACCTGTCTCCCTATGCCTTTTTGTCTCTACTCCCTGGGATAGAGGTAGATTTAGGTGACTGATGAATTTGAGAAAATGAATTGTTTATTCTTGCCCATTGCCAACTGTGTTTGCTTTGCTTCTACATGGCATTAGTTTTAGAGGCACAGCCCCTTTGGAGAAACTCTGGGGTATTTCAGCACGTTAATAACTAGATGGATAAATTTAATTCTGGAGTACAGCATTAAGAAGCCACTGTTGCCATAGAACTAAGCCAAGCTCCTCAAACAGTCTTACCTGTTATGAAGCTGGCATTTTTATTTCCATTTGTGTGATTCCTGCTTCTCTCTCTCCATTATTTCTACATTTGCCAAGAAAATAGGGAAGTTACTTATTGATTATAAAACTCCAAAAGTAAACAGTGGAGTGTATTATGGGGAGTTTTTGACTTCCATCTAAACTTTCTTAGTTGGATGGTAGAGCCTGTCAATGGGGATTGCCCAGTCTCACCCCCCAACACACACACCCCAGTAAGTGAACTGCTCCATTCGGCCTTGCTGGAGAGACAGTGAATCCTATGCCATGTTTTGTATCACATGGTCTAACCCCTTGACAACACACAACTAGATTGGTTTGGCTTTAATCTTGAAGCCAGGTTTGGGAATCTGCCCTGACATAGGCAATAGTCAACTATCATAGGATATCTTTAAGAAGTTATCTACTTTATAATAAGCTAATATGGAATGAAAATAATGGCAAATTCTAAATCCCAGATTTTCATATTTATTATTTGCTCATAATACAACAGGTTTTCCAAAATATATAATCCTCTAGAAATTACAAAGTTTATATAGACTAAAAACACTCGCCTTCAAGAGTTATAGAAATTATATTAATAACTAATAAATATTGTTAATATTAGTCTCATGATGTTTTATGAAAGACATATTGCTTTTCAAAATATTGTTTTCTTTGTTTTTTTAAAAAGATGATGTTATGAATTTATACTTCTGTTCTCTTTGATCCAATCACACCATGTGCCACTGTTTCATTTTATAAGCTTTGAGAATTTTGGATGTATTTCCAATAGAAAAATGGTATTTGGGATTAACTTCTGTTGCTACTGAGCACTGCTAATCTATCTAGAGTAAAGATGTTCAATTTTCATATGTAATAAAACAGATTGAAACTGTAGGAAAAAGAATGTTAGGAGACATAATTCATAATTTTAAGATGAAATATTAATGTAAAAGAAAAATAGCTATTGATTGACCCATTCACCAAATATTTATAAAGCAACTTTTACATCACAGTGTTAAGCCATCTTCTAGGCATATAGCCATTAACATGATAGAAAAGGATGCTCTTCCTATTCCACTCTAGTGGCAGCATATAAAAGATGGATAAATACCTAACAACATTTTTTTGAAGTACCATCCAATAATATATACATATGGACACTTAGGTATGGAAATTTACTTGGTGACTACTGAGTCTTAAGGATATTAATTCAAGAGAATACTTATTTGACCTTAAAGTTTCAACTATTTGTCTTTAAAGCTGAAACCCAGTGTTTAGATAGAAACTCTGAGACAGAGTTATGTCTATTAGAATCAAGTACCATCTGGCTTTCTTTTAAGAGGGCCTCATCTTCTGCTACCCCATTTACCTTTCTGGTTATTGATTTAGTCATTCAGCCTATACCTTGCCATCTTACCCATCTTTCTGTCCTTTGTTTGATATCTGCTGTTTAACTCTGGTTTTGACCCTGGACTCTGCCGTGGCCATGTCTGTATTTATTTGCTGTTGACTCAGTGCTGGTCTCCTGTGCCCTTGACTTCTGCCTTCCTGTGTCGACCTTTGAGCTTTTAAGTAATAATTACTATGGATAAGTTTTGGATATAACCACTATACCATCTTAATTTCAGCTCACTTCACCAGTGCCTTATCTCTTTAACAATAAATAAAGAAACTGTTACTGGTTTAGAGTAAGATCTGAAAGCTATTAAATTGTTTCATGGTAGCTTATTGATATTGTAATTATGTGTAAATTTTAGGGAAATAATCTTTTGTGTTTGAGCTGCAATAGACTTTTGTTAGCACAAAACTCTCTTGCCAACTTGAAGTTAAGAGTTTAAAGCAGTGGACAATTGAGTTTGGGTTTGTTTTTTGTTTTTTTAAATGCCTTAAGTGAGACCAAAAGCCAACTTCAGTAAATACCCATAGATTATACCATATACATTTTAGAATATTTGGTTTGAGAAGTAGATGTTGAAATTGAATGATTTGCTGACTTAGCCCTACCTCCACTCTCGTTTGGATCATTTAGGGTTTTCAGGGGTTTTTGTTTTGTTTTTTGTTATTAGTTTTTTCAGTTAAATTCCACAGCTATTCTCTCCAAAAAGAAATGCTATAAATGTATAACCAGCAGGAGTAAAGGAAAAAGAATATATTTTTTTCCAAGAAGATGGTTTTCACAAAACTTGACATCCTGAAAAACTGAGACTTTTATGTGTTTTTTTGTGAGATGTTTTTCTTTGGGCCAAAAAGTCAAATGCTAATAAATGAGCCAGATTGTCCCCAGTGCCCGAGTCACTGAAAACTCAGCATAGACAGCTGGGTTCAGCCAGCCTTGATGAACACTGAAGGAGACCCCTGTGGTGAAAGGGAGCAGGGAATTGAGAACAAAGAAGTGAAAGGTTGGTTTTCAGTCTTATGAGTCAAATCTCCTTGATACACTGATGTTACTGAAGAGAAAAAATATGAATGAATAGTATAATTGCTCTTAACCAGTTATACTAATATCAGGACCACAGTAAACAAAGAAACAAAAAAGTAGATGCCTAAATTAGACAAGCAAATACAGTTTAAACAGAATTTAGAATTTGAAAGGAGGAAAAGAAAATCATGATAAAAACCTAAAAAAACTAAAACAAAGGGTAAAATGAAAGCTTTCCAATCTTCATATTTAATTCTTAAGGCAAGAGTTAACAAATCTAAATTGAACCAAGAAACATAAATATATTAACACCAGGTCAAAACTAGGACTATTCTAACCTTTTATTTTTCTACAAGAATACAAATGGGAGATAAGTTTAATCTTTCCTATTTTAGTAAACAAATCTGGGGAGAAAATAGATTAACTGAGAAAGTAAATGTTTGTGAACTCATGCATCTATTAAAGTATATAAAATGAGTAATTGGCATCCCTGAAGTGTTCTAAATACCACTTATTTAGTGACTATTCTCTGACAAGATGAAATTCACAAGGAACTGCTTTCTTCCTGTTGGAAAATTAAAAATGTAATCCATGCTTTTGACGGCCAGGCTAGGAAAGGGGGGAGTTCTGAGTAGCAGAATCAGATTGAAAAACCTTGGATATTTCAAAGTAAAGCTAATGAAACACAATTCTGGGCTAAGTACACAGACAGGCTTGAATTTATTGCTTTGCACAAAAAGTGAATCTTTGTGAAGAAGCTAGCAACAATAGACTTACTTGCATTTTTTTTCTCAACTTGGTCACAAAGTGATGACTGTAGCTGTTTGTTTGACAAGACTAATTAGTGCCTTTGATTCCACAGTTTGCCTGAAGTTTTGCTCCCAGTAGCTTTCCCTTTCACTCGACCCTGCTGTAATGGTAACAGCAATTGTTAATTTTAAATATATTGCTCTCTGTCAATGGATAGCACACTACATTTTCTTAAGTCTATTTCCAGCCTGATCATCCCCCTTACCTGCACACTGCAGGCCACATCAGGGGAATTCTGCAAAATTAAATTTCATACATAGAACTACATAAATGTAGCATAAATAAAATACTTAATAGAAAATAAAGTGATCAAATATCTAACAGACAGTGCTTTTATATGTTCTTTCCTGGTTTAAATCAGCAATTTTTATTATATATCCACTGATGTAGAGGACTTTATGGGATAGAGATCTCTTTAGAGATGAGAACTTTGTAATAAAGTAAAAGACATTTTACACCCTCAGAGAGTTTATTTTCTAACATGGCAATAGAGTAATTATATTAACAGGAACTACTGAAATATTTTCTCCTTGTGGGTATTTGGTATCTAAGTCTTTTCCCAGCCAACAGATTAATTGTTCTTCTTCAAAAAGGGAAAAAAATAGAATGATTAAATGTACAAGTAAATATGAGGAGCTGCATTAATGTAATGTTTCAGAGTAACTGCAGCCGAGTTGCTAATTTTCCCTTATCTTGGAAATAATGTGACAGGAAAATGACATTGATGACTACTGAAAAAATGTCAGCTTAATTTCAATATTATAGTTGTTCCATTATTGCAACAGCAAAGTCATGAGCATTTTTCTCAATATCTCTGAACTTATAAAAATAATACCCTTTTGGAGGAGGTTCAAGATGGCAGAAGAGTAAGACATGTAGATCATCTTCCTCACCAAAAATACAGCAGAAGTACATCTACATGTGGAACAACTCCAAAAGAAAAACCTACTGAACGCTGGCAGAAGACCTCAGACCTCCCAAAAGGCAATAAATACTCCCACATACCTGAGTAGGGCAAAAAAGAAAAAAAAACAGAGACAAAAGAATAGGGATGGGACCTGCACCAGTGTGAGGGAGCCGTGAAGGAGGAAAGGTTTTCACAAACTATGAAGCCCCTTCTGGGACAGAGATTGCAGGTGGCAGAGGGGGGAAGCTGCAGAGCCAAGGAGGAGAGTGCAGCAACAGGTGTGCAGAGGGCAAAGTGGAGAGATTCCCGCACAGAGGACCGGTGCTGACCAAGACTCACCAGCCCGAGAGGCTTGTCCACTCACCCGCTGGGACGGGTGGGGGCTGGGAGCCGAGGCTCAGGCTTCAGTCGGATCCCAGGGAGAGGACTGGGGTTGGCTATGTGAACACAGCCTGAAGGGGGCTAGACCACCACAGCTGGCTGGGAGGGAGTCCAGGAAAAAGTCCAGAGCTGCTGAAGAGACAAGAGACTTTTTCCTGTCTCTTTGTTTCCTGGTGCATGAGGAGAGGGGATTCAGAACGCCATTTAAAGGAGCTCTAGAGACGGGCGCAAGCCGCAGCTATCAGCACGGACCACAGAAATGGGCATGAGATGCTAAGGCTACTGCTGCCACCAACAAGAAGCCTGTGTGCCAGCACAGGTCACTCTCCACACCTCCTCTCCTGGGATCCTGTGAAGTCTGCCACAGTCAGGGTCCCATGCATGATCCAGGGACAACTACCTCGGGAGAATGCACGTTGCACCTCAGTCTGGTGCAACGTCGCACTGGCCTCTGCTGATGCAGGCTAGCCCCTCATCCGTACCCCTCCCTCCGCCCGGCCTGAGTGAGCCAGAGCCGCCACATCAGCTGCTCCTTTAACCCCGTCCTTTCTGAGCAATGAATAGTTTCCCTCAGGTGACCTACAAGCAGAAGCAGGTCCAAACGCAAAGCTGAACCCTGGGAGCTGTGCAAACAAGGAAGAGAAAGGGAAATTTCTCCCAGCAGCCTCAGGAGCAGAGGAATAAATCTCCACAATCAACTTGATATACCCTGCATCTGTGGAGTACCTGAATAGACAACAAATCATCCCAAATTGTAGAGGTGGACTTTTGGGGCAATGATATATATATATATTTCCCTTTTTCTGTTTCTGTGAGTGTGTATGTACATGCTTCTGTGTGTGATTTGTCTGTATAGCTTTTATTTTACCATTTGTCCTAGGATTCATTTTGTCCACTTTTTTTTTACTTATTTTTTTTCTTAATAATTATTTTTTATTTTAATAATTTATTTTATTTTATCTTCTTCTTTCTTTCTTTCTTTTTCTCTCCCTTTTATTCTGAGCCACATGGAGGACTTATTCTTGGTGTTCCAGCCAGGTATCAGGGCTGTGCCACTGAGGTGGGATAGCCAAGTTCAGGACACTGGTCAACAAGATAACTCCCAGCTCCATGTAATATCAAACAGAGAAAATCTCCCAGAGAATTCTTTCTCAACTGCACTCAATGACCAGCAAGCTCAAGTTCTGGACATCCTATGCCAAAAAACTAGAAAAACAGGAACACAACCCTATCCATTAGCAGAGAGGCTGCCTAAAATCATAAGACCACAGACACCACAAAACACACCACCAGACTTGGAATGGCCCACCAGAAAGACAATATCCAGTCTCATCCACCAGAACAGAGGCACTAGTCCCCTCCACCAGGAAGCCTACACAATACATGGAACCAAACTTAGCCACTGGGGACAGACACCAAAAACAATGAAAACTATAAACATGCAGACTGTGAAAAGGAGACCAAAACACAGTACATTAAACAAAATGAGAAGACAAAGAAAACACAAAAGATGAAAGAGCAAGGTAAAAACCAACCAGACCTAACGAAGAGGCAATAGGCAGTCTACCTGAAAAAGAATTCAGAATAATGATAGTAAAGATGATACAAAATCTTGGAAATAGAATGTAGAAAATACAAGAAACGTTTAACAAAGACCTAGAAGAACTAAAGAGCAAACAAACAGTGATGCACAATGCAATAAATAAAATTAAAAATTCTGTAGAAGGGATCAATAGCAGAATAACTGAGGCAGAAGAACGGATAAGTGACCTGGAAGACAAAATAGTTGAAATAACTACTGCAGAGCAGAATAAAGAGAAAATAATGAAAACAACAGTCTCAGAGACCACTGGGACAACATTATTCGAATCATAGGGGTCCCAGAAGAAGAAGAGAAAAAGAAAGGGACTAAGAAAATATTTGAAAGGATTATAGTTTAAAACTTCCCTAATATGGGAAAGGATATAGTTAATCAATTTCAGGAAGCACAGATAGTCCCATACAGGATAAATCAAAGGAGAAAAACGCCAAGACAAATATTAATCAAGCTATCAAAAATTAAATACAAATAACAAATATTAAAAGAAGCAAGGAAAACAAAAAATAACACAGAAGGGAATACCCATAAGGTTAACAGCTGATCCTTCAGTAGAAGCTCTACAAACTAGAAGCGAGTGGCAGGACATATTAAAGGTGATGAAGGAGAAAAACCTACAACCAAGATGAAACTACCCTGCAAGGATCTCATTCAGATTTGAGGTAGAAATTAAAAGTATACAGTCAAGGAAAAGCTAAGAGAATTCAAAACCACCAAACCAGCTTTACAAAACATACTAAAGGAACTTCTCTAGGCAGGAAACACAAGAGAAGGAAAAGACCTACAATAATAAACCCAAAACAATTAAGAAAATGATAACAGAAGCATACATATCAATAATTACCTTAAATGTAAATGGATTAAATGCTCCAACCAAAAGACATAGACTTACTGAATGGATAGAAATACAAGACCCATATATATGCTGTCTACAAGAGACCCACTTCAGACATAGGGACACATACAGACTGAAAGTGAGGGGATGGAAAAAGATATTCCATGCAAATGGAAATCAAAAGAAAGCTGGAGTAGCAATTCTCATATCTGACAAAATAGAGTTTAAAACACAGACTATTACAAGAGACAAAGAAGAACACTATATAATGATCAAGGGATCAATCCAAGAAGAAGATATAACAATTGTAAATATTTATGCACCCAACATAGGAGCACCTCAATACATAAGGACAATACTAACAGCCATAAAAAAGGATATCAACAGTTACACAATCATAGTAGGGGACTTTAACACCCCACTTCCACCAATGGGCAGACCATCCAAAATGAAATTAAATAAGGAAACACAAGCTTTAAATGATACATTAAACAAGATGGACTTAATTGATATTTATAAGACATTCCATCAAAAAACAACAGAATACACATTCTTTTCAAGTGATCATAGAACATTATCCAGGATAGATCATATCTTGGGTCACAAATCAAGTCTTGGTAAATTTAAGAAAATTTAAATCGTATCAAGTAACTTTTCCAACTACAATGCTATGAGACTAGATATCAATTACAGGAAAAAATCTGTAAGAAATACAAACACATGGAGGCTAAATAAAACACTACTCAATAACTAAGAGATCACTGAAGAAATCAAAGGGGAAATCAAAAAATGCCTAGAAACAAATGACAATGAAAACGCAACAGAACAAAACCTATGGGATGCAGCAAAAACAGTTCTAAAAGGGAAGTATATAACATTACAATCCTACCTTAAGAAACAAGAATCATATCAAATAAACAAACTAACCTTACACCTTAAGCAATTAGAGAAAGAAGAACAAAAAATCCCCAAAGTTAGCAAAGGAAAGAAATGTAATGATCAGATCACAAATAAATGAAAAAAAAAATGAAGGAAATGATAGCAAAGATCAATAAAACTAAAAGTTCTTTGAGAAGATAAACCAAGTTGATAAACCATTAGCCAGACTCATCAAGAAAAAAAAGGGAGAAGACTCAAATCAATAGAATTAGAAATGAAAAAGGAGAAGTAACAACTGACACTGCAGAAATACAAAGGCTCATGAGAAATTACTACAAGCAACTATATGCCAATAAAATGGACAACCTGGAAGAAATGGACAAATTCTCAGAAATGCACAACCTTCTGAGACTGAATCAGGAAGAAATAGAAAATATGAACAGATCAGTAACAAGCACTGAAATTGAAACTGTGATTAAACCTCTTCCGAAAAACATAAGTCCAGGACCAGATGGCTTCACAGGCGAATTCTGTCAAACATTTAGAGAAGAGCTAACACCTATCCTTCTCAAACTCTTCCAAAAGATACCAGAGGGAGGAACACTCCCAAACTCATTATATGAGGCCACCATCACCCTGATACCAAAACCAGACAAAGATGCCACAAAGGAAGAAAACTACAGGCCAATATCACTGATGAACATATATGCAAAAATCCTCACGAAAATACTAGCAAACAGAATCCAACAGCGCATTAAAAGGATCATGCACTATGATCAAGCTGGGCTTATCCCAGGAATGGAAGGATTCTTCAATATATGCAAATCAATCAACGTGATACACCATATTAACCAGTTGAAGGAGAAAAATCTTATGATCATCTGAATAGATGCAGAGAAAGCTTTTGACAAAATTCAACACCCATTCTAATAAAAACCCTCCAGAAGGTAGGCATAGAGGGAATTTTCCTCAAAATAATAAAGGCCATATATGACAAACCCTCAGCCAACATCATCCTCAATGTTGAAAAACTGAAACCATTTCCACTAAGATCAGGAACAAGACAAGGTTGCCTGCTCTCACCACTATTAATCAAAATAGTTTTGGAAGATTTAGACACAGCAATTAGACAAGAAAAAGAAATAAAAGGAATCCAAATGGGAAAAGAAGAAGTAAAGCTGTCACTGTTTGCAGATGAGATGATACTATATAGAGAGAATCCTAAAGGTGCTCCCAGAAAACTACTAGAGCTCATCAATGAATCTGGTAAAGTAGCAGCACACAAAATTAATGAACAGAAATCTCTTGCATTCCTATACAGTATTGATGAAAAATCTGAAAGTGAAAATAAGAAAACACTCCCATTTACCATTGCAACAAAAAAATAAAATATCTAGGAATAAACCTCCTTAAGGTCACAAAAGACCTGTATCCAGAAAGTTATAAGGCACTGATGAAATAAATTAAAGATTATACAAATAGATTGAGAGATATAACATGTTCTTGGATTAGAAGACTCAACGTTGTGAAAATGACTATACTACCCAAAGCAATCTACAAATTCAATGCAATCCCTATCAAACTACCACTGGCATTTTTCACAAAACTAGAACAAAATATTTCAAAATTTGTGTGGCAACACAAAAGACCCCAAATAGCGAAAGCAATCTTGAGAAAGAAAAATGGAGCTAGAGGAATCAGGCTCCCTGACTTCAAACTATACTACAAAGCTACAGTAATCAAGACAGTATGGTACTGGCACAAAAACAGAAATATAGATCAATGGGACAGGATAGAAAGTCCAGAGAAAACCCCACACAGATATGGTCACCTTATTTTTGATAAAGGAGGCAAGAATACACAATGGAGAAAAGACAGTCTCTTCAATAAGTGGTGCTGAACACCATACACAAAAATAAACTCAAAATGGATTAAAGACCTAAATGTAAGGCCGGACACAATCAGATTCTTAGAGGAATACATAGGCAGAACACTCTATGACATAAATTCCAGCAATCTTCCTTTTGACCCACCTCTTAGAGAAATGGAAATAAAAACAAAAATTAACAAATGGTACTTAATGAAACTTAAAAGCTTTTGCACAGCAAAGGAAACCATAAAGAAGACAGAAAGACAACCCTCAGAATGGGAGAAAATATCTGCCAATGAAGCAACTGACAAAAGATTAATCTCCAAAACTACAAGCAACTCATGCAGTTCAATATCAAAAAAACAAACAACCCAGTCCAAACATGGGCAGAAGATCTAAATAGACATTTCTCCAAAGAAGATATACATATTGCCAACGAACACATGAAAGAATGCTCAACATCATTAATCATTAGAGAAATGCAAATTAAAACTACAATGAGATATCATCTCACACTGGTCAGAATGGCCATCATCAAAAAATCCACAAACAATAAATGCTGGAGAGGGTGTGGAGAAAAGGGAACCCTCTTGCACTGTTAGTGGTGATATGGATACAGCCACTATGGAGAACAGTTTGGACGTTCCATAAAAAACTAAAAATAAAACTACCATACGACCCAGCAATCTCACTTATGGACATATACCCTGAGAAAACCAAAATTCGAAAAGAGTCATGTACCAAAATGTTCATTGCAGCTCTATTTACAATAGCCAGGACATGGAAGCAACTTTAATTGTCCATCAACAGATGAATGGACAAAGATGTGGCACATATATACAATGAAATATTACTCAGCCATAAAAAGGAATGAAACTGAGTTATTTGTAGTGAGGTGGATGGACCAGTCATACAGAGTGAAGTAAATCAGAAAGAGACAAACACATACAGTGTGCCAACACATATATATGGAATCTTAAAACAAGAAAAAAAAAAGGGGGGGGGAATGGTCAGAAAAACCTAGGGGCAAGACAGGAATAAAGATGAAGACCTACTAGAGGATGGACTTGAGGATATGGGGAGGAGGAAGGGTAAGCTGGACAAAGTGAGAGAGTGGCATGGACATATATACACTACCATTCGTAAAATAGATAGCTAGTGGGAAGCAGCCGCATAACAGCGGGAGCTCAACTCAGTGCTTTTTGACCATCTAGAGGGTTGGGAGGGACAGAGATGCAAGAGGGAAGAGATATAGGGACATATGTATATGTATAACTGATTCACTTTGTTATAAAGCAGAAACTAACACACCATTGTAAATTATTGGTATAATTGCAAAATATTGCAATTATACTATAATAAAATATAAAAAAATAATAATACCCTTTCCTTCAATTAAATTTTAAAGTATCCTTTCAATCTATGGTGATTATAAACAATGAACATGTAATATTATTTTTGAAGATAACTCTGGCACATAGTAATTACTAGTACATTTATTTTTTTAAAAATAATTCACATTTAAAATTTTACACAGGTACTTATTTTTTCCCAGTATTTCTAAGGTCACAGAGTTGATCATTTAGGAGCTACTTTTGTTTTGAACTCCTGGTACATAGCAAATGTTTCATAGTTAAAAAAAAATTATAATCCTCCACATTATTTCTTCAAGTAAATCTTATCCTTACTTTTCCCATGGATAAACTGAAGCCAAAACTTGTTAAATAATTAGCCCAAGGTCAACAGCTGTTAAGTGACAAAATAATATTTTGACTCAAGAACTCAAATTCCTGCCACTGCAGCATATTCCTTTCAGAGTTGTAGAATATGATATATATTTGGAATTCAATTTGAACTTAATCTAAGTGCTACAAAACTTGTATTAGACATAATTATTTCATGGAGCTGCCCCTTCCATTGACCTAGGCTTTCTTCTGTTTTTATTCTATAGTTTCTTCCTAGGCTAATTTAAGTCAAAATCCTCAATCATTTTTTTATATCTTACTTATTCCTAGATGAATATTTAAGGATGACATTTTACTATTAACGATGACATTCTGAATTTAAGACATTAGATATCTACAAGTGACTGTAAACACCTCTTGTCCAACTGGTCCAATTTCAATCTATTTCTTCCAAACCTGGTTAGTTTTTAGTTGCTTACTCAGCAAACAAAACCATCATCCAATGACATTTTTCGGTCAAAATTTAAAAAGACCCTCTTTCTATCCCCCTTTTCTCACCTACTCTTTCTAATGCATCACCAATTTCAGTTAACTTTACCTTTTAAATATTTCTCATATTGATCCATGCTCCTAAATCTCCTCTGCCACAAGCCTACTACAAGCTGTCATCATCTCTTATCTTGATTGCCGTAGAACCTAATTTACTGCCTATTTTTCACTTGGATCCACTTCCAATCCGCTCAGCATACTACATACAGCTAGAGAGGCATTCTCAAGGCATGCATCAGCTCATATCATGTAAGCTAAAATCCTTCAATGGCTGACCATTGTTTTTAAGTTAAAAGTCACTGAGTCAGCCTATGAATCCCTGCATGACTTGCCTCCCAAGCCTCATTAAATACCCACTCCCTCACCCAGGAAATGTATCCAGCTCAAAGTCCAGGAGGGATTTGTGGGTGTTGTACAATCCTCTTCATCAGATATGACATCCTACTCTAACAATCAGTGGGCAAAAGACAGGTGATCTGCCCTGCCCTGAAGCAAGGATAGGCTGCAAACTTCAATGAAAGTCTCATTTGGGGAAGGGAAAGGTGGGAAAGTCATAGCAATGACAAAATCCTATGGGACTGACTTTATAACAACTCTCTGCCCTGGTAATAGAGAAAGTTATTTAAGTAGACTTTCTTCTCTAGGAACAAATCTTTTGTCCACTTCTTTTTTCTGTAGTCTACGGCAACATTTGTAATGGCATTAGGGAGTATTTCTCCTTGGAGAATTCATATTCTGTAGCCACATCCTGCAAGTACAAGTATTTTTAGGCAAAGTTTATGGTTTATTTGGCAATACAGTTCTTGAATAAATTAATCTTATCACCTCAGTCAGTACCACATATCTGTAACTATACTCAAGTTCTCTGCTAGATGTAATTAACTAGCATGATTTATTTATTTGAGTCTTACCTCCTTGATTTTCTTTCTTTCCCTCTGAAATTAATAACATATTATTTGAACCCTGTTCATCAGTCCTCCCCATTCTTAAACCTCTGCGTACAGCTAAGTCCTTTGTTCAACTAAAATATCTTTGTCGGCCTTTCCCAGTTGGGGATGTAGAAGCAATTGACTTTTTCAATCTGCAAGTCTCAGATTTTTTATTTCTTCTGGTTTGAATTCACTTCTGCTCTCAAACTAGCCAATTCTTCCTGAGGCTCATCTCTTTTTTGTTGTAACACTTTGCTGTAAGAATCACTTTAAAAACAGCACACATAACTGATACTCTGCTGTGTAGCCCTTTTCCTCTGCAGCGATCCATATTTTCAAAGGAAACAATTTTACAAAATATTTATCTTTTACAATAATATGTATTGGCATCTTTCCAGTGTTTGATAACAGCTTCCTCACTGACTGCCACCTGCTAACTAAGCTAAATGAGGTATGTTAACTTTTTATTTATTTTTATTTTTATGATGTATAATTTCCATGTAGAGAAATGCATAGATCATCCTTAATAGTTTAGTATATTTTGACAAATACATAAACTTGTGTAACAAATATTGCAATCAAATTTAGAACTTTTTCACCATCCCAGAAAGTGTCTTCATATCTCTTTCCAGTCAATGCCCCTATAACAAGAGGCATCATTTTATTTTTATCATCACAAATTTGTTTTGCCTTTCCTTGAAGTTTAAATAAATCAAATCATGTGGATGTACTCTTTTGTATAAGGCTTCTTTTGTTTTATGTACTGTTTTTGTTTAATCCATTTTGTTGAATATATCAGTTGCTAAATAATTTTAATTGCAGAGTAGTATTACATTGTATAAATGTACATTTTAAATTACTCATCTATTTATAGACAACTGGAATATTTCCAGTTTTTTGGAAGTAGTTGGGGCTTGAACATTCTTGTACTAATTTTTTGTGGATATATGTTTCCATTTCTCTTGTAAAAAGAAATAGGAAATGGAATTATTGAGTCATAGGAAGGTGATACTGAACTTTATAAGGAACTATCAAATGATTTTCTAACTTGCTTCCATTTCATATTTACCTTGTCATTGAATGAAAGTTCTAGCTGCCTCATATCCTCATTAATATTCATGTTTTCATTTCTTCTTCATATTTTTACTATGTTAGTAGAGAGGTAGCAAATAATTTTCTTTCTCTAATGACAGTTGGAGCACATTTTAATTTGCTTACTGTACACTTGTATATCCTCCTTTATGAAATATCCAAGTCTTTCATTCACTATTTAATTGAATTATTCGATTTTTAATATTGGGTTTAGGAGCTTTTCACATCTTCATATATGTCTTGTCAAACATTTGTATTGTGAATTTGTGAATATTTTAACCTATGCTATAGCTTGTCTAGTTTTTAATGATGACTTTTGATGAGCAGAAATTTTTCATTTTGAAAGATACCAGCTTATCAATTTTCAATGGTTATACACTTGTGTGTGTGTGTGTGTGTGTGTGTGTTTGTGTTACTGCCAAAGATATCTTAGCAAACCACAAGGTCGTAAAAATATTCCTTTATATATTCTTTTAAAAAGCAGTTTTATTGAGATATAATTTATATGCCAAAAGTTTACCTGTTTAGAGTGTAAAATGTATTAGTTTTTAGTATAATTACCAACTAGTATGACCATCACCATAGAACATGTTCATCACCCCCAAAAGAACCCCACATCCATTAAGGGTCAATTCTTATTCTCCTTCTCTCCAATACCAGCTCTTGCTGATAAAAATCAATAGCAAAAGGGGGAAATTTGAACTGTAGAAGTGATAACAGAGGTTTTCTGGGAAAATCATACTATCTAACCAGTAGGCAACGAAGATATGGTAATGGATTTATGTAGTTCTATACTTTTAGTAAACTAAGAAGTATGATCATCACCATAAGAAAGGGAATGAAAGGGGAATAAAGGAGTCTTAGAGTTTTAATGAGAGTAGAAGAAAGTATAAAATCATTGCCTAGAAAAGCAGATGTGACTGAATTAAGCAAATGTAGCATTATTGTTGATTAACATGAAGGGCCCATTTGAGGTTAGTGATTGTAAATTTCAATTTTGACCAAAAACATTGTTGAAATATTTTTCCAGTGATGCTCTGGATGGGGACGTATGAAGTATTCAGAGAACTGGAACTAACTGTGGTTTGGATTTTACCAGATGAGAATAGCAAAGCAAAAAATGACATGAGAGTTAGGGACTTCACTTACATAAGAAAGTGAAGATTATAATGGATCAAGGAATTTAAGCTGGATAAGGTGGGAACTAAGGACATGAGCAGTGAAAATATGTTAGGGTCAATAGATTATAATTACAGGTGTTGTTGAATAAATGTTGCAGTGAAGGCATCAGAACATATCATAAACTTTCATAAACATTTAGTCTTAATCCTACAAGTGCCATGTTATACCAAATACAACTATTAATGGAGTCCATTATTTTCCAGTTCAACTATATCACACTCATATTGGTCCTAGGTTTTAAAATTCTCTCTTTCTCCTTTTTACCACTACCAAACACATTAACTATTGAGGTAGTAGAATGTTTGAAAATAAATAGTGCTGATATTTCTAACTAGATTTCTTCCCAGTACATGGTTTTATTCCTGGTTGCAAGAACAGAAATCCACTCAATCTAACTCAAATATATTTAGAAAATGGGAATTATAATAATAATAAAACTTAGAAAAAGTATAATAAATGAAGTAAAAGTTTAAAATGAAGTAAAGCCAGGTATCATGAAAACAGTTTTTAGGAAGATAGGAACTAAAGTCATATCCTCCATTTTTAAGGGTTGCTAATCTCTCTCATTTATGCTTTTCTTTTCTGTGATTCTTTCTTCTCTGGGCTGGGCTATACTGAATACACTTGCAACTCTATGACTTCTAACTATAGAATACTATGCTTGTTGTAAAACCCATGACCATCTGGCTAGCTTATGTGCATGGTATTTAAATGTGTTTAGGCTTACCCTTTGGATTGGGTCAAGTGTGTACTACTAGTCTATTCAGCTCTTTCCAGAGCAGGGAAGTGGAGATATGTGGCCATCCTTTCAGCAATTCAATTAAATTATGTCAGTTGAGCAAATAACCTCCAATTATTTGGCCATTTAACTTGCATCCATGAATATCTAAAACTGGATTAACTAGTCTTTTCTCCAAATCAGTTCCCTATAGTTTTGTCACATGTACATCATTTTCCTAGTTACCCAAAATAAAACCTTCCAAGTTATCCTTGAGTGCTCTATCACCTTTGCTTCTTTTATCTAATTAGTTGTTTTCCCTCATAGTTGATACTTTATATTCCTTTTCCATTACTTCCAGCTTAATTTAAGCCCTGTAAAGGTTAGTTTTATTTTTTAAACAAGTCTATACTATAGTAGCCATCTCTTCAATCAAATGCTAATCTAGGCATTACATAGATATTTTGTAGATGGTGCTTAATATCCACAATCAGTTGATATTTAGTAAATGAGGGATTAACCAGTCAGTTGAAAGGCCTTTAACAGCAAAACAGTTTTCCATGAGGAAAAAGAAATTCTGCTGGTAGGTGGATTGCAGCATCAGCTCCTACCCTAGAGTTCATATTCCTGCCTGCCAAATATCTTTCTCTCTTATATATCATGATGATTATACATATACTACTGGCTCTGTTTGGTAGAACTCTAACTGATACAGATCCTTATCACCTTTTGCCAGAGTTTCACTGGAGTAATATTTTGTTAAATATTGCTTTAATTTCTTGTTTATATTTCTCTATGCAAGACTTTATCTATAACTAGCTTGAGTCATCTTCATAAGTGAATAGATGGAAATGTTTATTAATTGGGATCATTTCAAAAGTAATAAAGTCAGATAGAGCTAACAATAAGCACCTGACAATTAACATAAGGTTATGTGTCAAAATACCAAGCTTTATCATTACATTTGGAAAAGAAACAAAAGAATTTTCCAAATTCCTTCAAAATAATAATAACCAAGACTAAAATCTTAGGTTACAGAATTTCTTCTGTAAGTGTAGAGAAGAAATTCCTTCTGCCAATAGTGGTTATGAAGTTTTCTATTTAAGAGTAGTAACAATGTATGGTAAAGGAAGATGCTTATGCACACCTTTTCATGTTTGGACCTCAAGTTCTCTACTTGGGAAATGACCAATGTTTTATAAATATTCAGTGAGGGATGGGTAGCTCAAGAATGTAAGGACTTGTCTCATGCTTCTCTTGGGACACTAGAAAGAGTCTGTAAGTTTCTGGGGATATCCATAAAAGCAGCGACTTTTAAGATGGTACAGACTCATTGATAGGAGGTATCCAAACAGGTGGTCCTGGAACAGAGATCCTGGTTATCCAAAGTTATTATACAGTAATCCAAGGAATTCCTGTCTGCCTTGAGGACAGAGGTATAAAGGAAGGAATGTAGTTTGGGATGAGAAGCTGTTGAAGGTTTGGGTTTGAGGACAAGGAATAAATGATCAGGACCACTGCAGTGGGTAGTAGCCATAATATTTAACTTCCCAAAAGAGCCAGGTAGAACCATTTGCAACTCATAAGTCACTGGTTCAATTTTCACTCAGGCAAACTACTCAAATTTTGTAAACTGTGTAGTTCCTGAAGAGCCCTGTGACTATGAGCATCCCTTTTCCTGTAAATCCCCAAAGTTATTTAAACCCATACTTCCTCCATCATATAGTCAGATACCATTTTATAAAGGAGCAGGAGAAGGGAGGGGAAATCTGAGAGAATATCTTTCCCAGACACGAGAATATAAATAACAACCATTTAATACTTATTTTTATAGCCCCTGAATTATCCATCACAAAGTTTGACAGATAGCCATTGCTTAATTTGAATTGACCTTTAAGGGCAAAATTGGTCAGTGATACAACACGATAGTTTATCTTGGGTATGGCTACTAATGTCAGGATTAGGGACTGCCCATGCGATGTGTAGGTGTTAATTATCCTGGAATTGCCAGTTAAGGGCAAGTTAAAAATGAGATGACCTCAGAGGGAGTCAGATTTATTTTATTATATACTGATATTGAAGTGTAGGCCTGGATGTTCTACAAAAATCTCTAAATTTTAATGCTGTCTTTCAAAGTCTAGTTAAAGTGCTTTGAAGCTTCACTGGACCACATAAACCTTATTTTCACTATTCATTTAACAGTTGTATAATATCTAATTACACCTTTTGAACGAGTATTGTATTCCAATTTAACACATAATTATTAATTGATTTTTCATTTGACTGAGCATTTCCTTCTAACCTAAATTATAAACTCTTTGAGGACAAAAAGTTGGCATCTCTTTGTATCCCTCTAAGGTCTTCTTAAAGTTTAAATTTCAAAATATTCGTTGATTAATAAATAGCTTAATTTATGTCCCAGTGTGAGGGACATATCTAACTTCACAGTTATTCTGAAATAATGTCCTAGAAAAAAGCAGGTCTTAATTTTATTTTGAATTTTATGAAAAGCAACAACCAGGAATTGCCTGAAATTTAGCAAATTACAAACGAAAAATATTTTTTTAATGAAAGAAAACAGCACAAATGCAGTTTTGAAATATGAAAAACATAAAAATATTGTAATTTCAGTATTTCTGAAGAATATCGTTTTGCGATTAATCCAAATATTTAGAATTTCAGTGAAGGGATGCCAACATAATACCCTATTACAGATTACAAAAAAACAATATTAGTGACATGTTCTATCTTTGAAATTTCAGCCAAATCGATCATCTTCTGACTGGAATATAGAAATAGACAGAAGCTGAGTTAATTAAGAGACTCAGTTCAGTGCCAATACACCTCATGAGTCTTGTTGTGTAGAGAGGACGGAGGAGACAGACAGAGAAATTAAGACTATGATTTAGATAAAAGGGAATAAGAAAATAGAAACTTTCACCTATAAATCCCCGGTTTATAATGTCACTGAGCAAATCTGAAGATCAAGGACTTGCTTTGAATTCAGCTTGAGTTCTAAACTTGACAGCATATTAATAACTTCTAAATGGCTGAGAAAACAATCACCTGATGTGATTTTTGTTGGCACTTTATGGATTAGTTCAGTAATTATTGAGGTGGCATGGTGAAATTACTAATTGAATATGGCATTTCTTATAAAATGCTATTAAAAATATTGCAGTGCCTACTGCCAGGTGAGTTGACTGTGTCTTTTCTGCTATGTTAAATGATAAATTTAAAGGTAATACAAAATAACTTTGCCAATGAATTCAAAATTCTCAGGGTGGAATCATTTCACTGACAAATAAAATTTAAAAAGGCATTGTAATTTACTCATTTGGGAGTTCTCTATACTTTTAAATACAAGTCAGTACTGAAAACATATATTATAATAAAAAAAAAAATCCTATGAATAAATATGACAGAAAATGTGTTTAATTTGAAAGAGAGCAAATGTATCCCTGTGCAAAAGGATCTCTTTTATTACCTGCTAATTTGCTTAAATTGCATTATTAGAGCCATTCATTTGGATTGGGATATGGGTTCCAGAAAACTGCACTGAAAAGACAACTATGTTTTCTTAAACTATGTGTCCTGTACTCTTACATAAGCATGAAAAATTTTTTGGTGAAATATAATCGATTTACAATACTATGTTAACTTTAGATGTACAACATAGTAATTCAATATTTTTATAGATTATTCTCCATTTAAAGTTATTACAAAATAGGTGAGAGATCAAGGTGGTGGCAGAGTAGGAAGCAGAGTTCAACTCCCTCCACAGAAACATTTAAAATACATCTACAGGTGGAATGATTTACACAGAACAGCTACTGACAGAAGACCTCATATGTCCAAAAAGATAAAAAAACCTCCATGGTAGGACAAAAGGAAAAGAAATCAGGATGGGGCCTATGCCCCAAAGAGGGAGCTGTGAAGGAGGAAATGTTCCCTGCACCTTTGGAAGATTCATCACCAGTGGAGAAATTAGACTGGACAGAGGGGGGAGTTTTGGAGTGTAAAAGGGGAGAGCAGCAAACAGTTTGTGGAAGGCAAAAATGGAGAGTAACCTGCACAGCGGGTTGGAACATTTACCCTGCTCTCCCCAACCTGAGATATTCCCCTGTTGGCAAAGGTAGGGTTCAGGTGCTGAAGCCCAGACTCTGAAGCTCAGTTCCAGGGAGAGGACAAAGATTTTGTGCAGAAGCAGCCTGAAGAGGTCAGGCTGTGGTAACTGAGGGTGTACTAAGAAGAAGCCTGGGACCACCAGAGACACAAGGCACCATTATTAGGAGAGGCACCAGGAGAGGGGCAGGACCACCATAATAGCTTCGTTCCCTGTGCACACCCCCAGGCAACAGGACTCTGCCTACAGAAGCTCAGGGGATGGACACCAATCGCTGCCACCATCTTGGGCTCCAGAAGTGGGCACTGCCTGACTCTTCCATGCCTACGGGCATACTGCAGGACCTGGCCCTGCTGACCTGGAAGGGTGCTGACAGCTCCTGAAATTAGAAATTCCACCAGTGGGTCACAGGACCCACCCCTGCTGACCCAGAAAGCCTTGGAAGGATTCAACCACTGGGAATTCTGACAGCAGGCCCCAGGACCTGCTCTTGCTGTTCATGAAGGGTGCAGATAACCTCCATGATTGAGAAATCTGTCAGTAGGTGTTGGAACCCACCCTGCTGTCACACTGAAAGCTCTTGCTACTGGGAAATCTGCCAGTGGGTGACAGGTTCTACCCTGCTGTTCTGGGAGGGTGAAGATAACTCTCCCCACTAGGAAATCTGTCAGCAGGTGCCAGGAGCTGCCCTGCTGTCCCAGGAGGGTACAGATACCTCCTCCCAACTAGGAAATTCACCCAGAGGAGGGGTGAAACCACAGCTGAGCCACGGGGGCTATGTGACTAAGGAAAAAGAACTGAGATGTTTCCTCATGGCTACATGAACTGAGGAGTTACACCTTGGCTGACAGCTTTCTAAGTTCAGTGCCTGTGAAATATCTGAAAAGACAAGTGCTCTTGCAGCTGGGATGGGTCTGGCTTTAACAGCTGTGGGCTCTTTGGGCATGTACTGTGGGGGTAGGGATGGATTACAGTTTGAGCTGCCTCCATAGCTCCCACAGAAGGTCCAGATGCACAACTACTGCAGTCCTGGGACCTGACCACAGTGGACCTTCACCAGTGGCCAGGTGAAAACAATACCTGAGTGTCACCAGAACCAGTTTCTGGCATACTCACAGTTAAGGTGGTACCAAGAGCAGGACCAACAACAGTATACTTTTTGAGCTGGCACAAAGGTGAAAAGAAACATGAAAGAGCACATTCAGAGGTGAACAGCTAAAGAGGAGGAATACTCAGTGGCTTCTGTTCCCATGGGAATGCTCCAATCCCTCCTATCTCACACTGCAGATCAGAATCACAGCTAAGAAGCAGATCTGGGGTTCTCTATTCCAACAACTAGGGAACTAAACCTCCTCCTGACAGGGCAGTGAAAACCACAGAGCAAAGAAACACCACTCAATACCTAGGGCAGGCGCAGATCACCAATCAAACCCCCTATCAAGATGATAATGGCACAAGCCTCTGGACCAAACTTACCCACCAGGGGGCAGACACCAGAAGCAAGAGGAACTACAATCCTGCAGCCTGCACAAAGGACACCACAAACACAGTAAGTTTGACACAATGAGAAAAAAAAGAAATTTGTTACAGAAGAAGGAGCAAGGGAAAATCCCACAAGAGCTAAATGAAGAGGAGATAGGCAATCTACCTGAAAAAGAATTCAGAGTAATGATAGTAAAGATGATCCAAATCTCAGAAAAAGAATGGAGGCACAAATCAAGAAGATACAAGAAAATTTAACAAAGACCTATAAAAACTAAAGAACAAACAGAGATGAACAAGGCAATAACTGAAATGAAAAATACACTAGAAGGAATAAATAGCAAAAATACTGAGGCAGAAGAAGGGATAAGTGACCTGGAAGACAGAATGGTGGAAATATTTGCTGCAGAACAGAATAAAGAAAAAAGAATGAAAAGAAATGAGGACAGTCTCAGAGATTTCTAGAACAGTGTTAGACACACCAACATTTGAATTATAGGGCTCCAGAAAAAGAAGAAAAAGAGAAAGGGCTTGAGAAAATATTTGAAGAGATCATGGTAGAAAACTTCCCTAACATGGGAAAGGAAATAGTCACCCATGTCCAGGAAGCACAGAGTCCTATTAAGAATAAACAAAACAAGGAAGATGCTGAGACACATATTAATCAAACTAAAAAAAAATAAGTACAAGGAAAAAATATTTAAAAGCAACAAGGGAAAAGCAACAAATAACATACAAAGGAATCCCCATAAGGCTATCAGCTGATTTTTCAGCAGAGACTCTGAAGGCCAGAAGGGAGTGGTAGGATATATTTAAAGTGATGAAAGGGAAAAACCTACAACCAAGAATACTCTACCCATCAAGGTTCTCACTGAGATTCAGCTGAGAAGGAAAAGCTTAAGAGACAAGAAAAAGCTAAGAGAATTCACCACCAGCAAACCAGCTTTACAACAAATACTAAAAGAACTTATCTAGGCAAAAAAGATGACAGAAGAGAACAAAAGAGGAAGGGAAGAAAAAAGACCAACAAAAACAAACTGAAAACAATTAAGAAAATGGCAATAGAAACATACATGTAGATAACTAGCTTAAATGTAAATGGATTAAATACTTCAAACAAAAGAGACTGGCTGAATGGATACAAAAACAAGACCCATATATAATATATGCTGCCTACAAGAGACCCACTTCAAACCTAGGGACACCTTCAGACTGAAAGTGAGGGGATGGAAAAAGACTTTCCCTGCAAATTGAAATCAAGCTAAAGCTGGAGTAGCAATAGTCATATCAGAAAATATAGACTCTAAAATGAAGACTGTTACAAGTGACAAGGAAGGACAATACATAATGATGAAGGGATCAATCCAAGAAGAAGATATAACGAATGTAAATATATATGCACCCAACATAGGAGCACCTCAATATATAAGAGAAATGCTAATACCCATAAAAAGGGAAATCAAGAGTAACACATTAATAGTGGAGGACTTTAACATCTCACTTACAACAGACAGGAAATTAATAAGGAAGCACAAGCCTTAAATGACACATTAGACCAGAAAGATTAATTAATCTTTATAGGAGAGTCCATCTGAAAGCAGCAGAATGCACTTTCTTCTCAAGTGCGCATGGAACATTCTCCAAGATAGATCACATCTTGGGTCACAAATCAAGCCTCAGTAAATTTAAGAAAATTTAAATCATATCAAGCATCTTATCCAACCACAATGCTATGGTATTAGAAATCAGTTATGAGAAAAAAATGTAAAAAACCACAAACACCTGGAGGCTAAACAATATGTTACTAAATAACCAATGGACCACTAAAAAATCAAAGAGGAAATCAAAAAATACGTGGAAACAAATGACAACAAAAACATGACAACCCAAAACCTATGGGATGCAGCAAATGCAGTTCTAAGAGGGAAGATTATAGCAATACAATCTTACCTCAAGAAAAGAGAAAAATCTAAAATAAACAACATAACCTTACATCTAAAGCAACTAAAGAAACAAGAATAAACAAAAAACAAAATTAGTAGAAGGAAAGAAATCACAAAGATCAGAGCAGAAATGAATGAAATAAAGAAAAGAATAGAAAAGATTAATGAAAATAAAAGTCAGTGCTTTGAAAAGATAAACAAAATTGATAAACCTTTAACCAGACTCATCAAGAAAAAAAGGGAGATGACTCAAATCAATAAAATTAGAAATGAAAAAGGAGAAGTTACAGGTGACATCACAGAAATACAAAGGAGCATGAGAGACTACTCCAAGAAACTATATGCCAAAAAAATGGACAACCTGGAAGAAATGGACAAATTCTTAGAAAGATAAAATATTCCAAGACTGAACCAGGAAGAAACAGAAAATATAAACAGACTAAGCACAAGTAATGAAATTGAAACTGATTTAAAAACTTCCAACCAACAAAAGTCAAGGACCAGATGGCTTCACCAGTGAATTCTAGCAAACATTTAGAGAAGAGCTAACACCTATCCTTCTGAAAGTCTTCCAAAAGATTGGAGAGAAAGGAACACTCCCAAGCACATTCTACAAGGCCACTATCACCCTGACACCAAAACCAGACAAAGATATCCCCCAAAAGAAAACTACAGGACAATATCACCAATGAACATAGATGCAAAAATCCTCAGGAGAATACTAGCAAACAAATCCAACAACTCATTAAAAGGATCATACACCATGATCAAGTGGGTTTTATCCCAGGGATGCAAGGATTTTTCTTTATACGCAAATCAATCAATGGAATACATCAATTAATAAATTGAATAATAAAACTGTATGATCATCTCAATTGATGCAAAAAAAATGGTTTTGATAAAATTCAACACCCATTTACAATAAAAACTCTCCAGAAACTGGGCATTGAGGAAACTTATCTTAAGATAATAAAGGCCATGATATGACAAACCCACAGCAAACATCATTCTTAATGGTGAAAAACAAAGAATTTTCTCTAAGATCAGGAACAAAACAAGGATGTCCACTCTCACCACTACTATTCAACATAATTTTGGAAGACCTAGCCACAGAAATCTGAAAAGAAAAAGAATAAAAGGAATCCAAATTGTAAAAGAAGAATTAAAACAGTCACTGTTTCCAGATCACATGACACTATACATAGAAAATCCTGTAGATGCTACCAGAAAACTACTAAGACTCCTCAATGAATTTGCTAAAGTTTCAGGATACAAAATTAATACACAGAAATCTCTTGCATTCCTATGCACCAATAATGAAAGATCAGAGAGAGAAATTAAGGCAACAATCCTACTTCCCATCTCAACAAAAAGAATAGAATACTTAGGAATGAACCTATTTAAGGAGGCAAAGACCTGTACTCTGAAAACTATAAGGTACTGGTGAAAGAAATCAAAGATGACAAAAGCAGATGGGGAGATATACCATGTTCTTGGTTCGGAAGAATCAATATTGTGAAAATGAGTATAATACTCAAAGTAACCAACAAATTCAATGCAATCCCTATCAAATTATCAATGACATTTTTCATAGAATTAAAACAAACAAACAAAAAAAATTACAATTTGTATGGAAACACAAAACACCCCAAATAGCCAAAGCAATCTTGAGAAAGAAAAACGGAGCTGGAGGAATCAAGCTTCCTGAGTTCAAACTATACTACAAAGCTACAGTAATGAAAAGAGTATTGTACTGGGTCAAAAACAAATATGCATCAATGGGACAGGATAGAAAGCCCAGAGATAAACCCACACAACTATTATCATCTTATCTATGACAAAGGAGGCAAGAATATACAATGAAGAAAAGACAGTCTCTTCAATAAATGGTGCTGGGGGGGGGGGCTTCCCTGGTGGTGCAGTGGTTGAGAATCCGCCTGCCGATGCAGGGGAAATGGGTCCATGCCCCAGGCGGCGAAGATCCCACATGCCGTGTAGCGGCTGGGCCCATGAGCCATGGCTGCTGAGCCTGCGCATCCGGAGCCTGTGCTCCGCAACGGGAGAGGTCAAAACAGTGTGAGGCCTGAAAAAAAAATAAAATAAAAATAAAATAAATAAAATAAATGGTGCTGGGTAAACTGGACAGCACATGTAAAAAAAAAAAAAAAAAGGAAATTAGAACACTCCTTAATATGATACACAAAAATCAACTCAAAATGAATTAAAGACCTAAACATAACACCAGACACTATAAAACTCTTAGAGGAAAACATAGGCAGAACACTCTTTGACATAAATCACAGCAAGATCTTTTTGATCCACCTTCTAGAGTAATGAAAATAAAAACAAAAATAAACAAATGGAATATAATTAAACTTAAAAGTTTTTGCACAGTAAAGGAAACCATAAAGAAAAGACAACCCTCAGAATGGGAGAAAATACTTATAAACAATGCAACAGACAAGGGATTAATGTCCAAAATATACAAACTGCTCATACAGCTCAATATCAAAAAAACAAGTAACCTGATCAAAAATGTGCAGAAGATCTAAATAGACATTTCTCCAGAGAAAACATACAGATGGCTAAAAAGCACATGAAAAATTGCTCAACCTCACTAATTATTAGAGAAATGAAAATCAAAACTACAATGAGGCATTACCTCATACTGGTCAGAATAACCATCATCAAAAAATCTACAATCAGTCAGTGCTGGAGAAGGTGTGGAGAAAATGGAACCCTCCTACACTGTTAGTGGGAATGTAAATTGTTACAGCGACTATGGAAAACAGTGTGGATGTTCCTTAAGAAACAACAAACAGGAATACCATATTATCCAGCAATACTACTCCTGGACATATGTCTGGAGAAAACCATAATTCGAAAAGATACATGCACCTCAGTGTTCATTGCAGCACTATTTTAAAAAGCCAGGACATGGAAGCAACCTAAATGTCCATCAGTAGAGGAATGGATAAAGAAATTGTGGTATATACATACAATGGAATATTAGCCATAAAAAAGAACAAAATAATGCCACTTGCAGCAATATGGATGGTCCTAGAGGTTATAAAACTGAGTGAACTAAGTCAGACACAGAAAAATAAATATCTTATGACATTTCTTTTGGGGTTTTTTTTTTTTTTTTTTTTGGTGGTATGCAGGCCTCTCACTGCTGTGGCCTCTCCCGCTGCAGAGCACAGGCTCTGGACGCGCAGGGCCAGCGGCCATGGCTCATAGGCCCAGCTGCTCCGCGGCACGTGGAATCCTCCCCGATCGGGGCACGAACCCACGTCCCCTGCATCGGCAGGCGGACTCTCAACCACTGTGCCACCAGGGAAGCCCTCATATGACATTTCTTACATGTGGAATCTAAAAAACAAAAAAGGTATAAATGAACTTATTTACAAAACAGAAGTAGAGTTACGACATAGAAAGCCAACTTATAGTTACCAAGGAATAAGGGAGGGAGGGATAAATTGGGGGATTGGTAATGACATATACACACTAGTATATATAAAATAGATAACTAATATGAATTTGCTGTACTGCACAGGTAACTCTATTCAATACTCTGTAATGGCCTGTATGGAAAAAGAACCTAAAAAAATAAAGAAAAGAGTGGATACTTGTATATGTATAACTGAATCACTTTGCTGTACACCTGAAACTAATACATTGTAAATCAACTATACTCCAATAACAGGTTTTTTAAAAAAGTAAATTCAATGTAATTCTAGAGTTTTATTAGGAATCTCATTGAGATATCATTACAGGGAGTTTCAGAAAAGTTTTAAAATTTGTGGGAAATTATCATAAACTCCCCTGATACATGGCACATTCATTTAAATCAACTCAAATTATGGTTCATAATTTATATTTAACAGTTGTAGTTTTTTTTCAAGAAAGATAAAAGTTTGCAGGAAATTACTGCATTTATTCCAAAAATGGGTAATAAAATTGAGAGAAAATTACTTTTAAAAAATGTATGCTGCTTCCCTCATCATGCAGTGGTTAAGAATCTGCCGGCCAAAGCAGTGGATATGGGTTCAAACCCTGATCTGGGAAGATTCCACATGCCACGGAGCAACAAAGCCCATGCTCCACAACTACTGATCCTGTGCTCTAGAGCTCGTGAAACACAACCACTGAGGCTGCGTCCCACAACTACTGAAGCCTGCCCACCTAGAGCCCATGCTCCACAGCAAGAGAAGCCACTACAATGAGAAGCCTGCACACACCACAATGAAGAGTAACCCCTGCTTGCCACAACTAGAGAAAGCCCATGCACAGCAAAGAAGACCCAACACAGCCAAAAATAAATTAATTAAATAATTTTATAAATGTTTACCATTTTAAAAAGTATGAAATACTGAATATTTCTGATCAAAATCCTATTGTTTCTATTTTTTGTTAATTAGAATATTCTTGAACACAATATTATGAACTCACATGACATTTCCTCTCCCCTCATATTGTCTATAACATTAAAATCTCCATGTTGTCTAATCAAGTAAATGAAAACAAATAATTCTTTTGACCTACTTACCAAAAGTGTCACTTTCAGAGAGACAGAAAACCAAATTATCTTTTGAGTTTGTATTTGATCTGTACTTATGCACATTTGATAAGATTAACATTGGCTACCCAGTCAACCTTGTATAACCTGATATTACTCATCATTTTTTAAATTACCAGTAGGGATTTGTATAGAATAACTCCATCTAGGACGATTCTCTTTCTTTCAACTTTGAAATTTCTGCATATTATACATGTCTATAAACATCAGCTTTATTGGTAGAGAATGTCACTGACATCAGCCATCTTCCAATTGGAAGTTGATAAACTTCCAATTTTCTTTAAAAATTCAACTTAGAAAATCTCTCTTCTGGAAAATTCCCTTGTAATGTAATGTCCTCTCAACACATTTAATCACTTCCTCTCTTTATAGTCATTGTATTACACATGAATCCAATGTTGTAGTCATCATACTGTGTTATATTTTATAACTTTATACATCTGTATCTTGCCTAAGAACACTGTAAGGAAAAGTACTATGTCACTTTTCCCTATGTATCTCTCAAGTTTAACATATATTTTAGAAGAATACTGGACCTCACATTTTTCCACTAAGTAAGGGATCTCAGGATAAGAAATTGTAAATCAGAAGGTGCTTTGCTGATAAAAACAGAAAAGCTGGAGTCTCCTCAAGACAGACGTTTCTGTCATCCAGACTCATCCAAACTGGTGATCCAGAATCAGGCAATTTCTTTCTGAAGAGAGTTGCATAAACTGAGAGAATTACTCTATCTGGAAGGTCGTGATTTTCAAGACTTTTAGCAGATCACCCCCCCCCCCAATCTAACAAATTATTATTATCTCTAGAATATATTTACAAGTTAACTTATGCATTTGTAGAGGTTCATTTTTGTACGTTTCATTCTTTTTCTTTACATATAGCCATTGTATTAGTTTAAGAAATTCTGCTATCTAGATTAAACTAAGAAATACTTCAGTCTTCAGACTGAATTTCAAAATCAACTTTTTCTTAATGGAAGCTTGTTATCAAGGATAAACCTGGTATAAACTATCTGTTTATACTGTGATTTTTTTCCCCTGATTTGTAGAGTAATGTTCATCTTAGGATGTTGCAAAAGACATAAAAATTTAAAGACTCAGAAAAAAATAAACAGCTGTGGTCTCATCACTTGGACCAACTCTTTTGGCACTTTGACAATCTTTAATTCCCATCTCTTTTTTCTTATGCACCTTATTTTTATTTGTGATCTATCAAATTATTCTTTTTTTTAAAAATTAACAGTATAACATAAACACTTGTTCATCATTAATGACCTTCATAAATATAATTTCAAAGACTTCATAATATTGACTTGAATTGATATATAATAATTTATCTATCCATTAAACATTTGGATGATTTTTTCCAATATTTTTTTTCACAGATAAAACAGAAAAGCATTTCTGCACATAAGTTATATTGACTTCTGATTCTTTATCTACTATAAAAGAAAATGGGGATCATGAAAGGAGAATAAATAATTGAATAATTAAGAAACCTCTACTGGTTATATTCTCTCTTATGATATATTTTTCTCATCATAAAATCACCAGTATTGAATATTAAATTTAAAAGATGTACCAATTTTATGACTATGAAAGCAACTTTATAAGTTTTACTTACACTTTTATCACTAGTGAAATGAAACACTTTTATGTATGTATTTTTATATACTCTTGTGTTAATTATGTATATGTGCTATTGGGGTAATATGGTTTTCTTATATATAGGTTCTTTACATATTTCAGTTTCCTGTCCTAGAGTTTACAAATAGTTACCCCAGAGAAACTAGTTCTTAAAATAATTGCTTTATACATGATTAATTGATCTCATCTATATTATGCTCCTGATATGGAAGAGGTTCATCTTCCAAAATTCATGCAACAGTATTTCCTGAACATGTTTCCAAAATGGAATAGCATTTTTGGGAAATAGATTATAGTATTCTAAGAACTAATTATAATAGACTCAATAAATATTTTATTGATTTATTGAAACATGTAAATGATTCTCTTCACAATTTAAAGAAATTATATGCCTTCATCACAATCAGACTCTAAAACTGTCTTACATATATTGAATTAAAAAGTACCAAATTACTGCAGTATAGTTTCCTACAAACAACCTAAGTTTATAAATTACATTTTCCAATAAATTGAATTAGACTAATACCTATAAAGTAAGACATGAATAATAAGAGCAAGGTATTAGAATGACATAAATATACTTTAGTTTACTATTAGTGGGTGACAATTTTATTTTTTTATTTTATTTTTTATTGAGTAGAGTTGATGTACAATATTATCTTAGTTTCAGGTACAATAGAATGATTAAATATTTTATAGATTACACTCCATTTAAAGTTACTACAAAACAATGGTTATATTTCCCTGTTCTGTATAATATATCCTTGTAGCTTATCTATTTTATACAGAGTACTTTGTACCTCTTAATCCCATACCTCTATCTTGCCCCTCCCCTATTTCCTCTCCCCACTGGTAACCACTGGTCTGTGAGTCTCTTTTTGTACTGTTTTATATCTGGGCCTTCTGTTCTGTTCCATTGATTTATGTGGCTGTTTTTGAACCAGTACCATGCTGTTTTTATTACTGTAGCTTTGTAGTATAGTCTGAAGTCAGGGAGCAGAATACCTCCAGCTTATTAATTTTTTTCAATATTGCTTTGGCAATTCAGAGTCTTTTGAGGTTCCATATAAATTTTAAGGTTATTTGTTCTCATTAAGTGAAAAAAATCATGGTATTTTTGAGGCACTGCATTATATCTGTAGATTACTTTGGGTAGTATGGAAGTCTTAACAATATTAATTCTTCCAATCCAAGAACATGGGATATCTTTTCAATTCCTCATATCATTTTCAAATTTCTTCATCAATGTTTTATAGTTTTCAGAGTAGCATGTGACACCTTTAGCACATAGCCCATGCATACAGAATGTATAGACTATGCTTTTTCTAACCCTATACATAAATAGATTTTTAAATAATGAGTTTGGAAGTATTGGAGTTTGGAGTTCTTCAATTATTTGAAAGAGATTGAGGATAATTGATATTAATTCTTCTTTAAATTTTTGATAGAATTTACCTATAAAATCATCTTGTCCTGGAATTTTTTGGGGGGAAGTTTCTGATTACCGACTTAATTTCCTTGATCATTTTTGGTCTGTTTAAATTTCCTATTACTTCATGATTCAGTCTTGGTGAGTTGTATGTTTTTAGGAATTTATTTCTTCTAAGTTATCTAATTTGTTGGCATATAATTGATCATAACAGTCTTCCATGATCCTTTGTATTTCTGTGGCATCAGTAATGTCTCCTCACATGTTCATAATTTTATTAATTTGAGAAATCTCCCTTTTTCTTAATTTAGCTAAAAGTTTGTCAGTTTTGTTTATCTTTTTAAAAAAAACCAACTCAGTTTTGTTGATCTTTTCCATTGTCTTTCTTTGTTTCTATTTCTCTTACTTCAGCACTAATATTTATTAATTTCTTCCTCTGCAAACTTTAGGCTTAGGGCTTCCCTGGTGGTGCAGTGGTTGAGAGTCCACCTGCCTATGCAGGGGATACAGGTTCGTGCCCCAGTCCGGGAAGATCCCACATGCTGTGGAGCAGCTGGGCCCATGAGCCATGGCCGCTGAGCCGACATGTCCGGAGCCTGTGCTCCACAATGGGAGAGGCCACAACAGTGAGAGGCCTGCGTACCACAAAAACAACAACAACAACAACAAAAAAAAAAAAGAAAAAAAACACCTTTAGGCTTAGTTTGTTCTTCCTTTTCTAGTTTCTTGAGGTATAAAGATGGGTTGTTTGAGATCTTTCTTTTTTCTTAATAAAGGCATTTATAAACTTCCTCCTACTTAGAACTGCTTTTGCTGAATCCCATAAGTTATGGTATGCTGTGTTTCCATTTCTGTACAATTCAATATTTTTAAATTTTCCTTTGTTTTCTTTTGGTGACACATTGGTTGTTCAGAAGTGTATTGGTTAATTTTCACATATTTGTTAATTTGCCAGCTTTCTTCCCATTATCAATTTTTAGTTTCATATCATTATGGTTGGAAAATCATATGCTTGATTTGATCATATCAATCATACGCTTGATACTATTTCAATCATCTTAAATGTGTTAATACTTGTTTTGTGATCTAGATCTATCCTGGAGAATGTGCACTTGAAAAAAATGTGTATTCTGCTCTTGCTGGATGGAATATTCTGTATATGTCAGTTAAACACAATTGGTCTAAAGTGTAGTTCTGGTCAATTATTTCCTATTGATTTTCTGTCTGAATGATCTTTTTTTGAGAGTGGAGTATTGAAACCCCCTTCTATTATTTCATTGTTGTCTATTTTTGTCTTCTGACATAGCTCATTTTACAAGACCAACATTATCCTGATAGTGAAACCAGGTAAGGATAATACAAGAAAAGAAAATTACAGGCCAATATCCCTGATGAACATATATGCAAATATCATCAATACAATACTAGCAAACTGAATTTAAAAGCACATTAAAAGGATTATACACCATAATAAGGTGGGATTCATCCCTGTGATGCAAGGATGGGTTAAAATATGCAAGTCAACCAATGTGATACACCACATTAACAAAATAAAGGATAAAAGTTATATGATCATCACAATAGATAAAGAAAAAGCATTTGACAAAATACAACATTGTTTCATGATTAAAAACCCTCAACAAATTGGGTATCGAAAAAATGTACCTCAATATAATAAAGGTCATATATGACAAGTTCACAGCTAATATCAAACTCAGCAGTGAAAAGTTAAAAGCTTTTCCTCTAAGATCAGGAACAAGACAAGGATGTCCACCCTCACCATTTCTATTGAAGATAGTACTGGAAGTCTGAGCCATAGCAGTCAGGCAAAAGAAAAAGGCATCCATCTTGGAAAGGAAGAAGTATTATATCTGTTTGCAGATTACAGATTTTATATACAGGAAATCCTAAAGACTGTACACATACAAATATAAAACAAAATAAACAAAAAAAAGTTGATACTACTAAATGAATTCAGTAAAGTTGTAACTTACAAAATCAACATACAAATATCAGTTGTTCCTATATATAAACAATGAGCTATCTGGAAGAGAAATTAAGAAGGCACCAATCAAAGTGGTGAAAGACCTTTACACTGAAAACCATAAGACAGTGATCAAAGAAATTAAAGAATATACACATAAATTGAAAGATGTCCCATTTTCTTATATTGGAAGAATTATCATTGTGAAAATGTATATAGAATCCAAAGTGATCTACAGATTCAATGCAATTCTTATCAAAATTCCAATGGCATTTTTCACAGAAATAGAAAAAAAAAAAAAAAAAAAACTATCCTAAAATGTGTATTGAACCACAAAAGACCCCATATAGCCAAAGCAATCTTGAGAAAAAAGAACAAAGCTAGAGGCCTCATACTTCCTGATTTTAAGATATATTACAAAGTTATAGTCATTGAAACAATGTGTTATTGGCATAAAAATAGAAACATAGACCAGTGGAGCAGAAGAGAGCCTAGATATAAACCAATGTGTATACAGACAATCTAATTTTGACAAGAATGCCAAGAACACACAATAGGAAAAGAATAATCTCTTCAACACATGGTGCTGGGAAAACTGGTGTTTTACATAGAAAATAATAAAATTAAACCCTATCTTACATTACTCACAAAAATTAACTTGAAGTGGATCAAGACTGAAATGTAATAAGCTGTAAAACTCCTAGTAGAGAACTTTGGGAAATAGCTCCTTGACTTCGGTCTTGGCAAAGATTTCTTGGATAAGACACAAAAAGTATAGGTAACAAAAGCTAAAGTAAACAAGTGGGACTACATCAAACTATAAATCTTCTGTACAGCAAAGGAGACAGTCAATACATTGAAAAGGCAACTTATAGAATGGGAGAAAATATATGCAAACCATATGTCTTGATAAGGGGTTAAAATACTAAATAGATAAGGAATGCATATAAGTCAATGGCAAAAATGCAAATAATCCAATTAAAAGATGAATAAAGTACCAAAATAGACATTTTTCCAAAGAAGACATGCAGTTAGCCAATAGGTATATGAAAAAGTGCTCAACATTATTAATCAGAAGGGATATGCAAACCAAAACCACAATAAATTGTCATATCTCACCTGTTAGGAGGGCTATTATCAAAAAGACAGAGATAGCTAATGTTGGCAAGGATGTGGAGAAAGGGAATCCTTATACACTGTTTGTGGAATATATATTGGTACAGCCATAAGGGAAAACAGTATAGCAGATCCTCAAAATATTAAAAATAGAAATACCATATGATCCAGCAATCCCAATCCCGGGTATATATCTGAAGAAAATGAAATCACGATCTCAAGATATCTCACACCCGTATTCACTGCAGCATTATGCACAGTAGCCAAAATATGGACTTAATTGTCCTTCAGTGGATGAATTCATAAAGAAAATGTGTTATATTTTTCAGCCATAAAATAGAAGGATATTCTGCCACTTGTGACAAAGTGGATGAACTTGAAAGGTGTTATGCTAAGTGAAATAACACAAGTAGAGAAAGAAAAATACTGTACCATAATCATTTACATGTGAGAAAAAAGCTGGTTTTGTAGAAATATAGTATGCTGGTTTCCAGGAGCTGGGTAGAAGGGGAAAATGAGGAGATACAGATCAAACAGTACAAAGTTTCAATTATAAGAAGAATAAACTCAGAGGATCTAATACACAAACACACAGCATGGAGATTATTAATAACACAGTATTGTATACTTAAAAGCTGCTGAGAGTAGATCTTAAGCATTCTCACCAAAAAAAGAAAAATATAGTGAACTAAATTGATAGATGTATTACTCTCTTAATCTTGGTAATCATACATTTTTATATATGAAAGGGAATATCTATATAATATCTATCAATTTAAATATAGTTAAGTGGTGAAATCATATGCATTAAAAGTATAAAATTATATTTGTCAATTATTCCTTGATAAAGTTGGGAAAATAAAGTATACCATAAATAGTAAATGCTTATATATGAACATTTAAAGTAATTATCTTAGGACTGGTTAAGTGGCTTATATTAGTGAGATAATCTCTCATGTTCATTCACAGAATCTCCTAGACCTTTAAAAGTATAAATCTTTATCATCAGCTGCTTCATTTCAGATGCCTTATTAAGCAGGGAAACATGAACTGGAGAAAATAGACATTCTAAACATTAATCTATTTCTACATCTAATTATACAAATATTTATTTCATTGAATCATTTTGTTTTGAAATGTCTGAAAATGAAATTCTAATCAAGAAGGTTGCCACTATCAACTTTTGAGTAACTAAATTGAAAAAAAGAATTTCACATTTCATGGGGAATCTGATCCTAATCATTCTTTAAAAAATTTTGAAATAAATCTTCTTTTGAAAAAGTTTAATAGCTTCCATGAAGTGACCTTAACATTAATGAAACTTTTCAAATTGGATTAATTCTCAGTATTTGTTTTATTTTATTTACAAATTAAAAATTCAACTCAATTTACTTACAAATGAGTTTTGGAATGAAATATGCATATATAGATATACCTAGCACTGTATAGGTATAAAATTTTAATTATGAATATAATAATTGTCCTATAAATCTTAAAATTTTAATGAGTAGATAGCTCAGAGAAAATTTCAAAGATATTAATAAAGATAAAGCCAGCATCAGGAAACCAAACCTCAAAATATGGGAACTTTCCTCCAATATTTTAATTCTACTAAATCATTCTGACAAAACCATTATCCATCCTATTTTCAAATATCTAAAATTACTGGAAGGCCAATACTTTTCAAGATAGGACATTTTTTCTTCAGATGGCTCTGCATATAGAAATGAAGATTTCTGTATTCAGTGACATTGTCTTCCTGAAGCATCTGGCACACTGATGTTTTCCTAGAACATAGTGGGGACATTCAATAAAATGTATCTTCCTCATGACAACCTATCCAAATCATTTGCTGCTTCTCTTCAAAAGTAATCACTTTTCTCAACTAAACTTCACTTAGTCTGCATCTGTTCCACTTTTGTTCCAATTTCTAGACTAATCACCATCTCAGTTGCTCTCTTATTAACACAGCAAACTTATCTACATATTTCTTAAAATGTGGGGTCCAAAACTGGAAACAATATTTTCTGTAACACAACCACATAAGCTTTTACAGACCTCAGACAAAATACTTGTTATGGACTGAATGTTTATATCATCACCCTAAATTCATATGTTGAATCCCAACTCCCAATGTGACTCTATTTGGAGATAGTGCCTTTATGGAGGCAATTAAGGTTAAATGAGGTCATAAGGATGAGACACCAATCCACTAGGATTGTGTCCTTATGAGACCAAACAGGAGAAAGCTCTCTCTCTTGCTCTCCTCCATGTGAGGACACAGCAAAGAAGCACATACCTGGAACCAAAATGACCTTGGCCAACACCTTGATCTTGGACTTCCCAATCTCCAGAACTGTGAAAAAAATAAATTTCTGTTGTTTAAGCCACCCTGTCTGTGACGTTTTTTATGGCAGCCCAAGAAGATTAAAACAATAATCTATCTTTTATTTCACCTTAAGGTAGCCAAAGAATACACCAAATTTTTGGTAATCATATCATATAGTTATTTCTATCAAATTAACTACCACATAAAACCTTCAAGCCTGTTCCACACATACTACTACTAAACTTTGTATGCTCTATTCTAGATTGATATTTATGTATCTTCTATGGAGACATTTGTGAGTACTGACCTATCATCCTGAATTTTTCTGTATTTCCTAGCTACATGTTTTCCACTGCTAAAGACCATTCCTATGTTTCTTCATCCAAGACATTGGTAAACATGTTCAATCAACTTAAGAACAGAGGTTTCTGGAATACCAGTGAAAAGTTCCCATCAGGTAGGTATCAATTGATTAACCAACTTTTAAATTATAAGAATCAAGAAGATTTTCATGGTCTACAGGACTTCAAAATTCTGTTTATTCTTAACCAATTTTAATAGTGCCTTACCAGTGTATGTCATGGTAGGAAGTTGCTGCCACTGCTGCTACTATGGTAATTATTATCACTAATTTTAGAGTGTCCTTCTAAAATTTCTCTATGGGTGTTAAAATATCTAAAGAATAAGACAATAATCTGTTAATTTCTAAATTTCCAGTGTCCAGAAAGTCCATGTCATGTAATATATAATCATTAACTATTTCTTAAACTAAAATATATGTTGGAATCTAATGATACTGCTATAGCAATCTAATTAGAAGAGTCAGGATTTATTAGTAATGGCATATGGTGGGGAGAATAGTGCAAGTATCAATCATTTGATAAGCATTTTGAATTAATACCTTTATTTTCCAGTTTAACTAACTAATATTTTAATAAGTATTCTATTTTACCTGCTACCATTTTATTGGAAATTCAATTAATTCATTAAAAATTTTAAATTTAATTTGTATCCATTAGTTTTGCCATGTAGTATTTAAAAATTGATTAAGATGGCTTACAAGAATTCAAAGAACTCAGGAAGCCATAATGTATGTTTAATATAAGTTAGAAAAATGATACAAAGAGAATACAAAAGCAAATGGAGACAGTAATGAGGTCAGTACACAAAATTCATGCCTTCAAGTCTTATTCACTTTTTGGAGCTGGGCCACAATTTGCTTTTAATATTGGAGCAATCAACAGAAACAGAAAAACCATGATTCACAGTAGTTTCTAATACTGAGACTTAAATGCTGCATAGGACAAAACTTGCATAGGAATTACTTATGTTACCTCTGGTGCAGTCTCCATATCCAATCCATCACTCTGTCAGTGACTTTTACCTCCTAAATAATGTTTAGGAGGTAGTACCCTCTCCGAAAACATTACTTTTCACAAATGCAATAGTCTTACAACTGGTGTCCCCACACCTATGTTGACCCCCCAACTCTAACACATTTTTCACATTGCAACCACAGTGATTTTGTAAAATGCAAATAGGATTCTATGAGATCTTTTCATAATGCCTCTTAGAAACCCTGTATTTCCCTCAGGATAAAGGCTCAGTATGGTATATAAAGTCTTATGTGATATGCCTTCCCAATACCCAAGCCCAAATAATTTAACTACATTTTGTGTGGGTTTAGTTAAATGGGCTTTAGTTTAGTTCCACAAAGTTACCCTGCTTCCTCCGAACTCAGGCCCTTTGAATTTGCTGTTCTCTCTGCTTGACTGTTTTTTTTTTTTTGTTTTTTCATTGTACAAATATTATATATTTAGTGGTGTCCAAAAACATTTCATGTAAGTAGATATCAGAACATTCCTCTGCAAATGTACATTCAACTGCACATATGCTATATAATGTATGTATCATATATTAAAAAATTTTAAATATATAGAATAGTTTTAATAAATATTGTATGAAAATGACTATATTGACTAGATTGGTTAAATAGTGCTAACTTCTCAGGATTGTTAGATTAACTCTACACCATCAACTCATAAATTTATTTTTCCTTACAGTAAACAAAATGAGTATTCTGCATTTAATATTCTTTACTTAGCTCAATAAAAATGTTATGGTTATGTTTCACAAATATAAAATGTTGAACATTTAAAATAGTGTAGACTTTGGGCTTCCCTGGTGGCGCAGTGGTTGAGAATCTGCCTGACGATGCAGGAGACACGGGTTCGTGCCCTGGTCCGGGAAGATCCCACATGCCGCGGAGCAACTGAGCCCGTGAGCCATGGCCGCTGAGCCTGTGCGTCCGGAGCCTGTGCTCCGCAACGGGAGAGGCCACAACAGTGAGAGGCCCGCATACCGCAAAAAAAAAAAAAAAAAAATAGTGTAGACTTTAAAAATACTAAGGATCAAAAAGTTGATCTGGAATACGAAGAAAACAAATCTGACATCCTATAAATAAAATTTATTTAACAATCAGGTTTTCTACTGCTTATTCTATAGAGCTATAATTTAAATTTCCTATTTCACCTCTTCTTCTCGTCTTTATGAAGTAGTCATCCAAACATGCCTGCAGGAAGACAGACTACAAAATATTTGAGCTTCCCATCAAATGATTCTCTAAAGTCCAGGATAAATCTATTTCTAGTCACTGTGTTGAAAAGATATATATGATACAAGGGTATTAATAACACATTTTGTTCTATAGATAATATTGTGTTAATAATAATCATCCTTCTAAAATTATACTCCTTAAATTACTTTATAAAAATGTCAGAGGGATAAACTATAATTTTTGTTACTCTTTTGGCAATTAAAGAAAATGTTATGACAATATAACATTTTAAAGGCACACTGAAAGTAAGGAGGAAATGCCAACTTTGGAAACATTTTTTCAAGAATAGAAAGATAATGACACTTAAATAAAAATCAAGTGTTAATACAGTGATTTTCTCTGGATTTAATGGAGTTTTATTATGATATTTTATTCAAGAAGAGACTTTTCTTGAAAATTATATCCCTGGTGGATTTATGCAATCTAAGTAATGTTAGATTGCATAAATCCACCAGAGCTATATTAAACAATACCAATTAAATTTACACTAGAAAATTATTGAAAGTATGAATAAGTGTTTGAATTGGAAAGGTATGATTGTTGTATAAAATCAATGAAGGAAAGTAAGAGAAGGAAATTAACTACAGATATCAATGCTCAAAGAAAGCACTTTTATATGCTCTAAACACCACATCAAAGGCAATTACTTGTTCATGCTTATTGTGGTTATTGATACTGATGTGTGATAAATTTTCTGTATATAATCAGGAGTCACTATTGATCAAAATAAGAACACAGGTTTTCATCTAATAGTAGAAATTGTATTTGCATTTGGAAGTAATGGGTAAACATGGTAAGAACTAGAGTTATATGCACACACAAACACACATATATCCTTCCACTATCTCTACAAGCTCCTCCAATGTTAGAGATCTCTAAAGTTACCACTTAAAATTTTTATTCATATGTTTTAATGAATCTTTATTGTATTTATTCTGTTACATTTTATTCTATTTATTTTCACTTCATTGTCTCACTGATATTCGTTTTTTAGCATTGGTTGGAGAAAAACAATGCAAAAATTAAAACAAAAAAAGAGAATTTGCTCAGGATGGATATGTGAGTATTGATCAAATACTCAATTGTAAGGAAATAGCTTCCTAAGCCACTTCATTAGCCAGAAAATGGTCACTTTCATGTAAATCAGAGTTTGAGAATAGAATTGAATAAGAAACTGTGGCCAGGCATAGAATGCTGGTTTTTTGCTCTTATTTTTTTAAAAAACAGAAGTTCTTCTCTTTAGGATTCCATTATTTTGACCATGTTCAGTATGTATAACAAATACCAACCCAAACAGAACTCCAATAGAAACTCAAAATAATGACAGCAGAATATTTAGAAGTGACAACCGTTACAACGATTGTAGTTACACAAACGTATAGAGAAAAATATATGGGTGGCTCTTTTCCATTTCCAGAACAAAATATGATTACATCACAGTTTCACCATACATAAACAAAATAACTATACTAATCCACATTTGTTTAGGTATTTATAAGGTTTTACAGGTTTACAGTATTTAGCTTAGACGTCTCTGGCATCAAGGAATCAATAAGTATTGAATACTCAGCATCAGTAGTTGGTGACTTCAAAGTTTATAAATAGGAATTAGTAGATCACGTATAAAAAGACGGATAACCAAGCTGGGATAAAATGGAGAGGATTTTAGTGCTTGGCATTTATTAACTCCTTGTCATTTTTATCCTTGATGCTTAGTGTTCTTTATTCTATGCTTTAAATATATCTATTTCTTAATTGTTCTCTGCTTCACAGGGTCTTCAGTGAATCCTTGAATAATTGAAAACATTTATTTCCCCAGTGGTTGAGCTTTGGTCACTGTGGGACTGCAAGAGCTCAGTAAATTGATCATTGTGTTCATGTAAAGATATCAGATTTTAAGATGGAATGATATAGCTTCAACTCTGTGGCCTCTTTTCATTTAGTTAATTACATCAAATCATTTTTATACTGCAGTGTTTCATATTCGAGTGCTAGTTATGATAGCATGGACATCAAAATCTAATATAGATCTGATCTGGTGTCATAGTTATAATTCTTTCTACCTCATCAAATATAGAAAAAACATCATTTTAACCCTTTAAATAATATTATGCAATGAAAAATATGGAATATTTTGAATTATATTATTGCCAATGAGATGGTCATGGAACAAAATTCTAAAAGAAACAGATGAAAAAGAAATATTAGTAAGCAGAATCATAAGTCTAGTGATGGCATCTATATGTTAGGATTAAACACTACAACAGGCAAAAGTAGAGACTAGAACAAGACAGAAAAATAACCATTCATGTTTTCATGTGCCCTTCTATTCTCAAAGCTAATGTTTTTGAAACTATAACAGAACTCTAAAATATTAGTTTACTTTATTTTCTCTATAAAATAAAGATTTATAAAATTGAAATATACTGTAAAGTACAGAGTTGATTTGCTAATGGTAATGCACTTAAGTTAAGTGGAATTATTTTACCTGTTTTAAACCTAATCCAGAAAATATATATCACAATGCTACAATATCACTGAATGAACAGAAGAATCCAAATAGAAGGTAAGTAGAAAGATTTAATTTAAAAAAAATTTTTAATCATAAAATATCTATTACTATTATTCAGTAAAGAGCAACAATAAAACATTGGCCTAATCTAAAAGTTAAAAATATTGTCCATAATAATCAATAAATCAAATTACAATCCAAAATTTAATGGCATGCACTATAAATGGATTATAGTTTATATAGCTCATTATTTTTGTTTAAAATTATATTTTAAAATTTATAAAGGAATTTTTGTAAAGAATTTACATAATAAAAGTTATAAGAACAAAGTTTAAAATCACCTAAAATTAGGCTATTCCTGACATAATAATCAACACTTTGGTGAACATTCGTTCATAAATATCTTTATGAATTATACATATGAATTATATATAAACCCATACTTTTAAGTAACTATATATCATATGTATTGTTTTTATCATAGACAATTATATTTTATCCCCTTCCTCCCTCTTCCCCACATCTCCTACTCTACACTTCCAACTTTCTACCCCAAAATAACAATGGTCAATAATCTGGTGTAGGGCCTTCCCTGGTGGCGCAGTGGTTGAGAGTCCGCCTGCCGATGCAGGGGACACGGGTTCGTGCCCCGGTCCGGGAGGATCCCGCGTGCCGCGGAGCGGCTGGGCCCGTGAGCCATGGACGCTGCGCCTGCGCGTCCGGAGCCTGTGCTCCGCAGCGGGAGAGGCCACGGCAGTGGGAGGCCCGTGTACCGCAAAAAAAAAAAAAAAAAAAAAAAAAAAAAAAAAAAAAAATCTGGTGTAAACTCTTCTATCTTTTCTTTAAATATGCAATCATATATACATATATACATATGTGTCTATGTACATACACAGTATATAATATATACACACATATAAATGTACATAAGTGTACATGTCTATATACACATGTAGGCTATTTTCAGAGTTTGTATTACAGAAATACGATAATTATCTATAGATGCCTGTGAATCTTGCTTTTCTCACTTTACAAAACAGACTAGAAACCCCTCCACAACTTTCTTTCTTTCTAGTAATTACATGATATTCCATGGTAGGGATATATCATAATTTATGAAACCATACATTTTTTCCCTCCCTTCCTTCCTTCTTCCTCATTTTTTCCTTCTTTCCTTCCTTTCTTCCTCCCTTTTGTTAATACTAACACTGCCACAGTTGATACCTTCCTATATATAATCTGATGTATTGATGCACTTTTTCCTATGGGGTACATCCATAGGACTTGGATTGTTGCATCAAATTATACATGAACTTTTCACCATAATAGATGTGGCAGATTGCTGTTGAAAATGGTTGTAGCAATACTTAATTTCACAATTAATATATAAGTGCCATATTTTTGTCAGTACAGTGTTAGTACCATTTAGCTTATGTAGTACAAAATGTTAGTATTCTTTAATTTTTGTGTTAATTTGCAAACTTGGAAGCTTCCTGGTGAAATCAGAAAGTGATCCCTGTACAACAAGGTCAAGGAAAGGCCAAAGAGGCAGACCACTCCAGATCAGTACACGGAAGATTTAATAAGCTAGGGAATGTACTTACAAGCCTTATCTTGGGTGGCTGCATCTGAATCTGAAAAGTATATATAGAGGCCTTAACTTGGTTCAGTCACATATTTAGTCCAGGTGGTCTCTACAAGACATTGCTCTCTGAAGTTTGTGTCCTTGAATATGGCTCCAGCTGTGGGAACAGTGGACAGAACTTACATTTCAAGGTCAGGGGAAGGTGTGAAAAGCCTCTAATTGCCTGGGTCCAGCTCGCTTGTCAACCACCGGTCAAGTCCTCTCTTTTACATCCTCCAACATTTTGTCAAACTACTAAGTGTAAATGTTATAATTTAATTGTCCTAGCTCTTCATTACTTCCATTTGTATTCCCTACAGAAGTGGAGCACCTCACGATATATCTTGTGCCATTTTGTTTACTCTTCTGAATTGTCTATTCCTATCATTTCCTTGTTGCTCCATTAGAATTATCAGTTATAAGAACTTTTAAAATATTATGGCTATTAATCCTTTAAGTAACACAATCATTTTTCTCAAACTTATATAGTTCTACTTTGTTTATACTATTTTGCTATCATAAACATTTAATGTATGTATAAACATATCTATCTTTTAAATATTAGCTTTAGCTCAGTTGAAAGTTCTTTACAAACTATAGGTGGTAAAATAGATTATCATAAACTTCATTGTAATTTATCTAAGTGCACTGATTATAGATGGAGAGTGTCAGAATAGATTTTTTTTAAAAAGACCCAACCACAAGTTGTGTTGTCTATAAGAACCCACTTTAACTATAAAGACAGTGATAAGTTAAAAGTAAAGGGATGGAGAGATATATCATGCTAACAGTGATCAAAAGAAAGCAGAGGTTAATATACTAATACCTGACAAAGTTGACTTCAGAACAAGGAAGGTTATTGGGGTAATGAGGGACACAGCATAATGATAAAGTGGGAAATTCTCCAAAAAACATAAAAGTTCTATCTGTGTAGGCACTTAACAGAGCGTGAAAGTACATAAAGTAAAAATTTATAGAACTGCAAGAAGAAATACACATTCACTATTATAGTTGGAGCCTTCAACACCTCAGTCAGTAACTGATAAATCCAGCAGGAAGACAATTAGTAAGGATAAAGCTGATCATGCACTATGGATCAATTGACCTAACTAGTATTTATAAAATACCTTATCCATCACAGCAGAATGCACATTCTTCACAGAATCACATGGAACATAAACCAGGACAGACAAAAATGTACCATATTAGTGAAAGATGTTAATAATAGGGAACTGGGTGTGAGGTTTATGGGAATTGTCTATACTATGTTTGTAATTTTCCTATTAATATAAAACTACTCTAAAGTAAAAATTATATTAAAAATATAGATATGTATTTTTAAAGTATATTTAGAATTTTTAATATAATATTTAGATACATATGCATTGAAAAACCATAACTGCATTTAAAATTTCTTTAAAAATGTGCAAAACATTAAGTTAAAATTTTTAACTTGTTACATATTTAGGAAGAACTGTAATTAAATTACAAGATATTAAAATTATTTTTCATATTAGCAAATATGTATATGTTTAACTAGCAAAGCTGATGGTTTCGATTACATCATGTTGTTTACTCATTTGAAATATATTTCAACATTTAATTTATTATTTATAAATGAAATAACTAATCTGAGAAAATATTTTTGTTTCGTTTCTTAATTTTCTTTTGATGCTTTCCTGAACAGAAGGTTTTAAAGATTGATATCAATGTTCATTAATAGTGACAGGAAGTTTCATGAGTATCAAATGCTACTAAAAAGCATTATGAAGCATTTAACATTAACTATTAAAATGTATTCAACAAGAAAAAAATCATTGCATAAAATGTCACCTAACATTTCAATTTTTTTGCAAGCCATTAAGAAACCAGTCAATAAACTATTTAAAATAATGGTAATATAAATATTTCATGACAAAAGTCAGTGGTCTCCTGCTGACAACTGATAATGTCATTGAAGCAAATCCTTAGAGCTACGTTCTAGGGAGTAAGGTGCACAGTCTTTCATGCAGAGAACATAAGTTAGGATTACCCTTCCATGAAAATAATTTAACGCTTAATAATTTGGGCCATTATTTTATCTTCTAGTACATGTATCTTCCTGGAATACTTTGAGTATGTGAATTATTAAAGAATCTCAATCTTTGCATGCTCTTACAATCTGCTGTAAGAATTAAGAATTCTTTCATAGATCAGACTCATATCTCATATTATTGTTATTCAAGGAGTATTACCAAATTAGTGAATATAATCAAAAGTTTTCCTGAATCAGAAAGAAACACAAATTATATTTTTATTTTTCTTGCATTGCTTTACTGTCATTTATCTTTCATAAACAAAAATGTTGGATTTTTGAAAATTTGCAAATTGCTTTGATATTGCTATGTAAAAGATGAAGAAACTGTCAAGTTTTAAAGACTTATATGCTTATTACATATTTGAAATGATTTAATTCCTGTGGATATAGAATAATCACTCTTAATCAGTGCATTCTCACAGTGTTGTGTTCTTACCCTTATCGGGTTTACTGTACTCCATTTTGTACTACAGTTACTTGAGATAGGTATGTCTCCAAACAGAGCATTCTTATATATTTTGGAATCCTGCTTCAAAGCACGGCATCTTGATATTAAAAGTGATTAATAATGACACAAACTTTTGTACCTCTCAACTATGTTTTACAGTAGCTATCATTCTTTCTTCTTTAGGTTCTATTCTCTATAGAGAAGCTCCTGAATTCTGTAATGGACAGTGTGTGTTCTTAGAGCTGACTCCTATTTCCTTTCCATCCTTCTTCTTTCTATCCCTTTCCTTTCATTCTATGGATAAAACATTTTGCTATGTTCTATAGAGTAGAGCTTTCAAATAGCTCATTAGTGCACTGTGGAAGTCTTATAGGTATATCATAAGATACTGACTTCAGTCCTTGGGATGAATGGGTGGAGCTTAGAGCTTCCCGACTCTTTTGCTGGTCACCTCTAAATTAAAGTAGACTTTTCCCTGGCTCTTGTGGGAGAGGTCTGGGTGAAATGGAGTCAGTTCCTTCTGTCTTTCAGGCAGTGAGCTATTCAAGATAATGAGCACTCACTGCTCTTATACCAAGTACAGAGGACAACCACAAAGTTGTTCGACCACATGAAGGTCTACCGTAGCAGCCAGCTACAGAACAGCTACTGTCCATTACAGAGGGCTGGGATTTTTGGAGGAATTCCTTTTCCCAGTGCCGATGGAGCTTTTCACTCAGCCCAAAGTACTGTCAATTGGGGCCTAGGGAACAGAAAATTTGAATGAGGCACCTGACAGATTACTCTTCAGGTAGACACTCACAAATTTTGTCTTCACATATGCTGAATATTTCTGTCCCTTTGCAGCTGATGTTCATTGCACTGGCTTTACATTGCATGCCCAAGAATGTATGTGAATTCTACAAATAAAGAATAATTATTTTGAAACACTTAATATGAAAACTTTTATTATATCCAAAGTCCATACCCATTGTTGCAAGAAAGTTCAATATAAAGTTGTGAATTAAAGAAAATTTAAATAATTTAATCATTTCAACTCAGGAAAAGTGATAAATTATTATTAAATAAAGGGGTGATATTTTTATCACCAAATTCTAACAAAGTTTCTCATAGATGAAGATGAAAACTCAAAAACACATGAATAGATCACAACTAAAAAGTTATGAATTCACTTATCCATTCAAAGCATAACACCTGATTTTAAAAGAAATTAATGTTCACAGGAAGCTCAAGTTTCTCCTTAGAAAGTGGAAAACATTACTTTGAAGTTGGATACAATTTCATAATTTAGTATTTTCCTTTTTACTTTGCAGTTAATTATTCATTATAATTATTCAATATATTGAAGAGTTGATTAACCTTTTTACCAAGCCTCATAGAGATGCCTTCAAAAGGTGAGAGGTCCTGCCTCAATGAAACAGGATCAGTAATAGATGCACCACTAGCTCTGAGGAGCTTCAACTCTCATAAGTTACATGAACATGAACTGAAGTGCCTGCAGTAAAGTATGACACTAATAGTACCTGGTGCCGTAGAGATGCAAACAATTGAGAAATTGTATTTAGCTGGAGAATCAGGAAAAGAGTGAGGATTGGGGGAAAGAAAGTAAGGGAAAACAAAGATACAAACGTAAAGGAAAAAGCTTGCTTTAGATAGAAAAAATTGTTTGCTCAAAAACACAGAAGCGGTTGTCAACTTAGTTAATTTCCACTGATGTTCTGGCTGTCATTTCCTATTTGCCCTCAACCCACTAAAACTGAGTTCTTTCACTGACTGATAAACTGAAATTGCTTTTGGAATTCTATCATCAGTTTTTTATTTCTAATGACCAATTTTCAGATTACATTTTGTCTGCTTATTATAGCATGTGGCACAGTTATTATTCTCTCTTTTCACTTGAAATCTGTAACACCATTTTTTTCCTGGCACTGTTCTTAGTATCACTTGCCTTCATCCTTCATGAGCTTCTTTTCTTTGCCCACTCCATTTCTACAGGTTTCCTAGCTCCTCTTCTCTTCCCTCTATACACCACCTCCCTTAGTTTCCTTGTCACATCCAAGGTGTGACTTATCACGTTTGATTCAGATCTCAGCTGAGGCTTGGATCCATATATTCTATTGCCAAGTAGAGGTCTCCATTATGTATCTTGAGGTAATCAACAAGTCACAAATCCACTACATGTCTTACTCCAAATCTTTTCATTTTTTTAATACCTATATTGCATAACATAATCATCAACCCATTTACTCAAGCTGGAAATCAGCAACCATCTTTCTTTTTCTTTTTCTTTTTTTAACATCTTTAGTGGAGTATAATTGCTTTACAATGGTGTGTTAGTTTCTGCTTTACAAAAAATTGAATCAGTTATACATATATATAGGTTTCCATATCTCTTCCCTCTTGCATCTCCCTCCCACTCTCCCTATCCCACCACTCTAGGTGGTCACAAACCACCTAGCTGATCTCCCTGTGCCATGTGGCTGATTTTCACTAACTATCCACCCTACATTTGGTAGTGTATATATGTCCATGGCACTCTCTCACTTTGTCACAGCTTACCCTTCCCCCTCTCCATATCCTCAAGTCCATGTTCTAGTAGGTCTGTGTTTTATTTCCGTCCTACCCCTAGGCTCTTTATGACCTTTTTTTCCCTTAGATTCCATTTATATGTGTTAGCATATGGTATTTGTTTTCCTCCTTCTGACTTACTTCACTCTGTATGACAGACTCCAGGTCCATCCACCTCACTACAAATAACTCAATTTCATTTGTTTTTAAGGCTGAGTAGTACTCCATTGTATATATGTGCCATAACTTCTTTATCTATTCATCTGTTGATGGACACTTAGGGTGCTTCCATGTCTTAGCTATTGTAAATAGAGCTGCAATGAATATTTCGGTACATGACTCTTTTTGAATTATGGTTTTCTGAGGGTATATGCCCAGTACTGGGATTGCTGGGTAAATTGGTAGTTCTATTGGTAGTTTTTTAAGGAACCTCCATACTGTTCTCCATAGTGGCTGTATCAATTTACATTCCCACCAACAGTGCAAGAGTGTTCCCTTTTCTCCACACCCTCTCCAGCATTTATTGTTTCTAGATTTTTTGATGATGGCCATTCTGACTGGTGTGAGATGATATCTAATTGTAGTTTTGAATTACATTTCTCTAATGATTAATGATGTTGAGAATTATTTCATGTGTTTGTTGGCAATCTGTATATCTTCTTTGGAGAAATGTCTATTTAGGTCTTCTGCCCATTTTTAGATTGGGTTGTTTGTTTTTTGTTATTGAGCTGCATGAGTTGCTTGTAAATTTTGGAGATTAATCCTTTGTCAGTTGCTTCATTTGCAAATATTTTCTCCCATTCTGAGGGTTGTCTTTTGGTCTTTTTTATGGTTTCGTTTGCTTTGCAGAAACTTTTAAGTTTCGTTAGGTCCCATTTGTTTATTTTTCTTTTTATTTCCATTTCTCTAGGAGGTGGGTCAAAAAGGATCTTGATGTGATTTATGTCATAGAGTGTTCTGCCTATGTTTTCCTCTAAGAGTTTGATAGTTTCTAGCCTTACATTTAGGTTTTTAACCCATTCTGAGCTTATTTTTGTGTATGGTGTTAGGGAGTTTTCTAATTTCATACTTTTACATGTAGCTGTCCAGTTTTCCCAGCACCACTATTGAAGAGGCTGTCTTTTCTCCACTGTATATCCTTCCCTCCTTTATCAAAGATAAAGTGACCATATGTGTGTGGGTTTATCTCTGGGCTTTCTAACCTGTTCCATTGATCTATATTTCTGTTTTTGTGGATTACCATACTGTCTTGATTACTGTAGCTTTGTAGTATAGTTTGAAGTCAGGGAGCCTGATTCCTCCAGCTCCATTTTTTGTTCTCAAGATTGCTTTGGCTATTCGGGGTCTTTTGTGTTTCATAAAAATTGTGAATTTTTTTGTGCTATTTCTTTAACAAATGCCAGTGGTAGTTTGATAAGGATTGCATTGAATCTGTAGATTGCTTTGGGTAGTAGAGTCATTTTCACAATATTGATTCTTCCAATCCAAGAAAATGGTATATTTCTCCACCTATTTGTATCATCTTTAATTTCTTTCATGAGTGTCTTATAGTTTTCTGCATACAGGTCTTTTGTCTCCTTAGGTAGGTTTTTTCATAGATATTTTATTCTTTTTGTTGCAATTTTAAATGGGAGTGTTTTCTTAATTTCACTCTCAGATTTTTCATGTTTAGTATGTAAGAATGCTAGAGATTTCTGTGCATTAATTTTGTATCCTGATAGTTTACCAAATTCATTGTTTAGCTCTACTAGCATTTTTAAGATTCTCTATATATAGTATGATGTCATTTACAAACAGTGATATCTTTACTTCTTCTTTTCTGATTTGGATTCCTTTTATTTATTTTATTATTTTATTTTTTTTGCTCTTGGATGAGACTATTTCATATTATAAATATTTCAATTATATCCTAATTAATATATAATTTCAATATAATCTTAATTTAAATCCCAGCTGAATGTTTTAAAGAAAATCAATAAAACATTTGAAAATGTATATAAAGAGTCCACACAAAGCTTATACATGAATGTTCAAAGCAGCATTTTTCATAATAGTCCCCAAATAGGAACAACTCAAATATTTGAATGGATAGACAAAATGAGGTACATCCACACAATGGAATATTATTTGTCCATAAAAAGAAATTAAGTACTGATACATGTTACAATATGGATGAAACTGGAAAATATGCTATGTGAAAAAAGCCAGACACAGAAAGCCACATATAGCATGATTCCATTTATGTGAAATGCCCAGAATAGGCAAATCCATTGAGATAGAAAATTAATTAGTGGTTGCCAGGGGTTGAGGGGAGAAGAGAATGGAATGGCAGTGGGTGTGGGGGGCAGTTACTGTAAATAAGTACAGGGTGTGTTTTTGAGGTGATGAAAATGTTTTGGTGTTAGATAGTGGTGATGGCTTAATATACTAAAATCCATTGAATTGTACACTTTTTTAAGGCAGTATATGACTTATCTTCATTTCATGTAAAGATATCTTTATCTAACAATTAACAATGTCCTTTTATTCAAAAGTATCCTTAAAATGCCATTTAGTCCCAATGTCAATTTCTTGAGATGGAATTGTTCTCTTTACAGATGAAGACATTAATGCTCTGAGAGAATATATTGAATTGTACACTTTAAAATGATGAACTTTATGGTATGTGAATTATATTTCAATAAATAAATATCTATATAAAAGAATAAAGGTCTGTGAAGAGCTAAATTAATTCTGAAAAAGAGAAGTAAAGAAGGTAGACTTTACTTACCAGTTATTAGGATGTGTTCTAAGGCCAGAAAGGTAGATGGTGCTTGCAAAACTGGAAGAAAATAAACTGGAGCCCTACCCCACACCATATAAAAACAGTGACTCCAGACGGGTTAAAGACTTTCATGTAAAAGGAAACACTATAAATTAATAGAAAAAAAATAGCCTATGTGACATTGATATGGGGAGGGACTTTCTGAACAAAACTTCGAAAGTACAAACCACAAGGGGGAATGTTAATAACAGTATACACATCAAAATTTACAATTTCTGGGGGATTTCCTGGTGGTCCAGTGGTTAGGACTCCCTGCTTCCACTGCAGGGGGCATGAGTTCAACCCCTTGTTGGTGAACTGAGATCCCACAAGCTGCAGGACACGGTCAAAAAAATTTACAATTTCTGTTTAATGAAAGGCCCTATACACAAAGTTAACAGACATAATAGCAAATATCAACTTGCTATGGCTGAAATAACCAGAGGTTAAACATCTGGAATATAAAGGTGCTTTGGGAAATCATCAAGAAAAAGACAGGAACCCCAAAGAAAAATGAACAAAGGATAGAAACAGACAGATCACAAAAGAGGAAACCCATGGGGTTATCAGGCATATGAAGACATGCTCAATTTTACTAATGATTAGAGAAGTGCAAATTTTAGAAAAAACAGTGAAATATTATTTTACACCCATCATATTTGCAAAAATTAGAAAACCAAATCACACGAAGTGCTGGCAGTCATGTGGGGATACAAGAACCTTCATGTACTGATGGTGAGAGTCTGGGCTTGAGCAACCATTCTGGACAGTTGTCTGGCAATACTCAACCAAATTTAGCCTCTACACCAGAGTTGTCAAGTATCCAGTGATAAGAGGGTCTACCACCCATAGTGAAGGGGGGCTGGGAAAAATCTCCCAGAGAAAGAGAATCTATGATGAGAGGTAAAGGTCCAGGAGGAGTTACACAGGAAGTTGGGTATAAGAGACAAGCATTTCAGGCAGAGGGGACTGCACAAGAAAAGTATCTAAGGTGAGAAGCAGCATGGCATATTCATGGCACATAAAGTAAGGCCAGTGAGCCTGAAGCACAGCAGTGACATATTCTGATTTGCTGTATTTTTTTAAACATCTTTATTGGAGTATAATTGCTTTACAATGGTGTGTTATTTTCTGCTTTATAACAAAGTAAATCATTTATGAATATACACATGTTCCCATATCTCTTCCCACTTGTGTCTGCCTCACTCCCACCCTCCCTATTCCACCCCTCTAGGTGGTCACAAAGGACTGAGCTGATCTACCTGTGCTATGCGGCTGCTTCCCACTAGCTATCTATTCTACGTTTGGTAGTATATATATGTCCATGCCACTCTCTCAATTTGTCACAGCCTACCCTTCCCCCTCCTGACATCCTCAAGTCCATTTTCTAGTAGGTCTGCATCTCCATTCCCATCTTACCCCTAGGTACTTCATGACCTTTTTTTTTCCCCTTAGATTCCATATATATGCGTTAGCATACAGTATTTGTTTTTCTCTTTCTGACTTACTTCACTCTGTGTGACAGACTCTAGGTCCACCCACCTCACTACAAATAACTCAAATTCATTTCTTTTTATGGCTGAGTAATATTCCATTGTACATATGTGCCACATTTTCTTTATTCATTCATCTGATGATGGAAACTTAGGTTGCTTCCATCTCCTGGCTATTGTAAATAGAACTGCAATGAAGATTTTGGTACATGACTCTTTTTGAATTATGGTTTTCTCAGAGTATATGCCCAGTAGTGGGATTGCTGGGTCATATGGTAGTTCTATTTGTAGATTTTTAAGGAACCTCCATACTGTTGTCCATAGGGGCTATATCAATTTACATTCCCACCAACAGTGCAAGAGTGTTCCGTTTTCTCCACACCCTCTCCAGCATTTCTTCTTTCTAGATTTTTGATGATGGCATTTCTGACCGGTGGGAGATGATATCTCATTGCAGTTTTCATTTGCATTTCTCTAATGATTAATGAAGTTGAACACTCTTTCATGTGTTTGTCGGCAACCTGTATATCTTCTTTAGAGAAATGTCTATTTAGATCTGCCCATTTTTGGATTGGGTTATTTGTTTTTTGATATTGAGCTTCATGAGCTCCTTGTAAATTTTGGAGATTAATCCTTTGTCAGTTGCTTCATTTGCAAATATTTCCTCCTATTCTGAAGGCTGTCTTTTTGTCTTATTTATGGTTTCCTTTGCTGTGCAAAAGCTTTTAAGTTTCATTAAGTCCCAATTTTTTATTTTTCTTTTTATTTCCATTTCTCTAGGAGGTGGGTCAAAAAGGATTTTGCTGTGATTTATGTCATAGGCTGTTCTGCCTATGTTTTCCTCTAAGAGTTTGATAGTTTCTGGCCTTAAATTTAGGTCTTTAATCCATTTTGAGTTTATTTTTGTGTATGGTACTAGGGAGTGTTCTAATCTCATACTTTTACATGTACCTGTCCAGTTTTCCCAGCACCACTTACTGAAGGGGCTGTCTTTTCTCCACTGTATATTCTTGCCTCTCTTATCAAAGATAAGGTGATCATATGTGTTCAGGTTTATCTCTAGGTTTTCTATCCTGTTCCACTGATCTATATTTCTGTTTTTGTGGAGTACCTTACTGTCTTGTTTACTGTAGCTTTGTAGTGTAGTCTGAAGTCAGGGAGCCTGATTCCTCCAGCTCCGTTTTTCATTCTCAAGATTGCTTTGTCTATTCGGGTTTTTTTGTGTTTCCATACAAATTGTGAAATTTTTTGTTCTAGTTCTGTGAAAAATGACAATGGTAGTTTGATAGGGATTGCATTGAATCTATAGATTGTTTTGGGTAGTAGAGTCATTTTCACAATGTCGATTCTTCCAATCCAGGAACCTGGTATACCTCTCCATCTATTTGTATCATCTTTAATTTCTTTCTTCTGTGCCTTATAGTTTTCCCCATACAGGTCTTTTGTCTCCTTAGGTAGGTTTATTCCTAGATATTTTATTCTTTTTGTTGCAATGGTAAAAAGGGAGCGTTTTCTTATTTTCACTTTCAGATTTTTCATCATTAGTGTATAGGAATGCCAGCGATTTCTGTGCATTAATTTTGTATCCTGCTAGTTTACTAAATTCATTGATTAGTTCTAGTAGTTTTCTGGTAGCATCTTTAGGCTTCTCTATGTATAGTATCATGTCATATGCAAACATTGACAGCTTTACTTCTTCTTTTCTTACTTGGGTTAATTTATTTCTTTTTCTTCTCTGATTGCTGTGTCTAGAACTTCCAAAACTCTGTTGAATAACAGTGGTGAGAGTGGGCAACCTTGTCTTGTTCCTGATCTTAGTGGAAATGGTTTCAGTTTTTCACCAATGAGAATGATGTTGGCTGTGATTTTGTCATATATGGCCATATTATGTTGAGGAAAGTTCCCTCTATGCCTACTTTCTGTAGGGTTTTTATAATAAATCAGTTTTGAATTTTGTCAAAAGCTTTCTCTGCATCTATTGAGATGATCATATGGTTTTTATCCTTCAATTTGTCAATATGGTGTATCACGTTGTTTGATTTGCGTATATTGAAGTATCCTTGCATTCCTGGAATAAACCCCACTTGATCATGGTGTGTGATCCTTTCAATGTGCTGTTGGATTCTATTTGCTAATATTTTCTTGAAGATTTTTGCATCTATGTTCATCAGTGATACTAGCCTGGAGTTTTCTTTCTTTGTGACATCTTTGTCTGAGTTTGGTATCAGGGTGATGGTGGCCTCATAGAATGGGTTTGGGAGCATTCTTCCTTCTGCTATCTTTTGGGAGAGTTTGAGAAGGATAGGTGTTAGCTCTTCTCTAAATGTTTGATAGAATTCCCCTGTGAAACCATCTGATCCGGGGCTTTTGTTTGTTGGGAGATTTTAAATCACAGTTTCAGTTTCATTGCTTGTGATTGGTCTGTTCATATTTTCTATTTCTTCCTGATACAGTCTTGGCAGGTTGTGCATTTCTAAGATATGTCCATTTCTTCCAGGTTGTCCAATTTATTGGTATACAGTTGCTTGTAGTAATCTCTCATGATGATTTGTATTTCTGCAGTGTCAGTTGCTACTTCTTTTTCATTTCTAATTCTATTGATTTGAGTCTTCTCCCTTTTTTTCTTGATGAGTCTGGCTAATGGTTTATCATTTTTTTAAATCTTCTCAAAGAACAAGCTTTTAGCTTTATCGATCTTTGCTATCATTTCCTTCATTTATTTCTGATACGATCTTTATGATTTCTTCACTTCTGCTAACTTTGGGGTTTTTTTGTTCTTCTTTCTCTAATTACTTTAGGTGCAAGTTTATGTTGTTTATTCGAGATGTTTCCTGTTTCTTAAGGTAGAATTGTATTGCTATAAACATCCCTCTCAGAACTGCTTTTGCTGTGTGCCATACATTTTGAATCATTTTGTCTCCATTGTCATTTGTTTATAGATATTTTTGAATTTCTTCAATGATCACTTCGTTACTAAGTAGTGTATTGTTTAGCCTCCATGTGTTTTTATTTTTTACAGATCTTTTCCTGTAATTGATATCTAGTCTCATAGCATTGTGGTCAGAAAAGATACTTGATACCATTTCAATTTTCTTAAATTTACCAAGGCTTGATTTGTGACCCACAATATGATGTATCCAGGAGAGTGTTCTATGAGCACTTGAGAAAAATGTGTATTCTGTTGTTTTTGGATGGAATGTCCTACAAATATTAATTAACTCCATCTTGTTTAATGTAACATTTAAAGTTTGTGTTTCCTTATTTATTTTCATTTTGGATGATCTGTCCATTGGGGAAAGTGGGGTGTTAAAATCCCCTACTATGAATGTGTTACTGTTGATTTCTCCTTTTATGGCTGTTAGTATTTTCTTTATGTATTGAGGTGCTCCTATGTTGGGTGCATAAATATTTACAAATATTATATCTTCTTGGGTTGATCCCTTGATCATTATGTAGTGTCCTTTGTCTCTTATAATAGTATTTATTTTAAAGTCTATTTTGTTTGATATGAGAATTGCTACTCCACCATTTTTATGATTTCCATTTGCATGGAATGTCTTTTCCATGCCCTCACTCTCCGCCTGTATGTGTTCCTAGGTCTGAAGTGGATCTCTTGTAGACAGCCTATATATGGGTCTTGTTTTGGTATCCATTCAGTCAGTCTGTGTCTTTTGGTGGGAGCATTTAATCCATTTACATTTAAGGTAATTATTGATATGTGTGTTCCTATTATCATTTACTTAATTGTTTCAGGTTGTTCTTGTAGGTCTTTTCCTTCTCTTATGTTTCTTGCCTAGAGAAATTCCTTTAGAATTTGTTGTAGAGCTTGTTTGGTGGTGCTACACTCTCTCAGCTTTTGCTTGTCTGTAAAGTTTTTAATTTCTCCATCAAATCTGAATGAGATCCTTGCTGGGTAGAGTAATCTTGGTTATAGGTTTTTCTCCTTCATCACTTTAAATATGTCCTGACACTCCCTTCTGGCTGGCAGAGTTTCTGCTGAAAGATCAGCTGTTAACCTTATGGGGATTCCCTTGTGTGTTATTTATTGTTTTTCCCTTGCTGCTTTTAATATATTTTCTTTGTATTTAATTTTTGACAGTTTGATTAGTATGTGTCTTGACATGTTTCTCCTTGGATTCATCCTGTATTGGACTCTCTGTGCTTCCTGGACTTGATTAACTATTTCCTTTCCCTTATTAGGGAAGTTTTCAACTACAACCTCTCCAAATATTTTCTCAGTCCCTTTCTTTTTCTCTTCTGATACCCCTATAATTAGAATGCTTGTGTGTTTAATGTTGTCCCAAAGGTCTCTGAGACTGTCCTCAGGTTCTTTTCATTTTTTTTTTTTTCTTTATTCTGCTCTGCAGTAGTTTTTTCCACTATTTTACCTTCCAGGTCACTTATCCATTCTTCTGCCTCAGTTATTCTGCTATTCATCCCTTCTACAGTATTTTTAATTTCATTTATTGTGTTGTTCATAGATGCTTGCTTCCTCTTTAGTTCTAGATCCTTGTCAAATGTTCCTTGCATTTTGTCTATTCTATTTCCAGGATTTTGGATTATCTTTACTATCATTATTCTGAATTCTTTTTCAGGGAGACTGCCTATTTCCTCTTCATTTGTTAGGTCTGGTGGGTTTTTACCTTGCTTCTTCATCTGCTGTGTGTTTTTCTGTCTTTTCATTTTGCTTACTGTGTTTTGGGTCTCCTTTCTGCAGGCTGCAGGTTCGTAGTTCTCATTGTTTTTGGTGTCTGTCCCCAGTGGCTAACGTTGTTTCAGTGGATTGAGTATGTTTCCTGATTGAGGGGAGTAGTGACTGTGTTCTAGTGGATGAGGCTGGATCTTGTCTTTCTGGTGGACCAGTCCACGTCTGGTGGTGTGTTTTGTGGTGTCTGTAGCCTTATTATGATTTTAGCCACCTCTCTGCTGGATGGGGCTGTGTTCCTGTCTTGTTAGTTTTTTGGCATAGGGTGTCCAGCACTGTAGCTTACTGGCCTTTGAGTGAAGCTGGATCTTGGTGTTGAGATGGAGATCTCTGGGAGATTTTCACTGTTTGATATTACATGGAGCTGGGAGGTCTCTTGTAGATCATCGACCTGAAGTTGCTTCTCCCACCTCAGAGGCACAGTCATGACGCCTGGCTAGAGCACCAAGAGCCTCATATCCACGTGGCTCAGAATAAAAGGGCGAAAAAATAGAAAGAAAGAAAACAAGCAAGCAAGCAAGCAAGATGATAAAATAAAGTAGGATAAAATAAAATAAAGTTATTAAAATAAAAAATAATTATGAAGAAGAAAAATTTTAAAAATTAAAAACAAAACAAAACAAACAAACAAAAAGGGACAGTGAGAACTCTAGGACAAATGGTGAAAGCAAAGCTATACAGACAAAATCTCACACAGAGGCATATACATACACACTTGCAAAAAGAGAAAAAGGGGAAAAAATAATATATCTTGCTCCCAAAGTCCATCTCCTCAGTTTGGGATGATTCATTGTCTATTCATGTATTCCACAGATGCAGCATACATCAAGTTGACTGTGGAGCTTCTGAGGCTGCTGTGAGAGATTTCCCTTTCTCTTCTTTGTTTGAACAGCTCCTGGGGTTCAGCTTTGGATTTGGCCCCCCTCTGCCTTTAAGTCACTGTAGGGCATCTGTTCTTCACTCAGACAGGAGGGGGTTAAAGGAGCAGCTGATTCAGGGTCTCTGGCTCACTCAGGCTGGGGTGAGGGAGGGGCATGGAGTGTGGGGTGAGACTGTGGTGGCAGAGGCTGGCGTGACATTGCACTAGCCTGAGGCGCACCGTGAGTTCCCCTGGGGAAGTTGTTCCCGGATCCTGGGACCCTGGCAGTTGCTGGCTGCACAGGCTCCTGGGAGCGGAGGTGAGGAGAGTGATCTGTGCTCACACATAGGCTTCTTGGTGGTGGCTGCAGTGGCCTTAGTGTCTCATGCCCGACTCTGGTGTCCATGCTGATAGCCGTGGCTTGTCCCTGTTTCTGGAGCTCTATTAAGCAGCGACCTTAATCCGCTCTCCTTGCGTACCAGGAAGCAAAGAGTGAAGAAAGTGTCTCTTGCATCTTTGGCAGCTCCAGACGTTTTACCCGACTCCCTACTGGCTAGCCGTGGTGCACTAGCCCCCTTCAGGCTGTGTTCACACCACCAGTCCTCTCCCTGCCATCCAACCAAAGCCTGAGCCTCAGTTCCCAGCTCCCACCCACCCCGGCGGGTGAGCAGACAAGACTCTCAGGCTGGTGAGTGCTGGTCATCACTGATCCTCTGTGCGGGAATCTCTCTGCTTTGCCCTCTGCACCCTGTTACTGCACTCTCCTCCATGGCTCTGAAGCTTCCCCTTCTGCCACCCACATTCTCTGCCCATGAAGGGGCTTCTAGTATGTGGAAACCTTTTCTCCTTCAGAGCTCCCTCCCACTGGTGCAGGACCCATCCCTATTGTTTTGTCTCTGTTTTTTCTTTTTTCTTTTGCCCTACCCAGGTACATGGGGAGTTTCTTGCCTTTGGGGAGGTCTGAGGTCTTCTGCCAGCGTTCAGTGGGTGTTCTATAGGAGCAGTTCCACGTGTAGATGTATTTCTGATGTATTTGTGGGGAGGAAGGTGATCTCTGTGTCTTACTCTTCTGTCATCTTCTCTCTATCCCCATCTTTCTTTTTCTTGATCTCTAAATTCTATTCTCTCAGTCCAGCCTATCCTGTAGTCCTATTAATGTTCTCTCGGAAATCTGTATGTTTCTTTATGCCACTTCTCTATCTAAAAATGAGAAAAATACATTATATGAAGGGTTAATATATGGATTTACAGAAGAGTGTAAGAACCCAACAAAGGACCCAAGACCCAGTCCCATAGTCCAGTGCACAGGTACTACTCCCGGGAAGCACCAGACATCCATACCCAGGCCCACAAAACAGCTGGCCATATCAACTCTGGGAATCCTAGGCCATGCAGCCAGAGACACCAGGACCCAACCCACCCATCAACAGGTTGGCACCAGCCCCAGGACTCCCTGGACCCTGGTTGTGTCCACCACCAAGCCAACACAAGCTCTGGGACAACTTGGAACCATCAGCTAGCTTCCCTGAGATAGAGACCCACAACTAGTGTGCTCCCACCAGTTCTGGGAACAGCCAAGCCTACCAGACAGCCCACAATAGTCAGCCCCCCACAGCAGCTACATAGAAGAAGGAACACTTAGAGTATATAGCTCTGGTGACCAGATGGAAGTATGTTGCAGAGCCCCATAGGACATCTCCTATATAAAGCAACTTCTTCAAATTTGGGAAAAGTAAACAGCCTACCATATATAGAGAAATAAAAACAGTGAATTAGGCAAAATGAGACAACAAAGGGATATATTCCAAATGAAGTAATGACATAAAACCCAAGAAGAAGAACTAAGTGAAGTGCAGATAAGAAATCTACTTGAAGAAGAGTTAAAGGTAATGATTGTAAAGATGATCAGGAGCTTGAGATAAGAGGAACACAATGAGAAGTCAGACATTTCTAACAAAGTGTTAGAAAATCTAAAGAAGAATCACACAGACATGAAGAAAAAAATAAATGAAAGAAAAAATACACTAGAAGGAATCAACAAAGATTAAGTGATACAGAGGAATGAATCAGCAAACTGGAAGACAGAGTAGTGAAAATCACTGAAGCTGAATAGGAAAAAGATTTTTTAAATGACAACAGTTCAAGAGACCTCTGAGACATCATCAAGAGGACTAACATTCACATTATTGGGGTTCCAGGAGAAAAGAGAAAGAAGCAGAGAACACAGTTGAAGACATAAGACTGAAAATTTCCCTAGCCTGAGAAAGAAAACATACATTCAGGTCAAGGAAGAACAGAGAGTCCCAAACAAGATCAAGCCAAATAAGAACACACCAAGATACAGTGTAACTAAAATGCAAAAATTAAAGATAAAGAGAATGTTAAAAGCACCCTGGGAAAAGCAACAAGTTACAAGGGAACTCCCATAAGGTTATCAGCTTATATTTCAGCAGAATCTCTGCAAGCCAGAAGGGAGTGGCATGGTATATTTAAAGTGATGAAAGAGAAAAACCTACAACCATGAATATTCTACCTGACAAGGCTTTCATTCAAATTTGATGGAGAGATCAAAGGTTTACAGGCAAGAAAAATCTAAGAGTTCAGCATCAGCAATCCATCTTTACACGAAATGTTAAAGGAATTTTCCTAAAAGAAAAAGGAAGGGCAACAAATAGAAATATTATAATTACAAAAAGAAAAGTCTCATTGGTAAAGGCAAATATATGATAAAGGTAGTAAATCAACAATTATAAAGCTAGTAAGAAGGTTAAAAGACAAAAGCAATAAATCACCTATATCCACAATAAGTACTTAAGGGATATGCAAAACAAAAAGATATAAAACATGATGTCAAAAAGAGTAATCATTGCAGAATTGTAGTAAAAATGCAGGGTTCTTAAAATGCATCTGAAATTAAGAGATCAGTGACTTAAAGTAATTACATTTATATAGATTGGTATATATACATTTCACAGTAACTACAAATCAATAATCTATAATAGATACACAAACACAAAAATACATGAATTTGACATAACAATAAAGTTAGTCATCAAATCAGAAGAGAAAGAGCAAAAGAGGAAATGAACAAGTGAGATTTACCCCAGGGATGCAAGAATAGTTCAGTATTCCCAAATCAATCAACTTTATACACTATAATAACAAAACAAAAATCTAAAAATCATACAATCAGGAGGCATCAAGAGGTGGAGTTCACCTCTTCCCACAGGGGCATCAAGAATACATCTACAGCAGGACCTTGTTTTTTATCCTTCCTATATATAATAGTTTACATCTGCTAATCCCAAACTCCAACATTAAGATCCTACTGTATAGCACAGGGAACTATATTCAATATCCTGTGGTAAACCATAATGGCAAAGAATATTTTAAAAAAAGAATGTCTATATGTGTATAACTGAGTCACTTTGCTGTACAACAGAGATGGCCACACCATTGTAAATAAACTATACTTCAATAAGAAAAAAGAATACATCTACAAATGGAACATTTCTCACAGAGCACCTGCTGAACATGAGCAGGGGACCTCAGACACCAAAACAGACAAGGAAAGATCCCCATGTAACCAGGTAGGATGATACAGGGAAAAGGAAGAAAACGAAATGTGGAAGTGGGACAGGACCTGTGCTCCTGATGGGGAGCTGAAGGAGAGGAGAGGTTCCTGCATGCAGGAAGCCCCCTTACTAGCAGGGAGATCAGCAAAGACAGAAGGGAGATTCAGGGCCCAGAGCAGAGGGCAGCAACCAGTCTGTGGCAGGCAGGACAGAAAGAGACCTACACAGATGGTCTGTGCCACAACCCTGCATTCACCAGCCTGAAACATGTGTCCACTGGTGCATATTGGGACTGGATGCTAGACTGTGGGGTTTTGAGAGGAACCTGGGGAGAGGACGGCTGTTGGCTGTGTGGAGAGAGCCTGAGGGGACAGGAGTGAGGAGCTCCACAAAATTGAATGCTCCTGAAGGAAGCCACTGAAGCACCACTTTTGAGTGATGCATGCAGGGCAGGGCTGCCATTACAACCTCTCTCTCCATGCATGAGCCCCCGCCCCCAGAAGGCATTAGGAGTGGCTCCTGCTGGAGTGGGTTTGCACACCTCAGTCAATTGCTGCCTCCTTCCCCACCCCTGACAATCATGTGCACCCCTGTCAGTCACCACTTCCACCCCATCTCACCTGGGCAGGGAGCAGGTGCCTGTGGGTGGCCCACATGCAGATGTGGGGCTGAAAACCAGGGGCTGTGGAACTGAGGAAAAAGAGCTGAAAGCAGAAAGCTGAAGAAAGCAGCTCCTTGCAGCTGCACAAACCATGGATTAAACCATGACACACTTGATAAACTCAGCACCTGCAGGACATCTGAATGGACAATGAGTGCTCCCATCAGTGAGGTGGGTCTAGCTTTAGCAGCTCTGGACTATGTGGGCATGTACATGTGTGGGTTGGGCCAGGTCAGAGTCTGAGCTGCCCCCATATTGCCCACAGTGGACACAGATCCATGATTACTGCAATCCTGGGACCTCACTTCAGTGGATCTACACTGGTGGCCTGGTGAAAACAATGCCTGAGAGACACCAGGGTCAATTGTCTGCATACCAACAGTTAAGGTGGGGCTGAGAGCAGTGTGAATAACAGAGTAACATGTGAGCTTGCATAACAGGTGAACAGTGACACAACAGAGCACATTCACAGGTAAACAGCTCTGGAGGAGGAATACTCAGTGGCTACTCTCTTCGTGGGAGTGCTCCAATCCTGGCTACCTTGCACTGCGGATCAGAAGCACAGCTAATAAACAGATGTGGGGGTATCTATTCCAACAAGTGGGGAGCTGACCCTGCCCCGGAATGGGGCAACCACAGACAACCACAGAGCACAGGAAAGGTCCCACTCAATATCCAGAGCAAGCTCTGGGCACTACAACACCAGTCAAACCTGGTGTTGGAACAAGTCTCTGGACCAAACTCACCCACCTGGGGGCAGACTCCAGAGCAAGAAGAACTACAATCCTGCAGCCTGTGGAAAGGAGACCAGAAACACTGTAAGTCAGACAAAATGAGACAACAGAGAAATTTGTTGCAAATGAAGGAGCAAGATAAAAACCTACAAGAACAATTAAATGAAGAGGAGATAAGCAATTTATCTGAAAAATAATTCAGAGTAATGATAGTAAAGATGATCCAAGATCTCAGAAAAAGAATGGAGGCATGTATCAAGAAGATACAAGAAAAGTTTAACAAAGGTCTAGAAGAACTAAAAAACAAACAGATGAACAGAGTTATTATTGTCTTAATAACTGAAATGAAAAATACATTAGAAGGAATCAGTAGCAGAATAACTGAGGCAGAAGAACAAATAAGTGACCTGGAAGACAGAACGGTGGAAATATCTTCTGCAAACAGAATAAAGAAAAAAGAATGAAAAGAAATGAGGAAAGTCTCAGAGACCTCTGGGACAATATTACATGCACCAACATTTGAATTACAGGGGTCTCAGAAGAAGTAGAAAAAGAGAATGGGCCTGAGAAAATATTTGAAGAGGTTATAGACGAAAATTTCCCTAAAGAGAAATAATCACCCAAGTCCAGGAAGTGCAGAAAGTCCCACGCAGGATAAGCCCAGGGAGGAACACACCGAGACACACAGTAATCAAATTCACAAAAATTAAAGATAAACAAAAACATTAAAATCAACAAGGGAAAAACAAAAAACAATGTACAAGGGAACACCCATAAGGTTATCAGCTAATTTCTCAGCAGCAATTCTGCAAGCTAATGGCACAATATATTTAAAGTAATGAAAGGGAAGAACCTACATCCAAAAATACTCTACCCAGGAAGGCTCTCACTCAGATTTGATGGAGAAATCTAAAGCTTTAAAGACAAGCAAAAGCTAAGAGACTTCAGCACCACCAAACAAGCTTACAAGAAATGTTAAAGGAACTTCTCTAGGCTTGAGGGAAAAAAAAGAGGCCACAACTAGAAATAAGAAAAACACAAATGGGAAAGCTCACTGGTAAAAGCAAAATTACTGTAAAAGCAGGAAATCATCCACATACAAATATGATATCAAAATCAGCAGCCATGAGGGAGTACAAATGCAGGAGATGGGAATTTCATTTGAAATTAAAAGACTAGCAATTAACCACAAACTTGTGTGTGTATAAATATATATATACATATATATATTTATATAGACTGTTATATCAAAAACTCATGGGAAATGCAAACAAAAAAATTACAATAGATACACACACAACAAAGAAAAAGCAACCCAAATACAACACTAAAGATGGTCATTAAACTACAAGAGAAGAGTACAGAAGAAGGGAAGAAAAAAGACCTACAAAAACAAACCCCAAACAATTAAGAAAATGACAATAGGAACATACATATTGATAATTACCTTAAATATAAATGGATTAAATGCTCCAACCAAAAGACAGAGACTGGCTGAATGGATACAAAAACAAGACCCATATATATGCTGTCTATAAGAGACCCATGTCAGACCTAGAGACACATACAGACTGAAAGTGAGGGGATGGGTAAAGATATTTGATGCAAATGGAAATGAAAAGAAAGGTGGAGTAGCAATACTCATCAGACAAAATAGACTTTAAAATAAAGACTGTTACAAGAGACCAGGAAGAACACTACATAATGATCAAGGGATCAATCCATGAAGAAGAATAATTGTAAATATATATGCACACAACATAGGAGCACTTCAACATATAAGGCAAATGTAACCACCAAAAAGACGAAATTTACAGTAATACAATAATAGAGGGGGACTTTAATATCCCACTGACACCAATGGACAGATAATCCAGACAGAAAATCAATGAGAAAACACAAGCTTTAAATGACACAATAGACCAAATAGACTTAATTGATACTTATAAGACATTCCATCCAAAAGCAGAAGAATGTAATTTCTTCTCAACTGCATACAGAACATTTTTCAGGATAGATCACATCTTGGGTCACAAATCAAGCCTCTGTAAATTTAAGAAAATTGAAATCATATCAAGCATCTTTTCTGACCACAACATTATAACATTAGAAATAAATTATAGAAAAAACTGTAAAAAACACAAACATGTGGAGGCTAAAAAATATGTTACTAAACAACCAATGGATCACTGAACAAATCAAAGAGAGAAAAAAAAAAAAAAAAAAACCTTAGGAACAAATGACAATGAAAACCTGATGATAAAATCCTATGGGACATAGCAAAAGCAGTTCTAAGAGGGAATTTTATAACAATACAATCTTACCTCAGGAAACAAGAAAATTCTCAAATAACTAACCTCACCTACACTAAAAGCAGCTAGAGAAAGAAGCACAAACAAACCCAAAGTTAGCAGAAGGAAAGAAATCATAAAGATCAGAATAGAAATAAATAAAATAGAGATAAAAAAAAACAATAGCAAAGATCAATGGAACTAAAAGCTTATTATTTGAGAAGATAAACAAAACTGACAAACTTATAGCCAGATGCATCAAGAAGAAAAAGGAGAGGACTCAAATCAATAAAATTAGAAATGGAAAAGGAGAAGTTACAACCAACACCACAATAATACAAAGGATCATAAGATACTGCTACAAGCAACTATATGCCAATAAAATGGACAACCTAGAAGAAATGGACAAATTCTTAGAATGGTACAACCAAACAAGACTGAATCAGGAAGAAATACAAAATATAAACAGACCAACCACATCAACTGAAATTGAAACTGTGATTAAGAAAATTCCAACAAACAAAATCCTAGGACCAGATGGCTTCACAGGCGACTTCTGTCAACCTTTTAGGTAAGAGTTAACATCTATACTTCTCAAACTACTCCAAAAAGTTTCAGAGGAAGAAACACTCTATAGCTCATTATACAAGGCCAGCAACATCCTAATTACAAAACCAGACAAAGATACCACACACAAAAAAAGAAAATTACAGGCCAGTATCACTGATGAGCATAGACACAATTATCCTCAAAAAAAATACTAGCAAACTGAATACATCAACACATTAAAAGGATCATACACCATGATCAAGTAGGATTTATCCCAGGGATGCAAGGCTTATTCAATATATGTAAATCAGTCAATGTGATACACCACATAAACCAACTGAAAAATAAACACCATACGATCATCTCAATAGATGCAGGAAAAGCTTTTGACAAAATTCAACACCCATTTATGATAAAAACTCTCCAGAAGGTCAACATAGAGGGAACATTCCTCAACATAATAAAGGCCATATATGACAAACCCATAGCAAACCTTATTCTCAATGGCAGAAAACTGAAAGGACTTCCTCTAATATCAGGAAAAAGAAAAGGATGTCCCTTCTTGATACTTTTATTCAACATAGTTTCAGAATTCTTAGCCATGGGAATTAGAGAAGATAGGAAAGAAAAGGAATCCAAACTGGAACAGAAGAAGTAAAACTGTCACTCTTTGCAGATGACATGATATTATACACAGAAAAATCCTAAAGATGCTACCAGAAAAATATTGGAGCTCATCAATGAATTTGGAAAATTTGTAGGATACCAAATTATTACACAGAAATCTCTTGCATTCCTATGCACTAACAATGAAAGATCAGAAAGTGAAATTAAGAACACAATCCCATTTACCATCACAACAAAAAGAATAAAATACCTAAGAATAAACCTACCTAAGGCAGCAAAAGGCCTGTACTCAGAAAACTATAAGATACTGAGGAAAGAAATCAAAAATGACACAAACAGATGGAGAGATATATCATGTTCTCAGATTGGAACACTTAATATTGTCAAAATGACTATACTACCCAAAGTAATCTACAGATTCAATGCAATCCCTATCAAATTACCAATGGCATTTTTCACAGAATTAGAACAAATATTTTTACAATTTGTATGGAAACACAAGAGATGCTGAATAGCCGAAATCATCTTGGGAAAGAAAATCAGAGTGGAGGAATCAGATTTCTTGACTTCAAACTATACTACAAAGCTACACTAATCAAAACTGTATGGTACTGGCACAAAAACAGAAATATAGATCAATGGAACAGGACAGAAAGTCAAGAGATAAACCTAAGCACCTATAGTTACTTTATCTATGACAAAGGAGGCAAGAACATACAATGGAGAAAAGACAGTCTCTTCAATAAGCGGTGCTGGGAAAACTGGACAGTTACATGTAAAAGAATGAAGTTAGAACACTCCTAACATGATACACAAAAACAAACTCAAAATGTATTAAAGACCTAAATGTAAGGTCTGGCACTGTAAAACCCTTAGAAGAAAACATAGGCAGAACACTTTCTGACATATATTGCTGCAAGATCTTTTCTGATCTGCCTCCTAGAGCAATGAAAATAGAAACAAAAATAAACAAATGGGACCTAATTAAACTTAAAATCTTTTGTACAGCAAAAGAAACCATAAACAAAATGAAAAGACAACCCTCAGAATAGGAGAAAATACTTGCAGACAATGCAATGGACAAGGGATTAATCTCCAAAATATACAAACAGCTCATGCAGCTGAATATCAAAAAAACAAATAATCCAGTCAACAAATGGGCAAAGGATCTAAATAGACATTTCTCCAAAGAAGACATACAGATGGACAAGAGGCATATGAAAAGATGCTCAACTCACTAATTATTAGAGAAATGCAAATCAAAACTACAAATAGGTATCACCTCACACTGGTCAGAATGGCCATCATGGAAAAATCTACAAACAATAAATAAATTTTGGAGAGGGTGTGGAGAAAATGGAACCCTTTTGCTTTGTTGGTGGGAATGTAAATTGATACAGCCACTATGGAGAACAGGATGGAGGTTCCTTAAAAAACTAAAAATAGAACTACCATATGACAAAGCAATACCACTACTGGGCATATATACAGAGAAAACCATAATTCAAGATGATGCATACACCCCAGTTGTCATTGCAGCACTATTTACAATAGCCAGGACATGGAAGCAACCTAAATGTCCATCAACAGAAGAATGGATAAAGAAGATGTGATACACACATATAATGAAATATTACTCAGCAATAAAAAATAATGAAATAATGCCTTTTGCAGCAACATAGATGGACCTAGAGATTGTCATACTGAGTATAGTAAGTCTGACAAAAAAAAAAAAAGATATCATATGACATTGCTTATATGTGGAATCTTAAAAAATGGTACAAATGAACTTATTTGCAAAACAGAGCTGTAGAAAACAAACTTGTGGTTACCAGGGGGAAAAGTGGTGGTGGGTAGGGAGGGGTAAATTGGGTGATTGGGATTGACATATCCACACTACTATATATAAAATAGATAACTAATAAGGACCTACTGTTTAGCACATGGAACTCTTCTCAGTACTCTGTAATGATATACATGGGCAAAGAATTGAAAAAAGAGTGGATATTTGTATATGTATACCTGATTCACTTTGCTGTACAGCAGAAACTAACTACATTCTTAATTAACTATATTCCAATATTTTTTTTAAAGACAAATCTTATGATAATCTCAAACTGATGCCAAAACAGCTTTTGACAAAATTCAGCATCCATTTCTGATAAAAAGTCAACAAAGTGAGCACAGAGGGAACATTCCTCAACATAATAAAGGCCATATGTGACACACACAGCTATCATATTTGACAGTGAAAAGCTGAAAACATTTCCTCTTAGATCAGCAGCAAAACAAGGATGCCCACTCTTTCCACGTTTATTCAACATAGTTTTGAAAGTCCTAGCCCTAGCAATCAGAAAAAAGAAATAAATAAAAACACTGTAAATTGGAAAGGAAGGAGTAGAACTATCACTTTTTGCACATGACATAGTACTATATATAGGAAATCCCAAAGACATCACCCAAAAGTTCCTAGGACTTATCAATGAATTCAGTAAATCTTTAGTATTCAAGATTAATATATCTCTGCATTTCTATACACTAACAACGCAGTATCAGAAATAGAAATTAAGAGAAAAATCTCATTTACAATCATATCAAAAAGAATAAAATAACTGGGAATAAATCTCACTTAGAAGGTAAAAGACCTGTACTCAGAAAACTTTGACATTGACAAGAGAAATTGAAAATGACAGAAACAGATGGAAAGATATACTGTGCTCTTGGATTGGAACAATAAGCATTTTAAAAAATCACCATACTTCCCAAGGCAATCTACAGATTTAATGCAGTCCATATCAAAATACCAATTACATTTTTCACAGAACTAGAACAAATAGTTCTAAAGTTTGTATGGAAACACAAAAGACCCTGTATAGCCAAAACAATCTTGAGAAAGAAGAACAATGATGGAGATATTACGCTCCCTGATTTCAAACTATACTACAAAGCTGCAATAATAAAAATAATGTGATACTTGCACAAAAACAGGCCCATAGATCAATGGAACAGGAGCCCAGAAATGAACCCACACTTGTGTGGGCAATTAATCTATGTCAAAGGAGGCAAGAATATACAACAGGGAAAGACAGCCTCTTCAATAAATGTTGCTGGAAACTCTGGACAACTACATGCAAAACAATCTAAGTGGAGTACTCTCTGACACCATGCACACAAGTCAACTCAAAATGGATTAAAGACTTAAATGTAAGACCTGAAAACATAAAACTTCTAGAAGAAAACATAGGCAGTACACTTCTTTATTGTGGTCGTATTAATACTTTTGGATATGTCTCTCCAGGCAATGGAAACAAAACAAAAATAAACAAATGGGACTACATCAATTTAACAAGGTTTTGTACAGCAAAAATACTGTCAATAGAAAGGAAAGGCTACCTACTGAATGGGAAATGATATTTGCAAACAATATATCCCATGAGGGGTTAATATCCAAACTATACAAAGCACTCATAAAACACAACATGGAAAAAAATCCTATTAAAATGGGCAGAAGCCGTTAACAGGCATTTTTCAAAATAAGACATACAGATGGCCAAGAGGCATATGAAAAGACAGTAAACATCACTAATCATAAAGGAAATGCAAATCAAAACCACAATGAGATATATCACCTCACACTTGGCAGAACTTCTATTATCAAAAAGACCACAAACAACTGGTGTTGGCGAGGATGTGGAGAAAACTCTACTCTAGTGCACTGTTGGTAGGAATGTATATTGGTGCAGCCACTATGGAAAACAGCATGGAGATTATGCAAAAAGTTAAAAATAAAACTACCATAAGATCTAGCAATTCTACTCCTCGGTATTTACCCAAAGAAAATGAAAACACTAGTTCAAAAAGATACATTAACCCTTAGGTTCACTGCAACATTATTTACAATAGCCAAGATACAGAGGCAATCTAAGTGTCCATCAATAGATGAATAGGTATATAAGATGTTTTATATATATATATATATATATATATATATATATATGATGTTATATATGTATAAGATTTTATACACACACACACAATGGAATACTACTTAGCCATAAAAAAGAATGAAATCTTGACATTTTCAACAACATGGATGGTCCCAGAGGGTATTATGTTTAGTGAAATAATTCAGACAGAGAAAGACGAGCATTAAATGATTTCACTTATATATGAAATCTAAAAAACAATACTATGGAGAAAATGTAACAAAACAGAGACAGACTCATAGATACATAGAGCAAACAGATGGTAACCAAAAGGAAGGGGAAAGGGGAGAGGAAATAAATAGGTGAGGAAGTTTAAGAGGTACAAACTTTCAATTGCAAAATAAATGAGTCATGGTTATGAAATGTACAGCATGAAGAATACAGTCAATAATCATGTAATATCTTTGTATGGTGACAGTTCATGACTAGGCTTATCATAACTAGATGGTCATTTTGAAATGTATAGAAATATCATCACTATATTATGTACCAGGAACTGACATAGTTTTGTAGGTCAATTATACTGCAAAAACAAACAAACAAACAAACAAACTCATAGAATAAGATCAGATTTGTGGTTACCAGGGAGGAGGAGGATAAGGGGAGGGGGAGCTGAATGAAGGCAATAAAAAGTACAAACTTCTAGTTTCAAGATAAATAAGTACTAGGAATATAATGTACAACATGATAAGTATAATTAACGCTGCTCTATGTTGTATGTCAAAGTTGCTAAAAGGATAAATCCTGAGTTCTCATAAAAAATAATAATAATAATTGAATACAAAATTTCATCACATAGAGTTTGAATGATTAGAGGGTTGGATTGAAAAATAAATATGGTGACTGGATAATGCAATACAGTAAACTTGTTCCATTTGAATCTGTATATCTTTATGGTGCATTTTCAACTTTGATAGCCATTAAAACCAGTAGTAAAACAAAATTATAACCAGATCTTCAAATGTCTGTATCATAAAGAATTAAAGCAAAGCTAATGAAACACATTTGATCACACTTCTCTCTCACAAACTATTAATAAATAAAAACATACTGTAAAACAAAGAACATGATGTTATTAGATTTTATTAACAAATTATAAAAACAATATCTTAGGGAAAAATCAAAAGATTTTCCACTTATGGAAATAAAGTAAAATTGAAATATTCTTTATTTCCTACCTTTTAATGTCCATATTTTCATGGTTTACCTAAGAATGAACATAAGTCTGCCATTAGAAAACATATAATCACTCTTCAACACATTTTTATAGCCTGTCTGATACTCAAATTTCTCTACCCATTTGATATGTTCCTTCTCTGTCTTACCAGGGATTTCAATTATTTGATATGGATTCTACTCCAACCAAGATATTAAGCTTTTATTCTTGTTCTATAAGTATTTGGTTCATTTCATTATATACATTTTATTTCTTCCAATTACAAAGGAAGCACAGCCACTTTTCTCCACCAATTGGTTTAATGTCCAAATGTAAACTAATAATATTAAATTAATATTCAAATATATGTTAGGGTGATAATAAATGCAAATTATTTATAAATACCACTAAAGGTACATTAGAATGTATGCTTTATTTATTTATTTATTTTTTGCTGTATGTGGGCCTCTCACTGTTGTGGCCTCCCTGTTGCGGAGCACAGGCTCCAGACATGCAGGCTCAGCAGCCATGGCTCATGGGCCTAGCCACTCTGTGGCAGGTGGGATCCTCCTGGACTGGGGCATGAACCCATGTCCCCTGCATCGGCAGGCGGACTCCCAACCACTGCGCCACCAGGGAAGCCCTCATTTTTTATTGATAGAAGGATGCAGAAAAATTTGGATACCACTATCATCTGTACACAATATTAAAAGTCTTTCATAATATAGCTGTTGATGCCATGTGGCTTCTTTGCCTACCATCTATCTTACCTATGTTCTAGCTTTCTTTATGCATATAGAATAAACAATCTAAGAATGGATACAAAATATACAGAAATCTGTTGCATTTCTACACAGCAAAGTATCAAAAATAGAATGCAATTCCATTTATAATTACATTAAAAGAATAAAATATCTAGGAATTAATCTAAGGAGGTAGAAGAACTTTACTAAGAAAACTATAGGACACTGACAAAAGAAATTGAAGGTGACACAAACAGATGGAAAGATAGAGTATGTTCATGGATTGGAAGAATTAATATTGTTAAAATGACCATATTACCCAAGGCAATCTACAAATCAATGCAATCTCTATCAAAATACCAATGGCATTTTTCACAGAACTAGAACAAGTAAATCTAAAATTTGAATGGGAACACAAAAGATGCTGAATAACCAAAGGAATCTTAAGAAAGAACAGAGCTGTAGGTATCATGCTCTCTGACTTCAGACTATACTACAAAGCTACAGTAATCAAAACAGCATAGTACTGGCAAAAAAACCCCAGAGATGTAGATCAATAAAACAGTATAGACAGCCCAGAAATAAACTCATGCACCTGCACTTGCAGTCAATTAATCTATGACAAAGGAGGCAAAAATACACAATGGGGGAAAGATAGTCTCTTCAATAAGTGCTGCTGGGAAAACTGGGCAGCTACACATAAAAGAAGGGAATTAGAACATTTTCTTGTACCATATACAAAAATAAACTCATAATGGATAAAAGACCTAAATGTAAGACCAGAAACCTTAAAACTCATGGAAGTAAAGATAGGCAGAACACTCTCTGACATAAATCATAGCAATATTTTTTGGATCTGTGTCTTAAGGCAAAAGAAACAAAAGCAAAATGAAAAACAGAACCTAATTTAACTTAAAAACTTTTGCACTTCAAAGGAAACCACCAAAAAAACATAAAGACAAACTACTGAGTGGAAGGAAATATTTACAAATGATATTACTGGCAAGGGGTTATAATCCAAAATATATAAACAGTTCATATAACTCAAAATCAAAAAAACACAAACAACCTGATTAAAAGATGGAGAGAAGTTCCCAATAGATATTTTTCTAAAGAAGACATGGAGACAGCCAACAGGCATATGAAAATAAACTCACCATCTTTATTCATAAGGGAACTGAAAATCAAAAACACAATGAGATATCACCTCACACCATTCAGAATGGCTATTACGTAGAATACCATAAATAACAAATGTTGGCGAGTATGTGGAGAAAAGGGAATCCTGTACACTCATGGTGGGAATGTTAACTGGTGTAGCTACTGTGGAAAACAGTGTGGAAGATTTTTTTAAAAAACTAAAAATAGAACTACTATATAATTCAGCAATTCTACTCCTGGGTATATATCCAAATAAAATGAAACTCAGTGGAAAATATACATTCACCTCCAAATCCATTAGCAGCATTATTTCTACAAGCCAAGATATGGAAGTAACAAGGGTCTATCAACAAATGATGGATAAAAAAGATGTGGTATATATATATATATATATATATATATATATATATATATATATATATATATATATATATGCAATGGACTATTACTCAGCTTTAAAAAAGAATGAAAATTTGCCATTTGCAAAAACATGGATGGACCTAGAAGGTATTAAGCTGAGTGAAATAAGTCAGACAGAGAAATACAAATACTGTATGTTATGACTTATATGTTGAATCTTAAAAATAAAACAAAAAATGAATTTAACAAGAGAAAAAGACTCACAGATATAGAGAAAAATCTAGTGGTTACCAGTGGGAAGTGGGAAGAGGGAAGGGGGGAGGGGGAAAGATAAGGGTAGGGACTTAAGAGGTACAAACTACTAGGTGTAAAATAAATAAGGCACAAGGATATATTGTACAACACTGGGAATATAATCAATATTTTATAAAATTTTAAATGGAGTAAAATCTTCAAAAATATTGAATCACCATGTTGTATACCTGAAACTGATATAATATTGTAAATCAACTACACCTCAATAAATAAATAAAAATAAATGCAATACAGACCAATTTAGAAAATTTTGAAAGTACATAAAATATGTAAAAGAAAAGTAAAATACCTATGATCCCCCATTCTCCAAATAACCACTAATAATATTTTCTTTGATGTACATCTGATTTACATGCAATATTCTATTACATATAATTATGTATACTTTATAAAAATATATTTTTGTGTTCTTCTAATAAAGATATTGAAATAATCAGATTTTAAGAGTTTATCTGGAGATAGCAGTAGTTGATCACTTTCATAAATAGCTTATCTATAATCTCTCCATTGGACTAAGAAGTATGTTGGCTGACAAACATTTTGCACAAGACTGTTTTGAACATTCAGGAAACCAGACACGGTTGTGAGTAGAATCATCTTGAAAGTGAAGTCAGTATGGCTCCAGGTTATTTTTGTTAAAAATGCCATGCAAAATATATTCAGTCACAGCCAATGATATTTTCAAGGGAAAACAGTCAGATATGGTGTGACTAAATACATACAACTCAAATTTTCTTAGGTGATAAAAAAGGGAGGAAAAAAATGGAATTAGAAAAAAGTTTAGAACTTAAATGTAATAAACTGGGATGTATATGATTTATAATAGGGAGAGGGTAACTCTATTATAGATCAACCATTTGAGTTGTTTCAAGTACCAGATGGTTATATAACTAGAGTGAGTATGCTTATTTCCCTTTCTTTAGATTTTTTCCTTCCTAACCAATCAAATATTTATATTTGTTAAACTGGAAGAAATAATTATTATTGATCTAACTTTCCTACCATGGCATTTGTGTTAAATGACTTACTCAGTACTAATATTTCTACAATATTAGAAAGTACATAATTTTTCTTTCATTAATGATGCATAAGCTTCAGCTTAAGTCAGAGCCATGACAATTGGTACGAACAAAACACTTGGCTTTTCTTATAAATATATGTGATATTTATGGAACTGGATATTTGAATCCTGCTGTACCATTACTATCTATGTGACATTGGGCTTGTTACTTAAACACTCTATGCTTTAATCTTCTCATCTCTAAAACAAGGCTAGTAGTACCTAAATTGAAAGATTGTTTTAAGAACTAAGAATTACATTCTTAAATCATTGTAGTTGCCTAATAAAGAACAATTATAGCCATCACAATTAAACTGTCCAAAGTCAAATTAAATTTTAAAATACTAAACACATAATTTGTGAATGTGTCCAGTGCAGTTGTTTAAACTGGAAAACACAATATAATATTCACTTTTTAAATCTGAAATATCATTTTGGAGGAGTTTGATTATCAAAGTAATTTCATCAATTCTCCATCAACTGCCTGTATATGAGTCAAGTTAAAGAATCAATCCATGACTCCATTATTAAAATAAATATAACAGTGTTTGTTAATAAACAAGGCAAAGGAAACATGTATGTCTCAACACACCACTTGTATCATTTTCCAATTTGTTTACAAAATATTTATTTCATGTCTACATATGCCAAGCTCTTCTGTGTCTGGCTTTTATTAAACTCCTGAGTCCTACTGGCTACTAATCCCCATCATGATTCCCATCTCTGGGCTACTCATTGCTTCTAATGAGCACCCACTTCTTTCTTCTGTCTGGAATGCTCCTCCATTTCTCAACAAATGATAACCTTCCAGTTTTTTTATAATCATGCTCAAATACTAACTTTCCCGTGATACTTTACTTGGCTATTCCTATCCTTGAATAGGTATTAAGGTGAGGAGCTAGTGCTGCTGTAGGGGTAGATTCATGTTTAATACAACATAATTCCTGCCTTGAAGGAGATCAATCACCAGGTTTCTACCACTAATGTAAGGTTTACAACATATTTTTGTACTCATATGGATATGTATGTTTATGTATATATGTCTGTATTGGGGATCTTTTAATTTTAAGGAACAAATGCCATAAAGGCTAAAACACTTTTCATTCCTTCATGATACTATGATCCATAGTAAATGATCTCTAAATAAATGGTGAATGAATGAGTGAATTAGTCATACTTGGTGACCCCTTTCAATTGCAGTGACTCCAGAGAGGAATAAGGAACATAAAACAAGGAAAGTAATTTTTTTTTTTTTTGGTGTAATGAGGATTCTGTGGTTTTGAAGGAGAGATAACTTATCAGCATTTAAATCATGCACAATGTCAATCAGTTTCATGGAGAGACCGTGTGAGGTAGATAGATGGGAAAAAGATTAATCAAGCAACTGCTATAGGGCAAGATTAGTGTGTTGATTTCAAGCAAGTTTAACAGATAGATAAAAAGGTACAGCAATGCACTCTATGAGGCACTAGGGTATTGTTCCTATTGCTGGAAAGTGATTGCATCAAATTATATGAAAATCAAAAAGTATCAGTTTAGTTGGGGAAAAATACATACATATTGAAAAATCTAGGCCCTGTCAAGAAATGATTTAGTTAATAAATACATAAATAAATTTATTAAATTGTTGATATTAGTCTGGATAATGCACCTGCCTCTTATAGGAGAGAATGCCATAAACAATGTCATCCATTTATATTAATGTCTATAGAATTCAGTGTGTTCCCAGCACGCAGATAATCAACAATAGTATACATGGGTTTTCAGTAATCACCAGTGGATTAAAACAAAAATATGGTATAAAAATTAAACTGTTTTGTAAAACTTAAATTTAGGTTTATATGATAAGTAAATGTATTTTATTTGATTGTTGGAACCAGGTTTCTCATTGTTGGAGAGAAATTATGAGTTGCTTTCCTAACATTATATAAAGGAGACTGGTTAGACCATTGTCTTTTAAAAATCATCATTATAATGTCATAGATTTAATAATGATATGTTATAATATATGGTAGATATCATTTATTTTGATATCTAAGCAAGATAAGGAAGAAAGGAAGCTAGAATGAACTCAGCAGTGCTGCATTTGAGGTGGAGAAATCAGTATGAACTCATATTTTTTTTTTTTTTTTTTTTTTTTTTTTTGTAGTATGCGGGCCTCTCACTGCTGTGGCCTCTCCCGCTGCGGAGCACAGGCTCCGGACGCGCAGGCCTAGCGGCCATGGCTCACGGGCTTAGTTGCTCCGCGGCATGTGGGATCTTCCCGGACCAGGGCACGAACCCGTGACCCCTGCATCGGCAGGCGGATTCTCAACCACTGCGCCACCAGGGAAGCCCTGAACTCATATTTAACTTAATACATATATAGTTGGATAGCTAGAGAAATAATTTTTGATATGTATGTATACATATGTTAGCATACAAGCTCTATCCTACACGAAAACCTGGAAACAATGACAACCCAGTAACAATGAGCAAACCCATTGTCCAGATTTTGGTTTATAACTATCATCTTCCAATAAGAACAAACAGGACTCCTTGAAGAAATGTACCATACTAAGGCTACAACTGAAAATATACAAAATGATCCTGGATTATCTTGTAATTACAACAAGCATGGAAGTGTTCAAAAAACAAAAGGATGGGGGAATAATTGTAGCTCCAAATGTCCAAAGCTGGAGTAATTTAAGCAACAAAATAATTAGTAAATAATTTAACATTGGATTATATATAACCCAAAGTATAAAATAAATAAATCCATACTGATGAAAACAAATAATTAAAATAAAAAATGAAGGAAGAAGAGACAGATCTTCCTTACAAAATTCCAAGTAATATATGTACATATTCTCTCACCCTAGAGAGTGAGCCATACTTCTTGACTCACTTCTATAGAATAGATCATTGAATGGAAAAATTGTAACTTTATAGTGGAGAAACCTTGCAAATACACTTTTACCAGTTGATTAAGGTTATAACTAGTGATGTCAATGGGAATACCATGGAACCCCTGGTATGATGTGATACTCTATGGTATTCTTACCAAAAATCCAAAACCTCAATTAGCATGAGAAAAGCATTAGACAAATCCAAACTGGGGGACTTTCTACAAAGCTTCTGATTAGTACTCATCCAACTGTCAAGGTCATGAAAAACAAAGATGACAAAACTGTTGCAGAATAGAAGAGACCCAAAGAGATATGACAACTAAATGCAATGAAGTATTCTGAATTGGATTCTGGAACAGAATAAAACACTAATGGAAAAACTGATAAAATCCAAATAAAGTCTGGAGTTTAGTTAACAGTAACATGCTGGTGTCAGTTTCTTAATTTTGTTAAATGTACCAGAGTAATGTAAGGTAACACTAAAGAAAACTGAAACTAGGTGAAGGGTATAGGGAAACTCTCTGTAATATCTCTCCAACTATTCTGTAAGTCAAATATGCCAAAATGAAAAGTTTATGTTAAAAAATTTATGAGTTGGTTTCCTAACTAACATAAAGGAGACTGATGAGGCTTCTATCTCTTTACAAAACTATCACTATGATGCTATGGATTTAACAGTGATGTGTTATAATATGTTGCAAGCATTATTCCTTTCGATATCTAAATTTTCATATCTTCAGCCAATGGAAAGATCTTCCAGTTGGCTGCTGAAAACTCTTGACATGAACTCAGTAATTATAATAGCTTCATTTCTTTTTGTTACGACACAATGTTCCAAGTGCATTTTGTACAGTTCCTTCCATAGACCTGGAATGAGTCATTTCCCTAGACTTGGAATGTCTTTTAGTAGGGTATAGTATTAGACACCACAAAATGTGTACAAGAAGTGTTGATTTTTAATAGGTTGGTCATTATTTCTATGCCTTTAGTGTATAGAACTGGAAAATACATATTTCAGTGAAAATATAAAATAAATCATTAATCCATACTGAAACTTCAAATTCAAAACTACCAGGTTTTTTACTTACCCTCTTTGATCTCAAACATGTATTACCTTTCTCTGATGCTTTTTCCAACAACACCAGCATAATAATTCATTGGCTTTATGGAACAATATATACACAACATTCTGAGAACAGCAATATCAATACTAGCATCAACAATATGATTAGTGAAAGCAGTATAAGTTGTTTTTTGCAATTATTTTTGTCTTTAGGAGATATCCCAATATAGAGGATGCCAGAATTATCTGCTTTTAAATAAATTAAGATAATTCAACTCTGAGTACCTGTGGAAGGTTTATTGCTTCTTTCTCTTTACCCTGATTTTCTGTCCCTAGAAAAAATACTCCTTCTTTTAGATAATTGCTAGTGTGCACATACTTGTCTCTACCTTCCTTTTTCTCACATAACATATCCTTGAGATCACTCCACAGTGGTATATAGAGGCAATTCTATTTCACTGAATAACCCCAATGTTTAGATATAAAATAGCTTGTAAGGTAGTCTCCTCTCAGAGAACATATGGGTTGTTTAGGGTTTTGCTATGATAAATAGTACAGTTATACATAGCTTTGTATGTGGAACTTTTAAAATTCTGCTAGTGTATATGTAGTATAGAAACCTAAAATTACAACTTCAAGTAAATTCGACTGTTATTAGCTTTGTTCACACAATCATTTTTCACCTAGACTATTTCTACAGCTTTCAAACTTCTCCTCCTGCCTCCATCCTCACTGTATAGCATTTACTACACATTTCAAGATTTTGGATCTAAAATGAAAATCTGATCTTTTTACCCCTTTGCTGATAATGTTTTTTCTCTATGTCTGTGAGATTCAGACAAAACTCCTGAATGAAACAGTTCATAACCACCCCTTGCTTTGCTTTCCAACCTTACTTCCAGCACTCCCTCTAATACAACCTTAAGTCCAGTTATACCAAACTTCTAGTAGTTTACAGAAAGGCGTATGCCCACTGATGTATTGCACATAATTTTTTCTCTTTACCTAATCCATAAAACACACCCATAAAAATTCAGTTCAAATTCTCTCTGTGAGTTCTTTCTGGGTTCCCTCAAAATCAGAATTAGACTTCCTATTTTGCTCACGTGGTACTCTGTGCCTCCCTCTATTGGAAACTTGATCACATTTTTGGCAACTTTTTATTGATAAGAACTGCCTATGATGTGCCAGAACTGTGCTGAAAATTTATATATGTTCTACCAGAATAGAAAGGTTAAGTAATTTATCCATGATAATGTAGCCAAGGCACTAGGGACCTATAATCTGAACCCACTTATTTTACTCTAAAAGCCTGATGTCTTTGAAGACCATACTACTTTTCTAAATATTGTGGATTCTTCCACTTTACTTTTTAATCTTCCAGACCCCTCTTTGCACCTTAAACTCATTAACTCAGCAGGTTTTAATGAAGACAACATGGTCTCTGAAATCAGACAGAACTGAGTTTTATCCCTAGCTCTTGGTTTTGTCAGTTAGTAAGAATATAAATTTATGTAAGAATTTTAACCTTTAGATAGGTTTCCTAATCAACTTAATGATACCTAAATTTTTCTGTACATCAAATGATATATGTAAACCCTTAGCAAAATAGTGAGGGTTCACAAATATTAGGAATCTTCCAGTAATAGCCAGAATTTTGTTTTGTTCACCACTATATCTCAAGCACTTAGACATGGTAGGTGCTCAATATATAACTGTCTGAGTGTGAATAATTTGATGAAAAGCCTATTTCCCAGCAAACTTGCCCTTTCTCCTAACTTCCTTTACCCAATTGAAGATATCACCAACCTGCTGATTACTACAGCTTCTTTTTAGAACACTCAGGTTTCAAACTTGAGGTTACCTTTGATCCTAACTCTTAAATATGTGCCACACCCATGATTCCCCACCAGGTGATGAGTGCCCTGTCAGTTTTATCTCAGCAATAACTTTCCTATCTCCTTTATCCTGTTTCTTTTTCTATGGTTCTACTCCAGATCTTTGTCCCACTTCACCTGATTTTCTGAAAGGTAGTCTATAAAGTAGTCTCAGCTCCTGCCTTTCCTGGTCTACATCACCAAACCACCTCACTATCACCAATGTTCCCTTTCTCTGTATATACATACCAGACACTTCCTCACAGAATAAGGTTCAGTATCCCAAGCACTTCATCCAATATGCTCCATTAACGGTCTAACCTAACTTTCTGTTCTTATCATCCTCTATGACCCCAAGTTTATACCCCAAAACAGCTTGGCAGCATGTGCTTTATATCATCAGGCCCTTGGACACCATTTTACTACTTAGAGAGCTATACCTATCTATCAATATCTATCTCTTCTCACAGAAAATTCTCCACAAAGCCTTCCCTGCCACACCATATGAATGTTTTGTGTATGAGGCTGTGGCATGTTCATCTGTGGATGGCCCACAGCATCGGGCCTTTCCCATAGCAGAACTGCCCAAATGCTGGCTGAATTTACTTCATAGGATCAGAGATTTGGGTAACTATAAGAAATTTTAGAAACCTTCTAGTATGATACCTTCTTTTAATATATTAGTAAGTTGAATTTCAGAAAACTGTGGAAATATTTACTTAGAATAACACAAAAGCAATAAAATCAAACATATGTATCTTTGGTTTTCTCAGCTGGTAATAATCCTTCGAATTTTTTGCAGAGATATAGCAGGATATTACCTCTGCCTTTACAAATGCTCCAAAGAGAGTCTCAAGTAATTGCTTTCCATATGTAAATTCATACTTGGGATAATAGGAAGTGTACCATGAGTCATATTTATACAATTGTTTGGAGGATCAGAAACTCAAGATTAAAAGTGCAGGTGTTAGCTGTACCACTACTAGTTACATTTTTATTCTTCACTGTTTTGTCTTCAGCATTGTTGATTATAATTTCTATTATATATGAATGCGCAACGTCAGCCACAGACTCCACTTGCCTTCCTCCCGAGCCAACTCTAAAACTTGTTCCATTTTGGTACATCTTAAAGACAGGCATGACGTGAGGATATATCTATAAGTATATCCCTGTAGATATAGATATATAGAGAGATATCCTACAGAGAAAGATAATTTAGATACATAAAGTAAAATAGAGGTTTTAATTAACTGGAAAAATAGAAATTAAAAAAACAGATTACTATTTTGGAAAAATATAGTCGTGTCATCTGTGGTCATATTAGTCAAGATGTCATTATGGTGGTTAGATGAAAAATAAAATGATTGTACTACACGTAGAAATTTAGATGAACAAGCTAAGAATTGGTTAACCTTGATTAATACTCTATATGAAAGTAATGTCATTCTATTTAAATAAAAAATTAAATTAAAAAAAATAAAAACATAAAACGTGTCCTGCACCTATAGTGATGATGACATTACATTATTTGAAACCTCAAATCTTTTGATTTTGAGAAGAACAAAAGTTAATAATTGCCTCTGTGCATTAGGGGGAGCTAGACTAGTTGCCCAAATAGGTGATGAATTTAATTATTTGGTGGGTTTTGAAATTTTAATTTCAGTTACATTCAACTTGAATTTTATGTGGCTTATTTTATTACCTTCTTATAAGAGAAACAGAATAATATTATTACAGCTTGGTTTTTACATTGACAGAAAAGACAAAAAGGAAAACATTTCAAATCCCACTTGACTTGTAAGACTAAAGCCTTATAAACTGAAATGACAAATGTATGATTTGTGGTATCTAATTACTCACAATTAAGATTTTTTTTGTCATAACAATCTGTTGTGAAATGTAACAGAAAAGTGGATAAATAACAACAACAAAAAAATGTGACTTTAAAAGCAAAATTCAGAACTTAGAGAAGCATTCTGACGAAAAGCACTCTGAAGATTTAACAGATTTAACAGAGGATTAATTGAGGATTATTAAATGTCATCCTCAAACTCCAACTATAGGCAATTGGTGACATCTAATGAAAGGAGACTTGAAGGAGTAAAGGCAGTACATATTTCAAGAAGTCTTTACCAGGTGGGCCACATTGATCAATTCTTTCTCCTCTTTTCCCAAATGTTACATCAGATAAACATAGGCACTGACTATATTCTTCTGTAAAATGTAATGGAAGACAGTACTTTAGGTGTAGAAGACACTAATATGAAGGTATGATACCAGAAGATTTCTAAAAATTTCTTACAGTTAACCTTTAAGGAGAATCCCTCCCTCTAACGATTTGTCAAAAGCTTGGCTTTAGCTGATGTGACCCAGCCTTCCAGGTTCTAAAATAATACGATTCAACCAATGGCACCCAAAGAACTGTAAAGATTTAAAACACGTTTTCTCTCACAGTTTAATGGAATTAGGGGATTAGATATACTATCTAGGTCAGGAGACCTCAAACCATAAAGAGGAAATCAGAAACCTTTGATTCACTGTTACTGAAGTCACTCTCTCTGGGTGTGGTACAGACTCCATCCAATACAGCCAAGTGAAATGAAGTCTTAAAGATGACCCTTGGAGAGGCAATGACACCATAGCTCTAAAACTTTCTAGAATAATTAATTTTCTTCCACCCATTTAAAACAACTATTGACATCATCAATGCAGTGCTTAGGTATTCTTGGAGGGACAGGCAGTAGAGTGAGTATTTTGGAGCTCCAGCTAAGAAAAGATGTGAATGAAAAATACCCCATTTTTCTACCAGGCACAAATACCAACTAGTGCCCATTGCTCCAAGCACTGCCCTTCCCATTCTTCTTCATCAGCCCCTGAACTATGTTCTTGCTACTCCTGAAGTGGGTCTAGCACAGGGGAAAATTGTCTCCTGAAAAGGTGACTGGAGAGAAAGAAATCTTTAATTACCTTTCCTACTCCTAGTTCCAAGCCTTTCAAAGAACAAGTAGACCCCCTATTCAGTTTTCACTTCTCAGTCTCTTCCCCACCCCGTTCATCACCCTACTTTGTTATTTAAATTAACTTTTTCTTCCTTCCTCTCTTTCCTAAAATGGTTTGACCTCTCTGTGTCCCTTCACCAGCCTGACCTCCATCAATTCTTTCCTCCTTGGTTCCAGCTTCTTAGACTTGCCTGAGGCTGCACTTTGCCCCCTTTTCTCATCCTCTCTCTCTCTTGAGCCCCTTCATCTCGTCCATTCCCGTCTCAGGCTCTCCAGATTCCCGGGCTGTTTGTTGGTGAGAAATCTTTGCTGCAGCGAGGACCGGAATCCCCCGCGCGCAGCCCAGTGGCAGAAGAGGGCGAGGCTGAGAGAAAAGCTGAGCTGAAGGAGAGGGAAGCAGCCGGTCCTCCCCGAGAGCCTGCAAGAATACAGCAGGGGGCCGGGGGCATGGGGAAGTACTAACTCCCCGAGGCCCTGTTCGGGGCTTGAGGACCTGGACCGCGGGTGAATTTCCTGCTAAGTGCAGCCGCGAAGCAGAGACGCCTGGAAAGCAAAGAGAGGGACGCTGGGGGTGCCCATCCCCAGAGTAGGACCCACTGCAAACGCGGGAAGAAGAGAGGCGGGAGTCGTGAAAAGGAAAAAACCTGTCTCCAGATTGGCTCTGGAGCGTCGAAGAGACTGAGGCGCTCGGGTGAGCACCCAAGGGGTGAAGCCTGCCCGAATAGTGGGCAAGGGGCGTGCGGAGGGAGTGCTGCGCGCTCGCGGAGGGGGCACGAGGCTCCGGGCTGGTGTAGGCTTTAAGTGGCTGTTGGCTGAAAGGAGCAGCGGAGCGCGTGCGGCGGCGGCGGCGCTAGTGTGTGTGTGTAGGTGAGAAAGCGAGGGCCGAGCACGAGTGCGAGCTAGGCACAGAGAGAGCGCATGTCTCATCCCTGCGAGCAGCCAGTAGCCGCTCCACCACCATCTTTTGCATGTGTAACATTTGCAGCCGGACGGAAAACCTCTCCCAGGGCTATGGAGACTGCGGGAAAAATCTGGCAGCTCGGGATGGATTGCTAAAGGGAAATAGTCATAACCCTAAACCAGCCAAACCTCTCTCTTCTGTTTTTTTTTTTTTTTTTTTTTTTTGGTTGTTTTTAATTTTAGCGCCATAGTCCTCAATGTCTCTCTGAACAGCCTTTAGGAAGAGTGCGAGAGAAAGAGAGCGCGCGCCAGGGAGAGGAGAAAAGAAGATGAGGATTATTTGCAGACAGATAGTCTTGTTATTTTCTGGATTTTGGGGACTCGCCATGGGAGCCTTTCCGAGCAGCGTGCAAATAGGTAAGCTCTGCTCCGGTGGGGTATGCGTGTGGTTGGCTGTAGCAGATATCCGAAAGTGAGTCAAATGAGTTACTGATAAGCAATTTAGGGGAACCTTCGGCGGCTCCTTTCCCCTCTGCTTCCCTCTTCCTTTCTCCCCTTTATAAAAAGACTGCCTCTTTGGTGCAGGTTCAGTTAGAACAGCACAGAGCTGCCCACCCATCCGTCCTCAGTCTATACTCCTGTTTCCACCTTTGGCTCACGTCGCTTAAGTAGGATTGCAATAAGTTGGGGAAAAAAACCTCCGTAGGGTTTGGTAGCATTTTATCTGATATTTCTTTTCATTTCTTTCTCTAAAGCATGAAGGGATGTAGAGTTTGTTTAAACAAAACAAAACACCCCCCCTTCTTCCCGTGCTGTACGCAGCAGCTTTCGCAATTACAGAAAGACACTGTGCAAAAAAAGCATTTACACCGGCACCTCCTTGTCTTTGCTTGCTACCAGTTAACGGATTCCAAAGTTAGATCCCTTTCCCGGAACCTTTTCTTCTTTTGTTTTCCTCTTGAATCTTTTGCCCTTAATCCTCCCTCTCGACTCTATTTCCAGGGACCGTATCCGTCCTTGGATTTTTCTTGCTATTCTCTCCTGTCTTTTAATGGGACGCAGCAATTGAATTTCTTCCAGCTAAGCCCAGCCTCAGACTGCATCATATCTCATAGACAGTGCACAAAACGGTGCTAATTAGTCTGAGTCCAAGAGCTGAATAAAAACAAAGTTCATGTCTCCTTTCTGATTTCCCTCTAACCTGCACGTCACCAAATCCCTTCATTTCTGTATTTTAATGCAAATTATCTTTTCTTCCCATCTGCATGCATCTTAGAAATGCCGGAGCTGGCTTCTGTAGCAGTGTGCTGCGAATCATGGGGAGGGCAAGAGAGAGAAAGGACAGCACACTAAATGATCTGTCTCAGAGGTCACTGTGATCATGACAAATTGGGACAGGAAAAGGCTGAGCTGCCTTAAAGACTAAAATATTAAGTATACACCTTAGGGACAAAGGGCAGTCTCCCAAGATGTGGCAGGGATAAGCTCCTTAATTGTATGTGTTGTTGAATGGCAGTGGATTTGACAGTTCTTGGGGTGGGTATAGTAACATTTACAAGGGGAGACACTGAATGTGCTTTTTCTGCTGTTTTTAATAGGTGGTCTCTTCATCCGAAACACAGATCAGGAATACACTGCTTTTCGATTAGCAATTTTTCTTCATAACACCAGCCCCAATGCGTCAGAAGCTCCTTTTAATTTGGTACCTCATGTGGACAACATTGAGACAGCCAACAGTTTCGCTGTAACAAATGCTTGTAAGTAAAACATAAGTTGTAGGTAAATGAGAAGAGAATAAAAATGGGGCAATAGAGTCCTCTTCCTCTATATTATTATTATTACTATTATTATTATTATATTTTTTAGAAAGACATTCAAGATCTCCACAGTTTGCTGGTTACAGAGCAAATAGTTAAAAGTAAGATTTAGTCTCAGGGATATTTAGCTGGTCTTTCTTTCTCTTCCTTCCTTCTTCCCTCCCTCCCTTTTTCCTTTCCACCTCCCTCACTCCCTTCTTCCTTCTTTCTTTTTTCTTGAAATTAATTGAAGTTACTTTCTCCTTTACCATTTCAGTATTATTTCTACAACCTGAATATCAAGTTAGTGAAAATTGTACTCAATCTAGTTTTTGATTTCTGTTCCTTGGTTTTTATTTGCTTTTCACTTGAGTAAGCGTATGTCTTGCTTTTAAAGAAGACACATGCTCTCTAACACTGGCAAAGGCAACGGAAGGTTTGCTAACAGTGAGAAAGAGGGGAGCGGTGGTGTGGAGGATATATATTTGAGTAGGTTGGCTGACGCTGCCGATGATCTGGTGATGTCACTTGAGACTGCCCTGCTCTTATATTCTGGGTTGTAAATGTCTTCTGCTATCAGGTAATGCATATATCCTGTGAATATAACTCCATGAATCCTTACCTTGGTGGTAAATCATGTTAGTCTCCAATCCACTGAATTTACAAACCAACCCAGCTGGATCTGTTATTTTACACAATAAGATTGAGATTTGGTGATCTTACCTAACAGTTGTACAGAGCTCCCCTACCAAAATACTGTATAACTTAATGTAAAAATATAATCAACTGTGTATTAATTTAAAAATCACTAAAATATGATCAGTCAATAGAACATTTAGATTGCATTTTCACTCTTGAGGGAAACATGCTTCACATACCTCCTTATTTTTACATGCTAATTTACTACTGCTCAAAATTTACATGTTAAGATAATGGTTATATATTATGTAAGACATATAGGAATAGTTTCTAGGTAAAATTTTTCACAGCATTAATAAAATAGTCAATCTGCATTGTATGATATTTTTATTATATCAAGTTGAGTATATTTTAATTTTGAAAGTCCTCTTTCTGAGTACAAGAAAGTGAATACTGAACAAACCAGTGAAATTGAAAACAAGGAGTTTTTGTGTTAGGAGGATATCTGTTTCATTAATTATTTTAATTCATATATATTTGCCATTAATTCATCTAACAAGTGACATGATCACATTTCCTTAATTTTTGGCATCAAATTACTTTACTTTAGAACTTGGTTTCATAAGGAGGTTAAAGCATTTGATGTTTTTTATTAACTGCTACAATTGTATTAATTTGCAGGAATTCTCTAGTTCCTTTGGGTACTACTTAATTAAAAAAATCATTTGTTGTATTTAGTAATAAAGTCAATATTCATTATAATGATAATTATATGGGAGTTATTTTTAAGCAGAAATGAACATAAATTAGAGCTAAGTTTGTGGATAGTCATTTTTGAAAATGTCTTAAGTTATTAATTTTTGTTTCAAGTTTTGATAGAGATGTTAACATTTCAAACAGTTCTAGGTATAAAATATTATCCTTAATATGGGAATATTATCTGTTGATTTAAATATTTTTTCTTGTGTCTCTTTTGAGAGTCTGTCAACAAAACCATTTCTAAGTTTAAAGATAATTCATGTTTCAAATATATTTGAAGGTACTTTGTCTACAGTAAATTGCTATTTAAGTATTCACTTTTATTATTTAGTTAATGAAAGACTGTCTTAAAAGTGGAGCTATATTAGTTTTATTTTTTCTAACTAAGTGCTTAAGTATTTTAAAGTTTGTGTTATGGCTTCCATCTATATAAACTATAAAGTGATAATTCTTCTTTCATATTATATGTTAATCTCATTCAGGAAAATTTTAATTAGTATTATATTATTTATGTAATAAAAATATTGTATAAAATAAAGTGTTACTGGTAAAGAACCTGTAAACATAAGAAATTGCTAAGAAGCTGTATACAGAATGAAAAAGTTTTTAAAAGTATAAAATATAGGTAATATGCTATTCTTTAACATGTTAGAATTGAGAAAATTGAAGCTAAGTAAACTAAGTCTGCTTATTTTGATTCCAAGAGTAAGGCAATGTTAGTGGTGTCATGTTTTTCATAATCACATATAATTGTCTTTGTGTACATGCTTAAAATATTTTTTAAAAACATAAATTGTAAATAAGGAAAATAACATTTTCTAGTGAAGAAAAGGAAAAAATTTTGACAAATGAGTATGCCAAATGTCCCTAAGGCAAATCTAAGCAGAATTTGGGAAAAATCAATGGTCAGAGAGTGTGGGTCAGGTGATTGGTGTTTGTTAAATGGACTGACCTAGAGCATGTAGACGCGTGATTTTCCAGTCTAATTAAAGGTGAAACGTAAGCAATAAGTATGAGGCAAACTCATATATCAAGCTGTATGCCTTTGGGTACAAAAGGATAAAAATAGTGTTCTGGAGAATTAACATGGAACTTATTCCTCACAGTGATACAGGCTAGATTTAAAATTTTTTCATGTCGGATTAAATATAAATATATTTTTTAAATATAAAAAAATATATGTGTCCGGCTAGGTTTATTTTAAATATTAGTTTCCTGTAGTGTGCCCTTGTAAAACTTCATAATCTAGTGTCTTTGTGAATAAGGGCCACTAAACAGGATATGTTTCTTTTATGGAATGTATACTTAAAGACAAAAAAGGCAGATTAAAGAATAAAGAGTATTATTGGTCATCTATTGGACAGATGTAATTTAATGTTGGTTCTTCTGCCTCAAAATTAATTTAGCACTCTAAGAATACTTCAGACAATCTAAACATTCTGTGTATAGAGTTTACATACTGCCTAAGTATAAACCCAATTAACTCAAATTTTTCACTTTTGGTATAAATCCAAAGTTGCTGAGAGAGGGTGGGGATAATTTTGGCTTATAGTTTCATTTTATTTTTTTACAATATTTGTGTAAGATTAAATTAAAATATTGTTCTCTTTTTAAACTATTCACATGGTTGAAAAATCACACTTTGCTAAGTATAAAACTGAAATTATAAGAAATGCAGATAATATAGAATTATGACATATTTCAATAACAAAGTATAGGTGTAATAAATAGCCCAAGTAGTCAAATTTCAAAATGTAATTAAAGGTATACATTTCTTTATTGTAATCTATTCAAAGTATGGGGTATGGCAAAATAGATATTTAAAAAATAAATTCAATACGGACAACGTCCTTTAATAAAATATTATACAGTTGACCCAAAATAGCTATTCTTGCAAACAAACATGCTAGTTAAATGGAATATGTTCTTTACAAAGCATTTGAGACAACCTGAAAAAGCAGGCTATGTTCTTATATTTTTCTAATAGTTAATTAATAAAGATATTTTGGTTTGGAGGATGATGTATCTTAAATTTGGCCAAAGAAGTAATAACCAAAATACTAAAGTAGTTTATCACCAAGCTTTCTAAGAGATAAAAAGATGAGACATTGCAATTATTAATTTAGTCCAGTTATGTTAGCTATCCTGTAAAAGAATCAGTCCCTTAATAAGGCAGTCCCTTTACAATATAATCCACAGACGTTCAGTTTCTCAGATGATTCTTTTAATTTCATAAGGGTAGTAGGAAAAACATAGTGAAATAGATCAAGTGCTCATGTATTGTCCCTTAGGTGAAATAATAAGAGAAATTTGTGGAATATTTCCAACTTTTTAAACTTGGATAGGAAAGACCAGCTGGTTAATATTTGTGTTTTATTTTTTTAAAATAATGTGTTTATCTTACTCTCCTTTTCTGTCTAAAATCTGTCTATTCAGTGGTTTACAACATGGTGGATAGGAAAGTTGTAAGTCAAAAATAGAATGCATATTATACCCTAGTAATGACTAGAGAGTTGTTCTGTTTAAGTTAAATATTAGTTCTATTTGTGATAGGTTTAGTTATCAACTCTAAATACCCAGTTGTGTGCTACTTGTAAAAGTAGGTTGGTATGTAAAATATACTTGTTTAATTACTCTAAATACATTGAAAATGTGGCACTATATCCAGTAGGCTCTGCAGGCAGAGCTTATATAATAGGGACTTAATTCAAACTTGTTTAAGAGTACTAAATAATACAAACTTTTGGCTTTAATTCAACAATGTTTAAGTTTTGTACATTTTCCTTTTCAAGGACATGAAGTCCAAAATACATTCTAAGAGTTAATATTGGACTGATATAATAATCTTAAAAATGCTAAAAATAAAATTCTGATGATTTGACCTGCAAAGTTTTTAGCAGAAATATGTTAAATACTATTTGACTTTTGATTATTTTTAGGAAAATGAGTGACTGTCATTAGATTTCCTTATTTTGAATTGATAGCAAGATTCTGTGTTGATTTGAAATAATTCTTTAGTTTTATAATATTTTTCCCTCTTTTTCTTGATTTTCCACATGAGATTGATGACAAAGATGAGTCACAGTTCTATGGTTTGTCCCTTTCTTAAATGATGCACAGTTTGCATTGATATATTTCAGAATTGTCACAGTACTAAGCTTTCTTAAAGCCATTTGAAAAACTCTCTAAACTTTTTTTTTTCTTGTGGATTCTCCCAAGTGTTTTTTATTTCTCAAAGAAGAAAAAAAATGTACTTTCTGACATTGGGAAATATGTATATGTCTTATTTACAGAATTTTACTATAGTTCAGGAATTTAAAATGAAGAATAAATACCATACACCTTACATTTTACTACAACACATAGTTTTTAAACTGCTTTTATGTACATGATTTTATTTGACCTCAAGCTAGTCTTCGAGTGAGGCTGTCTGAGAAGATGGTCATTATTTTTTAATTAAGCCAGCTTTGGCTCAAAGAAGTTACTTGACTTGCCAAAGACCATGCAGCTAATAAGCTGCAGAGCCTGGGTTTGAACTCAGGTCTTCTAATTACTATCCTAGTACTTTAACCAGGAGACCATAGGATGTGAAAACCACATCTGTATTGAGATTACTTGAATCAAGAAAGAAAAGAAGGGCTTCCCTGGTGGCGCAGTGGTTGAGAATCCGCCTGCCGATGCAGGGGACACGGGTTCGTGCCCTGGTCCGGGAAGATCCCACATGCCGCGGAGCAACTAAGCCCGTGAGCCATGGCCGCTGAGCCTGTGCGTCCGGAGCCTGTGCTCCGCAACGGGAGAGGCCACAACAGTGAGAGGCCCGCATACCGCAAAAAAAAAAAAAAAAAAAAAAAAAAGAAAAGAATTGTCATTTATTTTTTTCTAATTTAACTGTAACATTTTGAAGAAAATAGGGCAAGACATTTCTGGCAACTTATTCATTAATCAGATGGCAGTGAGTGATACAGCAAAGACTAAAGCCATATTGTGTAGTGAATTTGTCCATTCATTCACTAGGTTAGATAATAAATGTATCCATTTATTCATGAAACATATTTATCAAGGGTAACTGTACTTAAGACACTAGAAATGAGCGTACAGAAACTTATAAGAGTAGTTGTTGCCCTCAAGAAGCTAATAGTCTAGGGGGAAAGATGTACAAGCCAGTTATCACAGTACAGTAAGACAAAGTATTATGACAGAGAAACAGAGTGCTATGACAGACATTAACACAGGAAGGAACATCAAACTTGGCATGCTATCCTAGGGGAGATGTTATCTGATCTGGGTGCTAAGACTCTATTTGAGTTATTTGAAAAATAGAGAGGAAGGAAGGCACGCCTGGCCAAAGGAGCAGAACATGACAAGGCACCACGGTGTGGCAGGGACAGGTGTGATTGAGCCACTGGATATGGTTTAGTCTGTCTGTAGTACTGATTATGCTGGGAAGGAGAGGTGTGCTAAGGGGCAGGGCTTTGTAGATCCACACAGGATCTTGTAGCTCTTGTAAGGAGACTCTTCTGAATAAAAAGGAGGACCCATACATGATTTAAAAACAACAGTGACATGATGAGATTTATGGTTTACAAAGAACAGGATGATTTCAAGAAGGAGAATGTATTAGAAGGGGGCAAAATGGGAAGAAAAAAAGACAGTTGGGTCTTATAGTAATGCAATTTAGGATGATTAAGTGAATAAAAGTAGAAGCACTAAGGAGAGAGAAAAGTACATAGATCTAAGAATACAGAACTGTTGACAGAACTTAGTGATAGATTGGATGTCTGTGTGGGAGAATGGAAAGGAAGTATGGTAAGAATTAAAGATGATTTCTTCAATTTTTGGTCTGGAAAAATGATTAGATAGCAGTACCATCAACTAGGAAGGGACACATAGGAGCAGATTTGAATGGGGAAGACGAGTATAGTATGGATGTACTGATATTGAGGAGTTTAAGAGACATCCAAATGCAGTAGCGAGTTGGACATGTGTATCTGGAGCTCTTGGGCTCAGTTTGAACTAAAGAGAGACTTTTGATAATGGCTGAAACCATGGATGTGGGCAAAATCATCCAGAGAGAGCAAAAGCAGTGAACAGAATATTGAGGACAAAAATCCAGGAAATACAGCACTTGAGGGACAGGGAGAGAAAAAGAAACTGAAGGAAATGGGTCAGTGAGTTCAGAGGAAAATGAGGCAAGAGTAATTTCATGGGAGCCAAGAAATGGGAAGAATTTCAAGTAAATAGTGATCAACCTTGTCACTGGCTGCAGAATTTTAATAATGAGTTTCATGGATAATTGATCTTTAACAAGTCTTTCCTTCTCTTTTCTTTAGTGTTCTTTTGTATTTTGACCAGAAAAAAAGCAAACTTTGTTAATCCTACATAAATTCTATTAATACATACTCTTTCGTGTATGTTGGCCTAGAATAGTCTTATCTTTTATTTAGAGGTAGGGAGAGTCTTTTCTGGACTTTTGAGCCAGATAGGCTTGAATTTACAACCTGATAGTGGGTAAGTTACTTAACACTTTTGAGCCGCAGTTTCTTCATTCATTAACATACAAAGCACATGAATTTTATGAATATTAGAAAAGTGTTTGGAAAATATTTAGCCTATAACTATAACTCAGTTAAATTTAGTTGTATTACATTCTCTGTCATATAGAACATTTATTTCTGAACCAATGCTAAAACTTCAAGTTTATTTTTATTTTCTGTTTATATTTTGAAAAAGCAATTTATGTTTTGAATAAATATATTTTGTTGATATTTCATAGGAATTTTTTTGACGTCTAACTGAATTGTTAATTTTAATTTATATACACAAATCTAAATGCATGTTTGTCAAAATTATTTCTAAGTCCTACGAGAGGGTAACTGTCTGGGACCTATGGACCATTTGGAGAGAGAATTGGTTCATGGATGGATTAAAGAGATTGATGAATTCTCATAATTCCATGCAAATTTGTGTGTGTGTTCTTGAGCACAGGTGTGTGTGTGTGTGTGTGTGTGTGTGTGTGTTTACAGAGAGTCTAAACTTTTGAACAGCTTCTCAATGAATTCCAGTTACAAAAAAAAAAAAAAAAAAAAAGCCCACAGCCCTAAAGGAGCTACATATATATTAGATAAACACAGCATTTCATTCTCTACCATCTTCCTTTCCAAAAAAAAATAAAGAAGGAAGCCAATTGGATTTTATCTTTGAAACTAACCTGGAATTTCCCCATAAACTCCATCTCCAGTAGCTTCTTCCTTGTCATAGAAAATAATCAGTGTGTCCTAGCTGGAAAAATGCTTGGCTTGGTCCTCTGCCTCTTAAACTGTCATCATATTATTTTTATTCCTTCTCTTACTATCAAAAGTTCTACCTATTCCACATCAGCTCCTTCTATTTTTATCATGATTTACCTTCTCCCTTAACCATCACCACTCCTGCAACAGTGTTCTTGAAGGTCATCAGTGACTTACAGATTAGTAAATCCCATTGTTCCTTAGTCATTGTCCTTTAGTATTGTAGTTCGCAGGATTTGACATAGCTGATAACTCCCTGTTCTATGAAACTCATTTCTCCTCGATAATAATAATAGCTACTGATTATGTTCCAAGTCTCTGTGTTAGTTACCTCAATTCTTACACAACTCTAGAAGCAGGCATCATTATTTTCATTATTTATATGGAGAAACTGAAGATCAGTAGTTAAGAAAATTTGCCTAATGACAAGTATCCAGGGCATCAGATCCTGAAGTCAGTTTTGCCTGCCATTCACACTATAGTATATTGGTTAGTACAGTATTCACAAGATAGCCATCACTCTGTGACAGTAGCTAGATAACTCCTAATTTAAATAGAAAGATGTTTTCTTCAAAGTTAGTTCTTTAACAATTTTCATTTACTCCAGTGAATATGTCCATTTTACATTGGGCATCGAGTTTTCTATGTGATTTGTAATGCAGCACAGAAATTTAAGTATTCTAAATGATAATGCTCTCATTTTATATTTCCAAATTCATATTATAAATACCACCATGTGTAAAAATGAATAAGTGAGCCTTTATATGTTACACAAACACTGTTGGATACTTCATTAGTTGGCCAACCTACATAAGTTTTATAGGAATGTTATTTGATTTCAGAATAACTACAGCTATTTGAAATGAAACGTATTTTCCCCAGTGCTTTAAAGATTTGCTTAGCTGTCAGGGATTTCATTTCAGGTTTTCTTTTACATGTTTTTGGATTCCAATAAACATAGTGAGGATTGTCTTAAAGATCATCACCCTAAGTCAAATTTTCTGCAGTCTTCATAGTATCATCACTTGTCTCCAACTTAATAAAACTACTAGTGTCATAAATAAAAAGTTCAATGTTATCTCAGAAATAAAGGGTAAAAAAATTGATATGTAGTATTTTCTTTGAATAAGCCATTGTATTTCTCCAGTTACAGCAAAAATTATACCATAAGCTGTAATCGTTGTTTGCTTACTTTTGTTGCTTATCTGCTTTTCCTAAAATAGGCAGTTTCTCATCAGTAACTTTAAATATATTATACCCTGTGTTCTTTCCATTTTTCATATTTTTATCTTTTTAAACTGACACGAAAATTTCAAATAATTTAGAAGTCCTAAAAAGCCAAAATATTTTTCCAGTCTCACCACATAATCACAGTAAATAGGGTTTATAGATCTTTCCAGACTTCTTATCTGTATAGACCTAGGTAGAGAGATAAAGAGTATTATAAACATAAGGTACTAACATATATCTATTGAATAAATAAAACTTTTTAATAAAAATTATATTAATCTATACCTATATTTTATTATTTTATTTCATTTATCATAAAAGGTTTTCTGTCAGTTATATACTATACTTATATAGAGCTATCTTATTTTCTTTTACTGCTACATAATGTCATTGTGCAAAGTTACTATGATAAATGTACACTCTGGATCAACATTTAGGTTGTTTCCACATTATTATTATTATTATTATTATTATTTTTGTTTGTTTGCGATACGCGGGGACTCTCACTGTTGTGGCCTCTCCCGTTGCAGAGCACAGGCTCAGCATCCATGGCTCACGGGTCTAGCCCCTCCGCGGCGTGTGGGATCTTCCCAGACCGGAGCACGAACCCGTGTCCCCTGCATCGGCAGGCGGACTCTCAACCTCTGCGCCACCAGGGAAGCCCCTCCACATTTTTTATATTACAAACAGAATAGCAGTAAAACTATTTGAGTACCTGTGTGAATATTCCTGTAGGATTAATTCCTGGAAATGAAATTACTATATCAAATAATGTGGATTTTTGCTTTTTAGTACATATTGTCAGTGTCTTCTCCTCAAAAACAAAGTATTGGGCTTTCCTGATGGCGCAGTGGTTGAGAGTCCGCCTGACGATGAAGGGGACATGGATTCGTGCCCCGGTCTGGGAAGATCCCACGTGCCGCGGAGCGGCTAGGCCCTTGAGCCATGGCCGCTGAGCCTGTGCTCTGCAATGGGAGAGGCCACAACAGTGAGCGGCCCGCGTACCGCAAAAAAAAAAAAAAAAAAGTATTATTTAAATTCACAACCACCTAGATGTGAGAATAATTGTTTTTCTATGACCTGCTAACACTAGTCATTATCAGTCTCTTGAAACTTCACTTGTCCTGATAGGTAAAAATGACATCTAACTGCTACTTTAATTTGTATGTTTTTGATTAATAGTGTGGCTGAGAATATTTTCCTATATTCATAAGACCATGTATATCTTTCTGTGTGAACTGTTGTTCTTTTACTTTTCCAGTGTTTTCTTTTTTATTTGAGGGAGTGTTTTACATGCTAAGAAATCAAGCCTTTGTCATGTATGTTGCAAATTATTTTTCTACTGTGCCTTTGGCTTCCACCTTCATTTATGATGCCTTTTACTGTACAGACATTTTAAATTTTTATGTACTCAAATCTGTGAGTCATTTTCTTATGGCTTCTGGGTTTCATGCTATGCTTATAAAGGTATTCCTGCCCTTAAAACTATATAATATTATTCCACATTTTTCTAGTATACTTTATGGTTTTAAATTTTATATTTATAATGCTAACTCTTTTGGAATTTATTTTCTTACGTGTGTTAGGAATTGATCTTTTTTTTTCTGCTCTATTTATTGAATAAGCTATTCTTTTACAACTTCTTTGAACTGATATATTTGTGCAGATCTCCTGTGATCATGACTGAATTTGAGATTGAGCAGAAGTTCTGCATATTACCTCTTCTCAAGTCCTCCTATTTGCTTTTCTTCATCTACCTTTCCTGACAGTCCCTAGTGGTCAAATTGCTAGTTTTGATATTTTTATCATCTGCTTTCTTGCTCCATCTATTACTTTCCTAGGTTTTTTCCTGTTGTCATTTAACATCTGACCAGGTCCTCTTGCTCCTATCTCCAAAGTACATTACAAGTATTTTCACCTTTCTCCATTTCTATCCCACAGTTCTAGTCCAAGTCAATGATACTTTTCTAATAATTTCATAGTTAATCTGCTTCTACCTTACCTCTCCCCATCCACTTTACATAGAGGAGCCAGTGATTCCCTTCAGAATTGAAAGTAGAGACATTTTTATTACTTAAAACCCTCGAATGGTTTTTCAGTCTCTTGGAGTAAAATTGCAACTCTTTAACAGGGTCTGATTATAAGCATGATCTGACTCCTGCCCGTCTTTTTGCCTTGTTCTCCATGCTGGAGTTTGCTCATTCTTCTTTTTGTTTCCTAAACACCCTTTAACCCTTTCATTCTTTTTTCTATACCTTTGTACTTTCCATTACCTTTTTTTTGAGAGTGGCTGTTCCTCCTTTCCAGTTTTTGCTTGACTAGCTTTTTCTGAATCTTCAGGACTCAGGTCAAAGTCATCACCTAAGAGAAACCTTCCTTGCCAACCTCTCTAGAGTAAGCTTTCCCACTCCCAAATTCCAATTACTTTACATTGCATTACCAATCATATGATAATCTTTGCATTTGTTACAATCTTTAATTATTATTTTCATTTGTTTACATATTTATCATCTATAATTCCCCACTAGAAAATAAACTCCCAGAACCAAGGGCTTTATCTGCCTTGTTAAACAATATATCCTCATAGCCTCACACAATACCTGGTACAAAGCAAGGATCAGTAAATAACTTTGAATATATGAGTGAACAATATGTGATGAGTTTTCTTTCCACTCATATTTGGGGCATCATTAAGATAGCTAAGACTTTTCATGTGTTATCTTAGAAAAAAATGAGCAGAGGATATAAGGACAATGAGGTAGTGGATCCAAAATAAATGTTATGTGTCTTCCTTATCTTAAGCATGTTTTTTTCTCATTTGTTTTCATTAGAGTCAATTGATGGGATGGGTTAAAAAAGGAGGAAAGTAAGTCTTATAAAGAACAAAGTGGGACTGTTAATGCAAATTGACGTACATTGTGCTGGCCAGAGAGCACTTTGATAAATTTAAATCTGGTAGAAGAGAATTTCTAGGTACTTATAACATGTGGTGTCTGCTGACAAAAGAACTAGAAAATGCTGATACAATCCACTTTCAGAATAGTAGAAAGCCCATGTGGGAAGCACAGTTGTACTAGTAAGCATACCAGGTGTACTAGTAAGCATATTCAGGAGAACCATCTGTTCAGACATTGACTGCTTCCTTAGCACTTCTTAAAGTTCATGAAACTAGAAGACTTGTGAAAGAAGGCATCTGGAGTCAAATGTATGATGAAAACCTGTCAATTCTTGATTATCCACATTGCATTTTCTATAGTAAATTTCACAATTTGCTAGTTTCTATAGCCCTTATCCCTCCCTCTTTTGAAATTAGTTTACCCTTGTGTAAATTACTTAAATTTTAAACTATGCATATAATCTTACCTTGGCAAGTTTGAAAGACATTTCACTACTTCTCTACTCCAAAGATTTAGAATCAAGATAAATATTTTTTTCTGAAAAACATATGCATGCTTTCTTTTTTCTTAATGGAACACTTGTAGGTCCAAATATTTCCCTTTTTCCTCTGATAATCAAGGAGATCAATTTCACATTTACTGATCAGTAACAACATTGATCCCATTAAAAATTAGCTTTGTTTTTATATTTGGATTTTTCTTAAATAATATATATCAATAATATATAAGTATTATATATGATATAAACATTATGTTTATAAATATACCTTAAAAGACTATGCACATCATTTTAAAAAGGAAACACAAAGGTACAGCAGCTATAAATTAAAAGTATAAATGATATCCCTTTTAACAAAGATGTTGATCAGCTTTTGCTTGAATAGTTAACTTTCTGGTATAGTACTTTCTGTATATTGTATATACTTTGGAAGATGATAGATAGATAGATAGATAGATAGATAGATAGATAGATAGATAGATAGAAAGATAATCTGTCAAATCCATTAGACTGCGAGTTCCTTGAGGACAAGGATGATACCTTATTTGTACCTCTATTTTGAGGGTCTTTCACTGTGCCAGGAACAATTATGTTCGATACTTAATAAATGTCTGCTGACTGATTATGAGAGGAGGGAAAAGAGGAAAGGAATCCATTTCTTGGTTGGGTATTATAACAACTAATTCTTAGCCAGAATTGAATAACATACCATAAATCAACTTCTTCTCTATATGATTCAAACCCTTCACATTTTTGAAAACAGATATCACAAGTCCCCTTTGTACTTCCCCAAGCTAAATAACATTTCCTTGTATAACATAGTTTTTAAAACCTTTAACATCCTAGTTCTGGCATTTTGAATATCCCATGGATTTACCATAATTTTATTAAAAAATATTGACCTGAATTAACCCGATTCTCCTGTCATGATCTGTCCAGAATTAAACCACATTTTTGACACTCATGATTACGATCTTATATGATCTGTCCAGGTGAGAATGTTAATTCTAATTATTTAGGCATTTTACATGTAAAATGTAGGCCAAGATTATTTGACTTTTAATTAGTCTGTCACATCACTCTGTTCTTGTTAAATTCATGGTCAATTAAAACTTAACACTTTGCTCTTTTTTCCACCTGAATTGCTACAAATCATCTTCTCCATAGGGCATTTTTAAAAATTCAAAATGAAAGATTTTACATGTTCACTCTTAAATTTCAACTTCTTTGGAAACATCAAGACCATCTTGAGTCATAATTAAGTTAGTTATAAACTATTTTAAATTCCATGTGACTCTTCACTATATGATTATCCTTACTGATGATTAAAATTAAAAACAGGCTGTGATACTAGGTCATGAACCAATACTCTATGTATGTGTGGTAGTTAAATGTGAATTATCCTAAAATAATTTATTTGATCAAATTTTTCCATGTTGTTTATAAAGATTGTCATTTCACTGCACTTGTATTTTTTAAACATTAAAACAAACACAAAGGCCATCGAATTTAATTGAAAAAGAAAATTTCAAATACTCAAGATGGCTGGGGCATTTAAAATTGATACAATGCTTTTGAAAATCAATTTTTCACAATCTATCAAAAACATTACAAATTGTGAGTCATTTGAACTCATGAATACAGCAAAATCTCTAGTCATGAAAATGCTCATTAAAGCATTACTTAACAGTATTTAGTTGGAGGAATGGTTAAATTAATTAAAGTCTAGCCAGACTGTTTAAGGAAGAATGTCAGTCATGACAGTCTTCTATCTGACTTGTCCCAACAGTTGAGTTCAGGAATTTGAGTTCAGCTTACTTTCTCAACCATGTATCTTCAGACTGTAAACCAGTCTTTTACGATAATAGGCAGGTTGGAAAAGAGTCGGTATCTGTGGGAGTTGGTATCTGTTGGGATCTGTGGGAGGGAAAAAAATGAACAAACAAGCATCATTTATAATGTGTTTAAAGGAAATTAAGTCTCCTTACAGATTGGTATAGATGGTGATAGAACATGGCATATACATTCCAGATGAAATTTCAGACTATTCTCCCTTTTTATAGTTATTGACCTTCGTAGAAGTTTATAATTTAATTTAGTTGGCACAGATGAGCATCTATACTAAAATTGTGATTTTAACACATATAGAGTGTTAAGAACCGGTTTTTAAAAAGTAAGCTGAATAATTGTAAGAGGAGAATAATAATTAGTACAGTTATAAATAACTTTGTAAGTAACTTTATATTGTTGTGCATAGATATAAAAATATATAGTATATACAGCACAATCTATTGTGTACATGTATAATATATACATGCCTTTAGCATTTAATTCTTGTTATTTGCACAGAATTTGGTAATGACTGTATGTTATGAAAACATAAGTGACTGTGAAAATAAGCCTCATTTTACAGAAGTGATAAAATCTCAGATTAGAAACCAAGTGTGAATATTTTATTGAGAAGGAAATCTTGCTAAAATTAAAAAAAGAATTCAAATAACAATGTCTTTACCTCTCTTACACTTTATTTTATTACAAAGGGTAATTTTGCATTTAGTGATAGTAATACTCTAGTGCTTTTAAATCAATAGACTGCAGCTAATGTGCCCTCTACTTGTCAGAATAGTATAACTGTTAATAATTTAGAGACACTTAATATATGGGAAATATAAAAGATATAATGTCAGTGAAAAAATATAGAATGTCTTTTGATTCCAAATTCATAAGAACCATAATATATACAAGAGATTGAAAACTACCATACCAAAATTTGGTAGTGACTATTTTTCTTTAATGTTACTATGCAGAATTTTTTATTTATTTTTATTTTTTTTAAATGTACTTTGAACTTTATTTATTTATTTATTTTTGGCTGTGCTGGGTCTTCGTTTCTGTGCGAGGGCTTTCTCCAGTTGCGGCGAGCAGGGGCCACTCTTCATCGCGGTGAGCGGGCCTCTCACGGTCGTGGCCTCTCTTGTTGCGGAGCACAGGCTCCAGATGCGCAGGCTCAGTAGCTGTGGCGCACGGACCCAGTTGCTCCGCGGCATGTGGCATCTTCCCAGACAAGGGCTCGAACCCACGTCCCGTGCATTGGCAGGAAGACTCTCAACCACTGTGCCACCAGGGAAGCCCCCAAATTTTTATTTACATATTTCTGAGTTTTTTAATATGTTTACAAAAAAGCATACATTTATAGTTTTCTGATTAACAATATTTAAATAAAGGAAAATGTTGTGATATTACCACTAAGTATTGTGTTAGTCTTGCTCTGTTCAAATGGGACAGATAACCTAAGGAGCTCTTTAGCCATTTAAGCCAATATAGATCTTGTTGTCAGAATATCATGTCCACTTAGCAGTTGCCATGTTTGATATCTTTGTTTACACACGTTCATTATTTAAAAATGAAAATATCAGCTTGAATTAATTAAAAGTATTAAATTAAGTCATTATGTTTACTTTAAAAGAGCCAAGAGAACAGTTGGTGGTTACAAGCATTTTTCATTGCCAATTGAAATATATAACTTACTGAGTCTAATTGCATATATTATTTTCAATTCCGTAGAAAGCACAGTAGCTGCGTGAGTGGGTTGATGGCTCTTGTATATCTGGCCATTGCCTCTGAGTAGTCTTTTCTGATCACCCTAGGCTGGTTTAGTTCCACTTTGCTATGGTCCTTGTGGCATCCTGAACTTCCCTTTTTACACTGTATTATTATTTAGCTGTACATTCTCCCACTGGAATGTGAACTCTTGGATAACTGGGATGCTGGCCGTTGTATTTGTGAATGAACCCCTAGTGCTTGGCTCATGGCACAGTGCCTGACACATAACACTAAATTACTACCCATTGAGTTTATGGATATGAGAATGGAGGGATTTGGGAATTGATGGTTAGATACTAGTGTTTTAAATCAATTTTTTGATCATCCAGTTAATAATTGTGGCAGATTCTGTGTTAGTGACTGGTGAGACTATAAAAACATGAAAAACAATTCTTTACTGACATCCCCATATGAATAGATGACTGGTGAAGGATTTTAAAGATTATTACAATGATTATAATTGTATAATTATAGAATTTAGAGGTGAAGAGTTCTATAATTAGAGTCTCCATGTAAGAAGGGACAGTCTTACAAGTTGCTCTCCCTCTGTGTTCCTATGTCTCATGAGGATTGTTTCACCTGAATTATTGATACTTCCAGGATGCCTTCCCATGGACAGGGATGTCTCAGCTCTCCATTTAAAATTCTGATCCAAGCATCAGTGGTTCATTCTCATTTTTACCCCAGACTTTTTTACACAGCATCCATAAAAATTTAGACTTCAAAAATTCTCACATTTCTACCTGGTTTCCAAGACAACTTTTTGTGTGTCTAGTGTGCCAAACCATATTCCATTCTGGGGACACAAGCCTCTTTGCTCCTAAGCAGCACACAATTTAGTGATGACTACTGAAAATCTCAATGCAATGTGACAAATACTATGATTACATTGGAAAGGAGGCAGCTAGCTCTGCCTGCCTTAGTGTTTTTATAATGTATTTTAAAAGCCATTTTCTCTTTTTTCTCCTCAAGAGGAGAAGGACAGTTTGACTGTTTCTTATAGGGCCAAGTTAATAGACTCAAGAAAAGGATTCTACATTATAAACACTAATTTGATTAATGAAGTAAGATTGGATTGATTTACTTAGATGCCAGAATTCATATGGAAAGAATAAAACCAAATTCTTTGTCGGCTCCAGATTTGACTCAACACCTATGAATCTGAACCACCCTATTGTCTCAGAGACATCAAGTTACTTATCACTTCTATATTCTATATTCCTTAAGCATCTGTATGTGTTTGCTACCAAGTTATTATGCCCCTGTTAATATACAGCTTTTTAAATGTTCAGTTGTCACTTTAGTTAATTGAATGTTCATTTGGCAACTGTCTTGCTTCCTTCATTGTACCACATATTTTATTGAAAAGAAATATTAGATGTGATATTTTACCATAAAAGGCTTATAATCTGCTGGAAAAGTAGAAATTATTTAATGTGAAATAAGGGAATAAGAAGGTGTTAAATTAGAATACTGTGTTGTCTAATAATCACCAAAGAAGGAATATCAGAAGAAGCCAGACTTTATAAACATAAACCTTAATAAAGTGTAATTTAGTCTTGTCATGAAAGTAACGGGAAGGGAAGGGAGAGGCATAAAAGAGGGTTGAACAGAGTAAGCAAGCACGCTGACCTTGAAAAGGTGGTAGGACAGCCCAGGAAAATGTCTCGTTGGATACAAGTAGAGTTACAGTGAAAGGAGTCCGATGGTGGAGCCCATTGTAAATTTAGGACTTTCTAAAAGTTTGGGCAGGGGACTGGCATTATGAAAAGTAGAATTCAGGGACCATTGTTCTGGCAAGATATGCAGGATCAACTAGAGAGAAAAGAGAATACATGCAAGAACATAAAATGAACCAGGGCAAAGTCTCACTCATCTCTAATCACCCTTCATTGTTCTGGGTTCCCTTCAATCTATAGCTTTAAATGACTTCTCTCTTCATAAGGATCTACTCTAGACATGTCTGTTTACTTATACTTCTCACTTTCTAGCCTCTGCTCTCACTTCTACCCAGCTTCAAAGACAATAAATAACACCGCTTTAAATGTATTTCCACTTTCGTTGCGTATGTAGAAACACTTCCATCCTTCCAATCCCTGTGAAGGGAGAAAGCATAGGCTCTGGAGGCAGACATGGATTCAGTTCCCATCTTTGTCACTGACTAGCTGTGTGACTTTTCTCTTTTGAAAGAGTTTAATATTTCTGAAAGTATCAAAGTTGTCATGAGCACATTGATGGACTTTGCCACATGTATTTTGTTTATTGATTGATTTTTTAAATATTTATTTATTTATTTATTTGGCTGTGTCGGGTCTTTGTTGTGGCATGCAGGATCTTTGTTGTGTCACTCATTGCAGTGCATGGGCTTCTCTCTAGTTGTAGTATGCGGGTTTTCTCTTCTCTAGTTGTGGCACGTGAGCTCCAGAGTGCATGGGCTCTGTAGATGAGGCATGCAAGCTCAGTAGTTGTGGCTCATGGGCTGGGTTGCCCTGCAGCATGTGAGATCTTATTTCCCCGACCAGGGATCAAACCTGCGTCCCCTGCATTGAAAGGCAGATTCTTTACCACTGAACCACCAGGGAAGCTGTGTGAATTTTTGACAGGTTAATCAACTTCTTTGAGTTTCAGGAATATAAATTATAGATTAAGGGAAAAATTACTTTGCTTTTAATTGGAAACATAAAACAATGTGCATTAAAATATGTCATATGAAGTGTTTAGGTATTGTCTTCTGAGGATTAGTGTAACTGCAGTAATCATTGAAATAATAATATGTATCACTCACTCAGCCTCATGTGAACAAAATAAAATGCAGACTTAAATGGCTGATGGAGGTGAAGGGGAAGGTGTCTCTAGGATGATGACTTAAAAGATAGTGGAGGGTGTTGTTGTTAAGTAGGATATGGAATGAAGTTAGAATAAAAAGGTCCTAAAGCAATTTATGCTTTCATTTTGGAGTTAAACCAAGTAGGGATTTCTGTCTGCTGGAGGAGTTCTGTAGGCAGTTGAGTATTCAAGTAGCTTTAGAAAGATCTGGGATGAAGATACGGGTTTTAGAATACTCTGCAGGTAGGTGACAGTTAAAACCATGAACAAGAAGCAGATTGCTGGAATATATCTAGTTAGCATTATAAAAAAAAAGGATTCCTGGGGAAAAGCAACATCATGAGAAAAAAGATAGCAAACTGTCTTGTTTGGTTCACAAGAATTTAAAATTTTAATTTGTTGCCAACCTAAAAATCAGTGGATTGTACATAAAATTTTGGATTTCTGACTTCTCTGGAAAATTAAAAAATCCTCATTACAATGTATCAGAATTTCCTAAGGGTGACAATGATCTGGAGCTTAGTGAGTGGCCCCCAGTTTAAAAAGGACTGTTCTCTCTAGTTGGGTCTTAGAAACCCAGAGGGCTTACTTCCCATCTAGGCTTTATAGGCATTTGACTTTATGACCCCTGAGAAAAAGAACAAATAAGTGAGAACAGTTTCTCAGAAGCCACAGAGAATCACAACCCTGGCATATGCCTTAGATAGGTGATTAAGGAGAGACTTCTCTGCTTTAAGATCATTTAAGAAGGCAACCTCCCCAATACCTTGCAGTATTTAGAACAGATCAGAATATAAACATAGAAGCTCCTTAAAGGTAGTTACCCTATGGTGTTCTATGTTGTATTTTATATATTATGGGAAATATTAGTTCTATAGGTACTCAGTAATTCCTAAATGACCTTAACAAAATGTACAATTTAAATAGAGGATCTTTACTCTTCCACATATGTGGATTTCTGTTTGAAAATTACCTTAAAGTCAAGGTTGACTTTTTTTTTTTTTTGTCAGGAGTGTTTTTCACAACTGACAATATTGCTATTTCTTAGAAGATTTTTATATATGTCTGTCTAAAGTATTTATCTTTCTGGTTGTCAGATTCAAAGAAACATTCCAAAGTACAAATTTACAAATTATGCAGAAGTTGTAAATCTGATCAGTAGAGTATAAGCTTCTCAGGGACAAAGTCTCCATCTATGTTTCTGTTTTATCCCCTGAACTTAGAACATAGCGCAGTGTATAAATTGTAATAAACGCTCAGGAAATTTTTTTAATGTAAATTTGCATTATTTTTCAAGCTGTTCAAGCTGTAAGTCCACAAATCAAGTGTAATTGCACTGGAGTTTTGAAGCCACGTTTGGAAGTCTCGCACCACAGATATCCAGACTATATAGGTCAAAGGGCTGTATTCCAGACCTAGTTCAATAACAAAATCAGAATCCAAGACCTGGAAGATAACTTTTGAAATCACGTAAATAACAACCACATCATTTACAAAACTTTTCATACAGCTTATGTCATTTGGTCTTCAATACAACCTCGAGAAATAACTAGAAATATTAGTCTGGACCCTGAGACTCCTAGCACTAGACTGGTGCTTAGTGCTCTTAGGTTGCAAATGGTTTCTGCCACTTCCTAGACGTCATGACCTTAAACAGATTACTGAAACTTTTTGAGTCTCAGTTTCCTGATGTGCAAAACAGGGAAAATAGTAGTAACCCGAAGGGCTCCTGTGAGCTTTGATGGAGATTTTGCGTGTAAAGTGCCTAGCATGCCTGCCGCGTGGATCAGTCTGACTGTGACTATGACTTCTTTGCTACTTGCCCAAGGTCCCTCAGGCAGTTAGTGGACTCCAAACTGAAAGCTTTTGACTCCAGATTCCAGGCTGTGTTTTCTATTCCACAAAAAGCTACACAGGCTAGAAAGTTGCCACTCTTTAATATCTCAGACTCTGGCAGTCCCCAGATTTCCTAGGTTGCCTGTGTGGACTTATTATGTAATACAGTATATGGAAAATAATCTTCTGGACTGGCTGCCTGATTGTGAAAATAAAACATTGTCAGATATTCTAGGTATAAGTGAATGTTGGAAAAGTTTTCATAAATTCCATTCTAAAAAGCACACACTCTGTAGTCCATGCACCAATATTTTTATTAAATGATTTTGGGATGTGTACTTTTGGGTTAAGACTTGAAGAATATGAATACCTTTGTATAGCTGTGATAATAATACCTCACACATGTATAGTTCTTCACAGTGTTTCAAAAATAAGGTATTTATAAATTAGATGATATACAGAATTTCTGACAACAGTATTGTCAGTTAAAACTACAACTTGCGTCTTTTTCTTAAATATATACAATCAAATACAGGAATCATATTTAAATATTCTCTAAAATAACACTATCAAAGACTTCAGAAATAAATTATCTCTAATTTTCTTTGGAACACAAAATAGAACCAGGGAATTAACCTCTTTATAGGAAATTAACTGCTGAAAGTAAAATAAAATGTCATTATTTGAATTACAGCTGTACTAAGAAATATATAATTTGTGACTTAGGAGCAAAAACCAGTATTTTAAAGGGAAAGACAATATAAAGAAGCTCTGTAATAGTGCTGATAAATGATGGTTCCACAGTAAGTGTCAAGCATAATAATATACATTATAAATTTCTTTGGTTTTACTTTAGGAGAAGTGGCTAAGTAAAATTAAAATATGAATTGTGGAAATTACATTTTTGGCAAAGGAAAAACTTGAAGGACATTTTTAACTTCTGTGGGACTCACAGAGGTGAGTTTTGTCCTGGATTCATGCCATTTCACAGGTCATTAGAGACATGAGAAGAGGCTGCTCTTTCTTGCCTGGCTGGGTTGTGACAGTATACCATGCAGAGCCTCCCAGCCAAACAGTCTCCTCGAGTGACCCTCACCATCATTGCACTTGAAACTGTGTTAGTGGTTAACGGCCTTGGATACGAACCAATATGAACTATTTCATACATTTTTAATTTACAATTTAAATATCACAGTAAACTCTAACCTTATTTATTTCAACTATTCTCCGTAAACTCAAATCCTAAAAAAAGAGCATATATACATTATTGCATATACTCAAGATGGTTTAGAAACAGGAAGGTATAGAAGATGATCTCTGTGGTCTGACATGGAATGCTACCAGAAGACCTGAGAGCTGAGTATTCCACATCAACCCAGAGACGTCTCTGCCTCACATCTCTGTTACCATCAGTGTGTGCCAAGCTAAACACTGACTCTTAATTATCGAGTATATTTGGAATCCGTTACATGTGAAGCAGACAGTTTTGGAATAGAAACTGAGCAGCTTCCAATACAGAGAAAGTAAAAGACAAATGCCTTCTTGCTTTCCATCATTTGTTTTTATTAGATGATTCCCCACATGGAATGTCTAACAGTATAAAATTTTCATGTTTAGTAAAAGTAGATAATGTTCATGAAATATATATTTTAAGGCAATGTTGAACAAAATTTGCAGAAGTGTAAATAGTATAATTTTCTATGTTTTTTTCTAATATCCTGCTCTCTTCATTTTATCCCTCAAGAATACTTTGCCATTTTTCACTTTTAAATTTCAAAGTGACTTTTTATTCAGAATCTTATTTACTTTCCTTACACCGCCTGACCCACATACCAAATCAAAACATCATATATTTTTATCATTTTCCTTTCTTTATAGGTACAATAAGTAACCTATACATTATCAGGGCTAACATGGAAGAGAGTGCCCCCTCCATTTTCCCAAGTGTTCCCAGGTTTTGGAAGTCCATGGTCTAAAGTCTACCCTCATTTAATGCACACCATATGGTAATGCTTCCCCACTGTTGTGACAATGTCATTGTAAACATATGCTTTGGAAAAAGGATGCTTATTTAATCCATGAATTCTTTGTAAAGAAAAATCCTAAAATGATGACATGGGACAACAGTATCTCTCAACAAAGAATCATTTCAAATAAATCATAGAGGCAGAGGTGCTCAGTTCGAACTGCACTTGGCTAGAATTGAATCAGTGCATTATCGGTCATGGCCATCAAATCATCCAGGTCCCCTCAGTCTGATGTGTTTGAATTTTACCACATGATTGTTCAGTTTCTTGACTTTTCAGTTGGTATTAATAAAAAAATGACCTCAGCATTTACCAATACAAAACAATGGTGGGATTTTTTTGGCATCTAAAATATTAACTATAGAGACAGAAGAATTTAGAACATTTATAAGATTAAAACTCTATGTAATGCTATTTAACTTTGATATTTGTACTCCACGTTATTGTTGAGAATAATCAATCATTTGAAAATATTTCCCCATGAAGTTAGATAATCTTAATGGTGTGATGTTTGAATAGAAGCCTTGTTGCGTTTAACACTAGAAATGGAAATATATAATTAACTTAATGCATTTCATGATATTAACAATAGAATTCTATGAGTTCTATGCCTGTCACCTTTAAAAAATCCTTTTGCTTACAATAGCATTATATAAAATCTTATTGTAATATCATTGCCATTTTAAAAGTAATGCTTTTAATTAGACTGAATATTTCTGGGTAATAGAATCTCTGGATTTTTTGCATACTATGTGATATAAATCATCTCGGATAAAACATTTACATTTGTTAAAACAAGTATCTATAAATATTTACTGAGTGCTTACCCAGTGCATCATACCTTACTAGACACTACAGAGGATTCAAAGAAAAGCTTGGCCTCCTGATGTTTAAAGTCTAAAAGAAAAAATAAGACATGTAAATAGATGACCATAATACAAACTAGATAGTGGTAAATACCACAGTGTGCTCTGCATATTCTAAGGACAGAAAAATTTTTAGCCAGGAAAATATGGCATTGTGTCTTAAAGCTAGGCATATTATAGGTAACTCATAGTTTAGAGTCATTATAGCATACTGTTATTTTAGAAGCTAGGTAAAATAAAATGCATTTGAACATGAAAGTTTTTAAAAGCTAACCCAAGTGAGAATGATCATGAAGGAAGAAGATGATTCACCAATGGAGTTCTGGTTCTAATTAACATGGATATTTGAGATCCTGAATTCTTATAAAGGTATATTTTTTACCAGTACATCATGTAACATTGAACTAATTTCACTGTCACCTGATAGATGATATAGGTTGTGTTTTCTAAAAGAAGTAGAGTAGCTCTTATGCTGAGTTCTTATGCAAGAGTGGAATTGTGAAGTACTTCTCCCAAGGAAATCCTGAAGTTGAAACACTAACTGAAACATGAATGGAAGCTGTGCAATATTGATGGTGATTGTTGTGAAACAAGAGCATCAGACAGATCGTGCTGATATGAACAGGGAGAGATGTGGTGGAAGAGACGGTTCAGAAACATTGTGTTAACAGAGGCTATGTGTTAACGTTGTCACCAATGGCAAGATTTCACACATTTTTTATGGCTGAGTAGTATTCCATTGAATAGATATATATATATATATCCTTTGTCATAGATTAATTGACCATAAGTGTGTGGGTTTACTTCTGAACTCTCTATTCTGTTCCATGGATCTATGTGTCTTTTTGGTACCAGTACCATACTGTTTAATGACTGTAGCTTTGTACTATAGTCCGATGTCAAGGCATGTGATATCTCCAGATTCTTTTTTCTCAAGAATACTTTGGCTATTTGGGATCTTTTGTGGTTCGATATAAGTTTTCAGATTATTTGTTCTAGTTCTGTGCAAAATGTCATGGTATTTTGATAGGAATTGCATTAAATCTGTAGATTGGTCACTTTAACAATATTAATCCTTCCAACCATGAACTTGGGATATCTTTCCATTTCTTTGTATCATCTTTAAATTTCTTCATCAGTGTTTTACAGATTTTAGAGTATAGATCTTTCACCTCCTTGGTTAAGTTTATTTCTATGTATTTTATTATTTCTGATGTAATTTTGAACAAGATTGTTTTCTTGCTTTCTCTTTCTGATAATTCATTTTTAGTGTATAGAAAGTAACAGATTTCTGTATATTTATCTTGTATTCTGCAACTTTACCTAATTCATTTATGAGTTATAATAGTTTTTTGGTAGAGACTTTAGGGTTTTCTATATGTAATAACAGGCCATCTGCAAATAGTGACAGTTTTACTTCTTCCCTTCTAATTTGAATGCTTTTTATTTCTTTTTGTTTTCTGAATGCTGTGGCTAGGACTTCCAATACTATGTTAAAAAGAAGTGGCAAGAGTGGGCATCTTTGTCTTGTTCCTAATTTTAGAGGAAAAAGTTTTCACTTTTCAACATTAAGTATGATGTTAGCTGTGGCTTTGTCATAAGCCACCTTTATTACATTGAGATATGTTCCCTTTATAACAACTTTGATGAGAGTTTTTATAATGATCGGATGTTGAGTTTTGTCAAATGCTTTTTCTGCATCAACTGAGATGATTTTTGTCCTTCCCTTTGTTAATGTGGTGTATCACATTGATTGATTTGCAGGTAGTGAATCATCCTTTTATCCTTGGAATAAATCCCATTTGATCATGTTGTATGATCCTTTTTATATATTGTTGAACTCTGTTAATATTTGCTGAGTAATTTTTGCATCTATATTTGTCAAAGATATTGGCCTGTAATTTTCTTTTATTGTAGTGTCTTTGGTTTTGATATCAGGGTAATGATGGTTTCATAGAATGAATTTGGGAGTGATGCTTTTCTTCAGATTTTTGGAATAGTTTGAGAAGGGTAAGTATTAGCTCTTCTTTATATGTTTGGTAAAATTCCCCTGTGAAGCCATCTGGTCCTGGACTTTTGTTTGCTGGGAGTTTTTCAATTACTATTTCAATTTCACTACTAGTGATCTGCCTGTTCAGATTGTATGTTTCTTCCTGAATCAGTCTTGGAAGGTTGCAGGTTTCTAGAAATTTATCCATTTCTTCTAGGTTGTCCAATTTGTTGGCATATAACTGTTCATAGTATTCCCTTATGACTTTTTGTATCTCTGTGATTGTATCTCAGTTGTAATTTTGTATCTTTTTGTATCTCAGCTTTAATATCTCCTCTTTCATTTTTTTGATTGTGTCTTTTCTCTCTCTCTTATTTTTTTGTGTTGATGAGCCACCCTAGATGCTTGTCAGTTTTGTTTATTTTTTAGAAAGATAGATCTTGGTTTCACTGATCTTTTCTATTGATTTGGGGTCTCTTATTTATTTCCTTTCTGATCCTTAATATTTCCTTCCTTCTGCTGACTTTGGGCTTTGTTCTTCTTTTTCTAATTCCTGGTGGTCAGGTTGTTTATTTGAGACTTTTCTTATTTCCTGAGGTAGGTCTGTAATGCTATAAACTTCCCTATTAGAACTGCTGTTCCTGCATCCCATAGATTTTGGAAAGTTTTGTTTTTATTTTCATTTTTGTCAAGGTATTTTTTAATTTCCTCTTTGATTTTTTCATTGATGCATTGGTTTTAGAGTAGCTTGTTGTTTTGTCTCCATGTCTTTGTGTTTTTGGCATTTTTATTCCTGTAATTGACTTCTACTTTCATACTGTTGTGTTTGGAAAAAAATGCTTCATATAATTACTATCTTTTCAAATTTGTTGAGACTTGTTTTGTGGCATAGCATGTGATCTATCTTGGAGAACATTCCATGTGCAACTGAGAAGAATGTGTATTTAGCTGTTTTTGGATGGAATGTCCTAGAGATATCTATTAAGTCCAAGTGGTCTCATGTGTCATTTAAGGTTAGTGTTTCCTTATGGATTTTCTGTCTGGATTATCAGTCCATTGATGTTAAATGGTGTGTTTAAGTCCCTTACTATTATTGTATTATTGTCAATTTCTCCCTTTATGTCTTAATATTTGCTTTATATATTTATGTGTCCCTGTATTAGATGCATATAGCTTAAGGAATATTGTATCCTCTTCTTGTATTGATCCTTTTACCATTATATAATGCCCTTCTTTGTCTTTAGTTATATAGACTTTGTTTTAAAGTCTATTTTGTCTAATATATGTATTTCTACCCCAGCTTTCTTTTTATTCCTGTTGGTGTGGAACATCTTTTTCCAGCCCCTATTTTCAGTTCATGTGTGTCTTTAGCTCTAAAATGAGTCTTCTTTAGGCAGCATATTGATGGCTTTTGTTTTCTTTACCCAATCAGCCACCCTATGTCTTTTGACTGGTCCATTGACATATGAAGTGATTATTGATAGGTATATGCTTATTGCCATTTTGTTACTTATATTCTGTTTTTTTCTGGTATTTCTTCTCTGTTCTTTTCTTCTTCTTTTGCTTTCTCCCCTTGTAATTTGAGGGTTTTCTTTAGTGTTTTTCTTGTGTTCCTTTCTGTCTTGTGTTTGTGTATCTATTGTAGGTTTTTGATTTGTCAGAATACCCCAGGGGAAGACATCACTCATGCTCATTTCAGATCCAGATCTGAATGTGTATGTTGACAAACAACTATATGGTGATCTATAAATATATCTACTTGTTACATTGACTTATAACTATGTGTTGATCTATATTTACTTGTTTTAAATTTATAGTCAGATAAGTTCAAACACATTCTAAAAGATTTACATTTTTTACTCACCTTCCCCACATTTTGTGTTTTTGACATTATATTTTACATCTTCATGTCTAACTCTTAATTATTTATTGTATTTACAGGTTATTTTACATTTTTTGTCTTTTAATCGTCATAGTAGCTGACTTAAGTGATTGATCCACAGCCTTTACTATATATTTTTCTTTACTAGTGGGATTTTTCCTTTTCTGTAAATTATTCTTGTTATAGCCTTTTCTTTTCCACTTAAAGAAGACCCTTTAATACTTCCTGTAGGGTCAGTTTAGTATTGATAAAATCTTTCCATTTTTCTTATCTGACAAGTTCTTTATTTCTCCTTCAACTCTGAATGATAATCTTGGTGAGTAGAGTACTCTAGGTTACAGGTTTTTCCCTTTCAGAACTTTGAATATATCATGCCACTCCCTTCTGACCTGCATAGTCTCTGTAGAAAAATCAGCTAATAGCTTTATGGGGGTCTCCTTGTATATGACTCTGTTTTCTCTTGCTGCCTTTAAAAATGTCCTTTTATCTTTAGAGTTCGCCATTTTATTTATATGTCTTGGTATGGGTCTCTTTGGATTTATCTTGTTTGGGACTCTCTTTGCTTCTTATACTTGGAAATTTGTTTCCTTCTGCAGCTTTGGGAAATTACAGCTATAATTTCATAAAATACATTTTTGACCCTTTTATCTCTTTCTTCTCCTTCTTGGACCCCTATAATGAGAATGTTTGTTTGCTTGTTGTTGTCCAAACCATCCCTAAACTATACTCATTTTTTAAAATGTATTTTTCTTATTGCTGTTCTGATTGGGTGAATTCTATTCTATTTTCTAGTTCTCTTATGCATTGTTCGGTATCACCTTCTCTGCTGTTAACTCCTTCTAGTGTGTTTTTCATTTCAGTTATTGTATTCTTCATTTCTGACTGATTCTTTTCTACATTTCCTTGTTAAAATTCTAACTGTTTTAGCATTCTTATTACTAAGTGCTTTGAACTCTTTATCTGGTAAATTATTATCTCTTTTTCATTAGGGTTTTATTTCACGGATTTTTCTTCTTATTTCATTTGAACCGTATTCTCTGTCTTCTCATTTTTTTAACTTTCCCTGTTTATGAAATAAGGTAAAACAGTTACCTCTCCTGATCTTGTAGGGATATCCTCTTGTGTGGAGGCTCCTCCTCTGTCTGCATGTGCCCAGTGGCTGTGGTGGGAGATCTGGATCTGAAGTGAGCACAGGTCACATCTTCCCCCAGAGTGTTCTGACAGCTACCACTTTGTTGGGAGGCAGGGATGGAGAGGGAGGGGCTAGAGCCAGAGCAAGGTTTGAGCCAGGGCTTTTCCTATGCTCAGTAGCAATCACCACCTTATCGGGGGAGGTGGCAGCACCCAAGGTGCTGGAGTAGAAACCCTGAAAGTCACGTCTGAGCTGGTTCTGTTTCCTCTAAATTGTGCACTCTCCTTGCTAATGACAGCCTTCTCCCTAGTGGAGAGCTGTACCTGAGCAAGAGGGACTGGAGTGGATGCCCTATGTATGCTGGGGTACAAACTGTGATGGTCCTGGCAAGCCATTCAGAGTCCCAGGCAATTTCCAATCTACTGCCTCTGTGCAAGCACTGCCAATGGCTGTGTTTGCCATATTCAGAGGCATGGTGTGGTCCAAGCCAGCCCCGTTCCTTCTAATTGTGCACTCTCCCATTGGCAATGGCACCTCTGCCCTAGTTGAGAGCAGTGCTGGAGCAAGAGGGACTGGAGCAGGTGCCTGGTGTGGGCTAAGGTTTGGACTGGAATGGTCCTGGCAAACTGGTCAGAGCCCAGGCAGTTTTCAATCTACTACCTCTATGTTATTCCCAGGAATAAGCAAGCATGTGCACATGTAAGAGTATAGTCTTGGTTTCTTACAGCCCCTGGACAGTTGTCACTTATTTTCAAACCAGTTAAGGATAATAATTTTCCCCGTGTCAGACCCCAGGAATGGGGTGTCCTATATGTGGTTTGAACCACTCACTCCCTGAGCACATCATATGTCTCTTCTCTTCTGTATCCCTTGCTAGGGGCATGGGTCCCAACCTGATCATTTCTCCTCCCTTCCCACCTGGTTTCGTGTGGATCTTTCTTTACAGCCTTGGTTGTAGAAGAGCTTCTCTTACAGTCTCTAGGTTGTCTTCAGACTTGCTCTTCATGTAGATGTATTTTTGATGTGTTCACTGGGGGAGGTGAGCTCAGCATCCTCCTACTCCTCCATCTTGATCTCCCTTCCAGGTGACAAATATTTTAAATTACAAAAGTAATGTGCCTGTTAGGCAATTTGAAAAATACAGTTATAACAAATAAATCAATTAAAATCACAGTAATTAGACTACCAAATAATAAATCTATAGAAACTAGTTTTACTGTTTTAAAAACACTTACCTGTAAACTATGTTGTGCTACTTTGAATTAACATTTTACTTTAGGCATTTTCTCAATAAATTTTCAAAGATACTGTTTTAACGACCAACTAGTAGTTTAGTCTATGGAAGTTAATAATGTATTTAACTAATATTTTATTTTTAAAAGTTTTTATTTTTTCCAGTATTAACAAATATAAAAAACAATTTGATCATATTTCTACTTATTTCCATTGGATATGTTTGCAGAAGAACTACTGGATGAAGGAGGAGGCACATTTATAGGCTCGTGATACATACTGTGAAACCGCTTTTCAAAGAGACAAAAATTACCATCAACAATGTAGGCTGATGCCCTTTTCATCATAATGCATATTAATTTTTATTCATTTTTAAATTAGATGGATGACTGGTCATAGCTAATTATTTTGTTTTGCTTTCTTTGTAATGTATTTTACCTTATTTTAATATTTATTTATTTATTTTTAACATCTTTATTGTAGCATAATTGCTTTACAGTGGTGTGTTAGTTTCTGCTTTATAACAAAGTGAATCAGTTATACATATACATATGTCCTCATCTCTCTTCCTTCTTGGGTCTCCCTCATTCCAACCCTCCCTGTCCCACCCCTCTAGGTGGTCACAAACCACCTAACTAATCACCCTGTGATATGTGGCTGCTTCACACTAGCTATCTATTTTACATTTGGTAGTGTATATATATATGTCCATGCCACTCTCTCACTTTGTCACAGCTTACCCTTCCCCCTCCCCATATCCTCAAGTCCATTCTCTAGTTGGTCTCTGTCTTTATTCCTGTTTTACCCCGAGTTTCTTCATGACACTTTTTTTTTCTTAGGTTCCATATATATGTGTTAGCATATGGTATTTGTTTTTTCTCTTTCTGACTTACTTCACTCTGTATGACAGACTCTAGGTACATCCAGCTCACTACAAATAACTCAAATTCGTTTCTTTTTATGGCTAATATTCCATTGTACATATGTGCCACATCTTCTTTATCCATTCATCTGTTGATGGACACTTAGGTTGATTCCAAGTCCTGGCTATTGTAAATAGAGTGCAATGAACACTTTGGTACATGACTCTTTTTGAATTATGGTTTTCTCAGGGTATATGCTCAGTAGTGGGATTGCTGGGTGGTATGGTGATTCTATTTTTAGTTTTTTAAAGATCGTCCATACTGTTCTCCATAGTGGCTGTATCAATTTACATTCCCACCAACAGTGCAAGAGTGTTCCCTTTTCTCCACACTCTCTCCAACATTTATTGTTTCTAGATGTTTTGATGATGTCCATTCTGACCAGTGTGAGATGATATCTCATTGAAGTTTTGATTTGCATTTTTCTAATGATTAATGATGTTGAACATTCTTGCATATGTTTGTTGGCAATCTGTATATATTCTTTAGAGAAATGTCTATTTAGGTCTTCTGCCCATTTTTGGATTGGGTTGTTTGTTTTTTTGTTATTGGGCTGCATGGGCTGCTTGTAAATTTTAGAGATTAATCCTTTGTCAGTTGCTTCATTTGCAAATATTTTCTCCCATTCTGAGTGTTGTCTTTTGGTCTTGTTTATGGTTTCCTTTGCTGTGCAAAAGCTTTTAAGTTTAATTAGGTCCCATTAGCTTATTTTTGTTTTTATTTCCATTTCTCTAGGAGGTGGGTCAAAAAGGATCTTGCTGTAATTTATGTCATAGAGTGTTCTGCCTATGTTTTCCTCTAAGAGTTTGATAGTGTCTGGCCTTACATTTAGGTCTTTAATCAATTTTTCATTTATTTTTGTGTATGGTGTTAGGGAGTATTCTAACTTCATACTTTTACATGTACCTGTCCAGTTTTCGCAGCATCACTTATTGAAGAGGCTGTCTTTTCTCCACTGTATATTCTTGCCTCCTTTATCAAAGATAAGGTGACCATATGTGCGTGGGTTTTCTCTGGGCATTCTATCCTTTTCCATCGATCTATATATCTGTTTTAGTGCCAGTGCCATATTGTCTTGATTACTGTAACTTTGTAGTATAGTCTGAAGTCAGAGAATCTGATTCCTCCACCTCTGTTTTTTTCCTTCAAGACTGCTTTATGTCTCCATAGAAATTTTAAGATTTGTTTGGTCTAATTCTGTAAAAAAAATGCCATTTGTTATTTTATAGGGATTACATTGAATCTGTAGATTGCTTTGGGTAGTATAGTCAATTTCACAATATTGATTCTTCCAATCCAAGAACATGGTATATCTCTCCATCTGTTTGTATCATCTTTTTTTTTTTTTTTTTTTTTTTTTTTTTTTGCCGTATGTGGGCCTCTCACTGTTGTGGCCTCTCCCATTGCGGAGCACAGGCTCCGGACGCGCAGGCCCAGCGGCCATGGCTCACGGGCTCAGTCGCTCCGCGGCATGTGGGATCTTCCCGGACCAGGGCATGAACCCGTGTCTCCTGCATCGGCAGGCAGATTCTCAAACGCTGCGCCACCAGGGAAGCCCTGTATCATCTTTAATTTCTTTCATCAGTGTCACATGGTTTTCTGCTTACAGGTCTTTTGTCTTCTTTGGTCAGTTTATTCCGAGATATTTTGTCCTTTTTGTTGCAGTGGTAAATGGCAGTTTTTTCTTAATTTCACTTTCATATTTTTAATTATTAGTGTATAGGAATGCCAGAGATTTCTGTGCATTAATTTTGTATCCTGCTACTTTACCAAATTCATTGATTAACTCTAGTAGTTTTCTGGCAGCATCTTTAGGATTCTCTATGTATAGTATCATGTCATCTGCAAACAGTGACAGCTTTACTTCTTCTTTTCCAACTTGGATTCCTTTTATTTCTTTATCTTCTCTGATTTCTGTGGCTAACACTTCCAAAACTATGTTGAATAATAGTGGTGAGAGTGGGCAACCTTGTCTTGTTCCTGATCTTAGTGGAAATGGTTTCAGTTTTTCACCATTGATGACGATGTTGGCTGTGGGTTTGTCATATATGACCTTTATGATATTGAGGTAAGTTAGTTTAGTCTATGGAAGTTAATAATGTATTTTACTAATATTTTATTTTTAATGTTTTTATTTTTCCAGTATTAAAAAATATAAGTAATAATTTGACCATATTTCTACTTACTTCCATTGGATATTTTTTTAGAAGAATTACTGGATGAAGGAGCATGCACATTTATAGGCTCTTGATACATACTGTGAAATTGCTTTCCAGATAGACAAACATGACCATCAACAGTGTAGGGATGCTCTTTTCATCATAATGCATATTAATTTTTATTCAATTTTTAATTAGATGGATGAGTGGTCATAGCTAATTATTTTTATTTTGTTTTGCTTTCTTTGTAATGTATTTTTAATTACATTTATTTTGCTTACTTTTTACTTTTCCTTTCATCTACAATGTAAAAATAAATTAAACTGGTGTTTTTAAACCTCAAACATAACTTATTTTATAGCATTATTCTTGTCCTAATTATCATTTTTATTGTAAATTGCTATGTTTAAAATTATGCAACTTTGCTCTATAAGCTTTGAATGAGCTCTTACAAACAAACATTCATGAGTGTTTATTTATCCAGTATTTGTCATGATAATATTGAAGAAATTAAAAGTAAAATAAAATAGAACTTTGATTTATCATTTAAATCTAGAACTTTATTAGCATTTAATGAATAATATAAAATAATTGTTACTTCTTTTTTTAATTAAATTCTGGTTAGCAGATATATTAATTTTTAATCTGAATTTAATTTTTCTGGAATTTAGATCTAGTGGTCATTTAACCTAAATTGTTGTATTACATTTGGATTTGCTCTCTACTCACCCTAGCCATTATCGTCTCTTCTGAATTTGTTTCCCAGTTCAATCTGGTCTCTAATATTTATTTTAACAGTTAAATGAGCAGAAAATTGAGAGGAATTTTTCTGCTTAATTGTTTAGCTGAGAATAGTAATGAGAGAAATTTAATGGCAACAGACTTGGCAGGTAAGTTATCTCTGATATGGGAGATTTTTTTTTAATCTCCAAAGAATCGTTGAATATAACAAGAGAGAACATATCTTAACAAACGTATGGGCCAGCATATGATATCATTCTATGTCATACCTGATTTTGATCATGTGGATCCTATGGGCCCTGTTGTGACGTCATTCACCAATTTCACTTCCAGCCCATAGAAAGTTAGCCACCTCTCTCTCCTTCTGTACCTTATAGTAGGAAAAATGTTCTCCAGTGCATGTTGTGTTACTGGTCCACAAAGCACTGTTACCTGTTTTCTGTTTCTTGCAAGATACAAAATTGCCCTTTCCAACCCTTTATTCACAGGAATCCACATTTGAGGGAGGAGGAGAGGGAAGCAGACAAGAACACACATTGCATCAAACAAAGTCATCCATCCATCCTGATGGAAACCCATTATTCATGAAATGAAATTGCACACTTTGACTGTGTTAATTATTATGGAGAAATTCTGTCCATGCAGTTGGGTCACATCCAACAATCCTTTGAAAGTTAAGGGGTGATCCTTTTTCCTAAGTAGGACCCTAAATCTTGACAGTCATATAAAAGCCTTAAAGGTATTAACTAGACTATATCATCAATATTCTCAATTTTTATGCAAATACATAACTGGCAGCAGAAGTCTTCCCCACTTACTTTACCAGTTCCTAAAAAGTTCTGGAAAAGAACAGATGTATCTAAATTGATCTAGACCACATGTCCTAGATCCTAGGTTTAGGCTATCAGACTTCTATTAATTCCAGATAAGTTTGTATTATATTGTTGAATCAGACATCTCTAGCTTAAAATATGGTCTATTTTTAATTCTGATGCAAAGCCACATCCTCCATATTCTATAAATATTTAGATAATTTATTTAAATTAAAGTACAGCATTTTATATTTCTTCCTATTATTTTTGTTTTGAATACAGATCATAGGTCAATACAATATGTTTGATATATTTACCATTTTATCTGCTTCTTGCTTTCTGAAAATATTGTGATAAATATTCAAGGGTATGATAGTAATATCAATGTAGTATAGGAACATGAAAAAGATAAGATACTGTAAATTTTCTTTAAAAATTCTTCCCAGGCTTCCCTGGTGGCGCAGTGGTTGAGAGTCTGCCTGCCGATGCAGGGGACATGAGTTCGTGCCCCGGTCCGGGAAGATCCCACATGCCGCGGAGTGGCTGGGCCCGTGGGCCATGGCCGCCGAGCCTGCGTGTCCGGGGCCTGTGCTCTGCAATGGGGGAGGCCACAACAGTGAGAGGCCCGCGTACCATAAAAAAAAAAAGAAAAAAATAAATTCTTCCCTTTAGGAAATGTTGATGTCTATCAATTGTCAACAGTCATTTAACAAGTTACAAAGCCCCTGTCTTTTCTATTGTGATCTCATGTTTCCTTATGATTTACTTAGAGATTTTAAAGAGATTCTACCATAAGCTCTGCTGAGGTACCAACAAACTAGGTGTACCTTGTTTACCTGGAATGCTTCAGTGGAACTGGTGGAGATCATCCTCACTATAGTAACATAGGTAATACTAGTAGTTGTAGAATTGGAAGTAAGACTATTTCTAATATTGTGTTGCACACAGTTATTCCTGTTGCAGTTTAACTGTGTTACCAATATGATTGATGTCAGATATAAAAGTAAGTATGAGAAGAGTTCTGCTTATAAAGATTTTCAAAGCAAGTTACTGAAAACCTTATTGCTTGTGCCAAAGTTGAAGAATGACAAAATCCAGATATGCTCCTTGGCAGGGAGTCAACTGATTTGGAAAGAAAGTGGGAAGAAATAACAAACACAGAATGCAGCTGTCCATTGCCTCAGGCCCTTTTTACACCCTCTTTCAAGCAAGTGAATAACTAAAGCACCCAGTTAAAAGAATAAGGAGAAGATTCCAACAGCATCAGTTTAAACAGGGAGGGGAAATAAAAGACACTATTTGGGATCAGTCAGCACTATTTTGGGAAGTTAACAGGAATGGATGGAACATCTCAAAGTCAGAAATAAAGTGTATAAAAACAACAAAAGCAACAAAGCATATCATGGTAACTAAAATCTCTGTTACATTGACAAAAGAGAATTATAGCATGCAAAGGACAAATGAGGAGTATTCGTTTAAATGTATATCCTAAGAAATTAGAAGAAAATTTAAAAGCAGGTGTTTGAACATTTAAGAAAATTTAGGAGACCATGAGATCTAAGAAATGAATTATGAGTAAAGAAAGAAGATACCTCAAGAGATGAAAGGGAGCTGGCAAAATTAAGTAAAGCATTTGATTAGAAAGTAAAATCATCTCAAAACTTAAACCTACATTAGCAACATCAATAAGTAGAATTAACTATTTTAAAATAAGAAGGATAGAGTGGAGCAAATATCATACATTGTAGAGCTACAGACCAGAACCTAAGTAATGATAGATTACTAAGTAATGATAGATTAGCCATTATAGCTATGGAAGATAATGTTGATCAAATCTATAAATATTTGGCATTTCTGAAGATGGGGGAAAAATGCAAGAATGAGTACAAGGAAGTTCCAGATAATGCAACAACTTTCATCTGAAGTTCTGTGTAGAAAAAGCTTGTTATAGTCTGTGAAATAAAACTCACATTTTATGGCAAGAAAAAAAAATTAAACAGAAACAATTTTCTCTGCCCTTTGGCCACCTGTCTCCCTCCTAATGTGCATTGTGTATCTTCCTTATGCATTGACCAAATCTCTCCCATTGGCAGAAATACCTGCTCAACCATAAAAAGCAACATTCTCCTGCATCAAAGGGCAACTCCTTAAAAGACAACATACATTCTTGATCTTCTAAGGGGCCATAATTATGTTTAGATGTGGATCATATAAACTGTCAATAATATTATATCTCATTTAATACACAGCCCTCTGATATTAACAAATTGAAGGATAAAATCTATATGATCACCTTAATAGATGCAGAAAAAGATTTTGACAAAATTCAACATCCATTTATGATAAACACCCTTCAGAAAGCAGGCATAGAGGGAACTTACCTCAACATAATAAAGGCCATATATGACAAACCTACAGCCAACATCATCCTCAATGGTGAAAAACTGAAACCATTTCCACTAAGATCAGGAACAAGACAAGGTTGCCCACTCTCACCACTATTATTCAACATAGTTTTGGAAGTGTTAGCCACAGAAATCAGAGAAGATAAAGAAATAAAAGGAATCCAAGTTGGAAAAGAAGAAGTAAAGCTGTCACTGTTTGCAGATGACATGATACTATACATAGAGAATCCTAAAGATGCTGCCAGAAAACTACTAGAGTTAACCAATGAATTTGGTAAAGTAGCAGGATACAAAATTAATGCACAGAAATCTCTGGCATTCCTATACACTAATAATTAAAAATATGAAAGTGAAATTAAGAAAAAAACTGCCATTTACCACTGCAACAAAAAGGACAAAATATCTCGGAATAAACTGACCAAAGAAGACAAAAGACCTGTAAGCAGAAAACCATGTGACACTGATGAAAGAAATTAAAGATGATACAAACAGATGGAGAGATATACCATGTTCTTGGACTAGAAGAATCAACATTGTGAAAGTGACTCTACTACCCGAAGCAATCTACAGATTTAATGCAATCCCTATCAAACTACCAGTAGCATTTTTCACAGAACTAGAACAAAAAAATTTCACAATTTATATGGAAAAACAAGACCTGAAGAGGCAAAGCAATCTTGAGAAAGATAAACGGAGCTGGAGGAGTCAGGTTCCCTGACTTCAGACTATACTACAAAGCTACAGTAATCAAGACAGCATGGTACTGGAACAAATACAAAAATATAGATCAATGGAACAGGATAGAAAGCCCAGAGATAGAGCCATGCACATATGGTCCTTCGATAAAGGAGGCAAGTATATACAATGGAGAAAACACATCCTGTTCAATAAGTGGTGCTGGAAAAACTGAACAGCTACTTGTAAAATAATGAAATTAGATCACTCCCTAACACCATACAGAAAAATACACTCAAAATGGATTAAAGACCTAAATGTAAGGCCAGAAACTATAAAACTCTTAGAGGAAAACATAGGAAGAACACTTTATGACATAAATCACAGCAGAATCTTTGTTGACCCACCTCCTAGAGAAACAGAAATACAATCAAAAATAAACAAATGGACCTGATGAAACTTAAAAGCTTTTGCACAGCAAAGGAAACTCTAAACAAGATGAAAAGACAACCCTCAGAATGGGAGAAAATATTTGCAAATGAATCAACTGACAAAGGTTTAATCTCCAAAATTTACAAGGAGCTCATGCAGCTCAATATCAATAAACAAACAATCAAATCCAAAAATGGACAGAAAACCTAAATACACATTTCCCAAAAGAAGATATACAGATTACCAGCAAACACATGAAAGGATACTCAACGTCACTAATCATTAGAGAAATGGAAATCAAAACTACAATGAGGTATTACCTCACACCATTCAGAATGGCCATTATCAAAAATTCTACAAGCAATGAAAGCTGGAGAGGGTGTGAAGAAAAGGGAATCCTCTTGCACTGTTGTTGGGAATGTAAATTGATACAGCCACTATGGAGAACAGTATGAAGGTTCCTTAAAAAACTGAAAATAGAACTACCATATGATCCAGAAATCCCATTACTGGGCATATACCCTGAGAAAACCATAATTCAAAAAGAGTCATGTACCAAAATGTTCATTGCAGCACTATTTACAATAGCCAGGACCTGGAACCACCCGAAGAGTCCATCGACAGATGAATGGATAAAGAAAATGTGGCACATATATACAATGGAATATTACTCAACTGTAAAAATAAATGAAATTGAGTTATTTGTAGTGAGGTGGAGGGGCTAGAGTCTGTCATACAGAGTGAAGTTAGTCAGAAAGAGAGAAAAAAATACTGTATGCTAACACATATATATGGAATCTAAAGAAAAAAAAAGTTTCTGAAGAACCGAGGGGCAGGACAGGAATAAAGATGCAGATGTAGAGAATGGACTTGAGGAGAAGTGGAGGGGGAAGGGTAAGCTGGGATGAAGTAAGAGAGTGGCACTGTGGCACTGACATATATACACTACCAAATGAAAAATAGATAGCTAGTGGGAAGAAGCCGCATAGCACAGGGAGATCAACTTGGTGCTTTGTGTCCAACTAGAGGGGTGGGGAAGGGAGGATGTGTGAGAGACACGAGGGAGGGGATATGGGGATATATGTATGCCTATAGTTGATTCAGTTTGTTATACAGAAGAAACTAACACAACATTGTATAGCAATTATACTCCAGTAAAGATGTTAAAAATATATATATACAACCCTCTGTCTCAAAAAACTTACATAATTGTGTTTTGACTTCTAACTGGTGGAACAGTCTTGGAGCTTTCTGAGGTGCTGTTCCCAGGTTATAATCCTCAGTTTGGCTTGAATTAAATTTTCTGTTTCTTTCTTAGATTGATTATTTTTTTTGTTGACAATTGTAAGGAAAATTATTAAAGATTGGCTGAGACATAGTCTGCTGTATTGTTTGAAATTAGAGTAAGGAAAGATTCCTACATGGACTTCCCTGGTGGTTCAGTGGTTAAGAATCGTTCTTGCAATGCAGGGGACTCTGGTTCAATCCCTGGTCAGGGAACTAAGATCCCACATGCCGTGGGGCAACTAAGTCTGAAATTTAAAAACAAACAAACACAAATACTACCACAACAAAAAATTTTTTTGAAAGAAAGATTCCCACAAGCCATGAGGGGAAAATAGGAAGATCACCTACAAGGTAAAAAAAAAAAAAAAAAAAAAAAAAAAAAAAAAATCAGGCTGTTCTCATACATTTTCTCACCATCATTAGCTAAGAGATGGCAATGTGATGTTATCTGTAGGTATTTAGGGGAAAACTGTTAGTTAGGCATGTGTTACCAATTATATGGTTACTCAAATATAAAAGCAATATCAAAAATGCAATAAATCAGTACGTAAACCACCACTTTGCTCTTTCTAAAAATAATATTAGAGAAAGTATTTCAATAAACAGAAAGTTTTATCAAATACTTAAACTTAGGAAATTTATGGTATTGAAGATCTGGAGGTAAATATAATTAATTAAATAGTAATTGGTCATAAAACTCTAATAATTGTTGAAAACTGGAAGCAGGTTTAATTCTTAAAACGAAGTATAAAAATAATATTAAATTAAATATAATTCATTGCTACCAGAAAACAATATTTTTCAAAAGTGGACACTAGAAAGTAAAGTTCAGAGTGGAGTGAGATATGATAACAGACACTGTTAACAGTTAAAGTAGATACATTAGGAAATAGGCATATTATTTAAAGTTATAAAAGGTTATACCAGTTATCCTCCAAATTACCAGTAGGGGAAAAGGCTAAAGAATATATAGATTGTAACATAAATGATAGCTATAAAAGAAAATAAAAGGAAATCAAGAAAATAAAAAATGTTAAATAGGATGATAAAAATCAAACATTTTGTTATAATATAATTTGATATACTCATTTATTAAAATATATTTCTTATATTGTATAAAAATAATACTTTATACTGTGAAGAAAACACAGTCTATTCAGATACCTCAGAGAGTTTAAAAATAAAATATTTGTAGAGATCTTAGGAAATGCAAAAAGAAACCAGGAAAAGAGAGAGGGAGAGAGAGAAAGACATGCTGGAATTAAAAAAGGGAGGGAGGGACAGAGAAAAAAGGAGAAAACTTCTCTAAGCTTTAACAACCCCTTGAGTAGGTACTGTTATTGCCATTTTACAGATTGCAGAATAGAGAGCTAACAGCTTTGCCCAGAGTGTCACAGCTTATGAGACACGCTCAGGTTCCAGCTTGAGCAGCCTGGCTACACAGCCCATGATCTTCATTGCCATGCTCATGCTATAGTGCTTATCAGACAAAGTCGATGTTAATGTGAAAAACATTAAATAGGATAAGAGAGGTCACTTGCTACTTAACAGCTGTAGAAATTGTCACAATGAGGTTTTCATAAATCTTCAGACATGAAACCTATTATTAACATATAGAAAGCAAAAACTATAAAATAGATTAGCAAGAAAATATAAATACAATATTAATAGATCATAATAGATCAGAGAGATAAGAAATATAGCTATAATGGGTTGAAAATATAATTAATTCTTCAGTTTACCTCAGCAAAATACCTCTGAGAATGTTTCAGCATTTTTTTTTTTTTTTTTTGCGGTACGCGGGCCTCTCACTGTTGTGGCCTCTCCCGTTGTACAACACAGGCTCCGGACACGCAGGCTCAGTGTCCATGGCTCATGGGCCTAGCCGCTCTGCAGTATGTGGGATCTTCCCAAATGGGGGCACGAACGCGTGTCCCCTGCATCATCAGGTGGACTCTCAACCACTGAGCCACCAGGGAAGCCCTCAGCATTTTTACTTATAAGGTCTTTGAATTCTTCAGTATAGAACTTAAATTCATTTAGAAAAAAATGTTATTAAATTATTTCATCCATTCTTAGCCTTTAATTATATCTTTAAAATGTTGTTTATTATTGTATTGTTCTGACAGTTCTTCTACCTGAGAGACAAGATTTAAGATAGAAAAATCAAACACTTCAGCTTTTTCTTCGTTATGTATTAGCATTGGCTTGTAAATGTGACCTTTTTTCCTTGTCATATAAACTAAAAATCACCTATGCAAAAACAGCATGCCAATTCATAACAAATTAGTGAAATTCAAAGAAGGATAAAAGTTAAGCAATTGTGAGATTTCATACATATTTTATCATTTCATAATATTTTATCATACATAATATATCATTTCATATATTTTATCATATACTTCTAGTGGAAGTTTAAATTGGTTTACTTATTCTTTTTTTTAAGGTTTTTTTTTTTTGATGTGGACCATTTTTAAGCCTTTATTGAATTTTTTACAGTATTGCTTCTGTTTTATGTTTTGGTTTTTTGGCCCCGAGGCATGTTGGATCTTGGCTCCCCCACAAGGGGTAGAACCTGCTCCACCTGAATTGGAAGGTGAAGTCTTAACCACTGGACCACCAGGGAAGTCCCTGGTTTACTTATTTTGAAAAGCAATTTTATTATTATTATTATTATTATTATTATTATTATTATTTAACAAGAACTTTTAAATACTCATAACTGTTGACCTGTAAATTAATAAATATTTCAGCAACACACAAGTAGATTTCAGCATTATATATGATATTGAAAATTCAAATACAAACTAAATGTACAAATACAAGGTAATGATTACAGAAATAATGTCACCTACACAGTTAACTCATATGAAGACATTAAAAGGATAATGCTAATAATTTTGAACTATCTGAGAAAAAAACTATGAGAGAAGATATTAATATAAAACATAGAACCTCAAAGACATGTATACTGTATGATCTCAACGGTCCCCACTTACAATGGTTCAACTTAAGAGTTTTCCACTTTATTATGGTTCTACACACTCAGTAGAAACAGTACTTCAAATTTTAAATTTTGATCTTTTCTTGGGCTAGCGATATGCTGTATAGTGCTGTCTTGTGATGCTGGGCAGAAGCAGTCAGCCACAGCTCTCAGTCAACCATGTCATCATGAGGATAAACAACCAATATAATATAACCCTCTTGTACCCACACAACCATTCTGTTTTTTACTTTCAGTACAGTATTCAACAAATTACATGAGATACTTGACACTTTTCTATAAAATAGGCTTTGTGTTAGATGACTTTGTCCTACTGTAGGCTAATGAAATTGTTCCAAGCATGTTTAAGGTAGGCTAAGCTAAGCTATGATGTGGTAGGTTAGATGTATTAAATGTATTTTTCTTATGACATTTTCAACTAACAATAGGATGGGTTTATCCATGTAGTGGTAATCCCTAGCATTTACACAGCCCTTCAGGCTTCCTTATACTTAAAGCAGCTTCCTGAGAATGGAAAATAGGATACCAGTTACAATTACTTATAAGATTTAAATATTTTATTGCATAACAACCAAAGAGTATGAAAGAATGTTTCCATTATTGAAAAAGACTACTCCAACATGAAACTCTTAAACATCCAGACAAAGAAAAACTTTAGAATCTCTGAGCGGGGCAGGCAGGGGGGGGAAGCACTTAAAAAAAAAAATTCCTAGACTTAGCCTCTCAAATTTTGATTCAGTTGGTCTAAGGTAGGGCACAGGAACTAGAATTTTATATATATATATTTTTGATGTGGACCATTTTTAAAATCTTAACTGAAATTTTTACAATATTGCTTCTGGTTTTTTTTTTATGTTTTTGTTTTTTGGCCCTGAGGTATGTGGGATCTTAGCTCCCCGACCAGGGATCAAACCCACACCCACTGCATTGGAAGGTGAAATCTTAACCACTGGACTGCCAGGGAAGTCCCAGGAACTAAAATTTTTTATGAGGGTTCTCAGACTATTTATTCAGAAGGCCCATGAAGCACATTCATTTTATACATTTATTTATTTATTTATTTATTTGTGGCTGCGTTGGGTCTTCGTTGCTGTGCGTGGGCTTTTTCTAGCTGGGTCGAGCGAGGTTACTCTTTGTTGCAATGTGTGGGCTTCTCATTGCAGTGGCTTCTCTTGTTGCAGAACATGAGCTCTAGGCACGTGGGCTTCAGTAGTTGTGGCGTGCGGGCTCAGTAGTTGTGGCTTATGCGTTCTAGAGCACAGCCTCAGTAGTTGTGGTGCACTGGCTTAGTTTCTCCGCAGCATGTGGGATCTTCCTGGACCAGAGCTTGAACCCGAGTCACCTGCATTAGCAGGCAGATTCTTAACCACTGCGCCACCAGGGAAGCCTGTCAGGTGGATTCTTAACCACTGCTCCACCAGGGAAGCCCAGCACATTCATTTTAGACTTTCAAATGACAATCTGGCTTTTCTTGAAGAAATCTCAGAAAGGAAGATTGTATATAAATATTCTCACTAAAAATAAGTAGTGTTTGAATAATACACATATTATCTTCAATAGGCCCCTCTTACAGCAAAATCAGATCAGTCAGTAGGGGAGATCCAATCTTAAGGTAGTGGCTATTTGAGCCAACATTTTCCAGTGTAATCAATTAAAATTGGACATTTATAAGGAATCCAAGTTTTATAACTTTATGCTACAAAATGAAATTTCAGGCAGATCAATATTTCATCATGGATTTTTCTTATGAATTTTCAAGCAATTGATTAGACAAGAAAAACAAATAATTCCACCGAACTTAGGTAAACATGAAAACTCACAAAATATGCATTTTCATGCCTAATTTATAGTTCATGAAAGTACTGTTCTGAAATGACAATCGGTATAAATACTATATATCAAATGCTATTTTCCTCAAATGCTATTTTCACTTGGCATGCAGCGTCTTTGCAACATACAGCTACACTGAGTGAACTGAAGCCAACCTGCATCACAACTACCTTAAATATTTATGAAAATGCACAGATATTCGTTAGACTAAAAAAATTTCCTGAGGAAATGGAAGGCAGGTAGGAGAAGGACACAAATATCTCTTTTTTAAAGAAAAATTTCCAGATAATTCTGATGATCAATCATGTTTGAGGACCACTATTCTGAATGTAACTAGCTAGAATGTACTTGAACCATTAGTCCTTCTCTATGAAGACCTATACTTAGGCTTCATGAGATACTGAAGAGAGAGTCTCATATACACCCAAATTGCTTATGATACTTTGATAACCTTTACATTGTTTCCATATCACTGCAGTGTTTTCCTCTGCACACTTCCATTGAGGGTTGCATTAATTTGTCTCGATAGATAGTAACAATTATAGTAGTCTATTGTCATTTGTTATTCCCCCATCAGCTTTACTGTAGTAGGAATTGCTTCAATGCCAGAAGAATGAGTAATGCTCATCCCCGAGCTAATTAATGGAGCTCTGTCACTTTACATCCAAGGTAGTAATTAAGTATTGCGGATGGAACAGGTTTAAATTTCACTCACAAAGTGAGCCATTTTACACACCTTTAACATATTTTGGAGCTTCCAGTAGTTAACTCCAGAATAAACAAATCTGTGCTATGGAAATAATTATTGTAATTATTGGTGTCAGCTCAACTGATGTAAGCTCAAGCTTTCTCCACCCTAAATTTTTATGGGCAACAATCAAGATTTTCAGAAGTTACTCATAATATTCAAAAATATTTTACAAATATTGGAATAAATTTTTCTTTTCCTTAGTTAACAAAGGAAATAGCATGATTCTTAGATGTGTTATTGGTCTTCCATTGATTTACCCTTAGTATTATTGGTTGAAAACTGTTAACCTAATATTAAAAGTGATACCAAAATCTGAAGAATAGATGCAGGGGCTGGTTTGTAACTAGCTTAGTTATCACTAAGCCTCTTTAAGTTACTACAAAACTGTCTTTCCAAATCCCTTGGAAACTCTGCTCCAATGTGTTTCAGGGTATTCTGAATGCTGTAATACCTTTTAGGTTCAGGTTCATAATCAGCTACCCACTGATGGCATCCAGCAATGTTTCCAATTTTCATCTACTCATGATAGTATACTGAACTGTCAAGTTGCCTGAGACATAAACTACATGATTGTACACTGCTCATAAATTTGTCAAGTGGACACAGCAACCTGAAGTCAAATCAAAGGAACAGCACAAGACTTTTTATTTGTAATGTAGCACTTTGAATTTAAAAGACACTATAGTTCAAAAAAAGGAACTAAACTAAACAAAGCCAGAAGAGTGTTGTGCAAATAAATAACAATAAATAGATTCATACTTTAAGGATGAAAACTTAAAAATAGATTCTGTTACCTAGGACATATCCAGTACATTTTCACTGTGGCTTTATAGGTATTGTCAATCAATTGACATGACATATTTATTGTGAACTTGTAAGAGTCAACAGTCTTCACCCTTGACCTTGTCAATTTTCCTGACTAGGATGATACTTCAGAGTAAGTAGAACTGCATTCCATTGTTCCCTTCCACTTTCAAATATTGTTCAACTTCATAAGGATCTATTTGTTACAGACTTTCTACTAAATAGTAATTCAGATTCTCAGAAAATTGGTTCATCTATTCTACTGAACCAGAGACTTAATTTTCATTGGAACAGTGGATGTTGTCACCCATGTAGTTCAATGGCTTTGTGAACTGAGAACTAGAATTAAAAATGTATCTCATGTTCAGTACTGAGAAGACAGCTCTCTTCTTCAGGAAAGATAAAAATTTCCATTGAATATATGTGTCCTTTTCAACACTCAGCAAGTTTCTTCTGGATTTATGTCTGTATTTGGAGAGTAAAATATTTCCTTTATTTAGAGTTAGTAAATACTGATATCTCATCAATAGAGTTACTTTATAGTCATTCAGTTTTGTATGTTTAGAAGGTATGGCAAATTCTTGAAGAGTATGTATATTGCATCATAAACATAACACTTCAGTGTGTCTTGGACAGCTACAAAGTAAAGACAAGTGACAAGCAAGAAGCAGTGGATTACAGGACATAGAGAAAATGTGGACTCTATTCTTAGAAATATTAGAATCTGTTTATTATTTGCTGCTATAAAACTCTTCCTCTATATGGAAATTTCACCTTCAAAGGTTGTAACTTAAAGCAATGATTATGGGGTTAATGGTTTAAATAGTGACATGTATATTATGTGATAAGTGAACAACATATACAAAAATATACAACTGCGTATTGGACTTTCTGATTGAAGTTTGGCATGAATCTTGCATTTTATTTAGTAACTATATTAATACTCTATTTGAAATGAATGTGTTGTTTATGCAAAATTAGATTAACTTAAATATGAAAAGGAAAAATAAGATTTATATATTTAAAGAAAGTACAGATGGAAGGCATTTTCTTTGTCATCAAAAACAACTTTAGATTTTCATCTTTTAATTTAAATATTTGTGTTTACAACTATTTTATCATTAAATTCCTCATTTTCAATTTTATTTTAGAGAAAATATTAACTAGCATATTTCATAAATATAGGAAAATTTAAAAGTTGAAGACTATTCATATGAATGTCATATAGTCTCAACTTGCAAAATGTTTGTGTGTCTGGTCTTTCTTAGTTTCCAAGTAATCAGCAGTATTACTTAAGTATGTATAGAAATTGATATTATATATATATATATATATATATATTTCAACATTCAAGTTATGTGATGGACATTATCACCATGTACCAGAAAAGATTAAATTTATTAAACAATTTATATACTTATATACTTACATTTTCAACTTAGTATTTACAGAGAGAAATAGTGATGAAAACATCTTTTACCTGTTTGAAGAAAATGGCAAAACTAATGTTATAAAGTACAAAGTGAATTTCCTAACTTAAAAAAAGGTTGAACTTATTATTTATTTTTAGTGCTTACTTATGGGTATAAAAATGTTTTACTTTCTGCTGTGAATGTATCTAGACACCTGAAGCATTTATGCAGAGGTAAGATGCTGAGCTTGGACTAAGTTGTCCTTTATAAAAAAAATTATGATTTTTCATAGAGGAGTACCGTTAATACAGTAGGTATTATAATAAATTACAAATATTTGGGCTGAATAAATATTTAAGTATATCTCTTTTAGGTGTAAGTTAAGATGTCTCTAGATGAATATGCTACATGCCATGGGTTTATAGGATAAAGAATGAAAGAACTGAATTTTCGTTTTTAATCCCGAATAGATTTCTTCTTTTAAAACCTGTAGTCTACATTGTAAAAATAAGGCTCAGAAAAATAAGTAACTGATCTTTAAACAGAGTGTTTTAAATGGCCTGGAATTCATAAAATGATCTATTGTATTACAAAGGCAAATCTGAAGTGTGTCTAGAAAAAGAAAAGAGAAAGTTCACTATTTTAGTTAAAAAGATGTGGGATTAAGAGGAGTGATTTCTGTGGGAACAAACTGGTAGAGGTCTATGAATTCAATATGAGTAAATTAATGCAGAAAGAAATAAGGGTCTGAAGAGAAAATTATTAACAAATAAAACAGCAGGTACTAGAAATTATTTTGGCTTTGATAGTGTCAAGAAAAAATTTAGAAGGATATAGGATTCAAGTATGAAATGAACATCGACTTCCACAAATCTTTGTTGAATTTTTGGAGGAAATTTCTAAGAGATGTTGTCTATGGAAATGTAGCAGAATGTAATAAACTCATAATTTCCTCCTTAATTGTGACTTGAAAAGTAGGTTGGTAATTAAAACTCCTGTTGAATTTGAAGTTTACACTTTCAGGTCAAGAGGATAGACTGAATTCACACATTAATCTCTTCTTCCAAAACCCTAAAAATGATATTCAAATAATTAAAAGATATAAATCCACTTTGATGGAGGTAGTGGGGAGAGGCCATCAGTAGATCCCAAAATGTTAACAGAAACAAAGCCAAAAAGGAACCAATGAATTTAGCCAAACTCCAAGGAGATTCATGAAACAAAAATACCTGGAAGTTCCATAATATTAGTTCGTTCCTCACCCCCATGTGACAGCTGCTTAGGTTATTAACCCATATGTCACCTATATCAACCCCCACACTTTTCCTTATTGAAAGAGATGGTTGTCACCATCAAAGGTGAAAGTGCCAAATACTCACTTTTGAAGCATCCATTATATCTTGGTCACGAGAATTTGACGCAGCCCTGATAAGTTGGATGGGAGGAAGTCTTGACAGACTTCTGGGGAAGGTTTTTCTCACTAAGGTAAATAGTGTTGGGAGAAAACATCTTTTTTCTTTATCATATTTGTCATGTCTACCTAGGATACCTGGAATTGCCACAGCCTTTTGGGACTAAGGGCTAAGCCTATGACCTCTTCCCTAAATAGCATCATTGAACATATGAATTAACCCTGGAATAACCAACTTTCATATTTCTAGATGTTCCACACTGTTTAAGGCACTTTATTTAATTATTGTGTGACTACAGGACAAAATTCTCCCAACAGACAGCCTCAAATAAAGCCTCTAACTGACAAGCTCCTACCATGTCCAGAGTCCCAGTCAATTTTTTATTGCTTTATTCTAAAATATGAACAAATAGGCACCAGACTTTTGAGGAAAGCCTGTAACATAGTATTAAAAGAATATCAGAAAAATTACCACAAGAAAAAAAGATAATTCAGTGAAAAGAACATAAATTTAAGACTAAAACCACTAATTATATCATCAGAACATTCTTTGTTCCTAGTAACTTCTGAAGTCACAAAAAAACTAAATGTAATATGTAATATATGTATCCTGTTTCGATTCTGATTCAAACAGCCTTTTTAGGGAAAAAATTCACTTTGAGATTAAATAGGAAAATAAGAATATGGGCTGGATATTAGATGAAATCAAGGAATTAACTGTGTAGGTAAGATAAGGGCATCATATTAGATGGTGAAAATTTACATACTTTTAAAGAAATTGATGCTTAATTCCTTGTACAGACTGATGTATAAAAATGATGAAATAACATTATGTCTGGGCTTTGCTTTTAAATATAATCCAGCTGAGACAGGAGGAGCAAAAGAAGGGGAATATATAAGTAGTATGAGAAATTCTTGATAATTATGAAATTTGGGTGACAGGATATGGGGATTAAATAATATTTTTTGCAAGCATAGTTGCCCCTAGAGAAGACTTGGTTAAAGGAAAGATGAGACAAGAGATTTTCTTGTCATTACAGGACTTTCTATACCACTTGATTTTTCTGAAAATCATACTCATATATTTCAATTAAAAAAACTTAATGAATTTGTTCCAGTAGAACCATTAAGGAACTGTAAATTTGAGTTGATAAGACTTTTAACTATGCAAAGTGTGTATGCCTGTATGTGTGTGTGTGCACATCAAATGTATTTAAAAATATGACCTCAATAGTATTTGACAAGGTTAAAAGAATATGATGTGGCAATCAGGCAAGACTTAACAAAGCAGATGAGATTTTGTCATAGAGTAATAATGGGTCATGTACTTTTAAGCTACTCTATACACAATTAGAAATTTGGCAGTACACCATATCATCTTTTATAACGCTTATAAAATATCCATTTCATAGGGTGGATAGGATGGGAAGTGAGAATGCTAATAGACCAAAGTGAGGAGGTTAAGTTAAGAAGGAAAGGGGGATCAGTCAGATCAATAGGACTAAACCATAGTAAACAAGTCCATAGTAAAGTGAAAACATTGAATTTTTTGAGAGAAAAAATTTTACTCTATACTCATTCTGAAGTAGAATTTTGAGAAAGATGGAAAATACTACATGGCAAAGCAAATTCTACGTAATAAAAAAGGGATTCATAGAAAGTTAAAGGTAAATGATGTAGGAAAAAGCTGAACATTTCAGAAAAGATAATGGTTGAAGTCAGAAAAAAAGAAGTTACAGGCTGAGGCTGAGATTTCCTGTTAGTGAAAAGAATGATGGAAGGGCATCTCTATGTTCTTTAAGCTACAGATGGAGGGATCATTGTAGTGGCACTCACACTGTCTCTCACACTAAATCCTCTGCTGCTTACAGCTATGACACAGAAAGCAAAATACTACATAATAAAATGGTTTCTTGAAATTAGTGAACAAAAGCAATTTTGCCAAAAAAGTTTACACAGCAGATAATATAAAATGTCCTTATACCTTTACGAAGAAACATTGTTATTGAATACCAGTAATTAGTATAAACTTATGTCTCTGACAATGAAAAATCTTAAAAAGAATAACTGTCTTGAAAACCATAAATCCTTTATATCAAGTTCATCAACTTACTCAACCAATTTTCAATATGGAAAAGTTTATATATCTTTTTTTTTTGCGGTATGCGGGCCTCTCACTGTTGTGGCCTCTCCTGTTGCGGAGCACAGGCTCCGGACACGCAGGCCTAGCGGCCATGGCTCACGGGCTTAGTTGCTCCGCGGCATGTGGGATTTTCCCGGACCAGGGCACGAACCCGTGTCTCCTGCATCGGCAGGCGGATTCTCAACCACTGCGCCACCAGGGAAGCCCAAAGTTTATATATCTTAAGTGCATAAGATTTCTGATTCAAAAGTTACTTGGTTAAGAAAATTCATTATATTATAAAGCTCTCTTCAATACATAAATTCAACAAAAAGATCTCATTTTAGTTATTAGCAATAGAAATTGTCTAAATTCATCTATTTCTTCAACAAATATTCATTGCAAATCTATGTTCCAGGCATAAGAGTTATATAGATAAATAAGGCACAGTCATTACTCCCAAGGAACTCATAGTCGCATGTGGAAAATCAACATGTAAATATGTTTTATTAATCAATTTACTTAATTAATTAATTTATTTTGGCTGCTCTGGGTCTTCACTGCTATGAACAGGCTTTCTCTAGTTGCAGCAAGTGGGGACTACTCTTTGTTGCAGTGCACAGGCTTCTCATTGCGATGGCTTCCCTTTGTTGCAGAGCGCAGGCTCTAGGCACATGGGCTTCAGTAGTTGTAGCACGTGAGCTCAGTAGTTGTGGCTCGTGGGCTCTAGACCACAGGCTCAGTAGTTGTGGTGCACAGGTTTTGTTGCTCCACAGCATGTGGGATCTTCCCAGACCAAGGCTCAAAGCCCAGTCCTCTGCATTGGCAGGAAGATTCTTAACCATTGCACCATGAGGAAAATCCCTGTAAATATGTTTTAAAGTGACAATTGCTTCAACAGACATCTGTATAATATGACATGAAAGTGGAGATGATGATACTACTCAAAGTGCTCAAGTTTTCATTCATCTTTGCCAGTAGGTTAGTGAAAAAATAAGAGTTCTGGAGCAAGACACACCAGATGGTGAATCTGGGCCCTTACTAGTTATAAATCATCATAATAATATTTACCTGGCAGGGTTGTTAGGAAGTCCTAATGAAATGCTGTATGTATCACTAGCAGCACAGGGACTATCACATAGTAAGTGATTATTCCACTACTCAACAAATAATGTATTGAGTGTCTAGCGTACAGAGTGAACTAATCAAGATGTTGGGGATACCTTAGAGAAAAGGCAGCCAAGGTGTTGCTTTCATGGCTCGTAGATTCTAGTGATAGGAGTGGTTAGGAGAGGTCTCTCACTTGAAGTCCATTTTTAGCAAAGATGTGAATGACTCAGAGTCAGACAACTGAAGATTAGGAAAAAGAAAGTCCAAACTAGGGGCCCTGTGATAAAAATGAGCTTGTTGGTTTTGAAACAGAAGGAAAACCAGTGTTTCCAGCATGAAGACAGGGTGGTAAGTAAAAAAGAAAATGGAACAAGATGAGATCCAAGAGGAATGGGCATGTAAGGACTTTGAAAAACAGAATAAGGAGCTTAGATTTTTATCCCAAGTTGGGATAAAACAGGAAAGCAACATAATCTAATGTTTAAATTTAAATGATAACTCTAGCTATATTATATGTATTTTGTAGCTTTGATGCACATTGCCACTAATATTATCTGGCACTTCTGTGGCAGAACCAGTCATCTTTTCTCTCTGTAAAATAACTTGCTAAAATAACCAATTAAAATCTTATTTTGTTAAACTAGTGTGATTTCATTACCCCTCTTGTACAGGACAGCAATATTCTCGTCTGTCTTCAGAGGATAGATCATTGTGTGACCAAGTGGTTAAATCAGATAAGATGTCAAAGGGGACTCCAATCAAGATGGTGGAATAGGAGGGTGTGGAGCTCACTTCCTCCCACAAATACATCAAAAATACATCTACATGTGGAATGTAGACACAGAATGTCTACTGAACACTGGCAGAAGATCTCAGACAGCCAAAATTGCGAGAAAGATCTCCACCTAACTAGGTAGGATGAAAGACAAGGGGGGTAAAAAGGAATCAGGATGGGACCTGCACCCCTGGGAGAGAGCTATGAAAGACAAAAGGTTCCCACACCCAGGGAAGCCCCTTCACCAGTGGGGAGGTCAGCTGGGACAGAAAGGTAGCTTCAGAGACTCAGAGGAGAGTGCAGAAGCCAATTTGCAGCAGGCAGAACCACAAAGATGGTCCCTGCTACCTCCCTGCACTCCCCAGTCCAAGACGTGCATCCACTAGTGTGGGCAAAGGCTCACTGCTGAAACTTGGGTTTCAGAGGACAGACCTAGGGAAAGGACTGGGATTGACTGCGTGGAGATAGCCTGAAGTGGCTGGAGTGTGATACAGGCTGCATCTGGGGGTGTACATGGAAGAAGTCCAGGCCCATCATGGAAGGGAAGGAAAGGGTCCACCATAGTAGCCTCTTTCTCAGCACACTCTCAGCAAGCACAGCACCACCTCTATGAGCTCTGGAATCCTGCACATGCCAGCGGGTTGCCCACATACAGAGGCAGGGCTGAAATCTGAGCTGATTCCCAGGGACCATGTGACTTAGGAAGCAGGGATGAAATCTGAGCCCTCTCCCTGCAGGTATGTGATCCACAGGTTTACAGCCTCTGGGGTTTTCTGCTGGACATCCCAGTGGACTACAGGTACTCCTCTGGCTGGGGCAAGTCTAGAATTAGCAAGCGTAGGCTGAGTAGGAAGGCATATGTGAACATCAGGCCATGGTCTGTGCTGCTTCTGTAGCTCCCAAGGCAGGTCGAGGTGCACAACTGCTGCAGTCCTGGTACCTGACTTCAGTGGAACTACACCTACGATCTCTGGTGGATTTGTAAACACAGCACCTGAGGGACACCAGGGCCGATTGCATTCCCATGGTTGAGCAATGGCCAAGGGCAGTGCCAACAACAGTGTACTTTGTGACCCTGTGCAATGGGTGATAGGCAACACCACAGAATGCACTCCTCTGTGGAGAGCAGAGGATTACTCAGTGGCTCCTCTCACAAGAGGAGTGTTCCAATCCCACCTACATCACAGCACAGCTCAGAAATGGATCTTGGGGCTTCTACTCCAACAACTAAGGAGCAGACCCTGTCCCTGGCAGGGCTGTGTCAACAACAGAGCAAAGAGTAGGCTCCGTTTAGTATCCAGTGCAGGCTTTTGTAACAACACCACTAGTCACACCCACGATCGAGGAGATAAAGGCCAGCATACACTGAGGAAAGATGCAGCAGGCATCCATACTAAAAACAGCCCTCACATCAAAAATATTAAAGCCACTCATGCTACACAGGGATGCTCACACATAAAAGCAGCCCTCCAAGACCACAATGGATAACTGTTTCCCCCAAACTCATAGACTCAGTGAAATATAAGTAAAATGAAGAAGCAGAGGAACCACTCCCAATTAAAATATCAAGAAAATTCCCCTGAAAGAACAATGAAAGAGACTTTTTTCAATCTAATAGATACCAAGTTCAAAAAGGAGGAAAATTTTTTTCTAAGGGAAAAAAATGTCATGAAGAGATTAGTGGTAGGACGGGAATAAAACACAGACTTACTCGAGCATGGACTTGAGGATATGGGGAGGGGGAAGGGTGGGCTGAGACGAAGTGAGAGAGTGGCAGGGACATATACACACTATCAAATGTAAATTAGATAGCTAGTGGGAAGCTGCTGCATAGCACAGGGAGATCACCTCTGTGCTTTGTGACCACCTAGAGGGGTGGGATAGGGAGGGTGGGAGAGAGGGTGATGCAAGAGGGAAGAGATATGGGAACATATGTATATGTATAACTGATTCAGTTTGTTGTAAAGGAAAAACTAACACTATTGTAAAACAATTATACTCCAATAAAGATGTTAAAAAAAAAAAAAGAATAAAAAAGCAAAAAAAAAAAAAAAAAGGAGGAAATGAAAATACTGAAGGAATTAAGAAAGGCTATTGATAGAAAAACAGATTACTATAAAAAGGAATGAGAAGCTATAAAGAGGAACCAAGAAAACTTAGACATCTCATTTGCCAAGACAAAAGCCAAGCTAAAGGCAATAAATAGAAAATTGAATAATACAGAAGAATGAATAAGTGATCCGGAAGATAGAATAATGGAAATCATCCAATCAGAACAGCAGACAGAAAGACAAATAAAAGAAAATAAAAACAATACAAGAGAACTATGGGATAATACAACACTTGCCAATCTACACATAATAGGGATCCCAGAAGGAGATGAAAAAGGATATCAAAAATGTATTTTAAGAAATTATGACTGAAAACATCCCAAATCGGATGAAGAAAACAGATATCTGTATATGGGAAGCACAGAGGGTCTCCCAAAAGATGAACCCAAAAAGACCTGTAACAAGACATATTATAATTAAAATGGCAAAAGTTAAAGAGAGGATTTTAAAGGCAGCAAGAGAAAAAAATTAATTTCAAAGGAACCCCCAAAAGGCTATCAGCTGATTTCTCTACAGAAACAATGCAGGCCAGAAGGGAGTGCAAGATATGTTCAAAAGCCTGAAAGGGAAAAACCTGCAACCTAGGATCCTCTACCCAGCAAGATTATCACTTAGAATAGAAGAATAGAAAAAGAATTTCTCAGACAAGCAAAAACTAAAAGAATACAGCAATACTAAACGTACTCTAAAAGAAACACTAAAAGGTCTTCTCTAAATAGAAAAGAAGCAAAAATCTGTAGGAAAGAGAAAATTCCAAATGGAATGTAAATCACTTAAATAAGCCAGAACACAGATCTTTTTTAAATCAAAAAATTTTTGTGAAAGAAATGATAACCACAATGAACAGCAAAAAGATAAATAAAAAGATGTAAAGGAGGACTTCAAAAAATCATAAAATGTGGAGGGTAGATTTTTTAAAATGTGTTTGAGCCTATATGACTACCAGTCTAAAGCAAGTAGATATAGGAAGGGTTTAACATACTTGAAAAACAGGGTAACATGTTTTTATGTTAGCCAATTCAAAATCATACAATAATTTCACAAAAACCAAAAAGAAGAGAACACAAACATAATACAAAAGAAAACCACAAAATGAAAAACAAAATGAAAGAGAGGAACATAGAAAAAAATGCAAGTGGAAAACAAGATTAAAAATGACAATAAATATGTATCTATCAATAATTACCTTAAAAGTCAATAGACTACATGTTCCAGTCAAAAGACATAGAGTGGCAGATTGGATAATAAAATTAGAGCCTACAATATGCTACCTACAAGAGACCCACTTTAGGGCGAGGACACATATACATTGAAAGTGAAGGGATGGAAAAAGATATTTCATGCAAGCAGAACTGTCAAGAAAATGGGGGTAGCAACACTCATATCAGACAAAACAGACTTTAAAACACAGGCCATAAAGAAAGATAAAGAAGGATATAATGATAAAAGTATCAATAAAAGAGGATATTATACTCGTTAACATATATGCATAAAATATAGAAGTACCCAAATATATAAAACAAATACTAACTGACATAAAGGGAGAAATTGATGGGAATACAATCATAGTAGGACATTTTAACACACAACTCACATCAATGGACAGATACTCTAGACAGAAAATCAATAGAGATAACAGGACTTACCTTTTAAGAGGCAACAGAGACCCTAAGTGATACAATAGAACAGCTAGACTTAATTGATATTTTAAGGATATTATATCGAAAAAAACCAGAATACACATTCTTTTCAGGTGCACATGGAAGATTCTCTAGGACTGACCACATATTAGGACACAAAATAAGCCTCAAAAAATTTAAGAGGATAGAAATTATTTCAAGCATCTTTTCTGACCACAATGGCATGAAACTAGAAATCAACCACAGAAAGAGAAGTGAGAAAAAAAAAAAAAAGAAAGAAACAGTTACATGGAGACTAAACAACATGCTACTGAAAAACCAGTGGGTTAGCGATGCAAAGAGGAAATTAAAAAATACTTTGAGACAAATGACAATGAAAACACAATGATACAAAATCTATGGGATACAGGAAAAACAGTTCTTAGTGGGAAGTCCATAGTGATGCAGGTCTTCCTCAAAAAACAGAAAAAATCGTAAATAAACAACCTAAGCTACCACCTAAAGGAAATAGAGAAAGAAGAAAAATCAAAAACTAAAGTCAGCAGAAGAAAGGAAATAATAGAGAGGTAATAAATAAAATAGAGATTAAAAAGCAATAGAAAAAAGTCAATAAAACCAAGAGCTGGTTCTTTGAAAGAGTAAACAAAATTAACAAAGAATATGATGAGCAATTATATGACAACAATTTGGAAAACCTAGAAGAAATGGACAAGTTTCTAGAAATATACAGTCCACCCAAACTGAATCAAGAAGGAACAGATAATTTGAACAGATTGATCACTAGAAGTGAAATAGAATCTATTACATTATTACAGTGTTTATTACATTATTAACACTCCCTACAAACAAAAGTCCAGGACCAGATGGCTTCACTGGGGAATTCTACTAAACATACAAAGAAGATCTTACACCAATCCTTCTCAAACTCTTCCAAAAGATTGAAAAGGAAGGAACACTCCAAGTCATTCTATGAAGCTTACAGGGCAATATCTTTGATGAATATAGTTGCAAAAATCCTCAACAAAATATTAGCAAAACAAATCCAACAACACATAAAATAGATCATACACCATGACCAAGTTTGATTCATCCCAGGGTCACAAGGATAGTTTAGCATATGCATATCAATCAATGTGATAAACCACATCAGGAAAAGAAAAGGTAAAAACCACATGATCATCTCAATAGATGCAAAAAAAGCATTTGATAAAATTCAACATCCATTCATGATAAAAACTCTTACCAAAGTGGGTACAGAGGGACTGTATCTCAACATAATAAAAGCTGTTCATGACAAACTCACAGCCAGCATAATACTCACTGATGGAAAGCTGAAAGCCTTCCTGCTAAAATCTGGAACAAGACAAGAATGCCCACTCTCACCACTTCTATTCAACATAGTATTGGAAGTCTTAGCCACAGCAATCAGACAAGTAAAAGAAGTTAAAAAGTACCCAGATTGGAAGGAAAGAGGTAAAATTGTCATTATATGTAGATGACATGATATTCTATATTGAAAACCCTAAAGAATCCACACAAAAACTGCTAGAACTGATAAATGAATTCAGAAAGGTAGCAGGATACAAGATTAACATACAGAAATCAGTTGCATTTCTTTACATTAACAATGATATATCAGAAAGGGAAAGTTAAAAAAAAATCCCTTTTAAAGTTGCATCCAAAAAAATATTTAGGAATAAACCTGACCAAGTAGGTGAAAGACTTATATGCTGAGAACTATAAAACATTGATAATGGAAACTGAAGATGAGTCAAAGAAATGGAAATATAGCCCATGCTCTTGGATTGGAAGAATTAATATTGTCAAAATGGCCTTACTACCCAAAGCAGTCTACTGATTTAATGCGATCCCTATCAAATTACCCTTGAGGTTTTTCACAGAACTAGAAAAAATAATCCTAAAATTTATATAGAAACATAAAACACCCAGAATTGCCCAAGCAATCCTGAGGAAAAAGAACAAAGCAAGAGACATAACCTTCCCCATCTTCAGACAATACTACAAAGCTACAGTAATCAAAACAGTGTGGTATTGGCACAAAGACATATGTATCAATGGAACAAAATAGAGAGCCCATAAATAGACCCACACTCCTATGGTCAAGTAATTTATGACAAAGGAGGCTATAATATACAGTGGAGAAAAGACAGCCTCTTCAGCAAGTGGTGTTGGGAAAGCTGGACAGCCACATGTGAATCAGTGAAGTTAGAACACTCCCTCACACCACACACAAAAATAAATTCAAAATGTCTTAAACACTTAAATATGAGACATGACACCATAAAACTCCTAGAAGAGAACATAGGCAAAACATTCTCTGACATAAATTGTAACAATGTTTTCTTAAGTCAGTCTACCAAGGCAATAGAAATAAAAGTAATAATAAACAAAGGGCCCTAATCAAACTTACAAGTTTTGCATAACAAAAGAAACTATAAACAAAAGGAAAAGACAACTCCATTTATTTGGACCTACCCATGCTGACTCTCACTTCAGATTTTTTTTGTGTGTGGTACGCAGGCCTCTCACTGTTGTGGCCTCTCCCATAGTGGAGCACAGGCTCTGGGTGTGCAGGCTCAGAGGCCATGGCTCACAGGCCCAGCCGCTCCACAGCATGTGGGATCCTCCCAGACTGGGGCACAAACCTGTGTCCCCTGTACTGGCAGGCGGACTCTCAACCACTGCGCCACCAGGGAAGCTCTCACTTCAGATTTTTGACCATTACTCTTTATTTGTGTAGCACTGTCCATGGAGAAAGGCATTGGCACAAGACCAGGTGGGATGCTGCAAGGAACTAGGGCATAATACAAGGTACTGGGAACTGGAAATGAAAGGAGGCCAGAAAGTAAGAAGCACGAGTGTGAAGTGATTTATCTGGCTGTAGTATATAAACAGAGCTATTAATTAATTCTTGTTTTTTACAGAGTCAAAATAAAATATATAAAACACTGCTAATTTCTCAACTCTTACTTAAATTCAAAAACTCTCCTTTGGGGAACGATTTATGTCAAAATGACTTCATAAGTATTCAGATTAAATTAGAAATATGTTAATACATCACATCTATTTGTGAGACACTTCCTACAATGAATTTAATACTGATAAAGTATTTTCACAGAAAGATAGTACACAAAGTTTGGTCTCCATGCCATTTTTTGAAGAATGTTTATGCTTACTTGCATGCAGGTATGTGATAGATGGATGCTTTTGGCCAAGAAGAATCCTAGTCATAGTTTTCACCTGAACATGGAATAACAACTAGGAACAATCAAGTGAAATTCAGTTATTTATCAAAACCAAGGGTCTTTCCACCTTTTTAAAAAAAAATTTGTGTTATTTTAATGTTTTTCTGTTTAGAGGCAAAGTGAGGGCTATGAATAGGTGAGACTGTGTACTTAAATACTTTGAACCATGACCTGAGAGTTCTTAAAATGTAGTTATTAATGACTGTGTGTTAATAACCATTGTTTTACTCTCTCGAGGGACAAAAAAAATGAAAGAAACCATTTTATTTGATATAAATCTCAAAGAACAACTTATTTTAATTTCTATCAATTGTACCCTATTTTTCACTGATCCATTCAAACAATATTTATTGATATCTATTATGTGTTGTGTACTATGTTAGTGCTAATATATATTTCCATAAATATTTATGATGTCCTTCCCAACTCTCTATGGAAAACTATGGGACAAAGATGACAAGAAATAAACTATATTTTATCAAAGATTCATTCATGTAGATATTAACATTAAAGTACTCCTTCATGACTTTTGAATTGACTAGTTTAAGCAGATATTCTGGAACACTTAATCTCTTTTTTAAAATATGAGATAATGATTATACCCAATTGAGACAGTGTTTGGCATAGATGTTTATTGTTATTTTTGTTGGTTTTATTCAAATTGTATGATTAAATTACTGAAGAGAATCTTTAATATCTGACATGTCTTATTTTGATCATTTTTGAATTAGTTATTCATAAAAGAATAGCTAAGTAGATGTTGTGGTTACCTTACCTAAATTATACTGGCTTTCTTTCTTTTTGGTTTTAACTTCTTAACCTGATCATCATCTGCCTTATATGAAACATTATTTAATTTCTTCCTTTGTTTGCTTTTGCTTCTGAACACCCCTTCTGACTTAAAAAAAAAGTCATGCTTCTTTTTGGTGAAGCTTAAACTGTCAATTTCTTAAGAATCTTCCTGAATTGATTATCTACTCTCTCCACTGAGTATTGAAACACATGGTCTCAAAATCACTCAGTCTCTTCAGTTGTTCAAGTGGGACATGAAACAAAAGGCATTAAATACTTCCTACAAACAGGCTTCTCTAGCTATAGTTGAAAATACTTTCAAAGCCACACAACATAACTACCTATATTCAGAGCCATTTATGCACATATTGCAGGCAGGGTAATTCAACTTTCATAATTTTTTTTTTTAATTAAAGAAAGGCCAAGTAGCTATGTATCTTGTGCTGGATTCTGTTTGCTTCCACCAAATAAAGTAGATTTGATGGCAAAGTACATTGTATGAAAATACCCTACATTTATCTTTTCTGGATTTAATGTTTATTAGAGGTTATGATATAAACTACTATGATGATAAACATAGAGAATTGATAACTGCAAAAGGCAGTCAATGCCTAGAAATCGAAGTGGTGCAGAATGGAAATGAAAATGAGGGTGTCAAGGACTGGCGTAACACATATCATTAGACTGTTTTGAAAAATATCTCAGAAAGAAATGACGTCTTGTTTTATTTGTTTGATTTTTACTATTTTTAATTGCACAAGTAATCCTTTGCCACACAGTAGAGATTATCATACTAAGTGAAGTAAGTCAAAGACAAATATCATATGATATCACCTATATGTGGAATCTTAAAAAAAATGATACAAATGAACTTACCTACAAAACAGAAATAGACTCACAAAGATAGAAAACAAACTGATTATTACCAAAAGGGATAGTGGTAAAACAACAGGGACCTACTGTATAGCACAGGGAACTATATTAATATCTTGTAATAACCTATAATGAGAAAGAATCTGAAAAAGAATGTGTGTGTGTATATATATATGTCTCTCTATATATGTATAACTGAATCACTTGCTGTACACTTTAATAAAACATTGTGAATTAACTATACTTCAATTTTAAAACTCTGAAAATATTAAAGAACTAATAGTCTCCTTTGAGCTTGGTTTAAAAAGGGAATAAAGGGAATTCCCTGGTGGTCCTGTGGTTAGGACTCAGCACTTTCACTGCAGTGGACCAGGTTCAATCCCTGGTCAGGGAACTAAGATCCCACAAGCCGCACATCATAGCCAAAAAAAAAAAAAAAAAATTAAGTGAATAAAACCTGAATTCTCAACCCCAGTATCTTTTCTGAGCTTTGTTCATCTGTTTCTAACCTTCTTCTGCTGGACATTGCCAACTAGATGCCCCTGGCACAATGTCCAAAAAAAATGTACTGCTGCTTTTTTTAGAGTACTTACATTTCAGTCACATATGCCAGAAAACTGGGATTCATTTTTATGTCTCCCACACTTCCTACACATTTATCAGTCACCAAACCCATGATACCCCCAGAATTTCTCTCTTATTCTGTGTCCTTTCTTCCACTTTTACAGCCTCTGTTCTAATTTTGTCTTCTCGCTGAATTATTACAATAAACTTTTTCACATGTACCACCTTTACACTAATCTCTTTGGACTTCAGTCATTTTCCATACCAGAGTAAAAACATCTAATTTTATATGTATAATATTATATAATATATATAGCCATATACATATATGTTATTTCTTCATTTGTTTAAAACAAAAACAATATCCTTGCCATATGATGACCTTCAAAATTCTTTCCTATCACCATCAAATTCAGCCATACAGGATGTGCAGTCACTGTGCTTTTATTCATGCTGCTCTTTCTGACTGGGAATACTTTAACCAAACCCTTATACTAACAAATAAAATTTTACAATCTCTCACACAAACCCAGTTTCACTTTTTCAACCAGAATGTAAAATGCTATGATTTATTTTCTCACAGGTCTATTTTTATCCTTTATCACAGGATAATCACAATGCATTGCACTTCATGGTTAACTTGTTGGTCTCCCCAACCCTATTGTCTTATCAAACTTGGAGATCAGAGACTTTAAATATATGTGTATATTTTTCTGTATATCAGGTACCCAGCAGAGTGTCTGCTGACATTAAGGAGGTTTGTGAGTGAGTGAATATCATGTGTTTCATATCCACATGATCTTATATTGTCAGTCTTTAGTCCTTACCAAAGAACTCCCTTAAGTCCCCCTTAAGTGGAACCAAAGATGTAAATTTTCCAAAATTGTTTCAACAGGCTGCTGATCCTATAAGAGTACACCTGTTTTACATATTTTAAATAGATGTCTAACCCAGTTTCTAACCCAGTGAAAGAATTGTTCAGAAAACACTTTATGGACTCCCAAGCCACCACTTCTTCACTTTAGATTCAATGGGCATAGTAAATACGAGGCATTATAAAAACTTAAGACAACCTCCAGAAAAAAATGAGTTATTAAAAGTATCATTTATTTAGTAAATTTACTTCTAGATTCTAGGAGCGACCAAGAACCTTAAGATGTATTGTGCCTATGTAGTCAAGTATAGGAAGCACAGAAAATCCTCTGTTGTTTCCTTTTACATTGATTTATTTTGAGGTAATTTAATTCCCATGGATATTTTACTATACTATTTTAAAATATATTTTCAGGACATTTTAAAGTTCATTAGTTGGCTTTTGCGTAATTGCAAACAAAGGTCTTAAGGATGAGGGCCAGGCATTATCATAGTGATTTTCCAGATGAAGAACGATGTACATGAAAGGGGGACAGCTTAAAAAATAGCAACAATGTATCTCATTTTGAGGTGATTTTTTAAAATTGAAGTATATTTGAATTACAATTTTGTGTTAATTACTGCTGTACAGCAAAGTGACTCAGTTTTACATATATATATATATAAAAGAATATGAGAAAAATATAAATATATACATTATTTTACATATTCTTTTCAATTATGGTTTATCACAGACTATTGGATATAGTTCATCACTAATTATTAGAGAAATGCAAACTGAAACTACAATGAGGTACCACTTCCCACCTGTCAGAATGGCTGTGATAAAGTCTACAAATAACAAATGCTGGAGAAGGTGTGGAGAAAAGGGAACCCTCCTACACTGTTGGTGGGAATATAAGTTGGTACAGTAACTATGGAAAACAATATGGAGTTTCCTCAGAAAACTACAAATAGAATTACCATATAATCCAGCAACCCCACTCCTGGGTATATATCCAGACAAAACTATAATTCAAAAATATACATACACCCCTATTTTCATAGCAGCAGTATTCATAATAGCCAAGACGTGGAAACAACCTAAAGGTCCATCAACAGATGAATGGAGAAAGAAGATGTGGTTTGTGTATACAATGGAATACTACTCAGCCATAAAAAAGAACAAAATAATGCCATTTGCAACATGCAGATGCATCCTTATGCCTTTCTTCCATAGTTACTTCTCCCTCTCTGACCACTTCTGGTAAAGGTCCTTTGCTTTCATTTGTTCATGTGATTAGATTAGGCCTACTTGGATAATACAAGATAATCTCATCTCAAAGCCTTTAACATTAATCATTTCTGCAAGGCTCCTTTAGCTCTGTAACCTGTATTCACAGGTTCCAGGGATCAAAACATGGATGTCTTTGTGGAACCATTTTTCTACCTACCATGCCTTCTTTTCAAAATAGAGAAATGGTCTGGGGAAGTGTGAGAGGGATTTAAAAGGACCATACAGAGGAGGTGGTCAACAGAAGTTTCATTTCTGATGTAGATAATAAATCAAATGAGGTTCAAAATAAGAATTTAAGTACCTATGGAATTAATTGTATGGTCAATATCATATTAGGGGAAGAAAAGTTAGATAATTATTATAATATCACCTACTCTTAAGGAAATATCTATTAATACTGGTAAAGTTCTATTCCATTATTACAACTGATATTTACAGACTCTGTTAAAATGTACATCCCAGACTCTGCCCACCACAGATGCTGACTCAGGTGGCCTTTGGTGAAGTGCAGAATTTTGTCTTTTAACAAGCATATCAGGTGATTTCTGATGACTGTGTCCATTTACTACCATCCTTCAAGAAATGATGCTGTAATATTTATTTATTTACCACTGGAGCTAGAACTGCTTAATTGCTCTAGCTGGAATTTTGAACTGCTGACTCTGGAGAACATATATTATTCAAAAGTGACATTTAGTATGAAATAGAATAGTACAGTATAGAATTTTAAGTTAATGTAAATAGAATGATTGGGGCTTATGAAAAATACAACTTTTTAATCAGTTACTACAATTTTTTTGTCATTTAAGGATTGTGTACAATTAAAATGGATTGAATATCAAAATAAATTCATTGATTGGCCACTCTACACATAAATCTGGGCCAACTGCTCTGTGAGGATCAAAGGAATATTCTCCGTAGTCACACCTTTAGAAAGCATATTTGATCTTACCCATTCTGCTTTAAAGCTAAAGAGAAATTAATTTATTTAATGGAATGTTAATGGAAAAATAGAGTTAATATAACTCATAAATTACCAAATAAAATATTAGTTTCAATATTACTATGTTTAGTTTACTATAAATATAATACAAATTGAAGGACACTTTCTAATACTAAAGCCCCACTATGGAACTTTCCCAGGAAGAGAAGTACAGTGGTCCAGCAGAAATAGATTGACATTTTAACATAAAATTGAGAACCTGCTTTCTGATGCAGAACTTAATATTGCTTTGCAGTGACAATGATAATGGTATCCTCAGAGCCAAATAATTGGGTATAATTTTATTTTACTGAATTACCACCTGTTATTTAACCCAGAGATGCAGTCATTTCCATGAGTTACTTAACCTGTGAGTACTATAAGAAAAAATATATGTTAATTAAAGGATTACTAGAAAAATTATTTTTTTTCTAATTTCTGATTATTTTTACCAATCTAAAACTTGTTTTCTACTTTTATAGTTTTGTTTTCAATTTTCATACATATTACACATATTTATTAAATACCAGCATTCATTTAACAATTTATTTTTAGATTAGGTCACATATTTCCTTGTAGCTGAATTGAACTTTCTTAATTGAAAATCAGATTGGATAGTTCACTTAACTTTTCTAATTAAACTATTCTAATCTATCCCCTTTGCTCTTAGAATAACTTTAACCACCTGAACGGGGCTGAAAAGGTCAACACCATCTGACTCCTACTCCCCTATCCAGCCTGACTGCATACACTTACCTCTGCCCACCAAAGTTATAGCTATTATAGTTCAGTTGCTGAGAGCCATATTTTCTGTACCTTCTCTGGACCTATGTGCATGCTTTTCTATGCCAAGAACACTCCACTCTTTCTCCATGTCTTGCCTGGATACCTACAACTACATCCAAATTAACACTATGAACTCAGGGCAAGTTATCATCTTACCCATCTTACTCTATTGTATTTGTCTACACTGTCCCTAAACTAATAAGTTTGTGGAAAATAGAACCCAAGAATAAGCTAACTGAAAAAAGTGCTGTCTTGGTGCTGAAGAGGTAATTAAGACTAGGTTCCTGGCTCCAAGTAGCTCACAAAATAATGGAAAAAAAAAAAAAAAAAGACACCTTGTAAACACAGATTAAAGTGTTATATGGCAAGTGACATTAACAGAGAACTATTCATATGTAAAATAGGGTGTAGAAATCCAAGTAAGTTTTAGGACCTTTGCACTGGAGTTGGCAAAATGTAAAAGTAGAAGGAACCCCTTTATAAATTGATATAAATAAAATAAATGTTTTCTTCTATATGAAAAAGAAGCAGTTTTACTCTTTACTCTCCCTTTTGTTAGGACTTGGAAAGGGCTTTTATCCAATTGCTGTGAATTTTATGAAGCATCACAAGATGTCAGCTCAAAATTTACCACTCTCATTTTTTCCACAGTCATCTCTCATGAAATAACTCTATTGTATTTATTTTAAAGTTCCCCATCTTACTTAAAAATAAGGATTGGACTATTAATTAACATTGGTTTAATTAATTAAAGACAAGAAAGTACTCAAAACAGGTGCATGAGTTATTTATTATTACATTCAGAAACTTTATGACTGATAAAACTATTTCTTAAAGTTATCTACACGAATTATGAGATCAATTGAATATAGTTTTAAAGGCAAAAATTTTAAATAGCAGGGTATATCTAATGTTTTTTAAATGTAAGTGGATTTTCATGTGTTCCTAGATTTTTTTTAATGTAGTGAGATTCAAGGAAAGAACTATTTAATAACCACCTGCATATGCAATCCATTTAAACTTATCTCTATATGTGAAGTATAATGTGTTACTTACCTGAATGACATATGAAGCATGAAGAATGTGAAAATATATATAGAAAGGGAGAAATAGAACTTGAAATATTTATTTCTTCTATCTAATAGTGAAATATTCTACCAATTTCTTGCAATCATGTTTATGTATGTATTTTGATAACCTGTATATTCCATGGTGTATTAACATTTTGCCATGCAAGTAAATCAGTTTTGTAATTAATTTTAGCAATGTTGGATTAACATGAGTTTAGCAAAATAGACTATGTGTGTGAGTGTGTGGCAAGAGAATTGGGTAATCTTTAAATTTATTCAAAGAAGCCAAGTCCACATCTCTATAACTTGATACCTACTAGATGATTTAGAAACCCATTTGCCTAGGATGATTTTTGTTGAAAGAAAAAGGATGGAGTAGACTTCTGAAGATAGTAGTAACACTGTGGCCAAATACAGGCTACATTACAATTCAGTCATGGACAAAAATTATGAATTTCTATCTGGTGGACAACATGGTTTCAGTATGTCAGCAAATTTGAAATTGTCTGCATAAGTAGTGAACCCAGCTATTCCAGCATTTCCATTAACATATGTATACTGCCTCCGAAGTCTATATATATTGTATTATCACATGTATTACTACTGGGAATTAAAAGTATGCATCAAAAGGGAAGCCTAGTCTACAAGTTTAGAAAAGGAGTATTGCAAGAAGAAAATGGAGGGTTACTTTAGTATCCCTGTCTGTAAATATGAAACAAATCTTTTACTCCATAAAAAATAAAACAACTGCTGATTCAGGTGAGAAGCTCAGTTGTAAAACCAAAACCTCAGTAGCACTAGGCCATCATCTCAGATGAAAGTATTAACCTTCTCTTAATCTTCAGGGACTTGTAGAGAATTAAAGATATAAGTGTCTATGTAAAAAAGGAAATCTCTGCATGGAGAACATTTTTAAAGTACTAAATGGGCTCCTTGGGGGATATGTTCTTACAGTAGCTGACAGGCAGAGAGTTCATGTTCTTTTCAAGATTTTCACTATAGCTGAAACTCAGGAAAGCTAGTCAGTTAATGGCACAAACTTTGAGTTGATTTCTATTTTCAGGTAATTAGGTATGAATTGATGTCAACATATAAAAATTCCCATGGATAATTGCTTCTCCCTTGTGCTGATGCTCTCTTTGTAAATAGCTATCTGCCACTTATTTGTATGAAATTTTTTTTTAAATGCGCGATTTTTGTGACCCAGGGTAACTCTTAACTGAAATATTCTGCACATTTTGAATTCCATAAGAATATAATTACTTGAATCATCTGCTTATTGACATGATCAAAAAAACAATAGTTTAATATTTAGGAGTCAAAGCAAGGTTTATTGACTAGTAGATTTGATTAATATTTAGAATTCATCTCTTGCTTAATTTTTAATAGAAAACACTGAGGAATTTAATAGAAAGCATAACCTGAGACTTAAAAACTCTATCTCAGGTGTCATACTCTTCCCCAATTGGAATTCAGTTTTAATTTTTGAACTGTTTTCTTAAGAATGAGATCTATAAGGATCATCAAACATTAGAGTTATTACCCAATTAATTTCAGTGTTTTTTATAATCTTGGACTCAGAAAATCTACTTCTCTGTAATATGATTGCTTATAATAGTGCTGTCATATTTTCAGAATCCAAAAATCATTTTTTTAAATTATGGAATCACAGGTATCTGGCAAATGTATTTATAGGTTCTGATATTTATACTATTTCAATTATCCAATTTAAAAATTTTGTAAGTTCATGAGTGAAGAACAGTAAGTGACTAATTTTAGGTGGCTCTAGAGCAGGGAAATAGTTCACATTACTGAGTTCAACAGACAGTCACTGTATGTGTTATGTTACAAAGTGCATTTTACCAATTGATATCTTAAAGATTTCATGAAGGTATGATATAGGGTTTGTGCAGCTTTTCCCATGGCAAAACTTCCTACAGTGGCATTGGATATTGTTTACCCCAAAGTCTCACACTTAGGGCAGCTACTCCTCTCCCTCTCCACTGCCCACCCTGCACCCTATGCTGTTTCCTCTTTGGTGTCCTCCTTCCTGGTCCTATGAATCTCATGCAGCCTTCTCTTACCAAAATCTTCTAGATGTCACACATGACCCTCCCACCTCAGCGTACCTGTGTAACTAAAGTATCCTATTCTCTAGTCTGTTGCTTTTCTCATGAGGAAAAAGCTCTGGAATTCTGGCTGCTGAAATGTTTCACCTTGTTATGAAGTGTATCTGCTAAACATTGCAGTGGGTGCTGTGCCTACCAAATGAGTTGGGTAAAATCTCATCTTCAAGAAGCTTCGTTTCTAAGAAGGGAAAAGAAGACAGGTTGACCAAGAGGTGTGCTAATGTTGTATAAATGTAGAGATAGAAGTATGTAAAGAGGACATGGATCACAAACAGTTAAATGGAAAGGATGGAAAAAAGTTTCACAAAGAAGGTGAAATTTTAAGTGAACATTGAAAGAGCAAATGTTGCATTTTTTGGACCCTGAATGATGAGCTTAATGATTCAGCTCAAGATAATATATTTTAATAACCACAGAAATGTTCAAATACTTCAGTATTGCTAGAGAAAAGAAGTCTTGGGGAGCAGAAATAGAGGGAGGTGAACATTTCTCTTTGCATACCTGCTATTGAATACTTGGTAATTACATATGAATATAAGTATATTACATAAGTCACATGCTTTTAATAAGAAAAATGAGCAATTTTTAATATTCAGTTATACTAACTACAGAATTTTTAAAGCACAGAAGTAGCCCTATATAATGTTATTGTTAAATAAGTACATATATGTGAAAAAAATCAGACTTAAAGATAAAATTATTATCTTCAATATTTCCAGATGAGTGACAAAGTGATTCAATCTCTAATTTTTATTTATCTTTAGAATAAATAAAGTTAATCATTAAGCTATAAAACCTTAAATATAAACTGCCTTTGAGCAATCATTGTAACTTTCTGGTGTGTCCTCTGGTGAAGTTAAGAGAAAGAAAAAGTGATAACCACAGTCAAGCAATGCACTCTTGATGCATGTAATGTTAACTGAACAAGCAGTTAACTGGGCAAAAATAAGTTGAGGTAGCTTTCTTCTGTTTTACTCACCAGGAAACATTCCTAATGATCTGCATGATCAGTTAATAAAGTATCAACAAATTAAGAAGATGCAAAAAAACAGGAAATAAGCCATACAATACAACTAGCAATTTTTTTGAAAAGGAATTTACAAATTCATACAAAGAAGAGTTTACCTCCCTAAACGAAACAAAGCAAAATTTCAGATCTTGAGAAAGTGCTGTATATTGTAACTATCTTTTTAATGTGTTTTAGACCACCACCTCTCAGATTCCTTCTTGTCTTTCATACCTAGTATTCCCTAGTAGTCACTTAAAAAATAGCATAGACACACAGCAATTTCAGTCTAGGAAGAAGATAATATTTGAGTTGAGACCTGAATGAGGGAACTAGTCAAGCAAAGATCTACAAAAAGAATTGTAGGTTCAGGAAACAGCCATTGCAAAAGCCAATCTGGCTTGTGTGCATGAACAATGGAGGTATTCCTAAAAGGTGAGGTCACAGAGGCAGATATCCTAAGTAAATATTTGTAAATTATGATAAGGAATCTGGATGTGTTGCACTGTAATCATCTGTTTGCATCTTCGATAAGCCTGTTCAGAGACTAACTACATCTCATCTCCCAGTGTATCACTGAGGTTCATACTGTGCCTGGCACTAAGTAGATGCTCTGTAGATATTTTTTGGATGAAATGATAGATGCATAACCTATTTTATTGGAATTTGATACTTCCATATATAGCTTCTATTCAAGTATGTACTTTAAAAAATATTATAATTTATGTATTTGAAAGCCTGGGAGCAAACTATATTTAAGCCAGGATTTGGGTCACTAACAATAATAAGAAAGTTCTCTATGAGTAAATGTAAAGGTTATGTGGGGACCCAATTATGTAGATGCTTTAAGCTAAATCTAGTTCAGCATTTATTATGATGTTTCCTTTCTCATGTAGAACTCTAATGAACTTTACCTATTATCTTGATCATTAGTGAGCAAGCATTTCAGAAGATTAAAGACAGTGGTCAGAGCTGAAAATGGTTCTCACTTGTCTTATTCACTTTAATTCTATATTTAATTGGGGAAGCTAATGCTTTAATATTTCAGTTTTCTATTCATAATTGTTGCCTCGTGAATGCAGTATGGCTTTTGACATTTCATGTAAGCCACACGGAATTTGTATTCTACGTTTACTTAAGCAACTCTCATAACCTGTTGCTTCAGGAATAAGCTCTATGTTTAGCATCCAAAATTCACCTCTGAATTTCAGCTTTTGAAATTAATTTCTGAGTGTTTTTTCACAGAAGCGTCTCACTGAAATTGCCATTCAGACTGATGTCAGTGAAGCACATTAAGAAATTATGAGATGAGACTCTGATTGAGTCAATCTAGATAATTTTTTAAAATATATTTAAGCTAAAAGCATATTTAAAAAGCATAATATTTGCAGAAATAAATAAAATGAAGCTGATATTTAATCATAGAGGGTGGGATGTGAGGTTTTGGGGGGATTAAGGGGTAAGTTAGGAGATAACTGTAGTTAATTTTCCCCCTTGAAGAGATTTCAACCCTGAATTGTCAGAATGTCTTTGAGAATATTGTTTAATGAAAAGAAAGAGATAAGATTTGGAGATTCCACTAAGGAAACTGAGGTTTAGTGAATGATTAGTCAGGGTTCTCTAGAGAAATAGAACTGATAGAATGTGTATTTATATATGGAGAGTCAGAGAGATTTATTTTAAGGAATTGGCTCACATGATAATAATGGAGGCTGGCAAATCCAAAATCTGCAGGGTGTGTTGGCAGTCTGGAGACCCAGGGAAGAGCCATGGTGCAGTTCAAGTTCAAAGGCCCTCTGCTGGCAGAATTTCTTCTTGATTGGGGAAGGTCACTTTTTGTTCTATTAAGGCCTCAACTGATTAGATGAGGCCCATTCACACACAGCAGAGGCCATCTGCTTTACTCAAAGTCTACCAATTTAAAGGTTAACCTCATTCAAAAAACACAGTCACAGAAATATCCAGAGTAATGTTTGACCCAATATCTGGGCACTTTGCTCAGCCAAGTTGACACACAAAATTAACCCTTACAAATCTACCCCTTGTCACTTTGTTACCTATATGCATCTCCTAAACTATACTTAATCTCTCAATAAGGACAATAATAAAGTCATAATTCTGCATAACATGATACAACTAGCCTGCATACAACTGAAAATGGCTAACCCTTTTTCAAGAAAATGATGCAAAGTACTTGTATGATGCTCACTCTTCTCCTTGACATCCTGTAACTTAAATATTATGATGTAAAGTTAACAATACTTGAATACTATAATATAAAGTAAATGCATCTTCTGTTACATGATAAGAGGATAAGAGAGGACAGAAAACACATTTGTGTTTTCATATGCGAAAACACATTTGTAACAAAATAAAGAAAATATTCGTGACAATTATAGTTCTGATTTCTATATGGTCATGTGGTCAGAGCAAGCATCTCAGCTGGTCATGGTTCTTTACTTGGTGGGGAGACCCAAACCTTCATTCCTGAGACATAGATATTTGGATGTTGTATGATACAACCATTCAGGTTTTCTAGGAGCTTCTAACTGAAGACAAATTTATTTTTGACTTTCTTAAGTACTGTTTCCAAAATATTAAAAAGGAAATACCATTAATGTTGAAACAGTAAATATACTGAACCATTTCATCCCCCATCTCTCTTCAGGTTGGAATCCCTCAGTGGCCAAAAACAGGACATTTCTTTGAAATTTGTAATTTTAGCAACAAAGTGCATACAAAACTCCAATTTAACTCCATCAACTTTTATTTGCTTTACAAAATAGTGCTTTTCAATGACTTTCTATCAAGCAAAATGAGCACTTCAAGGGTCGTACACTGTTCTTTTCATTGGAGACCAGTATAAGCAATGTGTTCAGAAGATATACTTAGTGTCTGTGTACTTAGCACTGGGATTTTAAACAGATAGCAAAGAATGCACTTCTTGACTAGAGATGTGGTCAGCCCTACTCTTACTTACAGTTCCAGTCACGGGCATTACTTAACCCTATGTACCAAAAGCAGTCATGATCAGATTTTTGCTGTTTCACACTGTTATTTTAACCCAGCACTGCAGTTGGCTCAGATGATTAATTAAGCAACACTACGAAGAGGAGAGCTTGGAACCCCAACACTGATCTCTAGGAAATGACAGTCACTTTCACAGTAATAAATGATTGGACAGCGACTATAGTTGTCTCTAGCAAAAACTGTATGCTTGAACTGATGATGCATATTCCTGGTGTGAAGAATGACAAAACCTTCACCCATCACATAAAAATATCCCATAATCTATCCATTATTTTTGGTAGGTCAGATTCTCCCAGAGGGGAAAAAGATCTATCCTCTAATATTATTAGTACCTTTGAAATACATAACCTATTTATAATAATGGTAGGTCTTAGATTTTTCTAGTCTTAGAACTCTAAGGAAATAAATTGACAAACTAAGGTTAAAACACTTAAGATAGAGTGGATGTATAAGAAATTTTAAAATCTATGTTTTTTTCTCTGTATATTAAATATGTATATTAATTTTTCAGGCATTTCATTCAATGATATTTAATGTTATATTTTAAGTTTGTATTGCACTTGATATTTTGCAAATGAATCATTGTATATATTGACCCTAAAATATTATGTCATTAATTAATATTAATTAGTTGTTTTTTTATTTGCTCATACCCAGAATCAATCTGAAGCAGCAAATAACTAGTATATTTGACACTTTTAAAAATCTACAATTTGATTGGAAAATGTGTGATAACAGACAATATTTACTTAACTTGGAACTAAGCTTAAAACCAAGGCTTCTGAAGGCCAAAGGAATGTTTTTTTCCAGTATAAAATAATATATAACCAACTTTTTAGAAACTTCCTTAGATTTTAATTTATGACTCATTTATGCAATATTTCATCAGAGTATTTATATATAAAATATTTCATTTCATTTGTTATTCATAGGAATATTTGTTACTACTTTCTAACTCTTGTCTGGTGTGAATAATAACATAAAAAAACTCTTGCATGATTACCATCATCTTTATCAAATAATACACAATATATTGATTTGACTATTTGATCATAATATTTGGATAGTGCAGTGTTGTTCAGTACCATACAATTATGAAAAAATCAGGGAGGAGAAAAATGAAAGTCTTAAAAACCTAATGGAAAGAGTGAAAATGGGGAAAGCAGAAGATATAGAGGAAATGGAAATAAATGCATATTATTGGAGTGGGAGTGTGCCACACAGACTGTTTCAAGGGAAGTTTAGTGTCAGTATGATAGACTTTGCATCATCAGGATATTCTTAGATTAAGAATTTCATGGATGACATTATACAAATAGGGAACACAGAGGTTGCATGATTTGTTCATCATTATACCATGTATTTGTTACAACTGTATGTAATCCTAATCCTCTGTGTCTCAGTCATTTGTTTGGATGAATGAGTTGCTTTTGTTTCAATTGCTAAAATAAAAGTATATGAAGATTTTGTTGGCTTAGACTGACCACACTAAAACAAAAGAAAAGAAAACAACCTTAGGTGATTTTCTTTTCTGAGAAAAAATAGGGTAAATAATGTAACCTAGGGGGGAAAAAATCATTCCTGCTCAATCTTACTTCAGCAGAGAAGGAAAAGAATTTGGCTTACTTAAACTCTGTCTATTCTAAAGATGGACACTTTAGAAATAGTATTAACTTTTCAAGAATTGTTAATATTGCTTGTTGATGCCTCAGTGTTTCTTAATACACTAGAAAATAGTAGACTAATGTTCTCATAAAGAAAGCACATTTTTTAAAACATTCTTTATCTTAACTTCATTTTAAAGATTACTCAGTATTTGGTGTATGCCTTGTTTCCCATAAGTCATGTCAGGATATGGAATCTTGAACAACTATTTGCATTGATTTTTCTTGTGAATAAAAACAATATGACTAATCTCCTGGCTAAAAAGAATATTCCTCATATGTCTGGGTTATAGCATTTTTTATTATGTAACACATCTATTTATCGATTATTTGTCACCGGAATTCCTTTGAGTCTGTGGTTTTGTCACCAAAATCCTAGCTACAAAAACAGAGGGAGAGAGAGAGAAAGAAGGAAGGAGGGAAGGAAGGAAGGAAGGAAGAAAGGAAGGAAAAATGGAGAGAGAGAGAGAAAGAAAGAAAGAAAGAAAGAAAGAAAGAAAGAAAGAAAGAAAGAAAGAAAGAAAGAAAGAAAGAAAGGAAGGAAGGAAGGAAGGAAGAGAGGAAGGAAGGAAGGAGGGAGAGAGGCCAGGAGGGAGGGAGGGAAAGAGGAAGGAAGAAATAAAGAAAAAAAGAAAAATTCTTCACACACCCATAAAACTGAAATATGCCCACTGGCTGTAGCCTATATTCAGAAATGGATGTCACTTCATAAAAGTGAGATTCTCAGCCAAAGCTCTAATTTTAAAATAAAATGTGAACTTTAAAAAATTTTGTGTTCAAACTTACTGGACTTGGCCCCTGGTTTGAAATCATTGCCAAATTGGCTCTGTGGCAGTGTGAAAATATAATGTTGAATCCTATGGATTTGCCATTTTAAATGTCAAAACTGACAAGTGTCAGCACTTTGATATAATTCAACCTAATAGGAGAATAATAGTCACTACAGGGTATGAGGAGACACTATAAGATATGTTTTTCTGCTAATAGTTCTTAATTACATAAGAGAAAGAAGTCAAGTAAGAAAATTGTGTTTTATATATGATCAGAAACGTTTTAAAGTGGATTAGATTGGATTGAGAATGGAAGTAGGATAGAAGACATTCTAAGAGAACAGAGAAATACCAACAAATATATGAAGGTAGGAAAATGTACACTGTATTGGGAGAGTTTTAACAGAAAAAGTAGACTTCTATTGGATGCATGTGAAAGAATAGAGAGAGGCAAGAATCTAAGGGCCAACATTGGCCAGATTTTAAAGATCTTTGACAGTTACATGAAAAATATATGAATCTAGTATATAATAGAAAAAGTAATAAAGGCTTTTCATTCAGAAAAGTCACATGAGGTGTCCTGAACTTTTTTAACATGGGTAGGGCAATGGTGTGTATATTAGGCAAAAGACGTATGAGCAGACCCTCAAAGCTGAGAAATAAAATTGAAACTATTTTAGCAATAATAATCTGGCAATAACGCTAGAACAAAATTAGCAGAAGAAATGGAAAAAAATAAAAAGAGGGACTTGAGAAACACTGTGAGGAGTTAATCTACATTCATTATTCTCTTCTATGGACATGGTTAAATGCTATGAAATATCTAGATTTGGTCTCTAAGGATCTTAGAGTGTAGTAAACAGTATAACAAATGTAAGTCAGTGTCTATTATTAGTATTTTTAAACTTCGTGGCCCTTCTACATGCCAGACTACTCCTAGTGCACTAACATGTAGAAAGCAGAGTGTGATATTACTGGAGAGACAGTGCTAGGGAGCTCCTTCTGGGGAGAGACAAGAAAGGCATTGTGAAGAAGGGGAAATAGTATTTACATCTTGAAATATTTGTAGACCTTGGACACATCAAGATGACTTGGCAATTAATTCAATATGGGGGAGTTAGCAATTAAACAAGAAGAATCAATGATAACTAGGTTTCCAGATCTGAATGACAGTGCTCTCTAAGGAAATAAAGATATCTTGATTGAAGGGTGAGATAGTTCTCAGAGGAATGATGATGACTTCGTTTATGGCCAGGCTGAAGGTGAGAGATTCCAGTGCAAGTGCAGGGTTGTGAGTATTGAGAGAGCTGAGTTAGGCAGGAGACACTTGAAATACTAAGACCTTCTCAAAACTCCAGATACTCAATAACACTATAATATATCATTTTCCCCTTAAAATGCAATAATGTATGGCTGATCCTTAATGTTTCTACATATGTTTATAAAATCATTTTTATCAGTTTTTAGTTCTCTGCATTTTTCTTCATTTTCATCATCAGCACCAACAGCTGCATTTGTTCATAAGAAATGAACATTTTAATCACCATCAAAGAATGGTTTCATATGCAGCACTAAGCAGAGAGCAAGAGACTGGCCTTATGAAGAAATTAGGTTTACTGCCATACCAAATCAGTCTCAGTCTGTGACTGTATGTCTCTGTCTCTGTCTCTGCCTTTCTCTCTTCTCTCTCTCTCTCTCTGTCTTTCTCAAATATCTGGTAACTGACACATTCCACATTTCAGGATCTTGGAAAATAGAAATGAGAAAAATATGATGAAAATAAGGTCGAATAGGAAACTAATCTATACTCTCAACAATATATATTAACTACCAATATGCAACAGGATTGCATAGTCCTAGAGATACAATGTTTAATGTTTAATGGAATAGAGGGTCACATTTTTATGGTACTTACAACCTATTCACCATGCCTTCAACACAGTTGCTATGAGAAACAGATTTTGGTAGCAGAGAGGTAGATAGTAATATACAGCTAATACACCATTAACAAAGATGGCTGTGCTAGAAAGAAAAAGTCTCAGATGCTATTTATATCAGGAGGATCTGACCTAGCCTAGTTGATCAGGGAAGGTATTTCTGATGAGGGAACATATAAACCAACAATTGAAGAGTGACTTATTCAGCATATTAACTGTGACAAACATATTCTAGACAGATGAATACCAAGTGTGAGAGAGTGGTTTAGGTAAGGTAAGAGAGGATATATGTTTAGATTTTCTGTTATAAAATAAATTAAACAAAATATAAGATTATTTGCTTTTTAAATCAATACATGTATTTTTATGATGAAGTGGTTTAATTATTCATGGCCCTGGTTATTTGGAGGGGACACAAAGGAGGGGTGGTATTTGGTTAAATTGGAGACATTGTAAGTGGGCAAAAGGAATAATGTATTAGATTTGGGGACAAAACTTCTGCTGTCATTTAAGAAAAAATGAAAGGCTCAATTGGCTTTCTCCAAACCCTTGCCTGCTCTTCCATGCCAAAATTTAAGGCATTGTGTTTGACTGAAAAGCACACTGTGAGTTGTATACATCCTTCCTGATCCCTTTTATGACCCAGAACTTGTATTTCAGTTCTATGGTAAAACCAGACAACTGTGAATTAAACTGAATTTGGGGTAAATTAAACCTGGTCGTATACTTCCTCTTCTGTAAACAGGCCTCTGAAATTCACAGAGTATTTAATCCATTTTGATTATTTTTTACGTGGTGTTAGAGAATGTTCTAATTTCATTCTTTTACATGTATCTGTCCTGTTTTCCCAGCACCACTTATTGAAGAGACTGTCTTTTCTACACTGTATATTCCTGCCTCCTTTGTCATAGATTAATTGACCATAGTGCATGGGTTTATTTCTGAGCTTTCTATCCTGTTCCACTGATCTATGTGTCTGTTTTTGTGCCAGTACCATACTGTTTTGATTACTGTAGTTTTGTAGTATAATCTGAAGTCAGGGAGTACAATTCCTCCAGCTCTATTTTTCTTTCTCAAGATTGCTTTGACTATTTTTTTTCTCAAGATTGCTTCTGTGTTTCCATACAAATTTAAAGATTATTTGTTCTAGTTCTGTGAAAAATGCCATTAATATTTTGATAGAGATTGCATTGAATCTGTAGATTACCTTGAGTAGTATGGTCATTTTAACAATATTGATTCTTCCAATCCAAGAACATGGTATATCTTTCCATCTGTTTGTGTCATCTTCAATTTCTTTCATCCATGTCTTATAGTTTTCAGAGTACAGGTATTTTGCCTCTTTAGGTAGGTTCATTCCTAGGTATTGTATTATTTTGATGTGATGGTAAATGGGATGGTTTCCTTACTTTCTCTTTCTGATAGTTCATTGTTAGTGTATAGAAATACAACAGATTTCTGTATATTAATTTTGTAGCCTGCAACTTTAACAAATTCTCTGTTGAGCTCTAGTAGTTTTCCAGTGGCATCTTTGGGATTTTCTATGTATAGTATCATATCATCTGCAAACAGTGACAGTTTTACTTCTTCCTTTCCAATTTGGATTCCTTTAATTAAAGACAAATGTAAGATTGGATATTATAAAACTCTTGGGGAAAACAGACAGAACACTATTTGACCTAACTCGCAGCAATAGTTTTTTGGCTCCATCTCCTAAAGTAAACGGAATAAAAGCAAAAATAAACAAATGGGACCTAATTTAACTTAAAAGCTTTTGCACAGCAAAGAAAACCATTGACAAAATGAAAAGATAACCTACTGAATTGGAGAAAATAGTTGCAAATTATATGACCAATAAGAGATTAATATCCAACATATATAAACAGCTCATAAAACTCAATGTCAAAAACAAACAAACAAACAACCCTATTAAAATATGAGCAAAAGAACTGAATAGACACCTTTCCCAGGCTAAAATCAACCTGAAAAGAACATGGACTCAGCCACGAGGTGGGACAAAGGTGAAAGGACGAGAGTGGTAAAAATGGTCAAGAAGAGGCTTCCCTGGTGGCAAAGTGGTTGAGAGTCCGCCTGCCGATGCAGGGGACATGGGTTCGTGCCTCAGTCCAGGAAGATCTCACATGCTGTGGAGCGGCTAGGCCAGTGAGCCATGGCAGCTGAGCCTGCACGTCCAGAGCTTGTGCTCAGCAACAGGAGAGGCCACAACAGTGAGAGGTCCGTGTACCACAAAAAAAAAAAAAAAAAAAAAAAAAAAAAAAGGTCAAGAAGTATGTGCTTCAGAAAAGTTTGCACAATGGTTTATAAATCTGAAATACTTATTAACTTGAATGCTCCCTAAACAGATGATTTCAATTGTTTGGAATCAAAAAAACTTGTACTCATTCACACATCCACCCATTCAATTGGCCACTGTGCTAGGAACTGAGAGAGTGGAGGGGAAGTGCAACTGTGGAAGAATAGTTATTATTTTAAACTAGGCAATAGTTATTATTTTAAACTAGGCAATTTCTATGTGTTTCTCACATAAACTAGCATATCATGATAGAGATAAGGAAAATGAATTCATTTGTTTGAAAATTTCTGCTTACTATGGCACTGATTTTATACCCAGTAGCCATTTTTCATTTCTAATCACTATTGATATTACATGCAAATAAATGAAAATTTTAATGAATTCTAGAATCAAAAAATATGATTTAATTATAGTAATATTAAATGACTAGAATGAAAAGTATTAATATGACATATAATCAATGCAATAATATTGTAAGGTTATTGTTTTAAGCATCACAACAGTGCCTAAAATAGGATGAATATTTTTATAGAAATTTAATGGAAAACATGGCATCTTTTGGTTACCCTGAAATTATTTACACACAAAGGGATATCTCAAATTATGATAACAGTTTTTGTGGCTTCAGTCTAACTCAGGTGGGGTTAGAGGTAATTTTAATTCTCTGTGACATTCATTGAGACTCAGGCTTGGGTCTGTTTTCCTAGTAACATGGAACTGCTTTGCAATGAGACACCAGGGGAAACTTTGATCAAATCATTGTAGAAGTAATTGTGGCCTCAAGTAAATTGCAGTGGAACCAAGGAAAACTTTTTGTATGTAATCTGTCAGAAAACCAGAGAGAATGTGGGTAAACAATCACATTGGAAAGGAGAGCATAGCACTACGTGTATATGATATTGTTATCCACCATACTTGATGACATATTATGACCCACGTGCGGGTGTGACTGAAAGACCTATTTGTGAACAATGGGCCTTTTCATACTGCACATGCTAGGATGATTCTCTGGTTTTGCAGCTGCAACTGCTATTCGCAAAGCATGCTGCTGTTTAAAGGGCATCCATTTAAATGTGAAGCCAATCCCAACTCTGCACAAGAGTCACCCAGTTCCTGAATATACCATGACAGTTTGATCTGTCTGTGCTGAGTTACCTAACTTTCTACAGCTCCATCATATTGCTTTCCCCAAATACTCCTGTACTCTTTACTAATGCTGAAACTGACAAGAATTATGTTTTCATGAATATCATTTAAACTCTGGGCATTTGGTTCCTCTTCACTCATTTATCCATTCATTCAGAAAAGATTTTTGAAGATCTATCATGTCCCTATCTCCTTCCATGTGCTGCATGTGAAGAATAGAGCAGGAAGAAGACAAATACTTTCCCTGAACACTGTTTTTGGCTGCTCCAAACCTGCTACTTGATTTTAAAGATGGCTTATAAATAAGGTTTATAGAATTACTCAAGAAACAAGCAGCCCTCTCTGGAACAAAATCATGTCACATGACAATACTGAAATTTGAACAGACCCATAACTTCAGGTATTGTCAACCTTCTGTGATGTTTGTATATGGATATAATGATAGAAATGATGCAAATACATTTATGTCATTTGTTACTCCAGTTTTTAATCAGTATTTTGTTTCCCAATCTATTCTGCCAGAAGTAATACCATAACTTTCTCTTTATATTGACACCTTCTACTTTCTACCTTTTTATCTTCTGCATTAAGGTATATATATGTTCCTTGGGGGCAAGTGCTTCTTTCTCTTTGTTTCCTTTGTGAAACTTGCATATAACCTGGCATATATATATAGTTGGTGCACAATAAAACTTCTTATTGTTCCTTGACTACAGGAATATGTTCCTGCTTTGATTTTGCACAGCCTCTGCAATTACTATTCCCTCTGCCTGAAATACTCATCTCATGAATATCTACATGGTTCACTCCCTCAACCCTTCACTCTGTTTGAACATCATCTCATCAGAGAGGCTCACCATAACCAACCTAATTAAATTAGAAATTCACAACTCTCCTATTCCACCACTGCCCACACTTCCTATCCTATTATCCTTACTCTGATTTATTGTTCTTCATAGCATTTATCACTGTCTGTCACATTTGTTTATCATTTGTTTTCAACTACCAAAAGCTCTGTGAAGGTAGGAACGTTTTTCTATTCACTGTTTTATTCCCAAGGCCTGGAACAACATCTAGAACCTAATGGAATACTCAATAAACATTTGTTGAATAAATGAATGAATGAGTGAGTGATATAAATCCATGCATATCATATACTGCCTAACAAAGCACAGAGATGTGATGGTTTATTGTATGACACTGGTAGTATGTGAAGAGTTCAGGTAGATGCTTCTGTAAATGTTCCTCTGGGATGATGACACAACTCCCAGTAGCAAAAATCTTTTTGAAAATGATTGACTTGATGTGATGCAATAATTGCATAATTGCAGAAAGAGAAGAATGAATCTGCTCATTTCTGGTATAACACTTGAACCATAGATAAGTGAATACATTTCCAGAATTCTACCATATCGTCTTCCTCTTGTTTAATTAGTGAAGTGATTGCTTTGACAATTGCAAGCTTATGCCAGGCACATTTTGCTAAACTAGAGTAGATCATTTCTGTTGGTAGTTTTAGTCCCATGTGACCCTATTACCTTCCCCCATATTTATGTCTCACTGTGAACAGAAGTGCTCAAATCCCATGTGATAATTAGTTAGATGCTGACAAATTTTCAATGAATCTGTCTAATCCTGTACTGAATATCTCTTTCCCTTTTCTGTTATTTTTCAGAAAATATCTATACACTAATGGTAGCTTACATTTACCCATATACCCAGGCCAGAAGCTGGAATAGCATCCTTGATCCCTCTCTCTTCTTCAGCCCCAAATCCAAGCATTAAAAATAGTAAGTCAGCTCTGTCTTGAAACTGACCTCTTTTAATTCCCACTGACATTAAATTAGTGTAAGCCAAGATCACCTCTTGTGAAGACTAATGCATTACCTTCTCCCTGGTTTTCCTGCCTCTGGTCTAGTTTCTCTCCAATGCATTCTTCTAACAGAATACAAGATAGTTTTTCAAAAATGCAAATCTATACTGGCTTCTCTTAATCTTCAGAATAAAGTCAAATTCTTCAGCTTGACGTGAAAGGTAATTTATGAATAGACACCTGCCTCATTTTCCAGCTTCCCAACTACTCCTAATCCCTTTGAGTTCTAGTCCTTCTGCGTTGTCTGCAAAATCTCTGAAAAAGTCATGTTTTTTCTTGACTCTGGACTTTGTACACGTTATTCCTTATACTTGGTAAAACTTCTCTCCCATTTTTAGTGGGGTTTATTCCCCCTTCTTGATTTCAGTTTGGAGACTATCATATTCAGAGTTTTCTTGATCCCCCGAGACTGAATTAGGTATCTTTCATCTGTGCTTATTTGTCACTCTGTGATCAACCCTATCATAAGATTGAAAACAAATGGTGCTGAAATTGCTTATTTACTTTCTTCTTTACCCACTAGCCTACAGGTATATCTTCTGTGTTCAGCAGAGTGCTTGACAAACAGTAAATGTTCAGCATCATTTGTTGAATAAATTCTTAACTGCAATGAAAGTGTATTTATATTCATGGAGATGGTATGTTTCCATATTACGTCTACCTAGCAGTCACTTTTGAAAATTCACAGATCCTTCAAGACAATAAGAGGCTTTAGAATATATACAAATGTGATTATATTTTGTTTATTTTATTTTTTTAACATCTTAATTGGAATATAATTGTTTTACAATGCTGTGTTAGTTTCTGCTTTATAACAAAGCGGATCAGTTATACATATACATATGATCCCATATCTCTTCCCTGTTGTGTCTCCCTCCCTCCCACCCTCCCTATCCCATGCCTCCAGGTGGTCACAAAGCACTGAGCTGATCTCCCTGTGCTATGTGGCTGCTTCCCACTAGCTATCTATTTTACATTTGGTAGTGTATATATGTCCATGCCACTCTCTCACTTTGTCACAGCTTACTCTTCCCACTCCCCGTATCCTCAAGTCCATTCTCTAGTAGGTCTGTGTCTTTATTCCCATCTTACGCCTAGGTTCTTCATAACAATTTTTTTCTTAGATTCCATATATATGTGTTAGCATATGGTATTTGTCTTTCTCTTTCTGACTTTCTTAACTCTGTATGACAGATTCTAGGTCCATCCACCTCACTACAAATAACCTAATTTCGTTTCTTTTTATGGCTGAGTAATATTCCATTGTATATATGTGCCACATCTTCTTTATCCATTCACCCAATGATGGACACTTAGGTTGCTTCCACATCCTGGCTATTGTAAATAGAGCTGCAATGAACATTTTGGTACATGACTCTTTATGAATTATGGTTTTCTCAGGGTATATGCCCAGTAGTGGGATTGCTGGGTCGTATGGTAGTTCTATTTGTAGTTTTTTTATTTGTAGTTTTTTAAGGAACCTCCACACTGTTCTCCATAGTGGCTGTATCAGTTCACATTCCCACCAAGAGTGCAAGAGGGTTCCTTTTTCTCCACACCCTCTCCAGCATTTATTGTTTCTAGATTTTTTGATGATGTCCATTCTGACTGGTGTGAGATGATACCTCATTGTAGTTTTGATTTGCATTTCTCTAATGATTAATGATGTTGAACATTCTTTCATGTGTTTCTTGGCAATCTGTATATCTTCTTTGGAAAAATGTCTATTTAGGCCTTCTGCCCATTTTTGGATTGGGTTGTTTGTTTTTTTGTTATTGAGCTGCATGAGCTGCTTGTAAATTTTGGAGATTAATCCTTTGTCAGTTGCTTCATTTGCAAATATTTTCTCCCATTCTGAGAGTTGTCTTTCAGTCTTGTTTATGGTTTCCTTTGCTGTGCAAAAGCTTTTAAATTTATTAGGTCCCATACAAATGTGATTTTAAATTAAAGCTATTCTTTATTTTAAAGCAGAATGTATCCATTACATGTTGATCAAAAATTCACTTCGATTATTGGAGAGAGTACATGTGTTCATATGAACATGAAACAAGGCTTATTTAAAGTATTGGCTAACACTTTCAGCAAGTGTAAGGCAAACATAATATTTAACCTCCTTGAATGCAATTAAACAGTGTGGATAAATCATTGATTAACATTACACTTTATTTAGCCTCTTCTACCTGTAAAGTGTTAATTATTGGATTTGTGACAACACCAGAAAATGAGTAAAAATAAATTAATAAGCATAATACACATTCAAACCTGATACTATCAAACTTTAAAGTGACTTCCCCTAAAGTTAGGTGTGTGACTTAAAACTGTAAAATTTTTTATTTTTTGCTGTAGAGGAAATATTTGACCACAGTAATATATATTAATATTTTCTCAAGGCATTTTTATTCTAACACACTTTCTTCTAGTAATTGAAGAAACGTTAACTTATAGCTATCTACAGCTTCAAAGACAAACCACAATAAGTTCAAATTAAATAAAAATAAAATGAAACAATTGAAGACAAAATTTAATATCCAGGTCATTCAGAAGATTCTGAAGTAATACAGGAAAATACAAAGGTAAATTGATAAATATAATTGTAAGATATTTAACTACACACACACATATATATATAAAACTAAAACACCAAATAAAATAAAAATATTATTAATAAAGATAATAGGAATATCAAAGAATGGGAAACATATAACTAATGGCCGATGGAAACAGGAATAGAAAGAAATTCATATAATAAAAATATTTTTAAAGTATTAACAAATCACAGTAATGATATTAACATGTATAGCTTTTAAAATTTTTATTGATATATAATTAACATATAGCATTATGTAAGTTTAAGATGTACAATGCAATTTAATATATTTATATATTGCAATATGATTACCACCATAGAATTAACTAAAACCTGTATCATGTCTCATAATTATAACTTCTTTTCTGTAGTGGGAACAACTAAGGTATAGTCTCTTAGCAACTCTGAAATTTATAATACAGTATTGTTGTCTGTAATCACTATTCTGTGCATTATAGCTCCAGAACTTATTTACCTACTAGTTGCTAGTTTGTACCCTTAAACAACATCTTGCCAATTCTCCCACCCTCTGTCCTTTGTAACCATCATTCTACTCTCTGTTTTTATGAATTTAGTTTCTTAGATTCCTCATATAAGTGATATCATACAGTATTGTTTTTCTTTGTCTGACTTATCTCACTTAATGTAATGCTGTCAAGGTCCAACCATATTGTTGTGCATGTTGCAGGATTTCTTTCTTTTTCATGGCTGAATAATATTCCTCTGTGTGTGTGTGTGTGTGTGTGTATATAATATTAGCATATCTCATTTTATTGCTCTTCACTTAATTGTGCTTCATTGATATTGCAATTTTTTTTTTTTTTTTACAAATTGAATGTTTGTGGCAACCTTATGTAGAGCAAATCTGTTAGCACCATTTTTTCAACATTTGCTTACTTTCTGTCTCCATGTCATATTTTGGTAAATCTCTCAATATTTCAAAATTTCATTATATTGTATTTGTTAAGGGCATCTGTGATCATTGATCTTTGATGTTATAGTTGCTTTGGGGCACCGTGAACCATGCCCATATAAGACAATGAATTTAATTGATAAATGTTGTGTGTGTTCTGACTTTTCCACTGACCGACTGGCCATTACCCCATCTCTCTTCCTCTCCTCAGACCTCCATATTCTCTGTGACACACCAATGTTGGAATAAGTCAATTAATAACCCCACAATGGCCTCTAAGTATTCAAGTGAAAGGAAGAGTCACATGCCTCTCACTTTAAATAAAAGGCTAAAAATGATTAAGTTTAGTGAAGAAGCCATGTTGAAAGTCTAAATAGGCAGAAAGCTAGGCCCCTTGCACCAAACAGGTAGCCAAGACGTGAATGCAGAGAAAAAGTTCTTGAAGGAAATTAAAAGTTCTACTCCAGTGAACACACAAATGGTAAGAAAACAAAACAGCTTATGGCTAATACAGAGAAAGTTTTACTGGTCTGTATAGAAGATCAAACCAGCCACAGTATTCCCTTGAGCCAAAGCCTAATCTAGAAGGTCCTAACTCTCTTCAATCCTGTGAAGGCTGAGAGAGATGAGGAAGCTACAGAAGAAAAAATGTGAAGCTTAGCAGAGGCTGGTTCTTGAGGTTTAAGGAGATAAGCCATCTCCATAACATAAAAGTACAAGGTGAAGCAGCAAGTTCTAATGTGGAAGCTGCAGCAAGTTATCCAGAAAATCTAGCTAAAATAATTAATAAAGATAGCCACACTAAACAACAAATTTTCAATGTAGATGAAACAGCCTTATATTAGAAGGAGATGCCTTCTAAGACTTTCAAAGGTAGAGAAGACTTTAAATCTTCAAGGGACAGACTGATTCTCTTGTTAGAGTCTAACTTCAACTTTAAGTTGAAGCCAGTGCTCATTTATGATTCCTAAAATCCTAGGCCCCTTCAGAACTGTGCTGAATCTACTCTGTTTATGCTCTATAAATGGAACAACAGAGTCTGGATGACAGCACATCAGTTTACAGCATGGTTTACTGAATAGTTTAAGCCCACTCTTGAGACCTATTGTCAGAAAAAAAATTCCTTTCAAAATATTACTGCTCAATGACAATGCATCTTGCCACCCAAAAGCTCTGATGGAGAGGTACAGTGAGATTCATGTTGTTTTCATGCCTGCTAACATAGCATCAGTTCTGCAGCCCACGGATCAAGGAGTAATTTTGCCTTTCAAGTCTTATTATTGATAGTGATTCCACTAATGGATCTGGGCAAAGTAAATTGAAACCCCTTTGGAAAGGATTCACAATTCTAGATGCCATTAAGAACATTAATATTCATGGGAAGAGGTCAAAATATTAACATATATAGGAGTTTGAAAGAAGTTGATTCTAATCCTCATGGATGGCTTTGAGGGATTCAAGACTTCAGTGGAGGAAGTAACTGCATATGTGGTGGAAATAGCAAGAGAGCTAGTATTAGAAGGGGAGCCTGAAGATGTGACAGAATGAATTGCTGCAATCTCATGATAAAACTTTAACAGATGAAGAGTTGATTCTTATGGATGAGCAAAGAAAGTGATTTCTTGAGATGGAATCTACTTCTGGTGAAGACACTGTGAAGATTGTTGAAATGATAACAAAGGGTTTAGAATATTACATAAACTTAGCTGATGAAATAGCAGGAGGACTTGAGAGGATCGACTCTAATTTTGAAAGTTCTATTGTGGGTAAAATGCTAGCAAACAGCATTGCATGCTACAGAGAAATTGTTTGTGAAAGGAATAGTCAATTGATGCAGCAAACTTCAGTGTTGTTTTATTTTAAGAAAGTACCACAGCCACCCCAACCTTCAACAACCACAACTGATCAGTTACCAGCCATCAACATCAAGGCAAGATCCTCCACCAGCAAAAACATTAGCACTCACTGGAGGCTCAGGTGATGGTTAGCACTTCTTAGCATTAAACCATTTTACATTGAGGTATGTGCACTGTGTTTTTAGATATAATGCTGTTTCTTACTTAATAAACTACAGTATAGTATAAAGATAACTTTTATCTGCACTCAAAAACCAAAAAAATTTGCATGACTTTCTTTGTTGTGATATTCACTTTATTGCAGGGGTATGGAACCGAACCAGCAATATCTCCAAGGTTTGCCTGTATATCCAGAAATCGAATTGCTGGATCAAATGGTAGTTCTATTTTTATTTCTTGAGGAACCTTCATACTGCTTTCCATAGTGACTGTACAAGTTACATTCCCACCAATAGTAAACATCTCCACATCCTCGCCAACACTTGTTATCTCTTGTCTACTTGATGATAGCCATTTTAACAGATGTGCAGTGATACCTCATTGATTTTTTATTTGTATTTACCTGATGACTAGTGATGTCAAGCATTTTCTTATGTACATGTTGACTATTTGAATGTCTTTTTTGGAGAATGTCTAGTTCCTCTGCTCATTTTTTAAATAGATTTTTAAATCAAATTCTATGAGTTCATTATATATTTTTGGATGTTAACCCCAATTCAATATGGTTTGCAAATATTTTCTCCCATTCCACACATTGCCTTTTCATTTTGTTAATTGTTTCTTTTGCTGTGCAGAATCTTTTTAGTTTGATGTAGTCCCACTTGTTAATTTTTGTTTTTGTGCTTCCAGGGTCTTGTCTAAAAAATCTTTGCCAAGACTAATGTCAAGGAGCTGTTCCCTATGTTTTCTTCTAGGAGTTTTATCCTATTAGGTCTTATGTTTAAGTCTTTAATCCACTTTGAGTACACTTTTCAGAGTGAGGTTAGAGAGGGGACCAATTTCTTCTTCATGTGGTTATCAAGTTTTTACACCATTTGTTGGGGACTATTCTTTCCTCATTGAGTCTTCTTGGTTCCCTTGTCAAATATTAGTTGACTGAAAATGGGGAGTTTGTTTCTGTGCTCTTGATTCTATTCCATTGGTCTATGTGTCTATTTTTATGGCAGTACTATACTGTTTTAATTTATTACTATAGCTGTGTAATACAGTATGAAATCATAAAATGTGATGTCTCCAGCTTTGTTTTTCTTTTTCATGATTGCTTTGGCTATTTGGAGTCTTTTGTGAATACATACAAATTTTAGGACAGCTCTTTTTCTATTTCTGTGAAAAATGTCATTGGAATTTTGACAGGGATTGCATTGAATCTATAGATGGCTTTGGGTAGTATGTACATTTTAACAATATTAATTCTTCTGACCCATAAACCCAGCTATCTTTCCATTTATGTGTGACTTCTTCAGTTTTTTTCATCAAAGTCTTATAGTTTTCATTGTACAAATCTTATACATCCTTGGTCAAATTTATTCCTAAGTATTTTATTGTTTTTGATGCTACTATGAATGTGATAGTTTTCTTTATTTACTTTTCAGCTGTTTTGTTGTTTATGTATGGTTGTTAGTGCAACTGATTTCTGTATGTTGATTTTACACATGGTACTGATACATTTATACATTTATACTGATAGCTTAATGGAGGTTTCTTTGTAGGTTACAATCAATCCCTGGCTGCTTCTAGAATTTTTCTTTATCTTTGATTTTTGATAGTTTCCTTACAATGTGTCTTGGAGAAGGTCTTTTTGCATTGAAATAATAGGGTGATCTATCAGCTTCATGAACTTGGATGTCCAATTCTCTCCCAGGTTTGGGAAGTTCTCAGCTATTATTTCTTTAAGTAAACTTTCTATCCCCTTTGCCCTCTCTTTTCCTTCTGGACTCTGATTATTCTTTGTGCTTTTTATGGAATCCCATAGATCACATAGACTTTCTTTGTTCTTTTTCATTCTTTTTTCTTCTCTTCTAAGTGAGTTATTTCAACATATATGTCCTCTAACTCATTTATTACATCTTCATTTGTCCTGCTCTACTGCAGATGCTCTTTATTGTATATTTTACTTCATTCATTGAATTTTTAAGCTTCAGAATTTCTGTTTAGTTCTTTTTTGTTATTTCTGTTCTTTTCGTAACATCTCATTTTGATTATGTACTTTTTTCATGATTTCATTGAAATGTCTTTCTGAGTTTTCTTGAAGCTTGTTGAGTTTATTTAAAAATAGCTATTTTTAGTTATTTATGAATTAGATCATGAACCTCCATGAACTTGAGCTCAGTTTTTGGAGAATTATTTTTATCTTTTATAATAACATTCCCTTGATTTTTGATGTTCTTTGTAGTTTTACATTGATGCTTTCATATTTGACATAGCAGACGCCTCCTTAAATCTTTGCTAGTTTCCTTCAGCTGGGTTACTCTGTTCACTGGTGCTGTATCTTTTCCAATATGAGACCCCAAGAAAAAAAATCTGTGCTTTTCTCTGCCTTTGTATAGGTACATTCTACTCTTCTTGCTCCCTCTTGTGGCAGAATTCTTAAGTTTTGATGTCTTATCTCACCAGGCTGCTACTGGAAGCCTCTCTTTTGTTTTTCAAAAGGTGGCACCATAGATGAAATGTGTGGTTTCTCCCTTGCCCACAGACCCTGGCCTGTTTTCTGAGTGTATTTCCTGTCTGCTGTAGCTCACTCTTCCCTCTGCACTTTGGAACATGCACAAGAAGCTGCCTCAGTGTGGTGAGTGGTGTGTGTTTACCACTTGTGGCATTGGGGTTGCCTGCAGACCTAGTAGGGAGATACTCAGGTGAGGTACTCCCAGAAACTCACAGGTGAGCTTCCTGAGGAAGTCTGCAGTGCAGTCTATAGGAACTACATCCCTTTAATCCCTTTGATGTTGTTATCTTCCTCTTTCTTGATTAGCTCCCTCTTCCCAGTCATGGAGATCCTGCCTCAGTACTCTGGGTGCTGCTGGAGAGAAATGGGTTTACTGCTATCCTTTTCCTTTGCAAGAAAGGTGGCCACTGCCTGATAGGTCATCCCCATTTGGTGTTGCATGGGATAGGGGGGTGGGAGTGGGGACAGCACTGTTAAAGTTCTTACCATCTTCACTGCATTCTATAACTCATATACATTTTTTTTCTCCAATGGTGTGCTAGAATTTCCCCTTAAGAGGCTGGATTTCTACAATTTCTCTCTCATTTGTGGGTATCTTACCAGGTCAGCACTCTCCAGGTCTTTTCCTGACTTTGGTAACAGGGGTGAGGCAGGTTGGCTACTTTGTCAGTTCCACAGTCTGAACAGCCTGACTGCCTGGTTTGGATGCACAAATGGGCAAGATTTCTCCTAGGTCCCTCGTTATGTAATGTTGGATCCCACAACTCCCAGAAAATGTGCTTTTGTTCATGGAAGGGTGTCTAATTATTGGTTGAAAAGGGGAAAAAAAGTATAAACATCTCACATCATCATGATGCTGATATCACTCATACATAGTGTTTGAGGTATGCCAGCCATCGTTCTAAACATTTTGCATATATTAATGCATTTAGTCCTATAAGATATGTGATATTATCACCATTTAAATTTAAGGAAACTGAAGAACAGATAGGATAAATGACTTGCCCAGTGATGGCAGGGATTCTTGTCCACAACTAATCTTGTATTTAAAATAAGGACAGGGCTTCCCTGGTAGTGCAGTGGTTGAGAATCCGCCTGCCGATGCTGGGGACACGGGTTCGTGCCTCAGTCCGGGAAGATCCCACATGACGCAGAGTGGCTGGCCCCTTGAGCCATGGCCACTGAGCCTGCGCGTCCAGAGCCTGTGCTCCTCAATGGGAGAGGCCACAACAGTGAGAGGCCCACGTACCACACAAAAAATAATAATAATAAATAAAATAATAATAATAAAAAAATAAAATAAGGACAATCAAACTACACATGGAAGATGCAATAGAACAGAGAGACTTATGAATAAATATCAATTAAATAGTAATTTGTTATTGTTCTCTTGGAGAAGAATTTAATATTAAAACAAAACGATTTTATTCAACCTTCTGATTCATGTCATTTCTTATAATTTATTCCAAAGAAATAATTCAAAAATTAAGTAATTAAAAAGTTTTGCACAAAGACATTACAACATGTTTGCACAGGGAGCTGAGTAGGCGGGGCTGTGTAGTTGCAGTAATTCCTAAAAAAAGCAAAAAACAAAAAAACTCAAAAATTGATAAATTGTTAAATAGATTGGAGATGTCATTGTAATGAAATTTATATTTCCATTAAAATGATATGTTTCAGGGACTTCCCTGGTGGTCCAGTGGTAAAGGATCTGCCATACAATGCAGGGGAAGCAGGTTCGATCCCTGGTCAGGGAGCTAAGATTCCTCATGTCACAGGGCAACTAAGACTGTGTGCCACAACTACTGAGCCCGTGGGCCTCAACTAGAGCCCGTGTACCACAAACTACAAAGGCCACGTGCTCTGGAGCCTCCATGCCACAACTAGAGAGCCCACGCACCCTTGAGCCCATGCACCACAACTAGAGAGAAGCCCATGCAATACAACGAAGTGCCCACGTGACACAATGAAAGATCCCACATGCCTCAAAGAAGATCCCATGTGCCACAGCTAAGACCCGATTCAGCCAAAAATACAAATAAAATAAATAAATAATAAAGACAATTTTAAAATGATAGGTTTCAAAAATATAAAGCAGTACTGAGAAGTATTTGTGAAATAACATTAAGTGAAAGGACAAAATAGAATTTTGGGGAGAGTATAGTTGATTCAGAATGTTGTGTTAGTTTCAGATGTACAGCAAAGTGAATCTGTTATACATATACATATCGACTTTTTTTTAGATTATTTTCCCATATAGGCCATTACAGTGTATTAAGTAGAGTTCCCTGGTTATGCAGTAGTCCTTATTAGTTATCTATTTTATATATAGTAGTGTGTATATGTCAATCCCAATCTTCCAATTTATCCCTCCCCTCACCCCCCCTTATCACCTGTTAACTATAGTTTGTTTTCTACATCTGTAACTCTATTTCTGTTTTATAGATAATTTCATTTGTACCCTTTTCCTCAGATTCCACAAATAAGCAATATCATATGATATTTGGCTTTCTCTGAATGACTTACTTCACTCAGAGTAACAATCTCTAGGTCCATCTATATTGCTACAAATGGCATTATTTTGTTCTTTTTTAAGGCTGAGTAATATTCCATTGTATATATGTACCACATTTTCTTTTTTTTGTTTTTAACATCTTTATTGGAGTATAATTGCTTTACAATTGTGTGTAGGTTTCTGCTTTATAACAAAGTGAATCAGTTATACATATACATATATCCCCATATCTCTTCCCCCTTGTGTCTCCCTCCCTCCCACACTCCCTATCCCACCCCTCTAGGTGGTCACAAAGCACTGAGCTGATCTCCCTGTGCTATGCTGCTGCTTCCCACTAGCTATCTATTTTACATTTGGTAGTGTTTATATGTCCATACCACTCTGTCACTTTGTCACAGCTCACCCTTCCCCATCTCCATATCCTCAAGTCCATTCTCTAGTAGGTCTAGTAGGTCTTTATTCCCGTCTTACCTGTAGGTTCTTCATGACCTTTTTTTTTTTAGATTCCATATATATGTGTTAGCATATGGTATTTGTTTTTCTCTTTCTGACTTACTGCACTCTGTATGACAGACCCTAGGTCCATCCACCTCACTACAAATAACTCAATTTTGTTTCATTTTATGGCTCAGTAATACCACATTTTCTTTATCCATTCCTCTGTTGATGGACATTTAGTTTGTGTCCATGTCCTGGCTATTGTAAATAGTTCTGCAGTGAACATTGGGGTGCATGTATCTTTTTGAATTATAGTTTTATTTGGATATATGCACCGGAGTGGGATTGCTGGATCATATGGTAGCTCTATTTTTAGATTTTTAAGGAACTTCCATAATGTTCTCCACCGTAGCTGTACCAGTTTATGTTCCCACCAACAGTGTAGGAGGGTTCCCTTTTCTGCACACCCTCTCCACCACTGATTGTTGGTATATTTTTTAATGATCGCCATTCTGAAGGGGGTAAGGTGATACCTAATTGTGGTTTTGATTTGCATTTCTCTAATAATTAGAGATGCTGAGCATCTTTTCATGTACTTTTAACCATCTGTAGGTCTTCTTCGGAGAAATGTCTATTTAGATTCTCTGCCTATTTTTTGATTTTCTTGCTTTTTTTTTTTTTTTTTTTTTGATATTGAGATGCATGAGCTATTTGTGTATTTTGGAGATCAATCCCTTGTTGGTTGCTTTGTTTGCAAATATTTTCTCCCATTCTGAGAGTTGTCTTTTCTTTTTGTTTATGGTTTCCTTTGCTGTGCAAAAGCTTTTAAGTTTAGTCAGGTCCCATTTGTTTATTTTTGTTTTTATTTTCATTACTCTAGGAAGTGGATCAAAAAAAGATCTTGCTGCGATTTATGTCAGAAAGTGTTCTGTCAATGTTTTCCTCTTAAATTTTTATAGTATCCAGCCTTACATTTAGGTCTTTAATCCATTTTGAGTTTATTTTTCTTTATGATGTTAGGGAGTATTCTAATTTCACTCTTGTACATGTAACTGTCCAGTTTTCCCAGCACCACTTATCGAAGAGACTGTCTTTTCTTCATTGTATATTCTTGCCTCTTTTGTCATAGATTAGGTGACTGTATGTGCATGGGTTTATCTCTGGACTTTCTTTTTCCATTGATCTATATTTCTTTTTTTGTGCCAGTACCATATTGTCTTGATTACTGTAGCTTTGTAGTATAGTCTGAAGTCAAGGAGTCTGATTCCTCCAGCTGTGTTTTTTATTTTCTTAACATTGTTTTGGCTATTCATGGACTTTTGTGTTTCCATACAAATTGTAAAAATTTTTTGTTCTAATTCTGTGAGAAAGCCATAGGTAATTTGATAGGGATTTAATTGAATCTGTAGACTGCTTTAGGTAGTATAATCATTTACAATATTGATTCTTCAAATCCAAGGACATGGTATATCTCTCTATCTGTTTGTGTCATCTTTTATTTCTTTCATCAGTATCTTATAGTTTTCTGAATACAGGTCTTTTGCCTCCTTAGGTAGGTTTATGCCTAGGTGTTTTATTCTTTTTGTTGTGACAGTAAAGGGGATTGTTTCCTTAATTTCTCTTTCTGATCTTTCATTTTTAGTGTATAGGAATACAAAAGATTTCTGTGTATTAATTTTGTTTACTACAACTTTAACAAATTCATTGATTAGCTCTAGTAGTGGCATCTTTAGGGTTTCCTATGTATATGTCATCTTCAAACAGTGACAGCTTTACATCTTCTTTTTCAATTTGGATTTTTTTTTTTTTTCTTCTCTGAATGCCATGGCTAAGACTTCCAATACTATGCTGAATAACAGTGGCAAGAGGGGACTTCCTTGTCTTGTTCCTGCTGTAGAGGAAATGCTTGCAGTTTTTCACCATTGAGAATCATGTTTGCTGTGGATTTGTCATATATGGCCTTTATTATGTTAAGGAAGATTCCCTTTATGCCTTCTCTATGGAGAGTTTTTACCATAAATGTTGTTGAATTGTCAAAAGCTTTTTCTGTGTCTATTAAGATAATCATACAGTTTTCATTCTTCAATTTGTCAATGTAGTGTATCACACTGATTGATTTGCCAATATTGAAGAATTCTGTTATCCCTTGAATAAACCCCACTTGATCATGTTGTATGATCCTTTTAACATGTTGTTGGAATCAGTTTGCAAGTATTTTGTTGAGGATTTTTGCATCTATGTTCATTGGTGATATTGGCCTGTGATTTTCTTTATTGTGATACCTTTGTCTAGTTTTGGTATTAGGGTCATGGTGGCCTTGAAGAATGATCTTGGGAGTGTTCCTTCCACTGTAATTTTTTGGAAGATTTTCAGGAGGGTAGGTGTGAACTCTTCTCTAAATGTCTGATAGAGTTTGCCTGTGAAGCCATCTGGTCCTGCACTTTTGTTTGTGGAAAGATTTTTAATCACAGTTTCAATTTCAGTAATTGTGAAATTATTGAATTTACAGTGATTGTGTTCATATATTCTATTTCTTCCTGGTTCAGTCTTGGAAGGTTTTACATTTCTCAGAATTTGTCAATTTCTTCTAGGCTGTCCATTATTTTGGCATATGGTTGCTTGTAGTAATGTCTTATAATCCTTGTATATCTGTGGTGTCAGTTATAACTCCTGCTTTTTCATCTCTAATCTTTGATTTGAGTCCTCTCCCTTTTTTTCCTTGAAGAGTCTTGCTAAAGATTTATTAGTTTGGTTTATAATCTAAAAGAACCAGCTTTTAGTTTCATTGATCTTTGCTATTCTTTTTTTCTTCTCTATTTCATTTATTTCTGCTCTGATCTTTATGATTTCTTTCCTTCTACTAACTTTGTGTTTTGTTTGTTCTTCTTTCTCTAGTTGCTTTTAGGTGTAATGATAGGTTGTTTAATAGAGATTTTTCTTTTCTCTTGAGGTAAGATTGTATTCTTATAAGTTTCCCTCTTAGAACTGCTTTTGCTGTGTCACATAGATGACATTGGGTTTTTGTTACCATTTGTCTCTAGGTATTTCTTTTTAAATTTCCTCTTTGATTTCTTAAGTGATCAATTGATTATTTAGTAACATAATTTTTAGCCTCCATGTGTTTGTGCTTTTAACTCTTTATTTTTCCTGTAATTGATTTGTAATTTCATAGTGTTGTGGTCAGAAAAGATGCTTGATATGATTTCAATTTTCTTAAATTTACCCAGGCTTGATTTGTAATCCAAGATGTGATTATCCTGGAGAATATTCCATGTGCACTTGAGAAGAAAGTGTATTCTGTTGCTTTCAGATGGAATGTCCTATAAATATCAATTAAGTCTATCTGGTCTAATGTGTCATTTAAGGATTCTGTTTCCTTATTAGTTTTCTGTCTGGATGATCTTTCCATTGGTGTAAGTGGGGTGTTAAAGTTCCCCACTATTTTTCTGTTACTGTTGATTTCCCCTTTTATGACTGTTAGAATTTGCCTTTGTATTGAAGTGCTCACTATGTTGGGTGCATCTATATTTACAATTGTTATATTTTCTTCTTGGATTGATCCCTTGATCATTATGTAGTGTCCTTCCTTGTCTCTTGTAACTGTCTTTATTTTAAAGTCTATTTTATCTGATATGAGTATTGCATGGAGTATCTATTTCCATCCACTCACTTTCAGTCTGTATGTATCCCTAGGTCTGACGTGGGTCTCTAGTAGATAGCATATATATGAGTCTTGTTTTTGTATCCTTTCAGCCAGTCTGTGTCTTTTGGTTGGAGCATTTAATCCATTTACATTTAAGACAGTCATCAATATGTATGTTCCTATTGACATTTTCTTAATTGTTTTAGGTTTGTTTCTTTAGATTTTTCTTCCCTTCCTCTTTTGTTCTCTTCTCCTGTGTTTATAGCCTAGAGAAGTTCCTTTAGCACTTGTTTTAAAGCTGGTTTGGTGATGCTGAATTCTCTTAGCTTTTGCTTGTCTCTAAAGCTTGTGATTTCTCCATCAAATCTGAATGAGAGCCTTGTTGTGTAAATTATTCTTGGTTGTAGGTTTTTCCCTTTCAATATATCCTGCCGCTCCTTCTGGTTTGTAGAGTTTCTTCTTTAAAAACAGCTGATAACCTTATGGGGATTCCCTTGTATCTTATTTGTTGTTTTTCCCTTGCTGCTTTTAATATTTTCCTTTGTATTTAATTTTTGGTAGTTTGATTAATTTGTGTCTCAGCATGTTCCTTGTTGGGTTTATCCTGTATGGGACTCTCTGAACTTCCTGGATGTAGATGACTATTTCCTTTCCCATGTTAGGGAAGTTTCCTAATATAATCCCTTCAACTATTCTCTCAGTCCCTTTCTCTTTCTCTCCTTCCTCTGGGACCCCTATAATTCTAATGTTGGTACATTTTTCTTGTCCCAGAGGTCTCTGAGATTGTTCTCATTTTTTTCATGCTTTTTTCTTTATTCTGTTCCATGGCAGTGATTTCCACCATTCTATCTTACAGCTTACTTAGCCTTTCTTCTGCCTCAGTTATTCTGCTATTGATTGCTTCCAGTGTATTTTCATTTCAGTTATTGTATTGTTTATCACTGTTTGTTCTTTAGTTCTTCTAGGTCTTTGTTAAACATTTCATGTATCTTCTGGATCCGTGCCTCCATTCTTTATCAGAGATCATCTTTACTATCATTGCTCTGAATTCTTTTTCAGGTAGATTGCTTGTCTCCTCTTCATTTTGTTGTTCTTATAGGTTTTTACCTTGCTCCTTCTTCTGCAGCATATTTTTTGTTGTCTTACTTTGTCTGCTGTGTTTGTGATCTCCTTTCCACAGGCTGCAGGGTTGTAGTTCCTCTTGCTTCTGGTGTCTGCCTCTGGTGGGTGAGGTTGGTCCCAGGGATTGTGTAGGCCTCCTGGCAGGAGGGACTGGGGCCTGCCCTCTGGTGGGTGGAGCTGAGTCTTGTCCCTACGGTGAGCAGGGCCGTGTCAAGTGGTGTGTTTTGGTGTGTCTGTGATCTTAACATGACTTTAGCCAGCTTCTCTGCTGATGGGTGGGGCTGTGTTCCTATGTTTCTGGTTGTTTGGCCTGAAGCATTCTAGCACTGGAACTTGCAGGTAGTTGGTTGCAGCTGGGTCAGAGTGCCAAGATGGGGATCTCCAGGAGAGCTCACTCTGATTAATATTTTCTGAGGCTGGGAATTCCCTGACAGTCCAGTGGCCAGGACTCAGTGCTCCCCCTTGGGAGCTCAGGTTCAGCCCCCAGCAGGGGAACCTAGATGCCACAAGCTTTGTGGCACAGTCAAAACAAAACATTCAAACAGACAAACAAAAACCAAGACAAACAATAAAAACAAAAACAAGACAAAAACAAAGTAAATAATGAAAAAAACCAAAAACCAAAACAAACAGTCAAAACAAACAAAAACAAGAAACAGAAAAACCCAAACAAAAAAGCAAAGAAAACAACAACCAAAAAACCTCCCTAAATCACCCCCCCAAAACAAAAAATAATATAAAAATAAAGAAATTAAAAAAATATTTTAAAAATGTAAGAAATAAAAATAATAAATAAACAAGTTTAAAAATTCCCTGGGTCCTCTGCTATCAGTGTCCTTGCCCCTACACAGCCAACCCCTGCCTCCCCTAGAGGCCCTCCAAGACCTCTTAGTAGGTCTCTGGACTGGCTGTGGGCACTGTAGGGGCAGCTCAGACTCTGACCTGGCCCTACTTTCACGTACATGTGCCCACAAAGTCTACAGTTGCTAAAGCTAGACAAGTCTCACTTGTGGAAGCACCCATTGTCCATTCAGATGTTCTGCAGTTGCTGGGTTTACCAAGCTGAATACAGGGGTTTAATTTGCAACATGTGCAGGTGCAATGAGAGATTTCAGTTCTTCTTCCTTAGTCACACAGCCCCTGGAGCTCAGCTTTGGTTTTCCTCCCACCTCTGCATGTGGGTCACCCTCAGGCATCTGCTCCCCACCCAGAAGAGATGGGGTGAAGGCAGGAACTGGGGGCATGATTATCCATTTTGGTGGGATGGGGCATGCAGCTACTGACTGGGTCACTCTTACTCGCTTAGGTGGGGGGCAAGAGGCGGTGACTGACTGAGCCACGAGTGCTTGCTTTGGTGGGAGTCACTCCCATTGCCCATGGAGCAGGGTCTGGTGTGTGAGGAGAGAGGACTTGATGGTGGCCCTGCCCTTCATGCACCACTCAGAACTGACACCATCCATTGCAGTCCGTGCTTCCTCCAGAAGCATTCCTGGCTGTGGGGCCCCTCGCTCCCATCCCCTCAGGCTGTCTCCACGCAGCCAACAGCAGTCCTCTCCTTGGGTCTGCTCTCCAAACTCCACGTTACAGCACCCAACCCCTGCCAGCATTGGCAGACCCTTGTCTCAAGCTGGGGTGCCCAAAACTGTGGCATGGACTGTCTGTCAAAATCTCTCTCTGTCCTACCTGCCACAGGCCGGCTGCTACAATTTCTTCCGATAGCCTCCAAAGCTTCCCTCCATCTCAGCTGATCGAGCTGCCAGTGAGGGGGCCTCTCCAGTTGTGTTAACCTCTCATCTCCTTCAGCTCCTCCACCAGAGGTGTGGATCCAATCCTGTTTCCTCTTTTCTTTCTTTTCTCCTACCCAGTTACACGAGGATCTTTTCTTTTCCTTTTAGGTGTCTGAGGTCCTCTGCTAGTTCTCAGCAGGTGCTCTGTGTGAATTGTTCCACTTGGAGATGTATTCTTGATGTACTTGTGGGGAGAAGTGAACCCCAGGTCCTCCTATTCTGCCATTTGACCCAAACTCTGCATGACTCTTCCAGAGTACCATTTTTAAGTGTACTCTTCTTAGAACTATTTTAAATCTATGTGTACCAAAAAATAAACACTGGTAAACAGAGATAATAGTTATTTCATAATGGAGACAAAATGATAGATTATTTTTAAATGTTCCTTTTAAACATTTTACATTTCTAAAAAAATAAATTCACTTTTTGATGTGCTTACAAACATAAAAGAAAATTAAGACTACAGCTTTATTTTTAATTTTCAAAATTATCAAACCCATTACCTTCTGCCTTTTCTGCATTAGATTCCAAAGCCTATTGGGATGTATAAAGAATGAGCAGTTTCTTGTGAATTTTTATAGGATTAATCTATTATACTTCATCTAATATTTTAGTCATAGTACATTCAAGTGCTGACAATCCTTTTCTGTAAGAAATAAAATAAAATAAAATTCCTAGTACTTAATTGATTTTGCACAAATACTCAAAAAAGTAAAGAGGAAGACCAAAAACTTCACTGATATTTTATAATTATAAATATATCTTTGTTATCTAATTTATTTCAAAAGCTTACAGATATCTACAGCTCTGTAAATATAATAAATACTTATTCAATACAACTTAACATGTAATACTTGTTTAAAAGGACACGTTTACATTCTTCATTCAGTGAGGGTCTATAATACACAACACTCTGGCAGCCACCAAATAAATAATTCTTTCCCCGTAAGTTTTTATTAATCAATTTATAACCTAATTAACTATTTAATTCCAATTGCAGGGAATGCTAATAAAAATTATAGGTTCTATGAGAGCTTGCAAAATGTTTGCTGAATTTAGGGATCAGGGAAGATATCCTCAAGATAGTGACTGATCTGAGTAATGGAAAGTGACTAAGATGTCACTAGGTGAGTGAATAGTGGTTAAGTGCAGAGGAACACTTCAGGCTGAGGGAGTATGGGGCAAAGGCCCCACAGAAAGAAAAATGGCCAGTGTGGTCAAAGTCCACAGAGAAGTGGCTGTATAGGCCAGAAGATGGAAGACTTGTTAGGCCTAGCTAGGAACTTGGTCTTCATCTTAATGTAGAAGCTTCTGAAGGACTTCAAAAGAAAATGAACAAATTTACATTTTTAAAAGATCCCCCTGGATCTGGTATAGAGAAAGGATTGAAGGAAGATATGGATGATTGCTGGGAGTTTCTTAAGTAGTCTAAGAAATATATGAATGGGTAGAGAAAACCCCTTTAACAATTGCAACAAAGAAGATTAAATATTTTGGAATAAACTTAAAAAGAAATATGTGCTACCTCTGTAAGGAAAACTTTAAAACATACCTGAAAGATGTAAAAGTATACTTGAACAAGTAAAGAGACATTCCCCTCTTCCTGTATGAGACTATTCAACATTATAAAGATGTCAGTTCTCCCTTAATTTACTTATAAAATTAACTCAATCTTAATCAAAATATTAGCAGGCTTTTTTATGGTGTAGAAAATAATAATAAAGTTAATAATAAAGTTCATATGGAAAAACAAACATATAAGAAGAGGCAGGAAAAAACTGAAAAAGAAAATCTATGAGATGATATTAGCCCTACCAGAGAGAAAGCTATAAACATATACTTCAAAGTAGTTGTAATTAAAATAGTGTGGTACTGGCACATGAATAGATAAAGAGAACAGAGGAACAGAATGGAAAACCCAGAAGTAGATTCAAATACATAAGAAAGCTTATTATATGATCAAGGTAATCTGTGGGGCATCAATGAGGCAAAGGTGGACTTTTTAAATTAATGGTTGTAGAACAACTGGGTGGCCATTAGGAAAAAAATAAAATTTGATAAATATCACACATCATATACCAAAATAAACTCCAAGTAGATCAGGAATGTAAATATAAAAAATGAAAACAAGAAATAGAAGAACACTGGGATGAATTTCTCTTTATCCTCACAATAGGAAAATATTTTCTATTTCACAAACTCTAGAGGAAATGAAAGAAAACATTGATAAATTTGACTGCGTGAAAGTAAAATTTTAAAAAAGAAGCTAAGACAATAACATAAGCAATATCACAGACAATTTATTAACTGGAAGAAAACATTTGCAATATGTAACACAAGAGCCAATATCCTTAATACATAAATAACTCTTAAAACTGAAGAAAAAGGGATCAAAAACCCAATGGCAAAATAAGAAAAAGACCTAAGCAGACATTCACAGAGACAGAAAAAGCATATTTGTAAAACATATTGCCAATGGAAAAAATATATATATTGCCAATGATACAAATGAAAAGACTGTAAGCCCACCACCACTGCTGCCCTACTGATATACTCTATTACCAAAGACGTCTGAGAGAAGATTAGCAAAGGTGTTAAGCCAGTGGAAATCAGAAGAGGTGTAATGTTACCTATAGGTGCTGTAATTGCTGAACTTAAGAAGCAGTCTAAACTTGCACCAACCCTTTAAGAAATTGCTGATTGCTAAGATTTCTGCAAACAAAGAAATTGGCAATATAATTTCCAATTCAATGAAAAAGATTGAATAAATGGTGTAGTCATGTTAAAGGATAAAAAAACCCTGAATGATGAACTAGAAGTTATTAAGTTGAAGTTTAAGTTTATATTTCTTCACATTTTGTATACATCAAAAGATCAGAAATGTGTATTTCAGGATGCCTGTATTCTATTGAGTGAAAAGAAAGTGTCTAGTCCGTTATACTGGCCCTTGAAATTGCCAATGTTCATTGTAGCCCTTGATAATAATTGCTGAAGATGTTGATGGAGAGGCTCTAAATATGCTCCATTTGAATAGGCTAAAAGCTGGTCTTCAGATTGTAGCAGTCAAAGCCCCAGGTGTTTGTGACAATAGAAAAAAATCTGCTTAAAAACATGGCTATTGCTACTGGTGGTTAAGTGTTCAGAGAAGAGAGATTGACCCTAAATCATGATGATGATGATTTTCAGACTCATGACTTAGGAAAAGTTGGAGAGGTTTTTATGACCAAAGATGAAGTTCTGCTCTTAAAAGGAAAAAGTTAACAGTCTCAAATTGAAAAACATATTCAAGAAATCAATGAGCAGTCAGATATCATAACTAAAGAATATGAAAAGGAAAAACTGAGTGGACTCTGGCAAAATTTTCAGTAGAATAGCTGTGCTGAAGGTTAATTAAACAAGTTATGCTGCAATGAACGAAAAAAAATTTACAGATGCCCTTGATGTTCCATGAGTTGCTGTTAAACAAAGCATTGTTCTGGGAGGGGGTTGTGTTCTGCTTTGCTACATTTCAGCCTTAGATTCACTAATTGCAGCTAATGAAGATTTTTTTAAATGATATAGAAATTATTAAAATAACACTTAAAATTCTTGTAGTGATCATTGTTAAGAATGTAGATGTTGAAAGATTATTGATAATTGAGAAAATTATGCTAAATTCCTCGGAAGTTGGTTATGATGCTATGTTTGGAGGTTTTGTGAATATGGTGGAAAAGGAATTATTGATCCAACTAAGGTTGTATGAACTTCTTTATTGGATGCTAAAGAAGAGAAAGATCCTGGAAATCAGTGGAATGGGTGGGATAGGGGGTGATAACTTCTAATTCCAGAACAGTTCTTCACCATTACTAAATGAACTATGACAGGATGCTTGAGACAATGTTTCTCACCAATAATTTCAGAGAAGTCAGTTGAAAAACGTGAAGAAAAGGCTGTCTGATATTTAAGAAACTCACTATAATCCTCAATTACTAGTTTCAGTTGACAATATATAATGATTTTCATTGCCCATGCTTATAGATAATTTATTTTGTATTTTTAAATAAAAAGTCATTTGTACAATCATGAAAAGAAAGGATATGTGAAAGAGTACCTATAGTATGTGATCCTTTATGTAAGAAAGAAAGGGCAATGAAAAAAACACATTTATCCACTAATCTCTTCCAAAGAAATATCAGAAAGATAAATCAGAAACTAATGAGATTGGTTACCAATATAAGGTGGGTAGGAATGGAAATGAAAGAATGTAAAAGGAATGATACTTCTTTAAGCATACTTTTCTGTGTACCACTGTCTTTTTTTTTTTAAACATCTTTATTTGAGTATAACTGTTTTATAATAGTGTGTTAGTTTCTCCTTTACAACAAAGTGAATCAGTTATACATATACATATGTTTCCATATCTCTTCCCTCTTGCATCACCCTCCCTATCCCACCCCTCTGTACCACTGTCTTATAGGATGTACCCTCAAATAAAAATATATGATAAAACCAGGATGTAGGGGGAGACCAAAATGGAATACTAAAAATAATAATACTACAAAAATACCTAACTATGTTACAAATGAATGGCATAACCATGGATAGAGAAAAGAATAATTCACTTAGTAATTTGTGGAAACAATATTTTGATTTTATGCCATACACAAATATATACTACTGTCAGCTTAAAAAATATTTACAACCTAAAAGTTGAGAGTTATGTTCTATCTGGTGGGAATTTTTAGGACTTCAAGCCTGGGAGGCGGCATCTCAAGTAACCCTGAGAGAACTGCTTCAAGGAGACAAGGAGGGAAGCCAGATTATATATTATAAACGTTTTGCAACAAAGGGCAGGTAGTCTGAATGTCAAAAGATTATTGTTAATTAAAGAAAACTAGATATCTCAAGTTAAGGAATTTAGTGCTTTCCTATGTATGGGAAGATGCAAGAGTCTGGGCTCACTGAAATCATTCCTCATGGTATGTATCTCAGCTACCTGGGGCCACTATTCTGTATTTTGACATCCTGAGTTTCCTCAGCACTCACCAGCTCACCGTTCGCAGTGGCTGCAATCACTGATGAATGTGACATCCTTTGTTTACTGATATGGCAGTCAGTATTCCATTTATCAGCCACATTATTAAGCAAACATCAGTTAATTTATTTATTTGAAGATAATAAATATCAATATAGTGAATCATTGCTAAAGCATACAGATTATTGTCAAAGTATACACAATACACCTCTGACTTGTGTAACTCAAATTTATTCACCTAATTTGGTTCAAAACAACATTATAAAAATAAAATTATGAAGAGAAGAAAAATTATTCCTTCATGTGTTACAGCATACTTGTGTTTTAGTCCAAACTTTTTCTCATTATATAGAACTTGAGTTATATGGATTTCATCTATGCATTCCCCTTGGGGAAAAAAAAAAAAACTGAAAATGAACAAAATAGCTGCCACTCTGAAAATGTCAATAAAATACTCTTCTTTAACTCAGAACACTATTTCTATGAGAGCGACTTTAAGAAGATATTACAGGGATTGTGATATAGGAAAGAGAGCTTATTTCATGAAATAAATATTGATTAAGCATGTTCCATACATTATAGGCAATTTTGCTGATATAATCTTTTTAAGATGTGGCATCAGTCCTTCAGCGTTTGGAAATATATCATCCTTGAGGCTCAATTCTATTCTGGCTCAGCAATTTACTAAAGCTGTACTATTGGACAAGTTTCAAACCTCTCTAAACTGCTGTTTCACCCTCGTAAAATGGGGATACCACAACGCTTATTTTGAAAACTTGAGAGAATTAAATGTAAAATATTCTGAAAATAATTGGCTGGAAATAAATGTCAGTGTTTCTTTCCTTTACCCTTTATTACAGCATTTTTTGAGAAGATTCAGCTTTAAAATACATGGATGTTATAGGTTATAAATTCTTATATATGTAAAGAATTGTTATCATGAATAATTAGAAAAATGGCTTCAATTTACTCTTATTTATCAAGAAAGCCAATCTCACCAAATGAATACACGTATTGGTTGGTGCATCTCTGTGGCCAACATCTCATACTAGGACACTGGAAAGTATTGGTGGATTTTTTCCCCCTATAATAAAGAACTTGTGTATCTAATTCATGTTAAACTGTCCAAGAGATTTATATGTAGAATGTCTAGATAGAAAAAGTAAAATATTCAGATAACAAAGATAAACTAAAGGGAACTGAAAAGGTCTATAGGCATATTCCTATTCATGCTATGTCAGCCATTTAATTCACTAATTTTTTTATCTTATTTGGAATGAGAAAATATCATAGGAATGGAAATGCAAACTTCCTCTCATAGACATTAAGGTTTCAAAGTCAATTCATATTTGCTTCTCAATAAAAAAATTATTTCAGGGCTTCCCTGGTGGCGCAGTGGTTGAGAGTCCACCTGCAGATGCAGGGGATGCGGGTTCATGCCCCAGTCCAGGAAGATCCCACATGCCACGGAGCGGCTGGGCCCGTGAGCCATGGCCACTGAGCCTGCGCGTCCAAAGCCTATGCTCCACTATGGGAGAGGACACAGCAGTGAGAGGCCCACGTACCGCAAAAAAAAAAAAAAAAAAAAAAAAAAAAAAAAATATTTCAACGCTTCAACCAATCCGATTTTTGTGCATAATTTAAAAATCACATTACTTGTACCCTTTACCATACTTAGTGAATCTTTTTCATGCAGTCATTTTTTTAACACTGAAAAAGCTTTGAGTGAATTACCTATGAATAAATCATTGCAGTCCAGATTTAAAAATACATTTGACTTCAGGCCATTCCTCATAACTAGTGAATGCTCAAAAAATATGAAAACAGTGTTTAAAAAAGGCACTGGAAAAATGATTTCATAAACAGAAACCATATATTAAATTTAAATACAATTTAGAAAGGTAAATATTACTCAATACTTTTTTCTATATGATGAGATGTTTAATTTCATGATGGAGATATAAAAATAGTGTTTATCATTAGAAATCTAAGCAAAACTCTTCTACTAAGTAACAGGTTGCTATTGCAACATAGTACAGAAAAACATTCTGAATACATTTAATTGTGTACCTATGGACACACACTCAAAGGAAATTTATAAAATGAAATTATTTGTTAAAATGATAGGATTATGGGAATTTTCAAATTTATCTCTAACGATTTAATAAGTTAAACCCATGATTAATTTACAAAAACACCATCATGAATTATATATTCCAATTTTAACTGCAAGTGTTTTTTCTTTCCTAAATTATCTGTGGGAACACAAGCTTTCAGTAAATTTTCAACTACCTGTTTCTCTATCTTGTATGAGAAGCTTTTAAAATTGGGTTTGTTGTTAAATTACTAAGGGAAAATAGTTCAGGAATTATTAATTAATATGTGCTAATTAAGAGCATAAAATATTTTAAAGATGCACAAACAGAAATCAGAATGGAAATTTAAAGTAGCTCGTGACCATTAAAGTAACAAAAGGACAATTTAACATTATTAGCAACTGACCCAGAGGACCAGTAGTAGGTATAGCTGTCAGGAAAACAATTAACTTGTGCAGTGCCAGGCTTTGGAACTTGTATGGTACTTAGTGAGCACAGCTATGCTAAGCTAATTTTCCTTGTGATAATGATAATATAGAAACCACTAAACTTAGAAAGGCCTTTAGAAAAAGTCTACATGTTTTAAGTTTTACAAAATATGTTTTGAGCTTCTTTTAGGTGAGAATTGTAGAAATTATATCTCAACTTCCAAATTCAAATTTACAGAAACATTATTTAGAGGTTACATTTGATAAACTAAAATTAAATATTTTTTTTTTCTTTTTTAGGAATTGATCTCAATCTTATTTTTGTAATTTTTAAACTAAGAATTACAAAAATTAGTTGTGAAATACTTTAAATTCTAAAAAACAAAAAGAAAACAAATCAACATATAATTGAGGCTTAAAGTTATTGGTGCAACTTTTATATATAAGATATTGTGTTGGAGAATATGTGTCACAAAATTAGGTTGTGTTCAATTTCTTAACGTTTTAATGATCTGATACCACTTCTACATAAGCTTGTTGACATTTCCCTATAATAAATGATGGACAAGTCCCCATAGTAGAATAATAATATGTCACAAATTAACAATGCCATCAATCAACAATTGAGCCTGGTACCTAAATATTATTAGACCTAAGACTAGTATAATCTATTATAAAATAACATCAGTTGTCTTTCAAAATATAATTGGTTCATATTTAGTAAACCCATCTTAATGGATTTATTTCCAAATATTTATTTTATTCAGATTCACCAGGAATCTGTATTGCTCAAACTAGACATGCCAAAGCAGATATTTATTCAACTGCAATGATAACATCTGCTTTAGAATGTAATACAGTTATACTGCACAGAATGACTCTGTGATCTTAAGCAAGTTGGAACAGACCCAGAAATCTGTGTGTGTGTGTGTGTGTGTGTGTGTGTGTGTGTGTGTGTGTGTGTATTCTGACTGTTTCATCAGGTGTCTTTGAAAGCCTTCTATTAATAAAGAGTCTGGATTAGATTTCCTAATGTCCACAAAATGATAACAGTCAAAGCGTATACTTTTCTGGCCTCAAATGCAATGAATTCACCATCAACCAACAACTCAGAAGTTGCTGTCATAGAGATCAGACTTGGTGACAATCACAATCACAACTGATAGCTGTTTAATTCTTTTTTTTTTTTTAATCTGGTATACACATATTATATCTTATGGAGAATTTCTAAACAGTGTGTTGTCAAGTAAGTATAAGGCTGATTTTTGGATTGAGGAGGGAAAACATCAATTACTTGTTTACTATGTTTCACCTTGGCACCCTGCAGAGCTGCCAACCATGACAATCAAAAGATGCTATAACTTACCATACTATTGCATCTGTTCATTACATTTGTTGCATGCATGTTGTTGAACGTGTTTTCTATTATATATCACTGTCTTCCTTATATGAAGTTCCATGTTTGAAACATATTTTAGAATTTAACACCAGAGAAATCTTTATTTCCATCCATGATCTGGCATGTTTTGTACCCACTGGAAGTAAGAATACAGAACTTTTTTCTGTTTTGATGGCCAAGAAGCCAACAGGCATATGTTTCACTCGAATTAATAGTCATTAGATTAGTATAAGAAATCTGATCAGGAAGATACCATTTACATCAAAATAAAAGTAATAGGCAGGCTGCACAGAAGAAAGTGAATTTGAGCCAGGCCTGAGAATATGGAATATATTTGGATATTAGACAGGCATAAAGGACTCAATATAGCTCTGTTCTGGCTAGAATACAACAGGTTGCTATAACAAAAAGACCCAAACATTCCAAGATGAAGAAAAGAGAAGTCATAACTCAATAGTGTGTTTTCAAGTTACCCGGAGAAGGGCTTTCCTCTACTTGGTGTTTGGGGACCCGGGATCCTTTCATTTTGTGGTGTTGGTATCTTATAAAGCCATCCCTGTCATCTGCCGTCAGCTAGCAGGAAAAAGTACAAGGTACACATAAGAGGTGAAATGTGTCAAGCTTGAAAGTGGCTCATATCATTTCTACTCGATTTCCATTGGGAAAGACTTACTCGCTCAGCCACCAGTAACTGCAAGCGAGACCCAGAAATGTAGTGTAACTGAGTGCCAGGAAGAAGTGAATAGATGCTAGTGGACTCTGCCACAAATATTAAAAATAATAAATTACATTTAAAATATAAATAGTCGGGCATATTATCAAGTATAATTTTTTTCTTAGACAATGTCTATAATTTCTCTGTAAATTTCTTATCCATTACAACTATTTCTTTTTCCATATATGCAAAAATTTTGGCTATATTCTCAAGGGTTTTGGTTCTACAAAATATCCTAGATTGACAGGACACCAGCCTATATTATAGCACATTTTATAGCTCTGATTAAATGTAGATTTCATTGAGAGCATAGAAGAAAAAACAGACTAATATTTACATTAAAAAGTAAAATAATTTTCTTCTACAGTCCAATTTGATAATATATAAATTTCAAATGATTTACAGAGGTTTTATTTATCATTGGACTCTCAACTACCTTAACTTTATCAGTATTTTTAACATCTTTATTGGAGTATAATTGTTTTACAATGGTGTGTTAGTTTCTGCTCTATTACAAAGTGAATCAGCTATATGAATACATATATCACCATATCTCCTCCCTCTGGCATCTCCGTCCCACCCTCCCTATCCCACCCCTCTAGGTGGTCACAAAGCACAGAGGTGATCTCCCTGTGCTATGTGGCTGCTTCCTACTAGCTATCTATTTACATATGGCAGTGTATATATGTCCATGTCACTCTTTCACTTCATCCCAGCTTACACTTCACCCTCCCCATGTCCTCAAATACATTATCTACGTCTGTGTCTTTATTCCTGTCCTGTCCCTAGGTTATTCAGAAACATTTTTTTTAATCCATATAAATGTGTCAGCATATGGTATTTGTTTTTTCTTCCTGACTTACTTCACTCTGTATGATAGTCTCTAGATCCATCCACCACACTACAAATAACTCAATTTCGTTTCTTTTTATGGCTGAGTAATTGTCCACTGTATATATGTGCCACATCTTATTTATCCATTCATCTGTTGATGGACACTTAGGTTGCTTCCATGTCCTGGCTATTGTAAATAGAGCTGCAACGAACATTGTGTACATGACTCTTTTTGAATTATGGTTTACTCAGGGTATATGCCCAGTAGTGGGATTGCTAGGTCGTATGGTAGTTCTATTTTTAGATATTTAAGGAACCTCCATACTGTTCTCCATAGTGGTTGTATCAATTTACATTCCCACCAACAGTGCAAGAGGTTCCCTTTTCTCAACATGCTTTCTAGAATTTATTGTTTGTACATTTTTTGATGATGGCCATTCTGACCTGTGTGAAGTGATACCTCATTGCAGTTTTGATTTGCATTTATCTAATGATTAGTGATGTTAAGCATCCTTTCATGTGTTTGTTGGCAATCTGTATATCTTCTTTGGAGAAATGTCTATTTAGGTCTTCTGCCCATTTTTTGATTAGGTTGTTTATTTTTTTGACATTTAGCTGCATGAGCTGCTTGTAATTTTTGGAGGTTAATCCTTTGTCAGTTGCTTCATTTGCAAATATTTCCTCCCATTCTGAGGGTTGTCTGTTCGTCTTGTTTATGGTTTCCTTTGCTGTGCAAAAGCATTTAAGTTTCATTAGGTCCCATTTTTAAATTTTTGTTTTTATTTCCATTTCTCTAGGAGGTGGATCAAAAAGGATCTTTGTGTGATTTATATCATAGAGTGTTCTGCCTATGTTTTCCTCTAGGAATTTTTTAGTGTCTGGCCTTATATATAGGTCTTTAATCGATTTTGACTTTATTTTTGTGTATGGTGTTAAAGAGTGTTCTAATTTCATTATTTTACATGTAGCTGTCCAGTTTTCTCAGCACCACTTATTGAAGAAGCTGTATTTTCTCCATTGTATATTCTTGCCTCCTTTATGAAAGATAAGGTGACCATACCTGTGTGGGTTTATCTCTGGGCTTTCTATCCTGTTCCATTAATCTATATTTCTGTTTCTGTGCCATTAACATACTGTCTCGATTATTGTAGTTTTATAGTATAGTCTGAGGTCCAGGAGCATGATTCTTCCAGCTCTGTACTTCTTTCTCAAGATTGCTTTGGCTATTTGGGGTCTTTTTTGATTCCATACAAATTGTGAAGTTTCATGTTCTAGTTCGACGAAAAATGCCATTGGTTGTTTGATAGGGATGGCATTGAATCTGTAGATTGCTTTGGGTAGTAGAGTCATTTTCACAATGTTGATTCTTCCAATCCAAGAACATGATATATCTCTCCATCTGTTTGTATCATCTTTAATTTCTTTCCTCAGTGTCTTATAGTTTTCTGCACACAACAGTTCTTTTGTCTCGTAAAAGGTAGGTTTATTCTTAGGTATTTTATTCTTTTGGCTGCAATGGTATATGGGAGTGTTTTCTTAATTTCACTTTCAGATTATTCATCATTAGTGTATAGGAATGCCAGAGTTTCTGTGCAGTAATTTTGTTTCCTGCTACTTTACCAAATTCATTGGTTAGCTCAAGTAGCTTTCTGGTAGCATCTTTAGGATTCTCTATGCATAGTATCATATCATCTGCAAACAGTGACAGCTTTACTTCTTCTTTCTGATTTGGATTCCTTTTATTTCTTTATCTTCTCTGATTTCTATGGCTAAAACTTCCAAAACTATGTAGAATAATACAGGTGAGAGTGGACAAATTTGTCTTGTTCCTGATCTTAGAGGAAACTGTTTCAGTTTTTCACCACTGAGAATGATATTGGCTATGGGTTTGTCATATGTGGCCTTTATTATGTTGAGGAAAGTTCCCTCTATGCCTACTTTCTGGAGGGTTATCCTAAATGGGTGTTGAATTTTGTTAAAAGATTTTTCTTCATCTACTGAGATGATCATATGGTTTTTCTCCTTCAATTTGTTAATATGATTTATCACATTGTTTGATTGTGTTTATTGAAGAATCCTTGCATTCCTGGGGTAACTCCCACTTGATCATGGTGTATGATCCTTTCAATGTGCCATTGGATTCTGTTTGTTAGTATTTGTTGAGGATTTTTGCATCTATGCTGATCAGTGATATTGGCCTGTTGTTTTCTTTCTTTGTGATATCTTTGTCTGTTTTTGGCATCTGGGTGATGGTGGCCTCGTAGGATGAGTTTGGGAGTGTTCCTCCCTCTGCTATATTTTGAAAGGGTTTGAGAAGGATAGCTGTTGACTCTTCCTAAATGTTTGATAGATTTCTCCTCTGAAGCCATCTGGTCCTGGGCTTTTGTTTGTTGGAAGATTTTTAATCACAGTCTCAATTTCAGTGCTTGTGTTTGGTTTGTTTATATTTTTTATTTCTTCCTGGTTCAGTCTCACAAGGTTGTATTTTTCAAACAATTTGTCCATTTTTTCCAGGTTGTCAAAATTATTGGCATATAGTTGCTTGTAGTGATCTCTCATGATCCTTGTATTTCTGCCATGTCAATTGTTACTCCTCCTTTTTCATTTCTAATTCTATTGATTTGAGTCTTCTCCCTTTTTTTCCTCATGAGTCTGGCTAATGTGCATGTGCATCTCTTAGCTAAGATGGATTCTAGTGAAGAGGCCTGTGGATAGTTGACATCACTTGCTATTGGGTGGCACCCCCTCCTGTTTCAACCTCCAATGAATTTTTCTGCACATGTGTAATCAGGGAGGCTCCTTGACTTTGAGAATGAGGAATATGTGGTCTTTTATCTCTTATCTGAGCAGGACCCAGCCTCCTCCATCATTCTGCTTTTATGGAGTTTCTGTCCACAGGGGACAAACTTCATCTGTTTGGTCTGGCGCCTATCTATCTCCTACCTCAAATTCCCTCTGAGAGACATGAACCACAAGAAATCTTTATTGGGAGAATGAAGGGAAAATGTCTGTCTTTTGTAGCTTCTTCAGGCTGGCAAGTGGCTTATAGACCTTACCTAGTTGGGTCACGGAGCTTTTGCTCTGTCTCGTTAAGGAGCCCAGGGTGACTTCTGTTGTTATTTGAGCAGGATCTGTTTCAAGGAGTGACTGGAATCTCTGCCTAACTGTCATCTTTCCTTGGAAACTGTTGTGCCTTTAGAAAGAACAAGCTAGACAAGTAGATTAAGAAACCACGGGCCAACAATCAGTAAAAAAATTACTATATGCAGGGGCCAAGCAGGAGTAAGAACCAGATTACATATGATAGCAATTTTGATCCTGGTCCAGATAGAGTCAGTGCTTGGGTTACACTGAACAAAGGAATGGAGTCATTTGGGATAGTCATATACATTTTTGATGTACTCTTCTATTAGCTCAGTATGATTGATATAGGTATAACAGACCCAATTAGATGTGGTTGGACAACTTGAACATTAGTAGACAAAATAGATCTCATTTTTTTCAGGAGAATAAGGCTGAAACCCAGTCTGGACCTGGCACTTTGGAGATACTTGTAGACAGGTAGCCAGTTGTCTAGTTTTATCTAAGCAGGTTTTAACTTTTAGTGTGGTATTAACTCATAGATAACAAGTGCTGTTGGTCATTATACATGTCCCTTCCTTTTGTTAATGTATGATCTGAAGCAATTTCATTGTGTAAAAAACATAATAGTTCCAAGATGAGACCTTTAAAAAGTAAGGTTGTAGTCACCAGCCACCAACTGACATTGTTTTGAGATTGGCTGGTAGCATCCCAAGTCTGACATAGCTCAGAAAACTCAAGTTCTTAGCAATACAAGGACTTGTCTGAAATCACACCCATAGTGTCGCCTAGTTATTTCCTTGGATGTTTGAACCATAGCTACTCCATTTTGACTTTTAGTTCTAATTTTCTCCTTAATAGCCAAAGCAGATGTCACCATCAATGATGTTAGTGTTTCTCTAGGTATGAGAAGATGCAAGAATTGGGGCTTACAAAATCTTCTCCTGAAAGTATCTAACTATCTGAAGGCCTGTTCTTCAAGTTTTTCCCAGAGCACAGAGTGTCTCATTCCTGACCTCCACCCTGGACTCCTTTCAGGGGGTGTTGAAAGTCAGCAGCTGCAGTGGCCATGATTTAATCTTCATAGAGGTAAATAGCAAGTACCAGTTTCCAGTTGGCAAGGCTGCTTCATGGTCATAAATTTGACCATGGTTTGGGGCGGCATTTCATGACCATTTTGTCCCATGGTGCTAGAATGCTCATTCCCTGGTCTGGCAAAGATTTCACTCATAGGCGACTCAATGTGCTTTTATGGGACTAGGCCTTGCAAATAGCAAACATTTTCTGGGCAACCTGTCTTACTGTAGTCTGTTATGATCCAGGATAATATTCCCTCTTTTTGCTCCTTCTAATATCTAGAGTTACAATATTACAATCATTGACCTCATGTGGGACTATATATCATCATTTTATCAGAGGCTCAGTCATACATTTGGTAATTTAAGAAACAACAATTTTCTGAAACAGGCAATATAGAAAATAACATATCTAGCAGTATTAGTAAGGTCATAAGTAAGAATTTAAGTAAGATCTTCCATTAGGTGTAGCTCAATATATTCTCAGGTCGTCTGACTTAGTCTGTTCTGTACCAATCCTTATTGTTAAGGGAAAGTATATATTGGCACTGTCCATAAGGTACCAAGCTCACTTTCCTAGTGTTACTAGACTGGTTAACCTTAGAAAGATTTAATTGTTCCCAGCATAGAGGATCCTTTAAACTTAAATTACCATAGCCTGGTGTAAACTACATAAATCCACCCCATAATTGTGGGAGGTTTTATTCCTTGGCTGAAATTTTGCTTGTTGCTCTGATTGAGATTGAGCAATAGAGAAAAATTCACATTCATGACCAGGGTCAGAGCAGGTATTATTAATCAGCTAGGTGAGGGGATCCCACCTAGTAACAGCAGTAGTGACCTGAACATGACTGTAATTCTCTCTTCTAGAAAAAATTCCCTAACAGCTGACCAATTAAAGCCTTGGAGAAGAGAAAACTGCCAAGATGACCCATAAGGGCTAGAAAAAGTAATTGGCCACAAACCCAACAATTGGATTGATTTTACAACAAATATAAGATCGTGCCCATGATAGGAAAATATTTGATTCATATGCAAAGGTACAAAAATTCAAGAAAACATTAAGCAACTGAAAAAAGAAGAACAAAGAAAATCCAAAGTTAGTAGAAGGAAAGAAATCATAAAGATGAGAGCAGAAATAAATGAAACAGAAATGAAGAAAACTATGGCAAAGATCAACAAAACTAAAAGTTGATTCTTTAAGAAGATAAACAAAATTGATAAGCCTTTAGCCAGACTAATCAAGAAAAAAAGGAGAAGACTGAAATCAATAAAATAGAGGTGAAAAAGGGGAGATCACAAATTATGCCACAGGAATACAAAGGATCATAGACTACTATGAGCAACTATATGCCAATAAAAGGACAACCTGAAAGAAATGGATGAATGCTTGGAAAGGTACAACTTTCCAAGACTGAACCAGGAAGAATTAAAAATTATAAACAGACCAATCACAGGTAATAAAATTGAAACTGTAATTAAAAATCTTCCAACAAATAAAAGTCCAGGAACAGATGGCTTCACAGGTGAATTTTGTCAAACATTTAGAGAAGAGTTAACAACTATCCTTCTAAAACTCTTCCAAAAAATTGAAGAGTGAGGAACACTCCCAAACTCGTTCTACAAGGCCACAGTCACCCTGATACCAAAACCAGACAAAGATACTACAAAAAAAAAGAAAATTACATACCAATATCACTGATGAACATAGATGCAAAAATCCTCAACAAAATACTAGCAAACAGAATCCAACAACACACTAAAGAGATCATACATCATGATCAAGTGGGATTTGTCCTGGGATGCAAAGATTCTTCAGTATACTCAAAACAATCAATGTGATACACCATATTAACAAATTGAAGAATAAAAACCATATGATCATCTCAAAGATGCAGAAAAAACTTTTGACAAAATTCAACACTCATTAATGATAAAAACTCTCCAGAAAGTGGGCATAGAGGGAACCTACCTCATCATAATAAAGGCCATATATTACAAAACCACAGCAAACATGATTCTCAATGGTGAAAAACTGAAAGCATTTCCTCTAACATCAGGAACAAGACAAGGATGACCAGTCTAGCCACTTCATTCAAAATAGTTTTGGAAGTCCTAGCCACAACAGTCAGAGAAGAAAAAGAAATAAAAGGAATCCAAATTGGAAAACAAGAAGTAAAACTGTTACTGTTTGCCAATGACATGATAATATACACCGGAAATCCTAAAGATGCAACTAGAAAACTACTGGAACTAATCAATGAATTTGGAAAGGTTGCAGGATACAAAATTAATGCACGGAAATCTCTTGCATTCCTAAACACTAACAATGAGGATCAGAAAAAGAAATTAAGGAAACAATCCCATTCACCATTGCAACAAAAAGAATAAAATATCTAGAAAGAAACCTACCTGAGGAGACAAAAGAACTGTACTCAGAAAACTATAAAACACTGATGAAAGAAATCAAAGATAACACAAACAGATGGAGGGATATATCATGCTCCTGAATTTGAAGAATCAGTATTGTGAAAATGACTATACTACTGAAAGCAATCTACAGATGCAATGCAATCCCTATCAAATTACCTATGACATTTTTCACAGAATTAGAACAAAAAATTTTACAATTTGTATCTACACACAAAAGCCCTGATTAGCTAAAGCAATATTTTTTTAACAGTTCAAAGAAAGACATATATTTCTAGAAGTAAGTTAAATGCACATATTGTTTTATAAAGAAAAAAAACATGAGTAAAAATATATAGGTTATAATATTCCCTGAGTCTATTTTCCACATTATTGTTTGGTTAATTTGGTCACAATTTTAAACTGTAAAAACTTACCCTTTATTATTTTTATTTTTTTAACATCTTTATTGGAGTATAATTGCTTTACAATGGTGTGTTACTTTCTGCTTTATAACAAAATGAATCAGTTATACATATACACATGTTCCCATATCTCTTCCCTCTTGCATCTCTCTCCCTCCCACCCTTCATATCCCACCCCCTAGGTGGTCACAAAGCACTAAGTTGATCTCCCTGTGCTATGCAGCTGCTTCCCACTAGCTATCTAATTTACATTTGGTAGTGTATATATGTCCCTGCCACTCTCTCACTTCGTCACAGCTTACCCTTCCCCTTCCCCATATCCTCAAGTCCATGCTCTAGTAGGTCTGTGTCTCCATTCCTGTCTTACCCCTAGGTTCTTCATGACCTTTGTTTTTCTTTCTTAGATTCCATATATATGTGTTAGCATACGGTATTTGTTTTTATCCTTCTGACTTACTTCACTCTGTATGACAGACTCTAGGTCCATCCACCTCACTATAAACAACTCAATTTCATTTATTTTTATGGTTGAGTAATATTCCATTGTATATATGTGCCAGATTTTCTTTATCCATTCATCTGATGATGGACACTTAGGGTGCTTCCATGTCCTGGCTATTGTAAATAGAGCTGCAATGAACATTTTGGTACATGACTCTTTTTGAATTTTGGTTTTCTCAGGGTATAGGCCCAGTAGTGGGATTGCTAGGTCGTATGGTAGTTCTATTTGTAGTTTACTAAGGAATCTCCATACTGTTCTCCAAAGTGGCTGTATCAATTTACATTCCCACCAGCAGTGCAAGAGGGTTCCCTTTTCTCCACACCCTCTCCAGCATTTGTTGTTTGTAGATTTTCTGATCATGCCCATTCTAACTGGTGTGAGATGATATCTCATTGTAGTTTTGATTTCATTTCTCTAATAATTAGTAATGTTGAGCAGTCTCTCATGTGCTTCTTGGCCATCTATATCTCTTCTGTGGAGAAATGTCTATTTAGGTCGTCTGCCCATTTTTGGATTGGGTTGTTTGTTTTTTGGATATTGAGCTTCATGAGCTGCTTGTAAATTTTGGAGATTAATCCTTTGTCAGTTGCTTCATTTGCTAATATTTTCTCCCATTCTGAGGGGTTTTTTTTGGTCTTGTTTCCTTTGATGTGCAAAAGCTTTTAAGTTTCATTAAGTCCCATTTGTTTATTTTTTATTGTATTTCCATTTCTCTAGGAGGTGGGTCAAAAAGGATCTTGCTGTGATTTATGTCATAGAGTGTTCTGCCTATGTTTTCCTCTAAAAGTTTGATAGTTTCTGGCCTTACATTTAGGTTTTTAATCCATTTTGAGTTTATATTTGTGTATGGTGTTAGGGAGTGTTCTAATTTCATACCTTTACATGTACCTGTCCAGTTTTCCCAGCATCACTTATGGAAGGGGGTCTCTTTTCTCCACGGTATATTCTTGCCTCCTTTGTCAAAGATAAGGTGACCATATGTGCGTGGGTTTATCTCTGAGTTTTCTATCCTGTTCCATTGATCTATATTTCTTTTTCTGTGCCAGTACCATACTGTCTTGATTACTGTAGCTTTGTAGTATTGTCTGAAGTCAGGGAGCCTGATTCCTCCAGCTCCATTTTTCATTCTCAAGATTGCTTTGGCTATTTTGGGTCTTTTGTGTTTCCATACAAATTGTGAAGTTTTTTGTTCTAGTTCTGTGAAAAATGCCAGTGGTAATTTGATAGGGATTGCATTGAATCTGTAGATTGCTTTGGGTGGTAGAGTCATTTTCACAATGTTGATTCTTCCAATCCAAGAACATGGTATATCTCTCCATCTATTTGTATCATCTTTAATTTCTTTCATCAGTGTCTTATAATGTTCTTCATACAGGTCTTTTGTCTCCTTAGATAGGTTTATTCCTAGATATTTTATTCTTTTGGTTGCATTGGTAAATGGGAATGTTTTCTTAATTTCACTTTCAGATTATTCATCAGTAGTGTTGAGGAATGCCAGAGATTTCTGTGCATTAATTTTGTAACCTGCTACTTTACCAAATTCATTGGTTAGCTCTAATAATATTCTCACAGCTTCTTTAGGATTCTCTTTGTATAGTATCATGTCATCTGCAAACAGTGACCACTTTACTTCTTCTTTTCTGATTTGGATTCCTTTTATTTCTTTTTCTTCTCTGAAGGAAACAATAGCAAAGATCAAAAAACTAAAAGCTGGTTCTTTGAAAAGATAAACAAAATTGATAGACCATTAGCCAGACTCATCAAGAAAAAAAAGGAGAAGACTCAAATCAATAGAATTAGAAATGAAAATGGAGAAGTAACAACTGACACTGCAGAAATAAGAAAGATCATGAGAGTTTACTACAACCAATGCTATGCCAATAAAATGGAAAACCTGGAAGAAATGGACAAATTCTTAGAAATGCACAACTTGCCAAGACTGAATGAGGAAGAAATAGAAAATATGAACAGACCAATCACAAGCACTGAAATTGAAATTGTCATTAAAAATCTTCCAACAAACAAAAGCCCAGGACCAGATGCCTTCACAGGGGAATTCTATCAAACATTTAGGTAAGAGCTAACACTTATCCTTCTCAAACTGTTCCAAAATATACCAGAGGGAGGAACACTCCCAAACTCATTCTATGAGGCCACCATCACCCTGATACCAAAACCAGACAAAGATGTCACAAAGAAAGAAAATTACAGGCCAATATCACTGATAAACATAGATGCAAAAATCCTCAACAAAATACTAGCAAAGAGAATCCAACAGCACATTAAAAGCATCATACATCATGATCAAGTGGGGTTTATTCCAGGAATGCAAGAATTCTTCAATATATGCAAATCAATCAACGTGATACACCATATTAACAAATTGAAGGAGTAAACCTATGATCATCTCCATAGATGCAGAGAAAGCTTTTGACAAAATTCAACACCCATTTATGATAAAAACTCTGCAGAAAGTAGGCATACAGGGAACTTTACTCAACATAATAAAGGCCATATATGACAAACCCACAGCCAGCATCGTTCTCAACAGTGAAAAACTGAAACCATTTCCACTAAGATCAGGAACAAGACAAGGTTGCTCACTCTCACCACTCGTATTTAACATAGTTTTGGAAGTTTTAGCCAAAGCACTCTTGACAAAGAAAAATCGTAAAATATAAGACAGGAAACTATAAAATTCTTTGAGGAAAACATAGGACCAACACTCTTTGACATAAATCACAGAAGATCTTTTATGATCCACCTCCTAGAGTAATCAAAATAAAAACAAAAATAAGTGAATGTGACCTAATGAAACTTAAAACCTTTTGTACAACAAAGGAAACCATAAAGAAGATGAAAAGGCAACTCACAGAATGGGAGAAAGTATCGGCAAATGAAACAACAGGCAAGGCAAGGGATTAATCTCCAAAATAAACAAATAGCTCATGCAGCGCAATAGCAAAAAAAACAAACAAACCAATTAAAATATGAGTGGAAGAGCTAAATAGAAATTTCACCAAAGAAGACATACAGGTGGCCAAGAGGCATATGAAAATATGCTCAACAGCACTAATTATTAGAGAAATGCAAATCAAAACTACAATGAGGTATCACCTCACACTCATCAGAATGATCATCATCTGAAAATTTACAAACAAATGTTGGAGATGATTTGGAGAAAAGGGAACCCTCCTGCACTGGTGGTAGGAATGTAAATTGATACCACCATGTGGAGGAAAGTATGGAGGTTCCTTAAAAAACTAAAAATATAACACCATATGACCCAGCAATCCCACTACTGAGCATATACCCTGAGAAAACCATAATTCAAAAAGATGCATGTACCCCTCTTTTCATTTCAGCACTATTTACTATAGCCAGGACATGGAAACAACTTAAACATCCATTGACAGATGAATGGATAAAGATATTGTACATATATATAATGGAATATTACTCAGCCATAAAAAGTAATGAAACTGGGTCATTTGTAGAGATGTGGATGGACCTAGGGTCTGTCATACAGAGTGAAGTATGTCAGAAAGAGAAAAACAAGTATTGTATATTAACGCATTTTTGTGGAATCTAGAAAAATGATACAGATGAACCTATTTGCAGGGCAGGAATAGAAAGGTAGAGGTAGTGAACAGATGTGTGGACACAGGGGTGGAAGGGGAGAGTGGGATGAATTGGGAGATTAGGTTTGACATAAATACACTACTATGTGTAAAACAGATAGCTAGTGGGAACCTGCTGTATAGCACAGAGAGCTCAGCTTGGTGCTCTGTTGTGGCCTAGTTGGGTGGGATGTGGGGGAGAGGTCCAATAAGGAGGGGATGTTTGTATATGTATCACTGATTCACTTTCCTGTGTGACAGAAACTAACACAACATTGTAAGGCAACTATACTCCAACAAAAACAAAAAAAAAGGAAACAAACAAACAAACAAAACATTATAAATGATAGTACAAGTCAGGTCCAGGATCTTGGGCTACCTGTCTAATTCTGATGTCATCTTCTTTTCATCCTAGTGTGAGTGTAGTTTCTCCTCTGTTTGAGCATTGTTTTAAGGTGAGTTTGAGGTCAGCAGTCCTCCCTTTAGGCCTGTCCAATTCAGGGGCCCTTTGTGAATGGAAATTAATTCAAGAGTCAGTTCCCTTTAGTTTCACCATTTAATGAGCTAGTTAAGAGTACCTGATAAGTGTCCTTCCATCTAAGTTGGAGATAGTCCTTTAAATTATGTCTTTTCCAGTATGCATAATCCACTGGTTGCAGGTCCTGGGGCATCTGACCTTCATTCGAAGATAGATTCCTGAGATAAGCTACAGAAACAAACTTAGAGTGTCCTTTAAATAATTCAATTAAACTTTACATTAACATGACATAACAGCAAGGAACTATCTGGGAGGTGTGTCTTAGTAAATACAGACCTCCATTAACGAAAATGGAATTTAATGTTCACTGAAAAATAATCTTTTTCTCTCTAAAGTTATCCTTGTTTTTAGCAAATTAAGAGTAATTTGTTTGCAAAATAAGTCTGGTTTCAATAAACTTAGCCTACTATACTTGATCGTACAGGTTTTTTGCTTGCTGAAACTTTTATAATGAGTCTCAGACTGGACTTTAAAAGACCTTGCAATACTAGGAAATTCACGCCAAGGGCTTATTACAGATTTTGCCTAACACATCTAGGTGAATTCATCCCTTTTCAAGGCTCCAAAATACCTGGAGATTTCTGTAACGGTTAGTGAGGTATCCTTCCTAATTTATCTGATAAAGCTGCTGGGAACCTAAGAGTTTCCAATCTCTGGAGTGAGCAGATAGAGAGAAAAGATAAATGTTTCAATTCTGCTTACAAAAGTATAATTTACCAAATTACTATAAGTCATAATAAGTTTGAGGGGAAGGTTTCCTTATACCTGGAAAACACAGATTCAAACTAGTAAATTTTCAGATAGAAGCCATAAAAATTATAACCATATTTACCAGTTCAATCAGTTCTTTTGTTAACTTTTTATGAAGCCATCAGCTTTTTCATTAGAATTCTTCAACTTCTTACACAGTTCAGCATTATGGTCTAAAAGTCAGAAACTTGTATTAATCAAAAATTCCTGGGCTTCCCTGGTGGCGCAGTGGTTGAGAGTCCGCCTGCCGATGCAGGGGACACGGGTTCGTGCCCCGGTCTGGGAAGATCCCACATGCCGCGGAGCGGCTGGGCCTGTGAGCCATGGCTGCTGAGCCTGCGCGTCCGGAGCCCGTGCTCCGCAACGGGAGAGGCCACAACAGTGAGAAGCCCACGTACCACAAAAAAAAAAAAAATTCCTTTCTGAGTCTTCGTGAAGAGGAAGCATTTTTGCAAAGCATTAGAGTTAAACTGTGTCTATAATGACAAAAGCCTTCAAAAGCCACGTTTAAAATCTGATTACAATGCAATTGAAAAAGAAACTTGGTTTCTGATGTGACATACAACAGTTTAAGATAATAACTAGAATTATGACTTATAACATTTTACCAGCGCATCTCAGAATTTTAGGAATTCCATATAATTTCTACAGTATCTATATTAATAACATTTACCAAAAAATATAACATAAGAATATTTATTATTCATTAGACAATGCTTCTCCTGTAATTTAGCACACCAAATGAACCTAATTAGTTTAATATCGCTCTTTGGGATGTTTCAGGGGCCCTTTGAAGCATCCCACAGTTAGCTACAAATCAAAAGGACTTCATTAGAACTTTTTTTATTTTTATTTTTTTTTTTTTTTGTGGTATGCAGGCCTCTCACTGTTGTGGCCTCTCCCGTTGCGGAGCACAGGCTCCGGACACGCAGGCTCAGCGGCCATGGCTCACGGGCTTAGTTGCTCCGCGGCATGTGGGATCTTCCCGGACCAGGGCACGAACCCGTGTCTCCTGCATCGGCAGGCAGATTCTCAACCACTGCGCCACCAGGGAAGCCCAGAATTTTTATTTTGAATTTAATTTTATTTATTTTTTATACAGCAGGTTCTTTTAAGTTATCTATTTTATAGTTATTAGTGTATATATGTCCATCCCAATCTCTGAATTCATCCCACCACCACCAACCCACCCTGGTTTCCCACATTTGTGTCCATACAGTTGTTCTCTACATCTGTGTCTCTATTTCTGTTTTAAAAATAGGTTCATCTATACCATTTTTTTAGATTCCACATATATGTATTAATATATGATATTTGTTTATCTCCTTCTGATATACTTCAGTCTGTATGACAGTCTCTAGGTCCAGCCACATCTCTAGAAAAGACCCAATTTAATTCCCTTTTATGGTTGAGTAATATTCCATTGTATATATGTAACACATCTTCTTTACCCATTTGTCTGTCGATGGGTATTTAGGTTGCTTCCATGACCTGGCTATTGTAAACAGTGTTGCCATGAAGATTGGAGTGCATGTGTATTTTTGAAATATGGTTTTCTCTGGGTATATGCCCAGTACTGGGATTGCTGGGTCATATGATAATTCTATTTTTATTTTATTTTTTTAACATCTTGATTGGAGTATAATTGCTTTACAATGGTGTGTTAGTTTCTGCTTTATAACAAAGTGAATCAGCTATACATATACATATGTTCCCACATCTCTATACTCTTTCATCTCCCTCCTTCCCACCATCCCTATCCCACATCTCTAGGTGGTCACAAACCACTGAGCTGATCTCCCTGTGCCATGTGTCTGCTTCCCACTAGCTATCCAATGCATGTTTGGTAGTGTATATATGTCCATGTCATTCTCTAACTTTGTCACAGCTTACCCTTCCACCTCCCCATATCCTCAAGGCCATGTTCTAGTATGTCTGTGTTTTATTCCCATCCTACCCCTAGGCTCTTCATGACATTTTTTTTTCTTAGATTCCATATATATGTGTTAGCATACAGTATTTGTTTTGCTCCTTCTGACTTACTACACTCTGTGTGACAGACTCCAGGTCCATCCACCTCACTACAAATAATTCAGTTTCATTTCTTTTTAGGGCTGAGTAATATTCCATTGTATATATGTGCCACATCTTCTTTATCCATTCATCTGTTGATGGACACTTAGGTTGCTTCCAGGTCCTGGCTATTGTAAATAGAGGTGCAATGAACATTTTGGTACATGACTCTTTTTGAATTATGGTTTTCTCAGGGTATATGCCAAGCAGTGGGATTACTGGGTCATATGGTAGTCCTATTTGTAGTTTACTAAGGAACCTCCATACTGTTCTCCATAGTGGCTGTATCAATTTACATTCCCACCAACTGTGCAAGAGTGTTCTCTTTTCTCCACACCCTCTCCAGCATTTATAGTTTCTAGAGTTTTTGATGATGGCCATTCTGACCACTGTGAGATGATATCTCAATGTAGTTTTGATTTCCATTTCTCTAATGATTAATGATGTTGAGCATTCTTTCATGTGTTTGTTGGCAGTCTGTATATCTTCTTTGGAGAACAGTCTATTTAGGTCTTCTGCTCATTTTTGGATTGCGTTGTTTGGTTTGTTTTGTTATTGAGCTGCATGAGTTGCTTATAAATTTTGGAGATTAATCCTTTGTCAGTTGCTTCTTTCGCAACTATTTTCTCCTGTTCTGAGGGTTGTCTTTTGGTCTTGTTTATGGTATCCTTTGCTGTGCAAAAGCTTTTAAAATTCATTAGGTCCCATTTGTTTATTTTTGTTTTTATTTCCATTTCTCTAGGAGGTGGGTCAAAAAGGATCTTGCAGTGATTTATGTCATAGGGTGTTCTTCCTATGTTTTCCTCTAAGAGTTTGATAGTGTCTGGCCTTACATTAAGGTCTTTAACCCATTTTGAGTTTATTTTGTATATGGTGTTAGGAAGTATTCTAATTTTCACTTTTACATTTACCTGTCCAGTTTTCCCAGAACCACTTATTAAAGGGGCTGTCTTTTCTCCACTGTATATTCTTGCCTCCTTTATCAAAGATAAGGTGATCATATGTGTGTAGGTTTATCTCTGGGCTTTCTATCCTGTTCCATTGATCTATATTTCTGTTTTTGTGCCAGTACCATACTGTCTTGATTACTGTAGCTTTGTAGTATTGTCTGAAGTCAGGGAGCCTGACTCCTCCAGCTCCATTTTTCATTCTCAAGGTTGCTTTGGCTATTCGGGGTCTTTTGTGTTTCCATACAAATTGTGAAATTTTTTGTTCTAGTCGGTAAAAAATGCCAGTGGTAGTTTGATAAGGATTGCATTGAATCTTTTGATGGCTTTGGGTAGTAAAGTCATTTTCACAATGTTGATTATTCCAGTCCAAGTGCATGGTACATCTCTCCATCTATTTGTATCATTTTTAATTTATTTCATCAGTGTCTTATAATTTTCTGCATACACGTCTTTTGTCTCCTTAGGTATGTTTATTCCTAAATATTTTCTTCTTTTTTTGCAATGGTAGATGGCAGTGTTTTCTTAATTTCACTCTCAGATTTTTCATCATTAGTGTATAAGAATGCCAGAGATTTCTGTGCAGTAGTTTTGTATCCTGCTACTTTACCAAATTCATTGATTAGCTCTAGTAGTTTTCTGGTAGCATCCGTAGGATTCTCTATGTATAGTATCATGTCATCTACAAACAGTGACAGCTTTACTTCTTCTTTTCCTATTTGGATTCTTTTTATTCCTTTTTCTTCTCTGATTGTTATGGCTAGAACTTCCAAAACTATGTTGAATAAGAGTGGTGAGAGTGGGCAACCTTGTCTTGTTCCTGATCTTAGTGGAAATGGTTTCAGTTATTCACTGTTGAGGATGATGCTGGCTGTGGGTTTGTCATATATGGCCTTTATTATGTTGAGGAAAGTTTCCTCTATGCCTACTTTCTGCAGAGTTTTTATCATAAATGGGTGTTGAATTTTGTCAAAAGCTTTCTCTGCATCTATGGAGATGATCATATGGTTTTTCTCCTTCAGTTTGTTGATATGGTATATCACGTGGACTGATTTGCGTATATTGATGAATCCTTGCATTCTTGGAATAAACCCCACTTGATCATGGTGTATGACGCTTTTAATGTGCTGTTGGATTCTGTTTGCTAGTATTTGGTTGAGGATTTTTGCATCTATGTTAATCAGTGATATTGGCCTGTAGTATTCTTTCTTGGTGACATCTTTGTCTGGTTTTGGTATAAGGGTGATGGTGGCCTCATAGAATGTGTTTGGGAGTATTCCTCCCTCTGCTATCTTTTGGAAGAGTTTGAGAAGGATAAGTGTTAGCTCTTACCTAAATGTTTGATAGAATTCACCTGTGAAGGCATCTGGTCCTGGGCTTTTGTTTGTTGGAAGATTTTTAATCACAGTTTCCATTTCAGTGCTTGTGATTGGTCTGTTCTTATTTTCTATTTCTTCCTGGTTCAGTTTCAGCACATTGTGCATTTCTAAGAATTTGTCCATTTCTTCCAGGTTTTCCATTTTATTGGCATACAGTTGCTTGTAGTAATCTCTCATGATCTTTTTTATTTCTGCATTGTCAGTTGTTACTTCTTTTTCATTTCTACTTGTATAGATTTGAGTCTCCTCCCCTTTTTTCTTGATGAGTCTGGCTAATGGTTTATCAATTTGGTTTATCTTCTCAAAGAAAGAGCTTTTAGTTTTATTAATCTTTGCTATTGTTTCCTTCATTTCTTTTTCATTTATTTCTGATCTGATCTTTATGATTTCTCTCCTTCTGCTAAATTTGGGGGTTTTTTGTTCTTCTTTCTCTGCTTTAGGTGCAAGGTTAGGTCTTTTATTCGAGATGTCTCTTGTTTCTTAAGGTAAGATTGTATTGCTATAAACTTTCCTCTTAGAACTGCTTTTGCTGCATCCCATATGTTTTTGGTCATCGTGTCTCCATTGTCATTTGTTTCTATGTATTTTTTGATTTCCTCTTTGATTTTTCAGTGATCACTTCATTATTAAGTAGTGTATTTAGCCTCCATCTGTTTGTCTTTTTTACAGATCATTTCCTGTAATTGATAACTAGTCTCATAGCATTGTGGTCAGAAAAGATACTTGATAAGATTTCAATTTTCTTAAATTTACCAAGGCTAGATTTGTGACCTAAGATATGATCTACTGTGGAGAATGTTCCATGAGCACTTGAGAAAAATATGTATTCTGTTGTTTTTGGATGGAATGTCCTATAAATATCAATTAAGTCCATCTTGTTTAATGTATCATTTAAAACTTGTGTTTCCTTATTTATTTTCATTTTGGAGGATCTGTCCATTGGTGAAAGTTTGGGTGTTAAAGTTCCCAACTATAATTGTGTTACTGTCGATTTCCCCTTTTATGTCTGGTACGATTTGCCTTAGGTATTGAGGTGTCCCTATGTTGGGTGCATAAATATTTACATTTGTTATATCTTTTTCATGGATTGATCCCTTGATCGTTATGTAGTGGTCTTCCTTGTGTCTTGTAATAGTCTTTATTTTGAAGTCTATTTTGTCTAATATGAGTATTGCTACTCTAGCTTTCTTCTGATTTGCATTTGCATGGAATAACTTTTTCCATCCCCTCACTTTCAGTCTGTGTGTGTCCCTCAGTCTGAAGTGGGTCTCTTGTAGACAGCATATATACGGGTCTTGTTTTTGTATACTTTCAGCCAGTCTGTTTCTTTTGGTGGGAACATTTAATCCATTTACATTTAAGTTAATTATCAATACGTATGTTCCTTTTACCATTTACTTAATTGTTTCAAATTTGTTCTCGTAAGTCTTTTCCTTCTCTTGTGTTTCTTGCCTAGAGAAGTTCTTTTAGCATTTGTTGTAAAGCTGGTTTGGTGGTGCTGAACTCTCTCAGCTTTTGCTTGTCTGTAAAGATTTTAATTTCTCCATCAAATCTGAATGAGATCCTTACTGGGTAGAGTAATCTTGGTTGTAGGTTTTTTTCCTTCATCACTTTAAATATGTCCTGACACTCCCTTCTGGCTGGCAGGGTTTCTGCTGAAAGATCAGCTGTTAACCTTATGGGGATACCCTTGTGTGTTATTTGTTGTTTTTCCCTTGCTGCTTTTAATATGTTTTCTTTGTATTTAATTTTTGACAGTTTGATTAATATGTCTTGGCGTGTTTCTCCTTGTATTTATCCTGTATGGGACTCTCTGTGCTTCCTGGACTTGATTAACTAATTCCTTTCCCATATTAGGGAAGTTTTCAACTATAAACTCTTCAAATATTTTCACAGTCGTTTACTTTTTCTCTTCTTTTTCTGGGACCCCTATAATTTGAATGTTGGTGCATTTAATTTTGTCCCAGATGTCTCAGAGACTGTCCCCAATTCTTTTCATTCTTTTTTCTTTATTCTGCTCTTCAGTAGTTATTTCCATTATTTTATGTTCCAGGTCACTTATCCGTTCTTCTGCCTCAGTTATTCTGCTATTGATCCCTTCTACAGTATTTAAAATTTCATTTATTGTGTTGTGCATCATTGCTTGCTTCCTCTTTAGTTCTTCTAGGTCCTTGTTAAATGTTTCTTGCATTTTTTTCCATTCTATTTTCAAAATTTTGAATCATCTTTTCTATCATTATTCTGAACTCTTTTTCAGGTAGATTGCCTATTTCCTCTTCATTTGTTTGTTATGGTGGGTTTTTACCTTGTTCCTTCATCTGCTGTGTGTTTTTCTGTCTTTTCATTTTCCTTATCTTACTGTGTTTGGGGTCTCCTTTTCGCAGGCTGCAGGTTCATAGTTCCCATTGTTTTTGGTGTCTGTCCCCAGTGGCTAAAGTTGGTTCAGTGGATTGAGTAGGTTTCCTGGTTGAGGGAACTAGTGCCTGTGTTCTGGTGGGTGAATATGGATCTTGTCTTTCTGGTGGTCTGGTCCACATCTGATGGGGTGTTTTGGGGTGTCTGTAGCCTTATTATGATTTTAGGCAGCCTCTCTGCTAATGGGTGGGGCTGTGGTCCTGTCTTCCTAGTTGTTTGGCATAGGGTGTCCAGCAGTGTAGCTTGCTGGTGGTCATTGAGTGATGCTGAGACTTGGTGTTGAGGTTGATATCTCTGGGAGATTTTCACCATTTGATATTATGTGGAGCTGGGAGGTCTCTTGTGGACCAGTGTCCTGAGGTTGTTTCTCCCACCTCGAGACACAGCCCTGATGTCTGGCTGGAGCACCAAGAGCCTTTAATCCACATGGCTCAGAATAAAAGGGAGAAAAAATGAAAGAAAGAAAGAAAGAAAGAGGATAAAATAAAGTAGGATAAATAAAATAATGTTATTAAATTAAAAATAATTATTAAGAAGAAAAATTTTAAAAGTAAAGTAAATAAATAAATAACAGGATGGTCAGAACCCTAAGACAAATGGTGAAAGCAAAGCTTTGCAGACAAAATCTCACACAGAAGCATACACATACACACTCACAAGAAGGGGAAAGGGGGAAAAAAATAATATATCTTGCTCCCAAAGTCCACCTCCTCAATTTGGGATGATTTGTTGTCTATTCAGGTATTCCACAGATGCAGGGTACATCAAGTTGATTGTGGAGCTTTAATCTGCTGCTTCTGAGGCTGCAGGGAGAGATTTTCCTTTCTCTTCTTTGTTTGCACAGCTCCAGGCATTCAGCTTTGGATCTGGCCCCACCTCTGTGTGTAAATCCCCTGAGGGCTCTGCTCTTTACTCAGACAGGACGGGGTTAAAGGAGCAGCTGATTCGGGGACTCTAGCTCACTCAGACTGTGGGGAGGAAGGTCTACGGATTTGGGGTGAGCCTGCAGCAGCAGAGGCCAGCGTGACATTGCACCAGACTGAGGCATGCCGTGTGTTCTCCCGGGGAAGTTGTCCCTGTATCCCAGGACCCTGGCAGTGGCAGGCTGCACAGGCTCCCAGGCGGGGAGGTGTGGAGAGTGACATGTGATCACACACAGGCTTCTTGGTGGCAGCAGCAGCAGCCTTAGTGTCTCATGCTCATCTCTGGTGTCCACGCAGAAAGCCATGGCTTGCGCCCGTTTCTGGAGCTCCTTTAAGCAGCAAGCTTCACCCCCTTTCCTCGTGCCCCAGGAAACAAAGAGGCAAGAAAAAGTCTCTTGTCTCTATGACAGCTCCGTGCCCATCTTTGGAGCTCCTTTAAGCGGTGCACTTAACCCCCTCTCCTCGAGCACAAGGAAGCAAAGAGGGAAGAAAAATTATCTTGCCTCTTTGGCAGCTCCAGACTTCTCCTGGAATCCCTCCCAGCTAGCCGTGGTGCACTAACCCTTTCAGGCTGTGTTCGCACCACCAGACCTCTCCCTGTGATCCAACTGAAGCCCAAGCCTCAGCTCCCAGCCCCCGCCCATCCCAGTGGGTGAGCAAACAAGCCTCTCGGACTGGTGAGTGCCGGTTGGCACCAATCCTCTGTGCCGGAATCTCTGCTTTGCTCTCCACACCCTGTTACTGCACTCTCCTCCTTGGCTCTGAAGCTTCCCCCTCTGCCACCTGCAGTCTCTGCCCATGAAGGGGCTTCTAGTGTGTGGAAACCTTTCCTCCTTCACAGTTCCCTCCCACTCGTGCAGGTCCTGTCCCTATTCTTTTGTCTCTGTTTTTTTCTTTTTTCTTTTGCCCTACCCAGGTACGTGGATGGTTTCTTGCCTTTTGGAAGGTCTGAAGTCTTCTGCCTGCGTTCAGTGAGAGGTGTATAGGAGCAGTTCCAGGTGTAGATGTATTTCTGATGTATCTTTGGGGAGGAAGGTGATCTCTGTGTCTTACTCTTCCGCCATCTTCTCTGTCTTCCCCTATTTTTAGTTTTTTAAGGAATCTCCATAATGCCCTCCAGAGTGGCTGTATCAATTTACATTCCCACTATCAGTGCAGGAGGGTTACCTTTTCTCCACACCCTCTCCAACATTTGTTGTTTGTAGATTTTTTGATGATGATCATTTTGACTGGTGTGAGGTGATACTTCATTATATTTTTGATTTGCATTTCTCTAATAATTAGTGCTGCTGAGCATCTTTTCATGTGCTTCTTGGCCATCATCTGTATGTCGTCTTTGGAGAATTGTCTATTTAGGTCTGCCCATTTTTTTTTTTTTCTGTTTCTCCCTCTCTCTTTATTTTTTTTATTTTTTTTTTAACATCTTTATTTGAGTATAACTGTTTTACAATAGTGTGTTAGTTTCTCCTTTACAACAAAGTGAATCAGTTACACATATACATATGTTCCCATAACTCTTCCCTCTTGTGTCACCCTCCCTCCCACCCTCCCTATCCCACCCCTCTAGGTGGTCACAAAGCACAGAGGTGAACTCCCTGTGCTATGCTGCAACTTCCCACTAGCTATCTAATTTACATTTGGTAGTGTGTATATGTCTCTGCCACTCTCTCACATCATCACAGCTTACCCTTCCCCCTCCCCATATCCTCAAGTCCATGCTCTAGTAGGTCTGTGTTTTATTCCCATCCTACCACTAATCTCTTCATGACATTTTCTTTTTTTTTAAGATTCCATATATATGTGTTAGCATACGGTATTTGTTTTTATCCTTCTGACTTACTTCACTCTGTATGACAGATTCCATGTCTATCCACCTCATTACAAATAACTCAGTTTCATTTCTTTTTATGGCTGTGTAATATTCCATTGTATATATGTGCCACATCTTCCTTATCCATTCATCTGTTGATGGACACTTAGGTTGCTCCCATGTCCTGGCTATCGTAAATAGAGCTGCAATAAACATTTTGGTACATGACTCTTTTTGAATTATGGTTTTCTCAGGGTATATGCCCAGTAGTGGGATTGCTGGCTCATATGGTAGTTCTATTTGTAGTTTTTTAAGGAACCTCCATACTGTTCTCCATAGTGACTGTATCATTTTACATTCCCACCAACAGTGCAAGAGTGTTCCTTTTTCTCCACACTCTCTCCAGCATTTATTGTTTCTAGAGTTTTTGATGATAGCCAATCTGGCCTGTGTGAGATGATATCTCATTGTAGTTTTGATTTGCATTTCTCTAATGATTAATGATGTTGAGCATTCTTTCATGTGTTTGTTGGCTATCTGTATATCTTCTTTGGAGAAATGTCTATTTAGTTCTTCTGCCCATTTTTGGATTGGGTTGTTTGGTTTTTTTAAATATTGAGCTGCTTGAGCTATTTATATATTTCAGAGTTTAATCCTTTGTCCGTTGATTCATTTGCAAATAGTTTCTCACATTCTGAGGGTTGTCTTTTCGTCTTGTTTATGGTTTCCTTTGTTGTGCAAAACTTTTAAGTTTCATGAGATCTCATTCGTTTATTTTTGCTTTTACTTCCATTACTCTAGGAGGTGAGTCAGAAAAGATCTTGTTGTGATTTATGTCAAAGAGTGTTCTTCCTATGTTTTCCTCTAAGAGTTTTATAGTGTCCAGTCCTACATTTAGGTCTTTAATCTATTTGGAGTTTACTTTTGTGTATGGTGATAGGGAGTGTTTTAATTTCATTCCTTTACATGTAGCTGTCCTGTTTTCCTGTCACCAGTTATTTAAGAGATTGTCTTTTCTCCATTGTATATCCTTGCCTCCTTTGTCAAAGATTAGTTGACCACAGGTGTGTGGGTTTTTCTCTGGCCTTTCTGTCCTGTCCCATTGATCTATATTTCTGTTTTTGTGTCAGTACAATATTGTTTGGATTACAGTAGCATTGTAGTACAGTCTGAAGTCAGGGAGTCTGATTCCTCCAACTCTGTTTTTTTTCCTCAAGATTTCTTTGAATATTTGGGGTCTTTTGTGTCTTCATACAAATTTTAAGATTTTTTGTTCTAGTTCTGTAAAAATGCCATTGGTAATTTGATAGAGATTGCATTGAATCTGTAATTGCTTTGGGTAATATAGTCAGTCTCACAATATTGATTCTTCCAATCCATGAACATGGTATATCTCTCCATGTGATGGTGTCATCCTTGATTTCTTTCATCAGTGTTTTATAGTTTTCAGAGTACAGGTGTTTTACGTCCTTATGTAGGTTTATTCCCAGGCATTTTATTCTTTTTTTTTTTGCAATGGTGAATGAGATTCTTTCCCTAATTTCTCTTTCTGATCTTCATTGTTAGTGTATAGAACTGCAAGAGACTTCTGTGCATTAAATTTGTATCTTGCAACTTTACCAAATTCATTGATTAGCTCTAGTAATTTTCTGGTGGCATCTTTAGGATTTCCTATGTATAGTATCATGTCATCTGCAAACAGTAACAATTTTACTTCTTCTTTTCCAATTTGGATTCCTTTTATTTCTTTTTCTTCTCTGTTTGCTGTGGCTAGGACTTCCAAAACTATGTTGAATAATAGTGGCAAGAGTGGACATCCTTGTCTTGCTCCTGATATTAGAAGTAATGCTTTCAGTTTTCCAGCATTGAGAATGTTGTTTGCTGTGGGTTTCTTGTATATGGCATTTATTATGTTCAGGTAGGTTCCATCTATGTCCACTTTCTGGAGAGTTTTTATCATAAATTGATGTTGAATTTTGTCAGAAGCTTTTTCTGCATCTATTGAGATGATCATATGTTTTTTAAATTATTCAATTTGTTAATATGGTGTATCACATGATTGATCTGCAGATATTGAAGAATCCTTGCATCCCCAGGATAAATCCCATTTCATCATGGTGTATGATCATTTTAATGTGTTGTTGGATTCTGTTTGCTAGATTTTGTTGAGGGTTTTTGCATCTATATTCATCAGTGATATTGGTCTGTAATTTTCTTTTTTTTGGTAGTATCTTTGTCTGGTTTTGGTATCAGGATGATGGTGGACTTGTAGAATGAATTTGGGAGTGTTCCTCCCTCTGCCATTTTTTGGAAGTATTTGAGAAAGATGTATGTTAACTCTTATCTAAATGTTTGATGGAATTCACTTGTGAAGCTGTCTGGTCCTGGAGTTTATTTGTTGGAAGATTTTTAATCACAGTTTCAATTTCATTATTGGTCTGTTCATATTTTCTCTTTCTTTCTGGTCTAGTCTTGGAAGGTTATATCTTTGTAAGAATTTGTCCATTATTTCCAGTTTGTCCATTTTATTGTCATAGAGTTGCTTGTATTAGTCTCTCATGATGCTTTGTATTTCTGCAGTGTCCAGTGTAACTTCTCCTTTTTCATTTCTAATTTTATTGATTTGAGTCCTCTCCCTCTTTTTCTTGATGAGTGTCAAGGTTTATCAATTTTGTTATCTTCTCATAGAACCAACTGTTAGTTTTATTTTTTTATTGTTTTCTTTGTTTCTATTTCATATATTTCTGCTCTGATTTTTTATTTCTTTCCTTCTACTAACTTTGGGTTTTGTTTGTTCTTCTTTCTCTATTTCCTTTAGGTGTGAGGTTAGATTGTTTATTTGAGATTTCTTTTGTTTCTTGAGGTAGGATTGTACTGCTATAAACTTTTCTCTTAGAACTACTTTTGCTGCATCCCACAGGTTTTGGATCATTACGTTTTTATTCTCATTTGTCTCTAGGTATTTTTTCATTTCCTCTTTGATTTCTTCAATGATCTCTTGGTTATTTAGTAACGTATTGTTTATCCTTCATGTGTTTGTGTTTTTTATGTTTTTTTTTACCTGTGATTTATTTCTAATCTCATAGTTTTGCAGTCAGAAAAGATGCCTGATATGATTTTAATTTTCTTAAATTTACTGAGGTTTGATTGTGAACCAAGATGTGGTCTATCCTGGAGACTGTTCTGTGTGCACTTGAGAAAGTGTAATCTGCTGTTTTGGGATGGAATGCCCTATTAATATAAATTAAATCTCTCTGGTGTATTGTGTTATTTAAAGCTTGCATTTCCTTATTAATGTTCTATCTTGATGATCTGTCCTTTAGTGTAGGTGAGATGTTAAAGTCTCCCACTATTTTTGTGTTACTGTCGATTTCCTCTTTTATAGCTGTTAGCATTTGCCTTATGTATTGAGATGCCCCTATGTTAGGTGCATATATATTTAGAAGTGTTATATCTTCTTCTTGGACTGATACCTTGATCATTATATACTGTCCATCCTTGTCTCTTGTAACATTCTTTATTTTAAAGTCTATTTTATCTGATATGAGTATTGCCATCCAGCTTTCTTGTGATTTCCATTTGCATGGAATATGTTTTTCCATCCCCTCACTTTCAGTCTGTATGTGTCCTTAGGTCTGAAGTGGGTCTTCCGTAAACAGCATATATATGGGTCTTGTTTTTCTATCCATTCAGGTAGTCTATGTCTTTTGGTTGAAGTGTTTAATCCATTCACATTTAAGGTAATTATAGATATGTATGTTCCTATTACCATTTTTTAAATTGTTTTGGTTTGTTTTTGTAAGTCCTTTCCTTCTCTTGTGTTTGCCACTCAGAGAAGTTACTTTAACATTTATTGTAGAGCTGGTTTGGTTGTGCTGAATTCTCTTAGCTTTTCCTTGTTTGTAAAGCTTTTGATTTTTCTGTTGAACCTGAATGAGATCCTTGCTGGGTAGAGTAATCTTGGTTGTATGTTCTCCCCTGTCATCACTTTAAATATACCATGCCATTCCCTTCTGGCTTGTAGAGCTTCTGCTGAGAAATCAGCTGTTAACCTTACAGTAGTTCCCTTTTATGTTATTTGTCATTTTTTCCCTTGTTGCTTTTAATAATTTTTCTTTGTCTTTAATTTTTGTCAGTTTAGTTACTATATGTCTCAGTGTGTTTTTCCTTGGGTCTATCTTGCTGGGGCTCTCTGCACTTCCTGGACTTGGGTGGCTATTTCATTTTCCATGTTAGGGAAGTTTTCAACTATAATCTCTTCAAATGTTTTCTCAGGTCCTTTCTCTCTCTCTTCTCCTGTGACCCCTATAGAGTGAATGTTGTTGTGTTTAATGTAGTCCCAGAGGTCTCTTAGCCTGTTTTCATTTCCTTTCCTTTTTTTTTTCTTTATTGTGTTCCATGGCAGTGATTTCTGCCATTCTGCCTTCCAGGTCACTTATCCGTTCTTCTGCCTCATTTATTCTGCTATTGATTCCTTCTACTGTATTTTTCATTTCAGTTATTGTATTGTTCATCTCTGTTTGTTTGTTCTTTAATTCTTCTAGGTGTTTGTTCTTTAATTCTTCTAGGTCTTTGTTTAACATTTCTTGCATCTTCTCGATCTTTGCCTTCATTCTTTTTCCAAGGTCCTGGATCATCTTCACTATCATTATTCTGAATTTTTTTTTTTTTTTTCTGGAAGGCTAACTATCCACTTCATTTCATTGTTTTTCTAATGTTTTATCTTATTCCTTCATCTGGTACATAGTCATCTGCCTTTTCATTTGGTCTGTCTTTCTGTGAATGTGGTTTTTGTTCCACAGGCTGCAGGATTGTAGTACTTCTTGCTTCTGCTGTCTGTGCTCTGGTGGATGAGGCTACCTAAGAGGCTTGTGGAAGCTTCCAGATGGGAGGGACTGCTGGTAGGTAGAGCTGGGTGTTTCTCTGGTGGGCAGAGCTCAGTAAAACTTTAATCTTCTTGTCTGCTAATGGGTGGGGCTGAGTTCTCTCCCTGTTGTTTTTTGGCCTGAGGTGACCCAACACTGGAGCCTATGTGCTATTTGGTGGTGTGAATGGCAGACTCCAGGAGGGCTCACACCAAGGAGTACTTCCCAGAACTTCTCTTGCCAGTGTCCTTGTCCCCATGGTGAGCCACAGCCACCCCTTGCCTCTGCAGGTGACCCTCCAACACTAGCAGATAGGTCTGCTTCAGTCTCCTAAGGGGTCATTCCTCCTTCCCCCGGGGTCCTGATGCACACACTACTTTGTGTGTGCCCTCCAAGAGTGGAGTCTCTGTCTCCCCCAGTCCTGTCAAAGTCCTGCAATCAAATCCCACCAGCCTTCACTGTCTGATTATCTGGGAATTCCTCTTCTCATTGCCGGACCCCCAAGTTGGGAAGCCTGACATGGGGCTCAGAACCTTCACTCCAGTGGGTGAACTTCTGTGATATAATTGTTCTCCAGTTTGTAAGTTACCCACCCAGAGGTTATGGGATTTGATTCCATTATGAATGCACCTCTCCTACTGTCTCACTGAGGCTTCTCCTTTGTTTTCTGTTGTGGGGTATTTAGTTTGCTTAGTTCCAGTGTCCTCCTATCAATGATTGTTCAGCAGTTAGTTTTGATTCTGGTTCTGTCACAAAAGAGAGTGAGCTCACATCTTTCTACCCCACCACCTTGAACCTATCTATCTCCTTCATTAGAATTTGATTTAGGAAGTTTTGTCAAGAATATCAAAAGGGTTTAAAACAGTCAGTCAGTTAGGATCATAGATCACTGTAAAACAAAAATCATTCACTTAGCCAAAGTAAGAATAAAAGATTTCAAAGGCTAATACAGAACAGATAACATAAAAGGTAAAAATAATCTTAAAATCTCTTATCAAAGGCAGTTCAACATTTTAATAAAACTTGTCCTCTTAACAGAGAGGAAAGCCAAATTCAAATTTTGCCCCCACTTACTTTTAAAATCCATTTACTCAATTAAATTTATTCTAAACTTAGTCAATCCTGACCATGCACAAAACTCTTTTCTCAGGGTCCACTTTCCACAAATCTGTTTAACACTTTCTGTATTCATCACTTTATTTTTCTATCCAAAAACGGCCACCTGTAAGTCAGATTTACTTCCTTTTCCCTTAATAAAATGCAATTTCATTCTTTATACCTTCTTTAGTGAAAACACACATCCTACTTTCTTTAAGCAACCACAAACTGTCCTTTATGTCAGCATTCTGTAGGTTGGTAGTCATAAATCTAAATAATAATTCTTTGAAAAAATGTGCTTTCTTATAGAAAATATCTCAGTGTGGCACCAAACATAATTATTAATAGTTCTAAACCTTTTGTTTCTTTGTAAAAGGAGGCCAATGTTCAGTAATTTATGTTTCAGTATTTATTTTATTCCTAAAGGTTCACCCAAACTTTTTACCTCATTTGCATTTTCTTTCCTTACAGTTTCTTTCCTTGCTGACAGATTTGTAATAGATACAACAAGATTTTGTTTAACTTATATTAAACCTATGTGCAATAAAATATTATACTTAGTGTTGATGACTCTAAAGACATGTCTATATTAATTAGATTGACAAACTTATACATTAGTACTAGATATTAATTTAATACTGAATTTTTCCCAGTTCACATGAACCTGAAATTCATTTAGCTTAATTTATTTTGTATTTAGAATTGTTTGATTTGTAAGCCCTTACTTTTTTAAAGTCAATTAAATAGAGCTCATTTACAAATTAACCTCAGCAATATTATTCAAACACAGAGACACATACTGAGACATACATATATCCAGACAGACACAACAAGAGATCTAGTTTCTTTTTCTAAATGTAGTCATGAATCAGATGTCACAATATAAAACTCACTAGTTTCTAAACAACAGTTGGAATAAGAAAATTTTTTAAAGGCTTCTTCCAGTTTTGGTGTTTTTTTCCCCTCAGTCTCAAGAATTAGAGATGGTCTAGGTAAGGTAAGTGTTCCTGAGATCCCTGGTCTCAAGGCACAGGGAGGTCTCTCAAAGTCAGAATTCTGAAAAAAGCATTTTAACAAGCTAGCTTTCTCTAATTGCACATGCAAAGAAGAAGCAGTTTTGCAATTTCAGAAAAAGGTTTTTCTTAACATATTTTCTCTGGAGTCCAAAGAATACTGTGGCCACACTGTCAAAAATCATCTTTCTTTTTCTGTGGTTGTAGTTTCATAGCTAAAATTTAGACTAGATAGTGCTCAAATTGGCCCTGATGACAGGAGCAGACTGGCTGATAAAATGTCTCAGTAGGGATTGTCCCTCTGGGGAGGTGGGGGTCTTAGTTTGATCAGAAGAATCTGAAGGAGTAAGGGAACTTGCAGGAGTGAGAGAAGCTTGGTTTCCCCCCTGAGAGTTGGGAGAAGTTAGAAAGGGATCATTTAGAATGTAGGAGAGTTTTTCTGATTTCTCAGGCTTTTGATTATAGGAGAAAGTCCTAGACATAAGGGAACTTCAATCCATTTTCCCATCCTATGGTAGTAAAGATCTAATTGAAAGAGATCCGTTTTCAAGCCATTTTTCCATCTCCCAACTTAAATAAAGGCCAGGCAAATATTAGAGCAGAACCTAAGTTTTCCTTTTCTCAGACCATCTGGCTTAACTGTGCTCCTAGAAATGAAGTCCAGCATCCTGGAAACATTATTAGGAGGCACCTGAAGGATATTCAGAGTGTCCTCTGAATTTCCTTTGAATTCTGTGCTTGATGGGATTTTGAACATCCTCTACTCTCCCATGAACCCCTGATTAGACATGTCTGATCAACCAGGCCCCTTGCATGAGGGGTCCCTCATAGGGGACATTTGAACCATTTCTAGTACATTGCCAGGACTGTCCTTGAGCATTGTGGTCTGCTTAAAAGTGACCAGCCCAATAGGCTGTCCATTGCAATGTAGGGACTACAAAGGCCTGGAGTGAAAGGGGAACACCTGGAGGAATTGGAGTTGGCCACAGTGGAAAATTCCATGGGGGTCAGGACCAGAGGGCCTGAGGGGTGGGACTGGAAAAGACAGTGAAGCAGAGAGCAAGAGGGAAAGTCAGAGGCCTCAAGTCACAGCTGGGCGAAGCCTGCAGTTTACCTTGAAGTCCCGGGTTTCAGCACCAAATATGATCTCGGGTGGCCTCGGCCTAAAGCGCCTTGAAGCAGGGTTTCAGTTTCCAGCCAGAGATTGAGGTTGGGCAGCGGCAGTGACAAGGCCCTAGCCCATCAGCTGTGTAGAAATGAATTTCCACATTGAGATGGAAAGTAGTGAAACAAGTAAATTGTTTATTAGGAGGGAAAAGAGTACAGTACCTGTGGATAGACACATGGGCAGGCTCAGAGAGAAAGTTGTGCCCTCGTGGTAGTTTGAATCATTTATATGGGGCATGTCTTCTGGGTTTCCTTTGACCAATCATCTTGCTTTGCCTGGTTTTGAGTCTGTATTTGGTATATCGCAGGGTCCTCCCGTGTGTGTGTGTGCACATCTCCTAACCAAGATGTATTCTAGGGAAAAGGCCTATGGGTAATTGACATCACTTACTATGGGGTGGCGCCCCCTCCCTTTTTGATCTCCAGGGAGCATTTCTGTGCCTGTGTAGTTGGGGAGGTCTCCTTGACTGCCAGGGTGAGGAATATGTGGTCTTTTATCTTTTATCTGGGCGGGGCCCAGCCTCCCCCATTATCCTGCTTGTATGGAGGATGAACTTTGCTCTTTGGCCTGGGGCCCATCTATCTCCTACCCCATTTTTATGAGAGTCTGGAAGATCTCACAGGTTGTGATACGACAGAGTGCTACTATTCATAAAGATTCATTGGTAGAATCTTCAGAGATAACATATTTGTCTCTCTGAGGGATTCTCAATTTTAAAATGTGTAGGCAACTCTCTTTATAAGAATATTTGCATACTTTTTACTTAAGTGAGGAGCAATTTATTAAAAGAAACTTGATAACAGAGAGTTAAAAAGACCAGCCACCTAAAATAGAATTGATTATTTTCTTATCAAATGATATGCATATTCAAAGTCCTAAATGAGGTCTCTTTTTTTGTTTTTGGGGGCAGTGATAACTTTTTTACCTAGCAAACTAATGTCTCTTGAAAGGAGCTAAAATGGAAGCCTGAGTTTACTGTTAATGCAGGCACTGATGAAAGGAGAGGGAACGCGGTTCCATTCTATTGCTCCCTTGGCAGCTTATTCCTGACTTTTTGAATCATTTTTAAATTTAAAAGAAAGTCGACTGATAACAGTTTAACTGTATGGCATTTATTTCTAGAACAGACAAGCTGAACCTCTTCAGGCATTAGTACCTGGTCTTGGTACTCAATTTTTTAATTTTAAGTTTAGAAAGTGCTATGAAGAGTTCTAGTTTTCATCCAAAGGGTAATGATGACTAACAGAATTCTCCATTTTCCCTGCCACTCATTGTGTTTGCTAGAGAGAATTCTGATTGGTATTAGGAATTATCAAAATGATTAGGTAATTACAGTATAGAGTTTTCCCCTGAGCCACTATGTTTTGGGAGGTTAGGATTCCTGATCTGTTGTGGACATACCTCTTACCAAACCAGCAGTCCTTTGTGCACATGTATGCTTTTAAATTTTGTAAATATTAGAAACAGGTCATTGGAGAATTCTGAGCAGGTGGAAACATATGTATAATTATGAATCACTTTAGAGCAGGAACTGAGTTAATGGAGTCCTCAGGACATGGCACTGTAGGCAACAGGCACATAATAGGCACTCAAGACAGAGTTTATTTTTAAAATAAACATGTATGATCAGTTTATTCTGAAAAGTAATGAGGAAGCCCTCATCCCTCATGGGGCTTTTCTTCTTGAGGTCCCTGAGTACAGGGATGTAAATATATACAACAAAGGTGTTGTTTCACTTTTTTATTTTACAATGACTCAGATGGACTTTGGCTAAGTGGGATGGAGAAAGTCATTGATGGAGAAAAGGAACCTGACTTGACATGGGTAATATTCCAAGCAATGACTATTGAAACTATAAATGTGTAGGGTTTCCTGTTCTATATTGTATTTTTCACAGCAAATAACATACTTTAAAATTGCATTGCTCACATTACTGCCAATTAGTCTTTCACTCAGCATATTTCGTCATCAGATTCCTCATAAGCAGTACTAACTATTGAAGTTTATACTTTATTCTTTAATTATGTGTTCATTTCTTTATTGTGGTAAAATTTACACATAGTGAAATGCACAGATCTTGTGTATAATTTAATGAGTTTTGATAACTGTATTGATCTCTATACCCCCTATCATTCCAGAAAGTTCCTTAATGATTCCTTCCAATCAATCCTCACCCCTATAGACAACCACTGCTTTGATTTCTTTCACACTGATTATACTTACTTATTCTTGAATTTCATGTAAATGAGTCATATGAAATATACTCCTTCTATTACTCAACATAATGTTTATGAGATTCATCCATGTTGTTGAATGTATCATAGCTCATTCTTTAAATTGCTGAATAGTATTTATACCATGACTTTATTCTGTTGATGGGCATTTGGATTGTTTCCAGTTTGGGTGATTATTAATAAACCTACTATTTTGTACAAATCTTTCAGTAGACATGTGCTTTCATTTGTCTAGGGACTAGAAGTGCTGGAATGTAGGGTAGGTGTATTTTTAACTTTGTAAGGAATGAACAATTTTCTGAAGTGGTTGTACTATTTTACACTCCCATCAGCAATATATGAACGTTTCAGTTGTTCCTTTATTTAATATATATGTCAATCAGAGAGGTCCCTAATTATTTTTTTAATATTTTTATTTAGGTAACATTGATTTATAACATTATGTAAGTTTCACATATGCAACATTATATTTCTACTTCTGTGTACACTACAGTGTGCTTACCACCAACAACTTAGTTGTATTAGTCATGATACAATTGATCTCCTTTACCCATTTCACCCTCCCCACCTTCTCCTTAGGTAACCACTTCTCTGTTCTCTGTATCTATGTGTTTTTGTTTGGTTTGATTTGTTCATTTATTTTGTTTGTATTCTTTTTATATTTTACATACAAATGAAATCATATGTTATTTGTCTTTCTCTGTCTGACTTACCAAAATGAAAATACAACCTACTGAATGGAGGAAGATATTTGCAAATCATATATCTGATAAAGTATTAACATCCAAAATATATAAAGAGCTCACACAACGCAACAAGAAAAACACAAACAACCCAGTTAAAAAGAGGGACAGAGGAGCTGAATAGACATTTTTCAAAAAATATATACAGATGACCTACTGACACATGAAAAGATGTTCAACACCACTAGTTATTAGGGAAATGCAAATCAAAACCACAATGCAATAATATCTCATGGTATTCATGAATACCTCATGATATTCATCACAGCATTATTTACAATAGTGAAGACATAGAAACGACCTAAGTGTCAGTCAACAGATAAATGTATAAAGATATGGTATATACATACAGTGGAATTATACTCAGCCATAAAAAAAATTGAAATCTTGCCACTTGCAACAACTTAGATGGACCTTGATGGTGTTATGTACTTTATTCTTTAATGTGTTGCAAAATATATTCACCTGCCATCTGTGAAAAGAATCTCTTCTGATTTTCTATACCAAAGGTGCAAAATTGTGTCAATGTGCCAAATTTGACCTCCAGACTAGTATTTTCGTTAACCAACAGTAATTTTTAAAATTTTAATTATGGTCTAATTTTTTAAATTGTTAAGTTGCTCATAAAATTCCAAATTTTTGGATTTTCCCAGAACATTTTAAGATTCAATATTCCTGGGACTATATGTCTGCATAGCAATCATTGATTAGTGAAGAGTAGCAGCAAATGGTTTCAGACAGCCAAGCACTTTTCATTTTGCCAAGAGCCTTATGCCACCCTTCATCATTCTCGAACTGTTTTTTCATAAAGTACACTTAAAAATGAAATATCTCTTGTAATCCATGATCATATCTAACATGAGAAAAGAAAACATAAGGCATAGAAAATTATGGAGTTTTCAAAAAATGTAGAAAAGCATGTATCTTGGTGAAAATGAAGAATGTTTAAACAAAATGTGTCTAACAAGGACAAAGCAGAGTAAGAAGTAGGCTAGTCTTACAACCAAATTGCTTGACTCACTTTGTTTAAGGGGTCTCCACCCCTTAACCATTATGTTTTAAAGCAACACAAGACATTAACACATGTCTTGGTACCTGTTCCATCAGGTGTCTATTCACATTTCTGAGAAGTGTGCAAGAGTTTGGGTACATAAATCTCCAACCTGTCATATCACAGAATACTACAACATCACAGACTGTGGCTACAGAAGAATTGGCTGCTCTTTTGGAATATTGTCCCAATCCCTCTAGGGATATCAGGAATAAAGCACATTTGGGAATTAACTGAATAAGAACTATGCAGTCCTCAGTAGCCTCCAAGCTTTATCCAAAGTTGTAAATAGCAAGAGATGCTGGTTCCCAGAAGTCAACTGGGAATGGGGCAGCAGTCTGACTTGAAGAATTTCCACAGATAGTTCTGTATGGTTTGGGTCCTTCTTCTTGAGACTGGAGCCTTGTTCTTGGAATTGGGGCCTGCTTTCTATTTTTCATCTGGCTGATTACACTGTGATTTGGGCCCTATGTTTAGGGGCTTTTTACATCTAAGTAATCTCCTTTGCTAATTAAGGGACCCCTTGAGGGTCCCTTGAGGTTTATTGCAAAAAAATATTTTAGGGGCAGATCACTCCTAAAGGCAGAACAGTTTTAAAGAGGGAGAATATTTCAGTTCTTCTTTTAGTGGTTTAGATTTATTTCTGAGCCCCCTCCCCCTCCTGTTGCATTCTCCTTGAATTGTCATTTCCCTCTCACCTCTCTTCTCCATTCTCACAAACTGGTCAGGGATATCACCAGATTCAAGGACTCATAGTTTAATTTCTATTCTCAGCATAACATCTAGGAATATGTTATTCACAAAAATAATTTATGAACCTGGACTCCAACAGACACATTAAGGAATATTCTATGGTTGGATTTACTGCATTGATTCTACATATATTTATTAATGTTGCAAAGCACTATACAAAGTGCGGCAGATAGATCCCTGCAGAAGGTCTAGCCCTAGTGGGTTTTACAATCAAACAGAAAAGAAAAACTTAATTAAACAAGCAATTGCACAAATTATTTGTGCAATTATTAATCCTGACCTTCATAATTTTCTACCTTCTGCCTGGAGCATTTTGCCTTCAGCTATTCCCACAGCAAGCTAAATATTATCCTCCCAATCATTAATATTGGACATGGAGCACTTAAACAGCCCAAGATAAACTGCACTAAAGATGTTGAGGAAAGCTTTGGTCTTGAGCTCAAAGACCATTTACACTTTGCAGAAGAGCCAGTCATTTTCTTCATACATTCAAAATATAGCTTACTTTTTTCCTAATTATAAAAGTAATGAATGTTGATTGCAGTAAGCTTGATATGAGTTCGAAATTATAAGAGAATATATAAAAATTTCACTTACTTGTCTCTCAAAGACAACTTTTCCTGATATCTTGGCACATATTTTTCTACTCTCCCAATTTGAAATCATATTGTATATTCAACTGTGAGATTTTTCAATATTGGGAAATTAGGTAGTTTCCAGTTTCCCTATACTGATGAAATCATATTACAACCAAACTAATATTATGATTTACACACTTAGAATTTGTCACTTTTATAAGTCAACTTATTTTAAAAGACTATTTCTTCTTTTAAATGATTTTCACTTAATTAAATATTAAAACAGTTAGAGATATAATAGCTCAGTTTTTTTTTTTTTTTTTTTTTTTTTTGCGGTATGCGGGCCTCTCACTGTTGTGGCCTCTCCCGTTGCGGAGCACAGGCTCCGGACGCACAGGCTCAGCGGCCATGGCTCACGGGCTTAGTTGCTCCGCGGCATGTGGGATCTTCCCGGACCAGGGCACGAACCCGTGTCTCCTGCATCGGCAGGCGGATTCTCAACCATTGCGCCACCAGGGAAGCCCCAATAGCTCAGTTTTAATGACCCCACAATTCAATTCCAGGAAGAAAACAAATGGACACTCAATGTCAATGAATAAGGTTGAGGGCTTCCCTGGTGGCGCAGTGGTTGAGAATCCGCCTGCCGATGCAGGGGTCACGGGTTCGTGCCCTGGTCCGGGAAGATCCCACATGCCGCGGAGCAACTAAGCCCGTGAGCCATGGCCGCTAGGCCTGCGCGTCCGGAGCCTGTGCTCCGCAACGGGAGAGGCCACAACAGTGAGAGGCCCTCATACCACAAAAAAAAAAAAAAGGTTGAAGAGATAGACTTTTACTTAAAAAAGAAAGAGGGGGAGAAAACCTTCCTAATTATGCACAAACGTCTCAGCAGTGAGCAATCATGAGAAAGGAAATGCTGGAAAAGTACTTGACATTTAAATGTCAATTTAATCAAATTATGCAATTTTTAAAATGTAGTTGAGTGTAATGGGCTCTTTAAATTGTTTAAGCCATGCCTTTTTCTAAAATGGTCCAGGAGCATTTAGTTGCCTAAACTGTGTTTTGAAATTATATCCTTAAAGAATGACTGACTGAACTACATCATTACACTTTCAAAATAAAAATATAAATTAAAATTTTACATTTCTCAAGAATAAAATATATCAACATATCTAGTAAACAATAATGATTGGTTAGCTTTTATGATAAATTAATAAGAAGATTTTCCAAAGAACAAATTAGAGAGTTAGGATATGTAAATTCTAAGAAAAATAATTCACATTATGAGGAAGAAAGGATATCAGATTCTTACTTCCTACCAATTTTATTTACCTTGTTGTTAATAGCAATTAATCTTAACCCCAACTCCCTTATCCTCCCTAATCTGGACAATTTGCTGGATAGAAAATTAATAATTATCTTAGATTTCCCAATATATCAATTTTTAGCAGAACTATGAGAAATGGGTAGAAAATGATCAGAAAATATCTCAAGGAAATGTTGACTCTGGCCCCCAAACTCAATAAAATTTGAACTCTGGATTGAACACTAATGACACAGAGATAGCTTTTTCTCTCTAGCTTGACCATCAAATGTAATTCCTATGTAGTTTGGGAAAAATAAAATTCTGTGTTTGATCACACATTGTTGTCACAAAAATAATAAAGAGGATGTCTGTAGGTGCAATTAAGAGCACTAGATAAGAAATCAATGTCACTTTGACTATCATCTCTACTATTTATTTCTGTGAGCTTGGACAAATCTTTTCTCTCTGAACATTAGTTTCCTCATTTGTAAAATGTGGATAATCGATACTTTATTGGATTTCTACGAGGATTAAATATGATAATACATATAAAGTCATTAGAACAGTGCCTGAACAATTTAAGAACTCGATAAATATTAGCTATTTCTAACAGAGTTCTTAGTAGCAAACAATAGAAACTAATTCTAACTCACTTAAGTCAAAAGCTAATTCATTAAAAATTTACTAAGTACTTTCCAGAATTGCCAGGAGGACTGGTTAACTAGATCCAAGAACAAGGCACGAGCATTGTACAAACCGACCACAAAATGGTCCAGTGAGCACACGTGTATCATTGCCTGGCTTCAGCCCTGCACACAGCATATAGCCTCTTGCAACAGGCTTAGGACCTAAACCTGACTGCCTCCACAGAAGGCATCCTGTGGTTGCTACTTCTACACATAATTAACACCTGCTTGAATTAGCAAAATCCAGATCATAAGCTGCATCAGTTAGAATCTAATCATGAGTCAGAAACCACATGATTTATTTGCTAGGGGTGGGGGGTGGAGGTGGGAGGGGAATTAATATAAAGAATCATTAGTAGAATGAAGTTAAGTACTAAAATGCATGCAAGAGAACTCCAACGTGTCCAAAATTAGCAAATGCAAAATAGCTACAATCCTAGGCTGAGGAAGAGTGAACAATAGGAATTAAAGACTAGGAGGAGATTCCGTGCCAAGGGAAGAAGTTCAGACTTCTGTGAAGAGAGTGTAGCTACAGTAGGAAATTACAGCCTGCAGGAGGCAAAGAAACCTGCAGGAAGTCTCAGGCCAATCCTGGTTTCTAGAAATGTCCAGAGAAGATCTGCTGAGTGGAGGGTTCGAGCTCGCAGAATCAGATCTTCAGAAGCATTTGAAGCTGTTATTGTTTGGAGAGTGTGATACCTACCAGGCCTTCCCCAATCAATAGAAATTGAATAGAGGCCAGATAAGAAATTCAGGCAAGGCTTTATTGGGGCCCCTGCTGCAGCAGGGGGCAAGCTTGTTCCTTATATGGTGTGAAGGTAGAGGTGTGTCCAGGGGTCCGGCTAGAGAGGTGGCTTTGGTGTTTTGCCCACCCCTTAGGTGGTGTTGACTGCAGGGGGCATGCTCAGTACCTTGTTTTTGCTCCCATTACTTTGTGCTCCTGGCTCTTCAGAAGTGGCAATCGAGTTTTTTGGTCTTTTGTATCTTTTTGTCCATAATTTGCCCCAACTGCACATGCACACAGTTATTTTTGGTCCTATATAGTTTCTTCGTATTTTGTTTGTCCAGGTGCAAGCATTGCAGCATTGCAACAAAGGGTCCTAGGTCCCGGTCCCAGCCTGTCTCAGGTGTACAGGTTTGTAGAACAGCTGTGTGTTGGTAGAGTGTTCTAGTGGGCTGGAGAAGCTTGGAAGTCTCTGGTGAGGAGAGTGTGACCTGGGGGTGCTGCTGGAGCTCCTCAGAGGGAGCTGCTGTATTCCTGCATGGAAAAGTAATAATGGAGGACCAAACCTCAAAGCCAATATCTGCCTGCTAATATCACCTTGTGCCCTCTGTGATGAAGCCTCACATTCCACCAGCTGGCAATAGAGAATATTCACATGATCTAGCACCAGTGTCACAAAGCAGGATCCAGCACAAGTATCACACAAAAACATAGATTTGGAGCTGAGGGAAGTGTCACACGAGTCCACAGCTTAGTTTCCAGGGAGGCTGGGAAAACAATATCTTGCATTTTCAGGCTCCAAGATTCATGAGGTGGTGAATTTACTAAACACAGGCAAGCATTTCCAATATCAGGCAACCAAAAAGAATAACTAACATCCATTGCACTCCTATCATTAGTTGTACAGTTTACACATTGCTTTCACATTCATTATCTCATTTGATGATTCTAACTGTCCAAATTGTAACATAAACATCCTCTTTATATCTTATGTTTCATATCATCTTATTTCTTATGCCCAGATCAGTGTCTAGGAGTAAATTCAGTGTATGGGCAAACAAGCTTTGTCAGATATATTATGTATCTTTAAAGGCATCATTATTATTTTGAAAGAGTTAATACAGCTTCATAAATGTCTACCTCATTGTCATATAGTTACCTGACTCTAAGAAAATAATTATAACCAGTGATATCTTTAATATCACACTATTGGATGAAACAACACTGTATATAAGATACTGTATTAATATATGTATATGGGTAGGTAGAAGTGATAAGGCTGTATATATGATACATATATGAAACAGACATTTATTTGCAAATAGACATCGATAAACTCCCGCATAATACGGAATGGATGTATTATTTGCTCTCATTCCTTGGTTTCTCTTTGGTTTCCAATGACTTCTGTTCTTATCCTGCTTGATGCCCCCACCCCAGCCCCAGCAGCATTTGATACTAATGACCCCTTATCTTTTTTTTATATAATTTTTTAAAAAATTTGTTCATTTATTTATTTTTGGCTGTGTTGGGTCTTCGTTGCTGTGCACGGGTGGGGTGATTGGGGGCTACTGCTTGGGGCCATGTGTGGGCTTCTCATTGCAGTGGCTTTTCTTGTTGTGGAACACAGGCTCTAGGCACGTGGGCTCTAGAGTGCAGGCTCAGTAGTAGTGGCTCGTGGGCTTAGTTGCTCCCCAGAATGTGGGATCCTCCCAGACCAGGGCTCGAACCCAGTTCTCCTGCATTGGCAGGCAGATTCTTAACCACTGCGCCACCAGGGAACTCCCCCTTTATCTTTTTTGAATCACTTTTTTCTATTGGATTCCATGATATCACATTGTACTGACTTTCTCCTCATTCTCATACCTTTCCTGCTAGGGCTAGCCTCACTCTAAGTTTTTTCTAAATGTTTCAGCTCTTCTAAATTCCGAGGGCATTTATTTTTAATATGTGCAAAAGTTCTATCTCCAGCTTTAGATGTATGTACCCAACTGCCTAATTGGCATTTCTCTTTGAGCTTCTTTCAGGCATCTTAAACTCAGTATGTACAAAAATAGACTCAACCTCCCATAGCTTACTCCGCTTTAGTGAATGGTGAACACCCCAGCTATCATTCAGCCAATTGTTTTAGAAGGAAACTGAGGTGTGAATTTGCCTAATATTCACATGTCATTAATCTCCAAAGCCTATTAATTCTACTTGCTAAGTATGGCTAGAGTCCATGTATTTCCCTCCATCTTCACAGCCCCTGAATTCTAAACTATCATCAGCTTTCATCTGGACTACTACAATAGCAGCTATCAAGTTTCCTAGGATCCATGATTAGCCCTGTTTAATTTTAACACATAGCAGCTAGTATTCTAAAAACACAAATCATAGTACTTTACTCTCCTACTTCCAAATAAGAGAGTTGCCCTTAGAATAAAGTCCAAAATCCACACTGTTCTTGCACAATTCTCCAAGACTTGGCTTTGTACTTCCTCTTCAGCCTTATAGCTTACCATTTCCCCTCCCTCTCTAGGAGGGGAAACAAAATAGTCTTTCTTTAGTTTCTTTATAGCTCTTTGCAGTTTTCATTTGTTGTATCTGAAAAACTTTTTCCTCACCTTGTGACTGACATACTCCTAGTTAGCACTCATTAAATATACATCATTTACTCCTCTCTCCTTTTATAAACATTTATTCCATTTGTCATCATTTGTTCAGTGTAAGAGTAGGGATCACATGTGAATTATTTGTCGGGGTGTCCCCCAGTACCTAGAACAGTGTGAAACTCAAAATAGATGCTTAATATTGTTGAATGAATATTCCAGCCCTGATGGAATTAAATACTGTTACATAAAGTTCTAATTTTGCATATTCTCAAAATTATAGAATATATTTTACTTATTTTTATTTTCCCAGCCCCTAATAGAGGGCCTGAAACATAATATGCAAATTACTCATTATATGCTGAATTAATATATAGCTACTTCATCCACAAAATATTATTCAAAATAATTCACTTTTACATTTTCTAAATATAAAAAATATAACTTCTAAACATAAAAAATTTATAAAATTTTTAATATAAAATTTCCTTAGAAATTTTACCCACAACATCTGCAAGCATTCTCAGAAAAGAAAAATCAAGTTGCAAAAACAAAAATCTGCCTAAAGACTCAATATAGTGCACTATGTCTTATATGTCTGTTTGCCTGTAAGTGAATAGAAGAAATAAGCAACTCGTTTGTCTTGATCAGCAGAAGAAAATGGAGCACAGTTTATACAAAATGAAGCACTGATTAAATATATGAGTAATTAAAATGTGTTCGGACCCATAATGAAAATCTACAGAAGTATCTGGCAGACTCTCTGAGCTCGTTGATTTCATGAAATATAGTTTAACACCATGACACAAGACAGTGTACACTTTCCTTGCTCACAGAGCTCCCTGCCTTACCAGTAACAAATAATACACTCTATAAAATTTAAATATCTATTAATTCATGTTAGGATATTATTACTGTTTCTCTCATTTGGATGGACTTTTGACTTGTACTGTTTGTCTAAGCTAAGGATGTCTGATTTACTTTGTCAGTGTCCAGAGGCCATGGGAAAGCAACTGTGTAATAAGAATTCACTTTCCTCCTTCACGAAGGAGATAGTTCATCGGGGTAGTCTCTAAGGTCTCTTCCAGTCACCAAATTCCATAATCTAGGAAAGTTATTTTCTCTTTGGCATTGGAAATATACACACAAATACTTATACATACTTTTTAATACTGACAATAAACAGCTCAAATTTAAGAGCACCAGGTTAAAAAACACTGTGAAGATCACAAAATTTAGTTTGGCAATATATTGTCAAACCTAAATGAACAGCAATAGTCCCAGAAAACTGTCAGTTCTAGGAAATATGCTGACCACAAATAAAAGTTGTCCTGACCCAGTCTACAGTAAATAATGTTTCAATTGTTGGCCAACATTTTAAAATAAGCAGATTACTCACAAATATTCATATTTAAATATTTTGTCAAAAGTTCCGAATTCCCAGCCACATTGAGCCATTAATCCCTCTTGCCACAATTACATGGAGATGAGAGTGGCTAGCCCCCTTAAATGGAGGTCATTGCTGATGTCACCACACTTCCGTGTTCCACCCATCCACATTCCCCACCTAGCAACTGCGGGGGTTGAATTTTGCGGTCGTCATTTAGAAGACATTAATGTTAGGTGAATAATCAGGTGGCTGGAGAGCCAAACTGAAAAAACATTTATTATTGTGCACTTCGCTAAAAAAAGGTTGGTTATGTTAGAAAAATATTGTATTTGAAAAGTTCATGATTTTTCAGAAAACTGTGGATCTTAGTGTTATATAATTTCTGAAATCTCTTTTCTTTCATAGCATGACAAATAAGTTGTTTAGAAAAATTTTAGAATCTCCCTGTGTACTGTATCATACAGTATACATGTCTGTCAGTCTCTTCAACACTTGACATAAATTTCTTTATATACATAATGAAATCTCATATTGCATAATTTATTTTCCTTTGAATAGAATGAATAACTTTCTCTTCATTTTATTGGCTAAGAAACAGATGTACATAAATTTCATTTTTTTTCAAAAGTTTATGTTCTAATATAAAGTCTGGTTTTTTTGGTCATAAGGGATTTTAACTATTCTAAGAAAAGTTATTAGAAAAAATGTTATTTTAGTATAAAAGCAAGGAAATATATACTTCAAGCTTTAATGCTTTTAAAAGTATTGTGATTGTAGTGATTACTATACCAAGACATATTCTAATTTCTCAAAACCCAAAAGTATTTTCTGTTTTCATTACACACACACCCAGACACACACACAAACACAGTCAGATCAAATTATAAATAGTATTCTTTGAATAATAAATCATGGTTTAATATAATAGGAAATGAAATAGCATTTTTATTAGACAGCATTCTGTTCTATAATATCCTAATAGCTTAGAGCAAAGTAGTAAAGTGCTTTATAAATCAGTGTTTATTTAACTATGAAAACTTTGGCAATGGTTCTGAGAATTCAAAAAGCTTAAAAATATAACTTTGAATGAAAAAGTAACTGGAGTGGCTCATTGTTTCTATTTTGTGTTTTCCTTCTCAGTGTACAGTCCAGATGTTTGACAATTGTTCTTAAAATTTGATTATAGACAAAATAATGTATCACGACACACAATTAAACCAACCATTTTATGATATTTACTAACATCTGACTACTGGCTCTAATATTCTAGAACTGGAAAAATCTTTTAGTAGATGTTTTTATAGATGAACTAATTAAACCATGCAAATGTTTAGTATTTCCATCTAGTCGTGGTTACTTGTAGATTCTCTTTCAGGATTTTGTGCAGGGTATTTTAGAAATGCACAATTACAAAAAAAAATAATTGAAACAGTGGATACTGCAATCTTACTTGTCTGAGTTATGTGTGTGTTTGTCCTTTTTAAATTGACAGCTAAAATTTGGTTTGCTTTAAGAAGTGGCTTTTTAACACAAAATCAATTTTCCATAATCCTGTAAGACCTACTTCTGTTTCCATGAAATATAAGAACACTTATCGTGCCTCTTCCAGTAGTATAGAGGTATAATGGCCAAAATCCCTTCAGTACAGCAGAATGGACTAAGTGCTTAACCAGTGATTTTCTTTTCAAGCAATAGAATAGAATGAGCATGAACTTTGGAATCAGACTTGGGTTAAAAATTGCTCTTTCCCCACTTAGATGTAAAATTGTATACAAGTTATATAACTTTACCAAATTTCATTTTTTAAAAAGAAAAAGAAAAATGAGAATAATGAATAACTTGCAGGGTTGTAGAAAGTTTGAATGAGATAATGAATATAAAATGACTATTATTACAGAACCTGACACACAATAGGTATTTAATAATTGTCAAGTTGTCTTCCCTTTCCCTTCTTCAGCTAGTTGTCTGCATGGCTCCCTCATGCTTGGAATATGACATTAGAACATTTGTACATGTATCCTTAGCCTAAAGCACAGAGCAGGCAGACCCATTAAAAGTATGTAAGCTGTGGGACTTCCCTGGTGGTCCAGTGGTTAAGACTTTGCCTTCCAATGCAGGGGGTATGGGTTCGATCCCTGGTCAGAGAGCCACATGCCTCATGGCCAAAAAACCAAAACATAAAACAGAAGCAGTATTGTAATAAATTCAATAAAGGCTTTAAAAAAAAATGGTCCACATCAAAAAAAAGGTTTTTTTTTAAGTATGTAAGCTGTGAGTTCCAAACAAACTGTGTGTAAATTAACTTTGGTAAAATTGTGTCATCTTAAATACAATGAGGCATAATTATATTTTGTGCAAACACAATTTTACATGTTAGATTTGCTTGAAATGGCTGCTTGCTTCATTCAAAATATTAGTTAGGGCCAAATATCTTAATGAATCACAAATACCTTTCACACATAACCTCTTATTTGTGTCCATTGATTTGGTTATTCATTCAGCAAATGTTTGCAGACCACCAGCTATGTGCCAAGAACTATGCTGGATGCTGGAGGAAAAAAGATTATTAAAGCAACCAGAATCCTTGCTGTCACAGAATTATGTCTAGTAGTACCAACAGACATTAAACAAATGTCACAAATTCTGCATCCAAAATAAGTGATGACATTTCAGTTATTCAGGAAGCATAATATTCATGAGAACAATTTCTAAAACCCACTCAAATATCTGGCAAATATTATTCCATTCCATTTTTAATTGATATTATCCACCACTTCCATGATGTATTCAAATGCTTTCCAGGAAGACAGCTGTGTCTCCTCTGATGAAGAAAAGCTTTCAACATATTATTTAAGATCCTTGAAAAAGTGTTTCTCCAGCATAAGAAGAATCTACTGAAATTATGCAACCGAGTTATATGGTATAAAATACAGATGATGAATCAAATTTTTCCATTAAGGAGCCACTTAAAGGTAAAAATATACTGCAGATCCTTGAATGTTAAACAGTAAATCACTGGTTGTCCTTCCCTCTACACTTTCTTCATGATTGGAAGTTGACAAGTAAAGAACCAAACATACTTGCTATGATTTAGGTGTTTTTTAGAACTGGTTTCTTCCTCTCCTTTCACCTTCTTTCCTTCTAAAGGTTCACTTGTTGGAGTCCTTCAGTTATATATTAGTAGCATAAAAGAATGATATGATCTTCACACCACCCAAACTATTGCCAAGGAAGCCACCTTACATGGAATGGAATCTTGTTTCTCATACTGAATATTGCAAATAGGCTTCTGCTTATTCCTTTATAGGCCTTGAAAGAAAAATGAGCCATGTGTTTCCATTACAATGGCCTGACTGCAGAAAGAAATGTGCAAACAAGTCTTTATGTTTTTACTAAGCTTTCAATTAGTTTAATTTAGAATTTAAATCTTCTTTCTAGCTGAGATATCATAAAACTGAAGGGGAGCATGTACAAGGCTGTGCAAGTGCAGCACATGATCATATTTCATTGTGATCTTTGATGGCCTTATGCAGAGCATCTCCAGAGAAGACATTTCTGGGAAAGTGAAAGGACTTAATTGTGATAAAATTAAGGTGAAATATTTTTGTGTAATTTGAATTTCAACTTGTCATTTATGGTGAAGAACTTCAGTAACTTTATGTACTGTAGCTACCCACCATTTAGACATCTAAGAAAATTAGCTTTTATATATTAATAACCTATAATAATGCCTTAAAGACATACATTAATGAATTCTGGGTCCAGCATGCACTACCTACCATCTGAGTTAGCCTGTTCAGATCTGAACATGAGGAGCTTATCATTTTAACAGCAAATAATTAGAGAAAGAGGAAAATGCTTAATGAATACTTTCTGACTTTTAAAGACTTCATATAAACTGTTAGTGTTTTAAGGGAAATTGTTTTAAAGATCCAGATGGGTGATAATATTTCTTTTAGAAGAAAAATAAATGGCAGGATTCTAAAAATTAACAGGTAGAAATTAGATCAACTCATGGTGGGAAACAGTAGTCAGGAAATTCCAGGACCAGGAGCTGTGCAAGATGAGGTTCAGGAGAGGTTGCAGGACCAGAAATTAATAGAATTTCACATGCAGCTCCAGAACTATGCTGCTGGGTGAACTCATAGCCTCATCATCTTCTAGGTAGTGAAAATTAAATGCATAAAAATAAAATTATAACATCCCTCTGATAAAAATATGAAATAAGAAAGTATATTTTTTGTCAATTGTGAAGGAGAGGATTGTCCTATTACCTGAATTTTAAACTGTTAAAAAATTAATATATAATTTTGACTACAATCATTTTCCTTATATAGAATCATTAAATTTCTATGTCATAATAGCTGGCAGTTTTTGGAGACTAAAATTTAATTTAAAACTAATAGTAAACTGGTACACAGTTGAAAGGGAAGAGAGAACACACATAAACATTGAAAGTAGATTGTCTAGACTCACAGTAGAAATGAAAATTTTTAACTACTCAAGTCAACTCATCAACCTGAAAGTAGATTTTTGTGGCTTCCAGTCATTCCACCCTCTCCTAGCCTGTCTTATTTCCTTACTTCTTTTACTAGAGACCATGATTTCATTCATTTAGCAAATATTAATTGAGCACTTTCCATTTGCCAGTTTTAGAACCTGAGAATACATCAGTGAACAAGGAAGTCAAATTATCTGCTCTTGTAGATCCTTTATTCTGCTGGATAAAAGAGATACATAAGCAAGCAAATAAATAATTTCAAATAGTGATAAGGACTATACAAAAAATTTTAAAAGATCATTTGGTAGAGAGTAACTGTAGCTGTGGGAGCCTCATTTCATAGAGGTGTCAGGGAACTCCTCTCTGAGGAGCTGGAATTTTTGCTGAGAGAAGAACAGGGAAAATTCCAGCCATGGGAAGGCCAAGAGGGATCAGCTAAGGCAAAGGCCCTACAGTGGGATTAAAAGGGAGTGTTTGGCTGAGTGTACTGAGAGAGAGGACAATGATCAATGAGACTAGTGAAGACAAGATCATTAGAAGTTTTTAAGACCACATGAATATTATTCTAAATATGATGAAAAGCCACTGAAATTTTAAGTAGGGATGAGATGCAATCTTATTTGCATTCTCTGCTGATGGTAGAGTAATTGGGGAGAAAGAAAACTGGAAATAGGAAGTATAGTTAGTATAGTTATAGACTTTTGTAGTATGCTGGGCAAGATAATGGCAACATAATGGAGATATAGAGGACTGAAGGGACTTAGATATTATTTTAGACATAGTGGAGGTAAAACCATCAAGATTTGCTCATGACTTCAATATGAGGACAAAAAGAAGATAAAAATAAAGAACATTTTGATAAATGGTCATGCTATTAACTAGGGTTGGGGAAAACAGATACCAGGTTCTGGAAAAAAATGAGATTCTTCTGTTTTGTCCCAGCTGGATTTTAAGTGCTGGAAAGACAATCAAAGGGAGATGTCAAGCATTGATATTTGAGTCAGAAGCTCTTCTGAGATGACAAAACGGACTATATTTATCAGGGATATATTGGCACATGGATGATATTTGAAATCATAAAAATAGATGAGATTATCTAAAGAAAGTATAGAAGAAGGGTTATGTCATTATTTGAAGATAAGTCATTGTGTCAATTATATCTCAGTAAAGCTGGAAAAGAAAGGAAAGAAAAGAAGGAAAAAGAGAAGGAAAGAAGAAGTGAAGGAAGGAAGGAAGGAAGGAAAGAAGGAAAGGAGGGAGGACAGACAGGGAGATACAAGCAAGGAAACTGAGAATAAGTGTTCAGATAAGGGGAGACCCAGGAAAGTGTATTGTTAAGTAAGCCAAGAGAATAATGTGTTTCAAGAAGAAAGACAGTAATAAACTCCTAAACACCAACTTCTCTTTATTATTCCCTTCGATCACCATCCTTGTGCTAAGCCTCAAGAAAATCATGAATTTCTAAGTTGCTGCCACTTCCAACTCACATTTTCAGATCTTGTCTTTTGTCAGCATTCATTTAATCATATATATTGTTTTGTCATTCATTTAATAAGGTTTTATAGGGCACTTACTAAATGCCAGGTATTGTGTTAAATATGTTGTGTTGGTTACAGTTGTGGATAAAATAGGCTTGGTTCTTTATCATCTTGGAATTTATAAGCCATTTTATATGTTCTTGTTTTAGTTTCCTCTCCTACCTTCTGCAACCATTTGAAATGTGTGCCACTTTCAAACACCTTTATCAAACCTCACTGATACAACCTTGCCTTTTATGTCAGTGCAACTAGAAAACAGCCCACATACATCTATCTAATCTTTTCATCTGTGAAATCTATGGAAAGAGTTACCCTTCACACACCTGAACATCTCATTCAAGGCCAACCTTATACCCACCCCTGACCCCAAATATTCTATTTTTCTGGGACCTTACTTAATCACTGCCCCCTTTCTTTTCTTTATTCTAGTTCCCTCTTTACTGGCTCCATTTCTTCAGCCTATAAACATGATCAAATTTCTCCTGCCCTCCCTCAAGGACCCCCCCCAAATATATATATATATATATATATAAAACCACTTGATATTCTGAGAAGTCATATTCCTTTGAAGATAAATTCAGCATTAGATCATTAATGAAGACAACATTTGATTGGTATCTAATCCAATTGTTACTGGAATCATGAATCTGAAATGTTTTATTAGGAACTCACTATTACTAGTATTGCTAATTAACTCCTAGAAGTTTTGTATAGCAACTTTAACCAGGAGTTCCTGGATCAGAAGCCATGTCTATCCTACAGTGACAAGAACCTCATCAACCCCATGGACCAAACAGCATTCTCTGGCTTCTCCTTTGTGAACCCCAAATTCAAGAGGCTCCTGGAAAACTGAAGTTTCCAGACATGCCCACCAGCTCACCCCAGCCAGGCAGCATGGGTCAGCCAGTACAAACTACCCACTCAGCCCAGGAAGAGCAAGCTGGGCCCCCCACTTCATTGGCACCTGCCTGCTCCCCACAATAAGCAACAGTGTGGTAATTGTGATTTCTGCTGCTGCCCACCCCCCTCAACCCCCAGAGAGCCCTCAGCTCTTGTCTGGTTGGGTTTTTATGGTACAGGATCTCTATAGTATGTATTTGCACAATGCAAAGATAAGAGTAACAATAATAAAATAGCAATAATAATGAATGAGGTAATTATGTGAATGTTCTTTGTAAAATGTAAAGATCTATCTAAAGGAATAAGTTTTTATCTTTATTTTTTTAATCTTCTGCCGACACATTCTAACCCATGTTGTAGCAGAAAATGCTGGGGAAATTATTCAAGGCAATAGATTTTCACAAATGCTAACAGCATCAGCCAATTTGCCAAAGCCATCAGAGTGGGAGAATGTGTTTAATTCTTGGGTATCCACCAGTGTAATAATGACCATCAGGCAGAACAGGTGAAGTAACATATAAGCACAAAACACCTATTATGTTTACACTGACTAATCCATGAGAAGGGAGGAACAACAGATTTGTAGTACCAAGCCAATATCCCCAGCGTAACAACACCCTTTATTTTACAGTCCTCACCTCACCTATATCTGGCTCACAAATTCTTCCCTAGTTCTGTCTGCAAAATGTAATTACTACTTCATTTGTTGTTCTAATTGCCATTTTTAACATTATTTGCATTGGTAAAATATCATCAATATAAGAAGGAAGCTTATAACCATGACTGCTAGTAATTATACCTGTGTAGTTCAATTTATCCTGAGACTCTTGTCCAACATGGCCTTGTTCCAACACATTCTTAAGTTACCTCACTGCTGTGATCATAGGGATGTAAATATCCTGTAGTCTCCTCTGTTTTAGCTTGCTTTCTTCTCCTCAGTGTTTACTTGATTATTCCTCTTCCCCTGAACTTGCTGACTCAACACATTCCATTTCTGGTAAATAAAACTAATACATTCCCCTTCTCCAATATTAATAGATGTAATTTTTATTAATATTACCCAACAATTATTGCTGTAATATGTTTATAAACAGTTATGAAATATGTCTACAACATGTAATGTCTAATCTTAATTGTATATACAAGCCTAGTAGATAAGAGAGAAACAAGTAACTTTATTACAGTGTAATAATAGAGAAGAAGTAATAAAGTTTCTGAGAGAATAATATATCAGATTATATAAAATGATACTCTTCCTTAAAATATTATTGTACTTTATTTATTCACTTGTTCAGACAACACAATATCCATTGGGGTATATAAGGTGAATAAGACTCCCAGGAATCTCATGGCTATTGCTAGGAATGAACAATATCAAAAATAACTATAACAAATACAGCTAAGGAAGGTCAGTGTTTTAAGAAATGCACAGAGTTTGAGGGCACAAAAGAGGAGGGGTCTCTAATTCAGCCTAAGGGAATCAGGGAAGGTTTACAAGAAAAGGAAATTTCTGCATAATTAGGATTGATAATTCATAGAAATGACAAAATATTTTAGAGGCTATGCCAAACATAAGTTTGGATGAAATTTCTACCTTAGACCACAACATCTGCATATACAGTAACACATGCAGCAAAGACTTTCAGTTACAGAATTATTACTGATTCTATAACATAAACATACGTTAAAAAAACAATTATAAGTATCAGATTTTCTAAATGTATGTTGAGTTTACAAGAAAATAAAAATATGTATATCCAAAGGACAGAACTGGGGAACTGAAAACAATAATTTAAAAGCAAGAGTGGACACGGTGGCTTTCCTTGAGGAGATTTGCACTAAATGTCTGAATGGGAACTTGATCTTAAAGACATAGGACCAACAAGTAGCATGAAGTTGGAGCTAAGACTACCATACAAACCAGGCTATAGCTTTAGTGAGAGAGTGTAATTTTAGTGTCTTGCCAGGAGCTCTGTATACAAACATAATTAAAATGATGATCTCTCATGAGAATTTTTACACATCGTCTGCTCTCATGTAAGTTTCCTGTACAAATTTATGCACTCTGCATTTTCCAAGAGACCATAAGCTGAGATTTACAGGTATGCATGCACACACACACCAGCACCGCCAGCACTACCACCACCACATATCCAAATACATTGGGATGCTTGGCAAATGCAAAATCACTTTTGAGAAATGTTTATCCAAAGCAGGTTTCTCTAAATTCTCACAGACAGACTTTGCTAAAGTGAGCTCACAATTCAAAGCTATGAAACTAACATGTTGACAATTCACCTGGAGTAAGAATTATAATCCACACAAAGGAGTGTTAAATTACCAAGGGTTTCAGGTAATAGAAATATTGGATAGAGGCTATGATATGTTTAAAATAATTAAACACATGTGGAACTACAATATTGAATAATAATAATATGTATGACAGGAGCACAATTTCTAGGTTAAAATGTTTAATTTGTCCTTGTGTTATTCAGATGGAATGTGGAGATATTTAGTATATTTAGAATTTTATGACCAAGATGGCAGTTTAGGAGACCCAGGCTTCTGTCTTCCCACAAAGAACAACAATTAGGCAGCTATCCACAAATGAAAATAGCCTGGAGCTCAGTAGTTCACTTACGAAGCTTCAGCAACACAATAGAGCAAAAATCTGAGAACAACCACACAGAAACGATAGGAAGAAAAGTTTCATTTTGCCTGCATCATCCCTTCCCCTAGACTGGAACTGTTTAGTGCCAAAAGGGAACTCCCAACCCAAGAGATTTCTCTTGGCCCAGAAAAGGAGAGGAGGGTGAGTGACCAGCTTCCCCAGTCTTTTAGGGAACTGCACAAAGTACCCACTGTGGTTTTACCCCATCCAGAGACCAGCAAAGCTGAGACATCTAAAGACATCTAGGAACAAGGAAGAAGGGAAGGGGCTACCAATAACAGCCATGTGCAGAAACAATCTTGGTTCCCAGTAGCCTGCTTCTCAGAGGATCCCAGTAGGCTTCACTACTAAGGATCTCAGAACCCTTAAATATATTGCAGACTAGCACAACTTTTATCACTGGACCCCAGCAGACTGGCCCACAAAGAACCCAGGCAGATTTCTTTGCTGACAATCAGAACAACCATCACAGATCCCCTGCCTACTTCATGGCTGAAATTTTGTCCTACAGATTTTCACATTCACAGATGTCAGTTGCCTGAATCCCTTCCTGTTCTCTTCCTTCCTGCTCCTGCCAGAACCCAAGATCAGTACTAGCAGCCAGTCCCAGCCTCTGCATCTATGTCCATGCAAGATGCCAGCCTAGACCCCTGCAGCCAACTCTCACTGCTGTGTGCACACCCATTATTAGCCCCTGTAGCCACATTAGTGCCCACCAACAAACAAGGTCCCCACACCTGTTGTGGGCCAGATCTGGCCCTGACCTTTTTCACTGGCCTGCCCTGCAGTTGGTTGCCTGCAGCTTGTCCCAGTAGTCAAGAACCTGCACGATGCCTGCCCTGATTCCCATCACCAGCCTCCACCACCATACATGCACTTGAAGCTAACCCATGCTGTTCCATGACTACATGCCAACAACAAGGGCTCCAGAGGCTTCTCATGTTCCTGCAATTGGCCCTGGCTCCTTCTCTTGGCCCGAACTCTCACCACTGTGTGTGTGTAAGCAGTCAGGCAAGTATATGCACACCACTGGTTCTAGCCACCACTACCACCTTCCCCAGTCCCTAGCTGCTGGACCTGGAGGTGCTCTTGAGAACCCCACAAACAGCCCTAGTAGCCAATGTGAAATGCCCATAGTTTTTGCCAAGGACCATGCAGTTTTCAATGTCACAGACCCCAGCTGCCTGAGCTGATGAGACACAATGCCCCCCCAACAACTGGAGTGCTCACACACATCCTTGCACTTCATACTCTGTAGTATTAGACTAGGCTGGAGTCACAAAATGTTCCAGCATTCCACAACTCACAGATAAAGAAGTCAGCCCATAAAGTCTGGAAGAGATGTTTTCTTAAAATGTGCAGACACCTACCCAAGGTTACAGGGATCACAAAGGATCAGAAAAACATGACATCACCGAAGGAACACAGTAAATATCCAGTAATTGACCCCAAGGAAGTGATGATCCATGAATTGCCTAACAAAGAATGCAAAATAATTGTTCTAAAGGTTCTCAGAGAGCCACAAGAGAACACATATAAGAAATTTAAAGAAATCAAGGAAACAATACAAAAAAATGAGAAGTTCAACAAAGAGATAGAAAATATTAAAAGAACCAAACAGGAATCTTGGAACTCAAAAATATAATGACAGGTCGAAGGATTCAATGGAAAGCTTCAACATCAGACTCAACCAAAGAAGAGAAAGAATCAATGAGTGTGAAGGCACACCATTTGAAAATATCTAGTTAGAGTAACAGTAAAAAAAAAATATAAAAATATAAAGAAAACCTACAGGACCTATGAGACATCATTAAGATAAACAATCTATGAATTATGGGAGTTCTAGAAGGAGAAGAGAAGAAGATAGGGACAGAAAGTTTGCTTAAAAAAATAATGGCTGAAAATTTCCCAGATCAGGGGCAAGATTTGTACGTTTGAGATCATGGAGCTCACAGGTCACCATATTCAAGTCAAAGAGTTCTTATCCAAGCACATTATAATAAAAGTAGCAAGAATTAAGAAGTTTGCCACTTATAAAAGATCCCCATAAGGCTATCAGTGAATTTCTCAGCAGAAGTATTATAGGCCAGGTGAGAGTGGGAAGATATATTCAATGTGCTGAAAGAAAAAAAAAAAAAATTAAACCAAGAATACTTTATCTGGCAAAGTTGTCCTTCAGAAATGAAGGGGAGGTAAAGGCTTTCCCAGACAAACAAAAGCTAAGGGAGTTAATCACCACTAGACCTGCTCCACAAGAAATACTGAAAGGAATTCTTCAAGCTAAAATGAAAGCATTCTAATTAATAACATGAAAATGTATGAAACTATAAGGCACACTGCTAAAAGTAACTATATAGGTAAATTCAGAAAACTCCAATGCTGTAATATGATGGTATGTTAATCACAATTCTAGTACAAAAGCTAAAGGAAAAAAGTATTAAAAATAACCATAATGGATATATTATATAAAAAGATGGAAATTGTGACATCAAAAACATAAAATAGGGAGTATTAATAGGGTAGAGCTTTGTATGCTATTGAAGTTAAGTTGGCATTAGCTTAAAATAGACTGTTATATCTATAAGATGTTTTATGTAAGCCTTATTATAACCATAAAGTAAAACCCACAGTTGTTACACAAATCATAAAGAGAAGGGAATCAAAATCACTATGGAAAATGATTAATTCACAAAGACAGCAAGAGATGAAGAAAGGAGCAAAGGAATTACAAAACAGCCAGGAAACAATTATTAAGATGGCATTAAGAAATGGATAAGTTCCTAGAAACATACAACTTGCCAAGACAGAATCATGAAGAAATATAAAATCTGAACAGATAGATAATAAGTAAAGAGATTTAATCAGTAATCAAAAACTTCCCAGCAAAGTCCAGAACCACGTGGCTTCATGAGTGAATATTTAAAGAAGGATTAATACCAATCCTTCTCAAACTCTTCCCAAAAATTGAAGAGAAAAGAACACTCTCAAATTCATTTTACAAGGTCAGCATTACCTGACACCAAGGCCAGATAAGGACACGAAAGAAAACAAAACTACAGGTCAATATCCCAGATAAATATAGATGCAAAAATTCTCAACAAAATACTAGCAAACTGAATGCAGCCACACATTAAAAGGTTTATACACCAGGATCAAATAGGATTTATTTCAGGTATGAAAGGATAGTTCAACATCTGCAAATCAATAAATATTATAAACCATATTAATAGAATGAAAGATAAAAATCATGATTATTTCAATAGATGCAGAAAAAAATATTTGACAAAAATCAACATCCTTTCATAATAAAAACTCTTAACAAAGTAAGCATAGAAAGAGTACCTTAACAAAATAAAAGTCATATATGATAAGCCCATAAATAACATCATACTCAATGGTGAAAAGTTAAAAGATAAGGAACAAAATAAAAGTGCTCACTTTCACCACTCCTATTGAACAAAGTATTGGAAGTCCTACTTAGAGCAATTGGCAAGAAGTAGTAACAGGCACCCAAATCAGAAAAGGAAAAGTAAAAATGTCTCTGTTTTCAGATGATATGCTTTCATATATAGAAAATCCTAAAGACTTGACCAAAAAACTATTAGAACTAATAAATGAATTCAGTAAAGTTTCAGGATATAAAATCACCATACCAAAAACAGTTGAGTTTCCATATACTAACAATGAACTATCTGAAAAATAAATTTTAAAAAATTTACAATAGCTTAAGAAACAATACAATACTTAATAATAAACTTAACCAAGAAAGTGAAAGATCTGTATACCAAAAACTGTAAGATATTGATGAAAGAAATAAATGGAAAGATATACCATGCTTAGGGATTGGAAGAATTAGAATTAGTATTGTTAAAATGTCCCTCCACCAAGGAAATCTACAGATTTAATACAATCTCTAGCAAAATACCCATGACACTTTTCACAGAACTAAAACAAATAATCCTAAAAATTTGTATGGAACCACAAAAGACCCTCCAAACCAAAACAATCTTGAGAAAGAAAACCAAAGCTGGAGAAACCACATGTCTTGATTTCAAACTACATTACAAAGTATTGTAATTAAAACAGTATGATACTGGCATAAAAACAGACACATACAACAATGGAACAGAATCAAGAGCCCAGAAATAAACCTATATACTTAGGGTCAACTAATATTTGTCAAAGGAGCCAGAAATACTCAATGAAGAAAAATAGTCTCAATAAATGGTTTTGGAAAAACTGAATACTCACATGCAAAAGAAAGAAATTGGACCCCAATCTTATGCCACTCACAAAAATTAATTCAAAATGGATAAAAGACTTAAACTGGTCATAGCATTGATTTTTTTGGATATGGCACAAAAAGCACAGGCAACAAATGCAAAAATAAACATCAAACTAAAAAGTTTCTGCACAACAAAAAAAAAACAATAAACAATATGAAAAGACAGCCTACATAATGGGAGAAAATATTTGCACATAATATATCTGATAAGGAGTTAATATTCAAAATATATAAGGAACTCATACAATTTAATAACAATAATAACTGTCTGATTTTAAAATGAGTAAAAGATCTGAATTGACATTTCTTCAAAGAAGACCAACAGATACATGAAAAGATGCTCAACATCAGAGAAATCAATCTGGGAAATGCAAATCAAAAGGACAATTAGATATCACTTCACACCTGTTAAAATGGCTATTATCAAAAAGACAAGTGATAAGTGTGCAAGGATGTGGGAAAAAAGGGAAACTTCATAAACTGTGGGGGGAGGGGTATATAAATTGTTATAGCCACTATGAAAAACGGTATAGAAGTTCCTTTAAAAATTTTAAAAATGGGACTACCATATGATTCAGCAATGCCACTTTGGGTATATATCCAAAGGAAGTGAAATCACCACCTCAAAGAGATATCTGTATACCCATGTACATTTCAGCATCATTATACATCATTATTATATATTAATATACAGTAGCCAGTGCATGGAAACAAGCTAAGTGTTCACTGATGGATGAATAAAGAAAAGATATAAATAAAATATATATTTTATATAAAATTTTATGAATTTATATGAAGTACAATATTTTTCAGCACCAAACTGAAAGTCAGTATCTTAGATTTGAGTTCTAAATCTCTTCAAAATTTTTTTCAGTAAAGTAAAATAAAAATTAATTGAACCAGATGATCTACTACATAAAGATTGAGAGTGGGTCCTTAACTTGCATGAAAATCAAATGAACAGGAAAATATGAAATAAGAAAAGCATTGAGTAACTCCAGGTTATATGCCAAATATATAGCACTTACATAAATATCTCCAAACTTTGGTGGAACATTCATGAGGTTAAGGTCCAATCCAGCAACTTGATTTATTCGGTCCCTTAAATCATAGAACTGAATTGAGCTTAAGCCTAAAATATCCATATGTTAAATTATGATGTTTCTCATAAGTTGCAGGAAAAGTATAGCCAGTCACAATGTCAGAACAAGTTTTCAGGTTGGTCAATCTACTCAGGTAATCAAATTCTAGTTTCTGATGAACATAGAATTAGAATTGGATGTTCTTTATTGATAGTATTTCTTTATTAAATATTCATGAAAATAACTGGCATTTGTTATAAGAATCTGAATACTTGGTTGTGGATCAACTGTGGTATTTTACCCTCTAATCATTTTACTCTCTTATTAAATAATAAAAATACTTAACTTTATACATGCATATAGAAAATCTGTGTTCATAAAATCTGGCACTTACTAATTGCCTCATATATCCTCATAGGATGGCAGTTTTAGATACATTATCACATATAATCCTTGGCATATTATATATTCATAGCTGAGACAAATAATTTTAAGGAATTTAGCCAAGGTTACCTGGCTAATAAGCAAAATCACCACGATTTGAACTTACTTGCAAAGTTTGCTGTCTTTCCCCTATATCTTTTTTTTTTTAACATCTTTATTGAAGTATAATTGCTTTACAATGGTGTGTTAGTTTCTGCTGTATAACAAAGTGACTCAGCTATACATATACATATATCCCCATATCTCTTCCCTCTTACGTCTCCCTCCCACCCTCCCTATCCCATCCCTCTAGGTGGTCACAAAGCACTGAGCTGATCTCCCTGTGTTATGCAGCTGTTTCCCACTAGCTATCTATTTTAGTTGTGGGAGTGCATATATGTCTATGCCACTCTCTCACTTCGTCCCAGCTTGCCCTTCCCCCTCCCCATGTGCTCAAGTCCTTCTCTATGTCTACATCTTTATTCCTGTCCTACCCCTAGGTTCTTCAGAAACTTTGTTTTTTTTGTTAGATTCTATACATATGTGTTAGCATACGGTATTTGTTTTTCTCTTTCTGACTTAACTTCACTCTATATGACACTCTCTAGGTCCTTCCACCTCACTACAAATAACTCATTTTCATTTCTTTTTATGGTTGAGTAATATTCCATTGTATATATGTGTCACATCTTCTTTATCCACTCATCAGTCGATGGACACTTAGGTTGCTTCCCTCTCCTGGACATCGTAAATAGTGCCTCAATGAACATTGTGGTACATGACTCTTTTTGAATTATAGTTTTCTCAGGTTACATGCCTGGTAGTGGAATTGCTGAGTCATATTGTAGTTCTATTTTTAGTATCCTAAGGAACCGCCATACTGTTCTCCATAGTGGCTGTATCAATTTACATTCCCAACAACAGTGCAGGAGTGTTCCCTTTTCTCCACACCCTCTCTAACATTTAGTGTTTGTAGATATTTTGATGATGGCCTTTCTGACTGGCGTAAGGTGATACCTCATTGTAGTTTTGATTTGCATTTCTCTAATGATTAGTGATGTTGAGCATCCTTTCATGTGTTTGTTGGCAATCTGTATATCTTCTTTGCAGAAATGTTTATTTAAGTCTTCTGCCCATTTTTGTATTGGGTTGTTTGTTTTTTTGATATTGAGCTACATGAGCTGCTTGTAAATTTTGGAGATTAATCCTTTGTCAGTTGCTTCGTTTGCAAATATTTTCTCCCATTCTGAAGGTTGTCTTTTCATCTTGCTTATGTTTTCCTTCACTGTGCAAAAGCTTTTAAGTTTCATTAGGTCCCATTTGTTTATTTTTGGTTTTATTTCCATTTGTGTAGGAGGTGTGTCAAAAAGGATCTTGCTGTGATTTATGTCATAGAATGTTCTGCCTATGTTTTCCTCTAAGAATTTTATAGTGTACAGTCCTACGTTTAGGTCTTTAATCTATTTGGAGTTTACTTTTGTGTATGGTGATAGGGAGTGTTCTAATTTCATTCCTTTACATGTAGCTGTCCTGTTTTCCTGTCACCAGTTATTTAAGAGATTGTCTTTTCTCCATTGTATATCCTTGCCTCCTTTGTCAAAGATTAGTTTACCACAGGTGCGTGGGTTTTTCTCTGGCCTTTCTGTCCTGTCCCATTGATCTATATTTCTGTTTTTGTGCCAGTACCATACTGTCTTGATTACTGTAGCTTTGTAGTATAGTCTGAAGTCAGGGAGCCTGATGCCTCCAGCTCTGTTTTTCTTTCTCAAGATTGTTTTGACTATTTGGGGTCTTTTGTGTTTCCATACAAATTGTGAAATTTTTTGTTCTACTTCTGTTAAAAATGCCAGTGGTACTTCTATAGGGATTGCATTGAATCAGTAGATTGTTTTGGGTAGTATAGTCATTTTCACAATGTTGCTTCTTCCAATCTAAGAACATGGTATATCTCTCCATCTGTTTGTATCATCTTTAATTTCTGTCACCAGTGTCTTATAATTTTCAACATACAGGTCTTTTGTCTCCTTAGGTAGGTTTATTCTTAGGTATTTTATTCTTTTTTTTGCAGTGGTAAATGGGAGTGTCTCCTTAATTTCTATTTCACATTTTTCATCATTATTATGCAGGAATGCCAGACCTTTCTGTGCATTAGTTTTGTATCCTGCTACATTAGCAAAATCATTGATTAGCTCTAGTAGTTTTCTGGTAGCATCTTAGGATTCTCTATGTATAGTATCATGTCATCTGCAAACAGTGACAGTTTTACTTCTTCCCTTTATTTTTGGATTCCTTTTGTTTCTTTTTCTTCTCTGATTGCTGTGGCTAAAGCTTCCAAAACTATGTTGAATAATAGTGGTGAGAGTGGGCAACCTTGTATTGTTCCTGATGTTAGTGGAAATGGCTTCAGTTTTTCACCTTTGAGGATGATATTGGCTGTGTGTTTGTCATAGATGCCCTTTATTATGTTGAGTTGTTTCCTCTATGCCTACTTTCTGGAGAGTTTCTATCATAAATGGATGTTGAATTTTGTCAAATGCTTTTTCTGCATCTACTGAGGTTATCATATGGTTTTTATCCTTCAATATGTTAATATGGTATATCACATTGATTGATTTGGTATACTGAAGAATCCTTGCATTCCTGGGATAAATCCCACTTCATCATGGTGTATGATGCTTTTAATGTGCTGTTGGATTCTGTTTGCTACTATTTTGTTGAGGATTTTTGCATCTATATTCATCAGTGGTATTGGCCTATAGTTCTCTCTTTTTGTGGTACCTTTGTCTGGGTTTGGTATCAGGATGGTGGTGGCCTCCTAGAATGAGTTTGGATGTGTTCCTCCCTCTGCTATATTTTGGAACAGTTTGAGAAGCATAGGTGTTAGCTCTTCTCTAAATGTTTGATAGAATTCACCTCTGAAGCCATCTGTTCCTTGGCTTTTGTTTGTTGAAAGATTTTTAATCTCAGTTCAATTTCAGTTCTTATGATTGGTGTGTTCATATTTTCTATTTCTTCCTGGTTCAGTCTCGGAAGGTTGTGCTTTTCTAATAATTTGTCCACTTCTTCCAGTTGTCCATTTTTTGCCTATCGTTGCTTGTAGTAATCTCTCATGATACTTTGTATTCCTGCAGTGTCAGTTGCTACTTCTTTTTCATTTCTAATTCCATTGATTTGAGTCTTCTCCCTTTTTTCTTGATGAGTCTGGCTAATGGTTTATCAATTTTGTTTATCTTCTCAAAGAACCAGCTTTTAGTTTTATTGATCTTTGCTATCCTTTCCTTCATTTCTTTTTCATTTATTTCTGATCAGTTCTTTATGATTTATTTCCTTCTGTTAACTTTGGGGTTTTTTTGTTCTTCATTCTTTAATTGTTTTAGATGTAAAGTTAGGTTGTTTATTCAAGATGTTTTTGTTTCTTGAGGTAGGATTGTATTTCTCTAAACTTCTCTCTTAGAACTGCGTTTGCTGCATCTCATAGGTTTGGGGTCATCATGTTTTCATTGTCATTTGTTTCCAGTAATTTTTTTATTTCTGCTTTGATTTCTTCAGTGATGTCTTGGCTATTTAGTAGTGTATTATTTAACCTCCATGTGCTTGTATTTCTTACAGATATTTTCCTGTAATTAATATCTAGCCTCATAGTGTTGTGGTCTGAAAAGATATTTGATATGATTTCAATTTTCTTAAATTTACCAAGGCTTGATTTCTGACCCAAGATATGATCTACCCTGGAGAATGTTCCATGAGCACTTGAGAAGAAAGTGTACTCTGTTGGTTTTAGATGGAATGTCCTATAAATATCAATTAATTCCATCTTGTTTAATGTATCATTTAAAGCTTGTGTTTCTTTATTTACTTTCATTTTGGATTATCTGTCCATTGGTGAAAGTGGGGTGTTAATGTCCCCTACTATGACTCTGTTACTGTCAATGTCCCCTTTTATGGCCATTAGCATTTGCCTTATATATTGAGGTGCTCCTATGTTGAGTGCATTAATATTTATAATTGTTATATCTTCTTCTTGGATTCATCCCCTGATCATTATGTAGTGTCCTTCTTTGTCTCTTATAACATTCTTTATTTACAGTTTATTTTGTCTGATATGAGAATTTCTACTCCAGCTTTCTTTTGATTTCCATTTGCATGAAATATCTTTTTCCATCCCTTCACTTTCTGTCTCCATGTTTCCCTAGGTATGAAATGGGTCTCTCATAGACAGCATATATACACGTCTTGGTTTTGTATCCATTCAGCCAGTCTATGTCTTTTGGTTGGAGCATTTAATCTATTTACATTTAAGGTAATTATCAATATGTATGTTCCTATGACCATTTTCTTAATTGTTTTGGGTTTGTTATTGCAGGTTCCCTCCTTCTCTTCTGTTTCCTGCCTAGAGAAGTTACTTTGCCGTTTGTTGTAAAGCTGATTTTGTGGTGCTGAATTCTCTTAGCTTTTGCTTTTCTGTAAAGTTTTTAATTTCTCCATCAAACCTGAATGAGATCCCTGCTGGCTATAGTAATCTTAATTGTAGGTTTTTCCCTTTCATCACTTTAAATATGTCCTCCCTTCTGGCTTGCAGAGTTTCTTCTCAGAATTCAGCTGTTAACCTTATAGGGATTCCCTTGTATGTTATTTGTTGCTTTTCCCTTGCTGCTTTTAATATTTTTTCTTTGAATTTAATTTTTGATAGTTTAATATGTGTCTTGCCATGTTTCTCAATGGATTTATCCTGTATGGTACTCTCTGTGCTTCCTGGACTTGATTGACTATTTCCTTTCCCATATTAGGGAAGTTCTCAACTATAATCTTTTCAAATATTTTCTCAGTCATTTTCTTTTTCTTTTCTTTTTTGGGACCCCTATAATTCGAATGTTGGTGTGTTTGATGTTGTCTCACAGGTCTCTGAGACTGTTCTCAAGTCTTTTCCTTCTTTTTTCTGCTCTGTCATGGTTACTTCCACTATTTTATCTTACAGGTCACTTATCCATTCTTCTGCCTCAGTTATTCTGCTATTAATTCCTTCTAGAGAAATCTTTGTTTCATTTACTGTGTTGTTCATCATTTTTTGTTTGCTCTTTAGTTCTTCTAGGTCTTTGTTAAACATTTCTTGTATTTTCTTCCTTCTATATCCAAGATTTTGGATCATTTTACTATTATTATTCTGAATTCTTTTTCAGGTAGACTGCCTATTTCCTCCTCATTTGTTTGGTCTGGTGGGTTTTTACCTTGCTCCTTCATCTGCTGCTTATTTCTCTGTCTTCTCATTTTGCTTAACTTACTGCATTTGGGGTCTCCTTTTCGCAGGCTGCAGGTTCATAGTTCTCATTGTTTTTCGTGTCTTCCCCCAGTGGCTAAAATTGGTTCAGTGGGTTGTGTAGGCTCCTGGTTGAGGGGACTAGTGCCTGTGTTCTAGTGGATGAGTCTGGATCTTGTATTCTGGTCGGCAGGACCATGTCCGGTGCTGTGCTTTGGGGTGTCTGTGAATTTATTATGATTTTAGGCAGCCTCTCTGCTAATGGGTGGGGTTGTGTTCCTGTCTTGCTAGTTGTTTGGCATGGGTTCTCCAGCAGTGTAGGTTGCTGGTCGTTGAGTGGAGTTGGGCCTTAGTGTTGATATGGAGACCTCTGGATGTGTTTCCACTATTTGATGTTACATGGGGCCTGGAGGTCTCTGGTGAACCAATGTTTTGAACTTGGCTTTCCCACATAAGGGGCTCAGGCCTGACACCCAGCTGGAGCACCAAGACTCTGTCGGCCACATGGCTGCTAGTGCTCGAGGGTCTCCTGCAGATGGGGGGTGACTGTGGCTCACTGTGGGGACAAGGACACTCGCAGCAGAAGTTCTGGGAAGTACTACTTGGCGTGAGTCCTCCCAGCATCTGCCATTAGCCCCACCAAAGTGCTGGGTAAGCTCCCCTTATATATTAATGTCAATTCTATCTTAGTCTCTTTTTTATGAATGTAAACTCTGGTCCTTTAATTGGGCTTTAGTTTTTCCTAGAATATGTGTATATCTCTCACAGCACATCATCTAAAGAAAACCAGTAGCAATTTATTTTCTGTTGTCACCCTCTTCTGTTTTAATTAAATTTCTTAGACTCTATCTCCAGTTTCAAGAGGCACAATAAAAAAGAACAAAAGAAATACTTCCAGATTTTATTAATTTATCTTATTTAATTATGCTTCATAATTCCCTAAAACCCAGATATAGAATATAGATATAAATGTTATCAGGACAGTTAATTTTTTTCAGGAGCCTATTTCTGCTTTAACAAAGAAAAATCGAATTTCTTTGTTTCACAAGGAACTACTCCTATGATAAATACCTCTAGATTATCCAACACCCTAGGCTTCTTATTGTCACACTTAAACGTCTCTAGCATAAGATTTGTCACATTATCATGGAATGTTATATATTACTTAATTTTAGTCAAATTTTTCTTAATTCAAATTGGCTTCTTGAGAAAACCTCTTTTTATCTCATTTACTGCAGGGCTTTGAGTACAAGCTTAACATTTCACTAATTGATTCTACAAATAATTGCACAGTTCACTTTTACTCTTTCCTTATATTATATTCCTGATATATCAATGACTGAGAAATTTTGTTTGTTTCATAAACTGTAGATGTGGAGTCAACAATTTTAGAGTGTGCTAATAGTTTACTTTTTTTTTTTTTTCTTTTGTTTCAGTCTGTTCCCAGTATTCTAGAGGAGTATTTGCCATTTTTGGACTCTATGATAAGAGGTCAGTACATACCTTGACCTCATTCTGCAGCGCCTTACACATCTCCCTCATCACACCAAGTTTCCCTACTGAGGGGGAGAGCCAGTTTGTGCTGCAGCTAAGGCCTTCCTTACGAGGAGCACTCTTGAGTCTGCTGGATCACTATGAATGGAACTGTTTTGTCTTCCTGTATGATACAGACAGGGGTAAGTCGCAATTCCACATCTACATAAGTAAAACTCTAATTTTCTATCTGAAATGACTTTGTATCACTTGTGTGAGCAAAATATTTTGATCCCTAATGTGGCTAAAAATCAGAAAATGGTCAATGTGTATTCTCAGTATTTTTATCTTGACTCTGGGGAAAAATTTTTAATTAAATGACCTTTAAATTCACAAGGTTACTTGAGCAAACCATGCTCTTTAGTTGAAATTTAAATAGATAAGTTTTTAAAATTTCCATGATGATATTTCAGGTGCAGTCATAAAATATGTATGTCCTTTACCTCAAATGCAAATTATTTCATTATTTGGAAGATTTTAAAATAGTATCAGGTTGAGGCATAGCATTGAGTTTGAAATATAGAATGTTAAATGAGTAATTGAAGGGTCATGATAATGAGAATAAAGATTTGGTAGTAAGGCTTCTGCTTGCTGGCAACCTTTCACTGTATATTTACCTCTCAGTCTGTAAAGATTAATAACTGGTATGATCCATGTGTTGGAGAAACCAGGTGGATAACTAACACTAAATTAGTGGCAATCCATACAATTCTGTACAATGTTGATATACTTTGACTTTTGGTTGGAGACATAATTTAAGGAATTCCAATTTTTGTTCAGTTCTGCTTTTTATTTAGTGACCAGAATCATAGCAACATATTATGTTTCAAAATAAACATCAGGGAATCACCTGTGGGGTTTTGTTTTCAGTTCTTTTTCCTTAAAGTGTAAGATTCAGGAGCAGACAAGAAGTTATAGTAAAAGTTCAAACAGGCAACATTTCAAGAACATGTCTTTTATAAAAGTCTACTTGTGAAATGAGTAAAACAATAAAAATTAAAACAATAAACAAAATAAATCATTTGAAGATATAATTATCTTCAAAATCCAAATATTCATAATCCTATATTGAGACAAAAACTCATTAAATGAATTCATATTTCTCATTTGTATTTACATATCTAATTAGATGGAAATGTAAGTCATATAAGATTTCACACCAATGATAGTCCTTTGCTTACATTGGCATTCTTGGTAAATTTACCATTTGGAAACAAGCTCAGAAAATTTAATATCATCAGTGTATTTTCTTCATGGTTGTAGCATACTCTAATTCTCATTTTGAAATTTGGGAGCCTATCTATATCTCATGGTATCATTTTCTAATAGCTAACAATCCAAAGCATCCTAAGGAATGTATTACAGATTAGAGAAATTATCACTCTGCTCACTTCTCACTTTTGGAGATAGTCTTAAGCAAGAGGACACTGAGAATTGAATCATAATGCAAATTAAAACAACAATGATATACTACTACATGTCTATTAGAATGGAAAAAAATTAGATCACTGACAACATCAAATGGTGGAGTGGATGTGGAGTAACAGGAACTTTCATTCATTGTTGGGGGGAATGCAAAATGGTACAGCCACTTTGTGAGACAATTTGGCGGTTTCTTACAAAACTAGATTTACTCTTACCATATGATCCAGCAATCATGCTCCTTGGTATTTTCACCCAAACCACACAGAAACTTTCACACAGATGTTTATAACAGCTTTATCCATAATAGCCGAAACTTAGAAGCAACCAAGATGTCCTTCAGTAGGTGAAGGGATGATTAAACTGTGATATATTTAGACAATTCAGAACTGAAAAGAAATGAGCTATCAAGACATAAAAAGACATGGAAGAAACTTAAATGCATATAACTAAGTGAAAGAAGTCATTATGAAAAGGATACATACTGTATGACTCCAACCATATGACATTCTGGAAAAGGACAAACTATGAGACAGTAAAAAGATCAGTGGTTTCCAGGAGTGAAGGGGAAGAAGGGATCAATAGGTGGAGCACAGAGGATTTTTAGGGTGGTGAAACAGTTCTGTGTGATATTATAATGGTGGATGCATGTCACTATACATTTTTCCAGACCCATATAATGTATAAAACCAAGGATGAACCCGAGTGTAAACTAGGACTTTGGGTAATAATGTACAAATGTAAGTTCATCAATTATAATATATGAGTGTCAAGTGAAAAAAAATTCCACTTCAATAAAATTGATTTTAAGTGTTTAAAAAATTGAATCATAATGTCAAGAAATATGTACTGGAATACGGATGAGATGGTTTTTCCTGTAGCTTGTTATGACAGCTCAGTTTGCCACTTTGGGCAGAAGATCCTTTTCTTATGGCATCTTGGTCTCATTGAAATATCAGTGGGACCTATCTCACTTCTTTCCTCTACCCTTGGGCAAACCAGTCTCTGGCAAGGAGAGGATTCTAGGCATTCATGCCTCAGCCTCCCCACCAAACAGGGATTAAAATTGATGCTTTGCTTTTGCACCAGTTTGTACTTTTTAGGATCCTCAATCCTGCCTAACAAGTCAGATGATCCAAATTTGGGCAATCTCCCATTACTTTTTACCATGGGGCCTCTCTAGTATAAGCAGACAATACTTGGTTATTTAAAGATTCTTTCTCCTGGTTAAATTTCTGCCTTCCAAGGTTTAAACTGATCATGGTACCAACACTATTTCTTCTAATAAGGCATCCTGTAACTTTTAACCTACCTATTAACTTGCTGCAAAAAAGCCTACTTTTTCCTGTCACCACCCTAGAATTTAACTGGTTACTTTTAACCAGTTGATGTAAGTCACTCTCTAGTTTCTTAGTTCTCTTACTTTGGGATGAATACCTAGTCCTTTGAATTGTCTTCTATTATAATAATTCAACCCAACTTCAAAGGATACACCTTTAGGGACTTCCCTGGTGGTCCAGTGATAAAGAATTCACCTACCAGTGCAGGGGACGCAGGTTGATCCCTGGTCAGGGAACTAAGATCCCAGCTGCCATGGGGTAACTAAGCCACGTACCACAACTACCGAGCTCCCATGTTTTAACTAGAGAGCCCATGTGCTGCGAACTACAGAGCCCATGCTCTCTGGAGCACACACACCACAACTAGAGAAGAGAAAACCCACATGCCACAACTAGAGAGAAGCCCACATACCACAATGAAGAGCCCACATCACAAAAAAAGATCCTGCTTGCCTCAGTGAAGATCCTGTGTACCGTAGCTAAGACCAAATGCAGACAAATAAATTAATTTTTTTTAAAATCACAAAGTATACACCTTTATCCTAAGTGGTAATTTCATGAATGAAAAATAACATGTCAGGAAAACGGCTGTTTCTTATGTTCAGATGGCTCACTCTGCCATGATACTACCATTTTTCTCAACATTCTGGGTCTTACTTAAGTACTTGCAAAGGACAAGAATAATTTTCCCCCTTTGAGATTATTGTGCTCATTTTATGAATTTAGAATCACAAGCCCAGTTTACCTCCTCTTAGATACAGTGTTTAAAATTATGTAACACTATCACCAACTGAGGTGTGAACCTCAGTTATGAATGATTAACTTCTGTCATAAATATAGTTGACTAAGAGTCATTCATATTTTCACATCATGAATAATTAAAAGAACACACATCAACATTAAAGATCAGAATGTTTAATTATAATGCACAAAACGAAGTGTAGAGAAATAAGATAGTATGGTACATTTTAGTACTTTTCTCTAATTCTCTACTGTGATCATGAACTGCTCATTTAAACATTTTTCCTGTTCTAAGTAGCTGCCTTAATATGATCCTGAATTTCTCTATGAACTTGACTGAAACCTGACTTTCTGCTGCCTCATAAATTCTTATTTTGGAATAAGTTATTTCATTGATCCACTCAATTATTTCTGAAATTGTAATCACTATAGTGATACAGTGATATCTTAAGATACAAGAGCTTCACTCTATTATAACTTTAAGTAGTGTTTTTAAAAGTTGAATTGCAATCAATTAAAGGAATCATACTTTATTTCCTCTGATATAAAACCTGTGTTCTAGTCCTGGTCTGCTGTTTATGAGCTGTGTGAACCTGTCTATATTTTTGTCCACACCTGAAGAAAGGAAGGAAGGAAGGAAGAAGAAGGAAGGAAGGAAGGGAGGGGGGGAGGGAAGGAAGGAGGGAGGGTGGAAGGGAGGAAAAGAGGGAGAGAGAAAGAGAGAGAAAGAGAGAGAGAGAGAAAGAAAGAAAGAAAGAGAAAGAAAGGGGGCACGGGGGCAGGAGGAAGGAAAGTTGAATTGCACTTTCTTTAATGCACATTCAAACTATCTTTAAAGTTTCTTGATATTTTATATTCCAAACATTCTATTCCTTCCCTGGAAATTGTAGGTGGAAAACAAAAGTAGTAGGTGGCATAAGTGATCTCTTTACCAGCAGATGACTTTCTGCTTCTGTGCATTTGACTGACTCTCAAAGAAGAAAAAAAAAAAGTGTTCATTTATTTATTCTTTCAATGTACCCATTTATCCATTTAGCATTTAATAAAACTTTGTTCAGTTTTCAACAAGTACTTTGATAAGTATTAATAATGCAATAATGAACAAGCCACTACTGAAAATAAATTAACTCTCTTGCTATGACTTCATTAGGAAACAGTACACAACACTCTACCTGACAACTAGAAACTTGTCTTTGATGCATAGCTTAATGTGTTTACAATTTTAATTTGGAACACAACTATTTTCCAAAAAGATCATTACCTTTTTGGGAAAAACAATTATAAAACATCATTTAAACAGAAACTTTAATGAGATTTTTGTGTTAATAAATACAATACTCTTGAATACTCTAAAATTTGGCTTATATATCTACCTGAGAAACGGAATTTTAAATTTTGCTTAACTTTAATTGATTTATTTAAATAACTACATTTGCCTAAAAACTACTGTATTGGACAACATAGCATATCTAACCACAAAGCTCATCTGCAATAACATATTTCACTTTGAGTGAAATGTCCAAATCTCTTCTTGATTCATATTTTACTATGTAAGAAAATAACTTAGAGAACACCCTGCACGTAATCCTTTTTATAGTAATTTTCATACTGCATTTTGTATACATTGACATATCTTTTCCTCCCTTACAAATGTAAGTCCTTCTCCAGTTATTGTTATATCTTTTTATATTTATGCTTTTCATGTTTAGCATTAACCCCTGATAGGCATACTATAAATATGAAATAAATGAATTAATCAAATGAAGTCATTGACAATAATATCAAATAATTTTAGAGCTCTAATAGCTAATCATGTAACACTTATTTTTTATTAATGGCACCATATTTTAATTAACCAAATAGTTCATAGAGTATTCAAAATGAAAAATTCTCCTGTAGGAATGGTACTTGAATTGAATGCAATTTTATTATGATGAAGAAGTGTGGAGAAGGCTGAAAAATAATGTTCTTAATTTAGACATATTAAATTAAATATTTATAAAAATACTAAGTAATATTTTCAGTTATATAAAATCTTGAACTTTTTTTCAAATTTAATTAATATGTCATTTTCCTTGAGTGAAAGAGAGACATTAATTTAAATATTTATAAGTATGGTTGTTTTTCAATAAATCTTTTCAAAATAACATATTTTTTACCTGTGTCTGTTGCCCAGAATGTTAAGTATTTATGATGTGTTTAAGACCATTTCTAACACCACTCATAACAAGGTGAATTTATGATCAAGGGAAAGATGAGACATAAACCTAACATTTTAAAAAATTCTAATGATCACTGTCAGTATTTTTCAAAACTGTTATGATAATCAGCAACTTTGACCTTATGTCTAGTGTAAGCAATGGCTGACACTGACCTTATTTTACTTAATCCTAGTTCTCTTTAACATTTACTGCTCAGTGTTTTACCTACATCAGTGATTTCCAGGCTAATGGTGTTTCACAGGTTGCTAAATATCTTGTATCCATTATCTTAATAAATATTATAACATTATGTAAATTGTTTCTAGGAGAGATATATTTGGCAAAGCATAGAGGATAAAACTTTACTTGTCTAGTTTGGCTTGTTTCCTTTGGTCTTTTTTTCTTTTTAGCACTATTTTTTACAAAAATATGTTCTACACACCGCACACATATTTTGAGAAGTCTAGGAAACAATGCTGTGGATGGCATAATATGTATATGCTGCTATCCCATTTAAAGCCAGTGCAAGTGATAAGGGGATGGAAAGAGGAGTATGTTTGTGTGGGGAGGGGAGAGATCTTCCTATTTTATTTCTGCTTTTTGGGTTTCAATGCATGCATACCTTTTATTTTTAAACTGCTTTAAATCCTTTTACAAAAATGTTGAGATCTAAGTAATAGAAAAAGGAGTAAATGAAAAGGAAGAGGCATGAGACACCTTTTGATATCTCTTTTATTTTTCCAAAATTAAACCTGTATAAATCACTCCAGAAAACTCTCCTATCTTCCTTTTGGGTTCAGTTCCAATTCTCTTCTTTATTTTTTTCTTATACTGTTTCATTTTATTGCTCTTTCCCTCTTTCTCTGCCTTCCCTCAGAACCTAGAGAGAGTAGGCAAAATGAATGATTTCAGGCACACTGGGAACCTTAATCTTTCTCTCATCCATTACCAGTTATGGACTCCTAGAATCCCTTTAAACTCAAATTCATAATAATATAGAGGGATGACAGAGCAGATAACTCTAAGGAACAGAGCCTAATGACTTCAATTCACACCAAAGTAAAATTACTGATATCTGCTCCTTCTTTGAAATCCCTTTCAGATAGGGGTGGGATGGGGAAAATCAGGGGTAATTATACAACCTGTCAACTGGACTTGGAGTGCTTAGTGTCTACAGTGCTAATTACAAGCACCTTTTTTACCTCATTCCCCCCATCTCCAATTCCTAATTACCACACATACTGATACTCTGCTAGCACACATCTACCATTAACTGCGCCACTTAAAATGCTTCTGGACCATTTTTCTTATTAAAAACAAAATTAGAAACACAATAGCAAAACAGAGTTAATTGACCTATAAGTTCAGGAGAAGTAAGAATCTTTCAGGTTCTAACCGGGTATTATCCAAGAAAGGATGAGTAATTTATCTTTAATTCTTTACAACATTAAGCCCTATTTTCAACTTATTTTCTAATCCTGGAAAAAAAAAAATTTAAGTCTAAACCCCTCACCGGGATGAAGAAGAGTTCCCTTTTTGTAAACCTACCATGACATCTTTCAGGCAACTATCTGTTTATAGTGAACGCATTAGGATTTAGACTATATTTTATAGCTCATCTATATTTATTTGTTTACTGACTTTTATTACATTTATGGTCAGGTTGACAATGCCAAATATTTATTTGTTGCCAGTTGCCAAGTGTGAGGAAAATCCATTCCAACAGGAGGAAAACAACACTTAACTTTATCTTTCAAGTGTATCACTGCCTTCCTGCTGGATCCAGGCCAGTGGGAGAGCAAAGGAAAATACAGGTATAAAAATAACAGTGGAGCTTCCTATAGAGATTTTAACTTGTAATGGAGGGAGAAATAGTAAGTAGTCCCCCCTTATTCATGGATAATATGTTTCAAGATACCCAGTGGATAGTACTGAACCCTTTATATGTTATGTTTTTACAGTGATAAAGTTTAATTTATAAATTAGGCACAGGAAGAGTTAATAACAATAATAATAAAATAGAAAATTATAAACATGTACAGATATATACACTAAAAATATATTACTGTAAAATTTTAATGCCTTTTCTATCTTAACTGAGCACTTACCACACACCCTGCCCATAACTTTTGCAGTTTGAGGTTCAACAACAAAACTAGCACAAATTTCTATTTTCTTCTTCACACTTTCATGGATAGAAGATTCATTCTAACCATGGACCTTAGTATTCTCAGCATACTATTTTTTTTTCTTTTCTTATTAATTCAAGAACTGTCACCTTTTTACTTGAAGGAAGCACTTTATGGTTTCTCTTTGGTGTATCTGGATTGCCAGAATCTCTACCCTTGTGCTTTGAGGCCAAAATTAAGTAAAATAAGGGTGACTTGAAAACAAGCACTGCAATATCACGAAGGTTGATCTGATAATCAAGCTGGCTACTAAGTGACTAAGGTGCAGGATGGCTGGACAAAGGGAGGATTCACATCTCAGGCAGAATGGAGCAGGAACAGTGGGAGATTCATCACGCATCTCAGAAGGGCACACAATTTAAAACATAAATTGTTTATTTCTGCACTTTTCCACTTAATATTACTGGACCATGTTTGACTAAATGTTACTGAAACCATGGAGAGTGAAGCCTCGGATAACAGGGACTACTGTAATCAGGAAGAGGTAAACCATTCTCTGCTCCCTTCATAGCATCTCCATTGGCTGTCACTGCAATGTTTATTCTTTGCCTTTATTATCCCAGATTCTACAGGCTGTTATCACAATGGGCTAGGAAGTGGAACAGTGTACTAACGGGTAGGAGGATGGGATGAAGGACTATTGGTGGGTGTTTTTACAAAGAGGGTTTGTGTCTAATCCTTTTTCCCTGGTGAGAGGAGGCAAAGAGATGTGCACATCTCTCTGTCACCTCCCACTTTCCCTGGTTATAGAATGAAAGATTTGAGGACAAATGCTGGAAGTTGTATGCTGAAAGAATGGTGAAATCTAACAAGGAGAATGAATCAGAACAGGACTGCCAAACAAGGCAGAAATTAGCAAGGAACAATGACATGAAGCTAAAACAAGGGTAGTCAAGGAAGAGAGCAGAGCAAGGAGCAGCAAAATAAGCAGTGGGTTGACAGGATGGAGAAATTCTGTGATGAAATACAGAAGCCTACAGTTGCTTTTGTGGTGCCAGCAGCCTCTCAAACATTCATTTGAAAGGTTAAAGAGGCATGAGTGTGATGGCAGAGACAATAAGTTTGCACCTTCCATGAATATTTGAGCTGGCTCAATTTAGTTTTCACTTAGTAGGCACTAGACACATATTGTTGACTGACTGACAGATCACTTGTCTGGTTGTTCTTCCTTTCTCACTTCTTTCCCACCATCAGTGTTCAGTCTCTAAAAAAAAAAAAAAAAAAAAAAAGAAAAAAAAAAGAAAAGATCTGGGGAGAAGAGGTGGTCAAGGTAGCAGATTAGGAGGACATGGAACTCACCTCCCCAAAGAACACATCAAAAATGCACCTACCTATGGAACAATTCTCACTGCATCTAACTGGAGACTGGCAGAAAGCCTTCTGTACAAACAAGGTTGTAAGAAAGATCCACACAGAATCCAGTGGGAAGGGAAGAGAAGCAATCAGGTTGGGACTTATACTCCCAAGAAGGGACACAGAAGAGGAGAGATCCTTCCTGGGGGATGAGTGGTTCCAGCCACATATTGGACTCCCAGACCTGGGGTCTGCCATGGGGAATGAGTCTGTTTGGCTTGTTGGAGGGCCAGTGGGACTAACAGGAGGGCTGTGGGGAGCCTAGACTCCACTCCTGAGGAGCACACACACACTTGCTTATTCCTGAAGCAGGGCAGAGGGCAGATTGAAAATGCACCAGGTCACTGGCCAGTTTCCTGTGACAACCCCTGCACGTACTTCAGTCTAAGCCAGTTGCTTAGGACACAGCTACCCATTGGGGTGAGGGCTGCTGGAGCTGAGGGGAGAGCTCAGCTGGGAGGGACAAAGGCAGCTTAGACCCTGAGCTGCATCTGAGCAGGACAGGGGCAGCCATGATGGCGTTTACAGAGGCAGTGTATAAGAAGCGTCCTGGGGTTCCAACTATGGTGGGACCACCATAGCCCATGTGCAGACCCAAGTGGACCACTCACACCAGCCCCTCTTGCCCAAGCACTGCTCCCCTCAGGGGTGAGGGTGATGGTGCAGGTGCTAGAAGGTGGTAGAGCACACACTTAAATGGAATGTAGCCAGCTCAGATTTAACCCTCAGGACCTATGTCCCAGCAACTTAGGACCTACTTGCACCTCAGATAAGGTAGTGAAGGCCACAGAGCAGAGGAGAAGCCCCAGTTACACGTGACTCTGGCCTAGCCACTCCATCTCAAGCCCCACCTCCTTCCAAGGTGATAGCTACCAGCACACTCTGGGGAAAGGCTTGTCTTGTGTTCACATCAGATCCAGCTCTACCAACAAAGTCATTGGGCACATGCAGACTATATACAGACACACCCACACAAAGACCCCTCCTTCAAGACTGCAGTAGGTAACTGTTTCACCTAATTTCATAGAGACAGAAAAAATTAAGCAGAATGAGAAAACAGAGGAATTTGTTTCAATTGAAAGAGCAAGAAGAACCCATGAAAAATAACTAATAAAGCAGAAATAAATAATTTACCAGATAAAGAGCTCAAAGCATTAGTAATAAGGATGCTAACCAAATTAGAGAAAAGAATAGTAATATGAATGTTAACTGGAATAGGGAAGTTCAGTGAGAATTTTAACAAGAAACTAGAAAATATTAAAAAGAAGCCATCAGAAGTGAACAATGTGATAATTAAAATGAGAAACACATTAGAAGCTTTTTTCCTTTGCACAGCAAAGGAAACCATCAACAAAACAAAAAGGCAAAACAAAAAGACAGCAGACTAGTTGATACAGAAGAATGCATAATTGATCTGGAAGATAGACTAATGGAAATCACCCAATCAGAACAGCAAAAAGAAAAACAAATTTTTAAACTGAGAGCAATTTAAGGGACCTCTGGGACAACATGAATTGTACCAACATTCACATTATAGGGTCCCCAGAAGGAGAAGAAAGAAGAGAGTCAGAAATGTATTTAGTGAAATTATGGCTGGAAACTTCTCAAACCTAAAGAAGGAGCCAGATACCCAGGCACAGGAAGCACAGAGGGACCCAAACAAGATGAATTGAAATAGCTCACACCAAGACATAACATAATTAAAGTGAGAAAAGTTAATGATAGAATTCTAAAACGCAGCAAGAGAAAAACGAAGAGTCATATACAAGGCAACCTTCCCAAGACTATTAGCTGATTTTTTTGCAGGAACTCTTCAGGCCATAAGGCAATTGCATTATATATTCAAAGTCCCGAGAGGGAAAAACCTGCAACCTAGGATACTCTACCCAGCAAGATTATCATTTAGAATAGAAGTTTTTTCCCTAAAATCAGGAACAAGACAAAAATCCCATTCTCACTCCTTCTATTTAATTAACATAATATTGGAAGTCCTAGCAACAACGCTCAGAAAAGAAAAAGAAATAAAAGGCATCCAAATTGGATGGTAAGAAGTAAACTGTCACTATTTGCAGATGACATGATTCTATATAAAGAAAACCCTAAAGTCTCTGTCAAAAAAACATTAGAACTAATAAATTAATTCAATAAATTTGCAAGATACATGATTAATATACTATAATATCCATTACTTTTCTGTACACCAATAAAGAACTACCAGAAATAGAAATTAGGGGGAAAATCCTATTTACAATCAAATCAAAATTATAAAATATCTGGGAATAAAGTTAACTAAAGAAGTGAAAGACTTATACTTTGAAAACTATAAAACATTGATGAAGGGATTTGAAAATGATTCAAATAAATGGAAAGATATCCTATGTTCTTAGACTGGAAGAATTAATATTGTTAAAATGTCCATAGTACCCAGAGAAATCTACAGATTTAATGCAATCCCTATAAAAATATCCATATTTTTGGCAGAACTAGAACAAATAATCCTAAAATGTATATGGAACCACAAAAGACCCCTAATTGCCAAAGCAATCTTGAGAAAAAAGAACAAAGCTGGAGGTATCATGCTCCCTGACTTCAGACTATACTACAAAGTTACAGTAACCTAAACAACACTGTACTGGCACAAAAGTAGACACATAGGTCAGTGGAACAGAATAGAGAATCAAGAAATAAACTAATACAATCAATTAATCTACAAAAAAGGAGGCAAGAATATTAGTGGGAAAAGACTGTTTCATCAATAAGTGGTGCTGGGAAAACTGGATAGCTACATGTGAAAGAATGAAATTAGAACATTTTCTCACACAACATACAAAAATAAACTCAAATTGGATTAAAGACCAGAAACCATAAAGTTCCTAGAAGAATACATAGGCAGAATACTTTTTTGACATAAATCTTAGCTATATTTTTTTGGATCTGTCTCCTAAGGCAAAAAGAAACAAAAGAAAAAAAATTTAAATGGGACTTAATTAAACTTAAAAGCTTTTGCACAGCAAAGGAAACCATCAACAAAACAAAAAGACAACCTACTGAATGGGAAAAAATATTTGCAAATGATATGACTGATACAGGGTTAATATCCAAAATATATAAACAGCTCATACAACTTAATATCAAAAAAGCAAATGATATAATTTTTAAATGGGCAGAAGACCTGAATATATATTTTTTCAAAGAAGACACACAGGTGGCCAGCAGGCACATGAAAAAATGCCCCACATTGTTAATCATCAGAGAAATGCAAATCAAAATCATAAGAAGATATCACCTCACACATGTCAGAAAGGCTTTCATCAAAAATTCCACAAATAACAAATGTTGGTGAGGATGTGGAGAAAAGGGCCTTAGTACACTGTTAATGGGAGTATAAATTGGGGCACCATTATGGAAAGCAGTATAAAGATTCTTCAAAAAACTAAAAATAGAGCTACCATATGATCTAACAATTCTACTGCTGCATATAGGTCTGAAGAAAACAAAAATATTAATCTGAAAAATTACATGCACCCTAATGTTCACAGCAGAATTATTTACAATAACAGAAATATGGAAGCAACCTAAGTATCCAACAACAGATGAACAGATAAGGAAGATCTAATGGTATATTACTCAGCCATAAAAAAGGATGAAATTCTGCCATTTGCAACAATATGGATGGACCTAGAGGGTATTACGCTTAGTGAAATAAGTCAGATGAAGACAGATACTGAATGTTATCACTTATATGTGTAAAATAAAAAGTGAAACAAACCAATGCATATAACAAAACAGAAATAGACTTGAAGATATAGAGAACAAAGTTGTGGTTACCAGTGGAGAGAGAGAAAGGGCATGGGGTGAGACAGAGGTACAGGGTTAAGAGATACAAACTACTATGTACAAAATAAATAAGCAACAAGGATATATGGTACAGTACAGGGAAATATAGCTATTATTTTGTAATAATTTTAAAAGGAATATAATCTATAAAAATATTGAATCACTATGTTGTAAACCTGAAAATAATATTATAAATCAGGTATACTTCAATAAAATATATAAATAAGAAAGTATTAAAAGAACAGATCTGGATAAGATCTTTGGAGGCCCTACTCATTGGAAAGGTGATTATGCCCTGCCCAGTGGAAATTCAAAATTCAAACAAACAAATTACAAAATAAATGTATGGGAGTCCAAGAGAGTTCTAATTTTCCCCCGTGGTGACAATGTTAATGCTTATTTTTAAATATTAAAAATTTTTTAAAGCCTTTGCTGTGTCAGAGCCCTGAACATATGCTGAATCTGTCAATAGAGTTATTCAGCCACATCTGAGGACCAAGGGGAGGGAACACGTTCCTTGAGAATCCTTAAATTGATGGAATGTGAGTATAATGTTTTAGCAATTTTTTTTTATCCTAAAAGGTCAAACTGCATAAGCTTTCTAATGATTCCACCTTTTCAGTGACCCACAACTTTCAAAAGCAGTAAGTCTTCAAATGACTTGCAATTTCCTGACTACTTCTTTGTTTAACAATAATATTGCTTATTTGAAGATCTGAGGGGAAAAGCTTTCTTTTAGAGCTCTGATTGAATACAGTTCCTCAAGGTAATTTACATTGTCTCAATTAATTTTCATTCTATTATAAAAATGGAACAAAATGTGTGTGTAATGACAATGCACAAGTAAGGTTAAAATCCTTATAGCATAAAACTTATGTCAGAGGTAAGGTTTACTCAACGGTGTTTTTAGAGTTTATTCACCATATTATAATACATATATCAGGACTATGGAAAGGAGTAACTTACTATTTGAAGCAATGGAAAGGAGTTCTTAGATATAACTTCCTTAGTTTAATATATGATAGCCCTGACAATCTTTTGCATGTTTAAACAAATAGCTCCAGCATTCTTTCAGTTATATAGCTCAGATTTTGTCTGTGGAGGACAGTCCTAAGACCATAGTGTTAAGTGCCTGAATTCAAATCTCAGATATATTACTTATTAGGTGTTCCTTAACATAGTTAGATCTCAGTTTTCTAGTCTGAAAAATAGTATTAATAATCAAATCTACTGGGTAACTATGAGTTATACATGAAGTGCTTATCAAATTCCTGGCATATAGTAAACTATATGTTATAGCTATTATTTTGTTGTTGTTGTTACTATATTTATTAGTAGTAACAATTAGTGGTAGTAGGTATACTAATACCATAATAATTTATGCTTAAACTCCAATAAATATTTATCATTTTTAAAAGGAGTTTTTAATTGTTTTTAATAAATTTATTTATTTGTTTATTTATTTATGGCTGCATTGGGTCTTTGTTGCTGTGTGTGGGCTTTTCTCTAGTTACAGCGAGCGGGGGCTACTCTTCATTGTGGTGTGCAGACTTCTCACTGCAGTGGCTTCTCTTGTTGTGGAGCATGGACTCTAGGCTCATGGGCTTCAGTAGTTGTGCCACATGGGCTCAGTAGTTATGGCTTGTGGGCTCTAGAGCACAGGCTCTGTAGTTGTGGCTGGAGCATGGGATTAGTTGCTCCATGGCATGTGGGATCTTCCCAGACCAGGACTCGAACCCATGTCTCCTGCAGTGGCAGGTGGATTCTTAACCACTGCACCACCAGGGAAGCCCTATTTATCATTTCAGTATTATTAATCATGAATCAAAGGTGTTTGGTTAATATTTTATATAATATTTTATATTATGAGACAATTTTTTATTATAAAATAATATTTTATGACATAAATTTTCATAATACATAAGACATTTCTGGGTATAAATGCTAAATTGATGAAGAAACAGACTGAAGCATAAGTTTGCGATTTATTTTTCATTTCCTTTGTAGACTTCCTCTAACTTCTCTTAAAATGCTGGCATTTCCCCCTGGAGTCTGTCCTCAGCCACTTTGCCTCTGTAAATTTCTTAAACACAAAGCTGCATATGCCCCATTCCTGATTAGAATTTACTTCATGACTTTTCATTACCCTTCTTATAAAGTTCAAATTCCTTAAATGATGCTTTACAGTCCATCTCTTGGTTGCTTCTCCCATATCATTATATAGTCCACTTGCCCTGAAACACCAACCCCCAGTGAAAATTGCGTTTCTAAAGATTTTGAGCCCTAGGTTCTCTCACTTGCCTTGACAGCTCTGCAAATGCCATTTCCTCAACCTCAAACATGTATTGCATATCTCTGGAGTAATTCCTATTCATCCTTCAGGTCTGAGCATAACTTGCTTCAAGGACTCTTTTTCTACACATTTACCCTCGAATGAGTTAACCCCCCTTCTGTGTGCTCCCATAGAATTTTGTATTATCTCTATCAACCTGGTATTCTAATCTTTCATTCTATGCCTTTGTCATTGGACTATTTAAGGTCTATAATAACAGGAATTCTGTCCTACTCATTGAGTTTCCCTGAACAAGGACTGGACCAGTTATTTAGTCACACTCAGTAATTATGAATGAATGAATCTTATGGTCTCATACTCACTTGTATGATTCATTTACATAATAACTATTGTGTTCCATCTGTATCTAAAAACCCAGCATTTCAAAAATGAATTTATCACCTGCCCCCTCAAACTTGTTCCTTTTCATTTATTCTCTATCCTAGAAGGTGGCTCTCTGCCTTGCATGCTAAGCTTGCTCCTTTTTCTTCAAACCAATCATCAGTCCTGGCAAATGTGTGCCACATAAAAATATGCCCAATTTATCCCTTCCTCCATGTTAGTGCATGGAAGATAAATTTGAGGAGGATAGTAGTGAAGCCTTTGCTCATGCCCTCTTCATTCTCCTACATCAATCAACTTCTCTCCTTGGCTCCAGTACTGTCCTTCCTAAACTCATCTTCTGTTCACTTGCAAGGGTGAACTATTTGCAACACAGACCACAGATATGCCACAACGTCATAGGCACTAGGTTATTTACTAAGTATGTTATATACTTAATTCTCCCCAAACCCAAAAAATAAGTAGAATTATTATCCTGTTTTATTCCTGAGACAATTAAAACTTAGAGAGTTTAAATAATTTGCCCAAAGTTACAGAGCAGACAATGAGAGAGTTAGGTCTCTTTAGTCGACAGACTCTTGCCTTTAACCACTACGTTATACTACATACCAAAAAAAAGTTTACATTTTGTTCATTATGCCTTACTTAATGAGAGAGGATGATCTATGCCAAGGGTCAGCAAACTTTTCCTATAAAGAACCAGATAGCAGATACTTTAAGCTTTGCAGACAATTTGGTTTCGTTCACATCTACTCAACTCTCATGTTGTATCAAAAAGTAGCCACTGATCAGGATGAGGGCTTTCCCCGAGTGAGCATGCGTCAGGGGCGGGACCTCCAGCATCCTGTCCTGGCGATCATTTTGCTTGGTGGGGGGTCCAGTGGAGCAGGGAATGGTGCTCGGATATCATTGTCCTCTGTCAGGGGTGGTTGTCCTCACGGAGTAGTGAGGGAGGAAGGGGACACCGCCTAGCCAGCCAAGTCATGCTCATTTTGGCATCTCTCCCATTGGCTCGTTGGTCGGGAATGGGGAGGTCCGAGAGGAGGCTGTGTCCCTGCTGCACAGAGGCGTGTCAGGTTCAGCGATGCAGCCCAGGGTGCTGCGCACCAGACCCGGGATAAGGACCACCTCTCTCAGCCCTCTGAGACCACAGGATCCGATGGTGGAGGCGCTGAGGGACCCACCTCAGGGTGGTGTGACCTTTCCGGATGTTGCTGTGCGCTTCTCCTGGAGGGAGTGGAGGCTTCTTAATGAGGCTCAGAGAGGCCTGTACCTCAGTGTGATGCTGGACAGCTATGCACTTATATCCTTGCTGGGTTGCTGCTGTGGAGCAGAAGGTGAGGAGACACCCTGTAAAGAAACTGTTCCTGTAGGAGTGTCACAGCCTGGGTCTCCTAAGGCAACTCCATTTTCCCAGAAGACACACCCTGTGAGATGTGTGGTCCAGTCTTAAGAGACATTTTCCAGTTGGCCAAGCATCAGGGAACACAACACAGCCATAAACTGTTGAGATGTGGGGCATGTGCAACAAAATTTTATATGCCTTTGAATAGCATTGTACACAGGGCTTCATTTTTCAGGAACCACAGATTCCAAGTGTCACAGAAGCCTCTTACTTCTAGGAAAATCCAGGCCAGTGTGGGACATCTGCAGCAACAGGCCACTCATACTGTGGAGAAGCCAAGCAAAATCACTCAGTGTGGGTCAACTTCACAAGGCAGGAAAAATCATCAAACCTGGGGAGAGTGCAAGAAAGCCCTCAGCCCCACACACACATTTGTTCAGGACCAGTGTGTCTACACTGAAAGACAGTGTTTTGTGTGCAGTAAATGGGGGAAAACATTCAGGTACAAATCCGCATTTGTTATGCACCTGAGATTCCACACTAGAGAAAGACTTCATGTGTTTAGCAGAAGTGACAAATCCTTTAGACAAAGCTCAACCATCAGTCAACATCGAAAAACTTATACTGGTTCAGGACAGGACAAGTGTAGCAAATGTGGGAAATCCTTAACTCACAAGTGTGTCCTCATTTATCCCCAGAGATTGCACAGTGGAGAAAACAGTTCTGTTTGCAGTGACTGTGCAAAATCTTTTTCCCATAGCTCTGTGTTCATTCGACATAAGAGAGTTTTTTCTGGAGAAAGGTTTTATAAGCATAGTGACTGTGTGAAATCTTTTACCTGTAGGTCTGCCCTCATTTATCATCAGAGATCTCACACAGGAGAAAGGCCTTATGAGTGCAGTGAATGTGGGAAGTCCTTTACCACTAACCACATTCTCTGTTGTCATCAGAGATCTCACACAGGAGAAAGGCCTTATAAATGCAGTGAGTGTGGGAAGTCTTTTACCTCTACCAATGCTTTCCAATATCATCAGAGAGTTCATTCTGGAGAAAGGTCTTATGAGTGCAGTGAATGTGGGAAATCTTTTATGTCTAGGTCTGCATTCATTTCTCATCATAGATATCACACAGGAGAAAGGCCTTATGAGTGCAGTGAATGTGAGAAATCTTTTATCTCTAGGTCTGCCCTCAGATATCATCAGAAATCTCACACAGGAGAAAGACCTTATGAGTGCAACGAATGTGGGAGATCTTTTATCACTAACTCTAACTTCCATTATCATCAAAGAGTTCACACTGGAGAAAGGTCTTATGAGTGCCATGAATGTGGGAAATCTTTTACCAGTAGCTCTAACCTCCATTATCATCAAAGCACTCACACTAGAGAAAGGGCTTATGAGTGCAGTGAATGTGGGAAATTTTTTATTACTCCTGCTCTTCTTCGTTACCATCAGAGAATTCATTCTAGTGAATAACCCTATACGTGCAGTGAATGTGGGAAATCTTTTACCTCTAAATCCAACTTTTGTTATAATCAGGGAGTTCATTGTGGAGAAAGGGCTTGTATAAGGTGCAGCAAATGCAGGAAATCCTTTACCAGTATCACTGCCCTCCATTATCATCAGGGAGTTCATTCTGGAGAGAGGCCTCATGTGTGCAGTGACTGTGGGAAATCCTTTATGTCTAGGTCTGCCCTCAGATATCATCAGAGATCACACACAGGAGAAAGGCCTTATAAGTGCAGTGAATGTGGGAAGACTTTTAAAAATAGCTCCAACCTCTGTTATCATCAGAGAGTTCACACAGGAGAAAGGTCTTATGAGTGCAGTGAATGTGGGAAATCCTTTACTTCTGTCAATGATCTGTGTAATCATTATAGATTTCATTCTGGAGAAAAACCTTGTAAGTGTAGCAAATGTGGGAAATCCTTTATCCTTAGGAATAGCGTCATTCAACACCAGAGAGTTCACACAGGAAAAAATCTTTATGGATGTAGTGAGTGTGGGAAATATTTTAAAAGAAAGTGTAGGCTTATTGAACACCAGAGTATTCACACAGGAGAAAGGCCTTACAAATTCACTGAATGTGGGAAATCTTTTATTACTAATTACCTCTTCCGTGTTCATCAGAGAAATCACACTGGAGAGAAGCCTTATGAGTGCAGTGAATGTGGGAAATCTTTTACCACTAGCTCCACCCTCTGTTATCATCGTAGAATTCATACTGGAGAAAGGCCTTACAAATGCACCAAATGTGGGAAATCTTTTGCCACTAATTGCCTCCGTGTACATCTGAGAAATCACACTGGAGAGAAGGCTTATGAGCGCAATGAATGTGGGAAATCTTTTACCAGCAACTCTAGCCTTCATTATCATCAGAGGGCTCACACTGGAGAAAGGCCTTATAAGTGCACTGAATATGGTAAATCTTTTACTTGTAGCTCTCTATTATCATCAGAGAGATCACAGTGGAGAAAGGCCTTTTAAGTTCAGTGAATGTGGGAAATCTTTTATTAACACCTCCAAACTGCATTGTCATGAGAGAGGTCACACTGGAGAAAGCCCTTAAAAGTGCTCTAAATGTGGGAAATCTTTTATGAGCAAATCCTTCTGATGATTGGAGAGTTTACCCAAAAGAAAGGCATAGATGTACGGGAATGGGCAATTTCCTTGTTCAGTATAGGGACACTAGAGAAAACTGAGGGGCCATTGGTCTGAATTGAATCTCACCTCAAGTGCTTCTAAGGGCATGAATTTTTTTCCCTTACTCAAATTAGAGATTATAGGGTATTGAGGCACTGTTGAAGGGCATGTATTCCCCAAGTCTACAGAGAACAATATTTCCCAATGTCCACAATTCTTTGAGCTAATGTTGCTATTTGTAAGACCATTGGGTCCAGGGGAAACCATAATTGGTACAGAAACTCTGGTTTAATAGGGAGTGGAGGACATTACAGCCAACTAGATGGAATGTGCCTCTTCTAAAAGTGTATCCAGATTCTGTGACATTGACTGTGCAGGATCAGTTTATACACTGATTCTAGTGAATTTCACTTCAAGGCCCTTACTGCAGAGGCAGGAAAGAAAGAGAAAAGGGGATGTGTTTCTTGTGATCTAGGCAGCATGCCTGTTGACTCAGGTAGAAATGTACATCATTGCTCTCTATATTTGCTACCACTGAGGGAAGACTGATCCCCAGAGGGCACAGTAGGAGAGTTGGTGGATTCCGTATACGGTTGCCAAAGCTATTTTCCAAAAGGAGTGAGACATACATATTTTTTCATCTTGAGACAATTTTTAAATCTATATTAAAGTATAATTTACATGTATTAAACTGCATATGTTTGAAGTATTACAAGTTAATAAGTTTTCACCTAGGTATGAACCTCGAAACCATCACCAGAGTTCTGATAATGCCTATATTTACCTCATGTCTTATTATCATCTCTTCTTGCCCTTCCCACCTCTCCAGGTAATCACTGATGTACTTTCCCTTAGAATAGATGCCTTTGCATTTTTTTGAATTTATCTGATTGGAATCATAAGCTGTTTACTGGGTTTTTCTTCTGAGTGCTTTTGTTTCATAATTATTTGAGATGCATCAGTGATATAAACAAATAACTCATCTCTTTATTTTTTGATGAGTAGCATTCTTATCTGATGTACCACTGTTAGTTTACCCATTCATCTTTTTATGGGTATTTAGGTTATTTCTAGGTTTTCACTCTTGAAAATAAAGCTGCTACAAACATTTGCATCAAAAAAAAAAAAAAAAGAAAGAAAGAAAAAAGTGGCCACTGATAATACTAATACATAATACATAAATGAATGAGCATATCTGTGCTCTAATAAAACTCTATTTATAGACACTGAAATTTGAATTTTATATAATTTTAATGTGTCACAAAAATTTATTTTTATTTTGTTTCACTCCCCTCCAAACACTTAAAAATGTAAAAACCATTAATTCCTTATAGGTCGTACCAAGACAATTGGGGGCTTGGTCCATGAACTGTAGTTTGCAAAATGTGTACAGATCTCCAGTTTTAAAAAAATATAATTTTTAAGCATTGTGTTGTTGTTTAATAGGGTTAACTGTATTAAATTAAAAACAGTAATGTTTCAGAAATGGTTCTCCAATTATATAGGTAAATGGAGTGTTACTACACATGTATGAGCCTGCACACCTTCCCAAGATAGCTCTCTTACTCATACTACTTTGGGATGTCTTGATATTTAAACTTTATAGGACATGAACCAGACACTCTTTGATAGATTTTTGTTTAGAGGCAAATAATTTTTCTGACAATTATTTTCTTTGTGGTTTTTGTCTCTAATTGGTTAATGACTAGAATAAACTTCTGATCTCCAAAATTGAAATCCATATCTCCAACCTATGTGGTATTAGCTTGTTTGGGAAATATGTATCTGTCATAAATATTTTTGTTTGCTTTGAGGACTTTTTACATGATAGTTCATCTGTATACCAACAGATTACAGAATAGTAAACAAAATGGCATAAAGAACTATTTGGGATCAATGTCAGGAGCAACTGTTGAATCAAATTTAAGGACCATAGGGCTTCCCTGGTGGTGCAGTGGTTGAGAGTCCGCCTGCTGATGCAGGGGACACGGGTTCATTCCCCGGTCTGGGAGGATCCCACATGCCGCGGAGCAGCTGGGCCCGTGAGCCGTGGCCGCTGAGCCTGCGCGTCCGGAGCCTGTGCTCCTCAACGGAAGAAGCCACAATAGTGAGAGGCCTGCGTAGTGAAAAAAAAAAAAATTTAAGGACCATGTTTCAGTGTGGTATATGCATGGTCCTATGCTAAGTTGAGCAGTGGGTAGAAATACAAAATAAAAAGAGTATATGGGTAAATACCAAGTTCAAAGTAATAGGAGATTCTAATATGCTTTTGGGGAGGACAAAAAGAGTCTGAAGAAATAGGATTTTCTAGAAGAAATAGGATTTTCTAGAAGAAATAGGAGTGAGAAAAGAGAGCACTATAGGTACAGCACGCAGCACAAAGAAAGACGTGAAACTGAAAAGCTCATACACTTTTGCAGATGCTATGAAGTCTGGTTTGGTTAAAACCTTTGGCACACAGGGTTTACAGGGAGATGCAAGTTGAGGCCAGCAAGGCGGTTGTGATGACTACGTTTCACTGAGTTCACTAAGATTATGTGTTGGCCCTGTGCCATTGTGCATTTACTAAAGTTACCTTTTAAAACTCCTGAGAGAGTTTGGAATGTAACTAGAATCATCAATTCATGGCAGAATAGATAAGATCTACTGGACAAATAGAATATACCAGAAGATTTGGTATCTAAACACAGTAATCATTGTCATACAAAAGATTACATTCTAGCTATTTTGCAAACTTTATTTTAGGGTTTTATTCTGTTTTGATAGTTTCCAGATTAAGATTAATAACAAGCAAGCATTCTTCCTCTACTAGAGGAAATTAGCATAAATGCCCTCCTTTGTAACACTCTGCCACTTTAATTTGGAAAGTAGAGAAAAGAATTTTGTGAGGGACATTGCTCTCTGGCACTTTTACATTTTTGCCTACCATACCCTGTCAGAAAGGATTCTATGTCATAGGGTATTTTATATAAGTGCACATGTTACTGTCTTCCTCTCTCACTTCATTGGGAATCCTTTAGCTCTTTTCATATGAATTTTAGAAAAGGATATTTAAAAGGTACATCTCTATCAATTCAAATTTAGGGAAGATTTGAGCTATGACTCATTTAAAAAATTTGTTTACTTGTATATTAAAATACCACCAAACATAACCTTAAAAGGTCAATTCAGAAATAAACAATAAGTAGAGTATGAAATTAAAACTAACATTTGTCACTGATATATCCTAAAGAGATTATTTTTCTGTAGTTTTATATTAAACTTGATAATTTATGTTAATTCTTTTTTACATTTTTACCTGAAATGTATGTTATTTAAAGCATTTCTGTTACTTCATTTTGTGAATTTTATATTATCTATTTACATTATCTAAGTTTTCACTCAGTTATTTAGGAAATAAATGGTATATAGAATCAAAGAGTATACATGCCTATTAAGTCTAAAAAATACCCTTCTAAATTTAATTTATATTAGAAAGAGTTTCTCCTTACCCCTACCCCAGCTCCAACCTCCTGAAAATCTGCACTGGTTTACATAGGAACTACAGATAGTGTATTAAGGAGTTAGCAGGTTTTAAATGACAAATGTCTATTCAGCTAGAATGACAAGTTTGAGAGTGAGTTGTCTTCTTAAATATTAAGCATATGTTGGCTGCATATTACTGTAGTCAGGGAAAAGCAGGTTGTTTTTTAAAAGAAGAAGAGGAAAAAGAAGATTTAAAGGGAATTTTTTATTTTCTTAAGAAAGAGTCTTCTTAGTAGCACCTGAGCTTGAAATTATTGTTTCTTGTCAAAAACATGTAACAAGGTAGATCCTTACTAGATCCAAGAGGACTATTAAAGTCATGCAGTTGTCAGAATAAGGCCAGGGCTACACATTGGGCCAGATGTTACTACAGCCAAGCAGATCAGCCCCCAGAATTATGTCACCAATGGTGCTTTCAGCCCTATGGCTGTACAGATTCTAAGATATGCCCTCAGAGGGAGAGGACCATTAAAGCAGTATAACCTTGAAAAGTGGATTCAAAGAGCATCCCAAGTTAGCAAAGGCTGTGATACAGCAGAACTCAATACAGGTTAACACAGGGTACAAAATGGAACAGATCATGAAATAGTTAAGTTTTTTCTGGTCTAACATAGAGAAATAATCCTATTCAGCACTGTATTTCTGTACACAGATGTTTAAATTAAAAATACAGAGTAATGTTTTTAAAACTAGCAACAGTAGAATTGCATCAACAACAATGGCAAGAGTTAAGGTACTGATAACTCATGTACATTAGACAAATCAGAATGAATTTAAAGAAGCACTGGATCTAGCATATTGCTAATGAAATCACTGATGAGAAAATGAACTGCTTAGTGGAAATAAATGTGGAATGGATAATGCTGAAGAGCATAGACAGGACCAAGTCTGAGAATTGTGTCTTTGGGCATCCATAATAACTAGAATTTACCAGTTACCACAAATCTTCATAGGTCTGAAACTTTTCACTCCTAACTTCTAGAACAGGACTGAGCAAACTATATCTGGAGGACCCATTCTGGCCAACAGCTTTTCTTTGCAAATAAAGTTGTATTGGAGCACAACCACACACTCATTTTTGTATCATCTCTGGCTGCTTTCTCACTACAATGGCAGAGCTGAGTAGTTGCAACAGAGACTGTATGACCTGCAAAGTCTAAAATATTTACTACCTGACCCTTTACAGAAACTTGCTAACCCCTGACTAAGAATCTTCATTGAAAATTGATTATGTCAATAGAATCATCTTATGTGAAAAAGTTTAAGTTTCTGTTTGTTCTGTGTGTGCTTACATTGTTAAGTAACCAAATTTGCATAATACAAAAATATCTTTTAAAAATTATTCATACAAGTAACTCACTAAATATTTGAGCAGCTAATTTCAGGATCTATGCAAGAGTATGAGTATGACTACTATGGAAATAGTATTTATTATAAATCTATTATACCATGAACATAAGTGTTTACACCTGATATATTGCATTCCTGACCTAACAAAGTTTTAGTTTTCATATCTTTCACAATGATAATGAACTATTCCTTTCAATTACTAGGTAAATAGAACTCAAGTCTTTCTATTTAAAGAATGATATTTCCTATTTTTCAGGATACCCTATAATCATAAAACTGATCAAAGCCTCTAATGTGAAATATCAAACTAGGGATTATTTGTTTGTTTTCCTTTATGCATGAGATTTCTCTAGGAGGGAAAAAAAAACTATTTCTTGAAGGCATCCAAGCATATAGAAGTTTTTACTGTTTATGTATATATGGTAGATGAAGAAAAACAACATAAAATAATGTTGTCACTTATCCCAAGTCATATTTAGAGTTTTTTGTTTTATGCTGCCTTGTATCTTATGTTAAGTAATAGATATGGACTTCGGAAATTTAACTTGGAACCACTGTGATGTAGTACCAGCAATTTTAACTTTAGAATGCATTTACACATATTTCCAAAATCTTAATTGGACCTGCATATATGGCTTAGCTTTGTTTTATGACTTACATCTTAGTAACTCAAATAAAAAGTAGATCAAAGGCAGAGGCACCATCATATCTAAGCTGGATTGCTACTATAGCTTCTTCTTTGTTGTTGTTATCTGCTCTGCTCTTTACTATTCTGGCGTTCTGTCTTTATTTTTTTTCTTTTTTAAAAAATTGTTATATTATATTGGAGCATAGTTGATTAACAATGTTGTGTTAAGTTCAGGTGACTCAGTTATACATATACAAGTATCAATTCTTTTACAAATTCTTTTCCCATTTAGGTTATTACAGAATATTGAGCAGCATTCCCTGTGCTATACAGTAGGTCCTTGATGTGGATTCTACCATAGTTTCTTAACTGATTTCTCTGCTTCCGTCCTTATCCCAATCTGAATCTTCATAATGCAATAACCAGAGTGAACCTTCTAAGATTGGCAGATCACAGCCCTGTGCCCAAAGCTATTCAATGGCTTCCTACTCACTCAGGGTAAGATCAAAGTTCTTATGACAGCATGCCAGGTACATTGTATCCTCAGGGCCTTTGTACCTGCTCTTTGCTCTGCCTGGAATACTCTTTCTACAGAAGTAAAAAGACCTCTCCGCCTCTCCTTCAAGTATTTTCTTAATGTCACTTTCTCAGTGAGATTCTCTCTGACCACCTCCATTCTCTATCCTGGTATTCCCCATTCTCCTTTTCTACTTTATTTTTCTCTATAGCACATTTCACCATTCTGCATTCTAAACATTTACTTACTTAACATAAGCTCCATTACAACAGGAAGTTGTGTTTATTTATTCACTGCTGTACTCTCAGAGTCTAGATTTGTACCTGGCACATAGAAGATACACCATACATGTGTCAAACGAAATTTGATAAATTAATTAAAAATCGGCAAGTATAATGATAAAAAAAACACAAAGGACTGCAGCATGTACCATCATCTAATCATTATTTCAGGAGATAGTGGTCTGGAGTTCCTGAGGCCCAGGAATGAATGACAAGGATTGCTTGGCTTCTAGGACAGACATGGGATTCATGGGGTTTCTGACATCTTATCAGTTACTAAGTTATTTATACTTGAATTAGGAAAATATTTTTTCTAATTTTAACACTTAACAATTTGTGACTGTATAAATAAGAAGTGGTATAGTATGTTCTTAAAATATTCTAAAACATGTTCGAGTCCCCCCACCAATGTGTTTTTGATGACTCATGCATTTTTTGATAAACAAGAAGCATATGCTACAAAAATGCAAATGGAAAAAGAAAATTATGAACAAGGAAAAAGGCTAATCATAGGTATTAGAGGAATATTGCTTTCAAGTGGTGTCTGAGGTTCTTCGAAAATTTATAATCTAGTAATAATAGCAAGCACTTATATAGTGTATATAGTGTATAGGTATGGTTCTAAAAGCTATACATATATAAACTCATTTCTTCATCACAGTATTCTGAGGTAGGTGATATTAATATTTCCATTTTACAGATCATAAAACTGAGGCCTATAGAGGTTAAATATCTTGTCCAAAATAATACAGCAAGTCAGTTACAGATCCAGGCTTCAAATCTGGGCAGTTGGAATTCAAAATCTGTGGTCAACACACTATGTTATGATACTAATGAGGACCTCCACCTTTAATTTGAATCAGAGATAAGGAATTCCCTGGCTGTCCAGTGGTTAGGGCTTGGTACTTTCACTGCCAGTCCTGGTTCGTTCCCTGGTTGGGGAACTAAGATCCCTCAAGCCTCATAGCACAGCCAAAAAAAAAAAATGAATCAGAGATAGCCAAAGAAGATAGCAGAGTAAGCAGGTCCTGGACACTTCATATGTAACACTATGCAGCACTGGGAAATCCCAACAATTCCTGAAAGGCTCAAAAGAAGAACCAGTCACAGATCCAAATATTTCAGCTTTAGAAATTTATTTCAGCATGGACATCTGAGTCCTGCAGCTGCTGTGTATCAGCTTTTGTGTGGTCACAGGTGTTGGCTGTACTACTAGAGCACATAATGGAGAATGACAAGGCAAGCATAGTGGCGACTGCCAGCCCCAAGAGATAATGTGCCAAGTTTAATACTGAAAGTCAAAGATATGCATGTGCCAGTTTTCTTCTAAATGCATTTTTACTTAATAAAAACAAAGTTGTCTTCTAAAAACATCATCTGTAGATGGATAAAGGATGATACTGGCATAAAAATAGTAACATTAGCAGGCTTTAAAAATTAAAATTTTATTTAAAAACTGAAGATAACAGAGTAATGAAATCAGACAGTTACATCAAGGAATGACTATTTGAATATCAAGTAAACAATCAGAATCTATATATTTCTATTTTAGGAAGTCAAAGTGTTGCTTACTTTTTCATGGAAAAAATAGTTTTAAAAAAGAAAAGTGAATAAATAAACCATACCCAGACCTTTAAAAAAACAAAACAAAACACCTGGTACTTTCTATAAATAGAGGCTTCAGTGACCATAATAAATGATGCTTTGGTGAAAAGGGGCTAGACCCTTCCTTATATGAGTTAAGTCATCCAACTGAATTAAACAAATGTTTGTGGATGATTAGCCATGTGTACCATGCTACATGAATATATGCATAAACTATAGATTTTGATAGCAAAAAGGAAACAGAACACATATCACTGTAACAGAAAGTACATTAAGAAAGTAACATAAATATGGAGGGAGAGAGGGAGATGCAAGAGGGAAGGGATATGGGGATATATGTATACATATATATGATATATATATGTATATGATTCACTTTTTTATACAGCAGAAACTAACACAACATTGTAAAGCAATTATACTCCAATAAAGATGTTAAAATAAATAAATAAAATGGTGATCTAGCAAAAAAAAAAAAAAAAAAAAAGAAAGTAACATAAGAAAGTTACAAAGAAAATGTTGGGATTCAAAGGAAGAAGACCACCATATCAGATTTGAGACTAAGATGGGCCCTAAGTAGGAAGTAGAATTTGAATTGGTGCCTAAGAAGTTAATGCATGTTTTCAACTACAGGAAAGGGAAGGCAGTCCAGGGAGAGGAAATTGAATGAATAAAGGCATAGAGGTAGGAAAGTAAAGTTTCAACATGAATGGAGAGCTGTCCACACTTTCTGGGACACAGGCTTAGTAACCTGGAAAAGATTAACATCCAGTAAGAGAACTGTGAGCCAAAGGACAAGTACTAGGTCTTGTTCAGACTCCCCAGACCTGTGGCTGATATATAACAGGTGTTTGGAATGTAGGTGAAATTAAATAACATGTAGGTGAAATGTTCAGTGAAACAATTTGTGTAATGGTATTCATGCAGATAACCATTATTTAATGTAAACCATGCTCTAATTGAGGCACATACAAGACTGTGCACAGGTACACAGAAGCCAGATTAATTTGCCTAGACAATCAGAGGAAGCTTCAGAAAGGATAACATTTGAGCTAAGTAGATCTTAAAGACTGACTAAGAGATTTCCAGATGAAGTGAGGGAAGAATGATGTTTCTTAGAGGCAACAGTATGATATGTTATGCAAATGGTAAATAACTCAGTATGGCTCAATAAAAAAGGGAGTGGGAGATGACTGTCAGGGGGGATGGGGCTGACTGACGATGTCTGGAACAGATGAGAACAGATAATGTCAGATTGTATATGCCCACCTGAGAATATGGACTCTGTGCCCTAGGTAAAGGGGTGCCAATAGTTATTTTAAAGTAGAGTGTTGACATGATAAAAGTTTATGCTTTGAAAATAGAACACTAAAGCAATATAGACAATGAACTGAAGGTGGTAAGATTCTGCAGGCAAGAAAAAGCAACCAGGAAAATTAAAATGTGATGCATAAACAAGTGAAAAAGAGCATAGTAAAACCTATATACATAAATGCTAAGAAGGTGTCAAGTACATGAATCATCAGAGTAGGCTGGCTTTAGTCAAAATTTATCATTAGGGATTTGGAGCCAGATTTTTATTTTTTAAAAATTTCCTCCATTTAAACTTTTAAGTTACTTTTAAGTAACAAAAACAAGGTATTACTTTAACTCATGGGTTCTTACATCAATTCTGTATTTCAATATGTAGTAAAGATGCTAGTAACATCAATATATACATTTTCTTTATGTCATAATACATCATTTATAATTACTATATGACTATACATCATTTATATTACATTCTATATGTGTATTTACATGATACACATATAGAATGTGGATGATAAAGTGCTCTAGTTTGCTACAGCCTTGTAATGCACATAACATCCTGATGCAAGGAGAGTTTGTTATGACACCTGAATACTTAAAATATTAAGTATTTTAATACATGGCTTAATAATATCCGCCAATTTAACATAATTTTTTAAATAAACCCAGTCATTAGTCTTTTTCTATTTGTAGACTGCCAAGTAGTCCTGGAGAAAGACATAAAATGGGATCACTTTGTGCCATTACAGACTGACCGAGGCCCTCACTTCTGCTGAGCGATTTCTGCTCATCCCTAGTTAAAACCTTATTACTTTCCCCAAAGCTCTTATTTCATAGTTTTACCAATTTTCACAGATATCAAGCTGGACTTTTTTCTACTCCCTTAGTTCTCTGGAGATCAGGGTACTTTTATTGAGGCCATTTAACATGAGTTCCCTCAATATTCTATCCACATCAAAATGATCTAAATACTCTCTCTATGTTCTTTCTGCATTCAAGAAATAGTCTTCGCCTTCATTCAAGGCTAACCCTCCAAATGTTTTTTCTCATATTTCCCTTCAGTCATCTACACAACCTCTTTGACCTTTAGTTTCTCTCTCTTTGTCTATATACAGGACCAAATTTCCCCAACTGTAAATAAGCACTCAACACCCTTTATAATTCGAGCTCTCCTGAACCACTATGCTAAGTCTCTCATCATCACATTCATTGAAACAGTTTGCAAAGTTCTTCCTCATTTTCACTCCTTAGTCCTTTGCAATTTGGGTTCTTCCTACCAGCTCTACAGAATTTAACCTCTTCAAAAATTAACCTTCAGCTCTCCAAATCCAAAGATGTTCCTAATATTTCATATTCTTAAGTGCTTCTTATTCTTTATCCTCTTAAATTGCTCTTTGTTATCTGACATTATTTTGCACTAATTTTTGAAACATTATGTTCCCATGATCATCTTCAGTACAGTCAGCCCTCCATATCCATAGATTCCACATCTGAAGATTCAACAAACTGCATCAAAAATATTCAGAAGGGCTTCCCTGATGGCGCAGTGGTTGAGAGTCCGCCTGCCGATGCAGGGGACACAGGTTCGTGTCCCGGTCCGGGAAGATCCCACATGCTGCCGAGTGGCTGGGCCCGTGAGCCATGGCCGCTGAGCCTGTGCGTCCGGAGCCTGTGTTCTGCAACGAGAGAGGCTACAACAGTGAGAGGCCCGCGTACCGGAAAAAAAAAAAAAAAAAAAAAAAAATTCCAGAAAGTTACAAAAATCAAAGCTATTTACATAGTATTTACATTGTGTTAGGTATTATAAGTAATCTAGAGATGATTTAAAGTATGTGGGAGGATTTGCTTAGGTTTCATGCAAATACTACATTTTATATAAGGGATTTGAGCAAATGTGGATTTTGGTATCCACAAGAGTCCTGGAACCGATACTCCGTGGATACTAAGAGACAACTGTACTACCTGTTCTCTGCCTTATGTTCCTGATCCTAAGCATTAGTATTCTCCACATTCAGTCCTTACTGCTCAACTCTGCTCTCTCAACATTCTCTCTGGAGCCAATGCTGCTTTTACCATTGCTTAACTGTAATTTTGATCTGAATGATTTCCAAATCCCTGAAGCACTGAAATAATTAGGATTAAAGGGTCATGATGTATGCATTTTGTTTCAGAAAAAAGTACGTATAACCCATGGAATATATACAAGTGTGTGTGCACACGTGTATATATAGTATATATATATATATATATATATATATATATATATATATTTGTGTTCGTAAAATGTTAACTATAGGTAAATTTTTGTAAAAGGTACATGGATCTTTCTTTTATTATTTTTATTCTTAAACTTTTCTATAAGTTAAAATTATTTCCAAATGTAAATTATAAAAATATGTGGGATGTAACTGAAGTTGTACTGAGAGGAAATTTCATACTTTTGAAGACATTTATCATAAAACAAGAAAATTGGATACAAATAAACTAAGCTTTCAGTTCAAGAAGCTTAAAAAAGAAAGACACACATTATATACCTAAGTTAAACATGCAGAAAAATAATTAAATAATGCAGTCAAGGGCAGAAATTAATATATGTGATTAATAAAACTGAAAGAAATTTTCACCTACCTATTTATTACTAAATAGTTCCCCATTCCCTCTCCGTAGAAATGAAACATTCTATTTAATATTCATACGTCTTGCATTACATTCTCATATTTTATTTAAATAATTCATATTCATCTGATTTAAATAAGTCCTTATTCATTTTATTGCACAATCATTCAGGAAAATCTTTAACGTTGTTTCAGTGGTGCCCCAAATAACACATTAATCAAATAATGTCTTTTAAAAAATCTTTATGATTCCAAATACCATCAGGATGAAGCCTAAGTTCATGGAAATGTAAAAGAAGGCCTGGTAAAGTTCAGCTTCTAGAACCCATTTTACATATTAGAGTGACAACCATTCATCTCAATATTTTTCATAGGAGTAATTAAAGTACAATAACAGTCCCCAAAGTGTTACTTCTTGCAACCCCTCACTTGAAAGTAACAGAATGTGATGCCAGTGAGTGTGCACGGGTGCTTCATTGGTCCCAAAGTTAGGAATACAAAGAGGCCTCAGTAAGTGAAAGGGATGAAGAACTGAAAAACCACCAGGCCAGGCAGGAGGATTCTCTTCTGCTTCAGGTTTTCAATCATAGTTCCTACATTTCAAAAATGGGTCAAAGATAGTCACTCCACAGTTACTGATTCATGAGACTAAGCCAGACTGAATTAGGTTAGGTCCTCTTAGCTTTTATTTCAAATTTCTGTTTAAGGGAATTCTTGGCTCAGATTTAGTAAGGAATTCCCCTTGTCCAAATAACTAAAGAAAATGGTCTCCTCATGTGTAGTTTCCCTGATGCTTTTAAAAGCCTTCTAGTTTCTATTACTGAACATTATTTCATCATAAATTCAGGGAAACCATTTTATAGATTGTATGTTTAAAAAAGGGGATCATTTGTGCCATGTGGAAACCCCTAAATATATTTTTTTGCAAAGATGCACACATCTTTACAAATGCCTTTCTTGTTTTATTAAGCGAATGTAAATAAAATCTTTAAATCACTAAGTAAAAGGGGAGCTGTTTAAGACACAAACCAAGCATAGGAAAACGTTATTAAAAGTCTCATCAATGTTACAGAGTATAGATCTCAACTCATACTCCATTTATATTATCATAATAAGTTATCCAAGTAAGAATAATATCCACATTTATATTCAATAGCTCACATTTATGGACTTTGCATTTCAATTGAAAAGCAGTTGTTTGAAAGCTATGGAATGTCTGTTTTCAATGGGGCATCAGTTGACTCAAGGGGTTGCTTAAAAGAATAAAAGTATTAGAATAATGGAATTACAGAGCACTAATTAGTGCTCAAAGAGATGAGTGCCTCAAGTCTACCCTGACTGCCTGCTTACAGTGGTCTCCTCATGTGTAGCCTGCCCTCAGGCTTTAAAAGCCTTCTAGGTGTTAGACTCTGACAGGGACATCTTATCTGTGGATCTCTAGTTCTTCTCCTATCTTTGTTCACCCATACAAACTCCCGTTCTTTTTTAAAAATATTTATTTATTTTCTTTTTTGTTTTTTTCGGCTGTGTTGGTTTTTTTTTTTTTTTTTTTTTTTTTTTTTTTTTTTTTTGTGGTACGCGGGCCTCTCACTGTCGTGGCCTCTCCCGCTGCGGGGCACAGGCTCCGGACGCGCAGGCTCAGCGGCCATGGCTCACGGGCCCAGCCGCTCCGCGGCACGTGGGATCCTCTCGGACCGGGGCACGAACCCGTATCCCCTGCATCGGCAGGCGGATTCTCAACCACTGCGCCACCAGGGAAGCCCCTGTGTTGGGTCTTTGTTGAGGCGCACGGGCTTCTCTCTAGTTGTGGCATGCGAGCTCCGGAGCGCGTGGGCTCTGTAGGTTCTGTGGCAGGTAGGCTCTCTCGTTGAAGCACGTGAGCTCAGTAGTTGTGGTGCATGGGCTTAGTTGCCCTGCGGCATGTAGGATCTTGGTTCCCCAACCAGGGATTGAACCAGCATTCCCTACATTGGAAGGCGGATTCTTTACCATTGGACCACCAGGGAAGTCGCATTCCTGTTCTTTTTTAATTCCACCATTCAGAGTCTAATTTTTTAAATCAAAGATGAAGTTTCTAGATATATAAATTGCATAACTAATTTTTTTCACAATTTGGGGGGCATATTTCATTTTATATCAGTGATTATTTCGTTACTCATGGAAAATAAAAATTAATGCTTCTGTATACAATTAGATCCTACAAGAAAAAAGAACTGCTTTCTCACTGGTATTCTTTCAATTTATAGCTAGTTTAAATTCAACTCACAAGTCTTTTAAAAATCGCTTATAATCCTCATAGGAATCACCTAGGCAATAATACACAGTGTAACTTCTGCTTACTTTTTTTTGAGGTTGAGTATTTTTTTATTTGATTATGTGAATTTTTTTCTCTGGGGAACTCTCTTTATCCTCTATTTTTAATATATATATATATTTTTAAAGTGTATATTGCCCACTTGTATAACTTCTTTTATTTTCTTTTTTATTGAAGTACAGTTGATTTACAATGTTGTGTTAGTTTCAGGTGTACAACAAAGTGATTCAATTATACATACATATATATATATATATATATATTTTTTTTTTAGATTCTTTTCCCTTATAGGTTATTACAAAACATTGAGTATAGTTCTCTGTGCTATATAATAGGTCCTTGTTGGTTATCTGTTTTATACATAATAGTGTGTATATGTTAATCACAAACTCCTAATTTATTCCCCCTCTTTCCCTTTTGGTAAACATAACTTTGTTTTCTATGTCTGTGGGTCTAGTTCTGTTTTGTATAATAGTTCACTTGTATCACTTTTTTTTAGATTCCATATATAAGCGATATCATATGATATTTGTCTTTCTCTGTATGACTTGCTTCATTTAGTATGATAATCTCTAAGTCCATCCATATTGCTGTTAATGGCATTATTTCATTCTTTTTTATGGATGAGTAATATTCCATTGTATGAATATACCACATCTTCTTTATCCATTCATCTGTCAGTGGACATTTAGGTTGCTTCTATATCTTGGTTATTGTAAATAGTGATGTAAGGAACATTGGAATGCATGTATCTTTTCAAATTATGATTTCCTCTGGATATATGCCCAGGGGTGGGATTGCGGGATCATATGATAGCTCTATTTTTAGTTTTTTACAACATACCCCACAGAAATACAAAGGACCATAAGAGACTACTACAAGCAACTATATGTCAGTAAAATGGACAAGCTAGAAGAAATGCACAAATTCTTAGAAAGGTACAATCTCCAAGACTGTACCAGGAAGAAATAGACAATATGAACAGATTGATTACAAGTACTGAAATTGAATCTGTAATTTTAAAACTCCCAACAAACAAAAGTCCAGGACCATATGGCTTCATGGGTGAATTCTAACAAACATTTAGAGAAGAGTTAACACCTATCCTCCTAAATCTCTTTTAAAAAATTGCAGAGGAAGGAACACTCCTAAGATAATTCTAGGAGGCCATCATCACCCTGATACCAAAACCAGACAAAGATACTACAAAAAAAGAAAATTATAGACCAATATCATTGATGAACATAGATGCAAAAAATCCTTAACAAAATACTAGCAAACCAAATCCAACAATACATTAAATGGATCATATATCATGATCAAGTGGAATTTATCCCAGGGATGCAAATATTTTGCAATATCTGCAAACCAATCAGTGTGATATACCACATTAACAAATTAAAGAATAAAAAGCCATATGATCATCTCAATACATGCAGAAAAAGCTTTTGATAAAATTCAACATCCATTTATAATAAAAACTCTCCAGAAAGTGGGCATAGAGGGAACATACCTCAACATAATAAAGGTTATATATGACAAATCCACAGCTAACATCATACTCAGTGGTGGAAAACTGAAAGCATTCCCCCTAAGATCAGGAAAAAGACAAGGATGTACACTCTTGCCACTTTTATTCAATATAGTTTTGGAAATCCTAGCCACAGCAATCAGAGAAGAAAAAGAAATAAAGGAATCCAAACTGGGAGAGAAGAAATTAATTTGTCACTATTTGCAGATGACTTGATTCTATACATAGAAAATCCTAAAGATGCTTACTTTAAAATTTCTAGTGTACCCAAGGGTAAATTATACCCAGGGGGGCTAGGAAAAAATGGTTGGAAAAAGTATCTCTACCCACCTCCAAAAAGAGAAGCATTTATTTCTTCACTGCAGATTTATTTTACAATTAAAAAAAAGGGTATTTGGCTTTTAAAGTAATGTCTGCCTAAATATTCAGAGAAGACAGTAGAATTTGTTAATTGTAAAATAAACAAATCTGAAACAGAAGCAGAAGATGATGCTTAAGATAAACTCATTGTATTTTCTAAATCATAAATATACGCTTGCAAGCTGTTCCCCTTGCTGAATTTAAGACCAGTTATGACCAGGTCACACATGGTGTATCTGGCCTGGGGCTAAGTTATCTATCAGTTGTAGTATCAATAACCCTTCACCTGCACAGTTTAGACTGCTTTCCCACAGAGAAACATCTAGCTTTTGCCTCATTCCCTCAGGATAGTTCTAGATATTTACTAATTAATCTCACAAATTCATCAGCACTAATTTTTTTAATGAATGATTCTGAATAAATATGCATCCTACCAAGATGTGTTTGGTGTTAACATAGTTTCTTAAATTTATTTATTTTTATTTATTTATTATTTTTGGTTGTGTTGGGCCTTTCTTGCTGCACATGGGCTTTCTGTAGTTGTGGCAAGTAGGGGCTACTCTTCATTGAGGTGTGCAGACTTAGCATTGCAGTGGCTTCTCTTCTTGGGGAGCACGAGATCTAGGTGCACGGGCTTCAGTAGTTATGTCAAACAGGCTTCAGTAGTTGTGGCTCACAGGCTGTAGAGTGCAGGCTCAGTAGTTGTGGTTCATGAGCTTAGTTGCTCCACAGCATGTGGGATCTTCCCAGACCAGGGCTCGAACCCATGTCCCCTGCATTGTCAGGTAGATTCTTAACCACTGCACCACAAGGGAAGCCTTAACATAGTTTCTTAGAAACAAAATTCCACATCCCAAAGTTTTCATACTAAAAAATTCTCAAGTTTTTGAGACTTTTAAAATGTATGCTTTCATTTCAATAATAATAACAGAAAAATAGTAAAGGATTATTGAATATCCTTTTATAACCAAGTGTGCATGATTTCAGTATTTCTATCAATGTGTGAAGTTTTAGCCTCCATTACATGGCCTCAAACCATAAAGCAAAGTTACTACGTTCAGTTTTTAAGGTGGTGTTTCTCACATTAGGATTCACAGACTCCTAGAAGTCTGAAGATATTCTTTTGAGTCTGTGATTTCTCAAGTTTGAGAAGCATTACCTTAACTTGAAGACTGAATCAAATGGATAAGTGGCAGGATGTAGATTAGGTACTGTTGTAGGTAGATCTTTGTGTCCTTCTCAGATCATGCCAAGGAACTCCCCATTCCTCATCAACAAAAGCCCAGCTGACTTCATAAACAGGAAGAGAAACGCTAGTGTGCTATGGAAAGGTCAAGGACTTGAGGTTCAAACAGACCTGGCTCGGGTTTGGATTCTGGCTTCAGCATTTTCTGGCTGCTTATTCAACTTTCCAAATCTCCAGTGGGACTGAGGATAGAGTGAAATAATAAATGTAAAGTTATAGCAGTACTCAAATCAACACTTAGCCCATGAGTTGTTTAATAAAGATTATTCCCATTTTACTCATAATTTTGCATAAAATTGATCTTCTGACACTGAATTCTATGGTTTTACCTTTATAACACTGTGCTGCCCTTGAAAAAATTCAAAATTAATATAATTCAGGGAGAAATGTCTTTTACTGTTGCTCTTTTTTCCCCCATATATTTAACTCTCTATGAAGAAAATATATGTATCAACTTTATCATTATAGTGGATTAAAAGGCATTTTGAACTCATCTAATATGAACAATTTAGAGTATGCAGTTCTCAAACACTTGGGAAAGTTTAAATCCAAAATTAAGGGAACACGAAGCCACACAATCTTTTCTCTTCCAGAGTCACTTTCAGTCTTAGCCCCACACAGCTGTTACACTGGGAATTATCCAATTGCACAGAGATAGATCTCTTTCCACTCATTTGCATAATTCTGAATTCCTTTCAGAGGATGCATAATGCCAGTGCAGAAGTATAAAGACTCAATACGGTCATCCTAAGGAAGGATTCAACCAACTAGAGCAGCTGCTCATCAGAAATGCTGCAAAGCTTCCTTTATTATCCATATGTTTCTTCTTGACAGTTGCAATTCCAAAATTATATTGAATACTATTTATTCAGGCATAGTATTAAAATATTTTCTCAATTGTGCTGTTCAAAATATGGCAGACCTTCAAATAAGAAGAGATAAAATAGCTTCTGTTTGTGTGTGTGTGTGTGTGTGTGTGTGTGTGTGTTTGTAAAAGAGAAAATATCTTACCAGTCTATTACATAATTGAAACAATAAAGTATAATGTCAAGAGACAAAATTAATTTGAGAAAATGCACCAGCATTTAGCTTCACATTACTCAATTTTATGAAGTTGCATTGAAATAGATTAATCATTTACAAGCTGATTAAGATGTAGCAAAATTATTACACATAATTGTCCTCAATGCAACCCTACCTGTATTTACAAGCTGACTTTACCTCCTATATTTGTGTGAACTTGGTTTGCTTATCTCTCCGTATCTCACCCTAACATGTCAAATGGAGACAATAATACTACCTTCCCCACACACTTGTTTTGGAAGATTGAGTGCATCTATGAAAAGTGCTTAGAACAATGCCTGAATCATCATAAATACTATATAAGTTATAGTTTTCATTATTAGCATTATTTATTATCCCATAAATTTATCCCTATGTTGGTTTAGCAAATTAATTGCAATATAATTTGGTGACCTTGTTATCAGATTTAATTTGGAAGACGTTTAATTTGGAAGACAAAAAACATTCTCTATAGTCTGTTAGACATCTCAACATTTCAATAATTTACATACAGGTTAGACAAATAGCTATTAAAAATTCACTACTGTTATTAAAATATTTAATTCAATATTAATTCTTGAACTGAGCGTATGGCTTAAATGGCATGAGTACAGGAGTCTGTCCCCCTCTTACTCATCTTTGTAACCCTGGTAATTAGCACAGTACTGGGCATGTCTGAGCACTCAGTCAGTACATGTTGAATGAATGAAAGCTATTTAGTAAATAGTGGAGATTGACTTAGGTTTCTTGAAATTTCTTATTTTTTTGTACAAATCATCTTTTCTACTGTACCACAATAAACTATCAATTTTCCATTTGTAAATTATTTAAACTTTAAATTTTACAAGTATTTCTTGCAGTCAAAGATTTACCCATATACATTTTGCTGGCATAAATCACATCTGTGTCGTTAAAAAGAAAGGACCTGTTGAAATATAACCTCTTTTGAAAGGAAAAAATAATTTAAAAAAAAAAGGATTAGCATCACTTAATTGGAAAGACTGTAGCTGTGATTCTCAATAGAGATTCTGATTTAGTGGGTATGGGGTGGGTTCCAGGAATCTGAAGAAATTCACCAATACATATATATGTAAAGTATGCATATGTTAATTATTGCTATTATATTGATCAATTATATCAGTCTGAAAGGCAATAAATTTTGTTTCCAATATCAAATGGGGAATAAGCAAGACATTGCAAAAAGGACAGAATGAAAAAAATGTTTAACAAACAAAACATTAATTTGCAGTGATTTAATTTATTGCTATAAAGTACCAAAGAAACACAAATTGTTTCTTGGGAAGTTATAACTAATCATCATCTTCAGACATTTCTAAAGCATGAACTAGGCATGTGTTGATATAGCTTGGACTTTTAGTATTGTTTCAAATGATAGTACTTTCATAGGAAATTTACAATATAAATCAAGTTATGCTCACATCTTTAAAGTTATATAACATCAAATGTTACTTGTTTCAATTTAACATCTGATAGCTAGTCTCTCCTAACTGCTGTATTCTGCTTTCAATCTAGTACTAAAAGCAAACAATTGAAACAAAAGAAAATAGTGGGGAACTCTTGCCAATGGTATCAGCTGACTGGGATAAAAGTATTCATGCCTAGAATGAAATGTCTGCTATTAATCAGCAGTTTATGACAATATTTCATAAAATATTGCCCTTGTTACAGCCGTTAAGATCACATCATTGAGTTGAATCTCCTATTACAGTGGATTATCGCAATTCATGAGGGAAGTTAAGCAATAAATTGTTTCTCTTTATGTTCATTCATTATAACAAATTTCAAAATCTATTGATTTAAGCAGTGTAGATTTTACTTCTCCATATATTATTGATTTGTGAAACATTTACCTTTATAATGCTATAATTTCTCCTTATGTGAATTTCTTAGGTGAAAGATAGCATACTAAACAGAATCTAAGACTGGATTAATTAATTATATTAATTAATTCACTGGTTAATTAATTTAACCAAAAATTTTCATGTGCTGATGTGGTATCATGTAGTGTGCTAAATTCTGGTGATTAAACGATAAATAAGGTAGAGTACATATTAGACTTTCTCTTCTAATTCAATAGAGAGAAAAATCTTGCCCCATGGCAAGGTCTTTTATTAAATGAGGTTCTTTTGCTTTTTTTTGTAAGGTAAGCTTAAAAATAATGTTACCATTAGTCTGAAGAAGAAGCTCCATTTAAAGATTTAATCCATAAAACAGTGGTTTTAATCGAATCACTAGCAGTTCCACTGTGAATTAGACTGTAAACATGCTGTTAAGGTGCATCTTGGACTTTCAGAAAAGAGAAATGGACTCCCTCATGCAAAGGGAGAAATCTCCTTCAGAGAGGAGGTAAAGGAAAAGCTATCAGAGCTGACACTCACCCCCATGGAGATGAAGGTATTGTTCTCTGACTCTCCCAGCTTCTCCTCAGGAAACAGAGCTGAAACATTACAATGATTTCCATTCTTGCCATTCTGGTGAAAAGACCAGAGAGAATCTATTCTGGTAGTTCAAGCCAAAGACAATTTCAGAATCGTTCAAAATCTATTTTTCTGTGAATAAAGGAGTAAAAAGGCATTTGACTCTACTAGATTATACTCAAAACAATTAATAAATGATTATATAATACTTTATAATGTAAATTTGAGAAGACATAGTGAATGAGCAATGGTGATTGTTTTTCCCCAATCAATTAAAAGTACATGAAGCCCCATTGTTTGTTTAGAGCTGTATTAGACCCCCCTGAAAAATACAAAAAAAACCATGAAATATGGCCCATGTAGTCATGGAGTTTAGACAAATCTGAGACCAAGGAAACATTTTGTAAGCAACATTATGCAGTCTGTTAGAGGTGAAGAATTCTGTACATTGAGCTGTTCTCAAGTTCAGAAACAGAAAAGCTGACAAAGACTTGGAGAATTTTGCAAGTATTATTGATATCATACAAGTTTAATGTTTTAAAATGTTGTTTAAATACTGTTTGTAGTAAAATATAAAAGGTGAATTGCCAGTGTCCCTAGTTTGGGGTTTTATGTTTGTTTTGGTTTTGTTTTATTAGTATTAACACTGAAAATATAATGTTTTTATAATAGTATACTTCTATTTAATGAATAGGAGTATACTGACTGTTCATTACAAAGAAGAGATTCTCCCCCTAAATCAAAGAAAGAAAAGCACATGGAATTACTCCATGTTTGATTAATAACACTAATATAAAAACTATTGTTGATAATAATTAACATTCAATAAAATTGAAATTGAATGACTATATGACAAAAATACCATTTTAGAAATTGCAATATTTGTATGAAAATGGGATTAAAATATTCTAAACAAACCCATAAAACTCTATGTGATCATTCTAAAATTAATAGAATTAAGATGTTCTACAATATCACTGTTACTTTCAATAAGCAGCTGCAAATATCCATGCAAATAAATGGTAGGGGAAAAAAGTCTTTCCAGTCTTTCCACCATTAGTCAATATCTTCAGGACTGGTTGGATAGAAAACTGAAAGTCAGGTATGAAATAAGGACAATCTATTAAAGCCCTTGAAAATTCTAATAATTAAAAATTCTGATAAAATATATTCATATAAAAACTAGACAGTGACATGAAGATTATGCTTAAAAATGTTGAATGATGAAATCTGGAATTCTCGAGTCAAAGGAAATTAGGGATCATGACTAAAATATCTACGGTCAAATGTGGGAATTAGGCATTTCTAGCCACACACAGGTAGATGAAAGCATTTAATGGCTTCTACCCTCATTCTAAAGGTAAAATCAAACCAAGAGGTAAATAAGCACTTTTTGGAAAAAATAATATTAAACTTTGAATAATTACAAGTAGAACTGATAAAAGCCAAAAAGACATAAAAGTATGCAAGACAGGGGGGAGGCGAGAAGATGGCAGAAGAGTGAGACGCGGAGATCACCTTCCTCCTCACATATACATCAAAAATACATCTACACGTGGAACTTCTCCTATAGAACACCCACCGAACGCTGGCAGAAGACCTCAGACCTCCCAAAAGACAAGAAACTCCCCACGTACCTGTGTAGGGCAAAAGAAAAGAGAATAAACAGAGACAAAGAATAGGGACGGGACCTGCAACAGTGGGAGGGAGCCGTGAAGGAGGAAGGATTCTCACACACTAGAAGCCCCTTCACGGGCAGAGACTGCAGGTGGCGGAGGGGGAGCTCCGGAGCCACGGAGGAGAGAGCAGCAACAGGGTGCGGAGGGCAAAGCGGAGAGATTCCCGCACAGAGGATCGGTGCCGACCGGCACTCACCAACACGAGAGGCTTGTCTGCTCACCCGCCGGTGCGGGCGTGGGCAGGGAGCTGAGCCTCGGGCTTCAGTCGGATCACAGGAAAAGGTCTGGAGTTGGCAGAGTGAAAACAGCCTGAAGGGGTTAGTGCACCACGGCTAGCAGGGAGGGAGTCCGGTTGAAGTCTGGAGCTGCCGAAGAAGCAAAAGACTTTTTCTTGCCTCTTTGCTTCCTGGGGCGCGAGGAGAGGGGATTAAGAGCACCACGTAAAGGAGCTCGAGAAACGGGAGCGAGCCGCGACTGTCGGGGCGGACAGCAGAGACGGGTGTGGGACGCTAGGGTTGCTGCTGCCGCCACCTGTGCTCGCACACAGGCCACTCTCCACACCGCCCCTCCCGGGAGCTCGTGCAGCCCACCACTGCCGGGGTCCCGGTATCCAGGGACAGCTTCCGCGGGAGAACACACGGTGCGCCTCGGGCCGGTGCAGCGTCACGCCGGCCTCTGCCTCCGCGAGCTAGCCCCGCATCCGTGCCCCTCCCTCCCCCCGGCCTGTGCCAGAGCCCCCGAATCAGATGCTCCTTTAACCCCGTCCTGTCTGAGCGAAGGGAAGACCCCATCGGACGACCTACACGCAGAGGCGAGGCCAAGTCCAAAGCTGAACCCCAGGAGCTGTGCGAACAAACAGGAGAGGGGGAGCTCTCTCCCAGCAGCCTCAAAAGCAGCGGATTAAAGCTCCACAATCAACTTGAAGTGCCCTGCATCTGTGGAAAACCTGAATAGACAGCAAAATATCCCAAGTTGAGGAGGTGGACTTTGGGAGCAAGATATACTATTATTTTCCCATTTTTTTCTTTTTGTGAGTGTGTATGTGTGTGCTGCTGTATGAGATTTTGTCTGTATAGCTTTAGCTTTCACCATTTGTCCTAGGGTTAGACCGACCCATTTTTTTGTTTTTTTTAATAGAAAATTTTCTTCTTAATAATTATTTTTTATTTTAATAACTATATTTTATACTACTTTATTTTGTCTTCTCCCTTTCTTTCTTCCTTTCTTCCCTCCTTCCCTCCTTTCTTCCTTCCTTCCTCCCTTCTTTCCTCCCTTCCTTCCTCTCTTCCTTCCTCCCTTTCTTCCTCTCCTCTTTCCTTCCTTCCTTTCTTGCTTTCCTCCTTCCTTCATTTCTTCCTTCCTTCACTTCTTCCTTCCTTTCTTCCTTCCTCCCTTCCTTCCTTCCTTCCTTCCTTCCCTCCCTCTCTCCTTCTTTCCTTCCTTCCTTCCTTCATTTTCTTTCCTTTCTATTTTTTTCTCCCTTTTATTTTGAGCCATGTGGATTAAAGGCTCTTGGTGCTCCAGCCAGGCGTCAAGGCTGTGTCTCTGAGGTGGGAGAATCAACCTCAGGAAACTGGTCCACAAGAGACTTCCCAGCTCCACGCAATATCAAATGGCAAAAATCTCCCAGAGACCTCTATCTCAACACCAAGACCCAGCTTCACTCAAGGACCAGCAATGAACAGTACTGGACACCCTATCCCCAACAAAGAGCAAGATAGGTCTTCAGCCACATCCATTAGCAGAGAGGCTGCCTAAAATCATAATAAGGCTACCAACATCCCCAAACACACCACCAGACGTGGACCTGCCCACCAGAAACACAAGATCCAGCCTCATCCACCACAACAGAGGCACTAGTCCCCCCAACCAGGAAACCTACTCAACCAACTGAACCAACCTTAGCCACTGGGGACAGACACAAAAAACAAAGGGAACTGTGAACCTGCAGTCTGCAAAAAGGAGACCCCAAACACAGTAAGTAAGCAAAATGAGAAGACAGAAAAACACACAGCAGATGAAGGAGCAAGATAAAAACACACCAGACCTAACAAATGAAGAGGAAATAGGCAGTCCACCTAAAAAAGAATTCAGAATAATGATAGTAAAGATGATTCAAAATCTTGGAAATAGAATAGACAAATTGCAAGAAACAGTTAACAATGACCTAGAAGAAATAAAGAGAAAGCAAATAACAATGAGCAACACAATAAATGAAATGAAAAATACTCTAGATGGGATCAATAGCAGAATAACTGAGGCAGAAGGACGGATAAGTGACCTGGAAGATAAAATAGTGGAAATAACTACTGCAGAGCAGAAGAAAGTAAAAAGAATGAAAAGAACTGAAGACAGTCTCAGAGACCACTGGGACAACATTAAACGCACCAACATTCGAATTATAGGGGTCCCAGAAGAAGAAGAGAAAAAGAAAGGGACTGAGAAAATATTTGAAGAGATTATAGTTGAAAACTTACCTAATATAGGAAAGGAAATAGTCAATCAAGTCCAGGAAGCACAGAGAGTCCCATACAGGATAAACCCAAGGATAAACATGCCAAGACACATAATAATCAAACTGTCAAAAATTAAATACAAAGAAAACATATTAAAAGCAGCAAGGGAAAAACAACAAATAACACACAAGGGAATCCCCATAAGGTTAACATCTGATCTTTGAGCAGAAACTCTATAAGCCAGAAGGGAGTGAAAGGACATATTTAAAGTGATGAAGGAAAAAAACCTACAACCAAGATTACTCTACCCAGCAAGGATCTCATTCAGATTTGATGGAGAAATTAAACCTTTAACAGACAAGCAAAAGCTGAGAGAGTTCAACACCACCAAACCAGTTTTACAACAAATGCTAAAGGAACTTCTCTAGGGAAGAAACACAAGAGAAGGAAAAGACGTACAAAAACAACTTGAAACAATTAAGTAAATGGTAATAGGAACATGCATATTGATAATTACCTTAAATGTAAATGGATTAAATGCTCCTACCAAAAGACACAGACTGGCTGAATGGATACAAAAACAAGACCCATATATATGCTGTCTACAAGAGACCCACTTCAGACCTAGGGACACATGCAGACTGAAAGTGAGGGGATGGAAAAAGATATTCCATACAAATGGAAATCAGAAGAAAACTGGAGTAGGAATTCTCATATCAGACAAAATAGACTTTAAAATAAAAACTATTACAAGAGACAAAGAAGGACACTACATAATGATCAAGGGATCGATCCATGAAGAAGATATAAAAATTATAAATATTTATGCACCCAACGTAGGAGCACCTCAATATATAAGGCAAATACTAACAGCCATAAAAGGGGAAATCGACAGTAACACAGTCATAGTAGGGGAGTTTAACACCCCACTTTCACCAATGGACAGATCATCCAAAATGAAAATAAACAAGGAAACACAAGCTTTAAATGATACATTACAAAAGATGGACTTAATTGATATTTAGAGGACATTCCATCCAAAAACAACAGAATACACATTTTTCTCAAGTGCTCATGGAACATTCTCCAGGATTGATCATACATTGGGTCACAAATCTAACCTTGGCAAATGTAAGAAAATTGAAATCGTATCAAGTATCTTTTCCGACCACAACTCTATGAGACTAGATATCAATTACAGGAAAAGATCTGTAAAAAATACAAATACATGGAGGCTAAACAATACACTACTTAATAACGAAGTGATCACTGAAGAAATCAAAGAGGAAATCAAAAAATACTTAGAAACAAATGACAATGGAGACACGATGACCCAAAACCTATGGGATACAGCAAAAACAGTTCTAAGAGGGAAGTTTATAGCAATACAATCATACCTTAAGAAACAGGAAACATCTTGAATAAACAACCTAACTTTGCACCTAAAGCAATTGGAGAAAAAAAAACAAAAAAAAAACCAAATTTAGCAGAAGGAAAGAAATCATAAAGATCAGATCAGAAATAAATGAAAAAGAAATGAAGGAAACAATAGCAAAGATCAATAAAACTAAAAGCTCGTCCTTTGAGATGATAAATAAAATTGATACATCATTAGCCAGACTCATCAAGAATAAAAGGGAGAAGACTCAAATCAATAGAATTAGAAATGAAAAAGGAGATGTAACAACTGACACTGCAGAAATACAAAAGATTATTAGAGTTTACTACAAGCAACTGTATGCCAACAAAATCGACAACCTGGAAGAAATGGACAAATTCCTAGAAATACACAAGCTGCTGAGACTGAACCAGGAAGAAATAGAAAATAGGAAGAGACTAATCACAAGCACTGAAATTGAAACTATGATCAAAAATCTTCCAACAAACAAAAGCCCAGGACCAGATGGCTTCACAGGTGAATTCTATCAAACATTTAGAAAAGAGTTAACACCTATCCTTCTCAAACTCTTCCAAAAGATAGCAGAGGGAGGAACACTCCCAAACTCATTCTATGAGGCCACCATCACCCTGATACCAAAACCAAACAAAGACGTCACAAAGAAAGAAAACTACAGGCCAATGTCACTGATGAACATAGATGCAAAAATCCTCAACAAAATACTAGCAAACAGAATCCGACAGCACATTAGAAGTATCATACACCATGATCAAGTGGGGTTTATTCCAGGATTGCAAGGATTCTTCAATATATGCAAATCAATCACGTGATACACCATATCAACAAACTGAAGGAGAAAAACCATACAATCATCTCAATAGATGCCGAGAAAGCTTTTGACAAAATTCAACACCCATTTATGATAAGTACCCTGCAGAAAGTAGGTATAGAGGGAACTTTCCTCAACATAATAAAGGCCATATATGGCAAACCCACAGCCAGCATTGTTCTCAATGGTGAAAAACTGAAACCATTTCCACTACGATCAGGAACAATACAAGGTTGCCCACTCTCACCACTCTTATTCAACATAGTTTTGGGAGTTCTAGTCACAGCAATCAGAGAAAAAGAAGAAATAAAAGGAATACAAATAGGAAAAGAAGAAGTAAAGCTGTCACTGTTTGCAGATGACATGATATTTTACATAGAGAATCATAAGGATGCTACCAGAAAACTACTAGAGCTAATCAATGAATTTGGTAATGTAGCAGGATACAAAATTAATGCACAGAAATCTCTGGCATTCTTATACACTAATGATGAAAAATCTGAGAGTGAAATTAAGAAAACACTCCCATTTACCTTTGCAACAAAAAGAATAAAATACCTAGGAATAAACCTACCTAAGGAGAGAAAAGACCTGTATACAGAAAACTATAAGATACTGATGAAAGAAATTAAAGATGATACAAATAGGTGGAGAAATATACCATGTTCTTGGATTGGAAGAATCAACATTGTGAAAATGACTCTACTACCCAAAGCAATCTACATATTCAATGCAATCCATATCAAACTACCACTGGCATTTTTTACAGAACTAGAACAAAAAATTTCACAATTTGTATGGAAACACAAAAGACCCCGAATAGCCAAAGCAATCTTGAGAATGAAAAACGGAGCTGGAGGAATCATGCTTCCTGACTTCAGACTATACTACAAGCCTACAGTAATCAAGACAGTATGGTACTGGCACAAAAACAGAAATATAGATCAATGGAACAGGTTAGAAAGCCCAGAGATAAACCCACACACATATGGTCACCTTATCTTTGATAAATGAGGTAAGGAAGTGGAGAAAAGACAGCCTCTTCAATAAGTGGTGCTGGGAAAACTGGACAGCTACATGTAAAAGTATGAAATTAGAACACTCCCTAACACCACACACAAAAATAAACTCAAAATGGATTAAAGACCTAAATGTAAGGCCAGACACTATCAAACTCTTAGAGGAAAACATAGGCAGAACACTCTATGACATAAATCACAGCAAGATCCTTTTTGACCCATCTCCTGGAGAAATGGAAATAAAAACAAAAATAAACAAATGGGGCCTAATGAAACTTACAAGCTTTTGCACAGCAAAGGTTACCATAAACAAGACAAAAAGACAACCCTCAGAATGGGAGAAAATATTTGCAATGAAGCAATTGACAAAGGATTAATATCCAAACTTTATAAGCAACTCATGCAGCTCAATAACAAAAAAACAAACAACCTAATCAAAAAATGGGCAGAAGAAATAAATAGACATTTCTCCAAAGAAGATATACAGATTGCCAAAAAACACATGAAAGAATGCTCAATATCATTAATCATTAGAGAAATGCAAATCAAAACTACAATGAAATATCATCTCACACCAGTCAGATTGCCCATCATCAAAAACTCTAGAAACAATAAATGCTGGAGAGGGTGTGGAGAAAAGGGAACCCTCTTGCACTTTTGGTGGGAATGTAAATTGGTACAGCCACTATGGAGAACAGTATGGAGGTTCCTTAAAAAACTACAAATAGAACTACCATGCGACCCAGCAATCCCACTACTGGGCCTATACCCTGAGAAAACCATAATTCAAAAAGAGTCATGTACCAAAATGTTCATTGCAGCTCTATTTACGATAGCCAGGACATGGAAGCAACCTAAGTGTCCATCAACAGATGAATGGATAAAGAAGATGTGGCACATATATATACAATGGAATATTACTCAGCCATAAAAAGAAATGAAAATGAGTTATTTGTAATGAGGTGGATGGACCTAGAGTCTGTCATACAGAGTGAAGTAAGTCAGAAGGAGAAAAACATATACTGTATGCTAACACATATATATGGACTCTAAAAAAAAATGTCATGTAGAGATTAGTGGCAGGACGGGAATAAAACACAGACCTATTAGAGCATGGACTTGAGGATATGGGGAGGGGGAAGTGTAAGCTGTGACCAAATGAGAGAGTGACAGGGACATATATACAGTACCAAATGTAAATTAGATAGCTAGTGGGAAGCTGCCGCATAGCACAGGGAGATCACCTCTGTGCTTTGTGACCACCTAGGGGGATGGGATAGGGAGTGTGGGAAAGAGGGTGACGCAAGAGGGAAGAGATATGGGAACAAATGTATATGTATAACTGATTCACTTTGTTGTAAAGGAGAAACTAACACACTATTGTAAAACAGTTATACTCCAATAAAGATGTTAAAAAATATGCAAGACAAATTAATATATTAATTCCATGATATGATGAAATATAGATCTATAAAAATAGTAATAGTCTTCTAGTCTGGTGAATTACAACTATAAATGGCCATTGAGTTTAGAATCTTACCAATGGTTCAAGATCTCAAACTGCTGTGGAAGTTTCCCATGACTACTAAAGCCCCCACTAATTTTTATTTTCTCTGAACTCATCTAGAACATGAAAAATCTAACACCAATTTTAGCAGGTATGTATGCCAAGTAAAATGAATATTTAAACAAATTTCCGGAGTATTCAGAGACAAGATGTGTGTGCCCTACTGGAGCCTCCTTTGTTCTTGCAACATAATCTGCCTCAGTGCTGGACCTGAAGGGCCCTTTACGTAACTTGCCCTGTCATGCTGACAGTTCTATCTCTTTGGCCCTTGTTGTTTTCAGTTGGAAAATAATTAGAGTCAATCATACCCTCAGCTGATTACAGCACCAAGGATTCAAATTGTGATCTTATTTGTGTTGACATTACTTAAAAGAAAAACACAGAAGATAATATTCTGACCTGTTGAAGTGAAAGTTAAGCTTATATAAGCAGATTCTCTAAATGAATATCTTTAATTTCATTGTTGCTCAGGATGACTTTACTGACCAAAAGCAGCAGCACACACACACAAAAATGCTGAGTGAAGTCATTGTGATATTCTTAACAGTCCTAAATGTCAATTTGAAGAATAGGCTGCTTCTTCTGAAGCACTCCTCTTTAAAACATAGTGGACAGCAACACTGATGGATGATCAAGGCAGTCTGAGTCACACAAGGGGACTTTATGCTTCTGCAAATGAGGAGAAAACTACAGAATTTTTTTTCTATCACTCTCACACAGCTATGAAATGCTGTTATTCAAAATGCAAAAACGACTACCAAAATCTGAGAGAAGATAATCTTTTCTTTCCTTCCACCTGCATGGATAATAACCACAGGCTGGGTGGGAACTTCTCCAAATTTCTTTTTAATTTTCTTTTGTTTGTTTTTTAAATTAATTACTTTTTAAAAATTTATTTTTGGCTGTGTTGGTTCTTCATTGCTGTGCGTGGGCTTTCTCTAGTTGCAGTGAGCGGGAGCTACTCTTCCTTGCAGTGCGCAGGCTTCTCATTGTGGTGGCTTCTCTTGTTGTGGAGCATGAACTCTAGGCACGTGGGCTTCAGTAGATGTGGCACGCTGACTCAGTAGTTGTGACTCATGGGCTCTAGAGCACAGGCTCAGTAGTTGTGGCACACGGGCTTAGTTACTCCACAGCATGTGGGATCTTCCCTGACCAGGGCTCGAACCCATGTCCCCTGCATTGGCAGGCAGATTCTTAACCAGTGTGCCACCAGGGAAGTCCCCTAAATTTCTTTATTCTGTCTCCTTTTCTACATCCTTTTACTATAAAAACTGTTTTCTCTAGCTAACCTGTCAAAGAGACATCTGTTACCTTTATAGAGGCCAACTCACATTGGTGTATGCCAGGCTTTGGTTATTCCATGCCAAATTCTGCAACAAATCTTACTAAGCTTCATCTGGAAACTCTGTTTAGCTGCATCAATCGCTAGTGACACATGTGTTGCCCATCTTCAATTTCAGACACTGGTAGCAGGTGATCTGTGAGCTTAGTCATCTTCTCCCATGCTACAGAAATGACATGCTACCTCTATAACTCCCTTACCAGTTTTTAAACTACACTGTCAAGCACAGGGAATAAAGGAAAAATTGTGAAGCATCCTTAATATAACCTTAATGCCCTTGTATACCATTCTTCCATTACATTTCCCCTTTCTGTCTCAAGTATGGGAACTAAAAGAATTAGATGTAATGCTATAAATTGAAAACTGTGACAGGCAGTGGAGGCCTTAGTAGAGGTTTGCAAGACACAGGAGCTTATTGTATTACTCTTGACACTTTAAATGTTTTTATTTATTTATTTATTTATTGCCAGTTAGGAGTTTTATTTAGTGTGTTTGTTTTATTGAAGTATAATTGATTGACAATGTTGTGTTAGTTTTGGGTGTACAGCAAAGTGATTCAGATATATATATATATATATATATATATATATATATATATATATATATATATATAATATATATATATATTTTTTTTTTTTTTTCAGATTCTTTTCCCTTACAGGTTGTTACAAAATATTGAGCATAGATCTCTGTGCTACACATTAGGTCCTTGTTGATTATCTATTTTAAATATAGTAGTATGTATATGTTAACCCTAAACTCCTAATTTATCCCTCCCCACCCTTTCCCCTTTGGTAATCATAAGCTTGTTTTCTACGTCTGTGGGTCCATTTCTGTTTTGTATATAAGTTCATTTGTATCATTTTTTTTAGATTCTATATATAAGTGATATATAATATTTGTCTTTGTCTGACTTACTTCACTTAGTATGATAATTTCTAGGTCCATTCATGTTGTTGCAAATGACATGGTTTACTCTATTTTATGGCTGAGTAATATTCCACTGTATATATACTGTTTCTTAGTGTATAAAATGGGGCTAGAGAGTGCCTATTTCATAAAATTATTATCAAGATTAAATGAGTAATTGCACTTTAGATCCTTGGAACTGTGCCCAGGCTACAGTAAAAACTATACATATGAGTTGCTACTGCTGCTTCTTTTGTAACTGTTATCACCATCTCCATCTCCACCATCTTGGGTAGGTCAATTCTCTAAAACTCAGGGATCAACAAGTTATGCCCCTTTACCAATTTTTCATCAATAAAGTTTTATTGGGATGTAGCTGCTCTCATTCCTTTTTATATATATACCACATCTTCTTTATCCATTCATGTGTCGATGGATATTTAGGTTACTTCCATGTCAGGGCTATTGTAAATAGTGCTGCAATGAACATTGGGGTGCATGTATCTTTTCAAATTATGTTTTTCTCTGTATATATGCCCAGGAATGGGATTGCTGGATCATATGGCAACTCTATTTTTAGATTTTGAGGAACTCCATACTGTTTTCCACAGTGGCTGCATCAATTTACATTCTCACTAACAGTATAGGAGGGTTCCTTTTCCTCCTCAACCTCTCTAGCAGAGGTTGTTGGTCTGACCCAACAAAAAAAAATAATACATTTGAATTATGAATTACAGTGCTGTTTTAAAAACTAAAGACAATAATGACATTTTCCACAGTGTTAAAGAAAAAAAAGTTGTGTTATGTGCTCATGTGTATCAATAGTAACAGGTCCAAGTATACTATATTTTGTTGCTTGGCCTCATAAAGCAATGTGCATTTCATACACACAGTCCTTCTATAAAAGACTTTGTAATTGTTTTTCTAATTCACTTTTTAAAGCTTAAAAATATTACATATTCGATATACACATGAGGCTGCCATCTTCATTGTTAAGGGAGGGTGCCACCATTTCATTCCTAAATTCTTAGTGGTTATTTTTCTTCACCAGTCACCAAATTCTGACCCTGTCCTGTCTTATCAACTACCTATAACATGTATCTACACAAAAAAACTCGTTCCTAGTTATACTAGCCACTCAGTAATCCTTTCGTCTGTTCAAAAGGAATGATCTGGCCCAGCTTATAGAGATTATGTTATCAAAGAGAGTACAGAAATATGATACACTCAGAGGTATAGAGACGTCATAGCAATATAATTTTGCTATTAGTTGCATATCCACTTGAAATTAACATTAGAGATTTAATTCCACAATGAATTACACTTCAGCAATGTCATCTGTGTTCTAAAACATTGAAGCTTAATAAAAGGATTTCTCCCCATATGATCAATAGGTGATGTAGAAGGCTGAAAAGATTCTCATGGAGGATCACGTAAGAAAGCTGGTTCACATGGAATGAAACGAATGTTAGCTAAATGAAAATAGACAGAAGCAGAACCATCACTTCCCCTTATAAGGGTAGCAGAATGCTTTTAAAATATTATTTATAAATACCATATATTTTAAAAATAGAAAAAATTTTAGGAATGTCAAAGAGTAAAACTGCACTTGGTTCTTCTCATATGAAAAGTAGAAATAAAATACTATTTTATTGAACATCATATAACTATTAAGTCTGTAGGATGAGTCAATGTCAGGCTATGGAATTTGAAAAAGTAGATATAAAGTACAAGAAACAAACCAACATCAAAAGTAAGAACATAAATTATCTTTTATATAGTTTAAATATATTCAGATATAAAAAGTAATTTACAAGGGGAGTGGCCATAGTCAAATATGCAATTTTTTTGCCTAAGTTTAGTCAAGAGAGTTCCTATAAGAGAAAGTTTTTTGATATTAGTAGTGAAAACAAAGTCTTAACACCTTACAATTAAAAGCTTTGGAAATTTATATTTATATCATAATCCTTCTAAAGATTTCTTGCCAAGAATAAATTAGGTCCTTTTCATATGGAAAACCAACACAATTGTTAATCAAAACTTTGATGCTTAAACATGTTCAATCTCCCCAATATAATTTTATATACATAAACTATATTTTGAAGATGTACATTTTTTAAATTAAAGAACACATATTTTTAACATACATGAAGATATTTCCTTAGTTCTTGCAATAATTATAAGTAAGAGGGAAGACACTTAATGATTATACATATCTTTTGAGGGGGATCTTTACCTAAATTGTTCATTTAAACAAATATGATTTAATGGGTTAAGACATTGCCTTCAAGTGGTTTATAGTCTAGAACAGGATATAGACACTGATAAAGTGATATTTTCAATTTTTTTCCAGTTTTATTGAGATATAATTGATATACAGCATTGTATAATTTAAGGTGCACAATTATTTGACTTGCATACATCATGAAATGTTTACCACAATAAGTTTAGTGAACATCCATCACCTAATATAGATACAAAATTAAAGAAATAGAAAAAAATATATTTTCCTTGTGATGAGAACTCAGGATTTGCTCTCTTAACAATTTTCATGTATAACACACATCAGTGTTCTATATATTTATCATGCTGTGCATTACATCCCTAATACAGGAAGTCCTCTACATACAAACCTTCAAGCTGTAAACTTTCAAAGGTGTGAACGTGCATTCGCATGTCCCATCCCGTAAGTTAGTTCATGTGTCTGGTGTGCATTGTCACGTGTGCATCCTCTATAAATGGTTGTACTTGTGTGTACTTTACTGTACAGTCTTGTATAGAGTACAGTAGTACAGTATCTATATTTCAAGCCAGGATCTCTGGAAGCAAGCATAAAGGCAGCAGTGATGTAGCTGTTACTGTACTGTATGTTTCAAGGTACTGTTCTGTAAGATTAAAAATGTTTTATTTATTTTTGGTGTTTGTTTGCTTTTTATGTATTATTTGTGTGAAAATATTATAAACCTATTACAGTACAGCACTATATAGCCGATTGTGTTAGTTGAGTACCTAGGCTAACTTTGTTGGACTTATGAACAAGTTAGACTTATGAACATGCTTTTGGAACAGAACTCATTCGTATATGAGGACTTAACTGTACTCATTTATCTTATAATTGGAACTTTGTACCTTTCGACTGCCTTCATTCAGTTGCCTCTTCCCCTGCCATCCCTGCTGGTACACATAAATCTGATCTCTTTTTCTATGAGTATGTTTGTTTGTTTGCTGATTTTTGAAGTATAACTGACCTACAACACTCTGTTAGTTTCTGGTACACAACATAGTGATTCAACATTTCTATGCATTTCAAAATGATCACTACAATAACTGCAGTTACCATTTGTCACCATAAAAAGATATTACATAATTATTTATATTCCCCACACTGTACATTTTATACTCATGACACTTATTTGATTTGTACCTCTTAATCTCCCTCACCTATTTCTATCCTCTCCCTAACCCCCTCCTTCTGGCAACCACCTGTTTGTTCTTTGAATCTGTGACTCCATTTCATTATGCTTATTCATTTGCTTTGTTGTTTAGGTTCTACATAAGTCAAATCATATACTATTTATATATCTCGGTATGACTTATTTCGTTTAGCATAATACCCGCTATGCCAATCCATGTTGTCACAAAGGACAAGATTTCATTCGTTTTTATGGCTGAGTAATAAATCAGTGTGTGTGTGTGTGTGTGTGTGTGTGTGTGTGTGTGTGTGTGTGTATGTGTATATATATATATATATATATATATATATATATATATATATATATATATATATATAAAACATCTTCTTTATCCATTCATCCATTGATGGGCACTTAGGTTCTTTCCATATCTTGTATATTGCAAATTATGCTGAAATGAACATACGGGTGTGTGTATATTTTTGAATTAGTATTTTCATTTTCTTCAGATAAATACCCAGGAGTGGAATTACTGAATCATATAGTAATTCTATTTAATTTTTTGAGGAATCTCCATAATGTTTTCCATAGTGGTTGCATCAATTTACATTCCCATCAAGAGTGTGCACCCCTTTTCTCCACATCATTTGCCAACACTTGTTATTTGTCGTCTTTTTGCCATTCTGACAATTGTGAGGTGATATTTCATTGTGGTTTTGATTTACGTTTCCCTGATTATTAGTGATGTTGAGTATCTTTTCATGTCCCTGTTGGCCATCTCTCTGTCTTCTTTGTAAAAATGTCTGTTTAGATCCTCTGCACATTTGTTCATCTGGTTATTTGTTTTTTGATGTTGAATTATAAAAGTTCTTTGTATATTTTGGAAGGTAACCCCTTATGGCATCTGTTATTTGTAAATATCTTCTCCCATTAGGAGGCGGCCTTTTAATTTTGCTGATAGTTTCCTTTGCTGTGCGAAAGCTTTTTAGTTTGATGTAATCCCATTTGTTTATTATTGCTTTTGTTTCCCTTGCCTGAAGAGATATATCCATAAAATCATTGCTAAGACCAATATCAAAGAGCATACTGCCTATTTTTATTCTAGAAGGTTTAGTTTCAGGTATTAAATTTAAATCTTTAATCTATTTTAAGTTTATATTTGTATATGGTGTAAGAAAGTAGTCCAGTTTGATTATTTTGCATGTAGCTGTTCTGAACATTTATTTAAGAGGCTGTTTTCCTCCTTTGTATATTCTTGCCTCCTTTGTCATAGATTAATTGACCATATAACTGTGGGCTCATTTCTGGGCTCTCCATTCTGGTCCATTTATCCATGTGTCTGTTTTGTGCCAGTACCACACTGTTTTGATTACTGTAGCTTTGTAGTATAGTTTGAAATCAGGTAGCATAATGTCTCCAGATATTTTTCTTTCTCAGATTGTTTTGGCTATTTGAGGTCTTTTATGTTTCCAACAAATTTTAGAATTATTTGTTCTAGTTCTGTGGAAAATGCCATTGGTTGTTTGATGGGGATTGCATTAAATCTGCAGACTGCCTTAGATAGTATGATCATTTTAAAAATAGTAATTCTTCCAGTCCATGAGCATGTTGTATCTTATCATCTGTTTGCATGGTTTTCAATTTCTTTCTTCTGTCTTATAGCTTTCCAAATACAGATCTTTTACCTCCTTAGTTAAATTTATTGCCAGGTATTTTACTCTTTTGGTTGCAACTGGGATTGTTTTCTTAATTTCTCTTTCTGATAGTTTGTTGTTAGTGTACAGAAATGCAACAGATTTCTGCATATTAATTTTCTGTCCTGAAATTTTACCAAATTCATTTATTATTTCTAAATGTTTTTGGTGGTGTCTTTAGAATTTTCTATCTGTAGTGTCATATCACCTACAAACAGTGTCATTTTTATTTCTTCCTTTCCAATTTTGTCTTGTATTTCTTTTTCTTGTCTGATTGCTATGGCTAGGACTTTCAATACTATGCTGAATAAAATCAGTGAGAGTGGGCATCCTTGTCTTGTTCCTGATATTACAGGAAATTCTTCAAGCTTTTCACCATTGAGTATGATATTGACAGTAGATTTTTCATTTAGCCATTATTATATTGATATATGTTTCCTTGATACCCACACTGTTGAGTGTTTTTATCATAAATGGATGTTGGATTTTGTCAAAAGATTTTTCCTCATCTATTGAAATGATTATATGATTTTTATTTTTCAATTTTAACATGGTAATCACATTGATTGATTTGGGGATATTGAGCTATTTTTGCATCCCTGGAATAAATCCTACATGATCATGTTGTATGATCCTTTTAATGGATCATTGAATTGGTTTTGCTAATACTTTATTGAGAATGTTTGCATGTATGTTCATCAGTGATATTGGCCTAAAATTTTCTTTTTTGTGATATCTTTGGTTTGGTGTCAGGGTGATGCTGGCCTCAGGGAATGAGTTTGAAAGCATTCCTTCCTCTGTAATTTTTTGGATAATTTAAGAAGTATGGGTAGTAGTGCTCCTCTAAATGTTTATTATAATTCATCTGTGATGCAATCTGGTTCTGGAATTCTTGGGAATTTTTTAAAATTAATGAATCAATTTTATTACTGGTAATTGGTTTGTTTATATTTTCTATTTCTTCCTGATTCAGTCTTGGGACATTGGACATTTCTAGGAATTTGTCCATTTCTTCCAGGTTGTAAATTTTATTAGCATATAATTGTTCATAGTAATCTTTTATGATCTTTTGTATTTCTGTGGTATTAGTTGTAATGTCTCCTTTTTCACTTCTGATTTTATTAATGTTGAAACTCTCTTTTTTTCTTGGTGAGTCTGAATAACGGTTTATCAATGTCCTTATTTTTTAAAGAACCAACTCTTTGTTTCATTGATCTTTTCTATTGTATTTTTCCTCCCTATATCATTTATTTCTGCTCTGATATTTATGATTTTTTCCCTCTACTAACTGGATTTTGTTTCTTCTACTTTTTCTATTTTAATAAGGTATGTAATTAGGTCATTTATTTGAGATTTTCTTGTTTCCTGAGGTAAGCTTCTATCACAGTAAACTTCCCACTTACAGCTAATTTGCTGCATTCCATAGATTTTGGAACATTGTGTTTTCATTTTCATTTATCTCAAGGCATGGTTTGGTTTTTCTCTTTGATTTCTTCAATGAACCACTGGTTGTTTAGTAGCATATTATTTAACCTCCATGTGTTTGTAATCTTTTGCGTTTTTTTCTTCCTTATAGTTGATTTCCAGTCTCATAGTGTTATGGTCAGAAAAAATACTTTGTGTGATTTCAATCTTCTTATATTTACTGAGACATATTTTATGGCCTGGCATGTGATCTATCCTAGAGAATGTTCCATGTGCACTTGATAAGAATGTGTATACTGCTGCGATGGAGGAAATATTCTATTATCATTTAAGTAAATCTACTCTAATGTGTCATCTAAGGTTAGGGTTTCCTTATTGACTTTCAGTCTGGATGTTTTGTCCATTGATGTAAGTGAGGAGATAAAGTCCTCTACTATTATTGTGTTACTGTCAATATTTCACTTCATGTCTGTTAATATTTGCTTTATGTATTTAGGTGCTCCTATTTTGGGTGCATATATATTTAAAATGTTATATCTTTTTCTTGGATTGATCCCTTGATCATCTTATTACAGTATTTGTTTTAATGTCTATTTTGTCTAACTATTGATACTCCAGCTTTATTTTCATTTCATTTGCACAGACTAACTTTTTCCATCTCACTTTCAGTCTATGTGTGTCTTTTTTTTTCTTTTTTTTAACATCTTTATTGGAGTATAATTGCTTTACATTCTTGTGTTAGTTGCTGCCGTATAACAAAGTGAATCATTTATACATATACATATGTTCCCAAATCTATTCCCTCTTGCATCTTCCTCCCTCTCACCCTCCCTCTCCCACCCCTATAGGTGGTCACAAACCACCTAGCTGATCTCCCTGTGCCATGTGGCTGCTTCCAACTAGCTATAAACCCTACGTTTGATAGTGTATATATGTCCATGCCACTCTCTCACTTCATCACAGCTTACACTTCCCCCCTTTCCATATCCACAAGTCCATATTCTAGTACGTCTGTGTTTTATTCCCGTCCTACCCTTAGTTGCTTCATGACATTTTTCTTTTTCTTACATTCCATATATATGTGTTAGCAAACAGTATTTGTTGTTCTTCTTCTGACTTACTTCACTCTGTGTAACAGACTTCAGGTCCAGCCACCTCACTACAAATAACTCAGTTTCACGTCTTTTTATGGCTGAGTAATATTCCATTGTATATATGTGCCACATCTTCTTTATCCATTCATCTGTTGATGGACACTTAGGTTGCATCCATGTCCTGGCTATTGTAAATAGCACTGCAATGAATATTTTGCTACATGACACTTTTTGAATTATGGTTTTCTCAGGGTATAGGCCCAGTAGTGGGATTTCTGGGTCATATGGTAGTTCTATTTGTAGTTTTTTAAAGAACCTCAATACTGTTCTCCATAGTGGCTGTATCAATTTATATTCCCACCAGCAGTGCAAGAGGGTTCCCTTTTTTCCACACCCTCTCCAGCATTTATTGTTTCTAGATTTTTAGATGACGGTCATTCTGACAGATGTGAGATGAAATTTCATTGTAGTTTTGATTTGCATTTCTCTAATGATTAATGTTGTTGAGCATTATTTCCTGTGTTTGCTGGCAATCTGTATATGTTCTTTGGAGAAATGTCTATTTAGGTCTTCTGCCCATTTTGGGATTGGGTTTTTTGTTTTTTTGTTGTTGAGCTGCTTGGGTTGCTTATAAATTTTGGAGAATAATCCTTTGTCAGTTGCTTCATTAGTAACTATTTTCTCCCATTCTGAGGGTTGTCTTTTGGTCTCGTTTATGGTATCCTTTGCTGTGCAAAAGCTTTTAAGTTTCATTAGGTCCCATTTGTTTATTTTTGTTTTTATTTCCATTTCTCCAGGAGATGGGTCAAAAAGGATCTTGCTGTGATTTATGTCATAGAGTGTTCTGCCTATGTTTTCCTCTAAGAGTTTGATAGTGTCTGGCCTTACATTTAGGTCTTTAATCCATTTTGAGTTTATTTTTGTGTGTGGTGTTAGGGAGTGTTCTAATTTCATACTTTTACATGTAGCTGTCCAGTTTTCCCAGCACCACTTATTGAAGAGGCTGTCTTTTCTCCACTGTATACCCTTCCCTCTTTTATCAAAGATAAGGTGACCATATGTGTGTGGGTTTATCTCTGGGCTTTCTAACCTGTTCCATTGATCTATATTTCTGTTTTTGTGCCAGTACCATACTGTCTTGATTACTGTAGGCTTGTAGTATAGTCTGAAGTCAGGAAGCATGATTCCTCCAGCTCCGTTTTTCATTCTCAAGATTGCTTTGGCTATTCGGGGTCTTTTGTGTTTCCATACAAATTGTGAAATTTTTTGTTCTAGTTCTGTAAAAAATGCCAGTGGTAGTTTGATATGGATTGCATTGAATATGTAGATTGCTTTGGGTAGTAGAGTCATTTTCACAATGTTGATTCTTCCAATCCAAGAACATGGTATATTTCTCCACCTATTTGTATCATCTTTAATTTCTTTCATCAGTATCTTATAGTTTTCTGTATACAGGTCTTTTCTCTCCTTAGGTAGGTTTATTCCTAGGTATTTTATTCTTTTTGTTGCAAAGGTAAATGGGAGTGTTTTCTTAATTTCACTCTCAGATTTTTCATCATTAGTGTATAAGAATGCCAGAGATTTCTGTGCATTAATTTTGTATCCTGCTACTTTACCAAATTCATTGATTAGCTCTAGTAGTTTTCTGGTAGCATCCTTATGATTCTCTATGTATAGTATCATGTCATCTGCAAACAGTGACAGCTTTACTTCCTGTTTTCCTATTTGTATTCCTTTTATTTCTTCTTTTTCTCTGATTGCTGTGACTAGAATTCCCAAAACTATGTTGAATAAGAGTGGTGAGAGTGGGCAGCCTTGTCTTGTTCCTGATCGTAGTGGAAATGGTTTCAGTTTTTCACCATTGAGAACGATGCTGGCTGTGGGTTTGTCATATATGGCCTTTACTATGTTGAGGAAAGTTCCCTCTATGTCTACTTTCTGCAGGGTTTTTATCATAAATGTGTGTTGAATTTTGTCAAAATTTTCTCTGCATCTATTGAGATGATCATATGGTTTTTCTCCTTCAGTTTGTTGATATGGTGTATCACGTTGATTGATTTGCGTATATTGAAGAATCTTTGCAATCCTGGAATAAACCTCACTTGATCATGGTGTATGATACTTCTAATGTGTTGTTGGATTCTGTTTGCTAGTATTTTGTTGAGGATTTTTGCATCTATGTTCATCAGTGATATGGGCCTGTAGTTCTCTTTTTTGTGGCATCTTTGACTGGTTTTGGTATCAGGGTGATGGTGGCCTCATAGAATGAGTTTGGGAGTGTTCCTCCCTCTGCTATCTTTTGGAAGAGTTTGAGAAAGATAGGTGTTACCTCTTCTCTAAATGTTTGATAGAATTCGCCTGTGAAGTCATCTGGTCCTGGGCTTTTGTTTGTTGGAAGATTTTTAATCACAGTCTCAATTTCAGTGCTTGTGATTGATCTGTTCATATTTTCTATTTCTTCTGGTTCAGTCTCAGCAGGTTGTACATTTCTAAGAATTTGTCTATTTCTTCCAGGTGTCAATTTTATTGGCATAGAGTTGCTTGTAGTAATCTCTAATAATCTTTTGTATTTCTGCAGTATCCATTGTTACATCTCCTTTTTCATTTCTAATTCTATTGATTTGAGTCTTCTCCCTTTTTTTCTTGATGAGTCTGGCTAATGTGTTATCAATTTTGTTTATCTTTTCAAAGAACCAGCTTTTAGTTTTATTGATCTTTGCTATCATTTCCTTCATTTCTTTTTCATTTATTTCTGATCTGATCTTTATGATTTCTTTCCTTGTGCTAATTTTGCGGATTTTTTGTTCTTCTTTATCTAATTGCTTTAGGTGCAAGGTTAGGTTGTTTATTCTAGATGTTTCCTATTTCTTAAGGGAGGATTGTATTTCTGTAAACCTCCCTCTTAGAACTGCTTTTGTTGCATCCCATAGGTTTTTGGTCATATTGCCTCCATTGTCATTTGTCTCTATGCATTTTTTGATTTCCTCTTTGGTTTCTTCAGTGATCACTTCGTTATTAAGTAGTGTATTGTTTAGCCTCCATGTATTTGTATTTTTTACAGATCTTTTCCTGTCATTGATATCCAGTCTCATAGCGTTTTGGTCAGAAACGATACTTGATATGATTTTAATTTTCTTAAATTTACCAAGGCTAGATTTGTGAACCAAGATATGATCTATCCTGGAGAATATTCCATGAGCACTTGAGAAAAATGTGTATTCTGGTTTTTTTGGATGGAATGTCCTATAAATATCAATTAAGTCCATCTTGTGTAATGTATCATTTAAAGCTTGTGTTTCCTTATTTATTTTCATTTTGGATGATTTGTCCATTGGTGACAGTGCGGTGTTAAAGTCCCCTACTATGATTGTGTTACTGTCGATTTCCCCTTTTATGGCTGTTAGTATTTGCCTTATGTATTGAAGTGCTCCTATGTTGGGTGCATAAATATTTACAGTTGTTATATCTTCTTCATGGATCGATCCCTTGATCATTATGTAGTGTCCTTCTTTGTCTCTTGTAATAGTCTTTATTTTAAAGTCTATTTTGTCTGATATGAGAATTGCTACTCCAGCTTTCTTCTGATTTCCATTTGCATGGAATACCTTTTTCCATCCATCATTTTCGGTCTGTATGTGTCCCTAGATTTGAAGTGGGTTTCTTTTAGACAGCACATATATGGGTCTTGTTTTTGTATCCACTCAGCCAGTCTGTGTCTTTTGGTGGGAGCATTTAATCCATTTACATTTAAGGTAATTATCGATATGTATGTTCCTATTACCATTTACTTAATTGTTTTGGGTTGGTTCTTGTAGGTCTTTTCCTTCTCTTGTGTTTTTGCCTAGAGAAGTTCCTTTAGCATTTGTTGTAAAACTGGTTTGTGTGGTGCTGAACTCTCTCAGCTTTTGCTTGTCTGTTAAGATTTTAATTTCTCCATCAAATCTGAATGAAATCCTTGCTGGGTAGAGAAATCTTGGTTGTAGTTTTTTCTCCTTCATCACTTTAAATATATCCTGCCACTCCCTTCTGTTTTGTAGAGTTTCTGCTCAAAGATCAGCTGTTAACCTTATGGGGATGCCCTTGTGTTTTTCTCTTGCTGTTTTTAAAATGTTTTCTTTGTATTTAATTTTTAATAGTTTGATTAATATGTGTCTTGGCATGTTTCTCCTTGGATTTATCCTTTATGGGACTCTCTGCTTCTTGGACTTGATTGACTATTTCCTTTCCTATATTAGGGAATTTTTCAACTATAATCTCTTCAAATATTTTCTCAGTCCCTTTCCTTTTCTCTCTTCTTCTGGGACCCCTATAATTCGAATGTTGGTGCATTTAACATTGTTCCAGAGGTCTCTGTGTCTGTCCTCTGTTTTTTTCATTGTTTTTTCTTTATTCTGCTCTGCAGTAGTTATTTCCACTATTTCATCTTCCACATCACTTATCCGTTCTTCTGCCTCAGTTATTCTGCTATTGATCCTATCTAGAGTATTTTATATTTCATTTATTGTGTTGTCCATTGTTGCTTGCTTCCTCTTTAGTTCTTATTTGTCCTTGTTAAATATTTTTTGCAGTTTGTCTATTCTATTTCCAAGATTTTGGATCATCTCTACTATCATTTTTCTGAATTCTTTTTTAGGTAGACTGCCTGTTTCCTCATCATTTGTTAGGTCTGGTGGGTTTTTACCTTGCTCCTTCATCTGCTGTGTGTTTTTCTGTCTTCCCATTTTGCTTATCTTACTGTGTTTCGGTCTGCTTTTTGCAGGCTGCAGGTTGGTAATTCTCATTGTTTTTGGTGTCTGTCCCCAGTGGTTAAAGTTGGTTCAATGTGTTGAGTAGGTTTCCTTGTTGAGGGGACTAGTGCCTATGTTCTGGTGGATGAGTCTGGATCTTGTCTTTCTGGTGGGCAGGTCCATGTCTGGTGGTGTGTTTTGGGGTTTCTGTAGCCTTATTATGATTTTAGGCAGCCTCTCTGCTAATGGATGGGGCTGTGGTCCTGTCTTGCTAGTTGTTGGGCATAGGGTGTCCAGTACTGTAGCTTGCTGGTTGTTGAGTGAAGCTGAGTCTTGGTGTTGAGATGGAGATCACTGGGAGATTTTCGCCGTTTGATATTACATGGAGCTGAGAGGTCTCTTGTGTACCAGTGTCCTGAAATTTGTTCTCTCACCTCAGAGACACAGCCCTGACACCTGGCTGGAGCCCCAAGAGCCTTTAATCCACATTCCTCAGAATAAAAAGGAGAAAAAATAGAAATGAATGAAAGAAAGGAAGGAAGGAAGGAAGGAGGGAAGGAAGAATGGAAGGAATGAAGGAAGACAGGAAGAAAGAAAGGAAGAAAAGGAAGGAAGGAGGGATAATAGGAAGGAAGGAAGAAATGAAGGAAGAAAGGAAGGAAGAAAGGAGGGAAGAAAGGAAGGAAGAAAGGAAGAAAGAAAGAAAGAAAGAAAGAAAGAAAGAAAGAAAGAAAGAAAGAAAGAAAGAAAGAACAAAAGAAAGAAAGAAAGTAGGATGAACTACAGTTATTAAAATAAAACATAATTATTAAGAAGAAAACTTTTAGGGCTTCCCTGGTGGTGCAGTGGTTGAGAATCTGCCTACCAATGCAGAGGACACGGATTCGTACCCCAGTCTGGGAAGATCCCACATGCCACGAAGCGACTGGTCCCGTGAGCCATGGCCACTGAGACTGTGCGTCCGGAGCCTGTGCTCTGCAACGGGAGAGGACACAACAGTGAGAGGCCTGCGTACCACAAAAAAAAAAAAAAAAAAAAAAAAAAGCTTAAAAAAAAAGAGAAAACTTTTAAAAAGTAAAAACAATACAAAACAATAGCAACAAAAGAACAGAATGGTCAGAACCCTAGAACAAATGGTGAATGCAAAGCTATACAGACAAAATCTCACACAGAAGCACACACATACACACTCACTAAAAGGGGAAAAAAATAATATATCTTGCTCCCAAAGTCCACCTCTTAAACTTGGGATGATTCGCTGTCTATTCAGGTATTCCACAGATGCAGGGCATTTCAAGTTGATTGTGGAGATTTAATCCGCTGCTTCTGAGGCTGCTGGGAGAGATCTCCCCCTCTCCTCTTTGTTCGCACAGATCCTGGGGTTCAGCTTTGGACTTGGCCTCGCCTCTGCGCATACGTAGGTCGCCCAAGGGTGTCTGCTCTTCGCTCAGACAGGATGGGGTTAAAGGAACAGCTGACTTGGGAGCTCTAGTTCACTCAGGCCATGGAGAGGGAGGGGTACGGATGCGGGGTGAGTCTGTGGCAGCAGAGGCCGGCGTGACTTTGCACCAGCCTGAGCTGCACAGTGATTTCCCCCAGGGAAGTTGTCCCTGGATCACGGGACCCCAACAGCGGCGGGCTGCACAGCCTCCCAGGAGGGAAGGTGTGGAAAGTGTCCTATGCTCACACATAGGCTTCTTGGTGGCATCAGCAGCAGCCTTAGCATCTCATGCCCATCTCTGGGGTCCACGCTGATAGCCGCGGCTTGTGCCCGTTTCTGGAGCTCCTTTAAGTGGCACACTTAATCCCCTCTCCTCATGCACCACGAAACAAAGAGGCAAGAAAAAGTCTCTTGTCTCTTCGGCAGCTCCGCGCCCGTCTCTGGAGCTCCTTTAAGTGGCTCACTTAATCCACTCTCCTCGCGCCCCAGGAAGCAAAGAGGGAAGAAAAGGTCTCTTGCCTCTTCAGCAGCTCCAGACTTCTCCCGGACTCCTTCCCAGCTAGCCGTGGTGCACTAAACCCTTCAGGGTGTGTTCGCGCAGCCAACACCAGTCCTCTCCCAGCTTCCGACTGAAGCCGGAGCCTCAGCCCCCAGCCCCCGTCCGTCCTGGCGGGTGAGCAGACAAGCCTCTTGGGCTGGTTAGTGCTGGTTGGCACAGATCCTCTGCGGGAATCTGTCCACTTTGCCCTCCGCACCCTGTTAGTGCTCTCTTACATGGCTCTGAAGCTTCCCCCTCTGCCACCCGCAGTCTCCACCCGTGAAGGGGCTTCTAGTGTGTGGAAACCTTTCTTCTTTCACAGCTCCCTCCCACTGGTGCAGGTCCTGTCCCTATTCTTTTGTATCTGTTTATTCTTTTTTCTTTTGCCCTATCCAGGTACGTGGGGAGTTTCTTGCCTTTTGGAATGTCTGAAGTCTTCTGCCAGTGTTCATTGGGTGTTCTATAGTAGCAGTTCCACTTGTAGATGTATTTCTGATGTATCTGTGGGGAAGGAGGTGATCTCCGCATCTTACTCTTCTGCCATCTTCTCTCTACTCTCCTATGTGTGTCTTTATATCTGAAGTGAGTTTTTTGTAGGCAGCATCTATATGGGTTTTGTTTTTGTATCCATTCAGCCACCCTATGTCTTTTGATTGGAGCATTTAGTCCATTTACATTTAAAGTAATTATTCTTAGGTATGTACTTATTGCCATTTTGTTAATTGATTTTGGATTGTTGTTGTAGTTATTTTTGGTCCTTTCTTCTTTTGCTATATTCCCTTGTGATTTGATTACTGTCTTTAGTGATATATTCAGATGTCTTTCTCTTTTCTGTAGGTGTATCTATATTATATATTTTTGGTTTGTGGTTGCCATGAGGTTTATATATATAGCATTCTATATATACATGATTATTTTAAGTTCCTGATCTCTTAAGTTCAAATGCATTTTAACAACCCTGCATTTTTACAACCCACCCCCATTTACTGTTATGACATCATATTTTACATCTTTTTGCTTTGTGTATCCCTTAATTAATTACTGTGGATATAGATGATATTACTACTTTGGTCTTTTAACCTTCTTACTGGCTTTATATGTGGTTGATTTACTAACTTTACTGTATATTTACTTTACTTTACTGTATATTTGCCTTTACCAATAAGATTTTTCCTTTCATCCATTTCATATTTCTAGTTGTGGCTTTTTCTTTTCTTCTTAGGGAAGGCCCTTCACCCTCTCTTGTAAAGCTGGTTTCATGGTGCTGATCTCTTTGCTAGTCTGTGAAACTTTTGATCTCTCCTTCAAATCTGAATGAAAGCCTTACCAGGTAGCCTTCTTGAATGAAAGCCTTCTTGGTTGTACATTTTCCCCTTTTGTCACTTTTAAATATATCATGCCATTCCCTTATGGCCAGCAAAGTTTCAGCTGAAAAGTGTGATGATAGGCTTATGGGAGTTCCCTTGGGTGCAACTTGTTGCTTTTCCCTTGTTGACTTCAATAATCTCTCTTATCTTTAATTTTTAACACTTTGATTACAATATGCCTTTGTGTATTCCTCTTTGGTTTGATCCTGTTTAGGACTCTGTGATTCCTGGACCTGAATGTTTGTTTCCTTTCCCAGGCAAGGGAAGTCTCCAGCTATTTTGTTTTCAAATATGTTCTCTGCCTCTTCCCTCTCTCATGCCCTTCTGGGACCCCTATATTGTGAATGCTAGTATGCTTGCTGTTGTTCCACAGGTCTCTTAAACTGTCCTCATTATTTTATTATTTTTTCTTTCTTCTGTTCAGTTTCAGTGACTTCCATTTTTCTTCCAGTTCACGGATCTCTTCCTCTGTATCATCTAATCTATTGTTGATTCCGTATAGTATAGTTTTTATTTTGATTATTGTATTCTTCAGCTCTGTTTGGATCTTCTTTATATTTTCTAACTCCTTGTTAAAGTTCTCACTGTGTTTGTCCATTCTTATCTCAAGTACTTTTGAGCATCTTTATGATCATTATCCTGAACTCTTTTTTGAGTAGATTGCTTATCTCCACTTCACTTAGTTCTTCTTCTGGGGGTTTATCTTGTTCCTGCATCTGGAATATATTCTCTGTCTCCTCATTTTGCCTAATTTGCTGTTTTTATTTTTTGTTTTTGGTATGTCGGTTAAGTTCCCTGATCATGGAGAACTGGCCTTTTCTATGGACATCTTATGCATTGCAGCAATGCAGTCCTCTGGTCACAAGAGATATGTGCTCTAGGGGAGCCCCATATATGAGCTGCATGGACCTTTCTGTTGTGGCAGGCTGACTACTGTGGGCAGTCTTATAAGTGTGGCTTTCCAACAGTTTCATTGGTTGCCAGGCCCTGCCTTATGTAGCAAATGCTGGTCATTGTGGTCATAGCCAGTTCTCAAGATGGTTGGCTGTGTAGCTTCAGGCTATTCCTGGCCCACTAGTGGGTGGAGTGGAGTCCTGGAGTGTCTGGTTGTGACCAGGGGATCCCAGATTTAGTGTTGGCCTGCTGGTGGTTGAGGCCAGTTCCTGACACAGCTGGCTCCAGGTTCCAGAGTGTCCCAAGGAAGTGTTGCCCTGTTGGTGAGTGGTATTAGATCCCTGGGTGGCTAGATTAGAGACCTAATGTCTCTCAGACTGGTTGCAGCCTGCTGGTGGGAAGCGTTGGGGCTCAGTGGGGTGCTAAGGCTCGTGTTGGCCTGCTGGTGAGTGGTACCAGGGCCTAGTGTATCTCAGGGTTAGTGCGTCCCACTGGTGGATGAAGCCACTTCCTGGAGCTATTACCAGCCTACTGGTGGGTGGTGTTGGGTCCTTGGATCTGTTGCTGCAGGGTACAGGGTTCTCAGACCTGGTGTCAGTACACTGGTGGGTGGGGCAGGGGCCTAGAGATTCCAGGGGCTAGTGCCAGCCCACTTGGGTATGGAGCTGGGATGCGGGGTCTCTGACTGCAGGGGCCAAGTGTCCCTGAGCTGGTGTTAGAAGGAGGGGCTGGTAGGAGGGGCTAGGTTCTGGCCCCTCTGATGGGTAGGGCTGGGTCCCAAAGCAGCTGGGAACTCAGGGATATCCTGAGGCAGCCACCCTGCTGGTGCATGGAGCTATGGTCCCACCCAGCTATCTGCCTGGTCTGAGGCATCTCACTACTGGTGCCATCAGGCTGTTGGGAGGGTTGGGTGTGGGTGTTAATAAGAGAGAATTCCAAAATGATGCTTGCCAATACCAGTGTGCTTGTTGCAGAGCAAGCTTCCAAAAATGGCTGCCTCCAGTGTCTGTGTCCCCAGGTTGAGCTCCATTTGCCTTTTGCCTCTCCAGATCTCAGCAGGTACATCTGACCCAGGCTCCTTTCAAATCACTGCTTCTTCCCTGGGTCCTGAGGCATGTGAGATTTTGTGTGTACCCTTTAAGAGTGCAGTCTATTTCCTAAAGCCCTCTGGCTCTTCTGAATGTAAGCCCCACTGGGTTTCAAAGCCATACATTCTGGGAGTTCATCTTCCTGGTTCTTGATCCCCGGTCTGGGGAGCCTGATGTGGGACTTGGACCCATTGCTCCTTGGGGAGAACCTCTGCAATTGTAATTATCCTCCTGTTTGTGGGTCACCCATCCAGGGATATGGATCTTGACTACACCTCATTTCTGCCCCTCCTACCCATTTCATTGTGGTTTCTTCTTTACATCTTTAGTTGTAGAAGATCTTTTCTGCTAGTCTTCAGGTCTCTCTCATCAATAGATGCTCTGTAAATAGTAGTAATTTTGCTGTGCTCATGGGAGGGGTGAGCTCAGGGTCTTCCTCATCCACCAACTTCCTAAATTGATATTTAAAGTACCAATCAGGCATCTGGTCAGGGCTATGCCAGTTTACTAACTGGTTGATCCAAAATACAAAGTTAGGTGGCATATCATCCCTATTGTCTACTCATAAATTAAATTATTAAGATTTTTAAGTAATACAGCCAAAATCATATCAGATTCTCACAGGTTCCTTTATTCTCTTATTTAAAGGAAAATTGTGCATTATCAATAGAAAAAAATTTTCTTGTGCCAGTAGGCTAGAAATCTCATAATTTTGTTAAAATCATTTTGGTTCACTTCAGGAAACATTTATAGCTAACTACCATATGCTGAGCATTGTGCTAACTCCTGGAGATATAAATAAAAATAAGAGTGGGCTACTAGTCCCTGGGATTTTAGGCTAGACAAAGTAGATGTAAGTGAGGTCTGGTACATCCCTTGAGAGTATACCTGAAGCCAACGCCATTTCCTATACTTTTAAAGATATAGACAGTAATAAGGATACTACACAGTTCCTACTCTATACCTCCTCACAGGTAAATAAAGGATGAGGTATAATGCAGGTCAGGTATTAGGATCACAATATCTAGACACAATCCTTGCTGAATCCCTGTCCTACAGGGAGATAGTCCATAGAATCTAACAGTAGGGAGCTCAAAAAGTGCGTATAATGTCATTTGGAGTTTTGAGAGCCCCAAAATGCAGGCATTCTGCTACCTCTCTTAAAATTGACCTTTAAACATTCTCAATAAAGCAAGAATGAATGTTCTCAGAGTTGAAAGGTTTTCATCCCCACAGGGAATTCAGAAGCAGTGCTTCAGTAGAGAGAGCAATGTGCCTGCTTTCCTGAGGACCTTGTAGTCTAGCAGAGACAGAGGGTCACATAATTTAAGGGAAGGAAAATGAGGGTATGAATACACAGCCAGATAATTTCCCTCCTCTCTGTCAGCTGTTCAAAAATTGATATGCCCAAAGTGCTACTTGAACACCAAGGAAGAATTCCAAACCAGAGTGGTGAAACTATGTGGGGAGAAATGGAGAGAAATTTTCCCAGAGTAAGTGATATCTCAGTCTTGAAAAGTTAGTAGTTAACCAAGAAGAGTAGTATCTCAAGGAAGGGAGAATTGCATAAGCTAGGACACGAAGATGTACGAATTATAATTCTCTTTCAAGAAGCCCTAAATGAGCAGACAGTTATGAAAATGTGTGTTTTAAAGGGCAATAACAATTTCTCTCCATTTTTAAGTGATCTTTTTATTATCAGCCAATTAATTCAGAACTTCAATACCTGACTACAAACTGCTATAGTAGCAGTTTGTAGGCACTTATTGATCTTAGAAGAGGTCAAAGCAAAAGAGGAACATTCAATTCCAGAAACAATATGAGTGTCTATGATGTGCTTTCCTCTCCCACTAGAATGAAGGTTCCATAAGACGGAGTGTTTTTGTCTTATTATTCACAGCTCTATCTCCAACACCTAAAACAGAAGGTGTTATATATGTAGTTATGTTATAGTTACTGTTATATGGTTATATAGTAAAAAAAATGGGGATTCAATGATAGACAAGACAGATCTGGTGCCTCTCTGTACTGAGTTGACCCACTAGTAGAAAGGTTTTAACCTAGGATAGCGAGAGAGGAGTTGTAAACTAGTATGGGGAAAAAAATTGACATCTTTATTTTTCCTAACCTGTAACTGAAAATTAGCATTAAATTTAATTATTAATATAAGCCACAAATCGCAGAGGTACCTGTGACTCTGTCATCATTAAAAATCAGAGATAACACTTTTCAGTGCTGCAGATATCTGAAAGTATCATTTTTGATCATCATAATTTTTAAATTGTTTGCTATTGCCATGTCACTAGGTTTTATTACTCAATGCAATAATTAAAAAGCAAATATATTAGTATATCAATATATTTTGAAATTGCATTTCAATATCTTGAAATACAATTTTGATATCTTGAAATTTTATTTCAATATAACTGGTTTCTTTTGTTACCTTAAGTAATCTATCTTATGCCTTTAAAAAGACCTCACCAGAATACTAAATAGGTTCATGATACCAAAAATTGTTAAGAATTCCAGGTCTAGGGTTATAAAAGAAATTAATTTAAAAAGTAATTATTATTCAATGATATGGCAAGTGTGCTGATAGGGGAAGAATATGATGCTATCACTGCACATACGTAGGATAGATGGGGTGTCTTGCAAGGATTTCCAGAGGAGTCATGCCTCTGCTCCCTCTGAAGCATTAGTAGGAGAGTATACATGTTCAAGAAACTGAAGGAAGTTTACTGTGAAAGGAACCAGAGTGACTGTGTGAGTAAGGGAGGTGGGTGTTTGGGGGGTAAGAGATAGAAGCTGGAGAGATACACTTAGGCTAAGTAAGATTTGTACTTTATTCTAAGGATAGTGGGAAGCTATTGATGAGTTTTAAAAACAGAGTAAAAGATCACTCTGAAGTGAATTGATTTGGAGAGGGGTAATCATTAAGCAGGAAGAGCAATTAAAATAGTTACAATAATTCAGGAATATTGTCTGAGACCTACACTGTCATTAGAAAAATACAGAAATAAAATCAACACAGTATTAGAACATCAATGCTTATTATGTTTTCATATTCAACTTTACTACAATTATTTTGTTATTAGTAGCATAAACCTTATTTCTCTTGCCTAATACGACCATTTACCTTTCTTTTAGTGGTTAAAGGAAGTAAGGTAGGAGCTTCAGCAGATGACAAATGCCATTTTAGCTCTGAGTCCATGCAAGAAAGACTGCCAGCCAACTGCCTGAAGTGGAACCCATTTCTAATCATCATTCTAAGCTTCCAATCTTGACATAGTGATTTTTTTGATAAGCTATATCATTTCAAAGGACATTTATATCAGTTGCTTCAATTTTAATTTTATCTTTAGCCAAATCCTCTCTTTCCTGTACTGCTAGTTCCCCAGGATGCAATTCAATATTTTCATTGATTCCATCCAACTAATCCAATTTCCTAAAATCAAATGCAGTACACTGTTTGGCAAGATTATCCAAAATTTTGCTCTTTCTAGCATGTACTCATTTATTTGGGTATTTTCTGTTGATTAAATGTTAAACATATTGTTTTCTTTCTAAATCGAATGACACGTGATACAAATTTAATTTTGTTTATATATAATTATTTTATATATGATTTTTATGTAGCATTTATATATGACTTTTTTTTTTTTTTTTTTTTTGGCGGTACTCGAGCCTCTCACTGTTGTGATCTCTCCCGTTGCAGAGCATAGGCTCTGGACGAGCAGGCTCAGCGGCCATGGCTCACGGGCCTAGCCGATCCGCGGCACGTGGGATCTTCCCAGACCGAGGCACAAACCCGTGTTCCCTGCATCGGCAGGCAGACTCTCAACTACTGCGCCACAGGGAAACACCTATATATGATTTTTAAAGTTATATATGTTGGAGACAATGAGTGACCTCTGGAAACTATGAGCTGACCTCTTAAAGCATTTAGTTTCCACTGTACCAAGTCTCATGAATATCAATGTTCATTGTAGTCATACATTTCCAATATTGGACAAATATTGTGTCATTAGTTAATTTACCTTCAAACAATCTCATTGTATGAGGTGATTTCCATCAGTGTTCTGGTTCCTCCATCATCCTGTGAGGTACAAGAGAAGACAAATAGGTAGTAGGTAGTTATCTAGAGTCTAAACACATGGGAAACTAAGAAAATAAGAAAGAAAAAAAAAATCTTCTTTATAAAGTAAAGTGACTCTGTAAATAAATAAAATAGAATTTATTTTTCTCTGAACATTTTTAAAATAGTTGTACCAAACTTACACTGAGCAATAGATTAATACTTTCATAGCTACTGATGATTTGTCTTATAAAGAGTTCATAAAAGTTTTTTGTCATTTTTCTTTTCCACACACTGTAAACATTAATATCTTATTTTGGTAATGAAAAGAAAGAAGCCCAAAGTAAATCAGAGACTGTACAGAAAGCACTATATTAGGAGAAATGACATATAAGAAATACTAAAGAATTTGTGTTTAGATGAGAAGAAAGACATAAATAAAGCTCACTCTAAGTAAGGTCATAGAATGAAAGCTTAATGGGTGGTGTGCACCTTTTAGAAGATAATTCTGGTATATGTGTAACAGAGAAAAATTTAACTGTTTTGGTTCTACAAATATGAATAATCAGGAAACCTGGTTATACAGTGAGATTTGGGGTCTATGATTACACTCTAATTCTCAATTTAACACTGCATGCTTCTGTATTTTTCTTGGAATACCATCACCAAATTAAAATTTATTCCCCAATTTCACTCTTAAACCATTCTAATAAGTCATGTGTCCAACATCCTTCCAATCTAACTCATGCTTTATCCTCATTATCTGGCTAAATATCACCCATCACTTAAATCAGCTTAATACCTACACCACCTTTTTGAAACCATAATGGATTCCTTTATATCTTATTCATTTCCCCTTCTTAGGACTTGTCATCAGTACCATACCATTGGCAATTAATTATAAGCCAATTTCTGCTACTTATTGTTGGCTTCATCTGTTCTCCAGCAAGAATGTAAATTCTATATCAGCATGTCTTCTAGTATATAGCATAGAGCTCAATGTATTTGTTTAGGTGACTGCTGACTACAATTTAAATAGAAATTACATGAATTTTTTTGAACAAGATAAGCCTAGTTTGAATTCTTCCTCTTATGTAGTAATTTATTTAGCAAATATATGTGAAACCACTTTGTGCCAGGAACTATCCTAGATTTAGCAATATAAGCAAGACAGATGGAATCACAATATGCATACACACAAAATCACACACACACACACACACACAGCCAGCAATACAAGCTATACTCATGGAGCTTGTGTTCAAATAGAGAAAAGGCAAACAATAAAAAAGATATGTTAGATGACACGTTGACAAAGAAAAATAATAAAGCTAGGGAAAGGGATATGAATTGTTAGTAGAAGGGTGGAGTCACCTGTGGAGGTAATTTTGAGGAAGATTTGAAAGAATTGAAGGTTTAGTCCTGAGAACATCTATGGGAGAGTTTTCAGGCAGGACAAGCAATTGCAAAAACCTGAGCAAGAAAGCAGTTTCCTTAGAGTGCTTGATGAATAGTAATAAAATTAAGTGGATGGAAATACAGGAAGAGGAGGAGAATAGGAAGTTAGCTCAGAGAGGTGATGGATGTTATATTACATGGGACTAGCAGGATCTAGTTTTGAATGAAAAGATAAATGACATAATATGACTTACATTTTACAGGATCTCTATGGTTACTGACTGAGAATGGGAGTGGGCAGAAACATGAGACCATTTAGGAGACTGTTGCAATAATCCAGGCAAGAAATTCATAGACTAGCACTGTGGGTTGTCACAAGTGGTTAAATTCAGGATATGTTTTGAAGAGAGTCAATAGAACTTGCTATTGTGGAGTGTGAGGGAAATGGAGGAAACAACACTGACATCAAGCGTTTAGGCTCTAGCAGCTAGAAATGCAATTATCATCACTGAGATGAGGACAGACAGAAGAACATTGGAGGGGAGTGAAGAAGAAGTCAGGTTTTAACATGCTAATTTTGAGGTGTTTATTGTTAAATCTCCAAGTGGAAATGTTAAGTAGACATATATGTGGGTCTAGAATTCAGAGAGGGACAGGATTAAGATAAAAATTTGGGAGTTATTAGTATTAAGATGGTATTTAAAGTCATCGCCATCACAAGAGAATGTCAGCACATAGACAGTGAGGGTAGAAAAATAAGAGAAATCCAAGTAATGAACTCTGCCCTGGGCACTGTGATCTATAGGGATGGAGGAGATGAAAAGGAACCAACAGAGACTGAGAAATGAATGGCTAGAAAGAAGGAAAGTGAGGAGGGCGTGGTAGTTCTAGATGTCAAGTATCAGGTGGTTTCAAGGAAGAGTGATCAACTGAGTAAAATGTTATTTATAAACTGAGTATGATTAGACCTGAGAAATTCCCATTGGATTTAACAAAATATCGGTCACTGATAATCCTCACAAGAGCAATTTCACTGGAGGGGGTGAAAACCTAATTTGTGTTCAAGAAAGAACAGAAGGAGAGAAAGAATAGATGATTATTTCAAGGAGTTTTGCTGTAAAGAGAATAAAAATGAGGCAGTAGCTGGAGGGAAAATAAGATCAAGATATGGAAGAAATAATGGCATGTTTATATGCTGATAAATGATCTAGAGAGGAAAAAATGGTGATGCTGGAGAGAAAGGAGATGTGCTTGAGTAGGTAAGGGCAGATGGAATCTAAGGTACAGATAAAGGACTTGGTCCTAGCTAGGAACAGAGATAATTCACTCATAGAAACAGAAGAGAAAGTAGAATATTTGCACACAGAGTCAGATGCATGGGCAGATATAGTGGTAGGAGCTTGTGGAAGTTCTTTTTTGAAAGCTTCGGTTTTTAGACAAAACAGGAATTAAGGTCTTCTGATGAAACTGAGCATGTGAAAAAGTTTCATATTTGAGGAAAGAAGAGATTTAATAATCATCTAAGATAGTAAGAAAGAATGAATTAGGTTTCCAGACACCATTAAAGACACTAGTTGGTATGACTGTGAGTTTTTATCCAGCCACATTCAGCTATATGGATATAGGCTCAACCTGATTAAGAATTGAACTTAATCTGGGTTAGAACTTTGCCAAATGAATATGATAAATTGGAGAGAGGTAAAGTGGTTGAGAGTGTATACAAGTGTAATTATGATTATCCATGAATTATAAGCTGGTTTAGGAGACAAGAAAACAAATAAGGACAATGAGGGATAGAACAAAAGCAGTAGGATCAATGAGTTGATTATTCTAATGGGGTTAAAGAATTGTTGGAGTATGACTCTAGAAGGAATTAGTTGGAGGCATAGGATGTGAAGTTTAGAGGATGACCAATTGATTATGTAGTGATTGCAGTTTTTATCAATGTCAAGATTATACCCATGGGAATGAGTGGCTACAGTGTGATTGGGTGAAATCAAGATCACTTGAAAAAAAGAAATAACAAAACCAAAATGGCATTTGCTAATATTGGGACCACTATCTACTAACTATAACTTTTGGCATGTTACTTACATTTTCTGAACAGTGGCTTTTTGTTTCCACTCTTATTATCCATGGGGAGAAAAAATCTTTTAATTGAAAACTTTGAGTTGTAAATAATATAAACACTATGATTTACTGTAGTCAGTGCATAAACACTATGCTCATTTTTAGGCCAACCAGGGAAAAAACTATAGAGAGCTTGAATTTGACTCAAAATAAGAAAGAACTTTCTAACAAAAATATAATGAAAAGGGAATTGAGTTCCTTAGAAGATACTGTGCTTCTGATCACTGGAGGTGTTCAAGAAAATATTTCATATCTAACTAAAATAGTCTATAATACTAAGAGTGTGATACCTAGGTATGAGTCACAAAGGAAAGACATGAAGAAGAGCAGTATTATTAGACAAGGTTGAATAAAATTGGCATCTGGCATGCCAATTCTAGCAGAAAAAGGCAGGCAATTAGTGGATATCTAAGAAAGAGAATAACTTAACAAAAACTCAGATGGACAGGAGACCTGCTTAGGTCCAGGTGGGAATATGCTTCCACTTCAAGGAGATTCATCTGTTTGGTCAATGACCCAAAACAAACTTACAAACCCAGGATATCTGAGTTCCAGAGACTGGCAGAGGGTAAATGGAGCATAAGAACAGAAATAGCCAAATGGAGGGTGGAGTTCAAGAGCAAGAATCCATCTGCTGATAGAAAATCAAAAGCAAACCCAGAATGGCAGTGCTAGACAAGATGCTGAAATAGAGCTTCTTCTATGCATTCCTATTTAAGAGCTGAGTCAATCACTCTTAGATTTAGAACAATCTGAGATAAATAGGTACTTGCAGAATAAAGACGAGTAGGCATATATTAATATCAAATAAAATCCAAGGACTTAGTTAACCTTATCAGTGACCCTAGCTGTCAAGATGTAGAAAGTATTAGCTAATTGAACTGTGGGCACAAAATGAGAAAAATGGTTTGAGACACAACCAAGCCTATCAGTAAAGGTAATTATTATTAATATATCTGAGCCTATTACAATAGGTAAGATATTCCCTCTCTTCTCAGCATCAGTAAAGCTATTAAAAGTTTTCCTGGATATTGCTTATTAAATCAATCAGAAATTCTTACAAATAAAAATACTGGTAATTTCTTTAATGTTTACCAAGAATTGTTTTTCTTTTTTTGTTTGTTTGTTTGTTTTTGAATTTTATTTTTTTATATGGCAGGTTCTTATTAGTTATCTATTTTATACATATTAGTGTATATATGTCAATCCCAATCTCCCAATTCATCGCACCACCACCACCACTACCACCCACCCCCTGCTTTCCCCCCTTGGTGTCCATACATTTGTTCTGTACATATGTGTCTCTATTAAGAATTATTTTTCTTTACAAGCATATTGAATATAATTTTTCTGACAAAAGCACATCCTATAACTTAATTAATTTCAAAGCTTATGTCCTTGAAGTATCAACATTTCATTTTATCTTGCTTCTTTCAAAAAGATTATTTATAGCTATATTTTATTAATTTATATTATTATACTATATAATAATATATAATGTATCAATTTGTATTAGGAATGTAAATACTATACACACTATGTACCTGTATAGACACACTGCATATATATGCAGGCATAAGCACACATACTAGAACCTCTTAATAATAGTATTCACTATATACTTTAAATTTTTTGAGACAGCATAACAAGAGAGCTGGGCTTTGCAGTTCAGATAGAAAATAGAGATGAATCCTGGCACTCTTTACTAGCTGTACAACTTTTGAAAAGTTTCCTACCTTCACTAAAACTAAGTTTACTTATCTGTTGGAACTCCTACTTCACTGGATTGCTGTCAGGTTCAGTAGCTAATGTAGCATGTACAAAACATGTGTCAATTTTAGGCTTTTTTTTTTCCCCTGAAAACCTTTCTTGAGGGCTCAAGATTTGAATATGTATCACCTTTCTGACCTAGGAGTCTGTCTTTTTTTTCTGAATTGCTCTCTGTTTCTTATCAAAGTATCTGAAAATATGTTCAAACCAGCTGTCTTCCTCTACTTCCTCTAGCTCTAGTCATTGCTGTTCTATTTTCTTTTTACCTTTTGACCCCCTTCATCCATTTTTCCCACCCCCTGCCTCTGGCAATAAACACCAATTCTGTTCTCTGTATATACAGACTTGTTTTGTTTTGTTTTGTTTAGACTCCACATATAAGAAAGACCATACCATATTTGTATTTCTCTGTGAATTATTTTACTTAGCATAATACCCTCTAAATCCATCCATGTTGTCACAAATGGCAAGATTTCATTCTTTTTTATGGCTGAGTAATATTCCAGTGTGTGTGTGTGTGTGTGTGTGTGTGTGTGTGTGTGTGTGTGTGTGTGTGTGTGTATCATAACTTCTTTATTCATTTGTCCACTGATGGATGTCCATTTGTTGATCAATTCATCCATTAGATTGCTTTCATATATTAACTATTGTATATAATGCAGCAATGAACATTGGAGTGCATATACTTTTGTTCAAATTAGTGTTTTTGTTTCTTCAGGTAAATACCCAAAGGTAAAACTGCTGGATTGTATGGTAGTTCTATTTTTAATTTTTTGAGGAACGTCCATATTGTTTTCCATAGTGGCTGCACCAATTTACATTCCCATCAACAGTGTACAATGGTTCCCTTTTCTCCACATCCTTGCCAACATTATTATTTGTTGTCTTCTTGAAGATAGCCATTCTGACAGATGTGAGATAATATCTCATTGTTGTTTTGATTTGCATTTCCCAGATGACTAGTAATATTGAGCATATTTTCATCTGCCTATTGGCCATCTGTAGGTCTGCCGCCAGCCATGGCGGGTCCTCAAAGTGCAGCAACAATCGATGAGAGGGGGTAGGGAACTGAAAGCACCAAGGTATGGGATCAGAAGGGCACAAACAACTGACCGTTGCAAGGCAAATTTAATAGCAAAGCATAGCCATATATATACCCCTAAAACAGGGACTTTGCATAGTCATTGTAAAGCAGGGACTTTGCATAGACATTTTTCTATAGAACTGGGCTTTCATCTCGGCTAGTTGTCATCATATCTGCATCAGCGGGTTTATTGCTTGTTCCACAAAGGCACCAACTTCCCCTAGAGGGTTGCTTTTCCTAGCTTTAAGGAACAACCAGGGACTCCCAGTAACTGAGCAGGTCTCTGGAGCGATCTGGCCAAAGGCTATCTCCTTTTTTACGTTCATACCATAAGGTCCAGGATGCATACCAAGGAGAGTACAATCGGGCCCTGAGGCTTATGAGGGTCTTAATGGCGCATTCCTCAGAGGGCAATGCTCTCCACATAGGTCTTCTTTGAGAAAATTTCTATTTAAATCCTCTGCCCATCTTTTCATCAGGTTTTTTTTTGTTTGTTTGATGTTGAATCATATGCGTTCTTTGTATACTTTGGATATTAATCCCTTACAACATATATTTGTCATGATATATGATATATCATATATTTGTAATGATATAATGATATATGATATATCATTTTTGTTTTGTTGATAGTTTCCTTCACTGTGAAAAGCTCTTTAGTTTGTTGTAATCCCATTTGTTTATCTTTGTTTTTGTTTCTGTTGCCTGAGGAGACATATCCAAAAGAATATTGCTAAGACTGCTGTCAAAGAGTGTATTGAGCATGTTTTCTTCTAGGATTTTTAAGGTTTCAGGTCTTACATTTAACTCTTTAATCCATTTTGAGTTTATTGTTTTGTTGTTGTTTGTTTTTGTTTTTGCGGTACGCGGGCCTCTCACTGTTGTGGCCTCTCCCATTGTAGAGCACAGGCTCTGGACACACAGGCTCAGTGGCCATGGCTCACGGGCCTAGCCGTTCCGCGGCATGTGGGAGCTTCCCAGACCAGGGCACGAACCCGTGTCCCCTGAATTGGCAGGCAGACTCTCAACCACTGCACCACCAGGGAAGGCCCCTGAGTTAATTTTTGTATATGGTGTGAGAAAGTAGTCCAGTTTGATTCTTTTGCATGTAGCTGTCCAGTTTTCCCAATACCATTTATTGAAGAGGCTGTCTTTTTTCCCATTGTATATTCTTGCCTCCTTTGATTAATTGATTATATAACTGTTGGTTCATTTCTCAGCTATCTATTCTGTTCCATTGATCTATGTATCTTTTTTTTTTATCTATACCATACTGCTATAGTAACTGTGACTTTGCAGTATATTTCAAAATCAGGGAACATTGTTCTTCCAGCTTTGTTCTCCTTTCTCAAGATTGTTTTGGCTGTTTGGGGTCTTTTGTGTTTCCAGCAAATTTTAGAATTATTTGTTCTAGTTCTGTGAAAAATGCCATTGGTATTTTGTTGGGGATTGCATTGAATCTGTAGATTTGCCTTAGGGAGTATGGTCATTTTAACAAAAATAATTCTTCCAATCTGTGAGCATGTATATCTTTTCATTTGTTTTGTCATCTTCAATTTCTTTCATCAATATCTTACAGTTAGATGAGTACAATTCTTTTACCTCCTTGGTTAGATTTATTCCTAAGTATTTTATACTTTTAGATCAGTTTGTTTTCTTAATTTCTATTTCTGATAGTTTGGTGTTAATGTATAGAAATGCAACAGATTTCTGCATATTAATTTTTATCCTGCAACTTTATAAATTGAATATATGAATTGATTAAATGTATTTCATTTATTGCTTCTAATAGGTTTCTTTGTATCATCTTTAGGATTTTCTATGCATAGTATCATATTATCTGCAAACGGTGACACTTTACTTCTTCCTTTCCAATTTGTATTCCTTTTGTTTCTTTTCTTGTCTGATTGTTATGACTAGGACTTCCAATACTCTGTTGAATAAAAGTGGCAAGACTGAGCATCTTTGTCTTATTCCTGATTTCAGAGGAAATTCTTTCAGCTTTTCACTGTTGAGTATAATGTTGGCTGTAGTTTTGTTATGTTTGACCATTATTATGCTGAGGTATGTTCATTCTATACCTAATTTGTTGAGAGTTTCTGTCTTAATGAATGTTGAATATTATCGAAAGAGTTTTCTGCATCTAATGAGATGACTAAATGATTTTTATTCTTCATTTGTTAATGTGGTGTATCACACTGATAGGTTTATAGACTTTGAACCATCCTTGCATCTGTGGAATGAATCCCACTTGATCATGGTGTATGATCCTTTTAATTAATCATTTAATTGGGTTTAATATTATTTCTATAATATAAAGAAGACTGGGGCTCTAGGATTTTGGATTATTGACACTGAAGTCTAGATTCTTTTTTAGCTAATTATACATTTATGTCCACCTATATAAATAAATACATCTTCAATATACATATAGAGATGTATACAGGCATTTATATATATATATGACAGTCTTATGTGTGATATTATGGCTTCATAAAGCATAACAAAAGTTAGCTATTCATGTTAATGTGAAAGCAAAGTTACACTGAAAAGTTAACTATTTGTTTTAACTGCTTTAAGGCATAATTGAGGTAATTAAATCCATAGACTTTTCTGAAAAATATTTTAGAGCAACATTAATGAACAGCTAAATAAATTGAGGTGTTATTTCCATAATAATTCTTAATTAGTTAAGCAATACACATTGTAAATCTTCCAGATAAACAACACTTTATGAGCTCTTAATGAGGTTTGTTTTAGGCTTCAAAAATGTAGATATGGTGCTAGTCTCAAAGTAAACTTACAATACATTTGGTAAGTTGAATAGATAAGTGATTCTACCTGGTGCTATACCAAAAAAAATAAATAGATATCAAGATATTGATATCTTGAAGTTTATAATTAAGACTGGCTCTCTCTTGTATGCTTCATATTTCCTAGATTTGAAAAAGCTAAAGTTAAATTTGAGATAAGAAGATGAGGTATTTGAGCATGGAAAATTAGCAAAGCTGTTCATTTGCTATATTTGGGAACTTTATTGTAGAATGCTTTGTTATTTACTTGTTTTTGATGTTACATTTATTTAAAGTGTAAATTAGTAATCTAGTGAATCACTCTTACATTACACGCATAGGACATGTTAAGTAAACATCCTAATTAATAAATTCGTATGATATTGTTACCAATCCTCAGCAGGTCAGTGACCCCTCAATGGGTCATTTGCCCTCTAGCATCACAAATGTAAATCAAATAAAGCCAGGTTCATTATAGCAAAGCAGAAACTTTTTCATTGACCAAGAAATGAAGAGGGGAGAGTTCATGCTCTAAGAACACCTTCTTCCCAAAGGAAAGGGAGTGAGGGAATTTTAAGGGGTAAGAAGCAGACATGTCATCAGGACTCTAGGAAAGGGAAAGAGATTTGCCAGGGGAAGCTGGGCAGATGGGGCATGCACAGTCTTCCACATTACTTTGCACACAGCACGAATTCTGCTTATTAGAGTACGAATCCACCCTTGTGTGGAGATCTTAGTATGGTAATGACACAGAGGTAACTTTTGGACACCTCCAGGTCTAATCTGTGCAGGCATGTTCCTGTGGTCAAGTCAGAGCCAGTTTGTGGCTGTTGACCACTGCCTATCTCTTAAAGCACAACTGTGAAATATCTCCGTTAAATACCAGGCGCTTTTGAAACAAACACAGAGATAAATCAAGGCAAGGATCCTTTAGGTTTTGGGGTCAGTTAAGGGTGACAAAATAACTTCTTAAAATAATTTAACCTACACTTTGAAAAATGTAAACCTGGGGGAGGGATAAATTGGGAGATTGAGATTGACATATACACGCTACTATATATAAAATAGATAACTAATAAGGACCTACTGTACAGCACAGAGAACTCTACTCAATACTCTGTAATTACCTATATGGGAAAAGAATCTAAAAAAGAGTGGATATATGTATATGTATAACTGATTCTCTTTGCTGTACAGAAGAAACTAACATAACATTGTAAATCAACTATACTTTAATAAAAATTTGAAAAAAGAAAAATATAAACCTGATTATTAGAGTTATATTATGACTTAAAGTGATCGTTACCTTTCTGTAATAAATAAACATAATTTTCTGAACTTCAAGTGTTCTTTCTTCTATTTAATTGAAACATGCCCACACTTCACACCACACATACCATTCTCAGGAAATGATACATGTTTTCAATTTAAAGTAAAAAACAGAATTACCTTCTAAACAGATTTTTTTAAACTATGAATTGTATTGAAAAAGAGATCAAATGAGTTGTGTAGTCTTGCACAAAAAGAAAAATGACAGTAGACATGAGGAGGTTTTGATAAGGATTGTTAAAGTTGTCAAGAGGGTAACTAAGTCCTGGCTAACTGTAGTTTGTTGGAATGAAGGAGAAAACTATTATAAAACTAAATAAATATTCCATGGATGACTGCACAATTTAAAAATTCTAAGAGCATGGTAGTAGCAAGTGGTAAGTTAATGAATTTCATTTTTTTAACCACTCTCCTTCTCTTAACATATGAAAAGTATGTTTTACTTGAAAACTATTCTTATGTGAAAAACACTGGGGAAATGTATCAGATATGACCATTGCAAAGGTATTTTCAATTCAATGATTGGAACACAGTAGTTTGCCTTTTTCCAAAGAGAACATTAAAATAACTCTATTTTAAAAATATTACTTAATATGTGTGAGTACCTAGTAGAAAAATACACTTTAGAGGTTATCTTATCCTCATAAGTTAAAGCAACTGATTTCAAGGCTGAGTAGTATTCCATTGTATATATGTGCCACATCTTCTTTATCCATTCATCTGTCTATAGACACTTACATTGCTTCCATGTCCTGGCTGTTGTAAATAGAGCTGTAATGAACATTTTGGTACATGACTCCTTTTGAATTATGGTTTTCTCAGGATTTATGCCCAGTAGTGGGATTCCAGGGTTGCATGGTAGTTCTATTTTTAGTTTTTTAAGGAACGTCCATAATATTCTCCATAGTGGCTGTATCACTTACTTTCCCATCAACAGTGCAAGAAGGATCCCTTCTATCCATACCCTCTCCAGCATTTACTGTTGGTACATTTTTTGATGATGGCCATTCTGACGGCTGTGAGGTGATACCTCATTGTAGCTTTGACTTGCATTTCTCTAATGATTACTGATGTTGAGCATCCTTTCATTTGTTTGTTGGCAATCTGTATATCTTCTTTGGAGAAATGTCTACTTAGGTCTTCTGCCCATTTTTTGATTAGGTTGTGGTTTTTTTTTTTTGATATTGAGCTGCATGAGCTGCTTGTATATTTTGGACATTGGTCTTTTGTCAGTTGCTTCATTTGCAAATATTTTCTCCTATTCTGAGGGTTGTCTTTTGGTCTTATTTATGGTTTCCTTTGCTGTGCAAAAGCTTTTAAGTTTCATTAGGTCTCATTTGTTTGTTTTTCTTTTTATCTCCATCTCTCTAGGAGGTGGGTCCAAAAGGATGTTGCTGTGATTTATGCCATAGAGTGTTCTGCCTATGCTTTCCTCTAAGAGTTTGATAGTGTCTGGCCTTACATTTAGGTCTTTAATCCATTTTGAGTTTATTTCTGTGTATGGTGTTAGGGAGTGTTCTAATTTCATACTTTTGCATGTACCTGTCCAGTTTTTCCAGCACCACTTATTGAAGAGGCTGTCTTTTCTCCATTGCATATTCTTGCCTCCTTTATCAAAGATAAGGTGACCATTGTGCATGGGTTGATCTCTGGGCTTTCTATCCTATTCCATTCATCTATATTTCTGTTTTTGTTCCAGTACCATACTGTCTTGATTACTGTAGCTTTAGTATAGTCTGAAGTCTGGGAGCCTGATTCCTCCAGATACGTTTTTCTTTCTCAAGATTGCTTTGGATATTTGGGGTCTTTTGTGTTTCCATACAAATTGTGAAATTTCTTTTTCTAGTTCTGTGAAAAATGCCATTGGTAGTTTGATAGGGATTGCAGTGAATCTGTAGATTGTTTTGGGTAGTATAGTCATTTTCGCAATGTTGCTTCTTCCAATCCAAGAACATGGTATATCTCTCCATCTGTTTCTATAGTCTTTAATTTCTTTCATCATTGTCTTATAGTTTCCTTCATATAGATCTTTTGTCTCCTTAGGTAGGTTTATCCTTAGTTATTTTATTCTTTTTTTTGCAATGGTAAATGGGAGTGTCTCCTTAATTTCTATTTCATATTTTTCATCATTAGTGTATAGGAATGCAAGAGATTTCTCTGCATGAATTTTGTATCCTGCTACTTTACCAAATTCATTGATTAGCTCTAGTAGTTTTCTGGTAGCATCTTTAGGATTCTCTATGTATTGTATCATGTCATCTGCAAACAGTGACAGTTTTACTTCTTCTTTTCAGATTTGGATTCCTTTTATTTCTTTTTCTTCTCTGATTGCTGTGGCTAAAACTTCCAAAACTATGTTGAATAAGAGTGGTGAGAGTGGTCAACCTTGTCTTGTTCCTGATATTAGTGGAAATGGTTTCAGTTTTTCACCATTGAGAATGATGTTGGCTGTGGGTTTGTCATATATGGCCTTTATTGTGTTGAGGTCAGTTCCCTCTATGCCTACTTTCTGGAGAGTTTCTCTTATAAATGACTGTTGACATTTGTCAAAAGCTTTTTCTGTATCTACTGAGATTTTCATATGGTTTTTATTCTTCACTTTGTTAATATGGTGTATCACACTGGTTGATTTGTGTTTATTGAAGAATCCTTGCATTCCTGGGATAAATCCCACTTGATCATGGTGCATGATCCTTTTAATGTGCTGTTGCATTCTGTTTGCCAGTATTTGTTGAGGATTTTTGCATCATGTTCACAAGTGACACTGACCTGCAGCCTTCCCTCCTTGTGATATTTTAATTCAGGACTTGGCCCCAGGGTGATCGTGGCCTTACAGAATGAGCCTGCAAATGTTCCCCCTCTGCCATACCCTGGAAAAGTTTGAGAAGGATAGGTGCCAGCTCCTCTCTAAATGTTTGATAGAATTCTCTTTTGAAGCCATCTGGTACCAGGCTCTTGTTTTTGGAAGGTTTTAATCACAGTCTCAATTTCAATGCTTGTGATTGGTCTGTCCATATTTTCCATTCCTTCCTGGTTCAGTCTCAGAAGGCCACTCTCTTCTAAAAATTTGTCCATTTCTTCCAGGTTGTCCATTCCACTGGCATATAGTTGCCTGTAGCAATCTCCCATGATCCTCTGTATTTCTGCAGTGTCCATTGTCACCTCTCCCTTTTCATTTCTAATTCCATTGATTTGAGTCTTCTCCCTTTTCCTCTCAATGAGTCTGGATAATTGTTCACCAATTTTGTTTATCTTCTCGAAAAACCAACTTCTAGTTTTATTGGTCTCTGCCATCATTTCCTTCACTTCCCTCTCATTTATCTCTGATCTGACCTTTATGATTTCTTACCTTCTGCCAAATTTGGACTTCCTCTGTTCTTCCTTCTCCAATTGCTTTAGGTATAAGGTTAGGTTGCCTACTTGAGATTTCTCTTGTTTCTTGAGGTAGGATTGCATCACTATAAACTTCCCTCTTAGAAGTGCACCCACTGCATCCCATAGGTTCTGGGCCATCATGTCTTCACTGTCACCTGTTTCTAGGTATGCTTTGATTTCATGTTTGATTTCTTCACTGATCTCCAGGCTATTCAGTAGTGTATTGTTTAACCTCCATGCATTTGCATTTCCTACAATTTTTTTTCATGTAATTGATATCTAGTCTCATAGCGTTGGGGTCAAAAAAGATAATTGATACGATTTCAATTTTCTTAAATTTACCAAGGCTTGATTTGCGACCCAAGATATGATTTAGCCTGGAGAATATTCTATGAGCACTTGAGAAGAAATTGTATTCTGTTGTTTTTGGATGGAATGTCCTATAAATATCAATTAAGTCTATCTTGTTTAATGTGTTATTCAAAGCCTGTGCCTCCCTATTCACTCTCACTTCGTACACTCTGTCCATTGGTGAAAGTGGGGTGCCAAAGTCCCCCACTATTATTGTGTTACTGTTGACCTCCCTTTTTATGGTTGTTAGCATTTGCCTTATGTATTGAGGTGCTCCTATGTTGGATGCATAAATATTTAAAATTATTATATCTTCTTCTTGGATTGATCCCTTGATTCTTATGGAGTGTCCTTCTCTGTGTCTTGCAACAATCTATATTTTTAAATCTATTTTGTCTGATATGAGAAATGCCACTCCAGCCCCACTTTGATTTCCATCTGCATGGAATATCTTCTCCCACCCCCTCTCCCCCAGTCTGTATGTGTCCTTAGGTCTGAAGTAGGTCTCCTGCAGTCAGCACATACATATGTCTTGTTTCTGCATCCACTCAGCCAGTCCATGTCTCTTGGTTGGAGCATTTAATCCATTTACTTTTAAGGTAATTATCAATATGTATGCTCCTATTACCATTTTCTTAATTGTTTTAGGTCTGTTATTGCAGGTCCCCTCCTTCTCTTGTTTTTCCTGCCTAAAGAAGTTCCTTTAACATTTGTTGTAAAGCTGGTATGGTGTTGCTAAATTCTTTTAGTTTTTGCTTGTCTGTAAAGTTTTTAATTTCTCTGTCAGTTTTGAATGAGATTCTTTCTGGGTAGAGTAGTCTTGGTTGTAGGTTTTTCCCTTTCATCACTTTAAATATGTCCTGCCACACCCTCTGGTTGTAGAGTTTCTGCTGAAAGATCAGCTGTTAAACTTATGGGGATTCCCTTGTATATTATTTGTTGCTTTTCCCTTGCTGCTTTTAATATTTTTTCTTTCTATTTAATTTTTGATAGATTGATTAATATGTGTCTTGCCATGTTTCTCCTTGGATATATCCTGTATGAGACTCTCTGTGCTTCCTGGACTTAATTGACTATTTCCTTTCCCAAGTTAGGGAAGTTTTCAACTATAATTTCTTCAAATATATTCTCAGTCTCTTTCTTTTTCTCTTCTTCTTCTGGGACCCCTATAATTTGAATGTTGGTGCATTTAATGTTTTCCCAGAGGTCTCTGAACCTGTCCTCAATTCTTTTCCATCCTTTTTCTTTATTCTGCTCTGTGGTAGTGATTTCCACTATTTTATCTTCCAGGTCACTTATCCGTTCTTCTGCCTCAGTTATTCTGCTATTGATTCCTTCTAGAGAATGTTTAATTTAATTTATTGTGTTGTTCATCATTGTTTGTTTGCTCTTTAGCTCTTCTAGGTCTTTGTTAAAGGTTTCTTGTATTTTTCTCCCTTATATTTCCATGATTTTGGATCATCTTTACTGTCATTACTCTGAATTCTTTTTCAGGTAGACTGTCTATTTCCTCTTCATTTGCTTGGTCTGGTGGGTCTTTACCTTGCTCCTTCATCTGCTGTTTTTTCTCTGCCTTCTCATTTTCCTTAACTTACTGTGTTTGAGATCTCCTTTGTGCAGGCTTCAGGTTTGTAGTTACTGTTGTTTTTGGTGTCTGCCCCCAGTGGGTAATGTTGGTTCAGTGTGTTGTGTGCTTCCTGGTGGAGGGAACTGGTAGCTGTTTTCTGGTGGTTGAGGCTGGATCTTGTCTTTTTGTGGGCAGGACCACGTCCAGTGGTGTGTTTTGGCATGTCTGTGAACTTACTATCATTTTAGGCATCCTTTCCACTAATGGGTGGGATTGATTTCCTGTCTTGCTAATTGTTTGGTATGGGGTGTCCAGCACTAGAGCTTGCTAGTTGTTGAGTGGAGCTGGGTCTTAGCTTTGAGACAGAGATCTCTGGGAGAACCCTCCTCAATTGATATTACGTGTAGCTGTGAGTTCTCTGGTGGACCAATGAACTGAACTCAGCTCTCCCACCTCTGAGGCCAGGCCTGACACCTGGCTGGGGCACCAAGACCCTGTCAGCCACATGGCTCAGAAGAAGAGAGAAAGGAAAGAAAGAAAGAAAGAAAGAAAGAGAGAGAGAGAGAGAGAGAGAGAGAGAGAGAGAGAGAGAAAGAAAGAAAGAAAGAAAGGAAGGAAGGAAGGAAGGAAGGAAGGAAGGAAGGAAGGAAGGAAGGAAGGAAGGAAGGAAGAAAAGAAACTCATTTAAAAATAAAAAAGTTATTAATTTTTTTAAGTAATTAAAAAAAAAAAAAAGAAGAGAGCAACCAAACCAAAAAACAGATCCACCAATGATAATAATCTCTAAACACCAGACTAAGTCAAACACAAAACCAGATACAAATTAGATGCAGAAAGCAAAACCAAGTCCGCAGTTGCTCCCAAAGTCCATGCCCTCAGTCCTGGGATGATTCACTGTCCACTCAGGTATTCCACAGATACAGCGCACATCAAGTTCACTGTGGAGATTCAATCCACTGGCCCCAAGGCTGCCCAGAGAGACCTCCCCTTCTCCTCTCTGCTTGCACAGCTACCGGGGCTCAGCTCTGGACCTGGCCCTGCCTCTGGATGCAGGCCACCTGAGGACATCTGTTCTTCACACAGACAGGAGGGGTTTAAATGAATGGCTGATTAGGAGGCTCTGACTCACTCAGGCTGGGGGGAGGGAGAGGTAAGAAATGGGGGGGGTGGCGAGCCTGCAGCAGCAGAGGTCAGCATGACACTGCAACAACCTGAGGCACGCCTTGTGTTCTGACAGGGAAGTTGTCCCTGGATCATAGGATCCTAGTAGTGGAGGGCTGCAAAGTCTCCTGGGAGGTTAGGTGTGGATAGTGACCTGTGCTTGCATACAGGCTTCTTGATGGCTGCAGCAGCTGCATTAGTGTTTCATGCCCATCTCTCATGTCCATGCTGACAGCCACAGAATCCCCTCCTCTCACACACCCTGAAACAATGGTCTCTTGACTCACAGGCAATTCCAAACTTCTTCCCAGACTCTCCCCCAGCTAGCTGTGGCACACCAGCCCACCCCTGGCTGCTCCCACACAGCCATCCGCAGTCTTACCCCCGGGATCCAAACTCCAAAGCCCGAGCCTTAGCTCCCAGCCCTGACCCACCATGGTGGATGAGCAGAGAAGCCTCTCAGGCTGGTGAGTGCTGGTCGGCACCTATCCTCTGTGTGGAATTTCTCTGCTTTGCCCTCTGCAGTAGTGGGTGTGTTTTGATATTAATTACTACTTATTTGCTTTTCATAGAGTTCAATGAGATCCGTAATATCTGATTTAAGTCTCTTCTCTGGTTCTGAAAAGTTGAAGGGTTTTTTTTTGTCCTACTCTATCACTAATTATATCTGTTTTTTATTTTCAGAGACTTTAGTTATTCATATAGTAGCTCTCCATGTCTCCCACTCTGATTATCTTTGCTCATATTTTTCTGGATTCTTTACTTGCCTCTTTCTTTTTCTGGATATATCACACAATTATCTTCTGTGTAACTTCAGATAAACTCTATTGCCTGATACTTTTTACTGTTTTAATATTAATTTTATTTGGTTTATTTCAGTTTTTATATCATGGTCCATTCTTTTGATCCTGTCTTGTTCTATTTAATAAAAATAGCTATTTCTAGCATTCATTTCTTTGAAATCTATTAAATTTAATTAAGGAGATATATCCTTTTCTACATTTTCATAGTGTTGTCTATTTTTTAATGTGTGTGCTAAGAATGTTTTCCATGGATTTAATTACTATTTTCTATTTATTTATTCTATGAGTTCAATTTGTTGATCTTTATTGTGGATTCAATCAATCTTGAAGGGCTACTTAACACCTTACCCCAGAGTCATGGTTGAAATAGAAAATCCTACCCAGGACCAGAGGAGAAAAATAATAAAGGGGGAGGAAGCTCTTAATTATTTTTCTCATATGGCTTAGGAGCTCAGAATTCCTTCTCTCTAGATCCAAGATTAGAAGACAAACTGGGAAAAGATGAAAATAAAGATCCATTTTGACTGGAAAAACTAAACCCTCTCAGGGTTTGTAACAGTCCCTATCCTTTTCCATTGTTGTTGCTTGATCAAAACAAAAAAGTTTTGGTTTTTTTTTGCTATTTGATTTTTTAAAATTTGTATTCGAGTATAATTGATTTACAATGTTGTGTTAGTTTCAGGTGTACAGCAAAGTGAATCAGTTATACATATACATATATCCATTCTTTATTTAGATTCTTTTCCCATAAAGGCCATTACAGAGTATTGAGTAGAGTTCCCTGTGCTATGCAGTAGATTCTTATTAGTTATCTATTTTATATATAGTAGTGTGTATATGTGAATCTCAATCTTCCAATTTATCCCTCCCTACCCCTTATCCCCTGGTAACCATAAGTTTGTTTTCTACATCTGTGACTCTACTTCCATTTTGTAAATAAGTTCATGTGTATGCTTTTTCTAGATTTCACATAGTAGCAATATCATATATTTGTCTTTCTGTGTATGACTTACTGTGCTCAGTGTGATAATCTCTAGGTACATCCATGTTGCTGCAAATGCCATTATTTTGTTCTTTTTTATGGCTGAATAATACCCCATTGTGTATATGTACCACATCTTCTTTATCTATTCCTCTGTTGATGGACATTTAGGTTTCTTCCATGCCCTGGCTATTGTAAACAGTGCTGCAATGAACATTGTGATACATGACTCTTTTTGAATTATGGTTTTCTCAGGGTATATGCCCAGTAGTGGGATTGCTGTGTCATGTGATAGTTCTATTTTTAGTTTCTTAAGTAACCTCCATACTGTTCTCCATAGTGGCTGTAAAAATATTTTAATTATGATAAAGAAATTCAGGAATGGCAAGATCTTTGCTCTTGCTTGTAATTCACTCCTGTCCCCAAAGGTGATAAAATAAGATCACTGGCAGATCAACAGACAAACTTAAACTTAGTTGGCAGAGACTTCTGATCAAAAATATAGTTAAGTACATCTTTTCCCCAAATATGAATAAATGCCAGTATCTAGCCTGTCTCACAAGTAGTAAAATATAGGTTCAATCTATATTCCCTGAAATTTAAAGTAACTAAGTTAAAAGTCTGTTAACTAATAAAAACTAAAATATGAAGAACAAATGGGGAACAAAAGAATCTGCAGCTAATTCATAATATAACAGCAAATGTAGAATTGAATGAATTCCAAAGAAAAACAAATAGCTCCATAAATTTATGGAATAAATTCATATATTTAATTTTTTATTCAGATAATAATCAAATAAAGGCAATGCTAAGCACCATTTTTAATAGTGTTTAAAGAGTTTTCAAAAACTTAAACTTGCTATCTGTTACAAGAAAGTGCAACTCATTGATTTCTGCTTTTTCTCAGTCTCTTCCATTGATCCATCACTGTTGACTTCTAAGGATAGGGATAGCTTTCATTTTGCTTTCCCTCACAGATTTCATCTGTGGAGCCTGGAGTTTAGCTTGAGGCTTCCATGTTAGAACATTTCGTCTTCTTTGAATCAAAACAAATAATATTTATTTTCCACCTGAAACAGTAGCAGTGCTAACCATGAATGTTATAGAATGGGGATAAGATTCCTAAAAAAAGGTACATAATTAATATGAAGCACTATATGATTGTCACTAATACACTTCTTTTAAAAAAATATTAAACATAAAGACAGTTTAAGAGATACACTTTTATACAAAGGAACATATTCTATTTGTTACTACACTGTTGGCTAATGAATTAACTAACAGTCATATTATAGCAGCCTTGTTGTGGGGTGGCAGTTGCAGTCATATAACTTAGTTTTAGCTCTGGAAGACAGCTTGCCAATTGTTAACCTCTTTCTTTCCTCTGAGAGGAAGGGCAAGAGTGAGGGAGCTAGATCTCCACCTGACTGAAAGCCAGGATCTGCTGTTCTCACTAGCCATCTGGCCACCTACTGAAGGTGATTTAAAGGACCCCAGGCAATGACACTTGCCAACCTGTCACAGTAAAAGCCTCTCTTTAAAAAATTTATTCCATTAGGTCCTAGAGGAATCAGTCCTCAAGGGGGCTAAAATGGGTCACAACCCCTGTAAATCTTAATATAACCAAGCAGCATTTCTTGAGTATAGGTGGCCGAGGTGAGAAGGAAAAGAAATTCTCCATGGAACTTTTCCAAAATATACCTGTCTCCAAGCTTCTGCCCGAGGCCTAGCTGACTCTCTAAAGAAGAGGTTATATGTAGATGCTAAAGCTTGCCTGGATATTTGGGTAAACTTCCCTTACTATCTCCCTAGCACCTTTCAGAATTTCACCTGACACCTGAAAACAAGAGTAAGCAGACATTTTTGTGTAAGCTACAATATGAGAAAAGGCAAATGTTTGTTGGCCTCCTTCTTCAGAATTATTTTTATAAGAAAGTGCAATATTTGCAACTGTGTTTAAGCATTTTTAAAATGTTGATTACTGTTTGCTTTTTTTTTTAAGCCTGCTATTTCTGAAGCTTTCTAGAATGCACTGCAATACTGATTGCAATGCTACAACTTTTAGCAAATTATATGCAAGATGAGATTTTGTATATTTGAGAAGAGGCAGGAGAGAGATGAGTAATTTGGAAGTGATGAGTTGCATTTTTATTAGAGTGCAATCACCCCTTCTCCCAATTATAAAATTATCCATTCAGGGAGTCTTAAGTGGTTAGAGGAGAAAGGAAGCTGCCAGTATGACCTATGGTTTGAGAGAGCTGCAGGGACTACAGAGAGTGAATGGTGAGGGAATTATATTAAAAACAAGTTGTGACTTTCAGATTTACCTCAACAGTCTTAGACTATAAAATGAAAATTCTTACGGCAACATATCTGGGAACCAGAGGCAGGGAGACCTTTAACCTATCTCTTCAGTTCCTTTTTCTCTCACCCTATCTCCCACATTCTTTTGGTGTGTCAAGTCCCAAATGTCAAGTCCCCAAAGGCAGCTTCTAGTGTCAGCGACTTCCAAGCCTCAGCCTGGCACTAAACAAAGGGTTGACTGGAATTGCTCAGTCTCAGGAGGAATGTTTTTAATGCCCACTTATGAATGAAACAGTGATATTATCTGTATGCTTTATTGTCTTTAAAAAATGAAACAGACTGGGCTGCCTGATGAAATACAGGATACCAAGTTAAATTTGAATTTCAGGTAAAAAATGAATTTTTTTTGAAAAGTATATTCTATATGCTGCATGGAAAATACTAAAAAAAATTTGATGTTTATCTGAAATTCAAACTTAACTGAGCATCATGTATTTTTACTTACTATATCTGGCAATCTTAGATCACATCACAAAGCTAAGCCATGACAAAGCAAGCAAGGACATTTATACTTTGTACTCACTCTCCTTAGTAAGTGCTTCTGCTGGGCTAGAATTCACAAAGATCAGCATCTTTGCAGTACTCATTAGTTCCCTTGTATCCCTACCATCCTTTGCTTTACCTCTCCCTCTGTTGCTTTTCAGAAAGGAAACCTGTGGACTCTGATTTCAGAGTAAGATGGTTCCATTAATGTACTCAGAACAGACACCTGGACAGGTGGGAGAGTATTGAGGAGGAGAAAGGAAAGCACCTGAAGTAAACCTTGAATATCTCATTATTTTTCCAAGGATTATCTCTGTTATTTTATAATTTATTCATTTATTCACAAACGCTTTTGAGTTTCTACTGTGAACTGGCATTCTTTTGTTCTCTCCAGATTATTGCCTACTTGCTTTCTCTGCCCTTTCCCAAGTAGCATACAAGGATTCTTTCATATTTATTTGATAAGCATTTATGGATAAGCCAGGCTTCATGTAAATGTTGTGAATAATTGGCATGAAGAATTACATTAAGTTTGATTTATTGGAACTTTTGGAGACCCTTTTCCAGCCATCTCATTTTCCAGATTAGAACACTGAGACCCAGGCAAGTTCTGACTTGACCTTTCCACTACCTGGTGCCAACGTCTAGTGTGATGTGAAGGATCACACCATACCCAGACTTTTGATTCAGTCACACCACAGTTTGAATCCCATCTCTGTCAGCTACTATCACCTTTCTCCTTTTAGGAAATTTGTATAACCTTTATGAACCCATTTTCTCCTCTTTGAAACAGTGATAATAATAACCTAATTGGTGTTTGGAATAAATTATATAAGAATATGAATATCAAGTAACTAATACAAAGTGAGAACTCAGTGTTCCTTTCTTTCCTCTGCTCTCCCTTATAGGACCTTGTCACAAATACATAATGTTTTAACCCAAATTACAACTTCAGGCTTCTGATTCTTACCTTCTCTCCAAATCATTCTGCTAATAGACAGAGGTATGACAGGAAGATTAGGGAATAGTGTTTTGGTTCTTATTTAAAAGATGATTACAAGGAAATTAGAAATGACTAGCTGGTCTCTTCATCTAGGTTAGGAAGTAAGTACCAAAGTTACCCTGAAGAGTGGAACATGCCATTTTTTATAAGGGTAAGGTGGAAAGGAAGAAAAAGAAGGAATCATAAAACTACAGCTTATCTATTCATATTCAGATAATAGATTAATTGGAGATCCTCAATAAGGAGGAATTCATCTATTATGTAAATGTTTCACATTTAGCAATGTTATGTAGAGCTTGAAATATTTTCAGGAATTGAACAGCTATAATAAAATTCATAGTGTGATCCTGAGTCACTAAAGTGCCAAGAATAGTTCTCCAAAATGAAGAAAAATTCTAGAAGGAGTTGAAGGCAGAAACATTCCTGCCTTATACTTTATAAATGACTGGGAAAAAATGGTATGGAGATGCTGTTACTTAGTTCCAACTCTAATTAGGATCTAGTAAAACCCCAAACAAATAAGGACAGCAAGTGTACAGGTTCTGGAGTCAGGTAATAAGGCTGAATGTGGACTCTGACACTTAGTAGCTATGCAACATTTGGACACGACCTAATCCCACATAACAACTCATTTCCTTATTAGTATAAACTAGGATTCTGACAGTGTCCTGTTCATAGGAGACTGTGACAACAACTTTCTCTTCAAAAAGTCCTGAGTGCCTAGTATGTGCGTGCCTGTGCTCAAAGTACTGAGGAAACATGAACAATTCAAGATAGACATTTACAGGTTATAAAAGTAAGGAAATAAATAAGAGGATGTGCAAGAGAGTGAGAGGTGAGGGGAGGGTTTGCTTTAAGTAAGTGGTCCTGGAAAGCTTCTTTTTCAGGTTGCATTTCAGCTGAGACCTGAAGGATAAGAGAGAATCAGCCCTGCAGAAAACAACAAAAAAAGGGCAAAAACTTTCCATAAGATGTAATAGCAAGTGCAAATGTCCTGAACTAAAAAAGAACTCAGTGTCTTGCAAAATTAGCAAGAGGACAAGGGGTATGATTTGAGGTTAGTGAGAGAAGCAGGGTCTTTTAACCCTTGTTAAGAAGTTTGGGTTTCCTTGTAAGAGCAAAATTAATCAATGAAGATTTTTAAACAGGTGATAGGGGATCTGATTTATTTGACTTATAGTTTTAAGAAATCATGTGGCTGCTACACAGAAAATGAATTTTAGTGTCTGATACATACTTAATGTCCAATAAATATTAGCAATTAATATTTTATTATTACTTTATAAATAATATCTCTACAAATCATTATTGTTGATATTACTCTAAATGTATAAGCAGAGTATTAGTGACAGCGTCATGTGCATGATGACCATTTACAGAAATTAAAACGATATGGTCTTAAGTAAGATAGATTATTTTGTACATATGTTGATTTCTGTGTAGCCTTGAGCAAAGTAGTCTCGCTGGAAATTCAGTGTTTTGATTTGTAAAATGGTAACAATGGTAAGGCTGTTGGGATTCAAATGAGAAAACGTAAAATGCCTAGCAAAGAGGCAAATAGTAGGCAAATAACAAATGCAGCTCATTATTATTATTATTATTTTATATATTATTATTTTACACAAAGGGGAAAACAAAAGTGGATACATTTTCAGTCACATATCCTTAAGAAAACATGTAATATATACAGAAATAAACACATAGCACTTCATGTGAACATCTATTGTCATATATTCCTGGCAGCTCTTCCTATTATTCCTTTCACTATGGGGTATCTCTACTAATTCATGGAGATCCCCTTCCAAGGATGGGGTAGATCTTACTTGCCATTAACTCCATTAACACATAACTCATGGTTACCCAAATTATAATATCCTACCCCCAGCCAGAGTGATTGGTTCAAAAATGGGCATGTGATCCAAGCTTTGCCAGTCAGGGACTTTTCTGCCACAGCAATAAGAAAAAAAATTTTGTGGGAGTGAATAGGTAGATAAGTTGAGTCTGGGGCTACCAAGAGTCCTTTTTGCTCATTGAGAAATAAACTCCTGATGACAGTGTATAAGTATCTAAATAAAGCAATACAAAGCCAGCCTTTCCACTGGACATCTCCAGTTACATGAGTCAATAAACACCCTTTTTTGCTTAAACCAGTGTCATGAATCAAAGATTCCTATCTAATAGACCAATGCAATTTAAGGTCACTTCTGGAAGTATATTAATCCATTTTGGATACAAAGCAAATCCTTTACTCGGTTTCAAAAAAGGGATTTAGAAATAAAGTCAGCTAAGACAACAAATGTCACTAAGAATATTTCGCCTCACAGAGAGGTAAATGGGAATGTCCTTCCCTTCCCAGAGCCTTGCTGTTACTCCCACTCTTCATCTGTTCTCTTACCTGACTCCTGACCTCCCTCACCTGCCAGGTCACCCTCAATTCTGAGATCTCTCTGTGTCCTTTCTGTTACCTAGCCCATCTGCTATTGATGTTGCTCCAGCTGCTACCACTGAAGGCTGAGTAAGAAACTTTTAGGTACACTGACAGTTACATATTTGAGTTTATATAATCAAAAAATGACAAAATAAACAAAACAAAACTTGTATGAATGAGTCCTAATAGGATTTCTTCTTTCTTACTTCCAAAGCTTTAGGAGAGTTGATAGAGTTTGGAAATAATTTCTGCTACATCTAAATTTTAATAAATATTTTAGGAAGTCAGATAGCTTCAGGGAGTGTATAATTTTAATAGGAAAAGGTCATAATTTCTTATGAAATTTCTCAGTCACTTTAAGGTTGATTGAATTTACTAATGTTCCAAGATATTCATTCATTTTTCTACATTTCCAGGAATTAATTAATTAAGATACAACTCCTCTTTATTGCCCAGTAGCCCACCTGATGTCATATATACCACTCTGGGTGTGTGTGATACATGATATCAGTAGCATAGCATAATGGAGAAAGCATAGGCTTTAGATTTCCTATGCTTGGGGTCTCTGCTCACTCAACCTAAGTCTATAACAAGCCACTTCTCTGAGCTTTAGTTTCCTTTTCAGTAAAATAATACCTACTTTATAAGGTATTTTATGTTTTGAAATAGTACATGTATGATTTCTAACAGGGTCTTACATATTATAAATGATAGACACTTGTAAATATTATGTGACTATTTTACTTTCTGCCCCATTCCAGTTTTCTTGCAAACAAACCAAATGCCCATCAACTAATGAATGGATAAACAAAATATGTTCTGTTTATATAATGGAGTATTATTCAGCAATAAAAAGAAATGAAGTACTGATACATGCTACAACATGGATGAACCTTGAGAACATTATGTTAAGTGAAAGAAGCCAGAGATGAAAGGCCACATGCTGTATGACTCTATTTATAGTAAATGTTCAGAATAGGCAAATCTATAGAGACAAAAAGTAGATTAGTGGTTGGCAGGAGTTGTGAAGAAGAAGGAATTGGAGGTGACCACTAAAGTGTACAAGGTTTCTTTATTGAGTGATGAAAATCTTCTGGAACTAGACAGTGGTGATAATTGTACAACACTGTGAATATACTAAAAACTACTAAGTTGTACACTTTGAAAGAGTAAATGTTATGGTATATGAATTACATTTTGATTCCTTTTTTTTTAAAGACAGCATATTCAAGAATAACACAACTCCAATGCTTGGATAACCAAAATCTTGTTGAATATCTATAGATTTTACTTTAAAAACATTTATCACATTCAAATCATATTTAAATATGGTGAAATAAATTTAGCTACCTCACCTCTTGGATTTTTCCACAATAACAAATAAGAAAATCTAGAAACAATCATAAAGTCCATCATTGATGAAACTAGAAACAACAGAAACCTTAAAACAAAACAATAAAATTATTGATTTATCTATAAAAAATTTACCCAAAGCACTATCAAGCAGGGTTGTGGTAGAAGGGCAATTTAGAAAAGACATAGAAGCCACAGATTTCAGAACTGGAAAACTATGTATCTTAAAGTGAGAGGCACAACCTGAGGTATAAAGCCTCAATTTCACATCTGTGACAGTGACATATCATAGTGCCAGGAGCTTCCCTGGACTGTTTTGTTCCAAGAAGTAGAGGAGATATTGCTAAGTAAGAACTAACACAGACAATCTGTATTTGCAAGGAGGTGAATCCCCATAGCTGGTAGAGGGAGTCTGGGGAGAAGAAAGGGTTTACCTTGACAGAAATCTAGCATTTGTCTTTCTCTAGTGGATGGTGAGAAGTAAAAGGGAAACAGACCCATTGGCAAAACTCTGGCTCTGAAAGAAAATTTGTCTCCTTAGAAAAGAGCTCCACCCATCCCTCTCCAATATATATTGTCTACAAATATATACTTAAGGAAGAAAATGGCCTCCTTCAAAGGTTAATAATCAAAAAGTATGGGGGGAGGGGGGCAGGGAGGTGGGAAGGATGGAAATAAATGAAGAAAACAAAAAACTAAAGAATACACACCAACAAATTGAATCCAGCAAAACTTGTGGTAAACAAGTTTTTGGAACATTTATTTTTAAATTTATTTTCTTTTCTTCTAATTGTATTGAGATATAACTGACATAAATCACTGTATACATTTAAGGTATGCAACATAATGATTTGACTTACATACATCATGAAATGATTATCACAATAAGTTTAGTTAACATCCATCATCCCATATAGATACAAAATAAAAGAAGAAGAAACAAACGTATGATGAGAACCCATAGGATTTTTAATCTTTTTTTTTGTTTTGTTTTGCGGTATGCGGGCCTCTCACCGCTGTGGCCTCTCCCACTGAGCATAGGCTCTGGACGCGCAGGCTCAGTGGCCATGGCTCACGGGCCCAGCCACTCCATGGCATGTGGGATCCTCCCATGCCGGGGCACGAACCCACATCCTTTGCATCAGCAGGCGGACTCCCAACCACTGTGCCACCAGGGAAGCCTGGATTTTTTATCTTAACAACTTTCATGTATAACATGCAGCAGTGTTAACTCTATGTATCATCATTTACATTATATCTCTAGTACTTATTTATCTTAAAACTGGAAATTTGTCGTACATTTTGTCTGCTTTCATCCAATATCCCCTGTCCCCACCCACTGCCTCTGGTAACCACAAATCTAGTCTCTTTTACTATGAGTTTGTTTGTTTGTTTGCCAAACATTTCAATTTAATGATGCAAGCACTTAAATGAAGAAAGAACACAAAGCAGAGACACAGATGCTCAGGAAAGTAAAGGAAAAAAAAAAAAGAAAGAAAGATGAAATTAGAAGGACAGGAGAGAATTAACATTGCTAAAAGTACAGTATGAGTCATCAAAAGTGAGCCAAATAAAATGGTTTGCTAAAGACTTTTAAGAGATTAGATAGCAAATTGCAGTTATGGAAGACAGGCCCAGGAAATCCACTCAATGCATATAGTCCCAAGAGTTGATTAGGAAAAGGTGATGTTTGGTTTGGCGTCTAATGAGTTAGAAGTGCCTGTGCCACCCTCACATGGAGATGTCCCATAGCAAGTTGGAAGTACAGGTCTGTTACTCAAGAGAGAGGTGGATGCAAATTCACAACATTTTTTTCACATTAAGAGAGTGGCCTGGGTAAACTATTGCACAGAAATAACTTGCATATATGGCTGGTGATAGTTCCACCCATTATTAATCACTGATACTAATCTCCATCTTCCTTGCTTGTTATGCTATTTTTCTCCAAATATTTTGTTAATAATTTATTACACATAATAACAGTGACAGAGGTAGTTCAGATGGATGACATTCTTAGACTGGTCACAAACTTCCTCCAAGTGAAACTTCAGTCACCTTAGAGCACAAAATGCCTGCTGAGAGCAATTTTGTGAAAAATGCAACATTTAAAGGCTGACCTCTTCCCTTCACGTGCATAGAAGAGAGCATAATGGGAACCAAATGGCCAAAGGGCAACAGCAGGACAGAAAATGCAGCCGAGAAGGGCTTCTGCTTAATAGCCATACAATAAGTCACCTTTATTCCTTGATGCTGACATGCCTCCGAAAATTGCTACAAGTTTGATATGGGATTTTTAGAAATCATATGTTTTAAACCTAAACACTTCTACTGTCTTTAATCAAATTTCTATGATTGTATAAGAAAATCAAGGTATATGAATTGTTAGATTTCATGACCATCCGTTTTAGACAAGGAAATCAGGACAATGAAAGAAAATTTTTCCTTCATCTTTCTAAGGCACATGGATTAAGGACCTAAAAAAGCAGGCTTTCAAGTTTGGACACCGTCAGTTTATTTTAGTATATGATTTTTTCCCTTGAGGCATGGTAAAACATTTTATGGTTTCAGTAAGAACTAGGGCATCAAGGGTAGAAAAGTGGAAATGGATCTTTACTTATTTATCTGCATGCTGTTGCTGAGAGACATATGGAGCAGAATTCAAGAACCTGTGGTCTAATCATCATATCTGGTTTTGGATCCTGGCTCTCCCTCTTACTATTTTATGTGACCTTCTGCAAGGCAGTTAACATCTCTGTACCTTACTTTCCCATCTGTTAAAGTGAGAATGGTCATGAACTTTTTGGGTGACAATTATTTCATATAATTTCATAGCAGTGCTCAGCACTTAACCTGCACTCAAGTAATTTTGTATTTTATAACATGCATACATTATCATACACTATCATATGTAAGCCTCTAAATAATACAATGAAATATGTAGACATTACAATGCCTCTAACTGATTGAATTGTGTCCCCTTAAAAAAGAAACATTGAAATCCCAACACCCAATACCTCAGAACATGACCTTATTTGGATATAGTCTCATTGCAGTATTTAGTTAAGATAAGGTCATACTGGAGTGGGGTGCTCTTAATCAAGTATTACTAGGGAATCCTGATAAGAAGACAACATGTGAAGCCAGAGACACAAAGGGAGAATGCCGTGTGACAACTAAAGCAGAGATTGAAGGTATGCAGCTCCAAGCTAAGGACAGCAAAAATTGTAAGCAAACAATCAGAAGCTAGGAAAAGGAAAAAGAAAGATTGCCCTACAGGCTTCAGAAGGAGTAGAGCCCTGCCCACACCTGGATTTTGGATTTCTAGCCTGCAGAAGTGTGAGACACTGAACTTCTTTTGTTTTAAGCTACCAGATTTGTGGCATTTTGTTACAATAGCTCTAGGAAACTACTACAATCCCCATTTCACAAATAACGGAATTCAGGCCCAGAGAGTAAAAGATTTATCCAAGATCACATAATTAGTAGGTAAAGGAATCCACATGTTTTGGATTTAAGACCCAACTCCTTGTATCTTTCCATCATTCCTTTTTACACCTTCCACTCCAGCCATGCTCCTCAACTAATCCTTCCCCACTGCCAGGCATACACTTTCTCTGTACTTGGTCAAAGAGAGGAATATGTAATTATTGACTGGTTCCTCCATGCCAGGCATCACACTGGGTAATTTGCATATGCAGTGTTCTCTTAACCTGAAATGTTTTCCTCCATTTTCCCTTCATGAAAATTCTTACCCTTCAAATTCTAAGTCAAACACCGCCAAATCCATGTTTTTCATCGACGTAGTTAGAATTACTCCTTTTTTCCTGTTTATATCCACATTCTATCATTATTCATTATTTCATTTAGCTCTCATTTCATTCAGTTGTGCTTGCAGGTGATTAGTAACCTATAGTAGGCTGTCAACCTCATGAATTTTAAGTTCCTTAGACTCAGGATCAGTAAACTAAGGCACTCACAACTTTTAAATGTAGGTTTTGCTGTGTATACTAATGCCATATGTAATCTCTGTCCAATTCTCCAATCCAGAAATTGATCAACAGGCAGTTAGGGACAGAGGGAAGACTTCATGACAGTTTGCTGCTGATACTGTTGTGCATTAACTGGCTCTCCATTTACACCACTATTGACCCCTTTCCCTCTATTGTGTGCCTTCTGTTAAATTTTAAATTTCACTGAATCTTTAGAAGACCCTGAACTAAGAGCTCACTTCACCTCAATACTCAAGAAAATTGTGAGATGAGAACTTAGACTCAAAAGTTGCATTTTAGAAATTGTTTTCAGAAAATAATGTTAAAAAAAGGAAAAACTCAAAATCTGAATGATTTAATTAAAATTGTATTGAAGTAATTTAATTTTGTCAATATCACTCCTTCTGAAGAAATTTTCAAAGGATCTTACTAATTTGAATTCTGTAGTTTTTATTTCTTGTCCATAATTTCCCCAAAAAAATTACATTAAAAAAACTATACACACACACACACACAGAAACCACATTAAGCCAAAAGCTGACACAAACCATGACTTATCATATTAAGTATATTAGGCTGATTTCACTGCTGCTCTTCAGTACCACATAATGCAGCAGAACTATTACAACTGCAGATGAGCTAGTCTAAGCTTTGCTAGCATAAAGGTTCCCAGAACTGGGAAAATCCTTGTGCTGTACAACAATTTGCATTACAAAGAGACAGTAATACCAAAAGCTTAAGTGGAACTGAAAATACTTAGCTTGAAGCCAAGACATTCCTTTGTGTATATAATGTTATTTTAACTCCTGTAGCACATTTCATACTTCAAGGTAATAAGGCACTTGACAAAGATATTGTTTCATGACTAGTATGCAATAATAACCAAGATAAAGTTTAAATGCCAGCCAGAAGACTTTGCTAGGAGTGCTGCCTGAAGCCTACCCCAAAGGAAAGCAGAGATTTTTTGAGAAAAAGAATCTGAGGTTTATTGGCATTTCTGTTTTCCTTTGGTTGATTTTAGAGAATGATTTGTAAGTTTGGGAAAGTTAGATACTTAACTATAAGTGTTTATGCAGGTTGATGTCACCAAGCAGATTTTAAACTCTTAGGAAAGAAACATGTTTTAAACACTTTTGCATGTATATAACATTTAGCATAATATTGGCAAACAGTAGGGTGTTCAGGAAATGCATTGATTTTTTTTCTACCCTGATTTTACTTTTACCGTATTTGCTCACATTCTTATTCTATGTCCTTGTAAGCTTACTTAAATTTTGTTGTGTTTTGGTAATCGAGTAATTAATTAAAGTGTGATGAACTGGGATTTAATTAGCCTTGTCGACTGAAAAAAATGTACAGCCTAAAAGTTGAGAGTTTGGTAGACATTCTTAGGACTTCAAGCCTGGGAGACAGCATCTCAAATAACACTGAGACTGCTCTGAGGAGGCAAGGGGAGGAGCCAGGATATAGCGGAGTTTTTGCAACAAAGTGCAGGTGGTCGGAACATCAAAAGATGTTAATTAAAGAAAACCAGGTATCTCAAGTTAAGGAATTTAGGGCTTTTCTATGTATGGGGCATGTGGTAGCTTGATGGCTGCAACACCCTTTGTTTACCTATATGGCTGGCAGCATTCTTAGTTCACAGCCTTGTGATATGTTTTAATTATATATCTTCTTAACATAACAATAGTATAATGGCAGGAAAATGAGCAAAACTATCTGAAAAAGAAGGTGCAGTTAATATGTCACAAAGTTATATAACAAAAATGGATTTTTTTATGGGAGTGTATGATATTTGCGCATTACTTTGCAAGGTCTGGATACAATATATTTTGTTGGCCAATCCCTTTCTGCTACCTTTAGTACAATTGATGCTTTTGAACATCCCTAGTTTCATCATGTTCTAAGTACTCAGTTCTTTTCAGTATTTATAAGCTATTCCCAACGTTTTCTGTTCTTTTAGAATGACAGTGGTACTAAGCAATATATTAACTCACTCTCAGTTCAATCTCATTTCATGTTTTGCCATTAATTTTGTTTAGTATTTCTGTCAAGATATTCTCAAATGCATTGTGATAAAGCAGGATTCTTATCACTGCTTACAAAAATTCATTTGGAATCACAATGCTTGTTGGCAGATGTCTCCCAAAGGATTTGCCAGAGTTGGTTTGACTTATTATAAAATAGAGTTTGAATTACAGAACTAATTACAAATGATAGAGGTGAATTTCTTTTTCTTTTCTTGTCTTATCCAATTTCATCTAAGAATAGGCAAGAATTCTGTGGTTAGTTTCTTGTGGAAAAAAATAAGGTACTAAGCTAAAAAGGAGAAGAGGTCAAAAAATGGGGCAAAGAGGACAAAATTAACAAATTTGAAAGAACATAGATAAGTAGCTTGAAGAACTGCTTGTGTGAACTCAAGAAAGCAGGTGATGGAAAGGGTATTTTGCAAGATTGAGTGGAAACAACTGACAAAATAGTAAGGGTGGCATTCTCCCAAGATATTGTGGTTACTGCTGTCTTGCTTGAAACATGATAAATGGATCTAAAATTAAATGTTACTTTTCAAGTCCTGACATATTTTACAAAGTATATTAATACCTATGGATATTGCCTTTAGACCTAACAATGTAGTTCGAAACTTCAGATAACTATCAAGTGCTACATGGTTTAAATCTAAAGGATGTTTCTGAGATAGGATTTTTTTCAATTATTTTAATTAATGCATAAGTTATGGGTTGAAATTGCATTGCCCCCAAATTCATATATTGAAGCCCTACCCCCCAGAACCTCAATGTAACTATATTTGGAGCTAAGGCCTTTAAAGAAGTGATTAAGTTAAAAGAAGAACTCTAGGATGGGCCCTAATCCATCTGACTGGTGTCCTTATAAGAAGAGGAAATTTGGACACAGAGAGAGACACCAAGGATGCACAAGGAAAAGACCATATGAGGACACAGAGACAAGGCAGCCATCTGCTAGCCAAGGAAGGAGTCCTCTGTTGACTAAAACATATTCACAACCTAAAATTGAGAGTTATGTCTTATTCGGTGGAAATTTTTAGGACTTCAAGCCCAGGAAACAGCATCTCAAGTAATCCTGAGAGAACTGCTCTGAGGAGGCAAGGGGGAGGGGAAGCCAGGTTATGCAACAGTTTTGCAAGAAAGGGTAGGTTGTCTGAATGTCAAAAGATTATTGTTATTTGAAGAAAACCAGATATCTGAAGTTAAGGAATTTAATGCTTTTCTATGTATGGGAAGATGCAAGAGTCTGGGCTTACTGAAATTATTCCTTTGATATGTACCTCAGATATCTGAGGCCAGTATTCTGTGTTTCCATATCTTGAGTTTTCTCAGAGGTCACCATAGGGAGTGGCTGAAGTCTGAAGGCTGCTAGATGGCAGGTATTCCTTCCTTCCTTAGTTCCCTCAGGGCTCATGGTGGCTGCAATTGCTGATGACTGTGACATCCTTTGTTTACTGATATGGCAGGCAACATTCCATTTCTCAACTCAGAAGAAATCAAACCCATCAGCATCTTGATCTTGGACTTCCAGCCTCCAGAAATATGAAATAAATCTCTGTTGTTTAAGCCCCCCAGTACAGTATTTTGTTATGGCAGCACCAGCAAACGAATACAGCATGCATATGGTTTTAAAAGTCAAACAGTTTAGTTAGGCTTATAAACACCCTGTAGTTTCCTGCTCCACCTCCTGCTCATTCCAATTCCCACATCCCACTTCCCACTCCACAAAGGCAATTGCTACCAGGTATTTTAGTTTTTCTTCCTGGTGTTATATACCTACCTTTTTTTTTTTTTTTTTTTTTTGCGCTGTACGCGGGCCTCTCACTGTTGTGGCCTCCCCCGTTGCGGAACACAGGCTCCGGACGCGCAGGTGCAGCGGCCATGGCTCACGGGCCCATCCGGTCCGCGGCACGTGGGATCCCCCCAGACCGGGGCACGAACCTGTGTCCCCTGCATCGGCAGGCAGACTCGCAACCACTGCGCCACCAGGGAAGCCCTATACCTACCTATTTTTAAATAACACTTTACATTATTTCTTAAAGTTTTCATTAAACAATATACCTACTAAGAAAGATGGGTATTTAGCTCTTCAGTGGCTTATTCCGCTGAAGAAACACAAAAACACATCTACATACACATTTCACTTCCCCTATCTTTACAATATAGATTCATCATAATATTTGATGTTTTCATTTCTGTGCTTATTGAAATATTATTCATAGTTGAGCCATGGAGAGCACCATGATTATAACTGGACAATATTTTGTTTTCCCTGCAGTTAATAATTGCCTCACAGATTGTACACAAATAACAAGTCATTTATCTCTCCAAGAAGATTTCCCAAAAACCAAGGGTGGCCTCATTTTGAAGAGATTGCCACAGTCATCTGAAGGCTTCAGGATCTACTGCAGACATTTCCTTAAACACTTGGGGCCATTTATTTTATTCCCAGTCTGTTATGATAGATGTGTTGTCATTGCTAGTACGATGATGCATCCAGGAAGAAATGGTGGCAGTCTGAGTGGTGCAGGCTCAATCAGCCCTTGATTCCAGTCTTATCAGAGAATGGGCCCATTCCCATTAGTCACTGAGGCCAGTGAATGACTCAGTATAATCAGCAGTCACAATTTTTTCCCACAGTTTGTGGTCTCAAAGAGGAGATCACTAATCTGCCAATTTACAGTTTTCCAAGTGTCAGGCCAAAAAGCTAAGGCCAGTGGCAATCACCCATGAGTCAGTAAAAATATAACGAGGTTTATGAAGGGAAGCATTAGCCAGAGCTATGAGAATGACTTGAGTTCTACCCACTAAACAAAATTACCACATCCATTTTCAATTCTGTGTGTTTGGTAAAAGCTGCAGTATTTCAGTGGATGGATATCACTAGACTTCAGCCTAGCTGAATCATCAGTAACCATCAGTAAACTAGGCCCAGGCTTTTAGAGAAATTGCTGTGAACTGGAGATAGCACTGAGCCAGAGATTTGGTTAAGGCAGTGCAATTTTTTACCTAATATTGATATGCTGCTGTGTCTAGGTCAGCTACATTCTTTAATACATTACAGCTGTCTAACAGTTGAGGCTTGCTGGGCCCTTTCACCTTATTAGGCGTTGAGTGAAATTTGACTTACCCCAAAATGGAAATGTCAGGTCAAAGAGTCAAAAAGCTTCTATGCTTCAGACATTTGATTTCAGCAAGAACCTAGAAGCAAATTAATAGCTGCTTTATAAGAGGATATATCTGGTAGCTGTGCTAAGGACACAAGGAGTCCCAAATCCCAGGGGTGTCTCTGGGTAGATATTGCCTACTTTTGCCAGAGGTTTCAATTGGCAAAATCATCAGTCACAGAGACATTTATCTCAAAGGGTCTTTAGGGTTGTGGGCAGATACTATCACCTCTCCAACTATAGCTCTTCTCATTTGGGAACACCCCCTCTGGCATTTATGAACATTCATAATACAGGCATGCATGCGATACCAATTATATATTCTACAGAGGAAGCCACAAAAATAATACATCGAATTAGCACAAAAGGCCTGATTCACAAGGTCATTTCAGCTTCCGTCCCCGCTGTGAACTCTGTTCAAATCCTATCAGTTAAATGTGGGTGTCTTCTCTCCTGAGCAGGACAGACTGGGATAATGGGCACCTATATCCAACAGGGCTGTAAAAGTTTGAGTCCCTTCCCTCCCTGACATACTTAGACATGTGTACATAACCTTCAGGTCCCCTTGAGGAGACCTGACCCCACCATTAAACATCTTTCTCCTTAAAGCAGCTGATGTTGGGGTATTTGGGAGGGAGGAGATGTGGAGACAGGAGAGGACTTGGAAGAAGAAAGCAGCTCTGCAGCAGCTGGGTGTTGCTTTTGCTTTCCATCTCAAGCTATGCTGCTAGACTTTTAGAATTCTTTGGGTCAGTTTCTCATTCTGCAGTGTGTCAACTACATCAGTGTTACAACCAGGGCACTAAGAGCCCCCAAACAAGTCAATGCCTCATCTGTAGTTTCTGATTAGAGTTTATTTTGGGGAGAAATCTACCCCAAAGTGCCAAAGCTCTGTTTCAACAACCAACACCCACTACAAAAACAAAAACCAACTCTTAGATATTTTGTTATTGTTTCTGAATGGATCAGAGTTTGTCAGCATAGAATGCAAGGGGGCTAAGCCTGACAATGGCCTTGCTGTTGACATTATTCCTTAACAAGCTTTATATACCCCACCCCCATTTTCTAAGCAAACCAGACAAAATTGTAACAAATTTCTCTCCTTTCTCCCTCAGTGAGAGTGCACAACTCTGAAAGTATTATGTGAAAGGTGGGAAAACCTTCTTCCCACACAGAATGAACAGTAGTAATGCTCATTACAATAGGGCAGACCTGAGACGGAATACCACACTGGCAGGGAAATCCCCTATCTGGAATAGAGTTAACAATAACTAGGGCACTATTTGGGCAGTTGTCTTTGAACCTACTTCCTGTTACTCAGTCAGCAACCACATCTTCAGTTCCTTCTCATTAACAGGCTATAAAGTGGAGGATAATTTACTGCCTTGTTTGACAATATAGTTTAGTCAACATTTTTGCTACTGATTCCTATGGATTTCCTTTAAAGCCTGTCAATCAGCCTGTGAGAAACGTACCCCTCTGCTCTCAGAAAGCCATTATCTCTCCACATCTCATCCTCATTGCCCAAACTGTCAAGAGTTATAATGGGCCTGAGATTTTACCTTATTTGTAGGCTAACTAGTTATCCTGATACTGTTTTATGAATGCTGGAAGAAGACAAAAGTCTCCTGGATCAAAAATGAAGGACAGTTTATTAATCAGCAATCATAGTGGCTAGAGTATCATCATTTTTGTGTTCATTCCCCAAGCTCCAATTTTCAGAAGATGAAACAAAAAGGGACAGGTGACATCTGCATACACAGTACATTGCATCTAAGGAAAGGAACCCTGAGCTGAGGAATACTGAATCTTTTTCATGGGCAGTAAGGATGCCTAACCCTATGCTCCAGAGGAGACACTATCTTCATCTTCCAGAGCTGTAAACAAACCTACTATTTGCCCCAGAAGTAAATGCTATCTCTATTTTCCAAGGCTGTTTACTATACAAATATCTATAAAAAGATAGTCTGTAACAAAGGCAGTTCTCACAAGACATGCATAAATGTGAGAGGCCATGAAGAATTGTCTCCCAACATAGGTGTGAGATAAACATTTGTTCTTGAATTAATTGTTCTGAGAAAATTGTTTCAAAATTCTTGCCCTTCATTTCTGGGGAACTTTCTTATTGTTTCTTTGGTAATTTCTTCTTCTCTGTGTTCTCTGTTTCCCTTTCTAAAACTCCTATTATTTAACTATAAGATTTTCCAGACTTATCTTCTAATTTTCTTAAGTTTTCTCTCTTTTTTCTTTTTGTTCTACTTTACGAGAGATTTTTCTTAACTTTTTCTTCTAACTCAGTTACTACATTTTTCATTTCTGCTGTCATTTTTTTAGTTTCCAAATTTAAGTTTTAAATTTCTTCTTTTAAGTTTCTGAATGTTTCTTTTCAAAAGCTTACACTTTTTGTTTCATAGGTACAGTACTTTTTCTTAGTTCTCTGAGCATACTGATTATAATGTTTTTGTTTTGTTTTGTTTTGTTTTCTGAGTCTTCTGCTCCCTGAATTGCTGTGTTCCCTTTAAGTTCTTTTTTGTTTTGATCTCTATCTTTAATCTTACAACTTTTCTTGAATGTGTGATGTTCCTTGCCTATTTATCCTTATTTAAGATTCAGAGAACAACAACAACAAAAAACTGACTAGAAGCTCTGTAGCAATGGCTGGAGTTTATCAAATGATTGGCCTCATTATAGGATGACTGGGGAAGAACCTAGCCATTTCAACTCCCTAGGTCTTTCTTCTTGGACTAGTCAATATCCCCAGGAAGAATCATCAATCTCTTGCTTATTGTATGTGACCTTAGCAGCCACAATTATTGGAAATGAGCTGGAGAAAGGGACTGAGATTCTTCACCTTTTAACATATAGACTTTCACATTATCCCCTCTGTTCAATACAGTACTCTTACCCTCATCTCTGCTGGTGTCCTCTCCAGGCAGTAAACTACTTGTTTCCTGCTAGGATTAAAGAGAGAATCTGGAAGACTAACCCACTCTATTTCTGTTATTTAGCCTTACTGATTGTCCAACCTCCAGAAGTAAGTGACAACTCCAAATCCTGAGACATTGGTGTTTTGCAGCATTGTCTTGATTCTTTCTTCCCTCACTGCAAACAAATAGCTTTCATCTGCCTCTGCTTGTCTAAATAAGTCACCACTTGTCCATCCGCTTTTCAGATTCTAATATTTTGTTGACATCTCAAGTGTGCTCTCTTGTATCTTCTCCAATTTTCTGTGCTTCTGTGGGTTTTTACCTTAGTTTTACCCCTTCGCAATGTCATTTTAGTTGGATTTAAGGAGGAAGAAAAAAATATTCATTTGCATTCAGTCTGCCATATTTAACCAGAAAAATGATAGATCTTTAAGGAAGGGAAGGCCTATGGAGATACAAAGAAGCAAAATAGGAAAAGACTGTCACTTCCTATAGATGAAATGGGGCTTCTTCATATGTAAATTGAGCATCAGTGTTTGCAAAGCTGCAAAGATGCCAAAATAGAAGTTTTTAAGCTCAGCAATTGCTTTCAAATGACCTAGCAGAATATCTAGGCTCCCACTTGAAAACATGAGATAAAACAAAATGGTTTTCAAGCTTGTGTAATTCTAGTGTCTACTTGAAATCTGGACAGATTCCAAAAATATACATTTAAATCAAAAATTCATAAAATATTGCCATAGCAAAATAATATTTTGTTATATACAATTGTTTAAGATGATTAAAAAAGACAATTTGCAAGCAAACTTTATTTAACACTTCCTAAAGCAGGCAGTCTCTGTTCCCAAGGTCCAGAGGACTGCAAAATGAGGCAGAAGGCAGGAAGCTTTTATAGGATAAAGAATAAGAAATAAGAAAGAGAAAAATAGAAAATGAATAAAGAACAAGGAAATATGTATAGAGCCTATAGTTGGCTTGGTGTTTGAAGACTGGCTGACTGGATATACTAGGTTTCTGGTTAAATAGAGCATTTACAGGGACACAGAAGTATCGACGGAAAAAAGAATGCACAACCTAAAATTTGAGAATTATGTTTAATTAGGCGGAATTGCTAAGGACTTAAGCCTGGGATACAGCCTCTAAGATAGCTCTGAGAGACTGCTCCAAAGAGGTAAGGGAGGAGCCCAGGGTATATAGGAGTTTTTGCAAAATAAGCAGGTAGTTGGAACATCAAAAAATTACTGTTAATTAAAGAAAACCAGACATCTCAAGTTAATGAATTTAGGGTTTTTCTATGTGTGGGAAGATGCAAGAGTCTGGGCTTATTGAAATCATTCCTTTGATATGCATCTTAACTGTCTAGAGCCAGTACCCTCTTTTTCTCCATCCCTAATCCCTTCAGGGTACGCAGTCAGGGGCAGCTGCAGTGGCTGATGGGTTGATGGCTGCAACATCCTTTGTTTACTAATATAGCAGGTGACATTTTTTCATTCACAAAAGTTATCTAAGTTTCAGTCTGCTGACATGGCCCCCCTGGCAGGAGAGGCTCCATCTTGGGCCTAGTAATTTAATTCAATACAAGATACCAATGTCAGTGACATTGTATTTGCTAAATTACATTGCTAATTGATTACTATTCTCAACTTAAAAGAATGCACAACTTGAGAGTTGCGGGTTAAGTTTTATTTGGGGTAAAATGAAGACAGCCCAGGAGACAGCATCTCAGATAACTCTGAGAAACTGCTCCAAAGAGGTAGGGGGGAAGGTCAGTATATATGTGATTTTGGTGAAGGGGGAGTACATGCAATCAAGCACATATTTTTTGTAGAGGGTTTCTGCTAGTCTCATGAAGGTTACTGCTAGTCATTAGGAGCAGACATCATCATGAAGGATTTTAATGTTTTTCTAGGTATGAGGAGATACAAGAATTGGCCTCATAAAATTGGCTCCTGAAAATACCTAACTATCTGAAGACCTGTTCTGCCAGTATTTCCAGGAGCACAGAGTTCCTCATTTCTGCTCTCCACCCTGAACTCTTTTCAGGGGGTGTTGAAAATCAGCATGTGCAACAGCACATGATTTAATCCTTGTAGAGGTAGATAGCAAGTGCAAATGGCGAGTGCCAACTGAAGTTGACACTATGAAGCAAAATATAAAATATTTAGAAAAGAAACAGTAAACTGGAAAAATAACCTAAAGTTAAATTTCTATTTCAGAAAAAATTTTCATGTTAAAGCAACTTATCTTAAAATCAATCCCTTTCATTTCATGGGTTTACTAAAATATTGTATAATTTTATTTTATAGTTAGGGGATGAGAAGAGGATGGCATAGCTATCTTGGTATCACTTTCAAAAAGTCTTCAAAAAGTAAAAGATAATGAGAGCTAAAAATATGTTGAAATTCTCTTCCAATCATCAGTGCTACAGAGCTAGAGAGAAAATAGAGCTATATGATATTACTGCTGATTATTTTATAATTTTCATCATCAAAAGAACAGAGGAGAAACTAATGGGGATAACAAAAGGAAAAATATACATTTATTAAGTCTCCTTACATTTTATTACACTGCATAAATATTTTAAAATCAATAATTTCTATTTAAATCAATGAGTATTAACTGAATTGGCTTTCTTATATATACAAGGATTAAACAATGAATCACAGATTCTGCCAAAAAACTTGGTATGTTTCTGGTATAAAGAATTTTAGTACACATAATAAAAGACCATTCAGCAAACACTTCTAATATGTTGTGCTTTGTTAAGATACCATCAGTGAAACAGGACTGCTTTTTTAGTTGGAATTTTTATTGCAACACTATTTTTAGCCATTAAAAATAGGTTCACAAGATTTTATTTCTACTTGACAATTGACATCACAAATGTAAATTAAATAAGATTAGTCATTTTCAAATATAAGTGAAGGGTAACAACTATGGATATTTCAAACATATTATTATTTCTCCTCCACAAAATTTAATTTATTTCTTAACTGAACAAGGGCTTCTGGGCATTGTTGAGGGGAAATGAAATCTCCCAAGCTGTTTTGCTCTATTTAAGAGCCACTATATTCATGCTTAGCCTAGAAGCATTTTTAAAGTTGACAAATGACGTAGCCAAGCACGCATTTCTTATGCATGAGAAACTGGTTGACACAGTAGCCACCACTGACCTTGTATGTGGTATGTACCCAGATGATTCCATATGTTGGAAATGCAGCTAAGCACTGTTGCTACTGCCTACCTGAGGTGGCCAATACAGGGTACAGAGGCTACTAAAATAGATGAAAATCATATTTAAGAAAGCTTGTACCTCCTGATCACAATTCAAAATAAGGAGAGATTTAAACATGACGTTTTGCCAGTCAGCAGACTTTCTAGAGGATAAAAGACAGGTGAGACAAATCTAGTGTTTTCATAAAAAGAGTGTAAGGCTTTCAGATTTTCAGTTTTTGTGTACCCCATGATCTGACTTTTCATACATGGTGTAACAAAATCTTCCAAGGGCCATAGCACAATTCTTGAGAAACGGTTTTTCTGAGAACATCATAACCTCATATCTTTGGGGATTACCTCTTGTTCTGTGCAGTGTCACAAGATGTGATTTTTGACATGAGATTGCTTATATTCAGCTACTTAAAATATTCCAAATGTACAGAGACAATTTTCAGATTTACCTCAGAGAATAGCTTACTGACATTACAAATTGGAAACTGCTCCTCAGTGGGGAGGAAGACATAGAGTTCCCAGTATTCCCAGACAGACCTGCAATAGGGAAAAGAGTCATAGAATCACCTAATAATAATAGCTCTATTTATTGTGTGCTATGTCAGTAATGTTCACACATACACACACATGTACACACAGACTGATAATCTCTAATTCTCAGAAGATACCATTATAACTCTTTTACAGAAAAGAATATTGAAACGATTTAGTAACTTATGGAAAACCATCCAGCTTGCAAGGAAGAGAGAGATTTGAACTAAGGACATGTCTAAAATGAGGAGTTGAAACATCAAGACCTTTCTAAGGTGAAGTCCAAATTTCTGGCAATGCAAGAGCAATAACTAACTCTTTAGCAGGAGCTACATGGAGTCAAGAAATATGTCCTAATATTTACTTTTCTTACTCAGTGAATCTGCTACAAATTGAGAAGACTTCAGAGGATGTCTGTAGAATCATTTTAATTTACCAGTGTCATCTGCCAGTGACAAAAGTAGCAATGACTGCTGGCCTCTGGGAACAACCCCTGCAGTTGTCTTGGTGGAAAGTGAAGGGACTGTGCCAGGCAGCTTAAATTGAAACGTGATCAACTACCCACATAGAGTTAATCCTCATGCAAGAGAGACCACTTAAAATGGCCCAGTTATAATATATATTCCCTACTTCATGTCAACATATACTAACAGAGGTACTGATATTTGTTTGGGGAGGTGTTCAAAGGGAAGGGAAATATTTATCTAATCTATTGGAATTAGTTCCATTTTCTTTAGATGACAGAAATTGAAGGGAGAAAATCAGAAAGCTTTTTTATCTATATGTAAATATAAACTTAAAGTTGTAGACTCAAACAGAGATAAGTATAGGGAGGTCTGAGTTAGGGAAACATGTGACTAGGAGTGTGAATTGGAGCATGAGGCATGTGCAGATTAAAATGAAAAAAAGATAAAAAAGAGACCCACAAAAAAATAGTTGTTATGAACTAAAACTAACAGGCTTCTTAAAATCAAGAGGAATTAATGAATCTGATATTGAAAGACATTTTCAAAATACTGCTTTGATTATTTTACTCCCTCCTGAAAAATCATTATATCTATTTCCTATTGAATAAAACCCAAGATCTCCCATTCTTGCTGCTCTTAACAATTACTCCATTCTGTGTGTTGAGAAATTCAATGTCACATTTTCTGACTGGGCAGTAAAGTGACAGATTTGTGTTTTAAAAGATCACTGACAGCAGAATGGAGTATTAATGGAAGGAAATAGAAACTATAGACAGGGTAATGATTTAGGAAACTAGTGTAGTGGTTTAGTCTCAAAGATGAAAAGGCTATAAACTAAAATAGTGAAAGTGGGGATGGGAATTGCATTGGACTTGAATTTCAGAATGCTAAGACTTACTAAGTTTTCTCAAACGCAGAATATTTTGTCTCAAGGCTGTTTAGACAAAATCTGGAGGATCTACATTAGATAAGGACTGGGAAGAGAGAAGCAAGCTCCTTCCTGATGGTTCCTATCTCCCATAGAGTTGATGACGGTACTAGTCCCATAGATGACAAGCTATATCTCTCAGCAGGTTTTCTGGTCTTATAAACAAGTCACCAGATGGTAGAGTCTCTATGTATGGAATTTAAAGGTGGAAGAAATGTTTGAAACTCTTCAATCTTCACTTGCTTCACTTTTATTCATTTGCTTGAAGTTTTATCAACTCAGTCAGGCATAGATATGACATACAAAAGGATAACCAGAAACTTAGATTATGAGACTCATTGTCCACATTCTCCACCCAGGATCAGGCCCTGTTCTCCTCATCACTGGGGCATTCTCTTCTTCTCTACTATTTATCCCATGGCCTTAACTGGTGGTTTTACTGAATATTGCAGAGAACTGTTTTGGAAACTGTTCCCACCAAAAGTATACATACCACTTTTAGCTAATGGTCTTTTTTGCCTTTACCTTAGCCTCCTTAAAGAGATGAATTAAATACACACTAATGTGTATATACACATACATATACTATCTTTCTTATCTATCCCTGGGTAACAAACCACCCTAAACTTAATAACTTAAAAGAAGCATTTATTATTCCTAATGACTTTTCGTGGAGACTTGCTCAGCTGGGCTATCCTGTGACAATGGATAGGGATATAGTCATTTGAGGACTTGACTGGGAGACAACATCCAACATGGCTAATTGACATGATTGTCAAGTTGATACTAGCTGTCAGTTGGGATCTCAGCTGGGTCTATTAACCAACATGTCTCTTTGTATATTTCTCAAACATGGTAGCTAGGTTCAAAGAAGTAGTGTTTCAGATGGACAAGGCCAAGGTTCACACACTCTGTTCAAGACTTGGCAAGTCTTCAGTTGCATCTCTTCTGTAATATCCCATAGACCAAGGGTAGTCACAAGATCAACACAGATTCAAGGGAAGGGGAAATAAGCTCCACCTCTTGATGTGAGGAGCAGCATGTGCATACAGGGAGAGGGGATTTTTGAGGGTTATCTTTGTATACTCTCTACTAAACACATATACACACACATACACACCACACTCATTTGTATGCGGTATTAAAATGTATATGTTTAAATTAATACAAAAACCTTCCTGCATTATCATTTTCACCTATAACTGTCCATACTCAGAATACTGTCCCTGACTTATCAACTAAAGATAAAACTGTGATAAAGTGTCATGAATGTTTAAGTGGGATCCTATGATAAATTAAGAATTGTCCACAGACTCCTCTCAATTGTAGAAAATCAAGGAATAAATGACCATTGAGATAATGGAACAAGTTGTGGAGCTGTTGGGAGGACTGCCATGTTCAGTTGTGCAGGTTGTACACTGCACAACATTGGCTGCATTCACAGAGACTACTGTATGAATGGCATCCCTTAGAGTTGTGTAGTACAAAACTATCCACCACATCCTTGGTTCTATAATTTCAAAATTGAGAAACTGGGTAGACAGCAATGTAACCAACTGAGATAGAAAGCCCAGCAGAAGAGTTAAGTGTAGCAAGGAAGACAATGAATTCCATTTTGGCCAGCTGGGTTTGAAGTACCTATTCAACATCTGTGTCTATGTGTATGATAGGAAGTGTTCATTTGGAGCAGAGTAAGGCAGGGGAATAGATGAGATCACCAAAGAACAAGAGGTTCGGATAGAAGAGGAAGAGCCTGAAATGTAGGAGACAGAATAATGGGAGCAGTGAAGCATTCTGAGAAAGAGCAGACATGATGTGACATGTATCTGCTAGTTGAGATAGATCAGTAAAAACCATTTTCTTAAAACAAATGTAAAGATCTCTGCTTAAAACAGAGACAATTAACTTTCTATCACTATCTTTATACTCACTCTCTGAGACAAGGTGTTAATTCATGGTAAAGCTGCTTTTTATTTCTGACTTTCTCCCTGCTGCAGAGTATCAAAAATAACCTTAAATTATGATAAGTTTGCCTTGGGTAGTACTTTACAGTTTACAAAGCATGTCACTTCCTTTATCTAATTTGTGATCTGCCATCACCTTCAGAAATACTCAAGGCAAGTATTAGTATCTTCATTTTACAGAGGAGCAAACTGAAGCAGAGAGAAGTCATTATTCCAAAGTGGAGCTCTGTCCTCTGACACCTAATTCAGTTCTGTTCCCACTGAGCTGCTCTGTTACATTAAGGATCAAATCTTTGCTTTTCATTCATCTGCACAGGTGCCTGGATTATCCAAACTGAGAATTTCCTGCCTTAGAGTTAACAGCTCTGACAGGGAAGGTATGGCAGAAGCTGGGCCTCTAGGGTGGCTGGTACATGTCCTTCTATGTTTTTGTGGCTGTACATTCCACTCTTTCTCTTTCTGTGGCGTGAATTTCAGAGTATATGTTACTTCTTCCACATGATGAAGAAGGTTAATTGGTTATCACTGTCTTTACGAATGCACTTGAACAAAGCTCACAACTAGGAAATCAAGCATGCCTTTTTACTGATAGAAGCATCTCTCATTATCTTTTCAGCCCCCAAATTCATGTAATTATAAAGCATATTCTTAATAGTTTGACAGTACTATTTATTTCAAATTCCCACATCTTTCACCAACACCCTTTTTAGCACTCCCCTGTCAGAACTTTATTATGAGGGTGTCCACTGCTTTACTTTGTATTTCTAAGCAGTTTCCTTTCTCATGGCTCATGCAACAAATATTTATTGAACACTTACTAGGTGTTAGACACTGTTTAAGATTCTTGAGTCAGAACAGAGTTATTACCCAAAAATAACAGGTGTCAATTTTTTTTTTTTTTTTTTTTTTTTTTTTTTTTTTTTTTTTTGGTGGTACGCGGGCCTCTCTCTGCTGTGGCCTCTCCCGTTGCGGAGCACAGGCTCCGGACGCGCAGGCTCAGTGGCCATGGCTCACGGGCTTAGTTGCTCCGCGGCACGTGGGATCTTCCCGGACCAGGGCACGAACCCGTGTCCCCTGCATCGGCAGGCGGATTCTCAACCACTGCGCCACCAGGGAAGCCCACAGGTGTCAATATTTGATGAGCATTATTTCAACTATTTCTAGGTAGATAGATAGATAGATATATCTCCATATTCCTACTTCATATTTAAATCCTTCCATCTCTGTGTAATATCTAAATTATTTAAGATAATAATTATTGACCTTGTAAATTAGCCTATGATAATATAATGGAAGATATACAAATATATGTAAAAGGTAGGATGGAAATAATTTCACATAATTAACTTTGAGCAATAATGTAATTTTTATATATATAATAAATAATTATTCTACTTGAATTCATTAGAAGACAAGGAAAAAGCAATTGATAGACTTCAAATAAATTCCTTTATGACAAAAGATATTACTTCCCAAGAGATTATTTTAATTTTGAGAAAAAGACAAGAATATTAAGAGGCTGGAGTCATCATGGTCATTTTTGTTGTCTTAGAGACATGTTTTTATATTTTAAAAATTTTTATTGAAGTATAGTTGATTTGTGTGTTTTGGGTGTACAGCATAGTGATTCAGTTATTTTTTTCTGATTATATTCCATTATAAGTTATTATAAGATATTGAATATAATTCCCTTTGCTATATAATTCTCTGTGCAGTAAATCCTTCTTGCTTATCTATTTTATATATAGTAGTTTGTATCTGTTACTCCTATACTCCTAACTTGTCCCTCCCTCCCTCTCTCTCCCCTTCGGTAACTGAAAGTTTGTTTTCTACATCTCTGAATCTGTTTCTGTTTTATATATAGATTTATTTATATTATTTTTTAGATTCCACATATAAGTGATGTCATAATGTATTTGTCATTCTCTGTATGACTTACCTCACTAAGTATAATATTCTCTAGGTCCATCCATGTTGCTGCAAATGGCAACATTTCATTCTTTTTTATGACTGAGTAATAATTCATTCCTCTTAAGCTGGTCTCCTATTGATGGGCACTTGTTGTTTCCATATCTTGACTATTGTAAGTAGTGCTGCTATGAACATTGAGGTGCATGTAACTTTTCTAATTAGTTTTCATGTTTTCTGAATATATGCCCAGGAGTGGGACTGCTGGATCATATGGTAGCTCAAGTTTTAGTTTTTTAAAGAACTTCCAGACTTTTTTAAAAAATGTTATAGATTTGTCTTTAAATTTATTTATTTATTTATTTATTTTTGGCTGTGTTGGGTCTTCATTTCTGTGCGAGGGCTTTCTCTAGTTGTGGCAAGCGGGGGCCACTCTTCATCACGGTGTGCAGGCCTCTCACTATTGCAGCCTCTCTTGTTGCGGAGCACAGGCCCCAGACACACAGGCTCAGTAGTTGTAGCTCACAGGCCTAGTTGCTCCATGGCATGTGGGATCCTCCCAGACCAGTACTCAAACCCGTGTCCCCTGCATTAGCATGCAGATTCTCAACCACTGTGCCACCAGGGAAGCCCCAGACTGTTTTTCATAGTGGCTGCACCAATTTACATTCCCACCAACAGTGTAGGAGGGTACCCTTTTCTCCACACCCTCTCCAGTATTTGTTATTTGTGTTATTTTTGATGATAGCCACTCTCATCAGTGTGAAGTGATACCTCATTGTGTTTTTGATTTGCATTTCTCTAATAATTAGCAATGTTGAGTTTTCCTGTGCCTGTTAGCCATCTGCATGTCTTCTTTGGAAAAATGTCCATTTAGGTTTTTTGCCCATTTTTCAATTGGGTTGTTTGTTTCTGTGATATTGAGTTATATGAGCTGTTTGTATATTTAGATATTAACCCCTTGTCAGTTGCATCATCTCCAAATATTATCTCCTATTCCATAGGTTGTCTTTTCATTTTGTTGATGGTTTTCTTTGCTGTGCAAAAACTTTTAAGTTTAATTAGGTCCCATAGATTTATTTTCACTTTTATTTCTTTTGGATTGGGATACTGATCTACAAAAATATTGCTGTGATTTAAGTCACAGAATATTTTGCCTATGTTCTCTTCCAGGAGTTTTATGATGTCATGTCTTGTATTTAAACCATTTGGGTCTTATTTTTGTATATGGGGTGAGGAAGTGTTCTAGTGTTCTAGTTTCATTGATTTGCATGTAGCTGTCCAGCTTTCCCAACACTACTTGTTGAAGAGACTGTCTTTTCTCCATTGTGTATTCTTGTCTCCTTTGCTGTAGACTAATTGACTGTAGGTGCGTGGGTTTATTTCTGGGTTCTCTTTTCTGTTCCATTGATCTATATCTTTTTTCTGCCATACCACAAACTTTTGATTACTGTAGCTTTGTAGTATAGCCTGAAGGCTAGAAGTGTTATACCTCCAGCTTTGATCTTTTTTCCTCAGGATTGCTTTGGCAAGTCTGGGTCTTTTGTTATCCCATATAAATTTTAGGATTATTTGTTCTAGCTCTGTGAAAAATGTGATAGATATTTTGATAAAGTCTGTATTAATCTGTAGATTGTTTCTGGCCATTTTAACAATACAAATTCTTTTGATCCAAGAGTATTGAGCTATCTTTCCATTTCTTTGAATCATCTTCAAATTCCTTTATCAATGTTTTATAGTTTTCATCATATAGGTCTTTCACCTCCTTGGTTAACTTTATTCCTGGCTTTTATTTTTTGATGTGATTTTAAATGGGATTTTTTTTTCTTTTTTTACTTTCTCTTTCTGATATTCCATTATTAGTGTAAAGAAATGCAACAGATCTCTGTATATTATTCTTATGTCCTGCTAACTTGGCAAATTCATTTATTAATTCTAATAGTTTTTGTGTGGAGACTTTACAGTTTTCTATATAGAGTATCATGTCACTGAAAACAGTGACATTTTTATCTCTTCCCTTTTAATTTAGATACATTTTTTTTCTTGTCTTGTTGCTGTGTCTAAGACTTCCATACTATGTTGAATAGAAGTGATGAGAGTGGGTATTTTGGTCTTGTTCCCAAATTTAGTGGGAAGGCTTTCAGCTTTCCACCATTGAATATTATGTTGGCTGCAGGTTTGTCATAAATGGCCTTTATTATATTGAGATATGTTCCCTCTATAGCCACTTTGGTGAGAGTTTTTATCATGAACAGATGTTAAATTTTGTCAAATATTAATACTTTTTATGTGTCTGTTGAGATGATCAGGTAGTTTTGTCTTCCCTTTTGTTTATGTGGTGTATCACATTGATTGATTTGTGTATGTTGAATCATCCTTGCACCTCTGAAATGAATCCAAGTTGATCACGTGTATGATCCTCTTTATATAGTGCTGGACTCAGTTTGCTGAAGATTTTTGCATCTATATTCATCAAAGATATTGACCTATAATTTTATTTTTTTATACTGTCTTTGTCTGATTTTGGTATCAAGGTGATAGTGGCCTTATAGAATGACTTTGGGCATGTTCCCTCCTCTTCAATGTCTTGGAATAATTTGAGAAGGATAGGTATAAGTTCTTACTTGTATATTTGGTAGAATTCCCCACTGAAGCCATCTGGTCCTGGACTTTTGCTTGCAAGGATTTTTTTTTTTATTACAGATTCTATTTCACTTCTAGTGATTTCTTTTCAAATTATCTGTTCTTCTTGAGTCACTTTGGCAGGCTGCATGTTTCTAGAATTGTATGCATTTCTTCTAGGTTGCCCAATTTGTTGGCATATAACTGTTTCTTGTATTCTCTTATGATTAATTTTTATATTTCTGTGGTATTGTTACTATTTCTTCCTCTTTCATTATTTATTTTGTTTATTTGGGTCCTCTCACTTTTCTTCTTGGTGAGCCTTGCTAGTGGTTGGTCGATTTTGTTTATCTTTTCATAAAACCAGATCTTGGTTTTATTGATCTTTTTTATTATTTTTTTAGCTCTGTTGTATTTGATTCCTCTCTGATCCTAATTATTTCCTTTTGTTGACTTTAGATTTTGTTTGTTTTTCTTTTTCTAATTCTTTTAGGTGTTAGGTTAGGTTGTTTATTTCAGATTTTTCTTATTTCTGAAGAAGGCCTCTATCACTATGAACCTCCATTAGAACTGCTTTTGCTGCATCTCATAGATTTTGTAAATTTATGTTTTCATATTTGTTTTTCTCGAGGTATTTTCTGATTTCTTCTTTAATTTCATTGTTGACCCATTGGATTTTTAGTAGCATGTTGTTTAGTCTCGAAGTGTTCATTCTTTTCTCATTTTTCTTTCTGTGGTTGATTTTTAGTTTCATACTGTTGTAATCAGAAAAGATGCTTAAAATAATTCCCATCCTCTTAAATTTGTTGAGGCTTGTTTTGTGACCTAGTATGTGGTCTATCTTAGATAACATTCCATTTGTGCTTGAAAAGAATGTGTATTCTGTTTTGGTGGGATATAGTGTCCTGTAGATGTCAATTGAGTCCAACTGGTCTATTGTGTCATTTATAAATTCTGTTGCCTTCTTGATTTTCTATCTGGATCATCTGTCCATTGAAGTCAGTGAAGTGTTAAATTCTCCTACAATTAGTGTATTATTGTCAATTTCTCCCTTTATGTCTGTTAGTATTCGTTTTATATATTTAGGTGCTCCTATATTGGGTATGTATATGTTAATGAGTGTAATATCCTCTTCTTATATTGATTCTTTTATCATTGTATGCCCTTCTTTGTCTTGCTTTATCATTTTTTGTTTTAAAGTCTATTTTGTCTGATATGAGTATAGCTACCTCCACTATCTTGTCATTTCCCATTTGCATGAAATATCTTTTTAAATCCCCTCACTTTCAGTTTTTGTGTGCCTTTCGCAATGAAATGAGTCTCTTGTAGGCAGCATATTTCATGCTCTTATTTTATTTTTTAACCAATCTGCCACTCTGTGTGTTTTGATTGACCCATTTAGTGCATTGACATTTAAAGCAATTATTGATAGGTATGTATTTATTGTCATTTTAATCTTTGTTTTTCAGTTGTTTTTGTAGTTCTTCTTTGTTCATTTTTTCTTCTTTGTTTTTCCTTTTGTGGTCTGATAATTTTCTTTTCTAGTGTGCTTGAGATCCTTTCTTTTTGGTTTTTGTGTATCTGTTGTATGTTTTTGATTTGTGGTCACCATGGAGTTCAGGTATGTTGATCCATACTTGCTTTAAACTGATAGTCATTCAATTTCAAACATATTCTAAAAGATCTACATTTTATACTCCCCCCATATTGTGATTTTGATGTCTTATTTTATATCTTCATGCGTATCCTGTTACTGTTTATCATAGTTATAATCACTTTTATAAAATTTTAAATGTTTTTTTAATCTATTTACTGATGTATTTAAGTGATCTTCAATCTTTTCATATAGTTGCCTTTGCCACTGTAATTTTCCCTTTCCTACAGATTCTTGCTTCTTTTCCATTTAGAGAAGAGCCATCAGTATTACTTTTAGAGTAGGAATAGTATGACTGAATTCTTTTAATTTTTGTTTTTCTGAGAAATTCTTTCTCTTTTCTTCTATTCTAAATGATAATCTTCCTGGGTTGAGTATTCTACGCTGCAGACTTTTCTTTTTCATGACTTTGAAAATATCATGCCACTCCCTCCTGTCCTGCAAAGTTTCTGTGGAGAAATCAGCTGATAGTCTTATGGAAGTTCCCTTGTAACTGAGTTTTGGGTTTTCTCTTGCTGCCTTTAGAATCTTCTTTATCTTAAATTTTGCCATTTTAATTATGGTATGTCTTGGTGTGGGTCTGTTTGGGTTTATCTTTTGGGGACCCTCTGTGTTTCCTGTACCTGGATATCTGCTTTCTTCTTTAGATTTGGGAACTTTTCAGCCATAATTTCTTCAAATAGCTTTTTGATCCCCTCTTCTCCTAGGGGAACCCCTATTATCCATAGGTTGGCATCTTTATATTATCCCATAGATTTTATATGTTGCTTTTATTTTTTTCATTTGTCTTTCTCTCTGCTGCTCTGATTGGGTGATTTCCATTATTCTATCTTTCAGATCACTTATTCTTTCTTCTGTTTTATTTAATCAGCTATTCATTGCTTCTAGACTTGTTTTTATCTTGGCAACAGAATTGTTTATTTTTGATTGGTTCATCTTTATAGTTTCTTGTTCCTTGTTGCAGTGATCTGCATTTCTATAGATAATATTTTTTAATTCAGTTAGGATTTTTATTACCACCTCTTTGAACTTGGGGTCTGGTAGATTGGTGAGTTCTGTTTCATTATCTCTTCTTTCAGAGGATTTCTCTTATTCTTTTCATTGAGAGTAGTTCCTCTGTCTTTTCATTTTACTTAACTTTCTCTGTCTCTGTGCATTTTGGAGAAACAGTTGTCTACTGTTGTCTTGAAGGGATGTTTTCCTGTGGGAGCATCCCTGTGTAGACTGTGTGTGTCTAATGTCTTTGTTGTGAGTGCTGGTTTTACTATGGATACCAGACACATCTTTCTTCAGTGTGTGCTGGCTATTATCCCTTTGACAGTGTATGTGGTTGGTGGTGGGGAATTTAAAGCTTGTGCAGGATGTGAAATGAGACTTCCTCCCTGCTCCATGGCTGTTACTGCACTGTCAGGGAAGGGATCTGCTGAAACAAGTCAGGCTCATGTAATCACAGAGGACTTATGCACTGCCTATGGATGTGTCCTTGTTCTACTCAGAAGTAGTGGAAAATCTCATCCCTTTCTCTGTTGTATTTATCCCAGATCTAGTGCAAGTCTGTGGTGTGGAGTGAGTGGGGCCAGTGTGTTCACCCCATTCAGATTGGGGGTTGTGGTGAGGTGGCAGCCACCAGTGCAAGACTCTCTCTGCCCTGATTGTTGGCAAAGCAGCTTGCAGGCACTCCTCAAAAATACAGTCTCAGCTTCCCTATACCTTTTCTCCATCCCAGTGGTTCTCCTGGCAGGCAAAGTTCTCGTCTCCTCCATGCAGGACCCCAGGACCGTGATACCAGATTGTGGCTTGACCTGCTCACTCCCCAGGGCTCAGGTCTGCCCATACATACTATTTCTTCATTACAGATCCTTCCCAGGGGCACAAGTCCAAGTCTGACGCCTTTTTTTCCCCCCATCCTACCTGGTTATGTGGAAATATTTCTTGCAGCTTTAGTTGTATAGGATTTCTTCTATACAGTTTTACAGTTTTAGTTTTCAGTTTGTTTTCTGTGAGAATTGTTCTATATGTAGATGCATTTTTGATATGTTTGTGGAGGAAGATGGGTTCCATATCCCTCTACTCCACTTTTTGGTCCCCCTATATGTTTTATTTAAAAGGTGCTGATTGTCTTTGTGCTATATAAGCCATGGTATATAGTGCCCTTACATTTTCTCCTACCTATCTCCAACCATCTTCAAATTTTGTTATGTTACTATTTTTACATGATTAATATTTATTACATTCATTTTGTGTTTCTATAAACATAATTCCTGGCTCTTAAGTCTCCATTTACAAAATACTTAATTTTAACTCATATGTTGATTAATTGACTATTTCAATACAGTCAATGTAAAGAATAGTTATAATAAAGTATTGTAATTGTCCTGACTTGGGAAATACAGGATATTACAATATGCCAGTAGGAACATCTGAGCATATCATAGTCAGAAAAAATTAGAGGAGGGACAGAAGAGCTGACACTGTTCCAGAGGTTGCTGTCTTTATGCTCACACACACACACACACACACACACACACACACACACACTCCATCCTACGTATCTCAATTTTTCAATCTTTTCATAATATCTAAATTACCCAAGATAATAACTATTAACATGGTAAATTAATCTGTGCAAATGTAATGGAAGATCAATGGGAAAATATTTAAGGACAGATGAGGGCTCAGAGCCTAAATTATCCCACATATGCTGCTTATACACCTGGCCCTATCCATTACAAAGCTCTGACCATTCTGTGTTAAAATCAGCACAGACTTGAGTACAGAGTCTCTAAATAGAGAATGATATGGTAGCATGCTGTCCCCACTAATGAAAAGTGTTTGGGGGGAGCAATGCTAGTATTCTCTATAGGAAGCACACTAGCATTTTAAGAATAAGAAGATAGAAAAGATCTTAAGTGAATCAAAGAGTTATGGAAAATATGGTTTTCACCTAGAAATATGAAGTGAAACCTAAAGAGTTATTTAAATAAATTTGCAGATGTAAGTATTATAGTACTACTACATAAAGACTTTTTTTAGCTACCATGCTGTGTGACCTTAAGGGATAAGTTCACTTTCCTGGGGGTTCAAGCAGACATGCAGTCCTTGAGCATACCTTCATCAAGTTGATGTCCTAACAAACAGAAAACCTATTCAGGCTGATTGTTTAAATTTCAAATTGCTGCAAATAGTCTTCAATAGATTTTAACATCATCCTAATAAATACATTAGTGTAGTGCATTTGATTCAAGAGTTTCTGATCAATATATATATGAGATTGGGGGATAGTTAAGATTTCCAATTATTTATCTTTTGTCATAAAATACAAAGTAATCCTTACTTTCTAATTCTAGAAATGTTAATAGTAAAGTGAAAATCCAAAGAGCTGAAATATGTTATTGTCTATTCCATGTATTTTATAATATATTTAAATTTTTAAAAAATATTTTTAATTTTATTATTAAACATTGTACTTAATTATTTAAAAATTTGAGCAAAACAAATCAAAAAAGATTCATTATATTGACAAATTTTAAGTGGAGAATTTTCTTCATCAATTAAAATATCCTACAATCAGATTATAAAATTTGATTTACACGTGAGGGATGCGCCCATTACATGATATGGTTTTTACTAATACATTAGTAAATATTTGATTTATAAATATTTACAAATTTGTGTATAATATACAAATAATACAAAAACCATTATAAATTGTATAAAGTCTATTAAACACAGATGTATGTGATGTGATTTTTATTTAAGTTATACTATACTATGATTTTACATTCTCATCCTCCATTTTAATAAATTAGAAATAAAGCTATGAATGCAACAGTGGGCAGAATCAAATGGTGATGAAATGTGACAAATTATGTCCAAATAATGATTGACAAATCCATGGGCTTTTATTAAATATCACACTAATACTTGTGATCAATTAACAGTTTGGCCAATGGATTCCCAGATGATACATAATTCTTTTATAGCTTTTAATCAACATGAAAAAGAGTGAAAGTCATTTGATTTAGAAAAGCAGAGACCGTTGGTGTTATTTGAGAGTGGTGTCTTTAAAGTGGGGGGCTAGAAATAAAGTGGATTGCAAGAAAATGAGTTCAGCAGGTAAACACTAGTCATTTGAGAAGTTTGGTAATGAAAGAAAGAAGAAAAACAATACAATAATTAATTAAGGTAAGAGGGGGAAAAGATAAACAGTTTATCAAGATGGAAGGGTCTCAGTATGTTTGAAAATAGAAGGTAAGAGCTGATAAAAGGAGATTTGGAGTATCAGGGAGAAGAAGGGGATAAAAGTGATAACAAAAATATGTTGTGAATTAATAGAATTTCAGCTCAATAATATCCCCTTAGCTTTTCTCAATAATAAAGAGTTAAGCTTCTAGGCTGGTAAAAAGGGAAAGTAAATAGTCATCACAACATGGGACTCTTGAAGTAGCAATTTTGTTATATTCCTCTTCCCTCTTCCTTTCCACCAGACCCAGAACATAAAAGAGAAAGGAGAAAGTACTGGATGCTGACTTGCTCTATCTGACTTACTTATCTTGTGAGCAGTGGAGGGAGGAGCTAATATTGGGACCACCTCACTTAATCTCCAAAGAGATGGAGTGGTGACTCAAAACTTTTAGCCATTGAACTGAGAGTAATCATGAGGTCATACAGTGATATCAGGAGCATGGACTAGATGATTGGTGGAGTTCCTATCCTCCCCATGAGGCCATTGCCCTATATTTACTCTGGGTTCCTTGCTTTGGCAAATCTTCCTTCATATTATGGACACTATTCTTCACCTTAGGTTTCAACTTCAGAGCACTCAGAGCTAATATTACCTTTGCCATCATATTAAGTCAATGACTCTCAAACTTTATTTTCCATAATAATCACATGGGGAGATTGTGAGTCCCACACCTAGAGGGTCTGATTCAGTAGGTCTGGTGTAGGGCCCAAGTATATTCTTTTTAACAAGCACACTGGGTAATTTTGATGTAGATGATCTGAAAATAACATTTTGAGAAATAGTCTTAAGTGATATACAAGGATGAATTTATTATGTGTGTGTCTTACTTTTAATACTGATAACTTTGAGTTTATTTTTATATGTGTGATAATCCATACTCCAAAAATATTTGCATATACTCTTGAACAAGCAGCAGGATGATTCAGATGACATAGTTAAAATTAGTGATTCCCACTAGTGAGGATGTTCCCAGAGACACCTTAGGACCATTTTGGATCTTCACGTGCTATATCCAAGACCACAGTTGGAGTCTTTGGCATTAGAGAGAAGAAGGTGCACCTTCCAGTAGTCCCTCCATTATTGAAGAAAGAGCAAGGAGCACCGTCTAGATTCACATGCTAGGGAGTGCTTAAAGGACATCCTTCCAGATGTCTTTCATATTCTCAGTCAGGTAGAACAGTAAGTCCAACTGCTGAAGGTGAGATTAATACAGGACAGAAAGAGTCTAAATCTACAAATCAAAAGGGAAAAGAGACGCATTCTGCAGAACTCAATCCAGAATCAATAAGTGCATTCTATACTGCCACGGAGTAGGTTCTCATGGTATGAAGAAATGTTTTCAATCAGGATTTCCTGAATTTTGCCTGATTTTTTAAGGTCTAGTATGATATTTATTGTTACTATCTTTTAAGTCAAAAATATTACAAATTAGAGTGTTAGTATATTATGATTTCCAAATAAGAACTACATATCATTGTGAATTGCAGTGCTGAGTGAGAAAACAAGACAGAGTAATTAACTCTGTTTCTATTACAATCACTTATCTTCCCAGTACACTGCAATGGGACTAGAGAGCTAAAGCCTTCTCTGTTCCTCTCATCTGAAGACAATTTATTTAGATTGGTTTCAAAATGATTGACCAATTTCTGGCAATTTTCAAAATCACACTAAGGTTTTGATCACTAAAATAAATTAAACTTTGATTACAATGCTCGATAAAAGGTAAAGGTAAAAAAATGAGTATTTAACACCAGCATTATTTTCTAATAAAGATAAAAATCACCTAATTAAATAATTACAGTTCCTTTTTGTGAGTTAAAATGTTTTAAGTTTTAAATTAAAACCTGGAATTTCCATTTCTACAAATTAAGCTTTATTAATATGAACCTTTTCTACATGACGATGTGGCATGTGTTAATAGGCACAGGCCTATTTCATTCTGTATAAAATAATGCAGTTTCTTCTGCTGTGGGGCTCACAGGCCCAGCTTACTACTTTATAGATACATACCTTATACTCCCCAGGTTCCCAGGTAAATGCTTGCCTGTGGAGTTCTGGTTCTGGCCATACAGAATGATCTAAGGAGTATTGACCAAGAAGATACAGAAGAGTTGACCCTCATCTGACCCCTGAAAGTCTCAAATCTACCTGAAGCAGAAGCACTGCTTCCCAAGTCAACTCAGAGAACTACTGCATTGAAAAAATATTACCTCTCTCCTGGGGACAGGATAGTGACTGATGACAGACCCCTGAAACATGACCATTCCATGAAATTGACATTCAGGCTCCTACTAGCACAGCTTTCTTCTTTGGGAACTTTTCTAGTTCTTGCTACTGAACTGTATTTCATCTGCTTCTTCAGTGTCTCCCATGTCCCCATATCCATTTTGAGAGACAAGGCCCTCATCCTACCCCATCCATATACAGGCTTCCTCCAGCCTGCTATCTACTGCTATAGCTTAGTTTCCTTCCTTTCTGATGCTATAAAGATATACATATGACCAGATTCTACTCACGCTAGAAAAAGAAGTTATTGTTACTGAAATTTTATAGTTGTGTATCTAGAGCTCTAAAATTATATCTACTAATTTCAGCCTTGTAGGAAAGTTATTTATATACATGTCATCCTTCCTACTATAGAGGAGGATTCCTACCCCTCCTGATACAGTGTGAGCTGTTCATGGGCATGGGCCAGTTTTATTTCTCAAGTCTAAATCACTATATCTAAATATAGAAGGGTGTTCAATAAATATTTATTGAAAGAATGGATACTGAAGAAACAAGATTCTCTCAATTATTGTTTCTATCCTAATAATGGTTTCCTTTTTTATCTTTTTTTTTTAGGTCATTTAATCTCTATCTCATTTTATTTGGCTATAAAATGGAAAAGATGTCATTCTTCCTTGAAAATGTATCACATGTTTGTATGGGATGCTGTGTCAAAATCTTATATAAGCACAGTCAATAATTTCTAAAAATTAATGGACAAAGGATTGAAAATAAAGATCCCAAATTATACACTTAGCCTTATCTCTAGTTTGTTAATAATGGTTGATACATAATTCCTATAATCAGCTTCTCTATTTGTGAAATGGGAATAATCATAACTCCTTCCATCCCCCATATTCAAACGTGTAATGATAAATGGGTGGGTATAAGTTAATATATTATTAGTTTCTTTTTTAAAATCTATTTTTAAAATATCAAGTATTGAAAGCCTAGTAAAAATAATGAACATAGACTTCTTTCTGATACATTCAAATTTCAATAATATGAAATCATCATAAATCAGTGTTACAGGACATTTTAACAAAAATAAAATTTTATGTGAATTAAGCATATTCAATAGCATGCTGTTGACCAATCGTTGTGAGCAAATAGAACTCCTCAGAGGTTTTCTATAATATACATAACCATTATTTATAATTATCATAACTATTGTCTTATACAGAAATGTTTGTCTAATATATTTTAAACAGAATATTTTAATTTCCATAATCATCTTATAAAGAAATTTGTCTAAGTATATTTTTAACCATAATCAGCTTTAATTTATTATTTTATTTTAATAATATTATTTTCTTACAAAATTTCATTAATAGCTAAGGGAAATGTAAACCTGGGCCTACCTTATCTGAACTTTTTACAAATGCTGAATTAGCTAATACTATATAAGACTTTTTAGATTGTTTTGTTATTACTGCCAAAACAAAAGTTCTATGTTTTAAAATAATTTGATTAATATTCCACAAGTTATAGGTAGATAACATTATGACATTTCAAATAATTCTCATTTACTTTGAATAGTATATTAAAATCCCTGAAGACTTTTTTCATTTTTTCCTTTATTTTTAAATTGAAGTATAGTTGATTTACAATATCGGGTTAGTTTTGGGTATACAGCAGAGAGGTTCAGTTATATATATATTTTTCAGATTATTTTCTATTATAGGCTATTATAAGATATTGAATATAGCTCTCTATACCATATAGTAAATCCTATTTTATGTATAATAGTTTGTATCTGTTAATCCCATACTCCTAATTTATCCCTCTCTTCTTCCCTTTCCCCTTTGGTAACCATAAGTTTCTTTGTTTTTGTTTTGTATATAGATAAATTTGTATTACTTTTTAGATTCCACATATAAGTGATAACGTAATATTTTTCTCTGTCTGACATACTCCACTTAGTATGATATTCTCTATGTCCACCCACATTGCTGCAAATGGTAATATTTCATTCTTTTTTTTTATGGTTGAGAGGTATTCCATGATAGATGGATATAGATAGATAGATAGATAGATAGATAGATAGATAGATAGATAGACAGATAGATTATACATATAGATAGCTATAGGTATATATAGATGTCACATCTCCTTAAAACAATCATCTGTTGATGGGGACTAAGGTTGTTTACATGTTTTGGCTATTATAAATAATGTTGCTGTGAATATTGGGGTACATGTATTTTTTTGAATTACACGTCAGAATGGCTATCATCAAAAAGTCTACAAATAATAAATATTGGAGAGGTTATGGAGAAAAGAGAACCCTCCTACACTATTGGTGGGAATATACATTGGTACTGTCCATATAGAAAACAATATGTAGGTTTCTTAAAAACTTAAAAATAGAGCTACCATGTGATCCAGTAATCCCCACTCTTGGGGATATATCTGGAAAAGATGAAAACGCTGATTTATTCATTTTAAGTCAATAGATTTTTCTTTTCATAAATTAAACTAATGTGTTTTTTTCCATTATAAACTCTTGGACACAAACCTTTTGTCACTGAAGCTGTTTAAAATATTTAATAACCGAATTACTATCCACAACAAAGTGCATCACCCTGTTATTGACACTAAAACATATGTATTCTTCCACAATGTATAAGCCACTAATAAGTGGTCCATAAGTACATTATTCCATTTCAAATTCCAGTACTGTCCCAAAAAATTGACAACATAACTCATGGGGGAACTTAATAAGCATAATATGGTAGGTGAACATGAAATGATTTGTTTTGATATAAATTTCCAAATATACCTGCACCCTGTACCCACACATTTAGAATGCCTTATTAATACAGTATAATGGATCCTGATATGCTGTAGAATATTGGTGGTGATGTGCTGTGTTCACATGTATGTAGAATATTTGAAAGATGCAGTTTCTTTACAATAGTATAAGATACCCCAAAATTGTTTCAAGGAAGCTCTCAACTTCAGTATATCGTCTGTAAGTTTAACTTTTGACATCAAAGAGTACAAACATCTCACAGACTCAAAATATAGTGAAAGCTGTGCATTAGTTAGAAAGCCAGTCTTATAGAGAAATTGAAATCTGAACTGCTCCTCCATTTTAGTGTGCCTGTGGTTTCATACATTGTTCATTACCATGTATTATTAACCAAAAGGTTTGACCTTTTCTTACCTTTTAGACCTTTTCATAATTAAGCATCCTAAATCCTCAAAAAATATACTGTTGCCCTCTATGACTTATGGAAAGCTCTAAAAGCAAGCAAAGGAGTCAGCCTGTGTAGAAATGACTGTTTATTTATTAAGAAGCCCTAAAAATTTGAATTTTGTTTTGGGCTTCTTAAGCTGCCAATCTGCTCCAAGGCAAAATTCAGATGATTAACATTCCTCCTATATGTTTTAATGGTTTCTCTTTAACTCTCATTTATTGATGATATGATTTCTTTTTGGTAAATTCAAATAAGTCAACATTCAGATACTTGAACTGCAAAAGGAATACAGAATTGGTATTCCTAAGAAAAGTTTTTAAGTCTTGAAATTTTCTCTCTTGTTCCTACATACAAAGAATGAGTATTCCCAAGAAAAGTCCTTAAGTCTTAAAATTTTCACTCTTGTTTCTATATACAACATCTTAACCCCAAAACCTTTTCTTAAACCCTTAGCTTTGTCTTTTGATAAAGTGAAGACACAAGCACTGTTCTGTCTTGCAGCCTTGTGGGCAGAGGGAGCCTGCTCTGTCTGTGGATGGTTGGGACTCATTCACAGCAGGATTGCAAGTCTAGAGTCCAAAGTTCATGTTTCTTATGCACCCACCTACCATAGTGAGCACAGGAGAAAAAAATCAAGAGATTGTAGAGAGTATCTGTGAAGCTATTTTTTTTTTAATTTGAAGAAATGTTCCGTATTCTAAAACTGTATCTTTCCTACTCTTTTAGAATTAAAATGTTTTCTCATATAAAATTGTGCAGTATAGATGGTAGTTATAAGGTTTTTGTGTATTTTTTATAATCCTGATTTGTTGAAATAAAAACAGATTCAAGTGGGTACCTGCATTTTCATTATTGATGTTGTTCCAAAGATAGTAGTCTTGAGTCCAAAGTCACATGGAGATTTCACTCCAGTTCTGAATTTGCAGCCGTCAAATCTACACATGTTATTTTATGCTCCCCAAGAGAAGCTAGAGACAAGAAGAGATGCTTAGTGCTGATAGTTGTGAATGTCACAGTTAATGGGGCACAAGTGATTGTCCTTCATTCACTGAATTAATATTTACTGAGTGTCTACAACATACTAACCACTGGGGATATAGGTTTTACTTTTTAAACTTTTTTAAATTTAATTTTTAAATGGGATGCTCAGAGGTGGTCTCACTGAGAAAGTATTATTTGAGTGAAACTTGAGAGAGATGAGGAAGCTGTGTAGCTTTCTGAGGGAAAAGCATGGAAGGTAGAGGGAACAGCATGTGCAAAGCCTTGAAGAGAGAGTATGCCTTGTATAATTAAGGAACATAAATGAAGTCAGTTAACTAGAACAAAGTGAGAAAATTTTTGAGGAAAGGTAAAGAAGTCCAAGAGTGGGAGGAAAGTGCCATTATAAAAATTTTATTTTTTGAAATTTCTACTTATTTTATGTATGTATGTATTTTATGTATGTACTCCCCAAGTGATATGGAAAGTTATCGGAGGATTTTGAGCACAGATGTAGGATCAGAACAGGATCAATTTGACCACTGTGATGAGAATAGACTGAAAGGAGACCGGGACCAAAACAGGAAAATCTATTAGGAGGTTATTGCAATAACTTAGATAAGATATTATGGTGATTTGGACCAGAGCAACAGTAGTGAATATGTTGAGAAGTGTCCACTTTAATTTTGAAGGCAGACCAAGAGAATGTAGAGAGTAGAGGATCTAGCAATATTAGATGATACTTTCCTGGAATGTATGGATAAATGAGTTCCTAGATCATTCTACCAGCAAATATTTTAACTGTAAGTTTGCTTAAGTAGACCATGAGACAATCACATAATTTTCAACCCATACTCTCCTGATATCTTCCAAAGATGTGGCAGCCACTCCTCTTAAAAGAGAAATGAAAGAGTGAAAGCAATGAGATACAATGGAAAGTGGAGTTTCATGTCCACAGAGTCTGGAACCAACCAATCATTGAATGATTCAAGAATTCTTGATGTAAATCTATCTCTAGAAAAATATGAAGCTGAGGAAAAAGAAAACCAAGCCTTTGATAATCCTTAAGAGCCTTCTTAAAATATTTATTTTAATAGGAACTCAATGGTCATGTTATTTTGCTCTTTTTCCTCTTTTGCTTTATTCTGCCCAAAGCTAATGGAAGTCTAAATCCTTTTGAGGACTGCTGACTTCTTTTTAGCTTTGCCTCATCCAGATTTCCCCAAGGACAAGGACAATGTTCTCAGAGACATGAGAAAGTTTTTTTTTTTAGATCCTTCTCTGCCACCAATGAGCTTCCCATAACTAGCCCTTTGCCTTGGGCAAGTCATATAAGCACACTGGCTCAGCCTCTGTGTTCATATCAGAAGTTTGATTAAATTGCACTATAATTCCTCCCAGCTATAAAATGCTTTGATTCAACATAGATTAGAATTGGAAGTGAAATTTGCTTGCCTGATAAGGTCACTTGACCTTCAAATTTACTAGTCTATGTTGTTTTGTTTAAAAAGATACTATTATATTTATTTGTTAACACCTTTAAATTGGTTTGGAAAGTATAAAATATAATGTGCAATAAACAAAGCTTCAATAAATAATGTATTAGGCCATTTTTGAATTTTATCATATGTCTAAAAATTAATTTGGCTTTTCAGGAATAGAATCCATTGAATCCATTCTATTAACCCAAGTGCATCACCCTTTTAATATCTTTCCAAACTGAGAAAGCTTGAATTGCTTTCCATTGGGCCCAGAACTCTCTGATCTCAAACACTGGATCCTTATTCCAGATCCCCAGCTCTAGACACCTCATAGAATTTCTATTATCCTAAGTTTCTGAGATTTGAAAAAAAAAAAAAAGAAAGGAGTGTTGATAGGTTCACATGTAAGTCCTCAGAGACATGGATTACTTAACCTTTAGCCACATAAGAACAAGAAAAACAATAAAGGATACTCAGAGATTGCCTGGACAACTAAGACACTCTGGACTTTCACATGACCTCTCCCACTGATCATTTTTTTCTGTCAATGTTTTTGATCAGTTCTCAATTACAACATAAGAGAAATTCAAAAATTATGAGCTGCTTGTAATGCCTTATTTACCTCTGTTGTCCCCAGAACATAGACTTACAGCTGACCCTTATATTTTGGTTTGACTGAAAAGTTCTGGTTTACACCTGACACCTTAGTGTAATATTAACAGTGCCCCCTTTTACTCTCGAAAATATCTCAGTTTGCATGATAAACTGTACAATCATTCTACTTATAATAAGCAAGGTTAAATATTGTTGTGCTAAGAAATGACCAATCCAGTCTGAATTAATTTGAGATGCAGATCACCGTCAGCCATGCTTGAAAAAATTTCAGATTATTCAATGAATGAATAGTCTATTACTAGTGATTAAGATGGCAAAGAAGATCCTGAGCTTAATCTCCTGCAAAGGACAAATCAAAACTACAACTACATATAAATTAACGATCTCTGAAAACAACCTGAAGACTAGCAGAACAGCTCTTCTACAATTAAGGATGTAAAGAAAAAAACCTCACCAGGATGGTTAGGAGAAGAAAACTGATCTAATCAGGATCCACAACCCCCAGCAGGCAACCCAAAAGAGGAAGGGGCCATCACAAACTCAGAGGTCCTCCCTAAGAAGCAAGGGGTTCAAGCCCCACATTGGGCACCCCAACAACAGGGGCCATCACCAGAAAGATGAGCCCCATTAACCGGTTTTGAAAACCAGTTTATCACAGGGAGAGCCAGAGGGCTGTAGGAAGCCAGACTTTGCTCTTGAAGGGCACAAACACAAATTTACTCTCTCCAAGTCCCAACACAGAGGCAGCAGACTGAAAAGTACCTGGTACTCTAGCCAGCCTGCCAAGTCCACCCTAGCACACCCCAACCCATATTTGGCTCCAACCTCCCCTGCCAAAGCTGCAACTCCCAGTGCACCCCAGGAGAAGGCCCATTCCATGCCAGGCTTCAACTCTAGCCACTCCAGCTCCAACACCCCTACCAAGGCAGCAATCCTGGTGAGTCTCAGAAAAAGCCCCAGCCCACACTCACTTCAGCTCCAGGCCTCCCACAAAAGCCACTGAGTATATGCGATAAGTAAGTAAGCACTCATGAACTATGGTTCATGCAGTTCCTTCTTAGAGGGAATGCTTTCATTTGTCAAAACAAAGAAGAAAAATAATTGATCATTAACTAGTCATGATGTGTTTGTCTGTAAAATAAATGATAAGAATAAGTTCCTGATGACAATATTTAAATACTTTAGGAATCTACATATACATACTTCTTTTGTATATATAATAGTTCTTTGTTAATAATTCTAAAAATTAGGAAACTTGTATTTGGAATTTGGAAAACAAACCCCATTTTTAAATTACTGATTTTTCTAATGTCCATTGCAGGTAAATTGTTTTGAAAACATTTGCAGTTAGTTTTGAAGAAGAGAAGAAATTATTTTTACATGTATTCATATGAAATTTCAGAAAGTATTTTCATATGTATTCATAATTGATTCTTAACAAAATGGAACTGAGATGGTTTTAAAATATAATGAAAATGTATATACATAATATACTATGGAATACACATATATGAAATTACATATTTATGTAATTATACACATATGTATATATGCATTACATATATATCTGAATATCACTCACATACACACACATATATGTGTATTATTTTAAAAGAAATAAAAGACAAAGGCACAAAAAAGAAGGAAAGATCAACTATGGAAACACAAGGGTTTATACAGTTATAATAATTGAATATAGCATTTGTCCTGAACTACTTGGTAATCAGTGGGGACAAAAGGAAAAGTATTGATTGTGTAATCCCTGTTACCATAAAATATTGAGTTTACATGTTCTCCAAGAAGGATCATCCTGATGATGAAGTCATAAAAATAGGTTAAATGTGAGACTTATTTGGAGGACATTGGGTAAAAAATATTTTCTTTAGAGATATATTACAACAAAATGCAGAAACAGTCTAAATAATGTTTCTCAATAAAAGTTGAATATATAACATTATAGGATATTTGTGAATCCAATTCTGTAGGTGGAGCTAAGCAGGTGCCATCCAGTAACCCATTTTGACAGAGGCTATAGTGTAAAATGTGTAAGCAACTAAAGGGTAAAACTAATCAACCTCTTTTTCTCTATCAGCACTTAATGAAACGACAGCAGATTATTCAAGAGTATATTTAATGAGGTCCTAAAACACTGTTTTTTGTTCTTTATTACTGACTGAGACAGCATCCATATGTTTTGAGAATCAGATGATCAGGTGGCAGGATATTTTATTCTGAATGCTGAAAAATTACAGAAAAGGTATCCCCATCTCCCTGTAGAAAATAATTTGTAGACAAACCTAGAATGTTTCCCACAAAGCATCTTTGTACCTGTCAAGTCAAACATTTGTATACTTGCTTGACTGTAACCCCAAAGTTCCAAATCATAAGGGAGAAATATTTAGATTTGGAAAACTTTAATAACAAGTATTAAAACTGATCCACTTGAGTCACTGAAAATCCCCTATTGAGGTCCCTATAGACTATCTGGTTATGAATCACTTAACCATCTGGTGTGCCTGCCAGCCTGGGTGAACTAGATAATGTTCTCAATGTAATTTAAAACTTGCTGGATGAAGTTTTGTAGAATTAAACAATTTAATTTTGGATAATATCTAACAAATATAATTTTAATTTTGACAGGTTTTTTGGTCAAGTAAGCCAATCTTTGTGGCAGCAATTGGATGACAAAAGCCTTTGTCTTTTCAAATCATATCTGTTTCATAAAAATGATATATCACTAACATAATGGAGAATGTTTGCTTATTATTTATTATAAAATAGCCTTTGTCTAAAATGTGAAACAATACAAGATCATTAAGATACAACCCCAAAATAAGGAGGATCAGAATACAGCTCTTTTTTATACTCTTTGAAATTATAAACTGTTGCATTAGATCTTCTTAATTTTTGAAGCAATATTAAAATGTAGCATATTTGGAAGTAGTGATATCTTGGATAAAGGGTGAGCTCACAGGCTTTTCTGATCACAGAAAGAAATAATCACACAGGTAAAGTAACAAACTGTCTTATACACTTTTTGGAATTTATATTAAAGTGAGAGATGTAACAGGATAGGTAGAATAAGCATACCTCTAAATTACTTCTACCAAACATGTATTTCTTTGGACTCAAAGTACTTCAGTTTGTTGCGATCCTGGGAGGAAACAAACAGTGCACTGTAATTGCTATGGTCTGAATGTTTGTGTTCCACCCCCTTCCAAAATTCATATGTTGAAATCTTAACTCCCAGTGTGAAGGTATTAAGTGGAGCCTTTGGTTTAAAGAGATCCCAGAGAGCTAGCTCACGCTCCTCCTCCTGCCATGTGAAGTTACAGTGAGGAAACAGCTGTCAATGAATAAGCTGGCCCACACTGTGGGCCATGATCTAATCTGTCCCAGTGCCATGGTCTTAAACTTCCCAGAATCCAGAACTGTGAGAAATAAATGTTTGTTGTTTAAAAGCCACTCAGTTTATGTTATTTTTGTCATAGCAGCCTGAACAAACTAAGACAGTAATCAAGAACTGCTTAAAAAGTTGTTGGCAGGGTTTAGGGACATCAACAAGAAGAAGGATGGTGCTATATCCTCAAGCTGGCAAAAGCAGGGAGGGTTTACCTCCATAAGTGTGAATGCACAAGAAAGTGGAGGATATGTTTGTATGGAGAGTGTAGCTGTATGGAGAATGCTGAATGGCAGGTTATTTAATGGATGCAGTCACCCCACATTGACCTGGAAGGAAAGGAATCATGGAAAGAATAGACCAAACTCACTCTTCTCTAGCTCTTTGGTATTCTTGCAACTGACTTCCTTTAATCAACTCAACTGGAAGCCAAATACCATAAATTCAGACCACATTGGTCAGACTTCCCTTCCATCAACCCAAGGTAAGATGGGGAAAAATGAAAAGTGTATCTGCTAACCCCAGACTCCCAATCCATCCCTCCGCCACTCCCCCTTCCTCTTGGAAACCACAAGTCTGTTCTCTATGTTTGTGAGTCTGTTTCTGTTTTGTAGATAGGTTCATTTGTGTCATATTTTAGATTCCATGTATAAGTGATATTATATGGCTAGCAGATAAAAACTATTATATATAGAATGGAAAAACAACAAGGTCTTATTTTTTAGCACATATTCAATATGCTGTGATAAACCATAATGGAAAAGAATATAAAAAAGAATGTATACATATGTATAACTGAATCACTTTGCTATATAACAGAAACTAACACAACATTGTAAGTAAACTGTACTTCAATTTTTTTAAAAAGCATATCTGGATGGACAATCCAGCACAATTCCCAAAGAAACACTTAGCATAAAATCTGAGTAGAGATAACTAGCAAGATAATAAGTCTATAGTTGTGGGGGTTTTTTTGTTTGTTTGTTTGTTTTGCGGTACGCGGACCTCCCACTGCTGTGGCCTCTCCCGTTGCGGAGCACAGGCTCCAGACGCACAGGCTCAACAGCCATGGCTCACAGGCCCAGCCTCTCCGCGGCATGTGGGATCTTCCCAGACCGGGGCACTGTGTCCCCTGCATTGGCAGGCAGACTCTCAACCACTGCACCACCAGCGAAGCCCAAGTCTATAGTTTTGAATTTAAAAGCTTGCCTTTTAAAAAATGAATAGCTAATTGAGTATTAGAGTGGTTAATTTGGCAATGATGCTGAATTACCTGTTTAAACAAATAAGCAGCAGCAGCAGCACAGCCAAAATAGTTTTAGTGTGAAGTGATGGATCGAAGGAGATAGGACCAGTGTACATGCCTCAGGTGAGGAGAGTGCTAAGCTATATAAACTTGGAAGCAGTTGTTCTAGGACTAGGAAACTAAGATAAATAGAACCTCAAACAACAGTAGTGATTCCTTCCTTTCTGCAACCTCGTCTACCAAAGATATATTATGGATATAAATACCTCAAGCTTTACATTCATAATTAGCCCTAAAAACCAACCCTAGGATTTCCTACTGGAATTTATCATTCTCAAAAAATTTTAACAAAGTTTCTAAAACTATTTGAACCTAATAAATCAGTGTATTTTTTGTGTTCTATATGTCTTACTGCCTTACTAAACTTTCCAGTTTTAGAAATATGATAACGAATGTTTTCCCAAATAGAAAGCAAATAAAATGGTTTAACATTATGAATATCTATTGACACATAATACAGAACTACTTCTATGGAGTTGAAACAGTTGAAATGGAGCATTGGAAGCCATATATTGATTACAATAATGTTTACAAGAAAAAAAAGAGAACAATCTTAATAAGGGTACAAATGAGCTTTAGTAAACCATCATGAAATAATATTAAGCAACCTTTAAAATAGTGCTTGTTAGGTTTTAATAGCAGAGATAAATAATTATTTTAAGAAACAAAAATATGCATACAACATTAGCATTCATGTTGGTGAGAATATAAATAAGAAGAACTAGAAGAAATTCAATAAATATGAATAGTTTGGATTGTGGATATATGACTGACTTTTTAAAATTTTTATTGGAGTATAGTTGATTTATAATGTTCTGTTAGTTTTATGCATACAGAAAAATGAATCATTTATACATATACATATATTCACTCTTTTTTAGATTATTTTCCCATATAGAGTATTGAGTAGATTCCCTGTGCTATACATTATGTCCTTATTAGTTGTCTATTCTATATATAATAGCATGTATATGTCAATCCCAATCTCCCAAATTATCTCACCCCCAGCCTTACCTTCTGATAATCATAAGTTTGTTTTCTACACCTGCAACTCTATCTCTCTCTAGTAAGTTCATTTGTAGCCATTTTTAGATTCCATATGTAAGCAATATCACATATTTATCTTTTTCTGTCTGACTTATTTCACTCAATATGACAAAGTCCATCCATGTTGCTGCAAATGGCATTATTTTGTTCTTTTTTATAGCTGAGTAATATTCCATTGTGTATATATATATATATATATATATATATATATATATATATATATATACCACAACTTCTTAATTCATTCCTCTGTGGCTGGATATTTAGGTTGCTTCCATGTCTTGGCTATTGTAAATAGCACTGCAATGAATATTGGGGTGCATGTATCTTTTGAATTATGGTTTTCTCAGGATAATGCCCAGGAGTGGGATTGCTGGATCATATGGTAGCTCTATTTTTAGTTTTTTAAGGAATCTCCATACTGTTTTCCATAGTGGCTCTACCAGTTGGCATTCCTACCAACAGTGTATGAGGGTTCCTTTTTCTCCACATTCTCTCCAGCATTAATTTTTTATAGATTTTTTGATGACAGCCATTCTGAAGGGTGTGAGGTGATACTCCATTGCAGGTTTGATTTGCTTTTCTCTAATAATTAGTGATGTTGAGGATCTTTTCATGTGCTTTTTGGCCATCTGTATGTTTTCTTTGAAGAAATTTCTATTTAGATCTTCCACCCATTTTCTGATTGAGTTGTTTGTTTTTTTGATATCAAGCTGCATGAGTTGTTTGTATATTTTAGAGATTAATCCCTTGTCAGTTGCTTCATTTGCACATGTTTTCCCCCATTCTGTAGGTTGTCTTTTCATTTTGTTTATTTTATTTTTTTTGCTGTGCAAAACCTTTTAAGTTTAATTAGGTCCCATTTGCTTATTTTTGTTTTTATTTCCATTACTCTAGGAGGTGGATCAAAAAAGATCTTCCTGTGATTTTTGTCACAAAGTGTTTTGCCTATGGTTTCCTCTAAGAGTTTTATAGTATCTGGTCTTACCTTTAGATCTTTAATCCATTTTGAGTTGATTATATTTTGGTGTTAGGGTGTGTTCTAATTTCATTCTTTTACATGTGGCTGTCCATTTTTCCCAGCACCACTTATTGAAGAGATGGCCTTTTCTCCACTGTATATTCTTGCCTCCTTTGTCATAGAGTAGGTGATGATAGGTGTGTGGGTTTATCTCTGAGCTTTCTATCCTGTTCCATTTATCTACATTTCTGTTTTTGTAACAGTATAATACTGTTTGATTACTGTAGCTCTGTAGTATAATCTGAAGTCAGGGAGCCTGATTCCTCCACCTGTGTTTTTCTTTCTCAATATAGCTTTGGCTATTCAGGGTCTTTTGTGTTTCCATACAAATTGTAAAATATTTTGTTCTAATTCTGTGAAAATGCCATTGATAATTTGATAGGGATTGCATTGAATCTGTAGATTGCTTTCGGTAGTATAGTCATTTTGACAATATTGATTCTCCAATCCAAAAACATGGTACATGTCATCATCTGTTATTTCTTTCATCACTATTTTATAGTTTTCCGAGTGCAGGTCTTTTGCCTCCTTAGGTAGGTTTATTCCTAGGTATTTTATTCTTTTAGATGGAAGGATAAATGGGATTGTTTCCTTAACTTCTCTGTCTGATCTTTCATTGTTAGTGTGCAGGAATGCAAGAGAATTCTGTGTATTAATTGTGTATCCTGCAACTTTACCAAATTCATTGATGAGCTTTAATAGTTTTCTGGTAAGATCTTCAGGATTTTCTATGTATAGTGTCATGTCATCTGCAAACAATCACAGTTTTACTTATTTTTTCCTATTTGGATTCATTTTATTGCTTATTTTTCTCTGATTGCCAAGGTTAGGACTTCCAAAAATACATTGAATAAAAGTGGTGAGACTGAACATCCTTGACTTGTTCCGATCTTAGAGGAAATGCTTTCAGGTTTTCACCATTGAGAATGATGTTTGCTGTGTGTTGGTTGTATATGGCCTTATTATGTGGAGGTAAGTTACCTCTATGCCTACTTTCTGGAGAGTTTTTATCATAAATGGTGTTGAATTTTGTCAAAAGCTTTTTCTGCATCTATTGAGATGATCATATGGTTTTTATTCTTCAGTTTGGTAATGTGGTATATCACATTGCTTGATTTGCATATATTGAAGAGTGCTTACATCCCTGGATTAATCCCACTGTTGGATTTGGTTTGCTAGTATTTTGCTGAGGATTTTCGTGTCTATGTTCCTCAGTGGTATTGGCCTATAATTTTCTTTTTTTGTGATATCTTTGTCTGATTTTGGTATCAAGGTTATGGTGGCCTCATAAAATGAGTTTGGGTGTGTTCCTTCCTCTTCAATTTTTTGCAAGAGCTTCTGAAGGTTAGGTATTAACTCTTCACTAAATGTTTGATAGAATTTGCCTGTGAAGCCACCTGTTACTAGACTTTTGCTTGTTAGAAGATTTTTAATCACAGTTTCAATTTCATTATTTGTGATTGGTCTGTTCATATAATTTATTTCATCCTGGTTCAGCCTTGGAAGGTTGTACCTTTCTAAGAATTTGTCCATTTCTTCTATGTTGTCCATTTTATTGGCATATAGTTGCCTGTAGTAATTTCTCGTGATCCTTTGTACTTCTGTGGTGTCCATTGTAACTTCTCCTTTTTCATTTTTAATTTTATTGATTTGAATCCTCTCCTTTTTTTCTTGGTGAGTCTGCCTAAAGGTTTATCAATTTTGTTTATCTTTTCAAAGAACCAGCTCTTAGTTTTATTGATCTTTGCAATTGTTTTCTTTGTCTCTATTTCATTTATTTCTGCTCTGATTTTTATGGTTTCTTTCCTTCTCCTAACTTGAGGTTTTGTTTGCTCTTCTTTCTCTAGTTGCTTTAGGTGTAAGGATAGATTGTTTATTTGGAATTTTTCTTGTTTCTTGAGGTAAGATTGTATTGCTATAAACTTCCCTCTTAGAACTGCTTTTGCTGTGCTCCATAGGTTTTGGATCATCGTGTTCTTGCTGTCATTTGTTTGTATGTATTTTATTTCCTCTCTGATTTCTTCAGTGATCCGTTGGTTATTTAGTGTTCTTTTTTGTTTATTTTGTTGCATGGCAGTGATTTCCAACTCTCTGTCTTCCAGCTCTTTTATTCTCTCTTCTGCCTCAGTTATTCTGCCACTGCTTCCTTCTAGTGTATTATTCATTTCAGTTATTGTGTTTTCATCACTGCTTGTTCTTCAGTTCTTCTAGGTCTTCATTAAACACTTCTTGTATCTTGTTGATCCATGCCTCATTCTTTTTCTGAGATCTTGGATCATCTTTACTATCATTATTCTGCATTATTTTTCTGGTAGATTGCCTTTCTTCTTTTCATTTAGTTTTTCTTATAGGTTTTTATCTTTTTTTCTAAGTCTGCAACATATTTCTCTGTCATCTCATAATTTCTAACTTACTGTGTTTGTGGTCTCCTTTCTGCAGGCTGCAGGATCTTAGTCCCTCTTGCTTCCAGTGACTGCCCCTGTGGGTGAGGTTGGTCCACAGGTTTGTGCCAGTATCCCTTTGATAGGGGGTTCAACTGGTGTTGTATTGACCAGAGCCTGCCCTGGATATTTAGTGAGACCTCCCCTTTGCTTTGTGGTTGTCAATGCCCTGTCAAGGGTGTGGTTTGCTCCCTAGTTGTTGAAGTAGAGGCCCCAAATCTGTTTCTTAGCTGTGTTTCCAATCTGCAGTGTGAGGTAGGTGAGATTGGAGCACTCCAACCAGGAGAGAAGCCACTGAGTATTCCTCCTCTGGACATGTTCACGTGTGTATATGCTCTGTTGTGTCCCCTTTCACCCACTGTGTGGGCTTGCAAAGTACACTGTTGTTGGCTTTGTTCTCAGTCCCACCTTAACTGTGGGTATGCCAGCAATTGGCCCTGCTGACCCTCAGATGTTGTTTTCACCAGGCCACTGTTGCAGATCCACTGAAGTCAGGTCCCAGGACTGCCATAATCATTCACCTGGACCTGCTTGGGAGCTATGGAGGCAGCTCAGACACTGGCCTGACCCAACCCCCAGTGTACGTTCCTGCAAAGCCCACAGCTGCTAAAGCCAGACCCTTCTCAGCTGCAGGAGCACTTGTTGTACTTTTGGATATTTTGCAGGTGCTGAATTTAGGAAACCATCAGCAGAGGTGTAACTATGCCATTCATGCAGCTGTGAGGAGAGATTTCAGCTCTTCTTCCTTAGTCACATGAGCCGACTGCAGCAGGAGCCCTCCCTAGTGCCCATGGAGTCATGGGTTGGTGCATGCGGAGAGAGATTGCAATGGTGACCCTTCCTCTTGCACATCACTCAACAATCACTTCACTACTTTGGTGGTCTGGGCTTCCTCCATGAGCATTCCTGGTTATAGACCTACTCACTGCCATCCTCTCAGGCTGTCTCCTCACAGCCAACTGCAGTCCCCTCCCCAGGTCTGCTCTTCAAACCAGTACCCAGCCCCTGTGCACATCAGTGGACACCCAATCCAGGCTGTGGCACACAGGCCTGTGGCACGGACCATCTGTGTAGGTCTCACTCTGTCCTGCCTGCCACAGACTGGTTGCTGGGTTTCCCTCTGAGCTCCCAAATCTCTCCTCTGTCCCAGATGATCTCCCCAGTGGTGAGGTCTTCCTCAGATGTGGAAACCTCTCCTCACCTTCTGCTCCCTGCCAGGGACACAGGCCTCATCCCATTCTTCCCCTCTTCCTTTTCCCTTCTCCTTTCTTTCATCCTACTCAGTTACATGTGGATCTTTCTTGTCCTTTCAGGTGTCTGAGTTTCTCTGCTAGTGTTCAACAGGTGCTTTGTGAAACTTGTTCCATTTGTAGATGTATTATTGAAGTGTTTCTAAGTAGAGATGAATTCCACATCCTCCTACTCCTCTGCCATCTTGAGGATCTATATGATTTTTTTTTTAATTTTTGTTTTATTTTGTGCATATCTCTTGCTATCTCTTTCTTTCTCTCTATCTCTCTCTCACCAGATAATTAGATAGATAGATAGTTACATAGATAGAGATTTGGATGAATTACTTTTAGAAATAGGAAAAAGTTAAATAGCTACAGTTGATAAAAACCCATGGAAACCTTTAAAATTTTCTTCCGGTATCAGAAAGTTGCAAAGGTATACCTACTTGAGCACAGTCTTTTTCTAAATTTTGTGCTGATCTGCCATCTGAGATATTTTTGAGTGACAGCAGAAATGTTTCAATCAAAGAAAGACCCAAGAATTCAAGAATTCAAGTACCCAAGTATTCAAGAAAGACCCAAGACAGTTCCTGTCATGGAAGAGAAGTTAACTCACCTCACACTTTACCTGCTCTCAGCTCTAACAGTGTGTTAAAACTGAGTTTAGAGCCTTTTGAGGCAAAAGAAAAACAAATACACAAAAGCACATTTATATTTTATGATTAAATCTCTCAAATGGCATATTTGGTTTATTTTCAAGTTTAAGATATTCTTTGTTCATTTACATTTACTTTATTTAGGAACCTTTACAATTTTTAGACTGATGCTTGAATGTAAAAACCTAAGTAAATGTGCATGTGTGCACACATACCCATGCACACACCCACACACAAAGAAAAGAGAAATCAGTTTGATTTTCTGTGCAGTTTTAAATGTACATGGAAGGATTTTTGCCAGAAAGAGAATACTCCAATACTATTTGGTTTCTGTTTATAAAAGTCAAAAAGTTATATTGCAATTTAGTAATTACATATTTATTGAAAACAAAAATGATTTATAACATTTTAGCCTGTTTTTTATTCCTCACCAATTTATCAATTAACATAGATTTGATTTGAATTACATTTTAAAATGAAAAATTATGTTGTTTATAATAAGAAAAAAAGTTGAAATAACCTAAATGTTAAATAAAATTTGACACACCATGCAATAGCATACTCTGTTACCATTAATAATCATGATATAGTTCTATGTTTTTGACCTGAAAAGATACAAATGATCTATTATTAAAGAAAAATGAGGGTTACAAAAAAAGCATGTGTATAGAAATGATATTCTTCCCTCCAGGACCATGCTGCACCAGTGATCATTTTGAATGACCAGTATTACATGATTTGTTAAATATTTTGGATATCATGTCTATATGTATAGTAAATCATTTTGTAAAGTGAAATGTAATTAGTGTAAATAATCTTAAGTGTAGTAAGATGAAATGATAGATAAAGAAGGGAAGGGGGGATAGATGGATGGGGAGAAACAGAAAGAAATAAAGGAGAAAGAGAATGAGAAGAATGGGAGAGACAAAGAGAGACTTCTGGATCCTCATTTTATGTGTGATATTTCATAGTCTCTAGTCTTCAGCTACTGGTTTTGCTACTGACTTCTTAAGAGGTGTCTAGCATCTCCTCTACCTAAGACTCAGTTCCCTTATTTATAAAATGAGAGTTTTCTTCTCTCTTTAAAATTTTATGATTGCTAAATATGAAAATAGCACTCAGCTCCATTCAGTAACTACTCAGCCATATTCAATAATTTTGAATTATTTTCCTACAGGCCTCCGACATTTACAAACACACCTTCCCATTCCCTACCTGGGCCACTTGTGATCATTAGCTTACATTTGGTAGTATAATAGTTGCTTTGCATTTAGTGCAATAATATTTGAAACATGGCATCATAATACAATAGAAGTATACTTATCAGAGAAAGATATACCATGATTTTAGCATTCAGTCTTATCTTTCTTGGATCCAAAGCAAAACAGGAGACATGTTTAGCTAAATTTTTATTCACACTGTTTTACAAAAGGATCTAGACTAAGAGGATCTAGATTTGGATCTTGATTTAGAGAGGCAAACTCTTTCTTCATTTGCATTATAAAAGGAATTTATCAAGGTTCTTTCTTCTACAAGGTCCATTAAGAATGCTTTATTACCTTGCAAAATATCTGATGCTGAGGTCCAAATAAATAAGTAGAATATAAAGATTCATATCTGATAATTAGATCCTTGGTGAATAGCATATTCTTTAGATCACTTTCTTCAAATAGTAACTGCTAGCTGGAATTTTATAACAGGAATATGAGACAGTGATATGCAGGAAAGTATACTAATTTAGAAGCCAGGAGAACTCTGTTTCAGTGTCTACCATACCGAGCACTTACATCTTGGTAAGTCAGTTTTTTGGGGTGTGGGGGCATTCATTCCCTCAAGTTCAAGAATTTGGACTACATCATCCCTAAAGTCTCTTTGGATTGCAAATAGTTAATGGGATCTTAGATTTGCTAGGGGAGCAGAATTGAATTCCTAATTGCAGAGAGAGTCTATATACTTTATGTAAAAGATATACAGATGGCAAAAATCAACATTCTGTTACAAAATTCAGAAATCCAACGTATACTCTCCTCTGGACCCAAGACCTTCCCACATCTACAAAGAGGTGAGTCCCAGGAAAAAATAAAAGTCTTTTTTGAACTCTATAGAGTTTTTCAATTTGATTAAAAAATAACAAAACAAAACTTTTTTCCCAGATTGTACTGAAATAGTGCAATCTATAAAAATTGCTAGAATTATCCAAGGAGGTATCATAAAATGCAACCCATGTTTAAAGAAGTCACCATTATTTGAGGAAATATTGCATATAGACTCATATAATTCTAAGTATCTAACTGCAAATGGGCATAATTTCAGAAATGGACTATAATATATTTTCACAAACCACAACACTAAAAGCTTTTTTGAACAAAGACAATAGTTGAGCTCAAGTATTATCTTTTCTTTTCTTTTTTTTTTTTTTTTTTGGCTGCATTGGGTCTTCGTTGCTGCGTGCAGGGATTCTCTAGTTGCAGCAAGCAGGGGCTACTCTTTGTTGCGGTGTGCAGGCTTCTCATTGTGGTGGCTTCTATTGTTGTAGATCACAGGTTCTAGGCACACGGTCTTCAGCAGTTGGAGCATGCCACTCAGTAGTTGCAGCATGTGGGCCCCTAGAGCACACAGGCTTCAGTAGTTGTGGCACTCAGGCTCAGTAGTTGTGGCGCACAGGCTTAGTTGCTTTGTGGCATGTGGGTTCTTCCTGGACCAGAGATCAAACCCATGTCCCCTGCATTGGTAGGCAGATTCTTAACCACTGTGCCACCAGGGAAGTCCAAGTATTATAATTACGTTAATAACATTATGAGCTTTGAGGAAACACTTGGTGTTTAAAATAGTCAGAATATAATATAATTCAAATTTTACATTTTAAAAGAACATCATGAAGAAATGTGTACCAACTTTATGAATTAATTCATCGGATGCTTTATAATAACTAAACTAATAAAAATCAAATTCACTAACACAATTAACTTGATAGTGACTTATTAGTTTCATCAAAATGAACCTTGAAAACCTTGAGTTTCAGTCAAGATGTAGTGGTACATAGACAATGTATAGATTGTTGATTCAGAAACAAAAGCAGACACTGATTTCCTGACTTATTGCCATATTGCAAATAACTGATTGAAAAAAATGAATAGCTTGATCTGACTTTTCATACTGATTATACAAACTTGGCTCAAATTTGTTACAATAATAAAAGTGTATATAATTGTTTCTAAATCCATTACAATTTTCAGGCAACCTATTCTAATTAAAAATACAAGCACTTTTTGGTTTTACTATCTTAATACCTATTCAAATAAGTCACCTACATTAATCCCTCCATCAGCAAAAGCCATCCCATACTGTGATTCAAGTATAACTTATGAAATACTGCTGTAGGGCTTTGTGACTCCTTCTAGAAGGGAAGAACTTGGGCAAGCATATAGATAGATCTAAATAATAATTCAAAAGCTTTTTCATCAGAGTTTACCTAATTCTATTATTTAATGTTTGATATCCTTACAGAGAGAAAGCAGTTGATGGTATGTCCTGAGCAGTGCCAGGGATGACATCATTAACCAAACTTGACCACAGGACAGCATTTATAGGCTATTGTCAAAGAGGAAACTTTGTGTTATTGTAATCTTTTCAGTGGTTGTAACATTTGGATCAGATCTGCCAGAAATTGTTGGGGAGTCAGTACTGAAGGGAAGGTGCTTCACTTCTCTGCGAACCTGGAATTAAAGCAGCAAGCATATCCCCAGCATGAATAGAGGACACAGGACTCCTTGAAAATATCCATGGTACCCAAGTGTGCTTCACAGTCAGGGATATTTCTGTGGCAGAAATTAATTCTTGATAGGGGGATAAAATTAACCCAAACAGAATAGAGATGAGTATTTGTTGTATTACAGACCATATCATAGAGGAGAATAAAAGGCAGACTTTAATATCAGACAGAATGAGGCTCTACCAATCAATAGCTAAGTAGTTTTGACCAAGAATTTAACTTCTCTATCATGAGTTTTCTTTATACAAAATGAAGACAATAAAACTATCACCATGCCCATAAAGTAATTACTACAGTCTATTATAGATTGTGTAGACCATCAATGATTGTTAGTTATTTTTATTATTTTTTTAATTATTATTAGGCTTGATCAAATGAGGGAGGGGTTATATAAAAGGCAGGATTTTTACCCTGCCATTCAATTCAATATAACTCATACTGACCATATTCTTTCCTTTGTGTGAAAAAAAAAAAAAAAAACTAAAGAAACAAAAATGAAAAAGAACTCATCTCATACTTAAAGAGAACTAGACAGGTAAACTAGAAATTGCAATTATTGTAATTCAAACCCTTGAGATTAATAACTGTGACTCACTGTATACTTAGTACTTTCAAAAGTAGCATATAGTGCTTACTTGATAAAAAAATTTAATTAATTCAGTGAGACATGGGGTATAATTATTGTACAGATAGCTAGGGAAATATAAAGAAAAAAGACAACAACTCAATATAAGAAGGTCAGAGAAGTCTAAAATGTCCTAAAGCTAAAGCTGAGGCTTAAAATAGGATTACAAGTTGCAAATGAGGATAAAGAACACAGACTCTTTTAGCACAAGGAACTGCCTTTGCAATACATTAAGGCAAGAGAGAACCTGGTTTGTTCAGCAAACTACCAATCTTTAGTATTACTTGAGTGATGCATACCTAAGAAAGATTGGTTTGGAAAGATAAGCACCCATCCCACTGTCATCTCCAGTCATTTCTGTCCTGTTCTTCCTTCATTTTTCTTCATAACATTTACCACCTCTTGTCATTATACTATAAATGTATTGGTATATTTGTTTGTCACTGGAGTGTAAACTTCATGAAGGTAGGCATTTTTTACTGTTTTTATTATTTCTATACCTGTAGCCTCTAGAGCAATAGCCTGACATATAGTAGACCCTCAGTAAATATTCATTGAATGAAAAATGAAAGAATAAGTAGGGATTTGCTTATTAAAGACCATAAATATAATATTTAGGAAGAAATATCAGGATTGACTTGGTATAAAGGTAGAGAAGAGTGCCAAGTCTGAGAGTATCTCCTGGGTTTCTGACTAAAGTAACTGATTAAATGTCTAATAACCAAATATGGATTCAAGAGTAAGAGTTAAGTTTTTGTTTTCATTTTTGTGATGGTGTGGGATGTTGAGTCATACATTATGATTCTCCCAGAGTTATAGTGAGGAATTCCCTCACCTATCAAGAATTCACAAAGTATTTCCCTCAAATGTACAACAGCATTCTACTTTCATTCTACCATAAGGAATGAAGCTGATTTTTATTAACAGCTATAAAGCAAACTATTATAACTAATAAAATCCTACATTATCATCTTCGTTGCACAGAGGTCAAAAGTGGACAATTAAGAAATTCAAATAACCTGCCTCAGAACCATATAGTTGAAATGAGGAAAACAATTTTTGCAGTTGAACGTAACTGAGTCTACCACTGAACCCATCATTTGTTACCTGGCCTGCTGTTGAAGAAGTTTCTCTTTATTTAGATGATAAACTCAGCATCACCCTAATAAAGAAATTTAATAGTAAGTAATTAAGTGTATTCATGCTCATGGTCCCAGCCATGAGTTTACAATTACTTCCTGGAACTGAGCTAGCCTCAGTGGGATATAAAAATTAAGCTAATCATATGGTGAATACTTAGTTCATCCTGTGCTTGTCCCTAATAGAAACAGAAATTGTCTCACTAATTGTATGCAAATCCTTTCACCAGAATCATCACAGAAAATTATGTATTGCTACTCTTTTTCTAAAGAGAAGACAAAAGTAACATTTTAAAATATCACTTGAAAATCAACAAAAATGAATTGTTTTGACTTTGTGTGTAAAAGCTAGATTCAAATTAATATTATTTACAGTACACAATTTGGAATTTAAATCTAATAAACTGATATTTAATATGTTGTGAAACAATTCTGTATGTTTTGTTGCTAGTGATGTTTCCATGATTAATTAAGGAGATATATTAGTCTCAAACTTCACCATAGTGTATTGATGAATAAATTAATTGTTTTTTAAGAACCAGAATTCTATGTAGAGCATTGGCTCTCCTGCATCCTTAATCAATGAGTCAACTTTTCAGGGTTAGCTGAGGATCTGTTTTTATGAGCCAAAAGTATGCCTGTTTCTATCATTTGGAATATAGTCCTTTCTAAAATGGACTTCACAATTCCTTTAATTCTACAGTTTTTGAGACTTATTTTAGCCCTTATTAATGACTCAAGAAGGTTGCTATGAAGACTGATCATGAAAACTTTAGAGCAATTTCCAGGGATAACCTAAGGACTTGCTGAGGTGTGAAGGGCTCTTGGCTCATACCACTTGTGACCTCCCTTTGCCCCAGTTTGGGAGTTTTTGCATTTACTTGTCACATTATTTTACAGTCTAACTATATAAACTAAGTCTTTTTCATATCACTTTAATTACACTGAATACTATTTATTATAGACTCAGAAATTAGACTGAACCATAAGACATTTGCTGAAATTTGAATATTTTAGACTAACAGAAATGGCAACTTCTTATGGTTCCACCTGATATAATGAAAAATCTCCTGACTTTTACATAGATAAATACAGAATGAGGGAAAATGTATAGAATTTAGAGAAAAGCAAGCAACTGACATTCTCCTTTCTCTCTATTTTTTTTCAGAACTTATCTAGATTAGAGGAGTTATTGCATTACACCTATATTAATTTTAATAACCTCCTATTTGGACTATCTTTCTCTCTTCTCTTTCTACTTGTATCCTTCATTTCCTCTAATAATATAAATTCTAATATACTGAAAGCAATTTTATAAATCTGTCTCTTCTCTGCTCCAAAATCTCCAGAGTTTCCCTGTTGACAATGGAGTAAAATTTAACTTTTAGTAGTTTATTATTCAGAAGTTTCACTGAGTGCTTTTTAGTTGCCAAGCACTCTTCTAGCACTGTGAGCAAAACAAAATCTACCTTCATGAGCTTATATTCTAGTGGAGGAATAGACAATAAACAAGTCTAACTGAAAAAAATATATAGTATGTTAAATGGTGATGGTGATAAAGCAAAAAAAGGGCAATAGGAAATCTCAGGACAAAAGTTTGGAGAAAATAGCCTAGGATGGGCTCACTGAAGAGAGAGAATTTGGGTAAAAACCTAGAGGAAATGAAAGCATAATCCTTGCAGACCCACATTGGAGAGAGCACACGAGGGCAAAAGCCTGAGTTAGAGTATCATCTGTCCGGTTATTGCAAATGCAAAGAGGCAAGTTTGCTACTGACATCTGAGAACGAGAGTAGATGAGGTCAGAGATGTGGGGCTATGCAGGCTACTGTAAAGAATCAGTGAGAAGCTTTGGGTTGTGAGTGATATGATCTGGCTTGCTTGCTATGACTAATCTGAAGAAGGCAAAGGCCAAGCAAGGAGACTTGTAAGGAGATAATTGTAATAACCCAGACAAGAGGTAATGTGGCTTGGACCTAGATGTTGGCAGTGACTATAGGGAGAAATGGTCAGATTCTTGATATATTTTAAAGATAGCATTGACAGAATATGCTAAAATATGAGATGTGTTTGTGAACAAGAAGAGTTGATGATGACTGTTATTTAAAGGCCTTCACAGCACAGCCTCAACCTTCCTTTCTAGTTTTATCTCCTGCTTTCCCTGTTCACTAAAGTGTGGTGGAGAAGTCCCTAGAAGTGAAAATGGAAGGCCTGAGTTCAAACTGTGGCTCTGCCACTTATTATGGTAATGATTTGACATAAATCACATAATCTATCTTTATCTCTATATCTTCACTTATAAGATGGGGATAATAATACCTACTTCACAGGGCTCTTAGGTAATTCAACTGTATTGTAAAATGATAATAAAGCATAATATAGTTTCTGAATCTACTACTCCAGAAAACTAGTCTATTAACTATTAATAATTTATTAAGTATTCTTTAAGCTTCCACCTCTCTGTCTTTGCCTTATGCTGCAGTAACTCCTTCCTCTTCACCATCTCCACCCGTTAAACCCTCCTTGTCCTCTAAGGACAAAATCATAATACATCTCATTCTCTCTGCAGTGAAGTTCTCTCTGAGGGGTGCTATTCCTCCTCTCAATTCAACACTTTGCTTTCCCAAAGTGTTGGCATATAACTTTAACATGAAAATTAGGTCTTAAGTACTTTAAGTGTTTAATATGAGACAAACATTATTTGGGTGACTGTTAATTCATAAATCTATATTTTAATCTCCTTATGAAGATATAATGGTTGTATTTTATGCAAGTTTGAATTGTGAACTTTATATATTGTGATATTAAAAAAAATAGGTAAAATCAGAATTGCAAATTTTATGTAGTGTGCTATAAAAAATAGATAAAATCTCAATTGATGAGCAAAATAGTAACTATATGAATTATGCTAGATATTTATTTCTTTAGGAAATTGGTCTTTAGTCATTTGGCTTTCAAATTACACACATTTTTCAAGAATGCTTTTCTTACATAAAAAGAGATTCCCTTATATTATAAAAAGATATTGATAAATATCTGTAGTGCTGAGGAGATAAAAAATGCTAGAGACAAGCTTGAAAAAATATCCAATTATTCTTAGGGAATACTCAAAATCTAAAGAGATGGTCTCTAGAAAAATTGATGTTTATAGCAAGAGAGAAAAGTGGGTTTCTCAAACCTGGTCAGAATTTAGCATACTGCTTTGGGTGATGAAGGAGGTGACTGCAAAGACCATATCATTAGAAGTTACTTGACATCTGAAATCCAAATAGAAAAATATTTGCTTCTTCAAGAGATCAAAAAGACCTAAGAGTTTCTTCTGAAAACAAGTAAAATGAACACCAGAAGAACAGATTGTCATTATGCTGAAATCTTCCTTCTCATTATTCCTTATGTTTCAACAATAACCAAGTTGATTTATTCTGCCACTTTAATCTAGAAATTACTCTCCTTCCTTATTATCTCTCACCTGGATTACTTCAGTATGGTCTCCCAACTGGTTTTCCTGGTTTTTGTGTTACCTTCATCCATTGTATCCTTCACACTTTAGCTAAACGATCCCTCTAAAACACATGCAGTTCTGTCAGTCTCTTCTTAAAGTCTCTGAGGAGTAAAGACCAAATTTTATAATATGGTAGAGAAGGCCCTTATGAGATACCCCTTGCTTGTTACCTCTCCAGCCTTTGAAGCTCTTCCCACAGTCCACACCAATTTTCCACACACCCTCCTTGTTCTTCCAAACACACAACATAATCTGAAGTATTTGAAGTTCCTGAATGTGATCTGCCATGCTTTTTCTGATCCTCTTGACATCCTGATTCCTCTCTATGAAATTCCCATTAATTTATTTCTGTGTTCAAACAACTCTTTGCTGAGCATCTACTGAGATCCACTAGACTAAATACTGAGCACAGAAATACTCACTACTCATGGAGCCTACAGTATGGGAGTGTGGGGAGGAGAGGGAAAACACTAATCAGATCATCATTCAAAATATATGGTTAGAAACTGGTAAAAAAATAATCTCTGAAAGAAATGTACAGAAAGCTACAAGAGATTATATGAGGGAGAAGTGATCTAGTTAGAAGGTAAGTGATGTCTAAGGTGAGATGCCGAGGACCAGCCCCAGCTGAACAGGTTTCACCCAAAGGGGAGACGGAGTCGGCGTGGACAGATCACAAGACACCTCAGAGGATGCAAGGATCTGACAAATTTAATATCATGATTCCAAAGCATTTATACTGTAAAATAATCTCATTTTCAATCTTAACTTCATTCCCATGCCAAAAGGTCCCTTACATAAACCAAAAAACAAAAGTAGTTTACATCAGCAGGTTAAACAAGTTAAGTAATTTTCTTGTTGTCTCCATTCTCTTTCGTCTCTTGTGTACATTCACAAAAGGTCAGGAACTCTGTCTGCGGTTTCCTCATTTTTCTCAGAAGATTAAGGTGTTTTTGTACCTGCACATTCTGCTCAATCAAGCCATAAACTTAAACATGTTAAAAACAATAATATCAAGCCATAAACTTAAACATGTTAAAAACAATAATACAACATTTCATCCACAGATTTTCTAACCCTATCATTATAATCAAAACAATGTACATCATTATTTATACTTCTAGGAGGCCATGGGGGCGGACATTGTACCGTAAACTTATTGAATATACCCACTGTTGCACAAAACTTCCTCGTCACCATAGCCAGGTATTTCCCAAGATATTTACAACTCTCCTGGGGAGCTTCTGTTAAGCTTCTGACAGCTTTATTTTTGACATATCATTTCTTATATAGGATTTTCTAAACAATAGCATCAGCACTTTCTATGTAACTCCTGTTTTTGACTCATTACTTCATTTCTACACCTACACACAGAAACATTAGCAAGCATTGTTCCGTCTTAAGATCTTTTCGCGCAAACAGGATGTTTAGGTCTAGAAAGCTAATTATTCTTTTCTACTTCAGCTAACATCATATATTGGCCAGTATTCTCAGTACCTTGTTCAAAACACATTGTGCGAAAATACAATTCTATTTTCTACGTAAGGCAATCAATTTTAACTTTCATAGTTACATATAATTCATTCGTAAAATATTTACAGTAAAGTCCTTCCGCTTCTCTCTTTTTCCTCCAATATACCGGAGAGGGGGCATACCACATAATCCACCATTTGGGGGCATCCTGTACATAATACCCCACTATTTGCTTCCCTTCTATATCCCTTATTCCTTCTATGGGCCATAACTCATCTAATTCTTCCTTTAAACTTCTACTCCTAAATTGAAACACTCCTTTGTTGCCTGACCAAGGGACTTTTTTCCAAAGTAAATTATTTACAGTGGGTATAGCTACTGTTGTGGTTACAGGGGTTGCTGTGGTCTCGTACCGAGGGGGATTTGCTTTGTAATACTTCCATCTTCTTGGCCTAAACCCTCCAGAAACCCCCTCAGTTTTTAGCAAGAATTTTCCTAGAATCAGAAGAGATGCTTTCCGCCGCCCACCAGGAGAGGAGCTTTGCTTCCTCATGCCATAACTTCTTGCCGAGCTTTGCTCAGGCAATAGTTGGCAATGCTGGACGGCTTCCGGCATCTCCCCCTTTTTTGTTTTTTAAAATTGCAGCGTAGGCTTCAGCTTTAGATTTTCTTAAGGCCTTTTTGAGAATTCTGAAAAGAAGAGGAAGTGAAATACAAAGCAAAATAAGTACAAATAATGTCATTCCAAATGTAATCATAAGATTGATAAATGATCCATGTGAAATAAAATCACTTAAACTGGAAAATAAACTGTTAGTAGTATCGGAGGGGTCATCTTCTGTCAGGTTAGAGCTAATATCTCGTATCTGATTATGCAATTGGGTGAGATCAATACTCAAATCTGAGGAATTCCAAATACTTTGGATATGTTTTTTAATTTTGTCCCAAGGATATTGGCTTTCATTATGTTTCAAAGGAGTAACACAAATCCATTTAAATCCTCCATGGCAACGAGAAGTCATCCTTACTTTCATAGTCATCAATTCTTGTCCTATATGTAAAATAGCTTCTTCTAACACGTCTACCTTTGCTTTTAACTTTCTATCAATAGCCTCCTGCGTAGCTAATGCTAAGGTAACATTCTTAGTTAATGTGTTAACATAATGAGCTGTATGGGTTTCTTTAACTAATGCATATACTAATAAACTTACACTGGCCATAATAGATATCAACGCTGAAATTCCTAAAATCAAAGCAGCAACAAATCTCTTGGGTCTAAATAATAATTCCATCTTATGTAACACCTCTAACTATAATCATCATACCAGGATCCATTAATATGTACAGGCATCATAATATAAGGAGGTCTTTTTAACAACATAATAGTTTGTATATTCGTTAAGGGATTTACACATGCAGTCAAAATACAATTCTCACATTTAACCTTATATTTTCCATCTACTTGATTAATAGTTAACTTTTTTGCACTCTTAGAGACCAATAATACATAAGAAGCTGGCACGCAAGCTTGAGTATAATGTGTACTAGTAATATTGCTAGGCGCTTTCGTGGTCCGCGGTGCGGTTTTGGAGACAGGTAAAGTGGCTGTTCCTCAACAGATTCTGCAGCTGGCGCAGCAGTATCTTCCTCTGTGATCGATCCAAGTGAAAGTTGTTGCATAGGACTGATCAATGTTTGTGGCAAACATTTAGTCGGTGGGGGTATTTTTATCATCGCTCTGATCTTTGGAGGACTTCTGTCCGACTCGGGGATTCTTTCTGCCATGGCGGATAAGCCTATCAGGAACCCACAGGGGGGAGTCAGCTTCCTGTGGAAATATACAAGCATAGCCTCTCCGGCTTGTTAGTAAAACATCAGGTCCTTTCCATTGTCCAGTTAATAAATCTTTCCAATATACCATAGGTTTTTGAGTTAATTTATCAGTTTCCCAATGTCTCATCATAGGTGAACTTCCTTCATGATTTAAATTCAAAAAATTTATCACAAACATAGCATGTTGCAAAATATGATGAGGAGAACTATATTTATATTCAGAATCTTGTAACTTTTGTATTTGATTTTTTAATGTTTGATGAGCTCTTTCTATTATTGCTTGTCCTTGAGGATTATAGGGAATTCCAGTAGTATGAGAAATGTCAAGTTTTTTGCAGAAATCTGCAAATGCTTTAGAAGTATATGCAGGGGCATTGTCAGTTTTTAACTTCTTAGGAGTTCCTAGGTAAGACATGGCTAAAAATATATGCTGTATTACATCTTTGTAAGCTTCTCCAGTCCTTGCTGATGCAATAATTACATGAGAATATGTATCAATAACAACATGAACGTAGGATAATTTCCCAAAGCTCTGCATATGAGTTACATCCATTTGCCACAAATGGTTTGGCTGCAACCCTCTAGGGTTTACTCCCAGTGGTAAGGAAGCAGCCTGAGTTGGACAGATAGAGCAATCGCTTACTATAGCTCTTGCAGATTCTCGGGGAATTTTAAATTGATATCTTAGTGCCTGAGCATTCTGATGATGTAATGCATGAGATTGCTGTGCCTGTTCAAGACTTAGAGCAACAATATCTTTAGTCAACAAATCAGCTCTATAGTTTCCTTGACTTAAAGGGCCAGGTAAATTGCTGTGAGCTCTAATATGTGCCACATGATAAGATTCTGTACGAACCCAAATTAAGGCCTGTAACTGCTGTAAAAGAGACAGAATTGTACTTTTGCTAGAGGAAATCAATGCAGTTTCAATTTGAGGAAACAGTTTCACTATATATTTGGAGTCAGTATAAAGGTTAAATTTCTTCCTCTGTAATTCTGAGAAGACTTTCAAAACTGCAATAAGTTCCGCTCGCTGAGCAGAAGTTTCTTGTGTTTGCAAAACCTGTTCTTTCTGTTCTATAATTATGACTGCTTTTCCATTTGAGGACCCATCAGTAAAAACCAATAATGCATTATCAATAGGCTGCTCGCACCATCTGGTGGGAAAAATTACTTCGTGGTGCACGTAAAACTGTACCAAGGGATGTTTTGGCAAATGAAATAAAATTTGTCCTGTATAACTTGTCAAGGCTATCTGCCAATAATCATCATTGTTTAATAAATATTCAAACTGTTCTTTATTATAAGGAATTATTATATTTTTAACATCAGCTCCAAATAATTCTTTACTTCTTTTCTTCCCCTTCATAATTAAAGTTGCAATTAAAGCAGTATAAGCAACCACTATCTTTTTAGCCGTTACCGGTAAGTGCTGCCATTCCAAAGGTCCTTGTTGCCACAGTAAACCTTGTATAAGGAGCTAAAGGGCCATAATCATGGCATGCAGATTTCAATTCTTTCAATAATTTTAGAGGAAGGGGTTCCCAGGAGATGTTACCATCAAATTCCCCTTCATATATAACAGGAAAACATTTTATTAACTCTGGGTCCGAAAAATCCCCTTGAGTGTCCAGCCTGCGAGAGGTTGGCTCTTGCCTTTTATTAATTTTTTTCTTGAAAGGAGGAGGTGGAGGAGGACGTAAACATTGTTTCTGTACAAACTGAAAAAACTGAGTTAATTGCTTATTAGTTACCTTAATTCCTCTTTCATTTATCATATGTTTAACTATATCAATAAATAAGAGCCTCTCTTTGGACTCAGAGTGTCCCATCTTGACACCGCCTTACTCACCTTCTTAACCAGTATTCTTAACTGGGGGTCTGCAGCACCCTACGGTGAGACTCCTATCCGTCCGAGAAAAATAATAATACTTACCCCTTCAGGTCCCTGTTCGGGCGCCACTTGCCGAGGACCAGCCCCAGCTGAACAGGTTTCACCCAAAGGGGAGACGGAGTCGGCGTGGACAGATCACAAGACACCTCAGAGGATGCAAGGATCTGACAAATTTAATATCATGATTCCAAAGCATTTATACTGTAAAATAATCTCATTTTCAATCTTAACTTCATTCCCATGCCAAAAGGTCCCTTACATAAACCAAAAAACAAAAGTAGTTTACATCAGCAGGTTAAACAAGTTAAGTAATTTTCTTGTTGTCTCCATTCTCTTTCGTCTCTTGTGTACATTCACAAAAGGTCAGGAACTCTGTCTGCGGTTTCCTCATTTTTCTCAGAAGATTAAGGTGTTTTTGTACCTGCACATTCTGCTCAATCAAGCCATAAACTTAAACATGTTAAAAACAATAATATCAAGCCATAAACTTAAACATGTTAAAAACAATAATACAACATTTCATCCACAGATTTTCTAACCCTATCATTATAATCAAAACAATGTACATCATTATTTATACTTCTAGGAGGCCATGGGGGCGGACATTGTACCGTAAACTTATTGAATATACCCACTGTTGCACAAAACTTCCTCGTCACCATAGCCAGGTATTTCCCAAGATATTTACAACTCTCCTGGGGAGCTTCTGTTAAGCTTCTGACAGCTTTATTTTTGACATATCATTTCTTATATAGGATTTTCTAAACAATAGCATCAGCACTTTCTATGTAACTCCTGTTTTTGACTCATTACTTCATTTCTACACCTACACACAGAAACATTAGCAAGCATTGTTCCGTCTTAAGATCTTTTCGCGCAAACAGGATGTTTAGGTCTAGAAAGCTAATTATTCTTTTCTACTTCAGCTAACATCATATATTGGCCAGTATTCTCAGTACCTTGTTCAAAACACATTGTGCGAAAATACAATTCTATTTTCTACGTAAGGCAATCAATTTTAACTTTCATAGTTACATATAATTCATTCGTAAAATATTTACAGTAAAGTCCTTCCGCTTCTCTCTTTTTCCTCCAATATACCGGAGAGGGGGCATACCACATAATCCACCATTTGGGGGCATCCTGTACATAATACCCCACTATTTGCTTCCCTTCTATATCCCTTATTCCTTCTATGGGCCATAACTCATCTAATTCTTCCTTTAAACTTCTACTCCTAAATTGAAACACTCCTTTGTTGCCTGACCAAGGGACTTTTTTCCAAAGTAAATTATTTACAGTGGGTATAGCTACTGTTGTGGTTACAGGGGTTGCTGTGGTCTCGTACCGAGGGGGATTTGCTTTGTAATACTTCCATCTTCTTGGCCTAAACCCTCCAGAAACCCCCTCAGTTTTTAGCAAGAATTTTCCTAGAATCAGAAGAGATGCTTTCCGCCGCCCACCAGGAGAGGAGCTTTGCTTCCTCATGCCATAACTTCTTGCCGAGCTTTGCTCAGGCAATAGTTGGCAATGCTGGACGGCTTCCGGCAGTGAGATATGAAAAATGATAGAAGGCAAAAGTGGAAGGAAATAGTCTTTTAAAGGGAACACTAGCATGTGTAAAAGTAATGAGGTGGAGATGTATGCTACTTTTTAAAACACCTGAGAAGGACAATGTTGCTAGAGGTTAGAAAGCAAGAAGAGTAGTGGTACAAAATGAGACTAGAAAGAGAGAGAGGAGACAATTATGACCAGATTTTGGTATGTATCATAAAATAATAGGAAAACATTGAAAGCTTCATTCAAGGAAGTACCATAGACTTTCCAGACAGAAACAAACTAGACAAAGATTAGTCTAGTTGCCATGTAAACAAGTGAAATAAAATTCTCCAGTGGTCTAGTTCTAGAAAAGCCCAAGAGAAATAAGAAAATAGCGCATGCCTGGGAGGAGGAGTTTAGTGCCTTGAACCTGTGGCAAATAGTTGAAAATATTTGCTATATGCCTGTATAAATAAGGATTAGTTTCAGTTGCAACTGACAGAAAACTTTAAAGTTTTAAAGTATCAAATTCCCCTGTATGATATCTCTGAATTAAATATGGACACTACAATGTAGTGGTCAAGAGACAATAAATGCTATTGTCAGAAAATACAAGAGGACTTAGGGAAAATCTAAGACCCCAAATAACCATCTTTGAAGAAGGATTTTTTATTTTTACTCTTGAATTTTTGTAGAAAAGGGAAAACTCAAGACATTCCATCTTACCTCAGGTTTACATGTATGGCTTCAAACTGTGTAAGTTGGCAGATCTTTGCTTATTTTCAATATGCCCTTCTTGAACTATGGCAATCTTAAATTCTATAGTCACAGCTGCAGATAATTTTAACCAAGGTACAATGTTGGTTACTCTTTCTGTGTTCTGAGATCTTAGAGTTCAGACTGTAGCGTTTGAACATGTTATTTCAGTACCTAAGCTGCTTTGGAAAGAGTCCAAACCAAATGGTTACTAAATCGGCTCTGTAGTGCCATCATGATGGCGTTAAATGCCATGAGGATTACAGAATCATATTCCTCTCTATGACTGAGATTAAAACACAGTATAAAGTAGACTTTCAGACATACACACCTTTCTCTTGGAATATATTAGCTTTGGATGCCAGTAATTATGCCAGATCAGATAAATTGGGTGGTAGTGGGTACCTGCATAGCAATCTATAAAATTAATGAAAGAGGCTTTAATATGAGTAAGTACAAACTGTTGCTATATCCCTTTGTCACTTCTTTTTAAGCTCAACGATGCCACATGGGACAGACCCAGTCTTCTCCTTCCCAAATGCATTCCCATGGCCTCAATGTTTCTTTATCTCATACTTATAAAGGCATATCCTTCATCTCATTAAATTAATTATTCTGATGATATTCCTCCCTAATTTCTACATTTTCACTTCTCATTTTCTCCTCAATTTCTTACTTCTCTGAAATATAACTCCTATATTCAGCATTCCATTGATGCTACTCCTGTTGTGTGCACCAGACCTTCTAATTAAAAAGCACTTTTCTATCCTTATCAAAGAGAAGGGTTTTTTAATAGCATACAGATAACTCTCTCCTTTTTGAAATTATATCCACTCTGACATAGATATTTCCTGACTCTCCTCCTGCCCCTCCATGTGCAGATAGTTGAATCAAATAACTCTTTCAAAAGAGAACATCAAATAAATAAGCCCAGTTTGTGTTATTAGCAGCCGAATATCTGGATGGTACTACTCACCCAAAATAGGTAATTATTCATGGGTGATATAAAAAGTGTTGATATGTAAGGATACAGTAGCTCAAGACTGCTTAAATCACTATGATTCTATTTAGCATAATTAGTAATATCATTACATAATATAACATTTAAAAAATATTTGTATGTGTAATTGATAGTGTTCTTTAATAACCATGAAAAAACACTTAATCATTTATTTTAATCCAACAATGTGATCTGTCCATCATACATTTTCACTACTATTCTAATAAAATTATTTTGGGTCTTTTGAAGTTACTTATACAATACAGTGTAATTTGCATAATAGTTACTTAAACATCAGTTTTGCTAGAACCTTGTCAAGACAAGAATCATAACTTTGTTTATCCTGACATATCTTAAAGAATTTTGAATGTCTTGATTTTCAATAAATTATATTAGATTAAAATGTTAGACAGCTTTTAAATAAAAGCAAGACTTAAAAATTCTTTACAGTAGTGAACTCCTTATTATTCTTGTGATATTCACCTAAAACTGTAGTATTCATTTTCTGACCAACAATATTGCACTACAGATTTTCTAAGAACTAGGAGATAGAAATTGTAGGCAGTAGTAGAATTAATATGACTTGACTTGTGATTTTCTAGTTTATATAACAGCTAAGTTACACAATCATAGATTCAACAGCAGTATTTTCTCTGAATTACAATATATTCCCAACTATCTTGGCAAATAAGACAGTCACATCTGAGTTGCAATGAATAAGATAGGATATTAAAATCAAACACAGCTTATAAAAGAACTCAAATTTTCAACTGGGCTCTGAAACTATAACTGTGTATCCTTTGCATTAAAAAGATGCCATTTATTTCTGACTATGATTAATGCTTCTTTTTAGGCAGCCAACTTTCTTTGCCATTTAACAAAGATTGTGTCCTAGAGTTTTGTTTTATTTCAATTCTAGTGTCACTTCTAAATCTGAAAAATCAGATAACAAAATGTTGAATTTGAATTATAATTTTGTTTTATTAGTGTGGATCTTTCAATATCTGTTATGCAACTGGAAATGTATATAAATTTCATCAGAAGATGTGTGGCTCTATATTCTGTAAAATTCCTGTAGGCAGGAAAATAACAGCCTAGCACTGACATGAAACCTGATATCAACATGATATGATGATAACAAACAAAGGCAGTATCTAAAGAACTGTGCCAAGCTGTGAATTGGTTACAAGGATGATGTCTGCGGACACAGTTATTATTTTTACAACATGCAAGAAAATCAAACAAAAAGTTTTTTTAATTATTTTGGTACTACAGTAAATAAAAGGAGAAAAGGGAAAAGAAGATGTCAATTGGTATTTTTAAAAAGAACATGTTCATAGGTAGGTGTCAAAAATGAATGAAAGAACATTGATTCACTATCAGAGAGCAAATACTAGTAACAGGAAAAACGAAGCATGAACGTGTACATTAACGTTGTCTAACCCAAGTTTGTGTGCTAGATGCATAGTGAGGCCAAACAAACAAAAACGTCGGAGTTTGGATCAGAGAAGGGTTTACTGATCTAGAGGATGCTGCTCTCTAGAGAAGATGGGAGATGTAGGTTTGTCGCAGATCCATCTTGCCAGTTGGCCAGGGTGCAAGGTTTTTAAAAGCAAAAAGGGTAAAAGGGGAGGGGGCTTTGTAATTTCAGCTTCCCATAGATCTCAGTTGCAGACTTCCTGCCACCATCTTATGACTCGATGTGTCATTGGTGATATTGATTGATTGTTCCTGCAAAGCAAATTAGTAAATCATGGTCTGTGATCCTTTAACTTCTTTCTAAGAGAGAGCAAAAACAATAGTTGAGACATCTTATTATTTACTTAGAGCATTATGTGATGGTCAAGAATTTCATTTCCCAGTTGGCCCCTGATGTTTTTTCTGTTAAGACCTTTTGGGCTTTGTGTTTTCTCCAAGACCATTTGAGTTTGCTTCACCTTTGTTTCTGTGTTCCCTCACTTCCCAAATTAGTAACTGATGATCTTTGGAACTCAGGGAAGGCCTAGAATACTAAAGCCTTTCTCTAAAAACAAGAAATGGGGGACACTGAGGGACTTATGAACCCAGGAAGACCCCTCAGATTCCTGCTTGATTTCATTAAGATAGGATGCAGACCATCATGTTACATATGCATATAATAGGAAACAAGGGAAAGAGTACTGGATTTGGGGTAGGGATAGGGGGAATCTAGGTAAGATTTGAAAATATAATTACAGGCATACATTACAAAAGGAAAGACTAAACAAAGCAATAGATATACTAGAATAAATATATAGTAATTAACATGCCCTCTTTCTTCCTCTTTAGGGAATATTTTTCATTTTGATAAAAATTAATCCTGACTGCCACAGTATTTCATTTGGCAGGATATCAGGTAATTTATGTTTCAAATATGACCTCATCATCAGTTCCATCTGTTGATATTAAATGAACATCCGTAATGTTTGAAACTCTGACTTGCAGAAAACATACCTAAAAATAAAAATCCTTGAATCTGAGAGACTCATATACCAAACAGAAAACTGAGTAAAGGTGCTCTTATCTAGCAAATGCTTTGCATTCATTTTAAGTCTTCACATTTTATCCACCCAGCTCTCCACTCTGAATCCAGGGACCAAGGGTGGGAGAAACTATAGGCAGCTGCTGCCATAGAATGAGCTCAAATAAATGTTAGACCATCTTAAAGAGGACTAGCATATTTTTTATGCTCAGCCACAAGGGGAAAAAATAACAGGCTCTGATCCTAAACAACTTTTGTTTAAATGTTATACATAGATTCAAAGAATCTTTTTTTTTCCTTTTTTTCACATTCCAACTCAAAACTGAGAGCTGGAAAAAGCAAGATTTCAAGACAATGTTGTCATGAAGAAATATTCTAAGTGCTGGGTTCATGAGTTTACCCCTTCGTCCTTAACCCAGATATTAAGACCCATGACTTCCCTTCCACATGCAGAGAGATCTGAATAAAGAACAGGGTAAAGACCATTCCATTCCCTTTGGAAGCCTGTCTCCAGCTAATAAATGCTCCTTTTTCAGCAATCTTAAAGGCACATTTTCAACCTTCAAGACCCAATTCAAGTTGTTTCTCCTCGTGGCATTTTTCCTGGTCCCATTAAGGCAGATTTAACCAAACTTTCCCTTGGGCCAACACTTTCTCTTGAGTACGGCTCTCATTACAGTTTTAAACTAAGTTGCATTTGTTTATTTGAATGTCTGTTTTGTCTACTAGATTATGAGTTTGAGTGCCCATTGCATCACCTAGTTTTCATTCAATTCACCCCCAATCCACATCATTCCCCTACCAAGACAGGAAGAGTTAATTAATGCCTTCTCCATTTACAATAATGGGTTCTCAATAAATACTGTTGCAATGTTTATTTTATGACACATTTGAACCCAAAAGTGTTGTTACTACTTTGCTCAAGGGGAAAATCAATACAGTTGTTCAAAATTAATTCTGTCTAGTGAGTAAAATTAGCAAAAAGTTTATGAAATTGTTCTTGACTACAGGTGGTACTAGATTTTGGTTTTGGTTTATCTCATAAAAAATGTGTCCAAAGCAATGTAATAGTCTTTAGTAGAGGGATTTTGAGAGTTTACTCAAGGTATGATGTTGCTACTTCATTCAACCAATATTTTTAAGGAATGTTTTTGCCCTAAGTAAAGAAAGTAAAATTGAATGATTCAGAAATAACCACTCATGTTTTTAAATTACTAATAATCCATTGTATATTATGGAATATAAAAATATTGATGTAGACACAGTGTCTGCATGTTCTTTAAGGACATGTTTTTAGTAAACCCTCTGGATTTTTTTCCCCACTAGGGTACTCGATACTTCAAGCTATCATGGAAAAAGCAGGACAAAATGGTTGGCATGTCAGCGCTATATGTGTGGAAAATTTTAATGATGTCAGCTATAGGCAACTTCTAGAGGAGCTTGATAGAAGACAAGAGAAGAAATTTGTAATAGACTGTGAGATAGAGAGGCTTCAAAACATATTAGAACAGGTAAGTACTGGACTTTATGTTATTATTAACCTAGACCTTCTACAAAAATAGTTGACCTTTTTTGGCCCATCAATATCTTCTTCCAACCATTTAGCCTGAAGTGTGGAGTTTGGGAGTTTTCATTCCAAGATTTATTTATCTCTAAGACTAAATCATAATATTTTATCACCAAAGGCCATTGTGGTTCTCAATGAAGTTAGAAGTACTTTTCCTCACACATTTTAAAGACATGCATTAGAAAGGACTTTTTGTGACTCAAGAACTCTTGACCTCCTATTTTCATAAGCATTAAGATTGAAGATTAATGCCATCTAAAATATTAGAAAAGGTGACTCTGTACTTTTTACAACCTTTAGAGAAATAGCTCTATGAGAAATATCAACATGAATTAATAAAGCAATGAAATAAAAGAAAATTAAGTGGCAGAGTGCATATAGCATATTTTCTTCTAGATATTGTAAGTAAATACATTACCACCACAGTGAAGATGGTTTTCAAATCTCCTCACAAGGAAGAATACTTTAATAAAGCTTTCAATAAGTATCTGTTGGTTTGATTTGAAGCATACAGGAAAAGAAAAAATTGAACTTTGTCAGTATGTTATAGGAAAGAAAAATATCATCAAATAATGGATAACACTTGCCTTGTCCCTAATCCTGCATATCATGATAAAGCTTTAAAGGCTGTATTTGGTCAAAATTGCAGTGAATGAATGCCATCTAGTGGTTTTATAAATGTTTGCTCATATTTATCTACAATATGTTAGGTTAGCTAGACAATAATATAGCAAGTTTTATTGGTTAGTTTGCTACATACAGTTTATTTGCATAACAATATGATTTGATTCATAGTAATAACTTACCAATTTGGAAGTTTATTTATAAGAACAAGTTAAGTACTCCACTATACATATCAAAGCCAAGATATGTTTCAGAGATTTCTCCTTAATATCCTGGGCCGCTGAACTAGATGCCATAAGTTTCCTTCTTCAACTATAATTAGCATTTGTAAATGTTAAAAGTAAAAAAGCATGTAGTATTTCTTTTAAAGTTCTCGTGAAGCCAGACTATACTGTAAGGAAAAATGACAGAGTACTCTCCTCCTGTTACCCTTTTATAGAAGAAGAAAAAAAAAACAAACATTTGATTGATGAATTGTGTTATTTATTCTATTAGAAAATGTTAATTTTAATCTGTACATCAATCAGGTTTATTCCTCAGGGAATCCAAGAAATCAAACTTGTGATGATTCGAGGTATATGAAAGTTTTAGTGTGCATTTATGGAATCCAAGAAAAAACTCTCCTACTTTCTTAAGCAAGACCTGGTCACTTCAGCTCAAACTCCCATTATCCCTCCCTCCCACTCTATCCTTGTGTTGAGAGCTTGAGTTGTTTGACATGAACAACTGAAGCTTTGTAAATAACTGTTCATGAATCCCACAAAACAGTCTAACATCTTCTAACAACAATTCTAACATCTTCCTGTCAGTGGGTGAGTAAGGCTCAGAAAGACCCTCTAGTTGCTAAAAGACTTGTGCTTAAAAGACCACATCTGGAGAGGGCAATTGAGTGCTTAAAGCACATTGACCCATTTCAGAGGCTTAGCAGCTTTCTAAGAAGAAAACCAGCACGCCCAGGTGCTATGGATAAACTTGTTGAATATATAAGCCTTAAATAAGCTCTCACTAAGGGAACCAAGCATCTTACTTTTGTTATGACTTCAAAGAAATTATATTTTTCCAGCTTTATTGAGATATGATTAATTTATAACGTGGTATAAGTTTAAGGAATACAACATTATAATTTGATACACAAATATATTGTGAAATGATTACCACAGTAGCGCTAGCTAACACCTCCATCACTTCACATAATTACAATTTCTTCTTAGGGGTGGGAACATTTAAGGTCTACTCTCTTAGCAACTTCTAAGTGTATAATACAGTACTGTTAGCTATAGTCACCGTGTTGTACATTAGATCCCCAGAGCTTAGAAAACTTGAGTGTTTACCATTACCATTTCTATTTTAATTTCTTCAGAATTCTAAAAGGTTTCTTTTTTATCATGACTATATAGTAATAATTAGACTATTAATAGACTTTTGTATCTTTAAAATACGGCTCAAATATAAATCTCATAAATTGTAACAAAGTCTACTCTACTGTAAGAATATATTGTGTTCTTAATTGTCCTATAAAATTTCTTCCCAAGAAAACCCATTTTCTATTCTGAACATTTTTTAACTGTCTATATTTTAATTTCTGTAGATCTAAGCAAAATCACTTTTAATGTTTCTTGACTCATCTAAAAACAAGAGCTAATGCAAACTTTGTCAGGAATTTGTACATTTACTTCAATAACTCTGTGTTTCAATATCCTCTTTAATCAAATGAAATAACAATAGAAAACAATTTCAGAGACTCAAACAAAGCATTTTTTTAAAAGTAAAATGTTAAGTAATCTTGATCAGAAAAATGTCTCTGATTTTTTTTCTATTAAAATATAGATGATTTTCAGGTGTACAACATAGTGAATCAATATTTTCATAGAGTATATTCCATTTAGAGTTGTTATAAAATATTGGCTATATTCCCTGTACTGTACAACATGTCATTGAATCTTATTTATTCTATACATAGTAGATTGTACCTCTTAATCCCCTACTCCTGTCTTGTCCCTCCCCCCTTCCCTCTTCTTGCTGGTAACCACTAGTTAGTGCTCTATATCTGTGAGTCTGTTTTTGTTTTGTTATGTTAATTACTTAATTATTTTTTAAATTCCACATATAAGTGATAACAAACAGTATTTGTCTTTCTCTGCCTGACTTATTTCACTAAACATAATACTCCCCAGGTCCATCCATGTTGTTACAAATGGCAAAATTTTATTCCTTTATGGATGAGTAATATTTCATGCTATATATATGTGTGTGTGTGTATGTGTGTGTGTATCTCACATCTTCTTTATCCATTCATCTGTCAATGGACACTTTAATTACTTCCATGTCTTAGCTATTGTAAATAATGTTGCTGTGAACATTGGGGTGCATGTAATCTTTCTGAATTAATGTTTTTATTTTCTTCAGATATATATCCAGGAGTAGAATTTCTATGTGGTAGTTCTATTTTTTTAAATTTTTTAAGAAACCTCCATGCTATTTTCCATAGTGGCTGCACCAGTTTACATTCCCACCAAAAGTGTACTAGCGTTCCCTTTTCTCCATATTCTTGCCAGCATTTGTTATTTGTGGGCTTTTGACGATGATAACCATTCTGATAAGTGTGAAGTGCTACCTTATTGTGGTTTTGATTTGCATTTCTCTAACAAATAGTCATGTTGACCATCTTTTCTGTGCCTGTTGACCACCTCTGTCTTTTTTGGAAAAATATCTGTTCAGGTCTTCTGTCCATTTATTAATCAGGTTGTTTGTTTTTTTCATCTTGTGTAGACTGTTTATATATTTTGGATATTAATCTCTTATCAGTCATATCATTTGTAAGTAATTTTTCTTATTAACTAAGTTGTCTATTTTGTCAATGGTTTCCTTTGCTGTGCAGAAGCTTTTAAGTTAATTAGGTCTCATTTGTTTACCTTTGCTTGTGTTTCCTTTGCTTGAAGAGAGTGATCCAAAATATATTGCTATGACTTATGTCAAATAATGTGTTCTGCATATGTTTTCTTCTAGGAGTTTTATGGTTTCCAGTCTTACATTTAGGTCTTTAATCCATTTTGAATGGGTTTTTTTGTATATGGTCTGACAAAATGCTCTAATTTTATTATTTTATGTGTAACTGTCCAGTTTTCCCAGCACCACTTATTGACGAGACTGTCTCTTCTCCATTGTATATTCTTACCTCTTTATTGTAGATTAATTGACCATAGGTTCATGGGTTTATTTCTAGGCTCTCTATTCTGTTCCACTGATATATGTGTCTTTCTGGTGTCAGTACCATACTGTTTTGATGGCTGTAGCTTTGTAGTATAGTCTGACGTCAGGGAGTGTGATACCTCCAGCTTTATTCTTTTTTTTCTCAATCTTGCTTTGGCTATTCAGGGTCTTTTGTAGTTCCATATAAATTTTTGGATTATTTGTTCTAGTTCTGTGAAAGACGTCCTTGTATCTTGACAGGGATTGCATTAAATCTGTACATTGCTTTGGGTAGTATGGACATCTTTAAAATGTTAATTATTACAGTTCATAAACATGGGATACCTTTCAAGTCTTTGGGTCAGCTTCAAATTCCCTTCATCATTGTCGTATAGTTTTCAAAGTATAGGTCTTTAACCTCCTTGATGCAATTTTAAATGGGATTGTTTTCTTGCTTTCTCTTTCCCATATTTCATTATAAGTTTATAGAATAGGAACAGATTTCTGTATATAAATCTTGTATACTGCAACTATATTATATTGGTTTATTAGTTTCAATGGTTTTTTAGTGGAAACTTTAGGGTTTTCTATATATAGTAATATGTCATCTGCAAGTAGTGACAGTGTTACTTCTTCTCTTCCAATGTGGATGCCTTTTATTACTTTTTCTTGTCTTATTTCTGTGAGTAGGACAGAAAATATGAAATTTCACTTCTATTTTCTATGAAAACAGAAGTGAAAATAGAAGGCTGGGCATCCTTGTCCTGTTCCTCATTTTGGAGGTAAAGCTTTCAGCTTTTCACTGTTGAATATGATGTGACCTGTGAGTTTGTTATAATACTAAACTGACTCTACAAGAAGTGTTAAAATGGAAAAGAAAAGGCTACAAGAAGTGAGAATTTATAAGAATGGAAAAATCTCAGTACTAAGGATCAAGCAGGATCAGAGCAGACTCCTGGAGCAGGCTCAGGCACACACTGTGACAGTCCTGGCCTGCCAATTAGACCCCCAGGCCAATCCCAAACTGCCTCCTCTGCACTCAGTACACCCTTTTCAGGTGCAGGTCTAGTTCCTAGCCAGCACCATCATCTGCCTTCACCCTAGTGGAGAGTTGCAGCAGAGCCAGAGGGGCTGGACCAGGCTGCCAGTGTGGGCTGTGGTATGCTCTGGGCCAGCTACAAGAAACTGGTCAGAACCCCAGGGATTTTTCAATCTGCTTCCTGAACCTTTTCCCAAAAGCAAGTGTGTATGCACATTCTTCAAAAGTAAAGTGTCAATTTCTTACAGCCTCGTGTTAAGTCCAACTGGTTTTCAAGCCAGCTAAGGTGACTTGTCTTCTCAGTGCAAAACCCCAGGTATGGGGTGCCCAATACGTGGTTCGAACCCCTCACTCTTGAGGGAGAATGTCCAACCCCATGATATCCTCTTCCTTTTCTGTGTCCCCTGCTAGGGATGGGGGCTCTGACCTGATTTCTTCTCTTCCCTCTCTACCCATCTCAGTGTGGATCTTTCTTACAGTCTTGTTAGTGGAAGAGCTTTTCTGCCAGTTTTCAGTTGTTTACAGCTAGAGTTGCTCCACAAATATAGATATATTTTTGATGTGTTTGTGGGGGGAAGTGAGCTCGATGTCCTCCTTCTCTGCCATCTTTATCTCCCTTCAAAAAATGCCTTTGACAAACGGTAGCCCTTTCTCAGAAGATAGTGAAATTAATACAATGAGGATAAAGGGATGTGTTAGTAAATTTCTAGAAGGATGGGCACACTTCTTATTGTGGTGACATGCTATCAATAATTACTTTATTGACATTTAAATTGTATCAATTTTCAAAAACATAATGGAAATAGCTCACAATTTTCTCTCAAAATATGTTAATGAACAACTGCTTCAAGAAGCACTTTATCTTCTGTACATGTTTTCCAAATTATTTTTATGCTATGAACTAATTAGTTCTTATAAATGTATTGCTAGTTAAAATAGCAGTTAACCACATATTCATTCAAACATCTCAAAACAGGAGTTTCAAAACAAGTATTTGAAAATGTGTTTTAAAGTTATATTCACTTTTCCACCCTAAATTACACCATAGGAAAAAAATTAAAGGATTTATGTAAATATCACCCACTGAGCTATTTAAGGCAATAGAAATATAGAAAAACTACCAAGTTAGATTTATTATATTGTTTGTTTCATGCTGCATTAAAGCAAATTACATTTTTTCTCTCTAAATCCAATGGGCAATTTGGTTCACTCATCTGCAGAAAAAAAACTGTGAAAGGAAACTTAAAACTAAAGATACTTTTTGAGTATTTGTTGAATTTGTGATCAATTATTGATAGAAAGAGTTTCAATTTTTACTTAAAGTAATATACCATTTTGGACACTAACATTATTCATCTTACCTAGTTTTCTTCATCAATTATTTTACAGAGTAGCTCAGAATAGCATAATATAGCTGGAAACAAATGAGTTGTTTTTATATCAAAATAAGTGCCCACTATAAAGTGGGAACATTTTCATATATTATTTATTTCCACACATATCTTTTGATTTTAATTTTAGACTTGATTGCTTACAAAAAGTCCCTAATGATTTTATCTTATGCCTTATCAGTTGGACATTTAAGTGTCAGACTTTGATTCATATGTGTAACCCAGTATACAAAAAAGCAGCAACAAACTCGACCTTAACTGTCTTTCAGGCATTAAAGATTATTTGAACAAAATAGCACTTAAGGCTAACGGTTGCTCACATATTTTTAATCCACCATAAAAAGTACCCAAGAGTCATGCAGCTAGATTTCTGTGTTCTATAGTCAGTGAAACCCTCCTTTTCTGGAATACAGTCTGGGCAGTGGGATGGCATGTACTTTCTTCTACCTCTTCCTTTGATCAATTGACATATTCCCAAAATAATGATGTTTCCAAAAATGATGAATATTTTTAGTTTTTGAGAGATGGGTAAGAAATCTTTAATTGTTAATTTTTTTTAAAGTAAGTGGAGTAACTTAATGCCTATGACTCTTATTCTCCTTACTTTAAATAAAGAGCATTGGGCTGAGATGATCTTGAAAAACCCTGCTCACTCTAAAAGTCAATAATGCTATTTCCAATGAAGACTTCCTGATAATTGCATTTGATCCTGAAGCAATATATAATTTTACACATAGGTTATATGTTGAAAAGAAGTATGAAGTAAAAACTCAGTCAAGTGGCCATTTCTGTATATTCATTCATTCTACAAATATTTATTGAGCATCCACTTTATTTAGGTTTGGCATTATGCTCTGCTGGAAATAAATTTATGAGCAATTTCTGTTCTAGTTAGTAACTCTTATCTGGTTAACTAAGGCTCAAACCAAGAGCATTTCCTAAAATCCTACTAAAATATATTCTTTCTTTTAGAAATATAATACATAGAAAATGGTCAATCATCTCAGGAATTTTGCTATGAGTGCCAGTTTTTATTCAATACATGATGATATGAAAGGCATTAGATAGAGAACTGGAACTATATTGGCCCTAGGGCAATTTATTTATTTGCCCGTAGGATGTATTTAAGGAGCCTAACCAAGTATTTATCAGAAGATGGTATGAGCCAACCTTACAGCATGAAATAGATGTTTAACAAAAGAATGGGGAAAAATGGCTCTACAGTTGGCTCACAGTTATCTCAAACTTCCTCTAATACATACCCAAATTGGTGCCCTTTTCAACAGTATTCTCGCTTTCACTGTATGAAAGGGAAATTCAGAGTCCCATTAGACACTCAGATAATTGGCAAACCCAGTGACCTTGTCATACTGTTTGAAAATTAATCAAAAAAGCCTCAAAGCCATGACTGACCTCTCAGAGGTTTACATCACCAAAGGAAGCCAATAATTTTATCTCAGGGCATGATCAATTAGAAGAAGGAAAATTCCTTACAAACAGAAATATGCCTGTTAGCACGTAAGTAGTGAAATGTAAACATAGCCCCCAGCTAAGTTATTCTAAATCCAAGGCTACCTCCTTACCCAGTACTATCTAAATGAGATGCCAGATCCCAGAGAGGAATTTTGGCAAGTTGCCAAATGTGTGGCAACAGATACGACTCTGTTTATTTAGAGTTTGCATTTATAAATTTTCAGAATTCTCTAACATAAAAAATCAAGAACTCTACTCAATCCACCTCCACTTCCAAAAACATCTCTGGCTCTGAATAAAGCATCAAAAACGCCCAAAGGCTTCAGTAGCCTGCCTCTTATGCCATAACTGGTTGTATCATTATCTAGAAGGAAATATGCATTTTATTTAGTTACTGGCTAATGACCATAAAGTCATTTTTTCAAACTAAAATTTTAAAAGAAAACACAAAAACAAGAGTAAGGGATAGAGGACAAAAAGAAGCACAAGGAGAAGAGTAAAGCTACCCTCAGTTATAAGGAGCAGTCACTGAAGAAGAAATCTGATAATTGGAGATAATAGCTTTGATTATTTGAATCATCTATAGGATTAAACAGCACACATTCTAACAGTAGGAATGAGTCAAGAGGAGTAGACTAGACAATTCTACCCTTGATTCCTAATATATTAATTCAACATCTATGTGCCAGACATCATTCCAGGCACTGCAGGGCTGTACAAAGATGAGCAAAACATGGTCCCTACACTGAGAATGCTTACACTCAAGCTGGGAACTCAGAAAAATGAATAAATAATTACAAAACAATTTGATGGGTTCAGAAACAGAAGTATTACAAAATATATTATGAACCCAGAAGATGTGGTGACTGAATATAATCAAGACAGTCAGAAATGTTTCACAGAGAAAACAGACATTTAAATTGAAAATGCATTGTATTTTTCCAGGTACAGAAAAAAGTAAGGATATTCCAGACAGAAAGAATTGCAAAAACAAGGAGGTCTGTAAAAGCTCAGAAGGCAGATAGTGGTGTGGGGAAACCCGAAAAAACTTCTTGGCCAACCCATAGTTCTAGCTGATAAAAATCGAGCGGGAGCAAATGTGGAATTAGACTGGCACAGTAATTTAAGATGAAGTGGTAAAGACCTGTAATAGCAAGAAAACGGATTCTTTGTGTTGTATTAGTTTAGTTATCTGTCTTTGCTGTTGACATATCTCCATCAGAGCAGGGTCTATTCTTACTATTTACCAATATATTCCCAGTGATATGAAAGAGGATCAAAAAATTATTGTTAAATAAATGAAAGTCTGAATGAGCTTCACTTGAAGACACAGGCAAGAGACATTTCTTTTATGTGCTCAAGGGAAGAGCACCCAGTAGCACCCGGAGTTTCTGAAGGTAAGCTCTCAGTTACCTGAGAAGCTTTCTTGTCCAGAATATCTCACCCACCAAAGATGATGGGAAATTTGGGTTTTCTAGAGTTTGTTGCATAAGCTGAAAAAAGCATAAGAGTTTCGTTTCCATATATTAAAGTAACAATGCATAAGATGCAACGGGAACAAATCAGGCACTCAAATTACTACAAAAAAAATTATATCAGCAATTTCCTACACTATAGTACTGGCAGAGCTTGCTGCTTTTGCTTCATTATAAAGCTGCTTTTGCATATAGAGCTTTGTTCAGTCAGGAGGTGCAACAAAATAAGAGGAACTTAAAAGACATGAGGTTATGTCCAAAAAAAGGAAAATTTTACTTCTTTCATTTTACTTTTTGCCAAACTGATTTGAATGTACAAGCCCCATTACAATTCATGGGGTTTGTTGTTTTCATAGAAAATGAAAATACATTTACATATCTCAGTCAGACTAGTATAAATTTGTGGGAATTAGAAAGGGGTCTCCAATTGTCTCTTAGCTGCTGTTGCCATGGATGGAGGTATTCCTAATTTTCTTATAAAATGTTTTAAAAAGATAAATTGAAAAGTAAAGAAAGCAAAGAATATAAGTGTTTTTGAAAAAGAAAAATATAGTTTTTGTCTTAAAAGAATTGTGAATTCTAGGATTAAATTGTGTTCAACTAAATTTGTTTTAGTTGATGCTGTAAAAACACTTATTAGAATAGTTTCCATTATTACTGTTGTCAGAAACATTCAAAAGCTCAGCTTTAAAAAAAAAGATAAAGAAAAATATTCTTGATAATTTTAGAAATATAAAATAAATTAATTTTACTAGCCTTAAGTAGAAAGCAGCTGCATAGAAGTATCTGCTATGGTTTAGGGAAAGAAAAGTACTATTTCTCTTTAAATAGAAAAGAGAACTTCAAAATGTATTTCAGTAAAATTTTGCATCTACTCTTCAAATGTTTAAAAGACAGTGAAATTAACAAAAAAAGAAGTAAAACATTCAACAATACCTTTGAGAAAACTTTTCTGAATATTGTAAACATTATAAATATATTTACTCTTTATAAATTCTAGACTATATTAAATAGGTCAGTGATAAAGTATACTATCTGCCAGTAGATGAAGTGATTAATCTTTTTGATCACTTTGATTCAGTCAGAAAGGTAAAGGAACAAATTCACTCCTAATTCTCCCTTTAAGATCAAGCATATAATCATTCAATACTCCCCTACTGATTTTCTGTGTTTTCTCTGAGCTCATATACAACCAATGCCAAGTTTAAAATCAGATTGTGGCAGAAAATTAAAGTGGTCTTGTTCTTACAAAAAGGAAAAAAGGAAGAAAGAAAGAGAGAAAGAAAGAAAGAGAGAAAGAAAGAAAAAGAGAAAGAGAAGGAGGTAGGAAGGGAGGAAGGAAGGAAGGAAGGAAGAAAATAAAGGTTCACATAATCACTGGCAAATGGAAGAAAGATCAAGATTAGATATAGGGAATTTATTTTCTATTTTTTAAGGTTTTTCTCAAGATCACATACCAAATGATTGTTACATTCTTCTAAAGTCGATTGTTACATTCTTCTAAAGTCCAGGCTTAAATTGTATCTGTACTTGCCCTATGTCTTTCCCTTTAAAACCATAGAAACTATACTAGAAATATATATATTTGAATTCTATTTTTATAATTAATTCGTGTCTATTTCTGCTAATTGTTATCATAATGTAAACTTAAAAGTCAAATATAAGATAATAAGATAATAATAGATGTAATAGATAGTAAGATAATATTACAAATATCTTGCAGCTAACAGAAGAGAAACAATTTTTCTTGTCTCTTCCCAACCCACCTTATCATTTTTCTTTCTTAACATGTATACAACACTCATCTATTCAGCAAACATTTATCCAATACCTACTAATTTCCAAGCATTGTATACAAAGTTAATCAATTTCAATCCAGAGACCAGGACAAGGTGGCAGAGTAGGAAGATCCTCGACTCACTTCCTCCCACAAACACACCAAAATTACAACTATATGTAGAGAAACTATCTCTGAGACCAACCTAAAGACTAATAGAAAGACTTCCACAATTAAATATAAAAAGAAAAAGCCACATTGAGATGGATAGGAGGGGCAGAGACATCCTCTAGCCAGAACCCACACTCCATCACTGTAACTCATTGCTGGAAGGAATATCACAGGCTCAGAGGTCGTCCCTGAGGAATGAGGGCTCCAAACCCCACATTGGGCTCCCCAGCCTGGGGAGCCTGCATTGGGAACATGAGCCCCCATAATGTCTGACTTTGAAAACCAGCAGGGCTTATTTCCAGGAGAGCCAGAGGGCTATAGGAAACTGAGAATCCACTATTATAGGGTTCACACTTTAAAACTTACCCTCTCCCAATTCCCAGCACAGAGACAGTAGTTTGAAAAGCACCTCAATCATACATGAAGGAGATTAATCAACTAATTTTAGGGCATATGCCTGAGGAACAGGGATCTGTAGGAACTTTCTCTGGGCATGGAGGAACTGGTGGATGCCAGTTTTGGGGTGTGGGGGGGTGGAGGTTGTGGCTCACTGTCCACCTTGCTGGCCCAGCGCAATCAGGTGTCTTTTTTGGTTCTCCCTATCTACTCAACACCACTCATTTTGCCTTGCATTCACCTTGCTTTGGACCAGATACAACCAGCAATCCCCTAAAGCAGACTTGGCAGGCTCCCTCAGTAGACACTAGAGCCCCTCCAAAGTGGCTCCCCACACCACCAGTCCTGTCAGGCACCCATGGATGTCACTGAGGCCCCCCAAAGTGGCTCCACAGAAGGGCCCAGCCCTGCACATAAAAGCTTTTGTAACAGTTGCAGCTGGGACTTAGATCCAGACTCACCAAAGGCCAGCCCCACAGAGCAGGCTCTCCCACAGTAAGCCACAACAAGAGGGCACACACACCCAACACAGAGGATACTCCTGGAGGACCTGACTCTGGTGACCAGGGAGACTGTGCTGCTGAACCTCAAAGGATACCTTCTACACAAGCCCACACTTTCAAGACAGGGAGATATAGCTGATCTATGTAATACATAGAAACAAACACAGAGAGTTAGGCAAAATGAAGAGATAAAGGAATATGTTCCAAATGAAAGAACAAAGCAAAACCTAAAAAAAAGAGCTAAGCAAAATGGAGATAAACAATCTTCCAGATAAGAATTCAAAGTAATGATCATAAAGATGCTCATTGAACTTAGAGGAAGAATGAAGAAACACAGTGAGTACTTTTTTACAAATAGAATTATTTATGAAGAAATTATCGATGAGAAGGACCTGAAGACTAGCAGAAAATAACTTTTACAACTGAAGATATAAAGAAGGAATCACAAGACTTATAGGAGGGGTGAGACACAATATAGTCAAGTCCCATACCCCTAGTGGTTGAGCCACAAACAGGAGGATAATTACAATTGTGGCAGCAATTTTGGGAAGCTCCTTCTACCACATGGACACTGGTGCTAGCAAATGTTATTTTGGAATCCTCCTTCTAGCTTATAGTGCCAGGACCTGGACTTGCCCACCAGCCTGTTGGCACCAATACTGGGATGCCTCAGACCAAGCAGCTAACAAGGCAGGGACACAGCCCAGTCCATCAGCAGGCTGACTGCTATAGCTTCCTCTGAGCCCCAGCCACCCTAGGACCTGGACCCACTGCCCAGAAAGCCCAGGACTAAGACCCACCCACCAGTGTGCTGGAACTATCCCTAGTATTCCTGGAGCCCTGCAGCCAGAGACCCCAGGACCTGACTCCACCCACCAGTGGGCTGACACTAGCCCTGGGACCAGCCTAACCCACCATTGGGCAGGCACCAGTCCCAAGGCCCCTGGGTCCTAGCTCTACCACCAGCTGGCTGAAACCAACTCCAGGACATCCAAGGCCCTGCAACCAGAGACCCTGGGACTCCACAGGACTCTGTTCTGCCAGCAATCACCTCTAGCCCCAGGACCACCTTGGCCCAGGCACCAACCTTCAAGGGGCCAACACCAACTCTGAGATCCCTGGAGTCCTGACCCAGAGACTCCAGGACCCACCCACCAGCAGGTCAATACAAGCTTTGGGACACCATGCATGCCATAGCCATTTGTGTCAGGAACTGGCCTTGCTCATCAGTGGACAGACACCAGCTCCAGGATCCCCAGGGTCCTGTAGCCAGAGACTCTGGAACCAGACTCCATCCACCAACAGGCCAGTACTAGCCCTAAGGACCTCTGGGCCCCAGCCCTGGCAATCAGCAGGACAACACCAGCTTTGTGACACCTTGGGCTCCTCAACCACCCACACTAGGATCCAGCCCCACTCACCCATAGGCCAGTGCCAACTTTGGGACATCCCAGATCCCTCAGCCACCCATTTCAGGAGCTGACCTTTCCCACCAAGAGGCCAAAACTAGATCCAGGACACTTGGTCCCACAACCACCCACCCAAGGACTTGAATCCACCCACCAGCACTAGCCCTGAGACACACCCCCACCCCCAACCAGGGCTCTACAGTCAGCCAACCCATGACCAGACCCCACCCACAAGCAGCTGGCAGCCTCTAAACAAGGGCAGAGCCTGACAACCAATTGAACCAGGTGCCAGCTATGCTAACCAGATCACCCACAGTAGTTAGCCCACCACAAGAGAAGAGCCCATGCAGCACACAGAGGGGAAATCTCTAAATATATAGCTATTGTGGCCAGAGGGGTGTGTACTGGTGGGATGCATAGGACATCTCCTACAAAAGGCCACTTCTCCAAGATTGGGAAATGGAGTAAATCTACCAAATACATAGAATTAAAAACAGATAATTAGGCAAAATGAGGTTACAAAGGAATGCATTCCTAAAGAAGGAACAAGATAAAACCAGGGAAGAAGAACCTAGTGAAGTGGAGATAAGCAATCTACCCAATAAACGGTCTTAGGCAATAATCATAAGGATGCTCAAAGAACTCGGGACAAGAATGGATGAACACAATAAGAATTTTTAATAAGAGTTAGAAAATATAAAAAGGAACTAACCAGAGTAAAGAATACAATAACTGAAATTAAAATAGATAGATATCTAATTAAATTAGATAATACAGAAGAATGGACCAGAAAGACAGAGTAGCAGATGTCACTGAAACTGATCAGAAAAAAGAATTTTTAAAAATGAGCACAGTTTAAGAGACCTCTAGGACAACATCAGGCATACTAACATTCACATTATAAGAGCCCTAGAAGGAGAAGAGAGAAAGGGACATGAAACATATTTAAAGACAGAATAGCTAGAAATTTCCCTAATCTGGGAAAGGAAACAGACCTCCAGGTCCAGAAAGTACAGAGGGTCCCAAACATGATCAACACAAAGAGGACCACACCAAGGCACACTGAAATTAAAGTGACAAAACTTAAAGATAGAAAATATTAAAAGCAGCAAGAGAAAAGTAACAAATTATGAACAAGAGAACTACCATAAGGTTATCAGCTGCTTTTCAGCAGAAACTCTGCAGGCCAGAAGAGAGTGGCACAATATATTTAAAGTGATGAAAGAGTAAAACATGCAACCAAGAATACTCTACTGAGCAAGCCTTTCATTCAGATTTGAAGGAGAGATCAACAGTTTTATATCACAGTTTTAGATCACAAAATAGTCCACAAAATGTCTCAGTGAATTTCAGAAGATTGAAATTATATCAAACATTTTCTAACATGATGCTATGAGACTAGAAGACAAGCAAAATCTAAAAGAGTTCAGCACCACAAAACCAGCTTTATAAAAAATGTTGAAGAGACTTCTCTAAGCTGAAAAGGCCACAACTAGAAATATGAAAATTGTGAAAGGAAAATCTCATTAGTAAAGGTAAATACACAGTAAAGATAGCAAACCAACCATGTATAAAGCTAGTAGGAATGTTAAATGACAAAAGTGATAATATTATCTATATCCACAGTAAACAATAAAGGAATACAAAAAACAAAAAGATGTAAAATATGATGTCAAAAGCACTAAACATAGACAGGAGAGTAAAAATTCAGGGTTGTTAAAATGCATTTGGGACTTCCCTGGTGGTGCAGTGATTGAGAATCCGCCTGCAGATGCAGGGGACACAGGTTCGTGCCCCAGTCTGGGAAGATCCCACATACCACAGAGCGGCTGGGCCCGTGAGCCATGGCCTCTGAGCCTGCGTGTCCAGAGCCTGTGCTCTGTAACAGGAGAGGCCACAACAGTGAGAGGCCTGCATAATGCAAAAAAAAAAAAAAAAAAAAAAAAAAAATGCATTTGTACTTAAGAGATTAGCAACTTAAAATAATCACATGTATCTATATGAATTGCTGTATACAAACCTCCTGGTAACCACAAACCAAAGATATATAATAGATATACACATTAAAAAAAAAAAAAACAGAAAAGAGTTCAAGCATTACACTAAAGATAGTCGTTGATCACAATGCAAGAGAGCAAAAGAAGAAGAAAGGAACAACAACAACAAAAAAGAACTACACAAACAACACAAAGGCTGTTCCTCCTACAGTGTAGATTAGCCACTTAGTAGCTGCTCCTATACTCTTCCAAGTAACCAGGCTATTAACTTTCTTACTATTTGTAATAGTATATTCCCAACTTTCTGACCTAGCACTTAACCTAAACTCCTTAACTCTTCCTTGACCTGAAGAATACCATGCTAATCAGTTGTGTTACTTTGCATGTACCTGTGCTTAACAGCTAGAACAGTGAACCAGTACATGGGATGGAGGAGGAAGAGTTCCTTAGTCACCCTGGGGGCAGTTTAAGTGCTGTGAAATTAAACCTGTTCTAAGTATACTTGTATGCATTAATTGTATTGTAATATTATTTGTTGAATGTAGTAATTACATATATATATGAATTTATTGCTGTAATTTCTGACAACATCCAAAAAATAAAATCTTCCCAAATCATAAAAATACCCAAAGTCAATTAACAAAATGGTAATAGGTACATACCTATCAATAATTACTTTAAATGTAAATGTACTAAATACTCCAATCTAAAGACATAAAGTGGCTGAATGGATACAAAAACAAGACCCATATATATGCTACCTATAAGAAACTCACTTCAGATCTAAAGGCACAGGGACATACAGACTGAAAATGAAGGGATGAAAAAAGGTATTCCATACAAATGGAAATGAAAAGAAAGCCAGAGTAGCAGTACTTATTTCAGACAAAATAGGCATTAAAACAAAAATTGTAACAAGAGAAAAAGAAGAACATTACATAGTGATCAAGGGATCAATCCCTTGAGAAGGTATAACAGTTGTAAATATATATGCACCCAACATAGGAACACCTAAATACATAAAGCAAATATTAAGAGACAAAAAGGGAGAAGTTGACAGTAATACAATAATGGTAAGGGACTTTAACACCTCACTAACATCAATGGACAGATCATTCAGAGAAAGCAGAGAGAAAATTAATAAGAAAACAGTGACCTTAAATGACACATTAAGCTAGCTGGACTTAATGGATATGTATAGAACATTCCATTCAAAAGCAGTATTCTATCCATTTTTTTCAAGGGCACATAGAACATTCTCCAGGATAGATCACTGGCTAGGCCACAAAATAAATTTTTAATTTATTTTAAAGTAAATAAATTTAAGAAGATTGAAATTATATCAAACATATTTTCTAACACAATGCTATGAGACTAAAAGTCAATGACACGAAAAAACTGCAAAAAGCACAGACAGGTAGAGGCTAAACAATATGCTACTAAACAACAAATGCATCACTGAGTCAATCAAAGAAGAAATAAAAACATATCTGGAGCCAAAGAAAAATGAAAACACAATGATCCAAAACCTATGGGACAAAGCAAAAGCAGTTCTAAGAGGAAAGTTTATAGTGATAAAAGCCTACAACAAGAAACAAGAAAAACCTCAAATAAACTACTTAATCTTACACCTAATGGAACTAGAAAACGAAGAACAAAACCCTAAGTTAGTAGAAGGGAAGAAATCATAAAGCTCAGAGTAGAAATAAATGAAATAGAAACAAACGAACAAAAAACCACAACACAATAGGAAAAATCAATGAAATTAGAAGCTGGTTCTTTGAAAACATAAACAAAATTGATAAAACTTTAGTGAGATTCATCAAGAAAAAAGAGAGTGGGTCAAAATCAATAAAATCAGAAATGAAAAAGAAGAACTTATATTCAACACCACAGAAGTACAAAGGATCATAAGAGCTTACCACAAAAAAATTATACACCAGTAAAATGAACAACCTAGCAGAAATGCACAAATTCTTAGAAATGTACATCTCCCAAGACTGAACGAGGAAGAAATAGAAAACATGAACAGATCAATGACCAGTAATGAAATTAAATCAGTAACTTAAAAAAACAACCAACAACCAAACGTTCAGGAGCATATGACTCCACCAAACATTTAGAGAAGAGTTAATACCTCTACTTCTCAAACTTTTCAAAAAAAATTGCAGAGGAAGGAATGCTTCTGAACTTATTCTACAAAGCCAACATCACCCTGACACTATCCAGACAAAGATGCCACAAAACAAAGAAAATTACAGGTCAATACTCCCAATAAATATAGGTGCAAAAATCCTCAATGACAAATAATTCCATGATACATTAAAAGTATTATACACCATGAAGTGGGATTTATCCCAGGGATTCAAAGATGGCTAAATATCCCTAAATCAATCAATTTAATACATGATAATAACAAAACAAAGGATAAAAATCATATGATTAACTCAATAGATGCAGAAAAAGCTTTTGACAAAATTCAACATCCATTTATGATTTTAAAAATACTCTCAATAAAGTTGGTATAGAGGGAATATACCTCAACTTAATAAGGCCATATATGTCAAGCCATCAGCTAACTTCATACTCAAGGGTGAAAAGCTGAAGGCTTTTCCTCTAAGATCAGGAACAAGTCAAAGATGCCCACTCTCACCATTTTTATTTAACATGGTATAGGCAGTCCTAGATACACTAATCAGACAAGAAAAATAAATGAAAGGAATCCAAGTGGGAAAGGAAGTGTAAAACTGACACTGTTTGCCAATGACATGACTATACATAGAAAATCCAAAAGGCACCACCAAAAAATCCTAGAACTCATCAATGAATTGAGTAGAGTTGCAGGGTTCAAAATTAATATACAGAAATCTGTTGCATTTCTATGTACTAACAATGAATGAGAAAGAGAAATTAAGAAAACAATCCAATTTACATCACAAATAATAAAATACCTAGGAATAAATCTAATAAGGAAATAAAAGACTCATACTCTGACAACTTTAAAACATTGATGAAAGAAATTGAAGACAGTACAAATAAATGGAAAGATATATGGTGCTCATGGATTGAAAGATTTAATATTGTTAAAATGTCCATACTCCCCAAAGTAATCTATAGATTTAATGCAATCCCTATCAAAATACTCATGGCGTTTTTCACAGAACTAGAACAAATAATCCTAAAAGTATGAAAACACAAAAGACCCTGAATAGGCAAAACAATCTTTAGAAAAAAAGAACAAAGTTGGAGGTATCATACTCCCATACTTCAAACTATACTACACAGCTATAGTAATCAAACTATATGGCAGTAGTCCCCAAACTTCTTGGCACCAGGGACTGATTTCGTAGAAGACAATTTTTCCATGGACCAGAGGGGAGATGATGGTTTCAGGATGATTCAAGCACATTACATTTATTGTGCACTTTATTTCTATTATAATATATAATGAAATAATTATACAACTCACCATAATGCAGAATCAATGGTAGCCCTGAGCTTGTTTTCCTGCAACTAGATGGTCCCATCTGGGGGGTGATGTGAGACAGTGGCACCTGAAGTGTGTTGCTTATGTCCAGTCTACTCCATAATCTCTTTTTGGTTGCTGTCACTGCTGAAAACCCTGCTTCACAATGATAGGATGTAGGAAATGAAAGCAGGCTTTTTAGTGCTTTTGTGGCAATCTCAAGATATTCCACCTTGATGTGAATCTAGAACGTATAGAGATTTGAAGTTGTCTGAAACATACTTTTAAGGCCACCATCATTTGCAATCTCAAGTAGTTGATCCTCTTCTAGCAAGACAGAGTTGATTCACCTGGCTTATTCACAAATGGTCTTGGATCCATTCCTTCCCAGTTTGGGGGTCTTTTGTGGTTGGGAAGTGATGCTCAAACTCTGGAAACCTGAGATAGGTGATCATGCACCAGCTAGAAGAAAGAAGGCCCTGGCTCAGTCTCTTTCAAAATCTCTGCTAATGTTTGAAACATGTCAAAACTCCCAAAGTTCATTCATCGTCCCCATAATTCTAGTTTGTCTTTGAATGCAGCCACTTGATCTGCCAACTGGAACACAGTTGTCATTCTCCCATGAAGTGACAGATTGAGTTTGTTGCACAGGTTGAATATGTCATACAACTAAGCAAGTTTTGTGACCCATTCTATGTCACTGAAATGTACTGCCAGTGGTGACTGTTTTTCTGAAAGAAATCCCTGGGGTAGCCTTGTAACTCAAAAACTCTGGCCAGTGATCTACCTTTAGAAGGCCATCTCACTTCTGTGTGTAAGAGAAGACGTGTGTGCTATAAGTCCATCTCCTCACAGAGCTGTGCAAACAGAAGTGAGTTAAGGGCATGTACTTTTACGTGGTTGATAATTTTAATCACATCTTACAAAACTTTGTTAAGTTTAGGTGAAAATTTTGGTAAACCAGCATTTCTCTATGGATGACACAGTGCATAGAATCACATTCAGAAGCAATCTCTTTGACCCTAGTAGTGAAACCAGAAAGTTGTCCAGTCATGGCAGCTGCTCTGTCTGTGCATACACCAACACAAAATGACCAATTCAATTTTCCTGATATGTAATCATTCAAAGATTTGAATAGTTCTGCAGCTGTGCTGTTGGTTAAGTGCACATAATATATCCTCATGCACATCCTCCTAAAAAATATGTCACACAAAAACAAGCATTGTTGCCTTGTTGTCAACATCAATAGACTCATCAACCTGGATTGCATGCCACAGTGATTCATTAATCTTCTCTAACAATTGTACCTCAATATCCTCTGCTATTTCATCAGTTCATCCAGTTATGGTGCTAGCTGAAAGAGGAACACTCTGTTGAACTGCACCTTTTGAACTGCAGCCCCTCCTAAAAGTTTACAACAAATGTCCTTAGCAGCAGGCAGGATCAACTCTTCATGAATAGTAGAGGGTTTCTTAGCTTTAGCAAAGTGGTTAACCACTAAGAATTATGCTCTCAGTGCAGACACATTTGATGAAGTGGTGACCTTCAATAATTGCTTCTGTTATTAGTGTTCATTCTTTTTTCTTTTGAAAAACTCCAAAGCCTTGTCTTTGGATGCAGGGTTCTTGGAAAATGTGAATCACCTGTTGCAATGAACCCATAATTTAAGTAGGACACTTGGTATTTTCTTTTAAATGCAGCTTTCTTTTTGTTGGCAGTCTTAGAGTCTTCTGCTATCTCATCATTGGGTCTTTCCCCCTTTTCAAAGAAGCTCTCTAGTGATGTTTGTTTTTTACTCATTTTGGCTAGGGTTTGCTTGTGGGCTAACCAAAACTGTGACTGAGACAAGTGTGCAGTGAGGGAAAGAGATGTGGACAGAAGTGGTAAATAAAATAATGGTTGGGCCACGCAAGGACTAAAATAAATGTTGGATTCTGACTTAAAGCCTGCCACCAGATGGTACTGTACAATTGAAGTACATCAACTCACTTGCCAGTATAAAGTCTTCCACCAGATGCAGCTTATCACTTGCCACTCACTGATGGGGTTTTTTTTTGTTTTTTTGTTTTTTTTTTTTTGGCTGCTTTGGATCTTCATTGCTGCGCCTGGGCTTTCTGTAGTTGTGGCGAGCGGGAGCTACTCTTCATTGTGGTGCATAGGCTTCTCATTGCGGTGGCTTCTCTTTTTGTGGAGCATGGGCTCTAGGCATTAGGGCTTCAATAGTGATGGCACACAGGCTTAGTAGTTGTGGCTTCAGGGGTCTAGAGCGCAGGCTCAGTAGCTGTGGAGCATGAGCTTAGTTGCTCCACAGCATTTGGTATCTTCCCAGATCAGGGATCAAACCCTCGTCCCCTGCATTGGCAGGTGGATTGTTAACCACTGCTCCACCAGGTAAGTCCCTACTGATAGGGTTTTGATATGAGCCTACAAGCAATTGATTTATTATGGTCTCTGTTCAGTCAAACCTCTCTACTAATGATAATCTGTATTTGCAGCCGCTCCCCAGTGCTAACATCACCACCTCAGCTCCACCTCAGATCATCAGGCATTAGATTCTCGTAAGGAGTGTACAACCTAGATCTCTCACATGTGCAGTTCACAGTAGGGTTTGCACTCCTGAGAATCTAATACTACCACTGATCTGACAGGAGACGGATCTCAGGCAGTAATGCAAGTGATGGAGAGTAGCTGTAAATACAGATGAAACTTAACTTGCTCACCCACCACTCACCTCCTGCTGCACAGCCCAGTTCCTAACAGGTCACGGACCCGTATCTATGGCCCAGAGGTTGGGAACCCCTGCTGTATGGTACTGAACAAACAAAGAGATCAATAGAACAGAATAGAGAGCCTAGAAATAAACCCACTCCATATGGTCAGTTAATCTATAACAAAGGAGCAAGAATACACAATGGGAAAGACAGTTGCTTCATTAAATTGTGTTGGAAAAACTGGACAGCTATATTCAAAACAGTGAAATAGATAATTTTCTCACACCAGATACAAAAGTAAACTCAAAATGGATTATAGACTTAAATGTAAGACCCAAAGCCATAAAACTTCTAGAAGAAAAATGGAACTAGGAACACCTTGCATTTATGTTCTTATTCAATTAAACAATATGTTCAGATAGATTATTTGAAGAAAAGGAAATGTGTCTTTGTTTCATCATGAGAAAGCTGTTTTTTTTCTCATAAACAAGTTTTGCATTCATCAAATATCTAATGTGATTTTAAATGTCACTCACAAATATCTGTTTTAATCATTTTTCTCTTGTGCAAGATAAATTACTATTGGCCAAAAATATATCATTTTTCTGAATTGCTTTGGCCTAAGGAAGGCAACAGTGTGTAGTGAAAAAAGTATGAAAATTCTAGTCAAAAGACCCAGGCTGGAGTCCTACCTACATCACTTAATAGCTGTACTTATTCTGTATTTTTATTTATGAAAACAAAGAATTGCCTCCTCCACCTACATCTCATTAAAATTATTTTTATATCAATCTATAACGTGCATTTCAAATTCATAATCACAAATTCCATAGAATCTTTTGTGCCTCTTTGCAACTATTTTAAATCACTAAATTAAAATGCAGTTAAAATGGATGTCCACTAAGAGATGTTCATAGTTAACATGAATAAGAATCATTTTAGCCAAGCTTTGTGGGTATAGAATTTTAGAACCACCATAATTATCAGAGAGAAGGATATATACTCTACAATGTGCTTTTCTGAAGCTATTGGCAGTTATCATAATGAGATGGAGTGTCATGGAGTGGAAATGAAACACCCAAATATCAGCACTTGCTTTTCACTCATAGTTCTATCACCCTATTCAAATTATATTGCTTATAGGGCCCTGAATGATGGAGAGGTGTATATAAAGTGATCTTTGATCTGAAAGGATGAAAGTGAAGAAATTTTTTAACATTTGCAATAAAGTCAAAGAAAGAAACAAAAGCAACCCAGTACTAAGAATGGGTGTCCTTAAGGTATATAAGAAAATATGAAGGAGGAAATCATGCATCAGGAATATTAAAGTACTGGTTTGTTCCTATTTCCCTATATAAGAGAATAAAGCTTTTTCACAAACTTTAGATATCTAAATAAAAGTATTTTATGAAACTTGAATCCTTAATTATACATACAGAATATAATGTAGATGTGCTACACTACAGAGATGAAAAGTTTGGGACAATTTGCCAACAAAAAGTAAGTGTTTTTTACATTATTGATTTCACTACCACACTGGTAAGTTTTTATTGGGAAGCTGTCTTAGTTTGGTTTCCCTTAGAAACAGATCTTAAGATAAGGATGTATGTGTAATCATTTGGTTTAGGAGGGGAAGAACACACTAGGAGCAGAGTGGAGAAATCCAGTCAATAAAAGGTGTCTTTATCTAGGAGATTGTCATGTGAGTGACAGGGGCTTAATCTCATTTGAAATTAGTGTAAACTAATTAATGGAAGCTAGTATAGAACATATATGTCAGAATCTTCTCACTTGTGAGGTGAGGAGTTGAGCGTATTTATGCACCAGCTTCTGTCAATCGTTGTATGAGGGCTGCTGAGAAGGAGGGTATTAATTCCCTGGCACTTCTAACCTGGTCTCCCCACCACCAAGGGCAAAGTAGGCTCTAGAGACCAGAGAAGACCCTGAGTCAAGGAAATTCAGGGGCTGGCAGTTAGAAGGTGAGCAAGTATGTATTGAAATAGTAAGAGGAAAAACGTAGGTGGAGCATCAATAGTGTTTATAACACTGACTAACAATACAGACATGGGAATTTAAGTTTGTACAGGATTCTAGAGCTCAAAGAAGGGTACTCAAAATCTTTTACTTGTAGTCAGTCAGTATTTGCTAGGAACTTCCAGTGAGAGAGAGATCACTACTTTAAGAAGCAGCCATCTTATTATGGACAACTCTCTTCCCCTCCCTTTCCCCTAAAAAGACTTTGTCCTAATTAGAAACTTTTATAATTTTTAACATTTCCAAGTATAGAAGAAAATGCATATGTGTATACACCTCATTATCTTTAAATATATGAAGAGAGTTCTCATTCCCTATCTTCTCCCTGAATCTCTTCTCACACTAAACAGCCTTAGTCCTTTTGGGTCAGGGATTCCTTATTTTCCTCTCCCCATCTGTGTATCATACTGAGGGCCTGCTGTTATCTTACAAGTTGTAGTTTAAGTCTGCAAGGTGTTTGCAAAAGTCCTTTGCCTTATGTCTTACTTTGATGGAACTGAAATAAACTAAACAAACTAAAGCTTTTGTTTTTATCAATAATAATATATTTTGAAACATCTTAAAGATCAACATTCAGGGGACATTTGGGACTTTGGAATGTCTATTTAAAAAAAGTATTAGTGAGTGACTGCCTTCATGATAATGTATCCAACATTTACCAAGCATCATGTCCCTATCACCACCAAATATGTTGTACTCTTTTCTCCGTGTCACTGAATTCTCTGGAACATAATAATAATTAACAATTCCTGGGAGAGGAATTTCCAGCTAATTTATGAAATCAAATTAAAAGGGAAACCAAAATCATCATACTCGAGTGTGCCATTACAGATCTTTAGCTTAAAAAGTGTGCTCAATATAATGATCATAGCTTTCTAATAATAATTTAAGGTAATATAAGCTCTTATCTAGAAAGACATCTAAGTGCTTTATAAGTCATTGGAATATAAAGAATTAACATAAAATCAGATTGTGGATTGAAGGCTGAACTATCATTCATTTGGGAGTCTTGAGTTGATCTTAATAAACTAGTGTTTGTGACATTTATACCCTCATTAACTTCTTTATATTTCAATCAATATTTATTATCTGTTCTCTCTTTAAAACTACCTGTTCTCCTAACCAAGTGATACCATTTCTCCTTAAAACCCACAGCACTCCCTTTACTCTGCTCTGCATTTCAGTCATTTCTATTTAAATCTTATACCCTTACAAGAAAGTAAACACCCTTATAACAGCAGCGCTGACTTACTTTATAGTCCTTGAATCTCCTTACCCTAAACTTGTACATAGGTAACAGCTATCGAATTAAATTTATCTAAAGGTGGGATCAAGATGGAACTGTCCTGGATCCATTTTCCCTAATTTTAATAAATTAATAAATATTTAGAATTTACATTCATAAATATCAATTATGTCATAATTTGTTAATAAAACAATCGTTGGGATCTCATCTGGGGTTTACCATGGTAATATACATAGGCTTAATTTTAGAACTGACTCATTTGACCAGCACCAAAGATACTTCTAAACAGCTGTTTGTTTCCTAAAAATCAAACAAGAAAAAGTAATTAAATGAATCAATTAGTCACTTTCTGTAAGTATTTTATTCTTGTAAAGATGGACTCCTTTGAAAGAGAATGATCAATGTAACTTGTATAATCTTTCCTAACCCATTATTTAGAACTCTAAACAGACAGTTGATCATTATTCTTTGTCTAGTTGCATCCTCTGTGTCTTTCAAGAAGGTAAAAAGAATGGAGATGCAGATTTTCTACTCCTACATTTTTCTGTCTCTATGAAAGTCTATAATTAATTATTGCAACCAACTCCTCACCCTAAGCATTGTTTTCTCTTAATGACTTTGCCAAACACACTGTATGAAGGTAATGCTATTTTTCTTTTTCTATCTTTCTTTTTTTTTTTTTTTTTGCTATTATATTTTCTTAATGGTTTATTTTATTTATTTATTTTAACATCTTTATTGGGGTATAATTGCTTTACAATAGTGTGTTCGTTTCTGCTTTATAACAAAATGAATCAGCTATACGTATCTTTCACCTCAAGCTGTTTATTTCCCCTCTTTATAAAAGAATAACATCAGAAATTCAGAGACATAATATTTGGTCTGTATGCAAAATTAACTCACTCAGACTTCATTTTTTTTATGTGATAGTCTTCACTTTCGTTGTGATGATGAAAGTTATGAAAAACCATACTCATGACATTGTCAGTTTTACACAGTCTTTAAACAAAACAAAACAAAACAAAACTTTAGACAAATGATCTTCTAGGTGTAGGACACTTTACTACAGAGTATAAATTAGGGATTTTTTCACAAAGAAATTTCCATCTAGTGGTGGATGCTTGGCAGAGGGATCAAAATCTGACCTTACACCATGGCCACACTAGGTTAGGGTGGTGAGTGTTTAAAGGCAATAAGACCTTTGCAACAGTTTGTCTAGAACATTTGTTTTTTCCCAGCCGGGATCTGGCTCAGCAAAAATGGTATTCTGTCTAGCATAACCAGCCAGGTAAATAAATTTTCAGATCTCTGGCCCTTGAGTTCTCAGTTTCCAGAATATTGATACATATCAAACTGTGCAAAGCCTTTTCTGCCAGGATTTATGTCTCTTTCAGTTCTTTGTGGTTTTGTTAAATCCTCACCTCTTGAAAATGTATTACATAAGCTCTAGTTTATTATAGTTCTTTCTAGCAATCTAGAACCAAGAGTGGTTTCTTCAGGGAGACTAGTGCAGAATTTCCATTGGTTCCATATCTTTTTAACATTTACAAGTGTTTATACTTTAAAATGAATTTAAAATAAATCAGAGGTGATTGACTACAGCCATACAGAAAATGCAAGCTGAGAAAGAAGAGGCAGGAGGAGTAAGGGGGTTAAAGAGAGTGCATAAAAGGCTTAAATAGCCACACCAGAGAAAAGTTATAGTGAATCAGCAAGAGATAAATAATGGATTGCCAAGTGGCAACAATCCTTGCTGAGATCAAATAGCAGGAATCTCTAGTAAGATTCAACGATAGAGTATGCAGTTTCCCAAATATGTACCAACCATCCTTGATAATTATCTTTGCAAAAGCTGTAACTGAGCTTTCCAGAGAATAAGAGGGCTCCAGCCTGCTCAGCCCATGCTAAATCACTCAGGTTTGCATTAGCCAATAGCATGAGTAATTAAACTGCTTATTTACCAAACTTTCTTTATACTGCAATCTATTTATTGCTTGTCCTCATCTTTATGGTGAGATTGTCAAGGGGATTTCAGTTTTAGCTAAATTATGGACTACATAAATCTGGCAATATAAAACATGTAGAAATACTATGTAAAACATTACAAATGCATAGCTGAGCTTCGAAGAAAGTAAAGAATATCTTCAGGGACCAAGAATGCAAGATGACTGTGCTGAAGGAAGTTTTCAGATTGGGTAGCCTGACTGGGGATTTAATGCTCACTCAAGAACAGGAACTTTGTGCTCAGTCAAGGAAATAAGTTAGATATTAGATCCCACATAAAGCCAGACTATTGAAAGGAAACATCTCAATAAAGAGGAAGAGTAGAAAAAAATCTACTTTTAAGTGTTTTCTGTCTTGGCCTGGGCTTAGTGTAGGGTAAGAGATATCTTCAGTGAGAATTTGTCATCACAGCCTTCGTTAGGCAGATTGTAGTTTGAATTTATACCACACCCTGTGATCTGGGAATCTGGAAACTGGAAAATTATCATAAAGGTGGCCCTAAGGCCAGTGATACTAACATTGTAGTATCTGTTAGAAGCAAATAGAAAATATGTTTGAATGGATATGTTATAGGATATTGGCTGAGAATTGCCCAGAATTGTTGAAGTACAATACTTATAGTCAGGAAGCACAAAAATGCTGAACAAAGTAAACAAAAATTAAAAAGTAAAAATCCAAACTCATTGTAATGAAACTGCAGAATCTTTAATACAAAGAAAAGGTCTTAGATGTAATTGAAAAGAAAAGATTAGATGAACAGAAACTCCATTTCACCAAAAGCTGTGTATGCACAACTCTGTTTTTCAACACAATTCATATGTTCTGGATTTAAAATAAAAGGGTTGAGGAGTCAAGATGGCAGAGGAGTAGCAGGATGTAGAGTTCAACTTTCCCCACAAATGCAGTAAGAATACATCTACAAATGGAACAATTCTCACAGACAATCTGCTGAACACTAACAGAGGAACTTGGACACCTAAAAAGACAAGAAAAATCACTTCATAACCAGGTAAGATGAAAGAAAGAAGAAGGGAAAAAGGAGAGGAGAGGAAGTGGGACAGGACCCACATCTCTAGGGGGAAGCTGAAGGAGAGAACAGGTTCCTGCATCTGGGGAAGCCCTCTCACCAGCAGGGATATTAGCTGGGACAGAAGGGGAGTTTGGGGAGCTCAGAGGAGAGTGCAGCAACCAGTCTGTGACAGGCAGGACAGAGTGAGATCTACACAGAGGGTCCAAGTCACAGCTCTGCATATCCCAGCTTGAGACATGTGTCTGCCAGTGCAGACAGGGCCTGGGTGCTGGAACGTGGGGTTTGGATAGCAGAACCGGGGAGAAGACTGCTGTTGGCTGTGAGGAGACAGCCTGAGGAGATGGGAAAGAGGAGCTCCACAGCCAGGAATGCTCCTGGAGGAGCCCAGACCTCCATAGAAGTGAAGCACCATTGTTGAGTGATTCACAAAGACAGGAGTTCTCTCCCCATGCTCCAGCCCCTGCCTCCCCAGCACACTAGGAAGGGATCCTGCTGGGACTGGCTCTCTCACACCTGCAGCCACTGGCCACACCTCATGCCTCATCCCTGCTGTGGCCATCTCTCTTACGCCTTTGGAATCCTGCTTCCCCAGGCAGAGGTGGAGCTGAAACCAGGGGCACTGCAATTAAGGAAGAAGAACTAAAATCTCTCCTCACAGATGCACAAACCACAGAATTACACCACCATGACTGGCTTTGTAAACTCAGTGACTGCAGAATATCAGATTGGTCAATGAGTGCTCCAGCAGCCAAGACAGGTCTAGCTTTAGCAGCTGCGGACTTTGTGAGCACGTACACAGGTGATGGGCCAGGCCAGAGGCTGAGCTGCCCCCATAGAACCCACAGTAGGTCCAGATCTATGATTACTGCAATCCTGGGAGCTGACTTCAGTGGATCTATGTTGGTGGCCTGTTGAAAACAATGCCTGAGAGACACCGGGCCCAATAGCCAGGATACCCACAGCTAAGGTGGGGCCAAGAGCAGTGCCAACAACAGAATAACTTGTGAACTCACACAACGGGTGAAAGGTGACACAATGGAGCATGCTCACAGGTGAACTGCTCCAGAGAGGAAGAGTCAATGGCTTCTTTCCCAGTGGGAGTGCTCTAATCTCACCTATCTCACGCTGTAGATCAGAAACAGCAATGAGACAAATCTGGGGACCTCCATTCAAACAACTGGGAAGCAGACCCTGCCCTTGACAGGCATTGACAACTACAGAGTAAAGGGGAGACCCTGCTTACTATCCAGGGCAAGCCTGGTCATCACAAAACCACTCAAACACCCTATCAAGGAGATAATGACCAACATACTCTGAGGAAAGAGGTGGCAGACATCAATACTAAAAACAGTACACACACACACACACACAAAATTAAACCTAAGGAGGTTATATAGGGATGTTCCCATATAAAAATAACCCTCCAAGGTAGTCTGAGCATCTGGCATCAGGAGGAAGAACCCCCAGATCATTTAACCTTGAAGGTCAGAAGGGCTTGAGGACAGTAGATTGACAGGGCTGGGGGAAACAGATACTCCACTCTTGGAGGGTGCACACAGGGTCTCACATGCACTGGGACTGAGCACAAAGCAGTACCTCCATAGGAACCTGGGTTATACCTACCTAGGGGTCTTGGAGGGTCTCCTGGGAGGGTGGGGGTTGGCTGTAGTTCACCATGAGGCAAGGACACTGGTATCAGAGGTTCCAGAGAATATTAATCTGTGTGAGATCTCCAAGAGGTCCTCATTTGGCACCAAGACCTGACCCCACCCAAAAACCTGAAGGCTCCAGTGCTGGAATACCTCAGGCCAAACAACCAACAAGACAGGAAAACAGCCCCATCCATCAGCAGACAGGCTGGCTAAAGTCATACTAAGCTGACAGACACCCCAAAATATACCACTTGACACGGCCCTGTCCACCAAAGGGACAAGACCCAACTCCACCCACCAGAGGGAAGACATCAGTCCCCCCTTATCAGGAAACCTGCACAAACCCCAGTACCAAATTCACAAACCAGGGGACAGACACCAGAAGCAAGAGGAACTAACACCCTGCAGCCTGCAGAAAGGAGACTACAAACACAGGAAGGCAGATAAAATGAAATGACACATAAATATGTTGCAGATGAAGTGGCAAGATAAAAACCTACAAGGAAAACTAAATGAAGAGGAGATAGGCAATCTACCAGAAAAATAATTCAGAGTAATTATGGTAAAGATGACCCAAGATCTTGGAAAAAGAAAAGAAGCACAGATTGAGAAGATACAAGAAATGATTAACCAAAAAAAAAAAAAAAAAAAAAAAATAGAAGACTTAAGAAACAGACAAACAGAAATGAACAACACAACAACCAAAAGGAAAAATACAATAAAGGAATCAATAGCAGAATAACTGAGGCAGAAAATGAATAAATGAGATGGAAGACAGAGTGGTGGAAATCACTGCTGTGGAACAAAATAAAGAAAAAAGAATTAAAAGAAATGAGGACAGTCTCAGAGACCACTGGGACAACAGTAAACACACAAACATTTGCATTTTATGGTTCCCAGAAAAAGGAGAGAAAGAGAAAGGGCCTGAAAAAATATTTGAAGAGATTATAGTCCAAAACTTCCCTAACATGGGAAAGGAAATAGTCACCCAACTCAAGGAAGCACAGAAAGTCCCATACAGGATAAACTCAAGGAGGAACATGCCAAGACATATATTAATCAAACTAAAAAAAAAATAATAAATACAAAGAAAAAATATTAAAAGCAACAAGGGAAAAGCAAGAAATTACATACAAGAGAATTCCCATAACGTTATCAGATGATTTTCCAGCAGAAACTCTGCAGGCCAGAAGGGAGTAGCATGATATATTTAAAGTGATGAAAGGCAAAAACCAACAACCAAGAATACTCTACCCAGCAAGGTGCTCATTCAGATATGACATAGAAATCAACAGCTTTACAGATAAGCAAAAGCTAAGAGAATTCAGCAGCACCAGAACAGCTTTACAACAAATCCTAAAGGAACCTCTCTATTCAGGGAGAAAAAAGAGACCACAATGAGAAACAAGAAAATTACAAATGGGGAAGCACACTGGTAAAGGAAAATGTACAGTAAAAGTAGGAAATCATCCATACACAAATATGATATTAAAACAAGCAACCATAAGAAGAGGAGGGTACAAATACAGGAAATGGGAATGCATTTGAAATTAAGAGACCAGCAACCTAAAACAACCTTGTGTGTGTGTGTATATATATATACTGCTGTATCAAAACCAAACAGGAAATGGAAACAAAAAAAGTACAATAGGTACACATAAAAAAAGGAAACAGCAACCCAAACACAGCAATTATGATGGTGATCAAACCACAAGAGAAGAGAACAAAAGAGGCATGGAAGGGACAAAAACAAACCCAAACAATGAAGAAAATGACAGTAGGAACATATATATTGATAATTACCCTAAATGTTAATGTATTAAGTGCTTCAACCAAAATACATAGATTGGCTGAATGCATACAAAAATGAGACCCATAGGAACCTGCTGTATGGCACAGGGAGCTCAGCTTGGTGATGACCTACATAGGTGGGATGGGGGGTGGGAAGGAGATCCAAGAGTGAGGGAATATATGTATACATATAGCTGATTCACAATGTTGTACAGCAGAAACTAACACAACATTGTAAAGCAATTACACTCCAATTAAAAAAAAAAACACAAATCCATACATATGCTGTCTACAAGAGACCTACTTCAGACCTAGGGATGTATACAGACTGAAACTGAGAGGTTGGAGAAAGGTATTCCATGCACATGGAAATCAAAAGAAAGCTGGAGTAGCAATACTCATATCAGATAAAATAGACTTAAAGACTGTTACACACCATTATAAAGCAATTATACTCCAATAAAGATGTTAAAAAAAGGACTGTTACAAGAGACAAGGAAGGAAACTACATATTGATCAAGTGATCAATACAAGAAGATATAACAGTTGTAAATATATATGCACCCAACATAGGAGGACCTCAATATATAAGGCAAATGCTAACAGCCACAAAAGGAGAAATTGACAGAAACACAATAATAAGGGGGGACTTTAATACACCACTTTAATCAGTGAACAGATCATCCAGACAGAAAATCAATAAGGAAACAAAAGTCGTAAATGACACATTAGACCAGATAGACTTTGATATTTATAGAACACTCCATCAGAAAGCAGCAAAATACGCTTTCTTCTCAACTGCGCATGGAACATTCTCATAGATAGATCACATCTTGCATCTCAAATCAAGCCTTGGTAAGTTTAAGAAAATTGAAATAATATCAAGCATATTTTCTGACAACCCTATGAGATTAGAAATCAATTACAGGAAAAAATGTAAAAAACACAAACATATGGAAGCTAAATAATATGTTAATAAACAACCAGTGGATCACTGAAGAAATCAAAGGTGAAAAAAAAAATACCTAGGGACACGGCAATCCGAAATCTATGTGATGCAGCAAAAGAAGTTCTAAGATGGAAGGTTATACCACTAGAATCTTGCCTCAGAAAAATCTCAAATAAACAACCTAACTTTACACCTAAAGCAACTAGAGCAAGAAGAACAAACAAAACCCAGAGTCAGTAGGAAGAAAGAAATCATAAAGATCAGAACAGAAATAAATGAAATAGAAATGAAGAAAACAATAGCAAAGATCAATGAATCTAAAAGTTGGTTCTTTGAGAAGATAAACAAAATTGATAAACCTTAGCCAGACTCATCAGGAAAAAAAGGGAAAGGACTCAAATCAAGAAAAGTAGAAATGAGAAAGGAGAAGTTACAACTGACACTGCAGAAATACAAAGTATAAGAGACTACTACAAGCAACTCTATGCGAATAAAATAGACAACCTGGAAGAAATGGACAAATTCTTTGAAAGATATAACCTATCAAGACTGAACTAGGAAGAATAGAAAATATGAACAAACAAATCACAAGTAATGAAATTGAAACTGTGATTAAAAATCTTCCAACAAACAAAAGTCCAGGACCAAATGGCTTCAAAGGTGAATTATACAAAGGGTTTAAAAAAGAGTTAACACCTGTCCTCTTAAACTCTTCCAAAAAATTGCAGAGAGAGGAACAGTCCCAAGCTCATTCTACAAGACCACCATCACCCTGATACAAAAACCAGATGAAGATATCACAAAAATAGAAAGTTGCAGGCCAATATCACTGATTAATATAGACACAAAACTCCTCAACAAAATACTATCAAACAGAATCCACAACACATTAAAAGGATCATACACTGTGATCAAGTGGAATTTATCCCAGGGAGACAAGGGTTTCTTCAATACATGCAAATCAATCAATGTGATAAACCATATTAACAAACTGAAGAATAAAAACCATATGATCGGGGCTTCCCTGGTGTCGCAGTGGTTGAGGGTCCGCCTGCCGATGCAGGGGACGCGGGTTCGTGCCCTGGTCTGGGAAGATCCCACATGCCGCGGAGCGGCTGGGCCTGTGAGCCATGGCCACTGAGCCTGCGCATCCGGAGCCTGTGCTCTGCAATGGGAGAGGCCACAACAGTGAGAGGCCCACGTACAACAACAACAACAACAACAAAAAAAAAAAAAAAAAAAGAACACCATATGATCATCTCAATAGACGCAACAAAAGCTTTTGACAAAATTCAACACCCATTTATGATAAAATCTCCCCAGAAAGTGGGCATAGAGGGAGCTTACCTAACATAATAAAGGCTATATACAAAAAACCCACAGCCAACATCATTCTCAATGGTGAGAAACTGAAAGCATTTCCTCTAAGATCAGGAACAGTACAAGGGTGCCCACTCTCACCACTATTATTCAACATAGTTTTGGAAGTTTTAGCCATGGCAACCAGAGAAGAAAAAGTAAAGAAAAGTAAAAGAAAACAGTAAAATCACTGTTTGCAGATGACCTGATACTGTACATAGAAAACCCTAAACATGCCACCAGAAGACTACTAGAACTCATCAGTGAATTTGGTAAAGTTGCAGGATATAAAATTAATATGCAGAAATCTCTTGCATTCCTATACACTAACAATGAAAGATAAGAATCAGAAATTAAGGAAACAATCCTATTTATCCTTGAATCAAAGAGAATAAAATACTTAGGTATAAACCCACCTAAGGAGGGAAAAGACCTATACTTAGAAAACAATAAGATAATGATGAATGAAATCAAAGATGACACAAGCAGATCAGATGGAGAGATATACCATGTTCTTGGATTGGAAGAATTATTATTATCAAAGTGACTATACTACCAAAAGCAATCTACAGATTCAATGCAATCCCTATCAAGTTACCAATGGCATTTTTCACAGAACTAGAACAAAAAATTTTATAATTTGTATGGAAACACAAAAGACCCTGAATAGTCAAAGCTATATTTAGAAAGAAAAACAGAGCTAGTGGAATCAGACTCCCAGACTTCAGACTATGCTACAAAGCTACAGTAATCAAGACAGTATGGTACTGGTCCAAAAGCAGAAATATAGATCAATGGAACAGTATAGAAAGTCCAGAGATTAAACCCACACACTTATGATCAACTAATCTATGACAAAGGAAGCAAGAATATACAATGGAGAAAAGACAGTCTCTTCAATAACTGGTACTAGGAAAACTGGACAGCCACATGTAAAAGAATGAAATTAGAACACTCCCTAACACCATACAAAAAAATCAACTCAAAACAGATTAAAGGCCTAATTGTAAGCCTGGATACTATAAAACTCTTGCAGGAAAACATAGACAGAACACTCTCTGACATAAATCACAACAAGATCTTTTTGATCCACCTTTTATAGTAATAAAAATAAAAACAAAAATAAACAAATAGGACCTAATTAAACTTAAATCTTTTGCACAGCAAAAGAAACCATAAACAAAATGAAAATTCAACCCACAAAATGGGAGAAAATATTTGCAAATGAAGCAATTGACAGGGGATTAAACTCCAAAATATACAAACAGCTCATGCAACTCAATATCAAAAAAATGAACAACCCAATCAAAAAACTAATTTAGGGTTACTTGGGGGGAAAAGGGGAGAGGGACAAATTGGGAGATTGGGAATGACATATACACACTACTATATATAAAATAGATAACTAGTATGGGCTTACTGTATAGCACAGGGAATTATTCTCAGTACTCTGTAATGACCTATATGGGAAAAGAATCTAAGAATGAGTGGATACATGTATATGTATAACTTATTCCCTTTGCTGTACAGCAGAAACTAACACAACATTTTAAATCAACTATACTCCAATTAAAAAAAAATGGATTGGACCCCTTGGGAAAAATAGATTGGTAGGAGGGGAAGAGCAGATGGGCATATAAAACAGAGGGGAGTTAACATGAGGCCAACTTGGTTCTGGTTAAAAACTAACCAAGGACTGGAGTAGAACGTAAACAGTGACAGTTAGTGCATCTCTTGGCCTCCAGATGTTTTCCTTTTCAGCTATAAATAAGATAGGTTGTTTCTGGTGCTGGGCAGCTTGCAAGGTGTCAATATTGCACAAATTAACCCCAACCTCTCAGGAATAAAATTTGCACCTTCCTGAAAGTGTGGTTATGGGACATAAATAAGAATGGAAATGAGAAGGCTATAATAGCTCCCTAGTTCACAAATATTGTTTGGAATAAGCTGGTACTTACTAACAGTAATTCTCACAGTGAATATTTCTGACTGAAGTTCTATTGAAACATTTCTGGGATTATCTAAACATTTCATTAAATTGAATTGTTTTATTAATTAAACATGTAATACTTATATGGCAACTTTTAAAATACTGGATATCGCCAATGCTTTAATTGTGCAAAGCTGTGCAAGCTTCAGAAAAAAGCTGCTTCTGCTATCTTGAAAAAAATAATAATAAAATAAAATGGTTTTCCTGTGTTTCATACACAAGTCACTAGTTTACAAAGAAATATTTTAGAAGATATTAAAATACTAAAAACAATTCAATTTATTCTTTAATGAAAAAAGTATATGAAAATCTTATGTTGTGCTGTTACCTTTGAGGACACCAATGAGGCTACAAAGCTGCTCATTAGTAACTGTCATTAGAGTTTCTCTAATTAAAGAAATTTTCAGTTTCACAAAGTAAGAATTTTAATTTCTAGTACAGAAATAAAGTTGTACTTTTTAAAATATCTGATTACTTTTTTCTAAAATTTCTTAGCTTCTAATTTTCTAAACATTCCTAAAAAACATTCATAGAAAAAAATTAATGTAGTAGAAGGAAAAGTCTCTTGATGTTGTTTTGTCCTTATTTTTTTTATCATAATAAAATATTGCTATATCTATAGGCAGGTGAGAATTACCTAAGTATTCTGTGGTATCAGAGATATCTAAAAACAGAGATTTTGCCTAGAAAAATCTTACCTGCTTTTCAGGACAATGATCCAATCTACTCATAGAAAATGATTCTCATCAGTTGAGGCACCTAACAGTCTATCATGAATTCTTATAAATCATCAATAAATTAAGTACATCTAAATTCTTTTAACCAAAATAATTTTCTTTCTTATGTTAAAGTATTCTTTTTTAGAAATATATGTAAACTATTGGTTTGTCTCATAACATTGTCATTCTCTTTGAGGGGATTATAGCATAGTAGTTTTCTGAACAAGATATAATGAAATGATTGGTCATTTATACAGTGGGATTGAAATTACAAGGTTTTTTTTGTTTTTATTTTTACTTCAACCACTTAATTTTTAGTGTGGCTTATGAATTTCTTCTAATTAGGATAAATCACTTTCATAAGAAAAATGATATCATTTTCTCAACATGTTTCCACATGACATTATGCTAGAATAGTTAAAATTCTATTTTTAAAAATATGATCATTCAGTAAAGTTAAATTGGTTTTCTCATATTTCCTTATATCTTCACAGATTGTGAGTGTTGGAAAGCATGTTAAAGGCTACCATTATATCATTGCAAACTTGGTAAGAACTCTTTATCTTCTATTTTTCATAAGAATTGCTCAGACATTCAAGATTATGTTAACTGTGCCTTGAAATAGTGCTCGATTATTAAACTATATTACTTACTAAGCTTTTTATAACACATAGGATAGTACTCTTATGTGTCCACAAAAAAATTAATGGTCAATCTAAGAAAGAAACAGAAAATTTTATTTAGGCCTACCTGAGGGTTATAACCTGCTAGATAGTCTTTCAGAAAGCTCTGAGGATTGTTCTGCCCATTAGAGGTCAAAGCAACGAGATTTTCTGCACAATTTAGAGGTCAAAACATAAGTTTTTGAGATAAAGGGTTATGAATCAAAGTAACATATTGACAGTTTACATAGTCCAAAAAGGCAATAGTGGGTCATTGTGACCCCTTACAGGATTGAGAAAGGAATCTTATCTCCTAATCTCCTAAGTAGTTACCTTGCTGGTGCCAGGAGGAAATTGCTTCCTTTTTTCTTTTTCTTTCTTTTTTTTTTTATGAGTAGGCATTCCTGGGTCTTCTAAGAGGATCTAGCTAATGTATTAATGTATAATGCAGATGCACAATGCACACTAAAGGGGAGGAGGTGGTAGCTCAAATGGTGGAAAAATTTTGTTAAATTTTTCTTGTCTTTCCTTAAAAACAATTGTATTTCATTAATCACAGTGATCATTATATATCTAATTCAATATATTTTGGTGCAGATAAGCTTGATATCTGCCATAGTGACCTTTAAAGCTAATTATAATGTTTGTTTTACTATGATATTACTTGGAAAATTAGGTAATGGCCTTTTGTCTGTGTGAATGATAAATGTGCTACTCTATGAATGAAGACTGCCAATATTTAGGGGTATTACAAGAATGATTAAAACTAATGACCCATGTTTTTAATTTTATGAAAAACAAGCTTGAAATGGCTATTTAAGAAAGTCTTTTGTTGGGAGTAATCCAAATTATTTTAATAGTGTCAACTTTTCACATATATAGAGATGTTTATTGTACAAGATACAGGCATTAGTATAAAATTCTTAAAGGTGTAAGTCAAGTCCTTTAAGATTTCTTGGCAAGGCTCAAGTATTTCTTGTTAACTTTGCAAGTGTGGGGGAAAATTGACCATGCAGAGGGCCATTCTCCTTGATTTATCAGAGTACCCTGATAAAAAGGGCAGTATCAGATCTGCCGTAAGGGATTGATCTCAAAAGTGGTTTATCCTAGAGAAGTTAAGAATGTGTTCTCCTTTTTCTCTTTTCCCACCACATATTTCTTTGGTGAGGATCTTGTGCTCAAAGCAGGGAAAGAACAAAAGGCTGCAAAACAGGTTCATATTCATCCGCTCTTTTCATGTGGCAAGTGGGCCATCACACTTTGAGACAGGAATTTTAAGTTTTTAATGAACTAGGTTTCACTATGGAGTTGAGATATTAAAATGCAGCAGTAAACTGTAAAGTTTTGTTGTATTGTGTTTCTTGAATAAAGTATAATTTTGTTACTTAATATTATCATGAAAATACTGAGAAAATTTTACTTGTTTTTTCCATTGCTTTTAGTAGGCAGGCCTGTAGTCTGGATGTTTTAACTTATTTTATAAAAATATAAATCTTAAAGCAAATATATCCTGATATTAATAACCATAAGAGAAAAAGAGAGACATTTATTGATGTGACTTATAATTCCACAATGACATTATACAAGGAGACTTTAGCAAATAGTAGGTTTTAATACCATCTATTCTTTCCAAACAATGGAATTCAGAAGGAAAAAATAAAGACAATATTTGGGCTTTCCTGGTGGCGCAGTGGTTGAGAGTCCGCCTGCCGATGCAGGGGACACGGGTTCATGCCCAGGTCTGGGAGGATCCCACATGCCGCGAAGCGGCTGGGCCCGTGAGCCATGGCCACTAAGCCTGTGCATCCGGAGCCTGTGCTCTGCAACAGGAGGGACCACAACAGTGAGAGGCCCACGTACCACAAAAAAAAAAAAAAAAAAAAAAAAGACAATATGTTACAGATTATCATGCCAGAACAGAATTGCTGATATTGACAAACCAATACAAAATTAAAAGAATTAGTAGTTATAATACCCTAATGGGTATAACAGAGTGTATTAAATAGCTCTAGTAGATGGCATCACATTCAAGTTATCTATATAATGGCTAAGTAACAACATATGAAGTAGAAAAGACTGATTTAGTTGGAGGGATTACAATGGAGACAAGGGAAGCTCCTGAACACCCTTCCTCCCACAGACACACATACAGACCAATTCCTGTGAGAAAAATCCAGAAACTAGCTGAGTGACTCCTACACATGGGGCAGCTGAGAAAACACCCACGCAGACATGGGTTGGAAAGGGTGAGGCACACTCTTTCCATAAACCCTACTCCCAGCATAGTGCCATACAGTCGGAAGGGAATCCCCAACTCTCAGCTTCTATATGAAGAACAAAGGATTTGGACCACACGTTTAGCACCTCAGTTTTTAAGGCTGCCACTGAAGAGAAAACCCCTCAAAAACACCTAGGTCCAAAAGCCAGTGGAGCATACATCCACATGACCACAGTTGTGTGAAACTAAAAATTAATTACAAGAAAAAAACTGGAAAATCTACAAATATGTGGAGATTAGCCAAATGCTCCTGACAACCATTGGGTCAAAGAAGAAATCGAGAGTGAAATAAAAAAGTACCTTGAGACAAATGCAATTGGAAATGGAAACATACCATATCAGAACATATGGAATACACCTAAAGCAGTTCTAAAAGGGAAGTTTATAGAAATAGATGCCAACATTAAATAAAAATAGAGAAATCAAATAAAGAACTTTATACCTCAAGGAACTAGAAAAATGAGAACAAAGTAAGCTCAAATTTAGGTGAAGGAAGGAAATAACAAAGATCAAAGTGGAGATAAATGAAATAGAGACTAAAAAGATGATATAAAATATCAATGAAGGTAGTTTTTGGAAAAGATAAACAAAATGACTAATCTTTAACTAGACAAAGAAAAAGAAAATTTTTAAAAATCATAAAGGTAAGAAGATTAATTGCAACTAATACCACACAAATACTAAAGATCATAAGAAACTACTATGAACAATAATACCCACAAATTATATACCCTAGAAGAAATGAATAAATACCTAGAAACATAAAGCATATCAAGCATGAATTATAATTAAAAGGAAAATCTGAACTAACCAATAACAAGAGAGGAGTTTGAATCAGTAACCAAGTCACCCCCCCACAAAAGAGTCTAGGACCCTATGGCTTCATGGATAATTTCTACCAAACCTTTAAACAAGAATAATTACCAAAACTTTTAAAATTATTCCAATAAATAGAAGCAGAGAGAACACTTCCAAATTTATTGTCAAGGCCAACATTACACTGATACCAAAGCCAGACAATGACACTACAAACAAATAAATTTCAGACTGATTGTTGAACATAGATGCAAAAATCCTCTACAAAATATTAAGAAACCAAATTAAACAGTACTTTAAAAGGACTGAATGAAGATCATATCAAGATCAAGAACGATTTGCCCAGAGATGCAAGGATGGTTTGATATTGGCGAATTGACCAATGTGATGCACCACATTATGAAAAGAATAAAAATCATATGATCATCTCAATAGAGGCAGAAAAAGCTTTTGACATAATTCATACCATTTCATGATAAAAAAAACTCAAGAACCTGAGTATAGAAGGAACATACTGCACTATAAAGAAGGCCATATATGACAAGCCCACATCTAACATCATACCTAATGTTGAAAAGCTGAAATCTTTTCATTTAAGATGAGAATGTCTTCTCTCACCACTATTCTTCTTTTTTTATTTTTATATTTAATTTATTTATTTTCAAATTTTATTTTATTTTTTTATACAACAGGTTCTTATTAGTTATCCATTTTATACATATTAGTGTATATATGTCAATCCCAATCTCCCAATTCATCACAGCACAACCACCACCCACCCCCGGCACTTCCCCCATTGATGTTCATACAGTTGTTCTCTGCATCTGTGTCTCAATTTCTGCCCTGCAAACTGGTTCATCTGTACCATTTTTCTAGGTTCCACATATATACGTTAATATATGATATTTGTTTTTCTCTTTCTGACTCACTTCACTCTGTATGACAGTCTCTAGATCCATCCACATCTCTACAAATGACCCAGTTTCATTCCTTTTTCTGGCTGAGTAATATTCCACTGTATATATGTACCATATCTTCTTTACTCATTCATCTGTCAATGTGCATTTAGGTTGCTTCCATGTCCTGACTATTGTAAATAGTGCTGCAATGAACATTAGAGTATGTATGTCTTTTTGAATTATGGTTTTCTCTGGGTATATGCCCAGTAGTGGGATTGCTGGGTCATATAGTAATTCTACTTTTAGGTTTTTGGGTTTTTTGGGTTTATTTATTTATTTATTTATTTATTTAACATCTTTATTGGAGTATAACTCTTTTACAATGGTGTGTTAGTTTCTGCTTTACAACAAAGTGAATCAGTTATACATATACATATGTTCTCATATCTCTTCCCTCTTGCGTCACCCTCCCTCCCACCCTGCCTATCCCACCCCTCTAGGTGGTCACAAAGCACAGAGTTGATCTCCCTGTACTATGCAGCAGCTTCCCACTAGCTATCTAATTTACATTTGGTAGGGGAAGGGTAAGCAGTAACAAAGTGAGAGAGTGGCATGGACATATATACTTTTAGGTTTTTTAAGGAACCTCCATATGGTTCTCCATAGTGGCTGTAACAATTTACATTCCCACCAACAGTGCAATGGGGTTCCCTTTTCTCCACACCCTCTCCAGAACTTGAAATTTGTAGATTTTCTGATGATGCCCATTCTAACCAGTGTGAGGTGATACCTCAGTGTACTTTTGATTTGCATTACTATAATAATTAGTGATGTTTAGCAGCTTTTCATGTGCTTCCTGGCCATCTATGTGTCTTCTTTGGAGAAATGTCTATTTAGATCTTCTGCCCGTTTTTGGATTGGGTTGTTTATTTTTTTAATATTGAGCTGCATGAGCTGTTTATATATTTTAGAGATTAATCCTTTGTCAGTTGATTCATTTGCAAACATTTCTCCCATTCTGAGGGCTGTCTTTTCATCTTGTTTGTACTTTCCTTTGCTTTGCAAAAGCTTTTAAGTTTCATTAGGTCCCATTTGTTCATTTTTGTTTTCATTTCCATTACTCTAGGAAATGGATCAAATAATATTTTGCTGTGATTTATGTCAGAGTGTTCTCCCTAAGTTTTCCTCTAAGAGTCTTATAGTGTCTTGTCTTACATTTAGGTATCTAATCCATTTTGAGTTTATTTTTGTGTATGGTTTTAGGGAGTATGCTAATTTCATTCTTTTATATGTAGCTGTCCAGTTTTCCCAGCACCACTTATTGAAGAGACTGTCTTTTCTCCATTGTATATCCTTACCTATTTTGTCATAGATTAGTTGACCACAGGTTTGTGGGTTTATCTCTGGGCTTTCTATCCTATTCCATTGAGCTATATTTCTGTTTTCATGCCAGTACCATACTGTCTTGATTACTGTAGCTTTGTAGTATAGTCTGAAGTCAGGGAGTCTGATTCCTCCAGCTCCGTTTTTGTCTGTCAAGACTACTTTGGCTATTCGGGGTCCTTTGTGTCTCCATACACATTTTAAGATTTTTTGTTCTAGTTCTGTAAAAAATGCCATTGGTAATTTCATAAGGATTGCATTGAATCTGTAGATTGCTTTGGGTAGTATAGTCATTTTCACAGTGTTGATTCTTCCAATCCAAGAACATGATATATATCTCCATCTGTGTGTATCATCTTTAATTTGTTTCATCCATGTCTTATAGTTTTCTGCATACAGGTCTTTTGTCTCCCTAGCTAGGTTTATTCTTAGGTATTTTATTCTTTTTGTTGCAGTGGTAAATGGGAGTGTTTCCTTAATTTTTCTTTCAGATTTTTCATCATTAGTGTATAGGAATGCAAGAGATTTCTGTGCATTAATTTTGTATCCTGCAACATTACCAAATTCATTGATTAGCTCTAGTAACTTTCTGGTGGCATCTTTAGGATTCTCTATGTATAGTATCATGTAATCTGAAAAAAGTGACAGTTCTACTTCTTCTATTCCAATTTGTATTCCTTTCAATTCTTTTTCTTCTCTGATTGCCATGGCTTGGACTTCCAGAACTATGTTGAATAATAGTGGTGAGAGTGGACATCCTTGTCTTGTTCCTGATCTTAGAGGAAATGCTTTCATTTTTTTCACCATTGAGAATGATGTTTGCTGTGGGTTTGTCATGTATGGCCCTTATTATGTTGAGGTAGGTTCCCCCTGTGCCCACTTTCTGGAGAGTTTTTATCATAAATGGGTGTTAAATTTTGTCAAAACCCTTTTCTGCATCTATTGAGATGATCATATTGTTTTTCTTCTTCAATTTGTTAATATGGTGTATCACATTGATTGATTTGCATATATTGAAGAATCCTTGCACTCCCACTTGATCATGGTGTATGATCTTTTTAATGTGTTGTTGGATTCTGTTTGCTAGCATTTGTTGAGGATGTTTGCATCTATATTCATCAGTGATATTGGTGTGTAATTTTCTTTTTTTTGTAGTATTTTGTCTGGTTTTGGTATCATGTTGATGGTGACCTCATAGAATGAGTTTGGGAGTGTTCCTCCCTCTGCAAATTTTTGGGAGACTTTGAGAAGGATGGGTGTTAGCTCTTCTCTAAACATTTGATAGAATTCACCCGTGAAGCCATCTCGTCCTGGACTTTTGTTTGTTGGAAGATATTTAATGACAGTTTCAATTTCATTACTTGTGATTGCTCATAATTGTTCATATTTTCTGTTCCTCACTGGTTCAGTCTTGGAAGCTTATTCCTTTCTAAGAATGTGTCCATTTCTTCCAGGTTGACCATTTTTTTGGCATTCAGTTGCTTGTAGTAGTCTCTGAGGATGCTTTGTATTTCTGCAGTGTCTGTTGTAACTTCTCCTTTTTCCTTTCTAATCTTATTGTTTTCAGTCCTCTCTCTCTTTTTCTTGCAGTCTGACTAATGATTTATCAATTTTGTTTTTCTTCTCAAAATACCAGTTTTTAGTTTTATTTATCTTTGCTATTGTTTTCTTTGTTTCTATTTCATTTATTTGGGCTCTGATTTTATGATTTCTTTCCTTCTACTAACTTTGGGTTCTGTTTTTTCTTCTTTTTCTACTTCCTTTCAGTGTATGGTTAGATTGTTTATTTGAGTTGTTTGTTGTTTCTTGAAGTAGGATTGTATTGCTATAAACTTCCCTCTGAGAACTGCTTTTGCTGCACCCAATAGTTTGTGGATTGTCATGTTTTCATTGTCATTTGTCTCTAGGTATGTTTTGGTTTCTTCTTTAATTTCCTCAGTGCTCTCTTGGTTATTTAGTAATGTATTCTTTAGCTTCCATTTGTTTGTGTTTTTCACTTGTTTTTCCCTGTAAGTGATTTCTAACCTCACAGCATTGTTGTCAGAAAAGATGCTTGATATGATTTCGATTTTCTTAAATTTACTGAGACTTGATTTGTGACCTAAGATGTGATCTATCCTGGAGAATATTCTGTGTGCACTTGAGAAGAAAGTGTAATCTGCTGTTTTGGTATGGAATGTCCTATAAATATCAATTAAATCTCTCTGCTCTTTTGTGTCATTTAAAGCTTGTGTTTCCTTATTAATTTTCTGTTTGGATGATCTGTCCACTGGTGTTAGTGAGGCGTTAAAATTCCCCGCTATTATTGTGTCACTGTTGATTTCCTGTTTTATAGCTGTCAACAGTTGCCTTATGTATTGAGGTGCTCCTATGGTGAGTGGATATATGTTTACAATTGTTATATCTTCTTGTTGTATTGATCCCTTGATCATTATGTAGTGTCCTTCCTTGTCTCTTGTAACATTCTTTATTTTCAAGTCTATTTATTTCATATGAGTGTTACTACTCCAGCTTTCTTTTGATTTCCATTTGCATGGAATATCTTTTTCCATCCCCACACTTTCAATCTGTATGTGTCCTAGGTCTGAAGTGGGTTGCTTGTAGACAGCATATATCTGGGTCTTGTTTTTGTATCCATTCAGCAAGCCTGTGTCTTTTGGTTGGAGCTTTTAATCCATTCACGTTTAAGGTAATTATCTATATGTATGTTCCTATTACCATTTTCTTATTTATTTTCAGTTGTTTTTGTAGGTTCTTTTCTTCTCTTCTGCTTCCCACTTAGAGAAGTTCCTTTAGCATTCATTTTAGAGCTGGTTTGGTGGTGTTGAATTCTCTTAGCTTTTGCTTGTCTGTAAAGCTTTTGATTTCTCCATTAAATCTGAATGAGATCCTTGCTGGGTAGAGTAATCTTGGTTGTAGGTTCTTCCCTTTCATCACTTTAAATATGTCATGCCACTCCTTCCTAGTTTGTAGAGTTTCTCCTGAGAAATCAGTTGTTAGCCTTATGGGAGTTCCCCTTTATGTTATTTGTCATTTTTCCCTTGCTGCTTTTTTTTTTTTTTTTTTTTTTTTTTTTTGCGGTATGCGGGCCTCTCACTGTTGTGGCCTCTCCCGTTGCGGAGCACAGGCTCCGGACGCACAGGCTCAGCGGCCATGGCTCACGGGCTTAGTTGCTCCGCGGCATGTGGGATCTTCCCGGACCAGGGCACGAACCCGTGTCTCCTGCATCGGCAGGCGGATTCTCAACCACTGCGCCACCAGGGAAGCCCTTCCCTTGCTGCTTTTAATAATATTTCTTTGCCTTTAGTTTTTGCCAATTTGATTACTATGTGTCTCAGTGTGTTTCTCCTTGGGTTTATCCTGTGTGGGACTCTCTGTGTTTCCTGGACTTGGGTGGCTATTTCCTTCCCCAAGTTAGGGGAGTTTTCAACTATAATCTATTCAAATATTTTCTCTGGTCCTTTCTCTCTCTCTTCTTCTGGGACCCCATAATGTGAATGTTGTTGCATTTAATATTGTCCCAGAGGTCTCTTAGGCTGTCTTCATTTCTTTTCATTCTTTTTTCTTTATTCTGTTCCACAGCAGTGAATTCTGTCTTCCAGGTCACTTATCCATTCTTCTGCCTCATTTATTCTGCTACTGATTCCTTCTAGTATATTTTTCATTTCAGTTATTGTTTTGTTCATCTCTGTTTGTTTGTTCTTTAATTCTTCTAGGTGTTTGTTAGACATTTCTTGCATCTTCTCAACCTTTGCCTCTATTCTTTTTCTGAGGTCCTGGATCATCTTCACTGTCATTATTCTGAATTCTTTTTCTGGAATGTTGCCTATCTCCACTTCATTTAGTTGTTTTCCTGGGGTTTTACTTTGTTCCTTCATCTGGTACATAGCTCTCTGTCTTTTCTTCTTGTCTATTGTTCTGTGAATGTAGTTTTTGTTCCACAGGCTGCAGGATTGTAGTTCTTGTTTCTGCTGTCTGCCCTCTGGTGGATGAGGCTGTCTAAGAGCCTTGTGCAAGTTTCCTGATGGGAGGGACTTGTGGTGGGTAGAGCTGGCTATTGCTCGGTGGGCAGAGCTCAGTAAAACCTTAATCTGCTTGTCTGCTGATGGGTGGGTCTGTGTTCCCTCCCTGTTGGTTGTTTGACCTGAGGTGACCCAACAATGGAGCCTACCCAGGCTCTTTGGTGGGGCTTATGGTGGACTCCGGGAGGGCTCACACCAAGGAGTATTCCAGAATTTCTGCTGTCAGTGTCCCTGTCCCCACAGTGAGACCCAGCCACCCACTGCCTCGGCAGGAGACCCCCCAACACAAACAGGCAGGTCCAATTCAGTCTCCTATGGGGTCATTGCTCTTTACCCTGGTCCCGATACGCACACCAACCTGTATTTGTCCTCCAAAAGCAGAGTCTCTGTTTCCCTCAGTCTGGTCAAAGTCCTGCAATCAAATCCCACCAGCCTTCAAAATCTGACTGTCTAGGAATTCCTCTTCCCATTGCCAGACCCCCAATCTGGCAAGCCTGACGTGGGGCTCAGCACCTTCACTCCAGTGGGTAACTTCTGTGCTATAAATATTCTCCAGTTTGTGAGTCACCCACCCAGCAGTTATGGGATTCGATTTTATTGTGATTGTGCCCCTTCTACCATCTCACTCTGGCCTCCCATTTGTGTTTGGATGTCGGGTATCCTTTATGGTGTGTTCCAGTGTCCTCCTGTCAATGACTACTCAGCAGTTAATTTTGATTCTGGTGCTCTTGCAAGAGGGAGTGAGCACACATCCTTCTACTCTGCCATCTTGATTCAATCTCTCACCACGATTTTTCAATATAGTACTGAAGTCTTAGATAGAGTAATGAGCCAAAAGACAAATAAATAAAAGGATTCAAATTAGAAAGGAAGAACTAAAATTGTCTGTACATAGATGACATTATAGTTTTGATAGAAAAATTCACCAAAAAAGATTCCAACAAAAAATTTTAGAATAAATGACTTCAGTAAATTTGCAGGATATGAAATTAATATAGAAAACTCAGTTGTGTTTCTATACAATAACAACAAACTCTCAGAAATAAAAATTAAGAACAGCTGGATGCATTACATTTCCTGATTTCAAACTCTATTACAAAGCTACAGTAATCAAATCAATGTTGTATTGGAATAAATACAGACACATAGATAAATGGAACAGAATATAGAGCTCAGGAACAAACCCCAGCATATATGGTCACTTAACTTACAACAAAGGAGTGAAGAATGTACAATGAGGAAAGGTTAGTCTCTTCAATAAATAATGTTGGGAAAAGTGAATATTCACATACAAAGAATGAAAATGGACCTTTATACTATATAAAATGGATTATTGAAAATAAGATCTGAAACTGTAAAACTCCTAGAAGAAAAACTAGGGGGTAATCCCCTTGACATTGGTCCTGGCAATGAGTTTTTGGATCTGATACCTAAAGCGCAAGAAAAAAAAAAAAAAAAAAAAGAAAGAAAGAAAGAAAATGAAATAAGTGGCACTACATCAACTGAAAAAGCTTCTACACAGCAAAGGAAACCATCATCAAAATAAAATGACAATCCACTGAATGAGAGAAAATATTTGCAAATCACATATCAAATAAAGGGTTAATATTGAAAATATACTAGGAATTCCTACAACTGAATAGCAAAAAGCAAGTAATTTAAAAATGAACAAATGATCTAAGACATTTTTCCAAATAAGACAAATTATCAAAGTATAAGAAAAGATACTCAACATCATTAATCATCACAGAAATGCAAATCAAAACCCCAATGAGATACCACCTCAAATCTCAAACTTGTTAGGGTGGCTATTTTCTAAATGGATAAATATATATTATATATATATATATATATATATATATATATATATATATATAAAAACATGGTATAACATGGTCATTATAGTTATTAATATTATATTATTGAAATTTGCTAAGACAGTAGTACTTCTGTTCTCATCAAAAAAGAGGTGAAGTGTTGGGTGTGTTAATTAAATCAATGGTGGGTATCTTTCACAGTGTGTACACATATCAAATCATCAATTGTACAGTCTGAATATATTGCAATTTTATTTGTCATGTATCCCTCAATACAGTTGAAAAAATACTGATTTAATGAGAAGAGTAAGAACTGATTCCTAAAATAAAAATTCTTACTGGTTACTCAAGGCTACAAATAATCGAGAAAGTTTCAAATATTCTGTAGTCATAAAGTTGAAAATCAAAACAGAAAGTATGAAGTCCAATTCATATTTAACAAAAAGAGAAGAATGAAGCAAGGCAAACATCAATATGGGATGTTTAAAATTATATCATGAATTTACAAGCATATTATTTTTATAATTGAAGTATAGTTCATTTACAGTATTGTGTTAATTTCAGGTGTACAGCATAGTGATTTAGGTGTGGGGTTTTTTGCAGATTATATTCCATTATAGGTTATTATGAATTATTGAATGTAATTCCCTGTGCTATACAGTAAATACTTGTTGCTTATCTATTTTATATATAGTAGTTTTGTATCCATTAATCCCATACTCCTAATTTGTTTCTTTCCCGTCCCTCTACATTTTGGTAAACATAAGTTTCTTTTCTATGTCTGTGAGTCCATTTCTGTTCTTTATATAGATTCATTTGTATTCTTTTTTAGACTCCTCATATAGTATATGTCTTTTTGCTGTCTGACTTACTTCACTAAGCATAATATTCTCTAGGTCCATCCATGTTGCTGCAAATGGCATTATATCATTCTTTTTATGGCCAAGTAATATTCCATTGTGTGAATATATATATATATCCCATATATTTTAAGTCAGTTGTCTGTTGATGGACACGTGGGCTGTTTCCATGTCTTGACGATTGGAAATAGTGCTGCTATGAACATTGGTCTGCATTTATCTTCTTGAATTAGAGTTTTGGGGGTTTTTTTGTTTTTTTTTTTTCTGGATATGTGCCCTGGAGAGGGATTTCTCTATCTTATGGTTAGTCCTATTTTTAGTTTTTCAAGGAATATTTATTCTGTTTTCCATAGTGGCTGCACCAATTTACATTCCGACAAACAGTGTACAAGTTCTTTCCAGCAATTATTATTTGTAGATTTTTTGATGATAGCCTGATGTGAGATGATACCTCAATGAGATTTTGATTTGCATATTTCTAATAATTAGTGATGTTGAGCATGTTTTCATGTGCCTATTGGTCATCTGTATGTCTTCTTTAGAAAATGTCTATTTAGGTCTTCTGTCCATTTTTTGATTGGGTTGTTTATTTTTCAGATATTAAGCTGTATGAACTATGGGTATATTCTGCATATTAACCTCTTGTCAGTTGCATCATTTGAAACTATTTTCTGCCATTCCATAGGCTGTCTTTTCATTTTGTTTATGGTTTCCTTTGCTTCACAAAAGCTTTTAAGTTTGATTAGGTCCAATTTGTTTATCTTTGCTTTTATATGGTTTTCCTTTGGGAGACTGATCAAGGAAAATATTACTATGATTTATGTCAAAGACTGTTTTGCCTGTGTTCTCTTCTAGGAGTTTTTAGTGTCCTGTCTTACATTTAGGTCTTTAAACCATTTTGAGATTATTTTTGTATATGGTGTGAGAGAGTGTTCTAATTTCATTGAATTATATGTAGCTATTCAGTTTTCCCAACAGCACTTGATGAAGAGACTGTCTTTTCTCCATTGTATATTCTTCCCTTCTTTGTCATAGATTAATTGACAGTAGATGCATAGGTTTATTTCTGGGCTCTATATTCTGTTCCATTGATTTATTTGTCTGTTTTTGTGTCAATACCACACTCTTTGTTTACTGGAACTTTGCACTATAGTCTGAAGTGTGGAACGGTTGTACTTCCAGCTTTAATCATATTCCTCAGGATTGCTTTGGCAATTCTGGGTCTTTTTTGGTTCCATATAAACATCTTTATTGGAGTATAATTGCTTTACAATGTTGTGTTAATTTCAGCTGTATAACAAAGTTAATCAGCTATACGTGTACATATATCCCCATATACCCTCCCTGTTGTGCCTCCCTCCCACCATCCCTATCCCACCCCTCTAGGTGGTCACAAAGCAGTGAGTTGATCTCCCTGTGCTATGCAGCTTCTTCCCACTAGCAATTTTACATTTGGTAGTGTATATATGTCAATGTTACCATTTCACTTCGTCCCAGCTTACCCTTCCCCCTCCCTGTGTCCTCAAGTCCATTCTCTACATCTGTGTCTTTATTCCTGTCCTGCCCCTAGGTTCTTCAGAGCCTTTTTTAATATTCCATATATATGTGTTAAGGTACGGTATTTGTTTTTCTCTTTCTGACTTACGTCACTCTGTATGGCAGACTAGGTCCATCCACCTCACTACAAATAACTCAATTTCATTTCTTTTTATGGCTGAGTAATATTCCATTGTATATATGTGCCACAACTCTTTATCCATTCATCTGTTTATGGACATTTTGGTTACTTCCATGTCCTGGCTACTATAGTGCTGCAATGAACATTGTGGTGCATGTCTCTTTTAGAATTATGGTTTTCCCTGGGTATATGCCCAGTAGTGGGAACGCTGGGTCATATTGTAGTTCTATTTTTAGTTTTTTAAGGAAATTCCATACTGTTCTCTATAGTGGCTGTATCAATTTACATTCCCACCAACAGTGAAATATGGTTCCTTTTTCTCCACATCCATTCGAGCTTTTACCGTTTGTAGATTTTTTGATGATGGCCATTCTGAACTGGTGTGACATGAAACCTCATTGTGGCTTTGATTTGCACTTCTCTAATGACTACTGATGTTGAGCTTCCTTTCATATGTTTGTTGGCAATCTGTATATCTTCTTTGGAAATATCTATTTAGGTCTTCCCAGTATTTTTGGATTGGGTTATTTGTTTTCTTGATATTGAGCTGCATGAACTGCTGTGTATTTTGGAGATTACTACTTAGTCAGTTGCTTCATTTGCAAATATTTTCTACCATTCTGAGGGTTGTCTTTTCATCTTGTTTATGATTTCCATTGCTGTGCAAAAGCTTTTAAGTTTCACTAGGTCCCATTTGTTTATTTTTGTTTTTATTTCCGTTTCTCTAGGAGGTGAGTCAAAAAGGATCTTGCTATTTATGGCATAAAGTGTTTTGCCTATGTTTTCCTCTCAGTTTTATAGTGTCTAGCCTTACATTTAGGTCATTTATCCATGTTGAGTTTATTTTTGTATATGGTGTTAGGGAGTGTTCTAATTTCATTCTTTTACATATAGCTGTCCAGTTTTCCCAGCACCACTTATTGAAGATGCTGTCTTTTCTCTATTGTATGTTCTTGCCTTTTTGTCATAAATTAAGTGACCATATATATGTGGGTCTATCTCTGGGCTTTCTATCCTGTTCCATTGATCTATGTTTCTGTTTTTGTGCAACACCATACTGTCTTGATTTGTGTAGATTTGTAGTATAGTCTGAAGTCAGGGAGACTGATTCCTCCCACTCTGTTTTTCTTTCTCAAGATTGCTTTGGCTATTTGGTGTCTTTTGTGTTTTCATACAAATTGTGAACTTCTTTGTTCTAGTTCTGTGAAAAATGCCATTGGTAGTTTGATAGGGATTGCATTGAATCTGTAGATTGCTTTGGGTTGTATATTCATTTTCACAATTTTGATTCTTCCCATCCAAGAACATGGTATATGTCTCCATCTGTTTGGATCATCTTTAATTTCTTTCATCTGTGTCATAGTTTTCTGCATACAGGTCATTTTTCTCCTTAGGTAGGTTTATTCCTAAGTATTTTATTCTTAACATTGTAATGGTAAATGGGAGTATTTTCTTAACCTCTCTATCATATTTTTCATCATTAGTGTATAGGAATGCAAGAGATTTCTGTACATTTTGTATCATGCTACTTTATGAAATTCATTGATTAACTCTAGTAGTTTTCAGTAACATCTTTAGGATACTCTATACATAGTATCATGTCATCTGCAAACAGTGACAGTTTTATTTCTTCTTTTTCAATTCGGATTCCTTTTATTTCTATATTCTCTAATTGCTGTGGCTAAAACTTCCAAAACTATGTTGAATAATAGTGGTGCGAGTGGGCAACCTTGTCTTCTTCCTTATCTTAGTGGAAATGGTTTCAGTTTTTCACCTTTGAGAATGATGTGGGCTGTGGGTTTGTCATACATGGTCTTTATTATGTTGAGGTAAGTTCTCTCTATGCCTACTTTCTGAATGGCTTTTATCATAAATGGGTGTTGAATTTTGTCAAAAGCTTTTTCTGCATTATTGAGATTATCATATGGATTTTATCTGTAATTTTTTTAATATGGTTTATCACATTGATTGATTTATGTATATTGAAGAATGCTTGCATTCCTGGGATAAACAACACTTGATCATGGTGTATGATCCTTTTCCTGTGCTGTTGGATTCTGTTTGCTAGTATTTTATTGAGCATTATTGCACCTATGTTCATTAGTACTATTGGCTTGTAGTTTTCATTTTTTGTGACATTTTTGTCTGGTTTTGGTATCAGGGTGATGTTGGCCTCGTAGAATGAGTTTGGGAGAGTTCCTTGCTCTGCAATATTTTGGAAGAGTTTGAGAAGGATAGGTGTTAGCTTTTCTCTAAATGTTTAATAGAATTCACCTATCAAGCCATCTTGTCCTGGGCTTTTGTTTGTGGGAAGATATTTAGTCACAGTTTCAATTTCAGTGCTTGTGATTGGTCTGTTTTTATTTTCTATTTCTTCCTTGCTCAGTCTCAGAAAGTTGTGCTTTTCAAATAATTTGTCTATTTCTTCCAGGTTGTGCAATTTATTGGCATATAGTTGCTTGTAGTAATCTCTCATGTTCCTTTGTATTTCTGCAGTGTCAGTTGTTACTTCTCCTTTTTCATTTCTAATTCTGTTGATATGAGTCTTCTCAATTTTTTTTTTTTTATGAGTTGGCCTAATGGTTTATCAGTTTTGTTTATCTTCTCAAAGAAGCAGCTTTTAGTTTTATTGATCTTTACTATCATTTCCTTCATTTCTTTTTTATTTACTTCCTATCTGATCTTTATGATTTCTTTCCTTCTGCTAACTTTGGGGGATTTTTGGTTTTCTTTCTCGAATTGCTTTAGGTGTAAAATTAGGATGTTTATTTGAGATTTTTCTTGTTTCCTGAGGTAGCATTTTATTGCTCTAAAGTTCTCCCTTAGAACTGCTTTTGCTATATCCCATACGTTTTGGGTTGTCATGTTTTCATTGTCATTTGTTTCTAGGTATTTTTTGACTTCCTCTTTGATTTCTTCAGTGATCTCCTGGTTATTAAGTAGCATATTGTTTATCCTCCATGTGTTTTCATTTTTTACAGTTATTTTCCTGTAATTGATATCTTGTCTCATAGAATTGTGGTTGGAAAAGATACTTGATATGATTTCAATTTTCTTAAATTTACCAAGGCTTGATTTGTGACCCCAAATATGACCTATCCTGGATAATGTTCCATGGGCACTTGAGAAGAAACTGTATGCTATTGTTTTAGGATGGAATGTCCTATAAATATCAATTAAGTCTACCTTGTTTAATGTGTCATTGAAAGCTTGTGTTTCCTTGTTTATTTTCATTGTGGATAATCTTTCCATTGGTGAAAGTGGGGTGTTAAAGTCCCCTACTATGATTGTGTTACTGTCGATTTCTCCTTTTATGGCTGTTAACATTTGCCTTATGTATTGAGGTGCTCCTATATTGAGTGCATAAATATTTACAATTGTTATATCTTCTTCTTGCATTGATCCCTTGATCATTATGGAGTGTCCTTCATTGTCTCTTATAATAGTCTATTTTATAGTCTATTTTGTCTGATATGAGAATTGCTACTCCAGCTTTCTTTTGAGTTCCATTTGCATGGAACATCTGTTTCCATCCCATCACTTTCAGTCTGTATGTGTCCCTAGATATTAAGTGGGTCTCTTGTACACAGCATATATATGGGTCTTTTTTTCTATCCATTTAGCCAGTCTATGTCTTTCACGTGGAACATTTAATCCATTTACATTTAAGGTAGTTATCAGTATGTCTGTTCCTATTACCATATTCTTAATTGCTTTGGGTTTGTTATTGGAGGTCTTTTCCTCTCTGTGTTTCCTGCCTAGAGAAGTTCCTTTAGCATTTGTTGTAAAGCTGGTTTCGTGGTGCTGAATTCTCTTTGCTTTTGCTTGTCTGTAAAGGATTTAATTTCTCTGTTGAATCTGAATGAGTTCCTTGCTGGGTAGAGTGCTCTTTGTTATAGATTTTTCCCTTTCATCACTTTAAATATGTCCTGCCACTCCCCTCTGGCTTGCAGAGTTTCTGATGAAAGATCAGTTGTTAACCTTTTGGGGATTCCCTTGTATGTTATTTGGTTTTTTTCCTTGCTGCTTTTAATATTTTTCTTTGTATTTAATTTTTGTTAGTTTGATTAATATGTGTCTTAGCATGTTTCTCCTTCGATTTATACTTTATGGGACTCTCCATGCTTCTTTGACTTGATTGACTGTTTCCTTTCCCATATTAGGGAAGTTTTCAACTATAATCATTTCAAATATTTTCTCAGTACCTTTCTTTTTCTTTTCTTCTGGGGTCCCTATAATTCAAATGTTGGTGCTTTTAATGTTGTCCCAGAGGTATCTAAAACCGTCCTCAATTCTTTTTCCTATATTCTGCTCTGTGATAGTTATTTCCAGTATTTTATCTTCCAAGTCACTTATCCGATCTTCTATCTCAGTTATTCTGCTATTGATGCCTTCAGAGAATTTTAAATTTCATTTATTTTATTGTTCATCATTGTTTGCTCTTTAATTCTTCTAGGTCCTTGTTAAATGTTTCTTGTATTTTCTCCATTCTATTTCCAACATTTTGGATCATCTGTACTATCATTACTCTGAATTCTTTCTCATGTAGACTGCCTATTTCCTCTTCATTTGTTTGGTCTGTTGGGTTTTTACCTTGCTCCTTCATCTGCTGCTTATTTCTCTCTCTTATCATTTTGCTTAACTTACTGTGTTTGGATCTCCTTTTCACAGGCTGCAGTTTCATGTTTCCCATTGTTTTTTGTGTCTTCTCCCAGTTGGTTCAGTGGGTTGTGTAGGCTTCCTGGTGGAGGGGACTGGTGCCTGTGTTCTGATGGATGAGGTGGGATCTTGTATTTCTGCTGGGCAGAACCGGATCTGCTGATGTGTTTTGGGGTGTCTGTGAACTAATTATAATTTTAGGCCGCATCTCTTCTAATGGGTGGCATTGTGTTCCTGTCTTGTTAGTTGTTTGGCATGGGATGTCCAGCATTGGAGCTTGCTGGTTGTTGAGTGGGGCTAGGTCTTAATGTTGAGATGGAGATCTCTGGTGGAGCTCTCACCAATTGATATTACATGGGGCTGGGATGTCTCTCGTGGTCCAATGTCCTGAACTCGGCTTTCCCACCTCAGAAGCTCAGGCCTGAAACCTGGTTGAAGCACCTGGGCCCTGTCAACCACACAGCACTATTTAAGTCTTCAGTTGTTCTTAGTCCAGGTGCTATATCTAGATGCAGGGGCACTTTCTCCTCCTAGGCACATCAAAGGGTACTGCTTGCAGTTCAAGATAAAACTCCATGTGCCTCAAGGTTGCAGAACTTGCCCTCTCTATTGGCCTGACCTCCTGTAACTAGGGCCATTTGGAGAGTCAGAGAAGAGGCTGGGAAACACAGCAGAAAGGAGGTGATGGGGTCCCTCTTGCTACTGTCTGGGGTCGAGGCACAGCAGAGACTCAGCAGCAGGAGGCTGTTGGGGATGGGGTGGGCACAGGCAGCAGGCACATGTATGTTTTTGAAGTAGTGCTTTTATTTTTCTTTGTATATATACAGAGGAGTGGAATTGCTGGATAGTATTTTATTTCTATTTTAGATTTTTGAGGAAATTCCATACTGTTTTCCATAGTGGCTATTTCAATTTACCTTCCCACCAACAGTTTATTAGGGTTCCCTTATCTCCACATCCTTGCCAACATTTGTCATTTGTGGTCTTTTTTACAACCGTTTCTGAGAGATGTGAGGTAATATCTCCTTGTGGTTTTTATTTCATTTCTTGGACGATTAGTGATGTTGAGCATGTTTTCATGTGCCTGTTGACCATGTCTACATCTTGTTTTAAAAACTGTCTATTCAGGTCTTCTACCCATTTTTTAAATGGTTTGTTTGGTTTTTTAGTGTTGAGTTGTATCAGCTATCTGTATATTTTTAATATTAACCCTTTCTGGTTATAGTATTTGTAAGTATTTTCTCTCATTCAGAAGGTTGTCTTTTTGTTTTATTGATGGTTTCCTTTGCTGTCAAAAGCTTTTAAGTTGAATTAGTCCCTATTTGTTTATTTTTGCTTTTGCTTACTTTGTCTTAGGAGATGGGACCCCCAAAATATTGCTGTGATTTATGTCATAGAGTGGCCTGCCTGTATTTTCTTTCTGGAGTTTTATGGTTTTCAGTCTTACCTTTATGTCCTTAATCCATTTTGAGTTTATTTTCATATACAGTGTGAGAAAATGTTCTATTTTCATTATTTTATACATGTAACTGTGCAGTTTTCCCCAGCACCATTATTGAAGAGACTGTCTTTTTTCCATTTTATACTCTTGCCTCCTTTGTCATATATTAATTGACCATAAGTTTGTGGAATTATTTCTGGACCCTAGTCTTTTCCTTTGATCTATGTGTCTGTTTCTGTGCCAGTACCATACTGTTTTGATTATTTCATCTTTGTATTTTAGTCTGAAGTCAGGGAGTGTGATACCTTCAGGTTTCTTCTTTTTTCTCAATGTGGCTTTGGTTATTCAGTCTTTTGTGGTTCCATATAAATTTAAAGATTATTTGTTGTAGTTCTGTGGAAAATTTCATTATATTTTGATAGTGATTGAATTAAATTTGTTGATTGCATTGGGTAGTGTGTTCATTTTAATGATGTTAATTTTTCCAAGTCATGAATTTGAAATATCTTTTCATTTCTTTGTATCACCTTCCATTTCCTTCATTAGCATCTTACAGTTTTCTGAGTATAGGTCTTTCACTTCGTGGTTAAGTTTATTCCTAGGTATTCTATTATTTTTGTTGAAATTTAAACGGGATTATTTGCTTGCTTGCTTTCTGAAATTTAATTATTACTGTAAAGAAATCAAACAGATTTCTGTATATTAATCTTATATTCTACAACTTCTCTGAATTCATTTATTAGTTCTAATAGTTTTTTGGTGGGAACTTTAGGGTTTTGTGTATATAGTTTCATAACATCTGCATATAGTGACAATTTTACTTCTTCCCTTCCAATGTGGATTCCTTTTATTGATTGCTGTGGCTAGGACTTCCAACACTATGTTAAATAGAAGTTGAGCATAGATGTCTTTATCCTGTTCTGGATATTAGAGGAAAAGCTTTTACTTTTTCACCACTGAGTATGATATTAGCTCTTGTATTATCGTATATGGGCTTCATTATTTTCTGATAAATTACCTCCATACCAAATTTATCATTAACAGATACTGAATTTCTCAAACATTTTTTTTCTGAGTCTATTGAGATGATCATGTGATTTTTATCCTTCCTTGTGTTAATATGGTAAATCATATTTATTGATCTGTGAATATTGAGCCATCCTTGTATCTCTGGAATAAATCCCACTTGATTATGTTATATTATCCTTTTTATATATTGTTGGATTCAGTTGGCTAATATCTTGTTGAGGAATTTTGCATCTATATTCATCAAAGATATTGGCTATAATTTTCTTTTTTTGTAGTAACTTTGTCTGGTTTGGGTATCAGTGTAATGGTGGCCTTGTAGAATGAATTTGGATGTATTTCCTGCTCTTCAATTTTTTGGAATAGTTTGAGAAGGAAAGGTATTAGCTCTTCTTTTCATGTTTGTTAGAATTCCCCTGTGATGCAGTTTTGTCCTGGACTTTTTGTTTGCTGGGAGTTTTTCAATTACTATTCAATTTCACTACTAGTGATTGGTAGGTTCATATTGTCTGTTTCCTCTTGATTCACTCTTGGATTATATGTATTTAGAAATTTATCTATATCTTCTAGGTTGTCCAATGTTGACATATAAATGTTCATAGTTCTCTTATGATTCTTTTATCTCTATGATATTAGTTGTAATTTCTCCTCTTTCATTTCTTTTTTGTTTATTTAGGTCCTGTCTTTTAATTTTTCTTGATAAGCTTGTCTAAATGCTTATCAATTTTGATATTTTTTTCAAAAGAAAAGCTGTTGGTTTTAATTTTTTATATTGTTTCTTGGGTCTTTATTTTATTTGTTTTCTCTCTAATCTTTATTATTAGCATCCTCAGCTGACTTTGGGCTCTGTTTGTTCTTTTTCTAATTACTTTAGATAGTAGGTTAGGTTGTTCATTTGAGATTTTTCTTGAAGTAGGCTTGTATTGCTATAAGCTTCCCTCTTAGAGTCATTAAACAAGGATTTATGGAGAGACGTCAAGATGGCATGTTAGGAGGACCTGGGTTTCACCTCTCCCAACAAGTACATCAAGAATACATCTACAAGTGTAATAATCCACACAGGGCACCTGCTGAACACTAGCAGAGGAACTCAGACACCTAAAAGAACAAGAAAAATTCCCCACATAACTGGGTAGGATGAAGGAGAGAAAGGGAAGAAAAAGAAAAGAGGAAACGGATAAGGCCCTCATCCTTGGGGGAGAGCTGAAGGAGAGGAGAGGTTACTGCACCCAGGGAGGCCCCCTTACCAGCAGCAAGATCAGCTGAAATAGCGGGGAGGTCTTCAGAGGTTATTGGATGAAAGTGCAGCAGCCAGTCTGTGACAGGCAGGACAGAGCAAGACTTGCACAGACAGTCTGCACCACAGCCCTGCAATCCCCAGTCTGAGGCAGGGTTTGAGTGCTGAAGTGTTGGAGTAGGAGAGTGGACCTGAGGAGAGGACAGCTGTTGGCTGCATGGAGTCAGCCCAAAGGGACAAGAGTGAGGAGCTTTGCTGCATAGAGGAAGCCTGAGGGGACAGGAGTGAGGAGCTCTGCAACTGGGAATGCTCCTGGAGGAAGCATGGACTGCCATTGAAGCAAGGAAGCATTGCTGAGTGGTGTGCAAGGGGTTGGGCTGCCATCACAGCCTCTCTCCTCACATGCCAGCCCCTGCCTCCATAGGCACTGAGAGGGTCTTCCACTAGAGTGAACACTCATGTCTCAGTCATTGCTGCCTTGTCTCCCTCATGCCTGAGCTAGCATGAGAAGCCCTAATCATTGCCACCTTATCCTTCTCCACCCTAAGCAAGCATGCATGCCCCCATCAGTCACTGCCTCTTGACCCTTACACCTAAGCAACCAAGAGTACCTCAGTCAGCTGCTCCTTTCGCCCCCTCTTGCCTGGGTGGGGAGAAGACACCTGAGGGTGGTCCACATGTAAAGGAGGGGCCAAAACCAAAGCTGAGCCCCAGGGGCTATGTGACTAAGGAAAAGGAACTGAAATCTCTCAATGCAGCTGCACAAGCTGCAGATTAAATATCTGTGATCAGCTTGGTAAACCCAGCATCTGTGGAATATCTGAATGGAAAACAAGTGCTCCCACAACTGAGACCAGTCTAGTTTTAGCAGCTGTGGACTTTGGGAGCATGTACACGTGGGAATTGGACCAAGTCAGAGTCTGCGCTGCCCCCACAGTACACACAGCAGATCCAGAGACTTACCAAGAGGGCCTCATGGGGAGGTAGGGGCTGGCTGTGGCTCACAGTGAGGGAAAGGACACTGATAGTGGAGACACTAGGGAATTTGTTTTGTTTTGTTGTTTTATTTATTTATATTATTTTTTATTCTTAAAACAGTTTTAGTAAACTTTTTATTTTTCCATTTTTATTTTGTTTTTTGTTCTGATTTTTCTTTGATGTTGCTTTGGTTTTTTGTTTCTTTATTCTTTTTATTTTTTTTCTATTTTCATTTGTTGTCTTTTTTGTGCATCTGGTTTTTGTTTTCTTTACTTCTTTGTTTTGTTTGGTTTTGTTTTGTTTATTTTTTATTGTTTGTTTTATTTTCTGTTTGTTTGCTTTCTTTTCTTTTTTTTGCCATTTTGTGTGGCTTGTGGGGTCTTGGTTCCCCAAACAGGGATCGAACCTGAGCCCTGTGGTGGGAGTGCCAAGTCCTGGCTGCTGGACACCCAGAGAATTCCTGGCCCCAGAGAATATTAATATGTGTGAGCTCTCCCAGGATTCCTCACCTTGGCACCAAGACCCACCTCCATGCAATAGCCTACAAGGTATAGTGCTGGATCCCTCAGGCCAAACAACCAGCAAGACAGGACAGAAACCCATCCATCAGCAGACACACTACCTAAAGTTATACTAAGCTCACAGACACGCCAAAACACACCCCTTGACACAGCCCTGCCAACAAGAGTGAAAAGACCCATCTCCACCCACCAGAACGCAGGCACCAGTCCCTCCCAAAAGGAAGCCTACACAAGGCTCTGGACCAAACTCACCCACCAGGGGACAGAAACCAGAATCAAGATGAACTACTACCCTGCAAAGGAAATCACAAACACAGTAAGTTAAACAAAAAGAGACAACAAAGAAATATGTTACATACAAAGGAGAAATCCAAAAACTTACAAGAGCAACTAAATGAAGAGGAGATAGGCAATAAACATGAAAAAGAATTCAGAGTAATAATAGGAAAGATGACCCACGATCTCAGAAAAAGAGTGGAGACATGGATCCAGAAGATACAAAAATGTTTAAGAAGGACATAGAAGAACTAAAGAACAAACAAACAGTGATGAACAATACAATAACCGAAATGAAAAATACACTAGAAGGAAGAAATGGCAGAATAACTGAGGCAGAAGAAAGAATAAGGAAGCTGGAAGACAGAATAGTGGAAATCACTGACACAGAAGACAGTAAAGAAAAAGAATAAAAAGAAATGAGGACAGTATTAGAGACCGCTGGCACAACATTAAATACACAAACATTCAAATTATAAAGGTCCCAGAAGAAGAAGAGAAAGAGAAAGTCTCTGAAAAATCATTTGAAGAGATTATATTCAAAAACTTCCCTAACATGGGAAAGGAAATAGTCGCCCAAGTCGAGGAAGCACAGAGAATCCCATCTATAATAAGCCAAAGGAGAAACACACTGAGATACATATTAATCAAACTAACAAAAATTAAATGCAAAGAAAAACTATCAAAAGCAGCAATGGAAAAGCAACAAATAACATACAAGGGAATCCCCATAAGGTTGACAGCTGATTATCCAGCAGAAACTACAGGCCAGAGGGAGTGGCATAATATATTTAAAGTGATAAAAGGGAAAAACCTACAACCAAGAATACTCTAACTAGTAAGGCTCTCATTCAGATTTGACAGAAAAATTAAAAACTTTACAAACAAAACTAAGAGAGTTCAGCACCACAAAACCAGCTTTACAACAGATGTTAAAGGAACTACTCTAGGTAGGAAACACAAGAGAAGGAAATGACCAGCAAAAACAAACCCAAAACAATTAAGAAAACAGCAATAGGAACATACATCATGAAAACTAACTTAGATGGAAATGGATTAAATGTTCCAACCAAAAGATGCACACTGGCTGAATGGATACAAAAACAAACCCGTATAGATGCTGTCTACAAGAGACCCACTTCAGACCTAGGGACAAATACAGACTGAAAGTGAGAGGATGGAAAAAGACGTTTCATGCAAATCAAAAGAAAACTGGAGTAGCAATAGTCATATCAGACAAAATAGACTTTAAAATAAAGACTGTTATGAGAGACAAGGAAAGACATCACATCAAGGGATCAATCCAAGAAGAAGACATAACAATTGTAAATATATATATACCCAATATAAGACCACCTCAATATAAAAGCAAATGCTAACAGTCATAAAAGGGAAAATCAACAGCAACACAATACTCGTAAGGGATTTCAACACCCCATTTAAACCCATGGATAGATCATTCAACAGAAAATTAATAAACAGGGAGACCTTCAAGATGGCAGAGGAGCAAGATGTGGAGATCATCCTCCTCTGCACAAATATATCAGAAATAGATCTACATATAGAACAACTCCTATAGAACACCTACTGAATGCTGGCAGAAGACCTCAGACTTCCCAAAAGACAAGAAACTTGCCACGTACCTGGGTAGGGCAAAAGGAAAAAGAATAAACAGAGACAAAAGAATAAAGATGGGACCTGCACTTCTGGGAGAGAGCTTTGAAGGAGGAAAAGTTTCCACACACTAGGAAGACCCTTCACTGATGGAGACAAGGGGTGGGCGGGGGCAAAGCTTCAGAGCCACGGAAGAGAACACAGCAATAGGGGTGCACAGGGCAAAGCAGAGAGATTCCCACACAGAGGATCAGTGCTGACCAGCACTCACCAGCCTGAGAGGCTTGTCTGCTCACCCACCAGGGAGGGTGGGGTCTGAAAGCTGAGGCTTGGGTGTTGGAGGTCAGATACCAGGGAGAGGACTGGGGTTGGCTGCATGAACACAGCCTGAAAGGAGCTAGCTGGGAGGGAGCCTGTGAAAATGTCTGGAACTGCCTAAGAGGCAAGAAACCATTGTTTTGGGGTGCACTAGGAGAGGGGATTACCACCTAAATGAGCTCCACAGATGGGCACAAGCTGCGGCTATCAGCACAGACACCAGAGACAGGCATGAAATACTAACTCTGCTGCTGCAGCCACCAGGAAGTCTGTGTGCAAGCACAGGTCATTATCCACAGCTCCCCTCCCGGGAGCCTCTGCAGCCCACCACTGCTGGGGTCCCGTGATCCAGGGACAACTTCCCCAGGAGAACACATAGTGTGCCTCAGGCTGTTGCAACAACACACCAACCTCTGCCACCTCAAGTTCACCCAGCATTCTGTACCCCTCCCTCCCCCTGGCCTGAGTAAGCCAGAGCCCCCTAATCAGCTGCTACTTTAATCCCATCCTGTCTGGGTGAAAAACAGACAGCCTTAGGTGACCTCCATGGAGAGGTGTGGCCAAATCCAAAGCTGAACCCCAGGATCTGTGCAAACTAAGCAGAGAAAGGGAAATTTCTCCCAGCAGCCTCAGAAGCAACAGACTAAACTCCACAATCAACTTGGTGTACACTGCATCACTGGATACCTGAATAAACAATGAATCATCCTAAAACTGAGCTGGTGGACTTGGAGAGCAACTGTAGATTTAGGGTTTGCATTCTGCATCTAATTTGCTTCTGGTTTTATGTTTATCGTAGTTTAGTATTTACAGTCTATTATCATTGGTAGATTTGTTTATTGATTTGGTTGCTCTCTTCCTTTTTATATATATATATATATATATATATATATATATATATTTCCTTTTCCCCTTTTTGTGAGTGTGAATTTGTATGCTTCTCTGTGTGATTTTGTCTGTATAGCTTTGTTTTTACCATTTGTCCTAGGGTTCTGTCTGTCCCTTTCCTTTTTTGTTTTTTAGTATAATTTTTAAGGTTTGTTATCATTGATGGATTTGTTTATTTGTTTGGTTGCTCTCTTCTTTCTTTTTTATGTTTTTTTTAATTTTTAAAATTTTTATTTTAATAAATTTATTTTGTTTTATTTTTTTCCTTCTTTCTTTTTTTTCCTCTCTTTTATTCTGAGCTGAGTGGCTGACAGGATCTTGGTGCTCCAGCTGAGTGTCAGGTCTGTGCCTCTGAGGTGGGAGAGCTGCATTCAGGACATTCGTCCACAAGAGACCTCCCAGCTCCACATAATAGTAAATGGAGAAAGCTCTCCCAGAGATCTCCATCTCAAGGCTAGAGCCAGCTCCACTCAAGGAACAGCAAGCTACAGTGCTGGAGACCCCATGCCACACAACTAGCAAGAGAGGAATACAACCCCACCCATTAGCAAAGAGGCTGCCGAAAATCATAATAATGTCACAGACATGCCAAAACACACCACTGGACGTGGTCCTGCCCACCAGAAAGACAAGATCCAGTCTCATCCACCAGAACACAGGCACCAGTCCCCTCCAGCAGGAAGCCACTGAACGAACCTTAGCCACTGGAGGCAGACACCAAAAACAATGGGAATTACAAACCTGCAGCCTGCGGAAAGGAGATCCCAAACACAGTAAGTTAATGAAAATGAGAAGACAGAGAAACACACAGATGAGGGAGTAAAGAAAAGCCCACCAGACCATACATATGAAGAGGAAATAGGCAGTCTACCTGAAAAACAATTCAGAGTAATGATAGTACAGATGATCCAAAATCTTGGAAATAGAATGGAGAACATACAAGAAATGTTTAACAAGGACCGAGAAGAACTAAAGATCAAACAAACAATGATGAATGACACAATAAATGAAATTTTAAATTCTCTAGAAGAAATCAATAACAGAATAACTGAGATAGAAGAACGGATAAGTGACTGGGAAGATAAAATAGTGGAGATAACTACCACAGAGCAGAATAAAGGAAAAAGAATTGAGGACAGTTTCAGAGACCTCTGGGACAACATTGATAGCACCAACTATAATTATATGGGTCCCAGAAGAAGAAGAGAAAAAGAAACGGACTGAGAAAATATTTGAAGAGATTATAGTTGAAAACTTCCCTAATATGGGAAAGGAAATAGTCAAGTCCAGGAAGCACAGAGAGTCCCATACAGGATAAATCCAAGGAGAAAGATGTCAAGACACATATTAATCAAACTATCAAACATAAATACAGAGAAAAAATATTAAAAGCAGCAAGGAAATAAAACAAATAACATACAAGGGACTCCCCATAAGGTTAACAGCTGATCTTTCATCAGAAACTCTGCAAGCCAGAGGAAGTGGAAAGACATACTTAAAGTGATGAAAGGGGAAAACCTACAACCAAGATCACTCTACCCAACAAGGATCTCATTCAGATTTGACGGAGAAATTTAAAACTTTACAGACAAGCAAAAACAAAGAGAATTCAGTGCCACCAAACCAGCTTTACAACAAATACTAAAGGAACTTCTCTAAGCAGGAAACACAAGAGAAGGAAAAGACCTACAATAACAAACCTAAAACAATTAAGAATATGGTAATAGGAACAGACTACTGATAACTACCTTAAATGTAAATGGATTAAATGGTCCAAAGAAAAAACATAGACTGGATGAATGGATACAAAAACAAGACCCATATATATGCTGTCTACAAGAGACCCACTTCATACCTAGGGACCCATACAGACTGAAAGTGAGGGGATGGAAAAAGATATTCCAGGCAAATGGAAATCAAAAGAAAGCTGGAAGATCAAGTCTCATATCAAAAAAATATACTTTAAAATAAGGACTATTACAAGAGACAATGAAAGACACTCCATAATGATCAAGGGATCAATCCAAGAAGATATAACAATTGTAAATATTTATGAACTCAATATAGGGAGCACCTCAATACATAAGGCAAATGCTAAGAGCCATAAAAGGGGAAATCAACAGTAACACAATCAGAGTAGGGGACTTTAACACCCCACTTTCAAAAATGGGCAGATCATCCAAACTGAAAATAAATAAGGAAACACATGCTTTAAATGACACGTTAAACAAGATGGACTTAATTGATATTTATAAGACATTCCATCCACAAAAAACAGAATACACATTTTTCTCAAGGGCTCATGGAACATTCTCCAGGATAGATCACATCTTGGGTCACAAATCAAGCCTTGGTAAATTTAAGAAAATTAAAATTATACCAAGTATCTTTCATGATACAACACCATGAGACTAGATATCAATTACAGGAAAAAATCTGTAAAAAATAAAAACACAAGGAGACTAAACAATACACTACTAAATAGCAAAGAGATCACTGGAGAAATCAAAGAGGAAATCAAAAATACCTAGAATCAATGAAAATGAAAACACGACGACCAAAAACCTATAGGATGCAGCAAAAGCAGTTCTAAGAGGGAATTTTATAGCAATCCAATCCTACCTCAGGAAACAAGAAACATCTCATATAAACAACCTAACCTTACACATAAAGCAATTAGAGAAAGAAGAACAAAAAACAAAACAACCCAAAGTTCGCAGAAGGAAAGAAATCATAAAAATCACCTCAGAAATAAATGGAAAAGAAATGAAGGAAACAATAGCAAAGATCAATAAAACTAAAAGCTGGTTGTTTGAGAAGATAAACAAAATTGATAAACCATTAGCCAGACTAATCAAGGAAAAATGGAGAAGACTCAAATCAATAGAATTAGAAATTTAAAAAGAGAAGTAACAACTGACACTGCAGAAATACAAAGGGTCGTGAGAGATTACTACAAGCAACGATATGCCAATAAAATGGACAACCTGGAAGAAATGGACAAATTCGTAGAAAAACACAACCTTCCAAGACTGAACCAGGAAGAAATAGAAAATATAACCAGACCAATCACAAGCACTGAAATTGAGATTGTGATTAAAAATCTTCCAACAAGCAAAAGCCCAGGATGAATACTACCAAACATTTAGAGAGGAGACAGCACCTATCCTTCTCAAACTCTTCCAAAATACTGCAGAGGGAGGAACACTCCCAAACTCATCTATGAAACCACCATCACCCTGATACCAAAATCAGACAAAGAGGTCACAAACAATACTACAGGCCAATATCACTGATGAACATAGATACAAAAATCATCAACAAAATGCTAGCAAACAGAATTCAGAAACACATCAAAAAGATCATACACCATCATCAAGTGGGATTTATCTCAGGGATACAAGTATTTTTCAATATCCACAAATCAGTCAATGTGAAACACCACATCAACAAATTGAAGAATAAAAACCATATGAACATCTCAATAGATACAGAAAAACTTTCAACAAAATTCAAAACCCATTTATGATAAATGTTCTCCAAAAAGTGGGCAGAGATGACCATATATGACAAACCCACAGCAAACATCATTCTCAATGGTGAAACCCTGAAAGCATTTCCTCTAAGATCAGGAGCAAGACAAGGATGTCCACTCTCACCACTTTTATTTATTTATTTTTTTTGGTGTTTTTATTTTTGTGGTACGCGGGCCTCTCACTGTTGTGGCCTCTCCCGTTGCGGAGCACAGACTCTGGACGCGCAGGCTCAGAGGCCATGGCTCACAGGCCCAGCCGCTCTGCAGCATGTGGGATCTTCCCGGACCGGGGCACGAACCCGTGTCCCCTACATTGGCAGGCGGACTCTCAACCACTGCGCCACCAGGGAAGCCCATCACCACTTTTATTCAATATATTTTTGGAAGTCCTAGCCATAGCAATCAGAGAAGAAAAAGAAATAAAAGGCATTCAAATTGGAAAAGAGGGCTTCTCTGGTGGTGCAGTGGTTAAGAGTCCACCTGCTGATACAGGGGACATGGGTTTGTGCCCTGATCTCAGAAGATCCCACATGCCACAGAGCGGCTAGGCCTGTGAGCCATGGCTGCTGAGCCTGCATATCCGGAGCCTGTGCTCTGCAATGGGAGAGGCCACAACAGTGAGAGGCCTGTGTACTGGAAAAAAAAAAAAAAAAATTGGAAAAGAAATAGGAAAACTGTCTTTGTTTGCAGAAAACATGATACTATTACTATAAAAATTTAAAGATGCAACCAGAAAACTACTAGAACTCATCAATGAATTTTGTAGTTGCAGGATACAAAATTAATGCACAGATATCTCTTGCATCCCTATACACTAGCAACAAAAGTTCAGAAATAGAAAGTAAGAAAACAACCCCATTTACCATTGCATAAAAAAGAATAAAATCCCTAGGAATAAACCTACCTAGGGAGTCAAAAGACCTGTACTCAGAAAACTATAAGATACTGATGAAAGAAATAAGAGATGGCACAAACAGATTGAGAGATATACCATGTTCTTGAATGGAAGAATCAATATTTTCAAAATGACTATACTACCCAAAGCAATCTACAGATTCAATGCAATCCCTATCAAATTACCAACTACATTTTTCACAGAACTAGAACAAAAAAAATTACAATCTGTATGGAAACACGAATGACCTGTAATAGCCAAAGCATTCTTGAGAAAGAAAAACAGAACTGAAGGAATCTAGCTCCCTGACTTCAGACTGTACTACAAACCAAAGTGATCAGGACAGTATGGTACTGGCACAAAAACAGAAATATAGATCAATGGAATAGGGTAGAAAGTCCAGAGATAAACCCATACACTTATGGTCAACCTAATCTATGACAAAAGAGGCAAGAATATACAGTGAAGAAAAGACAGCCTCTTCAATAAGTAGTGCTGGGAAAACTGGACAGCCACCTGTAAAAGAATGAAATTAGAACACACCATAACACCATACCAAAAAAAATCAACTCAAAATGGATTAAAGACATATATATTATGCAAGATACTATAAAACTCTTAGAGGAAAACATAGACAGAACACTCTTTGACATAAGTCACAGGAAGTGTTTTTTGATCCACCTCCTATAGTAATGAAAACAAAAACAAAATAAACAAATGGGACCTAATTAAACTTAAAAATTTTGCACAGTGAAGAAACCATAAACAAAATGAAAAGACAACCCTCAGAATTGGAGAAAATATTTGTAAACAAAACACCCAACAAGGAATTAATCTCCAAAATATACAAACAGCTCAATATCATAAAGACCAACAACCCAATCAAAAAATGGTTGGAATATCTAAATAGATATTTAGAAATGTCTATTTCTAAATAGACATTCTTCCCCAAAGAAGACATACAGATGGTTAGAAAGCACATGAAAAGATGTTCAATATAATTAATTATTAGAGAAGGATAAATCAATATCACAGTGAGGTGTCAACTCACACCAGTCAGAATGACCATGATCAAAAAATCTACAAACAATAAATGTGGAGAAGGTGTGGAGAAAAGAGAACTCTCCTACGCCATTGGTGGAAATGTAAACTGGTACAGCCACTATGGAAACAGTATGGAGGTTCCTTAAAAAACTAAAAATAGAGCTACCATATGATCCAGCAATCCCACTCCTTGGCCTATATCTGGAGAAAACCATAATTCAAAAAGTTAAATGCACCCCAGTGTTCATTGCAGTGCTATTTACAGTAGCCAAGACATAGAAGCAACCTAAATGTCCACCAACAGTGGAATGGATTAAGATGATGTGATACATATATATACAGTGGAATACTACTCAGCTATATAAAAAGAACAAAATAATGCCATTTGCAGCATGTGGATGGACCTAGAGATTGTCATTTTGAGTGAAATAAGTCAGGCAGAGATAGACAAATATCATATGATATTGTTTATATGTGGAATCTTAAAAAAGGCTATAAATGAACTTATCTACAAAACAGAAATAGAGTTACAGATATAGAAAATAAACTGATTTTTACCAGGGGTAAAGGGGGCAGGATAAATTGGAAGATTGGAATTAACACATACACACTACTATATATAAAATAGATTATTAATAAGGACCTACTGTATAGCACAGGGAACTCTACTCAATACTGTGTAATAGCCTATATGGGAAAAGATTTTACAACAGAGTGGATATGTGTATGTTATAACAGATTTACTTTACTGTACACCTGAAACTAACACAACATTGTAAATCAACTATACACCAGTAAATTTTTTTAAAAAATAAAAATAAAAATAATTTTTAATTAAAATTTTAAAAAATAAAAATTTTTGAAAAATAAAAATTTAAAATAATTAACAATTTAAAAAACTTCCCTCTTAGAACTGCTTTCACTACATCCCACTGTTTTTGGAAATTTGTATTTTTATTTTCATTTGTCTCAAGGTATTTTCTGGTTTCCTCTTTGAATTCTTCATTGACCCACTTGTTTTTAGTAACATATTATTTATTCAACATTTGTTTGTGTCTTTTCCATTTTTCTTCCTGTAATTGATTTCTAGTTTCATACTGTTATGGTCAGAAAAAATGCTTGATATAATTTCTATCCTTTTAAATTTGTTGAGGCTTGTTTTGTGGCCTAGCATGTCATCTATTCTGTAGAACATTCTGTGTACACTTGAGAAGAATGTGTATTCTTCTCTTTTGGTATGGAATGTCCTGTTGATATCTATTAAGTCCAACTGGTCTATTGCTTATTTTACAACCTCTGGCACACTAGTGATTTTCTCTCTGGATGACTTGTCTATTGATGTAAGTTGGGTGTTAAAGTTCCCTACTGTTTTTGTATTATTGTTGATTTCTTCCTTTATGTCTATTAGTAGTTGCTTTATATATTTAGGTGCTCCTATTTTAGGTGTGTGTATGTTAATGATTGCTATATCCTCTTCTTGTATCAATCCCTGTATCATTATATAATATCCTTCTTTGTCTTTTGGTAGACTTTTTGGAAACTCTGATTTGTCTGATATGAATATTGTTACCCCAGCTTTATTTGTCATTTCATGAGTATATTTTCCATCCCCTCACTTTCAGTCTGTGTGTCTTTAGATCTGAAGTGTGTCTCTTATAGGCAGCATATAGATGGGTCTTGTTCTTTTATCAGCCATCCTAAGTCTTTTGATTGTAGTATTTTGTCCACTGACATTCAAAATGGGTATTGATAGGTATGTACTTATTGCCATTTTGTTACTTGTTTTCTGCTTGTTTTGTAGTTCTCTGTTCTTTTCTTTTAGTTTCTTCCTTTGTGGTTTGATGAGTTTCTTTTGTCATTTGCTAGTGTTTGGTTCTCTCTAGCTTTTGTGTATCTATTGTAGATATTTTCATTTTTGGTTACCATCAAGTTCATAAATGCTGACTACTTGTTTTGAACTGGTAGTCACTTATGTTCAAACACATTATAAACCATCTACATTTTTACTCCCTTTCCCACATTTTGTGTTTGGATGTCATATTTTACATCTTCATATCTATTTCTTCACTGTTTGTTGTAGTTATAGTTGATTTTCCTTTTTTTTTTTTTTTGTCTTTTAACCATTATACTAGCTTATTTAAGTGGTTAATCCACAGCATTTACTATATATTTTTCTTTACTAGTGAGATTTTTTTTTTCCTATAAGTTCTTCTTGTTGTAGCCTTTTCTTTTCCAGTTAGATATGCCCTTTTATCACTTCCTGTAAGGTTGATTTAGTATTGATGAACTCTTTTAGTTCTTGCTTGTCTGATAACTTATTTAGCTCTCTTTTAATTCTGAATGAAATCTTACCAGTTCGAGCTCTCTAAGCTGTAGGTTTTTCCCTATTTAGCACTTTGAATATATCATGATTCTGCCTTCCTGCCTGCAAAGTTTCTGCAGAAAAATCAGCTGATAGCCTTTTGGGGCTTCCCTTTTATGTGACTGTTTTACTCTTGATGCCTTTAAAGTTCTCTCTTTATCTCTAGATTTTGCCATTTTAATTATAATATGTCCTTGTGTGGTTCATCTTGTTTATGACTCTATGCTTCCTGTACCTGGATATCTGTTTCCTTCTTCAGATTCGGGAAGTTTTCAGCCACAATATTACAAAATATATTTGCAATCATTTTCTCTCTCTCTTTTCCTTCTGGGACCCCTATAATGCCAATATTAGTACATTTGATGTTGTCCAAGAGGTGCCTAAAATATCCTCATTTTTAAAAATTTGTTTGCTGTTCTGATCAGGTGATTTCCATTATGATTAGGTGATTTCCATTATTCTATCTTCCAGATCACTTATGTGTTCTTCTGCATCACCTAATCTGCTGTTATTCCTTCTATTTTTCATTTCAGTTATTGTATTCTTCAGCTTTGAATGGTTCTTTTCTATATTTTTTAGTTCTTTGTTTAAATTCTCATTGTGTTCATCTATTCTTTTCCCATATTCCATTACCATTTTTATTACTAGTGCTTTGAACTCTTTATCTGGTAAATTATCTCTGTTCTATTACTTGTTTTTTCAGGGTTTTTTCTTATTGTTCCATTTGGAACAAATTCCTCTTTCTTTTCATCTTGCTTAATTTTCTCTTTCTCTATAAAATTGAGTGACACAGTTACTCATCCTGCTTTTTAAGGGGTGTCCTTGTGTGGGAACATCTGGATGCAGTCTACATGTGCCCAGTGGCTGTCATGGGAGGTATGGATCTGAAGTGATCATGTTTCATGTTTTTCCCATGCCAGAATGTACTGGCAGCTATCACTTTGACAGGAGATGGTGTTGATGATGGAGAGACTTCATCCAGAGCCAAGTGTGATCTGGGGCTTCTCTGATGCTTAGTGGCTATCACTGCCCTATCATGGGTGGTGTTGCATCCCAAGTTGCTGGAGCAGATGCCCCAAGGTTCAGGTCAGAGCTGGTTCCACTTCCTCTAAGTGTGTGCTTTCCCCACTCCCAATAATGGCACATTTGCCCCAGAGGGGAGCAGTGCTGGAGAAGAAGGACCAGAATAGTTACCAGGTGGTGACTGGCACATGTGTTGGGACAGTCTTAGCACACCAGTCAGAGTTCCATATTGCTCCTGATCTGCCACCTTCACAAACACCAGTAATAGCCACCCTTGTCCCTTTCAGATGCCATACCAGTTCCATCCCCACCAATTGTGCACTCTCCTCAGCTATGGTAGTCTTTGCCCTAGTTGGGAGTATCTGGAGCAAGAGGGGCTGGAGGAGGTGTTCATTGTAGGCCAGGGCACATGCTGGGGCAGTCATGGGTAACTGGCCAGAGTCCCAGGCTGTTTCAATTTGCTTCCTCTTCCTTGTTCCCACAAGTAAGCAAGTGTGTTTGTGTTCTTCATGAGCAGTCTATATTTCTTGCAGCCCTACTGTTAGTGCCACTGGTTTCCAAATCAGCTAAGGGGATTCATCTTCCCAGTGTTGGACCCCAGGGCTAGGGTGCCCAAAATATATGGGTATGTGTATGTTTTATTTACACATCTAGAGGTACTGGTGAAAGCATATGGTATCTCAATCAATTAAGCTCTGTTCTAGAAATTTCAAAGAAAATTAGATATAGGAAAACTGTCTATCTGGTGGTTCAATGTAGTCTGCTTGTCAGAGATTTAAATAAGAAAATTGCTTGCCTACTTTGCCCTTGGACTTTCTCTTTTCCAGTTATTTGTTCACTTTGCTCCCTGTTATTTTTCAAAGGCATGTATGATTATTTCATTTCCCTGCTTAAATTATTTTCATTGGCTCCAGGCTGAAAATTCAGTAAAAGAATTCATACCCTTCATAAAAGCGAAAGACCCCTTGGTCTTTCCAACTCTACCTGCTTCCATCTCAACCTACCACTGACTTCTTGCCTTTCTCTCAAAATGACATACTGCAATTGCACCCATTGTTACCGTCTTCTATCAGAGTAATTATTCTAAATCTAAGTACCACACTACTAAAATCCTTTAGGATAAAGTATTACACTACTTACCTTAATGTACAAAGCTCTTTAAGATTTATCCCTACTTAAACCAAGAGCCTCTCTCCCACTCCACCCTATATGTGTCCCTTACTAAAACCAAATTAATTCCCAGACCTAATGTTGCTTTTATGTTTGCAGCTTTAACTTATGCTGTTTTTTACACCAGGAGGCACTTACCCCACCCAGTCTTAATTAACAGTTACTTCTTTTAGAAAGCTGTCCTTATATACCTAATCAGATAACCACTCTTCCGGGTTCACAAATCACCCTGTACACTAATAGTACAGAAAGCATTCATTGTTTTCCTTTATGAAATCATTATTTTATACTTCCTCTGTGCCAGGTATTGTCCAACTTCCTGTAGCCTAGCGGCAAATGAGACATTAGCACCTCACAAGATCATTAAGGGCAGGAACAATGTCTTTTTTGACCTTGTAAAAAGGGCCATTATCCTTACTGTTTATGTGTTGAATGGCTTTTTATCCTCCAGCACCCAGCTTATGTCACTATTTATTTTGTTACTATAATTTTTCTAATTAATCCTCAAAATAGATAAACATAGATCAGAAAATGGGGTTCAATATAATTTACCCAAGATCACACACATCTAAGTCTCAAAATCAAGATTGAAGCTCTGTGCTGTCTAGTTGCAAAGAATAAATAAATTCAAATAAATAAATAAACTCAAGATTAGTAAATAAGTTATATAGCCACAAAGTGACCATTCATTTAAGCATTTCCTATACCACCCTTAAGGGGAAATTTGGCCTAACAAACATTCTCTGTATTTATATTCAGAGCATTCTTCATCTCTCCTCCAGCAGTCAGATGATTTAAATATGGCCACAGTAGCAATAAGGAACTGTTGATGTTTGTTCCAAGGCAATTTCCTTCAAGGCACATTCTTAAAATCTTACTATCATTCAAAATTTACTATCACATCTAGGAAAACACCTGGCTCTGTCATAAAGTAGTATAAAATTATAGAATGTTCAGGTTATATCATTAAAAATTAACAGAATCTATTCCTTACCTATTCCACACCACCACACACAGACACACACATGCACACACCATTCATGCTTCATTTAGAAAGTAAGGAAATTAATATACAGAGAGGAAGATGACTTGTCCACATTTAGGTGTCTGGTTAGTAAGAATGGAGACTAAAACTCAATTTTTGAAATTTGGAGTCTAGCAAGTTTTTACTCAAGTGCAATGACCCCAGTTAAAGATTCCATTAATTTGGAGACATTATTTTACTTTTTTCTTGGTGCTTCCTATATTTTTCCACTTTTCTGCATTGAGCGTGTCTGACTCCACCATCTCTGTACATGATCATCAAAACCGTATACTGTAAGTCAATTTTTAACTTAATTTTTAAAAGGTGTTAAGACAGAATCTTTCCCATTCTATTTAAGTTTCCTTGTTTTTAACTGCACCCGAGCTGTCTCAGTATGATTTAGTCAACCTGTGAACCTGAAATGCAAAACAGCAGAAATGTTATCTTAATTAGAAAAGACATAAAATAAGTATTTATTAAACACCTATGATGTGATGGATGTATATAGATTTACATCAGTAATCATAAGGATATCAGAAGTTTTATAATTTATTAATTTCACTTTCCCCCTTATTCCCAGAGGATGTATGAACTCTAAATGAAAATTAAAAGGAAAACCAAGTTGGAAATTAATATTTTCTTAGGATGTAACTAACCATTGTGAAATGCAAGCATTGTTGAATAGCCCATTTCAACAAGCAGAAGGCCACTACCCTGGTTTCCCCTCTGCCTCTGGGACATTATTTACTTAATTACGTAACCAATGACCACCTCCCCTCACTGCCCCAGGACTGTAGAGTTACAATTTTATTACAGTGTTTCTCAGAACTTTCAGTTCCACAATATTCTCTGGTGTAAAAACTGGAGTCTAAAAAGTCACCAAAGTAACCGTTTCCAGGAAAACTGCTTCACAATCTAGAGCCTATCAATTTGCTATATAAAATTATTTTTAAATATATGAAGGAAAAAATATTGCCTGTACTCAAACAGACATAGCTAAAATTAACAGAGCCACCTACCGTTCTTTCAGATCATAACTAAAAGGAGCTTATAATCAGATGTGGTAATATTTTCACCTTTACCTTCAGCATAGCAGCAGAATGGAATCAGAGAAATGTGAACTGTTATTTATCAGTTAGACTTTACATCAGATGATTTTTCTGAAGGCTGCAGTTTTGCCTGTGTATATTATAGCTGTGAGATAACTCTATCAAAGAAAACTTGGCAGACCTTTTATTTCAGCCACTGCTAAAATAAAATAAAATGTCATCAATTAGCAGCTAATGCAATAGTTGAATCACTGTGTCTTTTAGAAAATTGAAATTATTTTCCTGCCTCTGGGTCTGCCTTATCTTCTCATAGAAACAAAGAAATGTTCAACTGACATTTTACTAGCTAAAAATTGATAGACAGTGTTTTTCCAATTTCAAAAACATGGATTTGATTTCTGGTGTCTTGTTTATTTCCCAGTGAGATGAGAATATTACTGATGAACTGTCAAATTAGCTAGCATATAATAAGCATGCAATAAATATTTGTTGAATGAATGAATTAATAATATCTATTATTTACTGAATTTAAACCAGATGCTAGCTGCTTAGCATTATCATTCTTATTTTGCATGTGGGAAACCTTAGGTTAGAAAGTTACAGAAGTGGGATTCAAAGCCTGGGTTGTTTTCTACAGTATCTCCATGCCTCTCCTGTGGATATTATGATAAATACCAAAATTGAAAATGCATATTTGTATAAGAATACACAAGAGCATGGGGTTAAAAAGACAAACTTAAGAGTCTTTTGGTTCCAATATGTATTTGCTGGGAGATCTTGAATAGATCTCCACTGATTCTGTTTCCTTATTTGTAAGATAAAGCTAATAATAAGATCTATCTCATAAGTTTGTTATGAGAACTAAACTAGATTGATAATCTGTGGAATGTGCTTAGCACAGTGCCTGGTACCTAATAAGCCCAGCAGCAATATTAACTATGAAAACACATTCCTGGGTCTTTCTATAGCAACCTTCCTTAGTTGCCAATAGACTGATCTGTTTCAGAAAGTAACGTGCATATATTGGCTAGTAAGACAGTCTCCTTTGTTATTCAAATAAAACACTGAGAAGTTTCCAAAATCATGGCTGAGACATATGCAGGAGGATAGGTAACACTAGGTCTTCCTCTTCTCCCTGAATCTTACTATACTGTAGGGTCACTGCTGCATATTTTACTTTGACCAATAAATAAATAGATAGATAGATAGATAGATAGATAGATAGATAGATAGACAGACAGACAGATAAAACACTTTCCCTTAGTTTTCTCAATATGACTGAATCAAATTCACATTTTCAAAAGAAAGTTTCCTAAATACTAAGAGGGAACAGAAAAGAAAGAAAGCACAGATCCTTCAAACTTGTGTGTGTATGTGTGTGTGTGTGTGTGTGTGTGTGTGTGTGTGTGTGTGGTTTACTTTTCTCAGAGCTAATATATTTGGTTTTATGAATTCATTTCTGTAATACACTTTTTGTCTTCTTCCTGTAATTGTTTATTTGTTTACAAAATTGGGTGTGTATTTTTGTAATGTACCTTAAATTCTAAATGGAAAAAAGAGGGCCTAGTCTAAAATAAACTATATGGAAGATAGATGATAGTGAGATAGATAGATAGATATATGATAGAAAGATACAGTTAGAAAATAAATAACTTTCCAGAATTTTTAAACTCAGATAACTACTTCTGGGCCAAGTGAGATGACACTCCTTCCTGCCACCTTCCTCACTCCACCTGGTGGGCCCCATATTTTCCCCTATCACAAATGAATGGCCTATTTGCTCTCTTCTTGTCCACTGCCATTTCCCAGGACTATGAGGGTTGTAGTGACTGATGTAATCAAAGCTTTCACCCTCTCTAGTTCAAGTCACCATCTCTGTCTGCTTTAAAACCACTTTGTAATTAAACTGAACCTCCTTAAAAAGTGTTACCCATCACAGACTCAGAGTACCATTATACCTTGATGTAAGATGCATTTTCATATAAGACACATATCTGCTTATCTATATCAGAGGGCAATTATGCCCTCAACAGAAGACTTTTTGATGCTTTCATTCATCTCCTATATCCTCCTCCATGCTTCATAAAAGGCAGTCAGAGGCATTTCAGAAATACTTGTTAAATTGAGTTGAACTGAACTAGAAATACTTATATCCTTTTCTCAGGTATTAGATTTTTTATTCAAATATAATTGTCTGTATATTTGTAGTGTGTTAGTTTTGTAATGTGTTAGTTTCAGGTGTAGAGCAAAGTGATTCTGTTACATACACACACATATGTATGTATATATGTGTGTGTATATATATATATTTTCAGATTTTTTCCATTATAGATCATTACAAAATATTGAATAGAGTTCCCTGTGCTATATGGTAGGCTCTTGTTTATCTATTTTATATGTAATAGTGTGTAACTGTTAATCCCAAACTCTTAATCTATCCCTCACACCCCTCCCGTTTGGTAACCATAAGTTTGTTTTCTATGTCTCTTGAGTCTGTTTTGTAAATAAGTTCATTTGTAACATTTTTTTCAGATTCCACATATAACTGATATCACATGATATTTGTCTTCTCCATCTGACTTACTTCACTTAGTATGATAATCTCAAGGTCTATCCATGTTGCTGCATGCATTCATTCTTTTTATGGTTTAGTAATATTCCATAGTGTATATTTACCACATCTTCTTTATCCATTCATCTGTCATTGGACACTTAGGTTGCTTCCAGTTTTAGCTACTGTAAATAGTGCTACTATGAACACTGGGGTGCAAATGTCTTCAAATTAGAGTTTTCTCTAGATATATGCCCAAGAGTAGAATTGCTGGATCATACGGTAACTCTATATTTAGTTTTTAAGGAACCTCCATACTGTTCTCCATAGTGGTTATACCAATTTACATCCCCACCAACAGTGTAAGAGGGTTCCTTTTTCTCCACACCTTTTCCAGCATTTATTATTTGTAGACTTTTTGAAGATGGCCATTCTGTTTTGTGTGAGGTGATACCTCATTGTGATTTTGATTTGCATTTTTCTAATAATTAGCAATGTTGAGCATTTTTTCATGTGCCTTTTGGCCATCTGTATGTCTTCTTTGGAAACATGTCTATTATGTCTGTTTAGGTCTTCCTCCCATTTTTTGATTGGGTTGTTTGTGGTTTTGTTGCTATTAAGCTGTATGAGCTGCTTGTATATTTTGGAAATTAAGTCCTTGTCAGTTGCATCGTTTGCAAATATTTTCTCCCATACTGTAGGTTGTCTTTTCATCTTGTTTATGGTTTCCTTTGCTGTGCAAAAGTTTTAAGTTTGATTAGGTCCAATTTGTTTACTTTTGCTTTTATTTACTTTGCCTTGGGAGACTGACCTATGAAACATTGTTCAATTTATGTCAGAGATTGTTTTGCCTGTGTTCTCTTCTAGGAGTTTTATGGGATCATTTCTCAAGTTTAGGTCTTTAAACCATTCTGAATTTATTTTTGTGTATGGTGTGAGAGGATATACTAATGTCATTGATTTATATGCAGCTGTCCAGCTTTTTCAAAACTACTTGCTGAAGAGACTGCCTTTTCTCCATTGTATATTCTTGCCTCCTTTGTCAAAGATTAACTGACTGTAGGTGTGTGGGTTTATTTCTGGGCTCTCTATTATGTTCCATTGATCCATATGTCTGTTTTTGTGCCAAAACCACGTGTTTTGGTTACTGTAGCTTTGTAGTACTGTCTGAAATCTGGGAGGGTCATGCCTCCACCATTGTTCTTTTTCTTCAAGATTGCTTTTCAATTCTGGGTCTTTTGTGGTTCTGTATAAATTTTAGGATTATTCATTCTAGTTCTATGAAAAATGGCATGGATAATTTGATAAGTATCACATTAAATCTGTATGTGCTTTAGATAGTATGGCCATTTTAACAATGTTAATTCTTCCAATCCAAGAGCATGGGTTATCTTTCCATTTCTTTGAATCATCTTCAATTTCTTTTATCATTGTTTTATAGTGCTTTGGATATAAGTCTTTCACCTCTGAGGTCTGGTTTATGCCTAGGTATTTTAATTTTTTTTGATGTGATTTTGAAAGTTTATTTTTTACACTTTCTCTTTTAGATATGTATTGTTAGTGTAAAGAAATGCAACAGATCTCTGTATGTTAATCTTGCATCCTTCTACCTTGCTGAATCCTTTTATCAGTTCTAGTAGTTTTTATGTGGAGATTTTAGGATTTTCTGTATATAGTATGATGTCATCTGCATATAATGACAATTTTACCTCTTCCCTACTAATTTGGATACATTTTATTTCTTTTTCTTCTCTGATTGCTGTGGCTAGGACTTCCAATACTATGTTAAATAGAAGTGGTAAGAGTGGGCATCCTTGTCTTGCTCCAGATTTTAGAAAGAAGGTGTTCAGCTTTTCACCATTGAGTATTATGTTGATTGTGGGTTTGTCATAAATAGCTTTTATTATGTTTATATAAGTATCCTCTATACCCACTTTGGTGAGAATTTTTATCATAGGTGGATGGTGAATTTTGTCAAATGCTTTCTCTGTATCTATTGAGATCATCATGTGATCTTTGTCTTTTCTTTTGTTGATGTGGTGTCATGTATTAAATTTTGAATGACAGAATTTAACAGCTAAATTAGATCTTCCATCTGTTTCTAGCCATCACTTTATTAGAAATCATATTGGTTACCAATTTATGTTAGCATTAAAGAGCCAAAATGTATAATAATAAACTAAACTTAACAAACTGTCATATTGATTTTTATAGGGATTCAAGGATATTTCTCTTGAGAGGTTTATACATGGTGGAGCCAATGTTACAGGATTCCAGTTAGTAGATTTTAATACACCTATGGTAACCAAATTAATGGATCGCTGGAAGAAACTTGATCAGAGAGAATATCCAGGATCTGAGACACCTCCAAAGGTATTTGTTTGTTTTTATCTTATCTATTTTCAGAATTTTTAGTATTTTTTAAAAGTTAAGGTGGAAAACTCATTATGCAGTTTTCCTAGTAATATTTTGCCAGACACAGTGTGGCATAGGGCAGAAATATTTTGTCACTATTTGTCACACAGCCCTTAATAATTTCTAAATTTCTATATTCAAGAGAGGAGTTGTTAGACATTAGTTCAAGTAGTTTACTATATTATATTATATATTATATTATATATATTATATTATGCTATGTTATATTATTTTATTATTATTTGCATATGAATTTCCATGAAGAAATTGTATGCTTTTTAAAAAATTTTTGTTAACCAAATATTTCAAATGTGAACAACCACTAGTAGCTATTCCACCCAGATAAAAATATATTTGCAAAGTGATTTACAATGAGTAAGGAAATTGGGAAACTGGTAGAAATGTAAAATGTATAAGCTTCTGCAAAATTTCTCTTTCAAGTTAACAGTAAAATGTCAGATTGTTTAATTTTATGTGACAGACATTGCAGAAGTATGTTATTGGTATCTACAAAGGAAGCTGGTAAATTTCTGATCATAAGCACATTTGTTTCTCTCCTGAAAAGATAGATGACTTCCTTAGATATCATGTAAATAATGGCATGTTTCTAAACTCCAACTCCTACATGGTTTTGAATTCCTACATAAAAAGGAATCATCATTTCAACAACTTTTACTAATCTCTCACTGTGTATTCTAGTAAAAATTTTCAAATATAATTTGGAAATTCCAGCTTAGAAAACTATGATCTATGGGTAGAGCAAGTCAGTTCTTCCATTTCCTAATTATAAAACTTTCCCTACTATCCATGTCAATTTCTTCTCTGTAATATAGGAATTTGGCTAGTCATAACATTTTCACTATGCTATAGAAGCATGGAATTTCAAAAGAAAGCATTTATTGAGTATCCACTATGCTCAAGCACTGTAGTCCAACCCTCTGATTTTACAGATTAATAAATGCAAGATATTAAAAGATATGTTAATTGGCTGTCCCTGAGTCAAGGACCAGGTTTGTGGAATGCCCGGGACCAAGTCATGAGTTCCCTGAGTCTTAGAAGACAAGTGCATCCACTATATTACACCACTTCTCATGCTTAGATAATACATATGAAAGCATATTAAAAAGCCAAAAATTTTCAAGATGTAAACCACCTTCAGGACTAAAAGAAACTTGAGAAGTCTTCTTGTCTTCAAGCTGGTTCAGAGAAAAATCATCCCCAAAGCTCAATTATATCAAGTATTAATACATAAGGAGAAAAGTGTAAAGCTTCCTTCTCAACTCATTGGGACAGTTTGCTTTACAGTATATTCCCCTCATTCTGTAATCAGTGTATGTAGAGACTCCCTTGCCTGTCTCTTCTCTATTTGTATTTCTTCCTTCCTCACATCTTTTTCTCAGCCATTTTTTATCTCAGCATTTTTTCTCTAAACCATCTCTTCAAGTTCTTTTTACCCTTAAGTTTTAGTATCTAGAATGGGCTTCAAACTTCTTGGCAGTGTTTTGCAGCACCTGTGACTTTTTTCATTTCAGTGATAATATGTAATAATATGTGTTCCCTATGGTCCTCCTGTCTGAACACACTGGTGTGGTTTGTCCTTCCCTATATTGCCTTTAGCCTATCACAATATTTACTATTTGATCATCTCCAACCAGACTTATCTATGTCAAAGCTTTGGGCACTTTGTTTTATATATAAATACATATAATTTTCTCATCTTTCACAGTTTTCTTAGCACAATAGTAGGCACCCAGTGGCCGTTTAATAAATAGATATAGACAGTTCTTATTGTTCATGGTAGTTCCATTCTATAAAGTTTCCATGAACACTGAATGAGTGAATACTGAACACTTACTCCTAGGGGAAGTTACAACGTTAAGTCACAACATTTTTGTCAACCAGTCAACACATAACACTTTGTTTTATGTGTGTTTCTGTTTAAAGATATCTTATTTAAGACATTGTCAATAAATTAACATTGAATTCATGGCCAATAGCAGTATAACTCAAGCCTGAACAAAGCTTATCTAACATGTATTTTTTCCATAAGACACATCACAGCTTTCTTGTACTGAGGAACACTAGACAGCCATCTTTTGGGCCATCTTTGTAGTCTTCACCATTCCTATCCAGTATCTAGCTCTCAGATACGCTATGAAATTTAATCCTCACAAATACCACAGAAGATAGTCATTGTTTTGTTTGATTTTGTTCTGCTTCATAGTTGAAAAATGTACAACATATTCCCATAAAACTATGAGTAGCAGAATTAGAATTCACCTAGCTCTCAAAACCTAAATTCTTGCCACTGTGCTGTGATTCTGCCAAACTCTATCTTTTTTATACAAATGTTGATAAACAGAATTCATCCCACCATTCTAATCCCTGGTTAAAGCAGTGAAAGCTCTGGGTCAAGACTCAGTTTTACTCTCCTCCAAAATGAAGAGTATGTTTAATAAGAATTTCTAGATACCATCTAGAAATGTGTGCCCATAAATATGATTTCTTGGACTTTAGCACAATAAGACACATGGAAAATAATGAAATCCTTTAAAATGGTAAAACCAGTTTAAACTACTGCTTCTTTCCCTCTATCAGCTCTATGACCTGTCAAAAGCTTTTGCCACTCTGGCTGAATGTCTGCTTTTCTCTGCTCCACTCTATACGATATCTGTTATTTTTTCTAGTTCACTTGTTTCATAAAAATGAATGGACTTTTTAAAACACAGCAAGTGCTTTTTCTTTTTTGGAGTCATATCTCTCAGCTTCTTTCTCCCTATTAGAAAAGCAACAATAGTTTTCTTTTCTTCTCTCTTGACCCTAAAGTGCTAGCATTGCATTTTTTCTCTTGCCTTTTATATCTTTGATAAGTTCTACTTTATTTCTTGTTTTTATTTTCTTGCCATCCAGAAAGATGATTTGATCGCTTTCTCTACTCAAAGTTATGTTGCTCCAGGCAGGGGAGGAGGTATGTCCATTTGGAGCTTATACCCTGGTTAAGTACCTTAATTTCCTTCGACCATCCCATTCCAAATATGACGGTGTATGCTTATCATTAAGCCTATTTTGTCATGTCCTTGAAGAATATATAACAAGGCTTATAATTTATAAGTCACACATAAATCTTTCTGATGAAGCTTTAATTAGATTCTCTGCCATTGAAAGGTTCTTTGTTAGAATTTATATTCTTTATCTTATCCATGTTTTAGTCCTTCTCTTCCCAGGAGTGCTGACTGCTATATGCTTAGCAGATATATTGCCTAACTTTACTTTCTATGATTTAAATTTCAAATGATTTTTATTAATTTATAAGCAGCAAATCAGGATCATTTTCCACATTCCATAGCACAAAAGTACCTCTCGTTTAGGCTTAGAATGTGTTAATCATATAGAATTGCCCATATGGAATTCCTGAAAGAGATAATGTAGTTTTTTGTTATGATTAGCAGTTGATGCTCTGCCACATTTCAAGAAAATTGTTCCATATGTTTCATATGTTTAGGAATTTTCTAATCAAACTTTACAACTGTTCCCTGTTCTTTTTATTTTCAGCTTAAACAAATCACATTTTCTTCTCAGTTTTTCCTCATTTCCTCTCCTAACCTTAATAATCTTTTCCTGAGGATTTTCTCTTTTCTCAAAGAGAAGCATGGAACGATCATCAGAAAGCAGATGATCTATACTTCATTTCTCCACTTTATCCTAAGTTATGATAGAAACTTAGAGAAATGACTTAACCTTCCTGAGCACACTCAACAAGCATGGACATAACAATACTTGTGCTTATTTAGCCATGTGTATACACACTTGTTAAATAAATAGATGTTATTTCTGGCATTCTATATCTGAGTAACAGTAAACATTCCCACTCATTCTTCAGAGAAACTGGACAGAGTTATATACTCCAAGTCAATAAACATATATTAAATCTAAGGGACCCCTGATGGGCATTTGGAGGAGGAAAGAGTGAGACATTCCAGCCCTCCTGGGGTTCAAACACAGCAAGAGATTACAAGGTAGATTTTGGAAATACGGCATTTAGCCCCCCCCCCCTTTTTTTTTTATACTTTAGCTGTTTCACTTGGACACAACAAAAAGACCACACCTAGAGGGCTTGCTTCTCCCAACTGATGGAAAATTGTGTGTTAGAATTTCTATTTTTCAGAGTGTGTTTTCTCCTTTTAAAATCACAGTGTTAATAATTGACATACAGTCTTTGTAATAAAGCAATAATAGAAATTTCTGAAGCTAGAGGCAATTAATTATCAATAATTTAACTGCCCTTCTGACAGCATGGTACCTTATGTCATAAACACACAGAGGCCCCAGACTTGTCCCCAATTATGGTGATTGATAAGAATTTAAAATTTACCATTATGATTACTTTCATTTTGTTAGTATACATCTGCTCTGACTTATGATGGAGTCCTTGTGATGGCTGAAACATTCCGAAGTCTTAGGAGACAGAAAATTGATATTTCCAGGAGAGGAAATGCTGGGGATTGTCTGGCAAATCCTGCTGCTCCATGGGGCCAAGGGATTGACATGGAGAGGACGCTTAAACAGGTAACTCACAATTTTACTTATGTTCAATTTACCTCACAGTCATTTTTCAATGGAGTATTCAAGAAAACAGAATAATCTATCTGTGAATAAATATATATTACAATTGCCATTTTATTATATTGAACCATTTTCATTTCTGAGACATTTCTAAATAGGATACTGGATAGAATACTGATGTTTATATGATATGTAGATGCTTAGCCAGGATAAGTTGGTTATGCCACAATAATAAACAACCCCAAGTGGCTTAAAACATCAAAAGAGTATTTCTCACTCACAAACACCAGATTAGTAGGGGCAGTTTGTTTATTATAATCACTCAGGGATCCAAGCTGACATAGCAACTACCATCTTGAATGCTACAAAGGGCAAAGAGTTGTGAGGAGGTTTCTAATTGGCAAGTGAATGCTTTGGCACTCATCACACCTGTTTACAACTCATTTGTCAGAAAGAGTCACATAGTCCTAGCTAACCAAAAAGGGTGCAAGAAGTACAAGCCTACCTTGGGCCAAGAATGAGGAAGAACCTGAAACATTGGCTAACACTATTAATCTACTGACTACCTCAGTAGATCTTTATTTACTTTTTTAAACATCTTTATTGGGGTATAATTGCTTTCCAATAGTGTGATAGTTTCTGCTTTATAACAAAGTGAATCAGCTATACATATACATATATCCCCATATCTCTTCCCTCTTGCATCTCCCTCTCATCCTCCCTATCCCACCACTCTAGGTGGTCACAAAGCTCCGAGCAGATCTCCCTGTGCTATGCAGCTGTTTCCCACTAGCTATCTATTTTACATTTGGTAGTGTATATATGTCCATGCCACTCTCTCACTTTGTCCGAACTTACCCTTCCCACTCCCCATGTCCTCAAGTCCATTCTCTATGTCTGCATCTTTATTCCTATCTTACCCCTAGGTTCTTCAGAACCATTTGTTTTTTAGGTTCTGTATATATATATATATATATATATATATATATATATATATATATATATATATATATATATATATATATATATATATATATGGGTTAGCATACGGTATTTGTTATTCTCTTTCAGACTTACTTCGCTCTGTATGAAAGAATCTAGGTCCATCCACCTCACCACAAATAACTCAATTTCATTTCTTTTTATGGCTGAGTAATATTCCATTGTATATAAGTGCCACATCTTCTTTATCCATTCATCTGTCAATGGACACTTAGGTTGCTTCCATGTCCTGGTTATTGTAAATAGTGGTGCAATAAACATTGTGGTCCATCACTCTTTTTGAATTATAGTTTTCTCAGGGTATATGCCCAGTAGTGGGATTGCTGGGTAGTATGGTAGTTCTATTTTTAGTTTTTTGAGGAAATTCCATACTGTTGTCCATAGTGGCTGTGTCAATTTACAGTCTCACCAACAGTGCAAGAGGGTTCCCTTTTCACCACACCTTCACCATTTATTGTTTGTAGATTTTTTGATGATGACCATTCTGATCAGTGTGACGTGATACATCATTGTAGATTTGATTTGCATTTCTCTAATGATTAGTGATGTTAAGCATCTTTTCATATGTTTGTTGGCAATCTGTATATCTTCTTTGGAGAAATGTCTATTTAGGTCATGTGTCCATTTTTGGATTGAGTTGTTTGTTTATTTCATATTGAGCTGCATGAGCTGCTTGTAAATTTTGGAGATTAATCCTTTGTCAGTTGCTTTGTTTGCAAATATTTTCTCCCATTCTGAGGGTTGTCTTTTCATCTTGTTTGTGGTTTCCTTTGCTGTGCAAAAGCTTTTAAGTTTCATTAGGCCCCATTTGTTTATTTTTATTTTTATTTCCCTTTCTCTAGGAGGTGGGTCAAAACGGATCTTTCTGTGATTTATGTCACACAATGTTCTGCCTATGTTTTCCTCTAAGAGTTTTATACTATCTGGCCTTACATTTAGGTCTTTAGTCCATTTGAGTTTATTTTTGTGTATGATGTTAAGAATTGTTCTAATTTCATTCTTTTACATGTAGCTGTCCAGATTTTCCAGCACCACTTATTGAAGAGGCTGTCTTTCTCCAGTATATATTCTTGCCTCCTTTATCAAAGATAAGGTGACAATCTGTGCATGGGTTAATCTCTGGGGTTTCTATCCTGTTCCATTGATCTATATTTCTGTTTCTGTGCCAATACCATACTGTCTTGATTACTGTAGTTTTGTAGTATAGTCTGAAGACCAGGAGCATGATTCTTCCAGCTCTGTTCTTCTTTCTCAAGATTGCTTTGGCTATTCGGGGTCTTTTGTGTTTCCATACAAATTGTGAAATTTATGTTCTAGGTCTGTGACAAATGTCATTGGTACTTTGATAAGGATTGCATTAAATCTGTAGATTGCTTTGGGTAGTATAGTCACTGTCACAATGTTGATTCTTCCAGTCCAAGAGCAAGGTCTATCTTTCAATCTGTTTGCATCATTTTAAATTTCTTTCATCAGTGTCACATAGTTTTCTGCATACAGGTCTTTTGTCTCCCTAGGTAGGTTTATTCCTAGGTATTTTATTCTTTTTTTTGCAGTGGTAAATGGTAGTATTTCCTTAATCTCTCTTTCAGATTTTTCATCATTAGTGTATAGGAATACAAGAGATTTCTGTGCATTAATTATTATTAATTAATTATTCTTACTAGTAGTTTTCTGGTAGCATCTTTAGGATTCTCTATGTATAGTATCATGTCATCTGAAAACAGTGACAGCTTTTCTTCTTCTTTTCCAATTTGGATTCCTTTTATTTCTTTATCTTCTCTGATTTCTGTGACTAAAACTTCCAAAACTATCTTGAATAATAGTGGTGAGAGTGGACAACCTTGTCTTGTTCCTGATCTTAGAGGAAATCGTTTCACATTTTCACCACTGAGAATGATGTTGGCTGTGGGTTTGTCACGTATGGCCTATATAATGTTGAGGTAAGTTCCCTCTATGCCTACATTCTGGAGAGTTTTTTATCATAAATGGGTGTTGAATTTTGTTGAAAGGTTTTTCTGCATCAATTGAGATGATAATATGGTTTTTATACTTCAATTTGTTAATATGGTATATCATGTTGATTGATTTGCATATATCGAAGAATCCTTGCATTACTGAGATAAACCCCACTTGATCATGGTGTATGACCCTTTTCCTGTGCTGTTGGATTCTGTTTGCTAGTATTTTGTTGAGGATTTTTGCATCTATGTTCATCAGTGATATTGGCCTATAGTTTTCTTTCTTTATGACACCTTTGTCCGGTTTTGGTATCAGGGTGATGGTGACCTTGTAGAATGAGTTTGGGAGTGTTCCTCCCTCTGTTATATTTTGCAAGAGTTTGAGAAGGACAGGTGTTGGCTCTTCTCTAAACGTTTGATAGAATTTGCCTGTGAAGCCATCTGGTCCTGGGCTTTTGTTTGTTGGAAGATTTTTAATCACAGTCTCTATTTCAGTGCTTGTGATAGGTCTGTTTATATTTTCTCTTTCTTCCCAGTTCAATCTTGGAAGGTTGTGCTTTTCTAAGATTTGTCCATTTCCTCCAGGTTGTCCATTTTATTGGCATATAGTTGCTTGTAGTAATATCTCATAATCCTTTGTTTTCCTGCAGTGTCAGTTGTTACTTCTCCTCCTTCATTTCTAATTCTATGGATTTGAGTCTTCTCCCTTTTTTTCTTTTTTTTTAACATCGTTATTGGGGTATAACTCTTTTACATCGGTGTGTTAGTTTCTGCTTTACAACAAAGTGAATCAGTTATACATATACGTATGTTCCCATATCTCTTCCCTCTTGTGTCACCCTCCTTCCCACCCTCCCTATCCACCCCTCTAGGTGGTCACAAAGCACAGAGGTGATCTCCCTGTGCTATGCGGCAGCTTCCCACTAGATATCTATTTTACATTTGGTAGTGTATATATGTCCATGCCACTCTCTCACTTCGTCACAGCTTACATTTCCCGCTCCCCATATCCTCAAGTCCATGCTCTAGTAGCTCTGTGTTTTATTCCCATCCTACCACTAATCTCTTCATGACATTTTTTTCTTAGATTCCATATATATGTGTTAGCATATGGTATTTGTTTTTCTCCTTCTGACTTACTTCACTATGTATGACAGACTTCAGGTCTATCCACCTCATTACAAATAACTCAGTTTCATTTCTTTTTATGGATGAGTAATATTCCATTGTATATATGTGCCACATCTTCTTTATCCATTCATCTGTTCATGGACACTTAGGTTGCTTCCATATCCTGGCTACCGTAAATAGACCTGCAATGAACATTTTGGTACATGATTCTTTTTGAATTATGGTTTTCTCAGGGTATATGCCCAGTAGTGGGATTGCTGGGTCATATGGGAGTTCTATCTTTATTTTTTTAAGGAACCTCCATACTGTTCTCCATAGTGGCTGTATCAATTTACATTCCCACCAAAAGTGCAAGAGGTTTCCTTTTTCTCCACACCCTCTCCAGCATTTATTGTTTCTAGAGTTTTTGATGATGGCCAATCTGACCAGTGTGAGATGATATCTCATTGTAGTTTTGATTTGCATTTCTCTAATGATTAATGATGTTGAGCATTCTTTCATGTGTTTGTTGGCAATTTGTATATCTTCTTTGGAGAAATGTCTGTTTAGTTCTTCTGCCCATTTTTGGATTGGGTTGGTTTTTTGTTGTTGTTATTGAGCTGCATGAGTTGCTTATAAATTTTAGATATTAATCCTTTGTCAGATGCTTCATTTACAAATATTTTCTCCCATTCTGAGGGTTGTCTTTTCCTCTTTTAATGGTATCCTTTGCTGTGCAAAAGCTTTTAAGTTTCATTAGGTCCCATTTATTTATTTTTGTTTTTATCTCCATTTCTCTAGGAGATGGGTCAAAAAGGACCTTGCTGTGATTTATGTCATAGAGTGTTCTGCCTATGTTTTCCTCTAAGAGTTTAACAGTGTCTGGCCTTACATTTAGGTCTTTAACCCATTTGAGTTTATTTTTGTGTGTGGTGTTAGGGAGTGTCCTAATTTCATGCTTTTACATGTACCTTTTGAGTTTTCCCAGCACCACTTATTGAAGAGGCTGTCTTATCTCTGCTGTATATCCTTCCCTCTTTATCAAAGATAAGGTGACCATATGTGTGTGAGTTTATCTCTGGGCTTTCTATCCTGTTCCATTGATCTATATTTCTGTTTTTGTGCCAGTACCATACTGTCTTGATTACTGTAACCTTGTAGTATAGTCTGAAGTCAAGGAGCCTGATTCCTCCAGTTCCATTTTTCATTCTCAAGATTGCTTTGGCTATTCGGGGTCTTTTGTGTTTCCATACAAATTGTGAAATTTTTTGTTCTAGTTCTGTAAAAAATGCCAGTGGTAATTTGATAGAGATTGCATTGAATCTGTAGATTGCTATGGGTAGTAGAGTCATTTTCACAATGTTGATTCTTCCAATCCAAGAACATCGTATATTTCTCCACCTATTTGTATCGTCTTTAATTTCTTTCATCAGTGTCTTATAGTTTTCTGCATACAAGTCTTTTGTCTCTTTAGGTAGGTTTATTCTTAGATGTTTTATTCTTTTTGTTGCAATGGTAAATGGGAGTGTTTTCTTAATTTCACTCTCAGATTTTTCATCATTAGTGTATAAGAATTCCAGAGATTTCTGTGCATTAATTTTGTATCCTGCTACTTTACCAAATTCATTGATTAGCTCTAGTAGTTTTCTGGTAGCATCCTTAGGATTCTCTATGTATAGTATCATGTCATCTGCAAACAGTGACAGCTTTACTTCTTCTTCTCCTATTTGGATTCCTTTTATTTCTTTTTTTTTCTCTGATTGCTGTGGCTGGAACTTCCAGAACTAAGTTGAATAATAGTGCTCAGAGTGGGCATCCTTGTCTTTTTCCTGATCTTAGTGGAAATGATATCAGTTTTTCACCATTGAGAACGATGCTGGCTGTGGGTTTGTCATATATGACCTTTATTATGTTGAGGAAAGTTCCCTCTATGCTTACTTTCTGCAGGGTTTCTATCATAAATGGGTGTTGAATTTTTTCAAAAGCTTTCTCTGCATCTATTGAGATGACCATATGGTTTTTCTTCTTCAGTTTGTTGATATGGTGTATCATGTTGACTGATTTCTGTATATTGAAGAATCCTTGCATTCCTGGAATAAACCCCACTTGATCATGGTGTATGATCCTTTTAATGCGCTGTTGGATTCTGTTTGCTAGTATTTTGTTGTGGATTTTTGCATCTATGTTCATCAGTGATGTTGGCCTGTAATTTTCTTTCTTTGTGACGTCTTTGTCTGGTTTTGGTATCAGGGTGATGGTGGCCTCATAGAATGAGTTTGGGAGTGTTCCTCCCTCTGCTAGCTTTTTGAAGAGTTTGAGAAGGATAGGTGTTAACTCTTCTCTAAATATTTGATAGAATTTGCCTGTGAAGCCATCTGGTCCTGGGCTTTTGTTTGTTGGAAGATTTTTAATCACAGTTTCAATTTCAGTGCTTGTGATTGGTCTCTTCATATTTTCTATTTCTTCCTGGTTCAATCTCGGCAGCTTGTGCATTTCTAAGAATTTGTCCATTTCTTCCAGGTTATCCATTTTATTGGCATACAGTTGCTTGTAGTAATCTCTAATAATCTTTTGTATTTCTGCAGTATCCATTGTTACTTCTCCTTTTTCATTTCTAATTCTATTGATTTGAGTCTTCTCCCTTTTTTTCTTGATGAGTCTGGTTAATGGTTTCTCAATTTTATTTATCTTCTCAAAGAACCAGCTTTTACTTTTATTGATCTTTGCTATTGTTTCCTTCATTTCTTTTTCATTTATTTCTGATCTGATCTTTATGATTTCTTTCCTTCTGCTAAATTTGGGGGGTTTTTGTTCTTCTTTCTCTAATTGCTTTAGGTGAAGATTTAGGTTGTTTATTTGAAATGTTTCCTGTTTCTTAAGGTATGATTGTATTGCTATAAACTTGCCTCTTAGAACTGCTTTTGCTGTATCCCATAGGTTTCGGGTCATAGTGTCTCCATTTTCATTTGTTCTAAGTATTTTGTGATTTCCTCTTTGATTTCTTCAGTGATCACTTCGTTATTAAGTAGTGTATTGTTTAGCCTTGATGTGTTTGTATTTTTTACAGATCTTTTCCTGTAATTGATACCTAGTCTCATAGCATTGTGGTCGGAAAAGATACTTGATATGATTTCAATTTTCTTAAATTTATCAAGGCTAGATTTGTGACCCAATATATGATCTATCCTGGAGAATCTTCCATGAGCACTTGAGAAAAATGTGTATTCTGTTTTTTATGGATGGAAGGTCCTCTAAATATCAATTAAGTCCATCTTGTGCAATGTGTCATTTAAAGCTTGTGTTTCCTTATTTATTTTCATTTTGGATGATCTGTCCATTGGTGACAGTAGGGTGTTAAAGTCCCCTACTATGGTTGTGTTACTGTTGATTTACCCTTTTATGGCTGTTAGTATTTGCCTAATGTATTGAAGTGCTCCTATGTTGGGTGCATAAATATTTACAATTGTTATATCTTCTTTATGGATCAATCCCTTCATCATTATGTAGTGTCCTTCTTTGTCTCTTGTAATAGTTTTTATTTTAAAGTCTATTTTGTCTGATATGAGAATTGCTACTCCAGCTTTCTTCTGATTTCCATTTGCATGGAATATCTTTTTCCATCCCCTCACTTTCAGTCTGTAAGTGTCCCTAGGTCTCAAGTGGGTCTCTTGTAGACAGCATATATATGGGTCTTGTTTTTGTATCCATTCAGCCAGTCTGTGTCTTTTGGTGAGAGCATTTAATCCATTTACATTGAAGGTAATTATCGATATGTATGTTCCTATTATCATTTATTTAATTGTTTCGGGTTTGTTCTTGTAGGTCTTCACCTTCTCTTGTGTTTCTTGACTAGAGAAATTCCTTTAGCATTTGTTGTAAAGCTGGTTTGGTGCTGCTAAACTCTCTCAGCTTTTGCTTGTCTGTAAAGTTTTTAATTTCTCCATCAAATCTGAATGAGCTCCTTGCTGGGTAGAGTAATCTTGGTTGTAAGATTTTTACCTTCGTCACATTAAGTATGTCCTGCCACTCCCTTCTGGCTTGTAGAGTTTCTGCTCAAAGATCAGCTGTTAATCTTATGGGGATTCCTTTGTGTGTTATTTGTTGTTTTTCCCTTGCTGCTTTAAATATGTTTTCTTTGTATTTAATTTTTGACAGTTTGATTATTATGTGTCTTGGCGTGTTTATCCTTGGGTTTATCCTGTATGGGACTCTCTGTGCTTCCTGGACTTGATTGACTCTTTCCTTTCCTATATTAGGGAAGTTTTCAACTATAATCTCTTCAAATATTTTCTCAGTCCCTTTCTATTCCTCTTCTTCTTCTGGCACCCCTATAATTCGGATGTTGGTGCATTTAATGTTGTCCCAGACGTCTCTGAGACTGTCCTCAGTTCTTTTCATTCTTTTCTCTTTATTTTGCTCTGTAGTAGTTATTTCCACTATTTGATCTTCCAGGTCACTTATCCGTTCTTCTGCCTCAGTTATTCTGCCATTGATCCCATCTAGAGTATTTTTCATTTCATTTATTGTGTTGCTCATCATTGCTTGCTTCTTCTTTTTTTCTTCTAGGTCCTTGTTAACTGTTTGTTGCAATTTGTCTATTCTATCTCCAAGATTTTGAATCATCTTTACTATCATTATTCTGAATTCTTTTTCAGGTAGACTGCCTATTACCTCTTCATTTGTTAGGTCTGGTGTGTTTTTATCTTGCTCCATCATCTGCTGTGTGTTTTTCTTTCTTCTCATTTTGCTTATCTTGGTGTGTTTGGGGTCTCCTTCTTGCAGGCTGTAGGTTTGTAGTTCGTGTTGTTTTTGGTGACTGTCCCCAGTGGGTAAGGTTGGTTCAGTGGGTTCAGTAGGTTTCCCGATTGGGGGGACTAGTGCCTGTGTTCTGGTGGATGAGACTGGATCTTGTCTTTCTGGTGGGCAGGTCCACGTCTGGTGGTGTGTTTGGGGATGTTGGTAGCCTTATTATGATTTTAGGCAGCCTCTCTGCTAATGGATGGGGCTGTAGTCCTGTCTTGCTATTTGTTGGCCATAGGGTGCCTAGCACTGTATGTGGCTGGTCGTTGAGTGAAGCTGGGTCTTGGTGTTGGGATGGAGATCTCTGAGAGATTTTTGCCGTTTGATATTGCGTGGAGCTGGGAGGTCTCTTGTGGACCAGTATCCTGAGGTTGGTTCTCCCACCTCAGAGACACAGCCCTGATGCCTGGCTGGAGTGCCAAGAGCCTTTAATCCACACAGCTCAAAATAAAAGGGAGAAAAAATAGAAAAGAAAGGAAGGAAGGAAGGAACGAAAGAAGGAGGGAGGGAAGAAAGGAAGGAATAAATGAAGGAAGGAAGAAAGCAAGAAAGGAAGGAAGGAAGGAAGAGAGGAAGAAAGGGAGGAAGGAAGGAAGAAAGGAAGGAAGGAGGGAAGAATGGAAGGAATAAAGAGGAAGAAGACAAAATAAAGTAGGATAAAATATAGTTATTAAAATAAAAAATAATTATTAAGAAGAAAAATTTGTATTAAAAAAAAATGGGTCGGTCTAACCGTAGGACAAATGGTGAAAGCAAAGCTATACAGACAAAATCTCACACAGCAGCACACACATACACACTCACAAAAGGAAAAAAAAGGGGGGGAAATAATAGTATATCTTGCTCCCAAAGTCCACCTCCTCAACTTGGGTTATTTCGCTGTCTATTCAGGTTTTCCACAGATGCAGGGCACTTCAAGTTGATTGTGGAGTTTTAATCCGCTGCTTCTGAGGTTGCTGGGAGAGACCTCCTCCTCTCCTCTTTGTTCGCACAGCTCCTGGGGTTCAGCTTTGGACTTGACCCCGCCTCTGCATGTAGGTCTTCCGAGGGTGTCTGCCCTTCACTCAGACAGGACGGGGTTAAAGGAGCATCTGATTCGGGGGCTCTGGCACAGGCCGGGGGGAGGGATGGGCACAGATGCGGGGCAAGCCTGCAGCGGCAAAGGCCAGCGTGACACTGCACCGGCCCGAGGCGCGCCTCGCATTCTCCTGGCGAAGCTGTCCCTGGATCCCCGGACCCCGGCAGTGGCAGGCTGCACAGGCTCCCGGGAGGGGCGGTGTGGAGAGTGACCTGTGCTCCCACACAGGCCTCTTGGTGGCGGCAACAGCAACCCTAGCGTCCCACACCCGTCTCTGCTGCCCGCGCTGACAGCCGCGGCTCACGCCCGTTTCTGGAGCTCCTTTAAGTGGTGCGCTTAAACCCCTCTCCTCGCGCATCAGGAAGCAAAGAGGGAAGAAAAGGTCTCTTGCCACTTCGGCAGCTCCAGACTTCAACCGGACTCCCTCCCTGCTAGCCGTGGTGCACTAACCCCTTCAGGCTGTTTTCACTCTGCCAACTCCAGACCTTTCCCTGGGTTCCGACTGAAGCCCGAGGCTCAGCTCCCTGCCCACGCCCACCCCGGCGGGTGAGCAGACAAGTCTCTCGTGCTGGTGAGTGTCGGTCGGCACGGATCCTCTGTGCGGGAATCTCTCCGCTTTGCCCTCCACACCCTGTTGCTGCACTCTCCTCCACGGGTTTGAAGCTTCCCCCTCTGCAGCTCGGGAGCTTCCCCCTCCACCACCCACAGTTTCCGCCCACGAAGGGGCTTCTAGTGTGTGGGAACCTTTCCTCCTTCACAGCTCCCTCCCACTGGTGCAGGTCCCATCCCTATTCTTTGTCTCTGTTTATTCTTTTTTCTTTTGCTCTACCCAGGTACGTGGGGAGTTTCTTGCCTCTTGGGAGGTCTGAGGTCTTCTGCCAGCATTCGGTGGGTGTTCTATAGGAGAAATTCCATGTGTAGATATATTTCTGATGTTTCTGTGAGGAGGAAGGTGTTCTCCGCGTCTTACTCTTCCACCATCTTCTCGCCTCAATGCCCCTTTTTTTCTTGATGAGTCTGGTTAATGGTTTATCTTTTTTTTTTAATTTTCTCAAAGAGGCAGCTTTTAGTTTTATTGATCTTTGCTATCATTTCCTTCATTTCTTTTTCATTTATTTCTGATCTGTTCATTATAACTTCTTTCCTTCTGCTAACTTTGGGTTTGTTTTGTTCTTTTTTCTCTAATTGCTTTAGGTGTAAGGTTAGGTTGTTTATTTGAAATATTTCTTGTTTCTTGAGGTAGGATTTTATTGCTGTAAACTTCCCTCTTGGGTTTTGGGTCGTCGTGTTTTCACTGTCATTTTTTCTAGGTATTTTTTGATTCCCTCTTTGTTTTCTTCAGTTATCACTTGGTTATTTAGTAGTGTATTGTTTAACCTTCATGTATTTTTATTTTTTACAAATATTTTCCTGTAATTGATATCTAGTCTCATAGTGTTGTATCGGGAAAGATGCTTGGTATGATTTCAATTTTCTTAAATTTACCAAGGCTTGATTTGTGACTTAAGTTATGATCTATCCTTGAGAATGTTCCATGTGCACTTGAGGAGAAAATGTAATCTTCTGTTTTCGGATGGAAAGACCTATAAATATCAATTAAATCTAACTGGTCTATTTTGTCATTTAAAGCTTGTATTTCCTTATTAATTTTCTGTGTGGGTGATACGTCCATTGGTGTAAGTGAGGTGTTAAAGTCCCTTACTATTATTGTGTTACTGTTGATTTTCTCTTTTATAGCTGTTAGCATTTGCCTTATGTATTGAGGTACTCCTATGGTGGGTGCATATATATTTATAATTGTTATATCTTCTTCTTGGATTAATCCCTTGCTCATTTTGTAGTGTCCTTCCTTGTCTCTTGTAATAGTCTTTATTTTAAAGTATATTTTATCTGATATGAGTATGGCCACTCTAGCTTTCTTGATTTCCATTTGCATGGAATATCTTTTTCCATTCCCTCACTTTCAGTCTGTATGGGTCCCTAGGTCTGAAGTGGGTCTCTTGTAGACAGCATATATATGTGTGTTGTTTTTGTATCCATTCAGCCAGCCTATGTCTTTTGGTTGGAGCTTTTAATCCATTTACATTTAAGGTAGTTATCAATATATATGTTCCTATTACCATTTTCTCAATTGTTTTGGGTTTGTTATTGTAGGTCTTTTCCTTCTTTTTTGTTTCCTGCCTAGAAAAGTTCCTTTAGCATTTGTTGTAGAGCTGGTTTGGTGGTGCTAAATTCTCTTAGCTTTTACTGGTTTGTAAAGGTTTTAATTTCTCCAACAAACCTGAATGAGATCCTTGCTGGATAGAATGATCTTGGTTGTAGTTTTTTCCCTTTCATCACTTTAAATGTGTCTTGCCACTCCCTCTGGCTTGAAGAGTTTCTGCTGAAAGATCAGCTGTTAACCTTATGGGGATTCCCTTGTATGTTATTTGTCATTTTTCACTTGCTGCTTGTAATATTTTTTTCTTTTATTTAATTTTTATAGTTTGATTAATATGTGTCTTGGTTTTTTTCTCCTTGGATTTATCCTGTATAGAACTCTCTTTGCTTCCTGGACTTGACAGACTATTTCCTTTCCCATATTAGGGAAGTTTTCAACTATAATCTCTTCAAATATTTTCTCAGTCCCTTTCTTTTTCTATTCTTCTGGACCCCTATAATTCGAATGTTGGTGCATTTAAAGTTGTCCCAGAGGTCTCTGAGACAATTGTCCTCAATTCTTTTCATTCTTTTTTCTGCTCTGCAATAGTTATTTCCACTATTTTATCTTCCAAGTCAATTATCCATTCTTCAGCCTCAGTTATTCTGCTCCTGATTCCTTCCAGATAATTTTTAATTTCATTTATTGTTTTGTTCATCATTGTTTGTTTGCTCTTTAGGTCTTCTAGGTCCTTGTTAAACACTTTTTTTTTATTTTCTCCATTCTATTTCCAAGATATTGAATCATCTTTTCTATCATTACTCTGAATTCTTTTTCATGTAGACTGCCTATTTCATCTTCATTTGTTTAGTCTGGTGAGTTTTTACCTTGCTCCTTCCTCTGCTGTGTATTCCTCTGTCTTCTCATTTTGCTTAACTTACTTAATGGGTTCTCCTTTTCGCAGGCGGCAGGTTCATAGTTCCCATAGTTTTTGGTGTCCTCTCCCAGTGGGTAAGGTTGGTTCAGAGGGTTGTGTAGGCTTCCTGGTGGAGTGGACTGCTGTCTGTGTTCTGGTAAATGAGGTTGGATCTTGTCTTTCAGGTGGGCAAGTTTGCTTCCGGTTGTTTGTTGTAGGGTGTCTGTGACCTTATTATGACTTTAGGCAGCCTCTCTGCTAATAGGTGGTGTTGTGTTCCTGTCTTGCTACTTGTTTGGCATAGGGTGTCCAGCACTGTAGCTTGCTGGTCGTTGAGTGGAGCTGTGTCTTAGCATTGAGATGGAGCTCTCTGGGAGAGCTTTTGCTGTTTGATATTATGTGGATCTGGGAGGTCTCTGGTGGACCAATGTCCTGAATTTGGCTCTCCCACCTCAGAAGCACAGGCCTGACACCAATCTGGAGCACAAAGATCCTGTCAACTATATGGCTCAGAAGAAAAGGGAGAAAAAAAGAAAGAAAGAAGGAAAAATATAAAATAACGTTATTAAAATAAATTTTTTAATTATTAAAAATTAAAAAGTCATAATAAAAAAAGAAAGAAAGAAAGAAAGAAGAGAGCTACCAAACCAAAACACAAATCCATTAATTATAACAAATGCTAAAAACTGTACCAAAAAAAAAAAGGGACAGACAGAACCCTAGGACAAATGGTAAAAGCAAAGCTCTACAGACAAAATCACACACACAACGATACACATACACACTCACAAAAAGAGAAAAAGGAAATATATATATTTTTTTTAAAAAAAAGAGGAAGAGAGCAACCATTAAAAAAAAAGAGGAAGACAGCAACCAAATCTATAAACAAATTTAACAATTATAATAAACTCTAAATACTAAACTAAGATAAACTTAAGACCAGAAACAAATTAGATTCAGAAAACAAACCCCAAGTCTCTGTTGTTCCCAAAGTCCACCGCCTCAATTTTGGGATGATTCATTGTTTATTCAGGTATTCAAGAGATGCAGGGTACATCAAGTTGATTATGGAGATATAATCCACTGCTCCTGAGGCTGTTGGGTGAAATTTCCTTTTCTCTTCTTTGTTTGCACAGCTCCTGGGGTTCAGCTTTGGATTTGGCCCTGTCTCTGCATGTAGGTCACCCGATGGTGTCTGTTCTTTTCTCAGACAGGATGGGGTTAAAGAAGCAGCTGATTGGGGCCTCTGGCTCACTCAGGCTGGGCGGAGAGAGGGGTATGGAATGCGGGCCCAGCCTGCGGCTGCAGAGGCCAGCATGACATTGCAACAGCCTGAGTTGTGTCATGTCTTCTCCTGGGGAAATTGTCCCTGGATCACAGGACCCCGGCAGTGGTGAGCTGAACAGGCTCTGGGAGGGGATGTGTGGATAGTGACCTGTGCTTGCACACAGGCTTCTTGGTGGCTGCTGCAGCAGCCTTAGCATTTCATGCCCATCTCTGGTGTCTGCTCTTATAGCTGTGGCCTCGGCCCATCTCTGGAGCTTGTTTAGGTGGTGCTCTGAATCCCCTCTCCTTGTGCACCCCGAAACAATGTTCTTTTGCCTCTTAGGCAGTTCCAGACATTTTACCAGACTCCCTCCCAGCTAGCTTTGGTGCACTAGACCCCTTCAGGCTGTGTTCACGCAGCCAACCCCAGTCCTCTCCCTGGGATCTGGCTTCCGAAGCCAGATCCTCAACTTCCAGACAGACCCCATCCACCCTGGTAGGTGAGCAGACAAGCTTCTCAGGCTGGTGAGTGCTGGTCGGTACTGATCCTCTCTGTGGGAATCTCTCTGCTTTGCCCTCTGCACCCTTATTGCTGCACTCTCCTCCGTGGCTCTGAAGCTTCCACCCCACCACCCCACCACCCCCACCCCCCATCTCCAACAGTGAAGGGGCCTCCTAGAGTGTGGAAAGTCTTCCTCCTTCACAGCTCCCTCCCAGAGGTGCAGGTCCTGTCCCTATCCTTTTGCCTCTGTTTTTTTTTTCTTGTTTCTTTTCTCCTACCCAGTTACATGGGGGAGTTTCTTGCCTTTGGGAAGTCTGAGGTCTTCTGCCAGCATTCAGTAGGTGTTCTGTAGGAGTTATTCCACATGTAGATGTATTTCTAATGTATTTGTGGGGAGAAAGTTGATCTCCACGTCTTACTCCTCCACCATCTTGAAGGTCTCTTCTCAGTAGATCTTTAAATTGCCTGTAACCTTGGATTAGGTATTTGTTTATTTTATTCTTTTATAGTTAATACTAACACAGTTTTTCAAGTGATTAATGTGATATGTGTATATTTTTAGTATTACATCTTAAATGTTCTGAAATGCCATGGGTTCAGAACATAAGTTAAGTATAAATGAATTAAAAGGAAATTTGGAATAAAGTACAATTGAATATTTCTAAAAATATGTTTATTTTTCTGAATTTCTTATATCTTAATTTTAATATTAGCGAGGAGAAATATGATCCGATGTGGTTATCAGAGCTATTTAATCTGTTATGTGGCTATGCAGATAAAACAGAAAAGTATCTATAAAACAAACCATATTTCCATTCCTATAAACAATATTTCAATATCAAGGAAGTATTCTGTTAGTTACAAAGGGAACTTCATAATAAAAAATAAATAAATAAAACATGTTCATCTTCCAAACACATAACAAAATTGCTTATATATTACTTTGATATTCCTCTTTCAGATTCTATCCCAGTAGCTCAAATATCCCATGTTTTTTTAGTGAGTTGCTTATAATTTATAGTTCCATACCCATGTGTAGTCATAAGCCTAGCAGATGAAGTCAAGATTTCTGTAATTAAAATGACTAGTGATTACATGTGTGGATTCTCTTTTTCATTCATAGGTTCAAATTCAAGGACTGACAGGGAATGTTCAGTTTGACCACTATGGACGTAGAGTCAATTACACAATGGATGTGTTTGAGCTAAAGAGCACAGGACCTAGAAAGGTGAGCCACACTTCAACATTTTTCTTAGTTTTCATTTGACAGTTTTAAAGCCTTATAGGTGAAAGGTAGCGGGATAGTCTGCATTTTTAAAAAATTGTGAATATGGTTGACCCTTGAACAACATGGGAACTAGGGGCTCTGACCCTCCACACAGTCAAAAATCCAGGTCTAAATTTTAGTGGGCCTTCCATATATGTGGTTTCTCCATAGCTGCAGTTCCACATCTGAGGATTCAACCAACCACATATCATATAGTACTGTAGTATTTACTATTCAAAGAATCGTGTAAAAGTGGACCTGAGCAGTTCAAACCTGTGTTGATTAAGGGTCAACTGCACTTACAAATAATACTTTCTTGATAATTCATGCTGAAATAAATTCTTCTGTCCTATGACTGATATTTAGTGGTGTACCAAAGCTGAAATGAACTAATTTACATGTTGTTTATATCTTTTATTCAAAAATAAAAACAATTTTTTTAAAGGCCTAGCAAAAAAATCCCACAGAACCCATAATGTACTCTTCAGGAAAGCACACAATATAGGTAAGAGACTTACTCACTTCCATGTAGTCATTTATGAAACTATTAGAGAGAGAACAAAGAAGACTACTTCTAAAGGGCATATTTAGAACAGGCTAAATGTTCCTGAAGTAAGCAAGTAAACATTCAAATGAGCAAAGAAAAGAGGAGATGGAAGATAATATTGTTAAGATTATTGTTAGGTTGAAGAGGGAGAAAAACACCTAAGAACATCAACTGAGGAGCCAGGGAGGTTGTTTAGGAAGATTCTGATGAAAGATTTTTGGATTTCAGAAGGTAACTCTGCTAGTCTTCTTATGATATGACTAAGCATAGTTTTCCCAATGTCCAAAAAGTACTTTATACAATGGAAAAATACAATTCTACCACAGCAATTGGCTATGAACATTTTATACTTAACATATATAATTTTTAACATTCTTTTCTCTAGCATTAGCTAGGATGCTCAAGGAAAGACATGCTCAACTTACCTTATCTAAAAACTCAATTTGTTTCAACACTTGGCTGTTTAAAAAAACTTTCCCAAATATACTTTCCTTTGTTAGTATAATAATGATAGTTACAATTTATGAAATGCCTGCTATGTCCCAATGACTGGACTTGGTGTAATTTAATCCTCACAATAAGCCTGTAACGGAGTACTATTATCTCCATTTTTCTAGTGAGAAAGTTACAGTGCAATAGGCTACGGTTACTTGTCTAAGGCCTACAAGTGAGAAAACAAAGATTTTTAATTCAGATATGTCTGACTCCAGAACCCTTCTACCCAGTACCTTGCCTGAGTAGTCTCTGTGCTAATGGAGTTTATTTTCTAGTAGCATAAAATATAGTAAGTTCCATACAACAGTTAAAGAGAAAGCGTGTGGAAAGTCTAAAGAGGAAGAGAACACTTCCAGCTGGAGGAAAACAAATCAAAGAAGGCTGCATGGGGGAGATTTAAAGTTAGTCATGAAGTTAGTTTAAATAGGTAGAAATGGTAGAGGCAAGAAACCGAGGACAGGCTGGAGGCAGGAAAATTAAAGTCATACATGGAAGATGGCAAAGGCTTTCCAAGCTGTGCTTTGCTCCAGTCTGTCATAACATGTGCTTCTGCATATGTGTGAGGAGAGATTTAGAGCTGCCATGCAAACCATCTCTAGCTTTTCTGCCTTTTAGTGGCATCTCCTTTAGTGCAGGCTGCCAGCTAATACAGGGTAGGCAGGAGCCTATCTGATCCAGATCAGGTAAGGGCAGGAGATGGAATGACAGCTTGAAAGCCAAGCTGTATGATGGGCTCTTTTAAGGGTACTACCTGAAGAAAGGGACTGACATGCTCCCAAGAAGAAATTTAGGAAGTTCCATGTAAACACCAATTTTACCCACCAATCTAGGAGGTTCCATGTAAACACCAATTTTACCCAATTTCAGCACACAGCCAGCAACAAGAAAGAAAGAAGCCCATTTTAAGCAAAGTCCCTCTGCTAGCTGTGGAGCAGACAGAATATTCCATAAGCCCTTAAAAATATTGGCTAACTGGTGACCAGCCTGCCACAAACCAGACTCTGCAAAATTAGCCATTTAAGTAGAACCTTTCTAAAATGCAAAAGACAATTCCATATTTCATAAAACAGTAAGTACAAAAAGTAAAATTATCTCTTTATAAAAGAAAGAATAATGGAAAAAGGAAGCTGGTGGTAACTAGTGGTAACATCAAGTGGGCTATTTACAGCACTGAATCTTTTCATGGCCTATTGAAACATGATGGTAACAAAAATTAAGGTTTTTAGAGGAGAAAGTTAAAGAATAAGTTGGAAAAGTGATGAACAGTACATCTTCACACTCAGCTGACATTTGTCTAAGACTCTTAAAAGAAATATGAAGTGTGAAATGGTGTAGACTCATCCATCTTTGTTTTTCTTGGGCACTCTGTCAGGAATATTAAACTTAAAAATGAACTACCATGAGAAACACTCTGCTGATGAGACTTGGCAATACGTCTGAAAAGCGAGCAACCATTCCTTTAAATTGAACACTTGCCAGTAAGAGAGCTATCTTTGAAAATAGATCAGAGAGTTAACCCATCAGTTTGTCTGACTTCCATAAGAGGGAAACTGAGTGAGAGTCTCATTAAGCAGAAGCCACAAAGCTCTTTCTGAAGTCTCAGCTCCTAAGTATGGTGGAATCTTCTTGCCATTCCAGTGATCTCTCAAGAATGCTCTAAAACCAGGCTTGCATGGTTTCAGGAATTCTTAATCATAAAAATTGTATTTATTGAGAGCAGGTTATACACCAGACAGAGTAAAGGGAAATTGATGTGCATTTAAATATTTAATCCTTACAGCAACCTGAAAGTAAGATGTATTTTTCTCATTTTATAGAAGAGAAAAGTAAGGCTCAGAAAAACTAAGTAACCTGCTCAGGGATGTTAAACTAGAAAGAGATGGAGCTGGGGTGGAGACTAAGGCTCATCTAGCTTCAAAGCTACTCTCTTAACTACTACAAAATATTATCAGTCCCAGGGCCCATAACTTTTCCCTTGAGGGTTGGTATGAGAATTAAACCATATCTTTCAGGAAAGGTCTGGTCAAATCAGCTCTCCTCGGAACCAACTTTGAGTAGAACAGAGGTTCTCATAGCCCCTCAATCTCTACACAATCCCTACATTGCAGGCAAAGTCCACCATAAATATGGAGGTATTTACTCATATATTATATTATGGTTATATTTGTGCACAATTCACCTTTAGGAATCCAAAGAAGACAAATATGTCTCTGACATTTCCTGCCAGTTTAGCAATTTAAATGCTTCTATATTTTTGCTTTAACATTACAAAACTATTTTTCACCGAATTTCTGTCTCTAGGAAAAAAGTGCCTCTTTCCCTGTCTAATTAAATGAGAACGGGCATAGGAAGTGTTCCTAGTAAATTGTAAAATGTTGTGAAAAATTAGAGAGAAAAACTCTATCTCATATGAAGTTCTAGGTACAAACTTTAATATTCCTTTCTTTAAGAAGTGACCCTTATATCAGTTCACCCTATACTGTCCTACTTCCCAAAAAGTCCATAGCCCACATAAGATCTATGCACAAACCATGGCTCCATATTACAAACGATGGTTTTCTTTTTTACCAGAATTTCAAGTAGACATAAGGCAAACAGATACATTTGGGTAAAATTTTGCCTATTATTTTAATTTGCCAGTACTTCTAAATCATTTATCTTTGGGTTGGGGGAGATAGTCATGAACACACAGGTTGATCTTAACTGCAAAATGTCAAGGTCTTGTTAACATCCGAAGACTCTCCAGAATGTGCCCCAGGTCTGTAGTTTTTCTGTTGTGGGAACTCATTAATAAAGAAAAATTGCTTTCCCAGAAAATGAGCTGCTGAGATCTGGAAGGTGGCTGCATCTTAATGGAGTACTAAACTGTGAAACCTATTTTTATGTTGTATAACTGTCATGTGGAAAGGAAAACTAACAGGAAGCAACTATGTTTTTTAAGTTATTTTTTAAGTACATGTAGGAATTGAAGAGAGGATAGGTCTCAAAGTCATACTTGTTTTGTTTTAATTAAATTTTTCACTGACTCATTAAATAAATGTTAGCTATAAATAAATTCATATGGGCAATTCAATGGGCAATTGAAAATAATTGCTGAATTGAATTGATTTATACTCATAATTTTGGATCAAACTAAGCAATATAGCAAACCATATTAATGAAAATTATTTTTTATGTATATTCTGTTATTGAATATTTGTGAATAATATAGTGTCTCTTTCTGATATGCTTAATGCTTACTTTATTTTAAAATGTTCACTCGAAGTGAGAGAGTGGCAGGGACATATACACACTACCAAATGTAAATTAGATAGCTAGTGGGAAGCTGCTGCATAGCACAGGGAGAGCACCTCTGTGCTTTGTGACCACCTAGAGGGGTGGGATAGGCAGGGTGGGAGGGAGGGTGATGCAAAAGGGAAGAGATATGGAAACATATGTATATGTATAACTGATTCACTTTGTTGTAAAGGAGAAACTAACACACTATTGTAAAACAGTTATACTCAAATAAAGATGTTAAAAATAAAATAAAATAAAATGTTCACAAATACTAACATGAGAGTTAAGAACTTGGAGGAAGCAAGAGAGACTTTCAAAACATATTGGGACACATAGTGATTACAAACCAGTGAGCAATTACATACATTTTATTGGAAATGTGAGTTTTATCAACTGCATCCAGAAATTCAAGAAAGAAGTTTGGCAAGCATTAAACAAAAACCCATTTTGGGAGTTTATGTAGCATAATAGCAAAGTATATGGACTTGTAATTGCACCTACCTTTACATTTGCTGTGTGTATAAACTTTAAGATACATATATTTTTTAAACAGCATTCATTACAGTGTCTGCCAGAGAGCAAGCAGGCAAGAAGTGGTAGCCATTAATATTACTTAGTGGTCTGCATGATAAAAAGAACCCTAAATTTCCTTTAGGATGCCATTTAGTTACTTTGTAAAGTGTTTAACTAATTACTTCATATATTTTATGGAAAGGAGTTTGTTCCACATCTAAAAGAGAAGTAATATAAGGATTTAAAGTGAGAAAATTAAAAAATTTCAAAAGTAGGGCTTCCCTGGTGGCGCAGTGGTTGAGAATCCGCCTGCCGATGCAGGAGACACGGGTTCGTGCCCTGGTCCGGGAAGATCCCACATGCCGCGGAGCAACTAAGCCTGTGAGCCATGGCCGCTAGGCCTGCGCGTCCGGAGCCTGTGCTCCGCAATGGGAGAGGCCACAGCAGTGAGAGGCCCGCATACCGCAAAAAAAAAAAAAAAAAAAAAAAAAAAAAAAAAAAAAAAAAAAAAATTTCAAAAGTAAAAATATTAAATAATCATTAATATTAACATCTGATGTATTTAGTATTTAAAGATGATGAGACTAGTGGCTAGGTTATGTGAAACCAGAAACTATTTCTATATTGCTTTAAAAACACACAAGTCTTTTTTCTTGAAAGCATCTTGTATGTGTACCTATGTAAATCTGACTATTCCCTTTACCATAAAACCCGTAACGTTATTGATAAAATCATGTAAATTAATTACAGAAGGTGCCAATCAATCTCACTACAAGAGGATCAATGCAAATGGTATTCCATCTGTATCCACCTTCTTTTTTCAACCCATCTATTCCCAATGTCTTGGCTACTCCATGATTGTAAATTGCAAAGTTGCCAAATGTATAACTAGGCAGTATCATTAGCATCAGGAAAACTGGCTCATTATCAATTAAGAAAACTTCCAAACACATTACTGTGTGCTTTATAAATTTGTTTTGTTTGCTTACTTATTAATACCTTTTATTAATACTGATAATTTTATCAGTGCTGCTCTGATAAGAACTAAAGAAAACTCTTCTAAAATGTGTTTTCAAGAATTTTCTGTATTTGGCAGGTTGGTTACTGGAATGATATGGATAAATTAGTCTTAATTCAAGATATGCCCACTCTTGGCAATGACACAGCAGCTATTGAGAACAGAACAGTCGTTGTAACCACTATTATGGTAAGTTTTGGTCTGTGCTTTATGATGTTCCATTTTTTCCACAGGCAATTTTATTTCCCCAGCTACAGTGAACAGGGAGGATGAAAGCTGCATCTTAGTGATGGTGGCATGGGTGTTCTGATCCACAAAAGTCTATCGAGGCTTTGAATAAGTTTGTCTTGAACTTTGAGTACATTTAGTACTTTTATTTGTATTATCTTTTGTTGCATTGTTTTTCTTGGAAAAATGCTCAGATGTTAAAAATTGAAGTTCTCTAGTTGGAAATGTATGAAATGTTAGGATTTCAAAGGACAAAAGAATAAACATGGGGCTTCCCTGGTGGCGCAGTGGTTGAGAGTCCACCCTGCCGATGCAGGGGACATGGGTTCGTGCCCCGGTCCGGGAAGATCCCACATGCCGCGGAGCCGCTAGGCCCGTGAGCCATGGGCACTGAGCCTGCTCGTCCAGAGCCTGTGCTCTGCAACGGGAGAGGCCACAACAGTGAGAGGCCCGCGTACTGCAAAACAAACAAACAAACAAACAAAAGAATAAACATGAAAAAGATCAACAACTAGTCACATAAAAATATCCAGTAGTAAACATCATATCATTGTTGTTATTATGTTTTTAAAACACCAATGTAATAATCGTTAATAGTGTTTAAGATTATAATTTTCAGGTAGTTTATTCATTTAATAATGATTTGCATTGTCTATTTATAATAGTGGAGGTATGAATGTGAAGATTTTAATGAGTATGTTTTACACAACTATGCTTCAGAAATAAATTTATTTTATATTTATTTTTAATGCATAAAGGGGTTTTTATACCGATTATTTTTCTCATTGACCTGTGACAAATACACAATAAAATGTATTGGAATTCTCCTAGGAATTAAGAAAAATGATATTCATTCAGTCACATCATAAAATGAAAAATACTCTAAATTTTAAGGCTGCTTTTTCAAAGAGATTCACGTGAACTTATCTTTTAAATAATATGATGCCTCATATTTTTCTCTTCTAAATTCAAACATGCTTTTTAGAGTCAATGCTAGTCAAAGGAGATCAACAATCGGTAACCTTTTCTATTTAATTTAAAGTTATATATCCTCAGCTCACTGTCTCATTAGGCAGAACATATTTTTAACTACTTTTGAAGCCCTTACTCTAAATAAAGTGGAAGTATTTTATGTAATTTAGTTTTTAGCTTGTGTAATTTAATTTTATGTTTTTAGTAATGTCAAGTTATTTCCAAAATTTTGACATGGAGGTCAAAGCATGAAAATGCCAGAGAAAAGCTTTCATAATGTTGCAGTTAATTTTATCAGTGTTGCATCACCAGCTAGAAACTTAATGTTAATCTGCCAAGTCTTAGTTGGAAGTTTATAATTTTAGAATGCAAACCAACCAACAGCAGTTTTTGTGTAAGAATGCAAAATATATATCTTCTAACTTAATTGTGTAATATTTGCATGGGACTTAAATATATATATATGTATGTATATATATAATATACATATATATATACATTCCTAAAAAAGACAGTAATGGAAAGTCATACTTCAGTTCAGTCCTCCTCTTTTCAGCCTCTGATGAAGAATCCTATTTTAAGGAATTGATCAAGAAAGAAATGAACTCCACGCTGTTCGACCATTCCTAACTAAATCTCAAGTCTTGTTCTCCTGTGTAGTAAATTTAACCTAATTTTTCATGTGGGATTCTTCTTGGATGACCAACTCTGGACTACCAGAAAAAAAAGCTTTTAAGTTCTGTGACTTTCCTGAGATACTAGAACAAAAGAAGAATTAATCCTCATCTTTTTCAAGAAAATAGATGTTGAAAAAGAGTCACTTAATTTTTATGTATCCATTCCCATATCTGGAAATGAGGTCATTGTACGTAAATGATGGAATGATAATACTTCTAATTCCAAGCGTAGATTTTCTAAAAGTAAATATCTGTGAATTTGCATCCTTTTCTGAATACACAGTTGTTTTCTTTAAAGATTTTTTGAAATTTTGTCTGTTATATGTGAAATAAAGTGTTTTAATGCACATTATAGATATAATGTAGAAAATCTCCTTTTTTCTGTTATTAAATGAGCCAGAGATATAATTCTTAAAACCAAAATATTGAATTATTTTTGCAAGCATGGCTATTTTTCAGGAAGCATGCTGTCAAAAAATAAGCACAAATTCCTGAAGAATCCAATTGTTTCCTAAATACATAACGACTATTCTGTAAAGTTATCTGTTCTTTGACAGTGATATCACCAATATTTTTGCAATCAAAATAGTGCAATACTAGTATCTGTCTTTTGTATAAAAATGTCATCTCCATATAAATAATGCCCCTGACCTTTGCAACTTCAATAATTCAAAAAAAAAAAAAAAAAGGCTAGAATCCTTCCTTGTATTTGCTTTTGTTGAAAATGGTATTCCAGGACCTATGACATGTCCATCATCTTATTCATTTTGAAAGAAATATTCTTCCTTATAAATGAATGAGATATTGGCACCAGTGTATAATAACCCCTCAAATTCAGTTGAAAACTTCCAACAGCAATGGAATTGGTTAGACATTAAATTATGTGCAAGACAGATATCTAGACACAAAAGAAGGCTGAGAGTGTTGTGGCACTGGAACTCACTCATTTTGATCGAAATTGATATGGCCTTGCTGTTCTCCCATTTGTTTTTCCTTTGTGTATATTGTTATTTACATGTTGATACACTGTAATAGTATATGGTATTGTTAAATAAAGTTGATTGAGAAATTCATTTATTCATTCATAAATATTTATTAAGCGTCTGCTATTTGCTAGGCACAGTTATAAGCCCTGAGATATGTTAACCAACAAAACAGAAAAAAATCCTGCACTCTCAATTGAACTTGCATACTAGTGAGAGAAAGCAGGCAAGAAACATAAATAAGTATAGTAGATACCATTCTTAAATAAAAAGGGTTTTTAGCTTTTTGAATTTCTGAAATCTATTTGTTTTATATCTACATGTGATCTTCATTTTAATGACTAATGTATTCTTCCTGAATATAGTCATACTGAATATAACTTAACTAAATCTAAATAAAAGTAAAATTGATGATATTATCACATGAGAATAATGACTACAAAGTTGAAAGGCCTAAAGTTTTAGATTCAGATGCTCATCATTTTTTCTCTTTAAGTCTTAGTGAATAAAAATTTCATAAAATTTGCAAAATTTATGACACTGTGACCATACTCATTTAACATTTTACATTCAAAATAAACAACCTAAGGAAGCCAAATCTGTGCCATGTGGTTTGGGTAAGTGCAGCAATTGAGGAAAACGCAGTTTGCAGTAGATGTTATAGTGGTGATTTCTTCTGTAATCTCACTACTTTCTTTGGCTGAACTCTCTGGAAAAGGAGAGATGATGCAGTTATATTTCAGCCAAGCCCATTTTCCCCCAAGTCTTTACCACTGAAGGTAAAAGAGGCTGATGATGCATTACTAAACTAAGAATGTATTTCTTGCCATCATAGGAACATAACAATCCTTTTGGAAATTTTTCCATAAAATGCAAATTTATTCACCGTAGACTCAGAATTACATTATAAACCTTAAAGCAATTTTACTTATACCATTTAGTCCTTCCAGGAATATTTTTTATACTTTTTATGAGTTGTTTGATATTTTATCTTCTCTATGTAGAATTTTGTAAATGCACTATACATAGATGCATGTGTGTATACAATATACACATGCATATTTATATACACATATATGTATACACCGATACAGAAAATACAGATATTTTTATTTTCTTCCTGTACCAGATATTAATCTTCCACATACATACACCTGCCTCCAAAGAGCTTATAACTCAATGTTTGTAAATAAGTTATTTTTAATAAGTTTAAAACTGTGCCACCATTAAATTTACTCATTTTTAATATATTGAATAATAACATTTTAATATTCACTTTTAAGAATTTTACACATGGGATAAATTATCTACATTAAGATCTTTGGAGAAAAACAAATATCCACATAGCAAATAACTTCTGTTGATGCTACTGATTTTATTATTTTAACTGTTTTCAAGTAGCAATTTTAATGATTATATTTGTGATATTTAGAAAATCTTAAAGCTTTTCTAATAAATATATATACATCAACAGTTTTACTTTTGCTAAATACAAACAAGAATTCCTCAATAGGAAAATAATACTTTATTGATTGAAAATCATCTTAATTCATTTACACAAACATTTTCATAAGCAAACCCTAATATAGTAGCTTTAAACAGAGATTGATTTCTTTCCTGAAATTGCAGAGCAAATGTAGAACACTATGCATTATGGAAATTTTGGTAATAAAGTCATAGTCACCAAGAAGTAATTCATTTCAAATAACTTCTGGCTCCATAAGGTTATGTATCAAAAATGGCCCACAAGTACCCCTTAATGATTGGCTATAACTCATTTTTTATTATATTGAGAAGACTTGGTATTTTCTTCACCTGTAGTAGCCCCCAAACTTTGTATTGAATCTCCTCAAGTATGCAGTGTTTGAAGGGCTACTGGTGGATAAATTATCAGATTCAGGATGGGGCAAATGAAGAGGTTGGGAAAGGTTGAGGATTTGCTGCTAATTTGGATTTGATGTGAAAGAAAAGGAAAATGAGACACACTCAAAGAAATTGAGCAACTATGAGAGGTTTCATGCAAGAAATGCCTAGCAATTCTCTCCCTTTGTTCTTCCATCTTCCTGAGTGTGATCATCTTATTTCTCTTAACTTCCATGCACCAATATCTGAATATCAACAATTATGCATGCCCTTGTTTGTGCAAAAAGCCTAGATAAATTTCTAATCAACATATTCAGTAAGCTGAAGGTTTCTTTAGCCTTTGTTGGTTCATTTGTCAGGAAAACAAAGACCTGATGGGCCCCTGATATCCAAAAAGGAAACTAAAAAAATGAAAACACTAAATAACTTTGTATTTATATATACATATACCTGTTTCAGAAGAGGTGACCTGGAACTTGTCAATATTTACTTTCCTTTTGAAGACCTGAATAAGAAGTTCTAATACAATTACTTTTCCATGATATTCTTATTTAGGAAGCAGTGATAGTCAAGGAGATCTTTATATTTATTGAATGCCTTATATTTATTGAGTACCAGACACCATGAAGAAATATGGAAAGTTTTTATCTACATTGTTTACTCAGGATTTCATATAGAGAATTTCATTCACTAAAAATATAGAAATTCATTTATTTAATCTTGTCACCTTGCTTGTTAAATCATATGAAATCTCAAATGGTTGCATATATTTTGACAGATGAACAATAGCTTCAAAAATGTCCAGATATTTAAAAATATAGATTCAGCTCTCACTCCTGCTAGTTCTGTGAAATTGAGCAATTTGTTGAACCTAAGCTTAAATTTTCCATCTGCAAAATGGGAAATGCCTACCTCAAAATGGCAGTGTGAAAAGTAAATAAAAGAGCACAATTAAAGAACAATTAAGAACTTAGAACTCTGTAACTGACACAGAGTAAGCACTAAATAAGTGCAGGCTAATATTATTTTTTACTACTATATTTTATTATTGTCCCCCACCACTCTCACTCCTTTACCTTTATTACAAAGAATTTAACCTTAATCACAAGAGGATGAAGGGGATATTTTATTTATTTGTGTACCCCTAGTTCCCAGCAAGCTGCCTGACACACAGTGGGTGTTTAACAAATGTTTAAGTAAATACTAAAAATGCAGCTTTGAATGAAGCAAATTGTTCACTATATAATATAGAGGGGATTTTGCAAATTAGATGATAACATTAGCTAGAGAAACTTCTGTACACAAGTTAATATGGTAGTATACATATTTGAGGGCTAAAATTCATGTGTTCAAATATTTCAGACACTTTAGAATTTATCAACCTTAGTACCAAATGTGAACCTTAGCAATATTCCTTTTGAAAACCTCTCATTTGTTATACTAACAGCCATTTCAATTAGAATGTTAAGCATTTTGCAAATGTGTGATTCTTGCTTTTTCATACATATTCTTCCATATTTTAATTAGCTATTTCAAGAAAAAATGAAAGGATTAGTTCATTTTAACTAGTAATATTCTATAGCATAGCTTAGAAATTAACAATGCATTGCAACAACTCACCGATTTTCATAACCAGATTCATAATTTGCAAAATGCTTCATATTTGGAGAATGTTTTCTGTAAGCTAACAAGTAATTTTCATCTATCTAAAGAGACAATTAGCTGCCTTTATTTTGTTGGTGGAGAAACTTTCTTTACCCAAGTCCCGTGTTAGAATATTCATCAAATTCAAGGAAGAAGTGAGAGACTTCTGGGTCACTTGGCCGTGTCTACCTAAGGCAGGATTTAAGAAAACAATACAAGGAGCAATGCTATACAATTTCCCACAATAGAGTTATTTAGGCATCTCTATGAGAGAATCATATATCATGTAATGTACAGTTTTATCAAGTTTTTAGAAATAGTTTCTACATTTACAAAGTACTTAAAAACAAAATCAGAATTAGTGTAGACTGCCATGTAATACAAAGTAAATTACCTTCTAATCCAGAGTTTTAAGAGCAAGTTCAACTTTCCCAACTACAGATTTCTGGGAGAAATGAAAAGATTCATATTAAAATTACTAAATGTCACAGTACAATTTTATAAAATATAAATCATTACTTCAATGACACTGTGGTCAAAAGTGGTCACTCCTGTCTGCAAATGATTAAAAACTCTGAAGTGTGACCGGGAGTTCTGTATGTACTGCATGTTTGCCAGGCCTATCTTTGAGTTGGTGGGATTAGGTTTTATTTATAAAATCAAGTGCTTTTTTGCTAACATGTATCTTTAGTTTCACAGACTTTAAATGGTTTGGTTTAGAGGTGTGTGTGTGTGTGTGTGTGTGTGTGTGTGTGTGTGTGTATGTGTACTGAAAACTGTTCAGTTATTATTAGTTAACAGTAATCTTTTTCATTTTATAAGGATTTTCACAATAATTCTTCATGCTATTTTGTCTTACTTGCTTCAGAAACTAAATGAGAATATTACTTGAAGTGTGTGATTGTCACAATTGGGGAAAAATTATTAGCTTCCATTGGAAACATATTTTATAATAGAATAAAAATTCATGAAACACAGCCCTAATTAAAGCCAAAATATAGGACAATTTTAGGAAAGCCAATTTAATGTAAATTAGCATATAAAATTTTTAAAACTACTAATTCATTTCTTCTTTGAACTTGCTAATAATGCCTGCTCTGAGAAAGACATATTGCTAAATGCTAAAGAACAAAGAAAAATGATACAGCTCTTTTCCTAAAGAAAGTCTCAGTTGAATGTGGCTAAATAAGATGCAGAATATGGAGAACTGTGACTCTGAATGAGTCTTTTATTACACGAAGCTGACTCCTAAATAGTCTTCAGGTCATGAGATACTTTGGAAATAGTAATTTCATTGCCATAGATGATAATTTATGCTTCTCTAGTCTATTATTAATGTATATTTTTCCTATCATAGTCACAGTCCTAGGTATGTAATAATCACTCAAGAGAAAATTATTTTAAAGATTTAATTTTTAGTATCCAATGTAAAGCAACTTAATATACTATTTAGCACATTTTAACATTCATCTGTTTTACTATCAATTTCTTGCCACACAAAATCAGTGTGTGTACCAATACTAAATATAATATTTTGTTAAATTCTGAAACTGAAAAATTGCATAAAATTTTTGAATGTTTTATAATTTCTCCCTTACAGTTCTACTTCTCTCATTATAGGAATCCCCATATGTTATGTACAAGAAAAATCATGAAATGTTTGAAGGAAATGACAAGTATGAAGGATACTGTGTAGATTTGGCATCTGAAATTGCAAAACATATTGGTATCAAGTATAAAATTGCCATTGTCCCTGATGGAAAATATGGAGCAAGAGATGCAGACACAAAAATCTGGAATGGGATGGTAGGGGAACTTGTTTATGGGGTAAGCAAATCAATCTATTGAAAATTTACTTACATAAACCTGAAGCTTTTTTTCACGTGGGCACATATCAATTTTTAAATGTATATTGTTGTCTTTTAAATTTGCAGTTACATTCAAAGAAGCATATATGATGTCAAATGTTTCTCTCATTAATAATGCAATTTCCAAACAATGGGAGAAACTAATACTTGATAACTTCAAAAAGATAAAAATTCAGAATACAATGTCCTATTTTATTAAAAAAACACTGACCAGTATCTGCCATGATTATTCTCTTAAGCCTGTTGCTGCTATACCATAGACATGTTATTTTGAGAACTATTTTGAGAGTTACTTATATCCCTGTTGATTGTATTTACTGATAAATATCTTTTAAGTTATTTGTGAAGCTATCAGTAAACTATTTTAACATATATTAAAGTATTCACCAATAATGTGAGGTTCTTACAACTCTGCTGAACACAATAAATTTAAACTTAATGCAACAACATCATTTTTTCCTACACAACAAAACACAAAAGCTAGAATTTATTCCATAGTGGGCTTCACATGAAAGCATGTCATGCTCTTCCCTTTGAGTTCATAAGATATTGAGTGTATATATTGAAAGCCAAGGGAAAATTCAATGTAGACATTCCTGCCTGAACCAGAACAAGAGCAGTCTCTTCAGGTTCCACTGCAAAGTGTTAAAATCAAGCCAACAGTTATCAAATTCTAGTAAAGGTATGATATTTCCAAAGTCCAGAAACCAAACCTAGAGCTCACAGTAAGCTCTATTCATCAAGTAACCAATAAGTCACATACACTTGAAATGTATTTTGAAATTTTCTATAAGCTAATTCAAATTTCACAAATTTTACCTTCAAAACACATCCTGTCTGATTAATTCTCACAAGACCCTTTAAAAATAAAGAATTACACAAGAGTCATCCTTCTCCAGGAAAGAATAAAGGTAGAACAAGTTAGAGCACAACTGAAATATACAGAGGGGCTCACTTTCTGAGCCGGAACTGCAATTCAATAGTTTTGTGATTCTGCATCCTGCTTTTCAGACCGTGAAGCAATGAACATTCTCCACACAGTCCAGTATGGTAGCTATAACCTCAGCAGCAAGAGGAAATTGTTTGACATTAAAGAGCAATTAGTTTTATATTCATTTGAAAGAACTGCTGACTAGTTAGGTGCCCTAAGTGAGGAAGACAAACTTCACAGTTTTAAAAAATCAAAAAGTACTTTATCACAGGGCTCATCAACAGTTTGATATTGAGTTTTAAGTCCCAAAGAAAAAGGATTCCTAAAGCATGTGTCTGTTGGTAATATTTTAAACTTTTAGACTTTAAATGTGAGCCTTAACCTAATTGTTAGAACTACACTAATTCATTTCCTTCAGAAGACACTATTGACTATTTGATCTCAAAAACTCATTCTTGGATTACCAATTAATTATGGACCAGATAACTAACCAGAGTTACTTTCTAAGACATTTGTTACATATCTCTCCTCTGGAGTCCTTACCAATATGGCAGCCCAGGATCACCCCTTGGCAAGGGTTCTGACCAGGTTTTATTGGGAGAATATTGTTTAAATAATGAAAACAGGTGATATGAAGAGAGTAACATAATTAACAACAACAACAAAAATTGTATCAGTAGTATTCATGTCACAGACACAGAAAGTCCCAAAGTCAGGCAGTTCTCAGAGAGAGAAGATAACATAATGGTTATTAGTGCTTATTCATTCATCAGCCAGTCTGCTAGGATTTAAATAACCTGATCTTTGCCACTTGAGCTGTCCAGATTTTTCCCAAAAGGAATCTTTTTCCATGTCTCATACACTTTCCACAGATTTGATATTTTCCATTCTGGTGTCTGCAAAGTCTTTACTTGTTTCTCAACTGCTTTTTTTTTCCTTTTTACTACTAATACTTACATGAAATCCCAGTTTGCAGGGCCCTAAATAAAACTCCATCCATATTCTTATACTCAACAAAGCCAGCAGACTTATTAATTTTGAATCCATTTTTTTTACTTTATTCTTTGCAGACTTTGTTACTGTAATTTTTAGGAATATATTATCTGTGAGACAGGCATATGTAATCTCAGCACACCACCAGGTGGTTACCCCAAAGCTCAAAACCTCCATGACACTCTCAGGTCCTTTCTGCCTGTCACACCTGCACACTGCAACAAGTTCATTATATGATCTTCTGTGGTACACTGCTCCAGGGCCTTCTTCTGGGACCCACTGTACTTGTGTGTGTGTATATTTTAACCCAAGGGATTGTTTTCTCAAAGCAAGTTCCATGGCCTGCCAACACCAGAATTACCTATGGTGTGTGTTAAAATGCTGGTTCATGAGCCTTACTCCAGAGGTCTTTGAGAATCCAAATATTATCAGGTTCTTACAGGAGATATTTCTCACAATTTTGGAAGTCACTGAGAGGTAATGGAACAAGGCAAACACAACATCTCTGAAGTTAGGAGAGAAAATTCAGATGTATCCTCTGTTCACTGGCCTCTTTCAAATCACAAATTTCAGAACTTCAAATGTGTCCTCATTGAACATTACTGTCACAATACCATCTAATGTTTGCTTTCCATTGCATCTAGTTTTATGTGTTGGAGACTCCTTTATTTCTCTTCATGCTCCTCTACTTTTAAGGCTCTTACTTTCATTAGTGGTAACTTGTATAAATAAAAAATTTCAGAAGATACTACATACAACAATGTAGTATGTGAAAGGTGGTATTTCAAATCAGTGAAAGAATGCATTATTCACTTATTCCCATTGGGAAAGCAGGACAATTTTGTAATACATTATCATGCAAAATGCTAGATAAATTATAGAGGGAGCATAGGTACTAGAATAAAATATATGATTGAGGTTAATCATGATATGAGAAGGATTTTTCTAAGCATGAAACCAATGGCTGAAAACACAAAAAGATAATTTTATACGGCTACAACAAAATTTTAAAATGTATATAATGCAATAAAGTACCATGAACTAAGTAATGTAAACAAAAAATTGATGACTGGGGGAATATTAAAAACATATATAAAAATAATATTTTTAATTTTTATTTTAAAACACATAAATTAGTAAGCAAAACAATGAATACCCCATATGGAAATGGGGCAGATTATGACAAGTAATATGTAAAAGGTGTAAAAGTGGTTATTTGTTTTACAAAAAAATATTCAAATCAATACAATGAGATTAGCAAATTGGTGAAGATAGATGAGAATAAAGATACACAGGGGGTATCCAAGGTTCAAAGTTGAAGGTGCTTTCCCACAGTGCTGGTGACAATAGATATTTGCATGATCTTTCTGGAGAAAAGTTGGGCAAAACATGTAATGAACATTAAAAAGACTGTTACCATTTAGACCAGCAATTCCTTTCTAGAAATTTATTTTAAATAATAAAGATACGTGTGAAGATTTGTCTTCAAAGGTGTTCACATCACCATTATTATAAATTGTGTAAAACTGGAAATAATATAAATACCCCCAAAATAACAAATTGAGTAAATTTTGATGCTTTAACATGATAAAATATTTGCAATCATTAAAACTTATTTTTACTATATATGTTGAAATAATGTTGAAATAACTCATCATATTCTCTTGAGAAAAGGAATTATAAAATATAGTGTTCTATATTATCCCATTTTAAAATAAGAAAAATAATATTCATAAAACAATGTCTAGTAGGGCATATATAAAGAAAAAAATAAGAGTAGGTGAAGGAAATGAAGATAAATTTTCCTTAATTTCTGGTTCTGTTTTTATATATTAATTTTTCTATATCTACTTCATATATCACTGTATAATGAAAATTATACAGATAGTAACAACTATGGGGAAATAACCTCTCAGCAATGATTCTCTGGCTTTTGTATTATCTGTGGGCATTTGTGATGTGAACTAAGTTTATTCCCACTTGAAATTGTATGCAGTTAATTCTCAGTCACCCAGTGGAAAACGTGACAGCCAGAGTAAATTCTCCATGCTAACCCTCCAGTTGCCTTTGTATCAAGCTGCTGGCCATTGTATCAGTCCAGGGGCCTGAGGAGATATGGAGTGAATGTAAGAGTGGCAGCCACTATGTAAGAACATATATGTCTGTGTTTCAGATTCCATTTTAATGCCAAATATTTTCCTTTTAAAATAAATAATCAAAAAACATTTTTAATTTGTAGATCTTGTAACAATTTACAGTTTTTTCACCACAATTTATTTCATTTGATTTTAGAGATGGCATGATTTAATAGAAGTACAGTCTCAAATTGCAGAGTTGCTATCATGTGTAAAATTTATTTGAGTCTCAGTTTCATCATCTATAAAACAATGATAAACTAAGATTGTTTATCTCTTTAAGAAGGTTAAGTGAAAAGCCATTCCAAATATTTAAATCAGCATAGACACATAATCCCTCATTAAATGCTTACTACTGTTTTATTAAGATTTGTTTAACAGATAATTGCAATAACACAATGAGGTAAACAGGAAAGAAAATGTTTTCATTTTAGAGATATGGAAAAAGGCTCAGAAAAATTACTCAGAATCACAAAATGAAAATGGAAGCTGGTGTCTTTTTAATAATAATATATGAGAATTGAATCCACTGTTTTCCAAAATCATTTTTAGAGATTGAAAGTAGAAATCAAAGTATGTGAATAGGAAGAAATAAATGCCAGTTTCCAGATTTGTGTGTATGCTGAGTCAAAAAATATTGTCAAACAATAGGTTTCTTTTATCTCACAAACACATACTTTATGATAGGTTTTCTCATAACTGGAAAAGAATAAAAAAGAAAAGACTGTTTGAAATTCACAATTCATAATATTAAGGAATGGCCAAGTAATGAATCAGTGGCAACATTCCAAATGAAACAGAAAAGACTGCAAAATAGCAGCAATTCTGGCTAAGAAATTCAGAAATTCAGCCATATGGAAAAACTGTCGAGTATCCTCCTCCGTGCCATCTCAGACCCTTAAAGACTAAGGCAGTTATTTGAATTCAAGTTATTTTTGCTTATGTCTATTCTTTTTCTCTTCCTCTCATCTAATTACTAGCATGAATAAAAATATTCTGTGCAATTAAAGTGATATAATATTTTATGAAAACAAATCTGTTCATCTTTGTATTTATCACTGGCCTTATTTATTGTTGGTATTCCCCCAAAAAATGTAGAACAAATACATAACTGGTTAACTTTGAATGGATCAATCCAGTACTACTTGCTTCATGAAATCTATTAACCTACATGTTTTCATGTGTCTTTTCTTTTATAGAAAGCAGAGATTGCTATTGCCCCTCTGACAATCACTTTGGTCCGAGAGGAGGTCATTGACTTCTCTAAGCCCTTCATGAGTTTGGGCATATCTATTATGATCAAAAAGCCTCAGAAATCTAAACCAGGAGTGTTTTCCTTCTTGGATCCTCTGGCCTATGAGATTTGGATGTGCATAGTCTTTGCCTACATTGGTGTCAGCGTGGTCTTGTTCCTAGTTAGTAGGTTTAGTCCATATGAATGGCACACAGAAGAGCCAGAAGATGGAAAGGAAGGACCCAGCGACCAGCCTCCCAATGAGTTTGGCATCTTTAACAGCCTCTGGTTTTCCCTGGGTGCTTTTATGCAGCAAGGATGTGACATTTCACCAAGGTTAGTTTCAAAACCCTTAAGTTCTTCACCAATTCCACAGTAATTCTAAATATTATGCATAACATCTCTCTATATGTTTTTTCCTGGAGGCAGAGCATTGCTTGAAACACAGAAAAACCTTGCAATCCCAAATTAATCTAAATATACTCATAACCGATTTTTCCAAATTGGCACAAAGTATGGATACATCATAAAGATTAATTTCCCAATGGAAAAGTAACATATGGAACCCATCAGAATGCTCAAAAATAACTTAGTATTAATATTTCTTTCAGTGATTACAGATGGAAACTAAATCTAAATTCTTAAGAATAGGAATTTATTTTCATGTTGTCTCCTTTTCAAAATCAAATGTTTTTGTTGTTTTGTTGTTCACTTTTGAAAATTAATTTTGAACTCGATTTACATCCCATGTAGCTTAATGGAGATTTCTACCATGGAGTTACCTAAAACCTGAGTTAATATAGTAGGTTCCAGATATACATTGTTCTAATAATCATAAACAAGCTAAGCAGTAGGCAAAGAGTCAGCAATGTAAATACTATATTTGTTTTCCTTATCGGTGGAGTCATGGCTCATATCCATAAGGATATGTTTCAGTTATGTTTGTCAAAAATGCAGCCAACCTCCTGTTGCAAGAAAAATACCGAATTTCTCTCAGAAAAATAGCTGAAAGCAGGAGAAGCTAAGAATTGAATTTAAATAGTGACTTATATTAGCACCACAAATATATGTATTTTTAAAGAAATACTTTCTCAAAAAGAGAAATTTTAGCTACAATGCAGTTTGCATGCCTTAAGAACCAGGAACACTATAAATGTGCTTAAATTCCAATAACATAGAAATTTGAATCAATAATCCTCAATTAATGAAATGAAAAGAAATCAAAGCAAATCAAGTAATAGTTTTATGGGTTTTAAAAACTTTGTTTTTTATACAGCAGGTTCTTATTAGTTATCTATTTTATACATATTAGTGTGTATATGTCAATCCCAATATCCCAATTCATCCTACCACCACCCCCACACCCAACATGGTTTCCCCCCTTGGTGTCCATATGTTTGTTCTCTACATCTGTGTCTATTTCTGCCTTGCAAACTGGTTCATCTGTACCATTTTTCTAGATTCCATATATATGTGTTAGCATATAGTATTTGTTTTTCTCGTTCTGACTTATTTTACTCTGTATGACAAACTCTAGGTCCATCCACCTCATTACAAATAACTCAATTTCATTCCTTTTTATGGCTGAATAATATTCCATTGTATATATGTGCCACATCTTCTTTATCCATTCATCTGTCAATGGGCATTTAGGTTGCTTCCATGACCTGGCTATTGTAAATAGTGCTGCAATGAACATTGGGGTGCATGTGTCTTTTTGAATTATGGTTTTCTCTGGGTATATGCCCAGTAGTGGGATTGCTGGGTCATATGGTAATTCTACTTTTACTTTTTTAAGGAATCTCCATACTGTTCTCCATAGTGGCTGTATCAATTTACATTCTCACCAACAGTGCAAGAGGGTTCCCTTTTCTCCACACCCTCACCAGCATTTGTTGTTTGTAGACTTTCTGATGATGCCCATTCTAATCAGTGTGAGGTGATACCTCACTGTAGTTTTTTTTTTTGATTTTTGTTTTTTTTGTGTGTGATATGCGGGCCTCTCACTGTTGTGGCCTCTCCCGTTGCGGAGCACAGGCTCCGGATGCACAGGCTCACCGGCCATGGCTCACAGGCCCAGCCGCTCCGCGGCATGTGGGATCTTCCCGGACCGGGGCACGAACCCGTGTTCCCTGCATCGGCAGGCGGATTCTCAACCACTGCGCCACCAGGGAAGCCCCTCACTGTAGTTTTGATTTTAATTTCTCTAATAATTAGTGATGTTGAGCAGCTTTTCATATGCCTCTTGGTCATCTGTATATGTTCTTTGGAGAAATGTCTATTTAGGTCTTCTGCCCATTTTTTGATTGATTCTTTGTTCTTTTAATATTGAGCTGCTTGAGCTGTTATATATTTTGGAGATTAATCCTTTGTCCATTGATTCGTTTGCAAATATTTTCTCTCATTCTGAGGGTTGCGTTTTTATCTTGTTTATGGTTTCCTTTGCTGTGCAAAAGCTTTGAAGTTTCATTAGGTCCCATTTGTTTATTTTTGTTTTTATTTCCATTACTCTAGGAGGTGGGTCAAAAAGGATCTTGCTGTGTTTTATCACAAAGCTTTTGATTTCTTCAGTGATCTCTTGGTTATTTAGTAATGTATTGTTTAGCCTCCCTATGTTTGTGTTTTTATGGTTTTTTTTCCTGTAATTTATTTCTACTCTCATAGTGTTGTGGTCAGAAAAAATGCTTGATATAATTTCAATTTTCTTAAATTTACCAGGGCTGTGACTCAAGATGTGATCTATCCTGGAGAATGTTTCATGTACACTTGAGAATAAAGTGTAATCTGCTTTTTCTGGATGGAATATCCTATAATATCAATTAAATCTATCTGGTCAATTGTGTCATTTAAAACTTGTGTTTCCTTATTAATTTTCTGTCTGGATGATCTGTCCATTGGTGTAAGTGAGGTGTTAAAGTCCCCCACTATTATTGTATTACTGTTGATTTCCTCTTTTATAGCTGTTGACATTTGCCTTATATAATGAGGTGCTCCTATGGTGGGTGCGTATATGTTTATAAGTATTATATCTTCTTCTTGGATTGATCCCTTGATCATTGTGCAGTGTCCTTCCTTGTCTCTTGTAACATTCTTTATTTTAAAGTTTATTTTATCTGATATGAGTATTGCTACTCCAGCTTTCTTTTGATTTCTGTTTGCATGGAATATCATTTTCTATCCCCTCACTTTCAGTCTGTATGTGTCCCTAGGTCTGAAATGGGTCTCTTGTAGACAGCATATATATGGGTCCTGTTTTTGTATCCATTCAGCAAGACTGTGTCTTTTGGTTGGAGCATTTAATCCATTCACGTTTAGGTAATTATCAATATGTATGTTCCTATTACCATTTCTTAATTGTTTTTGGTTTGTTTTTGTAGGTCCTTTTCTTCTCTCATGTTTCCCGCTTAGAGAATTTCCTTTAGCATCTGTTGTAGAGCTGCTTTGGTGGTGCTGAATTCTCTTAACTTTTGCTTGTCTGTAAAGCTTTTGATTTCTTCATCGAATCTGAATGAAATCCTGCCAAGTAGAGTAATCTTGGTTGTGGGTTCTTCCCTTTTATCACTTTAAATATATTGTATCACTCCCTTCTGGCTTGTAGAGTTTTTGCTGAGAAATCAGCTGCTAACCTTATGGGAGTTCTCTTGTATGTTATTTGTCATTTTCCCCTTGTTGCTTTTAACATTTTTTCTTTGTCTTTAATTCTTGTCAATCTGGTAACTATGTGTCTCAGCATGTTTCTCCTTGGATTTATACTGCCTGGGACTCTCTGTGCTTCCTAGACTTGGGTGGCTATTTCTTTTGCCATGTTAGGGAAGTTTTCAAATAACATCTTCAGATATTTTCTTGGGTCTTTTCTCTCTCTCTTCTCCTTCTGGGACCCCTACAATGCAAATGTTGGTGTGTTTAATGTTGTCCCAGAGGTCTCTTAGGCTGTTTTCATTCTTCTTTATTCTGTTCTGTGGCAGTGATTTCCACCATTCTGTCTTCCAAGTCACTTATCCATTCTCCTGCCTCAGTTATTCTGCTATTGATTCCTTCTAGTGTATTTTTCTTTTCAGTTATTTTATTGTTCATCTCTGTTTGTCTGTCCTTTAATTCTTCTGGGTGTTTGTTCCTTAATTCTTCTAGGTCTTTGTTAAACATTTCTTGACTCTTCTCAGTCTTTGCCCTCATTCTTTTTCTGAGGTCCTGGATCATCTTCACTATCATTATTCTGAGTTCTTTTTCTGGAAGGTTGCCTATCTCCACATCATTTACTTGTTTTTCTGGGGTTTTATCTTGTTCCTTCATCTGGTACCTAGTCCTCTGCCTTTTCATTTTATCTATCTTTCTGTGAATGTGGTTTTCATTCTACAGGCTGCAGGACTGTAGTTCTTCTTTCTTCTGCTGTCTGTCCTTTATTGGATGAGGCTATCTAAGAGGCTTGTGCAAGCTGTCTGATGGGAGAGACTGGTGGTGGGTAGAGCTGGGTGTTGCTCTGGTAGGCAGAGCTCAGTTAAACTTTAATCCTCTTGTCTGCTGATGGGTAGGTCTGAGTTCCCTCTCTGCTGGTTGTTTGGCCTGAGGTGACCCAGCACTGGACCACAGAGGCTCTTTGGTGGGGCTAATGGTGGACTCTGGGAGGGTTCAAGGAGTACTTCCCAGAACTTCTGCTGCCAGTATCCTTGTCCCTGCTGTAAGCCACAGCCACCCCCTGCCTCTGTAGGAGACCTTCCAACACTAGCAGGTAGGTCTGGTTCAGTCTCTTATGGGGTCACTGCTCTTTCCTCCTGGGTCCTGATGCACACACTACTTTGTGTGTGCTCTCCAAGGGTGGAGTCTTTGTTTCCCCCAGTCCTGTCGAAGTACTGCAATCAAATCCCACTAGCCTTCAAAGTCTGATTCTTTGGGAATTCCTCCTCCCGTCACCAGACTCCCTGGTTGGGAAGCCTGATGTGGGGCTCAGAACCTTCACTCCTATGGGTGAACTTCTGTGGAATAATTGTTCTCCCATTTGTGAGTCACCCACCCCGTGGTTATGGGGTTTGATTTTATTACAATTGTGCCCCTCCTACTGTCTCATTGCAGCTTCTCCTTTGTCTTTGGATGTGGGGTGATTTTTTGGAGAGTTCCAGTGTCTCCTGTCGATGATTGTTCAGCAGTTAGTTGTGATTCCAGTGCTCTCACAAGAGGGAGTGAACGCACATCCTTCTACTCCGCAATCTTGAAACAATCCCCAGTTTTATGGTTTTAAAACCAGGATTTGGGCTTCCCTGGTGGCGCAGTGGTTGAGAATCCGCCTGCCAATGCAGGGGACACGAGTTCGTGCCCCAGTCCGGGAAGATCCCACATGCCGTGGAGTGGCTGGGCCCATGAGCCATGGCCGCTGAGCCTGTGCGTCCGGAGCCTGTGCTCTGCAATGGGAGAGGCCACAACAGTGAGAGGCCTGCATACCGCAAAAAACAAAACAAAACAAAACAAAACAAAACAAAACAGGATTAAGCAAATGTGAAGTTAAAACCAACAGGTGTCACTTATATAATAATGGTTAAGAAAGGAGCATTTTAAGCTAGAAATGACATTGAAAATATGAAATCTTTCCTCATATTAAGAAAATGTTTAAAAATAATTTGTCACAGGAATTTAAAATAGTCTGATGGTCCTGTTGAGTGAGATCAATTATGATTATGCTCTGAATTTTTTATTCATTTCATTCTCACATTTCTTCTGCTCACCCACACATCCCTAATAACCAGACAAATGATGAAGAGAAAATGTTTTTTTGAGCTCTAGCCTCAGTTTTCAGTGCCATTACACTGCATATTAACAAGTCACATGCTTTGGTCTCATGTTGGAAGTGGCAGAGAGAACATTTTTATACCAGTATGTAAAGCACTTTAAGACATAGCTCATCCTCCGTTCAGATAAGAAATGGAATATCAATCCAACCAACCAACAAACAAAACATTCTCAACTATGGTTACTTTGAAACCAATCCTAGATCTTCATGTGGTCCAGCCCCTCCTTGGCATATGTCCCATCCATCTTGGCATAGCTCTGACTGAAGGTAAAAACAAGTTCTCTCAGAAGAGCATCTGCCATCTTGTATCAAATCTAAGAGCTCACCAATTGTTAAGATGTATTGCTATTTTATGTGCCACCGAGAGAGAAACAGTGCCGCCAATCAAACTATGGTACTGTGTTTTATCTCATCAAACATAGGCTGCACCCTAATTTCAGAAATGCTAAAGTGCAAAAGGGATCAATGAATTTAAGTAAGCATTCCTCTTCTGGACCTGAAGGAAAGGATTTTGGTTCTACATTTCTGCCAAGTAAACAATAAAAAGGAAAAGTATTTTAAATGTGGCATTTATACATTCAATATAGCAAAAAGGATGTCAGGTGATACAGAAATACTAGAACCATTCTGAGTAGACTATTCAGAACATAAAATGATACTTGTAATTATTATTAAACATACACGGTGAATTGATGGTATTTCTTTTCTTTCTCTATGTTGATTATAGAAAGGAAAATGTTATTATTTTATCCATGTTTAGATCCCTCTCAGGTCGAATTGTTGGAGGTGTGTGGTGGTTCTTTACACTCATCATTATATCATCTTATACTGCTAACCTCGCTGCTTTCCTGACTGTTGAGAGAATGGTCTCCCCCATAGAAAGTGCAGAAGACCTGGCCAAACAGACAGAAATTGCCTATGGAACATTGGATTCAGGGTCAACAAAAGAATTCTTCAGAGTAAGTTGAGGGGAAAACTAAAAAAGAAATGTTCATAATGTTCAAATTCAGGCAATTTTGCCAATTATTATATTATGGTCTCTAGCTATTATAAGTTTTGCAAGCACAATGGTAACTGCTATGTTTAAACATAGCAATGCTATATACTTCTACTTGGATTTTATAATCACTTTTATTTGCAAAAGCTAATTGATTTCTTCACATTGCAAGAGGGACCCTCACTAAGGAAAAGTAACAACAAAAAGGTAAATAAAGCAACTTTTTAACAAAATTTATCCCAAAGATTCCAATATTCATAATACTATGCAAATACTTCATCTGGCAAGATTTGGATTTATCTATGCTTTGGGATTTAGAGCATAAAAATGAAAGCAAGCCTTTTTGTTTTTTTTTCAAAGAATACATTTACCTTGCTGCATCTGAATCCCAAAACCTTAATTTCATGTTATAGTACCTATATGAGGTTTATTATTCTATAATCTATTCTGTAACAATGGATTTCAAAGCAATATATTTGTTTTCTCACAAGATAATGGGAACAAGAACTACTAAGTTCTAGCATCTTTGTAAAACATTGTATGATATTGCATTTGTGCTGATTTCTCTGCTTTTGCAGATAAAATTGTTCAAACTGATATAATTGCATTTCACATATGGATATGATTCCTTTGGCTTGCCATCATAATGGCAGGTATTTTGGAGGTTTGGGGGATTTTAGCTTTTTGTACCACTATAAGGATGAATTTTTTGATCTGTGAATCTCTTTTACTCTGCTTTTAGTTTAATTTCACAATGTCTGATCAGAGATAAGGGTTAATTTGGTGACTTTAGAACCAAAAGACTAAAAAGTGGTCAGGGTGAAATTTTCACAAATATTTCACTAGGTAATTGTGGCATCTTATATTTAACATCAATTGCTTAGAGACTAAATATTTAGTAATTTAGAAGAAAAGATATGTTTCACTATTTCTTAAACTATTGTGTAAAATTAATGATAGCCCTTTAAAGTAAATTCACACTTATATACAGTACTTGGGAGATTACATTTTCATTTTAAATGTGTATATTTATTGTTTTCTCACTCAGCTTGGAAATTAAAAACAACAAAAGATACTACTCCTTAAGCCAGCCTTAACTTTCATGCACTGGAATTTCAATAATATTTCTTTTAAAAAAAAGAATTCAATTATAGTATTCTTAAATATGACAGATGTTTATGTAACACTAAATCATGAACAAATCACTCAAAAATTGTGCCAAACCCATATTGCACATTGTTTAAAAAAAAAAAACAGACAGTGAACATCTTTGTCAACAATTTGGAGCATTACTAATAGATATAAAATTTGTAAATTAATTATAGACTATTTGTAGATTTTTCTAAAACTGTGAATAATAGTCATGACAATATATTTTATTAACAATATTCTATGGATAAACTTAATTAGCCAAATTTTTTAACTTACTGAGTGCATCCCAGTCTCTAAAGCTTAATATTGTAACACACTGCTCTAACACATTTTGGCATACTTTCAGTACTTTTCTGGAAATCTATGTTTCCATCCAAAAGAAACTAGGTAAAATTTAGTGACTTTGACTAAAAACCATTATGTATATGCATCAAAATAGAATACAAATTTGTGCTATCATTTGCATTTTACTGAAAAACGATGACTGATTTTCATGTAAATAAAGCAGATATTTGTAGGTTCATCATTTTGCCTTGAGTGAAAAAGGGGGAAAGAAGTATCATATTGATTCCCTGAAAATGTTTCAAAAATAACTCACTGTAGAGCTCTTTGGCATCAAGTACATTGAGAATGTTATTTCTAATCTTTATAGAGTTTTAAAAAACTGCTCATTTGAAAAACTAATGAAGTAGGTAAGAGAATATATTGATTAGAAATATATGAATAAGGAAAGCTGCTTCCTAGAAACAGAGCCTCCCATATAAGTAGTGCAGTCACCATGCCCTGTTTCCTTGCTGTCCCACCCAATTATAGTTTTAAAATTGAAAGAGTGTTATAAGTATTTATGTTGCAGAATAATTTGAACCCTAATAGGACAAGAAAATAATTTTCCCTGGAAGCATACTTCCAGGAATGCATAAATTTGAGTTCTCTGATAAAAATCTCCTTCATTTCCTACCCTATGTTCTCCCTCCTCTCTCATACATGATGATCTGGTTTAAATAAATCATTTGTCTGATGAGTTGTTGAGGAAACAGAACGTGAAAGGTATTTTTGTCCTTGTCAGAAATGTTATCTTATAGGAACACAGTAATGGTACATCTATCACCTTCACTAAACTGCCTCAGGCAGTTACCTATACTCAGCATTTCAAAAAATGTTGCAGTTGTTCTGGAAAAAGAATTAGGCTATGGGGGGAAATTACATCAGAATTCAACTGTTGCCTTGGTTTTGCACCATTATGAAACTTGATATGTTTCATGTTCTGTGCCGCTTGTTAAGCATACACATAGAGACGGTTAAAGAATTTTGTACTTGGCAACTTAATGACAGGTTTTTTTAAAGGTAATTTTACATTATTATAAACCTGATTTAAACACACTGATTTTCGTTTCAGTGCAGATTTTATTCTGTACCTGTTTCAGTCATCAGTGAAATCATGAATGCATAAATGACATGGAATAGTATTTCAGGACTTATAATATTATCATATAATACATTGATAAGCTCTTACTGGAACATCAGTCTTGCTGCATAAGCTACTAAAAGTAGGAAATAATTCACCTGATAACAATGTAAATATCAACTATTATGCATGACACTTTAACATATTTTCTATTAAAAGCAGAAATGGCAAAATACTTAATTTTGAGAAATTAAAAGGATGGCACATTTTTAAATCTCCAAGAATTATTATAAGTAATGAAATAGTGCTTTAAATCAAATAGTTTCCCATGCATTGTTTCACAATAAAGATGAAACAAGTAAATCTCAGATTAATTTTATAATTTAAAAAAAAAATGACAGGGCTTCTCTGGTGGCGCAGTGGTTGGGAGTCCGCCTGCCGGTGCAGGGGATACGGGTTTGTGTCCCGGTCTGGGAGGATCCCACATGACGCGGAGCGGCTGGGCCCGTGACCCATGGCTGCTGGGCCTGCACGTCCGGAGCCTGTGCTCCGCAAGGGGAGAAGCCACAACAGTGAGAGGCCCGCGTACTGCAAAAAAAAAAAAAAAAAAAGACATATTATCTTTGCTTATTACCTTGAGCATATTCACTCCCCAAACCTGATCTTTAAGTAGATATCACAGTTGAAGATGAAGATGTAAAAGTCCCATTATCATTACATTTATGAGCTTACTGGGTCTGCAAAAATCTCAGTTTAGCCTGTCTCATCAAATTTATAAAAATTACCTTACTCTCATTCCTCAGCAAACACCCTCTTACAGTCACAAGTAAGGCACAGCAATATTATTTCCAGTCCTTTACCTCCTGAATTTCCCAACCTCACCCTCTCCACCATGTGGATTTGATTTTATCTAAACCATGCCCCCTTAAATCAGAATCAGAATTTCTAAACATTAACATAGTGACACACCATATAAACTTTTTTTCCCAAAAAGTTTCTTTCATCATTCCTCTATTTTCCACTGAGAGTCTGTATTTTATAATTTCTATTATACATAAGAAATTAAGCATAATTACACTACAGATTCCTCTTTCTTCTGGACTTTAAAGGAATTAATTTAACTTCTTTTGCACTTAAGGTATATGTAATTCAATATATTTAAACAAAAGCAGTAGTAATTTTCCTCACATTAATATTATGGGAATGGACATCTATAAAGTACCAATGACCTAAAGGTATTTTATTCCTTTAAAAAATCATTTGCTTTAATATTATGTTGCATTCTATATAGTTAAATTATCTTCATAATTACCAAGCCCTAAAAATACTCTTTTTCCATTTTGCTGCCTTAGTTTTGTTTAGCTGTTCTCTTTTCCTTTAATAAGATATAAAAAATAAGTAGAAAATTGCCAAGTAACCAGCATGATTCTCATATTCTTAAAATTTTTCCAAAAAATTTTAATTAAAATAATACTCAGATTTTATTTCTTCTGGTTTCAATGTAGTATACATAGTGAAGCAAAAAATATATATAGAACTCTATACCTTTGGGGGTATAACTCTGAAGTGAAGTTATCAATATATTTAAAAAAGTGATGATATGCCTAAATGATGTTGTTTAGCAACACATGTCTAAATTGAAATCATCAGGAGAGATGTTTAAACACAATCAGTATCAAGTGATCCAGAGAGTTTATAATTTTCAGAAATTGGAACTCATTGTAAAATGGAGTAGTTCATACTCTGGAAAAGAACTTCATTATCAGAGATGGAGTAAATGAGGCCTGGCAACATGACCTCCCTAGTGGATCTCATGGTTAAGGGTTCTGAATCCAGATACTCTTCCATCCTGGAACAACATAGAATCTTTGAAATTGAATTATATTTGGCATAGAATTTTCCTAATGTGAGGATTTCTGCTGCCAGAAGTAACCTGTCATTACCTAAACACACATACATAAACATGTCAGAAACTCTGTATCATGAGATATTTTCAAGTGTTAATAACATAAAAACATTTCAGAGGATACAGGATACAGGATATATATTTCTTATCTGATATTTATCACCATTTGAATATACATTAACATAAAATATCTGGTGTTTAGGTATGCAAATCTCTTATTGTGTGACTTATTATATAGATTTATTGATTACTAAATTTCCACCTTACGAAGCCAAAATTTTGAATACCACTTTTATCAGTTTCTTTGTTCACCTGAGTAATTTGCTTTTGCCCAAAACATGTATTCTTAAATTTGCCATTCGGGTACCTTGTTGATTATTGAAGATCTGCTTCTTGTTGGATTCTATCTTCTGGTAAACAAAACAAGGTCGGTGTAAATAAGTATACATGCTACTCAGGATTTGGCCTCATGCATAGATTTAGGTTTGACTGAAGTCTGCATTACTTTTAATTTGGATCCAGATGCAAAATTTCCACATCTTGCTATTGAACACAAGTAATTGCACCAGATAAAAGTCTGTGTGTATCATTGTATTCTCAAACACCAAACAGGATTTGGGCTTTTCTATTTTATTAAATATAGCCTTTGGGGACATTTGAGTTCATTTGGATATAATTTCACATGAAAAAAATGTGTGGATGAAAAAATCTAATATGAATGCAGATACCGACAAAATGAATTGGATAAATTAAGTCTTGGAAATAATGTAGATACAGCCCAAATAGACAAAAATATAAGTAAGTTTCTTGGCTGAAGTCAAGGGATTAGAAAAACTAACTCTCCAAAATATAAAGTGGGAAAACAAGAATTACTTCTCTTTAAAGTTTAATGTATGTTCTATTTGGAGATTTTGTTAAAAAAGGTCTAAAAATGTTTTGGCAGACCTAGTTTGATTCTTGTTTTATGGATATTTGGTTTGTAAACTAGGACAGATTTCTCCTCCTCCTTTGGTGTTCAAATACTGACTTGATAGGAACTGCACATTTTGCATATATTTTTTTACAATGGTTTTCATTAAAACTTTGAGGCCTGGAAAAATATGAAAATAAAATAATATAACAACTCTCCTTGTTTGTTATAATTCAGTACAACTCTCTCTATGGCTGTCTACATTTTATAATAATAATAACTTGCTCTTTAAGCAGTTGAGTAGGGTAGTTATTATGACACGAGGTACATTTTTCTCCAAATATCACTTTTAAATGTCTTTCATTTCAGTGATTTTCTTAAACAGTTGTAAATGGCAGTTTTCTAATTGTAAAAGAATAATGTTATTATGGCAAATTGCAATTAGAGGGTAACGTAGAAGGCTTTATCCTTATCTCGGTTCAGTTAATATTAACATCTTGTTCCCTTCTTTCCTGTATTTAATTTTATTTTAATTTCCTCCAGAGATCAAAAATAGCAGTGTATGAAAAGATGTGGACCTACATGCGATCAGCAGAGCCATCAGTGTTCACTAGGACTACAGCTGAGGGAGTAGCTCGTGTCCGAAAATCCAAGGGCAAATTTGCCTTTCTCCTGGAGTCCACTATGAATGAATACATTGAGCAGCGAAAGCCATGTGACACAATGAAAGTGGGAGGAAATCTGGATTCGAAAGGCTATGGAGTAGCAACACCCAAGGGTTCTTCATTAAGGTGGGTGGAATAGTATAACAATATAACATGTGTTGTTATAGTATTCCACCTTCCCTGATGTCCCTGAGAGAATTATTTTGTTTTGTGTGTGAACATGGTATGTTTGTTTGTTTTTCTGTTTCTCCATTTCACATTTTTTGGTCAACAATCAGGTAATTTTTTTTTAATTTTAGAATAATTAATCTTAATTGACATATATCTTTTAAGGCCATATAAAAACCAAACTGGTTGAACACTAGCTGCTTCCAGTGGGCCTAAAACATGGGTAGCATATGCTTCTATATCTCATCAACTTTTTTTGGTCACTGAAATCTACATTCTCATTGTGTCAGTAATAATTCTACATGTTTTCATTATTTTTAAAATTATACCTGCCTGCTAGTTTCTAAGAAGAAATCAATATCTTCTAGAAAAACACTTTTTTTCCATTTCAATGTTTCATTTATTATGGCACCATTATATTTTAGAAAATCCTGAGTTGTATCAATGCTAACTTTGTAAATCACATTTATTTCTAAATGCAATTATGATCAGAGGGAAAACTGGGCTCTGATTTTATTGTGCTTACTCAAGTCACACTCTCTACTGTTGCAAAGGGAGTATGGGGTAAGTAAGATCTGTAAAATTAGACCCAGTAACAATTCAAAATTGTTCACACATAGACCCTTAAAATGTGACTTATGACCAAAACATCACACATGTGGTTGATAGTCCACATGTGTTAAAAGTGGGACTTTATTTCTTAAGGAAATGTTGGTAAAATCTGCCCTTTTCACCCTTTTGGTCCTGGACATAGAAAATTCACATGTTTATGTCCAGGAGGCAGAGTTTCCTATTTTCCTTAAGTAACAAAGGCTGCTGTTGAATTGCTGAGGTTAGAGCAAAGCAGGGGTCGAAAGTGATGACTGACAAATTACTCTGGTCTCAGTGCTGCTTAGGAGAGAGTCATACAAAGCACAGATTCAAGAAGAAATCAGAATCTTTGCCAAAGGAATTAACCAAGAACCTGGTCTTGAAAAATGATGTTTCTGGTAAGCCTTTGAAAAATGAAGGTAATGAGACCTGTACTGTTGCCTAGTAGGAGTGAAAAAAATATAAAATTATATGATTGGTTTCAAAAAGGGAACTGCAATGTACTTTGGGTATGTGTGCTGGGTGGGGGAGAAGTTGAGACAGACATAAGAAACAAATACTAGTACTGAAAAGTTTGTGTTAAAACAATATTTTGTGTTTGCAAACAACACTGTAATCATTTGAGAGGGGTTTCATGGTGTGTTCAAAAGGGACAATTTTTAAAGGAGATAGAAGAAAATTAGCAAGCAAAGACATATTTGGGTGTAGACTTTAGCAATACTGAAGTCAGGTTTATTTGAACACACTTTGCATATGAAACTGGAGAAATGTGCACGGAGAAAGCCAAACAAATAAATTATCTATGATAAAATTCTACCCAAAAAGATTTCAGCCATTCAGAAACTAAAAGTGGCATTAGAATATTTGGTCTTTAAGGGAATATTTTGTTTGATGCAATATGAGAAATATGTAATTTCAATGAGACCATGTGGCAAATAAATCTCTATCAAAATAGTAGTAAATAGAAAGGGAAACAGCAACAGAGTGTGATATGTAGATCACTGTTCACACAATTGATTACATTCACTGGATGTAGCATTTGCTCTTAATTAATTCTCTGTGGATATAGCTGCCTTGTCCTCTGTCTTGTGTCTACTGATAAAGTCAAGTTCCAGGGACTGAATTTGGCCCTCAGATAAGGGTGCGCCTGACTCCCATTGATAGCAAGAGTGTTCCCTCTTAAATGTGCCACTTTGTCAAATCCACACTACAGGGATTGTTTAGGGAGAAGCTGAAGGGCTTCATCTGTCTAGAACTGTATAATAATCAGCTATTGGCCTCCCCCTCTTTTCCTGTCTTTCCCTGGATCTTGTTAATGAGGCAATTGTTAAACTCAGCTTCCTGGGTTAAGAGTTTGTTTATGTGCTTTGCTTTATACATGCCACAATTTCCTGAGCAAGCTGGCCCCTACATGCCAAAACCACAGTAATTTTGTCCTATCTTTGAGAATACTGGAAGTGCACTGAAGGCTAACCAGCATTCACCTTACCCACACCTCCTTACTCCCCAACACCCAGCCCAACTAAGCAGGAGGCTCATTAAGCTTAAATTCTCTTTCTTATTCAACTAGTAACCTTCTGCTTCAAAAGAGGCAAACTAATATAGAAATGGACCAATAGGCACCTTCTGTATAAATGACAAAATTCAAAATAATTACAGTCATCAGAGCAAGATCCAGAGGGCATATCTGCATCAAGAGTATCTTTGAAAATGTTCTGGCTCATTTGTTCAGTTGAGACTAAGTCTGTTTTCCCTCAAGATCTATTTTTTTAACCAAGTTTTTAGTTTAATAGTTCTGGATACATTGACACTGGTCTGTTTCATTGTCATTAATTATGGCTTTCTTCCAAATGCTGCTGTTTTGATTCATTGGGTAATATGAAATTTTATGAAAATGAAAACAATCTTCCTTCTATATAAGTATAACCAGAGAATGTAGACAAATGACTAGCAATCTTCTGTTGATCTAGGGAGCTTTTTTATTTCCAGATCTTGCTGTTTGGTCAAAATGCTTCATAATAAATGTCACAGAAAAGAGTAAGAGTAGGATATATAATCAGGATGGAAAATCAGGACTTGGGTCTTTAATGTAGGCTAAAACACAGGCAATCAGGATCATCACAGAGCATATATCTGTGACTAGTGTAACAAATATTACAACAGTTATGACTGGCACCCATCTTTATGGCAGAGAATAAAATGCAAAGCTCCTTATTGTTCAAAGAGACTTTATTTCAGGTTAGCGTTTGCTGGGCATACACATACATAACATTTCACAATGTTAAAACAATCAAGCTATCACTAACGGCTCTCAGTTACAGAAGGCCAATAAGTATGCTCAGAAATTATCGGTTTATTATGCTTTGACATAGATTCTCCAATTTGTAGGTGATAGAATGATGCCAGGTATATTGATGTTGTTAAACTTAGAATCTATACATTTTAAAATTAAAAAGGAAAGCAATTATAGGTAAGTGTACCTACAAACTATAAATATCAGTGAGTGAAAAAAACTTAAATCTTACTGGCATTACTATTTGTTTTTCTAAGTTACCTTCCAAAGAAAACTTTCAGGTCTTATTGTGAGATAAAAGGGTAAAATCTCTTATGTTTTACTATCTCCCTACTTTGATATTTCTCCTGAATCTTCTTTCCACATACACAATGCCATTTATTCTACATGAACTTCCTTCTCATCCCCTCTCCAGTACACTTGGCAATCCAAAACTCTAGTAAAAGCCTTCACTGGTTGAGAAATTTTTAAAGGTTGTTTTAAAATAGACACTCTAGATGGCATAGCAAAGTGATGTAAAGTTTAGATGAAAGAGGAAGTGTATTTTGACTATACTATCAATACTATCAACTTTAATATGCAACTTTAGTATAGATACATACTATACTATAGTATTTATTATCTAGGAAAGTTGTATACTTTACTATCAAAATAGTAGTTTCTTTAGTGTATTATCTATATTACACTAGTTTCTAGACTCTCAACTTTACCATGCAATAAGTAAACTAATAAAGATTGTTTAGAGTAAATTATAGTTTATTTAATACAGATTTACTGACTATTAAATAGTTGTTAAATGAGAAATACCCCTTTTTAAAATATTCATGGTATCTAGTATCTTCAAGTACTTCTAGGAAACAAAGAAGTGGATCATATCTTCAGAATTTTCCTGGCCTTTGTAAAGATTTTTATGCTTGACACTAATGTTTGAAGCCACATTAAAAAACTAGTCTCCTGGGAATTCCCTGGCAGTCCAGTGTTTAGGGCTCAGCACTTTCTCTGCTATGGTCCCAGGTTTGATCCCTGATCAGGGAACTAAGATCCCACAAGCCACGTGGCACAGCCAAAAATTAAAAAAGGAAAAAGCTAGTCTCCTATACTTTTATTATTCAATAGGGATAATTCCCATTCAAATTTTGTCTCTCGAAAGATATTTGTGGAACTGTGCCTAATATAAGACAAATGATGTCATTAAAAAAAAAAAAAAGTCTTTCAAGAGAAAACAGTTCCAAAAGAACTTGATCAGTAGTTGAAATCTGGGAAAAAATGAGGCCCAGTTGGACTTGCTGATGCCCAGTTACAGGAACCTGTGGCAACAGGAGCTGCTCCATTGAAACCAAGCACATCACGCTTAGTTTACAACAGGCAACTCAGAGCCCCCACGGCAATATCATGGCAGGGGAGAGGAAGTACTAAGAATGGGAATTAGAATAGCACATCTTCATTGGACTTTTTATTTCAGTATTTAACACAATCGCTGGCTTCATAAGACACTTGGCTCAAGTCTAAATCTGTATCAGGGTAAGTAGAGTTATCTGTAGGCCAAATTATGTTTCTTCAACTTGGGAGTAGTTTTTAGGGCAGATGTATTAAATTTAATATTCAAATTCATGTGTGAAAAATATATTATCTGGAAGGAACCACTTTCCTACGTAAAATTTCTGAGACATATTTAGTCATCAGTTCAGGTGTACTTGGAAAGTTTAGAAAGAAGGAGTTTGCTGGATTTTGTGTGGGACAGTAAAGTTGTAGTCTGTTTTTGGTGTTAGTAACAAGTCTATTGTTAGCACTTAATGTAGACACTAGTAAAACTTAAAAGTACAGAAATTTAAAGCTGAGTACTTAATATTACTTAGCAGCACTTGGCCTCAAGTAAATATACTTTTAACTTGTTTTCTGGAAATGAGTTGCAGCAGATTAGTACACAAGTATGGTTTTTTTTTTTTTAACTATTATGGAAAGGGAGAGATATGTTTTCATTTATGAATATCCCTCATTTTATTTGGTGCCATATTAAAAGATGCTACAGATAACTTAGTTTTTGTGATCCCATTATGTTTTGGAACACAGTCTGTTGGCCTAGGGGTTAGAAAACACACTCATACAAAAATCATTTGCACCTCTCAGCATAAACGCACACAAACACACACAAATCCCCCTGGTTGTGATATGCTTAAACACTTACTCAGTTTGCTATTAGAGATGTGGGTACCAAGTATTTTACATTCACAAACTGAGATGTCACATGGTAAAGGTATTAATGCTAAATGTGTCCCAGGGGAAAATAATCCCCTTTAGAATTCATACATCCCATCTTTCTCTTGCTAGATATTGAGTGCAGTAGGAAACATAAAACTTTCTATTGCCATTTGAAATCTTAGATTTTTCATTTATCTCTTTCCTGCAGTTAAAAGATGATTAAATTTACAGCTCCCCATGAAAAGGAAAAAAATCCTGCATTTTTCTGCATTTCTTTAAGACTCACCAAGTATTATACATTTTCCATTCTCCTCACTTGTAAAAAGAAAAAAAAATGCCAATATGATTTGCCTTCATTCGTTTGCCAATTTATTCAACAGATGGTTGCTGGGTTCCACCTGAGAATTTACCAGAGAGTTTTCAAGTTGTTCATCCTGGGGATGTTTTGTGGCTGCCATAGTTAACACCACCTGAAAGTTTCTAAATTCAGTGTTTAGCTGTAGACACCTCCTCTCCATTACACTTAGAAGCTATATTTTAGTAACTTGCCTGAGAAAAGTGGATAATTTGTGGCTGTTTTAGTTTATACCACTTCAAAGAGGATTAAATTTAATAAGATAAAACTGCTACAAAAGAAGTTTAACAGTTTAAGCCTTCACAACCTGATTGGACAAGAGATCTTAAGTTTAGATCTCAATTTTGACAGTTCTATGAAAAGCCAGAATTCCAAGCTGTTGTTCTTTAGTCCCACACAATTGTCTTATAAACAAATACTTTAAGTATAAAGAATCCCCCCAAAGAATATCTATATCCTATAAAATTCAAGTTAATTTAATTGCAACACACAACTAATGTGAGTGCAGAACCTATAGCCAACCAAGTTAAGCATCCTTGACCTACCCATGCCACGTGTATTTAGGAAACATAAAGTTGTATCTAAGGACAAAGTTCATAATCTGATATGTAGTAAACGTGCTGTAGATGAACTTATCCCTATATTAGTAGTGTATTTAAGTGTTTCCTCTTGATATATGTCTAATATCTGGACAGGTTCCATATTATGTCACTCATCTTTACACAACATCTCACTACAAGGATTAGTTTCCAGAAGCAATTGCAGTGCTAGTGCTCAGGTTATAAAGGGGACACAAAGGAACAACAAAGCAAGTAAAAAGGGGTCTGCTCAGCCAAGATAATATCAGCCAAGATGGGGGTGGTTTATTATTCATATTTAAGAGAAGGAAGATAGAATAGTTTGGAAGTCATTTGGAATGAACTGGGAAATAGTAAAGACTCTGGTTTAGAATTATATTCTGTTTTAATTTAAGTAGGGATAAGAAAGTAGCTCATTTATTTAAATGTTTGTTTCTCCCCCAAAATGAGTCCTATAATTCTTGTTTTCAGAATCATATAACATACATTTGAAACAGCTTTGCCACAAATATAGTATCATACACAGCTGGCAACACCTGAATAGAAAGTCACCATTCGAATCTCTAAAATACCTAGCCTGGCCACAGGCTTTCTCAGAAATGGGCATTATATTGATTATGCGAACATTTTAAAAATAATAATCATAAAAACAGAAGTTAGAAATACTGTGAATACATTGTTTATCCTCCTTAATACCAGAAATAGCTTTTTCATGATTAAAAGTAGTTTATTTTAAATGGACAGATTCCAAACTTTCTGAAAACCTAAAATTCATTGTTAGCACTCATTCATAGAATGAAATACACTTTCAGAAACTTTATAAAGCCATTTCAATATGTTTCTTTACTGTCACACAACTCAACAATGAAAAAAACATTAAAGGCATAAAAATATTCTTAGCATTAATTCTGCCTTTCAAAGTATACAATACCAAAATGTGGGAGAAATTTATCACTGTAAATACTATTGACCAAACAAAGTCATGACATCATATTGAAATAATCTAGATTTTATTTAACTTAACTTTTTCTCTATGGTACTCAATGAAGAAAGTAATACACAAATATTTTTTACAGAAATGTTAAAAATTCAATCTCTTTTCTCTAAGTGTTAACTATTTGGGAGTTTGCCAAAATAAAAATCAAATTGTTGTCAATCAAACAAATGTGACACAAGCAACTCACTTTCAGAACAACTAAGAGTATATGGACCCTCTCCATTGTTGCTTCACTACACAAAATATTATATAAAAACTGTAAAGAACTACCTGCAAGGCCTCCGCTATTATAGAAGTCTAGTTGTTTCATATTTGGAGCTGACAGATTTGCAACTTCTGAACATCCTTTTTGATATAGTAACAGGCCAGAATCATGTTAGTAACTAAGAGAAGACATCATCAGACACCCGGTCCCTAATTTCCCCTCTTTTCAGGAATTTGCAACTAGGACCACAAAAAAAGTATTATCAACAAGTACAGCTGCTCTAAGTTGCTAATGACTTTAGCATGAAAAGTAAATTAAAAAAATAAAAAGAAGGAGAAATAAAAAAATTAAACCAAGTATCCAGAACCCTAAATCAATGCCCTAACTTTTGGTTTATATTTGAGGCTAGGCTAATTAGAGGTAAATAGAAGTAAATGGGATCCAAGAAAAACTGACCTGATTGTCTTCCAGAGTAAAAATGAAGGTCACAGACTAAAAAAAAAATTAGTTTCTATGAAATGATATAGCAATGATAATATCATATAATGCAAAGAATCAGTTAATCTATTATTTAATTAATGTGCTTTTTAATTTGTTCACTTTTAAGACATAATGTTTAAATTTAGCTTAACGTAGAGCTCTAAAAATTGCTGAGCAATGTACTTCTAAAGTGAAACAATAATAGTAGCAGTACAGCATTGTAGCTTTCAAACCACTTCCACATATATATATTTTTACTTGCTCCTTTTAACCCTTTTATGATGTCATTTTGTTACAGAGGAAGACATTATAAATTAAAGACGTTAAGTGACTTGCCCACAGTCCCACACAGCTGAGATTGGAACAGAGATCTTCTGACTCTCTCCAGTGCTCTTATAGGAAAAGAACAAAAAAAGAAAAAAAACATTAATATAAATATAGTTTACTTTGGAGACTTACTGAACAGGTTCTATGATTATTCCATGCTGCAGTTTCAGCAACATTGATAATTTCAAAGCATATTGCAAATATACATATAAGAGCTCAAGAAACTATAAAGTTTAATTCATATTAAAAACTAAATAAACTCTTGATAAGTTAAAGAAATTACATAGAGGTAGATTTCGGGTCAACACAAAGAAAAATTTTACAACAATTAAAACTGGTCCAAAAAATGGGGGGAAATAGGCTATGATTCTCGACACCAGAGTTGTTCAAACAGAAATAGAAGGGATTCTCACATCTCTTAGAGAATACTGTGACAGTGACATCAAAATTCCCTTCTCACTTTGAGAGTCTGAGATTCTGAGTCATGCCCTGAACTGTCTTTAGCAAAACAATCAAAGAATTCTCTTATACCTCTTTGAAGTTGTGGACACCTAATAACACTGGGGGAAAATTCATCCCCAGAACCTCATCAGGTTTGGGAATTAAGTAATTCACTAATTAAGTAAATAGCTGCTTTTATCATAGTCTGTCTACATTGTGAAATGGAAAAGTATTTAAGGAAAGCACTTCTCTAAGAGAACCACAGAGCTAGAGATAAACACAGTTCTTGTATACTTATATAGAGAGAGATTTAAAATTATATACTAACATCAAATTTTAGGCAACGTACAAATCTGACAAAATTCTTTGGATTATATAAAAGTGGGAATAAAACAGCTAAAGTGATGCACATACATGTAGAAGGACTTACTTTGGTTTTTTAAGAATAAAACACATATTTCCATATCTAGATATGATAAAAAATTGATCTATGAAATGTGGTATCCCGTGGTGGTTCAATATGTAATACTTGAGAGAGTGGATTTTTAAGAGCACCATAATGGCTCCAACAACTTTAGTACTACTTAATTTCTGTTTTATTTTTCCCTTCATTATAAATAGCAATCAGTTTACGCCCAGAAGCATGAAGACTGTACAGCCACCGTAATTGTAACCAAGCCCGGCAGTGTACCTACAGTTGTTCTTTTTTTTTTTTTTTTTTCTGCGGTACGCGGGCCTCACTGCTGTGGCCTCTCCCATTGCGGAGCACAGGCTCCAGACGCGCAGGCTCAGCGGCCATGGCTCACGGGCCTAGCCGCTCCGCGGCATGTGGGATCCTCCCGGACCGGGGCACGAACCCGTGTCCCCTGCATCGGCAGGCGGACTCTCAACCACTGCGCCACCAGGGAAGCCCTACAGTTGTTCTTATTCATAGATTCTCAGATCATTTCAGAATATAAAGATAATTCCGTCAAAAACTCTATCGGATAAGTGGGTTCCATGGATAAAGTAGGTGTTTCATAAAATATAATTTACTCTTTTTTTCTATTTATAGCAAAGCTTTATGATTTTTGAATATATGTTTCAGAAAAAAAGGAAAGTCTCTATTTCTGTATATATTCTTTAGAATATATAGAGTATAGTGGATAAAGGCTGGTTTGTCAAAATAGCCATTCTTAGAATATTCATTAAATACATGAAGTTAAAGTTTCCAAGGAAGAACATGAGAAAAAACATGTATATTTGTAGTTGGAGGAGTTTTATTGTGCCATATTTATATCATGAAACGTTAAGGTGATTAAAGTTCATAGGATGAATCCAACACTAAATAAATGGTAACAGTAGTAGATGTGTAATATAGAATCTGCCATACAGTGTTTTTTCCCTGCACATTTTCATAATAGCCATTTGAGTAATGACTACAACATCCTTCATTTTGACGTCTCTGGGATATACTGTGACAACCTGACATTCCAAAAGTACATCCATTTTCTCACTTGATGTCATTTTACTTGATAAAGAATTTTAATAAGTTACCCAAAGTTAAATAACAATAGCACATGATCTTGTATGGGTTCAGGCTCATTCTTGGTCTCCACTTTCCTCCATGTCTCACAGAATTCAATCAATTGTCTGGTATTTGATTTCTTTTTTTTTAATGGGAGCTGGTCACTATCTCTGAAATTATGCCAAGGGGTATATAGGAATTGATGCTAAGGTCAGTTAATTAGACATTGGTCTCTAAAGAGATAAAGTCATTCAAGTAGGAAAAGACCATATCATGTATAACAGACTTACTTTGCTGTATAGCAGAAACTAACACAACATTGTAAATCAACTATATTCCAGTAAAAAAAAAGACCATATCAGAGACCATATAAATAAAAAGGAAATAAAATTTAATAATTACTCTACTACATACCAAGCACATGTAGATGAATATATTTTCCCCCACAACCTCTTGACATTGGTTCTACTATCTTCATGTGGACAGATGATGTTGCTGAAATTCAAGTCAAAGAGCTGAGAAATGACAGAACTGGAATACGAGCCCATTATTGTATAATTCCCAAATCCATGCTTGTTTCACTATGCTGCCTTGTTTCTCTCCAAAGACACTGAGAGTCCTAGTTAGATAGAGACACATTAAGAAAAAAAAAAAAAATCCCTTCTTTATCTAACCTATGATTCCCTGTTTTGAAAAAATAAAGCACCAAAAAATAAAAAATAAAAAAAAAAAAAATAAAGCACCTAGTTTCTGATAATATCCATGTCCCAGACTTTTTCTGAATGTTCCCATCTAATGACCTATTAGAGTTTTTTTCAGTTTTACAATAATTCTTGTTCATACTAGATTTAGTACTGCTTCAGACATGTTGTTGCTTGTAGCACTATCATCTTACCCTCAAAAGACATGAAGAACATCAGGGAAATGCATTGAAACATCACAGCATGCCTCTCTCTACTTGGGGAACTTTAGGTACTCCGCATGGTACACCCTTCATGATTCACTCCAGCTGATGAAAATTACCCAATCAATGCCCTTCCATAAATTACTCTGCTCTAAGTCAGTCTTCAGCTTATTGAAGTTCTAATAAAATAGACTGACTAAAGAGCAGACAATTTTGTCTCCCTTACACAACTAATGTTCATTCCCCTTTGGCTTAATCCTTAAATGTATTTTAAGTTCAATTCAATGAATGTCCCAGTATATCAGACAGTTGGTAGTATCTTGTGAGACCTGAGGAAGGGATCAGCCAGAACTGAACTTGACTTTAATACAAGACCATGTTCTATTATTGTTTAACTTTGGGTATTTCTCCCCTAGGAGGAGGACAGAGGAGAACTAACCAGCTCCAGGATCAAGGTAAGAGGGGAGTTTTCTTTCAAAAGAATGGGTTCCATTTATTTGAAGGAAACCCCTCCCCCACCTATTTTTAATCCCTTTTTCTTTATACATTTATATTTTTTAACCCAACAGGATTAGGAAAGCAGCTTGCCACCTGTGCATAATAGTTATTTGAATATCCACTTACAAATGAAATAGCAGGAAAAAAATAAAAACCTTCACACAAGTCTTATCAGTTATATGTTAAGGTTTTCCATCATCATTAAATATCAGTGCCAGTTTTCCGTTAAGGATTAGATTCTTACATAGGCCTTAGGAAATTGTCATCAGTTGTTAATTTCACTACATGTAAAATATGGATAGTAACTGACAATCAAACCATAATGGATAATGAGGTTACAAAAATATTAAAAGTAAAATCCAAAGTGTTTCTATAGAAAATATATCATTAAGAAAAATTTTTATTAAAATAAGCAGCTGATATAATTTAAATGATACATAATTTGAAATATGGTCAGTTAGACTTTTGGTGTGAAGTAGTATAGGATTAATGAAATTTTTAAGGTACCCTATGAAAACTGTGGTTAGAAAAATAAGAGGAAAGGGAGGTAATATTGTCTTGAGCAGTACTTCTCCATGCTTATAGAAGCACTTCCCAGGCCTTTTACATTGCTTTTAATGGTTTCCAGTGTTACCTCTCACGCTTTATATTGTTGTCCCTGGACATCATCAGTATTCCCTGCCTTTGGTACTCTATTTCAAATTGGTCCTTTCATAGGGGAGAAATCCAAAGTGGAAACAAGTGAGAGAATTTACAAAGCATCCAGAATTTGAGATATTTGAAGAAATCATATGGATTATGGAGGGATCAGCTTCCAGATTCTATCCAGCATTAGTTTTTTGTTATTGTCGCTCTCCAAGGAGGTTATATCTTAGTGTGACTCAAATGGATTTTAGGAAAGCTTTAGGATCATGTAACTGAGACAATTTGGGCATCAAGAAGAAGGAAATTTTAGGAAGGAGAAGAAATGTGCCAAAAGAATGAGAATTCAGGCAATGAGTTGTCAGTAAATAATCATCATCTTACAGAAACACAGTTTTTGCTTTGTTACAAATGAGTTTAGAATCTTAGCGTTATCTTAAAATTGGATTGTTGGGGTTTTTAATGAAAGAAATTCATTTCAGAAGGATATATTTTTGTCAGAGATTGCTGTCTTCTGAGTAGAAGCCATAGTATTCATGTGATTAGGAACATACATGAGAGCACACGTACAAACTAGAAATTTGATTTTAATGCCAATGTATACTATTTATGTAGATAATGATATTTCAGTGGTCACCAAATCCAGAAACCTAATTACTGAACTTTCAGCAGATAATGCATTTTGCCAGAAGTCAGATAGAACCTAACTTTGAGTTTCTCACTGACTGACTCCTTTAGTGAAAGGTATAGGCTATATTGGAGGCACATTATTCATTCCTAAGCAAAGAAAAAAAAAGTCATAATATTTTTAGTGGGCTATTTATGTGTTAAAATTGGACACCCACACAGATATTAGTTATGTCAGGCAGATCTGTTGTGTACTTTGAATTCTTATGAAATATATCATGGTAATCTCATTCTGAGAAAGAATTGTTGGTGGTTCTGCAGTGACTTCTAGTTCTTTTGGATAACCTGAAATTGAGATAAAACATCATTTTTTTCTCATTTAGTTGCTCAGTAAAGTGAAACGTATTGATCTCATAATAACTGCATTCCATTTATTAAATATATTAAAAATAATGAAAGTGCCCAAACTGGCAGTTTAAAAAGTATCCAACCTGATGAGGAGCTAATAGCTAAAAGACTGTGTGATATGTTCTAGTATTAACCCCAATAGGAACAACTGTAGGCGAGACTTAATAATTTAAACTTTTTGTCGTTTCTTCCTATTTAAATTTTAATAAAAATAAATGAAAATATGTTTCTGTTTGAAATATGATTATGAGCCCTGTTGCCCTCAAAGATAAGAGCTTTGTGTTTCACTTAGAATGGCATAAACTTAAAATATTTATAGACACGTATTTAGAATTCTTAGTCTTCAGCTATTTTCAGAGACTAACAGAAAAGTCACATGCTCTCCTAGTTATGAGCCCCCCTTTGTATGGCAAGTTCAGATAGCTTTCTTTCAAGATCCCATTAGCTTATAATCTCTATTTCTCTAAGACCTATTTTTATCAATCAGTTTCCTTTTTCTGTTTGTGCCATTCTCCCATCTAACCAAAATCCAACCCAAAAGTTAAGGTAGATGAAACAAGATCAATTAAAAGACATTTTAAGTTATGTATTTTGAGTTATATTTAAAGACTAGTCTATTACTAATGAACCTGAAACCTTAAATGAAAGAGAAAAATTAAAACTTTAATATTTTCTCTCAAGAACTTGATAGGAAATTTAAAGTATTTGTATATAAAGGTTAAGTAGATGTATTTAGTGAATTAAATACATTATTTATATATACAATAAAGTAAATCTTAAGTTAAAACAAATACAGTTGACATTTAAAATCTGTTTATGATAAATGAAATTTTTAATTTCTAAAATGTGCTGAATTATATTGTTCTAAGTAGTAAAAATATTTCTAAAGATAGTATGTTTTATTTGCTACACTAAAATAGATTAGAACTGATCTATAAAATTACCAGTATCTGTGATTTTTGTCTTTGGGTTTAGTTGGAAGTATCAGATTTCCCTTGATATTCACAAACAAACTTGTATTTGATTTTATCTTTTAGATTCTTTGGCTACACAAATTGAGCTGGTGATCTCTTTAACTATCTATAATATGGAATACCTTCTTAGATTATTTTGTTTATACAATGGACAAAATTACTTGCCATTATTCATTAAGATGGCTAGTGTCAGTAATTTTTTATGTCCTCCTTGCCAATATTTAATAGACAGTTTTGAAACCTTTTGCTTTATTTTGTTTTATTTTATTTTTTGTGTTTTAAAACACTCTTCATACCAGGTCTTCCCAAAATTCATTAGGTTCCATGGTTGATTCCCTGCATTAGGACTGAGAATGGTATAAAGTACCATAAGACACAGCTGCTGTTCTCCAAGAAGGAGAAAAAAATGGAACAGCTAACATTGTAAAGGAATGTATGACTCAGAACAAATGTGAGTGCTTCTGAAAATAGATAATTTAAAGAAGCAGGAGATAATTAGAATCTAGAATATTTGGGAAAGACCTGATAAAATAGGTTTAGATACAATAGTTGATAAATATTAATTGAATTAATGTCAATGAGTGATTACTGGAAAATGATAAGAATTTAGAAAAGCTAAGAGGAAAAAAAAAAGGGAATTCCTGATAAACTTTCTATCGTGAGACTGGAATTGATTCTGCATAAAACGTATTTGGGACTATAAGGAAACAATACTGGCTGGAGGCAGAGAAGTTCTGTTTGGGAAACTAGGGGTGTTAAGAGGCTGGGCTACTGTGTTAGACAAACCCAGGTTTTATTTCCATCTTTGCCATTTACTAGCCATGTGGATTCAATGAGGATTCAGTGAGAATACAGCAAACTTGACACAGAGTCTGGCTCAACAAAATATAATGAAATTATATTTTAAAGATATATGTAAACTGAATTGTTGGGAAGCCTTGAATACCAGAAAAACTAGAATAGAATAGTATCTTGGAGGCAATGGGGAATCACTGAAGGTTTTTGCCAAAGCACTACAAACAAGCAGAGAAACAAGGTTATTCTGACTCTGAGGATCTAAGAATGGATGAGAGAGTCAGTGGATCCTTGTCTCGGGTGATAAAGGTTTTGATAAGGCAATGCCAGTGTAATAGAAATGAAAATATAAATTTAGGAGACACTTTTCAGAAAAACAGTTCTTAATGGATAATTGACTATAGGAAAGGAGGGGAAATGAGAATTCAAAGATGAGGGGAAATGAGAATTCAAAGAAACTTGAGTTTCTGTGACCTTCTAATTCACTCTACTGAAGCTTTATTATGATGGTGTTCTTGGAGATCCAAGATTAGGTATCATAAAACATTATTACTTAAATCATTAAGAACCTTGTATGTATCAAAATAAACCTATCTTATTTTAACCATGAGAGAAAATAAATGTTACCATCTAATGAAATCAAGTCATCATTTAGGCTGTTAGTATTGTTTTCTAAAAAAAGTCATCTACTATACTTCCTTCTTTGATATTTAGGAAGGCTCAGTTCAGTTGACAAGATCACTTACCTTTGAAGATTTATCTCAGGTCAAGGAGTATTTAGCCAGAGAGAACAGGAGGTGCCACCTTCCTAGTGCAGGGAATATGAATCAAAGCTTAATCAAGGGGTAACCCCTACCAAGCCTGAAAAACTTCTCAGGAAAAAGAAAAGTTTCCTTGGAGAGCCATAGGAGGGAAGAGCAAATAGTTTAACTACACAGGAAAGGAAGACAGGAACAAAGATATCATAGTACTGTGGAAAAGAGCACTGGACTAGAAGGCAGAAGACCTGTGTCCCAGCTGGGCTTTGTTGAGCAAGTCACCTAACTTTCATTAGACCTCAGTGACCACATCTGTAAAATGAGAAAGTTGGAGACAAACTCTAAACCACATTTTGACTCAAATAGTGTAGGATTCTAGTTCTTTAAAACAATCAATGGACATTTTTAAGAATCAGCAAAGGATGGAAAAAGGAAACATGGTCATGGTTCATGGAATGGTTTAGAATTCTGGAAATTGTATAAAGAGAATAAGGAGGTCTAGGAGGTACAAGAATCTAAAGTCAGGGATGGGGCAGAGTGCACACAGCAAATGACAGTCCAGACAAAGCATCTTTGTGAAAGGCCTAGTATTTTTTAAATTTTATTTTAGAATGATGATAATCACAACTTAAAAAGTGAATGACATCTAGAGATAACTTGAAGCACTTCACAATCTTGGTAGTTGTGACTTCACCTTGAAATAAAGCCCTCTTTTGTACAATTTGATAACAGATAATGATAACAATGGGGTGGCTTAGGGCAGGGACTTTATCCCATATAATCTCAAATAGCATACTCAAAGGCCACCACAAATAAAATAAAATTTACATTATTTAATATGATTAATTTATATTTTCTAAATACTATGTAAGGGTAAATAATATGTTTTGACAGTTTTTTTTTTAATTTTTATTGATTTAACAGACAGTCCTTTAAAAAAAACCCATATATGTTGTGCTTGCAGAATGATCACAAATTGAGTTAATACCTTGGAAATTCTTTCTTGCCAAATCACAGTCTTAAAACCTCTTCTCTATTAAAATTCTGGAGCCACCATGGGTCATAGAAATATTTTTACTTCTCTTACCTTTAATAGGCATACTTGAAAATCATCATTAATTAATTTTAAAATAGATTTATTAGAATTGTCAGAGAGGGTTAGATACCCTTCCTCTACCCTGGCTGGTCTATGAATTAAATTGATATGAGACAAATTAACAGGAGAAAAATCAAACAAAAGATTAATAACATGTATACATGGGAGAGACCCAGGAAAACTGACTAATTTGCCAAAGTGGCCCAAACCCTCACCTTAAATGCAATCTTCAGCTAAAGACAAAAGAGGATGTTGGAGGTAGTGATTTGGGACCTCAAAGGGTGAGGAAGACAATTCACATAGAGATGAAAAAGCAAATATTTGGCAAACAAATGCTTGGGTCATGTGGAGACTGAGTGGCTACACTGGAGACTCAGTGGTACACTGAGTGACCTCTGATCTCTAAGGATACCCCCACCACACCTGGTCCATATTCTTTGCAGATTTCTCTGGTGATAGCTCTATTCCTATAACAGGCCCTCTATCTAAATTCGTAAGGCAATTAACAAGAAGGTCAAAGTTTCTTCCTGAGTCTTTTGGGCCTTGATTGTTTTCAGCTTGAAATAATTCACATGCCAGATATATTTTGGGGTGGCAGATTTTGTTCCCCTACAGTCTCGCCTTTGAAACTTCTAGAAGTTTCATAGTCCAGAAGTTGAATAGATATATTGCTTTATATCTCATCCAATTAGTCTCATAGTCCTGACAATAAGTCAGTTCATTTCAGGAGGCTGTGATGCAGGTAGGCTCTCAAAGTTAGGCCTATAGGGTGCAAGCAATTAGATATTTAATAAGAGGTATTTGTGGGGAGACAAAAGAAAAACAAAGGTTAATGATTCGAGCAAATTCTAAACCCAGTGTCTGAGTCCTGAGAGCTGCCAATCAAGATTTCTAGATATCAGGGTCAAAGCATCTTTTACAGTTTGAAATGTCTTCAGTGACGTCATTGGGTGTTCAGGTAAACTTTCCAAGAAGCTTACACAGCAACAGTCAAGAAGTTTGTCTAAATATAGACAATTATGGTAATCTTTCTAAAGTTTATAACAAGTTGTTCAGCTTCAGTTTGCAGGGCTTCAGGAAAAGGGCAGCTTTAGTTCTCAATGATTCCAAGTGAAAAGGAGCAGCAGGAGAAAAATTGGAAACATTAGTTTGAAGAGCTGTAGCCAAATATTTGAGGAAACTATATGAATTCAGGATCCAGTCCAGTTTGCAGGACTGGATCTATACATATAGATTATAGTTTCTGCTGAAACACACATTTTTCTCTAAAAATTACCCTCACTTCTATCAAAGAAAACCAAATTAAGACTAATTTGTTCGCAAAATAATTTTAGTGTCATTAAACTTGGCCTGATTATTTACTTAAGTCCAGCAAGAATACTAATTGACCATATAATCTCTTTTAAATCTGCTTTGCTGGAATTTTTCAAAGGAATCTCCAGATTGAACTTTTAAATGCCTCTCATACCATGAAGCCATGCCAAGTACTAGACATCAGATTTACCTGTAATATATATAGATTTGGGTGAATTCTTCTCTTCTTGATGTCCCGAAAATATCCCGAGGCTCTTGTGCCTGTCAGGAAATGACCTTCCTTACTCACCTGGTAAGGCTGCTGGGAACCCTGTAAGAAAGGTACCAGGCTGTTTTTCCAAAGGGCTTTATGGCTCCATAAAGTCAATCTTAGTTCCTTAAAGCTGTCTGGTCATATCTGATTCTATGCATATTCTCAAAGATGACATTCCAGTCAAAGTCTTGGTAATATAACCAATGTTTCCAATTGTGTTCTAATACAAGAATAGATTCTTAGTGAACATGTGTAAATAAATATATCGCCATGAAAATAAGAATACTCACTAAGAGTTTCCAAATTCTGGAGGGATCAGGTAGGAAGAAAAAGTTGTTTCAATTCTATTTACAAAGGTATAATTTACCAAATTCCTATAAGCTATAGTTAATATAAGAGGAAATGTTTCTTTTTATCTGGAAAGCAAAGATTAAAAAGCCAGTAATATTTCAGACAAAAAGTCATAAAAATTATAAATCATATTCATCAGTTCATTCTGTCCCATATAATTATTCTTATTGATTTTGATCTTTTATTAGCAGTTTTATGAAGCCATTAGGTTTTTCATTAGAATTCTATAATTTCTTACTAGTTTAGTGGTATGATCTGCAAGTTATCAGAAACTTATATTTGTCCAAAAATCCTTTCTATGAATCATCTTGAAGATCTTCATTTTGTAAAAGCATTTTAGTAAAACAATAACTGTCTATAAATGACAAAAGACAAATTAAAAATCTGATTGCAATGCAATTGACAAGGAAATTTGGCTATTTCTGTGACATACAACATTTTAAGATAATAACTAGAAAAATGATAACATACCAGGACATATCTGAATTTTAGGAAGTTCAAAACTTATAGAACATTTATATTAATGAAATTTACCCATACAATATAACCTAAGAAGCTTTATCATTTCTCATTTGACAATGCTTCCCATGTAATTTGACATACCATGTTTGTTAGTTTAGTATCTCTCTTTGAGATTTTTCAGGGGCCCTCTGAAACATCCCAAAGTTAGCTAGAGGTCAAAAGGACTTTATTTAGAATTTTGATTTAGGAAAGTTTGTCAAAGCTATCAAAAGGTTTTAAAACACTTGGTCAAATAGGATTATAGGTCACTCTGAAACAATACTTATTCACTTAATCAAAGTGACAATAAAAGATTTCAAAAGTAAATATAGAAAGTTACAACAGGTTACTTGAAAGGTAAGAAATTTTACAATCTGTTATCAAAGTAGACAAATATTCCAAGAAAAATTTGTCTTCCTAACAGGAGAGAGAAAACCAAATTCTAATTTTGCACCAGCTTACTTTTAACATTAGAATTAATTTACTCAATTAAATTTATTTTAATCTTAACCAGTCCTGACCAAGCACAAAACTCTTCACAGGGTTCCTTTTCCACAAATCTTCTATAACTGCCTTTTTCACCTTCAGATTTTGTCCTGTGATTTCTCTTTTACTCTCTCCCTCTTTTTTTAACCTTTCTTTAGGACAAAATTACTTTTTTTCCTTAACAAAAAGCATTTCCACTCATACCTTTTTTCTTCTTACATATGAAAATGTTTTCCTTATTAGTTTTAGTATTTTTAATTATATAGATTAATTAGAATTTGTAACCCTTAGAAACCTTAATTTCTAGTGAAAACTAAGAAGTAAGCAACTGTAAACTGTTATACCAGTAATTTGGGGGGGAGAGAAAACTTATAAATACATTTTATAATTTCCAAAAACATACATTTCCTTATAGCATAATTTTTTTTTCAATGTGATGCATGACATGTTTCTAATAAACCCAACATCTTTAGTTTTTCTGTAATAAGAAGACAAAAGTAGACTTGGATTTGTTTAGCAATTAATATTTCAGCATTTTATCTTCTCTAGAAATGATCTAGACAGTCAATGAATTCCCATCATTTAACTTAGCAAAACTCTATAGCTTCAAGTTACCAATAAAATTTGTGGAAATTACTTTTAAGTAGATATGCCATGAAACATAATTATTCTTAAAAAGTTCATCTAAAACCTCTTTTTTATTTAAATTTATTTAATTAGTTATGAAAATTTTATCATACAAAATTTATCCTTTTTGGTGACAAATTTTGTAACAGAGATAACTGAATGTATTTAACTTGTGGTAAACGTGGTAGAATGTGTTTAATTTACATTTAATGCTGATAACTCTCAAGATAAGCCTGTTTAATTAAACCAACAAACTTAAACTTGCTTTTATTTATTAAAGATTAATCCTAGATCAGGTACACTTGAAAAGTATTTGGATTCATTTCTACTACATTTAGAAATGTTTAATTTATAAGTGCTTACTTTTAAGTCAATTAAAAAGACCTCTTTACAAATTAATTTTGGTAATACCATTCAGAGATACAAAAATACCATATCTATAATGTACACACATAGACATAGACACAACCAGAGATGTCATAGCTTTCATTGTAAAAGTTTAGTCATGAATTAGGTACAACACAAAACTCACTGGTTTATAAATAACAATTGGAATAAATTTGTATCTGCTCAGATTGCTAAGGCTTTTTACTATGTGGAAAAAACTTTTAAGACTTGTATTTGTCCTTGATAAATCTTTAAGGAGGCTGTGAATTAGATTTTGTGTGAGGGAGCATTTCCAGCAGATTGTACTTTTTAAAAGATCTCTTTTTTTTCTTTGGTGTTTCAGGTTCTACCTGATTGAGTCAACCAGGCTCAGTCTCAGGCCATTGTGAGCTGTATATACATTTCTGATTTTGTAGAGATTTGCAAGACAAAGGTGGTTGCTTTCCATTTCCCCTAAGAACTGGGCTGCTGCCAAAATAATATCAAACGGCTGATCTGTTCATCCAACTACATTTTCTTTAATTTGTTTCTTAATATCACAGAGAAGATTTCCAACTAAAATGGAAACCAAAAGATTTCTATGTTCTAGAAATTTAGGTTTCAAGGCATCGTGCCTTCAAAAAGTCTGCACAAAGCATTCAATAAATTCCCTCTTTCTGAGTGCACAAGGCCACCCCATACCCATTCACTCTAGGGGCAAAATCTTCCACTAGTGGTTCTTTTAGCCCCTAAATATCAGCCCCCAATTTCCATCTCATATTATGTGGGCTAGGCAACCCTATTGGCTTCCTTTAGCATATTCAATTAACACTGCCTAAAGGGTGGATTTACCTGCCCTGTCTTACAATACCAGGCAAGGGAAGACAAAGTGTCCATCCCCACAGTGCAATCAGGCAAAAGAGATGCTACCATCTTACATAAAGCCCATTCAAATACACAAATTTTCTGATAAACTTTCATCTTAGTTCTATCAGTTCTTATACTTTTAACCTTAGTTTCCATTAGGACCCTATCAACAAGTCTCAGTCTTACAAGGAGTCCCAGAAACTTTTCCTTTTTTTCCCCCAGCCATTTTATTCATTCCTGTATAAAAGGCTTTGAGGACCCCAGTAAGAGGTTGAGCCAAGGGACCCAAGCCTTTTTGTCAATCTTTGATTTGATTAATTGGCCTAACTGTTGCCCCAAGCAATTGCTGGTCAGGATTCTCAGAGTAATTTTTTCCTTCCAGCTTTTTAAATTTATCCAAACTGGGGTAATTAGAGCAGATTTGTTTGGTGGCCTTTAATGTCAGGGAACACCAATAGGGGGTCCCTTTGGCTCACACAATCCTAGGTAGTGCTGTATTAAAAACCTTTGTTTTGATCCCATCAATGTTTGTTTTATTTATCCCAACTCTTAATAACCATCTAAAGATTTCCATCTTGCTGTGATGAGTTCCATGACTCTTCCCTTTCTGATTCCTCTTTATTCCACCACTTTCAATATTTGCTTTATTTATTTTATTTTTTAACAACCCTTTAAAAATTTCCATCTTGTTGGGAAGAGTCTCTTTCTCCTCAATTCTCGTATTAATTAAATGTTTTTATTAGCATCTGTAAGACCCATTGAGGGGAAGCGGAGACCACAAATTTAATAAGGCTTCCTGAACAGGTTTTTTGTTTTTATTTTTAAAACTAAGAGAGTTCTTAAGGTTAGCTGTTATATATCATTGTATCCACCTTTTAATTTGGTCTTTCCATAGGTACCAGTAAAATGGCTGTTTATGAAGACAGCTTTCTAAAAATTGAACAATTTAGAAGTTTTTCCAATTCAAAGGATCCATCATCTGGCCATTGATGAGTAGGATCTTAATAGTGATTCAAACCAATAAGCCAATTTATGGAAACACCTTGAGGTAACTTTCCAGACCATGGTACCACGGACACAAGAGACGTCCCGAAGTTCCCATCTTCCAAAGGCTCACTCCTAAAAATAGTCTAAGAAAGTTTGAGAAGATAAAGGCCCCTTATGGACTGGACCCCTAATAATAAAACTCCTCTGAGAGCTGGCACAGCTGGACAAAGAGACTGCTCAGAATCCCAGCCTATTTAACTGGCTGCCAAATGCACACTGGTATGTGCACCTTTTGGATGGCAGAAACCAGAGAGATTTTTCTAATTAGTATATAAAACAAACTTTCAAGGCATAGAAGAGAAAAAGAAAACCTAATCAGATCAATGGTTTTATCCTTATAACAAATGACACAAAAGACAGAGACAAAGAAAAACAGTGACCATCCTTGGGAGAAAAAAGATCAATAAACCAAAAGTAGTACTCTACCAAATTTTAAACCAAGAGTCATGAAGTCCAGAGATATTTTGGGGTGGCAGATTTTGTTCCCCAGCAATTCCCTGAAATTGTATATCAATCTGGATTTTGTACATTTATGCATTTTTCCTGAGAAAGTATCCATGCTTTCATTGACTTCTAAAAGAAGTCCATGACCAAAGGAGGATAGAAAATTCTACTCTGTGACCTAAAATTGACAAAAGTCAAGAAACTAGACTGCATGAAATATTTGTAAATATTACATTTAAAAAAACTCAACAGTAAAAATACAATTAAATGTTTTATTTATCACAATCTCTAGCTAGTGTGCTGACTATATTTACTGGCAGATATCCTCACAAATATCATAGTGATCCTTCTAAACATCACATTCTTCAGACCTAGTTCTCAAATAGGAATTAGTCATGCAAATTCCAAAGAACACAATTTAGAGACAATTCTTGGAATCTAGCCTGGTATTAACTCAATTTGTTCAGTTCTTTTTGTTTCAATTGAATTATGAAATACAAACATTTCTATAGACTAACTTAACTGCATATATGTCATCCAAATTAAAGACAATAAATCCCTCATTATCAAAGTGGTTTTCAAATGCTCATTATAAATCCTGTTGGGTCTGAATTGTCTTTCCCCTTAAAAAAAAAAAATTTCCCTCTGAATTTTGATATTAAATTATTGATCAATAGTGCCATTTTATGCAAATCTTACCTGTCATCACATAAGCAAACTGAAGTGAAAACTTAATAACTTTTCTAAAAATGTTTGCATGTATATATATATATATATATATATATATATATATATATATGGAGAGGAACTCAGCCCAAATTCTACCTTTGGAAAAAAGTGCACAAATCCAATGAAGCAAAAAGAGCCTTGTGCTTGTTTACTGGAAGGAATAATTTGGGGGAAAAAGTAATAGCATAACTACAAGTTAAATTGAAAACAGTGGAACATTGATAAATGCTGGGAATTAGACTTCCAGGCCTAAATAGCTGATAAATGGTAGAACTGTGAAAGCAAATACCTTTCCTTAAATCAGATATATTTAGTTAACCTCTTATTATTTGACAGCTTATTGATTTTTATTCACTTTTTATATTTCCTTGAGTGATAAAATAGTTCTTTTTCTCAGCTAGTTATTAACTGACTATATACAAAGTTCTGGGATTTGTTGAAAATTGTTTTCCTGCTAATTTTCTTTAGCTGTCTTTATGTGGGAATGGGGAGGGGATGGTGGGGACTTCATTAAACCACAAAAGTAAAATCCCCTGTGATATTTGCTCATGTCTACTAATCTCATCTTGTATATGGGATGGACTTCCATGTACACAACACCTGTTACAATACTGACAATATGACCATCATTTAAATATCAGAATGAATAATCTATAGAGTTGTTTATTATTTATTTTTCATGAAATTACTATTTTCTTATTAGAGTGGCCCTAGAAAAACTTCTGCATATATTTACCTGCTGCATAACAAAATTTAAATCAAATGAGTTTTCCAGTCTGGAATTTTAGTTTTATTTCAAAAAAATGATAGAGTAAATATGTTATATGATGGAAGATTTGTTTTAATTGCCTTTTAAAAAATTACTGCAAAACATTGAAAAAGACTTTTTTCTTAGAGTGTCTAATACTTGTTTGGAAAAGAACAAACAATGATCACATTGTTTAACAATGATCACATTAAGATCACAATGAATATACAAATTTGTTTCTTTATTTTCACTCAACATTAAGCATTTCCCTGGTCATTAAAATCGTGTAATGATTGTTAAACATTCAGTCATATGGATTATCGGTGCTTACTAATACTAAGACCTCAAGAGCTTTGCAAAAATGTAGATACACTGCCCCCAATTCAGAAGATTCTGATACAGCAAGTTTAGCCCTGAACATCTGTATTGGTAATAAGTGGTTCTGACACTCAGATCAAGCTTGAAAACCTCTGCTGTACACTAAAATCTACTTACTTCTCCCTTTCTGATGGGCATATAAATTGCTTTCAGCGTTTTGCTATATAAATATACTATAATATTTATTATGTTACTCTGTCAACATCACTGATTAATTTCTTAGGATTGATTCCTCAAAGGGGAATTATTATCAATAATTTTCAATATTGTCAATAATTTTCAAGGGTAAGAATTGTTTTTTAAGTTTTTGTTGTACAAAAACATATTATTCTTTCCTGGTTTAAATTCTATTTTCAGTGTATTAGGACAACATTAAATCCTTGACTGTATTGAACATTATCCTTACTTTTATCTTTGCCAATATGAATAGCAAAAAAATGAATTTGCATTTCTTTAATTCACTTTAGTTTAATTCCAAGTAAGGTTGAATTATTTTTATATGATTTTGTACTTCTTCCTGCATAAATTATCTACCAATGTCCTTTGCAGGTTTTAAAGGATTTTCCTATGTGTTTTACACAATTGCATGTTGATTCACATAATTTTTCAGTTTTAAAAAAATACATTAAAATTTATCAGGACTACAAAAAAACTTTCTAGCATCATTCAGGTAAATATTCTGGACATTTTAACACTTGATATTTAAATTTTATAGGGAGTTTAGTATGAAGAGCACACTCAAGTTAAAAGAGTACAGGCCTAAAACTAAAGAGACTTTCTCATGTGTATATAATTAATGGATCCTTTTTTATAAGGATAATAAAGCATTAGCAAAATTACACAGTAGTTTAGACAAATAAAATCCATTAGGTCCATATATTATTAATATCAGGGACAATAATGAAGTGTTCAACCTACTAAGTGAAATGTAATTGAATTTGTTTTAACCAGATTAAATATAATATTGCAAACTATTTATTCTACAAATTATATATTCCCTGAATATCTTGTGTGCAAACAATGACTAGGTCTAAGGCTTGTATATCAGTCCTTTACAATAATATTCTCAAATCCAGGAAATCGTAAGAGTACTTTACTAAACAAACTTTTAAAAATTTATATTTATATAGGTAGACATTTTATCAGATGTAAACTTTAATATCTCACCAACAGAAAAAATTGTACTATAAGAATTATGGTCTAGTAGTAAATACAATGAGTGAGGCATAAAGTAAACATAAAAGCATATCTAAATCGATAGAATTTAATGATAAATTATTTATGGAAATATAAAGAGTAAGAGATAAATATCTTAGCTTAAATTAATCATGGTTTCAACAATAAAATCTTAATTTGCACTAATTTATCCAAAATTAATAAATGGTAAAAGTTTAGGTCTGTTAATTCCCATTCTAAAGCTTTTGTTTAGTTAACAAAAATGGGTCCCAGATGCTAGGGCAATGGGAGATGGATTTTCATAATCTCAAACTCAATTGAATGATTTCAGGAGTAAAAAACCCTAGAATTTTTCCAGAGGTCCTGGAATTTGTCCGGGTGAGCATTTTTGTTCCAGGCCTGAATTAAGTTCCCCATGACCTCACCACTATGAAAAAAGCTATTTGGAGAGGGGTTTTTCTTACCTGGGATTCCCCTAAGTCATAAAAGGAAAAGGCAAATAAGTATGTTACCTGGGTCCTATTGCAGTCTATAAAAGGTCACTGTCAACATACCTGGGCTCTCAAATGTGGTTTACACTTCCAGCAAAAATATGATCACTTATTGTTGTTTCTTCCTCTCCTTTCATTTTAAAATGAAAGCAAGCCATTTCAATTGAGTTTATTCTGTAAAAGCTGCGTTTAATAGAATGAAAGGAATAATTAATGTAAAAAATAGCCCACAATATTTTTCTTCTTTCTTTTATCTGCTTGGCAGATCACTATTATGGCTTCTCTGATGCTTAATCAGGACAAGAATATCCTTATCATCAATATGAGTTTCTGACATAGATTTCAAAATCTATGTCTGAAATGTATGAAGGGGATTCCAAAGTAATAGTAAAATGTGCTGCAGCAAGGATCTGCTGTCTATGTCCCTTATTTACATGACTCCTTATGACTTCCTTAGGCTTGCTTGTAATTATTCCTTCAGGGTTCCTTTTTCTTTTTGTCTGGATAAAAAAATACCTTTTAAACTAGTCTAGAAAACTGAGTAAAGTAACTTTACGTATATTTTAAAAGTCAGTTGATGATTCTTATTAATAACATGTAAAAGTGATGCATTCTATAAAATAGAACAGATGTTCAAAAAGTCCTTACAGATGTGGTTTATGCTGCATTTTAAATAGCAATCTAAGGATGCCTTTTGACCTAAACTGATTACATAGGGAAATTACATCTTTAGTCAGACAACTGTAGAAAATAGCAGGCACTTTTAATAGGCAAAGAAATCTTGAAATCCTAAAGACTGTCTCTAAATATTAATTACAAAGTGCCTTCATTTAAGAAAAGTAAATTTTACATGTGATAGTATTATGTGAATTCTATTGAAGAACCACAGGAAAATGTGGATTGTGAACTGGGCAGTGACTTACTTACGGGTCAAGTATATTATATAACCAAATATAGATACATACACACACATATATAAGGATAGCAGTGTGAAACTGAACTGTTTTTACATGGCCTATTAGATGTTGTTAGAAAGACAATGTCTTAGAATAACTTTGTAGAAAGCTTTATTCCAAACAATTTTCTCAACATAAAGCTTTTTTTCCTTATCCATTTTTTAATTTTGCTTTTTTGTTTTCTATTGTGCTGTGAAACTGTCTTTGGACATGGCTAGTAACCATGTTAAATAACCCTCTCATGAAATGATTTTAGTTTTATCAAAGGAATGATCTAAACCAACATATAAAATAATTGGGATACCACTTTATTGGAAAAAAATCTAATAGAAATGTTTAAGACTAAGTGGATTATAAAACTAAGTTTCTCCAAAATAGAAAACTTTAGATGTTAGCTTCACTTCATTGAAAGACAAATATATTTAGCTTCTTATGGACATAAAATAAATTAAAACAACTCTTTTCTCCCAACAGCATTTTTTAAAAATAGATGCTCTATCTTCACTGAATATTCATTCATCCCTAGATTTCAGTCTGGTCCTTTTGGTGATTAAACTGACAACTTGGTATTGTTCATTTCAGGAAGTATATTAATTATTTTATACCACTAACATAGGACTTACTTGGAAATGTGGGGACAGCTAATCATTTACTTAGCATTTAATAAATGGTAGTCTAACTTTTAAAAAATGTTAATCCTCTCAGAGTGTGTGGTTTACTCATGGGAAATGTTTACTCTCCAAGTGGATCAGACCATTACAACACTGGAAAATGCACATCATTTACCTGAAATATTACAAAAACATTTTAAAAGAATAAATACATTAATAGGCTGATTTGTAGTGAAATGTGACATTTTATTAATCAACTAAATGATAGTTCACTTGCAAATCAATGTTCAAATACTACTCATTAACATGAGATTGTTTTGTTTTATGGGAGGCAAAACCCATGACACATTTTTTTAATCCTTTTAGAGAATAATTAGAATGTGCTACCCTTATTCCCCTAAAGAGATAAACATGGAGCAAATCTAATATAGTGTTTGTTTGCAAAGTCCATATCAAATGCAGCATGACTTCCTGTGGTTTAATACATAATTTAAACAGTCAAATTGGATATATGATCCTGGTTTCTAAATAGCATCTATTGACTTTAAGAATCAACATGAAATTCAAATATAAGCTCCCTGAGAGCTGCTACTACATTTCTCTTGACTATTCTATGACTTCCAGCCCAGGAAACTGAACCAACGCAAATAATAAAAGGAATAATAATTAAGCCATACTCTTTGTTGTCAGGAAATCAGTACACAAAAATTAGTGGCTGATTTGCTGATTTGTTTATGCAGTTATGTTTTTCCTTCTGGGAATGAATTTTCATTTGTCTCTTATGGGTCGTTGACATTCTTAGAGGCAAAGGAATTCAAGACACAATTCTTTCTCAATTACTAGTAAATTCAAGTTTATTACTGTTCTGCAAAAAAAAAAAATCCATGTAATTGGTTGATGTTGATGTCAGTTACTTGACAAGAAATGAACTGTGAAAGTGAACAACACCAAATGCTACAGGTTTAATACACTTTGAAGGAAGTTACAATTGCCTGGTGGAAGGGGCTGCAGGATGACAAAATGAGAGGTTTATTTAGCGTCTAAGAGAAGCTTATAAAAGAGCTTAAAACCTCATTCCTTCTAACATCTTAACAGCTGTGCAGTTTCTTACAAAATATGTTTTATCGTTTCAAGAAATGCTGTTAACCTCGCAGTTTTAAAACTGAATGAACAAGGCCTCTTGGACAAATTGAAAAACAAATGGTGGTACGACAAAGGAGAATGTGGCAGCGGGGGAGGTGACTCCAAGGTTAGCCTCAATGTCACCAAAAGCGGGTAAACAGTATGTAAAGTAATAGGTGCATCTGCTGGGAGACATAATTTAGACCTACTAATACCACCGAAGTTGCTAGTCAAGTCCCTTCGCAAACTTAAGTATGCAATTACTGTCAAAGCAAAAATATTTGCAAACAATATCAATTTGGGGACACACTAACAAACTTAACTAAAATAGTCACTGAAAATCTCTGGCTTTGAAGAAGTTATGGATCAGAAATAGTCCTAGGAACCTCAGTTTTGGAAAGCAGGCTTTTGAAAGAACAATTAGCGAAGAGGAGAGAGAACAGAGAAGTTCAGTCTGTCTTGTTTTCCTCACCAGAGCTGCCACGAAATGTTTTTAAGTAATAACAATAATCTGACTCAACTAAATCAGGTACCTACCAGAAAGACATTTCTCGACTTAAAACTCTCAGGCTTCCATTAAATAGCAAGTTATATAACAAATCAAAGGTAATCATATGAACTAGACAGTTTTTGCCTTCCTTAATGGATCAAACTAAAGAAAGATCCGGCTACAAAAATAAGATCAACTCAGCTTTATCTTTACTGAATCCCTGTCATATTTCCAGCTTCATAAAATAATGTTTTACTTTTATTTCTAAGCAGAAGTTATTAACTAGTGTTCCAGAACTCTTCTTCACTGTGGATAGATGTAAAGGAAACAATCCAGAGATGGGAATATTCTGACTGAATTTTCTTTCCTTACATATCTTCAACTGGTATGTAAGAACATTGAAAATTTTTACATATACACTCTTCCTTTTAAATTCTAGAGAATTGCCCAAAACAAGTAGTCCTGCTCATCTTCAGGTTCTTGGTTGGGCTACAAATTCTCTCACTTGCCTGGCCACCAAAACCTGAGAATTATGCTCTGTTTAAAGGGTATATCTGTCAAGGAGGCTGCGAACCTCAACCTCTTCCAATACTAGTAACTTCCTCCTTGATCCTGATCTGAAAAGCCTTTCAAATTCAGCTCACTTGTATATTTCCATCTTATAGACAGCCCTGTTGCAGGAGGAGAAAAAAATATACTTTACAAAATGAATATTCTGACCACAGAAGGAGGCATGAAAAAGGAAGAGACAGAATTGTGTGGACCCAATTCTGATCATCCATCTCCTATCTTGAGGGAGAATCTGAGTCCCTGGAGAAAAAAAGCAGAGAAAATCTAGAGAGAGTCATCAGGGATTCTTCTGATGGTTCCCCTTTAAGACACCTCCATTCAAGACAGCAACAGTATGTTTTCTTCAGAAGTATTAACTCTTTTATATTTTGGAGCCCCACCTTACCTAGAATGTTCTGATCATTTCCATAAAAATATGAATACATAAATACATACATATATACACACATAAATAGAATATTGCTCATTTACACTAATAATCTACTCCTCTATGCAAATTAGAAATGTAAGAAAATGTACTCTAGTAGCACCAGAGAAAACAAAACTGAAGATATTCTATTCAATTAGAAAAACCTTGTTTGAAATTTTTATTTTTATCACAAATATAAACAAAGTATAACATTGCTTAACAGATAAAATTTTCCACAAAAAATGAATAATTAATTCCTGTTTTAGTGTATATTAAAGACTCTTAGACTCTTTCCAGAGAAAAATAAGCAAGCAGAAGCAGAAATGTACACATAATGGAAAAATCTACGTAACAAAAGTCATTTTAATGTATTTAAATAAGGGATTGTACAACTCAATTGAATTTTAATCTGTTTGCATCCAACATTGGTACGTAATGGACACCAAATAAATATTTGTTGTCCAAAGAAATAAATATGAAGCTAACCTTGTAGTTTTCAAAAATCAAACTGCTTATTCATGTACTTTCACCTGTTACTTTCACCAAACATGAACTATAAGATGATATTCTAAAATGTTATTTCGTATTTTGAGACATTTTCTAAAATGTTATAAAAATTAACGTAAAATGTATGTTAATTACATATATAATTACAGTATGTTCTATTTTCCCTCAGGAATTTTGTTTTCACACTAGAAAAATATTTCTACTAGGTTGTATATTGATATAATATTTATCACCAATAGAATAGGTAATAATAATAATACCCTACTCTGCATTTATTTTAAAAGGTGATTTTTAAATGGCCTGACCTAACTTAAATCAAAGTAAATTACCAGGAGACAGTTGCTGCTTTTAAATTTTTGTTCTGTAGCTCCTTTGGGTGACATTTTCTTTTAAAACTTACCTTACCCCTTCCATTTGGCCTGATCTTTATCAAAAGAGGTGAAAGGAGGAAAAGTGCTGAATTGGAGGAAGAGACTGGCTCTTATGACTTTGCTAACTGTAAAGCCAAAGCAGAAGAGAAAATTAAATACTGCCAGTTTATCTACAGGCACATTGTGTGAAATGCACACTCAGTGATCTCAGCAAAAGTATACTATAATCTGGTGTGATCTGATTTTGACATACAGAATCTTAGTAGGAAAAAATTAACTTTCCTAACAGTGATTCATCTGGCGAAGGGGGGAAAGCATGGAAAGCTGTACCACACATGAATTATGTTCCAATGAGGGGCTAATTGACCCACCTGTCATTTATAGGATTATTAACAAGGAAAGACATCTCCAGCCTTCCATACAGCAGCACATTATTAAAGTTCTGCTTTACCTGGGCTATGCACCAGTAACTATGGGTAAAAGAAGAAATACTCACTGTTGATTGATTGATTTAATATAATCAACAACTGAATTATTTAGAGTCACAGTGGCAGCTTCCAGTTCACAAAATAATTAGCATCCCCACTCAACTGATAGCCATTCCCAGAGCATGACCAAGGCAGCCCTGGCCAGAGGTTCCACAGAAGAAATAAGGAAAAAGGTTTGGTATGTTAAATGAAATAAAGTGGAAAGGCATGATTTGGGAGGGGATGAATTTGTTTGAAAAATTACTCCTCTGAATGTTATTGTGCTGTGGCCTTTATTATGGTCATAAGAAATTCATACTCATTCTTGTGAATAACAGAAATTTACTAATTGGCAATGGACCAATTTAAAAGTTTCATTGCAAAGTCTAAAACTCATATCCCTTTGATTAATCTGATATGATTTAGTCTGAGCACAAATGATACACATAACTTTATGCATATTTTTATGTGAGTTGTTTAATCCAGGTTCTAGTTGGAAATTTTGGCAATACTTGTAATAATCAATGACCCATAATGCTAATAATATCTACAAAATTATTGATTTTTTTTCTGTTTGTTTTATACTTTATTCTCCTCCTATATATTAAAAAAATAGGCATACTCATGGATGTGGATATTCATATTTAAGTCGTTTTGTAAATGTGGTTACCAAATAATGAGTTCTTTAGGAATTATAGTAAATCTCACAATATCCAGTTTTTAATTTGGCATTTTGAAGAATACAGCCCATTCCTGACTTTAAAATATGTTATACTCACAAATGGCCTTCTCCCCAGCCACGGAAACCAATGCAATAATAAAGGTATTATTATGGAAAATATGCATTCATAAGCAGGAAAAAGTGTTGTAAACAAAGACCAGTAAGGGAAAGTAACCCTTGGAGAAGGACACTCCTAGTAATGAATTTCTTGCTCAGTGCCTGACATTCCACCAGTTGACCATTAAGCTTGGTTGTTAATAAATACCTGTTATTCAAAATTCCAATCTAATCTTATCCTCTAAAACCAGACTACTGGAGTGAATAGCAGAAGGGACAAAGAGGCAAGGGGAAAATGAAGCAGGTAGGAGAAATGGTCCTTAAGAAGGAAGAGAGATAAGTCAAAGGCAGTCTTCATTTAATCCAGGAGTCCCCAACACTGCCTGCAACCTCTTAGGAACCAGGCCACACAGCAGGAGGTGAGCAATGAGCAAGTGACAAGCTGCATCTGCTGCTCCCCATTGCTTGCATTACCACCTGAACCATCCCTCCCCCGACCCCTTGGAAAAATTGTCTTCAACAAAACTGGTCCCTGGTTCCAAAAAGATTGGGGACTGCTGATGTAATCCATATTTTTGGATTCAAAATAGCTGTTCCTTCTATAAGAAACTTTAAGGAAACTGCTTTCATTTTCCTTCTCTTTTCAGCATTAAGTCCTCCTCCTCCCCACACAACCTATGCAAGAAGTACAATATAAACTACTATAAGATACTTTACACGTGCATTAAAAAGGCTTTGGTGAGCTAGCCTGGGGACCTAAAAACCCTTAGTATCAGTTAAACAAAAATGCTTGCTCTGGATTCAGAATAATTTAAATGTAATAATTTTACAGAGCCCCTACCCTGAGTCAGATATCCTTGTAAATATTTTACAAAGATGAATGAGATGTGGCTTCTATTCTCAAGTTCACAGTTCACCAACCAACACTCAGGTGTGTTTTTGTAACAATCACGTCATAAATGGAAGTGGGGGATGTAATGTGGGGGTAGGGAGGTTATAGACAGTAAAATCTAGATTAACTGGGGCTAACCAAGGACCCCAATTAACCATAATCCTCACCCCACAGCCAAACTCAGTTTTTTAGTACAAAGCGTTAAATCATGCTGACATTAGATTTTAATCCAAAAAACAATATAATATTTTGTGAATGTGGCAAGTGCATATGCTTAAATTGAACAATGAACCTTGTAAGATCTTTTGACAGTGATACAAAAATTAAATTGAATTCAGAAAGATAAATGAAAAGAAAAACATATTTTAGAAACTTTTTTCAGAACAACAGTACCAAAAACATGGATTTTAGTTTAACTGTTAATCAAAAAACTCAATTAACCAGAAACCCCTATTTCCTAAGTCTTCTGTTGTTAATATTTATAATTACACAGACCATTACAAACCCTGATTCAGACACTTCCTAGCTGACTAGATGAGTTAACCTCTCTGTGCTTTGGTTTCCTCATTTGTAAAATACAGGTGATAATAGTAACTAAACATGTAAAATACTTTTAATAGTCCCAGGTACATAGTAAGTGCTCAGTAAATGTTAAGAATCATCATCACCATAATTATTAATGCATTACCTAGCTGTGTAGATAGGTTTATAGAATTAATCCCTTGGTAACCAAATAAATGTATGCTGTGTTTCTCCAAATGCACTCAACATTTCCTAGAAGAGGTGAGGCATTAGGAGATACAGCCAGACAAAATGATTGTGGCAGCCTTAAAAATGTCAAGAGGAATGCAAGGAGTCTCTCTCTGAATGTAAAAGCAAACAGAAACAAAAACCAAACAACCACAAAAACCGCAACAACAGAAGATCCTAGGCGTTACTGCTTCCCATCCATCTTCTTAGGCTTTATTCTACACACACAGAGGTTAACATGGGAATGAAAGCCAGCAGAATTCTTAGATTCTTCAGAACACTGACACTGACTGACAAATGAACCTTTCCTCTCTGAGACTCCTTGTATAATATTTAGTATTGAAGGACTCAAAGACAGTAGAAAAGAAAAATGGAATGTTATACTATGAGGAGTTTGTTTATAAAAATCTTGGTTACCTCTAACCTATCATGTATTTGTTCTAATAATTTATAGAATATATTATAGTTACTGCAATTTATACTTAGAGTATATTCATATGGTAGACTCAAGATAGATGAAAATTATTTCTGGTGATATTATTTAAGTTGAATACTGCAATTCAAAAGGAAAATATCAGCATGGGCTTATACTTTAAACTAAAGATTTACATATTTCTCTTATAAGGACTTTCCTCTGCATGAGGTGGCCCTTTGTCAGTAACACCTGACTCACTCTCCTCTTTCAATTAGGTCTTGGATGAGAGTGGCAAAGGAGTCAGTTTAATGATGGATACTGTAGCCATACATTTAAGGCATAGAGTAAAATTCCACTAGCTGAATCATAATGCCTGCAAGAAACAAAACCAGTCCTATCTAGCTTCTATTTTAAGCCTGTCAACTTATAGCCACTTCCATTAATTTTGAAAGAGAAAAAAAAAGGAGCTTCTGGATTTTGAATGACTCCACGTTTATGGTGGGAAAACTGAAATTGCTCAAGAAACCCAATCCAGGCTAATAGTTTTGGATTCACAGTAATTGCATACATTTTATTTAAAAATAGTCCCTAGCAGTATGTGCCTGTTACCTAAAGCGATGGAGCAGGCCCCAGTTTTATGTCTGATTTGAAACCTGGGCCTACAGTACAAGACATAACACCTACTGTGGCCTCTGCTCTGTCACTTTGCCATGCGATTCTAATGTAGTTTTACTTGAATAACATAAAATAACATATATAATGTTATTTATGTTATTTTCCACGTGAAGAACTCCCGTAAACCTTGCCGTTTTGAAACTCAGTGAGGCAGGCGTCTTAGACAAGCTGAAAAACAAATGGTGGTACGATAAAGGTGAATGTGGACCCAAGGACTCTGGAAGCAAGGTCAGTCGCTGCAGTTCGGGGCCTCCTCTTGTGTTCACAAAGCAGTAAATGGGAGCAACTGTCAAGAGTATATGGAAACAGTAAAAACTAAATGTTTCTCTATACACTGCATAAACTAGACGCTAATGTCATAGATTTAAGCCAAAGGGAGTATATTTCAGAAAATTGCAAACTGCTCCTCAATATTAAGGCTTTTAAATAAACTTAAATTAACTGTAAAAATATATAAAATAATAAAATTCCTATATTAGTCTCAAATATACGTACCACTAATAAAAATAGTGCTTTCGGATTTGGTTTTTATTTGTTTTGGAGGCAAAGACCATGAAATGTATTATTTCAAGAATTGATGTATTCTCAGAACAGGAAATGGGGAATTGATCAGCAGTCATATACAGAAAGAATATTTTAAGTATTAAATATATTTTATTCAGAAGTTCAATCTTTTGTCACTATTTTGCCAAGCACTCCACTTTAGTTTGAAGATGGCCTGTTATACTTTTGTTCTGATAAACAGAGTAAGCCTTCCAATTCTGTTCTATCAAAATTATTCTAATAAATCAATGTTTATGAATAATATCTTCAGCTTCTAAGATCTCATTCATGAATTTTTTTAGAACAATGCAGGAACCTATAGGCCTGATCATGTTGAGTACAAATGAAAATAGTGTTACAAACAGTTATATTTTCATTTAAAGAAAAAACTGTAGCAATTTATCAGTGAATCTAAATACCTGCACAAATTAATAGGACATAATGCCTGAAAGCCATTGTTGAGGATTCTTGAAATCTTCATTTATTTTTTTCCTGTATCTTCTTTTAGAAAGAAAAATATTATTGGTTATTCTACAACATTAAATAAGTGACTTACATATATAAGAGAACCTCAGTTAATTTAAGAAAGAGACAAAGTAATGTTAACTGATCTCTATTCAGACTTCTCCCTGTGTTTTAATCACTTTTGTCTGCCTTTGAACCAGAGTGGAATAAGAAAAGCTTGGCCAAATAATGAAATAGCTATTTCAAACCCTTATGTAAAGTTAGAGAAGCAAAAGTACTTAATGTAATGAGTGATTATTTTTTGAATGAAGTTATCCTAAATTTTTGGTCCAATCAGTTGATGTTATGGCTAAGAGGACAGTGTACATAGAACTTTTTAAAATTAAACCTTCTCCTAATAAAACTATTTAAGCTTGCACAAAACACACTGCTGACCACAGGGCATCCTTCAGGTAGTCTACCCAAAATACTTATTCAAATAATGTTATATAATATATATTTACAATTTATGAAAAATTATGAATTCTTGTTACAATTTTAATATCTTCCAATAATATGCTTGACTATTTCTGAATTTATTATGAAATAATATATATTCTAAATCTCTGGAGAATAATATGCCTAAAATATTAACTTATCATGAATTTGTAAGTGAAATGGAATCATATTGTAAAGTCAATAAAAATAGTTATAAATCTGCCCATAAATAATTTAGTTCTCAACTGACCATGGAAAACTTTGTATATTTTTGAAGTATCTTTTTAAAAAGTTTCCAATGTGTTGCATATATAGTTATTCCTAAATAGTATATAATATGTTAAAATGACACTTTCCAGGAGATTTCTTAAACAGATGTGACTAGAAGAACAAATAACATGTACCCTAGCACACTATTTGCATATATTTGGTAAAGTCATGATGAACAAAATGTGAAACTGCTAGCTTAAAATCCCTTAGTTCTTTAAGTAGGAAGCATGAAGTTAAATTTATTCAAAAGAAATATCAAACATTAAAAATGTTTTAATGGAGGGAAAGCCAAAAGAGGTTTCCTTCGCATGTAACTGGGTTTTAAAAATGTCATTTTCAAATTTAACAATAATAAGCCCACTTCTGCCTATGCTTATATATAGCTAAGTATAGTGGTTTTCATTGTATATTTAGCAATGATAAAATGTTATAGATTTTATTGAATGTAATTACACACAATTTATTGGTAATCATCATAACTTCACTTCTGCCAAGACCTATAAGCTTTATGTTTAAATCCATAAAGCTATACCAGTGACTTATACGTGTTAAATAATTTCAGGTTAAATTAAGCATTTACTTTAATTAGCTGTTTGGATTTCATGTGTTCTTTCATCTTCTAGATGTGACTTTACACAGTTAACTCAAGTGTCTTTATCCCCCCCAGGACAAGACGAGTGCCTTGAGCCTGAGCAACGTAGCAGGCGTCTTCTACATTCTGGTTGGCGGCTTGGGCTTGGCAATGCTGGTGGCTTTGATAGAGTTCTGTTACAAGTCCAGGGCAGAAGCGAAGAGAATGAAGGTGGCAAAGAGTGCACAGACTTTTAACCCAACTTCCTCGCAGAATACCCAGAATTTAGCAACCTATAGAGAAGGTTACAACGTATATGGAACCGAAAGTATTAAAATTTAGGGGTAGGACTTAGGGCCTACTACAGTGAGTGGGTGATGCATTCTGTAAATGCAGTGTTGTGACCTGTCTGTGGTGGTATTGCTTGCTTCTAATTTAGAGCTTTACATTTTTGAAAACTTCAGTGCACTGTTCAGTTTTCTCTGGCTGCAGATGTACTGTTCGAAACTTTATGTTGCCAATAGATATCTGCATTGAAAGTGTTCAAAAGACAAAAAAAACTGCCAGAATTGCTCTGTAAAATGTTTTAAACAATATATTCTACCTGAAAATTGGGAGAAATTTGAAATTAGATCTGGGTTTCCTTGTACACAGAACAGGCTAATCTTCTCTGGAACAAACTAATTTTAAGGTAAATGCTAACAAAATAAGCATAAAACCTGTTTCAAATTATCAAAGCCTAGACAGTTGTCTATTTTTAATAAAGTTGTGTTGTTTTCTGAGAAAATATATGTAAAATCTCCAAGGCACATCGTAAGCACTCAATGAATTTTAGCTCCTATTCTAATTTGTTTTATATATATTAGCCATCTTTCTATATTTTTAAAGAGTGAAACCCTGCTGTTTGTTCATCTGGCAGTAGTCCTTGAGTCAGACCTTTGGGCAGGAGTGATCATCAGAATATTGATTACAATTCACATTTATTAGATGAAATTCAACTTTTATTTTCACAGCATCACTAAAGTGAACAGGCATTTTAGGCAGTTTCTCCATCAAAGATGTCAGCAATATATGTTCATTAGGAGAGACACAGTAAAAATAAAAATTGCAGTGAGTATTTATTGACTTTTGTTTTCATTTCAATTGCTTTTAAGTAAGCCAGATCAGTCCCACTTACATCCTCTCATCATGTGACAATAAAAAATTATAAGCATTCAGTATAATATAGGATGGAGGTCATTTTTTTTGACTCTAAATGTCTAGTACTTTAATAGAAAATGGTTTTAAAATAAGACCTGGAAGCATTTGTTGTTGCTTTTCTTAAAGTCAGGTCTCTAAAACCCATTTTCTGAAATTATATATAATGGCCAATCTATTACAATGACAAATGAAACTTTGAAATCCCAAGAGACACTTAGTGCTTGAGGTACCCTAGAGTCAAACCCAATATAATTTTTATAAGAATAAGATGTATACCTGAGGTTATGCCAGGTAAACATGCTTGATTTTGATATTTCTTTGTAAAAAAAACTATTGAGGGAGTTCCCTGGTGGCCTAGTGGTTAGGATTCTGGGCTTTCACAGCTGTAGCCCATGTTCAGTCCCTGGTCAGGGAACTGAGATCTCACCAGCCTGGTGGCATGGCCAAAAAAAAAAGCTATTGAAGTACTTGTTAGTATCTTAAAGCAAAGAGCAAAAGCCATCCCTTTTTAACCAAGATCTAATTGCTTTTATCTATAATCTAGAAATCAGTGACTTAGTACAACTGTACATAGATAAGCCCAAAGTGGTTCTTTCCAAATTTTGTGAAAAAGAATTAAGAACAAAATCCTCAATTCACTCAGATCAGAATGTTTAGAATATGTCTTCTATTAGCAGAACAACAAATTATGATGATGTCAAGGTTTCTTAGCCATTATAGTAATGCTTTCAACTTAATATTTACAGAATTGTGGAGAGATTTTTCCCATACTGTGAAAAACAATATCTGAGAAGTTTTCAGAGCCAATTATTTGGACTTCATTCTGTGATGAATTTCATAAGATATCATTTAAAAGTTTTCTTTAGCATAGCAAATGCATTCTAGAAAAATTCTAGAAATACTCATGGATGCTAGTTCAATACAAAGTTCTGGGAAATTGCTAGAAAGAGATATGAATTTCCAGGTTATGTACATAAAATTCACATGTAATAAATGTTTTTGGAGTCAGAACCTAGTACTGCAGTTCGTCACATGAATTTCCTTTAGAGCTGAACTTTTAAGACAATAAATTTCAAATTAAAATATACTACTCATATCCATATGACTTTTTAAAAGACAATGGCATTCAGAGCAAATGAAATGATCTGATTCTGTAGAGAAGACTTGAGAGCAAGCATTTTTCATTGTACTCCCATATTAAATGGCTTTCCCTTTCAAAAATTCTACTGACCATAATTATGAAAATGACTGATAATTTAGATAATATTGTATCAGAATTTCAAAAATAAAACCTGAATGTCTACTTTAAAAGTGATCATCCCTCAAGGGAACACCTAATTAAGGTCACAGCCATTGGTCATAACATCCAACCAGCACCAGAACCAGACTATAAGGTAAATTTATAAGAAAGTTTTCCAGTTTGAGTAGTCTCAGCAGGGTCACACAAAGATGAATAGAAATGACATTTTATGTAAGAAGCAGGAGATATAAGTATAGGAAATAAGAATGCAGAGAACTAAGAATACTAAGATTTAAGGAGAGAATAAGCAGTTGTCAAAGACTTATTAATACTCAGTTGCATTAATCTATAGAGGAGAGATTACTTGAGAGTACATGGAATACTTCCTGTTTTGATATTTTCTTTTCCTCATAAAGGAAATCAAGAAAATAAAGGGAAAAAATATAGATTTTATGGCAAAAGCTTTCTGAAAAAAATCACAATGCTCTTATTAACTGCATTTTAATATTTCCTCTTCAAAAAAGCTTAAAACAACTAATAGACTTTTAAAAATAATTATTTTACTTAATATTAAATGTTGAAAGGGAATCTGAAAAAACAAATTCAGACTGTCGTCTTGGTTTGTTTTAATTTAGTGATGAGTTATTTCTATAGAGATTGTCTCCTGACTCCTGATTATAAAGATAAGTAAAATTTAATTTTTAAGACTGTTCACTAAAGATGAACTATAATAATAACCTCGGTATTTATCATACATACATCAGTAGCAATTTGATTTCAACTTTCTGAAGTTATCAGGGTAACTATTCTCAAAACCTTCTCATTATAACAGTTTCTAATCCAATTTTTATTTCATATTTAATACATCATTATTCTAATATTTAAGTTACAGGACAGAATAAATACAGGGATGGAATTTCCTAAAGAATTAGGTAAACTTAAATTCACAGCAGGGAATTAAGATACAACATGAGTTATGAGAAAATTATGATAAGCCACAACAAACTTAGGGAATATCTCCTTTACCTTATTTCTTCTTGAGTTAACATTAAATTTCAGCTACTAGAAAGAATTTAAAGGCAATGAATGAACAGCAAGTAGATTTTCATAATAACACTGCCTGTTTCTCCTCAGTGTAGTATTATTACATGCTACCTAATATGACAGAACAAGAATATAATGAGGATTTCAGAGACCTGACCCCATAACATCAGTCCAGGAACTTCCCCAGCGATGACCGTTCAATGAGGCATTGAAACATGCCCCCTTTTAGTGCACTTCCCTATAAGCACTTAAAGCTTCTTAAAATATGAGCTTTAACTTCCATAGTAGGCATAGAATGAACTTTATGTCACTAATTGTCCTATACTGGGTCATATCTATAGCTGCTGTGAATGAATGAAAGTATCTGTGGATAGATGTATGTTCTGAAAACAGGAAGGTCTGTCATAAATAGTCTATATATATATATATATATATATATATATATAGTTTGGTTAGACAATTCATCACAATTTTAAGAGTATAATCATTTAACTGTTAAGACATTTTATAACAAGAAAAAAAGATCCAAATAAAGAATGTTGTCAAACCTAAAGGAGCTTTTAAGTTGGACTAGATATACCAGGGTGTAGAGTGCAGCAAGTTAAAAGATGTGTCCTGCCCAGATTTGTCAAACAAAATCTTGTTTTATGATTTTAGAATTAGTTCTTAAACAGATAAGACCACAAACTCTAGAGTGATTTATTCTTCCAGGTAGTTGAGCTTTTCTTTCCTGTGATAAGCAGTTTTCATATGACCAGAAGAATATGGAAAAAATGCAGATGTCTAATTATTGATATTTTGGTGTTTGTTGTGTCATATTTTGTTGAAAAGACAGAAATATTGTAACACTCCACATTCTTTCTGTTTCCTTTCCATGCAACCCAGCTGACCTTTTCTGAAGCCATAAGAAACAAAGCCAGATTATCCATCACTGGGAGTGTAGGTGAAAATGGCCGCGTCTTGACACCCGACTGCCCAAAGGCTGTACACACTGGAACTGCAATTAGACAAAGTTCAGGATTGGCTGTCATTGCATCAGACCTACCATAAAAACCAAAAAAATAATTGAGTGCCTTAATTAAACTGTGTTGGTGACTGATGGAAATGCAGCCCTGAGGGACACGCTAAGTGCAGGTCTTCGCAAACCAATCCTTTGGCTGAGAGCGGGAAGTACGTCCTAAGGCGCTGAACATCAGCAGCAGCAACATGTGCATGAGCTCAGCTCGGAAACCCAAACTCAGATTTTATATCAGGAAAATTCAAAATTTAGAATTTTTTTCTGGGAGTGGGTGGGGGGAGCTGGGATGGGTGTATCAACAGCAACAGATTTCACTTGAGTGGACTTAAAAACTAATCAGACATGCGAGTTAGCACATTAAACTGTGAAGTTCTTGATCAGAAAGGCCTCAGTCTTCACTCCAAGAGATAAAATAGTTACAGAAGTCAATGAATATGCTAACCTGTGTCTCCAGAACACCCATATATTCAATGGAAGACTATCCAGCCAAGAAAACAAAATCACTAAACTCTGATAAGAAAATAATAAACAAACATGTAAATCCTGTGAAAAAATTTAAAGGAAGTATTTACACTTACTTTGGAGAAAACAAATACTGAAACATGCTTGCTTTTTAACTGACGTAAATTCGGTAGAGGACAACACAATTCTTTTTTCTAACCATCTTAGGGAAGAATACATTGCAATAATTGAAATAAATGCCATCACTGTAAGAAACTTTAGAGACTTTTTTAAAATAAAAGTTGTTGGTCATCTTCTTGTTTGCTGTAACCTTCACTCTGTCACATGAGTCAGTGTCCACAGATTACATTTGCCTCACTACCAGGAACAAAAACAAAATGAAGACAACATTAACGTAAAATCATCAGTCCACAATGTAGACTCAGAAGAGACTACGGGTCACTCATGTTATCTATATTATTTATAATCTTGTTCTGTGTACAAAATTGTGGTTTTTGTACCCACCAAAAAGAATAAACAACAGACATTCTTAAAATATTTACAGAGCTCAAAGTTTTTTCTTATCATTATAAAAGTTATTTAAGAAATTGTAAGACTATAGGTGGGATTGTAGAAGTAAACTGTGGGCCATATTTAAAAATGTAGCAAGCCCTTATTATTTTTGCATAGTAACCTACTCTTTTTAACAGATCTTTGCTTCATTAGCAGTTAAATTGTCAAAGATGGAGTGTTTAAATTGGGGAATGAATCATTGTCATAACAGCAACATACCCAGTAATTATGTACTGAACTTTTACTTGGCTGTATTTTGCTGCATAAAATAATGTGTTTCTTGGGCTTCTCCCCCCATTCCCATTGTTCCATTTAAATCATTTGAAGGCACTAATAATATTTTGTGGTAGACAACATATGAAGAATTAGTCTTTGTTGAAAATTATACATGTTTATTTACAAAAATCACCTTAGTTATGTAGGGATTAAATTAACTTGGTTCAAAAGGAGGTTTAGATTATTTGAAATAATAAGTACTATAACACAGATAATCATCACAGTACTTAGAGATCTTGGCAGAAAGCACAAGATAGGATGATTTTGGAAGTCTGGCCTTGAAGGATGAGTTGAGTTTTCGTAGGTGGAGATTTTACAGGTGTTAAAAATCTTATAGGTGAGCAGTGACCCAAAGTTTGGCTTGTCAGTGGATTGTTTAAGGAGTATATGCAACTGGATGAGCTGGAAAGAAATGGGTGTGATATGGAAGATAAAATTGGAAAAGGTGAAAGACTGATCACCTTGCTTCAACTCTCAAGATTCTCATCCCCCATTCAATTTCTGTGCTGCAGTAAAAGCAATCTTAAAAAGTGCAAATCTGATAGCTTACACACACACACACACACACACACACACACACACACACAAACACATAAACAGAGTTCCCTCAGGAAAAACTGCAAGCTCTTGAGCAAAGCAAATGAATTGCTTTATAATCTGGCCCTTACTTATTTCTTCCATGAATTCTCCCCACTACCCAACTTCTGCTGCCCATAAATGAACCTCAAAGGCAGGGACACTGCATTTGCTATTTCCTCAATCTATAACACTTCCCTATTTCCTCCTTACCTGACTAACTGGTACTCATCCTTCAGTACTCAAATCATATTTTACCTGCCCCAGGAAGATTTCCATGACTATCTACCAGCCCCTGCCCATGAGACTGAGTTAGGTGCCCTTTTGATGTTTTGTCCCCATCACAGCACTTACCATACTGCATTGTAATTGCCTGTGTACTTGTCTGTTTAACTACTAGACTGTAAGCTCTTTGAGGGCAGGGACTGTCTATCTTGTTCACAGTTGTATCCCCAGCACCCAGCACAGTGCCTGGCATATTGTAGGTGCTTAATAAATATTTGTTGAATGAATGAATGAATTGAATTGAATTGAATTAATTTAATAGAAGCAAGAAAAGACAACATCTTTCATCATTAACAGTCTTTTCCTCATTAACAGTGTGTGTTAAGTATATAGTGAGTCAAAGTGAAGAGTGAAGGTTGGCTGATTTCATGGTATTGTCTACCTCATTGTCTACAGGACTAAAAAAAAATATGATCTGATTAATTTTCTGATCAGATAAGAAGGTATTCCATGTAATTATATCTAGCTGTGAAGTAATTTAGCTAGAGAAACTGTCATAAGGTGATTAAGGTTTTAGCCATGCTTCTAAAAATAGCTTTCATTTAAGTCACAGAGTGGATTAGTGATGTAAATTTAAGAAGTTATATTTCTTATAGTTTTATTTCTATATTAGTAATACTATTATATGTTTAAATTTCTGTGTTCCTTATAGAATAATTTTGCCAAAAACAAAATTTTAAATTTGACTTTAGTAAAAAGTGATATCTATCTAGACTCTAATCTGAAGAAATGCTATAAAGCTAGGAAAAGTGATTTTAAAACATGTATGTCTAAGTTTAAAACATTTAAGCTAAAAACCTTAGCTCCATAAAGTAAAGAACTCAATTATCAAGCAAACATAATCACCATCTAGGGCAGAATTTCCTGAACATTTTAGGAAAACCTATTTTGAAACTACATCAGCTAGTACAGGATGACTACATTTGAAAGATATAAAGAGCCCTTAGGAGAACCACTTTGCTACACTCAATCCAATAGCTACTAATTGAAAATGCCACACTGTTACTACACTTGTTTCAGGCTTACTTCAGGTTGCTCCCGGGTCTCCCACGTATCAACTGTCAACTCATTCCATTTGCTTAAGGCATAGCACATAGTGGGTGTTCAATATATTTGTCAGTGCATAAACACAACTTTATATAGTCAGCATCAGTGAAAAAAATGGTCTAATAGCTTTCCCAGAAAATAGACTATCTCAATTTGCAAAATCAATAAAGTGTTAATAAGAACTAAATGAAAAGTAACATCTAGGAGAGTTTCTGAAAAGCAAACTGAAATTGCACAGATTCATTTGCCTTATATTTATCAATATGATGCTGCATGAAAAGTCTGCTTTTTCATGCAGAGTCATAAACAGTTTTTAATTTCAGATAGTCCAGCAGGCTAGAGTACTTAGCATTTGTAAAACCAAATGCAAATGTAATCAGTAGTATGTTTATATGTTTTCTAAACATCTAGTACCAGTAATATTTTCAAAAGAGTGCTGTTATTTAAGAAAAGATTTTGATAAATTATGAAGAACAAGAGATGAGATTTGGAAATTGTATCTCAAAAAACAACTGAGAGCTAAATTACTTTCCATGAAATAAGAATAACCCATTTATTTATCTTGCTTTAATTTTATTTTCTTTGGGTGAAAAAGTGGACTGAAGAATGAGGAAAAATAAAAGATTAGGGAAAAAAGAGACATTAAGGGAGAAGAAATTGGGTAAAAGGCCAAGAGGATTGGGTGGCCAAAAGAGTTTACGGGAATAGGAATGTTTGGCATATGATTTTTCCATTGTAGGTATGCAATGTTTGATGTATTCCTTTTCCCATGACCTGCAGATTAAAATTTCCTACATGTCACAGACTGGTATTTGTGGTTGGATTAAAGGAGGGAGTCAAGGAGAAAATTCTAAATCCCATGTTTGGGTTGATGCCAGAAATAGCCCTAATAATACGTCTCCTTCCCACTAAAATGTGCAGAAATCTAGATTGAGACTTGTCCTTCCACATGTCAAAGAATGAATGTTCATTTTATTTTTTTTCTGGATCTGAAGAAGATGGCAGGTTAAGAAGACCTCCAGAATACATAAACTGTTTTTTAGCCACTTGTGCTGACTGTAAAATGTCATGAACAACAAAATAAAGCATAAAACATAGATCATTATTTAATAATATAATAAGATCATTAATAAATAATCTGTTAATTTATAATGTCTAATTCATGGCTTGAATGAAGGTATTTATGAGATTTGTAATCCTGTAATCCCAAACACAAAGAGAATCTGCTTAAGTAGAAGATTATTATAACTTCCCCCTCAGAGTTCATACACTTGACCAACACTTCTAAAGTTCCTAAACATTTAGTAATGGCTGAAAACTGTGTCATTGGCAATCAGTATTTCAATATATGATTGAATGAGCTGATTGACTAAATGAATAAAGGAACTAATGAGTGAAAACCAACTAAAGACGTCCGTGATCATTGCCTGAAATTTCTGTCAGCTCCCTGAGCTAATTTTCTGCATAAATGTGAATGCTTTTAACATTTTCTAACAAAGAAGGTATCTGAAACAATTTAGGCCGTATCTGTATCCATCTAGAGACTGACCTTAGTCACTGAAAACTGGTGCAGTTTCAAACTTCTAAAATGTGGGGGTTGATTAATTCTACCTGCCTGAGACTTTCTCAGAGCCATACTTTCCAAAAATATTCTGTTTATAACTCTAAACACAATCAAAGTCTATTAGCATCATGAATCTTCTAAGACCACCATCAGAGCAGGTCAGAGCTTCCAGATCTTTGGGCCTCAGACCTGTACAGGAAATTCTGATACTTTGACTTGAGTTTCACTTGAAACTTTCAACCCATTAGGCCTACCTCCTTGTCATCCTTGGTCACAGCCACACTTTGAAATTATCCCAATAATCTCTCTCTCTCATCCCACATTCTCCTCCCAACATTATTCACACTTCTCATCTTTCTCCCCATTTATCTTCTCACTGCTTCCCTCTCTCCCTGACTTTGCCACCATTCTTCCTAGTGTCTTCATTATAAAGTTAGGAAACTCCTGATAGCCTCAGTCTCTCCCCAGAGCACTGTCCAATCTCCTAACAATATCACTCCACATACAGTAGTGGAATTTAGAAGGAAAAGGAATAGCAATCCTTACAATTATATATCTTCTCCCATACATTAAAAAACCTCTCCTCTTTGAAGTGTATGTCATATAAGTACACTGTCAAAATGGACTGCCTACTTGTCCATTTTGTCTGCTGACTTCTCTGTCATTGCCTCACATTCATCAAGGACTATGGTATTTGGCTTATTCATTCCTTCCAAGTTCTCTTATCGTATTGAACAACTTCAAGGTCAATGTAGGTGCTTCATGTAAGCCTTAGCCCTGCAGTTCAGTTTTTTGTTTTTTGTTTTTTTTTTTTTTTTTTGGTACTTGAGCCTCTCACTGCTGTGGCCTCTCCAGTTGCGGAGCACAGGCTCCGCGGCCACGGCTCACGGGCCCAGCCGCTCCACGGCACGTGGGATCCTCCCGGGCCAGGGCACGAACCCGCGTCCCCCCCATCGGCAGGCGGACTCTCAACCACTGCGCCACCAGGGAAGCCCCAACCCTGCAGTTCTTTTACTCTGTTAAGTTACCCATACCAATAGACATGTAGCAGACCTTATGATCATTTACCTTCTTATCTTTCTCCAGATGATAACTCAGTTCTCACCTTCCTTTCATACCCTAGTCACTGAAAAGAGTAGCCTTTTATCCCTTATTTAACCCCTCTATTTGGCTCCATCACATTACCAAAATGTCCATCCCAAGGTCACAAGTAAACATCCTATAGCTGTATTAATTAAAAATTGTTAATGTGGATCTAAACCAATTGATCTCTTTACTTTTCAGTTTTCCCCCTAATCTCCTGTTTATTCCTTCTCAGTCTAGTTTATGTTCATTATTCCCTCCAACCAAACCTTACATGTTGATATACCCAGGGTTGTATCCTCTTCCCCTTTCTCTTCTCAGGACATAAACCACCTGGTTGATCTCACCATCATTAAGATGTCTACAATCATCCATACATTATTAGCTCAGAAATCTTTATCTTCCATTCAAGTCTCACATATCCAGTTTTCTAGTGGTTATCTCTTTTTGACTTAATTGCAACTTGTCAAACTTTCACTATACATTCCTACCTCCTTTTATATTCCCTGTCTCAGTGAGTGGCACTAACATTTACCTAATGTCCCAAATTAGAAACATGAGAATCATTCCAGAGCCACTTTTCTTCATCATTCTCACATATAATTAATCAACATCTTAAATTTCTTGTATGTCCTAAATATCTCTTTATTCTGTCCTATGCTCTTCATCCATACAATGACTGACTTAATCAAGGACTCATTCTCTCACTGTAAGTACTACAGTTGTATCCTAATAGGTTTCCTTGCTTCTTACTTATATTCCCCTCTAGTCCATTTCTACATGGCTGCCAGAGAGATTTTTCTAAAACACAATATGATCCTGTAACCTTCCTGATTAAAATAACTCAACAACCATTATATGAGGCCTATCAACATCTCCAGTATGTTCCCTCACCCAGCTTTTATTCCATTAATGCCAAATTACTATCACAGCTCTAGTTTTCAGAATGCTTCATGTTCTTTCCCTTCTAAGTCTTGCCAAATATTACCTCTACCTGAAATGTGTCTGTTTCAAAAATGATTCCTAACTAAAACCAACAGAACTACTTTTGTCCAGTTAAGCAAAAAATGAATTTATTAATGAATACTAGAGAATTCACAGAATCTCTGGAAAACACAGAGAGTCAGACATGAAGGCAAAGCAGTCAAGAACAATGCCTAAGTTATATCAATGATCTGCCCCTAACTACCAGTGGACACATATATCAGAGCAAGGACACTTAACAAGGGACACTGCTGTTAGGACTTCTGTTTTCTACTGCCTCTGAAGGTAGGGTGCCTCCCAGCATACTCTGTCACCTTCTCAGGAAATGGGCTCCATGCATGGCCTCTTTCCAATCAAAACTGCAGGCATGAATTCTAACTGGTGGTTTTAGATGATTACTCAGTTCTCTCCTTCCTTTTGCACAAGGGAAACAGGGAATCCAAATACTGGCTTCCACTTCAGGGAAGCATACTGTGGAAAATAAATGTACAAAGATATTCAAAAGAAGCTGAGTGGGCATAAAGTGTGGCATATATCATCTGTCCTCATCCAACAAGAAGAATTCTGGAAATCCTATCTTTGGGTAGACATTATTGATTCTCTCAGTTTGGAGATCCCTCTTTTTTGTTTTCCTAAGTACTATGTGTGCCTCTATAACAGCATTTATACCACTGTTACATGGTTATTTTTATAAACTTCTTCACTTTATCTTTCTAGACTCTTTGGTTCCAGAGGCAACAATGAGTACCGGAATTAGCTTTAGAGTCAGACAGGACTAAGTATAAATCCTTTTTTGGGGCATTTACTCTCTAACCTCTGGAAAAAAGTCAGTTGTTTCATATGTAAGATAGAAACAAGAATACCTAGCATTTGATATTGCTGTGGAGAATGAATGTCCATAAATTGCTTATCACAGCATCTGGTAACAGCTCAATACACAAAACTATATTTATTTTATCTCTATATCCTTGGACTTCTGCTTCTACCTAGGATAGAAAGCTGCAAAAATGTCACTTTCACCCTAACAAGAAAAAGTCAAATAATCAAAAAAATAAAATCATAACTTTTTTTGTGCAAGTCAGAGAACTTCTCATGGCATCCAAGTAAACTGAATTTGGAAAAAGGACAAATCCCTTCAGGGAGTGATAGGATACAGAAACAGTTTCACACTTAGTACAGCAGAGAAGAGGTGACACTGTTCTTACCAACACAAATGGGTAAGATGAATTCAGCTTAAATGTCAAGACATTCTTAAAGGCCAAGTGTTGGCTAGGATGTCGGTTTGAAATAGCTGAGGACCCTGAACCATGAGAATTCAAACTTACTTGCAATCTCTTTCTCATGACCCTTCACTGAGTGCTCAGAAGAAAGATTGGGGCCAGGGTGGAAGACTCCTTTGGTGGAGCAGGTATGCATGAGGTGAATAGCACCTACTGAGGGACACTTAACATGTCCCACATGACTTCCCAGACCCTTTTGTTCTACAAGTCAAAAGTCTCAAGCTACTGGAGGAGGAGCAGCAAATCCTTTTGTCTCCATCAAAAAAAGAATTATTGCTTTCAGAGAAATAATGGAATAGCTGAACTAACTAAAGCCCCCCTGAGGAGGCATAGGAAACTGTCATGGGCTCAAGATTCTACACCAACACTCTGCAGACATCTACTGCTACTGGCAAGAGGCAGGTATTTCTCACCCAAAATAGACTGCAGATTTGATTCTAAGAGATGGAAGGGTAGGAATACTGAGAAAGTCTCACTCTCAATGCAAAAGTAAAAACTGCCTGCCTATGACTGATGCTAGACAAGCATAACAGAAATCCTAGTTTGTTCCCATGACAAGCCTAGTACTGATTAACAAGCAACAGCTGTCTGCTACTGAGCAGAGGGATAAGAGTGTGGAGAGAGGTCTCTACAGTGGTAAAAGTGTGAAGGAATGGCTGAAAACTTATGGGAGGAACAGGAACACTGAGAAAAACCCTCTTGCACCTCAGTCTCCACATTAAGCACAGGGTAACAGCAGCCCACAACTAGACGACTTTGAAACCTACAGTATACTGAAGGTAATGTTAATGACAACAAAATCCAGCACAACTCTTTACTAGATTTACTCAACACCCCGAAACCAAAGTCCTGACCAAAAAAAAAGTGCCATTTACACATGTAAATACTACTCACTTCAGTCTCTCCTATTCTTCTGCCTACAACTTTCAGTATTTAATCAAAAATTACAAGGCACACACACATACACAAAAAGCCCATCATCAAGAAATAAACTAATAAACAGAAACATACCCAGCTGCTGGAACTATATATAACACAGGGTCTTTAAATAAATGCATTAGGCAAAATTCTAAGATGGCCCCTAATGAAGCAAGCTCTTGTATAATCTCTTCTTAAGTGCAGGCCTTTGAATATGATACATTATATGGGAAAATGGATTTTTTTCAGATGTCATTAAGGTCTCTAACCAGTTGATTTCATCAAAAGGGAGTTTATTATGGTTGGGCCTGACCTAATAAAGTGAGTTCTTAAAAGGAGGTCTAGAGGTAAAAAAAGAAGAAAGAGAGATGCACTGCTGCTGGCCTGAAAGAATGCCATCTTGTGAACAGCCATGTGGCAAGGAAATGAAGGGGCTTAAAATACATGAAAATGTAAAATTAATGACAATAATGACAAAAGAAGGGACGGGAAAATTGAGAATACATTATGTGAAGTTTCTTACACTGCACATGAAATACTATAATAGTATTTGAATGTAGATTTGATAAATTGAAGGCATATATTGTAAATCCTAGGTGAAACACTATGAGAAAAATTTACTTTTGAAAAAAATATATAACTAATAAGCCATTACTGGAGTTGAAATTGAATTATAAAATATAATACAACAGAAGGCAGGAAAGGAAAATAAAAAGGAACAAAGAACCAATCAAAAAATAGAAAACAGCTAGCAAGATGATAAATTTAAATACAACCATGCTAATATTTATAGCCAATGTGAATGGTCTAAATACATCCATTAAAGGTAGAGAGAGATCGAGGATCAGAGGAAAAAACAATACTCAGCATTATACTATCTATACACTGCTATATACAAGAAAACCACTTAAAATAAAACCATAACCACAAATATAGTAATTGACACATTAAAAATGCTGATTCAAATTACTGAGTGAATGAATGGAATTTATAATTGCCAGAAAAATATAGCTTATGAAAAATAAATTAAAATGGAGAGTGAGTACAGAATCAGATCAACATCATGGACATGTACATATCAAAAAAAAGTTTGCCTAAAATTTAAGGTGGTTCACAAACACCCCTTGAAATCTATCTACATAAGATCCTAGCTCTCCATGGATTTACAAGCTCATCAACAGTCATTTCAAAGTCTACTTCTTAGTTACAATAAATGAGATAAAGAACAAAGGCTCTCAATTCATTCATATAATTTACTCTCTATATTTGTGCTATGGATCAAAAATTATAAAATTCTGTGATTCTCTGTTATATAATAAGCAGTAGAAAAATTATTTAAGTCTAATTTTTTATTTTTTAACTTTTTTTAAAAAATTGAGGTATAGTTAATGTACAATATTGCATAAATTTCAAATGTACAACAGAGTGATTCAGAATCTTTAAAAATTGTATTCCATAGTTCATATAAACTGTTGGCTGTATTCCTATGATATACAATATATCCTTCTGTTCTTTTTGATGACAGCCATTCTAACAGATATTAGTTGATATCTTATCATGGTTTTTATTTTCATTTCTCTGATGATTGATGATGTTGAGGATCTTTTCATGTGCCTTTTGGCCATCTGTGTGTCTTCTTTGAAAAATGTCTACTCAGGTCTTCTACCCATCTTGTAATCAGGTTGTTTGGGGTTTTTTGATGTTGAGTTTAAAACTTTTTATATATTTTGGATATTAACCTCTTATTGGTCATTTCATTTGTAAATATTTTCTCCCATTCAGTAGGTTGTCTTTTTGTTTTGTCAATGGTTTTCTTTGCTGTGCAACAGCTTTTAAGTTTCATTAGGTCCTATTTGTTTACTTTTGCTTTTATTTCCTTTGCTTTAGGGGACAGATCCAAAAAAATTGTTGCAACAATTTATGTCAAAGACCATTCTGCCTATGATTTATTCTAGGACTTTTATGTTTTCTGATCTTACATTTAGGTCATTAATCCATTTTCAGTTTTTTGTGTGTGTATGGTGCTAGAGAATGTTCTAATTTCATTATGTTACACATAGCTGTCCAGTTTTCCCAGCACCACTTATTGAAGAGACTGTCTTTCTCCATTGTATATTCTTGCCTCCATTGTCATAGACTAATTGACCATAACTGTATGGGTTTATTTCTCGGCTTTCTATCCTGTTCCATTGATCTTTTTGTCTTTCTTTGTGCCAGTACCATACTATCTTCATTACTGTAGCTTTGTAGTTTAATCTGAAGTCAGGGAGCATGATTCCTTCATTTCTGTTGTTCTTTCTAAAGATTGTTTTGGCTATCTGGGGTCTTTTGTGTTTCCACACAAATTTCAAAATTATGTGTTCTAGTTCTGTGAAAAATACCATTGGTAACTTGATTGGGATTGTGTTGAATCTGTAGATTGCCTTGGGTAGTATGGCTATTTTAACAATATTTATTCTTTCAACCCATGAACATATCTCCAATTTTTTCCATTAGTGTCTTATAGTTTTCAGAATACAGGTCTTCTACCTCCTGAGGTAAGTTTATTTCTAGGAATTTTATTCTGTTTGATGTGATTGTAAATTGGATTGTTTCCTTAATTTCTCTTTCTGAGAGTTTGTTATTAGCATATAGAAATACAACAGGTTTCTGTATATTAAGTTTGTGTTCTGTAACTTTACTGAATTCATTGATGAGCTCTAATAGTTTTCTGATGGTGTCTTCAAGATTTTCTATGTATAGAATCATGTCATCTGCAAAGAGTGACAGTTTTACATCTTTCTTTTTATTTGTATATTTTTATATCTTTTTCTTGTCTGATTGTTATGGCTAAGACTCCCAAATCTATATTCAGTAAAAGTGTCAAGAGTGGGCATCTTTGTCTTGTTCCTGATCTTAGAGGAAATGCTTTCAGCTTTTCCCCATTGAGTATGATATTAGTTGTGAGCTTGTCATATATGACCTTTGTTATGTTGAGGTATGTTCCCTCTATGCCCACTTTCTGGAGAGTTTTTATCATAAATTGATGTTGAATTTTGTCAAAAGCTTTTTCTGAATCTCTTGATATGATCATATGGTTTTTATTCTTCAATTTCTTAATGTGGCATGTCACATTCATTTGTAGATATTAAGTCATTCTTGCATCTCTGGGTTAAATCTCCCTTAAGCATTGTGTATGATCCTTTAAATGTATTGTTGGATCCCGTTTGCTATATTTTGTTGAGGATTTTTGCATTTATGTTCAACAGTAAATTAGTCTGTAATTTTCTTTTTGTGTGTGTGATATCTTTGGTTTTGGTATCAAGGTGATGCTGGCCTTGTAGAATGAGTTGGGAAGCATTTTGGGGTAACAGTTTGAGAAGAATATGTGTTATCACTTCTCTAAATGTTTGGTAGAGTTCACCTCTGAAGCTATCTGGTCCTGAACTTTTGTTTGTTAGGAGTTTTTGTTTGTTTGTTTGTTTGTTTTATTGCTGATTCAATTTCATTACTGGTAATTGGTCTTTGGAGTTTATACATTTCTAGGAATTTTTCCATTTCTTCTAGGGTTATTCATCTTATTGATATATAGTTGTTCATTTTAATCTCTTATGATCTGTTGTATTTCTTTGGTGTCTGCTGTAACTATACCTTTCTTATTTTTAATTTTATTGATTTGGGCCCTCTCTCTTTTTTCTTGATGAGTCTGGCTTAAGGTTTATCAATTTTGTTTATCTTTTCAAAGAAGCAGTTCTTAGTTCATTAATCTTTTCTATTTTATTTTTATTAGTCTCTATTTCATTTACTTTTGCTCTGATCTTTATGATTCCTTTCCTTTTACCAACTTTGGGCCTTATTTTTTTCTAGTTCCTTTAGGTGTAAAGTTAAGTTGTTTATTTGAGTTTTTCTTGTTTCCTGGGGTAAGCTTGTATCTCTATAAACTTCCCTCTTAGAACTGCTTTAGCTGCATCCCATGGATTTTGGATCATGTTTTTGTTTTCATTTATATCTAGATTTTTAAAAATTTTCTCTTTGATGTGTTCAGTGATCTGTTGGTTGTTTTGCAAAATATTATTTAGCCTCCAAGTGTTTTGTCGGTTTTTTTCAGTTTTTTTCTTGTAGTTGATTTCTAGTTTGATATGATTTCAATTTTCTTAATTTACCAAGGCTTGTTTTGTGATCTAGCATGAGATCTATACTGGAGAATGTTCCATGTGCACTTGAGAAGAATGTGTATTCTGCTCCTTTTGGATGGAATGTTCTATATGTATCTATTAAGTCCATTTGTCTAATGTCTCATTTAAAGCCAGTGTTTCCTTATTGATTTTCTCTCCGAATGATTTGTCTATTAATGTAAGTGGGGTGTTAAAGTCCCCTATTATTATTGTGTTACTGTCAATTTCTCTCTTTATGTCCATGAATATTTGCTTTATGTATTGAAGTGCTCATATGTTGGGTGCATATATATTTACAATTGTTATATCTTCTTCTTGTATTGATCCCATGATCATTATGTAATGTTCTTCTTTGTCTCTTATAACAGTCTTATTTTAACATCTATTTTGTCTGAGACAAGTATTGCTACTCCAGCATTCTTTTGATTTCCATTTGCATGGAATACCTTTTTCCACTTCCTTACTTTCAGTCTGTGTGTCTTTAGATCTGAAGTGAGTCTCTTGTAGGCAACACATATATGGGTCTTGTTTTTATATCTATTCAATCACTCTGTCTTTTGATTGTAGCATTAAGTCTATTTACATTTAAAGTAATTATTGATATGTATGTTCTTATTGCCATTTTCTTAATTGTTTTGGGGGTTTTATAGGTCTTTTTTGTTTCTTCTTGTATTCTCTTCTCTTGTGATTTCATGACTATCTTTAGTGTTATGTCTGGATTCCTTTTTCTTTTCTGTGCAGTATCTATTATAGATTTTTGGTTTGTGGTTACCATGAGGTTTTTGTATAGCAAACTATATATATATATATGATTTTTTAAGTTGCTTATCTCTTAATTTCAAAAGCATTTTTAACAACCCTGCCTTTGTACTCTTCTACCCTCACATTTACTGTTTTTGATAGTGTGATTTACATCTAATTGTTTTGTATATCACTTAACTGCTTATTGTGAATACAGATGATTTTACTACTTTTAACCTTCTTACTAGATTTGTGCATGGATGATTTCTTACCTTTACTGTATGTTTGCTTTTACTGATGAGATTTTTCCTTTCATAATTTTCATGTTTCTAGTTGTGGTCTTTTCTTTTTCACTTAGACAAGTTCCTTAAACTTTTCTTGTAAAGCTGGTTGTAGTGCTGAACTCTTTTAGCTTTTGCTTGTCTGTAAAGCTTTTGATTTCTCCATGAAATCTGAAGGAGAGCCTTACTGGGTAGCATATTCTTGATTATAGGTTTTTTTCCCTTTCATCACTTTAAATATTTCATGACATTCTCTTCAGGCCTGCAGTTTCTGCTGAAAAATCAGCTGATAGCCTTATGAGAGTTCCCTTGTATGCTATTTGTTTCTTTTCCCTTGCTGCTTTTAATATTCTGTTTATCTTTAATTTTTGTCATTTTGATTACAACGTGTCCTGGTGTACTTCTCTTTTGGTTAATCCTATATGGAACTCTCTGTGCTTCCTGGACTTGTATGACTGTTTCCTTTCCCAGTTTAGGGAAGTTTTCAGCTATTAAATATGTTCTCATCCCGTTTCTCTCTCTCTTTTCCTACTGGGACTCCTATAATTTAAATATTAGTGTGTTTGATGTTGTCCTAGAGATGTCTTAAACTGTCCTCATTTCTTTTCATTCTTTTTTATTGTTTCTGTCTAGCATCAGTGGTTTCCACTACTTTGTCTTCCATCTGGCTGATCTGCCTCTCTGTATCATTTAGTCTACTGTCAATTCCTTTTAGTGTATTTTTCATTTCAGTTATTGTATTCTTCATCGCTGTTTTATTGTTATTTATATTTTCTAACTCTTTGTTTAAAAATTCCAACTTCTCACTCTGTGCATCCGTTCTCCTCCCAAGTTATTTGATCATCTTTTATAATCACTACTCTGAACGCTTTCTTTTGTAGATTGCCTATCTCCATTTCACTTAGTTCTTCTGGGGTTTTATCTTTTTCCTTTATTTGGAACATGTTCCTCTGTCACCTCATTTTGCCTAAGTTGCTGTTTTTCTTTTTATATATGTGGTAGGTTGTTTACATTTCCCAACCTTGGAAAAGTGGCTTTTTGTAGGAGATGTCCTATGCATCCTTCCACTCTCATCACTTGAGCTATATGCTCTAGGGATTCCTCCTATGAGAGCTGCATGTATCCTTCTGCTGGTTGTGGGGGGGACCAGGTCCACAGGCTGTGGAGCTGTTGTTTTCTTATGACTGGTGTCTGCCCCCTGGTAGTTGAGGCTTGTCGAGAAGCTAGAGACTCCAGGGCTGTTGCTCACGCACTAATGGGAAGCCATTTCCTGGGGCTAGTGCTGGCCTACTGGCAGGCAGAGCTGGGTCCTGGAGTCTGATTGCAGCACCCAGGGATCCCTGAGTTGTTGTTAGAACACTGGTGAGTAGGGCATGTTTCTGACACAGTTGGTTGTGGGTTCTAGGGTGTCCTGAAGCTTGTGGTGGCCTGCTAGTATGTAGGGCCAGGGCCCAACCCATCTCAGTGCAGGATCTGGCCTGCTGGTTGAAGGGGGGACAGGTCCAGAGACTGTGGAGCTGTTGTTTTCTCACAACTGGTGTCTGCCCCCTGGTAGGTGAGGCTTGTCTAGAAGCTAGTGTAGGCTCTCTGGAGGGCAGGGTTATGTATATAAGCCTGATTTTTACATAATTGTATGATATTGTGGTTTATAATAAATACATATTTTGTCATCATCCCCATTTCTGACATGGGGCTCCTGAAACCCTTGCAATTTCCTGAGTGATAGGGGTGGCTTTTATCTTAATGAGGAGACTCTGTGTGGGCTCTTGGACAGCTCCTGGATGAATGGCCATTCACCAGAAAGACCAAACCATTATTTGAAGCTTAGAATTTTCAGCCCCATCTCTTATTCTCTTGAGAAGGGAGAAGAACTGAAAATGGAGTTAATAGTCCATCATGTCTGTGTGATAACTCCTCCATAAAAATCCCAAAAGTGTGGGGTTTGGAAAGCTTCCAGTTCTGTGAACATCCGTACACTGAGAGGGTGATGCATCTTCCACAGGGGCAGAAGCTTTTGTACTCAGGACCCTCCCAGACCTTGTCCTTTGTATCTCTTTATCTGGTTGTTCATCTGTATTATTTATCATATCCTTTAATAGACTGGTAAAGTGTTTCCCTGAGGTCTGTGAGCTGCTCAGCAAATTATGAACTCCAATGAGGAGCAGGTAATGGGAAGCTCTCATTTGTAGCCAAGTCTGACAGAAGTTTTGGGTAACTTGGGACTTCCCTGATGACATAGTAGTTAAAAATCCACCTGCCAATGCAGGGGACATGGGTTCGAGCCCTTGTCTGGGAAGATCTCACATGCCACAGAGCAACTAAGCCCATGCACCACAACTACTGAGCCTGCACTCTAGAGCCTGTGAGCCACAACTACTGAGCCCATGTGCCACAACTACTGAAGCCTGCATACCTAGAGCTCATGCTCCACAACAAGAGAAGCCACTCCAATGAGAAGCCTGCACACTGCAATGAAGAGCAGCTTCCACTCGCTGCAACTAGAGAAAGCCCACGTGCAACAATGAAGACCCAATGGAGCCAAAAAAAAGGAACCAAAAAAAAAAGAGAAGTTATGAATAACTTGGGAACCTACTATTTGCCATTGGCATCTGAAGTGGGGTGGGAACAGTCTTATGGGACTGAGCCATTAAATTAAAATTTTGAGTTAAATTATAGGACACCAGCTGGTGTTGTGGAGAATTGCTTGGTGTTGGGGGAAAAAAAACCCACATAGTTGGTGACCAGAAGTGTCAGAAGTGAAGTGTTCTATGTGAGGAGTAAGAGGGACACATAGAAGGAAAACTGCAAGTTTTTCTAATGTAATAGTTGTAAGTTTCAGTTAAGTATTACCAGTTTAAATTCACTCATCAAAAAGCAATTTGTAGTGGGTATGAACAGTAAGAATGTGTTATGTCTTTAAATGAATCTAACTCCTTTTCCAAGGCCAATATTAGAGTGAGACAATTGCTTTAAGAGCAAAAATTAAGAGGAAATCAAATAACTCAGTTATCAAGTTAAATAATATTTTATTTCAATATTGTTTTAAAAATCAAAATTGCTACAAAACATTTTGATAAAACATCAAAATTTTAAACAAAGATAATATTCAGAGAGTTCCATGTCAAGCCATATGAGACTGTGAAGTAAAAGAAAAAATGTCCCTATATACGTGTTTTTTGTTTGTAATGGTTAGCTTTTATTATAGAATATTAAGACAGTTGAAAAAATATTGAAAATTTTAAAAAATAGATGTATTAAACCAACAATATTATTTTAGGTTTAAATATTTTATTTATATGAAAACAAAATTTATTATATTTTTACTTTCTTGGCTTTAATGAAAGCAAACTCATAGTACTTTCAAAATTAACTTCTTTATCATCTTTTCAATTGAGAGAATTGACATTTTTGACACTTTTTAAAAATAAGTAAACATCTTCAATAATTTTTAATTAACTTCAGCTTACTGAAACTTCTTTTGCAAGGTAGCAAGGTACCATTTGTTTTACTATGTCAATTTTTAAGTTTTCAAATTTTAATATTTTGTTTATCAAGAGTTTTGCATGAATTTTTAAAAATTATTTTTTAAATTAATTTATTTTATTTTTGGCTGTGTTGGGTCTTCATTGCTGTGTGCAGGCTTTCTCTATTTGCGGCAAGCAGACACTACTCTTCATTGCGGTGAGTGGGCTTCTCACTGTGGTGGCTTCTCTTGTGGAGCACAGGTTCTAGGCACATGGGCTTCAGTAGTTGCAGCACATGGGCTCAGTAGTTGTGGCTCTCAGGCTCTAGAGCACAGGCTGAGTAGTTGGGGCACATGGGCTTAGTTGTTCCACGGCATGTGGGATCTTCCCGGACCAGAGCTCAAACCTGTGTCCCCTGCATTGGCAGGCGGATTCTTAACCACTGGGCCACCAGGGAAGCCCTGCATAAATTTAAAAAAAAAAATACTGCATTAAAATAAATTTATCTATTACTTAGTTTTTTGGTATGCCATTAAATTTTGCACCATACCAAGTGCCACATCCCATGCTCCAGCCATAGAAAATCATTTGTCCACAGCATGACAAGAGTTAAGCTACTGAGTCTTTGTCCATGCAGTACCCTCTGACTGAAAGCTCTACTCTGCTCTGTTTTTGCCTTTGGTAACAAATTCTACCTAGTACCCACTCCTTTTAGGAAACTTCCTGAACACCACTCTTAAGAAAAACTGATCACTCCCTTCCTCAGGCCCCACTAAATCTTGTACATGCTTCTATCAGATTACTTACCATCTGTCTACTCCAAAGGTATTCATTGCTACACACTCAAGGGTAGTAACTATCTCATACAATTTTGTAACATTTGTGCCAGCACAGGCACTCAGGAACACTTCATAAATACTGAATGAAGGGAGGGAAAGAAAAAGGGGAAGGAAATGAGGGAGAGAAGGGTGTAAGAGAAGAAAGTTGTCTAATAAATATGGGGATATATGTATACATATAGCTGATTCACTTTGTGGTACAGTAGAAACTAACACAACATTGTAAAGCATTTATATTCCAATAAAGATGTAAAACAAAATATTGCATACCTGGCCCTGGGTTGATTTAAGGCTGAGGAAATATTGGTTTGTTGTATTATAATTTGATAAAGGGAGTGACTGGGGCATATAGACTCAAGATTGTTTGGTTTGCATATGAAATGCATGCTGCAGGCTATCTCTAAGAATTGTCTAGTCCTGAGAGGAGCAGTCTCTACCTAGTCAGAGAGGCCACAAATTGACCCTGCGATGAATGTATGCCAAATAGACAAATGCAGAATCTAGGACAGCACAGAACAGGGAGAAATTTTCTGATTCATAAAATTGAAAATTCAGAATTAGCCTCAATATCAGGTGAAGCCTGATTCAACAGTTCAAGTGATCTCATCAAGGGCTCAACTTTACCCTCTCATTTCTATCTTCCCTGATAAGCTCTGTAAAGGGACTTCCCAACTGTGCCACTCAATATAGCAAAATGGCTTTATATATCTCCAGATCTCTCATCTCCATGGGAAGCTAAGATGTCAAAGGGAAGAGTGAACGTTTCTTTCTTAGAAGTTTCAACAATACCTTCTTCTGTTTCATTGGCTCTGAATGAGTTATGTGCCTGTCTCTGAACCAAGCTTGTAGCAAGAGAATGGAATATAGGGATAGGCTTGCACACATTATACTCCACTCCTAGAGCTTGTGGTCAAGTCAACCTTACTTGGATTGTGAAGATGGGAAGCGTAGTGATTTCTAGAAGAAAATCTATAAACCCAGGAAGAGGACATGAATTCTGACATACAAAAAGAAAATGCCTGTTTTTTAGTCAGAATTTTTCATATTTCTGGTACCAGTACGTATATCACAGTAGCAAAAGATGCCAGATTCCCCTTTCTTTCAGGACAGGAAAGCATGGCTTTACCTGGCAGTAACTCAAACAATCTGGGAATGTTTAGAAGTCACACACACAATTTATTAATGTGTATTTTAACAAGTAGAGAAGACAGATATTACCAATACCATTTTGGTTAAACTGAAGCGTTACTCTTACTAAAGCAGTCTTGCACATCTTGGTCCACATCAAAAGTGCTAAAATTTTATTGAATTATGGTTTTCTACAGATATATGCCCAGGAATGGGATTGCAGGAACATATGGTAGCTCTTTTTTTTTTTTTTTAAGGGACCTCCATACTGTTCTCCATAATGGCTGTACCAGTTTACATTCCCAACGATAGGAATGTTTCCTTTTTCTCCACACCCTCTCCAGAATTAATTTTTAGAATTTTTATGATGGCCATTCTGACCAGTGTGAAGTGATACCTCACTGTAGTTTTGATTTGTATTTCTCTAATAATTAGTGATGCTGAGCATGTTTTCCTGTTTTTCATGGCTTTTTGGCCATCTGTATGTCTTATTTGAAGAAATGTCTATTTAGATCTTCTGCCCATTTTTTGATTGAGTTGTTTGTTTTTTCAACATTGAGCTGTAAAAGCTGTTTGTATATTTTGGAGATTAATCCCTTGTTGGTCGCATTGTTTTAAATATTTTCTCCCATTCTATAGCTTGTCTTTTCATTTTGTTTATGGTTTCCTTTGCTGTACAAAGGTTTTAAGTTTAATTAGGTCCCATTTGTTTATTTTTGTTTTTATTTCCATTACTCTAGGAGACAAATCCAAAAGAATATTGCTGGGATTTATGCCAAAGAGTATTCTGCCTATGTTTTCCTCTAGGAGCTTTATAGTATCTGGCTTTACATTTAGGTCGTTAATCCATTTTGAGTTAAGTTTTGTGCATGATGCTAGAGAATGTTCTAATTTTATTCTTTTACATGTAGCTGTCCAGTTTTCCCAACACCACTTATTGAAGAGACTGTCTTTTCTCCATTGTATATTCTTGCCTCCTTTGTCATAGATTAGTTGACCATAGGTGTGTGGGTTTATTTCTGGGCTTTCTACCCTGTTGCATTTTTGTGTACCCAATGTTCATAGCAGCATTATTTACAATAGCCAAGACATGGAAGCAACATAAGTGTCTATCAACAGATGAATGGATAAAGAAGATGTATATACACAATGGAATATTACTCAGCCATTAAAAAGTGAAATAATGCAACATGCATTGACATGGATGGACCAAGAAATTATCATACTAAGTAAGCCAGACAGAGAAAGATAAATATCATCTGATATTGTTTATATGTGGAATCTAAAAAATATGATACAAATGAACTTATTTACCAAACAGAAATAGACTCACAGACATAGAAAACAAACTGATGGTTACCAAAGGGGAAAGGGAGGGAAGGATAAATTAGGAGTTTGTGATTAAAATATAAACACTACTATATATAAAATAGATAACCAACAAGGACCAATTGTATACACAGGGAACTATACTTAGTATCTTATAATAACTTATAATGAAATGGACTGTAAAAAGGGAATATATATATATATTCAATTATATATATATATATATATATATATATAATTGAATCACTTTGTTATACACCTGAAACTAACACAACATTGTAAATCAACAATATTTCAATAAAAATTTTTTTAAGCACTAACATTTTAGCAGCCCACTTGGAGTAAACTGGAAGATATTTAGAGGCATTTATGTGGGACTTGGTGAAAAACCTTTACTCTATTTTTTTCTATATTACATAATTGATAAGAAATAAGAATACAAAGTATTAGTGAATAAATCTGTCCATGCTTTCAAATCAGATATTTTCCAAATAACTTTACTGTGAAACATAAGCTTAGTTCTGTAGCCATAACTTTTGTTTTAAATCAGGTTGTATATTTAAATGCCTACCCACAATTCTCAACAAAGGAGAGACAACCTCTTTAAATCCTTAATGGTTGACATCAACCAGAAATGCTATTTGTACTAGTGATTTTTAAAAAACGTTTAAACCATTTTTAGAACCATTCAAAAATTTACAACAAATAAGATTATATTTAAAGGATATAACAAATCTTCCCTTTCTTTTCTCAACAAATATAATGTTGAAATTTCTTGATAAATGTGAATAGATTTGAATTCAATAAAACATTTTTTATGAATTATTTTAAAATAATGATGAAATTTTGATGAATGCACATGCTTTATTGGAGCAGTCACCCTGAAACTCACTTGGATGCCATTAATGAATATACGTGACACAAAGGGATGGAAGAATCTGACAAATATATATAAGGACAGAGATTCTTTGCTGCTACAGCCAAGAGCTCTACTTTGTAAAGTCTCTCTCCCTTCTCCACTTCTCACCCATAGATACCATGGCAAAACCTTGGGTGAGGTACAGTGACCCTTGAGCATGACTCCAGCAGATTTAGGTGTCCCTTGTCCATAACGGGCAATGGCACATTCTTCAGCTGGCTACTAAAATGGATATCCAGAGGACCATCCTTGGCCCCATGCCCTTGCACTAGGGGCAGAGCAACAGGTGCCAAGTAAATCAGAGGAAACTATGGGACTTGCTCTCAGAAGTGTCCCTGACAAGACAACCCCTAGTTTGAGGCCATTCATCACCATCCTTAGGGCTGAGGTACACCTGGAATCCATTCATGAATACCTATTAGGGACCTTTGCCCTAAAAGTACAATTACAATGCCAAATGCTAAGAACAACATACATTATATCTTCCTAAATCCTGCTAACAAATAAAATAGTAACACTGGGGGAGATGGTACTTACGGCGAAGATTGCTATTGTTCCACATCATCTATTTTCTCCTTTAAGAATAACTGAACCTGAATCCTTGATTTTTATCTGGGCACAAAATTCATTTTCCAACTTCCCTCTGTGGCTATGATTTTGTCCCTTAACTTTCACTTAAAAGACTGGATGCCTCCTAAGGACATAGTTTCCTCTGAAGCCCTCTCAAAAGAAGTCTCTTTTCTCCTATTGGATCTGAAGGTGATACATGCCATCCTTGCTCCTTATTGCTGCTGCCAGATCATTATTCCTCTCTTCTTTCTAAAAATCCAGCTCCGTTGAAGGACTTGCCTTACATCTATTATTTCCATTTATTGCAGTCATCTACCATATTCCTGGTCATTTCTCATTCATTAGAGATTTTAGCCCCTGACTTTCTGCCCATCTCTTTACCTACATTCTTATCACTATTTTTGGTGATTTCAGTATGCACATAGAGAATTAATCTAAACCTTGGCCTCACTAGTCCTTGCACACATTGTCTCCATGGTCCTGTTTCCAACACATGAGGCAGCCACTAACAGTCATGCAGTCTGTAAAATACACATTAGTGAGGCTACAATAAACACTACATCCTACAATGAGTCTACAGTAGTCCTCCAAGAGACAGACAGAAGCTGGTCCTTCATAATGCTGAAGAACTGTCAAACTAAACAGCTCTGGAATCATCTAACCTTGGACTTTGCTTTGTAAAATCATAAATTTCCTTATAGTTTGAGCCATTTAGAGTTGGTCTTTTCCTTAATTGTATCCAAAACTCTCCTAAATAGTACAAGCACAGGTGTAACAGATGTATATCACCTATTATTAAGTAATGTCCAGATTGCATCAAAACAAATCAAAACATCTACAAGGAGAATGAATGATTGGAAGGAGAAGTAGTGCATTAATCCAAGTGAAACAGTGATGGGTTTGGGATAGTATGGTGATAGCAGAAATGGAAAGAAGGGAACAGAATGAAAAATTATTTAGAGGTAAAATCTATAATACAACTGTGATTGATTGGACTTCTGTGTGAAAAACAGGGTTTACTCAAAGAAGAATGCCAAGTTTCTAGCTTGAACTCCTAGGAGGAAGATGTTATTATTTGTTGACCTCTTGAACTGTTGAGGAAGACCAGGTTTGCAGTAGATCAAGAGTTCAATTTTAGATGCACTGAATTTGAGGTGTCTGTGAAGCATTTGAACAGAACAGAGGAGAAATCTGGACAAGAGATTGAACTTTGAGAGTCAGTATATATTCAATAGGTAGTAATTGAAGACGTTGAAACGTCTGAGCATCTGGGTAGAAAGTATAGACCTGTAGCTTCCAAATTTTACTGTGCATGAGAATCACCTGAAGAACTTATTTAAATCACAGATTGCTGGACCCCATCCCAGAGGTCCTGATTCAGTGGGTGTGATGATTAGTTTTATATGTCAACTTGGCTAGGCTCTAGTACCTGTAATTTAATCAAATACTAATGTAGGGGTTTCTGTGAAGGTATTTTCTGGATGTTGTCAACATCTATAGTCAGTTGACTTTAAGTAAAGGAAATAACCCTCAAAAATATGAGTGGGCCTCATCCAATCAGTTGAAAGGCCTTAAGGGCAAAAACTGAGGTTCCCCAGAGAAGAAATTCTATCTCAAGACTGAAGCATCAATTCCTGCCTGAGTTTCTCACCTGCCCCTGCACTAGGAATTCTGGACTTGCCAGTCTCCACAATTTCATGAGCGAATTCTTTAAAAAAATACATACCCTGTTGGTCTTGGTTTTCTGGAGAACCCTAATAAGTATAGTAGGTCTGAGGCAGGGCCTCAGAATTTGTAAATATTTCTAACAGTATCACAAGTAATATTGATGCTGCTGGCTCAGGGGCTACACTTTGAGAACCACTGATGTAGAATAAAAAGATCACAGTGCTGAGTCTTAAAAAAATTTGACATTCAAAAGATGGGAAAAGATGCCAGCAACTGGCAAAAGAGAGAGAAAAGCAATGGTCAGATATAGAACAGTGAATCAAGAGTGTGACCAGAGAAGCCAAATGAAGAATGGAAGAAAGGGGACTTCCCTGGTGGCACAGTGGTTAAGGATCTGTCTGCCAATGCAGGGGACATGGGTTCTATCCCTGGTCTGGGAAGATCCCACATGCCACAGAGCAACTAAGCCCATGCTCCACAACTACTGAGCCTGTTCTTTAGAGCCCATAAGCCACAACTACTGAGGTGCACATGCTTAGAGGCCATGCTCCACAATAAGAGAAGCCACCGCAATGACAAGCCCGCGCACCGCAACTAGAGAAAGCTCGCACACAGCAACAAAGACCAAGTGCAGCCACAAATAAATAAGTAAATATATAAATTTATATTTTAAAAAAAAGAATGTAAGAAAGGAGTGGTCACCTGGTTTGAATAATATTGAAAGCTCAAGTGAGATAAAGAATGGGGAGTTGAGTCAGGCAGAGTCAGAGAGAAAGTCAGAAAGCTTTGGCTGTGAAAGGCATTGAGGGGAGATGGTCATCTAGAAATTATTCATTTATTCAGTCACTTTTATGTATTAATTTTTTTTTTTTTTTTTTTTTTTTTTTTTTTTTTTTTTTTTTTTTGCGGTACACGGGCCTCTCACTGTTGTGGCCTCTCCCGTTGAGGAGCACAGGCTCCGGACACACAGGCTCAGCGGCCATGGCTCATGGGCCCAGCTACTCCGTGGCATGTGGGATCTTCCCGGACCAGGGCACGAACCCGTGTCCCCTGCATCGGCAGGCGGACTCTCAACCACTGCATCACCAGGGAAGCCCATATGTATTAATTTTAAATGGTAGAGAGTACAGCACATTTATGTAATGATGCAAAGTAGCATATATAAAGACTGAGCCTGAAAATACAGGAAAAGAGATAGCTTGTGTGTGTCTGAAAAAGCGGAAGGAGTGAGATCAACACCAAGAGGATACAGGAAAATATTCTCTTTTAATAAAAGTTCAGACTACCTCTGGACTGTTTATTGAAATGATATGCTGAAATATACAGAATTGCCAATATTTAAGCACTTTTTACTTATAAGTATAACAATTTCATAGGTTCAAGTAATAATTAAATATAATAACTGGTTTTTACTGAGTACTATATGACAGTTAATTCTGATATTTAGGATTTAATCTTTACAACAACCCTGTGAAGTACTATTCATTCTACATAAAAAGAATATGAGTCACTGAGAAATTAGATATTTTATCCAAAATTATACAGTTGGCAATTGGAGAATCTAAATTTAAAATCAAATATTCTTATTACAGACCCTGGACCCTTAATCACTGCTTGATATATAATCATACTGTCCTTGTTCTAAAAGGAAGAAAATAGGAAAAGAATAAGTGTAGATATGTAAATCTGGTGTCCAGAAGTTCAATAAGTTACTGTCTGGTGGCTTCTAAATCCTTAAAGTTAAGTTTATCCACTGAACATATAGGGAGAGGCAAAGGAAGGTCTGAGCTTTCCTCTGGGAAACTTCTTCAAATCATGTGTATTAGTTTTCTAGGGCTGCTTTAACAAGTATCACAAGCTGGGTGAATTCATACAACAAAAATTTATTCTCTCACAATCCAGGAATCCAGAAGTCTGACATCAGGGTGTCAACAGGGCTAGTTCTTCCTGGAGGTTGAAAGAGAATCTGTTCCATGCCTTTCTCCTAGCTTCTGATAGTTACCAACAAGGGTGTTCCTTGGTTTATAGCTGCATCACTCCACTCTCTGCCTCCATCGTCACACGTCTTTCCCTATGTGTATTCTCATCTCCCAATCTCGCACTCTGATAAAGACACCAGTCATTGGATTTAGGGTCCACCTTAATCCAGTATAACCTGATCTTAACTTGATTACATCTGCAAACACTCTATTTCCCAAAAATGTTACATTCGCAAGTACCTGTCAGGACTTCAACATATCTTTTTGAGAGACATGTGCAGTCTAAAGAATCAAAGTAATATTGTCACGTGCTGTTGAGAGACAAGATGGGGCTGTGAATTTAAAGTAACACCAATCTGCCTGGGAACAAGAGTAAAATGGTGGTCATAGAATATGAGCTGGGAAAGAAGAGATGAGAGAGAAACTGGAAAGGGCACTGGACTACAAGTTCTGAGAATGAAAAAGAACTTGCAGCAAGCTGGGAGGTTTTGGAATTGTAGTCACTGAGTTAGTGTTTGAATTCATTAACATGGAGGAACAGGGTGGCTTAGCCCAGAAGAATATTGTGGGAAAGAATGGGTGTTTGAGGTGAAGTGGAAGAGGTGGAACTGGTTATGAGGACACAGAACTAAGTGGTCAAAGCTTTCAGGGATTCTCCACCTAGACTCCAAAGTTACCTAGAAAGTTCCTAAAACAGTCAAGTGTAGACAGAAAATGAGCCAGTGAATGTGACAGAGAAGAGTAATGAAAAGAGAATGACACTGGGTTTTGGCCAGTGGATTAGTTTCAAAGATGCAGTTTTTTTTGTTTGTTTGTTTTTTAAATAAAAGAATGAAGAAGCAATGATCTGGAAACAGCATGGGGAGCAAAGAGGACTCTAAATGAAACAACTGACCCCAACTCCCATAGAAGGGCACCAGAATACATAGCAAATATGTATGAATTGAAACATTTGTCATTCTGTTCATCGGCAGAATCATTAAAAGAAACATTAGATCTGGGTCAGGATGCAAATCATCTTTACTAGGAAAGAGCATCATCCAAATGGTATGGTTACCTCAGGGAATGCAAGGCCAAGCCAAGTCCACTCCTACTGCAGTGTGTACTGTGCAGCCAAAGGAAAAGAAACACAGAACACACACTTGGCTACCAGGGCCCACACCTATGGTTTGGGAACAGTGCTCAAATAAGTGGGGAATGAATTATAAGCTGGGCAGATTGATGTTCATTCTATATTAACATTTTTATTCAAAATGTACCCAGGAAGACTTTGGAAGACATAAAGATACTGATTTTCAGTATCAATCAAGATGGCAGAGTAGGAAGACCCTGAGCTCACCTTCTTCTACAAACTCATCAAAACTACAATTACATATAGAGTAGTTCTCTTTGAGAATGACCAGAGGACTAGCAGAATGGCTCTTCTACAACCAAGGTTATAAAGAAATAACCACACAGAGTATGGAAGGAGGGGAGGAGAAGAAATCTAGTCAGGACCCACACTCATGTTTGGTGACCCAGAAGAAGAGGGGGATATAATGGGCTCAGGGATCCTCCCTAGGTAGGATGAACCTCCTTGGCTGGTTTGAAAACCAGTGGGTCTTACCAGATGGTTGTAGGAAACCAAGACTTTTCTCTTGAAGAACATGCATACAGACTTGCTTGCTCTGAGTCCCAGCACAAAGGCAGCATATTGGTGCTCTAGCCAGCCTGCCAGGACCACCCCAGCATGCCCCCAGCCCACACCAACCTGCTACTACAGGCTGTCCTGCTGTGGCACTGCTTCCTGCCAAGGTGTAGACCACCATCACCCTGAGGAGAAGTGGAACTAGCTCAGAACTATGGCTCCCGCCTCTTGGGCCCTGGCCTGCCCCCAGCCAAGTCAGAGACCACCACTGACCCTGAGAGAAACCCCTGCTTGCACCAGACTCGAGCTCTAGCCCCTCAAACTCCAGCCCTACCTCCACCAAACCACTGGTTGCCAGTACACCCTGGGAAAGACAATCCATGCTTCAGATCCAAGTCTCTAACCAAAAGCACTGGGCAGCTACAAACTACATGAGGATGCTCTCACAAAAGGACACACCTTCTGGACCAGGATAGGTAACTGTTTTACCTAATTTCATGGATAAAAATAGAGAAAGTCAAACAAAATGAGAGACAGAGAAATATGTTCTAAAGGAAAGAACAAGATAAAACCCCGGGGGTGGGAGGGAACATAATGAAATGGAGATAGGTAATTTACCTGATAAAGACTTCATAGCAGTAGTAACAAAAATGCTTACTGAATTTGGGAAAACAACAGAGGAACACAGTGAGAACTTCATCAAAGAACTAGAAAATATAAAAAAAAAAAAAACAATCATAACTGAAAAATACAATAACTGAAAGTAAAAGTACACTAGAAGGAATTAACAGCAGATTAGGTGAAACAGAAGAACACGTAAGAAACCTGGGAGACAGAATAGTGGAAATCACCCAATCAGAATGACATAGAGAAGAAAAATTAATTAGGATAGTTTAAGGAACCTCTAGGACAGAATCAAGTTACAAATATTTGCATTATAGGGGATGCAGAAGAAGAAGAGAGAGAGAAAGGAGCAGAAAATGTATTTGATGACATTATGGCTGAAAACTTTTCTAACCTGAAGAAAACAGATATCCAAGGCCAGGAAGCACAGAGAGTCCCAAACAACATGAATTCAAAGAGATCCACAAAAAGACATATCATAAGTAAAAAGGCAAAAATAAATAAATAAAGACAGAATTTTAATGGCAGCAAAAGAAAAACAGAGTCACATACAAGGGAATCCCCATAAGGTTATCAGTTGATTTTTCAGCAGAAACTTTGCAGGCCAGAAGGGAGGGGCATGACATATTTAAAGTGCTGAAAGGAAAAAACCTACAACCAAGGATACTCTACCAGGCAAGGTTATCACTCAGAATTGAAGGAGAGATAAAGAGTTCCCAGAAAAGCAAAAAATAAAAAAAGTTTATTATTACTAAGTCAGCCCTACAAAAATGTTAAAGAGTCTTCTTTAAGTGAAAAATAAAAGGTTGTGAAACAAAAAAATAAGAAAATGTATGAAGAAAAATCTCACTGATAAATGTCAATATATAGGAAATTCAATGGATAAACCACTTAAGTTAGTATCAAGGTTAAAAGACAAAAATTGTAAAATCAACTATAACTGAAATCAGCAGCTAAAGGATACACATAAAATGTAAAATATTACACCAAAACCTAAAACATGGAGGAGAAAGTAAAAAATATAGAGCTTTTAGAATGTGTTTGAACTTAAATGACTATCTATTTAAAACAAGCAGTTATATTTATAGGTCAAAATATATGAACCGATGGTAACCACAAATCAAAAATCTACAATAGATACACAAAAACAAAGAGAAAGGAATCCAAACATAAAACCAAAAAAAGTCATCAAACCACAGGGAAAACACTAAAAGAAGAAGAAAAGAGAACTACAAAAACAACAAGAACACAAGTAACGAAATAGCGATAAGTACATACCTATCAATAATCACTTTAAATGTCAATGGACTAAATGCTCAAATCAAAAGACATAGGGTGACTGAATGGATAAAAAAACAAGACCCATCTATATGCTGGCTACAAGAGAGTCACTTCAAACTAAAGACACATACAGACTGAAAGTGAAAGGACAGAAGAAATTATTTCATACAAAAGGAAATGAAATCTGAGTAGTAATACTCATATTGGACAAAACAGACTTTTTTAAAAGCCTTAAAACAAAAGACAAAGAAGAGCATTATATAATGATAAAGGGGTCAATTCAAGAAGAGGATATAACATTCATAAACATATATGCACCTAATATAGGAGCACCTAAATATAAAGAAAATATTAACAGATATAAATGGAGAAATTGACAGGAATACAAATATCCACCTACATCAATGGATAGATCATCCAGACAGAAAATCAATATGGAAAGAGTGGCTTTAAATGATATTTTAGACTAGATGGACTTAAAACATATTCATTGAACATTCCATCTGAAAACAACAGAATACACATTCTTTTCAAATGCACATGGAACTTTCTCCAGAATAGATAATATGCTAGGCTACAAAACAGTTGTCAGTAAATTTAAGATGATTGAAATTTATACCAAGCATTTTTTCCAACTACAATAATTAGAAACTAAAAATCAATAACAGGAAGAAACATGGGGAAAAGACACAAACACATGGAGACTAAGCAACATGCTACTAAAAGACCAATGGGGTAACAAAGGAAAAAAACAAAATAAAACTTAAAAAAAATACCTTGAGAAAAATGAAAACAGAAACAAAACTTCACAAAATCTATGGGATACAGCAAAAGCAGTTCTAAGAGGGAAGTTTATACAGATACAGGCTCACTTCAACCAACAAGAAATATCTCAAATCCTTTCCATCTAATGGAATTAGAAAAAGAAGAACAAAGAAAGCCCAAAGTCAGCAGAAGAAAGGAAATATTAATAATAAGATAATAATAAACAAATGGGACCTAATGAAATTTAAGAGCTTTTGCACAGCAAAGGAAACCATAAACAAGATGAAAAGACAACCCTTAGAATGGGAGAAAATATTTGCAAACAAAGCAACTGACAAAGGATTATGGAGAAAAATATTTGCAAACGAAGCAACTGACAAAGGATTAATCTCCAAAATATACAAGCAGCTCATGCAGTGCAATAATCAAAAAAGCAAACAACACAATCAAAAGTCCAAGTCTCTGGACTAACAGAGAACTTCAGGTCCCAGGGAATATAAATCAGTATGCAGACTCCCAAAAGTCCTCATCTCAATACCAAGACCCAGCTCCATCCAACTGCCTGCAAACTCCAATGCTGGATGCCTCAGGCCAAACATCCAGCAAGACAGGAACACATCCCCACTCATCAAAAAGAAAAAAAAAAAAAAAAAAAAAGAGAGACCACAGAAAAACATGTTACAGACAAAGGAGCAAAGTACAAACCTACACAACAAATAAATGAAGAGGAAATAGGCAACATAACTGAAAAAGAATTCAGAGTAATGATACTAAAGATGATCCAGGATATGGGAAATAGAATGGAGGCACAGATCGAGAAAATACAAGAAATATTTAATAAGTATGTAGAAAAACTAAAGAACAAACAAACGGTGATGAACAACACAATAACTGAAATGAAAAATACACTAGAAGAAATCAATAAAGGAATAACTGAGACAGAAGAATAAATAATGAGCCAGGAGATAGAATGATGGAAATAACTGTAAAAAGCAGAATAATGAAAAAGGAATGAAAAGATATGAGGACAGTCTTAGAGACCTCTGTGAAAACATTAAATGCATCAACATTTGAATTATAGGGGTCCAAGAAGAAGAGGAGAAAGAGAAAGGGTCTGAGAAAATATTTGAAGAGATTATAATTGAAAACTTCCTTAACATGGGAAAGGAAATAGTCACCCAAGTCCAGGAAGTGCAGAGAGTCCCATACAGGATAAACCCAAGGAGAAAAACACCAAGACACATACTAATCAAACTAACAAAAATTAAATTCAAAGAAAAAACCTTAAAAGCATCAAGGAAAAAGCAAAAAATAACATACAAGGAATCCCAATAAGTTATCAGCTGTTTTTTTCAGCAGAAAGTCTGCAGACCAGAAGGGAGGGGCAGGATACATTTAAAGTAATAAAAGGGAAGAACCTAAAACCAAGATTACTCTACCCATCAAGGATCTCCTTTGGATTTGATGGAGAAATCAAAAGCTTTACAGACAAGCAAAAGCTAAGAGAATTCAGCATCACCAAATCAGCTTTACACCAAATGCTAAAGGAACTTCCCTAGGCAGGAAACACAAGAGAAGAAGAAGAAAAGGACCTACAAAATCAGACCAAAAACAATAAAGAAAATGGTAATAGGAACATACATATTGATAATTATCTTAAATATAAATGGATTAAATGCTCCAACCAAAAGACACAGACTGGCTGAATGGATACAAAATCAAGACCCATATATATGTTGTCTACAAGAGACCCACCTTCAGACCCAGAGACACATACAGACTGAAAGTGAGGAGATGGAAAAAGATATTCCATGCAAATGGAAATCAAAAGAAAGTTGGAGTAGCAGTATTCATATCAGATAAACTAGACTTTAAAATAAAGACTATTACAAGAGATAAGGAAGGACACTATATAATGATCAAGACATCAATCCAAGAAGAAGACATAATAATTATAAATATTTATGCACCCAGCATACGAGCACTTCAATACATAAGGCAAATGTTAACAGCCATAAAAGGAGAAATTGACAGTAATGCAAAAATAGTGGGGGACTTTAACACCCCAATTACACCAATGGACAGATCATCTAGACAGAAAATAAAGAAGCAAACACAAGCTTTAAATGAAATAGACCAGATAGACTTAATAGATATTTATAGGACATTCCATCAGAAAGCAGCAGAATACACTTTCTTCTCAAGTACACACAGATCATTCTCCAGGATAGATCACATCTTGGTTAACAAATCAAGCCTCAGTAAATTTAAGAAAATTGAAATCATATCAAGCATCTTTTCCAACCAAAACACTATGAGATTAGAAATTAATTATAGGAAAAAAAAACCTGTGAAAAACACAAACACATGGAGGCTAAACAATATGCTACTAAATAAACAAGAGGTCACTGAAGAAATCAAAGAGGAAATTTAAAAATTCATAGAAACAAATGACAATGAAAACATGACAACCCAAAATCTATGGGATGCAGCAAAAGCAGTCCTAAGAGGGAAGTTTATAGCAATTAAATCCTACCTCAAGAAACAAGAAAAATCTCAAATAAACAAACTAACCTTACACCTAAAGCAACTAGAGAAAGAAGAACAAACAAAACCCAAAGTTAGTAGCAGGAAAGAAATCATACAGATCAGAGCAGAAATAAATGAAATAGAAACAAAGAAAATAATAGCAAAAATCAATGAAACAAAAAGCTGGTTTTTTTGAGAAGATAAACATAATTGATAAACCTTTAGCCAGACTTATCAAGAAAAAAATGGAGAGCACTCAAATCAATAAAATTCGAAATGAAAAAGAAGTTACAACTGACACTACAGAAATACAAAAGATGATAAGAGACTACTACAAGCAACTCTATGCCAATAAAATGGACAACCTGGAAGAAATGGACAAATTCTTAGAAAAGTACAACCTTGCAAGACTGAACCAGGAAGAAATAGAAAATATAAATAGACCAATCACAAGTAATGAAATTGAAACTGCAATTAAAAATCTTCCAACAACAAAAGTCCTGGACCAGATGGCTTCACAGGTGAATTATATCAAACATTTAGAGAAGAGCTAACACCCATCCTCCTCATACCCTTCCAAAATATTGCAGAGGAAAATGAGCTTGGGAGTGTTCCTTCCTCTGCAATTTGTCAACAAAAAATTCCTCAACAAAATACTAGGAAACAGAATCCAACAACACATTGAAACGATCATACACCATGATCAAGTGGGATTTATCTCAGGGATGCAAGCATTCTTCAATATATGCAAATCAATCAGTGTGATACACCATATTAACAAATTAAAGAATAAAAACCATATGATCAATTTAATAGATGCAGAAAAAGCTTCTGACAAAATTCAACACCCATTTATGATATAAAGAACTCTCCAGAAAGTAGGCAAAGAGGGAACCTACCTCAACATAATAAAGGGCATATACGACAAACCCACAGCAAACATCATTCTCAGTGTTGAAAAACTGAAAGCATTTCCTCTAAAATCAGGACCAAGACAAGTATGTCCACTCTCGCAACTATTATTTAATAGTTTTGGAAGCCCTAGCTATGGCAAACAGAGAAGAAAAAGAAAAGGAATCCAAAGAAGATCCAAAGAAGTAAAACTTCTTCTTTTCTTTGCAGATGACATGGTACTATACATAGAAAATTCTAAAGACGCCATCGAAAACTACTAGAGCTAATCAATGAATTTGGTAAAGTTGAAGGATACAAAATTAATGCAAAGAAGCCGATTGCATTCCTATACAGTAACAGTGAAATATCAGAAAGAGAAATTAAGGAAACAATTCCATTTCCATTGCAACAGAAAGAATAAAATACCTAGGAATAAACCCACCAAAGGAGGTAAAAGATCTGTACTCAGAAAACTATAAGACACTGATGAAAGAAATTTTAAAAAAAGATGACAGAAACAAATGGAGAGATATACCATGTTCTTGGAATGGAAGAATCAATATTGTGAAAATGACTATATTACCCAAAGCAATCTGCAGCTTCAATGCAATCCCTATCAAATTACCAATGACATTTTTCACAGAATTAGAACAAAAAATTCTACAACATGTATGGAAACACAAAAGACCCTGAATAGCCAAAGCAATCTTGCGAAAGAAAAACGGAGCTGGAGGAATCAGGTTCCCTGACTTCAGACTATACTACAAAGCTACAGTAATCAAGAGAGTATGGTACTGACACAAAAACAGAAATATAAATCAATGGAACAGGATAGAAAGCCCAGAGATAAACCCATGCACCAATGGTCTATGACAAAGGAGGCAAGAATATACAATGAAGAAAAGTCAGTCTCTTCAATAAGAGGTGCTGGGAAGACTGGACAGCTACATGTAAAAGAAGTAAATTAGAACATTCCCTAACATCATACACAAAAATAAACTCAAAATGGGTTAAAAACCTAAATGTAAGACTGGACACTATAAAACTCTTAGAGGAAAACATAGGAAGAACACTCTTTGACATAAATCACAGCAAGTTCTTTTTTGACCCACCACCTAGAGTAATGAAAATAAAAACAAAAATAAACAAATGGGATCTATTAAACTTAAAAGCTTTTGCACAGCAAAGAAAAGCATAAATGAGATGAAAAGACAACCCTCAGAAAGGGAGAAATATTTGCAAATGAAGCAACTGACAAAGGATGAATCTCCAAAATACACAAACCGCTCATGCAGCTCAATAATCAAAAAAACAAGCAACACAGTAAAAAATGGGTGGAAGAACCTAAACAGACATTTCTCCAATGAAGACATACAGAAAAGATGATGAACATCACTAATTATTAGAGAAATGCAGATCAAAACTACAGTGAGGTATCACTTCACACCAGTCAGAATGGCCATCATCAAAAATCTACAAACAATAAGCGCTGGAGAGGGTATGGAGAAAAGGGAACCCTCTTGCACTGTTGGTGGGAATGTAAATTTATACAGCCATTATGGAAAACAGTATGGAGGTTCCTTAAAAAACTAAAAATAGAACTTCCATATGACTCAGCAATCCCACTACTGGGCATATACCCTGAGAAAACCATAATTCAAAAAGAGACCTGTACCACAATGTTCATTGCTGCAATATTTACAATAGCCAGGACATGAAACCAACTTCAATGTCCATTGACAGATGAATGGATAAAAAAGATGTGGCTCATATATACAGTGGAGTATAAGCCATAAAAAGGATCAAAATTGAGTTATTTGTAGTGAGGTGGATGGACTTAGAGTCTGTCATACAGAATGAAGTAATTCAGGAAGAGAAAAACAAATGTCGTATATTAACGCATGTATGTGGAATCTAGAAAAATGGTACAGATGAATCTATTTGCAGGGCAGATATAAGGAATGGATGTGTGGACATGGGGGGAGAGGAGGATGAATTAGGAGATTGGGATTGACATATGTGCACTGCCATGTGTAAAACATATAGCTAGTGGGGACCTGCTGTATAGCACAGGGAGCTCAGCTCGGTGCTCCGTGGTGCCCTAGATGGATGGGATGGGGTGGGGTTGGGAGGGAGTCCCAGGAGGGTGGGGATATATGTATACATATAGCTGCTTTATTTCGTTGTACAACAGAAACTAATACAACATTGTAAAGCAACTATATCCCAATTAAAAAGATAAAAAAATAAAACAAATAAATAAACAGAAACAGACTCACAGATATAGAAAACAAACTAGTGGTCACCAGAGGGGAGAGGGATGGGTGGAGGGGCAAAATAGGTGAGGGGCTTTAAGAGGTGCAAACTACTAGGTATAAAATAAATAAGTTACAAGGATGTAATATACAGAGCAAGGAATATAGTCAATATGTTATAATAACTCTGTATGGAGTATAGCCTATAAAAACATCAAATTACTATGTTGTATACTCAAAACTAAGATAATATTGTAAGTCAACTATACAACAACTTGTTAAAATGATACCAAATTTATATGATAAAATATTTCAATTTTATTCAGGGAAATTCATTTTTATATTTTTAATTATGGTAAAGAATGGTAGAAATGACAAAGTCCCCAGATCAGAAAAAGCTTTTCTCTGCTGATTGTCACTCTAGGATAAAAAGTTCAAGTGTAAAAGCAACATGATCAAAGGAAAAGGGAAGAAAAATTCATGGAGTATTTGGAAAGAACATTGACAAACCTATTTATGTTGGTTTGAGACAATCTTAGGGTAGGAAAAGAACATCTGAGGACATTATACTTGATTCAGAAGGAATCCTTGTTACAGGGAAGAAAAATGTGTAATGTCTTTAAGCTGATTTCTAAATTCTAACTGCATTCTCATATATTAATTTCATTATTATAAACACAGTGAGAGTTAGGGCATGATATTCAATGTAATAGAGATGAAGAACCATGACTAAGAAACACCAACTGCCCCACATCACCCAGCTGATAAAGTGGAGCTGAGACTGGACCTATGGTCTTTCCAGAACTCTGCTCTTCTTCCACTAGTTCACGTCCTGTTAATTCTTAGGGCATAATGAAAGCAGTACTTTATGAAATCTATTCTGGAAGTATCATACAGGGAGGATTAAATATAAGTGAACTGAGAATCAGGAGACTCCTGAGATACAGTCTGCAAATGCCATGATGCCAAGGACTACATGTGAGATTGAAGGAGGTTGGAATGAGCCATCAAAAGAAGAAAATACAGGACTTAATCAACAACATGAGTAGATTGAAGAAGGCAAAGGATTAGAAGACACCACTAAAATTTCCAACCAATCTGGTACAAATAATACCAACTGCATAGGGAAGATAATTTACAGATATGAGAGAAGGGAGTTAATGAATTTGATTCTGGCATATACCATGTATTTCAGAAAACAGCAAAATATACATGGTGAAATGCCATATAACAATTGAAAATATAGGTTTATAGTTCAATTCAAATGTTGGAACTGGAAATTTAGATTTGAAAGGAATTGACACCAGAGTAGATGGATTATATATTTCAACTTATTAAAATTTTTTAAAGATGAATGGGTCACATCAGAAAAATAAATGGTAAATAATAAAGGGTTTTCCCTGATAAAATTCATCAAGAAAGTTCTTCTCAGAATATATTTATCAAAATTCAAATTTTATAATCATTGTCAATTTCTCATTTCTTCTGGTCTCAGTTCAATTCAGCATGGTCTCAATGCTTCTATTTACAGTGGTAAATTAACCTCTTGAGATTTAATCAACAAATCCTTTTTTTTTCCCCAAGAAGATATGTTCTTTGGTTGTCTTCCCACTATGTTTAAGCTAAATCCTTTTTGATATGCATTGGGGAGAAATTTCAAAGTGATACCTTTGACAATTCTCATCTGGGTTTTAACTAAGGCTCTGCACAAAATGCCACCTGATATGTATGTTGTAAAGGCTCAGCATGTGTCAAAAAGAAGTTAGAGGTCAAAAAACTAAGTGTTTAATATTCTGGGAGCTTTATAAGTTACAACTTCAGGTCTAAGGATAGCAACTACAAAGCCTTGACAAAAGTTATATACAATTGAAACTTTGAACTATATAGGTTTGAGATGTCCACTTATGTGCAAATTTTTTCGATAAATATACTGGAAAACTTTTTGGAGATTTGTGACAATTTGAAAAAACTCGCAGATGAACTGCATAGCCTAGAAATATCAAAAAAATAAGAAAAAGATATGTCATGAATCCATAAAATATATGTAGGTACTAGTCTATTTCATTATTTACTATCAAAATATACAAAAATCTATTATAAAAAATTACAATTTATCAAAACTTACACACACACAGACCACATATGGCACCATTCAGTCCAGAGAAATGTAAACAAATGTAAAAATCCAGTATTAAACAACTGCATAAATTAACTGTAGTGATTATTGTAATACTATAATTTCACAGCCACCTCTTGTTGCTATTGTGGTGAGCTCGTGTTGTATCAGCTTAAAATGCCATGTGATGCTAATCATCTCTGTGAGCAGTTTATTTCTCCAGTAAATTGCATACCACAGTAAAAAATGATCTCTCACAGTTCCTGTGTATTTTTTATCGTGTTTAGTGCAATACCATAAACTTTGAATAACACCATGGGACCCATACAAAATGCCACTAGTGATGCTGGAAGTTCTCCCAAGAAGCAGAGAAAAGTCATAAGTTTATAAGGAAAAGTTGAATTGCTTGATGTGTAGAGTAGATTAAGGTCTACAGCTGCAATTGCCCACAATTTCAAGATAAATTGATTCAGCATAAGGACCACTGTAAAAAAGGAAAAGGAAATTCATGAAGCTGTCACTGCAGCTCCACCAACAGGTGTGAAAACCTTGCACTTCTTGCAAAATACCTTTTTATCTCATATTGAAAATGCAGCCTTTATATGGGTTCAGGGTGGCTATAAGAAAGGCATACCTATAGGCTCTAATTTAATTCAAGAAAAAGCAAAGTCATTATATGATAATTTAAAATGAAAGGAAGGTGAAAGATCTAAAGCTGGAGAATTTAATGCCAGCACAGTTTGATAATTTTAGAAAGACGTTTGGCTTTTTAAAAATGCCAATATAATAGGAGAAGCAGCTTCTGCTGACCAAGAGGCAGCAGACAAGTTCCCAGACACCATTAAGAAAATCATTGAGGAGAATGGATATCTGCCTGAACAGGTTTTTTATGCAGACTAAAGTGCCCTATTCTGGAAAAAAATTCCATGCAGGACATTTATTAGTAAGGAAGAGAAGTGAGCACCAGGATTTAAGGCAGGGAGGGACAGGCTAACTCTACTTTTTATGCAAATACAATTGGGTTTATAATCAGGACTGCTCTTATCTATAAAGCTGCTAACACCTGAGCCTTGAAGGGAAAAAGATAAACACCAGCTGCCAAGCTTTCAGTTTTATAAGAAGGTCTGAACAATGAGTACACTTTTTCTGGATTGGTTCCATAGATGCTTTGTCCCTGAAGTTAGAAAGTATCTTGTCAGGAAGGGACTGTCTTTTAAAGTTATTTTGCTATTGGACAATGCCCCTGGCCACCCAGAACCCCATAAGTTCAACATCAAAGGCATCAAAGTGATCTACTTCCCCCAAAACACAACATCTCTAATTCAGCCTCTAGATCAGGGGGTCATAAGGAACTTTAAGGCTCATTGCACATGGTACTCTATGGAAAGGACTATAAACACAATGGAAGAGAACACTGACAACATCATGAAAGTCTGGAAGGATTACACCTTTGAAGATGTCATGGTTATTTTAGAAAAAGCCATGAAAGCCATTAAGCCTGAAACTGTAAATTCCTGTTGGAGAAAACTGTGTCCAGATGTGTTACATGACATCACAGGACTTATGATAGAGCCAATCAAGGAAATCAAAAAAGAGATTGTGGACATGACCAAAAAAGGTGGGGGGTGAGGGAAGGGTGTCAAGATATGGATCTTGGAGAGACTCAAGAGCTGATAGACACCACAACCAGAGGAATTAACAGAAGACCACTTGATGAAAATGAGTGCTTTCAAACCAGATGATGAGGAAGAGATGTAGCAGAAGCAGTGCCAGAAAACAAATTGACATTTGATAATTTGGTAGAAGGGTTCCAATTATGCAAGACTGCATTTGACTTATTTTACAACATGGACCATTCTATGATATGGGCACCAAAACTAAAGCAAACAGTGGAAGGTTTGGTACCATGTTAAAACATTTCTAGAGAAATAAAAAAGCAAATAAGACAGAAATTACAATGTATTTCCATAAAGTTACACTGAGTGTGCCTGCCTCTCCTGCCTCCCCTTCCACCTCCTCAACCTCTTCTGCCTCTGCCACCGTAACACAGCAAGATCAACTTTCTCTTCCTCCTCCTCCTCAGCCTACGCAAGGTGAAGACTATGAGGATGAAGTTCTTTATGATGATCCACTTCCACTTAATGAATAGTAAATAATCACTATGCTGTACTGTTAATAAACTTATCTGTTGTGTTTGTGTGTCTGCATGTGAAAATCTAATAACTACAGCAAGAACTGTATGAGACGTTTTTGTGTCACAATCATTATCACCTAAGTATTCACTGTGTAGAACATCATGTGGAAGACTTGTATGTAAGTGGAAAGCCTATCCTTACATAGGCATAAGGTGATATTTAACATGAGATTGTTAGTTTTCATGCTATTTTATAACTTGTTTTCAAAGTATTACATTACTGTACAGTATGTCTCTCTCATAATTGGAGAAACAGTATCAGCCTATCATCACAATGATTTTTTTAATGTAACAATGTTTCCAATACTCTATCATGAATATGACTGTATACTATATTTCATAAAAATTTTATAACGATTCATTCATTAGTGTATAGGCTAGGCTACCATAAATTAATTATATTGATTATACTAGGCTACCATAAAGCAATCATACTGCTGCTCCTTTATTATCAATGCATGAAGCATTATACCTGTAAATAAATGAATTTTTCATTTTTTTCATTTCTGATGTCTAGTGTAATACATACATCTACAGTGTTTTGTACCATATAAGACATATTGATGTAGATACTGCCAAGACAGACAATTAATCTTGTAAATAGACGATGTAAACTCACGGTATAGATAAATACAGTATGGTACTGTAAATGTGTTTTCCCTTTCTCATGATTTCTTTTTGCGGTACGCAGGCCTCTCACTGCTGTGGCCTCCCCTGCTGCGGAGCACAGGCTCTGGACGCGCAGGCTCAGCGGCCATGGCTCACGGGCCCAGCCGCTCCGCATGTGGGATCCTCCCGGACCGGGGCACGAACCCACGTCCTCTGCATCGGCAGGCGGACTCCCAACCACTGCGCCACCAGGGAAGCCCTCATGATTTTCTTAATAACATTTTCTTTTCTCTAGCTTACTCCATTTTAAGAATACAGAATGTAATACATATGCAAAATATGTGTTAACTGTTTATGTTATCAGTAAGGCTTCCAGTCAAGAGTAGGTTATTAGTAGTTTTCAGGGAGTCAAAAGTTACATGCAGATTTTCAACTGCATGGGGGGGGGGTCAGGGCCCCTAACCCCCCCATTGTTCAATGAGTCACCTGTATTTAAAAAATTAATTTATTTGGGGGGAAGTATAATGTTAAAACAAATGTAGAGCAACCCAGTGAAAATAATTTTGATTTCAAAACAACAAAAAAAGTTGAGAGGTAGCTACCAATTTAAAACAAAATATTCTGGAAGCACTATGATCTGTTTTTATTTTCAGGATACAAGTGACAAAGCATGAAGAGGTAGAAAAATGAAAAGAGAGAAGCAAAGTAATAAAAAATGGACAAATTAGGTAGAAAACAAAAGAAGTTAAGCAAGAATTCTCTTCAATTACAAAGACTATAGTGTTTATAAGCAAATTTATGGCCCCTTCCTTCTTCTAAATCAGCATCCTTACAAAAGAGATGAAGGTGTTCCTCATGATCAGGATGACAACATAATTTAATGCCCATATTGGGGTGTTTCTACCTAGGACAAATGCTAAACCAGATAAGCTACCAATACCACTGGTATAATCAGGATTATCCCAGGCAAACCAAAATGACTGCGTAGTAGATTATGAGAATGAACACAATTCCTCACCCTTCTCTGTATCCCCATTTTTTGCAGAAAGACTTTACAGCTCCTCATATCAAGAGGTGGACTCTATTCCCCACCTCTCAACTCTGGTCTGACCCGATTTGTTTTGGTCAGTATAGTGCAGCAGAAGTGAAGTGCCAGTCCTGAGCCTTGACCTCAAGACACTTTGAGAAACACTTTTTCCGCTCTTGAACTGCCATCCCCATTAAAACAAATCCTGTTAAAGGATTAAACACCATCAGGAGAGCTAAGACAACCCCTCACCCCAAACCAATATCGAGTTAACACCCCCAGAAGCTGAACAGCCTAGCTAACCTGCAGCTGACCATGAGAACCCAGCCAAGATCAGAACCACCCAACTGAGCTCAGCCTAATTGCCTCTAAAATCATAAGCAACATGAGCCACTGTGTTTTAGAGTGGTTTGTTACACAGAAATAACTAAACAAAATGACTTACTCCCAGTGTGCCTACCACTTCAGCAACGGAGCAATGAAGTTTCCTACTATAGTGACCCAACCCAATCCATCTATACCTGGCCAGGGTTAAGAGACCCAAGGCTCCTCAACCAAAGCCCTGGAAGATATTAAGCTGATGCTTCTTTTTATTTAAGTCTCTTACTTATAGGAACCAAGAATGCTCCATCCATAAATAATATTGGCTATCTTCAATGCTTACTTCTAGGAAATTAACATCTATTGATCTTAAATGTAACACTAATATCAACTTGCCTTTAAAATAGCATATTATAGTTTCAATAACATTTTATATTAACAAAAAAAGAACTATGAAGCATAGGCAGAGCAGATTATCATTATGCTCATTTTACACGAGGAAATTAAATCACAGAGTAAGTTAAATGACTTTCACAAGTAGCAAGTGACCAAGCTACAATACTTATAACTACACCTACAAACTTTCAATACTCCTTCTCCTTACAGCTCTTATGCTAAAATCTTGAGTCAGTATTGGCATATCATTGTTAAGTATTCTGAGGCACTATTTCCTTTCTTATAAAAGTAGGGCTAACATGACTTAGCTCAGGATTGTTTGGAGAAACAAATAAAATAATGTATGAAAAAGCACATTGCACAATGTCTAACACAAATGTTTAGGCCCCTTTCCCCCACTCACCATGATAAAGCTCTTTTCCAGGCTTGACAACCTCAACCCTCATAGCACTGAGCATCACTTGAAATGATAAATGTTCACACAGTTAGCATAGGCAAATTTTATTTCTATGGTAGAGTATTTATTTCAGTTATAGAAAAATAATACTATTTCAAAGTCAAGGTAACTAAGAAGAAGTATATTTTTTCCGTATATACTCAAATGTCACATATGGTTTCAAGACATTCTTAAATTAACAAGGACCAAATGCAGAATCAAGGTAGTACCTGTCAATAGAAGAGATATACTAAGGCTACATATCAGCCCTGGAAATGGGAAAATACAAAGTGATCTCGTGCAGTGATTCTCAACTTTCGTGTGCATTAGAATCACCTGGATTGTGGAAGTACCTTCAGGGGACTGAAGGCAAATCACCAAATTAAGCAAGCCCTTGGTCTCAGAATAAATACCAAAAGGACTAAAGATACATACTTTGTTGCACAGGGAGGGGCAAAGACAAAATACATCATGATATATGAAATTAGCCATTTTCACACTGTATGACTTCCAAGCCTCAGATTCAGGAATAATAATAGATACTACTCTCAGTTTTCTACAGATTAGGTCAGGTAGTGTGCAGTAAGTGATTCCCTAATTCAAAACACACAGCTACTATCATTATTTCATCACCATCATCATTACTATTGGATACAAGGACATTCTCCCCCCACCCCCACTCCCAGTTCCAAATAGCTATTATCTATTTTAAAAATCAAATTACCACTTACTGAGTTCAAGCTCATTGACTACTGGTACCATTTTAAAATTGGTAACATTTTTACTAGCTTCAACCACTTACATTAAGATTTCAGTACATGGTTGAAATGAAAATTTTTGTCTAAACTAAGACAATGGAGTCAAAGAAGAAAGGGTAACTAACTAAAGGTTAAAGTGTGTGGTTTCTAAAGCATCAATAGCTAGACGAATGAACTGCTTTTCAAAGTGACCCACTTTAGACAATCTCTGATGTTCCCTATATTGTTTTCTGACTCTCACATTATTTACAGATGGAAACATATGAATAAAATACCTATAATCTTCATTACTTTCTATATTCAATATACTACACAGTAATGTTTCATGGTTAAAATTTTGGGCCATTTAAGTAACTCCCACATAAATATCTGAGGTTTTAATATTCTGAAACTGAAACAAAGCTGAAGAGGTGCTCAGTCAGGCTAGGACAGGGATTGTCAACCTCAGCAATGTTGACATTTTGGGTTGGATCATTCTTTTTTGTGGGGGGCTGTCCTGTGCATTGCAGGATGTAGGCATCCCTGGCCTCTCCCTACTGCATGCCAGTAGCAACGTGCCCCACTGCCCAGTTTTGACAACCAAAAATGTCTCCAGACACTGCCAAATGTCTTTTGGGAGCAAAAGTCACCCCCAGTTGAGAACTACTGAGGTGGAATTTTACAGACATAATTGTAAACTCTGAGTGCACAGATTAGACAAGACTCTATGTAATTTTACTAATTTAAAGAGTATAGCACAATAGTTTTTGCTATACTGTTTATGCAAGGGCACATAGCTTTTACACAATATACTACTTAAGCATATAATTACCCACAAATAACTATCTTTTTCCTATTGAAAACACTAATATTAAACAGGAAAAAAACATACAGCTAATCCTGCAACCGTCTTTATATTATCTAAGCCTATGGTTTACAATTGATAAATGGAGACCTAGATAAATCACTGCAAGTGTCCTTCCTTCTGCATTCGTAGTCTCTCTTTCTCTACTTGTAAGCGCTCCTTTTCAATCTGCAGCTTCTCGGATTCAAATTTTAAAAACTGCAGCCTATCTTTTTCCAGTTGCAAGCGTTCTCTCTCAAGTTTTAACTTCTCTGTTTCTATATCCTGTGGTTGATATATGGACTTTTCTCCTTGACCAAGTTCATTTTCCAAAGATGGTTTCTCTGAGGTGACTATCTGTAACCTCAACTTCTCTCTTTCAATCTGCAGCCGCTCCTTCTCCAGCTGAAGCCGCTCATGCTCCATGTCTAACTGTCGCAGCCTCTCTTTCTCAATCTGCAGGCGTTCCTTCTCTACCTGCAGTCTTTCAGCCTCAATATCGAGCCGTCGTTTTTCCAATTCTAGTTTCTGTTTCTCTATGTTTACAAGCAAATGGGGTTCATCATATGCAGACCTAGATGGTGTTGAATTCAGAGTAAAAAACTCATCAATGTGGGGGAAATCAGGAAGTTCACTTTCCCTCCTGGAATCTGGTATGACTGATGACAACATTTCTTCTTCCTCTTCAATCTCAAACTAAAAGAGAAAAGTAGTTCTCAGTATTTATTTATACTTCATGGTTGTTAATTTGTCTAAGAATTTAAAAGCTTTCTGTATTGTTTGAGCACACAAAACCATTTACTTTGAATTTTGAAAAATATTTACTATTACCTGACATCATTAATATATATAATTAAGAGAAGTATATTTAGGTGAGAAGAGATTGATGATATTAAGATGGAGAAAAATGGAATGACTTGGTTATGTACTATTTTTAAGTTAGCTTGAAAATCTGGGAATTTCTTAACTGTTCCTGGTCTATAATAAACTTTCATATCAGAAATGGAGAAATAAAAAGAGGATTCACACAGGCTAATACTTACTTCAGGACTCTGGGGATCTCTTTCTTCCTCTTCCACTTTGACCTCAGTTAAGGATCCACCTGCATCCCTGAAATCTGCCACATTTTGCCAATCAAAATTTGTATCATTTCGGAATCCAATCTTTTCATCTATCTCTTCAGTGAGAGAGTCATCTAAATCGGATGTGGGAAGGGGAAACCCCGAACCAACCAGCTTAATGTTCGCCTTCATCCTCTTTCTCTTCATAAGTGCTCGCCAGTCAAGGTACCTCCTTTTCACTTCCGTCCCTGTTCTCTGTTCTCCTTCTCCTACAGCATTCACACACTGTGCAATCTCCTCCCAAGCCATTCGCTTCATCACATTAATTGTTGTATTGAGCTGCTTGGAAAAAATGACTTCTTTCCTTTTTGTAATTTCTTTCAAAAGGGTCTGAGTTTCTTGTACACTGAAATTGCTTTTCCTTTTCCTTTTCAATTGCTTCATTTTCTAACTTAAATGCAGTTTTTACAGTAAGAGAAGATGTAAAAAGAATTTTGAGGAATGCTACTAAGTACAAAAATCAAGGACAATTCCTTGTTAGTACTTTGTTTAAATCAGAGTTTTCCATTCATCCAGTAGCACAGGCAGGATGGATGATTCCTAAAGAGAAAAAAGTAAAAATCAATCAACCTGCAACTTCTGCAATGTACTTCAACTCAATAAGCTATATAATTAAAAAAACAAAAACATCTAAATATGGCTCAAACTGACTATATTTATGTCTCTGCCAACATTACCACAGTCCAAACTACCATTTTCTCTCACCTAGGCTGCTGTAATGGTTCCTAACTAACTGCCAGTATTCACTCTTGACTTGCTTCCTACTTCTACTCTATTCTCCCAAATTCATCCTTTCTAATTCTAACCACAAAGGCCTTCTTTCAGTCACCCATTCTTGTCAACCCCTTTCCCTGTTCAGGGCTTCTGCACACGCTGTTCCCTCTGCCTAGGAAATGGATTGTTCCCTGCCTAGCCTACTTAATTTCATCTTTCAGTTTGCAGATTAGACATCTGCTCCTCAGTGAAGCCTTTGCTGACAAGTCAAATTACTCCTTGTCTTCATCTAAATGTTACACTTGTGCTAACATACAACTAAGAATGTCTCTTTCCCGTTTCACTAGAAGTTTCATGAGGATAGCAACATTTCTACTCACCATCATGTCCCCAGAGTCTAGCAGAGATCCTGGCATATGGCAGGCATACCATAAACTTTTTGAATGAATGAGTCAACCTGCCAAAATGACCATTAGTTTGGGATGTCAAAAAGCAAAAAACTTTAGACTCTGAAAGAGGGTGTACCTGAAACTTGTTAGGAAAGGTAAACTTTTCAGGCTCCACCCAAGACCATTTGAATAAGGAACTCTGGGGGGCAAGATACAGCAACATGTGTTTCAATAAGCCTTCCAGATGATTCTAATACATGCTAAAGTTTGAAAACCATGGGGCTGACCCACACCAGTGAAACAAATGCTTCACAAACCTGATTCTCTTACACACTTTGATTTCGAGTCTTATAAATAGTGCATCTGTTTGGTGTAATCTAAAGCACATCCAAATCCTCAATACAATAGCTGGGAAATGTAGTTTTTCTGCTAGCTAGCCTTTGCATTATGGGAAGGCACACTAGCAAACTGGAAAAGATGTTGAATGGGTCTTTTCCTTGGAAAGGAGATTTTAAAAGTATGTAATGGGGACAAGGGCTCAGAAAGAGTAAGGGATATATAAACAAACCATGGTTTATGACTTCAAATTCACATACTGATCACTGCTACAGAGCTGATTTTTTTCCCTTGCTTACAAAATGAGAGGGTGGGATGAGGCTGTTAAGGTCCACATTTCCTGTCAATACAAAGAAAAAAATACCAAATATCCATTAAGTTCCATGTCCTGTCATTTAATCCCCACCACAGCACTGAATGCGAGATACCATCATTTGCATTTGTATTTATATGACAAGATTCAGGCAAGTTGAATAATTTGCACATTACATGGCTAGTTAAATGACGAAACTTGGATATAAATTCAGGCTCCCTTAGGCCACATCTCCTTCCACTTTATTAGCAGCTTGTGATAGCTAAATCTTAGAAATGTGTTGCTGAGATAAGTTTTGAGATGCCTTTTAGTAGAAAATTTTCAAAAAGAACAGATCCTTATCTACGTGGAAGGTTTGGATAAAGTTCTATATATAGGCAGAAAAATTCTCCAAAGTTTCAACCAGTTATGTTTCACTCTACCGTGGTTTCTTCTCTTAAAAACTTTAATATCTGCCAGTTTAAAATTTTTATTAGAGCGAAAAATTTTTCCCTGGTAATTAACAATATAAATAGTATTTTCTTCTGAAGCAAAAATACAGCAACTGAGTAAGGCTAAATAAATTTAATCAAAAAATGCACAAATCTTTTCTTTCACTGTTTGAGGCTCTTTCTCTCTAGGACTTAAAAGTGGATGCAAATCCCTTACTTCTAAACTCTAATAAAAAGGTATTTTTTATTAAGATTTCACTACACTTTTATTCATTTTTTCCTTTTCAAGTTTCTAGTAATCTTTTTCAACTGACTTTGTATCTAATAACATCACCAAAAACATACCCACCACTACGTCTTTTTGTTTCTAACCTCTGATGTAGAATAACCACCTCCTGAACTGCTACTTGCTGCTGAAATGGAAACTAGAGAGAACTAAAAGTTCAAAAGAGTAGAAAATAAACTCTCAAGAAATCACTGTCAATTTCATACACCCACAAAAAGGGCAAAGCATGAAAAAACAAAAAAAGATGCAGCAAACTATGCCAAAAGCAGACTTCCAAAATTTCTTGAGACATTTAATAATAAAATTGAAATCCACTAAATGAGAATGCATAACCAGTGGCAGCACTTTTGATCTTGCCCTAGGCAAATCCTGCCTTTATAGTCAAATATAAGCCTCCTGTCACTAGAATACAAGCAAACATATTCATACAAAAACCATAATTCAAAAAGAGACATGTACCACAATGTTCATTGCAGCACTATTTACAATAACCAGGAGATGGAAGCAACGTTAAGTGTCCATCAACAAATAAATGGATAAAGAAGATGTGGCACATATATACAATAAAATATTACTCAGCCATAAAAAGAAATTAAATTGAGTTATTTGTAGTGAGGTGGATGGACCTAGAGTCCATCATACAGAGTGAAGTAAGTCAGAAAGAGAACAACAAATAGCATATGCAAACACATATCTGTGGAATCTAAAACAAAACAAAAAAAATAGTATTGATGAACCTAGTGGAAGGGCAGGAATAAAGACGCAGACATAGAGAATGGACTTGAGGATACGGGGCAGGAGGGGGAAGCTGGGGTGAAGTGAGAGTAGCATCGGCATATATACATTACCGAATGTAAAGTTACCTAGTGGGAAGCAGCAGCATAGCACAGGGAGATCAGCTCAGTGCTTTGCGATGACCTAGAGGTGGGATAGGGAGGATGGGAGGGAGGCTCAAGAGGGAGGGGATATGGGGATATATATATGCATATGGCTGATTCACTTTGTTGTACAACAGAAACTAACACAGTACTGTGAAGCAATTATACTCCAATAAAGATCTATTAAAAAAATATATCATCAAAAGAGGTACTGTAGTGTAATGGTTATGAGCACATGTTCTACAGTCAGACTGCCTGGGTTAGAATCCTGACTCTGCCACTTCCTAGCTGTGTGGCCTTATTTAAATTACCTATGTGCAATTCCACTTGTAAAATAATATTATTACTTCATAGAGATACTGTAAGGATTAAAGGTTTTAGTAAAATATGGAATAGTTCCTGGAACACAGTTAGCAAATTAGGTTCACTATTCTTGCACGAAAGGCAAATCTTTAAATAATTTTGACATAGGAAACAGAAAGGCCACAATAATATTGGTATTGTTCTAGTTCGTAGGTCAAGTGGTAGGTCTGTGGGTCTTTATCATTATGCTTTATAACTTTAGTGGTATACTGGAGCCTGCTAACGTGAGCTGGCAAAGGTCATTGTGCACATCTCTTCCCAACTCCACAGTCAGTAATGTCATACTGGGAATTGAAACTGGTCAAGATGGCAGTATTTACAACATAGAAATGGATAAATGTTACAAACTAGAACATTTTTCTTTTGAGTGGTCAGGGAGTTAGTTTACTAGCACACTTAAAGCTACATGATTTTGCATATTTCAAATATTACCTAATAAAAATTAAGAAAATGGAATGTTTTAACATCTGATCTCACAACAGTTTAATGAACGTTCTAGAAGACTTGTAATTTTAGAGGATCACATTTAATTAGCACTGACCTAACATTCCTTATGTAATTCAAGTTATCAATTGCGCTGGGCAAGTATTCCGCTTTTCTCTAGAGGCAACTGAAGAATACTCATGAAATACTATATTTATAAGCAACACAAAAAAGGAACTGAAGCAAACTGATTTACACATTATTAAACCAGCCCAAATATACTTCTCTTTAGTACCTATGTTGCGGTTATGGCATATTTCAAGGAATTACTGCAGTCAAACGTGGCTTTCTCCTTCCTCTACCATTTGCTCCACCCCTATGAGGATCTGGAAGATGGTAGCCCACCTGCTCCAAAGGCAGTATCCTGAACACATAACACTGTGCCTAACAAACAGAAGGAGGTAAAAATACAACTTAAAATAAGACAGTGATTGAGGGATGGGAAAGAGAGCAGAAAATGAAATGGCAAATAACTCAAGTAAGGTCAGCTAGCAAAACTGAAACTGCTATGGGCAAAGCATATGTTTAAATAGAAAAGGCAGCTTAAGTCAATATAGGCAAGAAGCAGTTTATGAGATTAAGTGAAGACTTTAGATAAACTACCTACCCTATAACTATGCCAAAGAACATAACAGTTAACAAGTTATACAAAATTCTGAAAGGAAATTTTAAATAAATAGGCTATGTTACTACTTAGGTTATCAAAGACATATTTAAAAAATGAAATCAGCAGGTCAGATGTCCTTAAAAATAGAACAGATTGCTAAAGTTACATCAAATTCCATATCAAATTACTTACAATGCATTAAGGATGACTTTTGGTTTCCAAAAGATACAGAATGTTTCAGACCATTTAAATAGCTTCCTGAATCATTTAAAAAGCACTGTCATATTTAAAAGGTAGAAGCATGGTAAAAATATAAATATTCATCAATAAGGGATTGGATGAATAAACTATACTACAGCTACATAATGGAATATGATGCCCAATTAGAGTATGAATATGGCTTAGCACAACATTTTACTATGTTAATGCAAGCCAACAAAACCAGAAAAGGAATGTGTACATATGTCTATGTGTGTGTACATACTCACAGAAGCTCAGTTTTCAACTTAGGAACATTTATAGACAGAACATGCTATGCTCTACAACAGGTTCACTCACTCTTGTCCAACACCAACCACCAGTTCTAGGGATCATTCATGTATACAGTCGTTTTTCTCAGTCATATAGCTGTTTGTTTGCCTAGAGTACATCTGTTTCACTTTACTTTGAGGTGATTAACATTATATTAAAAATATATTTATGAGGGATTTTTATTACAGAAAAATACACTTTTTAAAGTTCCATAAACCCAATACCCACAAATCTGTTGATTTAAAAAAAAAAAAAAAGTAAAATACATAGATATGGTTAGAGAACCTAAATAAGGTAACAAAATTAAGTGAAAATCTCTCTCCACCACCAGTGTAACTGATATTAATAATTTCTTGAGATGTTTTCCAGAAAATCATATATGAATATAAAATTATATTATTTATGAACACATTATATATTACATATATTACATGAATGCATATTAATTCCATTCATTAATTTGAAAAGCGGTGACTGTTGAAGATGTTGAGATGTAAAATTATAAAAAAATGAAAGGAAAATTGAAAACAGAAAAATGAAATGTATATGAATGATTCTAAAGGACAAATGAAGAGACAAAGAGGGAATCATGAATGTAAAAACTTACCACCCTCTACAATGAAAAATAATCAACAAAAAATGAAGAAAAATTATGAATTGAAAAAATTCTAAAGATGTTGTCTCTCAAACATTATGTATTTGAATCATCTGGAGAGCTTATTAAAATGAGATTCTGATTCAGTACGTCTGGAGTGGGACCAGTGATTCTACATTTCTGACAGATTCTCAAATGATGCCAATGTTGCTGGTCCTTGGACTACACCAATAGAAATAGGGATCCACACATGTAATTTAAAATCTTCTAGTAGCCTCAGAAAAGCAAAAATGAAACAAAACCAAAAAAATGTAGAATTAATTTTAACATATTTAACCCCATAAATTGAATATATTATCTTTCCAATGTATGGTCAATGTAAAAATGATTAATGAAGGAGTTTTCATTCTTGTTTTGCTACTAAATCTTTGAATCCAGTGTATATTTCACAGTTATAGCACATGTCACTTTATACTAAACACATTCTAGGAACTCAATAGCATATATTAGTACAGATCTACAGCACATCAAAATCACCTAGGGAGCTTTTAAAAAATACTTATAACTAGTCCCTATCTCTGAGCAATTAAAACCATCTTAAAATACTGTTAGGCATTGGGAGTTTAAAAAGTGCTCTAACAGATATTAAGCATTCTCAACACATACACACACACACACAGAGTTAACTATTTGAGACGATGAATGTGTTAATTATCTCTATCTTGGTAATCATTCCATAATGTATTATGTATATCAATCATCATGCTGTATACTTTAAATATATCCAATTATATTTACCAATTATTCTTCAATAAAGTTAAAAAATCTTCTCCAGGTGATTCTCATTTGCAGCCAGGATTGAGAAGCACCCCACTAGAGAATCAGTGTTAAAAGTCTACTTGCTCAAATATGTACAGAGAGGCAAGATGGAGTGCAAATGTTGTAGCTGCTAAGAAATTTCCCTTCAGAGATCATTAAGGCTTCATGTGCCACAAGACTTACAACACAGACAAAGCTGGACTCTTTTCAGAAAAATATGCCCAGTAGAAAGTCTTGTCAGGTGGAAGAGGAATATGTCTAATTTTAAGAACCAATTCACACTCCTATGTGTTGGAAATACATCAAAGGAATACAAGCTAAGTCAATTTAGACTTAAGTAGAAATGGACTGCTCTCTTTAGAGAACCAAACTTTCTTATAAGTCTTTAGACAGCTACCCATACCTTTATTAGAATTAGGATTGAACTAGGAGTATACATTGGAAACATCCATTAAGATTAAGTGATTAAGACACAATGCTTCATTCAACAAATATGTATTGAGTGCTTAAAACCTTTCAAAGGCTTTGTACACATTTCGGAGGTAAATTTACTCTCCCTAGTCTTACTCTCTCTCTCCCTATTACAAACCCTGAGTCCTACCTAAGTATCTTCATATCTACCTTTGCCAATTTTATGTCACCTCCAATACTAACCCCAAACATACTTTCCCAACCCACCCTCTGCAATACATATCAGTATGGGCACACACAGTATGTCATTCTGTAATTCTTCTAAATTCTAGATCAGTGCTGTCCCATACAAATATAATGAGAGTCACATATATAATTTTAAATCCTCTAGTAGCCACAATAAAAAAAAGTAAAGAGAAACAGTAAAAATTAATTATGATATATTTTATTTAAACTAATATACCAAAATATTATTACTTCAATATTTAAACAATATAAAAAGCAATCGAGACATTTTACATTCTTTTTTTCTACTAAGTCTTCAAACTCCAGTGAGTATTTTGGACTAGCCACACTTCAAGTGGTCAATAGCAATATATGCCTATTGGCTACTGTATTGGACAGCCCAGTTCTAGCTTTCATGACCCCTACCTTAGGAGTATCATACATGTATTCCTTTGGCACATGTTCCCAATTCCCATGGTCTCTGCTCTTTTATCTGGCCAGTGACTATTCATCCTCAGCACCTTCACTGTTCCCATTAATCTAAATCTAATGTCCCTGCTACACACTTTCACTATCAGGCTACATTATAATCACTTACTTTACATTAGGAGCAATAAGGGATCAAAGATGAATATATTATTTCTATCAAATAATTTATAATTTAGTAAAACATATATGCATAAAATTTACATGAAAAAATTTTAATGGAGACTGTAAATGTCAAGTTTGAATACGGACTACCTAGGCTTACATATTAATTCCACTACTTAGAAGCTCTGTGATCTTAAGCAAATTACTTAACCTTTTAAACTTATTTCCTAATTTATAAAGGGGAAAAACAGAATAATACGATGGTTTTTTTGTTTGTTTTGGTTTGGTTTTTTTTGTGCTAGGCGGGCCTGTCACAGTTGTGGCCTCTCCCGTTGCGGAGCACAGGCTCTGGACGCGCAGGCTCAGCGGCCATGGCTTACGGGACCAGCCGCTCCGCGGCATGTGGGACCTTCCCAGACCGGGGCACGAACCCGTGTCCCCTGAATCGGCAGGCAGATTCTCAACCACTGCACCACCAGGGAAGCCCTAATGTTTTGAGGATTAAATGAGATAATGCAGTCAAGCAGCTTATAATATGTAGGATATAATAAGCCCTTAACAAATACCAGCTATTATCCATTTCCTAGTATAGTCTGGACATAGTAAGTGAATATTTCTTTACTCGATGAATAATGTGAATGTAAAAAAAGTGCAACAAGAGAAGTTATTAACAAAATACCCTGGGTGTTCAGAAGGAGAAATCTTTGGTGGGATCAAGGCAGGTTGTGAGAAGGAATTAGCACTTGATTTGGGTCTTAAAAAACAAATAGAATAATGAGGGGCAGTAATAAATGGCAGAAGTATTAGGAATCAAAGTTGGATAGCTAGGCTGGGGCCAAATGTCAGCAAATCTTTAATGTTGGCTTGTGAGAACTTATCCTTTGCTAAAAAACTTACTAGAGGAGGCAAATATATCTGTGAAAATTCACATATTTTTGAAATTCAAGCAATATACCTTTTATATGGAGGCAATGTTACTGTAATAATATACAAACTATAACATGCAAAATACAAGTGCATAATAATAAACAATGATTGCAGTTGTCAAGAGAATCCTAATTTAGGCAGAAATCCATAATCAGGTTTTGCTGCTCTTAGAATCTGAGATCAATTTTGTAATGATAAAAATAACAATCCTTTTAAAACTATGCTTGAGTCAATACACTCTTAAAATTTTGGCAGCAGTTACTGTTATGTGCATATCCTGTTTCCACCCCCCAACAATTTGTAACTCCATATCTCTATCCTACAAAAGTGGTATACCTTTGTCCCTGACTGTTCTATGCTAAACTGATGAACTATTTCATTGACAAAATGCACTTTATTTTTTAATTTTTTTAAATGTTTGGCCGGGAGGCACGGCTTGCGGAGTTCCCTGACCAAGGAATCTTGGGTCACAGCAGTAAAAGCGCGGAACCCTAACCACTAGACTACCAGGGAACTCTCAACAAAATGCACTTTAACACATTTTTTACCTCACTGAGATTGACATCAAAATGTATCTTTGATTTCCAGTCAGTCATGGCTTAAGTGTGTGAAAATCTTTGACATCTTCTGATTAGTGTTAAGACAGTACCCAAATCAAAGCAAACTTGAGTTGAAATTTGGTAGCTATGCTTGCATGAATAGAAACGAAGCTATGTTTCCAGGAATTTCTTTTTTCTCTCTTCTCCTTTACATTTTGGTACTCATGTAACAGCTTAGGTTTTCATCATCCAATACCCAATATTTTACTCAAATATTTATCAAACTCCTACTATGTGCCAGGCACATATTCTTGGTGCTGGGGCTAAACATCTCACAAAATATGAAAGATGCCATTTTAGATGTCAAACACTATCCCTTTCATATTGGTTTTCTTCCCTATCTTTACAAAAGGGAATTTAGTAGTTGCAACCTCTAAAAAATTCATAGTTCTTCCATGCCCAATCACAGAGAACAGCCATTTTCCTGAAATCCCATTTCACAATAATTCTTTCCTGGTTGGAAATAGGTATAAGTAGTTCACTTAGGTAATCCTTGTGAATATGGTGTACCACCAATGGCATATTATACCTGGGCAATTTTTTTCAAGGACTAATACTTGAAAATGAAGTTCCTAAATATTGCATAAGACAGAAGTAAGAGGTCTGAGTAACCAGGCAGTAAATTCTGGGTCCAAAATTTTTTTTAGGTAAACTCATTAGGCTGTTCAAGAAGAAAAACATCACAAAATCTACAAACTTCCCCCAACCCCCATCCCAATCCTCTTGGAAGTGTGCTCCCTACCTCCCACCAACCCCGCACCCTACCGTCACCACCATATTCTTAGAGGAAATTCACCTTCCTGCCGAATAGGACGCTCTTCTCTATAAAGTGAGGTAGGTAAATGATTAAAGTTTACTTAAGTGTCGCCGGTTATCATATTAATAAAGTACCTCTCACTCCCCACCTCTTCCTTTGGAGAAGCCCCTTGGGAGAATCCAGGAAGGCTGAATTCCTGGGAGGCCAGCCAGGAGTAGGGGGCGCGCCCATGACTCGGCCACAGAGCAACGGCTGCACCTGCTAGGATGTGGGGCAACCTGGAAGAGTCCCCGCTCCGCAAATTAAGTTAGAGTCGCGACTGGGCGGCCGAAAAACTTTTGCAGCCTTGTTTCAGCGGCTTGGGCCCCCCATACCCTCCCAGGTCAGACGGCAGCTGCGACTGGTATTTCTCCTGAACGTTGTAGTCGGCTACGCCGCAGGGCCAGTTCCAGAGCCGGCAGCGGGGGAGCAGCTACCTGACGCTGCCACGCTAGCACCCACCGGCCGCGGAGCCTCCACTTCCCTAGCAGCCTCCTCCGCGACGCAACAGCTCACCTAAGACGCTGGCGGAACCTCCCCACGCTCGCCGAACCTCCCCACGCTCGCCGAACCTCCCCACGCTCGCCTCTGGGGTGTGTGGGGGTTGGGGTGGCAAAAAGACGCTTCCTTAATTCCCCGCCCACTGACTTCGCCCGCCTCCTGCCGCTAAACCGTTGGCTGGCATGGCTGCCGCTCGTTTAACGAGGTTCGTCCATTGGCCCGGAGGATACTGCCATTCTGGCAGAGGGCCCGCCCTAGGTCTTCCTCACAATGGAAATCGAGTCCCAAACCGTTCCGGGTTAGTGCCCTGGAATTCCGCCCCCTTGTGAGTCATGGCCTCCCGTTCAAGCTCAGTCTTTGGCGCGAGGCTCTGTCAATCAAGAGCTCTAGGAAACGATTGGCCCCTAGCGATCAGCCCGCTGCCTGTTCCGCCAGATTGGGACACAGGTCTCTCCGCCCCGAAACTCTACTCCTGTCCTGACCCTTACCTGTTAAAAGGATAAAGAGGAAGTGGGGTCATTGCGTTGCCCTAGCTGGTTCGTAGTCCAGCATCAACTTCTGCTCAGACAACTGTGACCTAGTTTGGCCTCAAAATCATTCCTCTGAGACTGCCCCTGCCAAAAAGCTCACTGGTGATTTACTTACGGCTAAATCTAGGCATCACTTCTCTGTCCTTATCTTACCTCCTCAAATAATATTTGACTTGTTGACCTTACTTCATTTGATTTCCAGAATGCTTCTCCTGGTTTTCCTCACTCTCAGTCCTCTTCTCTATTCCCTTTGCAGTTGCCTCTTTCGCTGCCATCTCAAGTTACGGTGTTACTAATGGGTCTGTCTTTCCATTGCCTTTGTTCAGGCCTCTATTGAAATCCTGAATTACATCAGTAGCATCCTTACTGGTCTGTCAGTTATCCTGCCGGTACGACTGTAGTCCATTGTTCACACCGTAGCCAAGACAGGCTGCTTAAAGTTCTTTAGTGGAACTGCACTCATTTTACGATAAAGTATAAACTCTTTACAAGAGTTTCTTCTGTTTTTCTCTCAGGCATATCTTTCATCAGCACTCCTTTTTCGTTTTCCTTCTTCCTTACCCCAATTACTTTGCTTCTGTCAGTTCCTAGATTTGACAGTGGCCTTGGGACTTAGTTTGCATTGCATTGTTTCCACCTGGAATGACTTCTCCCTGCCTATTCCCTGCTATGCCCAGAATTTGTTTTAAAAGTTACTTTCTGAAGGAAGCCTTCCTTTCTCTCCATTCACACTATCTCCACTTCCAAGTTGTCCCTCTAATGTAGGTTTGCCAGATAAAAGACAGCATACTCAACTAAGTTTGAAGTTCAGATAAATAACAAATAATTTTTAGTATAACTATGTCCCATTCAATATTTGACATCCTGTATTTTCATTTGCTAAATCTGGCAACCTACTCCAGCATGCTCCCATCATAGTACCTTTCCTCTGACAGCTCTTATCACACATTCCGAGCGGGAAGGTGTTTTTTGTTCACTGCTGAAATTTCTTTGCCTAGCACAGTGCCTAAAATATAAGTCACTCAAAAGAGATTTGGTAAATAAATAATGGAATATTCTGAGTGAATCGTGAATATTTGCTCAGTATTCCTGTAGGAACTCTCTTCCATAGAATAGAAGTACTTGTGAAATAATGGTCTTTGAAATGTAACAATTAGTTTAGTCTTTCATATTTTTACCTATGACTTTGTGAAAGAAGCATGTCTATAACTTTGCCTAAGTAGAACAAAAATTTTTTTTTGCTTTTGGAAAAATGTAAGAACTTGTATTTTATATTTTGGGGTTTCGTTTATAGTGGATGTTTTTTGGGTGAGTGTAGTGAGAAGACAAGAGAACTATCCATCCTTATTATGACCAGACTCTTTCTCTCTGACCCTTTCAGAGTCTGTCTACTACTTGAATCTATTTATTTACTTCAGTAACAGGGTTAAGGCCTAGTAAGTCAGTAAGTATTAAGAACGTTCTGCTTTTATATCATGAACTCTTAAGCTTCCTCCAATTAACCTCACTCTCCTTGCTGATTGCAAGATCTTTTCCAGATACCCTCACTATTTTTTCTCATCTGTATTTTGTCTGGGTAGACATGGACAAACAAGGGGGAGATGAAAGGTAATCCAAAATGCCTAATATTAGTACCTCATTACCAACCTGATAGTCTGCTTACTGATTTGATTTTTGTAATAGTAATTTCAGGCTAGAGATTTGACCTAACATTTATTCTAGAACTGGGTTGTTCAACTGCAGTAGCCACTTGATGAGCCTGATGAAAATCAGCCTGCAGGTAGCAAGAGGTAGGGATGGAAAATTTTAGTTTCAAAGATCAGTTTGGTCAAATCTTGAGAAGTCAAATGGTTTCTGGCATTCCAACCAACATCAGCTGTGGTTAGGTTGCCATTTTTATTTATGGTGGGAGGTTTGGTTTCTACTGGAATAGCCTATGAAATACTATAGGTCAATGGTTATTAGGAGAATCATTAAAAAATATTTTTTTAAAATATCATTCTGAGGCTTCCCTGGTGGCTCAGTGGTTAAGAATCCACCTGCCAATGCAGGAGACACAGGTTCGAGCCCTGGTCCGGGAAGATCCCACATGCCACGGAGCAACTAAACCCACGCACCACAACTATGCCCACGCGCCACAACTACTGAGCCTCCACTCTAGAGCCCGCGAGCCACAACTAATGAAGCCTGCGTGCCTAGAGCCCATGCTCCACAACAAGAGAAGCTACTGCAATGAGAAGCCCACGCACCGCAATGAAGAGTAGCCCCTGCTCTCTGCAACTAGAGAAAAGCCCGCGCGCAGCAACGAAGACCCAACAAAGCCAAAAATAAAATAAATAATAAAATAAATAATTTTTTTAAAAAAGAAAAGGAAGAAAGTGTACAATTTTAAAAATACACACACACATATATATATAAATATATATCTCATTCTCTTCTTCATTCCAGTACACCTATACATGGAGTTGCCCATGAAAGAACCAGATCAGTTGCAAATCTATTCTTGTAATTTGGAATATGTGCCCTGGTGACTATCTATTTGGAGCTCATTTTAAAAAATCACCTTTGGTTTATCGCTCCTGTTTAACAGTCGAGGCCTCTTGTTGAATAACAATTTTAGCACTTTTGTAGGATGACCACTTGTTTCTTTGAGTCCCCTGCAGAATGAGTTTTATTTATGCCAAATAGCCTATATTTTAACTACCCATCTCAAATACACCCTTAATATTTAGTGAAAATTGATCTAGACTTTTTTACATCATGTATCAATAGAAAAACATATGCATACATTTCATTTTAATAGTAAAGATTGATCATACTGTTTTCTCAGTTTGAGAAATTATTGTGACTTTTTATAACCTCTTGGTTGTGCTTATGTATGTGCATTCTTGATTTCCTTTTATAAGAATTTCACAGATTTTTGGAGTTAGGAGCTCCAAACTCCAAGAATCACTGGCCACTTATCTTTCCTCAACTCATTTAAAAAATAAGTTTTGAAGACTGTTCTGTGCTAAGCACTGATCTAAGGGCTTCATTTACATTAATCTATTGGACTATTATGATAACCCTAAGTAGGAAGTCTACTGGTATTCCTCACATTTTTTAGATGAGGAAACTGAGACAAAATGATGTTAAGTATCTTTCCAAGGTTGCAGAATTAGTAACTGGCAGAGCTGGAATTTAAACCCAGTTAGCCTACATTTAAACCCCATGCTGTAACATCACTCAAAATGGATGTGTATTCTTGAGTTCCTTTTATAAGAATCACAGATTTTTGGAGTTGGGAGCTCCAAACTCCAAAAATCACTGGCCAGTTCTCTTTCCTCAACTCATTTAAAAAATAAGTCTCCTTGCACTATTTGCAAGGAGATTGTTTTAAAGATGCCAAAATGTTTGAAAAGATTTTAGTGACGTAGAGGGATAACAAAAGTGTCCCCAGAAAACACTGTCTTTCTCCTAACATTTGTTGGGCTGTGTTGTAAGCTCCTCAAAGGCAGGGATCATGTCTTTCTTTTGCCCCCAGCACTAACAAAGACCTTGGATTCACAGCTTATTCCCAAACAAATTTAGATTTCAGGTTGTGGGATGGACAATGGTCATATAATTCCTTTGAACAGTAGCCTTAGTCAATGATTCTTTTCCCACATAGGCCATTTACAGAGTACTGAGTAGAGTTCGCTGTGCTATACAGTGGGTCCTTATTAGTTATCTATTTTATATAAGCTTTTCTATACATTTCCCATTGCTTTTACTTCACTTCTTCACCAGTTTCCATGGAATGCCTTCTGCTAAACACCGCACAGCCTGTATTGTCTGTGAGAAAAGTTTGTTCTCGATTTTTTTTCCTATTCACATTATTTGTTTATGGGGAGTAATAGTGGCTGTGATCAATATGCAGTAACAATAACACAAATGTAAATAGGATCCTAAGTTGGAACTTGACTTTGGTTACTCAACTTATTTAAATTTTTTAAAGAGAGGAGTAGTGGTTCCTGGCAAGACTTTTTGGGGAAAAAGCATTTCACAAGATCCAGAAATAAACAGTGCCTCAAATTTTAACTTATCCTGCATTCACAAGCATACAACACTGTCTTTATACTATTTAACACATTACACCATTCATATATATGCAAATACAAGATATGAAAATACATATTTAAACCATAGTTAATAAGGTAGATTGGGGGATCCTAGTGATAAATCATTTTTCAAAATAACTTTTAACTTCATGAAAAGATCAATTAAAAGACTTTTAGTATCATGCTTTTATTTATAGTGTGTATCCTTTCATTTCTGTTCTCAAGATGTTATCTTTTAATCTCCATTTTCCAAAAGAGGAAGCATGTTCAGAGTTATTTGTGGCTTATCTAGTAACTAATTAGTGGCTAATCTGAGACCACATCAGAAGTCTGCCAGCTCCTGCTCTAGGTTCTTTCCACTATATTGTGTTCTACTTCAGAGTCATGTTCTGCCTGTTCAAATAGCACGTTCTTCTATGTCAAATTATTTGATTTCTCAAAAACTTCATGATTTGAGAAACAAAAGAAAAAACATAAAACAAAATAGACCCATGTTATGTCCTTTCTGAATTCCTTCCATTTCCATAATTCCCAGCTACAAAATGTAACAACTACTACAATTGCTGGACACTAAGTAAATACTAGACACTATTAAGTACTTTGCATGTATTATCTCTTTAAAGGGGTTTATAGTTAGGGAAAATGAGTCATAGAGTTTAGTTTAGTTTATATTGAGCTGTGTAGGCTCTTTGTATATTTTGGAAATTAATGCCTTGTTGGTCACATCATTTGCAAATAGTTTCTCCCATTCTGTATGTTGTCTTTTCATTTTGTTTATGGTTTCCTTTGCTGTGCAAAAGCTTTTACATTTAATTAGGTCCCATTTGTTTATATTTGTTTTTATTTCCATTACTCTAGGAGACAGATACAAAAAAGTATTGCTGCAATTTGTATCAAGCACTGTTCTGCCTATGTTTTCCTATAGAAGTTTTATAGTATCCGGTCTTTCTTAGCTTTTGGATCCATTTTGAGTTTATTTTTGTATATGGTATTAGAGAATGTTTCAATTTCATTCTTTTACTCATAGCTGTCCACTTTTCCCAGCTCACTTATTGAAGACACTGTCTTTTCTCCATTGTATATATTTGCCTCCTTTGTTGTAGATTAATAGACCATAGGTGTGTCGGTTTATTTCTGGGATTTCTATCCTGTTCCATTGATCTATGTGCCTGTTTTTCTGCCAGTAACATAATGTCTTGATTACTGTAGCTTTGTTGTATAATCTGAAGTCAGGAAACGTGATTCCTCCAGCTCCGTTCTTCTTTCTCAAAATTGTTTTGGCTATTCAGGGTCTTTTGTGTCTCCATACAGATTAAAAAATGTTTCGTTCTAGCTCTGTGAAATGCCATTGGTAATTTGATAGGGATTGCATTGAATCTGTACATTGCCTTTGGGTAGTATAGTCATTTTAACAATATTGACTTTTTCAATCCAAGAACATGGTATATCTTTCCATCTGTTTGTGTCATCCTCAATTTCTTTCATCAGCATCTTATAGTTTTCAGAATACAGAACTTTCTGCCTCATTAGGTAGCTTTACTCCTAGGTATTTTATTTTTTTGATGCAATGGTAAATGGAATTCTTTCCTTAATTTCTCTTTCTGATAGTGTGTTGTTAGCATATAGAAATGCACAGATTTCTGTATATTAATTTTGTATCCTGCAACTTTACCAAATTCATTGATGAGCTCTAGTATCAATAGTTTTCTGGTGGCATCTTTAGGATTTCCTATGCATAGTATCATGTCATCTGCAAACAGTGACACTTTTTTTTCTTCATATCTTTAAAGGTTTTTTTTTAAAGAAATAAATACATTTAAATTTTCTTCAGAGTTCTGCTTACAGTATCATTTCACAACCAATTATTCCCCTTCCCCTCCCTGAATCCTCAATTTTCTCACATTCACAATGCCTTCCAAAAATACTAAACATTTAGCATAAAGCTTAGAGGAGACATAAAATGGAATGAACAATGAAGGCTGGGGGAATGGGGAAGTAAGGATTATCTAACCACCTACCTACTAATTTGCCTGTCTCCCCACCCTCTTTTGTTTTTTTAAAAAATTTTTATTGGAGTATAGTTGATTTAAAATGTTGTGTTAGTTTCAGGTGTACAGCAAAGTAAATCTGTTATACATAAATCCACTCGATTTTAGGTTCTTTTCCCATATAGGCCATTAAAGAGTATTGAGTAGAGTTCCCTATGCTATACAGTAGGTCCTTATTAGTGATCTATTCAATATTTCATATATAGTAGTGTGTATATATCAATCCCAATCTCCCAATTTATCCCTCCCCTTCTTTCCCCCACTGGTAACCATAAATTTGTTCTCTACATCTGTGACTCTGTTTCTGATTTGTAAATAGTTCATTTGTACCATTGTGATATCATATGATATTTGCCCTTCACTGTCTGAATTACTTTGCTCAGTATGACAATATCTAGGCCCACCCATGTTGCTACAAGTGGCATTATTTCATTCCTTCTCATGGCTGAGTAATAGTCCATTGTATATACGTACCACATCTTCTTTATCCATTCCTCTGTCGAGGGACATTTAGGTTGCTTCCACGTCGTGGCTATTGTAAATAGTGCTATGATGAACACTGGGGTGCATGTACTTTTCGAATTATGGTTTTCTCCAGATATATGCCCAGGAGTGGGATTCCTGGATGACATGGTACCTCTGTTTTCAGTTTTTAAAGGAACCTCCATACTTTCCTCCATAGTGGCTGTATCAGTTTACATTCCAACCAACAGGGTAGGAGGGTTCCCTTTTCTCCACACTCTCATCAGCATTTATCATTTGTAGTCATTTTGATGATAGCTGCTTTGAACAGTGTGAGGTGATACCACATTGTAGTTTTGATTTGCATTTCTCTAGTAATTAGTGATATTGAGCAACTTATCATGTGCTTTTTAGCCATCTCTGTCTTCTTTGGAAAAATGTCTATTTAGATCTTCCACCCATTTTTTGATTGGGTTGTTGGTTTTTTTAATATTGAGCTGCATGAGCTGTTTGCATATTTTGAAGATTAATCCACTGTCAGTTGCTTCATTTGCAAATATTTTCTCCCATTCTATGGGCTGTCATTTTCTTTTGTTTGTGGTTTCCTTCACTGTATAAAAGCCTTTAAGTTTAATTAGGTTCCATTTGTTTATTTATGTTTTTATTTTTATTTCCCCAGGATGCAGATCATGAAAGATCTTGCTGTGATTTATGTCAAAGAGTGCTCTTCCTATGTTTTCCTTTAAGAGTTTTATAGTACCCGGGCTTACAGTTAGGTTTTTAATCCATTTTGAGTTTGTTTCTGTATATGGTGTTAGAGAATGTTCTAATTTCCTTCTTTTACATTTTGCTGTCCAGTTTTCCCGGTACTGCTTATTGAAGAGACTGTCTTTTCTCCATTGTATATTCTTGCCTCCTTCATCATAGATTAGGTGTCCATCGGTGCGTGTGTTTATCTCTGGGCTTTCTATCCTGTTCCATTGATCTATATTTCCGGTTTTGTTCCAGTACCATACCATTTTGATTGCTGTAGCTTTGTACTATAGTCTGAAGTCAGGGAGCCTGATTCCTCCAGGTCTGTTTTCCTTTCTCAAGATTGCTTTGGCTATTTGTGGTCCTCTGTGTTTCCATGCAAACTGTAAAATTTTTTGCTCTAACCATGATAGTTTTACTTCTTCCTTTCCAATATGGATTCCTTTTATTTGTTCTTCCTCTCCGATTGCTGTAGCTAGGACTTCCGAATCTACGTTGAATAAAAGTGGCGAGGGTGGGCATCTTTGTCTTGTTCCTGATCTTAGAGGGAACGCTTTCAGCTTTTCATCCCTGAGTATGATGTTAGCTGTGGGGTTGTCATATATGACCTTTATTACGTTGAGGTATGTTCCCTCTAGGCCCATTTTCTGGAGTTCTTATCATAAGTGGATGTTGAATTTTATCAAAACCTTTTCCTGCATCTATCTAGATGATCAAATTGTTTTTATCCTTCAATTTGTTAACGTGGTGTATTAATTTGCAAATATTGAAAAATCCTTGCGTCCCTGGGATAAATCCCACTGGATCATGGTGTATGATCCTTTTAATGTATTGTTGGATTTGATTTGCTAGTATTTTGTTGAGGATTTTTGTATCAATTGGCCTGGAATTTTCTATTTTGTGTTTTATCTTTGTCTGGTTTTGGTATCGAGAAGATGGGGACCTCATGGAATGAGTTCAGTTGTGTTCCTTCATGTGCATTTTTTTGGAATATTTTCAGAAGGAAAGGTTTTAACTCTTCTCTAAATGTTTGGTAGAATTCACCTGTGAAGCCATCTGGTCCTGGACTTCTGTTTGTTGGGAGTTTCTAAATTACTGATTCAATTTCAGTACTGGTAATTGGTCTGTTTATATTTTCTATTTCTTCCTATTTCAGTCTTAAGAGATTGTACCTTTCGCAGAATTTGTCCATTTCTTCTAGGTTGTCCATTTTATTGGTGTATAGTTGCTCCTAGTTGTCTCTTATGATCCCTTGTATTTCCGGGGTGTCGGTTGTCCCTTCTGCTTTTTCATTTCTGATTTTATTCATCTGGGCCCTCTCCCTTTTTTTCTTGATGTGTCTGCCCTATGGTTTATCAATTTTGTTTATCTTTTAAAAGAGCAAGCTTTTAGTTTCATTGATCTATTCTATTGTTGTCTTAGTCTCTATTTCATTTATTACATCTCTGATCTTTATGAACTTTGAGTTTAGTTTGTTCTTCTTTCTCTAGTTGCTTTAGGTGTAAGTTTAGGTTGTGTATTTTTCTAGTTTCCTGAGGTAAGCTTGTATCTCTATAAACTTCCCTCTCAGAACTGCTTAGTAGTTCTGAGATTGCTTAGTAGCATATTAGCATATTAGTTCTTAGGTTGCTTAGTAGCATATTGTTTAGCCTCCACGTGTTTGGTTTTTTTGCAGTTATTTTTTCTTGTAGTTGGTTTCTAGCCTCATAGCATTATGGTTGGAAAAGATGCTTGATATGACTTCAATTTCTTAAATTTCCTGAGGCTTGTTTAGTGGCCCAGCATGTGATCTATCTGTGAGAATGTTCCATGTGCACTTGAAAAGGATGTGTATTCTGCTGCTTTCAGATGGAATGTTCTACAAATTTCAGTTAAGTCCATCTGGTCTAAAGTGTGAATTAAGGCCTGAGTTTCCTTATTTATTTTCTGTCTGGATGACCTGTCCATTGATGTAAGTGGAGTGTTGAAATACCCCACTATTATTGTATTACTGTAGATTTCTCCTTTATGTCTGTTAACATTTGCCTTATATATGGGGGTTCTTCCATGTTGCATGCATATTTACAATTGTTATATCTTCTTCTTGGGTTGGTCCTTTGCTCATTATGTAGTGTTCTTCTTTGTGTCTTGTAACAGTCTGTATTTTAAAGTCTATTTTATTTGATATAATTATAGCTAATCTGGCCTTCTTTTGATATCCATTTGAATAGAATAACTTTTTCCAACTCCTCACTTTCATTCTGTATGTGTCTTTAGATCTTAAGTCAGTCTCTTGAAGGCAACATATAAACAGGTCTTGTTTTTGTATCCATTCAACCAGTCTGTGTCTTTTGGTTGAAGCATTTAGTCCATTTACATTTAACTACTGAAATGTATGTTCTCATCACCATTTTGTTAATTGTTTTGGATTTGTTTTTATAGGTTTTTTGTTCCCCTTTCTACTTTTGTTCTCTTTTCTTGTGATTTGGTGACTGTCTTTAGTGTTATGTCTGGATTCCTTTTTCTTTTTTGTGTGTATATCTACCATAGTTATTTGGCTTGCAATTACCATGAGGTTCAGTATGATTCTCTCTATATATATGTACACATATATGCACACACATACATGATTGTGTTAAGTTGCTGATCTCCTAATTTCAAATGTATTTTAAATATACAGTTTGTACTCTCTTCCACTCACAATTACTGTTTTTGATATCATATTTACATCTAATTATTTTGTGTATCCCTTAACTACCTATTGTGGATACAGGTGAGTTTACTACTTTTGTCTTTTAAGCTCCCTACTAGTTTGTGTGTAGATGATTCCCTACTTTTACTGTATGTTTGCCCTTACTGGTGAGCTTTTTCATTCCATAATTTTTTTGTTTCTAGTTGTGACCTTTTCTTTTTCACCTTGAAAATTTCCTTTAATATTTTTTGTAAAGGTGGTTTAGTGGTGCTGAAATCTTTTAGCTTTTGCTTGTCTGTAAAGCTTTTGATTTCTCCATCAAATCTGAAGGAGAGCCTTGCTGGGTAGAGTATTCTTGGTTGTAGGTCTTCCCTTTCATCTCTTTAAATATACTATGCCATTCTCCTCTGGCCTGCAGAGTTTCTGCTGAAAAATCAGCTGATAGGCTTATGGAGTTCCCTTGTATGTTATTTGTTGCTTTTCCCTTGTTGCATTTAATAGTCTCTCTTTATCTTTAATTTTCATCATTTTGGTTATAAGTTGCCTTGGGATGTCTCTCTTTGAATTAATCTTGTATGGGATTCTCTGCCCTTCCTGGACTTGGGTGACTGTTTCATTTCCCATATTGGGATGTTTTCAGCTATTATCTCTTTAAATATTTTCTCAGGCCCTTTCTCTCTCTCTCCTCTCTCTGGGACCCCTATAATGCAAATATTAGTGTGCTTGATGTTGTCCCAGAGGTATCTTAAACTGTCCTCATTTCTTTCATTCGTTTTTCTTTTTTATGTTCTGCTTAGTGATTTCCACTACTCTGTCTTCCAGTTTCATGATCCGTTCTTTTGCATCTTTTAGTCTATTACTGATTCCTTCTAATGTAGTTTTCATTCCAGTTATTGTATTCTTCAACTCTCTTTGGTTGCTCCTTATATTTTCTAGCTCATTGTTAAAAACCTCTAACTTCTCACTCTGTGCATCCATCCTCTTGATTTATTTGATCATGTTTGTGATCGTTATGCTTTCTTGGGTAGACACTTCACTTAGTCCTTCTGGGGTTTTATCTTGCTCTTTCATCTGGAACATAGTCCTTGCCACCTCATATTGTTTAAGTTACTGCTTGTATTTTTATGTATGTGGTAGCTTAGTTACATTTCTCAACCTTGGAGCAGTGACCTTCTGTTTGAGTCATCTTATATTTCACAACAGTGCACTCCCCTCTCATCGTCCAAGCTATATGCTCTAGACGTTTCCTCTAAGGGGGTTTTATGGGTCCTTCTATTGTTGCAGGCTGACATTGTACGTGGTCTAGTAGGCTTTGTTGAGCCCCTGACTCTTTCCTATGCTTTGGGCTGCCTGGTCACACGTTGGCTGGTTGCAGAATCCGTGGTGTCCTCACGGATAGTGTTGGCTCTCTGGTGGGCGGAGTCAGGGTCCCAAAGACTCTGGAGCTGTTGCTGACCCACTGCCAAGTAAAGCCAGATTTGGGGGTTAGTGTAAGACCACTGTCTGACAGAACTAGTTCCTGGAATTTGGACGCAGGTCCTGGGATCACAGACCTTGTTTCAGATCATTGTTGGAGGGGTTGCCAATTCCTGACACAGTTGAGTATGGGGTGCAGGGTGTCCTGGAGGTGGCATTGGCCTGCTAGTGGGCAGGGCCAGGGTCCAGCTGCTCCCAGGGTAGAGACTGCTCTGTGTTGTGGAATTATGATTTTCTTGCTTCTGGTTGCCTCCTGGTAGGTGAGTCTGGTCTAGAGGCTTGTTCAGGCTTCCTGTGGGAAGGGCCAGTGCCTGTCCAGTGGTAGATGGTGCTGGGTCTTATACCTCTGGTGGGCTGGGCCTTGTCTAGTGGTGTGTCCAGAGACGGTTGTGGGCTCTTTAGTTGTTAGTCAACCTGTCTGCTTATGGGTGGGGCTGTGTCCCCACCCAGTTAGTTGTTTGGTCTGAGGGTTCCCAGCACTGGCATCTCCAGGCTGTTGGGTGGTGCTAGGTTTTGGCAATTATAAGCGAAAATGGCAGCTGCTTACAGCAGCACTGTTCATGGCACTGAATGTTCCCCAATATGTCTGACACCAGTGTCTGTGTCCCAGGATAAGCCACACTCCTCACTCCCTACCTCTGCAGGAGACTCTCCAAGACCAGCTGGTACGTCTGGCCTAGGCTCCTATCAAATTATGGATTTTGCCCTGGGTTCCAGTGTGTGTGAGATTTTGTGTCCATCCTTCAAGAGTGAAGTCTCTATTTCCCCCAGTCCTGTGGGGTTCCTGCAATTATTCCCCATTTGCCTTCACATATAAATGCTCTGGGCGTTTGTCTTCCCAGTAGTTCCAGCCCCCCAAGCTGCAGAGTCTGATGTGGGGCTCAGAATTCTCACTCCTATGGGAGAACCACGGCAATATAATTATTCTCCAGTTGTTGGTTACCCTACTGCAGGGTATGGGATTTGATTATATTCTGAATCTGCCCTTCTTCCTCATCTCACTGAGGTTTCTTCTTTATGTCTTTTGCTGTAGAAGATCTTTTCTGGTAGGTACCAGTTTTTTTCATCAACAGTTGTTATGTGTTTAGTTGTGATTTTGGTGTGCTTGTGAGAGGCTGTGAGGTCAGGGTCTTTCTACTCTGCCATCTTGGCCACTCTCCATATAATATATATATATATATATTTTTTAACACAAAAAGCTCCTCAAAACCTCAGGAAATTTCCTTACTAACTTTTGTGGCCCTTAATTGCCATTATTCTCCTACTTATTTCACCAAAAAAAACAGGCAAATATATTCTCCTTTATCAATTAATATTTGATTTAAATGTAACATCTCATAAATTAAAGCTGTTTTTGTACAGGTTTAATGTAAAAGTCTGATTCTTAATAACAATAAGATTGATTTACTTTTGTTCTACTCTCATAGTTTTCTGCTAGGTATTTTTCTATTTTTAAGCATGCTTTTTAGTTGGATTAACATGTAGCAGGAGATTGGTTCAAGATGGCAGAGTAGAAGGACGTGCTCTCACTTCTTCTTGTGAGAGCACTGGAATCACAACTAACTGCTGAACAGTCATTGACAGGAAGACACTGGAACTCACCCAAAGAGATATTCCACAGCCAAAGACAAAGGAGAAGCCCCAACAAGATGGCAGGAGACGTTCAATCACATAAAATCAAACCCCATAACGGATGGGTGGGTGATTCACAAACTGGGGAACAATCACACTACAGAAGTCCACCCACTGGAGTGAAGGCTCTGAGCCCAATGTTAGGCTTCCCAACCTCGGGGTCTGGCAACAAGAGGAGGAATTCTCAGAGAATCAGACTTTGAAGGCTGGTGAGATTTGATTGCAGGAGTTCAACAGAACTGGGGGAAACAGAAACTCCACTCTTGGAGGGCATACACTAAGTAGCATCAGGACTCAGGGGGGAAGAAGTAACCCCATAGGAAACTGAATCAGACCTGCTTGTGTTGGAGGGTTTCCCTCAGAGGCAGGGGTGGCTGTGGCTCAATGTGGGGACAAGGACACTGGCCGCAGACGTTTTGGGAAGTATTCCTTGGCATGAGCCATCCTAGAGTCCACCATTAGCCCCACCAAAGAGCCTGTAGCCTCCAGTGCTGGGTTGCCTCTGGCCAAACAACCAAGAGGGAGGGAACTCAGCCCCACCCATTAGCAGGCAAGGGGATTAAAGTTTTACTGAGCTCTGCCCACCAGAGCAACACCCAGCTCTACCCACCACCAGTCTCTCCCATCAGGAAGCTTGCACAAGAACTTAGATAGCCTCATCCAACAGAGGACAGACAGAAGAAGCAAGAAGTACTACAATCCTGCAGCCTGTGGAACGAAAACCACATTCACAGAAAGATAAACAAAATGAAAAGGCAGAGGACTATGTACCAGATGAAAGAACAAGATAAAACCTCAGAAAAACAACTAAATGAAGTGGAGATAGTTAACCTTCCAGAAAAAGAATAGAGAATAATGATAATGAAGATGATCCAGGACCTCAGAAAAAGAATGGAGACAAAGATTGAGAAGATGCAAGGAATGTTTAACAAAAGACCAAGAGGAATTAAAGAACAAACCCCCAGAATAATTAATTAAAGAACAAACAAACAGAGATGAACAATACAATAACTGAAATGAAAAGTACACTAGAAGGAATCAATAGCAGAATAACTGAGGCAGAAGAATTGATAAGTGACCTGGAAGAAAGAATGGTGGAATTCACTGCTGCAGAACAGAATAATGACAAAAGAATGAAAAGAAATGAAGATAGACTAAGAGACTTCTGGGACAACATTAAAAGCACCAACATTCACATTATAGGCGTTCCAGAAGGAGAAGAGAGAGAGAAAGGATCTGAGAAAATATTTGAAGAGATTATAGTTGAAAACTTCCTTAACATGGGAAAGGAAATAGTCACCCAATTCCAGAAACTGCAGAGATCACCAGGGCAGGGTAAACCCAAGGAGAAACACACCAAGACATACAATCAAATAGTAATCAAATTGCCAAGAATTAAAGACAAAGAAAATTATTAAAAGCAACAAACAATAAATGACAAATAACATACAAGTGAATCCCCATAAAGTTAACAGCTGATCTTTCAGCAGAAACTCTACAAGCCAGAAGGGAGTGGCAGTATATATTTAAAGTGCTGAAAGGGAAGAACCCACAACCAAGATTACTCTACTCAGCAAGGATCGCATTCTGGTTCGATGGAGGAATCAAAAGCTTTACAGGCAAGCAAAAACTAAGAGAATTCATCACCACCAAACCAGCTCTACAACAAATTCTAAAGGAATGTCTCTAAGTGGGAAACACAAGAGAAGAAAAAGATCTACAAAAGCAAACCCAAAACAATTAAGAAAATGGTAATAGGAACATACATATTGATAATTGCCTTAAATGTGAATGGATTAAATGCTCCATCCAAAAGACAGGCTCACTGAATGGATACAAAAACAAGACCCATATATATGCTGTCTACAAGAGACCCATTTCAGACCTAGGGACACATACAGACTGAAAGTCAGGGGATGGAAAAAGATATTCCATGCAAATAGAAATCACAGGAGAGCTGGAGTAGCAAACTCATATCAGATAAAATAGACTTTAGAATAAAGAGTTTTGCAAAAGACAAGGGAAGACACTACATAATGATCAAGGGATCAATACAAGAAGAAGTAAAAATTATAAATATATATGAACTGAACATAGGAGAACGGCAATACATAAGGCAAAGGCTAACAGCTATAAAAGAGGAAATAATAGTGGGGGATATTAATACCTCACTTACACAAATGGACAGATCATCCAGACAGAAAATTAAAAAGGAAATGCAAGCATTAAATGACACAATAGACCAGATACATTTAATTGATATTTATAGGACATTCCACCCGAAAACAGCAGAATACACTTTCTTCTCAAGTGCACACAGAACATTCTGCAGGACAGATAACATCTTTGGTCACCAAACTAAGCCTCAAGAAATTTAAGAAAATTGAAATAATATCAAACATCTTTTCAGAACACGATGCTATGAGATTAGAAATAAATTACAGGGGAAAAATGTAAAAAAAAACAACAACACATGGAGGCTAAACAATACATTACTAAATAACTGAGAGATCAGCGAAGAACTCAAAGAGGAAATAAAATAATACCTAGAGACAAATGAGAACAAAAATGCAACGATCCAACACCTATGGGATGCAGCAAAAGCAGTTCTAAGAGGGACGTTTATAGCAATGTCTCAAGAAACATGAAAAATCTCAAGTAAATAATCTAACCTTACTCCTAAAGAAACCAGAGAAAGAACAAACAAAACCGAAAGTTAGTGGAAGGAAAGAAATCATAAAGATCAGAGCAGAAATAAATGAAATAGAAACAAAGAAAACAATAGCAAAAATCAATAAAACTAAAAGCTAGTTCTTTGAGAAGATAAAAAGATTGATAAATCTTTAGCTAGACTCATCAAGAAAAAGAGGGAGAGGACTCAAATTAATAAAATTAGAAATGAAAAATGAGAAGTTACGACACTGAAGAAATACAAAGCATCATAAGAGACTATTACAAGCAACTCTATGCCAATAAAATGGATTACCTGGAAGAAATGGAGAAATTCTTAGAAAAGTAAAACCTTCCAAGACTGAACCAGGAAAAAATAGAAAATAGGAACAGACAAATCACAAGTAATGAAATTGAAACTGATTAAAAATCTTCCAACAAAAAACTCCTGGACCAAATATCTTCACAGGTGAATTCTATCAAACATTTAGAGAAAAACTAACAGCCATTCTTCTCAAACTCTTCCAGGAAATTTCAAAGGAAGGAACACTCCCAAACTCATTCTACGAGGCCCCTGTCACCCTGACACCAAAACCAGACAATGGTACTACAAAAAAGGAAAATTATAGACCAATATCACTGATAAATATACACACAAAAACCCTCAACAACATACTAGGAAACAGAATCCAACAACACATTAAAAGGATCATATGCCATGATCAAGTGAGATTAATCCCAAGGATGCAAACATTCTTCAATGTATGTAAATCAATCAATGTGATACACCACGTTACAAATTGGAGAATAAAAACCATATGATTCTCTCAATAGATGCAGAAAAAGCTTTTGACAAAATTCAACACCCATTTATGATAAAAACTCTCTAGAAAGTGGGCATAGAGGGAAACTACCTCAACATAATAAAGGCCATATATGACAAACCCATTGCAAACATCATTCTCAATGGTGAAAAACTGAAAGCATTTCCTCTAAGATCAGGATGAAGACAAGGATGTCCACTCTTGCCACTATTATTCAACATAGTGTGGAGGCCCTAGCTATGGCAATCAGAGAAGTAAAAGAAATAAAATAATCCAGATTGGAAAAGAAGAATTAAAACTGTCACTGTTTGCAGATGACCTGATACTATACATAGATAATCCTAAAGATGCCATCAGAAAACTACTAGAGCTAATCAATGAATTTGGTAAAGTAGGAGGATACAAAATTAATGTCCAGAAATCTCTTGCATTCCTATACACTTACAATGAAAGATCAGAAAGAGAGATTAAAAGAACAATCCCATTCACCATTGAAACAAAAGAATAACATGCCTAGGAATAAACCTACCTAAGGGGTTATGTAAAAGACCTGTAATCAGAAAACTATAAGACACTGATGAAAGAAATCAAAGATGACACAGATGGAGAAATATACCATGTTCTTAGTTTCAAACAATCAATATTATGAAAATGACTATATTACCCAAAGCAATCTACAGATTCAGTGCAATCCCTATCATATTACCATTGGCATTTTTTACAGAACTAGAACAAAAAAATCTTTAAATTTGTATGGGGACTCAAAAGACCCTGAGTAGCCAAAGCAATCTTGAGGGAAAGGAATGGAGCTGGAGGGATCAGACTCCCTGACTTCAGACTATACTACGAAGCTACATAACCAAGAGAATATGGTACTGGTGCAAAAAACAGAAATATAGATCAATGGAACAGGATAGAAAGCCCAGAGATAAACCTATGCACCTATTGTCAACTAATCTATGACAAAAGAGGCAAGTATATACAGTGGAGAAAAGACAGTCTTTCAACAAGTGGTGCTGGGAAAACTGGAAAGCTACATGTAAAAGAATGAAATTAGAAACACTCCCTAACACCATACACAAAAATAAACTCCAAATGTATTAGAGACCTAAATGTAAGACCAGACACTATACAACTTTTAGAGGAAAACATAGGAAGAACACTCGACATAAATCACAGCAAGATCTTTTTTGACCCACTTTCCAGAATAATGGAAATAAAAGCAAAAATAAACAAATGGGACCTAATAAACTTAAAAGCTTTTGCACAGCAAAGGAAACTATAAACAAGACAAAAAGACAACCCTCAGAATGGGAGAAAATATTTGCAAACCAATCAATGGACAAAGGATTAATCTCCAAAATATATAAACAGCTCATTCAGCTCAATATTTAAAAAATAAACAACCCAATCAAGAAATGGGTGGAAGACCTAAACAGACATTTCCCCAAAGAAGACATACAAATGGTCAAGAGGTACATGAAAAGCTATTCAACATCACTAATTATTAAATGTTAATCAAAACTACAATTAGATATCAATTCACACCAGTTAGAATGGGCATCATCAGAAAATCTTCAAACAACAAATGATGGAGAGGGTGTGGTGAAAAAAAGGAACCCTCTTGCAGTATTGGTGGGAATGTAAATTGATACAGTCACTATGGAGAACAGTATGGAGGCTCCTTAAAAAAACTAAAAGTAGAGTTACCATATGACCCAGCAATCCCACTACTGGTCATATACCCAGAGGAAACCATAATTCAAAAAGACACATGCACCCCAATATTCATTGCAGCACCATTTTACAATAGCCAGGTCATGGAAGCAACCTAAATGCCCGTTGACAGATGAATGGATAAAGAAGATGTGGTACATATATACAATGGAATATTATTCAGCCATAAAAAGGAACGAAATTGGGTCATTTGTAGAGATGTGGATGGACCTAGAGACTGTCATACAGAGTGAAGTAAGTCAGAAAGAGAAAAACAAATGCCATATATGAATGCATATATGTGGTATCTAGAAAAATGGTACAGGTAAACCAGTTTGCAAGGTAGAAATAGAGACAGATGTAGAGAACAAACATATGGACACCAAGGGGGGAAGGTGGGGTGGGTGGGGAGGTCATGGGATGAATTGGGAGATTGGGATTGACATATATACACTCATATGTATAAAATAGATAACTAATAAGAACCTGCTGTATAAAAAATAAAATAAAATTCAAAAATAAGAAATAAAATATCTATGTTATAGAACTATTTATTTGAATTTCAACAACAACTAAAAAAAAATGTAGCAAAGTGTGTCTCATGTTGTCCATGTGTTAGTGCTAGAAAACATCCTCATGTGTCTTGTGCATTAATAGTACTGGCCTTTCCTTCTTCTTGAGGGGTGAAGGGGGTTTTATTTTAATAGAATTTGGAAATGCTGTCAGAATCCAAGATTACATTACTATAGCAACAGAGAGTAATGGAAAGACTAAATGTCAAACAGATTCACTGTTGCCATAGTGACAATCAGTTGCCTTACCAAATATGTTTACTGCTACGTTCTGGTTCCATTTTTAAAATATGCTTATCTATATGAATGCTCCAAAAAGGGAGAAAAAGTCAAAATGATGAAAGACAGAGAGAAGGTCCTCAAGAGATGAAAGCAATTTGTTTCACTATCCATTATTTAATAAGAAGCCAGAGTCCACAAAAAGCCTACAGGAGAAATAGAAATAACCATTTCTGTTCAAATAAGTATCTTTTCTATTTGCAGTCAGAGAAATTGAAGCATGGAGTCGAAGGTATGTCTGTATTGTCATTTCATGCTATTTCAAATCATTTTTTTCTGAACTCATGAAAATATGGAATTCTCCCACCTTGAAATGGAGGAGTTTTTAAGCAGTAGCACCTGAGGACAGCACATGCATGCCAGACAGCTGAACCTGAGGCAAAATCATTAAAGCAAGCAACAATTTATTTTAGCCCCTTTGACTATATTTTCCTTTTCCTTTTAGCAGCCTCCTCCCCTTGCTGACAAAACATCCTCATTATAGTAGCTCATCAAGGCCCTCCCCATTCCACAACTTCCTAGTGACCCCAATTTGTACCTTTCTCTACCTCTTCCCATAAATATTTCCACTAGACTAAAACTAGGGAGGGCAGTGCTCACTCTTACCATTGAAAATGCAGTTCCTTTTTTTAAATCAGGTTTTTTGTATTTTTGATGTTGAGTTGTATGAGCTGTTTATACATGCTGGATTTTAACCCCAAATTGGTCATATAATTTGTAAATATTTTCTCTCATTCAGTAGGTTGTCTTTTCATTTTGTCAATGATTTCCTTTGCTGTGCAAACGCTTTTAAATTTAATTAGGTCCCATTTGTTTATTTTTGCTTTTATTTCCTTTGTTTTAGGAAACAGATCTGAAGACATTTTTCCAAAGAGGAAATGCAGATGGCCAGAAACACATGAAAAGATGCTCAACATCACTAATTATTAAAGAAATGAAAATCAAAACTATGGTGAGATATCACCCCACACATGTCAGAATAGCTATCATCATAAAGAACACAAATAACAAATACTGGCAAGGATGTAGAGAAAAGGGAATCCTTGTACACTGTTCATAGGATTGTAAATTGGTGCAGCCACTGTGGAAAACACTATTCAGATTTCTCCAAAAACTAAAAATAGAACGCCCATGTGACCCAGCAATTCCACTCCTGTGTATATAACCCCTCAAAAAAACCAAAAATACGGGCTTCCCTGGTGGCGCAGTGGTTGAGAGTCCGCCTGCCGATGCAGGAGACACGGGTTCGTGCCCTGGTCCGGGAGGATCCCACATGCCGCGGAGCGGCTAGGCCCGTGAGCCATGGCCGCTGGGCCTGCGCGTCCGGAGCCTGTGCTCCGCAACGGGAGAGGCCACAACAGTGAGAGGCCCGCATACCGCAAAAAAAAAAAAAAAAAAAAAAAACCAAAAATACGAATTCAAAAAGATACATGTACTCCAATGTTTATAGCATCATTATTTACAATTGCCAATATATGGAAGCAACCTGTGTCCATCAACAGATAAATGTATATATATATAATACTCAGCCATAAAAAAAAAGAATGAAATTTTGCCATTTGCAGCAACATGGATGGACTTGGAGGACATTACGCTAAGTGAAGTAAGTTAGACAAAGAAAGACAAATATGCTATGTTAGCACTTATATGTGGAATCTGAAAAAATAACAAACTACTGAATATAACAAAAAAAAAAGAAGCAGACTCACAGATATAGAGAACAAACTAGTGATTACTAGTAGAGAGAAGGAAGAGGGAAGCAACAAGATAGGTGTAAGGGAATAAGAGGTACAAACTACTAGGTATAAAATAAGCTACAAGGGTATATCGTACAACACAGGGAATATAGCGAATATTTTATAAAACTCTAAATGGAGTATAACCTTTAAAAATGGTTAAAAACAAACAAAAATTAACCTGTAAAATAAATAAATAAATATTTGTTTTAAAAAATGTAATTCCTAGTATAATGCCTGGCTCACAGTAGGGCACAATAAATATGAATTGAATGAATGAGCTTCCATTAAATGATATCCTTTGTTTTAGTTTTCTAAGATCTACTAGGTGACTGAAACACCAAATCCAAAGTTATTTGTAAATAGACAGTAATGACCTAATAGGTCACTTTTCTCAAAGTCTACTTTAGAAATGACTGGTATTTAAAGGTTAATTTTGGAGGTGGTTGGGAAATCAAGATGCATTTATTCTACAGAAGCAACATGTGAAATGGTAAAGTTTCTGCATTGACCAGCAAAAATACATGTAATGCCAAATGTGCCTGAGCTATACAAATAATAGTCCCACTTCCATAATTTCTAACCAATTTGTAAAATTGTTTCAATTGTTCAAAATTAAACTTCATTGTCATTTCAGAATTTCAGGAGCTTGTCTCCACCAGCAAATAATGGTAGATCTGGCAACAGAAAACATTCTTAGGTATCAGTAATGTGCTGGCTAACTATACTTCTGTAATAGGCAGGGTAATTTCCCATGGAAGATGTCCACACCCTAACTCCCAGAACATATGAATATGTCACATGGCAGAATGGATTTTCCACATGTGATTAAGGATCTTGAGATGGGGAAATTATTCTGTATTATCTTGGTGGACCTTACAAGACATTGCTGGCTTTGAAGACAGTAAGGAGTCATGAACAAAGGAATGTGGGCAGCCTCTAGAAGACGGAAAAGGCAAGGAAATGAATTTTAACCCAGTGACTCCAATTTGGAATTCTGACATCCAGAACTATAAGATAATAAATATGTGTTGTTTTAAGCCACCAAGTTTGTGTTCTTATTAAAGTAGCAATAGGAAATTAGTGCAGCTTCTACATCTACATAAAGGAAATGAGCTCTCAGAGAGCAGTGGTTTTGAAATGCTTTTGATTTGACCCACTTAAATTCCATTTAAAAACTTTTCCTTCACCCACTACAGCTATCCTTACTTTCCAGTGAGCAAAAAAACCCTAATCATACTGAAAATGTACAAAGTAACAATAAAAATGAGAAATAGCAATCATTAAAAGACAAAAAATAAGCAAAAGTAAAAATTTTATGAATATATTAACAGAGTCAAAATCCACAACCAGATTAAACCAACACAGATAATTCAATAACAATTCTCCCTCCAGAAAACTTTGGGGATTCCAAAGATCTGCATGTGCCCATACCCAAAGAAGTTTGCAATGTTGTCAAGAACTATGTGAAGTCAGACTCTCACTGAACTCATTATGTGGTAGTTTTAGTTTATGAGCATCAAATTTTATTAACCCTTAATAACATACTAGGTAGTTTACTTGGAATTAGCCCTTATCCATATGAAAATTAGTCCTTATCCATATGAATAGGGCTTTTGAAATGGACCCTTAAGAACGAAAAATCAGCCCTTGATTTGGAACATCTCTAAGACAAACAGGAGAAGATCAAACTTTGACAAACAATCCGTAATCATTCATCCTGCAACTTTTGTATAACGTATTAGAGAGGAAATACTTATTGTGTGCATAAGATAAGGAACTGTGAAGAGGGGTTGAAAGAAGGTGAAAGAAAATAATTTCAAATTTTGAGAGATGATCCCATTCACTATGTAAATCATTATAAATTGATTCTTTTTCTTGGAACACTTTGGTTTAAACTTTTATTTTTCATTCATCTATTCATGTTTCACAATATATATCTAGAATATAAGAGATATGATATTATCACAACTTAATCTAGGTTTAACAATTAACAATTGTTAGTTTAATCCAGGTATTAGAGTTACCCTACCAGACAAAAATAATTTGGTTGCTATATTTTCAAAAAATTTCATAGGAAACTGATAGCAGATGTTCCAGATATTAAGATGGGAGCCACTGAATCACAAGAGTGGAAGCATCTCTACAGGTGACAAGCTTCAAATAATTTAATAAATGTTTGAATTTCATCTACCCAGCACCACTAAGAACTTTCTACTGAAACAATCCCAATTCCTTTAATTAATTTTCAAAACAGGATTTCAAGCCTTTTCACACCTTGTTCCTTTAGAATACTTCTAGCATTCTTTTTAAAAATGTGATATGCAGTATTCTAGATATAAAATGGGATCTCCTCATAGCAGATCAAACCATAATTTTCCTTATTAATGAAGGCTAATATTACATTGACCTGATGTTTATTTTGATTGCCACATTTATTCATTCAACAAAAATGTATTGAGAATCTACTATGTGAACAAAACAATAAAAAAAATCCCTGCTCTTATTGAGTTTACACTACATGACCTATATCGTTGACTTATAAATGTATAAGTCCTAAATTCATTTTGAATTTCTTTTAAATCTATCCATCCAGGTTCCTGCCAGCTCCACACCACTTTTAAGCCACTGCTTGTCCATGAGATGTTTGCTTCTGCTCTGTTCCGAAAATTTTCTTCAAGTTTTCATAGCTTACCATGTGTAAGAGTTGCCATTCTTTCACAATAAACAGATCTTTAAATGAAAATATTTTTATTCACTTTTTACACTTATCATTTAACTCAAAATTATTTACTATTTCCTTTCCCTCTTGAAAATTATAATCTCAAGTGAGAAAAAGCAAAATAGTGAGGTATCTTAGAAAACTAAGCAACAACAAAAAACCAAAAGATACAACTTCAGCACTTTGAGAATGATGAAAAGAAAAAGAAATTATGCATAAATACAGGAAGCTAAGCATTATTCTGTAGTTAATTGCCAAAATGAACAGCAGCACACTACTGAGGACAATTATTAAGAAGCACACCACCCGGTATTCTCTATGTTGGCTTTTGGATTACACTTGTTTTCATTCATGCCTGTGGACTTTAATCATTATTTTTAATTATGCCATAAAGAAAGCTGAACATGCTTTTTGTTTTATGCAAAAAACAAAATGATTTTGAAGCATCACTGACTAAAGTAATAACTTATTTCAAGGCACTTTTCAAAAACATGAGTCACTACTTTTGCTGGAAAGCAAGACTCCCTAAGGTCATTTGATTCAACATTCACCAATCCACCAGGAGTTTCTCACAGCTGACAAAGGAAGGGAACATTCTAACATGACTGGTTGTATTTCTCCCTCACCACCAAAACTAATCAGGCTTTTTGATTTTCTTTCTTCATTGTTTTTTTCAAAACTGTTTCATTCTATCTCCTCTGTGTTGTGGTTCTCAACATCTTTTGCCTATAGAAAATATGGTCTCCTTAATAATCCCTCTGCACCAATCCATCTTGTTCACTGCTGAACAAGATTCTTATCTTGAAGCATAGTTCCCATCTTGTTACTCTCTTCCTTAAAAATCTCTACCCGTCATCCTGCTCCCTATTGTTCTTTTTTATACCAACATCTCATTTATAACTTCTGAGTTTTTACAAGATAATTTTTATTTTGTTTTCTTATCACTAACAAGCTCTTTACCCTGTCTCTATCTTTTATCTGGGATTTTATACATGTGGGGATTTTTGTCTCTTTGTATTGTTTGCCTAGGGTAGAAAAAGGGGGTGAGGGAAAGTGAGGAGTCTATGTTGTTTTAGGCTGTGCTACATTCTAATGAGTATGTTGATTCCTGTCTCTTTAGTAGGAAGGTAAGTAACAGTATTAATGAAACAAAATTCATATTTTATGGCAAGACAAGAAAAATTTAAACATAAAATTTTCTCCCAGCCCATTTGGGCTTCCTCCCTCCTCTTTAGTGAGCACCGTACATGCGCATTATTCGTTAACCAGACCTTAGAAGACACAGGAATGCTTGCTCTACTGAAAAGAGCAATTTTTCTCCTGGCACCAGCACAGTAGCTCCTTAGGAGATAACATTCCTTTCTCAATCCTGTAAAGGGTCACGATGACCCCACTACTCGCCTTGTATGTGCAGATCTGGACTATGTAAACTGTCAATATGTTACTTTCATGTATAATCCTTTACTAAAAATGTATGTAACTGTTGCTTTGAACCCTAGTGGGTAGAACAGTCCTAAGAGCTTTCTGAAAGACTGTCTGCTGAATTATAATCCTCAGGTTGACTACAATAAAATTCTTTATTTCTTTTTTAGGTTGACTATTATTTAATTTTTCATCAACAGTATCTTGGACAAGCATTGAAAGTTGGGAGAAGATTAGACAGGACTGTAAAGTATGCTTGACAAGAAAAAAAATCTCCACTGACAATACAGAAGGAGGGGTTTAAGTGAGAAATGGGGAAAGAACAGCAGGCAGAGTTGGAGTTCTGGTGGCTGGTAGGTGTCAGTATCACAGCAACATAAGGATTTACAGTAGAGGCTGTGTTAAAAGTAGTCTTGAGCCATTTCTCTAAGAATAATGAAATCCGCTTGGTGCAAAATACTGTACAATCCATGGTGGTATTAGAAATTTACTAGATGGATATATTTAAAAATCATTATAATGCAAGTTTAAAACCATATACATTTATTGAATCTGTTTTGTTGTTTTCCTGTGGAGCAGTTTGGTGTGGTGGAGACATCACTGGATAGAGATTAAGAGAATCTAAGTTTATGGAAGATTATATGTTCCAGAGACGACAATAACAATATCTCCCGCCCTCCACATTCTTCTACAATGTGACCTTACCACTCCCCCATTACGAGAGGGAGTCTATTTGTCCTCCTCCTTGTATCTGGGCAGGTCCTGTGACTACCTTGACCAAAACCAAAACAAACAAAAATCTCCAACCACAACAATAAGAAAACCAGCAGAAGCAGTGTTATCATGCCAGTTCCAGCCATAACCCTTAACCGGCATGGCAGCTTCCACTTCTGCCTCTTGCAAGGCAGCTACCATAAAAGAAGTGTGACCACCCTGATACTACTAAGTGTGTAAGAAGTCTATACATGGAGAGGTGGTGGCAGATAAAATTTGATGTGGAGATGGAAAGACACCATGAAGCACTGAGTTGGCAGACATGTATGTGAAGAAACCATTTTGGAAGTTGAACCCTGACCTGCTGGCCCAGCTGATGCTACACAGATCAGAAACAAACCACAAGCCAAACACTTCTGAAATTCTTCATCCACAAAATGGGAGGGGGGTGGCAGATGCAATGGTGGTTCTAAATCGGTAAATTTGGAGATGTTTTGATACATAGCAATAGATAAACAAAATAGGGTCTTATTCCATGTGTCTTTTAGTAATCCAGTGAATGAAGAGGTCCACCTCTAGAAGATGGGAACACCAATCCTTGTCTATCTACCTCATATACTTGGCTTGATGTTCAAAGAAGATAAATAGGTGAAAGTGTTGAGGAGGCAAGGTATTATTATTGTTCCATGAAAAATGTCTATGTGTCTATATTACTAATTTGTGTTTGCCCATGTATGTATTTTTTCATTATTTTTTCCAATTATAAGCTGAGATATTTGAGATTTGGTCACTGTATTCCCTTTGTGGTAGCTTTCAATTTAGGTGGAATATCTTTTATTAAACATAGAAATTATCCTATGTTATTTTAATAACAATCTTTTAAGCAATATTAGCATTTTCCTACCAAATATATGTTTTTGTTCTATATGATTAGAATGCATACTACATTTGTAAGTTATCAAAATAATTTTCTAATTGTTTGACCGAGTCACAAAGCCTTAAAGGAATTTTATGGTTCATTGTTTCTTGACTAAGGTAATTTGAAAGAGGAAATAAAAATCAATTGTGCTTCTCTGAATAATAGAAAAGCAAATGAGAAATCAAAGTAGCAATAAAATTGTATTGGATGTTTTTCTTTCTATAGAGCAAGCATATTTCTAATTTATAGTCAGCTGAGTGACTCAATCTGTAGAATTGGTCAATAATGTATTTCAATCATTCTCAAACTTTGAGACATTTTAATTAATGACAGAAGGGCTTGCTTTTCAAGAATTCAGATGGATAATAACCTTATAATGTTGAACAAAGGTTAAATTTTTTCTAGTAGTAAAGTAGAAACATTGATCAAATAAAGTTTCACAACCATGCTACTTCCAACTATGGTGTCTTGGAATTAATTGTTCTAGTCAATTTAATAATCTGGTTAATAAAAACTTTTATAGAGAGGCAGAGTGTTTTCAAAAAAATAGTTCTAGGTCCTATCCTGAGCTGCTCATCTTACTAGTTGTGTGTCTTCAGACAGACAAGGTATACAACTATCTACACCTCAGTTTACTCATCTTTTAACTCATAAAATGGAGATTATGATATCTATATGATTAGAGTGTGATGAATAAGAAATGTATATAGAGTACCTATTATTATTCTTTATGTCTAGAAGTTTTCATTGGAATTTGCTGTTTGATATCTATCTTGGAGGCAGGACTGGGCATTTTGCTGCCTATATCACTAATATCAGCCTTGTCACTTCTATAGCTATTGTTATCACCCTTTACTCTCACTACTTGTTATTGCTCATGATGGGTCAGATACAGACCCTCTCTTCACCAGAGGGTCCTGAAAAGGATAACCTCATAATTTAACTTTTCTTATAGTCCTTTTTTTCTATATAAGCTTCCCTTGAGCTTGGTTAGTGGAAACTTCAATCCTGCCCACAGTCAGTCACAGTGCCAGAAGAGCTCCCAGAGGTTAGGGCAGCCATTGTTGTTTCCCTCTACTCCACCCCACAAACACACAACGTATTTCTTTGAGACTCTTAATTTTAGTGTCTATTTGACAGTCCCACAATCTATAGGTGCAGGGAAAAGGACTCCCCGTGACTTATCCTTCTTCATTCTGAACTTTCCAGTAGATACAATCTTTCTCCTAAAGCCTTACGGACATCACATTTAAAGGTTTCTGATTGCCTGTAGATGGTTTTCTGTATGGCAATTCCTCTTTTAGCACTTGCTACTTCAAATAGAGAATCATCTACTATATCAAGTTATAGAACTGGGCTTGCCTTGAGAGTATTATACGGCTGTGTTTAAGGTCTTATATAGCCTAAGGGACTGAATAAGAAGTTTCTTCTTTGATTTGCCTTTCTAACATGGTGTAAAAGGAAAGAGAAGGCTTCCCTGGTGGCACAGTGGTTGAGAGACCGCCTGCCGATGCAGGGGACACGGGTTCACGCCCTGGTCCGGGAAGATCCCACCTGCCGCGGAGCGGCTAGGCCCGTGAGCCATGGCCGCTGAGCCTGCGCGTCCGGAGCCTGTGTTCCGCAACGGGAGAGGCCACAGCAGTGAGAGGCCCACGTACCGCAAAGAAAAAAAAAAAAAAAAAAAAAGGAAAGAGAATAAAAAGGGAAAGAAAGAAAACAGTGCACTGAGTTTATTCCATTTATGAAAAATATTTCAGCAAGCAGGACACACAAATTTTCATTAAAAAATAGATCAATACAGTAATCAAACAACAATCCACTAAGCTTTGAAACAGCAGAGCTACACATCTATGTTGTCTTTGCATTTAGTTGTTAAGGCATAAAATATTCAGAGGAAAGATGAAGTGAGTCCTTGGTTTTAAACAGATTTACCTTGCAAATACCATTTGTATATGCAGCCTCTACTACTAGAAAGACATGATGGTCAAAAGTGCAATTTACTTTACCAAAATATCAGAACAAAACATTAAATAATGTTTTTGAGAATCCTGAAATATTATCATTAAATGTTTAATAAGTACCCACAGGATTGACTGTACTCTTTTAGGTACTTTGGGACCCCTGTAATTTTAATTAGAGCAGTTCTTGTCCTCAGAAACTTTATTTTTTATTTTTTTATTAATTTTTATTGGAGTATAGTTGCTTTACAATGTTGTGTTAGTTTCTGCTGTACAGCAAAGTGAATTAGCTATACATTATATATATATATATATATATATATATATATCTCCCCTCTTTTTTTTGGATTTCCTTCCCATTTAGGTCACCACAGAGCACTGAGTAGAGTTCTCTGTGCCATACAGTAGGTTCTCATGAATTATCTATTTTATACATAATAGTGTATATATGTCAATCCCAATCTCTCAATTCATCCCCCCCTTCCCCCCCCGGAATCCATATGTTTGTTCTCTACATCTGAGTCTATATTTCTGCCTTGCAAATAAGTTCATCTGTATAATTTTTCTAGATTGTATGTATAAGCAATATTATACGATATTTGTTTTTCTCTTTCTGACTTACTTCACTCTGTATGACAGTCTCTAGGTCCATCTGTGTCTCTGCAAATGGCACAATTTCATTCCTTTTAATGGCTGAGTAATATTCTGTTGTATATATGTACCACATCTTCTTTATCCATTCCTTCGTCAATGGAAATTTATGTTGCTTCCATGTCCTGGCTATTGTAAATAGTGTTGCAATGCACATTAAGGTGCATGTATCTTTCTGAATTATGGTTTTCTCTGGGTATATGCCCAGGAGTGGGATTGCTGGGTCATATGGTAGTTCTATTTTTAGGTTTTTAAAGTAATGTCCATACTGTTCTCCATAGTGGCTGTATCAATTTACATTTCCACCAACAGTGTAAGAGGGTTCTCTTTTCTCCACACCCTCTCCAACATTTATTGTTTCTAGATTTTTTGATGATGGCCATTCTGACAAGTCTGAGGTGATACCTTATTGTAGTTTTGATTTTCATTTCTCTAATAATTAGTGAGGTAGAGCATCTTTTCATGTGTTTGCTGGACATCTGTATGTCTTCTTTGGATAAATGTCTATTTAGGTCTTCCACCCATTTTTTGAATGGGTTGTTTGTTTTTTTGATATTGACCAGCATGAGCTGCTTGTATATTTTGGAGATTAATTTTTTGTCATTTACTTCATTTGAAAATATTTTCTCCCATTCTAGCCCTCAGAAACTTTAGGATGAAATAAGGAAAGAAGCAGGTAAACATTAAGTATAGTATATATTGATTTATGTAATATTAAGTAATTTAGTTGTTAGATCACTGAGCAAAGCTACCATTTAAAAATTGTGTTATGTCACCCTGTTCTCTTTAACTTTAAATCCATACCCTAAGCTAAAAAGCCACAGAATTATATTTGTAAATAAATATACAACTTAAATTTCAAAATTGGAGTATCAATAAGAAAAACTAACCCTCATATGGTGCTATTATAGGCCTAGCACTATTCAATGGGTTCTATATATGTTAACTTACTGAATTCTCACAATGATCCTGTGATGATGACACTACTAATATTTGCATCTTTCAGAGGAAGAAACTGAGTCACTAAGATGCTAAATAGCTTGGTGATTGAGCCCTCTGGCTCCCTAAACCAAATTCCTAGGGAAGGGAATGAAGAGTGAAAGAGAAATGACTTGTTCAAATAAAAATAATTCCACATTGTAAAATTGATGTTTAAATCTCTCAAATATACACAAGACAACTAAATGTATAAAACAAAAAACATTAGTTCAAGAAAACTATGGGCAAGAGGAGCTTCAAGATGGCAGAAGAGTAAGACGTGGAGATCTCCTTCCTCCTCACAGAGACATCAGAAATACATCTACACATGGAACTTCTCCTATAGAACACCCACCGAACGCTGGCAGAAGACCTCAGACCTCCCAAAAGGCAAGAAACTCCCCACGTACCTGGGTAGGGCAAAAGAAGAAAGAAAAAACAGAGACAAAGAATAGGGATGGGACCTGCACCAGTGGGAGGGAGCCGTGAAGGAGGAAAGGTTTCCACACACTAGAAGCCCCTTCGAGGGCAGAGACTGTGGGTGGCTGGGTGGAAGCTTCGGAGCCTCGGAGGAGACCACAGCCACAGGGTGCAGAGGGCAAAGCGGAGAGATTCCCGCACAGAGGATCAGTGCTAACTAGCACTCACCAGACCGAGAGGCTTGTCTGCTCACCCGCCGGGGCGGGCGGGGCTGGGAGCTGAGGCTCGGACTTTGGTCACATCCCTGGGAAAGGACTGGGGTTGGCGGCGTGAACACAGCCTGAAGGGAGCTAGTGCGTCACAGCTAGCCGGGAGGGAGTCCGGTTGAAGTCTGGAGCTGCCGAAGAGGCAAGAGACCTTTTCTTCCCTCATTGCTTCCTGGGGCGCAAGGAGAGGGGATTAAGCGCGCCACTTAAAGGAGCTCCAGAAACGGGCGCGAGCCGCGGCTGTCGGCAAGGACAGTAGAGACGGGTGTGGGATGCTAGGGTTGCTGCTGCCACCACCAAGAGGCCTGTATGTGAGCATAGGTCACTCTCCACACCGCCCCTCCCGGGAGCCTGTGCAGCCCACCACTGCCGGGGGCCCAGGATCCAGGGACAGCTTCCCCGGGAGAACGGGCGTCATGTTGGCCTCTGCCGCTGCGGGCTCGCCCTGCATCCGTGCACCTCCCTCCCCCCAGCATGTGCCAGACCCCTGAATCAGCTGCTACTTTAACCCCTTCCTGTCTAAGTGAAGGGCAGACGGCCTTGGATGACCTACACACAGAGACGGGGCCAAGTCCAAAGCTGAACCCCAGGAGCTGTGCGAACAAAGAGGAGAGGGAGAGGTCTCTCCCAGCAGCCTCAGGAGCAGCGGATTAAAGCTCCACAGTCAACTTGAAGTGCCCTGCATCTGTGGAAAACCTGAAAAGACAACGAATCATCCCAAGTTGAGGAGGTGGACTTTGGGATCAAGATATACTATTATTTTCCCCTTTTTACTTTTTGTGAATGTGTATGTGTGTGCTGCTGTGTGAGATTTTGTCTGTATAGCTTTATGTTCACCATTTATCCAAGGGTTAGACCGACCGGTTTTTCTTTGTTTTTCTTTAATAGAAATTTCTCTTCTTAATAATCATTTTTTATTTTAATAACTATACTTTATCCTACTTTATTTTGTCTTCTCCCTTTCTTCCTTCCTCCCTTCCTTTCTCCCTTCCCTCCTTCCCTCCTTCCTTCCTTCCTTTTCTTTTCTTTCTATTTTTTCTCCCTTTTATTTTGAGCCGTGTGGATTAAAGTCTCTTGGCACTCTAGCCAGGCACCAGGGCTGTGTCTCTGAGGTGGGAGAACCAACTTCAGGACACTGGTCCACAAGAGACCTTCCAGCTGCATGCAATATCAAACAGTGAAAGTCTCCCAGAGATCTCCATCTCAACACCAAGACCCAGCTTCACTCAAGGACCAACAATGAGAAGTGCTGGACACCCTATTCCCAACAAAGAGCAAGACAGGTCTACAGGCCCATCCATTAGCAGAGAGGCTGCCTAAAATCATAATAAGGCTACCAACATCCCCAAACACACCACCAGACGTGTACCTGCCCACCAGAAAGACGAGATCCAGCCTCATCCACCAGAACACAGGCACTAGTCCCCCCAACCAGGAAACCTACTCAATCCACTGAACCAACCTTAGCCACTGGGGACAGTCACCCAAAACAATGGGAACTATGAACCTGCAGCCTGCAAAAAGGAGACCCCAAACACACCAAGATAAGCAAAATGAGAAGACAGAAAAACACACAGTGGATGATGGAGCAAAATAAAAACACACCAGACCTAACAAATGAGGAGGAAATAGGCAGTCTACCTGAAAGAGAATTCAGAATAATGATAGTAAAGATGATTCAAAATCTTGGAAATAGAATAGAGAAATTGCAAGAAACGTTAACAAGGACCTAGAAGAAATAAAGAGGAAGCAAGTAATGATGAGCAACACAATAAATGAAATGAAAAATACTCTAGATGGGATCAATAGCAGAATAACTGAGGCAGAAGGACGGATAAGTGACCTAGAAGATAAAATAGTGGAAATAACTACTGCAGAGCAGAAGAAAGAAAAAAGAATGAAAAGAACTGAGGACAGTCTCAGAGACCTCTGGGACAACATTAAGTGCACCAACATTCAAATTATAGGGGTCCCAGAAGAAGAAGAGAAAAAGAAAGGGACTGAGAAAATATTTGAAGAGATTATAGTTGAAAACTTCCCTAATATAGGAAAAGAAATAGTCATTCAAGTCCAGGAAGCACAGAGAGTCCCATACAGGATAAACCCAAGGATAAACATGCCAAGACACATAATAATCAAACTGTCAAAAATTAAATACAAAGAAAACATATTAAAAGCAGCAAGGGAAAAATAACAAATAACACACAAGGGAATCCCCATAACGTTAACATCTGATCTTTCAGCAGAAACTCTACAAGCCAGAAGGGAGTGGCAGGACATACTTAATGTGACGAAGGAAAACAACCTACAACCAAGATTACTCTACACAGCAAGGGTCTCATTCAGATTTGATGGAGAAATTAAAACCTTTACAGACAAGCAAAAGCTGAGAGAGTTCAGCACCACCAAACCAGCTCTACAACAAATGTTAAAGGAATTTCTCTAGACAAGAAACACAAGAGAAGGAAAAGACCTACAAGAACAACCCGAAACAATTAAGTAAATGGTAATAGGAACACACATATCAATAATTACCTTAAATGTAAATGGATTAAATGCTCCCACCAAAAGAAACTGACTGGCTGAATGGATACAAAAACAAGACCCATATATACGCTGCCTACAAGAGACCCACTTCAAACCTAGGGACACATACAGACTGAAAGTAAGGGGATAGAAAAAGATATTCCATGCAAATGGAAATCAGAAGAAAGCTGGAGTAGCAATTCTCATATCAGAAAAAATAGACTTTAAAATAAAAACTATTACAAGAGACAAAGAAGGACACTACATAATGATAAAGGGATTGATCCATGAAGAAGATATAACAATTGTAAATATTCATGCACCCAACATAGGACCACCTCAATACATAAGGCAAATACTAACAGCCTTACAGGGGGAAATCGACAGTAACACAATCATAGTAGGGGACTTTAACACCCCACATTCACCAATGGACAGATCATCCAAAATGAAAATAAATAAGGAAACACAAGCTTTAAATGATACATTACACAAAATGGACTTAATTGATACTTATAGGACATTCCATCCAAAAACAACAGAATACACATTTTTCTCAAGTGCTCATGGAACATTCTCCAGGATAGATCATATCTTGGGTCACAAATCTAGCCTTGGTAAATGTAAGAAAATTGAAATCGTATCAAGTATCTTTTCCGACCACAATGCTATGACTCTACATATCAATTACAGGAAAAGATCTGTAAAAAATGCAAACACATGGAGGCTAAACAATACACTACTTAATAACGAAGTGATCACTGAAGAAATCAAAGAGGAAATCAAAAAATACTTAGAAACAAATGACAATGGAGACACGACAACCGAAAACCTATGAGATACAGCAAAAGCAGTTCTAAGAGGGAAGTTTATAGCAATACAATCATACCTTAAGAAACAGGAAGCATCTCGAATAAACAACCTAACTTTGCACTTAAATTAATTAGAGAAAGACGAACAAAAACCCCCAAATTTAGCAGAAGGAAAGAAATCATAAAGATCAGATGAGAAATAAATGAAAAAGAAATGAAGGAAACTATAGCAAAGATCAATAAAAGTAAAAGCTGGTTCTTTGAGAAGATAAATAAAATTGATAAACCATTAGCCAGACTCATCAAGAAAAAAAGGGAGAAGACTCAAATCAATAGAATTAGAAATGAAAAAGTAGATGTAACAACAGACACTGCAGAAATACAAAAGATTATTAGAGATTACTACAAGCAACTGTATGCCAATAAAATGGACAATCTGGAAGAAATGGACAAATTCTTAGAAATGCACAACCTGCCGAGACTGAACCAGGAAGAAATAGAAAATATGAACAGACCAATCACAAGCACTGAAATTGAAACTGTGATTCAAAATCTTCCAACAAACAAAAGCCCAGGACCAGATGGCTTCACAGGAGAATTCTATCAAACATTTAGAGAAGAGGTAACACCTATCCTTCTCAAACTCTTCCAAAAGATAGCAGAGGGAGGAACACTCCCAAACTCATTCTATGAGGCCACCATCACCCTGATACCAAAACCAGACAAAGATGTCACAAAGAAAGAAAACTACAGGCCAATATCACTGATGAACATAGATGCAAAAATCCTCAACAAAATACTAGCAAACAGAACCCAACAGCCCATTAAAAGGATCATACACCATGATCAAGTGGGGTTTATTCCAGGAATGCAAGGATTCTTCAATATACACAAATCAATCAACGTGATACACCATATCAACAAACTGAAGGAGGAAAAACTACATGATCATCTCAATAGATGCAGAGAAAGCTTTTGACAAAATTCAACACCCATTTATGATAAAAGCCCTGCAGAAAGTAGGCATACAGGGAAATTTCCTCAACATAATAAAGGCTGTATATGACAAACCCACAGCCAGCATAGTTCTCAATGGTGAAAAACTGAAACCATTTCCACTAAGATCAGGAATAAGACAAGGTTGCCCACTCTCACCACTCTTATTCAACATAGTTATGGAAGTTTTAGCCACAGCAATCAGAGAAGAAAAATAAATGAAAGGAATCCAAGTAGGAAAAGAAGAAGTAAAGCTGTCACTGTTTGCAGATGACATGATACTATACATAGAGAATCCTAAGGATGCTACCAGAAAACTACGAGAGCTAATCAATGAATTTGGTAAAGTTGAAGGATACAAAATTAATGCACAGAAATCTCTGGCATTTTTATACACTAATGATGAAAAATCTGATTGTGAAATTAAGAAAACACTCCCATTTACCATTACAACAAAAAGAATAAAATATCTGGGAATAAACCTACCTAAGGAGACAAAAGACTTGTATGCAGTAAACTATAAGACACTGATGAAAGAAATTAAAGATGATGCAAATAGGTGGAGAAATATACCATGTTCTTGGATTGGAAGAATCAACATTGTGAAAATGACTCTACTACCCAAAGCAATCTACAGATTCAATGCTATCCCTATCAAATTACCACTTGCATTTTTTACAGAACTAGAACAAAAAATTTCACAATTTGTATGGAAACACAAAATACCCCGAATAGCCAAAGCAATCTTGAGAATGAAAAATGGAGCTGGAAGAATCAGACTCCCTGACTTCAGACAATACTACAAAGCTACAGTAATCAAGACAGTATGGTACTGGCACAAAAACAGAAATATAGATCAATGGAACAGGATAAAAAGCCCAAAGATAAACCCACACACATATGGTCACCTTATCTTTGATAAAGGAGGGAAGGATATACAGTGGAGAAAAGATAGGCTCTTCAATAAGTGGTGCTGGGAAAACTGGACAACTACATGTAAAAGTATGAAACTAGAACACTCCCTAACACCACACACAAAAATAAACTCAAAATGGGTTAAAGACCTAAATGTAAGGCCAGACACTATCAAACTCTTAGAGGAAAACATAGGTAAAACACTCTATGACATAAATCACAGCAAGATCCTTTTTGACCCATCTCCTAGAGAAATGGAAATAAAAATAAACAAATGGGACCTAATGAAACTTAAAAGCTTTTGCACAGCAAAGGATACCGTAAAGAAGACCAAAAAACAACCCTCAGAATGGGAGAGAGTATTTGCAAACGAAGCAACTGACAAAGGATTAATCTCCAAAATTTACAAGCAGCTCATGCAGCTCAATAACAAAAAAACAAACAACCCAATCCAAAAATGGGCAGAAGAACTAAATAGACATTTCTCCAAAGAAGATATACAGATTACCAAGAAACACATGAAAGAATGCTCAACATCATTAATTATTAGAGAAATGCAAATTAAAACTACAATGAGATATCATCTCACACCGGTCAGATTGGCCATCATCAAAAACTCTAGAAACAATAAATGCTGGAGAGGGTGTGGAGAAAAGAGAACCCTCTTGCACTGCTGGTGGGAATGTAAGTTGATACAGCCACTATGGAGAACAGTATGAGGGTTCCTTAAAAAACTAAAAATACAACTACCATACGACCCAGCAATCCCACTACTGGGCATATACCCTGAGAAAACCATAATTCAAAAAGAGACATGTACCAAAATGTTCATTGCAGCTCTATTTACGATAGCGAGGAAATAGAAGCAACCTAAGTGTCCATGAACAGATGAATGGATAAAGAAGATGTGGCACATATATACAATGGAATATTACTCATCCATAAAAAGAAATGAAAATGAGTTATTTGTAATGAGTTGGGTAGACCTGGAGTCTGTCATACAGAGTGAAGTAAGTCAGAAGGAGAAAAACAAATACCGTGTGCTAACACATATATATGGACTCTAAGGAAGAAAAAAATGTCATGAAGAGATTAGTGGTAGGACGGGAATAACACACAGACCTACTAGAGCATGGACTTGAGGATATGGGGAGGGGGAAGGGTAAGCTGTGATGAAGTGAGAGAGTGGCAGGGACGTATATACACTACCAAATGTAAATTAGATAGCTAGTGGGAAGCTGCCGCATAGCACAGGGAGATCACCTCTGTGCTTTGTGACCACCTAGAGGGGTGGGATAGGGAGCGTGGGAGGGAGGGTGATGGAAGAGGGAAGAGATATGGGAACATATGTATATGTATAACTGATTCACTTTGTTGTAAAGGAAAAACTAACACACTATTGTAAAACAGTTATACTCCAATAAAGATGTTTAAAAAAAAAAAAAGGAAACCATGCAACTTGTATCTGAGAATTAAATTGCTTTTTAAAACCAAAAAAAAAAAAAAAAAGAATACTATGAATTTTGAAAATAAATAAATTATAGGCATTTTTCTGATGTAGTACCTACTTCAAGTCATTATGGACTAATATGCTAGAAGGAATTAGTTTATGTAGCAGATTTCTTTCAAAATGGGATATAGGTAAGAAAAATAAGATAAGAAGGGAAGACTAGTAGAGGGGGAAATGGTAATTAATCTTTCTTGACAATTTGACCTTGAACTGGCATTAAGATATGATTTACCTTCAGAAAATAAATTTGTCACCTGGAACAGTTAATGTTGATTATCAGACTGTTCTATAATGTATTTAAATTTATTTTGGCATTGGTTCTGACACTGATACAGGTAAAATATTTAGTTTCTAAAATTTCATTTAGTTATTCAATAAATATCTATTAGGCACCCATGATGTACCAGGTATTAGGTACTTGAGATATATCCGTGAAACAATAGACAAAGAACGCTGGCCTTAACAGAAATTAAAGCCTATTAGAGAGAGATATAAAATATAACTCTATAGTATGTTAGAAGTTGAGCAGTGCCATGGGTAAAGGAAGAGCAGAGTGTGAGGGGTTGGAGGCTTTAGAGGAAGTGGGATGGCTGTAGGTTTAATCAGAGTATTAGAATAAGTGTCATTGAGAAGGTGATATTTGAACTTAGCTTTGAAGGTGAAGAGGGATTTAGCCATACAGAAAGCTGGGGGAAGAACATTCCAACCAAAGGAAACAGCCAGTGTAAAAGCCCTCAGGAGGAACTACCTGTGGTGAGTGAGTGAAGGGGAGAATAGTAAGAGAGGAGGTCAGAAAGATAAGACAGAACAGGTCCACTGTACGGGCTTTGGTTTTCTTAGAGAAATTTGTAGCCATTGGAAGGTTTTGAGCAGGAAAATGAGATGATCTGATCTATATTTATCTTAATGATGTCACTCTGGATGTTGTATTGGGAACAGATTGCAGGGGTGGAAGCAGAGAGAATAATCAAGAGGCTATTATAATAATCCATATTGGATATGATTGTGACCCAGGTAGAAGCAGAAGACGTGGTAATTCTGGTTATTTTCTGAAGGGAGTGCCTACAAGAATTCCTGATGGATGGGACATAGGGTGTGAACAAGAAAAGTTGAAGATGTCAACAAAATACTTGGTCTGAGGAGTGAGCAGCAAAAAAGGTGGAGTAGAAAGACTCTGAGCTCACCTCCTCCCACAATTATACCAAGATCACAAAAAGGTGCAGAACAACCATCAATGAAAGAGACTGAAACTTACCAGAAAAGATCTACGACTAAAGACATAAAGAAAGAGCAATGAAGCAGATAGGCGGTGTGGACTTGTGATATGATCAAATCCCATAAACCCCAGGTGGGTAACCCACAGATTGGAGAACAGTTATATTGCAAAGGTTCTCCCATAGGAATAAGAGTTCTGAGGCCCATATCAGGCTCCCCATCTTGAGAGTCTAGCACCAGGAAGGGGAGACCCCAGAACATATGGCTTTGAAGGCCAGTGGGGCTTAATTGCAAGCACTCCAAAGGGCTGAAGGAAATAGAGACTTCACTCTTAAAGAATGCCCATGAAATCTCACCTACACAGGAACCAAAAGCAAAAGCAGTAATTTGGTGGGAGCTACCTGCTCTGATCTACCCTACAGTTGGAGGGTCTCCTGGGGAGTCTGTGGCTCACCCTGGGGACATAGACACTGGTGAGGGACATATTAGGGAGTATTTAGGGACATATTAGGGAGTATTTAGGGACAGATTAGGGAGTATTTATCTGTGTGAAACCTCCTGGTGGCTGACATACTGGGTCATTAGCACCAAAACCTAGCCACATCCAACAGCCTGTAGTCTCTAGTGCTGGGATGCCTCAGGCAAAACAATTATCTGGGTGGGGACACAACTACACCCATCAGCAGACAGGCTGCCTAAAGACGTTCTGAGCCAACAGCCACCTCAGGACATGACCTTAGACACAGCCCTGCCCACCAGAGGGCCAAGGCCAAACTCCACCCACCACTGGGCAGGCACTAACCCCTCTAACCAGGAAGCCTGCACAAGCATCTAGAACAGAACTGCCCACCAGGGGGCAGACACCAGAAGTAAGAAAAGTACAATCCCACAGCCTGCAGAACACAAAGCAGGCCAGAACCTACCCTGGAAAGAGCTGGTCCCTGGCCCATGTGTGAAAACAAGGGAGTGTACTGCTGGGACACATAGGATCTCCTACAAAGAACAATTTCTCCAAGGTTGAGAAATGTAACTAACCTACCACGTACATAAAAATACAAACAGCAACTTGGATAACCTGAGGTGGAAGAGGACTATGTTCCAGATGAAAGAGCAAGATAAAACCTCAGAAGAAGAACTAAGTAAAGTGTCTACCCAAGAAAGCCTAATGATCACAAAGATGATCAAAGAACTCAGGAGGAGAATGGATGGACAGAGTGGGAAGTTACAAGTTTTAAACAATGAGTTAGAAAATATAAGGAGCAACCAAAAAGAGTTGAAGAATACAATAACTGGAATGAAAAATACACTAGAAGGAATCAGTAATAGACTAAATGATGCAGAAGAACGGATCATTGAGCTGGAAGACAGAGTACTGGAAATCGCTACTGCAGAACAGAAAAAAGAAAAATGAATGAAAGAAATGAGGACAGCATAAGAGACCACTGGGACAACATCAAGCACACTAATACTTGCATTAAAAGGGTCCCAGAAAGAGAAGAGAGAGAGAAAGGGCCTGACAAAATATTTAAAGAGATAATAGCTAAAAATGTCCCTAACGTGGGAAAGGAAACAGTCACCCAACTCCAGGAAGGGCAGAGAATCCCATACAGGATTAATTCAAAGACAGACATCCCAAGGCACCTTATAACCAAAATGATGAAAATTAAAGATAAAGAGAGACTATTAAATGCAACAAGGGAAAAGCAACAGATAACATACAAGGGAACTCCATAAGCCTATCAGCTGATTTTTCAGCAGAAACTCTGCAGGCCAGAGGAGAATGGCATAGTATATTTAAAGAGATGAAAGGGAAGACCTACAACCAAGAATACTCTACCCAGCAAGGCTCTCCTTCAGATTTGATGGAGAAATCAAAAGCTTTACAGACAAGCAAAAGCTAAAAGATTTCAGCACCACTAAACCACCTTTACAAAAAATATTAAAGGAAATTTTCAAGGTGAAAAAGAAAAGGTCACAACTAGAAACAAGAAAATTATGGAATGAAAAAGCTCACCAGTAAGGGCAAACATACAGTAAAAGTAGGGAATCATCCACACACAAACTAGTAGGGAACTTAAAAGACAAAAGTAGTAAACTCATCTGCATCCACAATAGGTAGTTAAGGGATACACAAAATAATTAGATGTAAATATGATATCAAAAACAGTAACCATGAGTGGAGGAGAGTACAAACGGAGTATATTTAAAATGCATTTGAAATTAAGAGATTGGCAACTTAACACAATCACGTTTGTGTGTAAATATATATATATGTGTGCATATATATGTATACATATATATGTACATATGTGTGTATATATATATATAGACTCTTATATTGAAACCACATGGTAACCACAAGACAAATATCTATGGTAGATATACACACAAAAAAGAAAAAGGAATCCAGACATAACACTAAAGACAGTCACCAAATCACAAGAAAAGAGAACAAAAGTAGAAAGGGGAACAAAAAACCTATAAAAACAAATCCAAAACAATTAACAAAATGGTGATGAGAACATACATTTCAGTAGTTAAATGTAAATGGACTAAATGCTTCAACCAAAAGACACAGACTGGTTGAATGGATACAAAAACAAGACCTGTTTATATGTTGCCTTCAAGAGACTGACTTAAGATCTAAAGACACATACAGAATGAAAGTGAGGAGTTGGAAAAAGTTATTCTATTCAAATGGATATCAAAAGAAGGCCAGATTAGCTATAATTATATCAAATAAAATAGACTTTAAAATACAGACTGTTACAAGACACAAAGAAGAACACTACATAATGAGCAAAGGACCAACCCAAGAAGAAGATATAACAATTGTAAATATGCATGCAACATGGAAGAACCCCCATATATAAGGCAAATGTTAACAGACATAAAGGAGAAATCTACAGTAATACAATAATAGTGGGGTATTTCAACACTCCACTTACATCAATGGACAGGTCATCCAGACAGAAAATAAATAAGGAAACTCAGGCCTTAATTCACACTTTAGACCAGATGGACTTAACTGAAATTTGTAGAACATTCCATCTGAAAGCAGCAGAATACACATCCTTTTCAAGTGCACATGGAACATTCTCACAGATAGATCACATGCTGGGCCACTAAACAAGCCTCAGGAAATTTAAGAAATTGAAGTCATATCAAGCATCTTTTCCAACCATAATGCTATGAGGCTAGAAACCAACTACAAGAAAAAATAACTGCAAAAAAACCAAACACGTGGAGGCTAAACAATATGCTACTAAGCAACCTAAGAACTAATATGCTAATATGCTACTAAGCAATCTCAGAACTACTAAGCAGTTCTGAGAGGGAAGTTTATAGAGATACAAGCTTACCTCAGGAAACTAGAAAAATACACAACCTAAACTTACACCTAAAGCAACTAGAGAAAGAAGAACAAACTAAACTCAAAGTTCATAAAGATCAGAGATGTAATAAATGAAATAGAGACTAAGACAACAATAGAATAGATCAATGAAACTAAAAGCTTGCTCTTTTAAAAGATAAACAAAATTGATAAACCATAGGGCAGACACATCAAGAAAAAAAGGGAGAGGGCCCAGATGAATAAAATCAGAAATGAAAAAGCAGAAGGGACAACCGACACCCCGGAAATACAAGGGATCATAAGAGACAACTAGGAGCAACTATACACCAATAAAATGGACAACCTAGAAGAAATGGACAAATTCTGCGAAAGGTACAATCTCTTAAGACTGAAATAGGAAGAAATAGAAAATATAAACAGACCAATTACCAGTACTGAAATTGAATCAGTAATTTAGAAACTCCCAACAAACAGAAGTCCAGGACCAGATGGCTTCACAGGTGAATTCTACCAAACATTTAGAGAAGAGTTAAAACCTTTCCTTCTGAAAATATTCCAAAAAAATGCACATGAAGGAACACAACTGAACTCATTCCATGAGGTCCCCATCTTCTCGATACCAAAACCAGACAAAGATAAAACACAAAATAGAAAATTCCAGGCCAATTGATACAAAAATCCTCAACAAAATACTAGCAAATCAAATCCAACAATACATTAAAAGGATCATACACCATGATCCAGTGGGATTTATCCCAGGGACGCAAGGATTTTTCAATATTTGCAAATTAATACACCACGTTAACAAATTGAAGGATAAAAACAATTTGATCATCTAGATAGATGCAGGAAAAGGTTTTGATAAAATTCAACATCCACTTATGATAAGAACTCCAGAAAATGGGCCTAGAGGGAACATACCTCAACGTAATAAAGGTCATATATGACAACCCCACAGCTAACATCATACTCAGGGATGAAAAGCTGAAAGCGTTCCCTCTAAGATCAGGAACAAGACAAAGATGCCCACCCTCGCCACTTTTATTCAACGTAGATTCGGAAGTCCTAGCTACAGCAATCGGAGAGGAAGAACAAATAAAAGGAATCCATATTGGAAAGGAAGAAGTAAAACTATCATGGTTAGAGCAAAAAATTTTACAGTTTGCATGGAAACACAGAGGACCACAAATAGCCAAAGCAATCTTGAGAAAGGAAAACAGACCTGGAGGAATCAGGCTCCCTGACTTCAGACTATAGTACAAAGCTACAGCAATCAAAATGGTATGGTACTGGAACAAAACCGGAAATATAGATCAATGGAACAGGATAGAAAGCCCAGAGATAAACACACGCACCGATGGACACCTAATCTATGATGAAGGAGGCAAGAATATACAATGGAGAAAAGACAGTCTCTTCAATAAGCAGTACTGGGAAAACTGGACAGCAAAATGTAAAAGAAGGAAATTAGAACATTCTCTAACACCATATACAGAAACAAACTCAAAATGGATTAAAAACCTAACTGTAAGCCCGGGTACTATAAAACTCTTAAAGGAAAACATAGGAAGAGCACTCTTTGACATAAATCACAGCAAGATCTTTCATGATCTGCGTCCTGGGGAAATAAAAATAAAAACATAAATAAACAAATGGAACCTAATTAAACTTAAAGGCTTTTATACAGTGAAGGAAACCACAAACAAAAGAAAATGACAGCCCATAGAATGGGAGAAAATATTTGCAAATGAAGCAACTGACAAGGTGATTAATCTCCAAAATATATAAACAGCTTATGCGGCTCAATATCAAAAAAACAAACAACCCAATCCAAAAATGCGTGGAGGATCTAATAGATTTTCTTCCAAAGAAGACATACAGATGGCTAAAAGCACATGAAAAGCTGCTCAATATCACTAATTACTAGAGAAATGCAAATCAAAACTACAACCAGTTATCACCTCACACCAGGCTAAATGGCCATCATCAAAAAGTCTACAAATAATAAAAGTTGAGAGTGTGTGGAGAAAAGGGAACAACCCTACACTGTAGGTTGGAATGTAAACCACTAAGGAGAACAGTATGGTGTAGCCACTAAGGAGTACAGTACAGAGGGTCCTTAGAAAACTAAAAATAGAGTTACCACATGATCCAGCAATCCTACTCCTGGCATATCTGGAGAAAACTCTAATTCAAAAAATACATGCAGCTCTGGGAACCTTCAAGATGGCAGAGGAGTAAGAAGTGGAGATCACCTTCCTCCCAACTAATACATCAATAATACATCTACATGTGGAATAACTCCTACAGAACACCTACTGAATGCTGGCAGAAGACCTCATACTTCCCAATGGGCAAAAAAATCCCTACGTACCCAGGTAAGGCAAAAGAAAAAAGAAAAGACAGAGACAAAAGAATAGGGATGGGGTCTGCACCTCTGGGAGGGAGCTGTGAAGGAGGAAAAGTTTCTGCACACTAGGAAGACCCTTCACTGGCGGAGATGGGGGAATGGGTGAGGGGGAAAGCTTCAGATCCATGGAGGAGAGCGCAGCAACAGGGGTGCAGAGGGCAAAACAGAGAGATTCCCACACAGAGGATTGGTGCTGACCAGAACTCACCAGCCTCTGAGGCTTGTCTGCTCACTTGCTGGAGTGTGTTGGGGCTGGGAGCTGAGGTTCAGGATTTGGAGGTAAGATCCCGGGGAGAGGACTGGGGTTAGCTGTGTGAACACAGTCTGAAGGGGGTTAGTGTGCCACAGCTAGCTGGAAGGGAGTCCAGGAAAAAGTCTGGACCTGCCTAAGAGGCAAGGGACCATTGTTTTGGGCTGCAATGGAGAGAGAGGGGATTCCTTCTCTGTCTGCCCATGGAAGGCAGAGCAAACGCCTAAATGAGCTCCAGAGATGGGCACAAGCTAGGGCTATCAGCTCGGACCCCAGAGATGATGTGAAATGCTAATGTTGCTGCTGCTGCCACCAAGAATCCTGTGTGTAAGCACAGGTCACTATCCACACACCCCTGGGAGCAGCCTGTGCAGCATGTCACAGCAAGTGCCCCGTGATCCAGGGACAAGTACCCCAGGAGAACACATGGTGCGCCTCAGGTGTTTGAAACGTCAGGAGGCCTCTGCCACTGCAGACTCACCTTACATTACAAATGTAACTACTGTACCCCTCCTTCCCCCAACCTGAATGAATAAGAGCCCCCTAATAAGCTGCTGCTTTAACCCCATCCTGTCTGGGAAGAACAGATTCTTGAGGGCAATGTATATGCAGAGGTGGGTCCAAAACCAAAGGTGAACCCAAGGAGCTGTGCAAACAAAGAAGAGAAAGGGAAATTTCTACATGCAGCCTCAGGAGAATTGGATTATAACTCCACAATCAACTTTAAATTTATTATTATTTACTTCTTTCTTTTTTTCTGCCTTTTCTTCCGAGCCTTGTGGCTGACAGGGTCTTGATTCTCCAGCCTGGTGTCAGGTCTGACCTTCTGAGGTGGGAGAGCCAAGTTCAGGACATTGGACTACCTACCAGAGACCTCTGAGCCCCAAGTAATATGAATCAGTGAGAGTTCTCCCAGAGCTCTCCATTGCAACACTAAGACCCAGATCCACCCAACGGCCAGAAGCTCCTGTGCTGAACGCCCCACGTCAAACAACTAGCAAGACAGCAACAAAACCCGACCGATTAGTGGAGAGGCTGCCTAAAATCATAATAAGTTCACAGACACCCCAAAACACACCACCAGACATAGTCCTGCCCACGAGAAAGACAAGATGCAGCCTCATCCACCAGAAAACAGGTACCAGTCCCCTCCACCAGGAAGTCTACACAACCCACTGAACCATCCTTACCCACTGGGGGCATACACCAAAAACAAAGTGAAATACGAACCTGCAGCCTGCAAAAAGAGACCCCAAACACAGTAAGTTAGGCAAAATGAGAAGACAGACAAATACGCAGCAGATGAAGGAGCAAAGTAAAAACCCACCAGACCTAACAAATGAAGAGGAAATAGGCACTCTACCAGAAAAAGAATTCAGAGTAATATAGTAAAGATGATCCAAAATCTTGGAAATAGAATGGAGAAAATATAAGAAACATTTAACAAGGACCTAGAAGAACTAAAGAGCAAACACACAATTATGAAAAACACAATAAATGAAGTTAAAAATTCTCTAGAAGGAATCAACAGCAGAATAACTGAGGCAGAGAAACAGATAAGTGACCTGGAAGATAAAATAGTGTAAATAAACACTGTAGAGCAGAATAAAGAAAAAAGAATGAAAAGAATTGAAGTCAGACTCAGAGACATCTGGGACAACATTAAATGCACTGACATTAGAATTATAGTGGTCCCAGAGAAGAAGAGAAAAGGAAAGGGACTGAGAAAATATTTGAAGAGATTATAGTTGAAAACTGCCTTAATATGGGAAAGGAAATAGTCAGTCAAGTCCAGGAAACACAGAGAGTCCCATACATGATAAATCCAAGGAGAAACATGCCAAGACACATATTAATCAAACTATCAAAAAATAAATACAAAGAAAAAATATTAAAAGTAACAAGGGAAAAGCAACACATAACATACAAGGGAATCCCCATAAAGTTTACAGCTGATCTTTCAGCAGAAACTCTACAGTCAGAAGGGAGTGGCAGGACATATTTAAAGTGATGAAAGGGAAAAACCTACAACTAAGATCACTCTACCCAGCAGGATCTCATTCAGATTCAACAGAAAAATTGAAACCTTTACAGACAAGCACAAGCTAAGAGAATTCAGCACCACGAAATGAGCTTTACAACAAATGCTAAAGGAGCTTCTCTAGGTAGGAAACACAAGAGAATGAAAAGACCTAAAAAAAAACCAAACCCCAAACAATTAAGAAAATGGTAATAGGAACATACATATCAATAATTACCTTAAATGTAAATCGATTAAATGCTCCAAGCAAAAGACATAGACTGGCTGAATGGATACAGAACAACACCTGTATATATGCCATCTACAAGAGACCCACTTCAGACCTAGGGAAGCATACAGACTGAAAGTGAAGGGACGGGAAAACATATTCCATGCAAATGGAAATCCAAAGAAAGCTGGAGGGGCTTCCTTGGTTGCGCAGTGGTTAAGAATCTGCCTGCTGATGCAGGGGACATGGATTTGTGCCCCAGTCCGGGAAGATCCCACATGTTGCAGAGCGGCTGGGCCTGTGAGCCATGGTTGCTGAGCCTGCACATCCGGAGCATGTGTTCTGCAACGGGAGACGCCACAACAGTGAGAGGCCCGCACACCAAAAAAAAAAAAAAAAAAAAAAAAAAAAGAAAGCTGGAGTAGCAATTACCATATCAGACAAAATAGACTTTAAAATAAAGACTATTACAAGAGTGAAAGAATGACACTACATAATGATCAAGGGATCAATCCAAGAAGGAGATATAAAAATATTAAATATCTATGCACCAACATAGAAGCACTTCAATACATAAGGCAAATGCTAACTGCCATAACAGGTCAAATCAACAGTAACACAATAATAGTAGGGGACTTTAACACCTCACTTTCACCAATGGAAATATCATCCAAAATGAAAATAAATAAGGAAACACAAGCTTTAAAGTTTACATTAAACAAGATGGACTTAATTGATATTTATAGGACATTCCATCCAAAAACAAGAGAATACACTTTCTACTCAAGTGCTCACTGAGCATTCTTGAGGATAGATCATATCTTGAGTCACAAATCAAACCTTGGTAAATTTAAGAAAATTGAAATCATATCAGGTATCCTTTCTGACCACAAAGCTATGAGACTAGGTATCAATTACAGGGGAAAAAAATGCAAACACATGGAGGCTATACAATACACTACTAAATAACCAAGAGATCACTGAAGAAATCAAGGAGGAAATAAAAAAATATCTAGATGAAAATGACAATGAAAACACGATGACCTAAAATCTATGGAATGCAGCAAAAACAGTTCCAAGTGGGAAGTTTATAGCAATACAATCCAACCTCAGGAAATGATAAAACTCTTAAAAAACACAACCTAAGCTTACACCTAAAGCAATTGGAGAAAGAAGAAGAAGAACAACAACAACAACAAAAAAACCAAAGTTAGCAGAAGGAAAGAAATCATAAAGATCAAATCAGAAATAAAATGAAAAATAAATGAAGAAAACAATAGCAAAGATCAATAAAACTAAAAGCTTGTTCTTTGAGAAGATAAACAAAATTGATAAAACCATTAGCCAGACTCATCAAGTAAAAAAGGGAGAAGACTCATATTAACAGAATTAGAAATGATAAAGAAGTAACACCTGACACTGCACAACTACAAAGGATCATGAGAGATTACGACAAGCAACTATTTGCCAATAAAATGTACAATCTGGAAGAAATGGACAAATTCTTTAAAAAGCACAACCTTCTGAGAATAAACCAGGAAAAAATAGAAAATAAAAACAGACGAATCACAGGCAATGAAATTGAAACTGTTATTAAAAATCTTCCAACAAACAAAAGCCCAGGACCAGATGGCTTCACAGTGAATTCTATCAAATATTTAGAGAAGAGCTAACGTCCATCCTTCTCAAATTCTTCCAAAATATAGCAGAGAAAGGAATTCTCCCAAACTCATTCTTCAAGTCCACTATCACTCTGATACCAAAACCAAACAAAGATGTTACAAAAAAGGAAAACTACAGGCCAATATCACTGACTAATATCAATGCAAAAATCCTCAATAAAATACTAACAAACAGAATCCAATAGCACATTAAAAGGATTATACACCATGATCAAGTGGGGTGTATCACAGGAATGCAAGGATTCTTCAATATACACAAATCAATCAATGTGATACACCAGATTGACAAATTGAAGGATAAAAACCATATGATAATCTCAGTAAATACAGAAAAAGCTTTTGACAATATTCAACACCCATTTATGATAAAAACTCTGGAGAAAGTAGGCAGAGGGAAACTACCTCAACATTATAAATGACAAACCCACAGCCAACATTGTTCTCAATGGTGAAAAACTGAAACCATTTCCTCTAAGATCAGGAACAAGGTAAGGTTGTCCACTCTCACCACAATTATCCAACATAGTTTTGGAAGTTTTAGCCAGAGCAATCAGAGAAGAAAAATAAATAAAATGTATCCAAATCAGAAAAGAAGAAATAAAATTGTTACTGTTTGCAGATGACATGATACTATACATAGAGGTTCCTAAAGATGCTACCAGAAAACTACTAGAACTAATCAATGAATTTGGCAGGATACAAAATTAATGCACAAAAATCTCTTGCATTATTATACACTAATGATTAAAAATCTGAAAGAGAAATGAAAGAATAACTCCCACTTACCATTGAAACAAAAAGAATAAGATACCTAGGGCTTCCCTGGTGGCACAGTGGTTGAGAGTCCGCCTGCCGATGCAGGGGACGCGGGTTCATGCCCCAGTCCAGGATGATCCCACATGCCATGGAGCAGCTGGGCCTGTGAGCCATGGCCACTGAGCCTGTGCATCTGGAGCCTGTGCTCTGCAACAGGAGAGACCACAACAGTGAGAGGCCCACATACCACAAAAAAAAAAGAAAAAAGAAAACAAAACAAAATAAGATACCTAGGAATAAACCTACCTAAGGAGACAAAAGACCTGTATACAGAAAATTATAAGTCACTGATGAAATAAATTAAAGACTACACAAACAGTTGGAGGGATATACCATGTTCTTGGATTGGAAGAATCAACATTGTTAAAATTACTATACTACCCAAAGCAATCTACAGATTCAATGCAATCCCTATCAAACTACCAATGACACTTCTCAGAGAAGTAGAGCAAAAAATTTCACAATTTTTATGGAAACACAAAAGACCCCAAATAGCCAAAGCAATTTCAAGAAAGAAAAATGGAGCTGGAGGAATCAGGCTCCCTGGCTTCAGACTATCCTACAAAGCTACAGTAATCAAGGCAGTATGGTACAGGCACAAAAAAAGAAATATAGATCAATGGAACAGGATAGAAAACCCAGAGGTCTACCCATGAACATATGGTCACCTTATTTTTGATAAAGGAGGCAAGAATATACAATGGAGAAAAGAGAGCCTCTTCAATAAGTGGTGCTGGGAAAGCTGGACAGCTACATGTAACAGAATGAAATTAGAACACTCCCTAACACCATATACAAAAATAAACTCAAAATGGATTAAAGACGTAAATGTAAGGCCGGACACTTTAAAAATCTTAGAGGAAAAAATAGGCAGAACACTCTATGACGTACATCACAGCAAGGTCCTTTTTGACTCACCTCCTAGAGAAATGGAAATAAAAATAAAAATAAACAAATGGGATCTAATGAAACGTAAAGGCTTTTGCACAACAAAGGAAACCATAAAGAAGATGAAAAGACAACTCTCAGAATGGGGTAAAATATTTGCAAATGAAGCAACTGACAAAGGATTAATCTCCAAAATATACAAGCAGCTCATCCAGCTCAATATCAAAAAAAAAAAAAAAAAAAACCCAATCCAAAAATGGGCAGAAGACCTAAACAGACATTTCTCCAAAAGAAGATATACAGATTGCCAACAAACACATGAAAAGATGCTCAACATCACTAATCATTAGAGAAATGCAAATCAAAACTACAATGAGGTATCATCTCACACCAGTCTGAATGGCCATCATCAAAAAATCTCCAAATAGTAAATACAGGAGAGGGTGTGGAGAAAAGGGAACCCTTCTGCACTCTTTGTGGGAATGTACATTGATACAGTCACTATGGAGAACAGTATGAAGGTTCCTCAAAAAACTAAAAAGATAACTACCATATGACCCAGCAATCCCACTACTGGACATAAACCCTATGAAAACCATAAATCAAAAAGAACCATGTACCACAATATTCATTGCAACACTATTTACAATAGCCTGGACATGAAAGCAACCTAAGTGTCCATCATCAGATGAATGGATAAAGAAGATGTGGCACATATATACAATGGAATATTACTCAGCCATAAAATGAGATGAAATTAAGTTATTTGTAATGAGGTGGATGGACCAAGAGTCTGTCATTCAGAGTGAAGTAAGTCAGAAAGAGGAAAACCAATTCCATATGCTAACACTTATATATGGAATCTAAAAAAAGAAAAAAAAATGGTTCTGACAAACCTAGGGGCAGGACAGGAGTAAAGACGCAGACTTAGAGAATGGACTTGAGGACATGGGGGGAAGGGTAAGCGGGGACGAAGTGAGAGAGTGGCATGGACATATATACACTACCAAATGTAAAATAGATAGCTAGTGGGAAGCAGATGCATAGCACAGGGAGATCAGCTCGGTGTTTTGTGACCACCTAAAGGGTGGGGTAGGGTGTTTGGGAGGGAGATGAAAGGGGGAGAGTATATGATGATATATGTATACATATAGCTGATTCACTTTGTTATATAGCAGAAACTAACACAATATTGTAAAGCATTTATGTTCCAATCAAGATGTTAAAAAAAAGATACATACAGAAAGAACATAAAGATTTGGAATCAGAATATGGAGGTGTGAGAAGATGCAGAGTTCACTTCTCCCTACAACTAGTGTGCCTGCTGGATGTTGCTGGGGAACCTTGATGCCCAAGGACATGGGAGGAACCCCCAAGTGAACTGGTAGGATGTGAGGGGACTCAGGAGTGAGGAGAAGTAGAAGCCAGACAGGACCAGCGCCCCTGAGGAGTCTCTGGCAGGGGTGTGGTCCCCACGCCTGGTGGGACCCTTGGGAGCTTGGATCATGGGGGAGTGCACTGAGTGTTTCCCCAGTCCAATTGGCTCGGGAAGCCGGCCCAGCTTTTGGGCCAGGTCCTACGACCTCAGAGGCCCCCTCCAGACCATGTTGGTCCTGGGGGAGTAGGAGGGAGGCTGGGGGGGGAGAATGGGAGAGGCAGGTGGGAGGGGCCTTGCAGGACTGTAGGAGCAGGAGAAAAGCAGAGGACATTGCCCCGCCCACTCAGCAGGGAAACCTGCTGGGCTCCCAGGTCAGAGCCTCCCTCCAAAGCCTCCTCCAGGCCCCATGGTCCTGGGGGTGTAAGGGGGAGGTTGGGGGAGAACAGGAGAGGCAGGTGAGAGGGGCTCCACAGGACCAGAGGAGTGGGAGAGGAGTGGAGGTCATTTGCGCTGCCCACTTGGTACTAGGAAGCAGGCTGGGATCCCAGGCCATGTCCCCAGCCCTCTGAGACCAGAGGCACACCTGGGCTCCTTGTGTTCTGTTGAGCCTTAGCCCCCCACACACACTCCCCACCCCCCAGGGCCTTTTACAGCCCTGTGGGTCCTAAACATAGGCACCGCCCATGGCATAAACCCACCCCTGCCTAAGCCCCACCCCCCACAGCCAAGGCCTTTTCCATGCTTTTTTTTCCCTCTCTTTTTTACTCTTGTGGTTCTGTTTTAATTTCCAGTTATTGTTTCATCTATAGTTTCCTAGTCTACTTTTTTTTTTTTCTTTTTGCACCCCATCTGGCTTACAGGATCTTGGTTCATGAGCCAGGGGTCAGACCAAAGCTCCTCTCGTGGGAGCTCCAATTCTGAACCACTGGACTAACAGAGAACTTCAGACCTCAGGGAATATTCATCAGAGGGAGATCTCCCAAAGGTCCTTATCTTGGCACCAAGACCCACCTCTACCCAACAGCCTACAAACTCCAGTGTTGGAAGCCTCACTCCAAACAACCAGTAAGACAGGAACAAAATCCCACCCATCAAAAAAAAAAGAGAGAGAGACAGCAAAAAAATAAGTCACAGATGAAGTAGGAAAGTAAAAACCCACAAGACCAAATAAATGAGGAGGATATAGCAATCTACCTGAAAAAGAATTCAGAGTAGTGATAGTAAAGATGATCCAGAATCTCGGACATAGAATGCAGGCACAGACTGAGAAAATACAAAAAATGTTGAACAAAGATCTAGAAGAACTAAAGAACAAAAAAACACAGATGAACAATACAATAACTGAAATGAAAAATACCCTAGAAGGAATAGATAACAGAATAACTGAGGCAGAAGAATGAATAAGTGAGCTGGAAGACAGAATGATAGATATAATTTCTAAGGAGCAGAATAAAGAAAAAAGAATGAAAAGAATTGAAGACAATCTCAGAGACCTCTGGGACAACAGTAAACACATCAATATTTGAATTATAAGGGTCCCAGAAGCAGAAGAGAAAAAAAAAAAAAAAAAAAAAGGCTCTGAGAAAATATTTGAAGAGATTATAGTGGAAAACTTCCCTAACATGGGAAAAGAAATAGTCATCCAAGTCCAGGAAGTGCAGAGAGTCCCATATAGGATAAACCCTAGGAGAAACACACAGACATATTAATCAAACAAACAAAAATTAAATGCAAAGGAAAAATATTTAAAGAAGCAGGGAAAAGCAAAAAATAACATACAAAGGAATCCCCATAAGGTTATCAGTTGATTTTTCAGCAGAAACTCTGCAGGCCAGAAGGGAGTGGCAGGATATATTTAAGTGAAGAAAGAGAAAAAGCTACAACCAAGATTACTCTACCCAGCGAAGATCTCATTTAGATTCGATGGAGAAATCAAAAGCTTTTAAGAGTAGCAAAAGCTAGGAGAATTCAGCACCACAAAACCAGCTTTAAAACAAATGCTAAAGAAACTTCTGTAGGTGGGAAACACAAGAGAAGAAAAAGACACACAAAAACAAACCAAAAACAATTAAGAAAATGGTAATAGGAACATACATATTGATAATAACCTTGAATGTAAGTGGATTAAATGCCCCAATCAAAGACACAGACTGGCTGAATGGATACAAAAACAAGACCCATATATATGCTGTCTACAAGAGACTCACTTCAGACCTAGGGACACATACAGACTGAAAGTGAGGGGATGGAAAAAGATATTCCATGCAAATGGGAATCTAAAGAAAGCTGGAGTGCAATTCTCATATAAGACAAAATAGACTTTAAAATAAAGAATGTTATAAGAGACAAAGATGGACACTACACAATGATCAAGGGAGCAATCCAAGAAGATATAACAATTATAAATGTTTATGTACCCAGCATAGGAGTACCTCAATACAAAAGGCAAATGCTAACAACCAAGAAAGGGAATATCGACAATAACACAATCATAGTAGGGGATTTAAACACCCCATTTACACCTATGGACAGATCATCCAAACAGAAAATAAATAGGGAAACACAAGTTTAAATGACACAATAGAACAGATGGATTTAATTGATATTTATAGAACATTCCACATGAAAGTGTCAGAATACATTTTCTTCTCAAGTGCATGCAGAACATTCTCCAGGATAGATCACATCTTGGTTCACAAATCAAGGCTAAAATATTTAAGAAAATTGAAATTGCATCAAGCATCTTTTCTGACAACAATGTTATGAGATTGGAAATCAATTACAGGGAAAACAACTGTAAAAAAACACAAATACATGGAGGCTAAACACTACACTACTAAATAACTAGGAGATCAGTGAAGAAATCAAAGAAGAAATAAAAAAACTACATAGAAACTAATGGTAATGACAACACAATGACTCAAAACCTATGGGATGCAGCAAAAGCAGTTCTAAGAGGGAAGTTTACAGCAATTCAATCTCACCTCAAGAAACAAGAAAAATCTCAAATAAACAGTCTAACCCTATACTTAAAGCAATGAGAGAAAAGGAACAAAAAACTCAAAGTCAGTAGAAGGAAAGAAATCATAAATATCAGAACAGAAATAAATGAAATAGAAATGAAGGAAACAATAGCAAAGGTCAATGAAATTAAAAGTTGGTTCTTCGAGAAGATAAACAAAATTGATAAACCCTTAGCTAGACCCATCAAGAAAAAAAAGGAGAGGATGCAAATTAATAAAATTAGAAACGAGGGCTTCCCTTGTGGCGCAGTGTTTGATAATCCGTCTGCCGATGCAGGGGTCACGGGTTCGTGCCCCGGTCCAGGAAAATCCCACATGTCATGGAGCATCTGGGTCTGTGAGCTATGGCCCCTGAGCCTGCACGTCTGGAGCCTGTGCTCCACAATGGGAGAGGCCACAACAGTGAGAGACCCACGTACCACAAAAAAACTTTTTAAAAAATAAAAATAAATAAAATTAGAAATGAAGAAAGAGAAATCACAACTGACACCACAGAAATACAAAGGATTATAGGAGACTACTACAAACAACTATATGCTAATAAAATGAACAACCACAAAGAAATGGCCAAATTCTTGGAAAGGTACAATTTTCCTATACTGAACCAGGAAGAATTAGAAAATATAAAGAGATATCACAATTAATGAAATTAAAACTGTAATTAAAATTTTTCCAACAAACAAAAGTCCAGGACCAGATGGCTTCACAGGCAAATTCTAACAAACATTTAGAGAAGAACTAACACTGATCCTTCTCAAACTCTTCCAAAAAATTGCAGAGGGAGGAACACTCCCAAATTCATTTGATGAAGCCACTATCACCCTGATACCAAAACCAGACAAAGATATAACACAAAAATGAAAATTACAGACCAATATCAGAGATGAGCATAGATGCAAAAATCTTGAACAAAATACTAGCAAACAGAATCCAACAACGTATTAAAAGGATCATTGACCATGATCAAGTGGGATTTATCCCAAGAATGCAAGGATTCTTCAATATACGCAAATCAATTAATGTGATACACCATATTAACAAATTAAGGAATAAAAACTATATGATCATCTCAATAGATGCAGAAAAAGATTTTGAAAAAACTCAACACCATTTATGATAAAAACTCTCCAGAAAGTGGGCATAGAGGGACATTACCTCAACATAATAAAGGCCATACATGACAAACCCATAGCAAACATCATACTCAATGGTGAAAAACTGAAAGCATTTCCACTGAGATCAGGAACAGGACAAGGATGCCTACTCTCACCACTCTTATTCAACATAGTTTTGGAAATCCTAGCCATGGCAATCAGAGAAGATAAAGAAATAAAAAGAATACAAATTGGAAACAAAGTAAAACTGTCACTGTTTGCAGACAACATGAATGATACTATAAATAGAACATCCTAAAGATGCCACCAGAAAACTACTAGAACTAATCAGTGAATTTGGTAAAGTAGCAGGATACAAAATTAATGCACATAAATCTCTGGCATTCCTATACACTAATAAAAAAGATCAGAAAGAGAAATTAAGGAAACAATCCCATTTACCATTGCAACAAAAATAATAAAATACCTAGGAATAAACCTACCTATGGAGGTGAAAACTTGCACTCAGAAAACTATGAAACACTGAAGAAAGAAATCAAAGATGACATAAACAGATGGAGAAATATACCATGTTCTTGGATTGGAAGAATCAATATTGTGAAAATGACTATACTACCCAAAGCAATCTACAGATTCAATGCAATCCCTATCAAACTACCAATGTTATTCCTCACAGAATTAGAAGAAAATTTTTACAATTTGTATGGAAACACAAAAGACCCCGAATAGCCAAAGCAATCTTGAGAAAGAAAAATGGAGTTGGAAGAATCAGGCTCCCTGACTTCAAACTACACTACAAAGCTATATAATCAAGACAGTATGGCACTGACACAAAAACAGAAATATAGATCAATGGTACAGGATAGAAAGCCCAGAGATAAACCCTCACACATATGGTCACCTAATTTACCACAAAGGTGACAAGAACATACAGTGGAGAAAAGACAGCCTCTTCAATAAGTGATGCTGGGAAAACTGGATAGCTACATGTAAAAGAATGAAGTCAGAGCACCACCTAACACCATACACAAAAATAAACACCAAATGAATTAAAGACCTAAATGTAAGACTGGACATTACAGACGAAAACATAGGAAAACTACTCTTTGACATAAACTATAGCAAGATCTTTTCTGACCCACTTTTCAGAGTAATGAAAATAAGTGAGACCTAATTAAACTTAAAAGCTTTTGCACAGCAAAAGAAACCATAAACAAGATGCAAAGACAACCCTCAGAACAGGAGAAAATATTTGCAAATGAAACAACAGACAAAGGATTAATCTCCAAAATATACAAACAGCTCATGGAGCTTAATATCAAAAAAACCAAACAACCCCATTAAAATATAGGTGGAAGACCTAAATAGACATTTCACCAAAGAAGACATAGAGATGGCCAAGGGGAACATGAAAAGATGCTCAACATCACTAATTAGTAGAGAAATGCAAATCAAAACTACAATGAGGTACCACCTCACACTGGTCAGAATGGCCATTATCAAAATATCTAGAAACAATAAATGCTGGAGAAGGTGTGGTGAAAAGGGAAACTTCCTGCATTCTTGGTGGCAATGTAAATTGATACAACCCCTATGAAGAACAGTATGGAGTTTCCTTAAAAAATAAAAATTGAACTACCATATGAACCAGCAATCCCACTACTGGGCATATACCCTGAGAAGACCATAATTCAAAAAGAGACATGTACCACAATGTTCATTGCCTCACAATTTACAATGACAGGTGAATGGGTAAAGAAGATGTGGCATGTATATACAATGGAATATTACTCAGCCATAAAAAAGAACGAAATTGAGTCATTTGTAGAGATGTGGATGGACTCAGAGACTGTCATACAGAGTGAATTAAGTCAGGATGAGAAAAACAAATATCGTATATTAATGCATATATGTGGTATCTAGAAAAATGGTACAGATGAACCTATTTGCAAGGCAGGAATAAAGATGCAGACATAGAGAATGGACTTGAGGACACAGGTGGCGGTGGGAAGCTGGGATGATGTGAGAGTAGCATCAACATATATACCCTACCAAATGTAAAAGAGATAGCTGGTGAGATGCAGCAGATAGCACAGGGCGATCAGCTCGGTGCTTTGCAACTACATAGAGGGGTGGGATAGGGAGGGTGGACAGGAGGCTCAAGAGAGAGGGAATATGGGGATATGTTTATGCATATGGCTGATTCACTTTGTTGTACAACAGAAACTAACACAGCACTGTGAAGCAATTACACTCCAATAAAGATTTATTTTTAAAAAAATTGGATACATGCACCCCAGTGTTCATTTTAGCACTATTTACAATAGCAATGTAATGGAAGAAACCAAAATGTCCTTCAACAAAGGAATGGATAAAGAAGATGTGGTATATACACATATTTATATACATATAATGGAATATTACTCAGCCATAAAAAGGAATGAAGCAATGTCATTTGCAGCAACATAGATCGACCTAGAGATTATCATACTAAGTGAAGTAAGTCAGACACAGAAAGACAAATATCATATGATATAACTTATATGAGGAATCCAAAAAATTGATACAAATCAACTTTTTTACAAAACAGAAATAGACTCACAAACACAGAAAACAATGATGGTTACCAAAGGGGAAAGTGGGTGAGGGATATATCAGGTATTTAGGATTTACAGATACACACTACTATATATAAGATACATAAACATCAAGGACTTACTGTATAGCACAGGGAACTATGTTCAATATCATGTAATAAGCTATAATTGAAAAGAATATGAAAAAGAATATATATATTCTTTCATATATACATATTTATCTCCTCTCACCTTCTGGGATGGCCCATATTCTGTGGAGTGTGTTTCTCTCTAAATAAATCCACTTTTTACCTACACTTTATCTCTTACTTATTTCTTTCTGTGATTAGACATAAATAACCTGAGCTTCATTAAGTCCTGAGATAATGTGTGATCTCAATTAAAAGAGAGTGGGTTCTGGCTGAGTTCTAGTCCCTGCACGTGGGTTCAAGTCCAATCTGAGGTGCATGGTTTCAGCTGACATGTTAGAAGTGACACTGAGTCAGCTGTACCAGGGAGGCTGCTCTGCGAATGTTTGCCTATGTTTGTCAGGCTGGTCATCCCCAAATGTTTTGGGACTCTGATCGGGAACCTAGGTCCAAACCAGAGGAATGATGGCAACTGGCATGGTTTGCTATAGAAAGATGATGTGGAATGGCTATGCTTATGCACATACAACAGCAGGTCCAGGACAGAATTGTTGTTTCAGGATTTGATAATCTATACTCATCTTGACTCTGAGGTTTTTCTCCTGCATTCTATATTCATGCCTGTGCTATTTCTTTCTTTCTTTCTTTTCTAAACATGAGAAGACTTGTGTGGCTGCCAAGATATACTTTTTATTGATAAGTGCTGACCCTTTATTTCCCACTTATAGCTAGACCAACTCCCACTCATTGTCATCCCTGTCGGGGCCACCTTCTGTACCTTTGTTTGCATCAACTTTGGGGGCACTATCACCTGGTTGGGAGACTACTTTGAAGGGATAGCATCTAAAATCCTAAGTGCCAATCTTGACCAAATTTCCTGGGGTTTTGTCATGAAAGTGGAATTTTGGATAGCATGGGAATTAGAGACATCACCTCAGGCTTGGGTCTGAAATGGATCATGCTGCATCAATCCCAACCAATACCCCCCTGGGCCATACATTCAAAGATTGAGAATAATTCTGACAGCAGGAATTAAAAAGGAAAAAACATATTAGGTTATGTAATCAGGTTTGGCCACAATATGAGTTAGGAAATTTAAATGGAGTGAGGTACCATATGTTCAAATTTTCATGGCCTGTATTTAGGCAATGGACTCCCCTAAAAATTAAGGCATGTGTAGCTCAGAGGGATAACTCTAGGAAAGACACAGGACATTTTAACAGACCCACCCTATGGGGCCATGCAATACACCAGGTGGGGAACAACACTGTCCCAAGGTGAACTCGCAAGGGAATTACCAGGTGAATTCTATTGATAGGGATAGACAGGACCGTATGATTACCTGTTTAATAGAGCTTATGAAGAAACTTACAGTAAAACCTGTTAATCATGAAAAAGTGAAAGAGGTCCAACAGGGACAGGACGAAAATCCTGCAGTCTTCCAAGGGAGACTAATGGAGGCTTTTAGGAAGTATACAAATGTGGATTCCCTCCTCCGCAGAGGATTAGGCCCTTTTGGCTATGCATTTCATAGCCCAGTGTACCTCAGACATCAGGCACAAAATTCAGAAAGCAACTGCTGCTCCTCAGACTCTGATGAATAATTTGCTCCAATTGGCTTATTCGGTTTTCAATAATAGGGATATGACCAAAAAGACTGAATGCACCCAGAGAAATATGCAAAAGACCTAAATGATTGCAGTGGCTTTGTCCTCTCAGAGACCACTAGTGTCAGGGGAGGTCAGCTTTTCTGGGCCAATCTGGCCCTGGTGGACCACTAAACCCATGGGTACCCAGACAGGACCAGTGTACCCTGTGTGGACAAAAGGGGCAATGGAGGAAGGATTGTAATCAATGCACCCTTTGCAAACAGCCAGGGCATTGAAAGAGGGAATGCCCCAGATGCCAGAGAGCAGTGCAGGTCCCTCGGCCATTGATAGTTTTGCAATCAGAAGACTGAAGTGGCCAGAACCCAAAAATGACTCTGCCTAGAAATACCATCTACCTAACTAATGTCAAGCTTTGGGTGGTCATTGATGTGGTGGGCCACTTTCTAAAATTTTTTATAGATGCTGTTGCAACCTTTCCAGTCTTAACCAAAAAGACTGGAAAACTTAGCAGTCATAAGGAGTATATAATGGGGGTGTCAAGGGAGAGGAAGGGGCACACTCTCCTGGAACCCCTTTTGTGCAACATCAATGACCAGTTGTTTTTACATTCCTTTCTATTTGTGCCTGATTGTCCCATCCCTTTAATGGGAAGAGATTTATTACCAAAGCTAGGGGCCACTCTGTTTCTCGAAGGGCAAGGTAACCACCTTCATCACCAAATGATTCTAACAGAAAGTGGAAAGGAACAGATTGAATCTGGAGCTGAAATAGAAGCCTTAGTAGACCCTGGAGTGTGGAATATCGAGGTTCTGGGCTTGGCCAAAGATATCCAGTTGGTGGTTATTAAGTTAAAAAGGGTTATAGAGTGTCTACATATAAGGCACAATTCAATTGTGTCAATTGTGTCAATTGTGTCAATGCATCAGACCAAGATTATTAGCATTTCTGTTTAATGACTTGAGAGGACAGCTTGCAAGTGTTAAAATGTTCACCAAGAGAGGAGCTGGTAACAGGTAAATTCCCTACAATATCTTTACATTTTAAATTAACTTTGTTAAAGGCTTCTGTCTAGGGGGATTAAAGAGAAGGTGATGAGTCAATATTTGATGGCAAAGTAAACTACAGAAATCTGGAAGTACATGGAGAATTGGAGGTAATAAAGGAATAAGTCTGGAGCAATAAGGTTGGACTAAGAATTTGCTAAGAGAGCATAAGAAATTCAGAGAAAGTAACTAGCCTTATGCAGGCATGTGGGATAGGGACAGTTGATTTTTTTTAAGGGTTGGGTTTTCAAAGATGAACTCTGTTTCAACCTGAGCAGTAGTCCAGAAGAGGGCTTGGGCGCCAAGGTTGTTTAGTAAATCACAACTCATTGCATGGGAAAACCAGAAACATGATAGCAAATGGGCCTGTCCAGAAAGAGGAAAAATTATACAAACTGGAATTAAGAGATCAAATGTCCAATGTAAACATTTTTAAAGTCTTTTTATGGTATGGCTTAGTCTCACAGACTCTGGACCCCTTCACTAGCTTCCCCCGAACATTTGGACACATGAGGTAGGAAGAAGGCTTATACCCTGGCAGCTGGCTGATTCTTGTGAGGCTGATGTCCAGTGAAGCAGTGTTGGACAGTGCCTGACCCTGTACCTTCAGCTAGCTTCTACTGCTTTCATTTGTGGCTCATGGGCATTTAGTCTGTTTTTTGTTAGTTCAGTCAGAACCTCGAGGTCTCTCCCCACCTATGACTCATTTGAGATCTAGCTGTGTTCTATTCGTCCAGACCAGGATGTCCACCTTGAAGTCTATGTTGCTGGATATGTCATCATAGCTACAGAGCCCCTTCTGACAGTAACACCCCCCCACCACTACTCTCTCAGGAATTCTGAGACTCATTAGAGCTACTCAGAGCATCTGGGGAAGGGGGTGGCAAGAAAATGAAAGCTTTAGCATCTTTTTCTACCTTTTTTATTTATAATAACAATAAATACAAACAGAATATATATATTCTTTTCTGAGATACACTTTAATACATTAATAATTATTTTATATAATTGAAATGTTTTACTACATGTTAATATGGTTAACATGGACCTGCAAAAATGCTGATTTTACGTCTCATAGCATATGGCAAAAGTCCATATTCTACTAACAGGAAATGAAGTAAATCACTTATGTATGCAACGTAAGTAGCTTTGAACAGTCTCTCCAAGTGGGAAAAAAGTCATTAGAGTTATTATGCTCTTGTAGAAGAAATGGGTGTTGCATGTTTACTAATGAAACTTTCAGTCATTGTCTTCTCTATTATTGCATTTGAAAGGAAACACAGAATTAAATATAATTAAAATTCAGAGAATAACCTCAAGCACTAAAAAATTAAGGAAATAAATTATTTTAAGTATAATTTCACTTTCAAGAACCAAATATACATATACTACACAACTATACAACCAACTATACATGTTCTCCAAACGAGGGCAATGTACTGTGTAATGAAATTTCATTCTCAAATAAAAAATACTTCATTATTAACTTTTCCATATACTAACAAAAATTAATATACAACATATACTAACAAAAAGTTGTATAAATTACCTAGCCCAGACTTTGAACATAAGCAAGATAGCAAATATTACAAAAAGAATTAACACATACATTTGTAGATAACTAAAGTACAATGTGAAGAATTCTAAAATGTAAAGTCCTAATGTAAATTAATTTCTTTTGTACATGAAAATAAATTGCAAAATGTATGTTTATATCTAACCCATTCAATAACAATATAACTCTAATAAATTTTGCTTCATATATTGGCTTAATAGAATGTTAGTTTATTAAATGCCTTATTATATGCAAGCACTGTGCTGATTGCTAGGTCCAGAGATGATAAATATATGTCCCTATTCCTAAGAGTTTCCAATTAAATAAGGAAGTCAGACATGTAAAGAAATATTTACACACAATGTGATACTCAGAGAATGTACTCTGAGTTATTCCAGCAACCTTGTTACCCTTGGAACCAATAGCATAATTTGTTGAGCTAGTTAGATATGACTGAGAATGTTGTCAAAGTTAATGAGATGAATAAAGCTACCTGACCTATATAGTTATTTAATAATGGCATTGTTTTATGGAATTATCATGCTCTATCCAACTGAACAATCAGCACAGATGAATCTCCAAACTTAGATTGTTACCATAAGGCTGGTTTTTATTCATTTGTGAGCAAATTGTCCCTTCATTAACTACCAAGGATGTGACTGCTTTGGTTTCTATTTTTTGTATACTTTTTAAGGTCCCTTTTGGAAGCGTTTTTAAAATTCTGAAAACCATATCCAATGACAAATTATCAAGACACTAAAATTTGGCTTTAAAATTCCTCTCTCAGAAAATATGTTTGTGATTATGTTGACAGGGGTAGAAGGAGAGAGATACAGCAAGGCTCTAGCCGATATTGGATTTATAAGAGCTAGAGAACTGGTTAAGGGAATGAGATGATTGCATTATCAAGAGATTCCACAATGCTGGTTATGCTCAACACTCCAAAAAAGCAACAGAGCTAGGATAGATTCTCTGAGGCAACTGTACAAGGAGAAGGCATGTAATCCTGGCCATTGTGGCAAGTTTTAAAGTGTTAAGCATTTGAACAAGAAGGAAAGTGAGGACTTGATTTTAGAGGAATGGAAGACATGCTGTTTCCAATACTTGGAGACAGCAACCTAGGACCAGGGATTGGAAGTTATTACAGGGAGGCAGAGTTGCTTTCAATGTTAGGAAGAACTTTCTAATAGAACTGTTCAAAAATGGAGGTAGTGAGCTCTTTACCCTGAAAGAACTGAATTAGATTTTGAAAAAAAAATCACCTGTCAAGGGTATTTTAGAATTTAGAGAGGCTTTCTATACAAGGTTGGAAATTGTATTAGATTCTAAGGTTATCTTCAAGTTTGAATATGAATCTGTGATTTAGAAAAGTTATCTTTTGATTAGTAATATCATGCTATGATTAAATCCCCTATTTATAGATTAAATTTGATTAAGCACCATAGTGCCATCAAATATAATTTATAAACATATGTAGATTTTTAAGATATATTCTTTCAAATCACATAATCTTTAATTAGAATCATTACATTTAGCTATATAGCTACATTTGCAGTGAAATAAGAACAATTCAGGAGAAATTTAGGTACTGGTCTTTCAGCTTCTATTCACTATAAAACAAATGTGCACTTATCGTAGACAGAAGGAAAAATCCCTATTAGCAGCTCACTATAAATGTCAGCATCCTTTACAGACTTCTTCCTGATTTTAAAAAAAAGAACAAGTTTTCTTCAACAAGAATGCTCCTAAAATGATATAATTTTAAGATTCATGTCTTATTGAAATCTTGAGTATGCAGAATCATTGAAATCAAGTTACTCAGAATGCCTAAATGCTAAATAAACTGAAGGAGGAAGAAATTAATCAAGAGTCAGAAAACTATTAAGATCAAAATGTGTAAATAGAATGTAGAAATCTTTGGTTGTGTACTCCTGTGTAGGAATTTACTTGGGCTAATCATCTATCTGCCATATGCCACAGTCTTTGATAACTAGTCTTATTCTAAATATGGCTTTATAAAGTGGAAAAAAATTGTTTCTTATGTTGAAGAGAAATCTCCTCCCTTATAAATTTCAGCCTTTGTTTTTAGGTTGCTCTCAAGAGCTGCCCATTGGAAGACATTTTTGAGTCTTAAACATTTAATTCTAGACATACGAGTTTCCAAACATTGGATCCAATTGAACTGAAAATGATCTAAAAGTAACACCATGTATTCAACAATATGTTTAATCATTACATTTATTGCTTCCAAATCTCAAAAGGTAAACAGATGTCTCCCTCTATACTTGACTCTGATTTTCAAATCATATGCCTTGAGCTAGGTACCCTGTACATGTATTCAATTGCTCTTCTTGGTATCTGGGAAAAATAGAATCATGTTGCAGGATGTGGTTGCTCTCAAATAATATTTTAACTTTCAAGGGTAACATATAATGAATACTGCTGTGATAAAGACCTCTTTCCCTCCCCAAACTAGAGTTGAGTGTTATGGGAATGCAGTAAATTTTGATTAGGCAAATTCTTCATACTGCTTAGTCTCACAGGCAATAGATGAACAAAAGGTGCTCCACATTGTAAATCAAGTTTGAAGATCGCTCTCAAAATGTTCATTAACTTTGATCTCATATAAATGTTGAATTTAATCTTTTTTATATTTAATAGTGACACATACCTATTTTCAATTTTAGAAGACATTACAATATTGGAAATTTTTTGCATGCATAAGCCAAATGTAGTGGACCCGGACAAATGATAAAGGATTTAGAAATGTTAATTAGAATTTTTCCACAAGAATGAAAGCAATCTGGATAATGAGCATAATTATTTTGTATCTTACACTGCAGCACTGGCTGAAGGATGATAATGAAAGGAAAGGAGACTTTAAAGAAAAATAAAAAAGACTAAGGGAAGAAGTCATAGATAAAGGGATATTATTTCCTAAACTTACAGACAGGAAAGACGGCTCCTTCTGGGTACTGAGAATAGACTTGAGAGATCACTGAGATTTGCATGTCAGAAATCCAGAATGGAGGGTAAGGTCAGAATAATACACGTCTTAGTGAAGCCGCAGTGATTGGCAAGATCGGAGAGATATCAATAATACCAGTTCAGTCACTGACCATGTGTGTATGTGATTCGGTTCCTTGAGGATTTTGAACACCAGAACCATTTTTCAACAACCATTTGATAGATCAAATGAAACTGTTACCTTTACCAGATGATGCAAAATTAGAGAGAAAAAGATCAATTATTAACAGAACCAAGCCCAGCACAGATTGCTATGGTGCCAAGGAAAAAGAACAGTAAGTAAAGGAAGAGTTTGGGGTTTTATGACTAGACAGACTACTTTTCTTGCAGTTATAACTGATGAAGAACACTCAGGTACAGATATAAAGGGATGGCAATAGCGAAAATGATTAACAAGTAACCTGCAGCAATTGTAGAAACTAAAGCAGAAAGCCTTGTGCGTTAGAAAGTGTATTAATTCAAATGCAGAGGGAGCCACCTAGGCCTTGACAACAAGGATATTTCTAGTAACATCAGAAATCAATGGCCAATGAGAAGAATGGTAGAAATCAAGATAAAATAATGAAACAAGATCAGGAAGGGATTCTATTTTGCTTTAGTTCTCCCTTTCTGGAAATATTTGTTTATATATGTTTAAGTTAACAATTTAGTCCCCACTGTGTTATGGTCTTTCTCAAATAACTTGTTTCCAGAATGCCACGTAACACATAAAAGAAAGCCTCCATTGAATTTTTTTTTCTTACATACACAATACACACACAGAGGAAAGGGCAGAGCCAACTAAGGTAGGAAGCCACCAATTCTACAGAATACTTTTTATGCAACTGTCATCTGATTACAGACAATCCCTGATTTTGGAATTGCACGATAATTCAGTCTAATATTGTTCTATTTTTAAAAATATATTTGAAACTTATGATTGCAAAAATTTATATGGTAAAAGGACCTTCATTTAAGTATATTTCCACTTCTAAAGAATATGTACATTTAAAACAGATTAACATTTATTACAATGTGTAGGAAACTACATTTAATTCCACAGAAATACAGCCTGCACATTACCTGAGATATGTCAGGCATCTTAAAACCTAAAATACCTATATCTGTAAAACTGATGAAGAAACATATCCTCTTACAAGGAAGAATCATCTTAGCTGAAAACAAGGATGATTAACACTCTTTCATTGTTTGGGTTAAGGGTGATTAAACATCTAACAAGAAGCAAGTTTCAAATACTACTATCAATACCAAAAGCCTAGTCATATTGTTAAACTTAGAAAATAATTCACTGTGAATAATTTACTAAAGTAGTAAACATACACAGCACTTTACACCTGGTATATATCATCACAGAAAACTGATATAGTACTAATTTAAACGCTGAAATTTCTTATTGTAACTCAAATTTGGACATGTAAAAGTTTAAGAAATGCCAACAATAGTGGTCCACTTATCTAGAGGTCAGATTTTCTACATCCTCACTTACATTGGAAACTGGCAATGATACAGAAAAAGTATTTTAGTACTACGATCCCAGAAACCAAGAACTTCACTAAATGGGTTACATGTCAAGATAAACTCAGGTCAGGTATAACTTAGAACTGATTAATTAAATAAAAAATGTTAATTTACTGAGCTTGAGCCAGAAAATAAGGTATAATACTGCTAAAAACTGAAACCAACTAACACTGAAAACTAATAGAATCAGCAAATTTTAAGACATTTCAGTAACTGCCAATGGCATTATGGCATTACAGCACAGTACATTATGCTCTTAACGAAGAGTCAAATCATGAAAATAGTTAAACCATGTTTAGTGTACAGTTTAGAAGGCTGGGGAAATACACTGCATTTCAGAAAATGTTCTGACTAAAAAATGGTGAAAGAAAAGAATGGGCTTAAAAGCAGCTAAACAGTGATCAGAAAAAATAGGAATTTGACAACTCTTATACCTGTAGTAACAAGATAGGATTCTCGCCTCTATTTTTCACTTCATATAATAGTGTAAATAAATCATTGTTACCTAGAGATTTCTCCCATCTTAACTGTTCAATTCTGTGAAGTTTGATTTGTTTTTAACTAGTGTTTCATGGCTAAAGTACTTAAAAAATCAAAACATCAAAGCCTGAGTTTTATTTACATATGAAAATAGTAATATTCTAGACTCTCCAAGATTAAATTAAATACAATATAATTTTTGGTAAAATTTATTTTGAATTTTAAGTTTCTGGGAACTGCTAATTCATATATGGTATACATTCATAGTATTTCTCTCATAGAAGGTGCATTTTATGTTATTAAGCCGTAAAGACTGTTTTACCAATAACGAAGGTTAATAAATTTACTGCAGGTTTCTAGAACTGCAATAGTTTTAGAATGTCTAATCACACACTACTTTTAGAAATGATTAGAAAACCATGGGTCCCTGTATTTATTAAACTGAATCACCTGGCAGTAAAATTCAGTTAAGGCTCTTGGCATTGGTGAAACTTCTTCCCACTCAGACCTGCTACTGTGGTAGACCTGCACTTCATCTGTGATTTCATCTGGTGCATAATCACCACCTAATATATAAATTTTATCTTCAATTCCAACTGCACCTGCGTTGAAGCCTGCACATTCAAAAGACCCTTCACCCTTCCACACACAAGTATCTGGACAAAAACTATAAACCTTATAAGTGGAAAGGTCACATATATACAGTGTGCAGTTTACAGGGACAGCTTTAATTAGTGTTGCATGAAAAAACTGCCCAAACTCTGCTACTAGTTCAGACCACTGATCAGTTGTAGCATTGTATTTAAAAAAGCAATCAAGTGATGGGTTAAAAGCATCTGTAATCTCTACCTCCGATCCAAGAACATAAATTACATTTTGGCATGCACTTGCTTCAGGATAGTATATGCCCCTGGGTAATGGGCTAACAGATATCCATTCTTTGGAAAGAGGGTTGTAAGATTCAACATCTAAGAGACTTCTAATGTCCTGGGATCCTCTAGTCTTTCCACCTATGACAAATAATCTGTTGAGAGCCATAACTGATGTATGCATGGTTCTTGGTGTTTTCATAGTTGATACCAGGAAAAAATCATTTTTGACCGGACAGTAGCACCAGGTTTGATCAGTGGCATCATGATATGACTCTGCAATATGAAGCCGAACTGTTCTACAACACGGCCCTTTGCAACCGCCTGTCAAGAATATTTTCTCCCCATAACTAGACAGACTAGATCCTGGCAAATCAATCAGGTGTGATTGTGGTAGTATCTTCCATGAATCACTTTTAATATTATAGCAAAATGTATACTGATCTTCTCCATTTTCCTCAGTTTTGTGAACAAATATGTATTTTTCAGTTGTGGATGGTCGAGCATCAGGAAAAAGTCCACCAGAACTTTGCACACACTTAATTGCATCTATGATTATGTCAAAACAGTTTGTGCTTTTGAGTAAACACTCTTCATTGAGTAAACAATCTTGAAGTGTCTCCTCAGATAACTGATATAATCTTACTTTTTTAATCAAATAAGGCAGATGCTTTTGCCTTGATTCTAAGTTATGTTTAGTCCAACTAAGGACAACTTTCAGTACAGTTTCTTCTTCAGGAACATTTAATTCATCTGATTCCAGACATTTCTGCAGTACTCCAAAATTCATCTCTAAGAAATCACTGGATTTAAATAATAAAGAAAAGTGATGTTGTACAAAGTATAAAGCATGATCAAACAAACGGGCAGAGCCATAGCTATCTGATATAGATAATAACTGTAAACAATTCACAAGATTAATACTTTTTATTAAAAAGTCACTGCAAGCTTTGGACAGGAAGGAAACTTGAAGAAATGATGACAACTGGAAGAACATTTCCACATTATCATCTGTTATCTTTGTTTTTCCAGTATAGGCATAATCAAGAAATGCTTTTACTGCTTTGGAGGACAAATTAGTAATGGTAACACTTCCACCATCTCTTTCTTTCATGTTTACTTCAAACATAGCCCTGCAAAAATGAAGAACACAGGAGAACAAATAAACAGGAATATTTTATTCCACGATAATTTTCAATATTACCTTAAAGAGGTTTCCTTTACTCTTAGGTTGATGTAAAATACATTTACAAAATATATTTTTAAAGCATCCTAATAAATTAATTTAATATCTATAATAGAGACCATATTATCTATCTATAAACTATACGTATTACATAACTCCCATATTGCAAAATATATACATTATAGCTGACCCACAGCAATGGATCCAAAGGCTACAAAAAGATTCAAATTTGGCATCTGATTTGATGTTCTTATATAGTATTCATAAAATTAGGGTAAAATCTCTCTAATGGCTGAATTTATTTACTTATGGGTTAATTTAGTATCAACTCTGCAGGTAATTACTAAAATAACTCAAAATATAAAAGCTTCTGGGTTTAGGATTTAAAAGTCTTTTTCAGAATAATTTTCAATTTGGCAGCAGTGAAATATGTAAAAGATGGAATACAGTGAGATATCAGATGTTTCCAATGACTCTGTCTGTGTGGGAAAATCCACCAAATAAGATAAACTTGAATACATGTATAAAAACACATTTCATACAGCACTTTAGGAAAAAGGGAATACGATTTTATAAAACTAAACAACAGTGTACCACACCAAACTAAAAAGGCTAAAAAGAAGGTTTTTGTAGAAATAGCCTCTGAGAGATGGAGATGGATCTCCAGATTTGAATAATTAGACCAGCTTGAAAGTTCTTCATAATAAGTTCTAATTTATCCCCATCTGGTAAAGCTGATAGACTCTAAGGAAATAGGAATTTTGGGGGCTCAGTTTAAGCAAAAATATAAATTATTTAGAAATATTTAGGCAGGAGACTAAGATATATTTTACATTTGGCTTTGGTAAGAACAATATTGCTGTCCATCCTTATATTAATTTCATATCCAGAGTTATTCATTTTTATACTTTAAACAAACCCATTATGATGGTTTTCAGTAGAACTGCAAATAAAGACAAAGATTAAAGAGGAAAGAGCTACAACAAAGAACAAAAGACTGCCAGTTGAACATTCATTAAGACTAAAGATCATCTGATTTTGGTCCTGGTTTAATACTGGCTTGTATTTGTTCCAGTATTGCCCAGAACACTTTTGTGAGTAGTGCCCAGGTGCCCAAGTACTCTGGGGGAAAACCAAACTTCATTATTAAAGTCTACTATAGAGAGTAACTAAAGCTACTACAGCACAAGTGTCCAACTGAAAAATATGAGGAGCCTTCCAAATACAGAATACTCCTGAGGAAAAGGATGCTAACGCCCCTTTCTACTAGGGGTATTCAATACTTCTTAACACAAGAATGAATAAATATAGTTACAAAAATTTATACATGTTAAACATTATGCAGGATATTTCAACAATGTACATCAGCTTAGAAACATTAACCTGTGGCGATAATTAGATTATTAAGATATCTATAGTCAGTTTAGGGTAATAATAAGAGCATGGCCTCTAGAACAGGGCTGCCTGGGTGGGTATCTAGCCTATACCACTTATTAACTGTGTGACCCTGGGGAGGTTAACAACTTCATTGTGCTTCAAATTCTTCATCTGAAAATGGGGATACTAGTAGTACTTATTTCACTGAGTTGTGAGAGGAATAACTAAGTTAATTGATGCAAACTATTATTAATATCATTTTAAGAAAAATAGTTTTCTAAAATAGTATGTACTTCTAATTTATCACCAACTTCCACATTTTCTTTGAGAAGAAACATGTAATATATTTCTATACTTCACCCTACTCATCTTTAAAGTATCCAGTTAACTTCTATCTCAAATTTACTATGTTATCATAAAGTGGTTACACAATACGTGTGATTCCTTTTGAATCTTGTCTCCAGTGGCTTTACATTTAATCATAATTTTCATTTTCCAAAAATATTATAAAGGGCATTTACCATGCACTATGTAATTTTCTATTTTAATTTTATATACCCCAATATTCCTGTGAGATTATATCCCAATACTCCAGTGAGTTTGATCATAACACAAAATTATGAATTAGTGGCCTTATCATAAAGAGTGTAAATAACATAGACTTTCTATCTACATTTGTACATATTTTTATGTGAACTATATACTCATTTAGTAAAGTACTATATATAATAAAGGATCTAGGTCATTATAAAACTGTCATTTGTTTTACTTCAAAACAGATGCGAATTTTGAAAAACATGTTGTTTAACAATAATTTTTAAAAATTGAAAGTAGATCCCTAAAAAGCTAGGAGCAGGCTGAACAAAGTACTATGGACAAATATTATGTGCAAATACATTTAATTAATAAATAACTTCAACATAAAGAGTAGAGGACTGCCAGCTCAAATGCTTATATGAACTTCTTACTTTGTTAACATGAAAACTTTATGGAGAAATAAGACTGTGTGTTCATACCAAATTATTTCCATTTTTTGGCTAGGTTTGGAAATAATAATAATTGCAGCTAACATTAATTGAATGTGGTGGGCACTGACCTAATCATTAATATACATTATTTCATTCAACACTCATAATGACTCTATGAGTTAGGTCCTATTTTTATTATCTTAATTTTTTACAAATAAGGAAACTGAAGCCTGAAGAGGTTGTGTAACTTACCTAAGGTCACAAGCCTAGTAAGTGGTGGAGCTGGGATTTAGATTTAGGGCATGTGCATTAAGAGGCCAAGTACTTAACCATTATACTTGTACAGCTTCCTCTGATGAAGAAGTGATATGAAAGATAAGGGAGCAAGACAGTTACTTGGAAGAAAAAGTGGATTAGAAGAGAGGTGGGAAGAAACTAGCAGAACCTGAGAGTGGGAGAGCATAAGAACAGTTAGGGCCCCAGTAGAGTCTGAAGAAGAATAACTTAGGATACATGAGAGAAGAAATGAAAAGAATACATGAAGACATATAGTCTAGTTAGGCAAAAGGCTAGTAAAAGTTGTAGCCCCCCTTGTCCCCAGTAAACTGTGATGCAGCACTGAGCCACTGCTCCCAAATTCAAAGCAGGAAACCCTACAGAAACAGGTGTTTTGTTAGAGATTTAAACTCTGCTTACTTCGAATAAAAATTGTTTCTAAAACTGAACATAATGCAAAATACTGCAATTAGGATTTGAGTTTATTGCAGTATGACTAGGAGGGTTGAAGGTCAGGATGTCAGCAAGAGAGGTTTGCCTGTCTGATGAATAGGCCTCACAGGTATTACCTTGATACAGTTACTACAGTACTAAGGTCATGACCCTTAACCACTGTTAAGAATCAGAAACCCACTGTCATCACAGTGGATTCTTACAGTATCATGACTAGGACATTCCCTGTAGGATGATCTACATGGGGAACCAAATTATATTCAGAGTTAGAATCAGAACAAGTTGGCTGCTCTCCAGAAATGGTTCTGGAAGTACTTTTCCCTACTGTAGGACTATCTTGGCTAAAGAGAATAGAAATTTTCTGCATTAGAGTCCCTCTCTCCTGGACAATCCATGGGATATACTTGACTGAAATGTATTTTCTTCTCAGACTCCTCATTTTCTTTGAACTTGGCTTCCATTTTTGCTCAATCTGTCCTTTCCTCTTTTCCCAAATTATACAGTGCAGGGATGCCCCAAACAAAACTGACCCCAGATCAAAACAATTTTTTTCCAGAACAATTCAAGGGACTAATGTTCCATAGGACTTCCAAATGCTAGCCTGGGAAGACCTGAGCTTTAAAAAAGGTACTCTCATATTTTCATATTCAAAAATCATTAGTTAATCTAGGTTCTAATTATCTTTTTTTTAAGTATTAAAGATTACTGTTCCATGTTCTGTGGGGGAAAAATTGAGTACAGCCATAAGAAATAACTTAATTAGTGGTATCATAAAATCTGAGGGACAAATAGACAAGGTAAAGTACCTGAAAAAGTCACTGCATGCTGCTAACACACAACGATGACATGGGATTATTTCATCTTTCACGATTATTTTGAAATCATAAAAGACATTTTGTTCTCGAAAATTCTGTAGTATACTTAAGATTTTCTGTCCATGATCTTCTGACACGAGGAAGTTGTTTTTCTTCTCAGATGGAATTCCATTACATGAGCCTTGTTGATTGAAATCATATGAATTATCCATAGCCACTTCCATCTGTTCTTAGAACTGGAATGAAAAAAACAAATCACTGATGTAAGAGTCCTAATGAAATTTTCAGATCCAAAATTTGCCTTCTTAGTGTCAATCATAAAAAAATGCTCGCTAAGAACAATCATAATAGTACATCGTGTCCTAAACACTTGTTTTCCTGACATTTAGCAATAAATTCCTTTTAAATTTTTATAAATATTGAGCTCACTGGAATAAAAAGTACATTATTAAGGGATAAAGTTCAAGGCTATGTAACTGTGTTAAATAGCACAATTTATAAGTTCTATAAATAACTTATATAGGATCTGAGTACATGACTAGTCTTGTTATATGTAAGAGGTATTGTTTATATAGCAGATATCATTTGAATATTTACCCAACACATCCCTCTCCCTCCCATCCATTTTCTTCTGGCAGCGAAGCAGATGTTAAAATGTTGATATTGAAGCATAGGTAAATGTCTTCTGGGATTAGACTTTTAAAAGACAATTATTGAAAAAGATCAGGGTATTAGATTGTATTAACTGGTTATGGCCTTTAGTAAGGAAGTAAAAGGCAAACATTGGTCCAACTTGGCCTATCTGAAAGCAGGAAAGCCTTTTAAATATGAGGTCAGAAATCCAAGATACTTGAAGGCCAGATAACTGTGACTTTCCCAAACTGCTAATTTAGTTCTAAGCATAAAAGTTTATACCACAGAAAGCAAGAAAGTAAGAAACAGAAAGAAAAGAAGATTGGCATCTAGGGGAGCCAGAAAAATAGGAAACCTTGATTCCTTAGCATACTTCTGTTCTGGTTATTTATTGCCTTGCAAATCACCCCAAAACTGATTGGCTTAAGACAACAATTTATTATCTCTCATGGTTCTACAGGTTTAGATGGAACTTCTTGCTTGTGGGTTTTCATATGGTTAGAGTCAGGTGGCAGCTCTGGCTGAAGTCACCTGAAGGCCTGATTGGGTTAGAGGTCCAATACAGTTTCTTCATTCACATTTCCTTCAAATGGGATGGATGGCTAGAACAGACAGGGCTTTCTCTCCCTCTCTTGATATACTCTCTCCATGTGACTAGCTTAATACTTCCTCATATCATGGCAGTCTCAGAGTAGTTGGACTTCTTACATGGTGGCTGTGTTCTCCCAGAGGAGGTGTTCAAGCCCAGGTGAAAGCCAGACACTGGAGAAGTAGTCTGAATGGTCCTACAGCATCAGTCAAAGCTTCATTCTAGGACTGAGACAATCTACTACTGTGTTGTCCAAAACAGTAACTGCGAGCCATGTATACCTATTTACATTTAAATTACTTAAAATTAAATAAAAATTAAAAATTTAGTTCCTTGGTTGGTCTAGCCATATTTTAAGCAGTCAGTAGCCATATGTAATATGACAGTTACTTTTATGTGTCAACTTGCTGGGCCACAGGGTACCCAGACACTTGGCTAAACATTATTTCTGGGTGTGTCTGTGAGGGTGTTTTTGGATGAGCTCAACATTTGAATCAGTGGACTGAGGAAAGCAGATTGTTTTCTTTAATGTGAGTGGGACTCATTGAATCCACTGAAGGCCTGAATAGAACAAAAGGCCCAGTAAGATAGAATTCTTTCTCTCTGCCACTGTCTTTGAGATGGAATATCAGACTTCTCCTGCCTTTGGACTAAAACTTGGATTGCAACTTTATTATTGGCTTTCCTGGACCAGTTTTCCGACTGCGGATCTTTGGACTGCTTAGCTTCCACAATAACATAAGCCAACTCCACACAGTAAATCAATCTCCCTATCTATCTATCTATCTATCTATCTATCTATCTATGTATCTATCTATGTATCTATCTATGTATCTTTTTCTTTCTTTCTTTCTTTCTTTCTTTCTTTCTTTCTTTCTTTCTTTCTTTCTTTCTTTCTTTCTTACTTTCTATCTATCTATCTATCTATCTATCTATCTATCTATCTATCTCTCCTTCCAATTGGCTCTGTTTCTCTGGAGAACCCTAATACATGTGGCTAATGGCCATTATATTGTACACCACACAGAATATTTTCATTATCACAGAAAGTTACTGACTAGCTGATGTACTATATGAAGAATAATGTGCCTGTATAAGAGTGTGTGTGCATGCACGTGCAGGGGCCATTAATAGGATGTAATTCACAGTAGTACTGGAAAAATAAGTTACCTGCAGTAACTTTGTGAGTAGTGTTCTGAGTAACTGTAAGTAAATAGACATAGTAAGAATGAGAATGGGTGTCGTGGAGGGAAAAAAGGTAATGAGAGGCTTAGGAGCAGTTGTGAAGAAAAGTAAGGCAGAAAACAGTTGTATTAGAGTTCTTTAGAGAAACAGAACCAATGAACCAATAGGCTATATATTTGGCTATAAGCCTATTTGTTATATATATAACTACTGGTATATGTGTAATGTGTGTGTGGTATGTGTGTATGTATGCATATGTGTGCATATATAAACATATTATATATGTATATACATATAAATAATTGGCTCACAAAATTATGGAGGTCCCAAGATATGTGGCTGGCAAGTCGGAGACTCAGAACAACCAACAATGTAGTTTCAGTCTGAATCCAAAGGCCTGAGAACCAGGACAGCTGATGGTATAAATTCTAGTCTGAAAGCTGGCAGGCTGGAGACCTAGGAAGAGATGATTTTTCAGTTCAAGATCAAAGGCAGGAAATGATAATGTTCCAGCTCCAGCAGTCAGGTAGGTGAAGTTTCTTCTTACTCAGCTTTTTTGTTCTCTTCAGGTCTTCAATTGATTGAATAAGACCCACCCACATTAGACTGGGCAATAATTTACTCAGTCTATGTACTCAAATGTTAATCTCATCCAAAAACAGCCTCACAGACACACCCAGAACAATGCCTGACCAAATGTCTGGGCACCCTGTGGCCTAGCCATCACAACAGTGCAAATCTTACTTAAGAATGTTAATAACATCTGATCTAGGATGAAAAAGAATATTCCAACTTAGAGTGGGGTACGTAAGAATGTTGAAGGAATTCCCTGGTGTTCTAGTGGTTAGGATTCTGTACTTTCACTGCTGAGGCCCGGTTTGATTCCTGGTAGGGGAACTAAGATCCTGCAAGATGTGTGGCATGGCCAAACAAAACAACAAAAACAACAAAAAAGAATGTTGATAACATCTGATCTAGGATGAAAAAGAATATACCAGTAATTCCTCACCTCACAAGGCATACTTCTTAAGTCACCTGTAAAATTAGTTTATAAAATTACATGTTTTTCCTCCTTTTCTAATAACTATAAAATCATATATCTTCCCAGGGGTATGATGTAATATGAAACAGAAGAAGGAGTAGGGCTTTAGAAGAGGATAGACTTGAGTTCCAGTGCTGGCTCAGCAATAGACTTGTGATATATCTGAGGCAAGTAATTTCTGATCTTTGATTCTTATTTTCTTCATTTGTAAAATAAGGATAAACTTTACCTATCTAGTTTTGTTGAGAAGATTAAAAATAATAAATAATTTAGCATTTACTATGTGCTAAATAATAGTACTTATTTTCTATTAGAAAGTTAACATAAAAGGCAAAGAAATCATTTAAATGACATTAATCAAAATGTTTACATTTAAAAGGTGGTAGGGGGAGGGACAGCAGAAGCAGTTCTCTGATAATTCCTAGGGCTTAAGAGAAAAGCTAAACATAAGAGCTATCATTGCAAAGTAGTTTTATATGGAGTATCAGGATCAATGAAAAGAAGAGAGACAACTGGTGGAGACTTGAGCCAGCCTCTTCTTTCTGACTCCATGATGATAGAAAGGAATACTTAAAGGGGCTAGCCAGGAAGTATTTATACTACACAAAGGGCAGTATAACAGAGCAGGTAACCAGCGTGATCTACACTAGATAGACATGAGTTAGTGCTGTGCAAAGGATCAAAGCATCTTCTCAACAACAGAATGAGGCCAGGGTGTTACTTCTGGTCTATTTCTGAAGTCTAGCAATGGGCTAGAGCATCAATAATCTGTAACAGCAATATAGGGTCTCTCCATGGCCTGCCTCAAAGAATCACAGAATTGGTTGAAAGACTCAGTCCTTATCACCTACACACCCACTGGAACTGCTCTGAATTCTCATCCATTTAAAGATATGTATTTAAATCCTTCTTTATTAGAGGAAGTTGGATGCTGAAGATGGAAAAATAAATTTATCTCCTATAAGCTTAGATTCTTCTGGGTTTTTAAAAGTTCCCTCAAAGTTTAGGATTATAGGTGTTGACAAGGATATTTGATCCACATGGGACAATCTACAGCAGAAATTACTACCCTGACTTCCAAGCCATCTAATCAGGGAGAGATAAAGGAAACGATTTGGGTAGATACTGAATACTTGTTTCATAATACTTTCATTCTGTATGTGATTGATTATATATGTGCATGTATACATAAAATTTTTTTCTACAATTTTTTCTTCTTTTCTTTTTTTTTTTTGCGGTACATGGGCCTCTCACTGTTGTGGCCTCTCCCTTTGCAGAGCACAGGCTCTGGACGTGCAGGCTCAGTGGCCATGGCTCACAGGCCTAGCTGCTCCACAGTATGTGGGATCTTCCCAGACCGGGGCACGAACCCGTGTCCCCTGCATTGGCAGGTGGACTCTCAACCACTGTGCCACCAGGGAAGTCCCTCTACAACTTAATTTTAAAATACATTTTATTGGACATTTAAGGGTATCTCTACTTTCCAATTCTTTAATGTGGTCATAATTACCACTGGAAACTACCAAAATTTAAGTAGTATCATGTTGGTTCCCCCCCCCCCATAACTTTATTATTTTTCTATTTCTCATCTAGATGAACGGCCGCTACACTTCCCAAGCTAGACACTTGGAAGCCGTCTTTCACCAACCATATACATCCATTTTAAAACCACTTCTCTCCATCCCTACTGCTATTCTTTTAGTTTAAGCTCTCATCATTCTCACTTGAATTGCCCCAAAAGCCTCAACACTGATCTTTCTTATTCTATAAACTTTTATTTAAAATCTTCTGGGTTTCAAACCTGTGCATACATTTGGGAATATAAAGATAAATGAGGCACAGAATCCTTGCTCTTACAGGTTTATAGGCTAGTGTGGAAAGAAATAAGTAAACTGTATAAGGGTCATAATAGAGATATGAGCAGTGCTATGGAAGCATAGAGAAAGGACGACATTCAGACTTGCTTTCAGGGGTGGAAAGGACAAAATAGAGAGGAGAAGAGGATTGAGGAAGCCATCCTGATGAGTACAGTACTTGAGCTGTTAAAAAAAAAAAAAAGAAGAAAAAAATGGAAAATGGTTACCAAAGGTGAGAAAGACATTTCCAAGAGAAAATATTAAGCTATAAATGCAAAGGCATGGATAAGAGTTATTATGGCCCCTTTGGAGGAATACAAAGTTGAGGACAGGGGATAGGGTAAAAAAAGCTTAATTAGTAAATAGGGAATGGCTCATGCAAAGTCTTACATACCATGCAAGGGGGCCTGGGTTTCATTCTATAGGTAATGAGGAATATTTAGAAAACTTTTAAGGAGTGGCATTATACCACTGGATTTACATTTTACAAAGATCATTCTGCTAAGAATATAGCAGTGAGTAACAAAGATGTGGCTCCTATTCTCATGGAGCTTACTATCTAATGGAACAGATATGCATGTTCACTGGCATTGGTAATGAGAATATCAATTTTTAAAAATCCAAACACTTTTTCTTAATGAAAAACAAATTTAATTTTGTTAAGCCACTGAGATGTAGCTATTACAGCAAATAGGATTATCTTAATTGATGAATATTAATTTTAATCCCAGCAACTCAATAAGCACATTTATTAATCTAAATATTTATCTGTTGGGCTTCCCTGGTGGCGCAGTGGTTGAGAATCCGCCTGCCGATGCAGGAGACACGGGTTCGTGCCCTGGTCCGGGAAGATCCCACATGCCGCGGAGCAACTAAGCCCGTGAGCCATGGCCGCTGGGCCTGTGCATCCGGAGCCTGTGCTCCGCAACGGGAGAGGCCACAACAGTGAGAGGCCCGCATACCGCAAAAAAAAAAAAAAAAAAAAAAAAAAAAAAAAAAATATTTATCTGTTGATTCTCTACTGTTTTCTGCACAAAAAATTACATCATTTGTAAATATCAACGTTGCTTTTCTTTCCTATTTTTTACCAATTTTATTTCTCTTTTTGTACTACAGTAGTAGCTAAGACCTGTACAACGTTGAATAAAAGCAACATGGTTTGCAATATGTTTAAATATCACTGTATGTATATATATAATTTATACCTAATTATTTATACCAAGTTATAATACATATATAAATAATTTGGAATTTGGATTAAGTCAGTTACTGAGGCTCATAGTTCACGGGTAAGAAGTGAAACCAATGATATATGTATATTGTAATTTTTATTTCTCTAACTAGTAATGTAAATAAAATGGCTTTATTTGAAATTATCAAGTATCAACTAATACATCAGCATTACACACAGGTATTCACTTTTGTAAAGTGGTTAAAAGTTAAAGCCCTCCATGTTTACTCTATGTAGAATGGTCAAGCAGAGAAGCTGAAATGTCCTATTTTGTCAATTTGGCTTGAGTGAATTTCTACATGGAGAATTTACTTAATCAATGATTATAAGCACAATCAAAGAGAAAGGGCACTGGAAAATATATGAAAGGGAAAGAGGGAACTGATCCACAAGATAACTAAAGCCATTGAAATTAATAAAAATCAATCAAGGAAAATAAGTAGAATTAGTAGAGAAGAGGGCCAAGGATGGAACATCAAGGATAACTAATCTTAAGGGATAGACAATTTAAGTTGAAGAATTATTTATTCAGCATCTGCTACATACCAGGTGATGGTTTACACAAACTGAAAATATAATGGAAAATACAATCTGTAGTAGATACAGGTGAAAAAGTTCTACAGCTGAGAAAAAACTCACAAAGAACAGGAAGAGAAATGCAAGAAAATTAGGAAAGATGGTGGAAGACAAAGGAAGAGAATTTCAAGAATGAAGTAGTTCCCATATTATCAGAAGCCAAGAGAGATTAGGTAAGGTAGGGACTGAAGTCACTGATGATTTGAGGGTGGGGTGGGGAGAGGCCAGATTACAGTGGTTTTAAGAGGAAATAACGAACAAATTTTGTATAAATTTTTCTTTTAAGTTCAGTGAGGTTGGGACTAGAGGAGCAATTCTAAGAAATATTGTTTTGCTTTAGATGGGAGAAATTTGAGCATGTTAATACACTGACAAAAAAGGGGAGATATGGAAGGAAATTTTTGATAATGATTACAACAATCTAAATTAAGCACTTACATCCCTATCAAAGAGAATCAATTTGGACCTTTAAAGCAACAAATCAGAGAACAATATTATATGGCAAAACTTTCAATTCTGTTAACAGGTAAACACTGATAAGCAAATGAATGGTTAGAGCCTCAATTTTCATAGTTTATTTGTGATAAAACAAACCTGAAAATATTAGAATTTATAATAAGTAATTTATACAGCTATTTCATTCAGTGCTCATAATCCTTCAAGATTAGTATTAATAATGACTTTTTCAAAATGGGAAATTGAGGCTGAGATTAAACAATAAGGTGTAAGACACAAAACTAACAGAAACATGCTTGTTTCACTCAAAGTCCATGCTCTTTTCAATACTATTCTGACCCTGGATTTTAATATCAAATGAAAGCTCAGAAAGTTATTTTAGTGCTCAAAAGATCCAACCATAAATGTACTGGTCAAAACTTACCATGACAATTTAAGATCATTCTGAATAAGAAAGACATATATGACAAAAATAAGAGCTAACATTTACAGAGCCAGTACCATGTGTCAGGTACTGGGCCATGGGTTTCACACAGCATTGAATTTAATTCTTATAAATATTACTCCTATAAAAAATGAGACCTCTGCTTTAGTAAAGTATACTAGACATACTTTTCCCTGTTTCTCCTGCTAAGCACAACTAAAAACCTTCGACATATATAAAAATATATATCACAAACATACAGAGCCTGTGAGAACTGGAGAGAAACAGGCAGGCTGGATAGTGAACTTCAGACCCAAGGAACAAGACAGTGATGAGTTCCTTGGGTTTTATTTTTGCCTAATATATCATAGATAGTGAAGAAGCTGACAACACTGAATACCAGTGGGCACACACATAAAGAGATCCAAGAAAAACATGATCTCTTTAGGCAAAGGACTAGGAAAAAGAGCAACCTAGTAAGACAGAAAAGTTTTGACAAACACCACAAAAAAACTGGGGCTCTATCCCACCAATGTCAGCAAAAGTGGAATGGAGAGCCAAGAATTTCACCCTTGCCAGACTGTAATGAGGTGCCTCAGCTCTCCTCCTCCCATTCCCCCAAAGGAATGGTGTCGGTGAAGGCTGAGTGGGGAGTCAGGACATTAATCATTTCTGGGTGGTAACAAGTGGCCACCAACAACCATCCCCCAATCAGTGGCAATCATGTGGCATGTGGGGAGCCTGAACTTCTACCCCACCTGGCGGTAACATGGCATTCCACCCCCTCCTGGCTGGAATAGAGTCAGAGGCCGAGTAAAGAATCAGGACTTCCACTACCGATTAGCAGCAACAAGGCCATCCCCAATGATGTCACTGGAGACCACGTGAGGAGCAATAACAAGGTGCTTCTTGTTACCAGAGGATAATCTGAGGCTGAGATTGGTATCAGAGGATACAGAGAGGGGAGCCTAAACTTCTAATTCTGTCCAGCAGTAGAATGGAGCCCTTCCTCTCCTAGGTATCAACAGAGGTATAGTGGAAAGTCTGGACTTCCATCTCAACCTGGCAGCAATGAGATGGTAACCTAAACCAAAAAGAGTGGTGTCAAAAAAGACCCACTAAAATATAAGATTTAAATAAGATCTAGAGTCTTACATAATACTCAATGGAACCAAGAACCAGGAATATATCAATAAGAAAAAAACAATCAACAGGCATCAACAGTGAGATGACACTGATGTCAGAATTATGTGCCAAGAATTTTAAGGCAGCCATCATAGAAAAACCTCAGTGAGCAATTACAAAGTATATATTATATACATGCACATATATATATTATATACAGTTGTCCCTTGGTAACCACAGGGGATTGGTTCCAGGACACTCCTCCCCATCCAATACCAAACTCCTCAGATGCTTAACTCCCTTATATTAAATGGCTGGCATAGTACGATCAGTCCTCTGAATGTGCAGATGTGGAACATACAGATATGGAGGGCTGAATGTATACATGTATATATGTAAATGATGCAATTCCTAGAACAACCTCTAAAGCATCTATACAAAGAGATACACCCAGAATCATTATAGCAGAATGAAAACAGAAAATGGAATCCTAAAAAAGGTTCTAGTAACCCAAAGGAGGCAGAAAAAAGAAAAAAGAAATTAAAAACAGAATAAACAGAAAACAACCAAAAAGCAAACTTATGTACTAACATATTCAATAACTGTACTAAATGTAAATGGTAAACACACACACACCACACACACACACGCATACGTACCAATGAAAAGACAGAGATCAGCAGAGTAGATTTTTTAAAAAAAATAATAACCCCAATTTTATACTTCTTAAAAGTAACTCGCTTCAAACAGAATGATATAAGTAGGTTGGAAGTCAAAAGATAGAGAAAGATATACTATATAAGCATGAATTAAAAGAAAACAGGTGTGGCTATATTAATATCAGGTAAAGGAGACATCAACAAGGAAAAGTATCAGGGACAAAGAAATATATCACATAATGTCAATCCAGCAAGAAGACATAGCAAACCTAAATGTGTACATATCAAACAAAAGAGGTGTAGTTATTAGAAGCAAAAACTGATAGATCTGAAAAGAAAAACAGACAAATGCATTTATTATAGCTGTAATGCTAGAGACCTGAATGTCTTTCTCTCTAAAATTAATAGAACAAGAACACAATAAATCAACAATGATACACAAGAACTCAATAACACCAGCAACCAACAGAATCTAATCAACAGAATACACATGATTTTCAAGTGCCTATGAAACATATAGCAAAGGTGACCATATTCTGACCTACCCTTAAATGATTTAAAAGAATTGAAGGCACACAGATTATGTTATGTGGCCACAATGAAATGAGACAAGAAATCAATTAAGAGAAAGGTTAACACTAAAATCTGAGGGGGCGGACTCAATATGGCAAAATAGGAGGACACAGAGTTCACATCTCCTTATAACTAGGGCACCTACCAGGCACTTGTGAGGGGCAACAGACACTGAAGGGGATGGGTAGAACCCCCAAGAAACCAGGTAGGATGTGGTGTGGGGGAGGAGAAATGGAGGCGGGATGAGATGGATGCCCCTGAGGGGCAGCTGGGGGAGGGGAGGGGTTCCCACACCTAGAGTACCCACCCACAGTAAGGGGAGCAACGAGGATGCAGAGAGACCCTTGGGAGATTGGAGGATCAGAAAGGAACAAAGCCAGTGTTTCCCCTGCCCACCTGGGCCATATGGAGCCTGCTGAGGTCTTGGGCCTGATCCTCTGCATACCAAGGCCACCACTGGCTGCGCTGAGCCCAAACCCTGCCCCTGCACTCTAATTCACACTCTGAGGCCCCCTTCAGCCGTGTTGTCCTTTCTGGCTGTGCAGGTCTTGAGCCTAGGGCCCACCCCCACCCTAAATCCCACCACCACCTAAGGTCTGTGGCCCAAGCCAAGGCTTTTTTCAGCCCCTTTTTCTTTTCTTCTTTTTTTTTTGTTCTTTTTTTTTTAAAACGTTGTGGTTCTGTTTTACCTTGTGGTGGTATCATTTATATCTTTATATTTTCTAATAAGTCTTTTATTTTTCTAATTTTATCTTTTACTCTTTGTGATTGTTCTGCTCCTTTTGGTTTGTTCCCTGACTCTTTTTTTTTTTTTTTTTTTTTCTGTTTTGGTTCTGTTTTACCTTGTTGTTGTTGTTTCACTTATATTTCTAGTTTTTCCAGTATATTTTTAATTTTTCTACTTTCACTTTAATTTTTATTTCTTGATGTCATACTCCTTTTTCTTTCTTTTTTTTGCCATGCCACACGGCTTGCAGAACCTTGGTTCCCAGGCTGGGGGTCAGGCCTGAGCTGCTGAGGTGGGGGTAACAAGTCCAAACCGCTGGACTAACAGAGAACCTCAGACACCAGGAAATATTAATCAGAGTGAGGTCTCCCAGAGATCCTCATCTCGGCACCAAGACCCCACTCTACCCAACAGCCTGCAAACTCCAGTGCTGGAGAACTCAGGCCAAACAACCAGTAAGACAGGAACAAAGCCCCACCCATTTAAAAAAATGAGTTGACAAAAAAATATGTTACAGATGAAGGACCAAAGTAAAAACCTACAACACCAAATAAATGAAGAGAAAATAGGCAACCTACATGAAAAGGAATTCAGAGTAATGATACTAATAAAGATGATACAAAATCTCAGAAATAGAATGAAAGCATAGATTGAGAAAATACAAGAAATGTTTTAAAAAGACCTAGAAGAACTAAAGAACAAAAAACTGTGATGAACAACTCAATAACTGAAGCAAAAAATACATGAGAAGGAATCAATAGCAGAATAACGGAGAAAGAAGAACAAATAATGAGCTGGAAGATAGAATGGTGGAAATAACTGCTGAGAAGCAGAATAAAGAAAAAAGAATGAAAAGAATTGAGGACAGTGTCAGAGACCTCTGGGACAACATTAAACACACAACATTCGAATTATAGGGGTTACAGAAGAAAAAGAGAAAGAGTCTGAGAAAATATGTGAAGAGATTATAGTTGAAAACTTCCCTAACATGGGAAAGGAAATAGCCACCAAAGTGCTGAAACTGCAGAGAGTCCCATACAAGATAAACCCTAGGAGAAACCACCAAGACACATATTAATCAAACTAACAAAAATTAAACACAAAGAAAAAATATTAAAAGCAGAAAGGGAAAAACAACAAATAACATACAATGGAATCCCCATAAGGTTAACAGCTGATCTTTCAGCAGAAACTCTGCAGGCCAGAAGGGAGGGGCAGGATATATTTAAAGTAATAAAAGAGAAAAACCTACAACAAAGATTACTCTAACCATCAAGGATTTCATTCGGATTTGATGGAGAAATCAAAAGCTTTACAGATAAGCAAAAGATAAGAGAATTCAGCACCATCAAATCAGCTTTACAACAAATGCTAAAAGAACTTCTCTAGGCAGGAAACACAAGAGAAGAAGAAAAGGACGTACAAAAACAAACCCAAAACAATAAAGAAAAGGTAATAGGAATATATATATCTACAATGACCGTGAATGAAAATGGATTAAATGTTCCAACCGAAAGACACAGACTGGCTGAATGGATATAAAAATAAGACCTGTATATATGCTGTCTATAAGAGACCCACTTCAGACCTAGGGACACATACAAATGGAAACTGAGGGGATGGAAAAAAGGTATTCCATGCAAATGGAAATCAAAAGAAAGCTAAAGGAGCAATACTCATATAGACAAAATAGGCTTAAAAATAAAGAATGTTCCAAGAAAAAAGAAAGTATACTATGTAATGATCAAGGGATCAATCCAAGAAGAAGATGGAACAATTATAAATGTTTATGCACCCAACATAGGAGCACCTCAATACATAAGGCAAATACTAACAGCCAAAAAAGGGGAAATCGACAGTAACGCAATAACAGTGGGAGACCTCAACACTCCACTTACACCAATGGACAGATCACCCAGACAGAAAATAAGGAAACACAAGCTTTAAATGACACAATAGACCAGATAGATTTAATTGATACTTATAGGACATTCCAGGTGAAAGCAACAGAATACACTTTCTTCTCAAGTGCACATGGAACATTTTCCAGGATAGATCACATTTTGGGTCACAAATCAAGCCTTGGAAAATTTACGAAAATTGAAATTGTATCAAGCATCTTTTCTGACAACAATACTATGAGATTAGAAATCAATTATAGGAAACCAACTGTAAAAAACACAAACCCATGGAGGCCAAACACTGCACTGCTAAATAACCAAGAGATCACTGAAGAAATCAAAGAAGAAATTAAAAAATACCAAGAAACAAATGATAATGAAAGCACGGTGACCCAAAACCTATGGGATGCAGCAAAAGCAGTTCTAAGAGGGAAGTTTATAGCAATTCAATTTCACCTCAAAGAAACAAGAAAAATCTCAAATAAACAATCTAACCTTACATGTAAAGCAACTAGAGAAAGAAGAAGAAAGAAAACCCAAAGTTAATAGAACGAAAGAAATCATAAAGATGAGAGCAGAAATAAAACAAATACAAACGAAAAAAAAAAATAGCAAAGATCAATAAAACTAAAAGTTGGTGCTTTGAGAAGATAAACAAAATTGATAAACCTTTAACCAGACTCATCAAGAAAAAAGGAGGACTCAAATCAATAAAATTAGAAATGAAAAAGGAGAAGTTACAGCTGACACCACAGAAATACAAAGGATGATATGAGACTACCATAAGCAACTATATGCCAATAAAATGGACAACCTGGAAGAAATGGACAAATTCTTGGAAAAGTACAACTTTCTAAGACTGAACCAGGAAGAAATAGAAAATATGACCAGACCAATCACAAGTAATGAAGTTGAAACTGTGATTAAAAATCTTCCAACAAACAAAAGTCCAGGACCAGACGGCTTCACAGGCGAATTCTACCTAATATTTAGAGAATAGCTAACACCAATCCTTCTCAAACTCTTCCAAAAGATTTCAGAGTGAGGAACACTCTCAAACTTGTTCTACAAGGCCACCATCACCCTAACATCAAAACCAAAGATATCACACACACAAAAAAATTACAGGCCAATATCATTGATAAACATAGATGCAAAAATCCTGAAATACTAGCAAACAGAATTCAACAGCGCATTAAAAGGATCATACACTAGGATCGAGTGGGATTTATCCCAGGGATGCAAGGATTCTTCAATATACACATATCAATCAATGTGATACACCATATTAACAAAACTGAAGAATAAAAAACATATGATCATTTCGATAGATGCAGAAAAAGCTTTTGACAAAATTCAACACCCATTTATGATAAAACAATTTCCAGAAAGTGGGCATAGAGGGAGCCTATCTCAACATAACAAAAACCAAATATGACAAACTCACAGTCAACATCATTCTCAATGGTGAAAAACTGAAAGGATTTCCTCTAAGATCAGGAACAAGACAAGGTTGCCCACTTTTGCCACACTTACTCAACACAGTTTTGGAAGTCCTAGCCATGGCAATCAGAGAATAAAAAGAAATAAAAGAAATCAAAATTGGGAAAGAAGTAAAACTGTCACTGTTTGCATATGACATGATACTATACATAGGAAATCCTAAAAATGCCACCAGAAAACTACTAGAACTCATCAATGAATTTGGTAAAGTTGCAGGATACAAAAGTAATGTACAGAAATCTCTTGCATTCCTACATACTAACAGCAAAAGATCAGAAAGAGAAATTAAAGAAAAAATCCCATTTACCACTGCAACAAAAAGAATAGTATACCTAGGAATAAACCTACCTAAGGAGGCAAAAGACCTGTACTCAAAAAACTATAAAACACTGAAGAAAGCAATCAAAGATGACAAAAACAGATGGAGAGATATACCATGTTCTTGGATTGGAAGAATCAATATTGTGAAAATGACTATACTACCCAAAGCAATCTACAGAATCAATGCAATCCCTATCAATTACCAATGGCATTTTCCACAGAATTAGAGCAAAAAATTTTATGATTTGCATGGAAACACAAAAGACTCCAAATAGGCAAAGCGATCTTGAGAAAGAAAAGTGGAGCTGGAGGACTTCAGACTATACTAAAAGCTACAGTAATCAAGACAGTATGGCACTGGCACAAAAACAGAAATATACATCAAAGGTACAGGATAGAAATCCCAGAGATGAACCCACACACCTATGGTCATCTAATCTATGACAAAGGAGGCATGAATATACAATGGAGAAAGACAATCTGTTCAATAAGTGGTGCTGGGGAAACTGTACAGCTACATGTAAAAGAATGAAATTAGAACACTCCCTAACACCATACACAAAAATAAACTCAAAATGTATTAAAGACTTAAAGGTAAGACCAGACAGTACAAAACTCTTAGAGGAAAACATAGGAAAAACACTCTTTGACCTAAATCACAGCAAGATCTCTTCTGACCCACCTCCTGGAGTAATGAAAATAATAACAAAAATTTAAAAATGGGACCTAATGAAACTTAAAAGCTTTCCGCACAGTAAAGGAAACCATCAACAAAATGAAAAGTCAACACTCAGAACGTCAGAAAATATTTGCAAAGGAAGCAATGGATAAAAAGGATCAACCTCCCAAAACACAAACAGCTCAGTAACAGAAAAACAAACAACCCTAACAATAAATGAGAGAAAGACCTAAATAGACATTTCTCCAAAGAAGACATACAGATGGCCAACAAACACCTGAAAAGCTGTTCCGCATCACTAATTATTAGAGAAACGCAGAACAAAACTACAATGAAGTATCACCTCAGACCGGTCAGAATGGCCATCATTAAAAATCTACGAACAATAAATGCTGGAGAGGATATGGAGAAAACGGAATCCTTTTGCACTGCTGGTGGGAATGAAAATTGATACAGCCACTGTGGAGAAGAGTATGGAGGTTCCTCAGAAAACTAAAAATAGAACTAGACCCAGCAATCCCACTACTGGGTATACACCCTGAGAAAATCATAATTCAAAAAGATACATATACCCCAATGGTCACTGCAGCTCTATTTACAATAGCCAGGACATGGAAACAACCTAAATGTCAAATGACAGATGAATGGATAAAGAAGATCTGGTACATACATATATAATGGAATATTACTCAGCCATAAAAAGGAATGAAATTGGGCCATTTGTAGAGACGTGGATGGACCCAGAGTCTGTCATACAGAGTGAAGTAAGTCAGAGTAAAACAAATACCGTATATTAACGCATATATGTGGAATCTAGAAAAATGGTACACATGAACCTATTTGCAAGCCAGGGATAGAGATGCAGATATAGAGAATGGAAATGTGGACGGGGGAGAAGGGGAGGGTGGGATGAACTGGGAGATTAGGTGTGACATAAAAACACTACGATGTGAAAAATAGATAGCTGGTGGGAACCTGCTGCATACCACAGGGAGCTCAGCCTGGTGTTCTGTGATGATCTAGACAGGTGGGACTGGGGAATTGGGAGGGGGTCCAAGAGGAAGGGGATATATTTATACACACAGCTGATTCACTTTATTGTACAGCAGAAACTAACACAACATTGTAAAGCAATTATACTCCAACCAAAAGAAAATTTTAAAAAATAAAAATAAATAAAAATTAAAATCTCCACACACCTGGAAATGAAGTAACACATTTGTTAACAATTCATGAGGCAAAGAGAAAGTCTCAAAGGAAATTTTTAAAAAATACACTGAATTGAATGAAAATGAAAACACAACATATTTAAATGTGTGGGATGTAGCTAAAACAATGCTGAGAGAAAACTTTATCTCAGGAAATGATTACATTATGAAAGTATAAAGGTCTCAAATCAATCACCTAAGCTCCTGCCTTAAGAAAACTAGAAAAAGAGCAAAATAAACTCAACATAGGCAAGAGAGAGAAAATGATACATAGAAAATTATCTATGAAATTACAATTTTTAAAATGCAGAGAAAATCAATGAAACAAAGAGCTTATTCTTTGAAAAGTTCAATAAAGTAGACGAACCTCTATCAAGACTGACAAAGAAAGAATAAAAGAGAGAAAACACAAATTATTATCAGCAGTGAAACAAGAGAATTACTACAGACCTTGAAAACATCAAAAGGATAAAGGAATACTATAAACAACTCTATACATAACAACTTGATAGTTCAGATGAAATAGACTATTTCCTCAAAAAACACATTACCACAACTCACTCAAGATGAAATATAAAATTTGAATAGTCAAGTTATTATTAAATAAATTAAATTTACCAAATGTTTAAAGTATGAATACCAAATCTATACAATTTCATCCACAATATAAAAGAGGAGGGAATACTTCCCAACTAATTTTATTAAGTGAGTTTTACTGTAGCATCCCAAAGACACTACTACAAAAATTAAAAAAACAAATATGATGTAAAAATTATTTTTAAAATTATCAAAAATAGTTCAGCAATAAATAAAATAAATTATATACTACAACCATATCCAGGGATGTAAGAGTAGTTCAATATTCAAATATCAATATAAACCACCATTGAAGGATGCTATGAAAGAAAAAATCATATGATCATATCAACACAGTAAAAGCATTTAAAAATCCAACACCTATTAACGAGAAAAATGCTCAGCCAACAATGAATAGAGAAGAGCTACCTCAACTTGATAAGGAACATCTACAATAAAACCTATTGCTAACGTTACACTAAATGGTAAGAGACTGAATACCTTCATTCTAAGATGAGAAAAATGACAAGGATATCCACTCTTAGCACTGCTTTTCATCACAGTACTGGAAGCTCTAGCCAGCACACCAAGGCAAGAAAATCCTATACAAAGCATACATATTGGAAAGAAAGAAATAAACTGTCTCTATTTATAGGCTATAAAATTGTCTATGAAAAATCCCAGGTAATCCATAAATATAAATATATAGTAAGTTCAACAATGCCACAGGATATAATATTAACATACAAAAATCAATTGTTTTTCTATAAAATAGCCATGAACACATGGAAACCACAGTTTAAACAATAACACCACTTACAATAGCGAGGGAGGGAGAGAGAGACAGAAAAACTCACAGGTATAAATCTGACAAAACATGTACAGGACTCGTACACCGCAAACTACAAAATGCTGATATAAGAAATCAAGGAAACCTAAATACATGGAGAGATATGCTACATTCATGAATTAGAAAAATCAACATAGTATGTCAATTCTCCCCCATATTGATTTTACTAGTTTAATACAATTCTTTTGAAAGTCCCATAAAAAAAATTTTGAGATAGAGATAAGTTTACTCTAAAACATATATGGGATGACAAGGAAAACAGAATAGCTGATGCAATATTGAAAAATAATAATAATGTGAGAAGAATCAGTCTACCTGATTTAAAGGTTTACATAGCTACAGTAATCAAGATACTGGTTAAAAGACTAATACGTAGATCTGTGGAACAGAGAATATAACTAAGAAATAGCCCCATTCAAGTAAAGTCAACTGATTTTTGACCAAAGTTCAAAGCAATTCAATGAATAGTACTGAAGCAAATGATATTGAAGCAAATGGACATCCACAGGCAAAAAAAAAGAAAAAAGAACCGTGATCTAATCATCACACTTCATAAAAAAAATTAACTCAAAATACATCATAAATTTAAATATAAAATTTAAAACTATAAAACTTTTCAAAGGAAGAAATTATAGGAGAAAATCTTTGTGACTAGGAGTTAGTCAATGAGTTCTTAGATATGACAGGAAAAGTATAATCCATAAAATAGAGAAAACGATTGGTAGGTTGAATTTTACCAAAACTAAAAACTTTTCCTTTGTGAAAGACCATGTTAAGATAATGGAAAGACAAGATATGGGCTGGGAGAAAATATCTGTAAATGAAATCTGATAAAAGATTCATATCTAAAATACATAAAGAACTCTCAAAACTCAACAGTACAAAAACCCAAACAATCTAATTAAGAAATAGGAAAAGGGCATGAAGAAATATTTCACCAATAAGAACATACAGATGGCAAATAAGCACATTAAGAGATGTTCAATATCATTAGTCATTAAAGGCATACTTCATTTTATTGCACCTCACAGATATTGTAGTTTTGATGATTTGTAGCAACCCTGTGCTGTCAGATGGTCGTTAGTATTTTTTAGAAATAAAGTATTTTAAAATTAAGGTATGTACATTTTTTTAGACATAGTGCTATTGCATATTTAATAGACAATATTACAGTATAAACATAACTTTTATATGCACTGGAAAAACAAAAACTCCATATAACTTGCTGTACTGCAATATTTGCTTTATTGCAGAGGTCTGGACCAAACCCCCTATATCTCTAAGAATTCCACTATGAAAATGTAAAATTAAGTCAACAGGGAACTATTACTATTAGAATTGCTAATATAATATTACAAATAATAACACCAAAAACTTGAAAGGATTCAAAGACACTGGAACATTCATACATTGCTAGTGGAAAATAATTTGGCAGTTTCTTAAAAAGCTGTTTAGCTTGTGTTTTCAAGACAGTGATCTCATTTGGCCAGGGAACTCAATGTGCAATTCTGCCTGATGCAAGACCCAAACAATGAGCCTTGCTGGCTTTAAAAAAATATATCTTTATTGGAGTATAGTTGTTTTACAATGTTGTGTTAGTTTCTGTCGTACAACAAAGTGAATCAGCTATAAGTATACATATATTCCCATATCCCCTGCCTCCGGGGATTCCTCCCATCCTCCCTGTCTTACCTCTCTAGGTCATCACAAAGCATCAAGTTGATCTCCCTGTGTTATGAAGCAGCTTCCCACTAGCCTTCCATTTTACATTTGGTAGTGTATATATGTCAAAGCTACTATCTCACTTTGTCCCAGCTTCCCCTTCACCCCTCTGTGTCCTCAAGTCCGTTCTCTACATCTGCATCTTTATTCCTGCCATGTCACTAGGTTCAGTACAGCTTTTTTAGGTTCCACATATGTGCGTTAGCATATGGTATTTGCTTCTCTCTTTATGACTTACTTCACTCTGTATGACAGTCTCTAGGTCCATCCACCTCATTACAAATAACTCAATATCGTTCCTTTTTAATGGCTGAGTAATATTCCATTATATATATGTACCACATCTTCTTCATCCATTCATCTGTTGATGGACATTTAGGCTGCTTCCATGTCCTGGCTACAGTAAATAGTGCTGCAGTGAACACTCTGGTACATGTATCTTTCTGAATTAAGGTTTTCTCAGGGTATATGCCCAGTAGTGGGATTGCTGGGTCATGTGGTAGTTCTATTTTTTAGCTTTCTAAGGAACCTCCACACTGTTCTCCACAGTGGCTTTACCAATTTACATTCCCACCAACACTGCAAGATGGTTCCCTTTTCTCCACACCCTGTCCAGCATTTACTGTTTGTAGATTTTCTGATGATGCCCATTCTAACCAGTGTGAGGTGATACCTCATTGTAGTTTTGATTTGCATTTCTCTAATAATTAGTGATGTTGAGCAGCTTTTCATGAGTTTGTTGGCCATCTGTATGTCTTCTTTGGAGAAATGTTTATTTAGGTCTTCTGCCCATTTTTGGATTGGGTTGTTTGTTTTCTTGATATTGAGCTGCATGAGCTGCTTGTATATTTTGGAGATTAATCCTTTGTCAGTTGCTGTGTTTGCAAATATTTTCTCCCATTCTGAGGGATGTCTTTTCATTTGTTTATGGCTTCCTTTGCTGTGAAAAAGCTTTTAAGTTTCATTAGGTCCCATTTATGTATATTTTTACTTTCAATACTCCAGGAGGTGAGTCAAAATAGATCTTGCTGTGATTTATATCAAAGAATGTTCTGCCTATGTTTTCCTCTAAGACTTTTATAGTGTCTGGCCTTACATTTAGATCTTTAATCCATTTTGAGTTAATTTTTGTGTATAATGATAAGAAGTGTTCTAATTCCATTCTTTTACATGTAGCTTTCCAGTTTTCCCATCTTCACTTACTGAAGAGGCTGTCTTTTCTCCATTGTCTGTTCTTGCCTCCTTTGTCAAAGATAAGGTGGTCATATGTGTGTGAGTTTATCTCTGGGCTTTCTATCCTGTTCCATTGATCTATATTTGTTTTTGTGCCAGTACCATACTGTCTTGATTACTGTAGCTTTCTAGTATAGTCTGAAGTCAGGTGCCTGATTCCTCCAGCTCTGTTTTTCTTTCTCAAGATTGTTTTGGCTATTCAGGGTCTTTTGTGTTTTCATACAAATTTTAAAATGTTTTATTCTGGTTTTGTGAAAAATGCCATTGGTAATTTGATAGGGATTGCATTGAATCCGTAGATTGCTTTGGGTAGTACAGTCATTTTCACAATGTTGATTCTTCCAATCTAGGAACATGGTATATCTTTACAACTGTTTGCATCATTTTTGATTTCTTTCATCAGTGTTTTATAGTTTTCTGCATATAAGTCTTTTGCCTCCTTAGGTAGGTTTATTCCTAGGTATACTATTCTTTTTGCTGCAGTGGTAAATGGGAGTGTTTCCTTGACTTCTCTTCCTGCATTTTCGTTTTTAGTGTATAGGAATGCAAGAGATTTCTGTGCATTAATTTTGTATCCTGCTACTTTACCAAATTCATTGATTAGCTCTAGTAGTTCTCTGGTAGCATATTTAGGATTTCCTATGTATAATATCATGTCATCTGCAAACAGTGACAGTTTTACTTCTTTTCCAATTTGGATTCCTTTTCTTTCTTTTTCTTCTCTGATTGCCAGGGCTGCAACTTCCAAAACTATGTTGAATAAGTGGTGAGAGTCGGCACCCTTGTCTTGTGCCTGATCGTTGAGGAAATGCTTTCAGTTTTTCACCATTGAGAATGATCTTAGCTGTGAGTTTTGTCATATATGGCTTTTATGTTGAGGTAGGTTCCTTCCTTGCCCACTTTCTGGAGAGTTTTAATCATAAATGGGTGTTGAATTTTGTCAAAAGCTTTTTCTGCATCTATTGAGAGTATCATATGGTTTTTATCCTTCAGTTTGTTAATATGGTGTATCACATTTATTGATTTGCATATACTGAAGAATCCTTCCATTCCTGGGATAAACCCCACTTGATCATCGTATATGATCCTTTTTTTTTTTTTTTTTTTTTTTTTGCGGTACGCGGGCCTCCCACTGCCGTGGCCCCCCCCGCCGCGGAGCACAGGCTCCGGACGCGCAGGCGCAGCGGCCATGGCTCACGGGCCCAGGCGCTCCACGGCATGTGGGATCCTCCCGGACCGGGGCACGAACCCGCGTCCCCTGCATCGGCAGGCGGACTCACAACCGCTGCGCCACCAGGGAAGCCCCGTGTATGATCCTTTTAATGTGCTGTTGGATTCTGTTTGCTTGTACTTTGATGAGAATTTTTGCATTTATGTTCATTAGTGATATTTGCCTGTAATTTTCTTTTTTTGTGAACATCTTTGTCTGGGTGAACATCTTTGTGAGGGTGGCCTCATACAATGAGTTTGGGAGTGTTCCTCCCTCTGCTACATTTTGGAAGAGTTTGAGAAGGATGGGTGTTAGCTCTTCTCTAAATGTCTGATAGAATTTGCCTGTGAAGCCATCTGCCCCTGGGCATTTTTTTTGTTGGTAGATTTTTAATCACAGTTTCAATTTCAGTGCTTGTGATTGGTCTGTTCATGTTTTCTATTTCTTCCTTGTTCAGTCTTGAAATGTTGTACCTGTCAAAGAATTTGTCCATTTCCTTCAGGTTGTCCACTTTATTGGCATATAGTTGCTGGTTTGAGTCTTTCATGATCCTCTGTATTTCTGTGGTGTCATTACTTCTCCTTTTTCATTTCTAATTCTGTTGATATTTCTCCTTTTCTTCCTGATGAGTCTGGCTAAAGGTTTATCAATTTTGTTTATTTCTCAAAGAACCAGCTTTTAGTTTTATGGATCTTTGCTATTGTTTCCTTCCTTTTTCATTTATTTCTTACCTGATCTTTATGATTCTTTTCCTTCTGCTCACTTTGGGTTTTTATTCTTCTTTCTCTAATTGCTTTAGGTTTAAGGCTAGGTTGTTTATTTGAGATTTTTCTGGTTTCTTGAGGTAGGATTGTATTGCTATAAACTTCCCTGTTAGAACTGCTTTAGCTGCACCATATAGGTTTTGGGTTGTTGTATTTTCATTGTCATTTGTTCCTAGGTATTTTTTGATTTCCTCTTTGCTTTTTTCACTGATCTCTTGGTTGTTTAGTACATATTGTTTAGCCTCCATGTGTTTGCATTTTTTACATTTTTTTCCTTTAATCGAATCTAGTCTCATAGCATTGTGGTTGGAAAAGATGCTTGATACAATTTCAGTTGTCTCAATGCTTGATATGATTTCAATTTTCTCAAATTTACCGAGGTTTGATTTGTGACCCAAGATGTGATCTATCCTGGAGAATGTTCCGTGTGCACTTGAGAAGAAAGTGTATTCTGTTGTTTTTGAATGGAATTTCCTATAAATATCATTTAAGTCCATCTGGTCTAATGTGTCATTTAAAGCTTGTGTTTCCTCATTTATTTTGTTTGGATGATCTGTCCATTGGTGTAAGTGGGGTGGTTAAAGTCCCCTACTATTACTGTGTTACTGTCAATTTCCCCTTTTATGGCCGTTAGCATTTGTCTTATGTATTGAGGTGCACTTATGTTAGGTACATAAACGTTTATAACTGTTACATGTTCTACTTGGATTGATCCCTTGATCATTACATAGTGTCCTTCCTTGTCTCTTGTAACAGTATTTTAAAGTCTGTTTGTCTGACATGAGTGTTTTTACTTCAGTTTTCTGTTGATTTCCATTTGCATGGAATATCTTTTTCCATCCCATTACTTTCAGTCTGTACGTGTCCTTAGGTCTGAAGTGGGTCTCTTGTAGAAAGCATACATACAGGTCTTGGTTTTGTAAACATTTAGCCAGTCTGTGTCTTTTGGTTGGAGCATTTAATCCATTTACATTCAGGGTAATTATAAATATGCATGTTCCTATTAACATTTTAATTGTCTTGGGTTTGTTTTTGTAAGTCCTTTCCTTCTCTGCTTCTTGCCTAGAGAAGTTCCTTTATCAATTATAAAGCTGGTTTGATGGTGCTGAATTCTCTTTAAGTTTTGCTTGTCTGTAAAGCTTTTGATTTCTCCATCGAATCTGAATGAGATCCTTGATGGGTAATCTTGGTTGTAGGTTTTTCCCTTTCATCACTTTAAATATATCTTGCCACTCCCTTCTGGCCTGCAGAGTTTCTACTGAAAGATCAGCTGTTAACCTTATGGGGATTCCATTGTATGTTATTTGATGGTTTTCCCTTGCTGCTTTTAATATTTTTTCTTTGTGCTTCATTTTTGTTAGTTTGATTAATATGTGTCTCGGCATGTTCCCCCTCGGGTTTATCTTGTATGGGACTCTCTGCACTTCCTAGACTTGACTATTTCCTTTCTCATATTGGGGAACTTTTCAAGTATAATCTCTTCAAATATTTTCTCGGACCCTTTCTTTTTTTCATTTTCTTCTGGAACGCCTATAATTCGAATGCTGGTGCACTTAATGTTGTCCCAGACGTCTCTGAGACTGTCTTCCATTCTTTTCATTCTTTTTCCTTTATTCTGCTCTGTGGCAGTTATTTCCACCATTCTATCTTCCAGCTGTCTTATCCGCTCTTCTGCCTCATTCTGCTATTGATTCCTTCTAGAGTATTTTTCATTTCAGTTATTGTGTTCTTCATTACTGTTTGTTTGCTCTTTAGTCCTTCTAGGTCCCTGTTAAACATTTCTTGTATTTATTCTATTTCCAAGTTTTCGGATATCTTCACTATCATTACTTTGATTTCTTTTTCAGGTATTCTGCCTATTTCTTCACTTATTTGGTCTTGTGGGTTTTTACCTTGCTTTTTTGCCTGTAAGATATTTCTTTCCTCTCATTTTGTTTAATTTACAGTATTTGAAGTCTCCTTTCCCTAGGCTGCAGGGTCATAGTTCCTCTTGCTTCTGTTCTCTGCGCCCATGGTAGGGTTGGTCCATTTTCTAGTGTAGGGTTTATGATGGGAGGGACTGGTGACTGTGTTCTGGTGGGTGGAGCTGAGTCTTTTCCCTCTGATGAGTAGGGCCATGTCGGTGTGTTTTGGGGTGTCTGTGAGCTTAGTATATGACTTTAGGTCATCTGTGTGCTGATGGGTGGGTTTGTGTTCCTGTCCTGTTTGTTGTTTGGTATGAGGCATCCAGCACTGGGAGCTGCTGGCAGTTGGGTGGAGCTGGGTCTTGGATTCAGATAGAGGCCTTTGTGAGAGCTCTCAGTGATGAATCTTCCCTGGGGCTGGGAATTCTCTAGTGGTCCAGCATCCTCGAGTCGGTGCTCCCACTCAAGAGCCTCAGGTCCCACTTCTGGTCGAGGGATCAAGACCCCACAAGCAGCTCATCCCAGCAATAAACTGGATTAAAAAAGAAACTAACAAAACCACAGACAAACGGTAGAAAATAAAATTAAAGCAGCAGAAACAGAAACAAGGAAACACACACACACAGAAAAGAAACAAAGACAGAACCAAATGAATGAAATAGCAAGAGAACAACCAGACAAAAAAAAGAACCCAAGAACAAATCAAACAATTAAGAAGAAAGCTGACAAAAACCCAGATCCAAAAATCAAAACCAAAGCAGAGTGCCAACTGAAGAATGAAAAAGAAAAACAATACAAACTAACCAAAACAGTATTTTTTAAAAAAGAGAAAGGGGAAAGATGACAGAACAACAAAAAAGCAATGCAGAAACAGAAATATTAAAAAAAAAAAAATAGAAAATATATTAAAGAGAAAAAAAGACACAGAAAACCCTGAAGAAATGGTAAAAACAAAGTCAAAAAAACAAAAACAGAAACAAGGAAAAAAACACGTAAAAGAAACAAAAACAGAGCCAAATCAAACAAAAAGCAAGAGAACAATGAAACAAATAGAAGAACTCAAAAATGGAATCAAACAATTAGGATTGAAACTAACAAAAACACATAACCGAAAAAGAAAACCAAAGCAGTGTGATAAATGAAGAATAAAGCAAAGAAACAGAACCAATAAATATGATTTAAAATAATAATAATAAAATTAAATTTAAAAAGGGAAACAACCCAGGACAACAGAAAGACAAAGTATAAATGGAAATATTAAAAATATATGTTATAGAAAAAGAAAAAGAAAAATAAGGAAAAAGAGCAAAGAACAGAAAAGTAAAAACAAAAATGTATAAAAATATATATAGATGTTATAGAACACAGAGATCCCAAAAGACTAAAAAAAAAGAAGAAAAGGAAACCAAACGAAAAAGCTAAAACCAACAACAGAATGAATCAAGACATAATAAAATTAATAGTAATAATTACGTTTCCCTGGGGTCTCCAGTGTAAGTGTCTTTGCACACATCGTGAGCCACAGCCCACCTCTGCCGCCCCAAGAGGCTCTCCCCTGCTTCTGGTGTCTGGACCTGCTGTAGGCCCTGTGGGGACCACTCAGACTCTGATCTGGCCCAATTCCTGAGTGTGCTTGCCCCCAGAATCCACAGCTGCCATCTAGACTGTTTTCATTTGTGGGAACACTCATCGTCTATTCAGATATTCCATAGGTACAAGGTCTACATAGCTGATCCTAGGGATTTAATCTGTAGCTTATACAGCCAACAGAAAGATTTTCCATGTTCTTCCTTAGTCACCCTGTCCCTGGGGTTCAGCTTTGGTTTTATCCCCACCTCAGCATGTGGTCCACCCACAGGAGTCAGGTCCTGAGGCTGCCTTGGAACTCTTGGGTCTGCCCCTGTGAGGACCGGGTGCAGAGATGGTATGACTGCTTGGATTGCAGGAACCCCAGCAGGACCAAATGCACAGGAAGCTGGCGGCCAAGGACAGAAGAGATATGGCCCTACTAAGGGCCTTTTCTGGCACCTGGCATAAGGCACATGGGGGCCAGCCCTGGCCAGGGTTTTTCTGGAACCTGGCAGCAGGCGTGTGATGGCCAGCTCTAAGGGTTTTTTTTTTTATTGCTCAGCAGCTGGCAAACAAGAGGAAGCCTTAAGCAAGCTTCTTTAATTGTCCGTTGGCAGGCACCAGCGTGTGGGGAGAGAGAGGTTACAATAGTGGCTCCTCCCCCTGCGTATGACTCAGCAACAGCATCCTGCTTCCATGGCAGTCCAGTCTTCCTCCATAGGCACTCCCTGCTGCAGATTTCCCCTCTCTCGTTCCCTCAGCCCATCTCCCCACAGACAACAGCAGTTCTCACTCTGGGCCTATTCTCCAATCCCCACGCACCAGCTTCCAGCCCCCTTGCAAACCTGTGAACACATGTTCCAGTCTGGGGCATGTAGGGCTGAGGTACGGACGGCCTGTGTGTATTTCTCACTCTCTCCCGTCTGCTGCAGATTGGCTTCTTCACCCTCTTCCAACAGCCTCAAGTGCTTCCCTTCCGTCCCAATCAATTTCCCCATTGGAGAGGGGGTTTCCCCAAATTTGGGACTCTCTACTCTGCTTCAGCTCTCCCACCCCAGGGTTCAGGTCCTGTCCACTGCCTCTCCTCCTCTTTCCCTCTACTTTTTTTCCATCCTACCCAGTTATGCAGGAATCTTTATAGTTGTTTCTGGTGTCCAAGGTCTTCTGCTAGTTTTCAGCCAGTGTTCTGAGAATTATTGCACCTACAGATGTATTCCTGATGCATCCTGTGGAGAGAGATGAACTCCAGGTCCACCTACTCCTCTGCCACCTTAAATCTCCCCCTTGCTGGCTTTGATGCCTGCTTCGCTGCTGCTACTGGCCCAAGCAGGGACGCTAATTCCTAGCTCTACCTATTACTGAGCAAAATCTCAGCCTCACTTACCTGGGAGCCTGGACAAAGCATCCAGGAAACACAGCAGTTCAGCAGCACTTGGAAGAGCAGCAAGCCAGTGACCCTGTTCATCTGCAGAGCCCAGGTAGTGAACCTGTCTGACCAAGGAACTTTGTGCACGGTATTGCCTGATTCACGTCCTTGGCCAGCAAGCCATACCAGCTGTGAATGCTGTAACATAGACCCAAGTTGGGAAGCAAATTGAAAGCCTGGCCTACGGCTGAATACAGCTTCCATGCCTGCCCAACCAGAAAAACTAATCAGAACACTCAGGACGCTGTGTACCCAACCTACCGCCCTGTTTACAACAGCAATGGAGCAGACAGCTGAGCCAACATGGCACCATCAAAGGAAAGTAATAAAGCTCCAATAACTGACCCTATAGAAATGCAGATTTCTGAATTGTATGCAAAGATTTCAGAATAATCCCTTCAAAGAAGTTTAGAGAGCTTTACAGACAATTAAACAAAATGAGAAAAATAGTGCATGAGCAAAATAAGAAGTTCGACCAAAAAATAAATGTCATTAAAGAAAACGCAGGAACATAAGCGGCTGGGAGAGAAGATGGCGGAAGAGTAAGATGTGGAGATCACCTTCCTCCTCACAGATACATCAGAAATACATCTACACGTGGAATTGCCCCTAAAGAACACACACTGAACGCTGGCAGAAGACCTCAGACCTCCCAAAAGGCAAGAAACACCCCACGTAACTGGGTAGGGCAAAAGAAAAAAGAATAAACAGAGACAAAAGAATAGGGACGGGACCTGCACCAGTGGGAGGGAGCTGTGAAGGAAGAAAGGTTTCCACACACTAGAAGTCCCTTCGCTGGCAGAGACTGCGGGTGGTGGAGGGGGGAAGCTTTGGAGCCGCGGAGAAGAGCGAAGCAACAGGGTGCGGAGGGCAAAGCGGAGAGATTCCCGCACACAGAGGATCGGTGCCAACCAGCACTCACCAGCCCGAGAGGCTTGTCTGCTCACCCGCCAGGGAGGGCGGGGGTTGGGAGCTGAGCCTTGGGCTTCAGTCAGATCCCAGGAAGAGGTCTGGAGTTGGCAGAGTGAAAACAGCCTGAAGGGGTTAGTGCACAACGGCTAGCTGGAAGCCGGGAGGGAATCCGGAAGAAGTCTGGAGCTGCCGAAGAGGCAAGAGACCTTTGCCTTCCTCTTTGCTTCCTGGTGCGCAAGGAGAGGGGTTTAAGTGTGCTGCTTAACAGAGCTCCAGAAATGGGTGCAGAGATGCCAAAGAGACAAGAGACTTTTGCTTGCCTCTTTGTTTCCTGGTGAGAGAGAAGAGGGGATTAAGCACACCACATAAATGATCTCCAGAAATGGGCATGGAGTTGCCGAAGAGACAGGAGACTTTTTCTTGCCTCTTTGCTTCCTGGGGAGCAAGGAGAGGGGATTAAGCGCACAACGTAAAGGAGCTCCAGAAACGGGCGAGAACCATGGTTGTCAGAGTGGACACCAGAGACGGGTGTGGGACGCTAGGGTTGCTGCTGCCGCCACCAAGAGGCCTGTGTGAGAGCACAGGTCACTCTCCACACCTCCCCTCCCGGGAGCCCGTGCAGCCTGCCACTGCCGGGGTCCTGGGATCCAGGGACAGCTTCCCCAGGAGAAAGCGCAGCATGCCTCGGGCTGGTGCAGCGTCATGCTGGCCTCTGCCGCTGCAGGCTCGCCCCGAATCCGTGCCCCTCCCTCCCCTTAGCCTGTGCCAGAGCGCCCGAATCAGCTGCTCCTTTAACCCCGTCCTGTCTGAGCAAAGAGCAGACGCCCTCGGGTGACCTACATGCAGAGGGGGGGCCAAGTCCAAAGTTGAACCCCAGGAGCTGTGCGAACAAAGAGGAGAGGAGTAGGTCTCTCCCAGCAGCCTCAGAAGCAGTGGATTAAAGTTCCGCAATCAACTTGAAGTGCCCTGCATCTGTGGAAAACCTGAATAGACAGCGAAATATCCCAAGTTGAGGAGGGGGACTTTGGGAGCAACATATATTATTATTTTCCCCTTTTTATCTTTTTGTGAGTGTGTATGTGTGTGCTGCTGTGTGAGATTTTGTCTGTATAGCTTTGATTTCACCATTTGTCCTAGGGTTCTGACCAATTTTTTTTTTCATAAAATTTTTCTTCTTATTATTTTTTATTTTAATAACTATATTTTATCCTACTTTATTTTGTCTTCTTCCTTCCTTTCTTCGTTTCTTCCCTCTGTTCCTCGATCCATCTTTCCTCCCATCCTTCCTTCCTTTCTTCCTCCCTTTCTTCCTCCCTTCCTTTCTTCCTACCTTTCTTTCTTTCCTTTCTATATGTTTCTCCCTTTTATTTTGAGCCGGGTGGATTAAAGTCTCTTGGCACTCCAGCTAGGCGTCAGGGCTGTGTCTCTGAGGTGGCAGAACCAACCTCAGGGCACTGGTTCACAACAGACCTCCAAGCTCCATGCAATAACAAATGGCGAAAATCTCCCAGAGATCTCCATCTCAACACCAAGACCCAGCTTCACTCAACGACCAGCAACGTACAGTGCTGGACACCCTATGGCCAACAAATAGCAAGACAGGACTACAGCCATATCCATTAGCAGAGAGGCTGCCTAAAATCATAAGGCTACCAACATCCCAAAACACACCACCAGACGTGGACCTGCCCACCAGAAAGACGAGATCCAGCCTCATCCACCAGAACATAGGCACTAGTCCCCCCAACCAGGAAACCTACTCAACCCACTACACCAACCTTAGCCACTGGGGACAGTCACCAAAAACAATGGGAACTACGAACCTGCAGCCTGCAAAAAGGAGACCCCAAACACAGTAAGATAAGCAAAATGAGAGGACAGAAAAACACACAGCAGATGAAGGACCAAGATAAAAACCCACTAGTCCTAACAAATGAAGAGGAAATAGGCAGTCTACCAGAAAAAGAATTCAGAATGTTGACAGTAAAGATGATCCAAAATCCTGGAATTAGAATAGACAAATTGCAAGAAACATTTAACAAGGACCTAGAAGAAATAAAGAGAAAGCAAGCAATGATGAGCAAAACAATAAATGAAATTAAAAATACTCTAGATGGGATCAATAGCAGAATAACTGAGGCAGAAGGACGGATAAGTGACCTGGAAGACAAAATAGTGGAAATAACTACTGCAGAGCAGAACAAAGAAAAAAGAATGAAAAGAACTGAGGACAGTCTCAGAGACCTCTGGGACAACATTAAATGCACCAACATTCGAATTATAGGGGTCCCAGAAGAAGAAGAGAAAAAGAAAGGGACTGAGAAAATATTTGAAGAGATTATAGTTGAAAACTTCCCTAATATAGGAAAGGAAATAGTCAATCAAGTCCAGGAAGCACAGAGAGTCCCATACAGGATAAACCCAAGGATAAACATGCCAAGACACATAATAATCAAACTGTCAAAAATTAAATACAAAGAAAACATATTAAAAGCAGCAAGGGAAAAACAACAAATAACACACAAGGGAATCCCCATAAGGTTAACATCTGATCTTTCAGCTGAAACTCTACAAGCCAGAAAGGAGTGGCAGGACATATTTAAAGTGATGAAGGAAAAAAACCTACAACCAAGATTACTCTACCCACCAAGGATATCATTCAGATTTGATGGAGAAATTAAAACCTTTACAGACAAGCAAAAGCTGAGAGAGTTCAGCACCACCACACCAGCTCTACAACAAATGCTAAAGAAACTTCTCTAGGCAAGAAACACAAGAGAAGGTAAAGACCTACAAGAACAAACCCGAAACAATTAAGTAAATGGTAATAGGAACATACATATCAATAATTACCTTCAATGTAAATGGATTAAATGCTCCCACCAAAAGACACAGACTGGCTGAATGGATACAAAAACAAGACCCATATATATGCTGTCTACAAGAGACCCACTTCAGACCTAGGGACACATACAGACGGGAAGTGAGGGGATGGAAAAAGATATTTCATGCAAATAAAAATCAGAAGAAAGCTAGAGTAGCAATTCTCATATCAGACAAAATAGACTTTAAAATAAAAACTATTACAAGAGACAAAGAAGGACACTACATAATGATCAAGGGATCAATCCATGAAGAAGATATAACAATTGTAAATATTTATGCACCCAACATAGGAGCACCTCAATACATAAGGCAAATACTAACAGCCATAAAAGAGGAAATCAAAAGTAACACAATCATAGTAGGGGACTTTAACACCCCACTTTCACCAATGGACAGATCATCCAAAATGAAAATAAATAAGGAAACACAAGCTTTAAATGATAGATTACACAAGATGGACTTAATTGATATTTATAGGACATTCCATCCAAAAACAACAGAATACACATTTTTCTCAAGGGCTCATGGAACATTCTCCAGGATAGATCATATCTTGGGTCACAAATCTAGCCTTGGTAAATTTAAGAAAACTGAAATCATATCAGGTATCTTTTCTGACCACAACGCTATGAGACTAGATATCAATTACAGGAAAATATCTGTAAAAAATACAAACACATCGAGGCTAACCAATACACTACTTAATAACGAAGTGATCACTGAAGAAATCAAAGAGGAAATCAAAAAGTACTTAGAAACAAACGACAATGGAGACACAACGACCCAAAACCTATGGGATGCAGCAAAAGCAGTTCTAAGAGGGAAGTTTATAGCAATACCATCCTACCTTAAGAAACAGGAAACATCTTGAATAAACAACCTAACTTTGCACCTAAAGCAATTAGAGAAGGAAGAACATAACCCCCCAAATTTAACAGAAGGAAAGAAATCATAAAGATCAGATCAGAAATAAATGAAAAAGAAATCAAGGATACGCTAGCAAAGATCAATAGAACTAAAAGCTGGTTCTTTCAGAAGATAAATGAACTTGATAAACCATTAGCCAGACTCATCATGAAATAAAGGGAGAAGACTCAAATCAATAGAATTACAAATGAAACAGGAGATGGAAAAACGGACACTGCAGAAATACAAAAGATTATTAGAGATTACTACAGGCAACTCTATGCCAATAAAATGGACAACCTGGAAGAAATGGACAAATTCTTAGAAATGCACAACCTGCCAAGACTGAACCAGGAAGAAAATATAAGCAGACCAATCACAAGCACTAAAATTGAAACTGTGATTAAAAATCCTCCAACAAACAAAAGCCCAGGGCCAGATGGCTTCACAGGCAAAGTCTATCAAACATCTAGAGAAGAGCTAACACTTATCCTTCTCAAACTCTTCCAAAAGATAGCAGAAGGAGGAACACGCCCAAACTCATTCTATGAGGCCACCATAACCCTGATACCAAAACCAGACAAAGATGTCACAAAGAAAGAAAACTACAGGCCAATATCACTGATGAACATAGATGCGAAAATCCTCAACAAAATACTAGCAAACAAAATCCAACAGCACATTAAAAGGATCATACACCATGATCAAGTGGGGTTTATTCCAGGAATGCAAGGATTCTTCAATATATGCAAATCAATCAACGTGATACACCATATCAACAAACTGAAGAAGAAAAACCATATGATCATCTCAATAGATGCAGAGAAAGCTTCTGACAAAATTCAACACCCATTAATGATAAAAGCCCTGCAGAAAATAGGCATAGAGGGAACTTTCCTCAACATAATAAAGGTCATATATGACAAACCCACAGCTAGCATCGTTCTCAATAGTGAAAAACTGAAACCATTTCCACTAAGATCAGGAACAAGACAAGGTTGTCCACTCTCACCACTCTTACTCAACATAGTTTTGGCAGTCCTAGCCACAGCAATCAGAGAAGAAAAAAAAATAAAAAGAATCCAAATCAGAAAAGGAGACGTAAAGCAGTCATTGTTTGCAGATGACATGATATTATACATAGAGAATCCTAAGGATGCTACCAGAAAACTACCAGAGCTAATCAATGAATTTGGTAAAGTAGCAAATAATACAAAATTAATGCACAGAAATCTCTGGCATTCTTATACACTAATGATGAAAAATCTGAGAGTAAAATTAATAAAACACTCCCATTTACCATTGCAAGAAAAAGAATAAAATATCTAGGAATAAACCTACCTAAGGAGACAAAAGACCTGTATGCAAAAAACTATAAGACACTGATGAAAGAAATTAAAGATGATACAAATAGGTGGAGAAATATACCATGTTCTTGGATTGGTAGAAACAACATTGTGAAAATGACTCTACTACCCAAAGCAATCTACAGATTCAATGCTATCCCTATCAAATTACCACTGGCATTTTTTACAGAACTAGAACAAAAAATTTCACAATTTGTCTGGAAACACAAAAGACCCCGAATAGCCAAAGCAATCTTGAGAACGAAAAATGGTGCTGGAGGAATCAGGCTCCCTGACTTCAGACTATACTACAAAGCTACAGTAATCAAGACAGTATGGTACTGGCACAAAAGCAGAAATATAGATCAATGGAACAGGATAGAAAGCCCAGAGATAAACCCACACACATATGGTCACCTTATCCTTGATAAAGGAGGGAAGGATATACAGTGGAGAAAAGACAGCCTCTTCAATAAGTGGTGCTGGGAAAACTGGACAGCTACATGTAAAAGTATGAAACTAGAACACTCCCTAACACCATATACAAATCAACTCAAAGTGGGTTAAAGACCTCAATGTAAGGCCAGACACTATCAAACTCTTAGAGGAAAACATAGGCAGAACACTCTATGACATAAATCACAGCAAGATCCTTTTTGACCCACCTCCTAGATAAATGGAAATAAAAACAAAAATAAACAAATAGGACCTAGTGAAACTTAAAAGCTTTTGCACAGCAAAGGATACCATAAACAAGACCAAAAGACAACCCTCAGAATGGGAGAAAATATTTGCAAACGAAGCAACTGACTAAGGATTAATCTCCAAAATTTATAAGCATCTCATGCAGCTCAATAACAAAAAAACAAACAAATCCAAAAATGGGCAGAAGAAATAAATAGACATTTGTCCAAAGAAGATATACAGATTACCAACAAACACATGAAAGAATGCTCAACATCATTAATCATTAGAGAAGTGCAAATCAAAACTACAATGAGATATCATCTCACACCGGTCAGACTGGCCATCATCAAAAACTCTAGACACAATAAATGCTGGAGAGGGTGTGGAGAAAAGGGAACACTCTTGCACTGCTGGTCGGAATGTAAGTTGATACAGCCACTATGGAGAACAGTATGAGGGCTCCTTAAAAAACTAAAAATACAACTACCATACGACCCAGCAATCCCACTCCTGGGCATATACCCTGAGAAAACCATAATTCAAAAAGAGTCATGTACCAAAATGTTCATTGCAGCTCTATTTACGATAGCCAGGACATGGAAGCAACCTAAGTGTCCATCAACAGATGAATGCATAAAGAAGATGTGGCACATATATACAATGGAATATTACTCATCCAGAAAAAGAAATGAAACTGAGTTATTTGTAATGAGTTGGATAGACCTGGAGTCTGTCATACAGAGTGAAGTAAGTCAGAAGGAGAAAAACAAATACCGTATGCTAACACATATATATGGAATCTAAGAAAAAAAATGTTATGAAGATATTAGTGGTAGTACGGGAATAACACACAGACCTACTAGAGCATGGACTTGAGGATATGGGGAGGGGGAATGGTCAGCTGTGATGAAGTGCAAGAGTGGCATGGACATACATACACTACCAAATGTAAAATAGGTAGCTAGTGGGAAGCTGCCGCATAGCACAGGGAGATCACCTCTGTGCTTTTTGACCACCTAGCGGGGTGGGATAGGGAGGGTGGGAGTGAGGGAGATGAAAGAGGGAAGAGGTATGGGAACATATGTATATGTATAACTGTTTCACTTTGTTGTAAAGGAGAAAGTAACACACCATTTTAAAACAGTTATAGTCCAATAAAGATGTTAAAAAAAAAAAAAAGAAAACCCAGAAATCCTGGGTTGAAGAACACAATAACTGATCTGAAGAATTCAATGGAGAGCTTTAACATCAGACTTGGTCAAGCAGAAGAAGGAATCAATGAAGTAGAAGATAAGGCATTTAAAATTATCCAGTTGGAGGAGAAAAAAAATTCAAAAGAGTGAAAAAAGCCTATGAGAGCCACAGGACACCATCAAAAGAATATTTGCATTATGAGAATCCTAGAAGAAGAAAAGAGAAACGGACAGAAAATATTTTTAAATGAAGAATGGCTGAAAACTGTACAAACCTGGGGAGAGAAATGGACATCCACAGTCACGAGACCCAAAGGGGAGCAAGCAGATTGTACCCCCAAAGAACTACAGAGACACATTGTAATTACATTGTCAAAAGTCAGACAAGAAAGAATTTTAACAGGAGCAGAAGAGCAACACATCATATACAAGGGACCACCCCCATAGACTACAGGCAGATTTCTCAACAGAAACTTTGTAGCCCTGGAGAGAATGGAGTGATGTATTCAAAATATTGAAAGAAAAAAAAGCCTGTCAATTAAGAATACTGTAACTGGCAAAGCAGTCTTTCAGAAATGAATGAGATAAAGACTTTCCCAAACAAAAACTGAGGGAGCTCATCACTACTAGATCTGCCTTAAAAGAAATACTAAATGGAGTTCTTCAAGCAGAAATGAAAGGATGCTAATTCACATAATAAAAAAACATGAATGTAAGTGTAAAACTAACTAGCAATGGTAAATATAAAAAGTGAGATTCTCTAATATTGTAATGGTGGTATATAGTTCACGTATAACTCTAAAAGTTAAAAAATAAACATAAAGAAGTAATCATAACTACAATAATGTATTTGATGCACAATATAAAATATATTAACTAAAACATCAATAACTTAAAATGGAAAAGGGGGAAAAGTAAACATGTAAAGTTTATGTATGCTATCAAAATGTTATCAAATTAAAATAGGATGTTAAAAACATGAGAAATTTTATGTAAGCCTCAGAGTAACCAGAAAGAAAAAAACCTATAGCAGTTATACAAACAATTATGATAAAGGAGTCAAAGAATGCCACTACAAAGTCATCAAGTCACAAAGAAGACAGAAAGGTAAAAAAAGAAGTCAGAACACTATTAACAAAATGCCAATAAAAGTCTTTACTATTAATAATTACTTTAAATGTGAATGGATTAAATTCATCAATCAAAAGACACAGAATGAATGAATGGATTTAAAAAACAAAAATCCAACCGTAAGCTGACTACAAAAGATTCACTTTAGTTTTAAAGACACACATAGACTGAGAGTGAAGGAACAGGTAAAACTATTTTAAGCAAATGGTAATCAAAAGAAAGCAGAGATAGCTATATTTATATCAGACAAAAGAGATGTTCAGCTAAAAATGGTCAAAAGAGACAAAGGGCATTATATAATGAAAATGGGGTCAATCCATCAAGAAGATATAACAGTTGTAAATATTTATGCAACCAACATCAGAGTATCTAAATATATATTTTAAAAAATACTTGGGCTTCCCTGGTGGCGCAGTGGTTGAGAATCCGCCTGCCGATGCAGGGGTCACGGGTTCGTGCCCTGGTCCGGGAAGATCCCACATGCCGCGGAGCAACTAAGCCCGTGAGCCATGGCCGCTAGGCCTGCGCGTCCGGAGCCTGTGCTCCGCAACGGGAGAGGCCACAGCAGTGAGAGGCCCGCATACCACAAAAAAAAAAAAAAAAAAAAAAAAAAAAAAAAAATACTAACAGAACTAACAGGAGAAATAAATAGGAATACAGTAATAGCTGGGGACTCTAACACCCACTCCCAACAATGGACAGATCACCCAGAAAATCAATAAGGAAACAGCATATTTGAATAACATTATAGACCAAATGAACCTAATAGACATATACAAACATTCCATCCAGCAACAGCAGAATACTCATTCTTACCAAGTGCACACAGAACATTTTTTAGGCTAGAATACATGTTAGTCCACAAAATAAGTCTCAGCAACTGCAGAATACTCATTCTTAGCAAGTGCACACAGAACATTTTCTAGGCTAGAATATATATTAGGCCACAAAATAAGTCCCAGCAAATTTAAGAAGACTGAAATCACACCAACTGTTTCCTGGCCACAATCATATGAAACTGTAAATCAATATCAGGAGGAAACCTTGATAATTCGCAAATATATGGAAATTAAACAACACACTCCTGAACAACCAATGCATCAGAGAAAAAATTAAAAAGAAAATTTAAAAAGTATCTTGAGACAAGTGAAAATGGAAATACAACATACCAAACCTTATGGGGTGGAGCAAAAACAATTCTAAGAGGGAAGTTTATAGCAATATACACATATATCAAGAAAACGAAAGACTTCAAATAAACAACCTAATTTTATATTTCAGGAACTAAAAAAATAAAATAAGCCCAAAGTTAGCAGAAGTAAGGAAATAATAAAGATTAGAACAGAAATGAATAAATAGAAAACAGGATGACAAAACTAAGAGTTGGTTCTTTGAAAAAATATATACAAAATTGACAAGGCTTTACCTTGACTAACCCAGGGGGAGGGGAGAGAGACAGAGAGAGAGACAGAGAAAGAGACAAAGAGATTGAGAACCTAAATAAATAAAAGTATAAGTAAAAGAGGAGGCATTACAACTGATACCACAGAAATACAAAGGATCATAAGAAATTACCATGAATAATTATATGTCAACTAACTGGACAACCCAGAAGAAATGGATAAATTCCTGGAAACATACACCTACCAAGTCTGAATCATGAAAAAATAGAAAATCTGAATAGTCCAATTTCTCTAAGAATAAATCAGTAATCAAAAGAAAATTCCCAATGAAGAAAAGTCCAGAACCAGATGGATTGATGGGTGAAAGTTGCCAAACACTTGACGAAGAATTAAAGCTAATTCTTCTCAAACTCTTCCAAAAAAGTGAAGAGGAGGGAATACTCCTGAACACATTTTATGAGACCAACATGACTGTGGTAACAAAGCCAAATAAGGCCATTACAAAAAAAACCCCAAAAAACTATAGACCAACATCCCTGATGAATACAGATGCAACAATTCTCAACAAAATACTAGCAAACCAAATTCAACAGCACAATAAAAAGATCATATCCCATGATTCATCCCTGGGATGCAAAAATGGTTCAACATATGCAAATCAACAAATGTGATTCATCAAATTAACAGTCAGATAAAAATCATATGATCATCTCAGTAGTTACAGAAAACACATTTGAAAAATTAACACCCATTCACAATAAAAATTATCAATGAACTGGGCATAGAAGGAAAGTACCTCAACATAATAAAGGCCATATATGACAAGCCCATAGCTAACAATACACTCAGTGGTGAAAGGCTGAAAAGCTTTTCCTCTAATGTCACTACCAGGATAAGGGTACCCACTCTCACATAGTACTGGAAGTTCTAGCCAGAGTAATCAGGCAAGAAAAACAAATAAAAGGCATCAGATTCAGAATGGAAGAAGTAAAACTGTTTTTGTTTGCAGATGACCTGATTTTATATATAGAAAATTCTAAAGACTCCACCAAGAAATGTTAGCACTAATCAATTCAGTAAAGTTACAGGACACAACATCAACATACAAAAATCAGATTTCTACATGCTAACAACAAATTAACTAAGAAGTAAATAAAGAAAACAACCCATTTACAATAGCATCAATAACAATAAAATACTTTGGAGTCAATTTAACCAAGTAGGTGAAAAACTTACACACTGAAAACTACGAGGCACTAATGAAACAAAATGAAGAAGACACAAATAAATGGAAAGACAACTCATGTTCGTGGATTGGAAGAATTAAAATTATTAAAATGTCTGTTCTACACAAAGCCATCTATAGATTCAATACAATCCGTATCAAGATTCCCAAGTCATTTCTCACAAAAATAGAAAAAAAAATCCTATAATTCATATGGAACTACCATAGATGCCAAATAGCCAAAATAATCCTGAGAAAGAGCAAAGTTTCCTGATTTTAAACTCTTACAAAGCTATAGTAATCAAAACAGTTTTGTACTGGCACAAAAACAGACACATAGACTAGTGGGAAAGAAACAAGAGCCCAAAAGTAGACTCACACACATATATGTTCAACTAATGTTTGACAAGGAAGCCACAAACTCAATGGTAAAAAGACAGTTTCTTCAATAAATGGTGTTGGGATAAATGTATATTCATGTGCAAAAGAATGAAACTAGATCCCTATTTCACAATATCCACAAAAATTAACTCAAAATTGATTAAAGACTTAAATGTAAAACCTGATACCATAAAACTCTCAAAAGAAAAAATAGAGAATAAGCTCCTTGACATTGGTAATAGCAATGATTTTTTTGGATATGCCACCTAAAACATAAGCAACAAAAACAAAAATAAACAAGTGGGACTACAGCAAACTAATAAGCTTCTGTACAGTAAATGAAACAATCAACAAAATGAAAAGGCAACCTACAGAATGGGAGAAAATGCTCTGAAACCACACATCTGATAAAGTGTCAATTTCCAAAATGTATAACAAACTCACACAACTCAATAGCAAAAAAACTTCAAATAATACAATTAAAAGTGGGCAAAGGACTCAAACAGACATATTTTCAAAAAAGATATTCTAATGGCCAACAGGTACATGAAAAGGTACTCAACATCACTAATCAACAGGGAAATGCTAATCAAAACCCCAATATATCACCTCACAATTGTCAGCATGGCTCCTATCAAAAAGACAAGCAATAACAAGTGCTGTTGGGGATGTGGAGAAAAGAAACTTTTGTATACATTTGTTGTGGATGTAAATTGGTATAGACAATATAGAAAATAGTACACAGGTTCCTCAAAAACTTAAAGATAGAAGTACCATATGATCCAGCAATTCAACTTCTGGGTATACATCCAACAGAAATCAAATCACTATCCTGAACAGATATCTGTACCCCCATTTCACTGCAGCATTACTTACAATAGCCAAGACATGGAAACAACTTAAACGTCCATGGGTAAATGAATGGATAAAGAAAATATGATACACACACACACACACACACACACACACACACAGAGGAAGATTATTCAGTCATAAAAAAGAAAGAATCTTGCCAGTTGTGACAACATGTATTGACCTTGAGGGCATTATGTTAAGTCAGACAGAGAAAGACAAATACTGTAAGATGTCAACTTATATGTGGGATGGGATCTAAAAACTCAAAGTCATAGAAACATAGAACAAATTGGTGTTAGCCAGAGGTGTGTGTGTGTGTGTGTGTGTGTGTAGAGGGAGAACTGCGTAAACGGGGTCAAAATGTACAAATTTCTAGTTACAAGATAAATAAGTTCTGTAAATGTAACATTCAGCATGATGACTATAGTTAACAAAATCGTATTGAATATTTGAAAGTTGCTAACACAGTAGACCTTACAAGTTCAAATCAGAAAAAAACTGTAACTGTAGGTGATGGATGTTAACTAAACTTATTGTGGTAATCATTTAGCAATACATACATATATCAAATCATGTACACCAAAAATACAATGTTATATATCAATATATCTCAATAAAACTGGGGGTTGGGAGCTAAACATATAACAAACTACCCAATAATCATAGACCTGGGCATTTATCCTAGAGAAACAAAAACTTATGTGGGCTTAAAAACCTGTACATAACTTTTCATAGCAGCTTTATTTATATAGTCAAAAACTGGAAACCACCAAAATGTTGTTCAATAAATGAATGAGTATACAGACTGTGGTACATTCTTACCATGAAGTATAACTCACCATTAAAAAGGAACAAACTACTATACACACAACAGCTTAGATGGATTTCAAGGACATTATCATGAGTGAAAAAACTCAATCTCAAAAGGTCACATATTGTTTGATTCCATTTCTATAATATTCTTGAAATGACAAAATTATAGGCATGAAAAATAAAATAGTGGTTTCCAGGGATTGAGGACTTTGTTGTGGGGAGTTGGGGGAGGTGGATATGCACAAAAGAGACTTGACTATGGCAACAGTTACAGGACTCTACACAGGTGATAAAATGACATGGAATTATACACACACGGTATCAATGTTAAATTCCTGGTTTTGAATTTGGACAATAATTATGTAAGATATAACCACTGGGGACATTGGGTGAAGGATACATGTGATCTCTCTGTACTATTTTTGTAACTTCCTGTTTATCTGTAATTATTTCAAAATAAAAATTAAAAGAAAAAGACGATATATAAATTCAAATCAGAAACTACTATGACATTACAGTTTTGTTCTTGTTCAAAACACTTAGAACATTCAAAGAAAATTTCCTTTTATTTTTGGTGGTTCCTCAGTTTTTAAAAGTAAGTTGAATGTAAAACAAAACAGCTAAAAGGTATCCAAACCTGAGATTTTCAAAAGGATAAAAACTATATTTCTTCATAGTGGCATAGGTCTTGAGAACATCAACTTAAAAAGCTCAACCACAAATTTTTTATATTAAGTTCATTGTCATTAAAAATATGAATGTAATTTGGATCTGTGTTGGATTAAGTCAATTATTCAGTCTCACTGTTCATGAATAAAAATTAAACACAATGATATACATATAAAGAAATTCTTCTACAAAGATAGTCACAAAAAGCAAACTTTACTAGAAATTTTCAAGTATTCTCAAATCTATTAGGATCATACATAGCTATTCACTTTTATAAATGTTGTTAAAAGATAAAGCCTGCCATGTATACTCTACACAGAATGACAAGTCCAAGAAGCTGAAACTTTCATTTCTTAAATTGGGTTTGAGTAAGTCTGTACTTATATATTTTGCAAATGGCAAAGAACCTGGGATTGAGAGCTGAAGGAACAGGGTCTTAGATGATCCATCACTTAGTAGTGACCCCTACTGAGGCTCTTTAAGCTTTGGCTTCCTCATCTGCAAAGTGGACACTCCAATTGCATTGTACTGTTGTGATGCTTAAATGATACTGATGTTAAATTAACGTTGTCAAATGGTATATAAAATATTAATGGTTAAAATCAGTAATAACATATACTTTGCCAATAACATTATTAATTGTTAAATAATTCTTAAATCTTGGTAAAAGATTTGTAAGGCAATCTTTTTCCTCCAAAATATTCAGTAAATTCAACGTTATATTTCACTAATTTTAAGACACATTCTTTCACACTTAACATATCTGAAATTGATAGATAGGTATCTTATAATCACTTTAGTTAAATAACACTCATATTTGTCATCACATGTGTATGTGCATCAAAATATGAAGGATGTGTATCAGTGTCTTTGAAGAAAACCCTAAAGATAAAAATGGACACTCATTTAAGAAATGATACATCATTAATGCTCCTGATAACAGAGAACAATATTATGTAGAAAAACATGGACACTGAGATACTGAGTTGAAGGTGAATTAGAAGAGTTAGATTCTGAATGTGAGCATCTCAGCTAATTGATTTTGCTTACTTTTTTTTAATGTGTGTACAAGGTTGATGATTTTTTTTTTAAAAAGGGCTTTCCATAAGTACAAAAAATTCCAAGTCATGCAAAGCTGTGTCATAGTTTAAACGGCACTTTTCTTCTTTCTTAGTAGCACAAAAAACAGTCTTGTATTTTATAAGAATGCATCTCAGCTTCAACGAAATACCTTCCTGCCAAAAACATTTAATCAATTTTCAAAACTATTCTCTTGCTTTTTCTTTTAATGTGTTCCATTAAAATTTGATTTAAAAAATTATTCAATAAAAGTACAAGAATCAAGTCTAAGAACCAAGCCTTTGATATTAAGTAATGACAAAAGAGCATATGCAACTTGATAGAAGTGGAATATTAAACTAAAGCTGTGCTATGACTGATGTGGGCTTTCATTTCATTGGGTCTTCCACTGATATTAGTTTGGTCACTGATGTTTCAATATAGAGCATGTTTTCTGGCCTGTTCTATTCAATATTTATTACAGAGTGCTAACTATATGCCAGGTACTGAATTAGGCACTAGAGAGAGCATGAAGAATAAAGGCAGACATGATCCCTCCTTTCCTGATGTTTAGTATCTAGAAAAGAAGACTGTCAAATTATAAACTGCAATAAATACTGCAAGGAAACAACTGGGAAATAGATATAAAAATGAACAGTGGGTGGTATTCAACTTCAGATAATGACAATGTTAATAGTGAAGACTTATGTAGTGCTTACTCTGTGCCAGGCTCTGTACCACATGCTTCACACACTCTTTAATTTTCAAAACAACTACTATAAAATAGATAATACTATTGTCCCTATTTTACATACAGGGAAAATGAGGCTTAAGATATCTGAAATTGATAGATACCTTAAAATCACTTTTGACAGGCAGCAATCATGACATATTTGTCATTACATGTGTATGTGAATTAAAATGTGAAGAATGGGTTTTCAGTATCTTGGAACAAAACCCTAAAGATAATAATGGATAGCAAGTAAGGAAGGAGATGGGATGTAAACGCAGACACTCTGGCTCCAGAGCTCATGCTCTCATCCTCTACAATATTAGGAAGAGCCTTTCTGAGAAGATGTCACTTAAGCTGACACACGAATGACGACAAGGTAAGGGGCTGGTGAGAGAAATCATGTATAAAGCCCTAAAGTGGGAAAGGGTCCTTCAGTTTTAGGATATGAAAGAAGGCCAGCATTGCTGGAGTATATGAGAGCAAGTATAAGTATAATGAGAGCAAGAATGTTGGGGAGATAGGGTTACAGAAGGCTGGTGCTACCTCATACAGGATCCTATAGGCCACAAGGAACTGGAACTTTGTTCTAAGTGTAACTGGAATTATGGAAGACTGAACTAGACAGTGACATGATTTGATTCATTTTTTTAAATAATCTTTCTGGCTGATGTGTGAATAATGAATTGAGAGAAGGTAAGATAAATAGAGTCCAAGTCATTCATTTATTCAACAAATAACAGAAAATTTATGAAGCAACTATTATTGTAGTAAGCACTATTCCAGATATTGGGCATACAGTCAAAAACAATAGAGACAAGGTCCTCCACTCTGGAGTACACTTTAGAGTGGTGAACACACCTACAAACTCCTACATCCACAATTTCTCCCACTCTATTGAACATTTTCGATCAGTGTACAAATTTTAGTATCTCCCATCTTTAAACAAATATCAAGCAAAACTCTATCCTTTGAACTTTTACTCTCTTCTAGCTACCATCCTATTTTTTTTACTCCCAGAAAAACTTCTTTAAAGAACTGTCTGCAGTAACTTTGCCACCAGTTGTCATTGCAACCCACTACAATCAATTTCCTCTTTTTCACTCTGTTCAAATTGCTCATATCACTGGAACAAAAATTTTTTTAATTTGCATGGAATACAAAAGACCCCAAATAGCCAAAACAATCTTGAGAAAGAAGAACACAGCTGGAGAAATCACGCTCCCTGACTTCAGACTATATTACAAGGCTACAGTAATCAAAACAGTATGGTACTGGCACAAAAACAGACACATAGATAAATGGGACAGGTTAGAAAGCCCAGAAATAAACCCATACACTTACAGTCAATCAATCTACGATGAAGGAGGCAGGAATACTCAGTGGAGAAAAGACAGTCTCTTCAATAAGTGGTGCTAAGAAAACTGTACAGCTACATATAAAAGAATAAAATTAGAAAATTCTCTAATACCATATGCAAAAATAAACTCAAAATGGATTAAAGACCTAAATGTAAAACAAGATACCTAAATGTAAAACTCCTAGAGGAAAACAGGCAGAACACTCTTTGACATAAGTCACAGAAATATTTATTTTGATCTCTCCCCTAGAGTAATGGAAACAAAAGCAAAAATAAACAAATGGGATCTAATTAAACTTAAAAGCTTTTGCACAGCAAAAGAAACCATAAAAAAGACAACCTACCGAATGCGAGAAAATATTTGTAAATGATGCAAACAAAGGCTTAATTTCCAAAATATACAAACAGCTTATACAACACAATATCAAAAAAACCAAACATAAAATGGGCAGAAAACCTAAATAGACATTTCTCCAAAGAAGACATAGAGATGCCAATAGGCACATGAAAAGATGTTCAACATAGCTAGTTATTAGAGAAATGCAAATCAAAACACCTGTCAGAACGGTCATCATCAAAAAATCTACAAATAATAAATGCTAGAGAAGGTGTGGAGAAAAGGGAATCCTTCTACACTGTTGGTGGCAAAATAAACTGGTGCAGCCACTATGGAGAACAGTGTGAAGGTGCCTTAAAAAACTAAAAATAGAATCACCATATGATCTAGCAATCCCATTCCTGGGCATATATCCAGGAAAGACAAAAACTCTAATTAGAAGAGATACATGCACCCTTATGTTCACAGCAGCACTATTTACAATAGCCAAGACATGGAAGCAACCTAACTGTCCATTGGCAGATGAATGGATAAAGAAGATGTAGTGTGTGTGTGTGTGTGTGTGTGTGTGTGTGTGTGTGTGTGTATGTGTGTGTACACATACATATATATAATGGAATATTACTCAGCCATAAAAAAGAATGAAAAATGCCATTTGCAGCAACATGGATGGACCTAGAGATTATCATCTAAGTGAAGTAAGTCAGACACAGAAAGATAAATATCATATGATATCACTTATATGTGGAATCTAAAAAATGATACAAATGAACTTATTTAAAAAACAGAAATAGGCTCATAGACATGGAAAACAAACTGATGGTTACCAAAAGGGAAAGGGGGGGAGAGATAAATTGAGAATTTGGGGTTAAAATATACACACTGCTATATATACAATAAACAACAAGGACTTACTGTATAGAACAGGGAGTTTTATTCAATGTTTTGTTTGAAAAGAATATATATATATACATATATATATATAACTGAATCACATTGCTGTACACCTGAAATAAATCAACTATACTTCAATAAAATAAATGAATAAAATAATTAATCAAAGAAAAATAAATAAAATTGCTCCTGTCAATGTCACCACACTACCATCTTGTAGTCAAATGCTAACTTCACTCCCCTCATCTAATTAACCTCTCAGAAGTATTCACACTGTTAACTAGTTCCCCATTCTTTTCTGTGCCACAACACTTTCCAAGTTTCTTATCTCCTTCTCAGTCTAGTTAAGAGGCCTATAGCACTGTGATTAAGAGAATGGACTTCTAGACTTAGCTCTGAAGACAGGTTGTTTCAGGAGTGCTTATGGCATGGAGGACAGACATAGCAAGAGAATGTTTCCATTTCTTGAGCAAGATAGAAAACTAATCAGTATTTCAGGTGAGAAATATGGTGGTTTAGACTAGAGACTGTAGATGGAGAGAAATAGATTTTAGCTCTATTTTAGTAGTAGAACCAATAGAACTTTGAGACAGAACAGATACAGGAGTTAAAGGAAAAGCGGAAATCAAGGTTTTGCAATAGAATAAAAAGCTAATGAACATTACCTAAAAAAAAAATCACCAAATCTTAGAGATGATCTCATTTGATGCTTTTCCATTGAAACTGATACCTGGGAGAGGTTATGTGATTTACCCAAAGTCACATAGATAATTGGTGATAGAACTGAAAATAGAACACAAGTCTCTCAGAATCCTAAGAAGCCACAGATCAGGATCTGGAAAGATGACTACTACAAGCTTGCCGAGCTATCACTTTAGTCCTTTTTCCCCCTAACCAATGCAATAAAAAATACTATAATGCATTTTTGGGTTTATTGAAAATAGTTAGGCAAGCTATTAACTGCACACTTTATACTGCCTTAAGAAAAAAGGGAAGGAAGTAGACAGAATATAAATATCAGTATTAGCTCATGAAGAGTAAAATCTATTCTAAAAGTTCATCAAAAACATTTGCTGAAGTATATACTATTTGTAAAAGGCAAGGTACACATGAACTCCCCCTCGAGCAGTTACATTCTAATTTGCAAGATAACACACATATAAATAATTCAGGCCAATAAGGCAGTACTAGAATAATTGCCAAATGAATTATATAGACAATATATATATTTTTAAGTACTCTGTGGTAGTCCTTTAGGAAAAGTAAGGCTTGAGCTAAGCCCTGATGGACAAGTAAGAATTTAAAAAGTAGATAGGGAAGAGGATTAAAAAAACCTATAAAGAGTGTCCACTAGGGTACTAGGCTCAGGGCTGGGGGATAGGGAGTGGGAAGAGTGAACTTTTTACACATGTTCTGTGGAGACATTCTGTTTGGTATGACATTTGAGCTGAGATCTAAATGACAAAGAGGAACAAGAAACGTGCTGATGGGAGGAGAAGAGAACATTCTGAGTAGAGAAAACAAGAACAAATAACCACTACATTACCTGCCTTTATTAGGCTCTATACATTGAATACACAGAGCTTAGCTGAAAGGTAAAAGAGTGGACCATAAATTCCTAAATCTGAGTTTAAATAATTCCACAAATTCTCTTTCTCATCTGTTTCTCCATCAGTAAAAATTACTGCATAGAAGAGCATGGGATATAATGGACATAGAAGTGTTTCTAGAAATAGAAAAATAAATATACCAAAATTGTAAAAGTCAGTTCAAAAAGAAAGGAATGGAAAAGTGTTAATATGGTGCTTAGATACATAAAGTTAAAATCGGACAAATGACTTACAATCATTGCTGGTATGGGTAACAGTACTTTATACTTTACATATCTTTACATCTTCTCTTACTGTAGTTTTTTGTACATATCTTATCTTCTTTGCCAGATTGTAAGCAGATATAGCACCTGACACATAGTATTAGCTAAACTGATGTATGAAGCCAGTACTTCACTTTTACAGCCCTTTGAGGATTTGTGTTTGTGTGTGTTCAAGATCCCATTTACTTGCAAATGATTGGAGGGGAATGATGATATCACGAAAAGTTAACAGAAACAAATATAGATGAAAACAGAATAAAACCTATCTTAAAGAAGATGGAAATAAGCCGCAGGTAACAGTGTTAATTACTACTGCTGACTTTTAGTTAACATTCCCTGGCAGCCAAAGGAAGAAGGGAATCGGCTGAATCCCAGTGTCGCATTTAATCTACCACTAAGTTAGGCATTTAAATTCATCTACAGAGATGAACTTTTCCCTGGACCAAAACCCGCAAGGATCTTTGATCACAAGCAAATAACTGAGCAAAGGCACAGAGTTAACTATGAAGGGCTCCTGAAATTATGCAACTTGGTTCTGTTGCTTTCAGAACAAAGACCTCTGATAACAATGGGACCACCGGTGCCTCAACAGCAGAACCCTCAGTTTTCTCCCTAGGGCTCTGGCCCAGGCTTGGCAGCCACAAAAACCGCACCTGAGTCAATTTACGGCCTCAACACAGTTAGCTGTGTAGCAGCCTTGGATTCAGGCAGGGTCCGCGCCCTGCACTGGAGGCAATGCAGAGTCTTTGCCCCAGCCTTAGAAGGCAGGTTTCAGGGTGGGCTGCTAGGGTTGGAGTGTCTAGATGACTTTCGGCCTAAGGGGACGGGGGGGAGGAAGGCAACTCAGGGCCGCGGGAAACACAACTCTTGAGGGCACCATGCAGTCCCCTTCCTGCCACAGAAACCTCTCCCGCCCTGGAACACGAAGGAGCGGCATTGGTAGCCGAAGCCAAGAAAATTCTCTTTTCTGTAGATAATAGGGGCCGATCCTGGTCCCCAGGAATAAGACTCTACCATCCCACTCCTCCCTCACAGCTCAGAAATCACCCACCTGGAACTGCAGTCTCCGAAGTCTCCACCCCAGTCTCTGCCTCCACAGGCCTGACTGCGATTGGCTTGCACCTCTGTCCCGTTATCTCTTCTCCAAGTGTGAGTGGCGTTCTATACGCTCTTGGCCTTTGTCCCTCCCTTCGCTCTCCTCCGAAGCCCCGCCCCACGTGACGATCACGCGTTGCCGCAAAGCGCAGAGGAGGGTCTACACTTCCGCTCCCGGGGGGAGGAGGTGGCAGAATCGGTGGCGGGGAAGTGAGGACTCTCGGTGAGCAACGTGCAGTTGACGTAGCGCGACGCTCCGCCCCCTCCGCACGGGCGCCGGGAGGAAGTGGGTGGGGCACCTTTAGCGTCAGCGCCATCAATCCCGAGGTGGCGGTGAGGTTTTCAGTGTATGGTTTTCCCCGCTAAGCGATTCTGCTTGGTGCCAGCAATGGAGGGCGTGCGCTGGGCCTTTTCCTGTGGCGCTTGGCTGCCGAGCCGAACCGAATGGCTGCTCGCGGTGCGATCGATCCAGCCCGAGGAGAAGGAGCGCATTGGCCAGTTCGTCTTTGCACGCGACGCTAAGGCAGCTTTGGTACTACAGATCTTTCGTATTGAGGGCCGAGGAAGCAGATGTTGGGGATGGCGGGCTGGGCTGTAGAGACTCCCCCCCTCCCACGCTAGCGTCGGCGCCAGCTTGTGGCCGCCCCAGGGCGAGAGTGGTAGGTGCTGCTGACTCTCCGGTGTGTGCGCGGCCTGGTCTCCACCGTCTTTGTAGTCTCGGAGGCCTCGGCCGTTGTAAAAATTAGCCACTCCCCCGTTGTAATTGAAAATAGAGATCGTGCTAAACCCTAAAATAGGTGTTGAGAAGGCCTACAAAGTAGTTTTTTTCCCCACAATGGGTTTTTTCTTATTTTTAAGTTATCAAAATTTATTTTTCCTTGCTTGGGCCCATAGCACATTCTTAGCCTGTTAAGTATTCTACCATTCTCCATTCTCCTGCACGTGATAGGCCCTAAGAAATATTGACAGTATGACTAGCCTTGCACGCCTTGGAATTGGAAGAGTCCAGCCTCCTTTTACCAGTGAAACTGAAGTCAAGGAAGGATGCAGTCCTAGGCATACCTTTCTGACTAAATAGCTTGGGAAACAGTACTTTCATATAATTGTTTATTTTACTTACCTATTTTTAGCAACAAATGGAAACGGGTGTCAAAACGACTTCTGTGTATATAGCGCAGTTTGAAACAGCTTCTCATTACCATCAAAGACTATTGCCTTGAAAATGTTCCTCTATCAAAGCACTTTTTCGTTTGAAATGTGGGCTGATTGATTTTTGAAGGCATATTGGTGAATATTTTTATACTTTCTGTAATTTGTAAAAAATTGTGAAATTCAAAGTCGTGCAGTATTTAAAAGTCATTGTTTAGAACTGAAGGGAAAAAAACTTGAAAGATTTTTCAAAATATTATTTGCCTTGTTATACCCTTAGGTATTTTTGTGTGATTTTAGTCATTTCTTTCTTTTTTTTAATATATATTTTTTTAATGTATTTATTTAATTTATTTATTTTTGGCCGCGTTGGGTCTTCGTTGCTGCACGCGGGCTTTCTCTAGTGGCGGCGAGGGGGGACTACTCTTCGTTGCTGTGTGCGGGCTTCTCATTGCAGTGGCTTCTGTTGTTGCAGAGCACGGGCTCCAGGTGCGCGGGCTTCAGTAGTTGTGGCACGTGGGTTCAGTAGTAGTGGCTCGTGGGCTCTAGAGCGCCGGCTCAGTATTTGTGGCACACAGACTTAGTTGCTCTGCGGTATGTGGGATCTTCCCGGACCAGGGCTCGAACTCACGTCCCCTGCGTTGGCCGGTGGATTCTCAACCACTGTGCCACCAGGGAAGCCCCATTTCTTTCTTAATAATTAATGGAGGGCGAGAGTGGATGGGGTATATGTGAAAAAAGATAGATCATACATTGCTAAGTGTTGAGCCCAGTGATAAGTATATATGATCTAGAAATGCACATATGCACAAAGATGTAAGTACAACAAGGTTGCTCACTGGGGAATTTTTTTAAAATAGTAAAACTAGAGCTAGCCTAAAATATCTAACAATAGGGGAATAGTCAAGTTGTGGTACCTTGACAGTATGAAATGCACAGTCCAGATGGTTATATACAAACATGAAATAATCCCCAACACTTAGAAATTTAAAAGATTATACATGGTAGAATAGTACATATAGTAGGATTTCATATAAATAGATGGATAGATAGTAAAAGCAAATGAACATATTTTGGGTACTTCGAGAAAAGACTGAAGGGTTGAATACTTGATAACATTGGTTACTTGTTAAGGGGAGGGAAGGAATTGCTGAAGAGGACTTTAACTTGTCTGTCTTCATAAGCATTTCTTAAATCTTAAAGCAGGGTATTTAATACTTGTACTTTTAAAAACTTTAAGAAATGAATATTTTAGAAACCACAAAAATAGACTTTGTATGTTATAGGCAGTGTTACCTAAATCTTTAGTATAGACATCAATACTTACCAAATGTTTTATTAACAGGCTGGTCGTCTGATGATAAGGAAATTAGTTGCAGAGAAATTGAATATACCTTGGAATAATATTCGTTTGCAAAGAACTGCAAAAGGAAAACCAGTTCTTGCGAAAGACTCATTGAATCCTTACCCCAATTTCAACTTTAACATCTCTCATCAAGGAGACTATGCTGTACTTGCTGCGGAATCTGAGCTCCAAGTTGGAATTGATATAATGAAGACTAGTTTTCCAGGTAATGTTGCATTTTTGTAGTACAAGAGTTATTAAGTGTCTTGTTTTAGTTCTTACCTGTTGAATAATATCAGACAAGGAGATGTAGATATTTAAGTTTAGGAAAAAAGTGCTCAGTACTCAAGGGTAGTATATCTGAAAGAGCAGGGTATTGTCGACTGAAAAAAATGCACAACCCAAAACTTGAGAATTATTCTGCAGACTTTCTGAGGACTCAAGTCCGGGAGGCAGCCTCTTAAATAGCTCTGAGAGACTGCTCCAAAGAGATAAGGAAGGAACCAGGATATATAGGAGTTTTTTGCAACAAAAACCCGGTAGTCACAACATAAAAAGATTACTGTTAATTAAAGAAAACCAGACATTTCATTAATGAATTTAGCACTTTTCTATGTGTGGGAAGATATGAGTTTGGGCTTACTGAAATTATTCCTTTGATATGCACCTTAACTGTCTAAGGCCATTATCCTGCTTTTCTCCATCCTGAATCGCCTCAGGGTACACAGTTGGGGGTGGCTGTTGGCTTGAGGGCCCCAACATCCTTTGTTCACTATATTTTCTTGAATTTTAACAGACTTCGACATAAAAGATAGATTCTCCCTTACTGGGGATTCATATAATACTTTGCCTAGAGGCAAAGTGAAAACAAAGGTTTTCTTTTTGAATTATACCTCAGCTTGTTAAGTAAGACTAAATTTGAAACTGTTCTCAAAGACTGTTAAATTTTCCAAAGAACAGTTTTTCCATAGCTCAGTTTTTTTAATTTAAGTAATAGATGTTCAATCAAATTGAACTCAACAGAGAGTCAATTTTGAGTATCATTCTATTAAAAATTAGTAATTATATGTATTGTAAGAACTTGCTTTCATTTAAGTCTTTCCCAAAATTAACCAATTAGTTGTTGGTTTGTTAAATAATAATCTCAGTAGTAAAGTATATTGTAGTCCTTAAGTAGAGATAATATGTATTTGTACTATATCTAAATATAGGTCTTTGTAGCACATTTATATAAATGAAAATGAAGAGCAAGCAATTATTAAAATATCCTAAGTTGTTTATATTTTGCCTTAGAAATTTGTAATTGGTGGCTGTAGGAACTGCTAACATTTATTGTGGGGTTGACTATACCTAGGTATTTTTACTAGAACACAGGTTCTCTCAACTATAATTTTCATCATCACTAACATTAGTGTGCATTTACTGTGTGCCAAGGCATTTTCCTAAGTACCTTATGTATATTATAGGGTGAGTGATACACAGCATACTATCATTTGTATCAGAAGATAAGTAACAGGGTAAGAAGAAAGCTGTTAAAATAAGAGAACCAACATTTTCCTAATTTCATAGTGCAGTTCCCTAATCTCCACACTGTGTCTACCACAGGATCTTTGCTTATGTTTCCCTTGGACTGAAATATTTGTAATAACTTTATCCCCCACCCCCATTTCTGCATAGGTAACTTATTTACTGGTTAGCTTTCACTTCAGTCTTACTTTAGGGAAGCCTTTGTGGACCTTCAATCTAAGCCAGGTTCTTTTGTTCTAGGCTCTCATAAAGTATATTTCCTTCATTCCAATTATATATTTCATTTTATAATTATTTTTCAGGATGTTGATTGTCTTCCCACTGGTCTTTATAAGCTGTATGAGAGCAGGAACTATGTTAGCTACATCTGATTGTAGCTATATCTACTATCACGTCTGGCACCCTACCTAGTTCAAAATAATGTGCAATAAATATTTGTCAAATGAATGATAAGCACTCTGTGCTGTAGTAGTTAGGCCTAAGAGTATTGCTGTGAATCTCCTCTCTCATCTTTATTGTCAGTATCTTTACTTTGAATTTTCCCACCAGCAGCTTTTTCTCTGACCTGCTCATAAATCTATTAAAACTCTATTCTTAACTTTGTTCAGAAGGAGGCTATACTAATGATAACAGGCATTCTTGACCCTGGATAAGCATCAAGTCATTTTTTATTAACCTCCTGAAATTGTTTGCTACATTTTATATGCACAGGTACATTTTTCTCAAAGAGAGGATCTGGTTTTTGGCAGGGTCATAGAAGGCTTATTGTGAACCTTATCAACAAACCACTGTTACAGAGGATTCAGAGTGAGCATGCAAATGAGCCCATAAACTTCATAGCTTTCTGTGGTCCTTATGTGACCTTTCCCTAAAATCCGAAATTATTGGAGAGACCATTGCTCCTTAGAATGTAGTCAGCACAATTACACAGTAATGGTTGGCTCATCAGGTTGATATCTGCTTGGAAATTATGCCTGTGAGACACAGATTTAATTACAATTGGCTTAATGGGCAATGTTGACTTATGGTCAATACCAGATAAACAAGTAATTACTAATTGAAACTTAATAAATGATCGGAAGGTAATTGAGCAAAAAATGAAGATTCTGTTAATTATATTTTATTAGACTTTTTATCCACCATCTTTTTTCATTGCTCTTGTTTGACTAATCACAGTATCCAGGCCTTTTCCTTTTTGGCTGTTTCATTGCCAAAAAGCTGTTGATATATCCAGTAATGCATTGGGGAAGAGCTGTTTTCCAGTTGTCATTAGTATTGTTACTGTGTCACTGGTGTCTGAAAGATTAATGGACACAGCATCATTTCTCAGGAAAGTAGACACTGGTTTACTTCACTGGCGATTCATTTGAAATGCTCTGCTTATCAGAGTAAATGAGGAAATTGAGCAGGGGAAGTTTCCAAGAGTTGCTAAATGATGGAGGGTAAAACAGTATAGGAGCAAGGGAAGTATTGTACTTTGTTCCGGGCATTGTTATTAGATTATCAACTCTCAAGATGGAGTTAGACTTTGGGGGCATCATGAGTACATTGTAAGACTCAGTTCCATTACTCCCATTTTGTCTGCAGGTAAACATCATGTAGGAACTTGTGGAGTCTTTCCTTATCACATTAGACATTTCTGCTAGGTGCAGATCATTTCCCGCCATCTCCCAGTTCTCCCATTGCTGCTATGGCAGGGCAGGAGAGAATATATTGATGGATGTAAGAAGTTTTGGGTTTCTCCCTTCTAGCCAGATGCCCACAATTAAGGACCCTATTGTAACCACCACTTTATTCTCTGCTTAACAGAGAGAGGAAACTTACACAAAAGTAACTGGTGCATACTTGCACTCAGTAAATAATTGTTTAATGGATATCCAGAGAAGAGGGGTTATAAGATATTGGGACCTAGTATAGATAAGTTGCCAGTGCAATACAATCCCAACCCTGGGGTCGGGGTGGAGTGAGGTGTTTTGTAGGTCATCTTTATAATTTGCTGTACCCAATTGAGAAATATTGTTTTTCCTTCATTTTCTAATTGTTATCTACCACTAAAGGCTTTTGCAGTTAGAAGTATAAAAGTAAGGATTGTATAAAGTATAAAAGTATGAATTGTTCAGTTTTGTTCCCATGTTTACAAGGCAAGATAAGAGATACAGTATAAAAATTATTAAAGTTTGGGAAAAGACCGAAAATATTTTTCCCCAAGGGTTTAAACTTTCAAGTTCACATTTTTGTTATAAACTTTGCTGGATATTAATTGGCAGGGCAAAATGACTCAATATTCTGAGATTTAATCCTAATTTAATAGCTTTGAAATGACTATCTTAGAACTGCTCTTCTTGAACAGTTATGTAAATTAAGTACAGTAAGTATAAAATAAGTGTTGATATTATATGATAGCTATGGTAGAGCCTATTGTCTCTTTCCACCATACTATTTATAGCACTATTTTAATAGCTTCCTATTTGGTTCCCCCTCTTCATTTCTGTTCTCTCTCAGTACATTCTTAGTACAGAGTTAGAGTGGTCTTTAAAAATTTCCTTAAAGCAGTTTTCTTAAAACTTTTAGGTTGGTTCATAATAAAATTCAGTCCCTTTAACATGACTGTATCGTCTTATTCTCATTTATCTCTCCATTTGCATTTTTAGCTGCTCTCTGCTCACTATTTTCTGTCCATACTCATCTTTTATTACCTTGAATGTAGCAAACTTTTTCCTGTTCAGGTCATTTCAGAAAAGCTGATCCCTCTGCCTGTTCTTCTCCCCACTCTTTCCTGAGTACCTTAGACCTGAAGGATGAGAAGTAGTCAGTACCAGTACCTCCTCAGAAAGGACTTTTCTGACCACCTGATCTTGTTTTCCTTCATGGACTTTCTTATTTGTAATTATAACTTAGTTATTTGATTATTAATCTGTTCTCCTTCATTAAATAAGTTCAGGAGCTATGCTTGTTTTGTTTTTGCCACAGTATACCTAGTATTTAGCAGGGTGTCTAGCACATAGCAGGTGCTCAGTAAATATTTATTGAATGTACAAATGATAGGAGTTCTCAATTTCACATAAAATATTCCTAAAATTTGTTGAAAAATTAAAAAGTGTGTATGCAACTACAGTGAAAAATGATATTCATATCAGATTCTAGTTGGAATATAAACTGTTCTCATCAGTGAGTTGTGATTAAAAATATTCTTCCGGGATTTCCCTGGTGGCGCAGTGGTTAAGAATCTGCCTGCCATTGTGGGGGACATGGGTTCGACCCCTGGCCTGGGAAGATCCCACATGCCATGGAACAACTAAGCCCGTGCGCCACAACTACTGGGCTTGCGCTCTAGAGCCCGCGAGTCACAGCTACTGAGCCCAAGTGCCACACTACTGAAACCCGCGCGCCTAGAGCCTGTGCTCTGCAACAAAAGAAGCCACCACAATGAGAAGCCCGTGCACCGCAACGAAGAGCAGCCCCCGCTCACTGCAGCCATAGAAAGCCTGCGTGTAGCAACAAAGACCCAACGCAGCCAAAAAAATAAATTAAATAATTTTTTAAATAAATAAATAAAAATAGTTCTTCCTTCGAGTCTTCTTCCTCAGCCTGCATTTATTTCCCTAGCTGCTTCTCTCCTCCATTTGCATCCATCAAATTCGGTTTCCAACTTTGTTGCTGCTACAGTCTATAGTGTCCAACTTAAAATTTTTCAACTTTATGATGGTTTAAAAGCAATTCAGTAGAAGCCATACTTTGATTTTTGAATTTTGACATTTTCCAGTGCTAGCCATATGCCATTCCGTACTCATCATGCTGGGCAGCAGCAGTGAGCCATAGCTCCCAGTCAGACACACAATCACGAGGGTAAAACAACTAGTACAACCATTCTGTTTTTCACTTTCAGTACAGTATTCAGTACATTTCATGAGGTATTCAACACTTTATTATAAAATAGTCTTTGTGTTAGATGATTTTGCCCACCTGTAGGCTAATGTAAGTGCTCTGAGCACATTTAAGGTAAGCTAGCCTAAGCTGTAATGTTCCATAGGTTAGGGGTATTAAATACATTTTTGACCTAAACTATTTTCAACTTAACAATACATTTATCGGGACGTAACCTTATCATAAGTCAAGGAAGATCAGTATTCCATTACTGTTTGTGATCTACATTCTAAGCTGATCTACATTCTATTTGGATCTGCATTTTGCAGAATGTGCAAAATGTTTTTTGTTTTTTGTGTTTTTTTAACTTGAAGATTTACAGCCAGCAAGCAGCTTAAATAAGTCACACTTCTCTTTGTGCTCTGAACTTATTGGAAAACCAGGTCTTTACTGGCAGGTAGTTTTCCCCCTTTCCAAGTTGTAGGATGGGTCTTTTCCACTGTGCAGAGGATTTGAGTGGGATCACAACATAGAACTAGTATTTCTTGAGCAACTTCTGTGTGTTAAATGCCTTCTATGCATTATCTTATTTCACCCTCTTAAGCCTAAGTTGTAAGTTATTTTATAGAGTAGGTTAAGACATTTGCCCAAGGCAACTAAGCTCAAAAGTAGAATATCGTGGATTTGAACGCATACCTCAAAGCCTATATTTTTAGACACTGCATTCTGTAATATATGACCTCTCAATAATAGATTTTATTGATATCTGTTTAAGGATTTGCAAGTACAAAATCTGTGAAAAATTCCATGGAACTGGGTTAAATAAATTTAAAGTTTTTATGAAGGAACTGATGTCTAAGAAGAGTATACAAAGTTTAGTGAGAGGGAACTTGCCTTACCATTTTTTAAACTTATATTAGGCATTGTAAACAAAAGAGTGTGGTGTTAGCAAAAGAATAGACAACTAGGAGGGTTAAGAGTTAGTGCCCAGTATTTATACATAATATTTCAGTTCAGCAGTTAAAGATTATTTATTAAATGGTGCATTACTCTATAATCACTAGGGTAGCCTGTTGGCTACTTGAATTTGCTCTTCTGTGAACTGCTTATTAATCTTTTCTAATCCATGTATAAAAGCTCTTTATGTATTATGGATATTGACACTTCATTGACCAAATCTGTTACAACTATTTTCCCACTCTATTACTTTTTTATCTTTTGAATTTGATTGTATTTTTTGCCGTATGAATTTTGTCTTTTATTTAATTAATATATCTAACTTTTCCTTGATAAATTCTGAACTCTATCTCATTTAAAAAAAAATAATTAAATTGGTAAAAGATTTACTCCAACCGTAGGTTATAGTCTCCTAGATTTTGTTCTAAAATTGCACTTTTAAAAAAAATATTTAAATCTTTAATTCCCCTAGAACTTGTGTGTATATGCTTTACATACTGATCGCTCAACAGTTATACCACCGCCAGCATTGGCTAGATTGGGAATAAACATGTAAAGTACCTGGAATTATTAAGTACTTAATAAGTAAATGTTAGCTCTAAGGTTTTTGTGATAGTTGTTAACTGTTATATGTATAGAATGGTGTTTCTGAAATGGTAGTCAGGATATTAAAATCATCCAGGATGCCTGTTAAAAATGCAGGTTCCTTGAAAAAATGCACGTTCATTGAAACCCTCCCAGACCTCTTCAACTAGAATTTCTTAGATACAACCAAGAATTCTATATTCAGACAATCTCTCAGGTGATTGTTAGACATATTAGTGTTTGGGAAACACTGTATTAGATGTAATTTATAGAGCCAACAAAAAGAAAGATTGTAACCCATCAACTTTTTTTTTCATGAGTAAAATCGTCTGAAAGCCATTAGATCCTTGTTACACAGTATACAACAGAATTAATTAGAATTAAATTTTAATAACAATTACTAGAACACAATAGAATTTTATATTTGGCCAGATTTCTGAAAGAAGGATGCCATTTAAACTTAGATAAGAAGAACCCGCAAAGTTAGCATATGTGATTGATTTCATATTAAATCTCTTCTCTCTCGCAAACTGGGGCAAGTAAGACAGAGGTTAATATTGTTAATATTTAAAATACTTGTAAGTATTGATAGAAAAGCCACTTAAGACTCACCTAATGGGCACAGTGGTTAAAAATCCACCTGCCAATGCAGGGGACATGGGTTTGGGCCCTGGTCCGGGAAGATTCCACATGCCATGGAGCAACTAAGCCCGTGCGTCACAACTACTGAGCCCGTGCTCTAGAACCCACATGCCACAGCTACTGAAGCCCATGCGCCTGGAGCCCATGCTCCACAACAAGAGAAGCCACTGCAATGAGAAGCCCGCACACATCAACTAGAGAAAGCCAGCACGTAGCAACGAAGACCCAACACAGCCAAAAATTAATTAATTAATTAATTTTTTAAAAATACATTAAAAAAAAGACTTACCTAATGAATGGACAAAGACTTGATAAAACATTTCACAAAAGAGGGTATATATATAAAACAACTACCACAATAGCCTTACAGCTAACATTTATTAGGTACTTAATAGCTCCAGGCCCTTTATATGTTTATTTCTTAAACTACCCAGCTCTTTTTCCCTATTTTATAGCTTAAGAAACAGCCATAGTGAAGTTAAATAAATAATAGTAAAGAAGTCTTAGTGCCAGGATTTGAACATTTGACTCCAGGGGCATAACTCTAAAGCTAAGAGTATATGAGTGTGTCTGTATAAATGAATTAAATTGTGTGCATGTATGTATTAGTTTCCTAGGGCTCCTAACAAAGTTCCAAAAACTTGGTGTCTTAAAAAAACAGAAATTTATTCTCTGACAGTTCTGAAGGCCAGAAGTCAAAGTGTTGACAGGGCCATGTTACCTCTGCAGATCCCAGGGAAGAATTCTTTCTTTGCTTCTTCCTAGTTTCCTGGCAATCTTTGGCATTCCTTGGGTTGTAGCTATATCACTTTACTTTCTGCCTTCATTGTTATGTTGCCTTTTTCCCTGTATTCTCTCTCCGTGTCTAAATGTTTCTCCTTATAAGGACACCAGTCATTGGATATAGGACCCACCTTAATCCATCCTAATTTGATTGCACCTGCAAAGACTCTATTTCCAAATAAGGTCACATTTTTAGTTTCTGTGGGGGCATGAGTTTTGGAAGACACGGACCCTCACAGTTCAAACTCGCCTTGTTCAAGGCTCAACTGTATAAATTATTTTGTTGTAGGTTACTACTCTGTTTAATAAACTTTCTGGTTGCTCTGTGACCTTGGTTAGTTGATCATTGCAGAACACTTAGTTAATATCTAGTGCTGCTTTCCCTAAAGATTAAGCTATAAGATGAGGGGTCTGGCTTTTCTAAACCTGGTTAGTGGTTCTATATAAGTTTTTCAGTTATTTTATCTTTTTTTTAACTTAAGTTCTTATATGTCTATTAAATCGAAGATTGTAATAGACATGAATATGTGTTGGTATTATTAGGAGGCTTTGCCAACTTATGTGTCTAATAATTGTGCTGTCTCAGCTAGTTTGAGGGACAAACGTACTATTCTGGTATTTCCTACTGATTTTTTTTAAATTCCAATTTCCTAGATTAACTAAGTCCTTAACAGAGTACTCATTCACTGTGTATTTTCACCATAATGCCACAATGTGGCGCTGTTGTCTTTGGCTGAATATTTACAAAATCCTCTTTTTCTATTGTCAATCTCTTATTTTGTGGGATATGATGCTCTCAAAAGTATATGAAAACACTCATATCGGATATTTTTTTAGCTGTACATGATCAGTTACGATTGCTTTCCAGTGGTTGTGCTAGATTGCTTTTTATGTTAAATGAGTTGTTTTTTTTTTATTAGCGTGAATATTTAAATTTTTTCCTCGATTTCCACATCATATTTAGGTAAAAATCAGGGGGTTTCTTGAAGGTTATGGAATTATAACTTGAAGAAACCAACAAACATAACGACACTATAGATGACAACAGGCATATCTTTTTAAATTTTAGGCTTTTTGGATAGTATTCTGTTCAAACTACAATTCCACTCAAAATATATAATGCTGTCTTCAAGTCCAAGGTAGCTGTTCTTCTCATTGTTATTATTTACACTATTTGTACCTGAATCTATTCAAGAGGAAACAGTTTACGATTTATGTAGGTATAGTGCTCCCAGTGTTTAAAATCTCCAGATTTACTTTTGTAACCTTTGCAAGCTTGCTTTCTTTACTTTCTTTAGTGTCTTATCTGTCAAGCCAGTATGTACTAGTGATGCTTGCATTTTAATAAGACAGTCTTTATTTAAGGGGCTTGAGGAATAAGCACCAGACTATCAAAGGGGGTTCATAGACCCAAAGGGTAAGAATCTCCTGCCCTGGGACTCCTAAGGTTCCAGTTTAATATTTCAGTGCTGTTGCATGAAATGACTTTACAGCTTTGCAGGGCTGCTTTTAGGAAATAATAGCCTTTTAACGTTAATATTAACAGATACAAACAATAAACATTAGTTGATTAATAAAAATGGATTGTAAAGTTATCTTTCTTAAGAATAGTAGAGGGCTAAGGAGTAGACAGATTAATTAAATGTGTCTGTTGAACTTGGAAACAAATGAAGATCTTTGCCTTGAAGTGAAGAACTACATATCACTGGAAGGTCATTAGAAATATTTCCTAGGTGAACAAGAGGAGACTGTTTTGAAGTAGGGATGGTGGGGGAATTGTAGACAATTTTGTGGGAGAGCTCGTTTTTAATATTTTCTACCCTTGAGATAACTATGGGAAAGGTACTTGGTTACTGTAGGAGAAACTGTAAACTCTATGAACATAAGGACCCATGTCTGTTTTGGTTATCATGATATTCCTGGCATCTAGTACTTGGGTATTTTTAGAGTGAATGATATAGTCGTCGTTCTAAGTTGAATTTTCATGGGGTTAGTGATTAAATGCCAGTAAAGCATTAAGTAGGGGGATTTGACATATTTCTTCTTTCCGGACATGCTATGGTTGCAGCCAGTTGGGAATGTCAGATTTTGGAGTTGAGTATTTTAGAAATGGGAGTTGCAGAGTAGACAAGCTATGTTAACAGAATCTGCAGAGGGACTACTTTCAAGAGGCTTGCTGGAAGTAATGTAATCATGAACTAAGGATACAGGGCAATAGAGCATTTAGGAATAATTTACCACATAATAGTTAACGTACATTTATTCATGTAGTAAACATTTGTGATTCACCTACCTTGTTGCCATACTTTCTGATTGACCAATTAGGCTGTAATTGTGAGAGGCTAAGAACCACGACTGATTTGTTTTTAACCATTAGTTCAATTCATATTGGTATAGTATTTGTACACATTCTACATACTTGTAGAATAAGTAAATGAATGATGATAGAAGGTTTCTGCTTAGTAGTAAAGATAGACAAACACATAATTATTATAATCTGAAAAAATATAATATGAAAGGCATACCATGTATTTTAATTTGTGTCTTAGTTCTGGGAGTCAGATCCTTTGAGTTCTATTTATTTTTAGGATGCTATGTAAAATTTTATTCTCTGTGGAACAGTGGAGCTAAGGATATACTTGAGATTTTTTTTTAAATGAGTCAATAGAACAGAAATTAAAATCTGTTTTTATTTAAAAACAGTTATTGTGAAGGAAGTAAGTGTATATTAACTTTCCAGTCACGTTAATAACTTAGGATAAAAGAACACACCTTAACTTTCTACCAATTCCCTCAAAATTATAGTAAAGAAATTGTTCCCTGATTTTCCTGTGAAGTAGCAAAGCAAAATTTTAAACCCCAGCATACTATTGCTCTGTTTTAAGAGTACTTGTTTTGGATTTCTGATATTCTCTCATATATAGGAAATTTCCCCAAGTTATTTAAGATTTATAATAGGTTGGCTGCTAAAGTTTATCAAATTTTTGGTGAGCATCTATTTATATAACCATATGTATTTTCTCCTTAATTATTTAGTAATTCACAGAATTTCACTGTTCTCTTAAGCTACCCTTCTCTCAACTTACTTTGATTTGCTGATATTTTGTTTAGGATTATTGTGACTGTATTCAGAAGTAAAGTTGGACTATAGTTTTCTTTTATGCTCTAATAGTTTTGGTAATTCTCTGTTTCCTCAATTGACAGGTCGTGGTTCAATTCCAGAATTTTTTCATATTATGAAAAGAAAGTTTACCAACAAAGAATGGGAAACAATCAGAAGCTTTAAGGATGAGTGGACTCAGCTGGATATGTTTTATAGGAATTGGGTATAATTTCTTTCTAGTTTTGAGAGTAAGCCCCTGTGTTGATTCCATTATCTTTGCCAAAAACAGGAGCAAAAGTCCTGTGGTAAACCTGTAGTTCATACAGTGTTTGAAGTAAATAAGTCATTACTTGAGAACTTCATGATTTTATGTACACATTATTATATTCTAATGACATTTAAGAAAATTTAACATATATTTAATGCTCAACTAGAAGACACTTTTAAAGCTAAAAACAAGACAGTTTATTTATCATTATTTATAAATAAGGTTTTCTGTCTTAAAGGATCTCATACACATGAGACCTTATTTAGCAAACACTTATATAATACTTAATATGCGCCAGAAAACATTATTTTAAGCCCTTCATAAGTTAGTTAATTATCATAACAACCCCACTAAGAAGGTACTACTATTATTACATGTTATATATGAGGGAATGGAGGCAAAGGGAGCTTAAATGATTTGTCTTAAGTTCTCACAACTGGTTTGTTTCCATGCTACTATAAGGGTAAAAATAAATAGCTTATAGCTGTAAAGTAGTAAAGAATTAAAAATCCATATGTTTTGGGGACAGTAGATATTATGAACAATTTTATCAAAGCTCTAAGAGAAAATGTCTGTCTGTATCTTAGGCACTGAAAGAAAGCTTCATAAAAGCAATAGGTGTTGGATTAGGATTTGAATTGCAGCGGCTTGAATTTGATATATCCCCATTAAACCTGGATATAGGCCAAGTTTATAAAGAAACACGTTTGTTTCTGGATGGGGAAGAAGAAAAAGAGTGGGCATTTGAGGTAAGAAATTTATCAGAATTGCTATATAACTACAAGAATTTTCTTATTTTGTGCATGTGAGTATACACTTAACTTGGGGAGGCTAGTCATTGAAGCTAGATACATTTGGAATCCAGTCTGTGTACTCTGAAGGTAAAGTCAGGGATACTCTGAGCGCAATAACATTTAAGCTGATACTTGAAAGATAAGTCATATTGCATTAAGTAAAAGAGAAGGGAAAAGAGGCCCCGGAATAAAACAGCTTTGTGTGTATGAACAACTAAAGGATGCCATTTTGTCAGTGTACTGTGTTGAGGGGATTTGAGAGAGATGCTGTGTTAGGCTGATGAGGTCATGTAGGGCATTATGGGTTGGTTAATATTTTGGTCTCTTTCTTTATTTGGTTTCTGTCACTAGCAATTCTTGGTTGCTAGTGAGAAAAACCTAACACAAATTCATTTTAGCCAAAAAGACATTATTGTAGGTTACTAGAGTGATTCATAGAACCAGGTTTCAGAATTGTCTAGAATTAGGGACTGGAAAACTCAGAACTCTTTTTATCTTTTACTTTTGCCTTCCTGGCTTTAGTTTTCTCCCACCCACATTTCTCATTCTGTACACCAGCTTTCTTAACTTTATCCGGTCTGTGTGGCAGGAAACATGACTGCCTACCACTCTTATGTGTAACAATATGTAGTTTAAAAACCCTCAGAGATTGGTGAACTCCCTTTCTGTTCAAGCCCTGTAAGCCCTGGAGAAAGCCTTAGGTTGGGTGTTAGGTACTTATCTCTTGACCAGTCATTGTAGCCAAGGAAGTGTGTTACAACTTTTATCAAGTGTCCAGAGCCCAGCAAATGGATTGTGTTATAATGTGGTGGTTCCCATAGTCATCAGAATTGTGAACAGAGAAAGTCAGTATCCAGAGTAAAGAATTCATGATGAATGGATAAAATAGAAGGTGTTCACTAATTTTCTCAAGGGAATTTAACAAGGTTTAAAGAGAGTGGTAAGATCAGAATTGTATTTTAAGACCAAGTTCTGTCTATGATGGAGGTTAAGGAAGTGAAGTCATAAAGATGTTATGATCAATTCTGTGACTTATATGACCATCTGTTGAGTTACTGAATACTAGAGAACAAGTGGGATTTAAGTTTGAGATACCATAAAAACATCTAAGTGAAGTTGTAAAGTAGGCAAATAGAATGAAAGGCTGGGCTAAAGGGAAAAAAATCATAATCATTAACACGTGGATGGTAGTTGAAGCCATGGGATTTACAGTTGCAGTAGTGAGATTACCTAAGGTGGAATTGAGAAAGACCTAGGACAGAGTCCTGAGAATACTTTTTAAAGGTGGAGTGGGGAGGACAATGAGAAAGAATGACCAAAATGGTAAGAAGTAAAATAAGAAAGTAGTGTTGGGTGGGGGATGGGGGGGATCCAAGGGCAGAAAGTGTCTTGAGAAAGAGAGTTGTGTCAAAACTGCTAACATACCATGTAAGGTAGGGATTGTATGAATTAAAAAGTAAATTATATTTAGGATACTGTATTTTTTAATACAATTTAAAAGAAATAATTCATACTGAAAGGGGCATACGTCAGCCATTTCATTCATGGGGAATCCTTTATGGTGCCAGATGGAGTAGGCCTAGCAGCAGGGTGAGGAGGGAAGAGTCAGTGATTAGGCCAGCTGTGCTTAAACTTTTTGGGTGACAAAGATGCCTGAGTTCCTGTGGACCGAATAGATGCTGTGGAAAATGGGCCTGAAGTGTCTTGAAAGGACCCTACCCAAGAGGAATTCCAAAAAGAGGCAGTGGGCATTCTACTGTGTATTAATTGCTGAGGGTAAGAATAATTACAAGAAGTCAGCTGTTAATGCACTGCTAGTTCCAGGCAGTGGTACAGGACAGAGGAACTGGAAGTAGTTCTCTGAAAATTCCTCAGATGCTCACTAAGCGAGCATTTTGGATACTTGATATGACCCAGAGTTCTAAAAACTAGATTACAACAGCATTGATCATTACTTTGCCTGTTTCCTCCATCCCTTTCCTCTCTGCCACCTACCTTAAGGAAACCAGAGCAGAAGAGCAAGATGAGGCCAAGGAGAAGAATGTGTTCTAAGAATTGAAATTTGATTTTTTTTTTTTAAGCTGAAAGTGACTGAAGAGCTATGGGGTTTGTCTAAGGGCTTGTTCAGGAGGTGGGAAGGGAGATCCAGCAGGGCATATTTGAAGACATCTATGGAAGAAAAATTAAATTCTGTACTGAATGTTCCTGGGTGTTTTGCCCATTCAATGTACCAGTTAGAAAAATATAAAAATAATATATGTTAGATGCATGTATTTAAGTGTGGATTATTTTTATACTATAAACAGGCCTGGAAGGGGAGAGTGAACTTAACAGAATGAATATGGTGGTATGGATAGCCAGAAGCCAGGATTTGAGGGGAGAAAGATGAGCGTAGAGCCAGGGGAGGCATACCTAGAGTCAAGAAACAGACAGGGGCTTCCCTGGTGGCGCAGTGGTTGAGAGTCCGCCTGCCGATGCAGGGGACATGGGTTTGTGCCCCGGTCCGGGAAGATCCCACATGCCACGGAGCGGCTGGGCCTGTGAGCCATGGCTGCTGGGCCTGCGCATTCGGAGCCTGTGCTCCACAACGGGAGAGGGCGCAACAGTGAGAGGCCCACGTACCGCAAAAAAAAAAGAAAGAAACAGACGGGAGGTTCCTGTCTGGGCATCTCCAAGTACCCCCACAAGATAAAGAACCAGTCTTTAGGTATGCAGCTGAGGAAGGGTTATGATTTCAGTGTACAACCGTGGCGTGAATGATCTTCACTGTCCTTTCCTCCCTTTCGTTCAGTCTTTTCCTTTGTTACTCATACACACTAAATTCACCCACACTAGAAGAACTAGAGGTGGCACCATAGTAAATGAGGGAGCATCTGCAGTTAGGACGAGAGGTGAAATCAATTCCTTTCCTTATTGGAGACTTCCAACCCTGAATTAGGTTTAAGCTAGGATAGTGAGAGGAATAATTTCTTATTAAATGAGAATAAAATTTAATTTGGGTCAAACATTTTTCAGAGAAAATTCGATACTGAGAATGACCAGAAATGTCATTTATGAGATCTGATCAAGATTTCATCCAGGGAAAGAGAAAAATGAATTGTCAGAACTTGTTTAAAGGGAAATGGGGAGAGAGAATAAGTTGCCTTCTGTTCCTACTCTGTAGAGTCCAGCTCCTTTAGTAAACTGAAAACAAGGTAGGAAGAAGTTTCAACCCTTCCCTACTTTTCATGGGTAACTCCAAATGAAACCTCTGCACAGGACAACTTTGTAGCCATCTTGCTCTTCTCTCTTTTCTGTACTATGTAGACACAACTTCCTGAAACAGAGTCATAGCCAAACATGATTAGCCCCATGGCTTGTTTTTTTCTCCATAAGTATTTGATGACTAAATTTAAGCACACAGGGTATTTTAGAAAGTACCTTTAAAAGTATTTTAGAAAGTACTGTTACCTGGGTTGGAGACAGGACAAATCCCTAGAAATAGTACATGTCAGAGACTGTAGTTTTCATTAAGTAATGCATATAGCCAATGAACTGAACTACTTCAGACTCATAGATTCTCTTCCTAGTGTGAGAACTGATAAGCTAAGCAGAAAAAATAGTCCTGTTCCTGCAGGCAGCATTAAAAGAATGCCTGCAGGATACCAGAAATAGGGTCTAGGCTGCAAGTGTGGATATGGAAGTTATCTATTGGCACACAAATTAATAGTGCAGAAGGCTAAGGATACTATCCTCATTTAAGCAGAACTAAAGGACAGCGCCATCATAGGACATACGGTAAAATTCTGCATCCCGGGAGAAAATGGAGCGTTTATATACTTGGAGACTCAAAAGAAGAATACGAAATGAAAATTATAAAGCAAATGAGAATTTATTTAAAAATCTGCTTAGTGTTTTGAATAACATTCAAGACGAAAGTTTAGCTATGAAATAGAAGCTGAGAGTTTTTTTTTTTTTTTTAAAAAGAAGATGTTGGGGGTAGGAGTTTATTAATTTATTTTTGCTGTGTTGGGTCTTCATTTCTGTACAAGAGCTTTCTCTAGTTGGGGCAAGCGGGGGCCACTCTTCATCGCGGTGCGTGGGCCTCTCACTATCGCAGCCTCTCTTGTTGCAGAGCACAGGCTCCAGACGCGCAGGCTCAGTAGTTGTGGCTCACGGGCCTAGTTGTTCCGCGGCATGTGGGATCCTCCCAGACCAGGGCTCGAACCCGTGTCCCCTGCACTAGCAGGCCAATTCTCAACCACTGCACCACCAGGGAAGCCCCAGAAGCTGAGAGCTTTAAGGAAAGAATAGGCTTGTCATTAAACGAGAGCTGTTAGTAGAAGGTAGTCTGTGAACCATCTAGAAGTGTACAGAAAAGAAGACAACAGACTTAACCCTAAAACTCTTATATTTAAGAAGTACATTTCACTGCCACTTTCTAAGTATAGACATTTCCCCAGGCATCTACTGTTTTCATGGATCCACTCTCACAATTAGCAGTTTCAAGCACACTACTTTCTGCGTATGACTACCAAATCTTTAACTCAGTTTCTTTCACTCTTCAGACTCCTATTTCTCACTGCTATGTATTTCTCCTTGAACACTACACAGACACCACAAATTCTGCGGATAAGTCAAAATAATAAATGCCCTTCAAGTTATATTCTTTTTCTAACTTTACTTTTTTTGACGGTACCGCCATCCAGTCATCCAGGATTAAGAAAGCCCAGACCCATTTTCAGTTCCCCTCCTCCTCCCCTTGTTATACCAATCCCTCTAATTAACAGTGATGTGCTCCCCTCTGAAAACTCTTAGTGTGGGCACTGTTTACATCCAACTTAGACTAATGCAGTAGCCTAACTGGGTTCCTCTTCCATTATTTTGCTTCATCCTTCTTCATTTTTGGCCGTTGTTTCCCTATATACACTCCACATTGCAGCCAAATCACAACCTGCTATCTGCTATTCTTTAAATATCTCCAACTTTCTTGTATTTATATTTGTTTTAATTCTTCTGTGTCCTCACCACCACCCACCCATCCACCATGCCCCAATCTCCTCCTTGACTTCTCCTTTAACAATTTAAATCCATTTCAGGTGCCTTTTCTTTATTTCATTTAAGACCAAGCTTTTTTTTTTCTTACAACATACCACATTTTGCCTCATAATCTTTGTACTTGTCTACTTGCTTTACTTTCCCAGGGCTCCCTGAAGGCAGGGGCAGTATCTTACTTAACATTGTATCTGTTACAGACCTAAAATGCTAGCATGGACATAATCAAGAATCCATTTATTACAACAAATCCTCCAAAGGATTTTCCACTTACCTGAGTATTGTATCTCACACCTGGAAAATTTATACTCTAGAAGAAATATGAATTCTTATGCCAAGAGGAATCTCATGTTTTCATAGGCTCTCAATTTTCATAATGGGTTTCTGTTAGGAAAGTTAAATTTACCAACAAAAAGTTTCAAGTGATGAGATTAGACGAAACAGAAATTCTATGCTTTTGAAAGGAAGTGCTTTAAAAAGTAGAAATATTAACATTTATGACAGATTTTCTTCAGTACTTTACCATTGGGAAAACATTGTAAAACTTGAATGATTTAAGTTATACCTTAAACTTTTATTTTACTTTGTTTATAAGGTGAAAATACATACTAAGAAAAAGACATACAGTTTGACTAAAGCAGGTTAATCTTTGTAATCTAATGCTAAACTATCTCCTGAAAAAGTAAAATATTCTTGCTCCCTTTGGGTTTGGAGATTTTAAGGAAATTTTGGTATTCACAATAATTTTATGGATAAAAAACTATAAGCTTAGGAAATTTTTGAAAATTTATAAAGTCTTAAAATTAAGTCTTAAGTTCAGTAGCATTGAGTGTACTGGCTATTAACTAGCTAGCTAGCTTGCTGGTTTCATTTCTTTTTTCAACTAATATTTATTATAGATGTACTAGGCAGAAAGGATTTAGGGCAAAGGTGATCACCTCATAGAACTTTTATTCTAATGAGACATCGAATATTAATGTTTGATAAACTGGAGTCATTGTAAAATAACTTCTAGTTTTGCTGTTTTCAAATTTCATATTTATGTGATGTTGATGAGGTCTGAGTAGATATGGTGAATATCTTGAAATCAGTCTCATTGAATTTTGGCTTATATTGAGGTAAGTAAACAAATTGAGCATTTTAGTGGCATTTTTATGGACAGGCTGGATGAAAACTAGTTATTGCCCACGGTTACCTCTTGATATTCTGCCTTACAGACACTACAAAACTACTGATGTAAGTTGTTTTCCAAAAATAATTATAGCCAAAACTTCTCAGTATGTTACAGTGTTTATATTATTGATACATTCAGTGTAAAGAATGGGAGAACCATGTTCAAAAAGAATAGTTTTGTTTACAATAACAAACTTTGACCTATTAAATGTTTTCTCTTACTTAGCTAGTTATTTTTTTTCTCTTGAAATGTTTTCCTAGATTTATCTCTTTGAATTTCTTTTATTTATTTATTTATTTATTTATTTATTGCTAATTTGGATATCTTAAAGTATGAAGATATCGAGGAAGAGGATGAAGGATAAAGTCCCTAAGTAATACTATTTCTGGTAGTAGTTTCCTATTTCAACTCATGTCTTATGGAAGACTGCCTTAGTAAAGTGGCTTTTTGGTGAAATTTTGTTTAGTTTTTAAAAGTTGTTCATACTTTTCTCTGGTAACTGCCTCAATGTCTATTATATTTTAAAGCCCCCTCCCCCTTTGTCTCATACATAGGGGAAAATAGGAAATTACATATTTTTTAAGTCTTACCTATCAATTTCCACCATGATTTTCCATAGGCTGTAGTATGTAGTTAACTAAATGCTTATAGACCAGTGTTGCAGTCTAATTTTTTTAAATGTACACTTTAAGCATATACAAAACTAACATCACCAGTGAGGGCAGATGGCTATCTAGATGTACCTCTAGATAGGATACTTTATGTAGTATTCTTGTTAAGAATGTATAATATAAATGTAATTATCAAGAACCATCAGACTGAAAATAGCCAATGTTTATTAATAAAAAGTGGGGGGTGGGGCTTATGTTTTAAAATAGTAACATCATAAAAGACAAAAGAAAAGCTAGCAAGACAATGACAGTTGAATGTAATACTTGACCCTAGACTGCCTCCTGTACTGGAGGTGGGGAAATGGTATAAAGGACATTACTGGATTAATTCACAAAAGTTGGAGTACAGAGAGTAGATTTAAGTATTATTTTAATGTTAAATTTACGGAAGTTATTAACTACAATGGTTATGTGAGAGAATGTCCCTATTAGGAAATATATATTGAAATATTACAGAGTAAAGGGCCAAAATACATGTGACTGTTCCTTCAGGTCAGGGGGAGTGGAGATTATATATGTATGTATGTGTGTATATGGTTGGGGGGAGTGAAATTTTTTAAATGTAAATAGAAATATATCTAAATTTCTATATTTAGTATTCTCTATTTACTTATGTTTTATTTTTCAGGAAAGCAAAATAGATGAGCACCATTTTGTTGCAGTAGCTCTTAGGAAACCCAATGGATCTAGACATCAGGATGTAAGATTTTAAGATTTCTCTGATTTTTTTCTAAAAAGCATGTATTAAAGTTGAATTTGTTATTTATTGTTGGAAATAATCATTTGGTTTATATCAGGTTAGAGATTTTGGCTTTTTTTTTTAATTATAGACTTTAGAAGTGTTCATTATCTAATCCTTAAGATCATCTGGGATTTCACAGAGATGTTTTAGAAGTATGTTACCTGCTTCTTCACATTCAAATACACTTATATATGACAAAGAAAAAATTTTGGTGGTACTGTCCTAGTATTCATATATTCAGTAGATATTCAAGATAATCACTGTCTTGGTCATCTTAACAGTGGTTTATTTCCTGGTGAATTGGGGCTGTCTTTTAATATTAAGGGTACCAAGTTGAGGGATAGTGAGTAATGGAATTATCTGTCAAATTGAACTCCTTCCCCTTTTTATAATACTCTCCTAAATTATTTCCAAAATATCAAAAATGTGAGAGATCTTGTGATATATTCTAGCATAACATCAATTCTTCCAATCAAAATCGATTTTTACTTTCTTCTGCTGAGAAATTTTTTAAAAGAGAAAGCTTAGGGTCTTGACTCTCAGCCTACATATAGTTGTGATTCTGTGGAAGTATTTATTTAAGGAATACTGATAATGTCACAATAATTGAAACTATATGCTTATTATTATTTTTAGGGAATCTGCGTGAGAGAATGTAGTGTGATCCATATGTATGCATCATTACTTTTAGAAAAAAAGCTCAGTCTACAGCTCATGCCTTTGACAGATTAAAAAGATTAAAATTCTTCATAGATTATTTTCTTTTAAAAGGGATGACATGTTAAAATTGACCCCTGTAATCTGAAGATGTTCTAACCCAGGTTACCTGTCCTTGTGTGCTGAAGTCTCAGCATTACCCTTTCTGCGAATACCTTATGATTCCATAGAGTTTTATATTTTTTGTAATGTCTGCACATGGCAGTACTTTTCCCTGGAGACAGCCTATTTAGGGGCAGCAGTGGCATAGTGAGAAAAGGGTGAAGGTACTATTCAGAAGACATGGCTGAGTTTCAGGCTCAGGTCTACCATTTAACCTGTGTTGTAAGCTTGTATAAATTGATTGATCTACTGAGCCTCAATATCCCCATCTATAGAGTTGAGGTAACAACCATATCAGCATAGTTATGAGAATAACATCATATAAAATAGATATTAACCTTGTAAAAGCACTGTAGAAAACCCAAGTACTATCTTTAGAAGAATGTATAGGATGTTAAAGACAGTCCACACTGGGCTGAGTTGTGAACAAGGGCTCTATCACAGAGTATAAGATACAGTTTAAATTTAGTGTTGAATGAGTCATTTCCTAATGAAGTGTTGCATCAATGTGGTTATAGATATTTTATCAGACGCACCCTCTAGAGTATTTCTCAAAAGTTTGCCTGGTGGTCCCTCTCTGTCAGAATAACCCACCTGCTTGTTAAAGTTATATATTTTGGGATCCTTTTTGACTCATCTACTGAATCAGAATTGTTGGATGTGTGGCTCAGTAAATCTACATTTTAAACAAATACCACAGGTTATTGTTATCTACAAAAAGTTTGAGAATCAGGTTATTTCATATTTTTCTTGATTTGTTATATTGGCAACACTAATATAAGGAGTAGAAGCAATTATCTAGAAATGCTACTGTGTTGTAATTTAATGTTATTGAAGTATAATATTGCTGAAATGTGATTACTGATTTCTTATTTTCCTAATTATAAAATTGACCATAAGATTAATATGCAGTATAACATTGAGGTAATCTAATTTTTTACCCCTTTAGGTTTCATTTCAAGATGATTCTAAACCAACCCAGAGGCAGTTTACTATTCTCACCTTTAATGATTTAATGTCATCTGCTGTTCCTATGACCCCTGAAGATCCTTCATTTTGGGACTGTTTTTGCTTCACAGAAGAAATTTCAATACGAAATGGTACAAAGTCATGATATGATTTTCTAAGTAACAAAGGGAAATGAAAACTGTAATCTTCTGTATTCACTAAAAAATAAATGCCTGAGATTATCAAATTTTATTTCACAAAACAGTTTAAAAAAGAAGGAACAACTTTTCCTATTAAAAAGGCAGGCTCCCAATTCAGGATAGCTCACTAGAATACATGTTTACCTCTTCTTCCTCCCCAAAATCTCATTGGATTTACTGAAGAAATAGAAACTGGTGGGAGAATCTTAAAGTTCATTTTAGAAAACAACAGAAAATGTGAATTCACAAGAAGGGAACATTCGAATTCCTATCTTTCAGAGATAACTATTTCAGAGGTAACTATCCCTAAAACCTGGAGTATCTTCCCAAACCTTTTTCTTGGCAAACGCGATTCCATATTAACATAGTTACTCTTTTTTTAAATGGGAACATACTATTTTTAATTTTTTTTTCTCTGAACTGTACATCTACTGTTCATAAATATACTGCTGTAGCGTAACTTTTAGTAACTCTAAAGTATTGTGTTGTACGGCTTCTATCAGGATGCTATTGACCAGAGGTAATAATGTTCAAATAATCGACTTAAGTAACCAAGGACATTTATTGTCTCACATAAACAGTTCAGGGGTGTCATTAAGGACACTTTTTTTTGCCTCAGCCTCAGCTTATTGGTTTTGCCTTAGGCTTGTCTCCCTCGTGGTTGTAAGAGCTGCTGCTGTAACTTCCAGCTTCACATCTTCATAAAAATTGCATCTAAAAGGCAGGAAAGGCTGTTTTTCCTCTCACATCTCAGTTTTGTCAGTGAGGAAGATTTTTTCCTCTTAAGAGCCCCCAGAAAAAATTTCCCCAAAGTTTCTCTTGACTCAGATCAGGTCACTGAGAAAGTTGAACTCTGACACTTTTGGGTAAGGAAGAAGCTAAAACAAAGTCTGGGGGAATGACATCTAGGGGAAGCCCACTGTCTGCCATAATGGAGGTTTGCTACAATTTACTCATTCTTTCTTCTGTGTTAAACATTTTGAATGTCTGCAGTTTTTACAATAAGCAGTGATTCATTGAATATCCTTGTAACCACATTTTGAGGTACATGTTTAATTATGTCCTCAAGAAAGTAAATTTCTAGAAATGGAATGATTGGTTCAAAGGAATTAAATAAACATTTTTAGAGCCTCTGTAAGTATTGCCAAATCGTTCTTTTAAAAGGCTGTACAATTTATACTTCTAGTTATTGTTATATGTGTGACCACTCTCTCACCCCCCACCTACATACTCTCTGGTCATCTGTAGATAGTATCTTTTTTAAAAAAATTAATCTATGCCAAAATAGGTGAAAAATGGTACCTTATATTTTAAATTTGTGTTTCTTTCATTACAAATGAGGTTGGTATGTCAGTGTTGTTATTCGCTGTTTGTATTCTTATTTTGTAAACTTCCTGTTCATTATCTTAGCCTGTTTCTATTTTGGTAAAAGGACTTAATTTAAAGTGGAAACGTATATAAGATGCCAAGACCATCATATTGATGACAGAATCTATTCTGTGGTTGTAGTGCATGTCTTGGGGAGTTAAAAGTCTTATAATTGTTGAATGTCAAGAAGTGAAATAGTTTCATTGGTTAAAAGTTGTGTGTAAATTGTATAAAATTAGATACTTTGCTTAAGTAAAAAAAAAAAAAATTTGGAATGTTTTATAATTTTTTATTTCATTAAGCATGCCCAGATATTCCAAGCATAGTAAATAACATGTTTTAAAAAGATCAAATAGCATTTATAGTAGAGGAAGCATTGTTATCCCTAGCATGAATGTAATGGTGATATGAAAAATTGTCATCTTTCTTGTCATTATAATAATAAAATAATTAACATTATTGAATTTTTATGAGCCAGGTACCATGCTAGATTTCTGGGGGGTGGGGGTGGGGGTTTCTGTTATTTCTTAAAGTTTCACATAGAGTCAAATGGATTCACATAGTTTAGAATCAAATAGATCTATAAAAAATTCTTTTTCTAAATGAAAAATACCACTCCCTTGACCTTCCTCTCCTATTTCTTGTCCCCAGAGCAAGCTGTTTCACTGGTTTTATTTTGTTGTTATTTATTACCATATCTTCAGGTAACATGCTTATATTGCTTTTACTTGTTTTTGGTTTAAGGTGTTTCTTTAATTCCTGATATAAAGCTTTGCTCTTCTGCTTCCTAACCATTGCACTTTCCCTTCCTGCTCCCCTTTTCCCAGCATATGTAATTCAGTGTTTATATTATTGACTGTGATTAAGAATGTTTACATCAAAAAAAAAAAAAGAGGGCTTCCCTGGTGGTGCAGTGGTTGAGAGTCCGCCTGCCGATGCAGAGGACACGGGTTCGTGCCCTGGTCTGGGAAGATCCCACATGCCGCGGAGCGGCTAGGCCTGTGAGCCATGGCCACTGAGCCTGAGCTCCGCAATGGGAGAGGCCACAACAGTGAGAGGCCCGCGTACAGCAAAAAATAAAAATAAAAAAGAATGTTTACATCATTAAGATTATGTAACGCTGTACAGCTGAGTGATGTGTTATTCTTACCCTGTACTGCATTTTTATTTCTTTGACTTAATAATTTATTTTGTTTACATAGGTTTGTATGTACTTATTGCTAATTAAATCCAAAACTCTACGTTCAGACATACCAGTTGTTTTATCAGTTTCATCCATCTTGAAGAAATTGCTCCTGGAGCAGTAATCTGTTTTGTCCAGTCTGAACTTTTTACCTTCTATGACTGGTGCACAGCTGTCATCCTGGAATCTCTTTTCACCATCATCCTAGGAATTGCTTGTGTCTCCCGCATATTGGATTCCCTGATTTCCCATTTCGTATATCTCATGTCTGTCTGAGATTTACTCCTTCATTTGTGTGGATCATATCCTCAAGTAGCTTCCTGAGAACAAAAGGGGCACAGGAGATACATTTTTTTGCAGAGTGGTATAGGAGATCTAACTATAGATGCATTCACCATATCAACACTACCCTTTGCTGCTGTCCACACTCGCACTATTCCTGAGCTCATTTTGGACAGTTTTAGTTTCTTTGTACAGTAAACATAACTCAGCTCTGGCAAAAAATAAATGGTTACTGTTAATAGTTTCCTGCATAGGAACTCATGGATTGATTTTTTTTAATGGATCTATGTGTGTACGTGTGCACATACACATTCACATACCCCTTGCTATTCAAACTCAGGAATTGAATAGATGTGGATATATTTTTCAATTAAAATATTCACCATCCTTACTACTAAGTATCCGAACCTCAGAAATTAATTCGATTTGGATAACTAAATAGCCCCTCACTAGCTGAAGGACTGCCATCTGAACTTGAACAACTAAACAGATTTATACATACATGTATATATACATACATCTTTGATCAAAAATATGCCTGAAAACAATTCCATCTCCTAGTACTAGATCATATTAAAAGGGATGTGAAGAGAGCTAATAATTATTTCATTTTATGGGGAAAATATGCCATCAGTGTTTGTGAATTTGGGATTGGCAGAAGTCTTTGGACATATCTCCAATTAATATTCTTTGTCTGAGAGTGTTTATAGTAGAATACCTGTCTTCCTTTGTAAGTGCTTCACATCTATCAAGCTCTTCAATCCTCATAACCTTATAGGGTAAGTCCTATTATCCCCAGTATACTGGTGGGAAAAATAAGGTACTGAGATGTTAAACAACTTACTAAATAAAGATCATACCACCATTATACATTGGACTCCATATTTGAACCAGATAGCCTAGATCCAGAGTCAGAACTGTACTGTACTAAATTCAGTGATATGCTGTAAATGAATATAAGCAATCCTGGGGCAGGGATGATTGAGCCTGGGAACCTTTATTTGTAGTTTTTGCTGATTTCATGAAATAATGCCAGGTGTGTTACCAACAACTAGTTTAACACTATTTTGCCATATTTGCCTCAAATTTTTTATCCGAAAGATACTGCTAAATAGCTCTCACCCCTGAAACCAAGCAGGACTCTGTGGGGCTCTTGGGCATGGAATCCTTTCTGTGTTCCCTGTTTCTTGTTTGTAGGGAATAGACTTCAGTCTCCATGACCTTCCCTGAGTTGCAAAGGGCAGATTCAAACCGCTGCTAATCAGGGAAGGGAGGGGAAACCTCTTTGGCGGGAAGGGCGCTTTGGTGGAAATCTTTGAGAGGTGCGGATTTAACCTCCCTGAGTGTCTAACTTACTGCGGAGATTTTAAAAGGAGATAGCTGAAAATGCCGTCAGAACCTTGCGAAACTGGTAACAAATGTACACTGACACCAGTCCTGCTCAGCGCAATCTCAATATACGAAGGAGGGCAACTCCCTGGCTAAATCTTCCTGCTTCCTCTAATACCACAGCGTAGACAATTCACCCGAAGAGTAGGCGACAGTCAGATCTGCGCATGCTCTGTTGGTGGACAGCGCCCCCTCCTCCTCCTAATCGGAAGTCCCTGTTTGTTTAGTAAATTACGACAGTCGTAAACTGAGATTTTTGTGACGGCTTCCCAACTTTACGACAACCATTATGGCGGCTGCCGGTGGTGGGTTTGAAAGTGCGAGGAGCGTCGACGAGCGTAAAGAACGGACCCGGATTTCCAGGACCGAGGTGTTGCGACAGGTACCTCAGTTTGGGGGCTTCGGGAACCATTTAGAATTGAGAGAGTGGAGGCTTTCTGGGAGCCAGACCTCTGGTTCTCCTGCCTCCCCGAAGCCTTAGTATCTCACCTTACCTGGTTGTGTGGGGGTAGATGTCTCCCTTTGGAATGCCCGCAAATCCTTGGGTATCTTCTGCCTCCTAGATGCTCTGGCAGGCTCCACTTGCTCATATTCTTTTCAGTAAGACTTGTTTATTTCCTCTGAATTTCCTTATCTTTTAAATCATCCATTCTTGACATTTCTGTCACCTGATCACCTGAGTTGCGCACTTTCGAAGAACTCCGATACTTACAACGACTCTCTCTGCGTATTTTATAGCCTCAGTCCTCGCTCTTGCTACATCTGAAATGAAATTTTCCGTTTTCAGGAACACATGTAAGCCTTGTCAGAGTAGACCGTTTCATTCTCCTTTTAAACTATTTATATTAGTTACTGGCTTATTGTAAATCCTTACTGATGCAAACAAGGATTGAGACAAGAGACCCAGAGAATTCAGCCCTTCGAAAAAGGTTGAGAAGCATTCTATTTCTCATTAAGGTTGAGATGGGGTAGAGGTAACAAAGAATGCAGGAAGTAAACTGTACTATTGAATTATCTGACAAGATGTAAGAAGTGTGGCAATGAAGGGGAAAAGTTGTAGTTGGAGAGCAATGTAAGGTGAAACAAGTGATGGTTTTTGTTTTAAGCTGGAACAGTTTAAAACGAGTTTAAATGCAGATGAGAAGGAGCCGGTATAGGAGACAGGAAGGAGAAGGTGTAACGACTACAGCCAGATTTACAGAGGAAGAGAGGGCAATAAGTCTTAGGTGAAAGGTTGGTATTGTTCCCTGATTTCAGCTTATGTAATATACGTGTATAATAAATATCCTTCATCCTTGTCTCTAATATTTCAGGCAGTTTTTGGAGAGAGTAGGATTTGTGATAAATTGTATAGTAGAGCTACGTACAGAGGTTAGAGAAGGACCAACCCCAGCTTTGAAATTTGGAGGGAGAATGAAAAGGCAGGAACAACTTCCTAGAAAGATCTTACTTTATTTGACTGTTGTTGAAAGGTGAATAAAAATTAGCAATATAATCATTTGTTTTTAGAAAGGTGATTCTTCCTGAAGCATTTTGGGGGTGTTGGTAGACGGGTATGGGCACTGCAGACTGAAGGTGTGGAGGTCAGTCCCCAAACAGTTACAAAAGTATCAGGCAGTATCAGTGGGATAGTGAAGGGAAAAGAGATTTCAAGTCCTATTTGAGGTAGGGAGCTTAGGGAGAGGGAAGGGTCTATAGTAGGTCCCTGGATTCTGTCTTTGATTGGTGGTTCATTTCACTAGAGATTGGTAATTGGTAATGCAATTGGTAATGTGGAAGGAGAGTGTTTGTTTGGTTAAATCTTTCTTACAGTTTGGTAGAAGCAAATTCCTGGTAAGCCTTATATGAAAGTGGGAGAAGTTTTTGTTTTGCTTTTTTGTGAAAGGCAAGTGGATCAATTTTTTTTTTTTTTTTTTTTTTGCGGTACACGGGCCTCTCACTGTTGTGGCCTTTCCCGTTGAGGAGCACAGGCTCCGGACGCACAGGCTCAGCGGCCATGGCTCACGGGCCCAGCCGCTCCGCGGCATGTGGGATCTTCCCAGACCGGGGCACGAACCCATGTCCCCTGCATTGGCAGGCGGATTCTCAACCACTGCGCCACCAGGGAAGCCCAGGATCAATTGTTAATTTTTCTTCTTTCACTATTTTAGGCTGAAGCCAATTTTGAAAAGGAAGAAAGGCGTAAAGAACTTAAACGACTTCGGGGTAAGGAAACATGGATGCTACCTGATGTGAATAAGCGAGTTGAGCAAATCTCACAGGTGAATACTAACAGGCTTACTTGATGTAAGCTTGTCTGTCTTTTTTTTTCTTTTTGTACTTATTCAAGTTAATATTGGAGGAGTAACTTTATAGACTATTTTTGCAAGTTACAGAATGAATATCACATAGTTGGCATTACTGAATATTTTCTCTCTCTGGCCAAAGTAGTATATTTTAATATTTTGGACATAATGACATTGGAAAGCTTTTGTTAGTTGAGTTGACTGGTAGAAAGCTTAGCTTCAAATTTCTAGCCCACTTGTGGCAAGTTTATGGATCTAAAAAGTTATGCGTTTTAAGCTTAATGTCATGCTTTTGTTTCTTTTTCTTTTTTTTTTTAGGGGGGTTGTCTCAATCCTTGTTTTCTCTTCCCACAATTTATGCTATCTTGTTATATTTTATGTGGCTAATAATCTTCTATAAATTCTTTTGGGCCCATTGAAGGAGATACACACACATGTATATCTGTGCATATATGTGTTTATTTGATTATATCTATCAGTGTATCTACAAATAAAACTTCCCTCATATTTTTCTAAGAAATTTTAGCTATATGATTTATTAGTAGTGGCATATATTATAGAAATATGGTAAAGTTTCTTAGAAGAAATTATTTATTTAGTCATATCCCTTGTCTCTTTTCATGAAAGATTTAAAGTTTTTTGGAATATAGAGCTTTCTTTTCCTTGAAATACTTCCTTTTAAAGTAAGCTAAACTGAATTCTTACCTCTTCAACATGATTATTTATAGGAACACTCTGTGAAGAAAAAGAAGAAAAAAGACAAGCATTCAAGAAAAGTAAAAAAAGAGAAGAAAAAAAAGAGCAAGAAACAAAAGTGTGAAAAAAACAATGAGTCAACTGACAGTTCATCAGTAAGTATGTACTAAAACTAACCAAAGCAGCTACTTGAGAAAATTGTATTTAGAGGAACAACATATGGGAACCTAAAATATATATGAGTACTTAGATAATATTAGTTAGGATATGAAAATGCCTGGGAGACATCTACTTGAGATGTCCAGGAAATGGTAGAAATATGGATCTTAGGTTATAGATAAAGGTAAGAGGACGGAGATACATTTTGAGAATCATTGCTCATTGAAGCCATTAGAATGGATGAATTGCCTAGGGTAATTGAAAAGAAAGAAGAATACCGATACTGAGGAGCCAGACAGAAAGTAAAGGATATTAAGTAGAAGTAGTTGGAAAATTAGGAGGAGAAGCAGGAAAGAGTAATACTGTAAAATAAGGGAAAAGAGTGCCAAGATATTTCAGAGTCTGTTACCTCTGTTTGCTTTTCATAGAAATTAACATTTAAGTCTTTAAAATAGGTTTTATTTATATATTTATATTTGGGACAAAAAGGAAGAGAATGCTGGGTCTGCTGTGTCTTTACCCATGTCTGGGATGAGAGGACTCACAGAGGATAGGAAAGCAGGCCAAACCTTCATTCTTATTTTCAGGAAGAGAAAGGTATGTTGTGCTTAGTGAGTGATGAGCTAGAGATGTTTAGGGATAATTGGACTCATAGGTACGATCTTCAGAGGGTTATACTCTCAGTTGAATCATCATGTTGGACAATCTGACCTTCTTGTAGTTTCAGAAATTAAATTTTTGGCAGTATACCCTGAGATGATAATTGGCTCATGAAAGCCTATCTTATTTGAGAACGCAGTATCTTAATTCATAGTGAGAAATACACCTGGATAGTTTTATTGACTATCCAGCATATTTTGTAATGGTAGGAATATTATATAGAAAAAAAATTTTTTGGAATATAACTCAGTGCAAAAGGAGTTAGAAAATCTTAATGTGAAAAGAAGATAGAGGCACTTTTTCCACAATTGTGGGATTGAGTTGCTGACCCTATTGAGAATCTGATAAAAGTGATCTTTTCTTCAAAAAGAAATTTATATACAAAGTTGTTTGTTTCAGGGGAGTTTGTAAAACTCCCAGGAGTTTACACAAGGATCACAGGTTAAGAATCCTCAACCCATGGGGATATATCTGCCAGGGCAACTAAACATTTATGTCATTTGATTAAGGGCACTTGCTTCCCTTTATCAGAGACACACTGTCCTGTTCTTTGTTGTACTTGTTGCTATTGCTGTTCTTCTCTGCAACATACGTAAGTCTTTTTGTTGCAATATATAGCATGTACATTTATACATACCTATTAAGTTGTATAACATATACCTTAGAGAGAGTAGTATGAATGAATGCTCAGTGCCCACATCACATTGAGGTTGACTGAAGAAGAACAGAGAAATTTATACTGACAGTGAAGGGTAGGAAAGACAGAATGATAGCTAGGGGAACCAGGTTGGTTGGGAGGTCTTTTTGAGAAAATGTTTTTAGGAAGAGTGGGGTACATATTACTGAGGAGAATGCTAAGTTTGGGTGAGCAAGCTTCCAGGGGAAGGGCTTAGCTTAGATGGGAAGTAGGATCACCTTCTCTTCTGAGCTAGAGGGAAGTAGTAAAGATGTATACAAATACATATAAATAAGGAGGAGGTAGCAGATAAACAAGAAGGGGAGCAGATTATTGATGGTGTTTCTGTTTGATGTTCTCTGTTTCTTTTGTGAAGTAGAAGGTAAAATCATCATCTGAGATGACAACTTGGGAGTAGAAGTAGGATGGAGGGATTGAGGAAATAGTATAGATTTGAAACAACTTTGCTTAGGTAATAAAAGAAGCAAATGAATTGCTGGGAACCATTTAGGATCCATGTGAGGCTGGAAAGCATATCTTTTTTTTTTTGCGGTATGCGGGCCTCTCACTGTTGTGACCTCTCCTGTTGCAGAGCACAGGCTCTGGATGCGCAGGCTCAGCGGCCATGGCTCACGGGCCCAGCCGCTCTGTGGCATGTGGGATCTTCCTGGACAGGGGCACGAACCCATGTCCCCTGCATCGGCAGGCGGACTCTCAACCACTGCGCCACCAGGGAAGCCCTGGAAAGTATATCTTGACTGTCAATGTCTCTATTTTTTTTTTTTCTTTTAACTTTAAAAATGAGCTTTACTGAGGTATAATTTATATGTAATAAAATAATCCTATATTAATTGTACTATTTAATGAATATACCTTTTTAACTCTTTCAGTTAAGATAGCATTTCCATTCCCCATAAAGTTCTTTGTGGCTCTTTGCAATCAATTCCTCCTCACCCTCCCTCCTCCTCCACTCTGGGATTGGGCAGGCATAGATCTGCTTTAGCACGCTATAGATTAATTTTCGCTGTTCTAGAATTTCACATGAATATTCATATATGGTTGACTCTTGAACAACATGGGTTTGGACTGCACAGGTCCATTTGTACGTGGATCTTTTTTGAGAAATATGTACTATAGTACTGCATGATCTACAGTTGGTTGGTTGAATCTGCAGATGTGGAACCGTAGATACGGATGGCCAACTGCAAGTTACACGTGGATTTTCCACTGCACGGAGGATCAGCACCCCTAACCCCCACATTGTTCAAGGGTCAACTGTAATATGATCCTTTTTGTGTCGGGCTTCTTTGGCTTTACATAATGTTTTTGCAACTCACGTAATTGCATGTATCAGTATTTCCTTTCTCTTTATTGCTATATTCCATTGTATGAATATACCATAATTTGTTTATCTGTCTTATCTGTTCAAAGTCATTTGGGTGTTTTTTTAGTTTTCGCTAGTATGAATAAAGCTACTGTGAATGTTTGTGTACAAGTCATTTGGCAGACATGTTTTTCTCTTGGAAAACTGCCATAGTTTTCCAAAGTGTTTGGACCATTTTACACTCCTACTAGCAGTATATGAGAACTCCAGTTATTCTACATCTTTGCAAGCACTTGGAATTTTCAGGCTTTGTACTTTTTTTGGCCATCCTACTATGTGTAGTAATATTTCATGTGACATCTCCCTAAACACCAATGATGTAGAGCATTACTTTAAGTCTTTATTGGCCATTCTGTTTTCTTTTATGAAGTCCAATTTATTAATTATTTTCTTTTATCATTAATTTTTCATAGTTACTGCTTTTGGTGTCCTAATTTTTGCACATCTCAAGGTTGTGAAGATTTTCTCCTGTGTTTTTTTCAAGAAGTTTTGTAGCTTTGGCTTTTTTGTTTATCAGCGATTCATTTTGAGTTAATTTTTGCTTATGGTATGTAGTAAGTGTCAAAGTTCAGTTTTTCCATGTGGATTTCCACTTGTTCCAGAATCATTTGTTGAGAAGGCTAACCTTTCTCTGTTAAATTACTTAGGCTCCTTTGTTTTAAATACAATTGAGCATATATATTTGTGGGTTAATTTCTAGACTCTTTTCTGTTCCGTTGGCTTGCATGTCTCTCCTTGGCCAGTAAATAAACTGTCGTAATTACTGCAATTTTAGGGTAAGTCTTGGAATAAGGTAGTGTAAGTTCTATGATTTTGTGCTTTTTGAAAATTGTTTGCTACTCTAAGTTCTTTGCATTTTAAAAATAAATTTTAGTAACAGTCTATCACTTTCAACAAAAGTTTCTACTGATATTTTGATTGGAATTGTTTTGCATCAATAGATCAATTTTGGGAGAATTAATATCTTAAAATAGAGAGTCTTCCAACCCATTATGCATGTGGTATATCTCTGCATTTCTTTAAGTCTTCTTTAATTTCTCTCACAGTGTTCTGGAATTTTCAGTGTAGAGGACTTACTATTATTATTTTTTTATATTTTATTTTCTTGGGGTGCTGTTGGAAATGGAATTAAAAATATAAATTTTATTTTTTGTGTATTTGCAGCTAGCATATATGTTTACAGTGGATTTTTGTATATTTACCTTGTATCTTGTCACCTTGCTAAATTCACAAGTACTAGTGTTAGTTTTTTTGGTTGATTTCTTAGTACATGATTATGTTATGTGTGAATAAAGACACTTTTTTTCTTTCCGATCTCTAGGCGTTTTATCCCATTTGTTAATTTTGTGTTATTTTATTTCACTAGCTAGGCCTTCAATATAGTGTTGAATAGAAGTGGTGAGAGTGGACATCCTTACCTGTTCTTTATCTTAAGTGGAAAGCATTTATTTTTCACCTTTAAGCATGATGTTAGCTGTGGGCTTTTCATGTATGCCCTTTTAGGCTGAGTAAATTCTCCTCTATTTTTATTTTTTGCTAAGAGTTGTTGTCTTGAATAGCACTGGATTTTGTCAAATACTTTTTCTGCATCTATTTATATAATCATATGATTTTTCTCTTTTATTCTGTTAATATAGAGAATTACATCAGTTGATTTTTGAATGTTAACAGCAACCTGAATTTCTGGGATACACTCTATTTGGTTATTTTTGTTTATTTAATTATAAAATATTTTATTTATATATACTTACAAGCACATTTTATTTTATATATATTTTTTCTGATGTGATTTGCTCACAATTAGTTGAGAATTTTTGCATCTGTGTTTATGAGGGGTATTGGGTTTTGTTGTAAGGGTAATGCTGGCCTCAAGTATGAATTAGGAAATATTCCCTGTTCTTCCATTTGTAGAAGAGTTTGTGCAGGATTGGTGTGATTTCTTCCTTAAAGAATTGTTAAAACTCACTAGTCAAACTGTTTGGGCCTGGAGTTTTCTTTGTGGGATGCTTAAAGCACAAATTTAATTTCTTTAATATCTGTATTAAGTGTTTTCTCTTTATTGTGTTAGTTTTGGAATTAAGGTTTGCAAGGAATTTTATTTCATCTAAATTGTTGCATTTATTGTCATAATATTCTAATATTCTTTTATTGTCCTTTTTATGTCTGTTGAGTCTGTAGTTATGTCCCCTCTTTCATTCCTGATTTTGGCTATTTCTATTTTCTCTTTGTTTCCTTGGTTAGAATAGTTTTAGGTTTATCAATTTTATTAATCTTTTCAAAGAATTGCCTTTTAGTTTCATTAATTTTCTAGTTGTGTATTTTTTATTTTATTGATTTCCACTGTCTTTTTACTGTTTCTTTCCTATTATCTATTTTGTATTTAATTTGCTCTTCTTTTTCTAGCTTCCTGAAGTGGGTGTGTAGGTCTTTGATTCTAAATCTTATTTTCTTTTTTTTTTTGTGGTACTCGGGCCTCTCACTGTTGTGGCCTCTCCCGTTGAGGAGCACAGGCTCCGGATGCACAGGCTCAGCGGCCACGGCTCACAGGCCCAGCCGCTCCGCAGCATGTGGGATCTTCCCGGACCGGGGCACGAACCCGTGTCCCCTGCATCGGCAGGCGGATTCTCAACCACTGTGCCACCAGGGAAGACCCAAATCTTATTTTCTAATGAGTATTTAATCTACAATTTTTTCTCTAGCGCTGTTGTATCTCCATCTAACTAATTTTGATGTGTTATGTTTTCATTGTCATCTTTTTAAAATATTTTCTAATTGATTTTGTTACTTTTTTTTAAACTTACAGGCTGTATATGAGTTTAAAATTTTCCAGGTATTTGTGGATTTAACCAGTTTTGTTTTTGTTTTTCACTTCAAATTTAATTCTGTTGTCATAAAACATGCTCTGTATAATTTAGTTTTTAAAAAAATCATAAAGACTAATTTTATGACCTAGCCTGTGCTCTATCTTGGTGAAAATTCCTTATGTAATTGAAATGAATGTATATTCAGCTGTTGTTAGTTGTAGCGTTCTATGAATGTCAACATGGGAAAGTTTATTCATAGTGTTAAGTCATCTGTATTCTTACCGATTTTCTGTTTTCCTCTTCTGTCAGTTACTGAGAGAGCAGCAGTAAAATCTCTGTGTTGTGGATTTGTCTTTTTCTTTCAGTTTTGTCAGTTTTTGCCTCATGTATTTTGAAGTCTTGTTAGATACATACACATTTAGGATTGTTGTATCTCCTTGATGAATTGATGATTATATCATGAAATGTTCCTCTGTCTCTGGTAATATTCTTCTTTAAGGTCTACTTTTGTCTCATAGTAATAAAGTCTTTTCAGTTTTCTAACTTTTTGTTTTCATGGTGTATTTTTTTTATTCTTTTAGTTTTAATGTATCTGTTTATTTTATATTGAAAATGTATTTCTTGTGGACAGTCTGTGTTTGGGGCTTGCTTTTTTATCTAGCTTATCAGTTTCTTCCTTTTAAATTGGAGGATTTTCTCCACTATATAATATGACAGCCATATTGACTTTAACATTTTTGGTTAAAAGTTACTGAAGTTATATCACGTTGAAAGTTCATTTCTTCAGTCTCACTAGCCAAATTTTTAAGTGTTTGTAGACACATATGGCTAGGTTAGTGGCTACCATATTGGGTGGTGAGGTATAGAAAGATGCTATTAGATAGTGCTGGTTTAGATTATTTATGTTTAATGTAATTACAGGTATGTTTGAGTTTGTCTGCCATCTTGCTTTCCCTTTTCTATTTGTCCCATTTATTTTTAATTATTTTTTCTCTTCTTTTTCCTAGCTTCATTTGGATTAATTGGTTTTATTTTAGTGTTCTTATTTGTTTATTCATTCATTGATTCATTCTATTTTTTTTAGTTGAATGAAAAATTTTTAAAATTCTGTAGTGCCTTATACTTTTCAAAAGTTTCACAGGGCTTCCCTGGTGGTGCAGTGGTTGAGAGCCCGCCTGCCAACACAGGGGACATGGGTTTGTTTCCTGGTCCGGGAAGATCCCACATGCTGCAGAGCGGCTGGGCCTGTGAGTCATGGCCGCTGAGCCTGTGCGTCCGGAGCCTGTGCTCCGCAACGGGAGAGGCCACGACAGTGAGAGGCCCATGTACCGCAAAAAAAAAAAAAAAAGTTTCACAGACATGATTTAATATAATCCCATAATAACCCTTAGTTTTAATCCCCTGTGCCTACATTGCCCCTTTCCCCTTCTGTCTCCCCACTGTTAACCACTAGTTTACCCTCTATATCTGTGAGTCTGCTTCCTTTTTGTTTTATTCACAAGTTTGTTTTATTTTTAGATACCACATATAAGTGATATTTTGTAGTATTTGTCTTTCTTTGTCTCACTTACTACTTCACTTAGCATAATGCCCTCCAGGTCTGTCCATGTTGCTGCAAATGGCAAAACTTCATTCATTTTTATGGTTGAGTAGTATTCTATTCTATTGTATATATATATATATATATACACATATATATATGTATATATACATGCCATATCTTTATCCATTCATCTGTTGGTGGACATTTTGGTTGCTTCCATACCTTGGTGATTGTAAATAATGCTGCTCTGAACATTAGGGTTCATGTATCTTTTTGAATTAGTGTTTTTGTTTTTGGGGGGTATATACTTGGGAGTGGAATTGCTAGATCATATGGTAGTTGTATTTTTAGCTTTTTGAGAAACCTCCATACTGTTTTCCACAGTGGCTGCACCAGTTTACATGTCACCAACAGTGTACCATGGTTCCCTTTTCTTTACATCCTTGTCGTTTGTCATTTGCGTTCTTTTTGATGATAGCCATTCTGACTGGTGTGAGGTGATATCTCATTGTGGTTTTGATTTGCATTTCCCTGATGATTAATGATATTGAGTATCTTTTCACCCATCAGCCATCTTCATTTCCTCTTTGGAAAAATGTTTAGTTCTTCTGCCCATTTTTTGAATGGGTTATTTGTTTTTTTGATTATAAGTTGTATGAGCTGTTTATATATGTGGGGTATTAACCCCTTATCAGTCATATCATTTGCAAATATTTTCTCCCATTCCGTAGGTTTTCTTTTCATTTTGTCAGTTGTTTCCTTTGCTGTGCCAAAGATTTTAAGGTTAATTAGGCCCCATTTATTTACTTTTGTTTCTGTTTCCTTTGCTTTAAGAGACAGATCCAAAAATATATTGCTGTGATATATGTCAAAGAGTGTTCTGCCTATGTTTTCTTTTAGGAGTTTTATAGTATAGGTCTTACATTTAGGTCTTTAATCCATTTTGAGTTTATATTTGTATACGGTGTTAAAGGATGTTGTATTTCATTCTTTTACGTGTAGCTGTCCAGTTTTCCCAGCACCACTTATTGAAGGGACTGTCTTTTCTCCATTGTATATTTTTGTCTCCTTTGTCATAGATTAATTGACCATAAGTGTGTGGGTTTACTTCTGGGCTCTCTATCCTGTTCCATTGATCTATGTGTCTTTTTTTTTGGTGCCAGTGCCATACTGTTTTGATTACTGTAGTTTGGTAGTATCTGAATTCTGGGAGCATGATTCCTCCAGTTCTGTTCTTCTTTCTCAAGATAGCTGTAGCTATTCAGTGCCTTTTGTGTTTCCATACACGTTTTAAAATTAATTGTTCTAGTTCTGTGAAAAACACCATTGGTAATTTGATAGGGATTGCAGTGAATCTGTAGATTGCCTTGGGTAGTATGGTCATTTTAACAGCATTAATTCTTTCAATCCAAGAACACAGGTATATATTTCTGTTTGTGTCTTCTTCAGTTTCTTTCATCAGTGTCTTATATTTTTCCAAGTACAGGTCTTTTACCTCGTTAGGTAGGCTTATTCCTAGATATTCTTTTTGATGTGGTAAATGGGGTTGTTTCTTACATTCTCTTTCTGATAGTTCACTCTTAGTGTATAGAGATGCAACAGATTTCTGTATATTAATATTGTATCCTGCAAATTTACTGAATTCATAGATAAGCTCTAGTAGTTTTCTGGTAGTGCTTTTAGGATTTTCTATGTATAGTGTCATGTCATTTCTAGATAATGATAGTTTTACTTCTTCTGTTACAATTTGGACTCCTTTTATTTCTTTTTCTTGTCCAATTGTGGCTAGGACTTCTAAAACTGTGTTGAATAAAAGTGGCAAGAGTGGGCATCCTTGTTTAGTTCCTGATCTTAGAGGAAATTGAGCATGACGTTAGCTGTGGATTTGTCATGTATGGCCTTTATTATGCCCACTTTCTGGAGAGTTTTTATCATAAATGGATGTTGAACTTTAACGTAAGGTTTTTCTGCATCTATTTAGATGGTCATATGGTTTTAATTCTTCAGTTTGTTAATGTGGTGTATCACATTGATTGATTTGTGAGTATTGAAAAATCCTTGCATCCCTGGGGTAAATCCTACTTGACAAAGGTGAATGATCCTTTTAATGTATTGTTGGATTCAACTTGCTTATATACTGTTGAGGATTTTTGCATCTATCTTCAGCAGTGTTATTGACTGGTAATTTTTTTTTCTCGATAAGTTTGTCTGGTTTTGGTATCAGGGTGATTCTGATCTCAGAGAATGAGTTTGGAAATGTTCCTTCCTCTGCAATTTTTTTGGAATAATTTGAGGATAGCTGTTAACTCTTCTCTAAATGCTTGGTAGAATTCACTTGTGAAGCCATCTGGTCCTGGACTTTTGTCTGTTTTTTTTTTTTTTTTAAATTACTGACTCAGTTTCATTACTGATAATAGATGTATTCATACTTTTATATTTCTTCTTGGTTCAATCTTGGGAGATTGTACCTTTCCAAGAATTTGTCTATTTCTTCTAGGTTTTTCATTTTATTCGCACATAGTTGTTCTTAGTAGTCTCTTGATCTTTTGTATTTCTGTGGTGTTGTAACTTATACTTTTTCATTTGATTGGACCATTTCTCTTTTTCTTTGATGAATCTGGCTAAAGGTTTATTGGTTTTGTTTATCTTTTCAGAGAACAAGGTTTTAGTTTCATTGATTTTTTTTTCTGTTGTTGTTTTAGTCTCTGTTTCATTTATTTCTGCTCTGATCTTTATGGTTTCTTTCCTTCTACTAACTTTGAGTTTTGTTTCTTCTTTTGCTTGTTTCTTCAGGGGTAAGTTAGGTTCTTTATTTGAGTTTTTTCTTGCTTCCTGACATAAGCTTGTATCACTGTAAAGTTCCCTCTTAGAACTGCTTTTTCTTGTCCCATATGTTTTGGATCATCATGTTTTCAGTGTTACTTGTCTCTAGGTATTATTTCCTCTTTGATTTCTTCAGTGATCCATTGGGTTTTTAGTAGCAAATTCTTTAGCCTCCACATGTTTGTGGTATTTTGCAGTTTTTTTCTTGTACTTGGTTTCTAGTCTCACAGCATTGGCAAAGATGTTTGATATGGTTGCAGTTTTCTTAATTTTACTGGGGCTTATTTTGTGACATTTCTCTAAGTTATTGTTTGTCTGAAAATTTGTTTTGTTTAGTCTTCATTTTAAAAGTTTTTTTCCTAGACAGATAATTTTAAGTTTATAGTTCTTTTCCTGTACTTTAAAATGTCATTCCATTATCTTTTGCCTACATTGTCCCTAATGAGAGAAATCTGCAGTCATGTTTATACCTTTCTCTCTGTATATGATTTTTTTTTTAACATCTTTATTTGAGTATAACTGTTTTACAATAGTGTGTTAGTTTCTCCTTTAAAACGAAGTGAATCAGTTATACATATACATATGTTCCCATATCTCTTCCCCCTTGCGTCACTCTCCCTCCCACCCTTCTAGGTGGTCACAAAGCACAGAGGTAATCTCCCTGTGCTATGCGGCAGCTTCCCACTAGCTATCTAATTTACATTTGGTAGTGTGTATATGTCCCTGCCACTCTCTCACTTCCTCACAGCTAACCCTTCCCCCTCCCCATATCCTGAAGTCCATGCTCTAGTAGGTCTGTGTTTTATTCCCGTCCTACCACTAATCTCTTCATGACATTTTTTTTCTTAGATTCCATATATATGTGTTAGCATACGGTAATTGTTTTTCTCATTCTGACGTACTTCACTCTGTATGACAGACTCCAGGTCTATCCACCTCATTACAAATAACTCAGTTTCATTTCTTTTTATGGCTGAGTAATATTCCATTGTATATATGTGCCACATCTTCTTTATCCATTCATTTGTTGATGGACACTGAGGTTGCTTCCATGTCCTGGCTATCATAAATAGAGCTGCAATAAACATTTTGGTACATGACTCTTTCTGAATTATGGTTTTCTCAGGGTATATGCCCAGTAGTGGGATTGCGGGGTTGTATGGTAGTTCTATTTGTAGTTTTTTAAGGAACCTCCATACTGTTCTCCATAGTGGCTGTATCAATTTACATTCCCACCACCAGTGCAAGAGTGTTCCCTTTTCTCCACACCCTCTCCAGCATTTATTGTTTCTAGAGTTTTTGATGATGGCCAGTCTGACCGGTGTGAGATGATATCTTATTGTAGTTTTGATTTGCATTTCTCTAATGATTAATGATGTTGAGCATTCTTTCATGTGTTTGTTGGCAATCTGTATATCTTCTTTGGAGAAATGTTTATTTAGTTCTTCTGCCCATTTTTGGATTGGGTTGTTTGTTTTTTTGTTATTGAGCTGCATGAGTTGCTTATAAATTTTGGATATTAATCCTTTGTCAGTTGCTTCATTGGCAAATGTTTTCTCCCATTCTGAGGGTTGTCTTTTGGTCTTGTTTATGGTATCCTTTGCTGTGCAAAAGCTTTTAAGTTTCACTAGATCCCATTTGTTTATTTTTGTTTTTATTTCCATTTCTCTAGGAGATGGGTCAAAAAGGATGTTGCTGCGATTTATGTCATAGAGTGTTCTGCCTATGTTTTCCTCTAAGAGTTTGATAGTGTCTGGCCTTACATTTAGGTCTTTAACCCATTTTGAGTTTATTTTTGTGTGTGGTGTTAGGGAGTGTTCTAATTTCATACTTTTACAGGTAGCTGTCCAGTTTTCCCAGCACCACTTATTGAAGAGGCTGTCTTTTCTCCACTGTATATCCTTCCCTCCTTTATCAAGGATAAGGTGACCATATGTGTGTGGGTTTATCTCTGGGCTTTCTATCCTGTTCCATTGATCTATATTTCTGTTTTTGTGCCAGTACCATACTGTCTTGATTACTCTAGCCTTGTAGTATAGTCTGAAGTCAGGGAGCCTGATTCCTCCAGCTCCATTTTTCGTTCTCAAGATTGCTTTGGCTATTTGGGGTCTTTTGTGTTTCCATACAAATTGTGAACTTTTTTGTTTTAGTTCTATAAAAAATGCCAGTGGTAATTTGATAGGGATTGCATTGAATCTGTAGATTGCTTTGGGTAATAGAGTCATTTTCACTATGTTGATTCTTCCAATCCAAGAACATGGTATATTTCTCCACCTATTTGTATCGTCTTTAATTTCTTTCATCAGTGTCTTATAGTTTTCTGCATACAAGTCTTTTGTCTCTTTAGGTAGGTTTATTCCTAGATACTTTATTCATTTTGTTGCAATGGTAAATGGGAGTGTTTTCTTAATTTCACTCTCTGATTTTTCATCATTAGTGTATAAGAATGCCAGAGATTCCTGTGCATTAATTTTGTATCCTGCTACATTACCAACTTCATTGATTAGCTCTAGTAGTTTCCTGGAAGCATCCTTAGTATTCTCTAAGTATAGTATCATGTCATCTGCAAACAGTGACACCTTTACTTCTTTTTTCCTATTTGGATTCCTTTTATTTCTTTTGTTTCTCTGATTGCTGTGCCTAGAAATTCCAAAACTAGGTTGAATAAGAGTGGTGAGAGTGGGCAACCTTGTCTTGTTCCTGATCTTAGTGGAAATGGTTTCAGTTTTTCACCATTGAGAACAATGCTGGCTGTGGGTTTGTCATATATGGGCTTTATTATGTTGAGGAAAGTTCTCTGTATGTCTACTTTCTGCAGAGTTTTTATCATAAATGGATGTTGAATTTTGTCAAAAGCTTTCTCTGCATCTATTGAGATGATCATATGGTTTTTCTTCTTCAGTTTGTTGATATGGTGTATCACGTTGATTGATTTGCGTATATTGAAGAATCCTTGCATTCCTGGAATAAACCCCACTTGATCATGGTGTATGATCCTTTTAAAGTGCTGTTGGATTCTGTTTGCTAGTATTTTGTTGAGGATTTTTGCATCAGTGTTCATCAGTGATATTGGCCTGTAGTTGTCTTTCTTTGTGATGTCTTTGTCTGGTTTTGGTATCAGGGTGATGATGGTGGCCTCATAGAATGAGTTTGGTAGTGTTCCTCCCTCTGCTGTCTTTTGGAAGAGTTTGAGAAGGATAGGTGTTAGCTCTTCTCTAAACGTTTGATAGAATTTGCCTGTGAAGCCAGCTGGTCCTGGGCTTTTATTTGTTGGGAGATTTTGAATCACAGTTTTAATTTCAGTGCTTGTGATTGGTCTGTTCATATTTTCTATTTCTTCCTGGTTTAGTCTCGGCAGGTTGTGCATTTCTAAGAATTTTTCCATTTCTTCCAGGTTGTCCATTTTATTGACATAGAGTTGCTCCTGTAATCTCTAATAATCTTTTGTATTTCTGCAGCATCAGTTGTTACATCTCCTTTTTCATTTCTAATTCTATTGATTTGAGTCTTCTCCCTTTTTTTCTTGATGAGTGTGGCTAATGGTTTATCAATTTTGCTTATCTTCTCAAAGAACCAGGTTTTAGTTTTATTGATCTTTGCTATTGTTTCCTTCATTTCTTTTTCATTTATTTCTGATCGGATCTTTATGATTTCTTTCCTTCTGCTAAATTTGGGTGTTTTTTGTTCTTCTTTCTCTATTTGCTTTAGGTGCAAAGTTAGGTTGTTTATTCGAGATGTTTCCTGTTTCTTATGGTAGGAGTGTATTGCTATAAACTTCCCTCTTAGAACTGCTTTTGCTGTATCCCATAGGTTTTGGGTCGTCGTGTCTCCATTGTCATTTGTTTCTAAGTACTTTTTGATTTCCTCTTTGATTTCTTCACTGATCACTTCGTTATTAAGTAGTGTATTGTTTAGCCTCCATGTGTTTCTATTTTTTACAGATCTTGTCCTGTAATTGATATCTAGTCTCATAGTGTTGTTGTCGGAAAAGATACTTGATACGATTTCAATTTTCTTAAATTTGCCAAGGCTAGATTTGTGACCCAAGATATGATCTATCCTGGAGAATGTTGCATGGGTACTTGAGAAAAATGTGTATTCTGTTGTTTTGGGATGGAATGTCCTATAAATATCAAGTAAATCCATCTTGTGTAATGTATCATTTAAAGCTTGTGTTTCCTTACTTATTTTCATTTTGGATGATCTGTCCATTGGTGACAGTGGGGTGTTAAAGTCCCCTACTATGATTGTGTTATTGTCATTTTCCCCTTTTATGGCTGTTAGTATTTGCTTTATGTGTTGAGGTGCTCCTATGTTGGGTGCATAAATATTTGCAATTGTTATATCTTCTTCATGGATCGATCCCGTGATCATTATATAGTGTCCTTCTTTGTCTCTTGTAATAGTTTTTATTTTAAAGTCTCTTTTGTCTGATATGCGAATTGCTACTCCAGCTTTCTTCTGATTTTCATTTGCATGAAATATCTTTTTCCATCCCCTCACTTTCAGTATGTATGTGTCCCTAGGTCTGAAGTGGGTCTCTTGTAGACAGCATATATATGGGTCTTGTTTTTGTATCCATTCAGCCAGTCTGTGTCTTTTGGTGGGAGCATTTAATCCATTTACATTTAAGGTAATTATTGATATGTGTATTCCTATTACCATTTACTTAATTGTTTCAGGTTGTTCTTGTAGGTCTTTTTCTTCTCTTGTGTTTCTTGCTTAGTGAAGTTCCTTTAGCATTTGTTGTAAAGCTGGTTTGGTGGTGCTTTTGCTTGTCTGTAAAGGTTTTAATTTCTCCATCCAATCTGAATGAGATCCTTGCTGGGTAGAGTAGTCTTGGTTGTAGGTTTTTTTCCTTCATCACTTTAAATATGTCCTGCCACTCCTTTCTGGCTTGTAGAGTTTCAGCTGAAAGATCAGATGTTAACCTTATGGGGATTCCCTTGTGTGTTATTTGTTGTTTTTCCCTTGCTGCTTTTAATATGTTTTCTTTGTATTTAATTTTTGACAGTTTGATTATTATGTGTCTTGGCGTGTTTATCCTTGGGTTTATCCTGTATGGGACTCTTTGTGCTTCCTGGACTTGATTGACTATTTCCTTTCCTATATTAGGGAAGTTTTCAACTATAATCTCTTCAAATATTTTCTCAGTCCCTTTCTTTTTCTCTTCTTCTTCTGGGACCCCTATAATTCGAATGTTGGTGCATTTAATGTTGTGCCTGAGGTCTCTGAGGCTGTCCTCAGTTCTTTTCATTCTTTTTTCTTTGTTCTGCTCTGCAGTAGTTATTTCCACTATTTTATCTTCCAGGTCACTTATCCGTCCTTCTGCCTCAGTTATTCTGCTGTTGATCCCATCTAGAGTATTTTTCATTTCATTTATTGTGTTGCTCATTGTTGCTTCCTTCCTCTTTATTTCTTCTAGGTCCTTGTTAACTGTTTCTTGCAATTTGTCTATTCTATTTCCAAGAGTTTGAATCATCTTTACTATCATTATTTTGAATTCTTTTTCAGGTAGACTGCTTATTACCTCTTCATTTGTTAGGTCTGGTGTGTATTTTATCTTGGTCCTTAATCTGCTGTGTGTTTTTCTGTCTTCTCATTTTGCTTATCTTACTGTGTTTGGGGTCTCCTTTTTGCAGGCTGTAGGTTCTTAGTTCCCTCTGTTTTTGGTGGCTGTCCCCAGTGGCTGAATTTGGTTCAGTGGGTTGAGTAGGTTTCCTGGTTGGGGGGACTAGTGCCTGTGTTCTGGTGGATGAGGCTGGATCTTGCCTTTCTGGTGGGCAGGTCCACATCTGGTTGTATGTTTGGGGATGTTGGTAGCCTTATTATGATTTTAGGCAGCCTCTCTGCTAATGGATGGGGCTGTAGACCTGTCTTGCTCTTCGTTGGGCATAGGGTGTCCAGCACTGTTCGTTGCTGGTCCTTGAGTGAAGCTGGGTCTTCGTGTTAAGATGGAGATTTCTGGGAGATTTTCGCCGTTTGATATTACGTGGAGCAGGGAGGTCTCTTGTGGACCAGTGTCCTGAGGTTGGTTCTCTCACCTTAGAGAGACAGCCTTGACACCTGGCTGGTGTGCCAAGAGCCTTTAATCCAAACGGCTCAAAATAAAAGGGAGAAACAAATAGAAATGAAGGAAAGGAAGGAAGGAGCGAGGGAGGGAAGGAAGGAAAAATGAAAGGAAGGGAGCAAAGAAGGGAGTTAGGAAGAAAGGATGGAAGGAACAAAGGAAGGAAGGGAGGAAGGAAGGAAGGAGCGAAGTAGGAAAGAAAGGAGGGAAGAAGGAAGAAAGAAAGGGAGAAGACAAAATAAAGTAGGATAAAATATAGTTATTAAAATAAAAAATAATTATTAAGAAGAAAAATTTCTATTAAAAAAAAAAAAACGGGTCAGTCTAACCCTAGGACAAATGGTGAAAACAAAGCTATACGGACAATATCTCACACAGCAGCACACACATACACACTCACAAAAAGAAAAAAGGGGAAAATAATAGTATATCTTGCTCCCCAAGTCCACCTCCTCAACTTGGGTTATTTCGCTGTCTATTCAGGTTTTCCACAGATGCAGGGCACTTAAAGTTGACTGTGGAGCTTTAATCCGCTGCTTTTGAGGCTGCTGGGAAGACCTCCCCCTCTCTTTGTTCGCACAGCTCCTGGGGTTCAGCTTTGGACTTGGTCCCGCCTCTGTGTGTAGGTGGTCCTAGGGTGTCTGCCCTTCCCTCAGACAGGACGGGGTTAAAGGAGCTGCTGATTCAGGTGCTCTGACACAGGCCGGGGGAGGGAGGGGCACGGATGCGGGGTGAGCCTGCGATGGCAGAGGCGGGCGTGACGCTGCACCGGCCCGAGGTGCACCGTGCATTTTCCTGGGGAAGCTGTCCCTGGGTCACGGGGCCCTGGCAGTGGTGGGTTGCACGGGCTCCCGGGAGGGGCGGTGTGGAGAGTGTCCTGTGCTCGCACACAGGCCTCTTGATGGCGGCAGTAGCAACCCTAGTGTCCCATACCCGTCTTTACTGTCCGTGCTGACAGCCGCGGCTCGCGCCCGTTTCTGGAGCTCCTTTAGGCAGTGCCCTTAATCCCCTCTCCTCGCGCCCCAGGAAGCAGAGGCAAGAAAAAGTCTTGTCTCTTCGGTAGCTCTGCGCCCGTTTCTGGAGCTCCTTTAAGCGGCGTGCTTAAACCCCTCTTCTGGCGCACCAGGAGGCAAAGAGGGAAGAAAAGGTCTCTTGCCTCTTCAGCAGCTCCAGACTTCAACTGGACTCCCTCTCGGCTAGCTGTGGTGCACTAACCGCTTCAGGCTGTGTTCACTCTGCCAGCTCGAGATCTTTCCCTAGGATAGGACTGAAGCCTGAGGCTCAGCTCCCAGCCCCACCCACCCCGGCAGGTGAGCAGACAAGTCTCTCGGGCTAGTGAGTGCTGGTTGGCATTGATCCTCTGCGGAACCTCTCCCCTTTGCCCTCCGCACCCTGTTGCTTCACTCTCCTTTGTGTCTCCGAAGCTGCCCCCCACTTCCCCCGCCACCCGCCGTCTCCGCCCGCGAATGGGCTTGTAGTGTGTCGAAAGCTTTCCTCCTTCACGGCTCCCTCCCACTGGTGCAGGTCCCATCCCTATATTTTGTCTCTGTTTATTCTTTTTTCTTTTGCCCTACCCAGGTACGTGGGGAGTTTCTTGCCTTTTGGGAGGTCTGAGGTCTTTTGCCAGCATTCGGTGGGTGTTCTATGGGAGAAGTTCCACGTGTAGATGTATTTTTGATGTATCTGTGAGGAGAGGAAGGTGATCCCCGTGTCTTACTCTTCCGCCATCTTCTCACCCCCTCTCCCCTATGATGTTTCTTTCTGCTCTTAATGCTTTTAAATTTTTTCTTTATCATTTTGTAGCAAATCAATTATGATATGTTTGATATTGTTTTCTTTGTCTTTATCCTGCCTTGGGTTCATTGTGCTTTTTTGATTTATGAGTTCATAGTTTCCATCAAATTAGAAACTTTCTGGCTATTTCATGAAATGTTTTTTGTGTCCCCTCTTATTCTGCTAGTATCCTTAATTCTGTCCCACAGGTCAGTGAGCCTTTATTTACTTTTGTTTTAGCCTTTTCTGTTCTTTAGTTTGGATCGGTTTTACTGTTGCATTTTAGGTTCAAGTTCACTAGCCTTTTTTTTGTAGCATCTAGTTGGCTGCTATCCCCAGTCATTAAAGTTTTCATTTCAGTTTTTGTATTTTTTATCCTTACACATTTCATTTGGGTCTTTTTTATATCTTCATTTTGACTCCTATTTGTTCATACTTTCCTTTCCTTGGGCATATTTATAATAGCAGTGTCAAAATCCTAGTTTACTGTGTCATTATCTCTTTATTTCTTGTTCTGTTTTGATTAACTGATTTCTTTTCTTGTCTTCCGGTCACATTTTCCTGTTTTGAATGTCTAGTAATTTCTAATTAGGTGCTGAACCTTGTGAAAGTTATATTGTGACTACTGGATTTGTTGTCTTCCTTTAAAGGGTCTTGAGTTTTCTTTTGGTGGGGAGTAGGTTACTTGTGTATTAGCTTAATACTTTTCAAAGGCTGGTGTTTAAGTTATGTTTGTGTGTATCTAGAGTAGCCATTACTTCTAAGACATGCTAAGGTGTGCCCTTTGTGGTTTCTCTGCTGATTGCCCTCGGTATTCAAGGAGATTTCTCTATTCTGGTTGGTGGGAACTAGAATGTCTTCTAGCCCTTTGTGAGCTCTGGGGATTTCTTTGCTCATAGAACTCTAATAATTTTTCCTTCCATGGTAATTATTCTTTGTCTATCCTTGTGGACTTGCATCCTAAGAATGTTCAGTTTGGTATTCAGTTAAAGACTACAGGGGTCTCATATAGTTTTCTGGAGTTCTTTCTCTGTGTAGCTCCCTTTTCATGGATGCTCTATCTCAGCCATCACAAAGTAAAAATTCTGTTTTTTTATCTCAGTGAGATTGTCATATTAGGCTTGAGTTACCCTGCCTTGTGCCATGGTCTAGAAAGTACCACTAGGCAAAAAGCAGTAGAGTGTAATTGTGGCACTCATCTCATTTGTTTGCCTTTTCTCAAGGATCATAGTCCTGCACAACTGAGATTCAATGTCTAAAAACTGTTGTTTCTTATATTTTAAATTTCATTTCCATTTCTGTATATTTTTCTAGTCTGATGTAGCATTTATTTTTTTCATGGCCAGTGCAGAAGTCTTCAAGTATCTTTGAGAAATATATGTATTTATGTAGGTACTTTATATTTTAAATATAAAATATGTATTTTATGTGTATTATGCAAATGTAAGCACATGTATTTTATATATATATGTAATACTTCATAAATATATATAAAATATGTACATTTACATATGTTTTTAGTGGTGGCACTTTTCTGTCTTGGTCCTGTATTTTGGTTTTGACTGTTAGATGGGATTAGGAGTGTGGTTAATTATGATGGCTACACATGAGAAGAAGAGTCCTGGGAGCTGTCTTAGGTAAAGAGGCACGTTGATGGTTTATGAGTTCTTCAAGGTAGGATGGAGGATTGAAACAGCAGGAGAACTGAGGTCATAGCATGGGGAGAGGGGAACATAAGTCATGCTGAAGTGGTGAGGTGGGTGAATAATTGTGAAAATTAGCAACAAAATTAATAGAAAGGGAATGGAGGCAGGAGAGTTGTACAGAACGGTCCAGTTGTCGTTGTGTAAATGAATGAGTACTAGCTGTATCATATATGCTTCTTTCATTCAGTACCTAGTATTTAATGCAGGCTGCTGCTTAAAGTTTCTGACTTGGGCTTTTGCAAGTGTGGATTGAGTTAATTTTAATGCACATTTATTGAATGCCAGCTCTTTGCCAGACATTTTTATATACATGGGGAATACAAATATATAGAGTTCGAACTTTTGGGGAACTCATTTTATAATTAAACAGACACATACTTCCAATATGTAATCTCATGATGCCAAGGCATTTCAAGGTATTAAGGGAAGGAGGATTTCATATGCAGGTTTTGAGGAAATGATGTTTGAGTTGAGACTTAAAGGATGAGTAAGAATCACCCTGGCATATAGAGGTGTGTGTGCACAAGGAATTGTGAGAGCAAGGCTTGGACGTAGGAGATAACATGATATAAAAGTGTCTGAGTGTGCGTGTGTGTGTTTATGTATGTATGTAGGTAGATACAACTATAAGCAACTTAACAATATTAGATTATAAAACAAGAGGAGTGAATGGAGATGAAATTGTAAGTTGATAGGACTTTGTAAACCAAGAAGTTTGAATTATTCAGTAGGGAGTATATCATCAAATTAGGTTAATTTGTGTTATTAGAGAACCCCAGAATAGCCATTGGTTAATATAAAATATATAGAGTATAAAATTAGTTAACTTTTCTTTAGTTTTTCTGAATTTTTAAATTTTTTTATACAGTAGGTTCTTATTAGTTATCTATTTTATACATATTAGTGTATATATGTCAATTCCAATCTCCCAATTTATCCCCCATGCCCCCCCACCCCAATTTGGTGTCCATACGTTTGTTCTCTACATCTGTGTCTTTATTTCTGCCTTGGAAACCTGTTCATCTGTACTATTTCTCTAGATTCTAAATACATGCAGAAATATAGGATATTTGTTTTTCTGTTTCTGACTGACTTCACTCTGTATGACAGTCTCTAGGTCCATCCATGTCTCTACAGATGGCCCAATTTCGTTCCTTTTTGTGGCTGAGTAATATTCCATTCCATTATAGATAGGTACCACATCTTCTCTATCCGTTCGTCTGTTGATGGGCATTAGGTTGCTTCCATGGCCTGGTTGTTGTAAATAGTGATGCAGTGAACATTGGGGTGCGTGTGTCTTTTTGAATTATGGTTTTCTCTGGGTATATGCCCCGTAGTGGGATTGCTGGGTCATATGGTAATTCTATTTTTTTAAGTTTTTTAAGGAACCTCCATACTGTTCTCCATAGTGGCTGTATCATTTTACCTTCCCATCAACAGTGCAAGAGAATTCCCTTTTCTCCACACCCTCTCCAGCATTTGTTGTTTGTAGATTTTCTGATAATGCCTATTCTAACTGGTGTGAGATGATACCTTGTAGTTTTAATTTGCGTTTCTCTAATAATTAGTGATGTTGAGCAGATTTTCATGTGCCTCTTGGCCATCTGTATGCCTTTGGAAAAGTGTCTATTTAGGTATTCTGCACAATTTTTTGTGTGTGGTACGTGGGCCACTCACTGCTGTGGCCTCTCCTGTTGCGGAGCACAGGCTATGGACACGCAGGCTCAGCGGCCATGGCTCACGGGCCCAGCTGCTTCGCAGCATGTGGGATCTTCCCATACCGGGGCATGAACCCATGTCCCCTGCATCGACCGGTGGACTCTCAACCACTGCGCCACCAGGGAAGCCCCTGCACATTTTTTGATTGGCTTGTTTTGTTTAATATCGAACTGCATGAACTGTTTTCACATTTTGGAGATTAATCCTTTGTCAGTTGCTTCATTTGCAAATATTTTCTCCCATTCTGACTGTTGCCTTTTCCTCTGGTTTATGGTTTCCTTAGCTGTGCTTAAGATTTTAAGTTTCATTAAGTCCCATTTGTTTATTTTTGTTTTTATTTTCATTATTCTAGGAGGTGGGTTAGAAAAGATATTGCTGTGATTTATGTCAAAGAGTGTTCTTATGTTTTTCTCTAAGAGTTGTATAGTATCCAGTCTTACATTTAGTTCTTTAATCCATTTTGAGTTTATTTTTGTGTATGGTGTTAGGGAGTGTTCTAATTTCATTATTTTACATGTAGCTGTCCAGTTTTCCCAGTACCACTTATTGAAGAGGCTGGTTTTTCTCCATTGTATATCCTTGCCTCCTTTGTCATAGGTTTGTTGACCAAAGGTGCATGGGTTTATCTGTGGACTTTCCATCCTGTTCCATTGATCTAAATTTCTGTTTTTGTCCCAGTACCATATTGTCTTGATTATTGTAGCTTTGTAATGTGGTCTGAAGTCCAGGAGTCTGATTCCTCCAGCTCCATTTTTTTACCTCAAGATTGTTTTTGCTATTTGGGGTCCTTTGTTTGTCCATACAAATTTTAAGATTTTTTTCTAGTTCTGTAAAAATGCTATTGTTAATTTGATAGGGATTGCATGGAGTCTGTGGATTGCTTTGGGTAGTACAGTCATTTTCACAGTATTGATTCTTCCAATCCAAGAACATGGTATATCTCTCTGTGTTATCTTTGATTTCTTTCATCAGTGTCTTATAGTTTTCTGAGTACAGGTCTTTTACCTCCTTAGATAGGTTTATTCCTAGGTATTTTGTTCTTTTTGTTGCAGTGGTGAATGGGATTGTTTCCTCAATTTCTCTTTCTGATCTTTCAGAAAGTTGTTAGTATAGGAATGCAAGAGATTTCTGTGCATTAATTTTGTATCCTGAAACTTTACCAAATTCATTGATGAGTTCTAGTAGTCTTCTGGTGGCATCTTTAGGATTTTCTGTGTATAGTATCATGTCATCTGTAAATGGTGACAGTTTTACTTTTTCTTTCCCAACTTGTATTCCTTTTATTTCTTTTTCTTCTCTGAATGGTGTGGCTAGGACTTCCAAAACTATGTTGAATAAGTGTGGCGAGAGTGGACATCCTTGTCTTGGTCCTCATCTTAGAGGAAAAGCTTTCAGTTTTTCACTGTTGAGAATGATGTTTGCTGTGGGTTTGTCATATATGGCCTTTACTATGTTGAGACAGTTTTCCTCTATGCCCACATTTTGGAGCGTTTTTATCATAAATGGGTGTTGAGTTTTGTCAGGAGCTTTTTCTACATCTATTGAGATGATCATAGGGTTTTTATTCTTCAACTTGTTAGTATGGTGTATCACACTGACTTGCATATATTGAAGAATCCTTGCATCCCTGGGATAAATCCCACTTAATCATGGTGTATGATCCTTTTAATGTGTTGTTGGATTCTATTTGCTAGCATTTTTTTAAGGGTTTTTGCATTTGCATCAGTGATACTGGTCTGTAATTTTCTTTTTTTGTAGTGTCTTTAGTTTTGGTATCAGGGTGATGGTGGTCTCGTAGAATGAGTTTAGGGAGTGTTCCTTTTTCTGCAATATTTTGGAAGAGTTTGAGAAGGATGGGTGTTATCTCTTTTCTAAATGTTTGATAGAATTCACCTGTGAAACCATCTGGTCCTGGACTTTTGTTTGTCGGGAGATTTTTAATCACAGTTTCAGTTTCATTACTTGTGACTGGTCTGTTTATATTTTCTGTTTATTCCTGGTTCAGTTTTGGAAGGTTATACCTTTCTAAGAATTCGTCCATTTCTTCCAGGTTGTCCATTTTATTGGCAGTGGCTTATGATGCTTTATATTTCTGCGGTGTCTGTTGTAACTTCTACTTTTTCATTTCTGATTTTATTGATTCAAGTTCTCGTCCTCTTTTTCTTGATGAGTCTGGCTAAAGGTTTATCAATTTTGTTTATCTTCTCAAAGAACCAGCTCTTAGTTTTATTGATCTTTGCTATGGTTTTCTTTGTTTCTGTTTCATTTATTTCCACTCTGATCTTTATGTCTTGTTCTCCTAACTTTGGGTTTTGTTTGTTTTTCTTTCTCTAGTTCCTTTAGGTGTAAGGTTAGATTGTTTATTTGAGATTTTTCTTGTTTCCTATGTTAGGCTTGTATAGCTATAAACTTCCCTCTTAGAACTGCTTTTGCTGCACCCCATAGGTTTAGGATCGTCATTTTTTCATTGTCATGTGTGTCTAGATATTTTTTGATTTCCTCTTTGATTTCTTCAGTGATCTCTTTATTATTTAGTAGTGTATTGTTTATCCTCCACCTGTTTGTGTTTTTTACATTTTTTTTCCCTGTAATCTATTTCTAATCTCAGCATTGTGGTCAGAAAAGATGCTTGATATGATTTCTATTTTCTTAAATTTACTGAGGCTTGATTTGTGACCCGAGATATGATCTATCCTGGAGAATGTTCCGTGTGCACTTGAGAAGAAAGTGTAGCCTTTTTTTTCGGATGGAATGTCCTATAAATATCAATTAAATCGAACTGGTGTATTTTGTTGTTTAAAGCTTGTGTTTCCTTATTAATACTCTGTTTGGGTGATCTGTCCATTGGTGTAAATGAGGTGTTAAAGTCCCCCACTATTACTGTGTTACTGTCAATTTCCTCTTTTATAGCTGTTAGCAGTTGCCTTATGTATTGAGGTACTCCTATGGTGGTTGCATATATATTTATAATTGTTATATCTTCTTCTTGGATTGTTCCCTTGATCATTTTGTAGTGTTCTTCCTTGTCTCTTGTAACATTCATTATTTTAAAGTCCAGTTTATCTGATTTGAGCATTGCTACTCTAGTTTTCTTTTGATTTTCATTTGCATGGAATATCTTTTTCCATCCCCTCATTTTCAGTCTGTCTGTGTCCCTAGTTCTGAAGTGGGTCTCTTGTAGACAGCATATATATGCGTCTTGTTTTTGTATCCATTCAGTGAGCCTGTGTCTTTTGGTTTGAGCATTTAATCCATTCACGTTTAAGGTAATTATTGATATGTATGTTTCTCTTACTATTTTCTTAATTGTTTTCGGTTTGTTTTTGTAGGTCCTTTTCTTCTATTTTGTTTCCCTGTTAGAGAAGTTCCTTTAGTATTTTTTGTAGAGCCAGTTTGGTGGTGCTCTATTCTGTTAGCTTTTGCTTGTCTGTAAAGCTTTTGATTTCTTTGTTGAATATGGATGAGATAGTTGCTGGGGAATGTTGTTTGTAGGTTCTTCCCTTTTATCACTTTAAATATATCTTGCCACTCCTCTCTGCCTTGTAGAGTTTCTGTTGAGAAATCAGCTCTTAACCTTATGGGAGTTCCCTTGTATGTTGTCATTTTTCTCTTCTTGCTTTTAGTAAGTTTTCTTTGTCTTTAATTTTTGTCAGTTTGATTACTATGTGTCTTGGCGAGTTTCTCCTTGGGTTTCTGCTGCGTAGGACTCTCTGCACTTCCTGGTCTTGGGTGGCTATTTTCTTTCCCGTGTTAGGGATGTTTTCTAATATAATCTGTTCAGATATTTTCTCAGGTCCTTTCTCTTTCTCGTCTGCTTCTGGGACCCCTATAATGTGAATGTTGGTTTGTTTAGTGTTGTCCCAGAGGTCTTTTAGACTGTTCATTTCTTCTCATTTTTTCTTTATTCTGTTCTGTGGCAGTGAATTCCACCATTCTGTCTTCCTGGTCACTTATCTGTTTTTCTGCCTGTTATTCTGCTGTTGATTCCTTCTAGTGTATTTTTCATTTCAATCATTGTATTGTTCATCTCCGTTTGTTTGTTTTTTAATTCTTCTAGGTGTTTGTTCTTTAATTCTTCTATGTCTTTCTTAAACATTTCTTGCATCTTCTTGATATTTGCCTCCATTGTTTTTCCGAAGTCCTGGATTATCTTCACTACCATTATTCTGAATTCTTTTTCTGGAAGGTTGCGTATCTCCACTTCTTTAGTTGTTTTTCTGGGGTTTTATCTTGTTCATTCATTTGGTAGGTAATCCTCTGCCTTTTTATCTTGTCCATCTTTCTGTGAATATGGTTTTCGTTCCACAGGCTGCAGTATTGTGGTTCTTCTTCTGTGGTCTGCCCTCTGTTGAGTGAGTCTATCTAAGAGGCTTGTGTGTTTCCTGATGGGAGGGACTAGTGGTGGGTAGATCTGGGTGTTACTCTGGTAGACAGAGCTCAGTAAAACTTTAATCCTCTTTTCTGCTGATGGGTGTGGCTGAGTTCCCTCCCTGTTGGTTGTTTGGCCTGATGCCACCCAACAATGGAGTGTACAGGCTCTTTGGTGGGGCTAATGGTGGAATCTGGAAGGGCTTATGCCAAGGAGTACTTCCCAGAACTTTTTCTGCCAGTGTCCTTGTTCCCGCAGTGAGCCACAGCTGCCCCCCGCCTCTGCAGGAGACCCTCCAGCACTAGCGGGTAGATCTAGTTCTGTCTAGATCCATGCTTCTTCCCCATGGGTCATGTTGCACACAGTACTTTGTGTGTGCCCTCCAAGAGTGGAGTCTCTATTTCCCCCAGTCCTGTTGAAGTCCTGCAATCAAATCTCACTAGTCTTCAAAGTCTGATTCTCTGGGAATTCCTCCTGTTGCCATACCCCCAGGTTGGGAAGCCTGACATGGGGCTCAGGATCTTCACTGCGGTCGGTGGACTTCTGTGGTATAATTGTTCTCCAGTTTTGAGTCACCCACCTAGCGGTTATGGGGTTTGATTTTATTGTGATCGTGCCCCTCCTACCATCTCATTGCACCTTCTTATTTGTCTTTGGATGTGGGGTATCTTTTTTGGTGAGTTCCATTGTTGTCCTGTCAATGATTGTTGAGCTGTTAGTTGTGATTCCAGTGCTCTTGCAAGAGGGAGTGAGCGCATGTCCTTCTACTCTGCCATCTTAAACCAATCTCTAATTTTTCTTTCATATAGAAGAAATTAAGTAGGCAATTTAGTGTGGTCTTCTGGGACCAAGTCTTCTAGTTTTGTTCCTCCATTGTCTTTAAAAAGTACCTCTTAGTCTAGATAACAGGAATGAGGATGCCCTCTTTTTTGTAACTTCCAGAAAGTCCTACATAGTACTTTCATTTCCACCTTATTGGAGACTTAAGGTTTCACTCTCCAGCAAGGGAGGCACATTAGATCTCCAAATAAAATTGGGTTCTATTGGTAGGAAAGAAAAGGCATAACAGTAGTCTTTATGACAGGGAGTCAAAGACAAGGAGTACTGTGGTCAGATATGCCTTTTATAATACTCTAAAAGTATTTAGGGTGGGGGTTGGAGAATGAAAGGGAGCAGGAAAGACTGGGGTTTTGGAGATTAATTTGGTTTTTCCAGTTGTCTAAGTGAGAGATAAGCAGAACTGATCTAGGGCTGCTGCTTTAAGGATGGGGAGGAAGGAGTATATATTAGTTGGGACTCTTGGTTGTATGTAGCAGAAACCAAGCTTAAATTGGTTTAACCGCCCCCCCCAAAAAAAGGGAGGGAGTTATTATTAGAACACAAAAGTCTCATAGGACATATAGGAATGTACCTGGGTTTTAGGAATAGCTCAAACTAGAGTCATGAATGCTTTTATGAATCTTCTTACCATCCTCTGTTTTTTTCTCTCTAAGTTCTATTTTTGCTTTTCTTGATACAGATAAATTTTTCCTGAATTCTGTGCCTCATGACAGAAGTGGTCTCTGCCAATGCCTTTTGAGTTCTCCTTTGTTATAGAGTAAAGCATTTAGCCTTGATTTCAAATTCCTAGAGAGTGACTATGATTGAAATTAATTGGTTCAGGTACCTACCTCTGAAGCAGTCAGCTGTGGCCAGGGATGGAGGTGAACTCCCATGATAATCATTTGGTGTTCACCAAATGAGAAATCTTTTGGAAATGACAGTCGCAGGTTTAGATGGGAGGAGTAAGATGATCCTGAGATTTCTGACTCGGGTAAGTGGGTGGTTGGTGATGCCAGGTAGCTCAATTCAAATATATAGAAGAAGGATCAAGTATTGTAGAAGTAGATGCTGGGTTCACTTTTTGTTCTTACTGTGTTCAGCGTGGCATTTAAATATTGTAGGCAGTTGTTTAAATCACGGAAACTTTGGGTAGATAAATTAGAAAGATATCAGTATAATTGTGGTAGTTTAAGTCATGAGAGTGGATTTAATGTCCCAAGGGGAATTTCTAGAGATTAAAAAGTATAATTGGCAAAGACTGGAAACCCAAACAAAGTTGATATTTAAGGGTTGAGAAAAGGAGGAAGAGTGGAACCACAAAGAGTTTTTATGTGGAAGTATGTAAACTTGAGAATTCTACTTATATGCTAAATATTCTTAGAGCACTGAAGATGAGTGGGTTGAGGCTGTTCCCTCCCACACTTCTGGCAAGGAAAAGGCCTGGAAGGTGAAAGATGAAAAGTCAGAAAAAGAAGACAACCAAGTTATTCAGGTAAGTGGCTGATTTTAAACAAAGAAACGTCAGCTTACAAGAGTAGATGAAGGTTAAAATGAAAGATGATTGTAATTTATTCAGAAGAAAAACTAGACTTTGTAAACAGTATACTCTTATGACTAATTTTAGCAATAATGCTGTTTGCTGATCCTCTTCACTCCCTTTCTTCTCCTGTGGGAAAGTTAGCATTTATCCCTATTCTAGTCCCTCAGAAGGTTTCCTACCTCTGGTTGTTGATAAGGAAGTGACACTTTTTCCCTTATGTACTTGAAGTCTTGTATTGTTACATCTATCTGACTTTTCTACAGTGAGTAGAATTCAGTCACAGTTTTTCTTTCCCTTCACTTCATGCCATAATTTTCTTAGCAACACTTATAGTTGAATAGTTCACAAATTTTGGGTTATAGTTCATACGCCTGAGGAAGAGTGCTATATTTACACTGTTAGCAATAGTGAAGAAAGAAAGGTGAAAAGAACTATGTTTGAGTGCCTGTTGTATATCTGGCATTGGTCTCGATGCCTTAAGCCAGTTTTCTTGTTAACTCCTTAAAACATTCCTGAAAGGTAGGTATTTTAACCCATTTTTACAGGGGAGAGAAGGCTTAGAGAGACTAAGAAACTTGCTTTAAGTTACACAGCCATGTGGGATTTAATCCAGGTTTGAGTGCCTCCAGAATCTCTAATTTATTGTTAAGTGTTTAGTGTTGTTCTAATCAATTTAGATTGAAGTGACTTCTTTTTCTTAACAGAGGGATGAATGGATGACTGTTGATTTTATGTCTGTTAAAACTGTGTCATCATTATCACTCAAAGCTGAAAAGGAAACTATAAGGAAAACAGAGCAAGAGAAAACCCAAGCACTTGAACAGGTAACAGAACATTTAAAATGCTTTAACTTTGTGATTTGACTTTAACTGATACACATTTATGTAAATGCAGTTTTACTTGTAAGATATTATTTTTTGTGGTATTTAATAAATCAGTGGGAACAACTATGAAATGTGATATGTTCTTTTAAATTTTTTTTGTAGGAAATGAGTTTAAATGTATATTATATTTATAAGTCTAGGGCATATATGGTTGAGTACAGAATTTGGTTTACAGCTGAAAATCTTCAAGGTGAGAATTTAAAGTCTTCAAAGTGAGAATTTAAAGCATTCTTGAGTTGGTAGTGCCTTGAAATGATTGGCAGAAATAGCTACCAGTCCTTTCTAAAGGATAACACTGGCAATTTAGGCCTCACATGTCTCCCAGAAGCAAGTTCTATGGCATTTAAGGTCATACTCTAAAATCATACTATACATGAAAATGTATAGTCCATATAGACCATATATATAGTCAATATAGTTCATGAATGAGAGTCATCTGAAGCAATAAACAACAGAATCAGACTCATAAAACCTTTATCTTTTGGAATATTTTAATAGCTTTATATAGTAATAGTAGGTATAGAAAATATGAATAAGGGTTAAAAGTTTAATAAGAAGGCAGATTTGAGAAAGAGCCAATATTAGAAATGAAAAATATTAGAGTTGAAGGTAGAAACTTGCAAAATGGTGAAACAATAAACCAAATACAGCTGAAGATAGAATTAGTGAACAAGAAGATAGTCTTTAAGAATTTAGACTATCAAATTCAAGAATTTGAATGCAACATAGAGGCACAAATAAATGAAAAATATGAAAGAGTGATCATGAAGTCCTATGATCAATGTTTTCTGTTTTTGTTTCTTCGCCATTTTGATTTTAATTCTGAAAATGTTGGTGTGGTAAACTGTATTGACTTTATAATTAAGTAGCTGTCCATTTGGAACTTTGGGGCCAGAGGTTTTTGGAATATCTTTACTAAGTTCTGTTTTGTCTCTGAGTTAGACCTGAGGAAGTTAGGGGGAAAGTTCCAAAGGGGTGTAACCAGTGGGTAGTAGAGCAAGAAAGAGGAGCTGCATGAAGTCAGGAGGTTGATTTTACCCATTGTGATTACATGCTTGCTTCTAAAACCATGCTCTGCTGTTTGTGGGCATGAATGGTCTGGTATGTTTGGGTATCCCTGGCTTATGATCTTAGGTTTTGCACATATTCGTCTGTTCTCTATATCAAACGACAGAATGTAGTAAACTCTTGAGTATCTTTAATACATTGAAATAGTGATTAGTTTTTCTAATCTATAGAAAAACTGTTATAGAAAAAAAGAAATACTGTTACAGAAAACCACCTTTCTTTTCCTAAGAAGCTATAGTACTTTGTCATGCTTATCTTACCAACTTTCCAGCATTGAATTACAGCTTTTCTAATTAATATAATCTTTTCTTAGAAATTCTTATATAAACTTCTCTGATTCAAGTAAGTCAGTGTCTGTTGATTTGCTCATTTGCTTATGTAGTTTTTGTCTTTTGTTTTTTTGCATCTATATCATCTTTTCCATTCCTGCTGCTACTCCTAGTTTAAATGCCATTTGTTAGTTGTATGTCTTCACCTCTTTGTCTCATTTATATATCATCTCTACTGGAGCTGAGTTAATATATGAAGTGAACTGAAGACAGCCCCTGGAACTAAGAACTGGTTAACGTTAAATATTATTATGGTTCAGGCCCTAATTTACTCTTGCCTGGGCAGTTACAATAACGTTTTTGTTTTTCAGCATCCTACAACTGATGTCAGACTAACTTTTTCAAAGTACAGCTTTTGTCATGGTATTATTCTGTTTAGAAATCTTCAGTGATTGAAGTTAAGGAGAATGTGTCTTTGCTATTTGTAGTATTTCCTTTTCTGTGGATGAAGCTCTGCTAGTGGTGTTTCATGCCACCCTCCTTTCTCATTCTGTCCTTGAGGATACGAAGTACATTTTCTATTAGAAAATTTGCAAAGACAACTGGGTGTACTTGGCTTAGCCCTGCCTTTCCTGCTTATGGAACAGACTGCTTACAGAGATTGTGTGGGGAATGATATGAAGTGGGGGGTTGGTTCAGTGCATTCTACACCTGGAAAAATCTGCCTCATTGTGGGGTTCAGTTAACAGATGCATTTGGTGTTCACTGAAAGAAAAATTCCGATTTAGCCTTCATTAGCAATAAAGGTAATTTTTGTCTTTTATTTCTTATGCTTTTTAAATGTTTCTTAATTTGCTCAGAGCCTAGATTGAAAAGAAAGGTGCTATATTTATTATTCTCTTTTAAAGACCACAAAATGCTGCCTGCAAATAGAGTCCAAACACATTAGATTGGACTCTTTCCTTTGGGTGATCTGCATCTCAACCAAAATAGTTTAATTAATTTCTGTTGTATTTCTCTGCAAATTCCTGTCTCTGAATTTTTGTTCATCTGGATTTTTCTAAGTACATGCCCTCTATCCCTGTATGACTGTGTCCTGTTTATCCTTCAAGGCCTAACTTGATATATATGATGAAATTCTTATTATTTTGCTTGATTAAAATAAATCTCTGCTTCCGTTATGTTCCCATAGCACTTTATTTTTTCCTTTACTATATAGTACTTGTAGTTTTCTATAAAGCACTGTAATTTAATATTCAAATCTTATTTCCCTTATGAGATTATAAGCTTTTTGGAAAACTGTAGGTGCTTTTTTTTTTGTATATTTGAAATTGTACAGTATTATTCTTTTACCCATGAATTTATTTTGCTGCTCTGTAAATGCCTGGATTTAGTCCTGATGTATGATAACCTGTAGTAATTTTTGATTTTTGCTTAGGTAAGAATTCAAATTATTGTGTACAGAAGTAAATCATCTAGACTAATGAGTGAAACAAGCCAGTTTTCAAATATCCATATATTTTCTTTCTTCAAATGATGGTTACAGTTTTTATTCTTATAATAAGTCTTTAAAAGTTTTATTGTATTTTTAATTTAATCTAATTTTTTATTGAAGTATGGTTGATATACAGTATTAATTTCAGATGTACACCTTAGTGATTCAATATTTTTATAGATTATACTCCATTTAAAGTTATTATAAAACAATGGCTATAATTCCCTGTGCTGTACAATATATCCTTGTAGTTTATTTACTTTATACATAGTAGTTTGTATATCTTAATCCCCTACCTCTGTTGAGCCCCTTGACCTTACCTTTCCTCACTGGTGACCACTAGTTCTATCTGTGAGTCTGTTTTGTTATATATTCATTTTATTCCACATATAAGTAGTAACTACAGTATTTGGCTTATTTCACTAAGTATAAAATACTGTAGGTCCATCCATAGTGTTGCAAATGGCAGAATTTCATTTATTTTTATGGTTGAGAAATATTCCTCTGTGTGTGTGTGTGTGTGTGTGTGTGTGTGTGTGTGTGTATCACAACTTGTTTATTCATTCATCTATTGATGGATACTTAGGTTGCTTCCATATCTTGGCTGTTGTGAATAATTCTGCTATGAACATTGGGTGCATATATCTTTTTGAATTAGCCTTTTCATTTTCTTTGAATATGTACCTCAGGAGTGGAATTTTTGGATCATATGGTAGTTCTATTTTTAGTTTTTTTGAGGAAAGTTCTTATTGTTTTCCATAGTGGCTGTACCAATTTACATTCCTACTAGAAATGTACTAGGATTCTCTTTTCTCCACGTCACCAACATGTTATTTGTAGTCTTTTTGATGATGGCCATTCTGACAGGTGTGAGGTGGTACCTCATTGTGGTTTTGATTTTCAATTCCTTGATGATTAGTGATGTTGAGAATCTTTTCATGTGTCTGTTGGCCATATGTATTTTTTTTTTTTTTTTTTGGTATGCGGGCCTCTCACTGCTGTGGCCTCTCCCGTTGCGGAGCACAGGCTCCGGACGCGCAGGCCTAGCGGCCATGGCTCACGGGCCCAGTCGCTCCGCGGCATGTGGGATCTTCCCGGACCAGGGCACGAACCCGTGTCCCCTGCATCGGCAGGCGGATTCTCAACCACTGCGCCACCAGGGAAGCCCCATATGTATGTTTTCTTTGGAAAAACGTCTATTCAGGTCTCTGCCCATTTTTTAAATTGGGTTGTTTTTTTGATAGTGAGTTGTATGAGCTGTTTATATATTTTGAATATTAACCCCTTATCAGAAATATCATTTGCAAATGTTTTCTCCCATTCAGTAGGTTGTCTTTCCTTTTGTTGATGGTTTCCTTTGCAGTGTCAAAGCTTTTAAGTTTAATTAGGTTCCATTTATTTATTCTGAGTTTTTTTCCTTTACCTGAGGTGACAGATCCAGAAAAATACTGCTACAATTTATTGGAAATAGTGTTTTGCCTATGTTTTCTTCGAGATTTCTGGTTTCTGTTCTTACATTTAGGTCTTCAATCCAGTTTGAGTTTATTCTTTATATATGGTGTTAGAGAATGTTCTAATTTCATTCTTTTACATATAGTTGTCCTTTGTCCTAGCACCACTTACTGCAGAGACTGTTTTTCTCCATTGTATATTCTTGTCTCCTTTGTCATAGATCAGTTGAACCACCGGTGTGTGCATTCATTTCTTAGCTGCCTATTCTGTTCTGTTGATCTCTGTGTGTGTTTTTGTGCCAGTACCATACTGTTTGGATTACTATAGCTTCGTAGTAATGTCTAAAGTGAGGGAGCATGATAACTCCAGCTTTGTTCTTTTTTCTCAAGATTTTCTTGGCTATTTGGGGTCTTTTGTTGTTCCATATAAATTTTAGGATTATTTATTCTAAATCTTTGAAAAATGTCTTGGGTATTTTGATAGGGATTGCTTTGGGTAGTATGGACATTATAATAGCATTCTACCAATTTGTGAACATGGTATATCTTTGTTTTATCATCTTTAACTTCCACCTTCTTTGTCCTATAGCTTTCAGAGTATAGGTCCTTTACCTCTTTGGTTAAGTTTATTCCGAGGTACTTTATTCTTTTTTGATTCATTTGTAAATGGGATTTTTTTTCTTGAATTCTCTTTCTGGTAATTCATCATTAGTATATAGAAAAGCAACAGATATCGGTATGCTAATCTGTATTCTGAACTTTTATAAAATTTATTTCTTAGTTTTAATAGTTTTCTGGTGAAGACTTTAGGGTTTTCTATATATAGTATCATGTCATGGGCAAATAGTGTCAGTTTTACTTCTTCCTTTCCAATTTTGATGCCTTTTATTTCTTTCTCTTGTCTGATTGATGTGGTTAGGTCTTCCAATACTGTGTTGAATGAAAGTGGAGAGACTGGGCAACATTGTCTTGTTCCTGATTTTATTTTTTTATACTTGATTTAATGAAAAATTTTTTATTGGAGTATAATTGCTTTACAATGTTGTGTTAGTTTCTGCTGCAGAACAAAGTGAATCAGCTATGTGTATACATATATTCCCTCCCTCTTGAACCTCCCTCCAACCCCCGCCCCATCCCACCCATCTAGGTCATCACAGAGCACCGAGCTGAGTTCCCTGTGCTATACAGCAGCTTCCCACTAGCTATTTATTTTACACATGGTAGTGTATATAGGTCAGTGCCACTCTCTCAATTCGTCCCACTCTCCCCTTCCCCCACATGTCCAGAAGTCCATTCTCTACTTCTGCGTTTCTTTTCCTGCCCTGGAAATAGGTTCTTCAATACCATTTTCCTAGATTCCATATATATGCCTTAATGTACAGTATTTGTTTTTCTTTTTCTGACTTCACTCTCTATGACAGACTCTAGGATCATCCTCATCAATAAAAATGACTCAATTTTGTTCCTTTTTATGGCTGAGTAATATTCCATTGTATATATGCACCACATCTTATTTATCCATTCATCTGTCGATGGATATTTAGGTTGCTTCCATGTCCTGGCTATTGTAAATAGTGCTGCAGTGAACATTGTGGTACATGTATGTTTTGAATTATGGTTTTCTCAGGGTATATGTCCAGTAGTTGAATTGCTGGGTCATATGGTAGTTTTATTTTTAGTTTTTTAAGGAACCTCCATACTGTTCTCCAAAGTGCCTATATCAATTTATGTTCTTACCAACAGTGCAAATCGATTCCCTTTTCTACACACCCTCTCCAGCATTTATTATTTGTAGATTTCTTAATAATGGCCATTCTGACTGGTGTGAGGTGATACCTTGTAGTAGTTTTGATTTGCATTTTTCTAATAATTAGTGATGTTGAGCATCTTTTCATGTGTTTGTTGGACAGCTGTATATCTTCTTTGGAGAAATGTCTATTTAGGTCTTTGGCCCATTTTTGGATTGGGTTTTTTTTTTATATTTAGCCACATGAGCTGTGTGTATATTTTGGAGATTAGTCCTTTGTCACTTGCTTCATTTGCAAATATTTTCTCCCATTCTGAGGGTTGTCTTTTGGTCTTGTTTATGGCTTCACTTGCTGTGCAAAAGCTTTTAAGTTTCATTAGGTCCCATTTATTTACTTTTGTTTTTATTTTCATTACTCTAGGAGGTGAGTCAAAAAGGATCTTGTGATTTATGTCAGAGTGTTCTTTCTATGTTTTCTTCTAAGAGTTTTATAGTGTCTAGCCTTACATTTAGGTCTTTAATCCATTTTGAGTTTATTTTTGTGTATGATGTTAGGGAGTGTTCTAATTTCATTTTTTTTACATGTTGCTGTCCAGTTTCCCCTGCACCATTTATTGAAGAGACTGTCCTTTCTCCATTGTATAGTCTTGTCTCCTTTGTCAAAGATCAGGTGGCCGTAAGTGTGTGGGTTTATCTCTGGGCTTTCTTTTCTGTTCCATTGATCTGTATTTCTGTTTTTGTGTCAGTACCATACTGTCTTGATTACTGTAGCTTTGTAGTATAGTCTAAAGTGAGGGATCCTGATTCCTTCAGCTCCATTTTCTTTCTGAAGATTGTTTTGGGTATTTGAGGTCTTCTGTGTTTCCATACAAATTGTAAAATTTTTCCTCTAATTCTGTTCAAAATGCCATTGGTAATTTGATAGGGATTGCATTGAATCTGTAGATTGCTTTGGGTAGTATAGTCATTTTCACAGTGTTGATTCTTCCAGTCCAAGAACATGGATCTCTCCATTTGTTTGTGTCATTTCTGATTTCTTTCATCAGTGTCCTATAGTTTTCTGCATACAGGTCTTTTGCTGCCTCATGTAGGTTTATTCCTAGGTATTTTATTCTTTTTGTTGCAGTGGTAAATGGGATTTTTTCCTTAATTTCTCTTTCTTATTTTTCAGTGTTAGTATATAGTAGTGCAAGAGATTTCTGTATTAATTTTGTGTTCTTCGCCTTTACTAAATTCATTGATTAGCTCTAGTAGTTTTCTGGTGGCATCTTTAGGATTTTCCAAGTATAGTATCATGTTATCTGCAAACAATGACAGTTGTACTTCTTCATTTCCAGTTTGTATTCCAGTTTGTATTGCTTTTATTTCTTTTTCTTCTCTGATTGCTGTGGCTAGGAATTCCAAAACTATGTTGAATAATAGTGGTGAGAGTGGGCATGCTTGTTACTGATGTTAGAGGAAATGCTTTCAGTTTTTCACCATTGAGAATAATGTTTGCTGTGGGTTTGTCATATATGGCCTTCATTATGTTGAGGTAGGTTCTCTCTAAGCCCACTTTCTGTAGAGTTTTTATCATAAATCGGTGTTGAATTTTGTCTAAAGCGTTTTCTGCATCTGTTGAGATTATCATATGGTTTTTATCCTTCAATTTGTTAACATGGTGTATCACATGGTTTGATTTGCGTATATTGATGAATCCTTGCATACCTGGGATAAATTTCACTTGATCATGGTGTATGATCCTCTTAATGTCTTGCTGGATTCTGTTTGCTAGTAGTTTGTTGAGGATTTTTACATCTATGTTCATCAGTGGTATTGACCTGTAATTTTCTTTTTTGTGTGATATCTTTGTCTGGTTTTGGTAAGTGGGTGATGGTGGCCTCATGGAATGAGTTTGGGTGTGCCTCGCTCTGCAATTTTTTGGAAGAGTTTCAAAAGGATAGGTGTTAGCTCTTTTCTAAATCTTTGTTAGAATTCGCCTGTGAAGCCATTTGGCCCTGATCTTTTGTTTGTTGGGAGTTTTAAAATCACAGTTTCAATTTGGATACTTGTGATTGGTCTGTTTATATTTTCTGTTTCTTTCTGGTTCAGTTTTGGAAGGGTGTACCTTTCTAAGAATTTGTCTGTTATTTCCAGGTTGTCCATTTTTTGCCATATAGTTGCTTGTAGTAGTCTCTTAACAATATTTTGTATTTCTGTGGTGATAGTTGTAACTTCTTTTTCATTTCTAATTTTATTGATTTGAGTCCTCTTTTTTTCTTGATGAGTTTGGCTAATGGTTTATCAATTTTGTTTATCTTCTCAAAGAACCAGCTTTTAGTTTAATTGATTTTTGCTATTGTTTTCATTGTTCTATTTCATTTATTTCTGCTCTGATTTTTATGATTTCTTTCCTTCTAACCTAGGGCTTTGTTTGTTCTTCTTTTTCTAGTTGATTTATGTGTAAGATTAGTTTGATGTTTTTCTTGTTTCTTGAGGTAGGATTGTATTGGTATAAACTTCCCTCTTAGAACTGCTTTTGCTGCATCCCATAGATTTTATGTCCTTGTGCTTTTATTGTCATTTGATTCTAGGTATTTTTTGATTTCCCCTTTGATTTTTTTCAGTGATCTCTTGGTTATTTAGTAGCACATTGTGTAGCTTCTTGTGTTTGTGTTTTTTACAGTTTTTTCCCTATAATTGAGAGCTAATCTCATATTGTCCAAAAGGATGCTTGATATGATTTCAATTTTCTAAAATTTATTGAGGCTTTATTTGTGATGCAGGATGTGATATATTCGGGAGAATGTTCCATGTGCACTTAGGAATAAAGTTATTCTGCTTTTGTATCGAATATCCTGCAGATATCAAGTCCATCTGGTCTAATGTGTCATTTAAGGCTTGTGTGTCTTTGTTAATTTTCTTTCTGGATGATTTGTCCATTGGTGTAAGTGTAAAGTCCCCCACTATTATTGTGTTACTGTTGATTTCCCCTTTTATGGCTGGTAGCATTTGTGTTATGTATTGAGGTGCTTCTGTGTTGGGTGCATAAATAGTTAGAATTGTTATGTCTTCCTCTTGGATTGATCACTATGTAGTGTCCTTCTTTGCCTCTTGTAATAGTTTTATTTTAATCTATTTTATTTGATATGAGTATTGGTACTCCAGCTTTCTTTTGATTTCCATTTGCATGGAATATCTTTTTCTATCCCCTCACTTTCAGTCTGCATGTGTCCTTATGTCTGAAGTGGGTCTCTTGTAGACAACATGTATAAGGGTCTTGTTTTTGTATCCATTCAGGCAGTCAGTGTCTTTTGGTTGGAGGATTTAATCTATTTACATTTAAAGTAATATGTATGTTCTTATTACCATGTTTTTAATTGTTTTGGCTTTGTTTCTGTGGGTATTTTCCTTCTCTTGTGTTTCCTGCCTAGAACAGTTCCTTTAGCATTTGTCATAAAGCTTGTTTGGTGGTGCTGAATACTCTTAACTTTTGCTTGTCTGTAAGGCTTTTGATTTCTTTGTTGCATCTGAATGAGATCCTTGCTGGATAGAGTAATATTGGTTGTATGTTTTTCCCTTTCATCAATTTAAATATATCTTGTCTCTCCCTTCTGGCCTGCAGATTTTATGCTGAAAGGTCAGCTGTTAACCTTATGCGAATTCCCTTTTATCTTTTTTGTTCCTTTTCCCTTGCTGCTTTTAATATTTTTTCATTGTGTTAATTTTTGTTAATTTGATTAATATGTGACTCGTCGTGTTTCTCCTTGGATTTATTTTATATGGGACTCTGCGTTTCCTGGACTTAACTGTTTCCTTTCCCATGTTAGGTTTTTGTCTATAATCACTTCAAATATTTTCTCAGACCATTTCTCTTTCTCTTCTAGTTCTGGGACCCCTATAATTCAAATGGTAGTTTGCTAAATGTTGTCCCAGTGGTCTCTGAGACTGTCCTCAGTTCTTTTCATGTTATTTCTTTATTCTGCTTTGTGGCAGTTATTTCCACCATTCTTTTTTTGTTTTTAGCATGTTTATTGGAGTATAATTGCTTTGCAATGGTTTGTTAGTTTTTGCTATATTTCCACCATTGTCTTTCAGCTCTCTTATCCATTCTTCTGTCTCAGTTATTCTGCTATTGATTCCTTCTAGTGTATTTTTTTTTTTTTTTTTTTTTCGGTACACAGGCCTTTCACTGTTGTGGCCTCTCCTGTTGCGGAGCACAGGCTCCGGATGCGCAGGCTCAGTGACCATGGCTCACGGGCCTAGCCGCTCCGCGGCATGTGGGATCTTCCCGGACCAGAGCACGAACCCGTGTCCCCTGCATCGGCAGGCGGACTCTCAACCACTGCATCACCAAGGAAGCTCTTTCTAGTGTATTTTTAATTTCATTTATTGTGTTGTTCATCACTGATTGTTTTTCAGTTCTTCTAGGTCCTTCTTAAACATTTCTTGCATCGATCCTTTATATTTCTGAGATTTTGGGTCATCTTTACTATCATTAGTCTGAATTCTTTTCAGATAGATTGCCTATTTCCTCTTCATTTATTTGGTCTTGGGGGTTTTTACCTTGCTTCTTCATCTGCAAGATATTTCTCTGTTTTCTTATTTTGTTTAACTTACTGTGTTTGAGGTCACCTTTCCCCAGGGTGCAGTGTTGGAGTTCCTCTTTCTTCTGGTCTCTTCCCCCAGTGGGTGGGGTTTGGCCAGTGGCTTGTGTAGGCTTCCTGGTGGGAGGGCTGGTGCCTGTGTTCTAGTGGGTGGAGTTGAGTCCTTTCCATCTGTTGGGAAGGGCCATGTCATGTGGTGTGTTTGGGGTATCTGTGAGCTTAGTACGACTTTAGGCAGCCTGTCTGCTGATGGGTGAGTATGTGTTCCTGTTTTGCTTGTTGTTATGGTGTGAGGCAACTAGTGCTGGGGGCTGCAGGCAGTTGGGTGGAGCTGGGTCTTGAATTCAGATAGAGACCTCCATGAGAGCTTTTGCTGATTATTTTCTAGGACTGGGAATTCTCAGGCAGTCCAGTATCCTGGAGTCTATCTTCCTCCCCCAGAGGCTCAGGCCCAGCTTTTGGTTGGGGAGCCAAGACAAGCCCAGCAGCTTGTGATGGATTTGTGTGCTTGCCCCCAAAGTCCACAGCTGCCAGTGCTAGATCATTTCATTTGTGGGAATACTCATTGTCCTTTCAGATATTCCATAGGTACAGGATCTACTTAGCTGATTACGGGGATTTAATTTGCTGCTTGTGCAACTGATGGAAAGATTTTTGTTCCTCTTTTTCAGTTGCCCCACCCCTGGGGCTCAGCTGTGGTTTTATCCCCATCTATGTGTGTGGGCTACCCACAGAATTCTGCTCCCAAGGCTTCCCTGGAGCAGTTGGGTCTGTTCCGGTGAGGACAGGGTGTGGAGGTGGCGTGGCTACTTAGATAGTGGGAGCCCCGATGGCGCCAGGTACATGGGGAAGCTGGTGGCCATGGGTGGAAGAGATATGGCCCTAGTGGGAACCTTTTCTAGTGCCCAGTGGCATGCGTGTGAGGGCCAGCCCTGGCCAGTCTTTTTTTAGTGCCTGGCGGCAGGTGCGTAAGGGCTAGCCGTGTCTGAGTTTTTTGTAGTACCCAGCGACAGGTGTGTGAGGGCCAGCCTTGGCAGGGCCTTTTGTATTGCCTGGTGGTAGGCGCTGGTGTGTGGGGAGAGACTGGCTACAATGGTGGCTCCACCCCCCTGCGTGTGATTCAGCAGTAGTGCCCTGCTTCCATGGCATTCCGGTTTTCCTCCATAGGCATTCTCTGTTGCTGTTTCCTCCCTCCTGTTCCCTCAGGCCCCGTTCCCACAGCCAACAGCAGTTCTTGCCCTGGGTTTGCACTCCAATCCCCATGCTCCAGCTCCCAGCCCCCATGTGCACTGTTGGACACACATCCCAATCTGGGGCACTTAGGGCCATGGTCTGTGTAGTTTTCACTCTGTCCCACCTGCCACAGGTTGGTCGCTTCACCCTCCACCGACAGCCTCAAATGCTTCCCTTCTCTCCCAACTGATTTCCTCATTGGTGAAGGGGCTTCCCCGGATGAGGGAATTTCTCTCCTGCTTCAGCTCCCACCACTGGCATGCAGGTCCTGTCCCGCTTCCTCTCCTCCTCCTTCTCCCTTCTTTCTTTCTTCCTACCCAGTTATGCAGGGATCTTTATAGTCCTTTCCGGTGTCTTCTGCTAGTGTATAGCTGGTGTTCTGTGAGAATTGTAGCGTCTATAAATGTATTCGTGATGCATCCATGAAGAGAGAGGAACTCCACATCTTCCTGCTCCTCCGCTGTCTTGGAACCCCTTTGTTCCTGATTTTGGAGGAAAAGCTTTCAGCATTTCATCATCAAGTATGAGGTTAGCTGTGGATTTGTCACAAATGGTCTTTATTATGTTGAGATATTTTCTCTCTATACCAACTTTGATGAGAGTTTTTGTCACCAAAGGACGTTGAAGTTTGTCAAATGTTTTGTGTGTCTGTTGAGATGATCATGTGAATTTTTTTTCCTCCTTTTGTTAATGTGATGTATCATACTGATTTGTTTGCAAATATTGAACCATCCCTGGAATAAATCTCACTTGATCATTATGTATGATCCTTTTTATATATTGTTGAATTTGGTTTGCTGATATTTTCTTGAGGATATTTGGATCTTTATTCATTGGAGATATTCACCTGTAATTTTTTTTTTTTGTAGTGTCTTTGTCTTATTTTAGTATTAGGATAATTAGCGATGGCCTCATAGAATTAATTTGGGAATGTTCCCTCTTCCTCAGTTTTTTGGAGGAGTTTGAGAAGGTATAGATATTAGTTCTTTTATATATGTTTGGTAGACTTCTCCCAGGAATGGATTTGTTCTTGAACTTTTGTTTGCTGAGAGTTTTTAAAAGTACAAATTCAATTTTACTACTAGTGATCTTTCTGTTCATATGGTCTGTTTTGTCCTGATTCAGTCTTGTAAGTTTTTATGTTTATAGAAGTTTGTTGATTTCTTCTAGGTTGTCCAGTTTGTGGGCATATTAACTGTTCATAGTATTCTGTTTTGATATTTTTGTATCTCTGTGATAGCAGTTGTTATTTTTCCTCTTTCATTTCTTATTTTGTTTATTTCGGTCCTCTCTCTTTTTTTCTTGATGAATCTGCCTAAAGGCTTATCAGTTTTGTTTATTTTTTCAAAAAATCAACTCTTGGTTTCATTGGTCTTTTCTATTTTCTTTTTTGTTTTATTTATTTCCTCTCTGATCTTAATTGCTTTCTTCTTTCTGCTTTTGTTTGTTCTTTTTCTAATTCCATTAGATGGTAGGTTAGGTTGTTTATGAGATTTTTCTTGTTTCTTGAGGTTGGCCTTTTACTGCTATAAACTTACCTTTAGAACTACTTTTGCTGTGTAGCACAGATTTTAGAAAGTTGTGTTATTATTTTCATTTGTCTAGAGGTTTTGTTTGATTTCCTCTTTGATTTCTTCATTGACCCATTGGTTTTTCTTTTAGTAGCATATTGTTGAGTCTCCACATTTTGTGTTTTTTCTATTCTTCTTCCTGGTATTGATTTCTAGTTTCATGCCTTGTGGTTGGAAAAACTGCTTGATATAATTTCTATCTTCTTAAATTAGTTGAGACTTGTTTTTTGGCCTCCTATGTGATCTATTCTGGAAAATATTCCATATGCACTTGAAAAGAATGTGTATTCTACTGTTTTTGGATGGAATGTCCTGTAGACATCTACTAAGCCCATCTGGTCCAAAGTATCATTTAAGATTACTGTTTTCTTATTGTTTTCTTGTCTGGATGATTTGTTCATTGATGTAAGTGGGGTGTTAAAATCCTCTGCTATTATTTGCTATTGTCAATTTCTCCCTTTATGTCTGTTAATATTTGCTATATATATATATATATATATATATATATTTAGGTGCTCCTATATTAGGTGCATACATGTTAATGAGTGTTACTTCCTCTTGCATTGAAATCCTTTTCGTTAATAATGCCCTTCTTTATCTTTTTAAATTGACTTTATTTTAAAATTTGTCTGTAATGAGTTCTACCCCTGCTTTCTTGTCATTTCCATTTGCAGGAATTATTCTTTTCTATCCTGTCACTATCAGTTTATGTGTTTGTCTTTATGTTTGAAGTGAGTCTCTTATAAGAAGCATTTAGATGGGTCTTTTTTTTTTAAATCCAATCAGCTTCTCTGTGTCTTTTGATTGGATCATTTAGTCCATTTACATTTGAAGTGATTATTGATAGGTGTGTCCTTCTTCCCATTTTGTTACTTGTTTACTGGTTGATTTTTCAGTTCTTCTTTGTTCTTCTTTTAGTTCCTTCCCTTGGGGTTTGATGATTTTCTTTAGTGGTATGCCTATGTTCCATTTTCTTTAGATTTTTTGTATGTATTACAGGTTTTTGATTTGCAGTTACCATATAGTTCATATATGTTGACCTATAACTATATTTACATGTTTTAAACTGGTAGTAATTTAAGTTCAAATACATTCTAAACGATTTACATTTTTTCTAATCTCCTTCACCACATTTTGTGTTTTTAATGACGTATTTTACATATTCACGTTTTCCCTTAACTGTTCATTATAGATATAGTTGACTTAACAGTTTTTTGTCTTAATCTTAGTAAGAGCCTATTTAAGTGATTGAGCCATAGGCTTTACTATATATTTGCCTTTACTAGTGGAATTTTCTCTTTCCTATAGATTCTTAACTTGTTGTAGCTTTTTCTTTTCCACTTAAGAGAAAATGCTTTAACATTTTTTTAGGGTTGGGTTAGTACCCTCTGTGCTTCCTGTACCTGGATTTCTGTTTCCTTCTTCAGGTTCTGGCAGTCCATAATTTCATCAAACACATTTTTGCCCTGCCTCTCTCTTCTTCTAGGACCCTTATAGTGTGAATGTTGGTATGCTGGATATTGTCTTAGAGATCCCTTAACTGTTCTCATTTTTTTTAAACCTTATTTTTTTTCTGTTCAGATTGAGTTAATTTTTATTGCATCTTCTTCTGTATCACTTTGTCTGTTGTTGGTTCGTTCTAATGTGTTTTGCATTTCAGTTAGTGTGCTCTTCAGTTCTGTCTTTTAAAAATGTTTTTTAGTTCCTTTTTAAAATTCTCTGTTCATCTATTCTTTCCTCTAATTTAGTCAGTATTCGTATTTCTAATGCTTTGAACTCTTTGTATATTAAGTTGTTCATTGCTATTTCATTAGTTGTTTTCTTTAGGGTTTTTCTCTTGTTCTTTCAGTTGAAACAATCTTCTGTCTTCTCATTTTGCTTAACTTTCTCTGTGTCTGTGATATTAGGTGAAACATGTACCTACTCTGATCTTGAAGGAGTGTCCTTGTGTGGGAGCATTTCTATGCAGTCTCCATGTGCCCAGTGGCTTTGATGGGAGAATTGGATCTGACCTGAGCATGAGTCACATCTTTCCACAGGGTGTCCTGGCAGCTGTCACCTTTGTAGGAGGTGAGACTGGAAGATGGAGGGACTAGAGTCAGAGCCAGGTGTGAGCCTGGGCTTCTTCTCTGCTCAGTGACCAACACCACCTTATTGGAGGTGGGGTAGGGCCCCAAGTTCCTGGAGCAGAAACCCTGTGATTTGGGAGTGAGCTGGCTCCATTCCCTTTAAGTGTGTACTCTTCGTCCCTAGCATCAGTACTTTGCCCCCCAGTACTTTACTGGTCCCCAGAGGTGAACAGTATTGGAGCAAGAGGGGCCAGAGTGGGTGCTCGGCAAAGGTCAGGTGTGGGCTCTGGTGGTCTGGACCCCAGTCTGAGTTTCGGACCTCACCCAATGAGCTGCTTCCATAATCAGTTGAAGAGACTGCCACCTCCCCCCACCCCCGTCAGATGCCATTCTGGGTCAGGTTAGCTCTGTCCCTCAAAACAGCATACTCCCCTCAGTCCTGCAGCCCTTGCCTCAGTTTGGAGCTGCATGGCATAGCAAGAGGGGCTGGAATGGGCACTTGGCTTTGGTCAGGGAGTGGGCTGTGGTGGTCCCAGCCCAGTCAGAGTTACAGACTGCTCCTGATGTGCTGCCTCACCAAGCACCTTCATTGGTTGCCGTCACTCCATTCAGATGCAGTTCCAGATCTGAGCAGGGATCATTTCTCACAACTGTGTACTCTTCTTGGGTGCAGCATCCCTTATCCCAGTGTGGAACTGTGCCATGGAGCAAGTGGTTCTGTAGTGGGCACTTGGCTTAGGCTGGAGCATGGGCTGGGGGTATTGTAGGAAACTGGCCAGAGTCCTGGGGCAGTTTAAGTCTACTTCTGCTGCCTTGTTTTGAGAGTAATCCAATTTGTGTGTGCTCTTCATGAGCAGAGTCTAGGTTTCTTACAGTCCCCCTGTTAGTCCCACTGGTTTTCAAATCAGCTAAGGGGACTTGTCTTCTTGGCATTGGACCCTAAGGCTAGGGAACCCAATATGTGGCTTGAATTGCTCACCCCCCCCCCCCGGGAGGATCTCTGAGTCTATGTAATCTCCTTCCTTTTCTGTGTCCCCTCCCAGGGTCACAATTCCTGACTTGACTGCTTCTCTTCTCTTCCTACCTGAATCTGTGTGGATTTTTCTTATAGCCTTTGTTGTATAAGTCTTTCTACCAGTCTCCTGTTGGTTTTCAGTGAGAATTGTTCCACATGTAGATGTACTTTTGCTGTGTTCTTGGAGGAAGTGAGCTCCACATCCTCCTACTCCACCATCTTGATCTCTCCTTCCTACATCATCATATTCTTAACACATGATAAATGTTTGGTTTATTTTGAGGAAAATACGGCTCTTGCCTTAGAATCAAATGATAATTCTTATAATGGGAGTGAAAATAAATGAAGATCATAGGAAGAAGACTAAAATGATGGTCCTTAACTGAAGCTTCAGTGTGAAGTATGTTGATTTCATATGTTTTCTTTATATTGAGGATATCATTTCTTTTGTGCTTTATGCTAATGTTTTTCATATTGTGAGTTAGAAATTTACTGCAGTCATCATTTAAAAATATAAAATGTCAGCATGTATTACATGTAACAAATATATGTTTTGTTTCCTAAAACCTTTGTTTTGGATACACGTACACACAGAAAATCTCTCTATGGGTCAAGGTCACAAAAAAGCTTGAAAGCCAGTGCTCAAGTCTTTGTGTCTTCTTGGCTACTTATGCCTACATTGTGCTGTAACCTACAGATCTATGGCACATATCTATAAAACCAGTCTATAGCATATAGAGATGCATACCAATTTTTCAATCTTTATTCATAAGCAGGACATCTCCCCACTCCAGTCCTTGGCTTTGTTTCCATTCCCCTGTATATGCTGGAGCACTTTTAGTATTTATTGTCTTTTAGAAATTGAATGAAGGACTAACATTTTCTGCTTGCACATAGAGCCCAGTAGTCATGTGGCTTCAGTTATGCTTACTGCTTTGCATTTCTCTTCTGTTTCTGGTCCACAGAGATGGGTTTATCTTGTTTTGAACTTAACAGTATTTTATAGTTTGTATATCTTTTCAGTTTGTCCTGAGCAGAGACAAACATAGCAACATGAATTGAACTTTAATAAATCTCTTGACTAGAAGGTCTGAGCATGTTTTAGAGATTGATTCATGTTGATATATTTTATTTCTATTTCATTCCTTTCAATCACTATATAGTCTTTCATAATCTAACTGCTGTTCTGTAAATATCCATTCCTCTTGGAATGGATATTTTGTTTTTCACTCTTACAAACTATTACAAGCAGTGCTAAATTCTCCATAGTGCATATTTAGAAGTGGAATTGCTAAGTTATTAAGAATGTACCTATTTTCTTTTACAAACACTTTCAAAGAGATTATATCAATTTATTGTGCCCAAGCAATGTATGTTTCTTAACCATACTTAGTATCTGTATTGTCAAACTTTAAAATTATGTCATGCTGAATAATGTGTGAGAAATGGTATTTCATGTATTAATATGCATTCCTGTGATCTCTCCTAGTAAGGAGAGATTTTTTTTTGTCATTTAGATTTTTAATAGTATGAACTGCTTGTTTATGTTTTTTGTTGTTTATCTTTTTCTTACTGATGGTAGTACTTTATATATTCAGTCTTGTGTTTTTTGTGTCCTTTAAGATAGTATCTCATAATTCGTCTTACCAGTTGTCAGTTGTCCTCCTCAGTTTGTAATTTTAGTCTTTTTTATCCTGTTGAGTATCTGATGTGTATCTCTCTGAGTGTCCAAATAAGACCACTGGAAGAAATTGTAGATACTGTGGGATTTTACAGTAGGCTAAAAAGGGAGGTGGCAGAATCTTTTTGTGTGTACATTATAAGAAGTCAAATCCTTACTACTTTGCTTATGCCTCTAAGTTAACCTTTAACTTAAAAATTTTTTTGTTTGTTTTTTTCTATTTTTTTTGCCACACCATGTGACATGTGGGATCTTAGTTCCCAGACCAGGGATCGCACCCGCGCCCCCTGCAGTGGAAGCACGGCGTCTTAACCACTGGACTGCCAGGAAATTCCTAACTTAAATTTTGTTCTTTGGAGATTCTGTACTTTTTTGTCAGCTCATGAATACATTTTAAATGCTTAAAAAATTTTTTTTATCCAATATTTTTGTTTTCAAAGGTTGGTTCTGGAAGCTAACATTTAACTCTTTCCATTCTTCTCTATCTATTGCCATTATTATTTCTAATAATTGCCATTATTAGTTCTAAGAAGCATTTTCTGACCCCCTAAGTCAAATTGGATACCCCTAGTATATGTTTCTGTAGCAGTCTTTACTTTCATAGCACTCTTCTATATTAATAATGCTTGTCTTTCTCCTTTCTCTGGGCCATAATTTCTTTGATGCTAAGGACTATGCCTGGCTTATTAATTATAGCTCAGTACATGACATAGTGCTTGTAATACAGTAGACACTTGCATTATGACTAGGCTACTGTCATCTTTTTCCTGATTACTGCCACAATCTTCTTACTGGTTTCCTACATATAATGTTGCTTTTCTGCAGTCTTTTCTCCACTCTGAAAGCAGTTTGCTCTTTGTGTAACACAAAGCTGATCATGTTTATGACTCACCATTGACCCAGCAGAAAGCTCCAATAGAGTTTAAAGTGGTTCCTGTGGCCTAGTCCCTGATTATTCTACAACCTAATCTCTTATTGCTTTTCATTCATGCTTCTCAAGTTTTAGCCAGTCTGAATTACTTTGTTCCCTAAAGGTGCAGTGCTCTTTCTTTCCTCTTGGGTTTTATGAACATGCTTTTATTCCTACACTTGGAACCTCTTAATTCTCTCTTTTCCCACAGAAGAAATTGGCTAATTCTTGCTCATCCTTAGGTCTAGTAGTACTCATATTACTTCCTTTAGGAAGTCTTTGATTTGTCAGCATGAGAGGAGTTTGAATTGTGTATGGCTTTAACACTCTGTACTTCTATCTTCAAAGCACTTGTCAGTTACTTGTATATTGTCTGTATTCCTCACTATCTCATAAGCTAGCAAGGGCTGTGTTAGGCATATTGATTACTATATCTTCTGCATCTAGCACAGTTCTGATTCATGGTAGGCATCAAGAAAAACATTGAATGAATGTTAATTTAGACATTATTTCCTGCAAGTTGGAAAAGAGTGTGTCTTAAGAGTTTTTAAAGTATTTCCCTAAGGTTACAATTGTTAACCGAGTCTCAGATTTTTAATTTATTAATATATTTTATGGTGGGGTTATTTTAAAATTATGACCTCTGAAAATGTTTTGTTCCAGTTCAGATTGCTGGAAAGAGAATTGAACCCATACTGGAAGGATGGTGGGACAGGTCTTCCACCAGAAGACTGTAATGAGTCATCAGTTACTAAAGGTATCTTCATATTTTGATTGTAGCTACACAGGCATTTCTTATAACTTGGTATTCCTAAGGGAATGAACTGAGTCTGCTAGTAGATTGGCAAGATGTATTATGAATTCCAAAAATGAATAATAATCCATATCAGATTTTTATATGTATTAAATCTAAATTTTATCACTAGTTATTATTTAAATATTTCTGCTTGATGCTGTAATTTTGATCAAGTCTGCAAATATCTGTGTCTGTTTATGTATTTGCAAAGCAATGATGTATATTGATTATCTGATGTGAAATTTGTATGGTTTTATATTATGAGCATCTATGGATTATTACTAAAGGTTCAGTTTACATATAGGAAAGCAATGATAAAACATATGCAGTCTTTTAATGCCTCATTTAAATTATTAGTACTTGGGAAGATAATTTTAACTATAATATGTTAGCAAATCGATTAAATATTTTTATACTCAATAATGTTTTTATATTTGAGTTTATATTTTGAATAGATTAATGAAGCTCTGAAGTTTCATGAAAATGATGTATAAATATTAAAGATGTGATTTCATATCTTCAGAAATTCTTTCTTTGCCAGCACTTACAAATTTTATTGATGTTAGGATAGTGCTGTTACTTTCCAGCAGATGGAGACAAAATACTTGTGTCACGTATTCATACCTTTCACCATAATTTAAAAAAATACTTACATGCCAATTAAGTGTTACATTGACAACTCAATAAAAAGTTTGATTAACTACAATTAATCCAGTATACACATAGTAGTATTATAAATTATGTTTTCATCTTAGTCATTTCTCAGCAGAATGTTTTCCTGCTTTTTATACATAGTTTATTTTTACTTTGACCGTGTGTTATATTCTTTTGTATTTTATGAGAGATGTCCCTGGAGCCACCTTATAGGTTCCTTTTTAATTTATATTTATTAGTTTTACTGAAGTTATTAGTAATTATAACATTTTTTTTAATTGCCTTTCAGCTTGGGCAATAAAGAAATGTCTCTGCTGGGCTATATAATAATAACTGTAGTCATATAAGGGTCTCTTTGAAATACTGATGTTTAGAAATTTAAGTTTGGGAATCATAAGTTTTCTCAGTGAACCATTATTATTATTTTTAGTTATTATTATTTTTTTGTGGTATGTGGGCCTCTCACTGTTGTGGCCTCTCCCGTTGCGGAGCACAGGCTCCAGACGTGCAGGCTCGGTGGCCATGGCTCACAGGCCCAGCCGCTCCGCGGCATGTGGGATATTCCTGGACTGGGGCACAAACCCGTGTCCCCTACATCAGCAGGTGGACTGTCAACCACTGCGCCACCAGGGAAGCCCTGAACCATTATTATGTAGGGCTGATCCAAGCTTTTACCATCCTTGTTGTCAGAGAACAGTTAGTAAGTTTATCTATGGGGAAGACTTAGAATTGGCAAATCCTGTCCCAGAGTATATGTAGTCAGCAGGTTCTTAACTTCACTGATTGGAGAAGACCCAAAGTTCTACCTTAGGTAGTATCTTACAGCTCACTGAACCAGAAGAATCAAAGACACTAGGAGAAAAATGACCTTACATAAAGGTTTTAGAGAGCCTTTCTCCCTTCCCTTTCATGTAATGCTTTCACCATTTCCCTTTCTCATATTTAATTAGAAGGAGAAAGAATGACAGAAAGCTCTGAATGTCTGTCAGAGGTTCCGATCCCAGAGTTGAAATTAAACTTTAACAAATGATTTGTAAGTTTTTCTGCATATGCAGATAGTGTAGTCATTCTCTTTAGACTAGTGGTAGAGTTGAAACTGTGAGGCACATAAAAGTGTTATAACTAGTATTAAGAGGTATGTAGAGGTGCTGTAGTGTTTATATTTAAGGACTTAGACTTTGGAGATTGACTTCTTGGGATTAGACTTTTGGCGTTTCCACTCATTAGTTCTGTGATTTGGGGAATGTTTCCTGACCTCTGAGACCAGTTTAAACATTGTAGTAGGGAAAAATGGTATTACCTGTCTTATATGGTTATTGTGAGGATTTATCACAGAATCTGGAATATAGTAAATACTTAATAATTATGTTGTTTAATATTTGTCCTTATGATGAAATGTTTTGGGAAGAATTTATCAACAGATTTTTTGGTAATGATTGAGGTGCCATATACAAAATAACTAATTTGTTACTCTTGATATTTTTTTCCTTAGAGAAAATTAAGTAGAAAAATAAATAAATGTTCACTGTCCATACAAAATTATCTTAAATCATATTTTAGTAATGGGAATATTTGTACAGTTTTTAAGTTTACAAAATAACACGTTTTTGTATCAGTTTATTTTCAGTAGCAGCCATGTGACGGTAGCAAAGTAGATGTCCCAATTGTATAGGAAGCTAATATGTAATGTTCAGGAAACTAAGGCTGAAATTGGTCAAGTTATTTGCCTATAGTCATGTGAGTAGTACTAGAATCCAGATCTTCTGATTTCAGTCTAGGGTTAGTTACTCTAGGTTTTCATTAGAAGACTCTGTTACCATGTAGTTAGTAGATATTCTTGCTTAAAAACTCTGTATTTTTGTTCATCCATATAGATTTTTTTCCCTCTTTATTTTTTGGGCTTTCTCTTACAGAATCTGTTGAGAAGTTGTTTCAAAGGTGATTTAAATCAACTGCCTTATTTTGCAGACAAAGAAGCAAAATTTAAAGGAGTTAATGACTTGCTATTTAATAACGACAGCAAGACTAAAATCTAGGTTTCCTGATATTCAGTTTATTGCTATTTTTATATTATCCTGTCTTCTGAGAAAAATGACAATGTAGCCCAGATTCACTTTGTTGTATTTTGTCTATAATAATATAACTTTTAATTATGGAAGCATATACTCAGTCTCTTAATTTTTGACTTATAAACAGACTTCAGCTACAGATATATATTAAGTGCTCCATACCAATGAATTTACTGTAATTATTTGATATCTCTTTATCTCAGGTAGAGGACAGGGACCATGCCTTATTCATAATTTTTTTTTGTTGTTGTTGTTTTTTTTTTTTGTTTGTTTGTTTGTTTGTTTTTGTGGTACACGGGCCTCTCACTGTTGTGGCCTCTCCCGTTGCGGAGCACAGGCTCCGGACGCGCAGGCTCAGCGGCCATGGCTCACGGGCCCAGCCGCTCCGCGGCACGTGGGATCCTCCCGGACCGGGGCACGAACCCGTGTCCCCTGCATCGGCAGGCGGACCCCCAACCACTGCGCCACCAGGGAAGCCCTTGTTTGTTTTTTAAAAAAAGTTATTTTGTAGTGAGTAGATACCCCATTCACCCATGTTTTACCCCTTATTATGTTTTGATTTTCTTCTGTGTTTAACAGATTTTCATATTCATAGTAAGTGTTCACAAAATATTTGTTGGATTGAATTTCTTGATAGATGGTTCTGTAGGTATTTTTTGTTTGCTTTTTAAATATTCAATTTGGTGAATTCTCTTGTTATAAATATTTTATTATTGCTATTGTTGGGGCCCAGGGTACATTGCCCCAAAGTATGCCTCAATGGCATATTGATTATTTTGAATTAAAGTTACTTAAGAAAGAGCTGATGTAAGAGGGACATTTTGAGCCTCCTCTCTGTCTTCCTGAAAGTAGGGAATAAATTGCATATGAAAAATGAAGGTAGAAGGAAATTCTTATCAACAGAGATAGGGAATTTGAGGTCAAAAAGCCTATACAAACAGACCTTGTTACTTCTTTAATTTGTTACCCCAAGCCCAAACTCAGTTTAGATTCTTCACTAATTAAGCACACAAAGCCTAAGTTATTTTTGTCCTTTAAATTTCTTATAAATTTAGTGTTTCTCTGTCTAAAAAGTATAAAAACTGGCTCCTTTGGTCCCTTCTTAGGTCCCATTTCTATGAGAACTCCATGAGCGTGAATTAAAATTTTCACTATGTACATCAGTTTGTCAGTAGATAACTCCTTGGAATAAAAATTTTAATTATATAGCTAGAACATTAACATGGGTGTTATTTACAGTGGTTGTCTCTTATCACTGTGTAAATTGCAGATTTAGACTAACTTCCTTGAGTAGCTGCATTGTTAATTTTGAACTCATAGAATATATAAATTAAAAAAAAAAAGAGCAAGAGCAAAATAAACTTAAATGAAAAGTGAATCATTGAGTTAACTAGATACCTGGATTTGAAGTACACAGTATTTTAGGCATGTAAAGTAAGACCCGTTATCTTAGAAGAGATAGCTTAGTGAAGATAAACTTTTAAGATTTGCATGAGGGACAGAATTAATTTCAGAATTGAAAAATCTTTTTTTTAAAGTAAACTTTTAATTTATGTTCAACATATATATAGAAAAGTACACAAATCGTTAGTATACAGACTGATTACAGTTGATCGTTGAACAACATGGGGGTTAGGGGCACCTGCCCTCTGTGCAGTTGAAAATCTGCATATGACTTTTAGTTGGCCCTCTGTATTTGTGGATTCAACCAACCATGGATCCAGCCAACTGCAGGTTGTGTAGTATTGTAGTATTTGCTATTCAAAAAAATCCGAGTGTAAGTAAACCCACATAGTTCAAACATGTTGTTGTTCAAGGGTTAACTGTATTTTTACAAAGTGAAAACATCTATGCAATCGGTGTACAGTTTAAGAAACAGAACATTATTATCATCTCAAAGATTCACTTTATGGCTCTTGTAGTCACTGTGCTTTTGCCAGAGGGTTCTAGCACCAAAATTCTGCTTTGCCTGGAATCATATACTATGCCCTCTTTTGTTTCCTGCTACCTTTGTGCCCATTTTCAGATTCACTTGTGTTGTTGGGTATATAGTCATTTATTCTCATTGCTATGTAGTATATTTTAGGAATATATATATCATAATCTGTAATGTATATTCATTTTACTGAAGATGGGCATTTGGGTTGATTCTAGGCTGGGATTACTGCAGGTTTCTTGCTATGAAGATTCTTGTACATGTCTTTCGGGGTCTCTGTATTTTGTCGGTTATAGAGCTGGGGTGATCTAAACTAGTTCTATTTTTGAACAAGGAAAATCAGGAACAGTTTTGATTTATTTATTGATTAGATTTCCTATATGTAAATGAAAAGTGTGATGTATATAGAAGGAAATATAAGCAGCCTAATAAAGTTTGTTGGAGGCATTCAGATTTCCATAGTTGGTAATCACAACTAGAATAATTTGTTTCATTGTTATTATAGTTTTGCATTAGTATCTGTATTATTATCTATGATAATACAGATAGTTCTGCATTATCTGTAATTTCCTTATTTGTTCTTTTTTAAAAACTATTAATATATTTTATTTCATTTATTTTGAAAAAAATTTTATTGGGGTATAATTGATTTACAGTGTTGTGTTAGTTTCAGGTGTACAGCACAGTGAATCTGTTACACAAATACATATATCTGCTCTTTTTAAGATTGTTTTCCCATAGAGGCTATTACAGAGTATTGAATAGAGGAGGTCCTTATTAGTTACCTATTTTATGTATAGTAGTATGTATATGTCAATCCCAGTCTTCCAATTTATGCCTCCCCCACCCTCACCCACCGGTAACCATAAGTTTATTTTCTACCTCTGTATCTCTATTTCAGTTTTGTAGATAAGTACATTTGTAGCCTTTTCTTAGATTTGACATGTAAGTGATATCATATGATATTTGTCTTTCTTTGTCTAACTTAAGTCACTAAGTATGAGAATCTCGAGGTCCATCCATGTTGCTGCAAATGGCATTATTTTGTTCTTTTTTATGGGTGTGTAATATTTAGTTGTATATATATGTACCACATCTTCTTTATGCATTCCTCTGTTGATGCACATTTAAGATGCTTCCATGTCCTGGCTATTGTAAATAGTTCTGCAGTGATCATTGGGGTGCATGCATCCTTTTGAATTCTGGTTTTCTCTGGATATATGCCCAGTAGTGAGACTGCTGGATTATATGGTAGCTCTATTTTTACTTTTTTGAGGAACCTCCATACTGTTCTCCATAGTGGCTGTATCAGTTTGCATTCCCAGCAACAGTGTAGGAGGGTTCCGTTTTCTCCACACCCTCTCCAGCACTTATTGTTTGTAGACTTTATTGATGATGGCAATTCTGACTTGCGTGAGGTGATACCTTATTGTAGTTTTGATTTTCATTTCTCTGTTAATTAGTGATGTTGAGCATCTTATGTGCTTTTTGGCCAACTGTATGTCTTCTTTGGAGAAATGTCTATTTAGATCTTCTGCCCATTTTTTGATTGGCTTGCTTTTTTGATATTGAGCTGCATGTAAATGTTAGAGATTAATCCCTTGTCAGTTGCTTCATTTGCAAATATTTTCTTCCATTCTGAGGGTTGTCTTTTCGTCTTGTTTATGGTTTCCTTTGCTGTGCAAAAGCTTTTAAGTTTAATAAATTAACTAGGTCTCATTTGTTTATTTTTGTTTTTATTTTCATTACTCTAGGAGGTGGATGGAAAAAGATCTTGCTGCAGTTTATGTCACAGAGTTTTCTCCCTGTGTTTTCCTCTAACAGTTTTAAGTATCTGGCCTTACATTTAGGTCTTTAATCCATTTTGAGTTTATTATTGTGTATGGTGTTAGGGTGTACTCTAATTTCATTCTTTAACATGTAGCTGGCCAGTTTTCCCAGCACCACTTATTGAAGAGACTCTCTTTTCTCCGTTGTATATTCTTGCCTCCTTTGTCAAAGATAAGGTGACTGTAGGTGTGTGGGTTTATCTCTGGACTTTCTATGCTGTTCCATTGATGTATATTTCTGTTTTTGTGCCAGTAACATACTGTACCATAGTGTCTTGATGACTGTAGGTTTTAATGTAGTCTGAAGTCAGGGAGCCTGATTCCTCCAGCTCTGTTGTTGTTTTTCTTAAACACCTTTATTGGAGTATAATTGCTTTACAATGGTGTGTTAGTTTCTGCTTTATAACAAAGTGAATTAGCTATACATATATCCCCACATCTCTTCCCTCTTGCGTCTCCCTCCCAACCTGCCTATCCCACCCCTCTAGGTGGTCACAAAGCACTGAGCTGATCTCTGTGTGCTATGTGGCTGCTTCCCACTAGCTATCTGTTTTACATTTGGTAGTATATATAAGTCCATGCCACTCTCTCACTTCATCCCAGCTTACTCTTCCACCTCCCTGTGTCCTCAAGTCCATTCTCTACATCTGCATCTTTATTCCTGTCCTGCCCCTAGGTTCTTAAGAACCATTTTTTTTAGATTCCATATATATGTGTTAGCATACGGTATTTGTTTTTCTTTTTCTGACTTAACTTCCCTCTGTATGACAGACTTTAGGTTCATCCACCTCACTACAAATAGCTCAATTTCGTTTCTTTTTATGGCTGAGTAATATTCCATTGTATATATGTGCCACATCTTCTTTATCCATTCATCTGTCGATGGACACTTAGGTTGCTTGCATGTCCTGGCTATTGTAAATAGAGCTGCAGCGAACATTGTGGTACATGTCTCTTTGAATTATGGTTTTCTCAGGGTATATGCCCAGTAGTGGGATTGCTGGGTCGTATGGTAGTTCTATTTTTAGTTTTTTAAGGAACCTGCATACTGTTCTCCATAGTGGCTGTATCAATTTACATTCCCAACAACAGTGCAAGAGCATTCCCTTTTCGCCACACCCTCTCCAGCATTTATTGTTTGTAGATTTTTTTCTTTTAACATCTTTGAGTATAACTGTTTTACAATAGTGTGTTAGTTTCTCCTTTACAACAAAGTGAATCAGTTATACATATACATATGTTGTTTGTAGATTTTTTGATGATGGCCATTCTGACTGGTTTGAGGTTATATACCTCATTGTAGTTTTGATTTGCATTTCTCTAATGATTAGTGATGTTGCGCATCCTTTAATGTGTTTGTTGGCAATCTGTCCTTCTTTGGAGAAATGTCTCTTTAGGTCTTCTGCCCATTTTTGGATTGGTTTGTTTGTTCTTTTGATATTGAGCTGCATGAGCTTCTTGTAAATTTTGGAGATTAATCATTTGTCAGTTGCTTCATTTGCAAATATTTTCCCCCATTCTGAGGGTTGTCTTTTGGTCTTGTTTATGGTTTCCTTTGCAGTGCAAAAACTTTTAAGTTTCATTAGGTCCCATTTGTTTATTTTTTAAATTTCCATTTCTCTAGGAGGGGGTTCAAAAAGGATCTTGCTGTGATTTATGTCACAGAGTGTTCTGCCTATGTTTTCATCTAAGAGTTTTATAATGTCTGGCCTTACATTGTCCATTTTGAGTTTATTTTTGTGTATGGTGTTTGGGATGTTCTAATTTCATTCTTTTACATGTAGCTGTCCAGTGTTCCCAGCACCACTTATTGAAGAGGCTGTTTTTTCTGCATTGTATATTCTTGCCTCCTTTATCAAAAATAAGGTGACCATATGTGCGTGGGTTTATCTATGGGCTTTCTATTCTGTTCCATTGATCTATATTTCTGTTTTTGTGCCAGCACCATATTGTCTTGATTACTGTAGCTTTGTAGTATAGTCTGAAGACCGGGAGCCTGATTCCGCCAGCTCGGTTTTTCTTTCTCAAGATTGCTTTGGCTATTCGGGGTCTGTTGTGTTTTCATACAAGTTGTGAAATTTTTTGTTTTAGTTCTATGAAAAATGCCAGTGGTAGTTTGATAGTGATTGCATTGAATGTGTAGATTGCTTTGAGTAGTATAGTCATTTTCACAGTGTTGATTCTTCTGGTCCAAGAACATATCTCTCCATCTGTTTGTGTCATCTTTTACTTTTTTCATCAGTATTTTATAGTTGTCTGAGTACCGGTCTTTTGTTTCATTAGGTAGGTGTATTCCTAGTTATTTTATTCATTTTGATTCATTGGTAGATGGGATTGTTTCCTTACGTTCTCTTTCTGATTTTTTGTTGTTAGTGTGTAAGAATGCAAGAGATTTCTGTTTTAGTTTTGTATACAGCAACTGTACCAAATTCATTTATGAGTACTAGTAGTTTTCTCATAGCATCTTTAGGATTTTCTATGCATAGTATCATGTCATCTGCAAACAGTGACAGTTTTACTTCTTCTTTTCCAATTTGGATTCCTTTTATTTATTTTTCTTCTCTGATTGCTATGGCTAGGACTTCCAAAACTGTGTTCAGTTGTAGTGGCAAGAGTGGTCATCCTTGCTTTGTTCCTGATCTTAGAGGAAATGCTTTCAGCTTTTCACCATTGACTAATTGTTAGCTGTAGGTTTTGTTGTACATGGACTCTTATGTTGAGGTAGGTTCCCTCTAAGCCCCCTTTCTGGAGTTTTTTTTTTTGTCATAAATGGGTGTTGAACTTTGTTATAGTTTTTTCTGTGTCTATTGAGTTGATCATATGGATTGTATTTATTAGTTTGTTAATGTGGTGTATCACATTGTTTGATTTGTGTGTATTGAAGAATCCTTGCAACCCTGGGATAAATCCCACTTGATCAGAGTGTATTATCCTTTTAATGTGCTGTTGGATTCGGTTTGCTAGTAGTTTGTTTAGGATTTTTATGTCTGTTCATTAGTGATATTGACCTATAAATTTTCTCTTTTTGTGGTATCTGTCTGGTTTTGGTATCAGGGTGATGGTAGTCTCATAGAATGAGTTTGGGAGTGCTCCTTTCTCTGCTATTTTTGGGAAGAGTTTCAGAATGGTAGGTGTTATCTCTTCTTTGAATGTTGGATAGAATTTACCCGTGAAACCATCTGATCCTGGACTTTTGTTTGTTGGAAGATTTGTAATCACAGTTTCAATTTCAGTGCTTGTGATTGGTTTGTTCATATTTTCTGTTTCTTCCTGGTTCAGTCTTGTAAGCTTCTGTCTTTCTACAAATTTGTCCATTTCTTCTGCGTTGTCCATTTTATTGTTATAGAGTTGCCTGTACTAATTTCTTATGATCCTTTCTATTTCTGTGGTGTCCATTGCAACTTCTGTTTCTTTATTTTTAATTTTATTGATTTGAATCCTCTCCCTTTTTTCTTGATGAGTCTGGCTGAAGGTTTATCAATTTTGTTTATCTTCTCAAAGAACCAGCTTTTAGTTTTATGTCTATTTCATTTATTCTGCTCTGATCTGTATGATTTCTTTCCTTCTACTAACTTTGGGTTGTTTTTTTTTTTTCGGTACTCGGGCTTCTCACTGTCGTGGCCTCTCCTGTTGCGGAGCACATGCTCCGGACGCACAGGCTCAGTGGCCATGGCTCATGGGCCCAGCCGCTCCGTGGCATGTGGGATCTTCCCAGACCGGGGCATCAACCTGTGTCCCCTGTGTTGGCAGGTGGACTCTCAACCACTGAGCCACCAGGGAAGCCCCGTTTGTTTTTCTTTCTCTAGTTGCTTTAGATGTAACGACAGGTTGTTTACTTGAGATTTTTCTTGTTTTTCGAGGTAAGCTTGTATTGCTATAAACTTCCCTTTTAGAACTACTTTCGCTGTGTTGCATACATATTGCAGTGTCATGTATTTGGTGTCGTTTGTCTCTAGGTATTTTTTGATTTCCTCCTTGATATCTTCAGTGATCCATTCATTATTTAACAACATATTGTTTAGCGTCAGCGTGTTTGTGTTTTTTACAGTTTTTTTTGTCCCTGTAATTGATTTCTAATCTCATAGCTTGTGGTCAGAAAAGACGATATGATTTCAGTTTTCTTAAATTTTTCAAGGCTTGATTTGTGACCCAAGATGTGACCTATTCTGGAGAATGTTCCATTAGCACATGAGAAGAAAATGTTTTCTGCTGCTTTTGGATATAATGCCCTATAAATATCAATTAAGTGTGTCTGGTCTAATGTGTCATTTAAGGCTTGTGTTTTCTGTAACTTTCTGTCTGGATGATGTATCCATTGGTTTAAGTGGGATCTTAATATCCTCCACTATTATTGTGTTACTGTCAATTTCCCCTTTTATGGCTGTTAGCATTTGCCTTATGTTGAGGTGCTCCTATGTAGGGTGCATATATTTACAATTGTTATGTCTTCTTCATGAACTGATCCTTTGATCATTATGTAGTGTTCTTCCTTGTCTCTTGTAACAGTCTGTATTTTAAAGTCTATTTTGTGTGAGATGAGAATTGCTACTCGAGCCTTCTCTTCATTTCCATTTGCGTGGGATATATTTTTTCCATTCCCTCTCTTTCAGTCTGTATGTGTCCCTAGAGCTGAAGTGGGTCTCTTGTAGACAGTGTATATACATGTCTTGTGTTTGTGTCCATTCAGCCAGTCTGCTACCTTTGACTGGAGGATTTGATGTATTTGCATTTAAGGTAATTATTGATATGTATGTTGCTATTGTTATTTTCTTAATTGTTTTCAGTTTGTTCTTGTAGGTCTTTTTCTTTTCTGTGTTTCTTGCCTAGATAAGTTCATTTAGCATTTGTTGTTAAGCTAGTTTGGTGGTGCTGAATTTCCTCTTAGCTTTTGTTTGTCTGTAATGCTTTTGATTTCTCAGTTGATTCTGATTGGGAGCCTTGCTGGGTAGATTAATCTTGCTTGTAGGTTTTTGCCTTTTATTACTTTAATTTTATCCTGCCAATCTGTCCTGGCTTCCAGAGTTTCTGCTGAGATATCAGCTGATAACCTTATGGGGATTCCCTTGTTGCTTTTCCCTTGTTGCTTTTAATATTTTTTGTTAGTTTGATTCATATGTGTCTCAGCATGTTTCTCCTTGGGTTTATCCTGTATGGGACTCTCTGTGCTTCCTAGACTTGGGCAACTATTTCCTTTCCCATGTTAGGAAACTTTTCAACTATAATCCCTTCAAATATTTTTTCAGACTCTTTCTCTTTCTCTTCTTTTACTGGGACCCCTATAATTCAAATATTGGTTCCTTTAATGTTGTTCCGGAGGTCTCTGAGACTGTCCTAATTTCTTTTCTTTATTTTCTTTATTCTGTTCCACTGCAGTGATTTCCCCCAATCCGTCTTACAGCTCACTTACCTGTTCTTCTGTTTCAATTATTCTGCTACTGATTCTTTCTAGGGTAGTTTCATTTCATTATTGTATTGTTCATCACTATTTGTTCTTAGGTTCCTCTAGGTTTTTGTTAATCATTTCTTGTGTATTTTCAATCCATGCCTCTATTCTGTTTCTGATATCTTGCATCATCTTTACTCTCATTACTCTGAATTCTTTTTGAGTAGATTGCCTAGTCATTTTCCTTTATTTGGTCTTGTATGTTTCTATCTTGTGCCTTTGTCTGCAGCATATTCCTCTGTTCTTTCATTTTGTGTAGCGTACTATGTTCATCGTCACCTTTCCGCAGGCTGCAGGGTCATGGTTCCTCTTGCTTCTGGTGTCTGCCCCCTTGTGGGTGGTGTTGGTCCAGGGGATTGTGTAGGCTTCCTGGTTGGAGGGACTGGTGCCTGTGCTCTGGTGGTTGGAGCTGGGTAGGCAGGGCTGCGGCAAGAGCTGTATTTTGGGGTGTCTCGAGCATAGGACGACTTTTGGCAGCCTGTCTGCTGATGGTTGGGGTTATGTTCCTGTCTTGCTGGTTGTTTGGCCTGAGACATCCAACACTGGAGCTTGCAGGCTGTTGGGGGGAGCTAGGTCTTGTTGCTGAGATGAGGACCTCTGGGAGAGCTCACATTGATTAATATTCCCTGGGGCCAGGAATTCTCTGGAGGTCCAGTGGCCAGGACTTCACACTTCCACCATGGGGCTCAGTTTCAACCCCTGGCTGGGGAACCAAGGAAGAACTTGCAAGCCACATGGTGTGGCCAAAAACAAACAAAGAAACAAACAAAAAAAAAACAGAAAAGAGACAAAATCCAAGAGAAACAGAAAACCAAAAGGAAACAAACAAAACCAAAAAGGTCTAAGAAAAACCCACAAAGAAAATAATAAAGTAGACAACCACCAACCAAACAAAAATACGTCAAAATGAAAACAAACAATAGACACATAACTAACAAAGACAAAAGAAAAACAACACAAAAAGCAAAGATGACAAAAAGTAAACACACAAAAATGACAAGAAAACAAAACGAAACAAACAGAAAAAGAAAAAAAGCTCCAAAACAAAAGAGGAAAAAAAAGAAGACAAAACAAACAAAAAATCCCAATAGACCAATAAAAAATACACTTAAAATTTTAAATGAATAAATTAATTAAAACAACAAAACAAAACAACAAAATAATTCCCTGGGTGCTCTGCTGTCCATGTCTTTGCCCCCATGGTGAGCCATTTCCAACCTCCACCTCCCCAGGAGGCCCTCAAAGACCTTTCAGGTAAGTTTCTGGACCTGCTGTGGGCAGTGTGGTTGCAACACAGATTCTGACCTGCCCCAACTCCCATGTGCACATGTCTCCAAAGTCCACAGCTGCCAAAGCTAGACCCATCTCAGTTCTGGGAGCACTCATCTATTCAGTTGTTCTGCAGGTGTTGCATATACCAGGCTGATCATGGGGGTTAAATCTGCGGTTTGTGCAGCTGCACAGAGAGATTTTAATTCCTCTTCCTTAGTCTTACAGCCATGGGGGCTCAGCTTTGTTTTGGTCCCATCTCAGTGTGTGGGCTAAGCTCAAGCACCTGCTCTCCACCCAGGCGAGAGGGGGCAAAGGCAGGAACTGAGTGGGAGACTCTTACTCGCTTAGGTGGGATTGACCAGAGGTGGTGATCGATTGGGGCATGCATGCTTGCTCACGCAGGAGGGAATAAGGTGCCTATGACTGGGGCATGCGTACTTGCTCAGGTGTGAGGGGGGTAATGTTGCAATGACTGGGGCATGGGTACTCTGTTGGGAATCCCTCCCAATGGCCATGGAGTCTGGGGCTGGCGTGTTGGGAGAGAGGCTGCGATGGTGGCCCCACCCCTTGTGTGCCACTCAACAATGGTGCCTTGCTTCTAAGGCAGTCCTACTTCTTCCAGGAGCATTCCCAGCTTCAGAGCTCCTCACTCCCGTCCCCACAGGCTGTCTCTGTGCAGCTGAGCTCCTCATTCCCATCCCTTCAGGCCATATCCGCACAGCCAACAGCAGTCCTCTCCCTGGGTCTGCTCTCCTAACATCTCACGTCAGCACACAGCCCCTGCCCACATTGGCAGACACCCATCTCAGGCTGAGGTGCGCAGGGCTGTGGTACAGACTGTCCATGGAAGTCTCGTTCTCTCCTGACTGCCACAGATCAGCCACTGCACTTTCGTCCAGTAGCCCCTGAATCCACCCCTCTATTTCAGCATATTTTGCCACTGGTAAGGGGTCCTCCCTGGGGGTGGTAAACTCTCCCCTCCTTCAGCTCTTCTCCAGGAGTGTGGATCCCATCCCGTTTCCTCTTTTCCTTTTCTTCCCTTTCTCTCCTTCATCCTACCTGGTTATGCAGGGATCTTCTCTTGTCCTTTTAGGTGTCCAGGATCCTCTGCTGGTGTTCAGCAGGTGCTCTATGCAAATTGTTCTACTTGTAGATGTAGTCTTGATGTACTTGTGGGGAGAAGTGAACCCCAGGTCCTCCTATTCCACCCTCTTGACTGCTCTCAGCTCCATATTTGTACTTTGTGTTGTATCTGAAATAGCTTTTCCACCCCATGTGTGTACCTTTATTCCTTATTTATTTCTAGGAATGTCCTTCCTACTCTTACCTTTGATTACAGAAACCCAACTCATTGTTTTAGCCTGGTTTGTGAAATTTTGCCTGACCTCACATCTAGAGGCAATCCTTCCTTTTTTTTCATTTTTGTATAACTTTATAGCTCTTTATAATATTTATCAAATATTACCTTTGTTATAATTATTTATGTCCTTTGATCCTCATTCTCTTAGATGGCAGTGTTTTTGAAGGTAGTTTTATTTTTTCCTTTCTCATAATTGTAGAACTGTACCTTGCATATATAGGCACTCAAGTATATGTTGAATTTTAAATGTGTTTATGATTTTTATATATTCAAGGAATAATATGTAATTTTATAGTTAGAAATCATTGTAGTAGCTTTAAGCAATCTGTTATAGCCATGTGAAAAGTATAACTGACACTTAATATTATAATTTAATTTCAGTAGTAGAAGATGGTGGTTTAAGCTGGCTAAGGAAGTCTTACCAAAGAATGAAGGAACAAGCTGAGAAACAAAATAGAAATTTTGAAGACATTGTAGCTGAAAGATATGGGGTAAGTATTAAGGAGATACATATTATTTTCAGAGTTATATGAGAAATTAACTTTGTCAGTGTTTTGTGCCAGGAAACACTTTTGAATTGACTTGATACTAAATTTCAAATGTGTATATTGCTATAGCCATTTTATTTTTGTGTGGTACACAGGCCTCTCACTGTTGTGGCCTCTCCCATTGCGGAGCACACGCACAGGCTCAGCCGCCATGGCTCACGGGCCCAGCCGCTCCGCGGCATATGGGATCCTCCCAGACCAGGGCACGAACGCGTGTCCCCTGCATTGGCAGGGGGACTCTCAGCCACTGCGCCACCAGGGAAGCCCTATAGCCATTTTTTGCTTTTCATTTTTATGTAAACCTATGTAGCATATTTGAATATAAAACTTAAGTATGTAAAATTTAACTATGCGTGTGTTTAATGTAAAAGCAACATTTTCTTCTTGTGAGGAAATTTAAATAATGTAGGAAAACCTCCATAGTATACCTCTGGACATAACCACTGTTAAAAATTTTGTATATTTCAGAGATTTTATTTTATTTCATTGTTCTTGTTGTATTCCAGAGTTTCAGATTGTTAACAGTTTTATTTGTCATTGTTTAGAGAGTGTGCATGTGTACTCTTTTTTTTTTTTTGCTTTTAAAAAGTGATATTTATTTTTTCTTCCAGTTTTATTAAAATATACTTGACATACAGCACTATATAAGCTTAAGATATGCAGCATAATGATTTCACTTACATACATCATGACATGATTACTGAGTATGTGTGTGTGTGTGTGTGTGTGTGTATGCATGCATGTGTGTGAGTGTGTATGTGTATGTATAAAACAATGGAATAATACAGCAGTATATTTTAGAACCAGCTCCCCCATTTACCATAGGTGAATAATCTTTCTGTTTCAGTAGCTATTGATGTCCTGTTTTTCTCTTTTAATTTTAGAAGAAAGAAGGTTTAGGAAGGAGTAGGCAAACAAATACTGAGAGAGAAAAATTATCCTTTGGTTTAAGAGAATTGCTGTTTACATTTTGATTTTTTTAAAGATTTTTTTCTGGTTATTATATACTTTGAAAATAAACAGTTTTATAAAAGTAGGCTCATAGAATACATCCTGCTTCTTTCACTTACACAGACATATTTGGATGCGAGTAAATGTATATATTTTAATGACCTTAATATTTCATATATATTTATATGATTTTACCATTATTTGTCAGTGGAGGGACTTTTTTTTTTAACATCTTTATTGGAGTATAATTGCTTTACAGTGGTGTGTTAGTTTCTGCTTTACAACAAAGTGAATCAGTTATACATATACATATGTTCCCATATCTCTTCCCTCTTGTGTCTCCCTCCCTCCCACCCTCCCTATCCCACCCCTCTAGGTCGTCACAAACCACCTAGCTGATCTCCCTGTGCCATGCGCCTGCTTCCCACTAGCTATCCACCCTACGTTTGGTAGTGTATATATGTCCATGCCACTCTCTCACTCCATCACAGCTTGCCCTTCCCCCTCCCCATATCATCAAGTCCATGCTCTAGTAGGTCTGTGTTTTATTCCCATCCTACCCTAGTATCTTCATATTTTTTTTTCTTAGATTCCATATATATGTGTTAGCATACGGTATTTGTTTTTCTCCTTCTGACTTACTTTACTCTGTATGATAGACTCCAGGTCTATCCACCTCACTACAAATAACTTCAGTTTCATTTCTTTTTATAGCTGAGTAATATTCCATTATATATATGTGCCACATCTTCTTTATGCATTCATCTGTTGATGGACATTTAGGTTGCTTCCATGTCCTGGCTATCGTAAATAGAGCTGCAATGAACATTTTGGTACATGACTCTTTTTGAATTATGGTTTTCTCAGGGTATATGCATAGTAGTGAGATTGCTGGGTCGTATGGTAGTTCTATTTGTAGTTTTTTAAGGAACCTCCATACTGTTTTCCAAAGTGGCTGTATCAATTTACATTCCCACCAGCAGTGCAAGAGTGTTCCCTTTTCTCGACACCCTCTCCAACATTTATTGTTTCTAGATTATTTGATGATGGCCATTCTGACTGGTGTGAGATGGTATCTCACTGTAGGTTTTTTTTTTTGTTTTTTGTTTTTTTTGGTGGTACGCGGGCCTCCACTGTTGTGGCCTCTCCCATTGCAGAGCACAAGCTCCGGACATGCAGGCTCAGTGGCCATATCTCACGGGTCCAACCGCTCCGCGGCATGTGGGATCTTCCCAGACCGGGGCACGAACCTGTGTCCCCTGCATCGGCAGGCGGACTCTCAACCACTGCGCCACCAGGGAAGCCCTCATTGTAGTTTTGATTTGCATTTCACTAATGATTAATGATGTTGAGCATTCTTTCATGTGTCTGTTGGCAATCTGTATATCTTCTTTGGAGAAATGTCTAGATAGTTCTGCCTATTTTTGGATTGGGCTGTTTGTTTTTTTGTTATTGAGCTGCATGAGTTGCTTATAAATTTGGGAGATTAATCCTTTGTCAGTTGCTTCATTTGCAAATATTTTCTCCCATCATGAGGGTTATCTCTGGTCTTCTTTATGGTATCCTTTGCTGTGCAAAAGCTTTTAAGTTTCATTAGGTCCTATTTGTTTATTTTTGTTTTTAATTTCCATTTCTCTAGGAGGTGGGTCAAAAAGGATCTTGCTGGGATTTATGTCATAGAGTGTTCTGCCTATGTTTTCCTCTAAGAGTTTGATAGTGTCTGGCCTTACATTTAGGTCTTTAACCCATTTTGAGTTTATTTTTGTGTATGGTGTTAGGGAGTGTTCTAATTTCATACTTCTACAGGTAGCTGTCCGGTTTTCCCAGCACCACTTATTGAAGAGGCTGTCTTTTCTCCAATGTATATTCTTGCCTCCTTTATCAAAGATAAGGTGACCATATGTGTGTGGGTTTATCTCTGGGCTTTCTATCCTGTTCCATTGATCTATATTTCTGTTTTTGTGCCAGTACCATACTGTCTTGATTACTGTGGCCTTGTAGTGTAGTCTGAAGTCAGGGAGCCTGATTCCTCCAGGTCCATTTTTCGTTCTCAACATTGCTTTGGCTATTCGGGGTCTTTTGTGTTCCAATACAAATTGTGAAATTTTTTGTTCTAGTTCTGTAAAAAATGCCAGTGGTAATTTGATAGGGATAGCGTTGAATCTGTAGATCGCTTTGGGTAGTAGAGTCATTTTCACAATGTTGATTCTTCCAATCCAAGAACATGGTATATCTCTCCATCTATTTGTATCATCTTTAATTTCTTTCATCAGTGTCTTATAGTTTTCTGCATACAGGTGTATGCAGAAACCTCCTTAGGTAGGTTTATTCCTAGATATTTTATTCTTTTTGTTGCAGTGGCAAATGGGAGTGTTTTCTTAATTTCACTCTCAGATTTTCCATCATTAGTGTATAAGAATGCCAGAGATTTCTGTGCATTAATTTTTTATCCTGTTACTTTACAAAATTCATTGATTAGCTCTAGTAGTTTTCTGGTAGAAAACTTAGTATTTCCTTAGTATTAGTATATTCTTAGTATATCCTTAGTATATTCCTTACTATTTCCTTAGTATTTCCTTAGTATTCTCTATGTATAGTATCATGTCATCTGCAAACCGTGACAGTTTTACTACTTCTTTTCCTATTTGGATTCCTTTTATTTCTTTTGTTTCTCTGATTGCTGTGGCTAGAACTTCCAAAACTATGTTGAATAAGAGTGGTGAGAGTGGGCAACCTTGTCTTGTTCCTGATCTTAGTGGAAATGGTTTCAGTTTATCACCATTGAGAACGATGCTGCCTGTGGGTTTGTCATATGGCCTTTATTATGTTGAGGAAAGTTCCCTCTATGCCTACTTTCTGCAGGGTTTTTATCATAAATGGGTTTTGAATTTTGTCAAAAGCTTTCTCTGCATTTATGGAGATGATCATACGGTTTTTCTCCTTCAGTTTGTTGATATGGTGATCACGTTGATTGAGTTGCGTATATTGAAGAATCCTTGCATTCCTGGGCTAAACTCCACTTGATCATGGTGTATGATCCTTTTAATGTGCTATTGGATTCTGTTTGCTAGTATTTTGTTGAGGATTTTTACATCAATGTTCATCAGTGATATTGGCCTGTAGTTGTCTTTCTTTGTGATGTCTTTGTCTGGTTTTGGTATCAGGGTGATGGTGGCCTCATAGAATGAGTTTGGTAGTGTTCCTCCCTCTGCTGTCTTTTGGAAGAGTTTGAGAAGGATAGGTGTTAGCTCTTCTCTAAACGTTTGATAGAATTTGCCTGTGAAGCCAGCTGGTCCTGGGCTTTTATTTGTTGGGAGATTTTGAATCACAGTTTAAACTTCAGTGCTTGTGGTTGGTCTGTTCATATTTTCTATTTCTTCCTGGTTTAGTCTCGGCAGCTTGTGCATTTCTAAGAATTTTTCCATTTCTTCCAGGTTGTCCATTTTATTGGCATACAGTTGCTTGTAGTAATCTCTAATAATATTTTGCATTTCTTCAGTGTCAGTTCTTAGGTCTCCTGTTTCATTTCTAATTCTATTGATTTCAGTCTTCTCCCTTTTTTTTCGTGATGAGTCTGGCTAATGGTTTATCAATTTTGTTTATCTTCTCACAGAACCAGCTTTTAGTTTTATTGATCTTTGTTATCATTTCCTTCATTTCTTTTTCATTTATTTCTGATGTGATCTTCATGATTTCTTTTGTTCTGCTAAATTTGAGGTTTTTTAGTTCTTCTTTCTCTAATTGCTTTTGGTGCAATGTTAGGTTGTTTATTCGAGATATTTCCTGTTCCTTAAGGTAGGATTTTATTGCTGTAAACTTGCCTCTTAGAACTGCTTTACCTGCATCCCATAGGTTTTGGGTCGTTGTGTCTCCATTGTCATTTGTTTCTAAATGTCTTTTTAATTTTCTCTTTTATTTCTTCAGTGATCACTTCGTTATTAAGTAGTGCATTGTTTAGCCTCCATGTGTTTGTATTTTTTACAGATCTTTTCCTGTAATTGACATCTAGTCTCATAGCATTGTGGTCAGAAAAGATACTTGATATTATTTTAATTTTCTTAAATTTACCAAGGCTAGATTTGTGACTCAAGATATGACCTATCCTGGAGAATGTTCCATGAGCACTTGACAAAAATGTGTATTCAGTTGTTTTTGGATGGAATGTCCTATAAATATCAATTAAGTCCCTCTTGTTTAATGTATCATTTAAAACTTGTGTTTCCTTATTTATTTTCATTTTGGATGATCTGTCCATTGGTGACAGTGGGGTGTTAAAGTCCCCTACTATGATTGTGTTACTGTCGATTTCCCCTTTTATTGCTGTTAGTATTTGCCTTATGTATTGAGGTGCGCCTATGTTGGGTGCATAAATATTTACAATTGTTATATCTTCTTCATGGTTCGATCCGTTGATCATTATGTAGTGTCCTTCTTTGTCTCTTCTAATACTTTTTATTTTAAAGTCAATTTTGTCTGATATGAGAATCGCTGCTCCAACTTTCTTCTGATTTCCATTTGCATGGAGTATCTTTTTCCATCCCCTCAACTTTCAGTCTGCATGTGTCCCTAGGTCTGAAGTGGGTCTCTTGTAGACAGCATATATATGGGTCTTGTTTTTGTATCCATTCAGCCAGTCTGTGTCTTTTGGTGGGAGCATTTAATCCATTTACATTTAAGGTAATTATTGATATGTGTGTTTCTATTAACATTTTCTTAATTGTTTTGGGTTTGTTATTGTAGGTCTTTTCCTTCTCTTGGGTTTTCTGCCTAGAGAAGTTCCTTTAGCATTTGTTGTAAAGCTGGTTTGGTGGTGCTGAACTCTCTCAGCTTTTGCTTGTCCGTAAAGGTTTTAATTTCTCCATCAAATCTGAATGAGATCATTGCTGGGTAGAGTAATCTTGGTTGTAGGTTTTTCTCCTTCATCACTTTAAATATGTTCTGCCACTCCCTTCTGGCTTGCAGAGTTTCTGCTGAAAGATCAGCTGTTAACCTTATGGGGATTCCCTTATGCTCTGCAGTAGTAATTCCACTATTTTATCTTCCAGGTCTCTTATACATTCTTCTGCCTCAGTTTTTCTGTTATTGATCCCATCTGGAGTATTTTTAATTTCATTTATTGTGTTGCTCATCATTGCTTGCTTCCTGTTTATTTCTTCTAGGTCCTTGTTAAATGTTTCTCGCATTTTGTCTATTCTGTTTCCAAGATTTTGGATCATCTTTACTATCGTTATTCTGAATTCTTTTTCAGGTAGACTGCCTATTTACCCTTCATTTGTTAGGTCTGGTTTGTTTTTACCTTGCTCCTTCATCTACTGTGTGTTTTTCTGTCTTTTCATTTTGCTTACTGTGTTTGGGTTCTTTTTGCAGGCTGCAGGTTCGTAGTTCCCGTTGTTTTTGGTGTCTGTCCCCAGTGGCTGAGGTTGGTTCAATGGGTTGTGTTGGTTTCCTGGTAGGGGGAAGTAGTGCCTGTGTACTGGTGGATGAGGCTGGATCTTGTCTTTCTGATGGGCAGGTCCACGTCTGGTGGTGTGTTTTGGGGTGTCGGTAGCCTTATTATGATTTTAGGTTGCCTCTCTGCTAATGGATGTGTCTCTTGTCCTGTCTTGGTAATTGTTGGGCCAAGGGTGTCCAGCACTGTAGCTTGCTGGTCGTTGAGTGAAGCTGGGTCTCGGTGTTGAGATGGAGATCTCTGGGAGATTTTCGCCATTTGGTATTACGTGGAGCTGGGAGGTCTCTTCTGGGCTAGTGTCCTGAAGTTGGTTCTCCTACCTCAGAGACAAAGCCATGACTCCTGGCTGGAGCACCAAGAGCCTTTAATCCACAAGGCTCAGAAGAAAAGGGCGAAAAAATAGAAAGGAAAGATTGGAAGGAAGGAAGGAAGAAAGGGAGGAAGAAAGGAAGGAAGAAAGGGAGGAAGAAAGCAAGAAAGGAACGAAGGAAGGAAGGGAGGAAGAAAGCGAGGAAGGAAGAGGAAGGAAGGGAGGAACGATGGGAGAAGGGAAGAAGGAAGGAAGAAAGGGAAGGAAGGAAGGAAGAAAGGGAAAAAAGGAAGGAAGAAAAGGGAAGAAAGGAAGAAAGGAGGAAAGAAGATAAAATAAAGTAGGATAAAATAAAGTTTTTAAAATAAAAAATAATTATTAAGAAGAAAAATTTTAAAAAGAAAAAAAAAACTCTTCGGTCAGAACCCGAGGACAAATGGTGAAAGCAAACCTATACAGACACAATCTCACACAGCACCACACACATACACACTCAGAAGAAGAGAAAAAGTGGAAAATAATAATATATCTTGCTCCTGAAGTCTACCTCCTCAACTTGGGATGATTCTGTCTATTCAGGTATTCCACAGATCCAGGGCCCTTCAAGTTGATTATGGAGATTTAATCCGCAGCTTCTGAGGCTGCTGGGAGAGACCTCCTCCTCTCCTCTTTGTTCGCACAGGTCCTGGGGTTCATCTTTGGACTTGGCCCCACTTCTGCACGTAGGTGGTCCGAGGGCGTCTGCTTTTCGCTCAGGATGGGGTTAAAGGAGCAGGTGATTCGGGGGTTCTGGCTCAGGCCGGGGGGAGGGGGTTGCACAGATGCGGGGTGAGCCTGCAGCGGCAGAGGCCGGCGTGACGCTGCACCAGCCTGAGGTGCGCCACGCGTTCTCCTGGGGGTGCTGTCCCTGGATCCCGGGACCCTGTCAGTGGCGGGCTGCACAGGTTCCCAGGAGGGGAGGTGTGAGGAGTGACCTGTGCTCGCACAGAGGATTCTTGGTGCAGCAGCAGCAGCCCTAGTGTCCCATGCCCATCTTTGGTGTCCATGCTGACAGCCGTGACTTGTGCCCATTTCTGGAGCTATGTTACGTGGCGCGCTTAATCCCCTCTCCTCTTGCACCAGGACACAAAGAGGCAAGAAAAAGTCTTTTGTCTCTTCGGCATTTCTGTGCCTGTCTCTGGAGCTCCCTTAAGCGTTGCGCTGAATCCCCTCTCCTCGTGCCCCCAGAAGCAAAGAGGGAAGTAAAGGTCTCTTGCCTCTTCGGCAGCTCCAGACTTTTCCCTGACTCCCTTGCGGCTAGCTGTGGTGCACTAACCCCTTCAGGCTGTGTTCACGCAGCCAACCCCAGTCCTCTCCCGGTTTCCAACCACCGAAGCCCGAGCCTGAGCTCCCAGCCCCCGTCCTTCCCGGTGGTTGAGCAGACAAGCCTCTCGGTCTGGTGGGTGCCGGTCGGCACCGATCCTCTGCTGGAATCTCTCTGCTTTGCCCTCCGCACCCTGTTGCTGCACTCTCCTCTGCGGCTCTGAAGCTTCCCCCTCTGCCACCCACAGTTTCCGCCCATGAAGGGGCTTCTAGTGTGTGGGAGCCTTTCCTCCTTCACAGCTCCCTCCCACTGGTGCAGGTCCCGTCCCTATTCTTTCGTCTCGGTTTATTCTTTTTTCTTTTGCCCTACCCAAGTATGTGGGGTGTTTCTTGCCTTTTGGAAGGTCTGAGGTGTTCTGCCAGCATTCAGTGTGTGTGCTTTAGGAGTAGTTCCACGTATTTCTGATGTATCTGTGGGGATGAAGGTGATCTCTGCGTCTTATTCTTCCGCCATCTTCTCCTATGAAGTAGAGGGACATTTATATATTTTTATTTTCTCCCCTGCTAAACAACACTGTGCTGATCATCTTTTCCAATGCATTTTGCATACTTACCTGCTTACTTTCTTACATGAATTACTAAAAGGGAAATTGTCAATTTAGAGGATGTAGACACTTAAAGTAAGATATGTATTGCAAAATTTATGTACAGAAATATTGAAGAAATTATACTCTCAGTAAAATGACTTTTATTACATGATTTTCAATAGTAGTTCTACCATTCTTTATAGTCTGTGGTACTGTGATCAGTAAGCAGACTTTTTCTTTGCTTTAATTTTATACATTTGTTTACTAGCAAAATGGGATATTTTTTCGTATTTGTTTGGCCATTTGATTATTGATGGTATTTACCCATTTTGGGATATTAAGACCCTTTAATAAGTCTGTTGAAATTTTTTCTTGTTAGTGTCATGTGTATTTTTTACTTTGTTTATATTTGCTATGAATATATTTTAAATATTTTTACCAAACCTATCAGGTTTTTGTTTTATGACTTAACGTTCTTGGTATAATTCATTGACAGGCCTTCTCCACCCCCAAGATCATAAAAATGTACACCTGTATTTCCTTTGAGAACTTGTTCAGTTTTATTTTTATGGATAGCTTTAATATTTTAGAAATACATAATTTTGTATAAAGTAAGTATTTAACTTTTTTTAAGTCTTTAGGTAGTCATTTATAATATATTGAATGAATTATTTTTTCCCACTAATTAGAAATGACACATTTATTATATGTTACATCATTTTTTATAAAATCAATCTATTTCTTTACTCTCAAATCTATTTTATTGATGTTTTTGTTGTTTCCTGGAATTAGTTCCATTCTATTTTAATTACTGTAGTTTTCAGTAATTCAGGCAGATAGCAAATAATTAGTGAACACCTACTATGTGACAGGGTAAGTCTTCTTTAATTTGTCACTAAAAAGTAACTTTACATTCTTATGTGTGCTTTTTGTTGTTGTTAAATTTAGAATCAATTTTGTCAAGTTCAAGCTCAAAAGAAACAGTTTTCCAAAATACATTATAAATTTACAATTCATTTTGGAATTTTGATTTAAATTTAATTAAATATATAGATAAATCAAGGACAATTAATATCTTTGTAATATTGAGTAATCTCATCCTAAAATACTGGTTATTTCTCAATTCAAAATTTTTTAAAATTTTTATTAGAGTTGGGTTGTTTTACAATGTTACATTAGTTTCTACTGTACAGCAAAGTGAATCAGCTACACCTATACATATATCCCCTCTTTTTCGGATGTCTTTCCCATTTAGGTCACCACAGTCAATTCAGATTTTTATTTATGCTCTTCAGTACATTTCTCCATACAGTTGTTATGCAAGTATCCTTAAGATATTTTTATTTTTTTTCAATTGTATGGTGAATCTTTGTTTTCTTATGTTTTCTGACTTTCCTGGTGCTAGTCTGCCCATTTTTTTAAACCCTTGTCATTAAATCTATAGTGTTATTTTTTTTTAATTGGGTTATATGGGAAAATAGTTATATGAAAATGGTGATTACTTTTGCTTTTGCTACTCAGCATTACAATATTTAAACTTTCTTGTATTCTTGAAGTAGAATTTCAGAACTTTGATTAATAACACTTTTCTGTGTTTAAGTGATTACTTCTTGCATTTAAGATGAAGATTGTCATCTTTAGAAAGTATCTTTGCATTCAAAGTTTATTCAAAAGTTTTTTTTGTTAATTTGCTTTTAAATTAGGAATGGGTATCTAATTTTTATGAAATAATTTTTTTGGTATCCTTTGAGATAACTGTGATTTTTTTTTCTTTTGTTAATGAGATGAATTGCCTGAATATATTTCCTAACATTGGACCATTCTTGCTTTCTTTGACTCCTATTTGATTATGGCATTTCCTTTAATATACCACTACATTTAATTTGTTAATATTTTATTTTGAATTTATATATTTATACATAACATGGCCTTTAGTTTTCTTCTTATGTTTTTTTAGGGGTTATTATGAGTTTATGTTTTGAATTGTGAACTTTTTATATAATTTCTTTTTTTTAACCTTTTTTTTTAGATTGTTTTTTTGATGTGGACCATTTTTAGTCTTTATTGAATTTGTTACAGTATTGCTTCTGTTTTATGTTTTGGTTTTTTGTCCACGAGGCATGTGGGATCCTAGCTCCCCAACCAGGGGTTGAACCCTCACCCCTTGCATTGGAAGGTGAAGTCTTAACCACTGGACCACCAGGGAAGTCCCTTATATAATTTCTTAATGCTCTAGAACAGTTAAGAATCACAGAGTGAGGCATTTTGACATAGTAGTTAAAAACATTGGCTTTGTAGTCAAATAGTCCTGAATTTCAATACAGTGTTTGTAACTCTTGCGGTGTGACCTTAGATTCATTTTTATTTTTCATACTAAAAACATGGCTATTAATATCAATATCATAGAATTGTTGTGAACATTAATAATAATTTGAATGCTTTTCATCTGCCAGGTACTGTTAAAATACTTCATGTATAATTAAACTTATTTAATACCCATAATTGTACTATTATCCTTGTTTGGTAAATGAAGAAACTGAGGCAGACAGTTTAAATAACCAAGATTACATAGCTCATGTGTAAATTTGAACCTAGGCATTGTTTATAGAGCCCACTTAAATGATACAATAGATGTAGTAAAATAAGCATTGGATAAATTGTGGTAACTGCTGTTTTTGTTTTTATTATTACCATATTTTATTTAATCTGAGAAGCCACTAATTGTAGATACATCATTAATTTATGTATCACCAAGAAAAAAAGCATTGCCTATGAGGCAATGCTTATATTATGAAAATATTCCCCCCCCACTGCCATCAGTTTCACTCTATTGATGTTGTCATTAAATTTAATAAACACGTTAAACCTGAACTTTTAAAATAATTTGAAAAAATGAAATATAATGGATTATCTCTGCCAAGACTAAGATGATAACTTTCCACCTCAGTTCTCATACTTTATTGAAATAATTTGAAATTTTAATTACAGTTTACTATAAATTTAAAAAATATGCATGTTATTCTTGACAGTTATATTTTTCACAACTACAAGAAAAATTATTTAGACTTAACCATTACATTAGCCATTTGGTTTATAGCATGCATTCCTTTTTTCAGAGATCTTTGCCCTTATTCATTTATGGTTTGGCTTAATGATCTTGAGTAATTTTCCCCCAAGAATTAGTAAGTGATTTACTTTTTGATTCCTTTCATTTTGAAAAATAACTTTCTTTTGTCCACGTCAAGGAAGGATAATTTGACTGAATTGAATTCTGTATATAGAATTATTGCCTTATAATTTTTATCAAAATTTGATCTTTATTCCATTATCTTCTAGCATTTAGTATTGTAAGCAAATAGTAGATAACAGTCTGTTTTTCTTTCCTTTGTAGGCAATGTGTTATTTACCTAACTCTCATTTGTTTACATGCTCACATACCCTTCTCCCCTGATCCAATCTTTGTGAAGAATTTTTTTTCTGAATGAATTTTGAGACTCAGGAATTAGGATTTTTTATGTATGAGTCTTTGTATGCTTCACTTTTTCCCCTCCCCTAAGGCTGTTAGGTGAGCCCTTTGGACCTAGAAAGTTAGCTGAGGAAATTTTCTCTCTTTTTTGTTAATGCTTCTATTATGTTTGCTTTTTCTTTCTGAAAGTACTAGTATATGCATATTAGATTCTGTAGAATTAATTGTTCATGTGTCTTTTCCCTATAACTTAAATCAATTTACCGTTTTTTCCTAAGTATAGTGAATTCCCAGGCTAGTGTTGAATTCACAAATTTGGATTCAACTCTTTCTATTCTTCTACACACTACATGCATATTTTTGAACATAGTTTAATTTTAAGTCTTTATTATTCTTGAACTGCTCTTTTTTATGAGAATCTATTTTGTTTTAGCATTTTAGTAACATCTGGATTCTCACTGACCATAGGAATTATTTTTAAAAAAATTATGTTTTTATTGTTTTCTGAATTACATTTTGTTTTAGTGCTGTTCACTTGGTCAAAGGGTTCCTTTTCAGCTCCCAGGATATTTTCATTATTTGGTAATTTTTCATTGGTTATTCATATTTTTTTAAGTATTCATTTTATGGTAGTGTGTTTCCTTGCTAGGGCTGCCATAACACAGCTACACAGGCTAGGTGGCTTAAACAACAGAAATTTATTTTCTTACAGCTCAGGAGAATGGAAGTCCAAGGTCAAGATGTTAGAGGGTTTGGTTTCATCTGAGGTTTCTCTTCTTGATTCATAAATGACTTCCTCCTTTCTCTGTCCTCAAATGATCTTTTCTCTGTGTGTGCACATTCCTCATGTCTCTTTGTGTGTCCAGATTTGTTCTTCTTACAAGGACATCAGTCATACTGGATTAGGGCCTAACCCAATGACCTCATTTTAACTTAATCACCTCTTTAAAAATCCTGTCTACAAGGTCATATTCTGAGGTACTAGGGATTAGGGGTTCAACATATAAATTTGGGGGGGGACATATTTCAGGCCATGTCAGGTAGGATGATTGTATGGGTCTTTTATTACTCTTTGTTGAGTTTTTCTTTCATTGTGCTACATGACAGTGTATCGTGACACAGTGGCATGTGGGGTACAAGTCATTGAGCCCTTTTTAATTTTAAATATCTTGTTTAATTTTTCCTCCTTTCTAGTCAATGGAAATCTTCCAGTTGAAATTAAAAGAAGCTGAGAAAACTGCATTTATGAAAGAAGACTGTAGACGAGTACGGTGGCGGAAACCAGCATACTCAGATAGAGCACAAAGTAGTCAGGAAAGTAGAAAATCAGACTTGGTAAAATATAATAAAAGTTCAAGAGATAAATATAATACGACAGATATTGCAAAGAATATCAATAAAGATAAGTTTATTGGTGATGAAAAAGATAGTAGATCTGGGTCTTTAGAAGCATGTAGAAGAGAATCCAGTCCAAAACAAAATCAAGAGTTTTCTTCTCATATCAATTTGAGACCTAAATTCTTAAGACCCTCTGATGAAGAACTGTCATTTCATAGCAAGGACAGAAATTTTGAACCATCTAGTTCATCTTCAGCACTGGTCTCTCAGCATTCTGTACATTGTGGTTTTCAAAAATCCACAGAGAACAGTGAAGAAAGTTTATCATGGTGGAGTCGATCTGATGGGAGAGAAGGAGACAGGAAACATTCAAATCGAAAACCATTAGAAACCAGTCATAGTGTTGACCGTGGACAAGTTTCAGAAGACGTGAGAGAAAAATCACAGGGTGAAAGCTTGAGAGAGGACTCTCTGAGGAAAGAACACCTACAGGATACAAAGTCTTCGCTTGCTGGGTATTTTTTCATTTATTTTTTAAACTGATTAGTGAATATTAAGGTCCAGAGGATTCAGAGAACTGAACTGTATTTTTAGAGCATCAGTTACTAATTAGATATGAGTTATGATTTTCTATTTCTTAAATTCGATGGAAGAGATAGGATATGCACTTTTAAGAACTCAGTACCGGTTTGTGGATTGTATTTCATCTTACAGTATATTTAGCAAAAAGAGCTGGAAGGTGAATTCAGTAGCTATATGTTTCCTCAAAATTTATTGCTTTTTTGCAATCTAAAAAACTAAATGAGTTTAGTAATTCTTTTAAATGGATATGCTACAAGAAATATTTTGGTAGATTTTGTTAGTACTGCCATATTACTTCCAAAGGAAATTGCTGCATTTTAAAGTATAGTCATAATTGTAAATATTGCATGCCTACTGGAGGTCTGGGAGACTGAAGGAAAATATGCTGCCATAGCCCAAATATAAAGTGAAAAAGATATGTGAAAGATCCTGCAGAGGGAAGCATGAATTTTGGTGGTGGTTTTGCAGATAAAGAAATCCACTTTGATTGTTGATAGGTTTTAAAGCTAATGTTAGAGGTTTTTTTTGTTTTTTTTTAATACACACATCTTTTTGAATCATCTTTACTATCATTATTCTGAATTCTTTTTCAGGTAGACTGCCTATTTCCTCTTCATTTGTTAGGTCTGGTGGGTTTTTATCTTGCTCCTTCATCTGCTGTGTGTTTTTCTGTCTTCTCATTTTGCTTATCTTACTGTGTTTGGGGTCTCCTTTTTGCAGGCTGCAGGTTCATAGTTCCCGTTGTTTTTAGTGGCTGTCCCCCGTGGCTAAGGTTGGTTCAGTGGGTTGAGTAGGTTTCCTGGTTGGGGGGACTAGTGCCTCTGTTCTGGTGGATGAGGCTGGATCTTGTCTTTCTGGTGGGCGGGTCCACGTCTGGTGGTGTGTTTGGGGATGTTGGTCACCTTATTATGATTTTAGGCAGCCTCTCTGCTAATGGATGGGGCTGTAGACCTATCTTGCTCTTTTTTGGGGATAGAGTGTTCACTGTTCGTTGCTGGTCCTTGAGTGAAGCTGGGTCTTGGTGTTTTGATGGAGATCTCTGGGAGATTTTCGCTGTTTGATGTTGCGTGTAGCTGGGAGGTCTCTATGGACCAGTGTCCTGAGGTTGGTTCTCCCACCTCAGTGACACAGCCCTGGTGCCTGGCTGGAGTGCCAAGAGCCTTTAATCCACACGGCCAGAGGATCCACCAACCTCCTCCTTAGAGACGGTTTCTGCACTGAAACCACACATCTTTTAAAAAATATTTATTACGCTGCTCTGGGTCTTAGTTGTGACATATTGGATCTTTAGTTGCGGCATAAGGACTCCCTAGTTGTGGCATGCATGCAGGATCTAGTTCCCTGACCAGGGATAGAACGCAGACCCCCTGCAGTGGGAGCACAGAGTCTTACCCACTGGACCACCAGGGAAGTCCCCTAATGTTAGAGTTCTGAAAGCAAATATAGATAGGATAGTGGTTGTACCCATAATGATTAGGAAAACAGGCAGCACTTATTGGTTTTACTATTCTTGTACCTGTAGCACTTATATATAGGGCTGAGTCAGTCGATCAGGAAACCCAAGTTGAATGGGATCAAACCTGGGAAAACTTGATTTAGCCATAGGGCTGGCACTATTTGAAATAGCCATAAATAGAAAATGAGTATCCAAAGGATAATAACTAACTTATACTTGAATGATCATTAAAATATGTTTTAAAATATCACCAAATGAATGGGACACTGAAGGAAGAGGTTTTAGGAAATAATAGAATTCATTGGTGACAGTAGTAGGTATAAGCATTGTGGTTTGGGGTCATGAGTCTGGTAAATCACTTTTGTTAGTGACTCCATCTGAAGCTGTGGATTACAGAGCACAGTGTGTAGCTTTCAGTAAGAGGGAAAATCTGGACTGAATGATGGGAGGCCCAGTCACATGGGCTCTGGTTCACATCAGGGCTTTGTTCCCAGGAAACAAAAGGAGAAATACAGTTGTATTGACTGGATAAACATGGCAGGGATTAGAGAATGTCTAAGGCTGTATACATATATAATTGTACAGGCTTCACTCCAGGTACTCTGGAAGGTAGACTGTTTCCAGTCACCAGTTGCTCATGGGATGAGGCTCTTTATTTCCTGATATCATTAGGGTTGGCTTAACATTTGGGTGATGTGTAGGTTTTTACTTCTGTGACTGCAGCTAAGCAGAATATGTAAGCAATCTTACATTGTTAGTATTCCTTCTGGTTCTATAATTGCTTCACGTTTATATGTTGTAAGCTTCTGATAGATATACTGTAATACAGGAGCTCAAAAGCTTTATGTTTTGGTCTGAAGACAGTATTCTTTGTTAGCTGTGTTAATTTTGATGTTACAGATGTTTTGAGGCTTTCCGTGAATTCCATGATTGGCTGGAGAGGGAAAGGACAATCTAGGAATATTCCACATATACGTAAAACGAAAAAGAATTCCTGAGCATGTAGAGTGGTATAAAGTGAGAAACCAAGGGTGGGACCTTGAAGAATGCCTGTTTTCAGGGAGTGGAAAGATTCAGTGAAGGATTGTTAGAAGCTGTTAATTTGTCTGAACATTATCCTGCGTATATGTTGAATTCTTTATAAAATGCCAGAATTCTAGGGAGCTTTAGAACCAATGAATTTCAGAACTAGAAAAAAAAAAATCATAGAACTGATTTTAGAACCAGAAGAAATTATAGACTGACCTGGGCATTTTCCAGATTCAGAGATCGAGGCAACTGAGATTGTGACTTGCACAGTGCTATGTAACTGGGGTTGCCAGATTTATTAAATAAAAATGTTTGGACATACTTAAACTAAAAAACAAAAATATTTTTTACCTGAAATTCGAATTTAACTGGGTGTCATGTGTTTTATTTGGTAGCTGTACATAGCACTTGGCCATTTATTGGGTCTGTGACCTTTTTACAAGAGATAAAATAATTATAATCATCTCTGGGTATCTACCAGGGGATTGGTTCCAGGACCCCAGCAGATACCCAAATCTGGGAATGCTCAAGTATGTATATAAAAAGGTGTAGTAGTATTTTTATGTATAACCTATGCACTGTCTCCGCCAGTGAAGGGCCTTCCTAGTGTGTGGAAACCTTTCCTGCCTCTCAGATCCCTCCCAGGGGGGCAGGTCCCATCCCTATTCTTTTGTCTCTGTTTTTTTCTTTTTTCTTTTGCCCTTCCCAAGTACGTGGGGAGTTTCTTGCCTTTTGGGAAGTCTGAGGTCTTCTGCCAGCGTTCAGTAAGTGTTCTGTAGGAGTTGTTCCACATGTAGATGTATTTTTGACCTATTTGTGGGGAGGAAGGTGATCTCCACATCTTACTCCTCATGAAGGTCTCCCTCTCAGAGAGAGAGAGGAAATTGTTTTCATTGCATGTTGAATGAAAAGAGTTGGAAAAATTAATTCCTATGACCTGTAAAGTCATTTGAGGAGTGTAAGTTTGCTAGGACTGCCGTAAGAAAGGAGATCTTAAAGGTCTCCCTCTCTGAAGTATTGTTGATATACAATATTATATAAGTTATAGGTTACAATGTAGTGATTCACAATTTTTAAAGTTTATACTTAATTTATAGTTATTATAAAGTATTGGCTGTATTCTCTGTGTTGTATAATAATATTGTTATAGCTTATTTTCTCCCATATTTATTCTTAATTCCTTCCTTCCTTCGTTTCCTTCTTCCCCCCTCCCTTCTTCCCTCCCTCCCTCCCTTCTTTCTTTCTATTTTTATGATGTGGACAATTTTTAAAGTCTTTATTGAATTTGTTACAATATTGCTTCTGTTTTATGTTTTTGGTTCTTTGGCTGCGAGGCCTGTGGGATCTTAGCTCCCTGACCAGGGATTGAACCCACACCCCTACATTGGAAGGTGAGGTCCTTACCACTGGATTGCCAGGGAAGTCCCCTCTCCCATATACTTTAAATCATCTATAGATTACTTATAATACCCAGTACAATGTAAATAGTTGTATATACAGTGTAAATGCTATGTAAATAGTTGCCAACTCTCAGCAAATTTAAGTTTTATTTTTTGGAACTTTTTAAAAGTTTTTTTCTAAATTTCCTGGTTGGTTGAATCTAAGGATGGGGGATCCCATGGATACTGAAGGGCTGACTGCCATTTTATATAAGGGACTTGAGAATCTGCAGATTTTGGTATCTGCATTGGGTCTTGGAATATACCAACAGATAACTGTACTATTCTGAATCTTATTTTTTCCAATCAGTATTATCTTAAAGACCTTTTCACACCAGCCCATATGTATGCACTTTTTTTCATTTTGAAGTCTCTGTTATTCTGCTGTAAAGCTTAGAGATAAGCAAGTATTTCTCATCAGTTTCCTGTTGATGGACTTTACGGTAATTTCTAGTTTGTTGCTCTAAATAATACTACAGTGAATAGTTTTGTATGTGTATTTTTGCATATTACTTAAATATAGCTGTAAAATAAATTCTAAGGAGTGGAATTATATTTATATATTTTGTTGTACTCACCAATTTACACTCTTACCAGTCATGTATGAGAATGATTTTTCTCTTCCTTGCTGATAGTATTATTGAGGTTTTTAATCTTTGCCATAGATATAGTTGAGGAACAGAAGCTTTCTTTGGTTTGCACTATGTAAGTATGGGTGAAGTTTGGCATATTTTTATAAATGTTGTTAATTTTAATTTTATTTTATTAACCAGTTATATATTTTACCTAGTTCTTGAGGGTTTTTTTGTGTGTGTGTGTGAGCACTTCTGTAGTTGTCATGTGATATAATTTTTCATCATCTTTAGATTTCCTCTTTTTGTGTTTTTACTTTTCTTTTTTCATCTGTTTTTTCATTCATTCTTACTGTGATCTGATTTATCATTCTTTTCCTTTGTGCTTTTTAGGCCCTTAAGTAGCTGGAAGACATTCTCTAATAGTGGCCCATGTGATTAAGAATCTTAAGCTTTTTATTCTTAGAAACAAAATGTTTGTGTATAATTTTTCTTTATTGGAAAATATATTAGCTATATATATACAAGAGTTTGAAACCTAGGATAGTATGTAATATGAACAAAAACTAATGTGGTATCCTTAATTTAGATTTTATCTAAGTTGATATCAGGAGCTAACTCATTTTATATAATATAAAATATTATGTAAGGTTAAAAAGGTTAAAAACTTCGGCAGAGTTTGCTGTGATAGCCTAGGAGGACAAGAGAAGGATACCAGGTTCTGAAGGGTTTGAGTTTAGTCATGAGATCCTTAGGGGAGAAAGTTTGAGAACAAGTGGTAAGAAAAGAAGAATTAAAGGGACAAGATCTTTGAATACTGTCAGCAGGCAAAGAATAATTGCAATATACTCAAGGTTTCTGAAATGTCATTGGGCTGGAGCTTTTAAAATTATTTTTTCCTCAAAAGTTTTCAGCCAGAGTTTGTGTTTTGTGTGTGTATGTGTCTGTGTTGTGTGTGTGTTGTAAAGAGAGGCCGTTTTAGTGGGAAAATTGGATTTGCTTTTTAGAAAATAATTGTGAAGAGGGCTTTTGAAATATAGCAGTAATCCAGGAAAATGAGAAGCACTTGTACATTTTTATTTTTATAAGATAATTGCAGATGTCATGCTGATGTTTCTTTCAGAGCATCTGCTCGTCATTATAAATGCTTAGAGTCTTCCATTATAAATGGAAGCATCTATGCTGTTTGTTGCAGAGCAGTGTCTTTGCTATGTTGGTAACAATAATGTGTTCTTCAGTCATTGATACCAAAGAAATTTAATTTTAATGTCTTTATTTGATACCCATTACTGTTCTATCAATACTAAGTGTGTTGAAGTATCTGTTAATACTGAAAATATCAGAGATGTTCAGAATCCTTCTGTATCATCTCATTTATCCTGATCTACATGCCATATACTAATAAACAATTCCTGTTAGAAAATACACCCCCCCACCAAGCCAGGTCAAAACAAAACAAAAAAAGATGTGTGAAGGACGAATTTCATGACCATGAAAGTTGCCTCTTTAAAGGTCTCTTGAGATTCCAGTTATCTTCTTGAAACTTGTGAGCTTTGGTTGGACGTCAGCATACCTTCTTGATTGTCCTCTCTTGATTGATTCTTTAAGCTTGCATACTGAAAAGTGAAGAGAAAAGTAAAGTTTCTCAAAAACAGGGAAGAGTCTGATAAAATGACAAAGATATGTCTTTGGATAGACAATAATACAGGTCTTCAGCAATTTAATCAAGAATATTGTCATTGTAAAAGAGGATTTATAAGCCAGATTTCATAGTCTAAATTATGACTATGGGTTATGATATGGTAGAAATAGAAACTGTATGTGGGAGACATGGGTGAAATGAAGTGCTTCCCTCACTTCCGTTTTTTTTAAGGTGCAGATACTTGAATATATTTATAGTGGAAAAGAGTTGGTATCAGTTTTAGAAGAAGCTAAACATATAGAGTGATGATGGATGGGGTAATTTAGCAGGATCTCAAGGTTAATGTGGATATATGTATGATACAGTGTACTCACACAAGTAGAGAAGGATTAGCCTTGAGTGGAAACATTAAAGAAGAGGAGAGTGTGGCTAGGGGTGTGGGTGATGTGAACAAATTTTAGGAATTCTTTCTTGATGACTTAAGTCAGTTATTTTTTAACATATGGTTCCCAGAATATTGGTGTTCCTTTTCATCTGTATATGGATCACATACACAGAAAGAGTAATGTGACAATTTGGTTTACACACAGCTCATAAAATGGAAATGTCTCTCATTGTTATGACTTACTGCTATAAGCATATTTTATTTTTACAAAAAAATATTAATGAACCTTTGGAATAAAATTGCCTTAAAATTATTGCATGTGCACATGTTTCCTTTAAGTCATCCTTAGAAACTGAAAGTGAGACAAATAGACTGTTTTACTCATTCAAATTTGAAAAAAATTTTCTGGTCTTGTGTGACAAAGAATGAAGTAACAAGGGAGGTTGTTATTGTATCAGAGATATTCCTTGGAACTTAAATCATATGACTTTGACAAATTTCTTCTGCTATTCATCTCATGTTTATTGACATTTTTGTAGAAATATTATTGGGTTGCCTGAAATTCAAATAAATTACATTTACAATACAATAAAAATGATGTATACCTCAGAATTTAATTTAAAAATGTTACTGAAAAATATTTTCTATACAAGAAATGTATAACTCATAATGCAAGCAATATCTTTTATTAAAGCATATAAAAATGAATAACGTTCTGCTTACACGACTGCAGCGTCCCCACTGCGTTGGTTTTAAAAATGTAGACTGAAGGAACTTGAGAGGGAACAAAAATATGTTTTTTCTAATGGTGCTTTACCTGAAATGTTTTACATTTCTTAGTCTAAGCACCATAGTATTGCCTTTCCTTTCACCAATATGAGTAGAAATTTTTTTTTGATTTCCTACAGAGATTAATGTCTTTAAAAAAAACAAAACTCAAATGCTCTCTAGTAACAGATTTCTTTTTTTTTTTGCCCAAAAGGAATTCAGTATTTAAATATAATTTCCACATATGGTTGTTAAAGTTTCGATTTTGAGCTCTTTGTATGTTTTGCTATTACTTGCTCAGAATATATGTTGAAAACTCAGGTTAATTTCGGTAGAGTATGATAAAATCTAGATATGGAGGAAAACTAGTAATATCATAGATATATTCTTAATATTTGTGATTATGACTGATTTTTTTCTGCTTTAAATATTTTTTATCACTCCCTTTGAGGGTTTTTAAAAACAACAATTTATTGAAGTATAATCTACATTAAACTGCATATGTAGAAACTGCATATATATATAAAGTGTACAATTTGGTAAGTTTTTGAAATGTGTATATTCTAATAAAACCATCACCCCCAAAAGTTTCCTGGTGCCCTTTCATAATCATCCCTCCTGCCTCTCCAAACACTAGCAACACCCCTAGACAACTACTCATCTTTTTTTTTTTTAAATTATAGACTGGTTTGTATTTTCTAGAGTTTTATATAAATGGGATCATACCTCATACCTTATACACTTTTTTTTCTGCTCTGGCTGGCTTCTTTCATTCAGCATGATTATTTGAATTTCATCCATGTTCTTGCATGTAACAATAGTTTGTTCCTTTTTGTTGATGGATAGCATGCCATTAGCAGATATATTGTACCACAATTTGTTTTCCCATTCACCTGCTGGTGGACATTTAGAAAGTTTTTAGTTTTTGGTTGCTATAAATAAAGCTTCTTTGAACATTCATGTACAAGTCTTAGTATGAACATACACTTTCTTTTCTCTTGAGTAAATACCTAGGAGAAGAATGGCTAGATCATATGATAACTATATATTTAAATTTTAAGAAACTGCCAAACTGTTTTACCAAGTGGTTGTGTCATTTTACACTACCACCAGCAGTGTATTAGACTTCCAATTCCTCTACCTTCTTGCAGGAACTTGGAATAGTCAGTCTTTTTAATTTTCACTATTCTAGAGGATGTGTAGCAGTATCTCATGGTTTTGTGTTCCCCTAATGACTGTTGATGTTGAACATCTCTTCAGATGCTTGTTTGCCTTCCAGATGGCTTTTCGTAAAGTGCTTAGAATGTGTGTTCATTTTGCTTCTATCATTTCTTTATTGGTAATTTGTATCTTTTTTTTTCCTGATCAGTCAGGCTAGAAGTTTATCAGTTTTACTGATTGTCCTAACCAGTTTTTGGTTTCATTGAATTTCTTTACTCTTTCTGTTTTTTATTTATTTCTACTTTGATTTTTATTACTTCTTATATTCTGCTTTGGATTTAATTTGTTCTTTTTTTGCTTTCTTCAGTTGTAAGCTGATATCATTGATTTAAGATCTTCTTTTCTAATATAAGTATTTAGTGTTATAAATTTCCTTTTAAGTAATGCTTTAGCAGCATCCCACAAATTCTAATATGTTGTGTTTATATTTTTATTCAGTTGAAAATACTTTTAAATTTCTCTTTGATTTTGTTCTTGACACATGGGTTATTTACATGTGTGCTAAATTAGTTTAACTAATTTTTTAGTTTAACTAGTTTAATTAGTTTCCAAATAGTTGAGGATTTTTGCAGATGTCTTTGGTAATTTCTAATTTAATTTCACTGTGGTCAGAGAACTTACTTTGTATGGCTGGAATCCCTTTGTATTTATTGAAACTTGTTTTATGGCTCCGGATATCATCTATTTGGTAAATGTTTTATATGCACTTGGAAAGAATGTGTATTCTGTTGTTGCATATAGTATTCTGTTGTTGGGTGTAGTATTCTGTTGTTAGGTGTAGTATTCTGTGAATGTTAATTAGGTCATATTAGTTGCTAGTGTTATTCAGGTCTTCCATATCCATGCTGATTTTCTCTTTACTTATTCTATCAAGTATTGAGAGTGGGGTCTTGAAGTCAGCAACTGTAATTGTAGATTTGTCTATTTCTCTGGAATTCTGTCAGCTTTTGCTTTTGTATTTTGTTGCTCTGTTATTAGGTGCATAAATATTTATGGATTATTCTGTACTCTTGATGGATTGACTTCTTCTTCATATGAAATGACTTTCTTTGTCCCTGGCAATACTTTTTGCTCTGTAATCTAATTTGATATTTAGTAAACCTCTTCAGCTTTTTTTGACTAGTGTTAAAACATGTTACATCTTCTTCCATCATTTTATGTTTAACATTTATGTCTTTATAGTGCATTTCTTGTAGTTGAGTTTTGCTTTTGTATCCATCTGATGATTTCTGCCTTTTAATTCAGGTGTTTAGACCATTTATGTATATTGTGATATAATTAGGTTCAAATCTGGAATTTTCCTGTTTGTTTTCTCTTTGTCTTATCTGTTTTTTATTCTTTTTCTTTTAAGAAAATATTTCCTTCCTTCCTTCCTCCCTCCCTCCCTCACTCCTTCCCTCCCTCCTTCCTTCCTTCCTTTGATCTGGGTCTTTGTTGCCTCACGTGGGATCTTCATTTGTGGTATTCAGGATCTTTTAGTTGTGACATGCGGGCTTTTACTTGCAGCATGCAGGATCTAGTTCCCTGACTAGGGATCGATCCCTGGCCCCCTTCATTGGGAGCATGGAGTCTTAACCACTGGACCACCAGGGAAGTCTCACTCTCTTTTTCTTTTTTATCTGTCTTCTTTTGGATTGAGTATTTTTATGATTCCATTTCATTTCTTTAGTTATACACTTTTCGTTATTTTAATGATTTCTTTAGCTTTGACAGCATACATCTTTAATTTATCTACCTTCAAGTGATATTATGCCACTCCTGTATAAGGACTTTACAATAGTTTATTTACATTTCTCCCCATCCTTTCCTTTTTGTTAGTGTGTCATACAGTTTACTTATACTTGTTATAAACCACTGTTGTTATTTTTGTTTAAATAGTTATCTTAAAGAGATTTAGGTAATAGTAAACAAGTATTAAATATTTACTCTTGTAGTCATCATTTCTATTGCTCTTCCTTCCTCTGGGTTTATCCATATTTCAGTCTGGTATAATTTTTCTTCTGCCTGAAGGCTTTTCTTTAATATTCTTTCAGCTTTTTATGTCTGAAAAACTCATTTCACTTTTTTTAAAAAGATATTTTCACTTGATATAGAATTCTAGGTTGGCATTTTAAAGTACTTTAAAGATATTGCCACTTTCTTCTTGCTTACATTTTTTCTGATGAGAAATCTGCTGTCATACTTTCCTTTGTTTCTATGTGCATAACTGTCTTTTTTTTCCTCCTATGGCTGCTCTGAAATGTTCTCTTTATCACTAGTTTTGAGCAATTTGAATTATGATGTGACTTGCTGTGTTTTTTTTTCAGGTAGTTTTTTTGTTTGTCTTGTTTTTTGTACTTGGAATTCTGTGAGCTTCTTGGATATAAAAGTTTTTTAGTTTTCAACATATTTTGGCCTTTGTTTCTTCTGTCTCCCATTTCTTTCAGGGACTCCAGTGGCATGAATAGTAGGGTATTTAAGGTTGTCCCATAGCTCTTGGTTGTTCTTTTCCATTTTCAAAATTCTTTTTCTCTGTGTGTTTCATTTTGCATAGTTTCTAGTGCTAGGTAACTGATTTTTTCTTTTGCAGTCTAATCTTACATTAATCCTTTTCAGTGTATTTTTTTATCTCAGACATTGTAATTTTCACTTGTAGAAACTAAATTCTTATCTATTTTATATCTTAGTTGTCTTTAACTTTTTGAACATATGGAATAAATTTATAATAATAACTTTTAATGCCCTTGTCTGTTTCTTACCATCTGTGTCAGTTCTTGGTTTGATTGATAGCTTTTTCTCCTAATTATGGGTTTTATTTTTCTACATCTTTGCATGTCTGATAATCTTTAATTGGATACTAGATACTGCGAATTTTACTTTGTGAGTGCTGGATATTTTTGCATTCCTGGAAGTATTCCTTTTTTTTTTTTTTTTTTTTTTCTTTTGTGGTATGTGGGCGTCTCACTGCTGTGGCCTCTCCCATTGCGGAGCACAGGCTCCGGACGCACAGGCCCAGCGGCCATGACTCACGGGCCCAGCTGCTCCATGGCATGTGGGATCCTCCCAGACCAGGGCACAAACCCGTGTCCCCTGCATCGGCAGGCAGGCTCCCAACCACTGCGCCACCAGGGAAGCCCCCTGGAAGTATTCTTGAGCTTTATTTTGGGACATAGTTAACTTAATTGGAGATTGTTTTGTTCTTTTGAGTCCTGCTTTTAATATTTGTTAGGTGGGCTGAGAGCAGCATTTGGTCTAGGACTTATTTCCCACTAATGAAGCAAGACCCTTAATATTCTACCCAGTGCTTTCAGAATTATGAATTTTCCTCGTCTGACTTGTAGGACCAGGCACTATTACCAGGAGTGCTGAATACTCTTCCTTTAACCCTTTGGGATAGTTCTTTCCCTGACTCCAGGTAGTGTCTTGCTGAATACTCAATGGGCACTCTCTGCACTTCTCTGGGATTCTTTCACTGTGTAGCTCTCTCCTCTCTAGCTGCCTCGGACTCTTAACTATGTCTCTCTCATTAAGGAGTCCTTTATGCTCTGCCTGGGTTCACCCTCCCTGCACTGTAGTCTCAAATCTTTCTTAAGGCAGTAAGTTGGGACAACTTTGTACATGCCAGGAATCTGACCTTAGCTGGAAATTTCTCTTTTCTTCTGTGAGGCTTCAACAGTATAGGTTTCACACGTGATATTAGTTGTAAATTAGTTTATGTTGTCTAATACTGGGTTGACTTTTGCAAGAGCACATCACTGTTTTTATTCTTTAAATGCAGTTAAATGTAATTTCCTGATTATAGTTTCTTAGATTATCAGTAATTTATCACATTGAATGAAAAGAGTTTCCCTAGCTGTGTAGTATTTTAATTTTTGTTTGTTTCTTTTTTAGAATGAGTATGGGAATATTAAGTAATGAATAGCTGACATATTTTTCTCATTGCTACTGGATCTTTGGTCAGTTGTTATAACTGCCATAGTCCATCAATGCATTGTAACATAGAATCTTTAAGTACTGATTTATTGTGGCGCACTGAAGGTTATTTATTTATTTATTTAATGTACTAGAATCATTATCTATTTGTGCTGAATGCTTTGTTAAGGTCAGTTAAACTAACATTTGAATATTGGTGATGTTACTTGCAACAACTTACTTGTTGTTAATATGTACCTGTATTTCATATGCTCTTAATCTGTCCTCTTCAAACAGGAGTAGTTCAGTGGATGACTCTATCCACATCTTGAGTGTTGATGAGAAGAACAAGTTGGTAGCCAAGATTATCAAGGCAGAGATGATGGGAAATATGGTAAGACTTATATGTTGTTCTTTTGGAGAATAATTGCTAAATATTTAACTTCTTACAAGTAATTTTGGAAGTTCCTTAGCTATGTGGATGTAGCACACTTTGAAAATAACTGCAGCTTATTGATTCTTTGAAGAAATTCTTGAACACTTCTAAGAACAGTACTGTCTACTTCTAAGTAAATTACGTAATTTGTCAAATTTCTGAAATTTAAGATTCTAGGGAACTAAATGCTTTTTAATTTTCTGTTTAACTTGGATATTTGCTTTATTATTGTATTTATAACTTATTGAGCGTATTTGAGGGAGATAAAGATGTCACTGTCTTCTTTCCCTTTTTTAGTCATATTTTATTAAGAATGTGTATTACTTTCTTAAATTCCCTTACTTAGGAACTTTAAAAGTGAGCTAATAAAAAGGATGGTTAACTCATTTTTTCAAATCTTAAGGCAACATATTTGTGCCTGACAATGTGTTAAATGCTTTGTGTAGATTAGCTCACTTTATCCCCATAATAATGTTGTGATTTGAAACTTAACTCACAATTGAATAGAAATCAGAATTATTTAGTAAGAGTGGCACCTATCTATTTATTATATTGTCACATTTATATTATGCAAATACTGTTACATTGCTCATGGCAAAGTAACAAAGTCAGGCAGCTTTCCATGTCTTGATAAAATTGATTCCCTCATGGTCATACGCATGTACGCATCTCAAATCCAAATATAAGTGATCTTAAGTAGTGTTCTGTTTTGGTGTACCATCAGTATGACACTCTTTATTAAAACAAAAAGTAGCCAAACATGATAACTTCTGTTTTTATTAGTTTATATCTGTAATAAAAGTCATATCTTGCATTTGCTGCAATCTGGTAACACTGAACTTAAGCTCAACCCAGAAATTAGTAAGCAAGACAGACCACTGCCACCACCAACAGCAAGAAAACAACATATGAGTTTTGAAAGTACAATGAAATTAGTTAAAATAGTGAAAGAGAGATCACCAAGTTAAGAGGTTAACATATGTTAAAAGAAGTGTTCTGGGGCTTCCCTGGTGGCACAGTAGTTGAGAGTCCACCTGCCGATGCAGGGGACACGGGTTCATGCCCCCGTCCAGGAAGATCCCACATGCCATGGAGCGGCTAGGCCCGTGAGCCATGGCCGCTGAGCCTGTGCATCTGGAGTCTGTGCTCCGCAACAGGAGAGGACACAACAGTGAGAGGCCCGCATACCGCAAAAAAAAAAGAAGTGTTCTGTGTTCATGGAACCATTGCAGTGGAGAATGCTGTCTTTGCTTTTCATATAATTCTGTTTCTTTATTTCATTGTGATTTATTGCTTTATATGTCAGTTTTGTAATATAAATTTTTATAGATTTCCTAGAGTAAAAATGAAATACATTCAGAATTTTTATCTAAATTACTTAACAATAAAGAAGGTAAGTGATGCCTTTCTTTTTACAAATAACTGAAATTCTGAGTATTGGAAGTGTATAATATCTAAGGAATTATAAAAATGCCATTTTTTTTTAACATCTTTATTTGAGTATAACTGTTTTACAATAGTGTTTTAGTTTCTCCTTTACAACAAAGTGAATCAGTTATACATATACATATGTTCCCATAACTCTTCCCTCTTTTGTCACCCTCCCTCCCACCCTCCCTATCCCACCCCTCTAGGTGGTCACAAAATACAGAGGTGAATTCCCTGTGCTATGCTGTAGCTTCCCACTAGCTATCTAATTTACATTTGGTAGTGTGTATATGTCCCTGCCACTCTCTCACATCGTCACAGCTTACCCTTCCCCCTCCCCATATCCTCAAGTCCATGCTCTAGTAGGTCTGTGTTTTATTCCCATCCTACCACTAATCTCTTCATGACATTTTTTTTTTTTTTAGATTCCATATATATGTGTTAGCGTACGGTATTTGTTTTTATCCTTCTGACTTGCTTCACTCTGTATGACAGATTCCAGGTCTATTCACCTCATTACAAATAACTCAGTTTCATTTCTTTTTATGGCTGAGTAATATTCCATTATATATATGTGCCACATCTTCTTTATCCATTCATCTGTTGATGGACACTTAGGTTGCTTCCATGTCCTGGCTATCGTAAATAGAGCTGCAATGAACATTTTGGTACATGACTCTTTTTGAATTATGGTTTTCTCAGGGTATATGCCCAGTAGTGGGATTGCTGGGTCATATGGTAGTTCTATTTGTAGTTTTTTAAGGAACCTCCATACTGTTCTCCATAGTGGCTGTATCATTTTACATTCCCACCAACAGTGCAAGAGTGTTCCCTTTTCTCCACACCCTCCCCAGCATTGTTTCTAGAGTTTATGATGATGGCCAATCTGGCCGGTGTGAGATGATATCTCATTGTAGTTTTGATTTGCATTTCTCTAATGATTAATGATGTTGAGCATTCTTTCATGTGTTTGTTGGCTATCTGTATATCTTCTTTGGAGAAATGTTTATTTAGTTCTTCTGCCCATTTTTGGATTGGGCTGTTTGTTTTTTTGTTATTGAGCTGCATGAGTTGCTTATAAATTTTGGATATTAATCTTTTGTCAGTTGCTTCATTTGCAAATATTTTCTCCCGTTCTGAGGGTTGTCTTTTGGTCTTGTTTATGGTATCCTTTGCTGTGAAAAAGCTTTTAAGTTTCACTAGATCCCATTTGTTTATTTCTGTTTTTATTTCCATTTCTCTAGGAGATGGGTCACAAAGGATCTTGCTGTGATTTATGTCATAGAGTGTTCTGTCTATGTTTTCCTCTAAGAGTTTGATAGTGTCTGGCCTTACATTTAGGTCTTTAACCCATTTTGAGTTTATTTTTGTATATGGTGTTAGGGAGTGTTCTAATTTCATACTTCTACAGGTAGCTGTCCAGTTTTCCCAGCACCACTTATTGAAGAGGCTGTCTTTTCTCCAATGTATATTCTTGCCTCCTTTATCAAAGATAAGGTGACCATATGTGTGTGGGTTTATCTCTGGGCTTTCTATCCTGTTCCATTGATCTATATTTCTGTTTTTGTGCCAGTACCATACTGTCTTGATTACTGTGGCCTTGTAGTATAGTCTGAAGTCAGGGAGCCTGATTCCTCCAGCTCTATTTTTCGTTCGCAACATTGCTTTGGCTATTCGGGGTCTTTTGTGTTTCCATACAAATTGTGAAATTCTTTTTTCTAGTTCTATAAAAAATGCCAGTGGTAATTTGATAGGGATTGCATTGAATCTGTAGATTGCTTTGGGTAATACAGTCATTTTCACTATGTTGATTCTTCCAATCCATGAACATGGTATATTTCTCCACCTATTTGTATCATCTTTAATTTCTTTCATCAGTGTCTTATAGTTTTCTGCATACACGTCTTTTGTCTCCTTAGGTAGGTTTATTCCTAGATATTTTATTCTTTTTGTTGCAATGGTAAATGGGAGTGTTTTCTTAATTTCATTCTCAGATTTTTCATCATTAGTGTATAAGAATGCCAGAGATTTCTGTGCATTAACTTTGTATCCTGCTACTTTACCAAATTCATTGATTAGTTCTAGTAGTTTTCTGGTAGCATCCTTAGTATTCTCTATGTATAGTATCATGTCATCTGCAAACAGTGACACCTTTACTTCTTCTTTTCCTATTTGGATTCCTTTTATTTCTTTATTTTCTCTAATAGCTGTGGCTAGAACTTCCAAAACTAGGTTGAATAAGAGTGGTGAGAGTGGGCAACCTTGTCTTGTTCCTGATCTTAGTGGAAATGGTTTCAGTTTTTCACCATTGAGAACAATGCTGGCTGTGGGTTTGTCATATATTGCCTTTATTATATTGAGGAAAGTTCCCTCTACGCCTACTTTCTGCAGGGTTTTTATCATAAATGGGTGTTGAATTTTGTCAAAAGCTTTCTCTGCATCTATTGAGATGATCATATGGTTTTTCTCCTTCAGATTGTTGATATGGTGTATCACGTTGACTGATTTGCGTATATTGAAGAATCCTTGCATTCCTGGAATAAACCCCACTTGATCATGGTGTATGATCCTTTTAATGTGCTGTTGGATTCTGTTTGCTAGTATTTTGTTGAGGATTTTTGCATCTATGTTCATCAGTGATATTGGCCTATAGTTTTCTTTCTTTGTGACATCTTTGTCTGGTTTTGGTATCAGGGTGATGGTGGCCTCGTAGAATGAGTTTGGGAGTGTTCCTACCTCTGCTATCTTTTGGAAGAGTTTGAGAAGGATAGGTGTTAGATCTTCTCTAAATGTTTGATAGAATTCAACTGTGAAGCCATCTGGTCCTGGGCTTTTGTTTGTTGGAAGATTTTTAATCACAGTTTCAATTTCAGTGCTTGTGATTGGTCTGTTCATATTTTCTATTTCTTCCTGGTTCAGTCTTGGCAGGTTGTGCATTTCTAAGAATTTGTCCATTTCTTCCAGGTTGTCCATTTTATTGGCATAGAGTTGCTTGTAGTAATCTCTAATAATCTTTTGTATTTCTGCAGAGTCAGTTGTTACATCTCCTTTTTCATTTCTAATTCTATTGATTTGAGTCTACTCCCTTTTTTTCTTGATGAGTCTGGCTAATGGTTTATCAATTTTATTTATCTTCTCAAAGAACCAGCTTTTACTTTTATTGATCTTTGCTATTGTTTCCTTCATTTCTTTTTCATTTATTTCTGATCTGATCTTTATGATTTCTTTCCTTCTGCTAAATTTGGGGTTTTTTTGTTCTTCCTTCTCTAATTGCTTTAGGTGCAAAGTTAAGTTGTTTATTCGAGATGCTTCCTGTTTCTTAACGTATGATTGTATTGCTATAAACTTGCCTCTTAGAACTGCTTTTGCTGTATCCCATAGGTTTTGGGTTGTCGTGTCTCCATTGTCATTTGTTTCTAAGTACTTTTTGATTTCCTCTTTGATTTCTTCAGTGATCACTTCGTTATTAAGTAGTGTATTGGTTAGCCTCCATGTGTTTGTATTTTTTACAGATCTTTTCGTGTAATTGATATGTAGTCTCATAGCGTTGTGGTCAGAAAAGATACTTGATACGATTTCAATTTTCTTAAATTTGCCAAGGCTAGATTTGTGACCCAAGATATGATCTATCCTGGAGAGTGTTCCATGGGCACTTGAGAAAAATGTGTATTCTGTTGTTTTTGGATGGAATGTCCTATAAATATCAAGTAAATCCATCTTGTGTAATGTATCATTTAAAGCTTGTGTTTCCTTACTTATTTTCATTTTGGATGATCTGTCCATTGGTGACAGTGGGGTGTTAAAGTCCCCTACTATGATTGTGTTACTGTCGATTTCCCCTTTTATGTCTGTTAGTATTTGCCTTATGTATTGAGGTGCGCCTATGTTGGGTGCATAAATATTTACAATTGTTATATTTTCTTCATGGATCGATCCCATGATCATTATATAGTGTCCTTCTTTGTCTCTTGTAATAGTTTTTATTTTAAAGTCTATTTTGTCTGATATGAGAATTGCTACTCCAGCTTTCTTCTGATTTCCATTTGCATGGAATATCTTTTTCCATCCCCTCACTTTCAGCCTGTAAGTGTCCCTAGGTCTGAAGTGGGTCTTTTGTAGACAGCATATATATGGGTCCTGTTTTTGTATCCTTTCAGCCAGTCTGTGTCTTTTGGTGGGAGCATTTAATCCATTTACATTTAAGGTAATTATTGATATGTGCGTTCCTATTACCATTTACTTAATTGTTTCCGGTTGTTCTTGTAGGTCTTTTCCTTCTCTTATGTTTCTTGCCTAGAGAAGTTCCTTTAGCATTTGTTGTAAAGCTGGTTTGGTGGTGCTGTACTCTCTCAGCTTTTGCTTGTCTGTAAAGGTTTTAATTTCTCCATCCAATCTGAATGAGATCCTTGCTGGGTAGAGTAGTCTTGGTTGTAGGTTTTTTTCCTTCATCACTTTAAATATGTCCTGCCACTCCCTTCTGGCTTGTAGAGTTTCTGCTGAAAGGTCAGATGTTAGCCTTATGGGGATTCCCTTGTGTGTTATTTGTTGTTTTTCCCTTGCTGCTTTTAATATGTTTTCTTTGTATTTAGTTTTTGACAGTTTGATTATTATGTGTCTCGGCGTGTTTATCCTTGGGTTTATCCTGTATGGGACTCTCTGTGCTTCCTGGACTTGGTTGACTATTTCCTTTTCTATATTAGGGAAGTTTTCAACTATAATCTCTTCAAATATTTTCTCAGTCCCTTTCTTTTTCTCTTCTTCTTCTGGGATCCCTATGATTCGAATGTTGGTGCGTTTAATGTTGTCCCAGAGATCTCTGAGACTGTCCTCAGTTCTTTTCATTCTTTTTTCTTTCTTCTGCTCTGCAGTAGTTATTTCCACTATTTTATCTTCCAGGTCACTTATCCGTCCTTCTGCCTCAGTTATTCTGCTACTGATCCCGTCTAGAGTATTTTTCATTTCATTTATTGTGTTGCTCATCGTTACTTGCTTCCTCTTTATTTCTTCTAGGTCCTTGTTAACTGTTTCTTGCGATTTGTCTATTCTATTTCCAAGATTTTGCATCATCTTCACCATCATTATTCTAAATTCTCTTTCAGGTAGATTGGCTATTACCTCTTCATCTGTTAGGTCTGGTGTGTTTTTATCTTGTTCCTTCGTCTGCTGTGTGTTTTTCTGTCTTCTCATTTTGCTTATCTTACTGTGTTTGGGGTCTCCCTTTTGCAGGCTGCAGGTTCGTATTTCTATCTATTTTTGGTGGCTATCCCCCAGTGGCTGAGGTTGGTTCAGTGGGTTGAGCAGGTTTCCTGGTGGGGGTGACCAGTTCCCCTGTTCTGGTGGATGAGGCTGGATCCCGTCTCCCTGCTGGGTAGGTCCACGTCTGGGGGCGTGTATGGGGATGTCGGTAGCCTTACTGTGATTCTAGGCAGCCTCTCTGCTAATGGATGGGGCTGTAGACCTGTCTGGCTCTTTGTTGGGTATAGGGTGTCCAGCACTGTTCGTTGCTGGTCCTTGAGTGAATCTGGGTCTTGGTGTTGAGATGAAGATCTCTGGGAGATTTTCGCCGTTTGATATTACGTGGAGCTGAGAGGTCTCTTGTGGACCAGTGTCCTGAGGTTAGTTCTCCCACCTCAGAGACACAGCCCTGGTGCCTGGCTGGGGCGCCAAGAGCCTTTAATCCACACGGCTCAAAACAAAAGGGAGAAAAAAATAGAAAGTCAAGAAAGGAAGGAAGAAAGGAGGAAGGGAGGGAAGGAAGGAAGAAAGGAAGGGAGGGCGGAAGAAAGGAAGGGAGGAAGGAAGGAGGGAATAAAGAAAGGAAGGGAGGGAGGAAGAAAGGAAGGGAGGAAGGAAGGAGGGAATAAAGAAAGGAAGGGAGGGAGGAAGAAAGGAAGGGAGGAAGGAAGGAGGGAATAAAGAAAGGAAGGGAGGGAGGAAGAAAGGAAGGGAGGAAGGAAGGAGGGAATAAAGAAAGGAAGGGAGGGAGGAAGAAAGGAAGGGAGGAAGGAAGGAGGGAATAAAGAAAGGAAGGGAGGGAGGAAGAAAGGAAGGGAGGAAGGAAGGAGGGAATAAAGAAAGGAAGGGAGGGAGGAAGAAAGGAAGGGAGGAAGGAAGGAGGGAATAAAGGAAGGACGGGAGGAAGGAAGGAAGGAGGGAAATAGGAAAGAAAGGAGGGAAGAAAGGAAGAAAGAAAGGGGAGAAGACAAAATAAAGTAGGGTAAATTACAGTTATTAAAATAACCAAATAATTATTAAGAAGAAAAATTTCTATTAAAGAAAAAAAAAAAAGACCAAAAAAAAAAATGGTCTAACCCCAGGACAGATGGTGAAAACAAAGCTACACAGACAAAATCTCACAGAGCAGCACCCACATACACACTCACAAAAAGAAAAAAGGGGAAAATAATAGTATATCTTGCTCCCAAAGTCCACTTCCTCAACCTGGGATATTTCGCTGTCTATTCAGGTTTTCCACAGATGCAGGGCACTTCAAGCTGACTGTGGAGCTTTAACCTGCTGTTTCTGAGGCTGCTGGGAGGGACCTCCCCCTCTCTTTGTTCGCACAGCTCCTGGGGCTCAGCCCTGGAGCTGGCCCCGCCTCTGCGCACAGGTTGTCTGAGGGCGTCTGCCCTTCGCTCAGAGAGGGCGGGGTCAAAGGAGCAGTGTTAACGGAGCAGCTGATTCGTGGTCTCTGGCTCACTCAGGCGGTGGGTGGCACGGATGTGGGGCGAGTCCGCGGCGGCATAGGCCGGCGTGATGCTGCAGCGGCCCGAGGCGCGCCGCGCGTTTTCCCGGGGAAGCAGTCCCAGGATCCCGGAACCCCGGCCCTGGCGGGCTGCACAGGCTCCCGGGAGGGGCAGTGTGGAGAGTGACCTGCGCTCGCACACAGGCCTCTTGGTGGCGGCAGTAGCAACCCTAGCGTCCCACACCCGTCTCTGTTGTCCCTGCCGACAGCCGCAGCTCGCGCCCGTTTCTGGAGCTCCTTTATGTGGTGCCCTTAATTCCCTTTCCTCGCGCCCCAGGAAGCAAAGAGGCAAGAAAAAGTTTCTTGTCTCTTAGGCAGCTCCGTGCCCGTTTCTGGAGCTCCTTTAAGCGGCGTGCTTAAACCCCTCTCCTCGCGCAGCAGGAGGTAAAGAGGGAAGAAAAGGTCTCTTGCCTCTTCGGCAGCTCCAGACTTCTTCCGAACTCCCTCCTGGCCAGCCATGGTGTGCTAACCCCTTCAGGCTGTTTTCGCTCTGCCAACTCCAGACCTTTCCCTGGGATCCGTCCGAGGCTCAGTTCCCAGCCCCGCCCGCCGCGGCGGGTGAGCAGACAAGCCTCTTGTGGTGGTGAGTGCTGATCGGCACTGATCCTCTGTGCGGGAATCTCTCCGCTTTGCCCTCCGCACCCTGTTGGCTGCGGTCTCCTCCGCGGCTCTGAAGCTTCCCCCTCCGCCACCCGCAGTCTCCACCCGCGAAGGGGCTTCTAGTGTGTGGGAACCTTTCCTCCCTCTCGGTTCCCTCCCACTGGTGCAGGTCCCGTCCCTATTCTTTTGTCTCTGTTTATTCTTTTTTCTTTTGCCCTACCCAGGTACGTGGGGAGTTTCTTGCCTTTTGGGAGGTCTGAGGTCTTCTGCCAGCGTTCGGTGGGTGTTCTGTAGGAGAAGTTCCACGTGTAGATGTATTTCTGATGTATCTGTGAGGAGGAAGAGTGATCCCTGCGTCTTACTCTTCCTCCATCTTCCCATAGCCCCAAAAATGCCATTCTTAAGGTTAAGTATTTCTTTCATTTCCCTATCTTCCCTAAAATATATGTCCTTGTAATTATTTACCTTCAAAGCATAACCAATTTCTAAATGTATTTGAGAATTTTGTTACCCAGATGAGTTCATTAAAAAATAATATACTAGGCTGTGAGTTGGTAACTAGATTTAGGAGAGAGCTACTTGGATGTTTGCTATGCTGTTTTCCCTATTGTTATGTGAATTTGAAATATTCTATGAATGAAGAAGCTGTGTTATCACACCTATTTTTCTTGTCTTTCTATTTGAAGGAATTAGCTGAACAACTTAAAGCCCAACTTGACAAGGCAAATAAATTCGAAGACACCGTAACGCAGATATCATCAAAAAAATCTGGGGTAGAGGTAAGTAATAAAAGTTTGTTTATAGGTAGCCATTTACCTTGTATAATACTTCTACTTGGCAGTGCTAATATTTTAATGTTAAATGTGTTTGTGTCTGTGTCTGTGTGCTTGTATGTATTATGCTTGTTCGCTTGTTTTTAAAATTTATTTGCATATGTAGTCTCTTATGTTCCACCATTGTGTCCTGGTGGAAAAAAGCCTAGGCCTACACCTAGGCCTAGGGCCAAGGAGATCTGGGTTTTTTCTGGGCTCTGCCATTTATTGACTGACCTTGCACAAGTCAAGGTCATTATCTCCTCCTCCAGAATGAGAGACTTGAATTTGGTATCCATTTCATGTAAAATATTTTGTTCTATGATTCATTCACCTATCTGTTGGTCAGTAAAATAGATGAAAACACCTGTCTGCATGGAGATTTATTTGGGTAGTAAGAGAGAGATAATAAGTAATAAAAATTTTTAAAAAGTTCTATATCTGAGGCAGGGTGGTACGGATCTTGAGTGCCAGGTATGCTATATGTTTATGTGTATGTGTATGTCTTGGGATGCACAGGCTAATTCTCATTGAAAAAGTGACATTGATACAAAGACTTGAAGGAAGTTAAACAGTGATCTTTGTGGATCTGAGTGAAGAGCACTGTGGACATAAAGAACAGAGAATTTAAAGTTCCAAAGACTGGACATGTGTCCAATGTGTAGGAAGAACAGCAAGGAGACCAGTGTTGTTGGAGTGGAATGAATGAAAGAGAGGAAAGTAGAAGATCCAGATTAGAGAGATTGTGGGAGGCCAGATCATGTTAAGCTTAAAAGTCATAGTAAGGAAGTATTGGGTTGGCCAAGAAGTTCGTTTGGGTTTTCGTACCATCTTATGGAAAAATCCAAATGAACTTTTTGACCAACCCAATACGTTTTTATTCTGGGTGAGAGGTAAAGCTATTTAAGATTTTTGAGTAGAAAATGTATTTTGACAGGACCATCCTGACTTCTTTGTTAAGAGTGGATTGGGGGAGAATAAGGTCAGACACAGGGTCTAGTTAAGCTTTTGCCATAATACATACAAGAAACGATAGTGGACTTGACCAAGATAGTAGCTGAAGAGATGGTTAGAAGTGATTAAATTTTTTATATGCATAAATGTTTTCTGTGTATGTTTGAAGGAGAGCGGACAGGATTTTTATGATGGTTTAGATGGGAGGGGAATATGAATTAAGAGGAAGAGTAGACTCCAGAGATTTTTGCCTGAGCAGCTAGAAGACTAGAATGGCCATTATTTGAGATGTGGGAGAAAGAGTAGGTTTGGAGCAGAGATTGGAAGTTCTGTTTTGAGTATATTGAGATTGGATGTCTTTTAGATATGAAACAAGTAGAGCTATCAAGTAGGCAGGTGGATATAGTTGGGAGTTGAGAGAAACCTGAACTAGAAATAGAAATTGGGGCATTATTAACATATAAATGGTGTTTAAATTCACGATACTGCATGAAATCATCACAGGAGTAAATGTAGATAGAAAAAGGCAAAGGATTGGTTTGGCTGCATTACAGTGTTGAGAGGTTTATAGAGTGGTTTATAACTGAATTTAAAGGACTATTCTCAAAGATTAATTTATATAATTTAATGGTAGTGTGAGAAGAGGTGAGAATCTATGAAATTAGGCTTCATAGAATTTTTTCAAGCTTCAATTATTAATGACTTAGATAATAGTACAGAGAATATATTTATGAAATAGGCTGTTTTTACTAAGTTGTGCTAGTCATGTTTTTAAAAAGTGGATAATTTGGAGTTTCTTGTACAGATTAAGGAATTGAGAATGGGAAACTATAAGTAGGATTAAAAAGTAGGGACTAAAAGAGTATAGCTAAAACTAGTTATACTATGTACACTTTCGCCAGATTTATTTTTTCAAGTGTCTTTGTGGTTATAATACTTTCGTACTCTGAAACTTTTATGTGGTTTCTTAGTGCTAACTGTATTAAGTACTAGATCTTCCTGCACTATATTCTTCCAAAGTATAACCCCATATTCCAGCCTTACCTCCAAAGCTTTTTTATACATAACCTACATGTTTCTTTGACATTTACATATGCTATTAATTATCTGTGCCCGATATCACCCTCTTGAGGCTATCCACTTTTCATTTTGTCTTTACTCCATTATGAAGTCTTTTTTTCTCATCCTTTTGAACAGTAGTAACCTTTTCCTCTTTTGAAACTTAAAGACTTTAAAAATATTCTCTATGGAATTTGTCTTTTCAAATTATATATATTTGTGTTCTTGTTATACCTATCTCTTTGTTGATACTTGGCACTTTATATGAGAGGTTTCTAAACCTGTGGCTGAATTTCAGGCGATTCTTGAAATTTAAAGCAGTTCATCTGAAAAAATTGAAGCAGATCTTCTATTAAATAACATTTCTTTTACTGTTCTAAGGATATCGTAGAGTACTGACAGACTGTAATCTCATCCCCTGAGCATACATCTCTATACCATTACTGATTTCTTTATGTTTTTCAGCTCCTCCTAGCTTTTGAGCATTGTATCTCATAACTCAGGGAAGTAGAATTCAAAGTTGTATTCAAAGTAGAATTTCTATTTGTGAGTCTGTTTTGGAAACTGTATAGCCCTTTGAAGCTTCAAATAGAAAGTTTTTTTCTTTTTAACATCTTTATTTGAGTATAACTGTTTTACAATAGTGTGTTAGTTTCTCCTTTACAACAAAGTGAATCAGTTATACATATACGTATGTTTCCATATCTCATCCCTCTTGAGTCACCCTCCCTCCCACCCCTCTAGGTGGTCACAAAGCACAGAGGTGATCTCCCTGTGCTATGCGGCAGCTTCGCACTAGCTATCTAATTTACATTTGGTAGTGTGTATATGTCCCTGCCACTCTCTCACTTCGTCACAGCTTACCCTTCCCCCTCCCCATATCCTCAAGTCCATGCTTTAGTAGGTCTGTGTTTTATTCCTGTCCTACCGCTAATCTCTTCATGACATTTTTTTTCTTAGATTACATATATATGTGTTAGCATATGGTATTTGTTTTTCTCCTTCTGACTTACTTCACTCTGTATGACAGACTCCAGGTCTATCCACCTCATTACAAATAACTCAGTTTCATTTCTTTTTATGGCTGAGTAATATTCCACTGTATATATGTGCCACATCTTCTTTATCCATTCATCTGTTGATGGACACTTAGGTTGCTTCCATGTCCTGGCTATCATAAATAGAGCTGCAATAAATATTTTGGTACATGACTCTTTTTGAATTATGGTTTTCTCAGGATATATGCCCAGTAGTGGGATTGGTGGGTCGTATGGTAGTTCTATTTTTAGTTTTTTAAGGAACCTCCATACTGTTCTCCATAGTGGCTGTATCGATTTACATTCCCACCAGCAGTGCAAGAGTGTTCCCTTTTCTCCACACCCTCTCCAGCATTTATTGTTTCTAGAGTTTTTGATGATGGCTAATCTGACTGGTGTAAGATGATATCTCATTGTAGTTTTTTTTTTTGTGTGTGTGTGTGGTAGGCGGGCCTCTCACTGCTGTGGTCCCTTCCCCTGCGGAGCACAGGCTCCAGACGCGCAGGCCCAGCAGCCATGGCTCACGAGCCCAGCCGCTCTGCGGCACGTGGGATCCCCCTGGACCGGGGCACGAACCCATGTCCCCTGCATCGGTAGGCGGACTCTCAACCACTGCGCCACCAGGGAAGCCCTCATTGTAGTTTTGATTTGCATTTCTCTAATGATTAATGATGTTGAGCATTCTTTCATGTGTTTGTTGGCAATCTGCATATCTTCTTTGGAGAAATATCTATTTAGTTCTTCTGCCCATTTTTGGATTGGGCTGTTTGTTTTTTTGTTATTGAGCTGCATGAGTTGCTTATAAATTTTGGATATTAATCCTTTGTCAGTTGCTTCATTGGCAAATATTTTCTCCCATTCTGAGGGTTGTCTTTTGGTCTTGTTTATGGTATCCTTTGCTGTGCAAAAGCTTTTAAGTTTCATTAGGTCCCATTTGTTTATTTTTGTTTTTATTTCCATTTCTCTAGGAGATGGGTCAAAAAGGATCTTGCTGTGATTTATGTCAGAGTGTTCTGCCTATGTTTTCCTCTAAGAATTTGAGAGTGTCTGGCCTCACATTTAGGTCTTTAACCCATTTTGAATTTATTTTTGTGTGTGGTGTTAGGGAGTATTCTAATTTCATACTTTTACATGTAGCTGTCCAGTTTTCCCAGCACCACTTATTGAAGAGGCTGTCTTAACTCCACTGTATATCCTTCCCTCCTTTATCAAGGATAAGGTGACCATATGTGTGTGGGTTTATCTCTGGGCTTTCTATCCTGTTCTATTGATCTATATTTCTGTTTTTGTGCCAGTACTATACTGTCTTGATTACTGTAGCCTTGTAGTATAGTCTGAAGTCAGGGAGCCTGATTCCACCAGCTCCATTTTTCGTTCTCAAGATTGCTTTGGTTATTCGGGGTATTTTGTGTTTCCATACAAATTGTGAAATTTTTTGTTCTAGTTCTGTAAAAAATGCCAGTGGTAATTTGATAGGGATTGCATTGAATCTGTAGATTGCTTTGGGTAATAGAGTAATTTTCACTATGTTGATTCTTTCAATCCATGAACATGGTATATTTCTCCACCTATTTGTATCATCTTTAATTTCTTTCATCAGTGTCTTATAGTTTTCTGCATACACGTCTTTTGTCTCTTTAGGTAGGTTTATTCCTAGATATTTTATTCTTTTTGTTGCAATGGTAAATGGGAGTGTTTTCTTAATTTCACTCTCTGATTTTTCATCATTAGTGTATAAGAATGCCAAAGATTTCTGTGCATTAATTTTGTATCCTGCTACTTTACCAAATTCATTGATTAGTTCTAGTAGTTTTCTGGTAGCATCCTTAGTATTCTCTATGTATAGTATCATGTCATCTGCAAACAGTGACACCTTTACTTCCTCTTTTCCTATTTGAATTCCTTTTATTTCTTTTGTTTCTCTGATTGCTGTGGCTAACTTCCAAAACTAGGTTGAATAAGAGTGGTGAGAGTGAGCAACCTTGTCTTGTTCCTGATCTTAGTGGAAATGGTTTCAGTTTTTCACCATTGAGAACGATGCTGGCTGTGGGTTTGTCATTTATGGCCTTTATTATGGTGAGGAAAGTTCCCTCTATGCCTACTTTCTGCAGGGTTTTTATCATAAATGGGTGTTGAATTTTGTCAAAAGCTTTCTCTGCATCTATTGAGATGATCATATGGTTTTTCTCCTTCAGATTGTTGATATGGTGTATCACGTTGACTGATTTGCGTATATTGAAGAATCCTTGCATTCCTAGAATAAACCCCACTTGATCATGGTGTATGATCCTTTTAATGTGCTGTTGGATTCTGTTTGCTAGTATTTTGTTGAGGATTTTTGCATCTATGTTCATCAGTGATATTGGCCTATAGTTTTCTTTCTTTGTGACATCTTTGTCTGGTTTTGGTATCAGGGTGATGGTGGCCTCGTAGAATGAGTTTGGGAGTGTTCCTACCTCTGCTATCTTTTGGAAGAGTTTGAGAAGGATAGGTGTTAGATCTTCTCTAAATGTTTGATAGAATTCAACTGTGAAGCCATCTGGTCCTGGGCTTTTGTTTGTTGGAAGATTTTTAATCACAGTTTCAATTTCAGTGCTTGTGATTGGTCTGTTCATATTTTCTATTTCTTCCTGGTTCAGTCTTGGCAGGTTGTGCATTTCTAAGAATTTGTCCATTTCTTCCAGGTTGTCCATTTTATTGGCATAGAGTTGCTTGTAGTAATCTCTAATAATCTTTTGTATTTCTGCAGAGTCAGTTGTTACATCTCCTTTTTCATTTCTAATTCTATTGATTTGAGTCTACTCCCTTTTTTTCTTGATGAGTCTGGCTAATGGTTTATCAATTTTATTTATCTTCTCAAAGAACCAGCTTTTACTTTTATTGATCTTTGCTATTGTTTCCTTCATTTCTTTTTCATTTATTTCTGATCTGATCTTTATGATTTCTTTCCTTCTGCTAAATTTGGGGTTTTTTTGTTCTTCCTTCTCTAATTGCTTTAGGTGCAAAGTTAGGTTGTTTATTCGTGATGTTTCCTGTTTCTTAAGGTATGATTGTATTGCTATAAACTTGCCTCTTAGAACTGCTTTTGCTGTATCCCATAGGTTTTGGGTCGTCGTGTCTCCATTGTCATTTGTTTCTAAGTACTTTTTGATTTCCTCTTTGATTTCTTCAGTGATCACTTCGTTATTAAGTAGTGTATTGGTTAGCCTCCATGTGTTTGTATTTTTTACAGATCTTTTCGTGTAATTGATATGTAGTCTCATAGCGTTGTGGTCAGAAAAGATACTTGATACGATTTCAATTTTCTTAAATTTGCCAAGGCTAGATTTGTGACCCAAGATATGATCTATCCTGGAGAATGTTCCATGAACACTTGAGAAAAATGTGTATTCTGTTGTTTTTGGATGGAATGTCCTATAAATATCAAGTAAATCCATCTTGTGTAATGTATCATTTAAAGCTTGTGTTTCCTTACTTATTTTCATTTTGGATGATCTGTCCATTGGTGACAGTGGGGTGTTAAAGTCCCCTACTATGATTGTGTTACTGTCGATTTCCTCTTTTATGGCTGTTAGTATTTGCTTTATGTATTGAGGTGCTCCTATGTTGGGTGCATAAATATTTACAATTGTTATATCTTCTTCATGGATCTTTCCCTTGATCATTATGTAGTGTCCTTCTTTTCCTCTTATAATAGTTTTTATTTTAAAGTCTATTTTGTCTGATATGAGAATTGCTACTCCAGCTTTCTTCTGATTTCCATTTGCATGGAATATCTTTTTCCATCCCCTCACTTTCAGTCTGTAAGTGTCCCTAGGTCTGAAGTGGGTCTCTTGTAGATAGCATATATATGGGTCTCATTTTTGTATCCATTCAGCCAGTCTTTTTTTTTTTTTGGTGGGAGCATTTAATCCATTTACATTTAAGGTAATTATTGATATGTGTATTCCTATTACCATTTTCTTAATTGTTTCAAGTTGTTCTTGTAGGTCTTTTCCTTCTCTTGTGTTTCTTGCCTAGGGAAGTTCCTTTAGCATTTGTTGTAAAGCTGGTGTGGTGGTGCTGAACTCTCTCAGCTTTTGCTTGTCTGTAAAGATTTTAATTCCTCCATCAAATCTGAATGAGATCCTTGCTGGGTAGAGTAATCTTGGTTGTAGGTTTTTTTCCTTCATCACTTTAAATATGTCCTGCCACTCCCTTCTGGCTTGTAGAGTTTCAGCTGAAAGATCAGATGTTAACGTTATGGGGATTCCCTTGTGTGTTATTTGTTGTCTTTCCCTTGCTGCTTTTAATATGTTTTCTTTGTATTTAATTTTTGACAGTTTGATAATTATGTGTCTTGGCGTGTTTATCCTTGGGTTTATCCTGTATGGGACTCTCTGTGCTTCCTGGACTTGATTGACTATTTCCTTTCCTATATTAGGGAAGTTTTCAACTATAATCTCTTCAAATATTTTCTCAGTCCCTTTCTTTTTCTCTTCTTCTTCTGGGACCCCTATAATTCGAATGTTGGTGCATTTAATGTTGTGCCTGAGGTCTCTGAGGCTGTCCTCAGTTCTTTTCATTCTTTTTTCTTTGTTCTGCTCTGCAGTAGTTATTTCCACTATTTTATTTTCCAGGTCACTTCTCTGTCCTTCTGCCTCAGTTATTCTGCTATTGATCCCATCTAGAGTATTTTTCATTTCATTTATTGTGTTGCTTATCGTTACTTGCTTCCTCTTTATTTCTTCTAGGTCCTTGTTAACTGTTTCTTGCAATTTGTCTATTCTATTTCCAAGATTTTGAATCATTTTTACTATCATTATTCTGAATTCTTTTTCAGGTAGACTGCCTATTACTTCTTCATTTGTTAGGTCTGGTGTGTATTTTATCTTGGTCCTTCATCTGCTGTGTGTTTTTCTGTCTTCTCATTTTGCTTATCTTACTGTGTTTGGGGTCTCCTTTTTGCAGGCTGCAGGTTTGTAGTTCCCTCTGTTTTTTGTGGCTGTCCCCAGTGACTGAGTTTGGTTCAGTGGGTTGAGTAGGTTTCATGGTTGGGGTGTCTAGTGCCTCTGTTCTGGTGGATGAGGCTGGATCTTGTCTTTTTGGTGGGCAGGTCCACGTCTGGTGGTGGGTTTGGGGATGTTGGTAGCCTTGTTATGATTTTCGGCAGCCTCTTTGCTAATGGATGGGGCTGTAGACCTGTCTTGCTCTTTGTTGGGGATAGGGTGTCCAGCACTGTTCGTTGCTGGTCCTTGAGTGAAGCTGGGTTTTGGTGTTGAGATGGAGATCTCTGGGAGATTTTCGCTGTTTGATATTACGTGTAGCTGGGAGGTCTCTTGTGGACCGGTGTCCTGAGTTTGGTTCTCCCACCTCAGAGACACAGCCTTGACACCTGGCTGGAGTGCCAAGAGCCGTTAATCCACATTGCTCAAAATAAAAGGGAGAAAAAATAGGAAAGAAAGGAAGGAAGGAAGGAGGGAGGGAGGGAAGGAAGGAAGGAAGAAAGGAAGGGATGGAGGAAGAAAGGAAGGGAGGAAGCAAGAAAGGAATGAAGGATGGAAGAGAGGAAGGAATGGAGGAAAGAAGGGAGGAAGGAAGGAAGGAAGGAAGGAGGGAAGTAGGGAAGAAAGGAAGAAAGAAAGGGAGAAGACAAAATAAAGTAGGATAAAATATAGTTATTAAAATAAAAACTAATTATTAAGAAGAAAAATTTCTATTTAAAAAAATAAGGTTCGTTCTAACCCTAGGACAAATAGTGAAAACAAAGCTATACAGACAAAATCTCACACAGCAGCATACACATACACACTCACAAAAAGAAAAAAGGGGAAAATAATAGTATATCTTGCTCCCAACGTCCACCTCCTCAACTTGGGTTATTTCGCTCTCTATTCAGGTTTTCCACAGATGCAGGGCACTTCAAGTTGACTGTGGGGCTTTAATCCGCTGCTTTTGAGGCTGCTGGGTGAGACCTCCCCTCTCCTCTTTGTTCGCACAGCTCCTGGGGTTCAGCTTTGGACTTGGCCCCGCCTCTGCATATAGGTTGTCCCAAGGCGTCTGCCCTTCACTCAGACAGGACGGGGTTAAAGGAGCAGCTGATTCTGGTGCTCTGGCACAGGCTGCCAGGAGGGAGGGGCATGGATGCAGGGCGAGTCTGCGATGGCAGAGGCCGGCATGACGGTGCACCAGCCTGAGGTGCACCGCGCGTTTTCCCGGGGAAGCTGTCCGTGGATCACGGGGCCCTGGCAATGGCAGGCTGCGCGGGCTGCACGGGCTCCCAGGAGGGGCGGTGTGGGGAGTGACCTGTGCTCGCACACAGGCCTCTTGGTGGGGGCAGCAGCAACCCTAGCATCCCATACTGGTCTCTGTTGTCCGTGCCGACAGCCGCAGCTCTCTCCTGTTTCTGGTGCTCCTTTACGTGGTGCCCTTAATCCCCTCTCTTCACGCCCCAGGAAGTAAAGAGGCAAGAAGAAGTCTCTTGTCTCTTTGGTAGCTCCGCGCCCGTTTGTGGAGCTCATTTAAGCGGCGTGCTTAAACCCCTCTCCTCCCGCACCATGAAGCAGAGAGGGAAGAAAAGGTCTCTTGCCTCTTCGGCAGCTCCAGACTTCTTCCGGACTCTCTCCCGGCTTCGGCTAACCATGGTGCACTAACCCCTTCAGGCTGTTTTCACTCTGCCAACTCCAGACCTCTTCCTGGGATCTAACTGAAGCCCAAGGCTCAGCTCCCAACCCCCGCCCTCCCTGGCAGGTGAGCAGACAAGCCTCTCGGGCTGGTGAGTGCTGGTCGGCACCGATCCTCTGTGTGCGGGAATCTCTCTGCTTTGCCCTCCGCACGCTGTGGCTGAGCTGTCCTCCGCGGCTCCGGCTCCGGAGCTTCCCCCTCTGCCACCCGCAGTCTCCGCCCACGAAGGGGCTTCTAGTGTGTGGGAACCGTTCCTCCTTCACGGCTCTCTCCCCCTTGTGCAGGTCCCGTCCCTATTCTTTGTCTCTGTTTATTCTTTTTTCTTTTGCCCTACCCAGGTACGTGGGGAGTTTCTTGCCTTTTGGGAGGTCTGAGGTCTTCTGCCAGCGTTCAGTGGGTGTTTTATAGGAGAAGTTCTACGTGTAGATGTATTTCTTATGTATCTGTGAGGAGGAAGGTGATCCCTGCGTCTTACTCTTCCGCCATCTTCCCCTCCCATCAGAGAGGTTTTTATTGTATGGATTCTTTTTTTTTAAACATTTTTTCCTAGTTTTATTGAGAAATAATTGACATACATCACTGCTTACAGTGTAGAGCATGGTGATTTGATTTACATATGTTGTGAAATGATTATCACAACAGGTTTAGTTAACATCCATCATCTCATATAGATATAATCAAAAGAAAAAAAAAAATCATTGTGATGAGCACTCTTTGGATCTACTTTCTTAACAGTTTTCCCGTGTATAATACAGTGTGTTAACTATAGTTATCATGTTGTGCATTACATGTCTAGTACTTATTTGTCTTGTAACTGGAAGTTTGTACATTTTGACCACCTTCCTCCAATTCCCCCACCTCTAGGAGATTCACAGTTCAACTGTGGAAAAGCACCTTTTAAATTCATACAAACGAATGGAGTGATAATTATAGGAATTTCAGGTATCAACAATGTTTTTCTTTTGGGGATGGTGGTGTGTGGATGTAACGTGGGAGAGACAGCTATACAAGGTGGCCAGGGAAGGGGATCTTTATGCAATTTCTGAAACTATACCTGTAGGTTGTCACTTTTTATTTATTTATTTATTTGTTACACATATTATTTATTTATTTATTTATTTGGAGTATAGTTGATTTACAGTGTTGTCTTAGTTTCAGGTGTACAGCAGTGTGCATCAGTTATACATATAACCACCCTTTTCTAAAAATATTCTTTTCCCATATAGCCCATTATAGAATACTGAGTAGAGTTCTCTGTGCTATACAGCAGGTTTTTATCTCCTAAGATTCTTTGACCAGAAAAGAAAATTTCATTCTTCTCTGCAGAGATAGGGCACTTGCACATTTACTTAAAGCTTTACTAGGCATATATGTAAAACAAACCTTTGCCAATAATTCTGAAAGAATTCTCTTTCAGAGAATTCAAAGAATGCCATTAAACTGATTTATTATCTCAGGGTCAGCACCTTGGTTTATCTGCCTTTCAAAGTAGTTTGTTAAAAAATGAATGTACAGGGCTTCCCTGGTGGTGCAGTGGTTGAGGGTCTGCCTGCCGATGCAGGGGACGCGGGTTTGTGCCCCGATCTGGGAGGATCCCACGTGCCGGGGAGTGGCTGGGCCTGTGGGCCATGGCAGCTGGGCCTGCACATCCGGAGCCTGTGCTCTGCAGCGGGAGAGGCCACAGCAGTGACAGGCCCGCGCAGAGCTAAAAAAAAAAAAAAAAAAAGAATATACAAAGTTGTTTACTACAACAAAGAAATGTGCTGATGTTTTAGAGGAAAATCTTGAAATACTTCTGATAGAAATTTTTCCCTTTCAGAGAAGGAAAATCCCACTCATAGAGCATTGAACATTGTTCTTTCATTACTTAGCTTATTTGTTAGAAATGTTAGATTGTACGAATAGGGTAAATCTCCTGAATCAGTGATCTATGAACATCTTTTTGGCTTTAGTGAAAAACCATCAGCACTTGTAATTGTTGGTTTGCTTATTTCTCTTACCCTTTAGAAGTTGAACTTTTTAGTGTTTAGGACAAGAGCTATTTTAGTTCATATATATAGTGTCTAGGGTAATGCTTGGCATATTGTAAGCAATCAGAAAATAATTGAAATATTTGTTTTATGAATGTCCTTGATTTATTTTGTTCCCCATAGTTTTCTTTTTTTCTTTTTCATATTATTTTCCATTATGGTTTATTATAGGATATTGAATATAGGTCACCGTGCTGTACAGTAGGAACTTGTTGTTTATCCATTCTATATATAATAGTTTGGATCTGCTAATCCCCAAATCACAATCTATCCCTCCCCAATACGCCCTCCCCCTTGGCAACAACAAGTCTGTTCTCCACGTCTATGAGTCTCTTTTTGTTTCATAAATATGTTCATTTGTGTCATAGTTTAGATTCCACATGTAAGTGATATCATATGGTGTTTGTCATTCTCATTTTGACTTGCTTCACTTAGTATGATAATTTCTGGGTGCATCCATGTTGCTGCAAGTGGCTTTATTTCATTCTTTTATGGCTAAGTAGTATTCCATTGTATAAATATACTGCATCTTCTTTATCCATTCTTCTGTCAATGGACAGTTAGGTTGCTTCCGTGTCTTGGCTATTGTAAATAGTGCTTCTGTGAACATAGGGGTGCATATATCATTTCAAATTACGGTTTTGTCCAGATACATGCCCAGGACTGGGATTGCTGGATCATGTGGCAACTCTATTTTCAGTTTTGTGAGGAACCTCCATACTGTTTTCCGTGGTGGCTGCACCAATTTACATTCTCATTAACAGTGTAGGAGGCTTGCCATTTCTCCACATCCTGTCCAGCATTTTTTACTTGTAGATTTTTCAATGATGGCCATTCTGACTGGTGTGAGGTGGTACCTCATTGTACTCTTGATTTGCATTTCTCTAATAATTAGCAACCTTCAGTATCTTTTTTGTGCTTACTGGTTATTTGCATGTCTTCTTGGTTTTTTTCTTATTTCTGAAAGATACATTTTAAAGTAATAAGTAGAATTATGACTTATAACATTATACCAGAACATATAAGATTTTTACAAATTTCATGTAATGTCTGAAACATTTATGTTAACATATTTCCATACAAATAACCCCAAAAAAGTTTAGTATTAGTTGTTTTTTCTGTTTTTTTTATACTGCAGTTTCTTATTAGTCATCAATTTTATACACATCGGTGTATACATGTCAGTACCAATCGCCCAATTCAGCACACCACCATCCCCACCCCACCGCGGTTTTCCCCCCTTGGTGTCCATATGTTTCTTCTCTACATCTGTGTCTCAACTTCTGCCCTGCAAACCGGTTCATCTGTACCATTTTTCTGAGTTCCACATACATGCGTTAATATACGATATTTGTTTTTCTCTTTCTGACATACTTCACTCTGTATGACAGTATCTAGATCCATCCACATCTCAACAAATGACTCAATTTTGTTCCTTTTTATGGCTGAGTAATATTCCATTGTATGTATGTACCACATCTTCTTTATCCATTCGTCTGTTGATGGACATTTAGGTTGCTTCCATGACCTGGGTATTGTAAATAGTGCTGCATTGAACATTGGGGTGCATGTGTCTTTTTGAATTATGGTTTTATCTGGGTATGTGCCCAGTAGTGGGATTGCTGGATCATATGGTAATTCTATTTATAGTTTTTGAAGGAACCTCCATACTGTTCTCCATAGAGGCTGTATCCATTCACATTCCCACCAACAGTGCAAGAGGGTTCCCTTTTCTCCACACCCTCTTCAGCATCTGTTGTTTGTAGATTTTCTGATGATGCACATTCTAACTGGTGTGAGGTGATACCTCATTGTAGTTTTGATTTGCATTTCTGTAATAATTAGTGATGTTGAGCAGCTTTTCATGTGCTTCTTGGCCACCTGTATCTGTTCTTTGAAGAAATGTCTATTTAGGTCTTCTGCCCATTTTTGGATTGGGTTGTTTTTTTCTTTAATATTGAGTTGCATGAGCTGTTTATACATTTTGGAGATTAATCCCTTGTCTGTTGATTTGTTTGCAAATATTTCCCCCCATTCTGAGGGTTGTATTTTCGTATTGTTTATGGTTTCCTTTGCTGTGCAAAAGCTTTTAAGTTTCATTAGGTCCCATTTGTTTATTTTTATTTCCATTGCTCTAGGAGTTGGATCAAAACAGATCTTGCTGTGATTTATGTCAAAGAGTTTCTTCCTATGTTTTCCTCTAAGAGTTTTTAGTGTCCGGGCTTACGTTTAGGTCTCAAATCCATTTTGAGTTTATTTTTGTGTATGGTGTTAGGGAGTGTTCTAATTTCATTCTTTTACATTTAGCTGTCCAGTTTTCTCAGCACCACTTATTGAAGAGACTATCTTTTCTCCATTGTATATCCTTGCCTCCTTTGTCATAGATTAGTTGACCATATGCGTGGGTTTATCTCTGGGCTTTCTATCTTGTTCCATTGATCTATGTTTCTGTTTTTCTGCCGGTACCATATTGTCTTGATTATGGTAGCTTTGTAGTGTAGTCTGAAGTCAGGGAGTCTGATTCCTCCAGCTCTGTTTCTTTCCCTCAAGACTGCTTTGGCTATTCGGTGTCTCTTGTGTCTCCATACAAATTTTAAGATGATTTGTTCTAGTTCTGTAAAAAATACCATTGGTAATTTGATAGGGATTGCATTGAATCTGTAGATTGCTTGGGATAGTAAAGTCATTTTCACAATATTGATTCTTCCAATCCAAGAACATGGTATATTTTTCCATCTATTTGTATCATCTTTAATTTCTTTCATCAGTGTCTTATAGTTTTCTGCATACAGGCCTTTTATCTCCCTAGGTAGGTTTATTCCTAGCTATTTCATTCTTTTTGTTGCAATGGTAAATGGGAGTGTTTCCGTAATTTTTCTTTCAGATTTTTCATCATTAGTGTATAGGAATGCAAGAGATTTCTGTGCATTAATTTTGTGTCCTGCAACTTTACCGAATTCATTGATTAGCTCTAGTAGTTTTCTCGTGGCATTTTTAGGATTCTCTATGTATAGTATCATGTCATCTGCAAACAGTGACAGTTTTACTTCTTCTTTTCCAATTTGTATTCCTTTTATTTCTTTTTCTTGTCTAATTGCCATGGCTAGGACTTCGAAAACTATGTTGAATAATAGTGGTGACAGTGGACATCCTTATCTCATTCCTGATCTTAGAGGAAATGCTTTCAGTTTTTCACCATTGAGAATGATGCTGGCTGTGGGTTTGTCATATATGGCCTTTATTATGTTGAGGTAGGTTCTGTGCCAGCTTTCTGGAGAGTTTTTGTCATAAATGGGTGTTGAATTTTGTCAAGAGCTTTTTTTGCATCTATTTAGATGGTCGTATGGTTTTTGTTCTTCAGTTGGTTAATATGGTGCATCACATTGATTGATTTGCGCATATTGAAGAATCCTTGCATCCATGGGATAAATCCCACTTGATCGTGGTGTATGATCCTTTCAATGTGTTGTTGGATTCTGATTGCTAGTATTTTGTTGAGGATTTTTGCATCTATATTCATCAGTGATATTGGTCTGTAATTTTTTTTTTTTGTAGTATCTTTGTCTGGCTTTGGTATTAGGGTGATGGTGACCTCGTAGAATGAGTTTGGGAGTGTTCCTTCCTCTCTCGTTTTTTGGAAGAGTTTGAGAAGGATAGGTGTTAGCTCTTCTCTAAATGTTTGATAGAATTCGCCTGTGAAGACATCTGGTCCTTGACTTTTTTGTGTTGGAAGATTTTTAATCATAATTTCAATTTAATTATTTGTGATTGGTCTCTTCATATTTTCTGTTTCTTCGTGGTTCAGTCTTGGAAGGTTGTACTTTTCTAAGAATGTGTCCATTTCTTCCAGGTTGTCCATTTTATTGGCAGAGAGTTGCTTGTAGTAGTCTCTTAAGATGCTTTTTATTTCTGCGGTGTCGTAACTTCTCCTTTTTCATTTCTAATTTTATTGATTTGAGTCCTCTCCCACTTTTTCTTGATGAGTCTGGCTAATGGTTTATTAATTTCGTTTATCTTCTCAAAGAATCATCTTTTAGTTTTCTTGATCTTTGCTATTGTTTTCTTTGTTTCTATTTCATTTATTTATGCTCTGATCTTTATGATTTCTTTCCGTCTGCTAACTTTGGGTTTTGTTTTTTCTTCTTTCTCTAGTTCCTTTAGGTGTAAGGTTAGATTGTTTACTTGAGATTTTTCTTGTTTCTTGAGGTAGGCTTGTATAGCTATAAACTTCCCTCTTAGAACTGCTTTTGCTGCATCCCATAGGCTTTGGATTGTCGTATTTTCATTGTCATTTGTCTCTAGGTGTTTTTTGATTTCCTCTTTGATTTCTTCAGTGATCTCTTGGTTATTTTAGTAACGTACTGTTTAGCCTCCATGTTTTTTTAAAATATTTTTTTCCTTGTAATTCATTTCTAATCTCATAGCGTTGTGGTCAGAAAAGATGCCTGATATGATTTCATTTTTCTTAAATTTACTGAGGCTTGATTTGTGACCCAAGATGTAATCTGTCCTGGAGAATGTTCCGTGCACACTTGAGAAGAAAGTGTAATCTGATAGGAAGGAATGTCCTATAAATATCAATTAAATCTATCTGGTCTATTGTCATTTAAAGTTTCTGTTTCCTTATTTATTTTCATTTTGGATGATCTGTCCATTGGTGTACGTGAGGTGTTAAAGTCCCCCACTATTATTGTGTTACTGTCGATTTCCACCTTTATAGCTGTTAGCAGTTGCCTTACGTATTGAGGTGCTCCTATGTTGGGTACATATATATTTATAATTGTTATATCTTCTTCTTGGATTGATCCCTTGATCATTATGTAGTGTCCTTCCTTGTGTCTTGTAACATTCTTTATTTTGAAGTCTATTTTATCTGATATGAGTATCGCTACTCCAGCTTTCTTTTGATTTCCATTTGCATGGAATATCTTTTTCCATCCCCTCACTTTCAGTCTGTATGTGTCCCTTGGTCTGAAGTGGGTCTCTTGTAGACAGCATATATATGGGTTTTGTTCTTGTATCCATTCAGCAAGCCTGTGTGTTTTGGTTGGAGCATTTAAACCATTCACATTTAAGGTAATTATCGACATGTATGTGCCTGTGACCATTTTCTTAATTATTTTGGGCTTGTTTTTATAGGTCCTTTCTTCTCTTGTGTTTCCCACTTGGAGAAGTTCCTTTAGCATTTCTCGTAGAGCTGGTTTGGTGGTGCTGAATTCTCTTAGCTTTTGCTTGTCTGTAAAGCTTTTAATTTCTCCATCAAATCTGAATGAGATCCTTGCCGGGTAGAGTAATCTTGGTTGTAGGTTCTTCCCTTTTCTCACTTTAAGTATATCATGCCACTCCCTTCTGGCTTGTGGAGTTTCTGCTGAGAAATCATCTGTTAACATTATGGGAGTTCCCTTGTATGTTATTTGTTATTTTTCCCTTGCTGCTTTCAATAATTTTTCTTTGTCTTTAATTTTTGCCAGTTTGATTACTATGTGTCTTGGCATGTTTATCCTTGGGTTTATCCTGTATGGGAATCACTGTGCTTCTTGGACTTGGGTGGCTCTTTCCTTTCCCATGTTAGGGAAGTTTTTGACTATAGTCTCTTTAATGTTGTCCCAGATGTCTCCTAGGCAGTCTTCATTTCTTTTCATTCTTTTTTCTTTAGTCTGTTCCATAGCAGTGAATTCCACCATTCTGTCTTCCAGGTCAATTATCCGTTCTTCTGCCTCAGTTATTCTGCTATTGATTCCTTCTAGTGTAGTTTTCATTTCAGTTATTGTATTGTTCATCTCTGTTTGTTCTTTAAATTTTTCTAGGTGTTTGTTAAACAGTTCTTGCATCTTCTCGATCTTTGCTTCCATTGTTTTTCCGAGGTCCTGGATCATTTTCCCTATCATTATTGTGAATTCTTTTTCTGTAATATTGCCTATCTCCACTTCATTTAGTTGTTTTTCTCGGGTTTTATCTTGTTCTTTCATCTGATAAATAGCCCTTTGCCTTTTCATCTTGTCTATCTTTCTGTGAATGTGGTTTTTGTTCCACAGGCTGCAGGATTGTAGCTTTTCTTGATTCTGCTGTCTGCCTTCTGGTGGATGAGGCTATTTAAGAGGCTTGGTGAGGTGTATGTCTTCTTTGGACAAATGTCTATTTAGGTCTTCTGTCCACTTTTTGATTGGGTTGTTTGTTTTTTTTGTTATTGAGTTTCATGAGCTATTTGTGTATTTTGAAAATTAAGCCCTTGTCTGTTGCATCGTTTGCAAATATTTTCTCCCATTTCGTAGGTTGTCTTTTCATTTTGTTTATGGTTTCCTTTGCTGTGCAAAAGCTCGTAAGTATGATTAGGTCCCATTTGTTTATTTTTGCTTTTATTTCTATTGCCTTGGGTGACTGACCTCAGAGAACATTGGTATGATATATGTCAGAGAATGTTTTGCCTCTGTTTTGTCCTAGGAGTTTTATGGTGTCATGTTATATATTTAAGTCTTTGAGCCATTTTGAGTTTATTTTTGTGTATGGTTTGTTCTACCTTTGTTGATTTACATGCAGCTGTCCATCTTTCCAGTTGCCACTTACTGAAGAGACTGTCTTTTCTCCACTGTATATTCTTGCCTCGTTTGTTGAGGATTAATTGGCCGTAGGTGTATGGGTTTATTTCTGGGCTCTCTGTTCTGTTCCATGGTTCCATATGTCTGTTTCTGTGCCCATACAATGCTGTTTTGATTACTGTAGCTTTGTAGTATGTTCTGAAGTCTGTGATGGTTTTGCATCTTGTTTTGTTCTTTCTCCTCAGGAATACTTTGACAGTTCTGGGGCTTTTATGGTTCCATATCAATTTTAGGATTTTTGTTCTCATTCTCTGAAAACTTTCATGGGTAATTTGGTAGTGATCACATTAAATATGTAGATTGCTTTGGGTAGTGTGGCCATTTTACTAGTATTATTTCTTCCAATCCAAGAGTATAGGATATCTTTCCAATTCTTTGAATCATCTTCAATTTCCTTTAGTAGTTTTTTAAAGTTCTTAGCATATAAATCTTTTCCCATCCTTGATCAGGTTAATTCCTAAGTCTTTTTGTTTTGTTTTGTTTTGATGTGATTTTAAGAGGAATTTTTAAAAACTTTCCCTTTATTTTATTGTTAATTTAATGAAATACAACAGATATTTGTATATTAATTTTGTATCGTGCTACCTTGTTGAATTCATTTATCAGTTCTAGCAGTTTTTGTGTGGAGTCTTGAGTTTTCTATATATAGTACCATCTTCATATAATGACAGTTTCATCTGTTCCCTTCCAATTTGGATGCCTTTCATTTCTTTTTCTTGTCTGATAGCTGTGGGTAGGACTTTCAATACTATGTTGTATAGAAGTGGTGAGAGTGGGCGTCCTTGTCTTGTTCCAGATTTTATTGGCAGCGCTTTCAGCTTTTCACCTTTGAGTATTATTGGTGGTGAGTTTATCATAAACAGCTTTTTTCATGTTGAGATATGTTCCCTCTATACCCACTTTGGTAAGAGTTTTTGTCATGAATGGATGTTGAATTTTATCAGATGCTTCTTTTGCATCTATTAAGATGATTGTGTGGTTTTTGTCTTTTTTTGTTGTGGTGGTGTGTCACATTGATTGATTTGTGTATGTTGAACCATTCTTGTTACCCTGGGGTGAATCCAGCTTGGTTGTGGTGTATGATCTTTTTTATGTGTTGGATTTAGTTTGCTAGTATTTTGTTGAGAATTTTTGCATCTGTATTCATCAAAGATATTGGCCTGTAATTTTCATTTTTGGTAGTATCTTTGTCTGGTTTTGGTTATTAGGGTGATCGTGGCTTCATAGAATGACTTTGGGAGTGTTTCTTCCCTTCAGTCTTTTGGAAGAATTTGAGAAGAATCAGTATATAAATTCTTATTTGTATATTTGGTAGAATTCCATCAGTTTATTCAAATTATCTATTTCTTCTTGATTCAGTTTTGTTGGGCCCCTTGTTTCTAGAAATTTGTCCATTTCTTCTAGGTTGTCCAATTTGTTGGCATATAATTGTTCACAGTATTTCCTTATTTTTTTTTGTATTTCTGCGATATCACTTGTTATTCCCCCTCTTTTATTTATTTATTGTTTTGTTTTTTTGTGTCCTCTCTCTTTTCTTAAAGATCATGGCCAGAGATTTGTTGATTTTGTTTATCCTTTCTAGGAAACAGCTCTTGGTTTTATTGGTTTTTTCCTTACTTTTAAAAAAAATCTCTTATTTATTTCCTCTCTGATCTTTATTATTTCCTTCCTTCTGATGACTTTGGGTATTGTTTGTTTGTTGTCTAATTCTTCTAGGTGACGTTAGGTTGTTTATTTGAGATTTTTCTTGTTTTTTGAGGAAGGCCTTTATTGCTGTGAACTTCTCTCTAAGAAATGCTTTTGCTGCATCCCATTGATTTTCTATGGTTGTGTTTTTATTGTCATTTATCTCAAGGTGTTTTTAAATTTCCTCTTGATTTCGTCATTGACCCATTGGTTTTTAAGTAGTATGTTGTTTGGTCTCCATGTAATTCTTTTTTCCCATTTCTCATTCTGTGTTTGATTTCTAGTTTCATGCCATTGTGGTCAGAAAAGGTGCTTGAAATAATTTCTGTCCTCTTAAATTTGTTGAGGCTTATTTTGTGACCTAGTTGATGGTCAATTCTAGAGAATGGTCCATGCACACTTGAAAAGAATTTTTTTGTTTTTTTGGATATAATGTCCTGAAAATGTAAATTAGGTTTAGCTGTTCTGTTGTATTATTTGGGATCTCTGTTGCTTTATCGAATTTCTAGCTGGAAGATCTGTCCAGTGATTTGAGTTGTGTATTAAATTCTAATACTATTTTTGTGTTCCTGTCTGTTTCTCCCTTTATGTCTGTATTTATGTCTTGGGTGCTCCTGTATTGGGTGCATATATATTAACGAGTATAATGTCCTCTTCTTGTACTGATCCTTTTATCATTATGTAGTGTCCTTCTTTATGTCTGTTTATGGCCATTGTTTTAAAGTTGATTTTGTCTGATAAGAGTATTGCTACCTCTGCTTTCCTGCCATTATGTTTGCATGAAGTATCTGTCTCCATCCCATCACATTCAGTCTATGTGTGTCCTTTGCCCTAAAGTTGGTTTCTTGTAGGCAGTTTATTGTAGGCTCTTGTTTCATTATCCAGTCAGCCATTCTGTGTCTTTTGATTGGAGCATTTAGTCCATGGACATTTAAGATAATTATTGATAGGTATGTATTTATTGCTCTTTAAAACCTTGTTTTCCTGTTGATTTTATATTTCTTGTTTGTCCCTTTATCTGTTTGGTTTTTTTTCCTGTGATTTAATGATTTCCTTTTATATTATACTTAAGTGCTCTTCTTTTTGGTTTTGGTGAATCTGTTATGTTTTTGATTTGTGGCTGCCCTGTTTTTCAAGTATGTTAACCAATTCCTATATCTACTTGCTTTAGACTGGTAGTCATATAGGCTGAAACACATTCTAAAAAAAAACCCATAAAACTATATTTTCTACTCTCCTCTTCCACAGTTTATGATTTTAATGTACTCTTTTACATCTCATGATTATCCTTCTGCTGTTCATTGTAGTTAACTGCTTTTACAAAAATTTTTGATTTTTAAAAAAATCTGTGTACTGGTTTATTTAAGTGATTTACTTTCTAATTATCATTTTTCTCTTTCCTGTAGATTCTAGCTTTTTTGTAGTTAGAGAAGACCTTTCACTATTTCTTTCTTTTAGAGTAGGTTTAGTATTGCTATTCTTTTAGTTTTTGCTTGCCTGAGAATTTTTTTTTTAATTTGTTTTGTTGTGCCAGGTGTTAGTTGTGGCTGGTGGGCTCCTTAGTTGCAGCTTGTGGGCTGCTTAGTTGTGCCTCACTGGCTCCTTAGTTGCAGAATGTGGGCTCCTTTAGTTGCGGCAGGCAGACTTCTTAGTTGTAGCTCACAGGCTCCTTAGTTGTATCTCTCTGTCTCTGTGGCATGCAGGCTCCTTAGTTGTGGCATGCGAACTCTTGGTTGTGGCATGCATGTGGGATCTAGTTCCCTGGCCAGAGATTGAACCTGGGCCCCCTGCGTTGGGAGCATGGAGTCTTAACCACTGCGCCACCAGGGAAGTCCCTGAGAAATTCTTTATTTCTCCTTCTAATCTAAATGATAATCTTGCTGGGTAGAGTGTCCTAAGTTGCAAGTGTTTCTGTTTCAGGGCTTTGAATATATCTTGCCACTGCCTTCTGCCCTGCAACATTTCTGTAGAGAAATAAGCTGATAGCCTTATGGGGGTTCCTTTGTAATTAACTCTTCATTTTTCTCTTGCTACCTTTAGAATTCTCTCTTTATCTTTTGCCATTTTAATTGTAAAATATGTCTTGTTGTAGGTCTGTTTGGGTTCCTCTTACTTGGGACCCTCTGTGCTTCTCTACTTGGATATCTGCTTCCTTATTTAGTTTTGGGACGTTTTCAGCCATAATTTCTTCAGATGCATTTTTGATCCTCTTTTCTCTTTCTTCTCCTTCTGGGATCCCTATTGTGTGAAGATTGGAACACTTTATATTATCCCATAGGTCTCATATATTGCTTTCATTTTTTTTTCAATGTCTTTCTATCTGCTGTTCTGATGGGGTGATTTCCATTATTCCATCTTCCAGATCCCTTATTTGTTCTTCTGCATCATTCAATTTGCTGTTTATTGCCTTTAGTTCAGCTATCATCTTGGCAAATGAATTTTCTAATTTTTTTTGGTTCCTCTTTATAGTTCCTAGTTCCTTTTTACAGTAACCTGCATTTCTATTGACGGTTTTTCTTAATCCCTTCAGTATTTTATTACCTCCTTTTTGAACTCAGTGTCTATTATATTTGAGTGGTATGTTTCATTGTTTGTTCTTTCAGGGGAATTCTCTTGATCGTTTAATCGGGATTGGTTCTCCTGCTTCTTCATTTTACTTATATTTCTCTTACTCTATGAGTTTAGGAAAAACAGTTTTGTAGTGTGGTCTTCGAAGACTATTTTTATGCGGTAGCACTCCTCTGTAGGCTGTGTGAGTTTAATATTTTTGGTGCAAGGTCTGTTTTTAGTATGGATGCTTGTTACTTATTTCCTCAGTGTGTGCTGGCCATTAGCCCCTTGTTAGGGGGTGTGACTGCTGTTGTGGTGATCAGAGAGAGCTTTCAATAGATATTTTCAGGGCCTCCTCTTTCCTCTGTGGTTGTCACAGCCCTGTCAGGAGTAGGGTCTTTGCTCTCCAAATGTTGGAGTAGAAGCCCCCAGGTCCATTTCTCAACTGCACTGTGATGTAGGCGGGACTGGAGCATTCCTTCTGGGAAAGTAGCCACTGAGTATTCCAGAGCTGTCCACTCAGGAGTGGGCTCTGTGGTGTCACCTGTCACCCGTTGTGCGGACTGACAAAGCACACTGTTGTTGGCACTGCCCTTAGCCCTGCCTCAGCTGCAATGCATGCAATGAATGCATGCAATCAGCCCTGGTGTCCCTCAGGTGCTGTGTTCACAAAGCCAACAGCGCAGATCCGTAGGCACAGATATACTGAAGTCAGGTACTAGAACTGCAGTAGTGGTGCACCTGGACCTGCTGTGGGAGCTATGGAAGCAGCCCAGACCCCAGTCCTGCCTCCTTGTGCATTCACCTGCAAAACCCATGGCTGCTAACACCAGACATGCACACCCATAGTCCACTCGGATGTCTGGCAGGCACTGAGTTCACAGAGGACCTGGTGGCTGCATTGTAAATCTGCAGATCACACAGCAGCAAAGAGAGGGCTCAGATTTCAGCCCTGTTTCCTAAATAGTGTGGCCTTGGGTATGGGCTCTGATTTCAGCCCTGCCTCTGCATGTAGGCAACCTGCTAGAGCTTGTGCACTCCCAGAGCTTCTAGAGGAGGTGCCAGGCCTGCTTTGAGTATGCCAAGAAAGAGGCTTCTATGGTGGGCCCTGCCCCTCTCTTCAAAACTCCATTAACAGTGGCACTTCGCTTCTATGGTGGGCCCAGGCTTCTTCCACATATAACCCCCAGTTGAAGCCCATACCACTCTTCAGTCCCTTTAGGCTGTCTTTGCTCAGCCAACCCTAGTCCTCTCCCCTGGTGTGTCCTCTGAAGCCTGAGTTTCAGCACCCTGCCCTTATGTGCACTAGCAAAGGCATGTCTCAGGCTGGGCAGTGCAGTGAGGTGGCATGGACCATCTGTGCTGGTTCATCTCTCTCTGTTCTGCTTTCCACAGACCAGCTGCTTCACTTTCCTCTGAGCCTCTGAAGCTCCCTTTCTGTCCTGGATGATTGCCCTACCTGTGAAGGGGCTTTCCAGGGTGCGGAAACCTTTCCTGTTTCATAACTCCCTCCTGTGGCACAGGTCCCTTCCAGATTCCTTTTCTTATTTCTTTCATCCTACTCAGTTATGTGATAATCTTTCTTGCAATTTTGGATGTCTGAGATCTTCTGCCAGCTTTCAGCAGGTACACTGTGTGAATTGTTCCTCATGTGGATGAATTTTTGATGTATTAGTGGGAGTAGATGAGCTCCATGTCCTTTATTCCACCATCTTGATTGGAGCCCTCTGCATAGTTTTCTATTGTAAATCTTAAAAATGGCCCATGAACTTTGAAATCCTCTAGACTGGCCTTTCCAGTACTGTAGATTCCTTATTAAAACAATAACTCAGCTATATAGTATTTCCATCTAACTTGTGCATGGACTATGAGTGATGAGAGCCATTGAGTTTTGGAAGATTGCAGGATTGCAGTTCTATATCAGGACAAATCTAGGCCTAATTCTTTAATGTATTAGATCCTGATCTGCCCTTCTATAATTTTTACATTGTTAATAATTCTTCAATGGAGTTACATCATGGGTCATTAAACCTAATTGAATTCAGCCCTATACTTTTTCCTTTTAATAGTGCAGGAAATTCAGTTTATTTTCAGTAAACAATTAAATAGCCGCTCAATAATGATGCAGTATCTTTTAAGTTTCATTTGCATCGCTGGCAAAGAAGGGAAGTACATTATTATACTCCCTGGGCACTTGAATGGGGAGGGTTGCATAGTCATTCTCTGGAAAGAAATTGAGGAATTAACTGAGGTCCTTAGAAGGCCATAGAGAAACATTAACTGATAGTTAATGGCATTTTGTACATAAAGCTAGGTACTTGACTGGTGATTTAAAGTATTTCAAATAGCATTTTCACTATTATTGATTATTGACTCTTAACACTGTCAATCTAATTCTTATTGTGAGTTCACTATTATGTAATGCGGTAATTGTCAGACTGTGTGTATGCCAGACTGTTTTTTTTTCTTTTAATTTTTATTGGAGTATAGTTGATTTACAATGTTGTGTTAGTTTCAGGTGTACAGCAAAGTGATTCAGTTAAACATACACATATATTCACTCCTTTTCTTTTTTTAGATTCCTTTCCTCTATTGGCCATTACACAGTATTGAATTGAGTTTCCTGTGCTATACAGCAAGTTCTAATGAGTTTTCTATTTTATATATAATACTGTGTATATTATTAATTCCAACCTGCTAATTTATTCCTCCCTCCCCACCTTTCCCCTTTGGTAATCATAGGTTTGTTTTCTACATACCTGACTCTACTTCTGTTTTGTAAATAAGTTCATTTGTACCTTTTTTTTTTAGATTTCACAAATAAGTGATATCATATGGTTCTGTCTGACTTCACTCAGAGTGACAATCTCTAGGTCCATCCATTTTGCTGCAAATGGCATTATTTTGTTCTTTTTTATTGTTGAGTAATACTCCATTGTATATATGTACCACATGTTCTTTATCCATTACTCTGTTGATGGACATTTAGGTTGCTTCCATGTCTTGGCAACTGTAAATACTGCTGCACTGAACATTAGGGTTCATGTATCTTTTTGAATTATGGTTTTCTTTGCGTATATGCCCAGGAGTGGGATTGCTGGGTCATATGGTAGTTCTATTTTTAGTTTTATAAGGAACCTCCATACTGTTTTCCATAGTGGCTGCACCAGTTTACATTCTCACCAGCAGTGTAGGAGGATTCCCTTTTCTCCACAGCCTCTGCAGCATTTATTTTTTGTAGATTTTTTTGATGGTGGCCATCTGACCAGTGTGAGGTGATACCTCATTGGAGTTTTTTTTTTTTTTTTTGTGGTGCACGGGCCTCTCACCGTTGTGGCCTGTCCCATCGCGGGGCACAGGCTCCAGACGCGCAGGCTCAGCGGCCACGACTCACAGGCCCAGCCGCTCCACAGCATGTGGGATCTTCCCGGACCGGGGCACGAACCTGTGTCCCCTGCATCGGCAGGCATATTGTCAACCACTGCGCCACCAGGGAAGCTCCTCATTGGAGTTTTGATTTGCATTTCTTGAATAATAGTGATGTTGAGGATCTTTTCATGTGCTTTTTGGCCATCTGTATGTCTTCTTTGGGGAAATGTCTATTTAGATATTCCACCCATTTTTTGATTGGGTTATTTGTTTTTCTGATATTGAGCTGCATGAGGTATTTGTATATTTTGGAGATTAATCATTGTTTGCAAATATGTCCCATTCTGAGGGTTATCTTTTTGTCTTGTTTATGGTTTCTTTTGCTTTGCAAAGGCTTTCAAGTTTAATTAGATCCCATTTGTTTAATTTAGTTTTTATTGCATTAGTCTAGGAGGTGGATCAAAAAAATATTGCTGCGATTTATGTCAAAGAGTGTTTTCCCTGTTTTCCTCAAAGAGTTTTATAGTGTCTGGCCTTACATTTATGTCTTTATTCCATTTTGAGTTTATTCTTGTGTATGGTGGTAGAGAATGTTGTAACTTCATTGTTTTACATGTAGTTGTCCAGTTTTCCCAGCACCACTTATTGAAGAGACTGTCTTTTTTCCATTGTGTGTTGTTGCCTCCTTTGTCACAGTTTAGGTGTCCATAGGTGCGTGGGTTTATCTCTGGGCTTTCTATCCTGTTCCACGGAACTGTATTTCTCTTTTTGTGCCAGTGCTATACTGTCTTGATTAATGTGCCTTTGTATGATAGTCTGAAGTCAGGGAGCCTGATTCCTCCAGCTCCATTTTTCTTCGTCAAGATTGCCTTGGCTATTTGGGGCCTTTTGTGTTTCCATACAAATTGTAAAATTTTTTGTTCTAATTCTGTGAAAAATGCTATTGGTAATTTGATAAGGATTGCATTGAATGTGTAGATTACTTTGGGCCTTAAAGTCATTTTGACAATATTGATTCTTCCAATCCAAGAACATGGTATATCTCTCCATCTGTTTGTGTCATCTTTGATTTCTTTCATCAGTATCTTTTTTTTTAAAACATCTTTATTGGAATATAACTGTTTTACAATGGTGTGTTAGTTTCTGCTTTACAACAAAGTGTATCAGTTATACATATACATATGTTCCCATATCTCTTCCCTTTTGCGTCTCTCTCCCTCTCCCACCCTCCCTATCCCCCCCCCCAGGTGGTCACAAAGCATCGAGCTGATCTCCCTGTGCTATGTGGCTGCTTCCCACTAGCTATCTATTTTACATTTGGTAGTGTATATATGTCCATGCCACTCTCACTTCATCAGTGTCTTATAGTTTTATGAGTACAGGTCTTTTGCCTCCTTAAGTAGGTTTATTCCTAGGTATTTTATTCATTTTGATGCAGTGGGATATGGGATTGTTTCTTTAATTTCTCTTTCTGATCTTTAATTGTTAGTGTATAGGAATGCAAGAGATTTCTGTGTATTATTTTGTACTCTGCCACTTTACCGGATTCATTGATGAGTTCCAGTAGTTTTCTGGTAGCATCTTTAGGATTTTATATGTAGAGTACCATGTCATTTGCAAACAGTGACAGTTTTACTTCTTCTTTTCCGATTTGGATTCCTTTTATTACTTTAACTTCTCTGATTGCCATGGCTAGTACTTCCAAAAATATGTTGAATGAAAGTGGCAAGAGTTGAGATCCTTGCCTTTTTCCTAATCTTAGAGGAGACGCTTTTAGTTTTTCATTACTGAGAATGATGTTTGCTGTGGGTTTGTTGTATATGGCCTTTATTATGTTGAGGTAGGTTCCCTCTATGCCCACTTTCTGGATAGTTTTTATAAATGGTTGTTGAATTTTTTCAAAAGCTATTCCTGCATCTATTGAGATAATAACATTGTTTTTATTCTTCAATTTGTTAATATGGTGTATCACATTAATTGATTTGCATATACTGAAGAATCCTTGCATCCTTGGGACAAATCCTACTTGATTTGTGTATGATCCTTTTAATGTGTTGTTGGATTCTGTTTGGTAGTATTTTGTTGAGTATTTTTGAGTCTATACTCATCAGTGATATTGGTCTTTAATTTGCTTATTTTGTGATATCTTTGATTTTGTTATCAGGGTGTTGGTAGTCTCTTAGAATGAGTTTTAGAGTGTTTCTTCCTCTGCAGTTTTTTGGAAGAGTTTGAGAAGGATAGGTGTCAGCTCTTCTCCAAATATTTGGTAGAATTCACCTGTGAAGTCATTTGGTCCTGGACTTTTGTTGGAAGATTTTTTTTTTTTTTTTTTTTTTTTTGTGGTACGTGGGCCTCTCACTGTTGTGGCCTCTCCCATTGCGGAGCACAGTCTCCGGGCGTGCAGGCTCAGCAGCCATGGCTCACGGGCCTAGCTGCTCTGCGTCATGTGGTATCCTCCCAGACTGGGGCATGAATCCGTGTCCCTTGCATCGGCATGCGGACTCTCAACCACTGCACCACCAGGGAAGCCCCAGTTGGAAGATTTTTAATCACAGTTTCAAATCCGTGACTTGTCATTGGTCTGTTTGTATTTTCTGTTTCTTCCTGGTTTAGTCTGTAAGGTTGTGCCTTCTAAGAATCTGTCCATTTATTCCAAGTTGTATTTTATTTTATTGGTGTTGTACTAGTTGCTTGTAGTTGCTTGTTGTAGTGTCTTACCATCCTTTGTATATCTGTGCTGTTAGTGTTACTTCTCCTTTTTCATTTCTAATTTTATTAATTTGAATCCCCTCCTGTTCTTTATTGAAGAGACTGCCTAAAGGTTTATCAATTTTTTATTTTTTTTTTTTTTTTTTGCGGTACATGGGCCTCTCACTGTTGTGGCCCCTCCCGTTGTGGAGCACAGGCTCCTGACCGGCCTGCTCAGCGGCCATGCCTCATGGGCCTAGCTGCTCCGTGGCATGTGATCTTCCCAGACTGAGGCATGAACCCACATCCCCTGCATCGGCAGGCGGACTCTCAACCATGCGCCACCAGGGAAGCCCTATCAATTTTTTTTTATCTTCTCAAAGAATCAGTGTTTAGTTTTTCTGATCTTTGGTATTGTTTTCTTCATTTCTATTTCATTTATTTCTGCTCTGATTTTATAGCTTCTTTCCTTCTACTAACTTGGTGTTTTGTTTGTTTTTCTTTCTCTAGTTGCTTTAGATATATGGTTCGGTTGTTTGAGATTTTTCTTGTTTCTTGAAGTAAGATTGTATTGCTATAAGCTTCCCTGTTAACACTGCTCTTGCTGTATTCCATAGGTTTGGGGGCATTGTGTTTTCATTGTCATATGTTTCTAGGTATTTGTTTATTTCCTCAGTGATTCATTGGTTATTTAGTAGCATACTGTTTAGCCTCCATGTGTTTGTGCTTTTTACAGTTTTCATGTAATTGATTTCTTATCTCATAGTGTTATGGGAGGAAAACATGCTTGATATGATTCCAATTTTCTTAAATTTACCATGGCTTGATTTGTGACCCAAGATGTGATCTATCCTGGATGATGTTCCATGTGCACTTGAGAAGAAAGTGTATTCTGCTGCTTTCGAATGGAATGTCCTATAAGTATCAATTAAGTTTATCTGGTCTAATGTGTCATTTAAGGGTTGTGTTCCCTTATTAGTTTTCTGTCTGGATGATCTGTCCTTTGATGTCAGTGGAGCATTAGAGGCCCCCACTATTATTGTTGTTACTGTTGGTTTTCCCTTTTATGACCATTAACATTTTGCTTGTGTATTGAGGTGCTCCTGTGTTGGGTGCATAAAAGTTTACAATTATATATTCTTCTTGGATTGATCCCTTGATCATTATGGAGTTTCCTTCCTTGTTTCTTATAACAGTATTTTGAAGTCTGTTTTGTCTGATTTGAGTATTGCTACTCCAGCTTTCTTTTGATTTCCATTTGCATGGAATATCTTTTTCCATCCCCTCACTTTCACTCTTAATGTGTCTCTAGGGCTGAAGTGGGTTTCTTGTAGACAGCATATATAAGGGTCATGTTTTTGTATCCATTCAGCCAGTCTGTGTATTTTAGTTGGAGCATTTAATATGTTTACATTTAAGATAATTATCAATATTTATGTTATTATTGCCATTTTGTTAATTGTTTTGGGTTTGTTTTTGTAGGTCTTTTTTTCCCTTACTCTTTTGTTCTCTTCCCTTTTGTCTCTTGCCTAGAATAGCATTTGTTGTTACTTTAACATGTGTTGTAAAGCTGGTTTGGTGATGCTGAATTCTTTGTTTTTGCTTGTCTGTAAGGCTTTTGATTTCTCCATCAAATCTGAGTGAGAGCCCTGCTGTGTAGAGTAGTCTTTGTTGTTCCCTTTCATCATTTTCAATATATCTTGCTACTCCCTTGTGTCCTGCAGAATTTCTGCTGATAAATCAGCTGATAACCTTATGGGCAGTTCCCCTGTATGTTATTTGTTGCTTTTTCATTGCAGCTTTCAATATTTTTTCTTTGTATTTAATTTTTGTTAATATGGTTAATATGTGTCTCAGCCTGTTCCTCCTTTCGTTTATCCTGTATGGGACTCTGCGTTTCCTGGACTTGGATGAGTATTTCCTTTCCCATGGAGGGAAGTTTTTGACTATGATCTCTTCAAATATTTTCTCAGGCCCTTTCTGTTTTTCTTCTTCTTTTGGAATCCTTATAATTCGAATGTTGTCGCATTTAATGTTGTCGCAGAAGTCTCTGAGGCTGACATCATTTCATTTGTTTTTTTTATTCTCTTCTAAGGCGGTGATTTCCACCATTTTGTCTTCCAGGTCACTTATCCTTTCTTTTGCCTCAGTTATTTGGCTTTTGATTCCTTCAAATGTATTTTTCATTTCAGTTATTGTCTTTTTCATCTGTTTGTTTTATATTTCTTCTAGGTTTTTATTAGACTTTTCTTGTATCTTCTCAACCCATGTCTCTATTCTTTTTTTGAGATCTTAGGTCATCTTTAGTATCATTACTCAGAAATCTGTTTCAGGTAGATTGCTTACCTCCTTTTAATTTAGTTGTTCTTGTAGGTTTTTATCTTGCTCCTTCATCTGCAATATAAGAGAATAAGTAGATACCCTTTAAAATATGACTTTATTAATTCATGCTAATTGATTAATTGAAAAAGAAAAGTACTGATAATATTCACTTAGTATTGTGTGTGAATGCAAGATCAGTAATTTGTATGTATTAAATGGAATTGAAATGCATTTTAAATAATTAATTCTTATTGGAGAAGTAACCTGAAATGTGAATAATTTGCTTGGTCTTGTTTCAGATCGATTTTTAATGAAGTAGTTATCTAATATTCTTTATGTGATTCTTTATTAAAATGTTTTCAATAAAATTCTGTTTTCATTATAGAATACAGTTTTCTTTTTTCTATATGGTACCAGTTGTCTATTTGACTAAAAATTCGTAGGAAAAGATTATGTATTGAAAGTAAGTGGGATATAACTTCTTCTTCTGGAGAGTCAGAGAAGTGAAAAGCATTTGAGGGCTGTTAATGGAACAAATAGAAGTTGTGTGGAATATCATTGTAGTAGCTAATTTAGCAAGTTCATTTTGTCATCTAATTGCTTTCAAGTTTAGTAGGATTTTTTTTTATACTTTAACCATATACAATTTTATATATCAGTATATATCACTGAAGGTATGAAGGGGACAGAATGTGGATCTCAGCCCCTTCCTGCTAAGTCAGAATTGGCATTCTTTTTTTTATTTTTAATTTTTATTTCAGCATAGTTAATTAAAAATGGTGTGTTAGTGTCATGTGTACAGCAAAGTGATTCAGTTATACATATACATGTATCTCTTCTTTTTCAAATTCATTTCCCTATTAGGTTATTACATTATATTGAGAAGAGTTCCATATGCTATACAGTAGGTTCTTATCTGTTTTAAATATAGTAGTGTGTACATGTCAATATAGTAGTGTGTACATGTCAATCATAAACTCCCAATCTATCCCCGCCCATCCCCTCTGGTAAGCATAAGTTTGTTCTCTAAGTCTGTGAGTCTGTTTCTGTTTTGTAAGTAAGTTCATTTGTATCATTTTTTATTATAGATTCCACATATAAATGATATCATATGATATTTGTCTCTCTCTGTTGCTTCACTTAAGTATGGCAGTCTCATGGTAGTCCATGTTGCTGCAAATGGCATTATTTCATTCTTTTTAATGGTTGAGTAATATTGCAATATATATATGTACCACATCTTCTTTATCCAATCTTCTGTCGATGGACATTTAGGTTGCTTCTATGTGATGACTATCATAAATAGTGCTTCAATGAACATTGAGGTGCATGTATCTTTTTGAATTATGGTCTTTGGGTATATGTCCAGGAGTGGGATTGCTGGGTCATATGGTAGTTCTAATTTTAGTTATTTAAGGAACCTGCATACTGTTTTCTGTAGTGGCTGCACCAATTTACATTCCCACTAACAGTGTAGGAGGGTTCCCTTTTCTTCACATCCTCTCCAGCATTTCTTGTTTGTAGGTTTTTTGATGATGGCCATTCTGACTGGTATGAGGTTATTCCTCATTGTAGTTTTGATTTGCATTTCTCTAATAATTAGTGATGTTGAGCATCTTTTCATGTGCCTCTCAGCCCTCTGTATGTCTTTTTTTGGAGGAATGTCTGTTTAGGTCTCCTGTCCATTTTTTGATTGGGTTGTTTTTTTGATATTGAACCACATGGCTTTTTGTAAATTTTAGAGACTATTCCCTTGTTGGTCTCACTGATTGCAAATATTTTTTCCCATTCTGTGGGTTGTCTTTTCGTTTTGTTTATGGTTTCCTTTGCTGCTGTTTAAAAGCTTTTAAGTTTAATTTGATCTCATTTGTTTATTTTTGTTTGTATTTCCATTACTCTAGGAAACAGCCTCAGAAAGATAGTACCTTGATTTATGTCAAAGAATGTTCTGCCTGTGTTTTCCTCTAAGAGTTTTAAAGTATCTGGTTTTACATGTATGTCTTTAAAGCATTTTGATTTTTTTTTCAATAGTAGCTGTCCAGTTTTTTCAGCAACATTTATTGAAGAGATTGTCTTTCCTCCATTGTGTAGTAGTGCCTCCTTTGTCAGATTAATTGCCCATAGGTATGTGGGTTTATTCTGGCTTTCTATCCTCTTCCATTTATCTATATTTCTGTTTTTTGTGGCAATACCATATTGTTTTGATGACTATAGCTTTGTAGTGTAGTCTGAAGTCAGGAAGTTTGATCCTTCCAGCTCTGTTCTTCCTTCTTAAAATTGCTTTGGCTATTCAGGGTCATTTTTGTCTCTATCCAAATTAAAGTTTTTTTTGTTTTAGTTCTAAAAAAAAAAGCCATTGGTAATTTGATAGGAATTGCATTGAATCTGTAGATGGCCTTGGGTCGTATTGTCATTTTGACAATATTGATTCTTACAATTCAGGAACATGGTATATCTTTCCATGTTGTATATCTTTCCATGTGTTTGTGTCATCTTTGATTTTCTTTCATCATCGTCTTATGGTTTTCAAAGTACTGGTCTTTTTTCTCATTAGGCAGGTTTATTTTTAGGTATTTTATTCTTTTTGATATGATGGTAAATGGTGTTGATTCTTTAGTTTTTCTGATCTTTCATTTTTAGTGTATAGAGGTACAAAAATTTCTGTGTATTCTTTTTTTATCCAGCAACTTTACTGAATTCATTGATGAGCTCTAGTAGTTTTCTGTTGTTATCTGTTGGATTTTCTATCTATAGTATCATGTCATCTGCAAACGGTGACTGTTTTACTTCATCTTTTCCAATTTATATTCCCTTTATTTCTTTTTCTTCTCAGAATGCCATGGCTAGGATTTCCAAAGCTATGTTGAATAAAAGGGGTGAAAGTGGACATCCTTGTCTTGTTCCTGATCTTAGAGGAAATGCTTTCAGCTTTTCACTCTTCAGTATGATGTTGGCTGTAGGTTTGTCATAAATTGCTTTTATTATGTTGAGGTATGTTATCTCTGTAACCACTTTCTGGAGAATTGTTATCATAAATAGGTGTTGAATTTTACCAAAACCTTTTCCTGCATCTATTGAGATGATCATACGTTTTTTGTTCTTTAATTTGCCAATGTGAGGTATCACACTGTTTGATTTGCAAATATTGAAAAATCCCTGTAACACTGATCGTGGTATATGATCCTTTTACTGCATTATTGGATTCGGTTTGCTGTTATTTTGTTTGAGGATTTTTGTGCCTTTGTTCATCAGCGATATTGGCCTGAAATTTTCTTATTTGTGGTATCTTGGTCTTGTTTTGGTATCAGGGTTATGGTGGCCTCATAGAATTAGTTTGGGACTATTTCTTGTGCAATTTTTTGGAATAGTTTGAGAAGGATAGATGTTAACTCTTCTCTAAATATTTGATAGAATTCTCCTGTGAAGTGGTCCTGGACTTTTTTGGAAGATTTTTTCATGATAATTTAAATTTCAGTGCTTGTGATTGGTCTGTTCGTATTTCCTGTTTCTTCCTGGTTCAGACTTGGGAGATTGTAACTTTCTAAGAATTTGTCTATTTCTTCTAGGTTGTCCATTTTATTGGCAGATAGTTGCTTGAGGTAGTCTCTTATGATGCTTTGTATTTTTGTTTTCTATTGTAACTTCACCTTTTTCATTTCTAATTTTATTGATTTGAGCCCTCTTCCTTTTTTTCTTGATGAGTCTGACTAAAGGCTTATCAATTTTGTTTATCCTTTCAAAGAACCAGCTTTTAGTTTCATTGATATTTTGTATTTTATTTATTTCTGCTGTGATGTTTACAATTTCTTTTTTTCTACTAACTTTGTATTTTCTTTGTTCTTCTTTCTCTAGTTGCTTTAGGTATAAGGTTAGGTTGTTTGTTTGTGAGTTTTCTTGTTTCCTGAGGTAACATTATATTCCTATAAACCTCCCTGTTAGAACTGGTTTTGCTGAATCACATAGATTTTGGATCATTGTGCGTTCGTTTTCATTTATCTCTAGGTATTTTTTGGTTTCCTCTTTGATTTCTTCAGTGATCCATTGGTTGTTTAATAGCATATTGTTTAGCCTCCATGTGTTTGTGCTTTTTACAGTTTTTTTCTTGTAGTTGTAGTCAGAAAAGATGCTTGATATGATTTCAGGTTTCATAAATTTACCAAGGCTCACTTTGTGACCTAGCATATTTTCAATCCTGGAGAGTGCTTCATGTGCTCTTGAGAAGAAAGTGTATTCTGCTGCTTTTGGATGGAATGCTCTCTAAATATCAATTAAGTGTATCTGGTCTAATGTGTCATGTAAGGCTTTTGTTTCTTTATTGATCTGCTGTCTGGATGATCTGTTCATTGATATAAGTGGGGTGTTAAATTCCCCCACTGTTGTTGAGTTAATGTTAGTTTTTCCTTTTATGGTTGCAAGTATTTGCCTTATATATTTGCATGCTCCTGTGTTAGGTGCATATATACTTACAGTTGTTATATCTTCCTGGAATGATCCCTTGATCATTATGTAGTGTTTTTTGTCTCATTTAACAGTCTTTATTTTAGTCTATTTTGTCTGATATGAGTATTGCTACTCCAACTTTATTTTGATTTCCATTTGCATGGAATACCTTTTTCCATTCTCTCAGTTTCAATCTGTATATGTCCCTAGACCTGAAGTGGGTCTCTTGTAGGCAGCATACATATGGGTCTTGTTTTTGTATCCATTCAGCCAGTCTGTGTTTTTTGGCTGAAGCGTTTAATCCATTAACATTTAAGGTAATCACTGATATGCGTTTTCCTATTGCCGTTTTCCTATTGCCATTTTCTTAATTGATTTGGATTTGTTTTTGTAGGTCTTTTTCTTTTAACCATTCCTCTTTTGTTTTTTTCTCTTGTCATTTACTGAGTAACTTTATTGTTGTTTTTGGATTCTTTTTTCTTTTTTGTGAGTATATCTATTGTAGATTTTCATTTTACAGTTACCATGAGGATCTGATATAGCAGTCTGTATATAACAAGATTGTTTTATGTTGCTGGTCTTTTAATTTCAAATGCATTTCCAGTATCCTGCATTTGTGCTGTCCTCCTCACAATTGCTGGTTTTGATATATTTGTGTGCAGATGATTTCCTACCTTTACTTTATGTTTGCCTTTACTGGTGAGCTTTTTCATTCATAATTTTCTTGTTTCTATTAGCAGCCTTTTCTGCTTAGAGAATTTCCTTTAGCATTTGTTCAGAGGTATTCTGGTGGTGCTGAATTCTCTTAGCTTTCACTTGTCTGTAATGCTTTTGATTTTTTTGCTGAAGCTGAAAGAGAGCCTTGCTGGGTAACGTATTTTTGTTTGTAGGTTCTTCTCTTTCATCGCTTTAAATATATAGTGCCAGTCCTCTCTGGCCTGCAGAGTTTCTGCTGAGAAACCAGCTGATAACCTTTTGGGCATTCCTTTTATGTTGATTATCACCTTTCCCTTGCTGCTTTTAATATTTTTTTCTTTGTATTTAATTTTTGTTAGTGTGATTACTATGGGTCTCAGCATGTTCCTCCTTGGCTTTATCTTGCCTGGGACTCTGCATCTCCTGAACTTGAGTTACTGTTTCCTTTCCCATGTTAGGGAAGCTTTCATCTATCATATCTTCAAATATTTTCTCAGGTCCTATCTCCCTGTCTTCTCCTTCTGGGACCCCTATAATAAGAATATTGCTGCATCTAATGTTATCCTAGAGGTCTCAGACTGTCATCATTTCCTTTAACTTTTTTTGTTTTATTCTGTTCCCTGGCAGTGATTTCCACCATTCTGTCTTCCAGGTCACTTGTTTTTCTGCCTCATTTATTCTGCTGTTGATTCCTTCTAGTGTATTCTTCATTTCAGTTATTATATTGTTCATCTCTGTTTACTTTTTAGTTTTTCCAGGTCTTAAAAAAATATTTCTTGTATTTTCTCACTCCGTGCCTGCATTGGTTTTTTGAGATCTTGGAGCATCTTCAGTATCATTTCTCTGAATTCCTTTTCCAATAGATTGCCTGTCTCCCTTCACTTAGTTTTTCTTCTGGGGTTTTATCTTATTCCTTCATCTGCAACATATTCTTCTGTTGTCTCATCTTGTCTAACTTTCTGTGTTCGTGGTTCCCATTTTACAGTCTGTAGCACTGTAATTCTTCTTGCTTCTGCTGTCTGACCTCTGCTGGATGAGTTTGTTTTAGAGGCTTGTATGCACCTCCTGCTAGGAGTGCCTTTTTCCTACCTGCTGGTGGATAGAACTGGGTCTTGTCCATCTGTTGTGCTGGGTCATGCTCAGGAAGACTTTAAGCAGCCTGTCTTCTGACAGGTGGGGCTGTGTTTCCACCCAACTGGTTGTTTGGCCTGAGGCATCCCAGTACTGGATCATACAGGCATTTGGATGGGGTTATGTCTGTGAGGGTGGGGGGGATGACATGGCAGCCTCCATGGGGGCTCACACTAATGAATACTTGCCAGAGCTGCCCCTGCTGGTTTCTCTGTCCCCTCAGTGTGCCACAGCTGTCCCCTGCCTTCGCAGGAGACCCTCCAATACTAACAGGTAAGTCTGACCCAGTCTTTATGAGCTTGCTGTTTTTTTACCTAGGTCCTATTGCACATGAGCCCCTGTCTGTGCCCTTTAAGAGTGGAGTTTCTATTTCCCTCAGTACTGTGGAATTCCTCTGACCAAACGCCTCTGGCCTTCAAAGCCAGATTCTCTGGGGGCTCCTCCTTCTGTTGCCAGATCTACAGGCTGGGAATTCTGACGTGTGGCTAAGGATTTTCACCCGTGTGGGAGAACTTTGGTGGTATAATTATCTTCCAGCTTGTGGGTTGCCCACCCGGCAGTTATGGGATTTGATTTTATCATGATTGCGCACCTCCTACCATCTCTTTGTGGCTTCTTTTTTGTCTTTTTTGGTAGGTTTCAGCAGTTTTTGTCGATGGTTGTTCAGTTACTTGTGATTTTGGTGTTTCTGTAACAAGGGTTGAGCCTATGTCCTTCTACTCCGCCATCTTGCAGGCAAGCTAGGATCTTTAAATTGAAGAAACATTCATTAAATATGACATCTGCTCCATACATGATGGGCATTCTCATACAATGCCTGTTTGAATATTGGTGCTTTGTCATCTTTTAATATTGTCTAGAGGAAAACTATATTTGAAGTTTGCTTCTGTAATTGTTTTAAAAAATTAAATAAGCTTTAGATATTTTTCTTCACCTTTTCCATGAAAAGATTATGGTCACTTTACATTATAGTGGATAATGAAAGTCTGTGAGGCTTAAGATAATCCATAATATTATGTGAAAACTAGAATCATTTTTATGCTCTTTTGGTTATTAAACATAAGGTTTCAAGATTCTTCTGAATAATTACAATCATTATCTCTAAATCTTTCCACAGAATGAAGATCAGGAAGAAGTGATCCTTGTCAGAACAGATCATTCTGGAAGAGTCTGGCCTGTGAACACACCACGAAAACACCTGGAATCTAAAGGAGGAAGAAGGAAGAGACTGATTGTATGTTTAACATATGTCTTTTGTTTATTAATTCAGAATTCATTTTTTCCCTTTGTATCAGACTACAGTAGACCCTTTAACAACATGGGTTTGAACTGCAGAGGTCTACTTATACACAGAACATTTTCAGTAAATTACATACTATAGTACTGCACAGTCTGTGGTTGTTTGAATCCGTGAATATGGAACTATAGATATCAAGGACCAACTCTAAAGTTATAGTCAGATTTTCAACTCCATGGGAGTCACTGCCCCTAACCTTCGCATTGTTCAAGGGTCAACTCTATTCCAAAATATTTTCTAAAATGTTGCTTAATAATGCAAACGTTAGAAGGTAGTAAATCACGTTCTTACTTTTATTTTAGTTATAATACTCTGCCTTTTACAAAATGAATTCTAATTCAACAACAGTTTTCAAATAATTGTGAACATTGAATTTTTAAGGCAGTTTTAATTTTAGTGTATATTTCTTTGATATTGTTTGTAGCTTCTTTTTACATAGTTATCATAACTCTTAGGGAAAACCTTGGTGCTATAGACCTGTTTTAGATCCTTTGTAAACCTTTTCTTTTCCATCTTCTAGCTGCAGCAGTCAATTTTTAGCACTACCTTGAGGCTCTTAAAATGGCAAAAACAACATATTCAGTTTTCCCAAGTTAGATTTTTTGTTTTAAATTTGAAAGATCTTATAAGTGGTAATTGGGTCCACAGAAGATTTGTTCATTTAGAATTTTTCTATCAAATGTTTATTATCTGCCTGTTGAGTGCCTGTGCTGCTAGAGCTAGTAATTGATTTGTTCAGCAAATAGAAATGGGATGGATATGTCTCCTAAAGAAATGGGACATATTATGGGTTTGAAAGGGAGATGTGGGAGAAGAATAGTAAAGGTTTGAATTATATGAAATGACAGAACTGGCTAGGGATTCATAGATGCATGGCCAGATGGCATTGAATACTCTTTTGAATTGCTTACTACTGAGTAGTCTAGGTGTAGGAGTAAAGAGGATAGACACGTTCATTCAGGATTGAGGTTTGTTTTCTGAGTATAGTGAAAGGATAAGAGGACCAGAAAGAGGTTTGGATCCAGAGAGAGATTGAAGTCATGGAATGTGAGATTTAAGCTTGTGAAGACAGGAGTAGTAATGTGGGGAAAAAATATTGGGAACATGGTTCTAAAGAAGTTGAAGACCAGGTTTTATTTGGATAAGGGAATGTGAGAACAGTGTTGAAGAGATTTGATTTGGTAGGCAGTACATAGCACTTTTCTTTTCCACGTGTAGGTATGGAATCAACTGACAGGAAATCCCAGAATTGATTTAGATGAGAATCAGAATATCAGCTTTTTTTCTGATAGTGCTGTTTAAAGTAGGTTTGCTAATACTTCACTTTTGTTCTTGATATGCTCACTTGATCTCTGGGTAACTGCTGACTTCCCTTCACAGTGGTAGGGAATTTTTACTACAAGGAGAGGAAGAGCATAGAGGAGAGAAGAAGGTATAAAACAATTCTGTCCTTTCCTTAAAACTCAGAAATCAGATACTGTCATGCTTCCATCCTTGGGGAAGAGGAAAAAAGTAAAGGGACAGAAGAGGTAGGGAGTGTTATTCTAATGGAAATTTTTCCACGTGGATGCAGACAGAATAGGGATATACTGGAAAGAAAGATTATGATACAAAGTGGGATTTTTACTTTTAATACCTGATTTATAGATAATTCATTAAAATACTTCAGAGACTTATGTTTTCACTAAACTAATAATGTTCATTTTGTCATAGGCTTCAACCTATGAGGAAAAAGAAAGGGTCAGATACTTTCATGATGATGATATTTTAAGCCTAAATGATTTAGTCAAGAATGAAAAGATGGGAACAGCAGAAAATCAAAACAAACATTTTATGAAAATGACATCTAAGGTAAGATATATTCCTAGGATACCTTTGAATTTTGAGAAGCTGGTTACTCAGTCTACAATGATCTACTTTTCAGAGACAGCTAGTTCTTTATAATCGTGATGTTTTATTAAATTAAATCCTTTGTAAGACATATTTGAAATGTGCATTTTAGAATTGATTAGATTGGGGAGTATACTTTTGGAACTCAGTTTTTTTTTTAAATAAGAATTCTGGGTTAACTTTTTAATGTATTCCATGAAAAGGTTAACTATATATTTGATCTACCATTTAAGAGAATGTTTGAGGCCAGACTTTAATGTCGACAGTGTGCTGCTAGTTAGGTGACCAGTCTGTTTTATCTTGACGTTACACTAGTTCTTTATAATTATGCCACAAGGCATATATATTTGGAGTAACATATATCATAAAGAAGGCATCTTGGAATAATCTTAAGTCTGTTTATATGAAAACTTTTTATGTTTTAAAATGTATGTCAATGTTTCATGGGTAGTAGGATGAATTTTTTTATTTCAAAATAGCATTCTTTGTTGCAAACCCTTCCATTGCAGTCCCTTCAAACATACCATTAACACTTTTTATCAAAGAGACATATGTAAAGTTAGGGTTTGAGCCCACTGGAAAGATACAGATCACTGCCTATATTTACAAATAAAGTTTTATTGGAATACAGCTATGTACCTTTGTTTACATGTAGTCTAAGGCTGTTTTGGCTTTATAACAGCTGAGCTGAATAGTTGAGACAGAGACTGTACAGCCCACAGAACTGAAAATATTTACTGTCTGCCACTTGACAGAGCAAATTACCCTTCCTTGCTTATGACCACATTGGTGATGGGAATTTGAACCTAGGGATCTGAGGGACAGGAGGGAGCCTTTTTACTGTATACCTTATTAGACTTTTTCTCTTAACTATGTGAATATATTACCTGGTGAAAAAAATTAACTTAATGAAAACTATAGTACAGGTAACCAAGGTATCAAGTATGTGTATGTGTATATCACAGAGAGTAAAACAAACTTGGGTTAAACAGAAATGATTAAAAAATTTTATGGGATCTTAACTTTAGCCCATTAGGATAATTTTACTTCTCTTTATTTTGGGGGTAATACTAGAAATATTCTAGGGTCTGGAAATAAATGGGGCAGTGGGACCTAATGAAATGTAAAGCTTTTGCACAGCAAGGGAAACCATAAACAAGATGAAAAGACAGCCCTCAGAATGGGAGAAAATATTTGCAAATGAAGCAACTGACAAAGGATTAATCACCAAAATTTACAAGCAGCTCATGCAGCTCAATATCTAAAAAACAAACAACCTAATCCAAAAATGGGCAGAAGACCTAAATGCATTCCAGAGAATGCATACAGATTGCCAACAAACACACGAAAGGATGCTCAACATCACTAATCATCAGAGAAATGCAAATCAAAAACTACAATGAGGTATCATGTCACACCGGTCAGAATGGCCTTTATCAAAAAATCTGCAAACAATAAATGCAGGAGAAGGTGTGGAGAAAAGGGAACCCTCCTGCACTGTTGGTGGGAATGTAAGTTGATACAGCCACTATGGAAAACAGTATGGAGGTTCCTTAAAAAAGTAAAAATAGACCTACCATATAACCCAGCAATCCCACTACTGGGCATATACCCTGAGAAAAGCATAATTCGAAAAGAGTCATGTACCACAGTGTTCATTGCAGCTCTGTTTACAATAGCCAGGACATGGAAGCAACCTAAGTGTCCATCAACAGATGAATGGATAAAGAAGATGTGGCACGTATATACAATGGAATGTTACTCAGCCATAAAAAGAAACGAAATTGAGTTATTTGTAGTGAGGTGGATGGATGTAGAGACTGTCTTACAGAGTGAAGTAAGTCAGAAAGAGAAAAACAAATACCGTATGCTAACACATATGTATGGAATCTAAAAAATGTTTCTGAAGAAAAACAGGGGCAGGATAGGAATAAAGATGCAGATGTAGAGAATGGACTTGAGGACACGAGGAGGAGGAAGTGTAAGCTGGGACAAAGTGATAGAGTGGCATGGACATATATACACTACCAAATGTAAAACAGATAGCTAGTGGGAAGCAGCTGCATAGCACAGGGAGATCAGCTTGGTGCTTTGTGACCACCTAGAGGGGTGGGATTGGGAGGGTGGGAGGGAGATGCAAGAGGGAGGGGATATATGTATACATATAGCCAACTCTTTGTTATACAGCAGAAACTAACACACCATTGTAAAGCAATTATACTCTAATAAAGATATTGAAAAAAAATGAAACAGGGAAGATCATTTTATTTGGAAGTCTGAATTAAATATAGTTTTAATTTTATCATAATCTATTCATGTTTATACTCAAGATTTAAAAACCTCATTAAAAACTTTTTAAAATTAATATAAAAGTAAATAATTTATCAATTAAAAAGTTGTTTATTGGGCACCTAATTTATGCTGGATACCATTTTAGGTGCTGGGTGTAGCAAAGTAATAAAGTTCGTTCTCTTGAGGAGCTTATATTTCTAGTGGCTGAGACAGAATGAACAAATGCATGATGTAAGAATTATATAACATTAATATTATATTACAAAGTAGAAAATATTTTTGTAGGGAATAAAGCAAAATAGAAGAAGATAGGATGTTATTTTCAATAGAATGCTGAAGGAGTGCCTCTTCTCTGGAGATGATGTTTCAGCAGACTTCTGAACAAAGTGAGGGAGTGGTCTGTGAATATCTGGGAGAAGACTATACATGCAGAAGAAACAACAAATGCCGAGGATCTGAAGAAGAGACATACTTGACAACCATTAAAAGACAGCAAGATGACATGTGACTGTGAATAGAGGGAGAAATGGAAAGACATGTAGAAGATGAAATGATCAGATCATGCGGGGTCTTTCACGCCATGGTGTAGAGCTTTTATTTTTGTTTTAAATGATGAAAAACCATTTGAAAGTTTTTAGTAGGACAGTGTCATGACCTCATTTGTGTTTGGTAGTTGTCTCATAGATCTTGTATATTCTCTTCTGTTTGTTGTTTTTTTATTTGTTTTTTGGTCTTTGTTCTCTCTGCTTTTCAGTTGTGGAAGTTTCTGTTGTCATATTCTCAAGCTCAGAGATTTTTTCCTCAGCCTTGTCCAGTCACTAATGAATCTATCAAAGGCATTTGTCATTTCTGTTATAGTGATTTTGATCTCTAGCATTTCATCTAGAAATTTTCATCTCTCTGCTTACATTATCCATGTGTTCTTTGTGACCCTATGCCCCTGGACTGTGAATTTCACCAGTATTTCTCAGTTTTTTTTCCACTTAGTTGGGAAAGAATGGCTAGAAGGGGCTGGAGTTGGATGTTTCCCTTCCTTCAGGTAGGTTAGGCTCTGACAAAACCCCAGCAGGTTAAACTCTGGCACAATAGTTTCTACTAAGGGGCAGGCCTTGTTAAGTAAAACAGAATGCCCTGGTATATTTCAAAATGTTTCCTTTTCCCTTCCCCCTGTTGAAGGTCATAGGGGATTTTTTTCCTGATCTTTACTCTGAGTACCTGGTAGAGCTCCAAGAGGTAAAATTCACAAAAGTTTGAGGGGGCTCCCCTGATTCCACTAGGAATTTTAACTCTTAAATTTGTCCACACTGAGCCTCCTGCAACTTATCAATTACAGTTTAGGTTTTCCTACCCTGGCACTGGTTCTCACAGAACCACTGGCTTCTGCACACATAAATTATGATTCTTTGTATCCACCTGACTGTCTCTCCAGTTTTGGGGGCAATCATTTTCATGATGAATCTAAAAACAGCTGTCAATTTTTCAGTTTGTTCTGCTTTGTACTTGTTGGTGTGATAGGGTGGTGACTTCTCAGCCCCTGAAATGCCAGTCTGGAAACTGCTGGTTTATGTTTTAAAAGACTTTTCTGGTGGCTCTTTTGAGAAGGTAATGTAGATAGGCAAGAATGGAAGCAGGGAGAATATTTAGAAGGGTATTTAATTAATGCAGATAGTGCCTTGGGTTAGGGTGGTAAACTGGGAGAAGTATTAAGATTTGAGGCAATGCTGGTGCCATTTATTGAAGTAGAAATACTTTGTAGTGGGACAATTTTTCAGGAGATGGGAGATGAAGAATACTGTTTATGGACATGTGAAGTATGCCCATTAGCCATTCATGTGGTGGTGTGGAGTGACTACCCATGGATCTCTGGGTATATGTTGGTTCTCCCATATAGACTTAGATGCTGTTAACATTTAAATGTACTTAAAGCCATAGGAGTTAAGAAATGATTAATGAGGAGAGTCTGAAGACTGAGCTGATGAGCATTTTCTGGAAGAGGGCAAAATAGATTCAACAAATGAGATTGAGAAAGTACAGCCAGCGAGGAAAAGCCAGAAGGAAAACTTAGGGTGTTGTGTTTCAGAAACCAGAGAAGACAAGAAGGAGGTTGTGAATAACTGTGTCAACTGTTTTTAAGAGTTAGAGTAAGATCTTAAAAATGGAAAAGTGACCATTGATTTGGCATTGGGGAGGTTTCTGGTGACTTTTTTTATGGCCATGCCATGCAGCTTGTGGGATCTGTTCCCCAACCAGGGATTGAACCTGGTCCCCAGCAGTGAAAGTCCCAAGTCCTAACCACTGGACCGCCAGGGAATTCCCCTGGTGACTTTCAAAAGTGTGGTTTCCTTGGTCTATAAGGAGAAACGCCTGATTATAATGTGCTCAAGAGTGAATGTGAGAATAGTTAGTGAAGAGATATCTTTAGAAAGGAGCTGGTTACTGTCCATCAGTAGGAGAGGCACAGATACAGGTAGGTTTGTAAATGTGGTAGTAGAAAAATGACCTAGTTTTCCTCTTATTGCCTCTGTTAGTTTAGTGAAAGGACTCAGGTATCAGCTGAGAGTGACGATGAAGAAGAGGTGTTAGAGGTTTGAGAAGAAAGTTTGAAATGGTTTTTGAGAAAACCAGTGAGTGAAATAAAGTAGGATTCTCAGGCAGTGCCAAAGGTCCATCTGAGGTTTATGGTTATAAATTTAAAAAAAAAACATGTCAGGGTGTTTGTGTATTTTCCTTATAACCTGTTTCAAGAGGCTTAGTTTTATTGAATTATGAGACAATAATCATGACTTGTTCTGTGTTTTGCATATTTCACCACTATTGGTTATTGCTTTAAGAATACAAATTTATAATATTTTTTCTTTTGTTTCATTTGTATATTATGAGACCTTTTAATATTTGTATTGTAAAGGATTGTTTTTACTTATTAATTGATTTGGCAGTAATTGTGATTGAAGATATTTGATCGGTTTCTGGGAACATTTTGAGTCTTTAACTTTTTAAAATTTAAGTTTACTAAGCTAGAACATTATAAAAGATACAGTGGGATGTCACCAAAATGGCTGAGTAAGAGACCCCACCCTCTGTCACCCCTGAAAGATCAATGGTTAGGTAGCTATCCATGAGTGAAAACAGATCTGGGAGAGCTCTAGAGTCTACTTAAGAAACTTCAGCAACATGGTGGAACAAAAAACTTGACAGTGACTGCACAAAAAGGGAAGGAAGACTGCTTCTCTTTCCCTGGATCATCCTGTCACCCAAGCTGGTATTGCTCAATGCCAAGAGAGATTTCCCTAGGTGAAAAGAGTTCCCCTTGCAGGGAAAAGAAGAGTGGGTGAATGACCAGCTTTCCCCGGTGTTTTGTGGCACCACATGAAAGCACCACTTCAGTTTCACCCTGCCTAGAGATCAGAAAAGCTGAGATATATAGAGAAGCTAAGAACAAGGAAGAAAATCAGAGCATACTAGGCAGGAGTGATCATGTTTCTCAGTGATCTACTCTGTAGACAATCAAAACATTTGCCACTGAAGAAACTAATGGCCAACACAGCTGCTGTGAAACACTTGCAGATTTCACCAGCTTTCACCACATCGGTACTTTCATTTGCTGATGCCGGCTGACCGAGTCCCTTCCTGTTCCCTGCCCACCTCCTGGAGCCTGAGAACTGCCCTTGCAGCCAACCCAGGCCTCTGCAGCTGCAGGAGTACAACATGCCATCCTAGACCCCTATGGCTGACCCCCACCACCATGTGTGTGCTCAGGGCTAGCCCTTCCAGATGTGTACTTGCACACTGCCAACCTGACACCTTTCCCCAGCCTCCACTGCCATGTGTATGCCCTCAGGGAGACTGTGTAGCTACAGAAGAGCATGCCAACACCTAGGGTCCCTGCAGGTGCTTCTGCGCCTGGATCAGTCTCTCTTTTCTGTCACTGGCCTGTATCACTGTGCTCACCTGCAGCTAGCCCCACTAGCTGTGCACAGGCACACCCCCACCCTGATCCCCATCACTGGGATCCACTTCCATGTGCTTGTGGCAAGACCCAATAGCCATGGTAGTGAATGCTGATGGTTGGGACTCCCACAGCTGTCAGTGCACCCATAGTATACCCTGGCCTTTGCTGCCTACCCTGGCCCCCACCACTACATGTGTGATTGCAACCAGCCTCTGCCATTCACTGTACAAGCACCTGCAGCTGGCTCCTGCATCTGAGTGTCTTTACACCTCTGGCTCCAGCCACTACTGTTGCTTGCCCTTGTCCCTAGCTGCTGAAGACCCCAAGAGCCCTTACAGCATCTGTGAACCCCCTGCAGTACCTACCAAGGACCACACAGTTTTTGATGCTGCAGACCCCAGTGACTTGAGCTGACAAGGCACTGTACTCCCCTGAACCCAGTGCCACCACATGCCCTCGCCCCACCCACAGGTGAACATTTTCCCTTAGTAAAATCATTCCATAAAGTCTGGAAGAGGTACCTGCTTCTTCAGTTGCTCAGATATCTGTGCAAGTCTACAGTGATCATGAAGAATCAGTGAGACTCCACCAAAGGAATATAGTAAACTCCAGTAAGTGGCTTCCCCAGAAAGGAGATACAGGAATTATCTGGCAAAGAATTCAAAAGAATTTCTCTAAAGATGCTCAGAGAGCTGTAAGAGAACTGGATAAGCAATTTAACAATATCAGGAAAACAATACAGGAACAAAGTAGAAAGTTCAACTAAGAAAAACAAAAAAGAACCCAGCAAATTTTGAGCTGAAGAATGCAGTGACTGAACCAAATAATTCAATAGAGATCTTCAACAACCGACTAGACCAAGCAGAAGAGCTTGAAGACAGATCATTTGAAATTATCCAGTCAGAGAAGCAAAAAGGAAAAGAATGAAAAGGAATGAAGAAAGCCAGTGGGTCTTATGGTACACCACTAACAAAAACGATTCATGCATCATTGGAGTCCCAAAGGAGAAGAAAGAAAGAGGTAGAAAGCTTAATTAAAGAAATAATGGCTGAGAACTTCCCAAACTTAGGGAGAGAGTTAAACATCCAAGTTCATGAAGCTAATAGGTCACCCCAGAATTTCAATCTGAAACAGTCTTCTCCAAGATAACAATATAATAAAACTCTAAAGTAAAAGAAAAAGAATTCTGTGTTGCTGTTGGGTGAAATGTTCTGTACATATCTGTTAGTTCCATCTGACCTAAAGTTTAGTTCTAGCCCAGTGTTTCTTTATTGCCTTTCTATTTAGGTGATCTAATCATTGATGAAAGCAGGATATTGAAATCTTCTAGTAATACTGTGTTATTATCTATCACTCTCTCCAGATCTGTTAGTATTTGGTTAATATATTGGGTTGCCCAAAAAGTTTGTTCAGGTTTTTCTGTAAGCTGGTACAGAAAACCCGAACGAACTTTTTGGCCAACCCAATATTTAGGTGCTAGGAAGTTGGGTGCATATATATTAAGAATTAGCATTTCCTCTTGATGCGTTGACTCATTTATTATTATATAAGGACATTTCTTCTCAAGTTCACGTGGAACATTCTCCAGGATAGATCATATGTTAGGTCACAAAATAAGCCTTAATTAAATAATACATTCCTGAACGAACAATGGGCCAAAGATGAAATCAAAAGGGAAATAAAAAATATATTAAAAATGAAAATCTAAATACAACATACCAAAACTTATGGAATGCAACAAAGCAGTGCTAAGATGCTAAGTTTATAATGATAAACACCTACATTTAGAAGAAAAGAAAGTAACAAATAAACAACCTAACTTTATACCTTAAGGAGCTAAAAAAAAAAAAAAAAAAAAAGAATAAGCTAAGCCTAAAGTTAGCAGAAGGAAGAAGATAACAAAGATTAGAACAGAAATAAATGAACTAGGAAATATAAGCACAACAGAAAAGTTCAACAAAACTAAGAGTTGGGTTTTTGAAAAGATAAAATTGACAAACCTTTAGCTAGACCAAAGCAAATGAGGTCTGAAATAAAATTATAAATGAAAGAGGAGATATTGCAACTGATACCACAGAAATACAAAGATCATAAGAGACTACTATGAACAATTATATGATAACAAATTGGACAACTTACGTGTTATGGATGAATTCCTAGAAAGATACAACCTACCATGTCTGAATCATGAAGCAAAAGAAAATCTGAACAGATGAGTAATAAGTAAGGAAAATTTTTTTCAATAATCAGAAACTTCCCACCAAAGAAAAGCCCAGGACCAAAAAGGAAAGGGAGAGGTAGGACTGTCTCTATTTGCAAGTGACATGATATTATATATAGAAAACTGATTTTTTTAATTCCATCAAAAAACTGTTAGAACTAATCAACGAATTCAAAGTTTCAGGATACAAAATCAATATACAAAAATTAGTTGCATTTCTGAACACTAATAAGCTATCAGAAAAAAAGTTTTAAAAATTCAACATCCTTTCATGATAAAAACTTCCAAGAAATTGGATATAGATGGAACATACCTCAACACAATAAAGATCACATATGTGAAATCCACAGCTAACATAATACTTAACAGTGAAAAGTTGGAAGCATTCACTCTAAGATTAGAAATGAGACAAGGGTATCCACTCTCACCACTCCTATTCAGGATAGTAGTGGATGTGCTAGCCAGAACAGTTAGGCAAGAAAAAGAAATAAAAGGAATCCACATTGAGAAGGAAGAAATAAAGTTTTCTTTGATGATATGATTTTCTATATAGAAAATCTTAAAGAATCTACCAAAAACTGTTAGAACTAATAAATGATTCAGTAAAATCTCAGGATACAAAATCAACACACTAAAGTCAATTACATTTGTATACACTATGAATGACCTATCTAGAAGAGAAATAAAGAAAACAATCCCTTTACAGTAGCATGAAGAGCAATAAAATACTTAGGAATAAATTTAATCAAGGAGGTGAAAGATCTGTATACTGAAAGCTATAAGACATTGGGGAAATAAATTGAAGACAGAAATAAATGAAAAGATATCTTGTGTACTTGGACAGAAGAGTTAATACTATAAAAATTTCCATAGTCCTAGAGGAGTGGGATAGGGAGGGTGGGAGGGAGGGAGACGCAAGAGGGAAGAGATATGGGAACATATGTATATGTATAACTGATTCACTTTGTTGTAAAGCAGAAACTAACACATCACTGTAAAGTAATTATACTCCAATAAAGATGTTAAAAAAATTCCATATTAACCAAAACCATCTATACATTCAGTTCAGTCTCTATCAAAATTTCATTTTCATTTTTACAGAAAAAGTAAAAAGAATTCTAAAGTTTATATGGAACTGCAAAAGATCCCAAATAGCCAAAGAAATCTTGAGAAAGAAGAAAGCTTAGAGGCATTACACTTTCTGATTCCAAACTATGTTACAAAGCTGTAGTAATCAAAAAAATATGGTACTGGCATAAAAGCAGACACATAGACCATTGGAACAGAATTGAGCACCTAGAAATAAACCTCTGCATGTATGTATGGTCAACTAGTATTTGACAATGGAGCCAAGAATACTAAATGGAGAAAGGATAATCTTTTCAATAAAGGGTGTTTGGAAAACTGGATATTCACATGCAAAATAATGAAATTGAACATCTTTCTTAACACTTCTCACAAAAATTAACTTAAAATGGATTGAAGACTTAAATGTAAGACCTAAGACTAAAATTCTTAGGAGAAAACATAGGGGGAAAAAAATGCCATGACATTGGTCTGGGCAATGATTTTTTTTGGATATGACACCGAAAACACAAGGAACAAAACCAAAAATTGACAAGTGGGACTACATCAAACTAAAAAGCATATGAAAAGGCAACCTACAGAATGGGAGAAAATATTTGCAAACCATTTCTCTGATAAGGGGCTAATGTCCAAAATACTCAATAGCAAAAAACCCACCCATCTCAATATAACTCATATATAAAACTCAATAGCAAAAAAAACCTCTGATTTCAAATGGACAGAAGACTTTAATAGGCAAAGTTTTCTAAAGAGGGCATGCAGATATCCAACAAATACATGTAAAGATGCTCAATATCACTAATCTTCAGTGAAATGCAAATCAAAACCACAATGAGATATCTTACACTTGTTTGACTCATGTTATCAAAAAGTGAAGAAACAACAAATGACAATGAGGATGTGGAGAAAAAAAGGAACCCTGGTGCATTGTTAGTGTGAATGTAAATTGGTACAGCCATTGTGGAAAATAGTATAGATGGTCCTCAAAAAATGAAAAATAGAACTACCATATGTTTCAGCAATTCCACTTCTGGGTATATAGCCAAAGAAGATGAAGTCACTGTCATAAAGACACTTGCACCCCCATGTTCATTGCAGCATTATTCACCAAAACCGTGACATGGAAAAATACTAAGTGTCCATTGATGGATGAATGGATAAAGAAAATGTGAGATACACACACACAGAGAGAAGAATATTAGACATTAGAAAAAAAAAAAAAAAGAGGAGATCCTGCCATTTGCACCAGTGTGGGTGAACCTTGAAGGCATTATGCTAACTGAAATAAGTCAGACAGAGAAAGACAGTTAGTATGATTTCACATGGGTGTGGAATCTAAAAACATCAAACTCCTAGAAATAAAAAGTAGAATGGTGGTTGCCAAGGGATGAGGGGTGGAGGAAAATGTTGGTCAAAGGTAAAATCTTTCAGTTATAAGATGAATAAGGTCTGGGAATCTAATGTACAGCATGGTATCTTTGGTTAACAATACTGTATTGTATTCTTTTTTTAAAAAATTATTTAATTTATTATTTTTGGCTGCATTGGGTCTTCGTTGCTGTGCGTGGGCCTTCTCCAGTTGCGGTGAGCTGGGGCCACTCTTTCTTGCAGTGCGGGGGCTTCTCTTGTTGTGGAGCACAGGCTTCAGGCGTGCAGGCTTCAGTAGTTGTGGCTTGTGGGCTTCGGTAGTTGTGGCTCACGGGCTCCAGAGCACAGGCTCAGCAGTTGTGGCACATGGGCCCAGTTGCTCCTCAGCATGTGGGATCCTCCCGGACCAGGGCTCGAACCCATGTCTCCTGCATTGGCAGGCGCATTTCCAACTACTGCGCCACCAGGTAAACCCTGTATTGTATTCTTGAAAGTTGCTATGAGAGTAGAGCTTTAATGTTCTCACTTTAACAGCAATAATAACAAAACGGTAATTATGTTAAGGTGATGGATGTGTTAACTCACTTTACTGTGGTAAATACATTTTGCAATCTGTAAGAGTCAAATCACCACATTGTACACCTTAAACTTACACAGTGTTAGATGTCAATTATCATATCAATAAAGCTAGAAAAAAATTATTAGTGATATTTGACCCTTAAAGGTTCCATTCCAAGTTTATATTATTTACAAGAGAAAATTTTGACATACAAAATAATATCCCAGTTTTATAAAATGACATGTTTTGGATTAGTCACATGAAATCATTATAAAATGGATTTATAAGAAGTATTCCTAGCATAGACAGTAGGCACTCAATAAATGTTCTTTTTCCCTACCTTCTGTACATTTTTCACACTATTTATAAATAAATGCTTACTGTTTTTAAAATATGATTTAGATATTACTAATAATTTTTAGCAGAAATCAGCCAAATCTCATAGCAGTAAGTAAATCTACAAACTGGACACACTTTTGAGTGTGCAACTGATACACACACATAAAATCCAGATTTTGAAAAAAAACATTGACCTAATTTATGTACTGTTGAATTTGCAGTAGTTAAAATTTTTACAAGGGTGTAGTTTTTATTCAAACAAATTGTTTTCTTTTTATTATTTAATGAAGGTGTTAATTTGGTTTTGGCAGCTAAGGAAGTACAATAAGTGCCATCCCATTTGTTTTATCAATTGTTTTAAGTTTTTCATGTCTTTTTTTTGGCTGAAGATTGATTTGTATATGATAGCAGAAGGAAAAAAGTTGACTTGAATCATAGTAGGTAATTTCTCACAGAAAAAGATAAACTTTTAAAAAAATATGTAGAGTAATGCCAGTCCCTACCTGTATGCAGTAGAGCTAATGGACTCACAAGTTACTATAGAAATGCTGATTTGACATTGTGAGCTTTTGTTCTTCATGGCTAATAATTAACCATAGCATAGTAGCAATTTGTTTTGTAAATCATCTCAACAAAAATTTGAAGTAATACTAAAAGCTTATAAAAGCAAAGTATTGGGAGTATTGATCATTTCTATTAATATTGTGCTTAATCCCTTCACTCTTAAAAGTTTATGAACTAACATACCTGTTATTGCATTTTTAGAGATAGTAAAATCATTGGTGTAGAGTTCAAAAGTGTTAAATATTTTCATGAAGAGATCACAAAAGCTCATTACCCTATGTTTCTTTCATTAGTTGAAAGGCATTAGTCTAGGATAGAGGTTGGCAAACTTTTTCTGTAAAGGGTGAGATAGTACATAATTTCAGTTTTCTCTTGCAACTACCAGCTCTGCTATTGTGCCAAAAGAGCAGTTGTAGGCAATATGTAAATGAATGGGTATGGCTATATTCCAACAGCACTTTTACAAAAATAGGTGGCTGTCCTGTTTTGGCCTGTGGCTCATGGTTTGTCAGTCCCTGGTCTAGTATATCTAAATGATATATATTTTCATGGCAGTTGTCTTTGAATTTGAGTGCTTTCCTTAATTAGGAAAGTGGATCTGAAAAGGCCCTGGGAGAGGTAAACAGTCAGGAATAGTTGATATAGATCAAGATCTTGTTTATTTGTTTATTTAGTCAACACATATTAAATAATCACATTCAATGTGTGAGGTGTCCTGGGGGTACATTGACACATAAGGAAGACATGATCCTTGCCTATAAGGAGTTTGTAGGCTAGTGAGGAAAATGCATTCAATAAATAATTATGAAAAATAAATTTAGTAATTATGGATGTGCAAATTACTGTGAAAGACAAGTGGAAAGTCTTTTGAGATCAGCACCAGGTGTCCTAACCTAAACTGGGAAGTCAGAAATTATTTTAGGTTGGACAGCAACTCTGATACTACTGGTCAGTACTCAGTTCTACTCTGCTGTATTATTTTTATTGTTATATTATTTATTATGTCCATCTTTTTTTGTAATTCTGAAATTCAGGTATGTTCATTTTCTTTCCAGTTGTATTTTCCCATTAAATCTTTAATAGCATCTCTTTCTTTTAACTAGGTGAAGAAAGGTGTGCCAAGTATAACCTTGATTATATTTTTGTATTTGGATAGGGGAACTATGGCTGTTGGTTTTAATCCTCTGTATTTAAAATTTTTTTCTGAATATCTACTACATAATTATTGATAAAAGGAAACAATAAAATATATCCTGACAAAGAAAAGTTTGTACACCTATTATCATACTGTATATATATATATATATATATATATATATATATATATATATATACACACACACACACATATATATATCTTAGAGTATAGATGATGTTGTATTATGCTTTCTTAGAAACTAGTAAGTATACAGTTAACTTCTTTTTGGAAATTTCTTCCTTTGAAATCATAGAACTAAAGAATATTCAACTATCAGAAGGGACTTTACTAATCTTGCTTAACCTTCCACATTTTACTGATGAGGAAACTAAGACTCTAAGAGAACTAAATGGCGTATACAACACTAAGCATCTTTTCTAAGTTTCCATATTAATCAAATCATGGTACAAAAACCAACTAGTAGCCTCAACTTTTAACTCCTAGTCCAGCTTTTTTCATTAAACAGCACTGCCCTTCAAATGACTCAAGTTAATGGATAATTCTTGATTGTTGCCTAAATTTCATTGTCTTCATACAATTTTCATGTATCACTTATTGGTATTTGGGGTAAGTGGTGTGTTCTTTACTTTTTCTTAAAATGCATTCTTTTAACTCCAGCATTCTTTAAATATAAACTCTTACATTTAAACTCCAAGACGTCAGTATTTCCTTGGCAATGTAAAGTTAGGCACATCTTCATGAGATCTGTGTACATCTTTCCTCAATTTTATTGGAACCATGGGCAGTAATTTTTTCCTTTTTGTACTGATAGTGCGTCAAAAATGGGCTGGAGGGGAGAAAATGGAAGGTACTAGAGAAGAATAGGAAGAGTGAGGAAGACTCAAATAATTACGGTCTTACCTTAAATTGTAAGAAAACAAGATGATTTTATTGTTTAATAAAATATGCCTGTGTTTCTATTGATAGTTTTATCTTTTCTGAATTTAAGACTTGCTATGTTCCCTGTTGGAAGTAATTTTTAAAATACAAAACACATAGTTCCTTAATGCACACTAGAACCTAAATCCATTTTATTTTCAGTAAACTGTAACATTAATAATCTTGAGAGATTAAATGTCATATCTTTTTTAAAGGCATAACTAGAAGTAGGTAAGGAATATTGAAATTGTAACTCATTGCAGCTTCCTTTGGTTGTTTCAGTTCTCATGGTAGCCATTTCCATTTCGTAGAGTCTTCATTGATATGAGGTGAAATTGGTGTTGGATTGAAAGGATAATCCAAGAGTGTGAAATCATGTATATTTTTCTGTGACTTCCTCTAAAGAAGATTTGAAATTTGGGTGTTATAAAATGATAGAAATGATATTTTGCTTTTACATGAAACTGAATAAAATGAATTTTGGTTTAGTTTGTTCATTTTCTAAAAGATGTAGGCTTGAATCCAGTCCAACATGCTTAACATAACAGTTTTTGTTTATCTAAACATCACTTATGGGTGGAAACACCAGAAAAGTAATTTATTTGACATTCTTTAGTTCAGATCCCATTTATTTTTTTATATGGTAAAATATACATGACATTAAATTTAATATTGTAACCATTTTTAAATGTATGATTCAGTGATATTAAGTACATTCACAGTGCTGTGCAACCATCACCCCTATTCATTTTCAGAACTTTTTCATCATTCCAAACAGAAGCACTGTAACTATAAAGCAGTAACTCCCCTTTCCACTTCTGTATCTCCCTTAGGCCCTATTAACCTGTATTCTATTTTTATCTCCACGAATTTGCCTTTTCTGGGTACCTCATATAAGTGGAATCATACAAGGTTTGTCTTTTTGTGTCTGAATTATTTCACTTAGCATAATGTTTTCAGGGTTTGTCCATGTCGTAGCATGTATCAGAATTTCATTCCTTGTTAAAGCCAAATAGCATTCCATTGTATGTATATATCACTTAAAAAAATTCCTTCATCTGTTGATGGAAATTTGGATTGTTTTCACCTTTTGACTATTATAAATTAATTTTTGTGTGTGCTGTGAGAAAGTAGTCCAGTTTGGTTCTTTTGCATTTAGCTGTCCAGCTTTTCTAATACCAATTATTGAAGAGGATGTCTTTTCTCCATTTATATCCTTGCCTACGTTGTCATAGGTTAATTCCCCATATGAGTGTGGGTTCATTTCTGGGTTCTCTGTTCTGTTCCTTTGATCTATGTTTATGTTTTTGTGCCAGTCCTTCACTGTTTTGATGACTGTAGCTTTGTAGTATAGTGTGAAACCAAGGAGCATAATACCTTCAACTTTGTTCTTCTTTCTCAAGATTGTTTTGCCATATAGGATCTTTAGTGTTTCCCTACAGATTTTAGAATTCTTTGTTCTAGTTTTATGAAAAACGTCATTGGTATTTTTCTAGGGATTGCACTAAATCTGCAAATTGCCTTGGGTAGTACAGTCATTTTAACAATACTACTTCTTCCAGTCCATGAGCATGGTATATATCTCTCCATCTGTTTGTGTTGTCTTCAGTTTTGTTTGTCATTGTTTTACAGTTTTCTGAGTACAGGTTTTTACCTCCTTAGTTAGATTTATTTCCTAAGTATTATATTCATTTTGATGTGAATGTAAATCGGATTGTTTTCTTAATTTCTCTTTCTGATAGTTTGTATTTAGTGCATATCAATGCCACTGATTTTTTGTATATTAATTTTGTATCCTGCAACTTTACTGAATTCATTGATGAGCTCATAGATTTCTGGTAGCATCTTTAAGATTTTCTATGTATAGTATCATGTCATCAGCAAACATTGACAATTTTACTTCTTCTTTTCCAATTAGAATTCCTTTTATTTGTTTTGCTTGTCTGATTGCTGTGGCTAGGACTTCCAGTACTATGTTGAAAAAATGGCAACAGTGGGCATCCTTGTCTTGTTTCTGATTTGAGAGGAAATGCTTTCAGCTTTCACCATTGAGTATGATGTTAGCTGTGGGCTTGTCATATATGACCTTTATTATGTTGAGATATGTTCCCTCTATATCCACTTTCTAGAGAGTTTTTATCATAAATCGGTGTTGAATATTGTCAAAAGCTTTCTCTGCATCTATTGAGATGATCATATGGTTTTTATTTTTCAATTTATTAATGTGGTGTATCATATTGATTGATTTGCGGATATTGAAAAATCCTTGCATCCCTGGGTTAAATCTCACTTGATCATGGTGTATGATCCTTTTGATATACTGTTGGATTTGGTTTCCTAATGTTTTGTTAAGGGCTTTTGCATCTATTATCTTTTTTTGTGATATCTTTGTCTCATTTTGGTATCAGGATTATTCTGGCCTTTTAGGATGAGTTTGGAAATGTTCCCTTCTCTGAGATTTTTGGGAATAGTTTTGAGAAAAACATACTAATTCTTCTGTAGATGTTTGGTAGAATTCACCTGTGAAGCCATATACTGTACCTTTTGTTTGTTGGGAGCTTTTGTTTTTAATTTTTACTGATTCAGGGCTTCCCTGGTGGCACAGTGGTTGAGAGTCCACCTGCCGATGCAGGGTACACGGGTTCGTGCCCCGGTCCGGGAAGATCCCACAGTAGCTGGGCCCATGAGCCATGGCCGCTGAACCTGCGCGTCTGGAGCCTTTGCGGCTCGCGTACTGCAAAAAAAAAAAAAAAAAATTACTGATTCAGTTTCATTACTGGTAATTGGTCCGTTCATATTTTCTGTTTCTTTCTGGTTCAGTCCTAAGAGATTGTACATTCCTAGGGATTTGTCCGTTTCTTCTAGTTTTCCATTTTATTGGCATGTAGTTGTTCATAGTAGTCTCTTATGATCCTTTTTATTTCTGTTGTGTCAATTGTAGCTTTTCCGTTTTCATTTCTGGTTTTATTAATTTGGGCCCTCTCTTTTTTTCCTGCTGAGTCTGGCTGAAGGTTTATCAATTTTGTATATCTTTTCAAAGAACCAATTCTTAGTTTCATTGATCTTTTCTGTTGTTTTTTAGTGTCTATTTCATTTATTTCTGCTCTGATCTTTATGATTTTTCTTTCCTCCTAAATCTGGGTTTTGTTTGCTCTTCTTTTTCTAGTTCTTTTAGTCATAAGGTTAGGTTGTTTACTTAAGAGTTTTCTTGTTTCCTGAAGTAAGTTTGTATTGCTATAAACTATCAGCTTAGAATTGCTTTCGTTGTGTCCCATAGATTTTGGATTGTTGTATTTTCATTTTCATTTGTCTCCAGGTGTTTTTTGAATTCACTTCGATTTCCTCAGTGACCCATTGGTAGTTTAATAGCATATTGTTTAGCTTTCATGTGTTTGTGTTTTGCAGATTTTTTTCATGTAGTTGATATCTAATGTCATTAGCATTGTGGTCAGAAAAGATACTTGATATGATTTCAGTCATCTTAAATTTACTGAGACTTGTTTTCTGGCCTAGAGTGGGATCTATCCTGGAGAATGTTCCATGTGCACTTGAAAAGAATGTGTATTTTGCCGCTTTTGAATGGAATGTTCTGTATATATCTATGGAGTTCATGAAGTCTAATGTGTTGTTTAAAGCCAGTGTTTCCTTATTTATTCTCTGGATGATCTGTCCATTGGTGTAAGTGGGGGTAAAAATCTCCTGCTATTATTGAGTTATAGTCAGTTTCTACTATTATGTCTGTTAATATTTGTTTTATGTATTTAGGTTCCCTCTGTTTTACGTGTACCTATATTTATAATTATATTTTTTCTTCCTGGATTGATCCCTTTATCATTATGTAATGTTCTTTGTCTCTTGTGGCAACCTTATTTCAATATTTATTTTGTCTGATACAGGTATTGCTACCCTGTTTTTCTTTATATTTCCATTTGCATATAATACCTTTTTCCATACACTCACTTTCAGTCTGTGTGTCTTTACCTCTGAAATGAATCTTTTGTAGGCAGCATGTATTTGGGTCTTGTTTTTGTATCCATTCATCCACTCTGTGTTTTTTGATTGGATCATTTTATCCATTTAGTGATAGGTGTATACTTATAGCCATTTTGGTAATTCTTTTGGGGTTGTTTTTCTATGTGTTTTTAGTTTCTTTCTTCTTCTTTTGCTCTCTTTCCTTGTGATTTGATAACTGTCTTTAGTGTTTTGATTGGATTCCCTTTTCTCTTTTGTGTATCTGTGATAGATTTTTGGTTTTTGGTTACTATGAAGTTTATATAGAGCAATCTATATATATTCATGATTATTTTAAGTTGCTGATCTCTTATGTTTGAAGGCATTTTAACACTCTTGCATTTTACTCCCTCCCCCTCATTTACTGTTTTTGACATATTTTACATCTTTTTGGGGTGTGTCCCTTAACTTCATTGTGGATATTCATGATTGTACTTTTTTTTTTTTTTTTTTTTTTTGCGGTATGCGGGCCTCTCACTGTTGTGGCCTCTCCCGTTGCGGAGCACAGGCTCCGGACGCACAGGCCTAGCGGCCATGGCTCACGGGCTTAGTTGCTCCGCGGCATGTGGGATCTTCCCGGACCAGGGCACGAACCCGTGTCTCCTGCATCGGCAGGCGGATTCTCAACCACTGCGCCACCAGGGAAGCCCCATGATTGTACTTTTTTTGTCTTTTAACCTTCCTACTAGCTTTATACATTGTTGATTTACTATCATTACTGTACATTGCCTTTACCAATGAGCTTTTTCCATATGTAATTTTCATGTTTCTAGTGTGACCTTTTCTTTTCAGCTTAGAGAATTCTCTTTAACGTTTCTTATAAAGCTGGCTTTGTTGTGCTGTACTCATTAGCTTTTTCTTGTCTCTAACACTTTTGATCTTTCCTTCAAATCTGAATGGTATTCTTGCTAGGTAGAGTATTCTTTGTTGAAGGTTTTCCCTTTCATGTCTTTAAATATTTGTGCCACTCCCCTCTGGCCCACAGAGTTTCTGCTGAAAAGTCAGCTCATATCCTTATGTGAGTTCCCTTGTAAGTAACTTGTTACTGTTCCTTTGCTGCTTTTAATATCTTCTTGTTATCTTTAATTTTTGCCATTTTAATTATAATTTGTCTTAATTTCATCCTCTTTGGTTGGTCCTGTTTGGGATTCTCTGTGCTTCTTGGACCTTGAGTTCTGTTTCCTTTCCCAGGTTAGGGAAGTTTTCAGCTCTTATCTTTTCACATATGTTCTCTGCCCCTTTCTCTCTGTCTTCTTTCTCTGGTACCCCTGTAATGCAAATGTTAGTATGCTTGATGTTGTCTCAATGTCTCTTAGACTTTCCTTCATTTTTTAAAAAATTCTTTTCTCTGTTTAGCTATGTGATTTCTACTACTCTGTCTTCCAGCTCACTTGTTTCTGTGTATCGTCTAATCTACACTTAATTCCTTCTAGAATACTTTTAAACTTCAGTTATTGTATTTGTCATCTCTGTTTGGTTTTTCTTTATATTTTCTAACTCTTTGTTAAAATCGTCTATTTCTTTGTTAAAATCTTATTTTGTTAAAATCTCCTTTATCATGTATATTACTTATCTCCACTTCACCTAGTTTTTCTGGGATTTTTATCTGCTTCTTTGTTTTGTAACATTATTCTCTGTTGCCTTGTTTTGCCTAATTTGCTGTTTTTACTTTTATATGCATTTGATAAGTGGTTACGTTTCCCAGTCTTGGAGAAGTGGTATTTTGTAGATGTCCTATATGTCTGAGCAGCACACTCGCCTCTGATTACCAGAGCTATATGCTCTAGGAGTGCCCCCTATGTGGGCTGTGTTGGTCCTTCTGTTGTGGTGGGCTGACTACTGTGTGTGCAGTTTGGTAGCTGTGGCTGGCCCCCAGTCCAGTTGGTTGCCAGGTGAGTCGGGCCAGGTCATGAGGTGGCTGGCCACAGAGGCCAGGGACCTGCCAGGGCTAGTGCTGGCCAACTGGTGGGCAGAACCTGATTCTGTGGTGGCTGGTTGCAGTGCTGGTGCTTCCGCATCTAGTGTTGGCCTGCTGGTGAGCATGGCTGGTTCAAGGTGTCCTAAAGCTGCTGTTTGCTCACTTGTGACTGTGGCTGGATTCCAAAGTGGCTAGCTGAGAGGTCCAAGGTGTCTTGGTGTTCATGTCAGCCTGCTTTGGGGGAGGCTATAGCTTAGGGGGTCTATGGGTTGGTGCTGGCCTACTGTATATTTAGCTGGGTCCTGGAGCAGTAGGCTGCATTGCTGTGATGGTCTTGGGGCTAGTGTATGCCCACTGGTGGGTGAGACTGGGTGCTGGGGCTAGTGCCGGCCCACCTGTGGTTGGAGCTTTGTCCTGGTGTTTCTTGCTGCAGAGCCTGGAATTCCCAGAGCTGGTATTAGCCCTCTGGTGGTAGGGCTGGGGCCCAGGTGTCCTGGCAGTGCTGCCTGCCCACTGGTGTGTGAGGGTGGTTCTCGGGGTAATGCTGGTCCACTCTTGGGTGGATTCTGCGTCTTGGGATCTCTGGCTGCAAACCTGGTGGTCCTGGAGCTGCTGTGTTGGCACACTGGTAGGAAGGGTTGAGGTTCAGGGCATCCCAGGGTTAGTGCTGGCTCTCTGATAAGTGCTAATGATCCTGTGGTCTCTTGATGCAGGGCCCTGAGTGTCCTGGAGCTAGTGCCTATGCATTGGTTTGTGGGGTTGGTCCTGAGCCTGTGTTGGACAGGGCTGTGTCTTGGGGCAGCTGTGGGCTTTGGGAGCCTTAAGTCAGCCACCCTGCTTGTGGGTGGGGCTTTGTTCCCTCTCAGCTAGTTGTTTGGCTTGGCCTGCTGACAGTACTGCTGCAGGCATGCTGGTGAGCAGGGCCAAGTTCTGATACTAATGAGCTTGAGGGAGGATTCCAAAATGGCACCTCTTAGCACCAGTGTCCATGTGGTAGAATGAGCTTCCCCAAATGGCTGCCACCAGAGTCTGTGTCCCTAGGTTGAGCTCCAGTTTCCTCCTGCCTCTCCAGGAGGCTCTCCAATATGAACAGGTGCATCTGACCCAGGCTTCTTTCAAATTACTGCTTCTGCCTTGGGTCCCTAAGCATGAGTTTTTCCGTGGACCCTTTAAGAGTGTAGTCTCTCATTTCCTACAGCTCTATGGCTCTCCCACAAGTAAGCCCCACCTGCCTTCAAACTGAAATGTCCTGGGGCTTATCTTACCAGTGCAGTACCCCCAGGTTGGGAAGCCTGATGTCGGGTTCAGACTCCTTGCTCCTTTGGAAGAACCACTGAAGGTGTAATTATCATTCCATTTTTGGGTCACCCACTTCATGGTGTGGGTCTGTACCAAGTGTCTGACCCTCCTATCCATTTTGTTGGTGTTCCTTCTTTATATCTTAAGTTTTAGAAGATCTTTTCTGCTAGTCTTCAGATCTTTCTTATCAATAGTTGCTGTGTAAATAATTGTAATTTTGGTGTGCCATGAGAGGAGGTGAGCTCAAGGTTCTCCTATGTTGCCATCTTGGCCACACTCTATGGTTCTTTTTTATTAACTCTGTTATTAAGTAAAGTTATACACTCAGCATATCTGTTTAGCTACTGACTTTCTAACATTGCGGTAGTACATGATTTAACAGGAGAGCAGTTTTTGCAAGTAGAGTTTGTCAGCTGAGTTGTTATAGTAGGATGGATTTTATTTGAGATTTTTCTCTGAACTGAAATTTAAACTTGATGTTTATTTAATCATCATTAGGTAGTGCATCAAAAGACGGCTTTGTTGTATACTTATTTCATAGTTATATGAATAAGTGGAACATGAGTTACATTTCTAGTCATTTCATAAAGCTAATACTTGAAAATTAATGTTTTTTCATTTAACTAGGTGATAATGGTACTGGTTCTTTATGAACTGCCAGGGTTCTAATTATCTGTAAAAGAGCCAGGTAATGGTACTTCACAATGTATGAATGTATAAGGTGAAGAACAAAACCACAGTTTAGTTATGTTGTCATAATACATTATTTGCTCTTTGTCTTTGCCAGTTTACTTTAGTTTCACTTTTCAATAGTTCCTTGTTAGTCTTTTGGTTTTAAATAATCTTAAACTCATTTTGAAAAGGTATAGAATCAGTTTCCTTATTTTCTTCCTGTAACAAATTATTGTGAATACTTTAGCATCATAATGCAACATGCAAATGATAATAGTAGAAGAAACAGAATTCAAAAAGTTGCTTCTACCTATGAAGTCATTGTGGACCAGAGAAAAGATAAGCCTATAAATCCTTTCTCCATGATTTGTCATCATTTTATTTTATTTATTTTTATTTTTTTTGTTTTATACAACAAATGTTTATGTATTTATTTATATTGGTGTATACTTGTTTTACTCTCATCATTATTTTTAATTTATTTTTTAATATTTTTATTGGAGTATAATTGCTTTACATTGTTGTGTTACTTTCTGCTTTATAGCAAAGTGAATCAGCTACATGCATACGTATATCTCCATATCCCCTCCCTCTTGTATCTCCCTCCCACCCTCCCTATCCCACCCCTCTAGGAGGTCACAAAGCACAGAGCTGACCTCCGTGTGCTACACAGCTGCTTCCCACTAGCTATCTGTTTTACATTCGGTAGTGTGTATATGTCAATGCCATTCTCTCACTTCATCCCAGCTACACTTCCCCCTCCCCGTGTCCTCAAGCCCATTCTGTACATCTGCATCTTTATTCCTGTCCTGCTGCTAGGTTTTTCAGAATCTGTTTTTTTTTTTTAGATTCCATATATATGTGTTAGCATATGGTATTAGTTTATCTCTTTCTGACTTACTTCACTCTATATGAAAGCCTCTAGGTCCATCCACCTCACTACAAATAAATCAATTTTCTTTCTTTTTATGGCTAATATTCCCCTGTATATATGTGCCACATCTTCTTTATCCATTCATCTGTTGATGGACACTTAGGTTACTTCCATGTCCTGGCTATTGTAAAGATTGTTGCAGTGAACATTGTGGTACATGACTCTTTTTGAATTACGGTGTTCTCAGGGTATATGCCCAGTAGTGGGATTGCTGGGTCATATGGTAGTTCTATTTTTAGTATTTTAAGGAACCCTCCATACTGTTCTCCATAGTGGGTGTATCAATTTACATTCCCACCAGCAGTGCAAGAGTGTTCCCTTTTCTCCACAATCTCTCCAGCATTTATTGTTTCTAGATTTTTTGATGATGGCTATTATGACCGGTGTGAGGTGATACCTTATTGAAGTTTTGATCTGCATTTCTCTAATGACTAATGATGTTGAGCATTCTTTCATGTGTTTGTTGGCAATCTGTATATCTTCTTTGGAGAAATGTCTAGATAGTTCTTCTGCCCATTTTTGGATTGGGTTGTTTGCTTTTTTGATATTGAGCTGCATGAACTGCTTATAAATTTTGGAGATTAATCCTGTGTCAGTTGCTTCATTTGCAAATATTTTCTCCCATTCTGAGAGCTGTCTTTTCAGCTTGTTATGGTTTCCTTTGCCGTGCAAAAGCGTTTAGGTTTCATTAGGTTCCATTTATGTTTTCCTCTAAGAGTTTGATAGTGTCTGGCCTTACATTTAGGTCTTTAATCCATTTGAGTTTATTTTTGTATATGGTGTTAGGAAGTGTTCTAATTTCATTCTTTTACATGCAGCTGTCCAGTTTTCCCAGCACCACTTATTGAAGAGGCTGTCTTTTCTCCATTGTATATTCTTGCCTTCTTTATCAAAGATAAGGTGACCATATGTGCATGGGTTTATCTGTGGGCTTTGTATCCTGTTCCATTGATGTATATTTCTGTTTTTGAGCCAGTACCATCCTGTCTTGATTACTCTAGTTTTGTAGTATAGTCTGAAGTCAGGGAGCTTGATTGCTCCAGCTCTGTTTTTCTTTCTCAAGATTGCTTTGGCTATTCAGGGCCTTTTGTGTTTCCATACAAATTGTGAAATTTTTTGTTCTAGTTCTTGAAAAATGCCATTGGTAGTGTGATATGATAGGATTTCCATTGAAGCTGTAGGTTGCTTTGGGTGATATAGTCCTTTTCACAGTATTGATTCTTGCAATTCAAGAACATGGTATATCTCTCCATCTGTTTGTATCATCTTTCTTTCCTCAGTATTTTATAGTTTTCTTCATACAGGACTTTTGTCTCCTTAGGTAGGTTTATTCCTGGGTGTTTTATTCTTTTTGTTGTAGTGGTAAATGGGAGTGTTTCCTTAATTTCTCTTTCAGACTTTTCATCATTAGTGTATAGGAATGCAAGAGATTTCTGTGCATTAATCTTGCATCCTGCTACTTTACCAAATTGTTTGATTAGCTCTCTTAGTCTTCTGGTAGCATCTTTAGGATTCTCTTCGTATAGTATCTTGTCATCTGCAAACAGTGACTGTTTTACTTCTTCTTTTCCGATTTGGATTCCTTTTATTTCTTTCTCTTCTCTGATTGCCGTGGCTAAAACGTCCAAAACTATGTTAAATTATAGTGGTGAAAGTGGGCAACCTTGTCCTGTTACTTATCTTAGTGAAAATGGTTTCAATTTTTTATCATTGAGAATGATGTTGGCTGTGGGTTTGTTATATATGGCCTTTATTATGTTGAGGTAAGTTCCCTCTATACCTACTTTCTGGAGGGTTTTTATCATAAATGGGTGTTGAATGTTGTCAAAAGCTTTTTCTGCATCTATTGAGATGATCATATGGTTTTTCTCCTTCAATTTGTTAATATGGTGTATTACACTGATTTGTGTATATTGAAGAATCCTTGCATTCCTGGGATAAACCCCACTTGATCATGGTGTGTGATCCTTTTAATGTGCTGTTGGATTCTGTTTGCTAGTATTTTGTTGAGGATTTTTGCATCTATGTTCATCAGTGATATTGACCTGTAGTTTTCTTTCTTAGTGACATCATTGTCTGGTTTTGGTATCAGGGTGTTGTTGGCCTTATAGAATGAGTTGGGGACTATTCCTCCCTCTGCTATATTTTGGAAGAGTTTGAGAAGGGTGGGTGTTAGCTTTTCTGTAAATGTTTAATAGAATTCACCTGTGAAGTCATCTGACCCTGGGCTTTTGTTTCTTGGAAGATTTTTAATCACAGTTTCAATTTCAGTGCTTGTGATTGGTCTGTTCATATTTTCTATTTCTTCCTGGCTCGGTCTCGGCAGGTTGTGCTTTTCTAAGAATTTGTCTATTTCTTCCAGGTTGTCCATTTCATTGGCATGTAGTTGCTTGTACTAATCTCTCATGATCCTTTGTATTGCTGCAGTGTCAATTGTTACTTTTCCTTTTTCATTTCTAATTGTGCTGATTTGAGTCTCTCCCTTTTTTTCTTGGTGAGTCTGGCCACTGGTTTATCAATTTTATCTTCTCAAAGAACCAGCTTTTATTTCTGTTGATCTCTACTATCATTTCCTTCATTTCTTTTTCATTTATTTGTGACCTGATCTTTATGGTTTCTTTCTTTCTGCAAACTTTTAGTTTCTTTTTGTTCATCTTTCTTTAATTGCTTTAGGTGTAAGTTTACATTGTTTGAGATTTTTCTTGTTTCTTGAGGTAGGATTGCATTGCTATAAAGTTCCCTCTTAGATTTGCTATTGCTGCATCCCATAGGTTTTGGGTTGTCGTGTTTTCATTGTCATTTGTTTCTAGCTATTATTTGATTTTTTCTTTGATTTCTTCAGTGTTCTCCTGGTTATTCAGTAACGTATTGTTTAGCCTCCATTTGTTTGTATTTTTTACTGTTTTTTGCCTGTAATTGATATCTCGTCTCATAACATTGTGGTCAGAAAATATAGTTGATATGATTTCAATTTTCTTAAATTTGCCAAGGCTTGATTTGTGACCCAAGGTATGATCTATCCTGGAGAATGTGCCATGAGCACTTGAGAAGAAAGTGTGTTCTGTTGTTTTTGGATGGAATTTCCTCCATATATCAATTAAGTCCTTGTTTAAAGTGTCATTTAAAGCTTGTGTTTCCTTATTAGTATTCATTTTGCTTGATCTGCCCATGGTGAAAGTGGGGTGTTAAAGTCCCCTGCTATGATTGTGTTACTGTCAATTTCCCCTTTTATGGCTGCTAGCATTTGCCTTATGTAATGAGGTGCTTGTACTTGGATGCCTAACTATTTAGATTTGTTATATCTTCTTCTTGGATTGATCATTATGGAGTGTCTTTCTTTACCTCTTGTAATACTCTTTATTTTAAAGTCTATTTTGTCTGTTATGAAAATTGCTACTCCAACTATCTTTTGATTTCCATTTGCTTGGAATATCTTTTTATATCCCCTCAGGTTCAGTATGTATGTGTCCCTAGGTCTGAAGTGGGTCTCGTATAGACGTCATATATAAAGGTCTTGTTTTTGTCTCCATTCAGCCAGTCTTTGTCTTGGTTGGACAATTTAATCTATTTACATTTAAGATATTATGGATATGTATGTTCCTCTTACCATTTTCTTAATTGTTTTGGGTTTGTTATTGTAGGTCTTTTCCTTCTCCTGTGTTTCTTGCCTAGAGAAGTTCCTTTAGCATTTGTTGTAAAGCTGGTTTGCTGATGCTGAATTCTGTTAGCTTTTGCTTGTCTGTAAAGGTTTTAATTTCTCCATCAAATTTCAATCAGATCCTTGCTTGGTAGAGTAATCTTGGTTGTAGGTTTTTACCTTTCATCACTTTAATTATGTTGTGCCACTTCCTTCTGGCTTGCAGAGTTTCTGCTAAAGATCAGCTGTTAACCTTATGGGGATTCCCTTGTATGTTATTTGTTCCTTTTCACTTGATGCTTTTAATATTTTTTCTTTGTATTTAATTTTTGGGAGTTTGATTAATATGTGTCTTTTGTGTTTCTCCTTGGATCTATCGTGTATTGGACACTGTGCTTGCTGGATTTGGGTGGCTTCTTCCTTTCCCATAATAGGGAAGTTTTCAACTATAATCTCTTCACTTATTTTCTCAGCCCATTTCTGTTTCTCTTCTTCTGGGACCCCTATAATTTGAAAGTTGGTACGTTCAGTGTTGACCCAGCATTCTCTGAGACTGTTCTGAATTATTTTCATTCTTTTTTCTTTATTCTGCTCTGTGGTAGTTATTTTCACTCTTTTATATTCCAGGTCACTTATCCGTTCTTCTGCCTCAGTTATTCTGCTACTGATTCCTTCTATAGAATTTTTAATTTCATTTATTGTGTTGTTCATCATTGTTTATTTGCCCTTTAGTTCTTCTAGGTTCTTTCTAAACGTTTCTTGTGGGTTTTTACCTTCTTCATTTGCTGCTTATTTCTTTGTCTTCTCATTTTGCTTAACTTACTGTGTTTGGGGTCTCCTTTTCGCAGGCTGCAGGTTAGTAGTTCCTGTTGTTTTTGGTGTCTGCCCCCAGTGGGTATGGTTGGTTCATTGGCTTCTATAGGCTTCCTGGTGGTGGGGACTGGTGCCTGTTGTCTGGTGAATGAGGCTGGGTCTTGTCTTTCTGGTGGGCAGGACTGCATCTGGTAGTGTGCTTTGGGTGTCTATGAACTTATGATTTTAGGCAGACTCTCTGCTAATGGATGCGGTTGTGTTCCTGTCTTGCGAGTTGTTTGGCGTGGGGTGTCCAGCAGTGGAGCTTGCTGGTCTTTGAGTGGAGCTGGGTCTTAAGATTGAGATGGAGATCTCTGGGAGAACTCTTGCTGATTGATATTGCATGGGGCCAGGAGGTGTCTGGTGGACCAATGTCCTGAAATCGGTTCTCCCACCTCAGAGGCTTAGGCCTGATACCCAGCCTGAGCACTAAGACCCTGTCAGCCATACGGCTCAGAAGAAAAGAGAAAATAAAAAGAAAGAAATATGAAATAAAATAAAGTTATTAAAATAAAGAATCTAAAAAATATCATTGAAGTAAAAAAATTTTTTATAATAAAGGAAAGAGAACAACCAAACCAAGAAACAAATCCACCAGTGATAATAAGCGCTAAAAACTAAACTAAGATAAGCATAAAAATCAGCAACTAGTCAGTTGTATACAGCAAACGCTAAGGTTACAGTTGTTCTCAACGTCCACCGCCTCAGTTTGGGGATGATTCATTGTCAGTGCAGGTATTTCACACATGCAGGGTACATCATGTTGACTGTGGAGACTTAATGGGCTGCTCCTGAGGCTGCATGGAGAAATTTCCCTTTCTTTTCTTTGTTCTCAGAGCTCCTGGGGTTCAGCTTTGGTTTTAGCCCCACCTCTGCATGTAGGTCGCCCTCTGGTATCTCTTTTCACCCAGACAGGAGGGGGTTAAAGGAGTGGCTGATTATGGGGCTCTGGTTCACTCAGGCTGGGAGCTGGTTGGGTTATGGAATGCAGGGCAAGCCTGTGACGGCAGAGGCCGGTGTGATGTTGCAACAGCCTGGGGCATGCCATGTGTTCTCCTGGGGAAGTTGTCTCTGGATCACAGGACCCTGGCAGTGGTGGGCTGCACAGGCTCTCAGGAGGGGAGGTGTGGATAGTGACCTGTGCCTACACACAGTATTCTTGGTGGCTGCAACAGCAACGTTAGAGTTTCATGCTTGTCTCTGGTGTCTTCCCTGATAGGCAGAGTTCGCACCTGTCTCTGAAGCTCGTTTGGGTGGTGCTGTGAATTTCCTGCCCTTGTGCACCCCAAAACAATGGTCTCTTGAGTCTTAGGCAGTTCCAGACTTTTTCCTGGACTCTCTCCAGGTTACCTGTGGCACACTAGACACCTTCAGGCTGTGTGTTCACGCAGCCAACCCTAGTCCTCTCCTTAGGGTCTGACCCCTGAAGCCCCAGGCTCAGCTCCCAGCACCTACCCACCTCGCTGGGTGAGCAGACAAGCCTCTCAGGCTGGTGAGTGCTTGGTCATCACTGATCCTCTGTGTGGGAATCTCTCCGCTTTGCTCTCTGCACCCTTGTTGCTGCACTCTCCTCCGTGGCTTTGAAGCTTCCCCCTGGCTTCCCACTGGCCACCCCAGTCTCTGCCAGTGAAGGGGGGCTGGGGGGCTTCCTAGTGTGAGGAAACTTTTCCTCCTTCCCAGCTCCCTCCCACTGGTGCAGGCCCATCCCTACTCTTTTGTCTCTGTTTTTTCATTATTCTTTTGCTCTACTCAGGTGCGTGGGGATTTCCTTGCCTTTTGGGAAGTCTGAGGTCTTCTGCCAGCATTCAGTAGGAAGTCTGGGGTCTTCTGCCAGCATTCAGTAGGTGTTCCGTAGGAGTTGTTCCACATGTAGATGTATTTCTGATGTATTTGTGGGGAAGAAGGTGATCTCCATGTCTTACTCTGCCATCTTGAAGGTCCTGATGACAGTAGTGTCATCATTTTAAAAAGGTTTTTTTTTTTTAAGTCTTTTCTCTTGATGCTAATCTAGTATTTATAGACTGTAGGGTAGCATTTTTGTCATTCCTCTAAATATATCAACTATTTGCTGATTACCTGGAGAAGGTGCCTCCAAGCCGTACTTTCATATGTAATTCTAATATACTTGGTTATTCAATTTTAGACCAGAAGTATAATAAAAGTAGCAAATTAGAAGTGGGGACACAAGAGTACCACAAGAAGAAGTGCTTATAACAATGAGAACCAACAGCTGACTTAATATAGAGCAAAGAATGAGATGGAAAAATGCACGTAAAGAATTGAAAAAATCATAAACATCTTGGTTGACATAGCTACCATAGAAGCCACTAGCCCTTGAGAGGGCCATTCGTGAATTATGACACATTTTAATAATTGTCCCATTAATTACCCTATTATCAGGGTAAGACTAAATTCCATTAATTATGTTTTAAGAGGTAGGACAGTTTATAACTCTGGGAACATTTGTATTCAAAATGACTATAATAAGTAATGTTTCTTTGCTTAAATGGTAAACTTAACTATTTGGAAATTTGGCTGTTCAGGAAGACTTATTCAACTGGTTTACAGTAATGGTTGTATTCTAAACATCAGTCATATTTTGACATCTTCCCCAATTATCACTGTTTAATAAAATCCTGACTTCTTTCTTCTTTTCCCTTGACAATTCATTCAAGAGGTTTAAGTTTAACTTTTACTGTGATAAAAGGTGGTATGTATTCCAAAGGAACTGTTTAAAATAGAAGAATGTTTGGCATGCTTAAATACTTAAATTCTAGTTAGGAAGAGTTGTTGGCAAGGGAAAAAAGGCGCATGATAAAGGAGAAGAAGTTATGAGTGGCACATCTGAGCAGACTGCAGAGAGTCAGTCCTGTCCAGAGTATATGCAGAGGGGTTAGGGACTACTGCATGGATGACAGGATTTAAACAGGAGCACACGTACCCTTTCATTTTCTCAGGAGAGAAGAAGTATAAGCTGTGTGTTTGTGGATGGTTTTAGGTTTGGTGGTAGGAGGATCAGGAAATTCTTGTCTGATTTTAATTTTTTCTTTGAGGTCATCTACTGAAAGTGAGAGAGGAGTTGATGGAGTGTCCAGGGTTTGATGGTGATCATCTAAAATTGCCACTGTGGAAAATGGGAGGTTTTTCTTATTATGTTGAAGCAGCAGTCAGCTTATGAGCTTATAATGGAACCATTTATAAAATATAATAACTTTCCTGTAATAACATGGCAAGCATTGCAGAGGACCAGAAAAGGGAGATGATTGACTACATTCAGATTAGACTACATACAGATTAGACTGTACTCAAATAGTATAATTGGATTTGGTTTTTAAAGAAAGTGGACTGAAGCAGAAAAGGAGTGCTTTTATTTTATTATTATATTGTTTCTCCCATTATATTATACAGTTGGCACTTGAAATGCCTGAATTTCACTTACATTATGGTTAATGATATTTAAAATAATACTATTCTTGGAATATTCTTGAAAAAATGTTATATAAGCAGAGCCTCTGAACAGAAGCAGTTTGTTATTGCTGTTTCTAGTGGGTTATATCTTTATTAGTCACTTATCAATCAGAGAAACAGAACTATTAAAAGACATACAGACATAGGTTTCTTTATAGGGATTTGACCTTATGCCATTGTGGAAGCTGGTTAAGCAATCTTTTTAAGGCTGTTGTGCATGCATCTGAATTTGGAGCTTTAAGTCCAGAGGGCAGGCTATTGGGAAGGAGAAATGAATGTAAAGCGGGGGAGACTAAGAGCAAGAACACGCTAGAACCCACAGGCATGAGCTGGAATTCTCGAGGATGGACAGATACATGTGTCAGTTTATGTTGCCTCTGACCTTGGTGGTGTGGATACTCTGTAGATTAGGCTAGAAGCTAAATACACACATGTGGCCTAGAAATCAGAGAAGCTGAAGGAGGATGGTGGGAAAGGTGGGGCAATTGCAGACTCAGATGCTGCCTTTTATAAGGAGGTGAAACAGCAGTTCAGTGACAATGTATGCAAGCTATAACAATGGCTGCTTTATTTCTACTCTTCAGGTCTTCTATAAAAACCTCGTTACCCATTGTAACCAGAAATACACTGAAAAGGGAATTCTGGTATGTCTATGTCGGACTAGTCAAACTGACCCAGTGACCACAACCATGTTACCTTGGCTCCTCTCTTTAAACTATACTTAATCTCCAAATAAAGAAAACAAAATCGTGCTTCTGTCCAACATGATAGAACTGTCCTACATGCAACCAAAAACAGGCTCTTTCCCCAGAATAGAGTACAAAGCTACTATTATGTTAGATGGTAAGGGGATGAGAAAGGGGAAGAAAAGAAAGAGTTTTTGTTAATATTTAGGTGTATATTCACACATATAAATTCATATCAAAATATTGAAAGGATATCATAACTATTACAATATTAATTTCTGAAACTGGTTATGGAGTTTCATCTAGTAATTATACCTGCTTTCCTCTACTACCCATTCTGTATTCGTTTTGTCCTCAGCAACATCTTTGCTGGTCATGGTCCCTTGCCTTGTGGGGTGATCCAATCCTTCATTCAGAAGGTCTGGGACATTTATTAGCCATCCTGACTTAATTGAGTTGTATTTTATCATTGACTTTAATCATAGGCCATGAGAATACCAACAAGAGGTGCCCTAAAAGGTAACCTATATTCAAGATATACTTCCTCTTACCTCCATTATGTAGTACCAGCCCAATTTTCCCTTTATAGTCAGAATCAATCACTCTAGAAAGTACAGTAACTCCCCTCTTTGCCTTTTGATTCAGTGGAATGGAGTAACAGTGGCCAGGTGGCTGTCAGAACTTCAAGTTCATTGAATCATTGTGTCCCTTGATAGATGCATTCCTCTCTTTAGAACTAAGACCTCTAGATTAGTAGAGCCTAAGATCACAGAGTTGGGAAGCAGAAATTTTGCTAGTGTATCAAAAGGGGCAGTAGTGAGATAGGTCACTCCTATTTTTTTCCCCCTAGATTCCCATACCTATGAATTCTGGCTGTGGGAAAGATAGCATCATAGTTTGGGTGCTGATTTAGAGCGCTTACTTCATTCTGAGAGACATAGCCTTAGTTTACAAGACATCACCTATCCAGCACTTGTAATTAAATCTTAAAAAGATCAGTTCAGTGTTCTATCCAGCCAGCTACTTCAGATGGTGGGGAACATGTTGAATTAGTGAGCAGTGCTGCTTGGTAGTCATCATTGTTGCATGGTGACTGCAATGGGCATAAACATATTTCATCTGCTGTGAAATTATTTCTTTGGTCAGAAGCATATGTGTGATACCACAGTGATACAAGTCCAGAGATGGTAGTTTTGGCAGAATCACTCTATGCAGTGGAGGCAAGTCAATGTCCAGCGTAAGTGTCTATTCAAGTAAGAACAAAGTGCTGCTCCTTCCATGATGGAAGCAGTCCAATGTACCCAACTTGCCACCAGATAGCTGCCTGATCCCCCAAAGGAGTGGTGCTCGTATCAGAGGCTCGGTGTTGATCTCTGTTGGCAGATTGGGTATTCAGCAGTGGCTATAGCCAGATCAGCTTTGATGTTGCTGAGCTCTTGAATAGTTTCCATACCTGCATGGCCACTTTGTTCACAAGCTCATTGGAACAATGGTAGGAGTGGCTAGTGACATAAATATTTTCACATGAGTCACAAATATCTTTGTACTCTCTATCCATTTGGAGAGGTCTGTCCATGTACCTCTTTCCCAGACTTCCTTGTTGGTAATCTCTACTTGTGTTCTATCCAGGTCCCTGGCCATCCAGCCAAACCATTTGCCATAGTACATGAATCAGTGTAGACCTGTATCTGTGGCCATCTCTCTTTCCAGGCAAAGTGAACTCACTGCTCAAAGTTCTTCTTACTGAGATAATTTCCCTTTATGGCCATTCCAGAGTGGGACTGTAGTGCTGTAGCTGTCCACTTTGGGTGGTGCCTGTGTATCATGCAGAACCATGTATTTATTTTTTTTAATGTTGATATAGATGAACCTATATTTAAATTTTTATAGCTTTTTTTTTTTTGAGATTCAGGATCTGATCAGTGTTTGTGCATTGTGTTTATTATATCTCCCCAATGTAAGAGTCCCTAAGACCATCCTCACTTCTGACACCAGCTTCAAGTTCAGGGATCCCCAAGCCCACCTTCAGCTTTGATACTTTACTACAAGGACTCACAGAATTCCCTAAAAGCTGTTAAATGTACAGTTAAGGTTTATTACAGTGAAAGAATACAGATGGAAAATTAGTCAAGGGAAGCATCTCATGGAGCTGAATCCAGGAGAATTTCAAGCATGAAGCTTCCGTTTGTCCCCTTTCCCAGTGAGTCATGGACAGCACTAACTTCTCCCAGCAATAATGTGTGAAATACACAGGGTATTGCCAACTAGGGAATCTCCCCCAAGCATCGGTGTGCAGTTTTTGTTAGGATTTGGTCACATAGACATGGTTGATTGCCTGTGAAGATGACAGTTTCCAGCCTCTCCTCAGATGGAGCTGATACTGTGTGGCCCAAAGTTCCCAGGATAAATCACATTGTTAACATAGATGGCTCGTGTGGCCCAAGACCCTCAGATAAACAAAACCACTCTTTTAGGCAGGACATTGCAAGTGCTTAAAGATTACCTTCCAGGGACAGAAGGCAAAGGCCAGACATCTATTTGGGTACAGTTAATTTTTTAAAACACAGGTTTATTGAAATATTCACATGCCATACAAATTCACCCATTTAAAGTGTACAACTCAATGTTTTTTAGTATCTTCACAAATATATGTAACTGTCACTACAGTCAATTTTACAACATTTTTATCACTCAAGAATAAACCTTTAGCTGTCACCTCCTAACCCTCTTAAGTCCTTCTCCATCCCCAGCCTTAAGCAGCCATGAGTCTGTTTTCTGTCTGTATAGATTTTGCTGATCTGGATATTTCATGTATATGATAGTGATTTTTTGTGACTGACTTCTTTCACTTAGCATGTTTTCAGGGTTCATCTGTGTTGTAGGGGGTATCAGTACTTCATTTCTTTTTTATAGTGAAATATACTCTGTTGTACAGATTTTATGTTTTGTTGATCTGTTCATCAATTGATGGGCATTTAGATTGTGTACAAGGTTTTTTTTTTGTTTTGTTTTTGTTTTTTGCGGTATGCGGGCCTCTCACCGTTGTGGCCTCTCCCGCCGCGGAGCACAGGCTCCGGACGCGCAGGCCCAGCGGCCATGGCCCACGGGCCCAGCCGCTCCGCGGCACGCGGGATCCTCCCGGACCAGGGCACGAACCCGCGTCCCCTGCATCGGCAGGCGGACTCTCAACCACTGCGCCACCAGGGAAGCCCATGTGTACAAGTTTTAACTGTTATGAATAATGCTGCTGTAAAGATTCATATACAAGTTTTTGTTAGGCATATATTTTCATTTCTCCTGGGTATATACCTGGGATTGGAATTGTTAGGTCATATGGTAGCCCATATGTTTAATTATTTATTAATTAATATATATTGAATTGTTTGAGGAACTGCCAGACTGTTTTCCAAAGCAGCACCATGACTTTACACTCCCACCAGCGGTGTTTGAGGGTATCAGTTTCTCCACATCCTTGACAACACTTGTTATTATCTGACTATTTGATTCTAGTGAGCATGAAGTGGTAACTTCATTGTAGTTTTCATTTACATTTCCCTGTATATTTTGGCCATTTGTATATCTTCCTTGGAGAAATGTCTGTTTAGATCCTTTGCCCATTTTAAAATCAGGTTGCTTGTTTTTTGTTGTTGTTGAGTTGTAGGAGTTCTTTATGTATTCTTGTTGTAAGTCCCTTATCAAATAAGTGATTTACATATATTTTCTCCCATTCTGTGGGCTGCCTTATCACTCTGTTGAGAGTGTCCTTTGGTGCACAAAAGTTTTAAGTTTGATGAAATCCAACTTATCTATTTTTTCTTTATTGCTTGTGCTTTTGTTGTCATAGCCAAGAAATCATTGCCAAATTCAATGTCATGAAGCTTTTCCCCTATGGTTTCTTCTAAGAGTTTTAAAGTTTTAGCTTTTAACTTAGGTCTGTGATGCATTTTGGGTTAATTTTTTTATATGGTGTGGGGTAAGGATCCAACTTCATCTTTTTTTGCATATGAATATCCAGTTTTCCCAACACCATTTGTTTAAAAGACTGTCATTTCCTGATTCAGTGGTCTTGGCACCCTTACTGAAAATCATTTGACCGTATATGAGTTTGTTTATTTCTGGGATCTCCATTCTATTCCATTGGTTTATATATCTTTCTGTATGCCAGTATCACATTACTTTGATTATTGTAGCTTTATAATACATTTTAAAATCAGGATGTGTGAGACCTCCAACTTTGTTCTTTTTAAAGATAGTTTATTTGTAGTCCCTTGAGATTTCATATGAATTTTAAGATGGATTTTTCTATTTCTACATAAAACATCATTGAGATTTTGATAGATGTTGCATGCATTGTAGATCACTTTGGGTAGTAATGACATCTACTCCCCTTTCTTTTATGTTATTCATTTTAATGTTATAACTTTTATCACATTTTTCTTATTTATTTAGGTAAGAGATTCTCAAAGTTCTAAAATTTATAATATACTATCCTGATCTTGTACCATCTCATCAATTTTCTTTAGGACTCTATCTAAATGAAAAAGAGGCATATTTTCATGCCCCTCTTGTTTTCTTCAACTCCTTTCCTCCAGCAAATATTTTCACTTTTCCCCTTCTTGGTCTTATGTTCTCCATTATCTGTTAATAGTCTGTCCATTAAAAATTTTTGGTTGGGGGTAAGGTCATAGATGTATACATGACTGATAAAGGTAAAAACATTTTGTGTCAAACCCCAAAGAGAAGGTAATGGGAAAATGAAAATAATTAGAGGATGTAGGAGGAGGGAATTATTGTTCTGGGATAGATGAGTATCATATTTCAGTTGTGTTGAAGAATCATTCAGACTTAATTTGCAAGTCTGTCCACTATTTAAATCAAAAACTATGAAGAGATCAGAGAAGTTCAGCATCATTCATGGAACATAGATTTAAAAAATAGAAATACTGTCTTGTTTTCAACTGATTTTATTTGAATTGAATATATTCCCTGACAAGTTATGAACTGATTTTTAATAATAATATTTTTAACAGTATATCATATGAAAGTAAAGTCACATGTAGAATTACATATTCTGCTGACTAATATATTTTAGAGAAGATAAATACCCATCAGATATCTGTATTCTCTTTTTTTTTTTTCTGCGGTACGTGGCCTCTCCCGTTGCGGAGCACAGGCTCCGGACGCACAGGCCCAGCCGCTCCGTGGCACGCAGGATCCTCCCGGACTGGGGCACAAACCCACGCTCCCTGTATTGGCAGGCGGATTCCCAACCACTGCGCCACCAGGGAAGCCCTGTATTCTCTTTTAATTAGTACCTTAACTTGATTGGGTATGTTTATTCTAGATGAAATTTAAGGTTTCTTTTAATTCTTTATTCTGCTTCATAGATTATATTCACAATATTCCCTTTCTATGTTTTAAGATGGGTTTGTTAAGTGAGAGAGTCTCACTATATGCCAGGCACTCTCAGTTTTACAATCAAACTGTGTTTGATTCCTGGCTCTGTCTCTTAATAATTATGCGATTTTGATTAAGTTATTTAGTCTCTCTTAGCCTCAGTTTTTTAATGTCAAGTGAGAATGACAATTCCTATGTTGTAGAGGTATTTGGCTGAGAGGATACTTAAAGTTTCTATTAATATCTAGCATGTAGTTAGTCACTATTTTCATGAAAATTTTAGTGACCAGTTTGGACATTTTTCAAAATTTGATACATTATGGTTGAGATAAAGGTCTGAAGTTAAAATAATAATTTGTAAATCAGGAGATTACATATAAATAGACAAACCTGAAAGAATAGAGAGATAATCAAGGATTAATAAAGAGAAAAAGTGGGGCTTCCCTGGTGGCGCAGTGGTTGAGAATCCGCCTGCTGATGCAGGGGTCACGGGTTCATACCCCGGTCCAGGAAGATCCCACATGTGGCGGAGCGGCTGGGCCCGTGAGCCATGGCCGCTGAGGCTGTGCGTCCGGAGCCTGTGCTCCAAAACGGGAGAGGCCACGACAGTGAGAGGCCCGCGTACCACAAAAAAAAAAAAAAAAGAGAAAAAGTGGAAGATAAAAATTAATTCCTGAAGCTAATGTGCTCTGAGAAATACCTTACTGATAATAATCTTTTTACCTGATTCTATCAATAATGACATTTTAGAAATTTTCTTCTGTTTACATTTAGTTTTACTTCTCTTCTTTTTCTAGTTTTTTAAGTTGGAAGATGACATCATTGATTTAAGGCCTCTCTTGTTTTCTAATATAAGTGGTTAGTTCTGTAATTGTCCCTCTAGGTACTGCTTTCACAGTACACCATGAATTCTCACATGTCCTGTTTTTCTTTTATTGTAGTTCAAAAAACTTTCTGATTTTATTTTTTTGATGATCTGTGGGTTATTTGGAAGTACACTATTTAATTTTTACTTACTTGACTATTTTCCATATATCTTTCTGTTGGGATTTCTAGTCTAATTCCATTGTTTTCAGTGCACATACTCTATGTTACTTGAATCCTTTTAAATTTATTGAGAGTTTGTTTTAAGTCAGAGAATGCTGTCTGTCTTGGTAAATGTTCTCTGTGCACTTGAGAAGAATATTCTGCTGATGTTGGATACAATTTCTGTCAATGTTGGTTACGTCAGATTGGTTGATAGTTTGTTCAAGTCTTCTGTGTGCCTATTGATTTTCTATTTGTTTTATCAATTGTAGAGAGAGTGGCACTTAAATTTCTGACTACAGTTATGGGTTTGTCTATTTCTCCTACAGTTCTGTCAAGTTTTTGCTTCATATATTTTGAAACTATTATTAGGTGCATAAACTTTAGGATTGTTTTGTCCTCTTGATGGTATAAGTCTTTTATTATTATGAAATGACCTTTATCCTTCATAATATTCTTTGCTTTGAAATCTACTTTCTCTGACAGGTGTACAGGCACTCTGGCTTTCTTCATATCTATTTAAATATCTGATAAGATCAAAACAGTCATTTTCTTTTTGGTATTTAGTAGACTAAGTAGAACTTAGTCTAATGGAAGAAAAACATAAGTTAATGAGCTGCTTTGATACAGTGTGGTCCTCATGAAACTGATGTGAATATAGTACTGGAGGAGCTTGGACGATCTAGAAAAGTTCTTTCATGCAGGTGACAACTAAATATAAACCTCAGATTAAAAAATGAGTAGGGGTAGGAATGGCAAAATTGAGGGCAGAATTGGTCGGAGAACAATATTTGCAAAGCCTGAACGTAACAGTACTTTTGGGGACTAAAGTAGGGTGGCAAAGTGTAGAGTTTGAGTAGGGATGTGATCACATGTGACTGAGGTGACTCACATTTATGAGTCCTTATTGTGTGCCAGGCATGTGTTGTAAGGATTAAGAAAGATAACCCTATTAGATGGATAATATTGTTATAGCCATTGTAAAATGAGGAAGTAAAACATAGAGAGAGAGCAGAGAGATTAAATAACTGCCCAAGATTATACAGACAGGAGATAGAATTTTACCATGGTTATTCTGACTATAGAACCCATGCTCTTAACCATTATACCGTTCTGTGTCTATGACTTAGTAGGCCAAAGAACAGTTTGAACTTGATCCTGTTCACAATGTAGAGCTCTTTGAGGATTTTAAGTAGGGACATAAATAAAATAAGTAACTAAAATTTTTGTTTCAAAAACATCACCCTGGCTACAGTTTATGTTGGGGGAGGTATAGAGAAGGTGCCTTGAGATACAGTTGAAAAATGTTTTATGTTCTATGTGGAGTGTATGCTAATTTTATTTTTTTAATTTTTTTTCATAGATGAGGTTCTGGGATTTTTTTTAATAAAAATAAACTTAATTCCTAATTTAAATAAATTAGGAGTTTGGGTTTAACAGATACATACTACTATATACAAAATAGACAAATAAGGACCTACTGATAAGCACAGGGAACTACACTCAACATCTTGCGATAACCTATAATGGAAAAGAATCTGAAAAAGAACACACACACATACACATACACATATATATATACATATTTATTTACACATATATATAACTGAATCACCCTGCTGCGCACCCAAAACCAACACAACATTGCAAACCAACCACACCTCAATAAGATACATAAATAAATAAACTTTTAACGAAGTTTTTAGCATTATCACACCATTATCACACACACCCAAATTAACAATATTTCTTGATACTGTCAGTGGCTGTTAGCCAAAGACCACCAGGGGCACACAGAGTTAAATGAGTTGGGTTTATTACTTATTGCAGCAAGGCAGAATGCACACCATGTTGAATTGCTCAGTATCTCAGTAAGAGGGTGGTAGAAAAGACTTATTAAAGAATTTGGTTTTGTACACATGAAACCTACATAGTTTTATAAATCATTGTTACTGCAATAAAAACAAATGAAAAAGAAAATTATTTTTAAAAGAGAAGGGGGAACATTGCTCTCAATACTTTCAATATACATATTAGCAAATTGGCTGGTAAGTTTAATAGAGTGTATGCTAATTTTAAAGTGAAGGTTGTTCTTAAACTCTCTGTGGTTCAAGTTCCTCATCTATTAAATAGAAATGATAATGGTTCACTCATCATAGGAATATAAAACAATCAAATTGCATAGAACTGCACATAGTAAATACTCAGTAAACTTTAGCTGTGCTGATGATAATAAATTGATCCTTACAGGTCAAGCTTAAATTTTAATCATGTTTTCTTTTTTCTTTTAATGTAAGAGTTTTATCACAGGACTTACAGATATTACTTCAGTATGCCACAGTACAATAAACTGAATTAACTGCTACCTTCTCCCCACTACTATTATTTTTTTTCAGTTTATGGGAAAAACAGATGGAGACTATTACACTCTGGATGACATGTTTGTCTCCAGAGCAGCTGAGAGAGAAGGTTTTGGTGAAGAGGATGAGAATCAGAGGAAAAAAGCTATTGCTGAGCACCGGAGTCTTGCTGCACTAATGGAAAAATGTCTGTATTGTTTTGAAAGCTCTCAATTTCCCAAGCACCTTATTGTTGCAATAGGTGTTAAGGTAAGAAATATAACGTTTACTGCCCTAAGGAAACGATTCAGTGGTATATGTAAATTTGCCTCTTTCTTCATATTCTTATAAGATTCTAAGAAATCTGTCTTGTCTCATTCTGTTTCAAATATTTTCTTTTCTAAGTTCCCATGATTCTTAGGATCTTCTTTAGAGTGAGTATAAATATCTAAATGATATGAAGCTCCCATTTTATGTAATTCTTCTCTATAGAGAGGCAGCATTGAGTAGTGCTCAGGCCCTAGACTTTGGAACCAGACCACCTGGATTCAAATTCTTGCTTTGCCATTTACCATCTATGTGATCTTATTTTCATGATTGGCACTTGATTCTCAGTATTAAAATCACTTCAGAGCTACTTAGTCTAAAGTAACTTCTGCTTCTTCCCTTACTTTCTTATAAAACCTTTTTGTTTCTTTATAGAATATCTCATAATTTGAAGAAGTTTATTTTACAGTTGTAGCTTGGTATCCATGGGGGATTGGTTCCAGCGGTCTCTCTATACCAAAATCCACAGGTGCTCAAGTCCCATAGTCACCCCTCCATCTCCAATTCCACATCTGTGGATTCAGCCAACCCTGGATCATATACACAGTATTTATTGAAAAAGGTCCATGTATAATTGGACCTATGCAGTTCAAACGCATGTTGTTCAAGGTTCAATTGTATTTTGTTTTACTTGTTGAGTGTCTCCCCCAGTAGTCTGTAAGTGCTCTGAGGGCATAGATAACTTTTACTCATCATTGTATACCACACATGTATTCCCATTATATACCAAGGATGTATGTTTATAGTCACTTCTTTCAATAAATGTTAATAATCACTTATTTAATAGTCACTAATAATAGTCATTTATTTCAGTATTTGGCAGTTTCTTTTTTTTAAACATCTTTATTGGAGTATAATTGCTTTACAATGGTGTGTTAGTTTCTGCTTTATAACAAAGTGAATCAGTTATACATATACATATGTTCCCATATCTCTTCCCTCTTGCATCTCCTTCCCTCCCACCCTTCCTATCCCACCCCTCTAGGTGGTCACAAAACACTGAGCTGATGATCTCCCTGTGTTATGTGGCTGCTCCCCACTAGCTATCTACTTTACATTTCATAGTGTATATATGTCCATGCCACGCTCTCATTTTGTCACAGCTTACCCTTCCCCCTTCCCATATCTCAGGTCCATGTTCTAGTAGGTCTGTGTCTTTATTCCCATCTTACCCTTAGGTTCTTCATGATCTTTTTTTTTTCCTTAGATTCCATATATATGTGTTAGCATATGGTATTTGTTTTTCTCTTTCTGACTTACTTCACTCTGTATGACAGACTCTAGGTCCATCCACCTCACTACAAATAAATCAATTTCGTTTCTTTTTATGGCTGAATAATATTCCATTGTATGTATGTGCCACATCTTCTTTATCCATTCATCTGTCGATGGACACTTAGGTTACTTCCATGTCCTGGCTATTGTAAATAGAGCTGCAGTGAACATTTTGGTACATGACTCTTTTTGAATTATGGTTTTCTCAGGGTATATGCCCAGTAGTGGGATTGCTGGGTCATATGGTAGTTCTATTTGTAGTTTTTAAGGAACCTCCATACTGTTTTCCATAGTGGCTGTATCAATTTACATTCCCACCAGCAGTGCAAGAGTGTTCCCTTTTTCCACACCCTCTCCAGCATTTATTGTTTCTAGATTTTTTGATGGTGGCCATTCTGACTGCTGTGAGATGATATCTCATTGTAGTTTAGATTTGCATTTCTCTAAAGATTAATGATGTTGAGCATTCTTTCATGTGTTTGTTGGCAACCTGTATATCTTCTTTGGAGAAATGTCTGTTTAGGTCTTCTGCCCATTTTTGTATTGGGTTGTTTTTTTTTTTTGTTATTGAGCTGCATGAGCTGCTTGTAAATTTTGGAGATTAATCCTGTGTCAGTTGCTTCATTTGCAAGTATTTTCTCCCATTCTGAGGATTGTCTTTTGATCTTGTTTATGGTATCCTTTGCTGTGCAAAAGCTTTTAAGTTTCATTAGGTCCCATTTGTTTATTTTTGTTTTTATTTCCATTTCTCTAGGAGGTGGGTCAGAAAGGATGTTGCTGTGATTTATGTCATAGAGTGTTCTGCCTATGTTTTCCTCTAAGAGTTTGATAGTGTCTGGCCTTACATTTAGGTCTTTAATCCATTTTGAGTTTATTTTTGTGTATGGTGTTAGGGAGTGTTCTAATTTCATACTTTTATATGTAGCTGTCCAGTTTTCCCAGCACCACTTATTGAAGAGGCTATCTTTTCTCCACTGTGTATTCTTGACTCCTTTATCAAAGATAAGGTGACCATATGTGCGTGGGTTTATGTCTGGGCTTTCTGTTCCATTGATCTATATTTCTGTTTTTGTTCCTGTACCATGCTGTCTTGATTACTGTAGCTTTGCACTATAGTCGGAAGTCAGGGAGCCTGATTCCTCCAGCTCCGTTTTTCGTTCTCAAGATTGCTTTGGCTGTTCGGGGTCTTTTGTGTTTCCATACAAATTCTGCCACTCTTATTCAACATAGTTTTGGAAGTTCTAGCCACAGCAATCAGAGAAGAAAAAGAAATAAAAGGAATCCAAATCAGAAAAGAAGTAAAGCTGTCACTGTTTGCAGATGACATGATACAATACATAGAGAATCCTAAAGATGCTACCGGAAAACTATTAGAGCTAATCAATGAATTTGGTAAAGTAGCAGGATACAAAATTAATGCACAGAAATCCCTTGCATTCCTATACACTAATGATGAAAAATCTGAGAGTGAAATTAAGAAAACACTCCCATTTACCATTGCAACAAAAAGAATAAAATATCTAGGAATAAACCTACCTAAGGAGACAAAACACCTGTATGCAGAAAATTGTAAGACACTGATGAAAGAAATTAAAGATGATACAAATAGAGGGAGAGATATACCATGTTCTTGGATTGGAAGAATCAACATTGTGAAAAAGACTCTACTACCCAAAGCAATCTACAGATTCAATGCAATCCCAAATTCTTATATTAAGTAAATAATGATAGTGTACCTGATGTATGCCAGAACCTAAGTAGTCACTGGGGAAAAGTAGAAAATCAGTATACTTGTGGAGCTTGTATTGTAGTGAAATAGAGCAGAGAATAAAAAAATGTAATGATTGCCCTGATTTAAGAAAATGTTGTTATGAAGTAGATATAGAGTGGAAATGTGATAAAATAATGGGAGAGTATTTTTGAGAAGGTGGTCTAAAAGTCTTCTCTGAGGAGGTATTTTAGTAAAAGTATGAAAGATGAGAAGAAGCAAGCAACATGAAGATATGAATGAATATTGTTTCAGAAAGAGGTATCAGTGAGTGAAAAGCCTTGAGGAGGAAATAAGGCAGGCATTTATGGAACATAAAAAAGATCACTATAGCTGGAGTGAAGTGAGTGAGAAAACGTGGTAGGAGAGGAAGTTGAATGAATGCTAGTTTCAGGAACTAATAGTTTGGGGAATATACATATACATATTAATTAATTTGTTTGTTGTATATACATACTTACACGCACAAGCACCTGTGTATCCACAGACCTGGCATTGACTTTTCCATTCCAATTCTAGTCTTTAATATCTTTAGGTCATTAAGACAGTCAATCAGTTTGGATTTTGGTTTCTTTATTTCCTTACCCTTCCTTTTCTTTCTTTTCCTCTAGACTTTATCAAAAAGTAAAAGTAAAAAATTACATTCAAAATTTAATCAATCAAAAACCCCACCTTAATCACTTACTTGCATTAATTTTTCCATGTTCTTTTCTAGATTGTTACATAAACATTTGCAGTTTCATAATTATGACATTATATATAAATATTTCATTCCCCTTTAGTCTAGTTCTTACCTTTAAAAAATGTAAGAATAAATTAAACATAAAGTAACAAAGTTTTCAATAATTCTTTACAAGAAGTTTGGGTTTTTCTCAATGACTTCATTTTCCCTAATGCACTGAAGACAGGCCAGGTCCAGAGGAGGCCCAGAGGTATGAAGTGTACAAACCTTTTTTTAGCCTCTTGCTTTATAGGCAGTGTCCCAAAGTAGGCATTTCTCAATTAACTAGTGAAAGGAAACTGTTGGCCAGTAAAGAGACATTTTCCATTTCTTCAACTCATATATTATTTCATACATTCCTTTTCCTATTCTTCTCAGTTTTCCTTTTCTGCTGTGAGGTAATCCACATTTTCCAATTAGAGATTTCTAAAGGTATTAAATCTTCTTTTGCCTTTAACTCACTGAGCATTGGCTGATCTGTTTCTTCCCTCTCAGACTAGTCGTTTCATTCTGGTTTCATATCTGGTTTCATTTCTGGTTTCATTTCTGGCTTTAATATCATTTGAATCTCTTTTCTTGGTCTATGCTTTATTATGCTATCTTAGCTTTAAAAACTGCTATCTATCTTCAGCCTTTCATCCATGAATATTTTAATATAGAAATGTTTGAAATACTGGTTTGAAGGAATTTCACCTATTTGCTACCATATCTGACTGCTTATCCCATCTATTGTAGCTAATAGGTTATTTTATTAATCTCAATAATCAGTAAGAAATTATTCCTTTTAGTTGTTACCTAAGTTAATTATATACGATTATGAATTTCTAAGGAATTACTTTGTTAGGTAGTAATAATTAACAGTATTCTAAAGCAGTTCAACAATTCTCACTCAGCTTGAATTTCTAATACATAAAGTTAATGTCATAAATCCATATGTATTAATGAAGCTATGTGAGTACTCATTAGGGTTAGACAGTTACGTAAGTTTCTGATCATAAATTGTCCCTAGCTTCTCCCTCTTTTTTTTTTTTAAACATCTTTATTGGAGTATAACTGTTTTACAATAGTGTATTAGTTTTTCCTTTACAACAAAGTGAATCAGTTATACATATATTCCCATGTCTCTTCCCTCTTGGTCACCCGCACTCCCACCCTCCCTATCCCACACCTCTAGGTGCTCACAAAGCACAAAGGTGATCTACCTGTGCTATGCGGCAGCTTCCCACTAGCTATCTAATTTACATTTGGTAGTGTATATATGTCCATGCCACTCTCTCACTTCATCATAGCTTACCCTTCCGCCTCCCCATATCCTCAAGTCCATGCTCTAGTAAGTCTGTGTTTTATTCTCGTCCTACCACTAATCTCTTTATCACATTTTTTTTTCTTAGAGTCCATATATATGTGTTAGCATACGGTATTTGTTTTTCTCCTTCTGACTTACTTCACTCTGTATGACAGACTCTAGGTCTATCCACCTCATTACAAATAACTCAGTTTCATTTCTTTTTATGGCTGAGTAATATTCCATTGTATATATGTGTGACATCCTCTTTATCCATTCATCTATTGATGGACACTTAGGTTGCTTCCATGTCCTGGCTATTGTAAATAGAGCTGCAATGAACATTTTGGTACATGACACTTTTTGAATTATGCTTTTCTCAGGGTATATCCCAAGTAGTGGGATTGCAAGGTCGCATAGTAGTTCTATTTGCAAATTTTTAAGGAACCTCCATACTGTTCTCCATAGTGGCTGTATCAATTTACATTCCCACCAGCAGTGCAAGAGTGTTCCCTTTTCTCCACACCCTCTCCAGCATTTACTGATTCTAGAGTTTTTGATGATGGCCAATCTGACCGGTGTGAGATGATATCTCATTGTAGTTTTGATATGAATTTCTCTAATGATTAATGATGAGCATGCTTTCATGTGTTTGTTAGCAATCTGTATATCTTCTTTGGAGAAATGTCTATTTAGTTCTTCTGCGCATTTTTGGATTGGGTTGTTTGTTTTTTTGTTATTGAGCTGCATGAGTTGCTTATAAATTTTGGAGATGAATCCGTTGTCAGTTGCTTCATTTGCAAATATTTTCTCCCATTCTGAGGGTTGTCTTTTGGTCTTGTTTATGGTATCCTTTGCTGTGCAAAAGCTTTTAAGTTTCATTCGGTGCCATTTGTTTTTTTGTGTTTTCATTTCCATTTCTCTAGGAGATGGGTCAAAAAGGATCTTGCTGTGATTTATGTCGTATAGTGTTCTGCCTATGTTTTCCTCTAAGAGTTTGATAGTGTCTGGCCTTACATTTAGGTCTTTAACCCATTTTGAGTTTATTTTTGTGTGTGGTGTTAGGGATTGTTCTAATTTCATACTTTTACATGTAGCTGTCCAGTTTTCCCAGCACCACTTATTGAAGAGGCTGTCTTTTCTCCACTGTATATCCTTCCCTCCTTTATCAAAGATAAGGTGACCATATGTGTGTGGGTTTATCTCTGGGCTTTCTATCCTGTTCCATTGATATATATTTCTGTTTTTGTTCCTGTACCATGCTGTCTTGATTACTGTAGCTTTGTAGTATAGTCTGAAGTCAGGGAGCCTGATTCCTCCAGCTGCATTTTTCGTTCTCAAGATTGCTTTGGCTATTCGGGGTCTTTTGTGTTCCCATACAAATTGTGAAATTTTTTGTTCTAGTTCTGTAAAAAATGCCAGTGGTAATTTGATAGGGATAGCGTTGAATCTGTAGATCGCTTTGGGTGGTAGAGTCATTTTCACAATGTTGATTCTTCCAATCCAAGAACATGGTATATCTCTCCATCTATTTGTTTCATCTTTAATTTCTTTCATCAGTGTCTTATACTTTTCTGCAGACAGGTGTTTTGTCTCCTTAGGTAGGTTTATTCCTAGATATTTTATTCTTTTTGTTGCAGTGGCAAATGGGAGTGTTTTCTTAATTTCACTCTCAGATTTTGCATCATTAGTGTATAAGAATGCCAGAGATTTCTGTGCATTAATTTTTTATCCTGTTACTTTACAAAATTCATTGATTAGCTCTAGTAGTTTTCTGGTAGCATCCTTAGTATTCTCTATGTATAGTATCATGTCACCTGCAAACAGTGACAGCTTTACTACTTCTTTTCCTATTTGGATTCCTTATATTTCCTTTTCTTCTCTGATTGCTGTGGCTAGAACTTCCAAAACTATGTTGAATAAGAGTGGTGAGAGTGGGCAACCTTGTCCTGTTCCTGATCTTAGTGGAAATGGTTTCAGTTTTTCACCATTGAGAACGATGCTGGCTGTAGGTTTGTCATATATGGCCTTTATTATGTTGAGGAAAGTTCCCTGTATGCCTACTTTCTGCAGGGTTTTTATCATAAATGAGTGTTGAATTTTGTCAAAAGCTTTCTCTGCATCTATTGAGATGATCATATGGTTTTTCTCCTTCAGTTTGTTGATATGGTGTATCACGTTGATTGATTTGCATATATTGAAGAATCCTTGCATTCCTGGAATAAACCCCACTGATCATGGTGTATGATCCTTTTAATGTGCTGTTGGATTCTGTTTGCTAGTATTTTGTTGAGGATTTTTGCATCTATGTTCATCAGTGATATTGGCCTGTAGTTTTCCTTCTTTGTGACGTCTTTGTCTGGTTTTGGTATCAGGGTGATGGTGGCCTTATAGAATGAGTTTGGGAGTGTTCCTCCCTCTGCTATGTTTTGGAAGAGTTTGAGAAGGATAGGTGTTAGCTCTTCTCTAAATGTTTGATAGAATTCAACTGTGAAGCCATCTGGTCCTGGGCTTTTGTTTGTTGGAAGATTTTTAATCACAGTTTCAATTTCAGTGCTTGTGATTGGTCTGTTCATATTTTCTATTTTTTCCTGGCTCAGTTTCGGCAGTTGTGCATTTCTAAGAATTTTTCCATTTCTTCCAGGTTGTCCATTTTATTGGCATAGAGTTGCTTGTAGTAATCTCTAATAATCTTTTGTATTTCTGCAGCGTCAGTTGTTACATCTCCTTTTTCATTTCTTATTCTATTGAATTGAGTCTTCTCCCTTTTTTTCTTGATTAGTCTGGCTAATGGCTTATCAATTTTATTTATCTTCTCAAAGATCCAGCTTTTACTTTTATTGATCTTTGCTATTGTTTCCTTCATTTCTTTTTCATTTATTTCTGATCTGATCTTTATGATTTCTTTCCTTCTACTATATTTGGGGTTTTCTTGTTCTTCCTTCTCTAATTGCTTTAGTTGCAAAGTTAGGTTGTTTATTTGAGATTTTTCTTGTTTCTTAAGATATGATTGTATTGCTATAAACTTCCCTCCTAGAACTGCTTTTGCTGTATCCCATAGGTTTTGGGTCGTCGTGTCTCCATTGTCATTTGTTTCTAAGTACTTTTTGATTTCCTCTTTGATTTCTTCACTGATCACTTCGTTATTAAGTAGTGTATTGTTTAGCCTCCATGTGTTTGTATTTTTTACAGATCTCTTCCTGTAATTGATATCTAGTCTCATGGCCTTGTGGTCAGAAAAGATCCTTGATACGATTTCAGTTTTCTTAAATTTGCCAAGGCTAGATTTGTGACCCAAGATATGATCTATCCTGGAGAATGTTCCATGAGCACTTGAGAAAAATGTGTATTCTGTTGTTTTTGGATGGAATGTCCTATAAATATCAATTAAGTCCATCTTGTGTAATGTATCATTTAAAGCTTGTGTTTCCTTATTTATTTTCATTTTGGATGATCTGTCCATTGGTGACAGTGGGGTGTTAAAGTCCCCTACTATGATTGTGTTACTGTCGATTTCCCCTTTTATGGCTGTTAGTATTTGCCTTATGTATTGAGGTGCTCCTATGTTGGGTGCATAAATATTTACAATTGTTATATCTTCTTCATGGATCGATCCCTTGATCATTATGTAGTGTCCTTCTTTGTCTTTTGTAATAATTTTTATTTTAAAGTCTATTTTGTCTGATATGAGAATTGCTACTCCAGCTTTCTTCTGATTTCCATTTTCATGGAATATCTTTTTCCATCCCCTTACTTTCAGTCTGTATGTGTCCCTAGGTCTGAAGTGTGTCTCTTATAGACAGCATATATATGGGTCTTGTTTTTGTATCCATTCAGCCAGTCTGTGTCTTTTGGTGGGAGCATTTAATCCATTTACATTTAAGGAAATTATTGATATGTATGTTCCTATTACCATTTTCTTAATTGTTTCAGGTTGTTCTTGTAGGTCTTTCCCTTCTCTTGTGTTTCTTGCCTAGAGAAGTTCCTTTAACATTTGTTGTAAAGCTGGTTTGGTGGTGCTGAACTCTCTCAGCTTTTGCTTGTCTGTAAAGGTTTTAATTTCTCCATCAAATCTGAATGAGATCCTTGCTGGGTAGAGTAATCTTGGTTGTAGGTTTCTTTCCTTCATCACTTTAAATATGTCCTGCCACTCCCTTCTGGCTTGTAGAGTTTCTGCTGAAAGATCAGATGTTAACCTTATGGGGATTCCCTTGTGTGTTATTTGTTGTTTTTCCCTTGCTGCTTTTAATATGTTTTCTTTGTATTTAAGTTTTGACAGTTTGATTATTATGTGTCTTGGCGTGTTTCTCTTTGGGTTTATCCTGTTTGGGACTCTCTGTGCTTCCTGGACTTGATTGACTATTTCCTTTCCTATATTAGGGAAGTTTTCAACTATAATCTCTTCAAATATTTTCTCAGTCCCTTTCTTTTGCTCTTCTTCTTCTGGGACCCCTATAATTCAAATGTTGGTGCGTTTAATGTTGTCCCAGAGGTCTCTGAGACTGTCCTCAGTTCTTTTCATTCTTTTTTCTTTCTTCAGCTCTGCAGTAGTTATTTCCACTATTTTGTCTTCCAGGTCACTTCTCCATCCTTCTGCCTCAGTTATTCTCCTATTGACCCCATCTAGAGTATTTTTAATTTCATTTATTGTGTTGCTCATCATTGCTTGCTTCCTCTTTATTTCTTCTAGGTCTTTGTTAACTGTTTCTTGCAATTTGTCTATTCTATTTCCAAGATTTTGAATCATCTTTACTATGATTATTCTGAATTCTTTTTCAGGTAGACTGGCTATTTCCTCTTCATTTGTTAGGTCTGGTGTGTTTTTATCTTGCTCCTTCATCTGCTGTGTGTTTTTCTGTCTTCTCATTTCGCTTATCTTACTGTGTTTGGGGTCTCCTTTTTACAGGCTGCAGGTTTGTAGTTCCTGTTGTTTTTGGTAGCTGTCCCCAGTGGCTAAGGTTGGTTCAGTGGGTTGAGTAGGTTTCCTGTTTGGGGGGACCAGTGCCTCTGTTCTGGTTGATGAGGCTGGATCTTGTCTTTCTGGTGGGCAGGTCCACGTCTGGTGGTGTGTTTGGGTATGTTGGTAGCCTTCTTATGATTTTAGGCAACCCCTCTGCTAATGGATGGGGCTGTAGACCTGTCTTGCTCTTTGTTGAGGATAGGGTGTCCAGCACTGTTCTTTGCTGGTCCTTGAGTGAAGCTGGGTCTTGGTGTTGAGATGGAGATCTCTGGGAGATTTTCGCCATTTGATATTGCGTTGAGCTGGGAGGTCTCTTGTGGACCAGTGTCCTGAGGTTGGTTCTCCCACCTCAGAGACACAGCCCTGGTGCCTGGCCGGGGCGCCAAGAGCCTTTAATCCACACGGCTCAAAATAAAAGGGAAAAAAAATAGAAAGGAAAGAAAAGGAAGGAAGGAAAGAAGCAAGGAGGGAGGAAGGGAAGGAAGGAAGGAAGAAAGGAAGTAAGAAAGCAAGAAAGGAAAGAAGGAGGAGAGCAAGAATGGGAGGAAGGAAGAAAGGAAGGAAAGGAGGAAAGAAGGGAGGAAGGCGGGAAGAAAGGAAGAAAGAAAGGGAGAAGACAAAAGTAGGATAAAATATAGTTATTAAAATAAAAAATAATTATTAAGAAGAAAAATGTCTATTAAAAAAAACCAGCAAAACGGGTCTGTCTAATCCTAGGACAAATGGTGAAAGCAAAGGTATACAGACAATATCTCACACAGCAGCACACACACACACACACGCACACTCACAAAAAGAAAAAAGGGGAAAATAATAGTATATCTTTCTCCCAAAGTCTACCTCCTCAATTTGGGATGATTCGTCATCTGTTCAGGTTTTCCACAGGTGCAGGGCACTTCACGTTGATTGTAGAGCTTTAATCCACCGCTTCTGAGGCTGCTGCGAGAGACCTCCCCCTCTCCTCTTTGTTCACACAGCTCCTGGGGTTCAGCTTTGGAGTTGGCCCCGCCTCTGCGTTTAGGTCGTCCTAGGGCATCTGCCCTTCGCTCAGACAGGACGGGGTTAACGGAGCAGCTGATTCGGGGGCTCCGGCTCACTCAGGCTATGGGGAGGGAGTGGCACGGATGCGGGGCAAGTCTGCGGGGGCAGAGGCCAACGTGACGCTGCACTGGCCCAAGGCGCGCCGCACATTCTCCCGGGGAAGCTGTCCCTGGATCCCAGGACCCTGGCAGTGGCGGGCTGCACGGGCTTCCGGGAGGGGTGGTGTGGAGAGTGATCTGTGCTCACACACAGGCCTCTTGGTGGCGGCAGCAGCAACCTTAGCGTCCCACACCCGTCCCTACTGTCTGTGCTGACAGCCACGGCTCGCACCCGTTTCTGGAGCTCCTTTACGCGGTGCTCTTAATCCCCTCTCCTCGCGCCTGAGGAAGCAAAGAGGCAAAAAAATTCTCTTGTCTCTTTGACAGCTCTGCGCCATTTCTGGGGCTCCTTTAAGTCGTGCACTTAATCCCCTCTCCTCGCGCCCAGGCTGCAAAGAGGGAAGAAAAGATCTCTTGCCTCTTCAGCAGCTCCAGACTTCAACCGGACTCCCTCCCTGCCAGCCGTGGCGCACTAACCCCTTCAGGCTGTTTTCACTCTGCCAACTCCAGACCTTTCCCTGGGATCCGACTGAAGTCCGAGCCTGCTCCGGCGGGGAAGCAGACAAGCCTCTCGGGCTGGTGAGTGCCGGTCGGCACTGATCCTCTGCGGGAATCTCTCCACTTTGCCCTCTGCACCCTGTGGCTGCGCTCTCCTCCACGGCTCCAGAGCTTCCCCCTCCGCCACCCGCAGTCTCCGCCCGCGAAGGGGCTTCTAGTGTGTGGGAATCTTTCCTCCTTCACGGCTCCCTCCCACTGATGTAGGTCCTGTCCCTATTCTTTGTCTCTGTTTATTCTTTTTTCTTTTGCCCTACCCAGGTACATGGGGAGTTTCTTGCCTTTTGGGAGGTCTGAGGTCTTCTGCTAGCGTTCAGTGGGTGTTCTATAGGAGAAGTTCCACGTGTAGATGTATTTCTGATGTCTCTGTGAGGAGGAACGAGATCTCCACGTCTTACTCTTCTGCCATCTTTAAGCCGTCTCTTTCCCTCTTTTTTAAAAATAAAAGTTATCTCTCCCCTTCTTGTCTTTTTTTAAAAATTTTAAATTTATTTTTATTTTTTGCTTTGTTGGGCCTTCGCTTCTTCTGTGCGTGGACTTTCTCTAGTTCCAGTGAGCAGGGGGCACTCCTCATCATGGTGCGTGGGCCTCTCCCATTGCAGAGCACAGGCTCCAGATGCGCAGGCTCAGTAGTTGTGGCCCACGGACCCAGTCGCTCCGTGGCATGTGGGATCCTCCCAGACCAGGGCACGAACCCGTGTCCCCTGCATTGGCAGGCAGACTCTCAACCACTGTGCCACCAGGGAAGCCCCCCTTCTTGTCTTAACAGTATCCTTTACTTTAAAAAAAAGTACTTTGATTTTTAGAGCAGTTATAGATTTACAGAAAAATTATAAGGCAGTACAGAGTTCCATATACCCTGTGCCCAGTTTCCTCTATTATTTCCATCTTAACATTAGTATAGTAAAATTGTTACACCTAATGAAACAGTACTGTTTTTTGTTTGTTCTACTTAATATAGTTGATATACAATATTATGTTAATTTCAGGTGTACTACGTAATGATTTGACATTTGCATACATTATGAAATGATCACCATGAAAAGTCTAATCAGTCTCTATACAAAGTTATTACAATATTACTGACCATATTCCTTATGCTGTATATTACACCCCATGACTTACTTATTTTGTAACTGGAGTTTTAATACCTTTTCATCCCCTTCACCTATTTCACACCTCCATCCCCAAACATGCCCCTCTGCCAACCACACATTTGTTCTCTGTATCTATGAGTCTGTTTATGTTTCATTATGTTTGTTCATTTGGTTTTTTTTTTGATTTCACGTGTATGTGAGATGATATGGTATTTATCTTTCTCTAACTTATTTCATTTAGCATTTCAATCCATAGTGTTGCAAATGCCAAGATTTCGTTTTCATTATGGCTGAGTTACACTTCATTCTATATATGGTACATATGTATATACACACACAGACATATATATATACACACATACATATATACCGTATCTCCTTTATCCATTTGTCTATTAAATAACACTTAGGTTTCTTCTATATCTTGGCTATTGTAAATAATGCTGCAATGAACATTGATATGCATATATCTTTTTGAATTAGTGTTTTGTTTTCTTTAGGTAAATACTCCAAAGTGAAATTGCTGGATCATATGGAAGTTTTATTTTTAATTTTTTGAGGAAGCTCCACACTGTATTCCATAGAGCTTGCACCAATTTATATTCCCACCAACAGTGTAGCAGGGTCACCTCTTGTCCACATCCTCACCAACATTTATTTGGTTTTTTGATGATAGCCATTCTGATAGGTATGAGGTGGCATCTCACTGTGGTTTTGATTTGCACTTCCCTCATTGTTAATGATACTGAGCATCTTTTCATGTGTCTGTTGGCCATCTGTATATCTTCTTTGGAAAAATTTCTGTTTGCTCCTCTGCCCATGTTTTAATCAGTTGTTTTTTTTGGTCTTGAGTTATATGACTTCTTTTGTATATTTTGGATATTAACCCCTTATCTATCATTTGCAAGTATTTTCTCCCAATCAGTAGGCTGCCTTTTCGTTTTGTTGATGATTTCTTTCACTATGTAAAAGCTTTTTAGTTTGACGTAATCCCATTTATTTATTTTTGTTTCTGTTTCCCTTACTTGAGGAGACATATGCAAAAAAATGTTGCTAAGGTCAATTTCAAAGAGTGTGCTACCTATAGTTTTCTCTAGAAGTTTTCTGGTTTCAGGTCTTATATTTAAATCTTTAAGCCATTTTGAATGTTTTTTTTAATATGGTTTGAGAAAGTAGTCTAGATTGATTCTTTTGCATGTACCTGTCCAGTTTTCCCAACACCATTTATTGAAGAGGCTATATTTTCCCTTTTGTATATTCTTGCTTCTTTTATTGTAGATTTATTGAACATGTAAGCATGAGTTAGTTTCTGGCTTTCTATTCTGTTTCATTGATCTATGTGTCTGTTTTTAATGCCAGTACCATTCTGTTTTGATTACTATAGCTTTGTAGTATAATTTGAAATCAGGAAGTGTGATACCTCCAACTTTGTTCATTTTTTTCAAGATTGTTTTGGCTGTTCAGGGTCTTTTGTATTTTTATACAAATTTAAGAATTATTTGTTCTAGTTCTGTGAAATATACCATTGGTATTTTGATAGGGATTGCATTGAATCTTCAGGTTGCCTTGGGTAGTATGGTCATTTTATTTTTTATTTTATTTTTTTTTGCGATACGCGGGCTTCTCACTGTTGTGGCCTCTCCCGTTGGGGAGCGCAGGCTCCGGATGCGCTGGCTCAGCGGCCCTGACTCACAAGCCCAGCCACTCCCCGGCATGTGGGATCTTCCCGGACCAGGGCACGAACCCGTGTCCCCTGCATCGGCAGGCGGGTTCTCAACCACTGCTCCACCAGGGAAGCCCAGTATGGTCATTTTAAATGATATTACTTCCTCCAGTCTATGAACACAGAATTTCTTTCCATTTATTTTTGTCATCTACATTTTCTTTCATTGATGTCTTATACTTTTCAGAGTACAACTTGTTTACTTCCTTGGTAAGAGTTATTTATAGGTATTTGGTCTTTTTGATGCAACTGTAAATGAGACTGTTTTCTTAATTTTTTCTTTCTGATTGTTATTAGTGTATAAAAATGCCACAGATTTCTGTGTATTAATTTTGTATCCTGCAACTTTACTGAATTCATTTATTAGTTCTAATAGTATTTTTGGTAGCATCTTGAGGACTTTCTATATGTAGTATCATGTCATCTGCAAACAGTGAGTTTTACTTCTTCCTTTCCAGTTTAGATTCCTTTTATTTCTTTTGCTTGTCTGATTGCTGTGGCTAAATACAAGTGTCAAGAGTTGGCTTCCCTTTTTTAAATTTTATTTATTTGTTATTTTTTAATTGAAATATAGTTGATTTACAATATTATGTTAGTTCCAGGTTTATAACATAGTGATTCAGTATTTATATAGATTATACTCCATTTAAAGTTATTATAAAATAATGGCTATATGTCCCTGTGCTGTACAATATAGCCTCAATATAGCCTTGTTGCTTATTTATTTTATACATAGAAGTTTGTATCTCTTAAACCCCTATCCCTATTTTCCCCTCCCCCACCCCTGTCTCCACTGGTAACCACTAGCTTATTCTCTGTATTTGTTTTATTTTATTCATTTGCTTATTTTATTTTTTTTACATTCCACATATAAGTGATAACATACAGTATTTGTATTTCTTTGTCTGACTTATTTCACTAAGCATTATACCTCTTAGATCCAGCCACATTGTTACAATTGGCAAAATTCATTCCTTTACTATGGCTGAGTAGTATTCCATTGTGTGTGTGTGTGTGTGTGTGTGTGTGTGTGTGTGTGTGTATATATATATATATATATATATATATATATAATATCTTCTTTATCTATTCATCTGTTGATGGGCACTTGGGTTGCTTCCATATCATGGCTATTGCAAATAATACTGCTGTGAACATTGGGGTGATGTGTCTTTTCAATTATTGTTTTCATTTTCTTCATATATATACCTGGGAGGGGAACTGCTGGATCGTATGATAGTTCTATATTTAGTTTTTTGAGGAACCTCCATACTGTCTTCTGTAGTGACTTCCAATTTACATTCCCAACAACAGTGTACAGGGTTTCCTTTTCTCCACATCCTTGTCAACATTTGTTATTTATAGATTTTTTGATGATAGCCATTCTCACAGATGTGAGGTGATATCTTTATGGCTTTGATTTGCATTTCTCTGATGATTAGAAATGCTGAGCAACTTTTCATGTGCCTATTAGCCATCTGTATATCTTCCTTGGAAAAATGTCTATTCTAGTTTTCTGCCCATTTTTGAATTGGGTTATTTGGTTTTTTGATATTGAATTTTATGAGCTGTTTATATATTTGGGATGTTAATCCCTTATTGGTCATATGATTTGCAAATATTTTCTCCCATTCAGTAGGTTGTCTTTTCATTTTGTGGATGGTATCTTTTGCTGTGCAAAAGCTTTTAAGTTTAATTAGGTCCCACTTGTTTATTTTTTCTTTTGTTTCTTTTGCCTTAGGAGACTGATCCAAAAACATAACACCATGATTTTTGTCACGGAGTGTTCTGCCTATAGTCTATAGTGTTCTTCTAGGAGTTTTATGAGTTAATTTTTACATATCACCATATGTTCTAATTTCATTCTTTTACATGTAGCTGTTCAGTTTTCCCAGCACCCCTTATTGAGGCGACTGTCTTTTTCTTTGTATATTCTTGCCTCCTTTGCCATAGATTAATTGACCATAGGTTCATGGGTTTATTCCTGGGCTTTCTATTCTACTTCATTGATCTCTGTGTCTGTTTTTGTGCCAGTACCATACGTTTGTGATTTTACTGTAGCTTTGTAGTATCAATTAAACTCAGGGAGCATGATGCCTACAGTTCTTTTTTTCTGAAGATTGCTTTAGCTATTCAGGGTCTTTTATTCTGTGAAAAGTATGGTTATTTTAATATGGGTTGCATTAAACTTGTAGATTGCTTTGAGTAATATGGACATTTTAACCATGTTATTTCTTCCAATCCATGAACACAGGATATCTCTCAATTTCTTTGTATCATCAGTTCCCTTCATTAGTGTCTTATAGTTTTCAGAGTATAGGTCTTTCACATGATTAGTTAGGTTAATTTCTAGGTATTTTCTTCTTTTTGTTGCAATTTTATATGGGATTTGATTTCTTGCTTTTTCTGATAATTTATTATTAATGTATAGAAAAACTAGATTTCTGTATATTAATCTTTTATCCTGCAACTTTACTGAATTCATTTATTTGTTATAGTAGTTTTTTGTAACATCTTTAGGATTTGATATGTATAGTATCATGTCATCTGCAAACAGTGACAGTTTTACTTCTTTTTAATTTGCAGTCTTTTTTTTTTGGTCTTTTTCTTCTCTGTTTGCTGTGGCTAAACACAGATGGTGAGAGTGGGCATCCTTTTTATTCCTGATCTTAGAGGAAATGTTTTCAGCTTTTCACTGTTGAGTATAATGTTGGCTGTGAGTTTTTCATGTATGGCTGTATTATATTGGTGTATGTTCTCTGTATACCCACTCTGTTGAGTTTTTGTTATAAATGGGTCTTGAATTTTGTCTAAAGCTTTTTCTGCATTTATGGAGATGATCATATGATTTATACTCTTCAGTTTTTTTATGTGGTGTATCGTGTTGCCTCAAATACAGTTTTTTGTTTCCTCACTTTCAGTGTGTATGTCTTTAGATCTGAAGTGAATCTCTTGGAAGCAGCATATGTATCATCCTTGTTTTTTTTACCAAATTAGTTGCTCTGTGTCTTTGTTGCTATTTTGTTAATTGTTTTCATAGTTCTTCTTCATTCCTTTCTTCTCCTTTTTCTCCCTTTCCTTGTGATTTGATGGCTGTCTTTAGTGTTACATTTGGATTTCTTTTTCTTTTTTGTGTATCTGTTACTGGTTTTTGATTTTTTAGTTACCATAATGTTCACATGTAACAACATACATATTTACATATAAATATAGAATGTTTATTTTAAATTAATGATCTATTAAATTTATACTCATTCTAACCACACTACATTTTACTGCCCTCCCCCCAACATTTAATGTTTTTGTTGTCATATTTTACATCTTTCTATTTTGTGTATCCCTTAACTACTTATTGCAGGTACGGATAATTTTTTTACTTTTATCTCTTAACCTTCCTACTAGCTTTGTAAGTTGTTGATCTACTACCTTTAATGTATGTTTGCCTTTCCCAGTGAGACTTTTCTTTTCATAATTTTCTTACGTCTACTTATGGCCTTTTCTTTTCTCCTTAGAGAATTCTTTTTATCATTTCTTGTAAAGCCAGTTTAGTAGTGCTGAACTCTTTCAGCTCTTGCTTATCTTTAAAATGCTTTAACTCTCCTTCAAACCTGAATGATGACGTCACCAAATAGAGTATTGTTGGTTGTAGGTTTTTTCTTTTCATCACTTTAAAGATATGCCATTCCCTTCTGGCCTGCAATTTCTGCTGAAAAGTCAGCTGATAGCCTTATGGGAGTTACCTTACATGTAACTAGTTGCTTTTCTCTTGCTGCTCTTTTTTTTTTTTTTTTTCTCTTGCTGCTCTTAATATTCTCTCTTCATCTTTAATTTTTGCAATATTAATTATAATATGTCATGGTGTAGACACATTTGGTTCATCTTGTTTGGAAGTCTCCAGCTTCCTATACCTATATCTGTTTCCTTCTTAAGGTTAGGGAAGTTTTCAGCCATAATTTTGTTGAATACATTTTCTCTCTTCATGTTTAATTTTTGCAATTTTAATTATAATATGTCATGGTGTAGACACATTTGGTTCATCTTGTTTGGAAGTCTCCAGCTTCCTATACCTATATCTGTTTCCTTCTTAAGGTTAGGGAAGTTTTCAGCCATAATTTTGTTGAATACATTTTCTACCCCTTTTTCTTTCTCTGCTCCTTCTGGGACCCCTATAATGTGAATATTAGTATGCTTGATGTTGTCTCAGAGGTCTTTCTCAATCTATCCTCATTTTTAAAACCCTTTTTTGTTGTTGTTGTTCAGCTTGAGTGATTTCCACTACTCTGTCTTCCAGATCTTTCAAATCTCTGATCAGTTCCTCTGTATCAGTTCCTCTGAATCAATCTACTGTTGATTCGTTCTAGTGTATATATTTTTCTTTTAGTTCTTGTATTCTTTAGTTCTCTTTGGTTCTTCTTTGTATTTTCTGTTTTTTGAAATTGTCACTGTGTTCATCCCTTCTTCTCCCAAGTTCAGTTAACTTATTTATTATCATTATCTTGAACTCTTTATTGGGTCAATTGCTTATCTTTGTTTAGTTGCTTTTCTTTTTGTTTTTTTTCCTGAGGTTATGTCTTGTTCCTTCACTTGGAACATTTCCTTCATCTCCTCATTTTACCCAATTCTGTGTTTTTTTACTCGGTGTTAAGTATGTCAGTTACTTCTCCCCATCTTCAGAAGTAGCCTTATATAAGAGACATCCTGTGGGGCCTGGCAGCATGCACCCCTTTGGCCACCAGAGCCCTATTCCTAGAGGTGACCCTTATATGGGCTGCATGTACCCTTCTGTTGTGGTAGGGTCAACTTCCATTGGGGAGTTGGTATTTGGGACTGAACTCCAGCTTAGTTGGCTGTGGTGCTTCTTGGCATGACTTGCAGGCCTGCTGGAGTGCCGGATAGGCTTTTCTCGTGGTTATCTGTTTCAATCTATGGGATGTGGGGCTGCTGCCGTCTGCTGGTAGGTGGGGTAGGCTTATCAAGTGGTTCATTGCATGCCCAGCAGGGCTCAGGGCTGATTCCAGCTTGCTGGAGGATAGGCCTGGTCCTTGGCATTAATAAGCTAGAGGGAGGATTCTGAAATGGTGCTTGCCAGTGTTAGTGTTATTGAGGTAGAATAAGCTGCCAAAAATGGCTGCTGCCAGCTTTTCTGTCCCCAGGGGGAGTCCCAATTGTTTCCTGCCTGTCTCGGAGGCTCTCCAAGAGCAGCAAGTGGGTCTGAAACAGGCTCCTTTCAAACTAGTGCCTCTGTGCTAGGACTCAGAGCATGTGAGATTTTGCAGACAACCTTTAAGAATGGAGTCCCTATTTCCTGTTGCCCTTGGGATCTCTCCCATATGCAAACCTTGCAAACCTTCAAAGCCAGACATTCTGGGAGCTCATCTTCATGGTACAAGTCCCCTGCCTGGGAGCCCAATGTGGGGTTCACACTCCTTCATTCTTGTGGAGGATCTCTATTATTGTAATATTTATCTGGTTTGTGGGTTGCTGACCTGGGGGTATAGGTCCTGACTAAAGTGCATCTCCAGCCCTGGTGCCTGTCTCATTGTGGTTCCTTCTTTATGTCTTTAGTTGTGGAGTATCTTTTCTGCTGGTATTCAGGTTTTTCTTACAGGTAGTTCCTCTGTAATTAGTTGTAATTTTCTTGTGCCTGTGAGAGGAGGTGAGCTCAGAGTCTTCCTAGTCCAACTTCTTGGCCACCTCTTCAGTGCTTATTCCTGATATTGTTTTTAATAGTGAATATTTTTGGGATTTAACTAAATTTAAGTAGATAGGCATAGCCACATACACTCTAGTTTTTCCTCTTACAGCAAAATTTTAAAAATTTGCGTAATTTTGTAAAGCAATTAATAAATTTATTAATTCATTAATTAATTCTCTTACATAAAATTTTTCTAGCTAAAACCTAGCAAAAAATTATAGAAAATAGGATCAAGCCTCATTGAAGAATATTTATGGTTCTTCTGAACACCTTTTCCTCTCTACATATATACTAATTGACTTTTTTTTTTAGACAGTTTGTGTAAAATGAAGAAATAGTACCAGCTTGTAGGTAATACATGTTTGTAAATAAATAGAACTTAACCAGTGCTGTAAAGCCATACAGAGGTTATTTCTCTTTTCTCAGCCAATGAGAGAAGAAAGACCTGATTAATAGGCATCAGTTTAACTTCCGTATCATTACCAGGTCATGTATTTCTTGTATTCTTGCAAAATTTGTGCTGTTTCAAGGGCTTTGAAGGCCTGTAGCTTTCTCAGGTGAAGGATAAAGTGTCATTCATTCTACCCTTTGGTAAGCTAAATCTTTGAGATATAGCAGTCAAAATTGAGACTTATGCAATAAGTTTCTGGTTATTGAAAGATATCTTCATTGATTTTAAAATTTTAAATAGTGAATGTTTAAAATATTAAACTATATTATATTACTTATGAGCAGGTTTGTTAACTGTTAGCCATGTTAACCTACGAGGGGCTCATCTTTCAGATATGAGAATAAATAGCAATAACATTTCACCTTTGCATCTTTTTTCCCATAGGTTTATTTATGTTTACCCAACTTACAATCTCTTACTGAAGGGCACTGCTTGATAGTCCCTTTGCAGCACTACAGAGCAGCTACCTTATTGGATGAAGACATCTGGGAGGAAATTCAGGTCAGCATGATAATGCTTATGATCATTGTAATGATCAAGAGCAGTTTTTACACACTATTGTGATAAATTCTAACAAGTTTTATGCCTTCATTCAATGATTTTACTTTCTGAATTTAAACAAGTATACATTTCCATAGTTGTGTATATCTGTGGGTCATGATGTTTTCACCACTCACTACCTTTTTACTTCATTGAAAACTTTAAATAAAAATTTTTATTGAGGTATAATTGTCATATAATATACTAGTTCCAGGTATACAACTGAAAGCTTTTGTCTACTAAATAAACTATGATCAAGTAATAATTATTTTTACTTTAAAAGAAATCAATGTAAGATTTCTAATATTTGCTTTCATGGAACATGAAATAATCATTCTTACCACAGTAAGCTAATAAATTACAGTCAAAGGAAAGATGTTTTCAGACAATAAAAAATAATTTTTGGAACTTAGTGGTTTACATTTAGCAATTGTCATATTTTCCTATAATGGCATTGACCTTTTCTGCTGCTATGTTTTTGTCATGATTTTGTTACCAGCTTTAATTTCCATACTTTTCCCTTATAGCCTTTTGGATTCAGGGAGTGTGTGTGTGTGTGTGTGTGTGTGTGTGTGTGTGTGTGTGTGAATGTCTGTGTCTGTGTCTGATGCTCCAAGAAATTGAAAGCCACAACGTGGGTGAAGTTGCTGCTGAATTGCAAGACCTTATAATGACCAAAAGAGAGAGAGAGAGAAAGGGAAGGAGGGAGGGAAGAAGGGAGGGAGGGAGGGAGGGAGGGAGAGGGAAGGAAGGAAGGGAGGGAGGGAGGGAGGGAGGGAGGAAGGAAGGGAGGAAGGAAGGAAGGGAGGGAGGGAGGGAGGAAGGAAGGAAGGAAGGGAGGGAGGAAGGAAGGAAGGGAGGGAGGGAGGGAGGAAGGAAGGAAGGAAGGAAGGAAGGAAGGAAGGAAGGAAGGAAGGAAGGAAGGAAGGAAGGAAAGAAGGAAGGAAGGAAGGGAGAAAAAGAGAGAGAGAGAAGTAAGGAAGGGAGGCAGGTCCTGTTTTTCTAATGACTGACAAGTGAATAGGGGTTATAGGAACCCCTAGTTAGAAAACATGAACACTTTAAGACTTCTAAAGAGACTAATACTAGTCCTTGTATCATGCTGATAAAGATACCAAGAGAGGAGATATTTTGACTGTATTTCATGAAATTCTGTCTTTTAACTCCCTGAAATCTTTTACTTTATGCTGTGAAAGTTAAAGGGCAGACTGTTTTGATGCATCTATGGCCCAGCAAGGTTAAGAGTGTGGATAAGTGTATTTGATGTGAAAAAAAATTTATTTTTCTAATAGTGGATGCCAGTGCAGTAAATAATTTAAAGTGGAAAGTGTTGCAGATTTGGTTTTCAGAATTATTTGGGGACTTTTCTGGAATGCTTTTTAAAAATGTATATATGCAAAACTGATTTAACTTAGAGCAAAATTAAAGTGCCAAAAAGATTTTAAGTTATCCAGGAATCTAGTCTGTATGTTATATGTTTCTGTAAAAAATTAAGTTACTTGATGAAAAACACTGAGTTGGATAAAGAAGAAATTTATTCAGTTCAATAGACACTGAGTGCATGAGTGTAAGACAATGCAGGTGTTTTGAGAAATGCAGAGATAAAACACTCATTAATTCTGCCCAAAGGTGTGTTATATACTAGTATAGGTTTCATTATGCTTTAGTAGATTTTGTAAGCCAGATGCATTACAGAAAATTGAGTGAGGGAGGAAAAGCCAAATTGTTTTATGTAAATAATGGCATTATAGCTCTCTTTTGTGATAAAAGAAAGTTGTTAGAAGGTGTAAATTACTCTACGATAGTGAATGAAGAAAGTATCTGAATTCTAGCTTATTTAAAGAAATGTACTTTTTTTGATTTTTGTTTTTACTTTCAAATATGTACAAAAACTCAAATTAATAATTCCGTGGTTAATACCTTTATGGTCATTCACCACTTTTAGAGAATATATATTAAAAATGACTTGACTTAGCAAAAAATTATCTTTGCAAATTCAGGGGCCACTTCCTTCAAGTAATTTTTATCATTATCCTCTAGTAACATTTAAATTTAATTTTAGACCTTATATTTAGTAGAATATGCAAAGATATTCAGCAGAGCATGTGGGAATAATCACAGATTTCTAATGATAATATCTAAATTTTTAGTTTTATTAAATATATAGTGAAACTAGTTCCCCTTTAAGTTTATTCTTACCAGCTTGACAAATGAGCTTGAACATATGTTATAGTCAGACACTGTAGGTCCATTTTTTAAATATCTCAAATTAGTGGTATGGTGGTGGGGTTGTTGATGCTTATCTACAGTGGGCTTCACTGTGGGGCCATTTCAGTGGAAAACTTCCAGTGTTAGTACCATTAGGTCTTTTTCTTGGGGCTCGTCAGACTCTCCAGAAAACACTCTTCCAGTCTCTTGCCTAGAGCTTCTACGTCTGCTTTCCAGTGTTCTGGGAGCTGAGTTGGGAAAGAAGGCTGGTGTGGCAGAATGTCAAACATTTAAGACCACTAAGTAACATTTTTTATGATGCCCCTGTTTTCAGACTGTATACTCTCAACAGTGTCTGGTTTTCCTAGCCCAGCAACTTTGTTGTTTGCCTTCTCCAGAAGGTTATCCTATAGTGTTCTGCTGGTGTGGAGGAGGGGATCTGGTGTGTTAGTTTTTTTTTTTTCAAAAGACTTTCATCTGTGCCATCTGTTTTTCATTACACCTTCACCTCTAGTTCCATAATTCCTTGGTGCTGCCAATTCCTGAGCCTTTTGAGGATTCTGCAGTGTAGCATGGGTTTCTTCTTTACCATCCCTCCTAAACCCCCTCCTCCTATATTACCCAACTGTGAACCAGCTTTCTAGTTAGTGTTTAAGTCAGATATTATGGGGTGATCTGATTTTTAGCATATTTTCTCTAATTTTCTTTGTTCTAATAGCTTTATGCTGTTTTGAAAATTATCTTAATGTCATTTTTGAGGGGGTCACTTCATGAAGGGTGTAGAATTAAATGTGTTATGTTCTGTACTATCGCATAACATTTATCTTTGGATAATCTTATCTTTAGACATGTTCTATTTAGAAAATTTGAATAAATTATAGTATTAATATTATATCATCAGCCCTAAATAGCTTTGGTACCTTTAATGAAAATACTTTAATATTTATTTTAAATTCGTTTACTCATGTTTATCTGAGTTTTTTGTAATGTGATTTGTAATGTGTAAGAATTGTAACACTCTAGTATAGATTACTTAAATATATTGTAAGGAATATAAGTCCAGATGTGTTAACTAAATGAGGAATTGCAATTAGGTGAGTAATCATAGTTTAGAAACGTGGAAAATAGTGATTACCTGAAGGATGAAGAGTTTTCTACTTGTAATACGGGAATTGTATTTCGCCCCTGTAACATGAGATCTCTACATCTCTGTGAAGCATAAAATAGTTTTGGTATCTTATGATAATGAACTGAAACACTTTCTTCATTGTTTAGTTTTCATATAAATTTTAAAGAATGAATATTATTTAACTATGTATAGTGTATTTGTTGTATTGAACTTGGGGAAATCCTGCTTTAATGGAGTTGATAACCTCAAATTATACCATTAAACTCATATTTTTAAATTAAAGTATTTTATATATGTATATATATATGGAGTACTTAAAAGTGTGTATGTGTCCTCCTTGAGGCTGTAAGTATGATGTTTATATATTTTATAATATTGAACTATTCTTGCATCACTACTAATTTAGTACTTTTGAGTTTTCATTTATAATCCATGACATCTTAAGTTTGTCTTCTTCGCTGTTGTCCAGATAGACTCTAGAACCGTCATCCAACAGTTAAACCTAAATTTTCCCACCTAAATGTGATTTTATCTGTTCTTATTTTAGTTTACTGGAACTGTTTCCAATATATACATAATACTGAGCACAGTGAGTTTCAGTTAAAAAATATATGTTGCTTAACTATGTGAAATTATGTGGTAGATTTAGAAAGTAAAGTAACTATAAGGTAACATTGTAGAGTTCAAACATTGTTTACTTTTTTTTTAATTTTAAAAGAATTGATTATACATTTTATTGTTCTCAAATTTTGAATCTCCTCTCAGTGCGTTATTTACCTAGCCATTTTCCTCTCTTCAGATGTTTAGAAAATCATTGGTAAAGATGTTTGAAGATAAAGGATTGGACTGTATCTTTTTAGAAACAAATATGAGCATGAAGAAACAATATCATATGGTTTATGAATGCATTCCTCTCCCAAAGGAAGTGGGTGATATGGCTCCCATCTATTTTAAGGTATTTATGGATGGTCTTTACAGGCATACTTATTTTTTGCTATATTATGGTTTTATGAATAGTTATCTTTATTCTGATATTTTTTCTCCTATGTACTTACCAAATTTTATATCATTTAAAGAAATGAAGTAAAGCACAAAAAATTGTGCTATATAAATTTCTGTAGAAGAAATTTGTGATTTTGACCTTTAAAAAGCATGTTTATTTATAAGTATGAATATACTATCAAATGGTAATTTTTAATTTCTATTTTAATTTCTCATTTCTCAAATGAAAAATCAAGTTCTACCTTGAAGTACTTTCAAGTCAAAATTGTAGTAATAACTCTAGAAAACTTATAATTTAAATTTCTTAGAGCCAAACATAATTACATGCAAACAGCACAAATTACAATTGCTAAAAAAAAAAAAAAATTACAATTGCAGAGACAAGTTATTGCTGCAAGTTTTAGTATTTAATACCTCATCATGCTCTTTGTAAAAGGAAACTAAAATCTAATCTTGACATACATCTTTAGACATTGTAATAAATTATTAGAGTTCTTAAGCAATTGTGTTATTACAATATTCAAGCAGGTTTAACTAAATAGCGTTTGTTTGATACTGACCTGAGTGCAATGTAATTTTAGACTAATATAAATTTGTAAATGTAGAACCATATATGAAATAGTAACGTGTACAATTAAGATAATGTTTTATGAGGTGCTATAGAAACTTGCAAATGCAACATTTAGACAATATAGGATGGTAAATTTTAATTAATATGGACTGTAAACCCCAATAAAAAGAATTATTTTTAAAAAGGATTATTAAACCTGTTAAGGTTGATGAGGTGGTGAAAATCAACTTTTCCTGTAGAAATTTTTTTTTTTTTTTTTTTTGGTGCTAGGTGGGCCTCTCACTGTTGTGGCCTCTCCCATTGCGGAGCACAGGCTCCGGACGAGCAGGCTCAGCGGCCATGGCTCACGGGCCCAGCCGCTCCACGGCATGTGGGATCTTCCCAGACCGGGGCACGAACCCGTGTCCCCTGCATCAGCAGGCGGATTCTCAACCACTGCGCCACCAGGGAAGCCCTCCTGTAGAAATTTTTAAAAACAATCTGATTATTTGCTTTGAAGTCATGCTATTAAAGTATAGGAAAACAAGCCAGATAATTCCCAAACCCATGTCAGTCCTGTATTAAAGAGAATCAATTGAGAAAGAGATTATTATGCTTTTCTTCAATTTTTTTTTTCTCTTGTACTTCCTCAGTGAGCCCTAAGAGATTGTAACTATAGGTATTGAAGTACATAGGGCACAGCATAGAGCAGCTACTGTTGCTCATGGTTGGTGACAGAAATGTCATCTCTTAACAGAATGGTATGCCACTTTTTTTTTAATATTGTATCTTTTATATGATTGTTAAAAATGTACTTATTTGATTTAGCTTCAATTTTATATTGAATGTGCTACATTATAGTGTCAACACAAGCAATCCATGTCTTTTAAATAGGGAGCAGCAGTGTACATGATGTATTTAAACTGTGCTTATTTGAATGTTAATTTCACCTTTAAAATTTGCTTCATTAGTAATGATGTGTAAAAATGACATTATTTTATAATTATCACCATGGCGTTACTTTCTATTAAATATTTCTTTACCATAAATACTAGCCATATTGATTAGCTTAGAAAGTCTTATAATTTCATGTCTGTGTATTTTTTCCCATGCATTTTTACTCCTTTTTTCTATGGCCAGAAATAGTTCAAGTATTTGGTTGCCAGAAAGCACATAAATTACTGTTCTTATATACGGAAGAAGAACAAGAAAACAAAATGAATTTATTTGAGTAGATGTCTATGAATGGAGTAAGGAATTTGTGAACTTTATGTTCACAAATTACGTTCAATATTAAATTGCTTGGTCTTACTAAGGATTGTTTTTGTCATGTAAAGGTGAGCTAAAGTTAGTACAAGAGTTAAGAATGAGTAAAATAGTATTATTTTGGCTAATGATAAGACTTGTATGAAATCAAGAAATTCCAATTTTAAATAACAGAAATTAAAGGCTTAATTCATTCAAAATAATAACCTAACATGTATATTATTATACCTTATAATTAATTCACCATATTACTTACTTTTAAACTCTTTGTATTTACTTGTGTATTATTTTTTAATTGACAAATGGCTATTTCTTAGAAAGCCATAATGGAAAGTGATGAAGAATGGTCTATGAACAAGAAATTAATTGATCTCTCTTCAAAAGATATCAGAAAGTCTGTAAGTATTATTTTTTTTAATATAAGAAATAACCTTCCTGGTTAGGATCTTTGTAATTTCCATATCTTATTTGAGAAAGAGACCATTTGGCTGAGTGATCAAAGGTGAAGTAAATATAATTCAATAAACAAAGAAGAAATTATTTTCATCCTACCTGGTCTAGCAGATCCTTATTTCTTTAATTGCGTATTTGAATGTTTATTCCTGATCTTTTGGTGCTCTGCCACTGTAGTCCCTATGATTGTTTATGATAACCATAAGACTCTGCCATGAAAGTTCCTCTTAACGGGATTCTCAGCCTCTGGGACAAGTGAGGAGAGATGCCTTCTTGTTACTGAAATTATAATGAGAAAAACATTTTCATAAAGGCTCTATTTTGAACATGGAACTCTCTCTCTCTCTTTTTTTTTTTTTTTTTTTTTTACTTATACAAAAGTTCACTGTTCTGGTCCTTTAAAACAGTAGTTGAGTTAGATGATGGGTACATTATTCTTTTAGAGACTTTACTAACCATGTTTCATAGTTTAATCTTGATTTGCAGATCATATTTTAGATACAAGTTACCCTTAAGTTGAATACTTCTGTAATGACCTCACTCTTTTCAAGAAATACACATTAAATGGAATAGATATATAATAGAACTGTGGATTCCTTTTTGTATTCAAAGAGTATTATATGAATGTTTACTGAGTTCCTGCTCTTTACCAAGCACTGTTCTAGATGCTTTTTATACATAATGGAACAAAACAAATGCTTTATGTAGCTTATATTCTAGTGCAGGAGTTGGGAACTGCACTCTGTGCTAAATCCAGCCTGCTGCCTGTTTGTGTAAATGAAGTTTTATAGTAATACAGCTAAATCCTTTTTTTCTTAACATCTTTATTGGAGTATAATTGCTTTACAATAGTGTGTTAGTTTCTGCTTTATAACAAAGTGAATCAGCTATACATATACATATATCCCCATATCTCCTCCCTCTTGCATCTCCCTCCCAACTTCCCTATCCCAACCCTCTAGGTGGTCAAAAACCACTGAGCTGATCTCCCTGTGTTGTGTAGCTGCTTCCCACTAGCTATCTCTTTTACATTTGGTAACATATATATAAGTCCATGCCACTCTCTCACTTCTTCCCAGCTTACCCTTCCCCGCCCCACCATGTCCTAAAGTCCGTTCTCTACGTCTATGTCTTTATTCCTGTCCTGCTGCTAGGTTCTTCATAACCTTTTCTTTTTTTTAGATTCCATACATATGTGTTAGCATACGGTATTTGTTTTTCTCTTTCTGACTTATTTCATTCTGTATGACAGACTGTAGGTCCATCCACCTCACTACAAATAACTCAATTTCGTTTCTTTTTGTGGCTGAGTAATATTCCATTGTATATATGTGCCACATCTTCTTTATCCATTCATCTGTTGATGGACACTTAGGTTGCTCCCATGTCTTGGCTATTGTAAATAGAGCTGCAATGAACATTGTGGTACATGACTCTTTTTGAATTGTGGCTGTCTCAGGGTATATGCCCAGTAGTGGGATTGCTGGGTCATATGGTAGTTCTACTTTTAGTTTTTTAAGGAACCACCATACTGTTCTCCATAGTGTTGGTGTCAATTTACATTCCCACCAAATGAGGTTAGATGATACCTCATTTTAGTTTTGATTTGCATTTATTTCTCTAATGATTAGTGATGTTGAGCATTCTTTTATGTGTTTGTTGGCAATCTGTATATCTTCTTTGGAGAAATGTCTATTTAGGTGTTCTGCCCATTTTTGGATTGGGTTCTTTGTTTTCTTGATATTGAGCTGCATGAGCTGCTTGTAAATTTTGGGATTAATCCTTTGTGAGTTGCTTCATTTGCAAATATTTTCTCCCATTCTGAGGGTCGTATTTTCATCTTGTTTATGGTTTCCTTTGCTGTGCAAAAGCTTTTAAGTTTCAGAGGTACTGTTTTTGTCTGCTTTCATGCTACAAGGACAGAGTTGAGAGTTGCAATAGAAATTTTATGATCTGCGAAGCCCAAATTATTTAAATTACAACTTTTATTATAGGTTTTTACAATTGTTTTTTAAGTTTTTAAAATTTTGCTGACCCCTCTTCTAGCACATGTCACTAGAATATTTCTGTCCCATTTCTTGTTTTGGAAAGCCAGACCTGATACATGTGACTGATAGAATTCACTATTTTATTTATTACATCCCAGGCAAAAGGTTGAAATCTCATTGTATTATTGGAGGTAGTTTTAATTCAAAAGTAAAACCATTGTCTATAGTCTTTTTTAAAAATTAAAAAAAAATGTAATACAATATTTAAAGGTTACTTTCCATTTACAGTTATTACAAAATATTGGCTATATTTCCCGTATTGTACAAAACATCCTTGAGACTATCTTACACTCAGTAGTTTGCACCTCCGACTTCCCCACCCCTGTATTGCCCCCCACCATTGCTACTGGTAACCACTAGTTTGTTCTCTGTATCTGTGTGTCTGCTTCTTTTTTCTTCTATTCACTAGTTTGTTGTATTCTTTAGATTCCACATATAAGTGATATCATACAGTATTTCTATTTCTCTGTCTGACTTATTTCACTTAGCATAATGCCTTCCAAGTCCATCTACATTGCTGCAAATGGCAAAATTTTGTTCTTTTTTAAGGCTGAGTAGTATTCCATATATACATATATACACCACATCTTCTTTATCCATTCTTCTGTTAATGGACTCTTAGGTTGCTTCTATATCTTGGCTATTGTAAATAATGCTGCTATGAACATTGGGGTGCATATATCTTTTCAAATGAGTGTTTTGGTTTTTTTCTGATATATATACTCAGGAGAGGAATTGCTGCGTCATATGGTAGTTCTATTTGTAGTTTTTTGAGAAACCTCCATACTGTTTTCTGTAGTGGCTGCACCAATTTACATTCCCACCAACAGTGTAGGAGGGTTCCCTTTTCTTCACATCCTTGCCAGCATTTGTTATTTGTTTTCTTTTTAACGATAGCCGTTCTGAGGTGATATCTCATTGCGGTTTTGGTTTTGATTTGCATTTCCCTGATGATTAGCGATGTTGAGCATCTTTTCATATGCCTGTTGGCCATCTTCATTTCCTCTTTGGAAAAATATCTATTCAGTTCTTCTGCCCTTTTTTTAATCGGGTTTTTTGGTTTTTTGATATTGAGTTGTATGAGCTGTTTATATATGTTGGATATTAATCCCTTATTTGTCATATCATTTGCAAAAATTTTCTCTCATTTAGGAGTTTGTCTTTTCATTTTGTTGATGATTTCCTTTGCCGTGCAAAAGCTGTTAAATTTACTTAGGTCCTATTTGTTTATTTTTGCTTTTATTTCATTTACTCTAGGAGACTGATCCAAAAAACTATTCCTGTGATTCATGTCAATCAGTGTTCTGCCTGTATTTTCCTCTAGGAGTTTTATAGTATTCAATACTAAATTTACGTTTTAATACATTTTGAGTTTTATTTTTGTATGGTATTAGAGAATGTTCTAATTTCATTCTTTTACATGTAGCTATCCAGTTTTTCCAGCACTACTTATTGAAAAGACTGTCTTTTCTTCATTGTATATTCTTGCCTCCTTTGTCATAGATTAATTCACCATTAAGTGTGTGGGTTTATTTTTGGGCTGTCTATTCTATTCCATTGATCTATGTGTCTGTTTTTATGCCAGTATCATACTGTTTTAATGACCGTAGCTTTGTAGTATAATCTGAAGTCAGGGAGCATGATTCCTCCAGGTTTGTTGTTCTTTCTTAAGATTGTTTTGGCTATTCAGAGTGTTTCAAAGGTACAATTTCCCAAGACTGAACTAAGAAGAAATAGAAAAGATGAACAGACCAATTACCAGTAATGAAATTGAGTCAGTAATTTAAAAATTCCCATCAAACAAAAGTCTAGAACCCGATGGCTTCACAGGTGAGTTCTACCATTTATCCTTCTGAAACTATTCCCAAAAATTGCAGAGGAAGGAACGCCTCCAAACTCATTCTATGAGGCCAACATCACCCTGATACCAAAACCAAAGATATCAGAAAAAAGAAAATTACAGGTCATTATCACTGATGAACATAGATGCAAAAATCCTCAACAAATACTATCAAAATGAATCCAACAATACATTAAAAAGATCATTCACCATGATCACATGAAATTTAACCCAAGAATGCAAGGATTTTTCAGTATTCACAAATTACTGTGACACACCACATTAACAAATTGAAGAATAAAAACCATATAATGCAGAAAAAGCTTTTGATAAAATCCAACATCCATTTATGATAAAAACTCTCCAGAAAGCTGGCATAGAGGGAGCATACCTCAACATAATAAAGGCTGTATATGGCAAACCCACAGCTAACAACATACTCAATGGGGAAAAGCTGAAAGCATTTCCTCTAAGATCCAGGAATAAGACAAGAATGTCCAGAGTCACCACTTTTATTCAACGTAGTTTTGGAAATCCAAGCCATAACACTCAGAGAAGAAAAAGAAATTAAAAGAATCCAAATTGGAAAAGAAGAAGTAAAACTGTCACTGTTTGCAGATGACATGATACTATACATAGAAAAATCCTGAACACCCCACCAGAAAACTACTAGATCTCATTAATGAATTCAGTAAAGTTGCAGAATACAAAATTAATGTACAGAAATCTGTTGCATTTCTATACACTGACAATGAACTATCAGAAAGAGAAATTATGGAAACAATCCCATTTACCATCACATCAAAAAGAATAAAATACCTAGGAATAAATCTAAGTAAGGTGGCAAAAGAGCTCTACTCTGAAAGCTATAAGGCACTGATGAAAAAAATTGAAGATAAAACAAAAAGATGGAAAGATATACCATGTTCTTGGACTGGGAGAATCAATTTTGTTAAAATGACCCTACCACCCAAGGCAATCTATAGATTCAGTGCAATCTCTATCAAAATACCAATGGCATTTTTCACAGAACTAGACAAATAATTTTACAGTTTGCCTATAGTCTTTTTCTTTTCCCTCGCTGGTGAATTGGGACAGACAATATATTAAAAAACAAAACAACGCCCCCACAAATGTCCAATTCATGATCTTATAGAAAAAGGTGTCTAATATACATACATCTTTTTTGCCTAAGTTTTTCACTTCTCATATAGTTTCCAATGCCATTGAATATTCTTTTAGAACATGATTTTAATGGTAGTTGAAAATATTTTAGGGGAGGGGTGGAATCAAAATGGTATAGTAGCACAATGCTGAACCCAAGTCCCCTCACAAACACATCAAGACTACAACTACATATAAAGCAAGTCTCACTAAAGGTGACCTAAAGACTAGCAGAACAGCCCTTCTGCAACCTAGACTATAAAGAAAGAACCACACAGAGTCTGATAGAAGGAGAGGAGAAGCGATCTAGTTGGGACTGACACCCTAGAGAGTGACCTAGAGAGGAGAGAGATATCACATGTTCAGGATCTTCCTTGGGAAGCGGAGCATTCAATCCACACATTAGGCATTCCATCCCTGTGGTCCAGCAAGAGGAAGATGAGCCTGTCTGGGTTAGAAAACCAGTGGGGCTTACCTGAATGCTGTAATAAATAGAAACTCTGCTCTTGAGGAGCTTGCACACAGACTTGCTTGCTCACAGTCCCAGGGTGGAGGCAGCAGATTGAAAACTTCATGATGCTCTGGCCGGCTTGCCCGGACCACCCGAATGTGCCCCCAAGTTTGCACAGAACTCCTACTCTAGCCTCTACTGCTCTGCTATTGCTCCCTGTTAAGGTCAAGGTTGCAATTGCCAACAAGAGTGCACACACTTGGAAGGAACAGGGCTTGATTGGACCCTGGCCCTGCCTCTGACTAGGATGGGAGCAACATACTTGGGAGGGAGAGGAATCAGCTCCAGGGTGGAGACTGCCATTTCATGTGTGCGTGTCCATGTGCACACTTGGGAAGGAGTGGAACCAGCTCAGTAGTGTGGCTCCAACTCCTCCAGCCCTGATCTAACCTCTTACCAAAGTACGTGCACCAAGGCAAAAGTGGAACCACTTCAAAGTAAGCCCCAAGCCCTCAGTCCCTGACCATGCTCTCAGTTAAGGTGGAGACTGCCATCACACCAGGGAAAAGTGCAGGTCCCTCAGGGCTCCTGCTTCATGTCTTGGCCCTGAATCCCACCTCCAGTAGGGCAGTGACTGCCATTGAGCATAGGAGAAGCCCCAGCTCAAACATGGCTCTGGCTCTACCTCCCACCAAGGCAGTGGCTGTCAGGGCACCCTGGGTTTACTTCAGATCAAGCTCCCACTGAAACCACTGTGCACACACAGACTGCATTGGGATGGTCCCACACACCGACATATCTTCAAGACCGGGATAGGTAACTCTTTCACCTACTGTCATGCAGACAGAGGAATATGTTTCAAATGAAAAAACAAGAAAAGAAAAATGAATAAAACCCTACTGAAACAGAGATAATAATTTACCTGATAAGGAGTTCAGAGCAATAGTAATAAGAATGCTAACTCAACATGGGGAAAAAAATAAATGAACAGAGTGGGAATTTTAACAAAGAACTAGAAAATATTAAAAAGTACCATTCAGAGCTGAAGAATGTAATAACTGAAATGAAAAATACACCAGAAGGAATTAACCGCAGATTAAGGTGATATAGAAGAATGCATAAGCAACCTGGAATATAGAATAGTGAATATCACCCAATCAGAACAGGAAAAAAAATTTTTTTTTTTTTTAATGAGCCTAGCTTAAGGCACCTCTGGGACAACATCAGGCATTCTAAATTTGCATTGTAGGGGTCACAGAAAGAGAAGAGAGAGAGAAAGGGATAGAAAATGTATTTGATGAAATTTTGGCTGAAAACTTCCTGAACCTGAAGAAGGAAATAGATATCCAGGTATAGGAAGCACAGAGAGTCCCAAAGAAGAGGAACCCAAAGAGAACCACACCAAGACATATAATAACTAAAATGCGAAAAAATAAAGGTAAAGAGAGAATTTTAAAGTCAACAAGAAAAAACAGTTACAAAAAGGGAATTTCCATAAGGATATCTGCCGGTTTTTCAGCAGAAACTTTTCAGGCCGAAAGGGAGTGGCATGATATATTTAAAGTGCTAAAAGGAAAAAACTAAAGAGTTCATCAGCACTAAAGTGACCTTACAAAAAATGTTAAGGGGTCTTCTTCAAGTGAAAAAGAAAGGACCACAACAAGAAATAAGAAAATACAGGAAGGGAAAAACCTCACTGTTAAAGGCAAGTAAACACAGTGGATCAACCACTTAAAGGAACAATTAGGTTAAAAGACAAAGATTTTAAAGTTAAATATAACTACAAAGAACAGGTAAGGGATAGGCATAAAGATGTAAAATATGACATCAAAAATAGAAAACATGAAGGGGGAATAAAAAAATATAGATCTTTTAGAATGTGTTTGAACTTAAATGACTATCAGTTTAAAACAATAGGTATAGATATACATCAACATATATGAACTCCATGATAACCACTATATATGCAGTATTTTTACTGGTAAGCCATCTAGTACCTATTTTAAGGTTGTTTTTTAAAACCTGGATATATACCTAAAATAAGTACCTAGAGGATTTTAATATTTTAAAATAACCAATATAGACAGTAAGAAACATACAGATCTTGGAATGGTTGTTGTATATTCAACTTTGAAGTGTTTTCTTTTCTAAATCACCACATAGCGTTTTATCTGAGACTATTTGAGAGTAGCTGGGGAATGAACCAGATGAGCTCTTGAGATCACTCTTACCTTAGGATTTGATAATTATGTGGATGGAGTTGTGAAGAGAACTTGAGGATAAGAATAATTTCAAAGCAGGTCACTTTTTACAAGGTTAACAAACTTTCCAGTGTCTTTTCTAAATGATAATTATGTTTCTGAGCATGAAGTGAACAATCTTGATTTATTTTAACATTATTTTTATTCTGAAGAAACCTCATTATCCTTCTTTTAAAAAACTCTATGTCCTTAGTAGTTTCATAAAGTATTTTATGTGTGTGTTGGGGATGTGGTGATTTTTTTCTTCCATAGTGGATTCTTGGCTGTTAGTAAAGATTCACATATTTGTAATTCATTCTGATTCTCTGTTGATTTATGTTTTTATTTGTGTGAATATAAGCTTCTCTTTTTATGTCTATTTTGTTTACTTTCTCTGGGTCTTTTGATTTCTTTGCAGTGTAGTGTGAAATTCATGGAAATATACAAGAAAAATAGATCTAAATATTCATTGCAGAGGAGTTGCGTAATATTCAGGAACTTGTCAAGAAAGTGGTCTTTTTTCACAAGACAATTTTATTGAGATTTCACATGAATTCTTCCTCAATTTTTCAATATGATTTTTAAATGGAATTTTGTGATAACTATAGCAGTTGAAAAACATCTAAGACATCTCGGGTTTGACTTTCAAAACAAAGCAAAGTCCACCTCAAGGAAAATTTGGGTTTACCCTAAGATCGTCAAATATGAGGACAATTATAGGAAGTCAGGATTAAAATCTGGAATATTAAAAGGGGAAAGCTCAAATACTACTGTTTTCCTATCATCAATAAAATATTTTGCTGTAATTCTGTCAGTACTCTTCATGGGTGGTACCAAAGTTCCAACTTCTATCCCTCTGGCTCAGGGCAGGAAAAGGGAAGTGCTAAATATACATATACTTTGATACTGGATCCTTTGCAATGCCTACTGACATACAACTCTTCAGGCAAGACATTAGGTTGTACCTTTTGCAGCCTGCAGTGAGAGAAGAGTTGCTTGTGGCAGCAACTGTTCTTTGTCTAGAAATAATGTGTTCATTTTGCCATCTTGGCAATTATACCATATGTTGTTGAGCTTTGGTATGTATTGATATATACAAATTACCACAAACTTCGTGCTTTAAAAACAGCACATTTTTTATCTCATAGTTCTGGAAGTCACAAATATGAACTGGGTATCACTGGGCTAAATCAAGGTGTTAGCAGGCCTACTTTTTTGTTGTTGTTGGAGGCTCTCAGGGAGAATCCATTCCCTTGCCTTTTTCAGTTTCTACATACCACCTGAATTCCATGGCTTGTGGTCCTTTCCTTTGTGTTCAAAGTCAACCAATATAGGATCTTCCAGTCTTTCTCTGACTCTGACCCTCCTATCATATGCTATATAACCCAGAATAATCTCCCCATTTCAAGATCCCTAACTTAATTGTATATGCAAAGTCCCTTTTGCCATATAATGTAACATATTCATAGCAAATATGGGATAGGAGCACTGACATATTTAGGAAGCCATTTTTTCTGCCAAACACAGTGTAATACAAACAAAAAGCATGGGGACTGTCATCATAAATTACTTTCTGAAGTTATCTCTTCCTCAAAGTACTGTTCTTTAATTGATGTAGTCTACAACATGATTTTAACCATTCAAATTCATGTCTCAAACATGTTGATCTGTTTCAGATAGCAAAAATATTTTAAGGATAATAAAGGCCATATATGACAAACCCACAGCCAACATCATTCTCAAGGGTGAAAAACTGAAACCATTTTCACTAAGATCAGGAACAAGACAAGGTTGCCCACTCTCACCACTCTTACTCAACCTAGTTTTGGAAGTTCTAGCCACAGCAATCAGAGAAACAAAAGAAATAAAAGGAATCCAAATAGGAAAAGAAGAAGTAAAGCTGTCACTGTTTGCAGATGACATGATACTATACATAGAGAATCCTAAGGATGCTTCCAGAAAACTACTAGAGCTAATCAATGAATTTGGTAAAGTAGCAGGATACAAAATTAATGCACAGAAATCTCTGGCATTCTTATACATTAATGATGCAAAATCTGAGAGTGAAATTAAGAAAACACTCCCATTTGCCATTGCAACAAAAAGAATAAAATATCTAGGAATAAACCTACCTAAGGAGACGAAAGACTTGTATGCAGAAAACTATAAGACACTGATGAAAGAAATTAAAGATGATACCAAGAGGTGGAGAAATATACCATGTTCTTGGATTGGAAGAATCAACATTGTGAAAATGACTCTACTACCCAAAGCAATCTACAGATTCAATGCAATTCCTATCAAATTACCCCTGGCATTTTTTACAGAACTAGAACAAAATATTACAATTTGTATGGAAACACAAAAGACCCCAAATAGCCAAAGCAATCCTGAGAACGAGAAATGGAGCTGGAGGAATCAGGCTCCCTGACTTCAGACTATACTACAAGGCTACAGTAATCAAGACAGTATGGTACTGGCACAAAAACAGAAATATAGATCAATGGAACAGGATAGAAAGCCCAGAGATAAACCCACACACATATGGTCACCTTATCCTTGATAAAGGAGGGAAGGATATACAGTGGAGAAAAGACAGCCTCTTCAATAACTGGTGCTGGGAAAACTGGACAGCTACCTGTAAAAGTATGAAATTAGAACACTCCCTAACACCACAAACAAAAATAAACTCAAAATGGGTTAAAGACCTAAATGTAAGGCCAGACACTATCAAACTCTTAGAGGAAAACATAAGCAGAACACTCTATGATATAAATCACAGCAAGATCCTTTGTGCCCCATCTCCTAGAGAAATGGAAATAAAAACACAAATAAACAAATAGGACCTAATGAAACTTAAAAGCTTTTACACAGCAAAGGATACCATAAACAAGACCAAAAGACAACCCTCAGAATGGGAGAAAATATTTGCCAATGAAGCAACTGACAGAGGATTAATTTCCAAAATTTATAAGCAACTCATGCAGCTCAATAACAAAAAAACAAACAACCCAATCCAAAAATGGGCAGAAGAACTAAATAGACATTTCTCCAAAGAAGATATACGGATTGCCAACAAACACATGAAAGAATGCTCAACATCATTAATCATTAGAGAAATGCAGATCAAAACTGTGAGATATCATCTCACACTGGTCAGATTGGCCATCATCATAAACTCTAGAAACAATAAATGCTGGAGAGGGTGTGGAGAAAAGGGAACACTCTTGCACTGGTGGTGGGAATGTAAATTGATACAGCCACTATGGAGAACAGTATGGAGGTTCCTTAAAAAACTACAAATAGGGGCTTCCCTGGTGGCGCAGTGGTTGAGAATCCGCCTGCCGATGCAGGAGACACGGGTTCGTGCCCTGGTCCGGGAAGATCCCACATGCCGCGGAGCAACTAAGCCCGTGAGCCATGGCCGCTGAGCCTGTGCGTCCGGAGCCTGTGCTCCACAACGGGAGAGGCCACAACAGTGAGAGGCCCGCGTACCGCAAAAAAAAAAAAAAAAAAAAAAAAAAAAACTACAAATAGAACTGCCATATGACCCAGCAATCCCACTACTGGACATATACCCTGAGAAAACCATAATTCAAAAAGAGTCATGTACCAAAATGTTCATTGCAGCTCTATTCACGATAGCCAGGACATGGAAGCAACCTAAATGTCCATCAACAGATGAATGGATAAAGAAGATGCGGCACATATATACAATGGAATATTACTCAGCCATAAAAAGAAATGAAACTGAGTTATTTGTAATGAGGTGGATAGACCTGGAGTCTGTCATACAGAGTGAAGTAAGTCAGAAGGAGAAAAACAAATACTGTATGCTAACACATATGTATGGAATCTAAGAAAAAAAATGTCATGAAGAGATTAGTGATAGGATGGGAATAAAACACAGACCTACTAGAGCATGTACTTGAGGATATGGGGAGGGGAAGGGTAAGCTGAGACCAACTGAGCGAGTGGCATGGATATATATACACTACCAAATGTAAATTAGATAGTTAATGGGAAGCTGCTGCATAGCACAGGGAGATCACCTCTGTGCTCTGTGACCACCTAGAGGGGTGGGATAGGAATGGTGGTAGGGAGGGTGACACAAGAGTGAAGAGATATGGGAACATATGTATATGTATAACTGATTCACTTTGTTGTAAAGGAGAAACTAACACACCATTGTAAAACAGTTATACTCCAATAAAGATGTTAAAAAAAAAAAACACTACATTGAGGTATCACCTCACACTGGTCAGAATGGCCGTCATCCAAAAATCTACAAACAGTAAATGCTGGAGCGGGTATGGAGAAAAGGGTATCCTCTTGCACTGTTGGTGGGAATGGATATTGATACAGCCACTATGGAGAACAGTATGGTGGTTCCTTAAAAAACTAAAAATAGAACTACCATACGACCCAGCAGCCCCACTTCTTGGTATATACCCTGAGAAAACCATAATTCAAAAAGAGTCATGTACCACAATGTTCATTGCAGCTCTGTTTGCAGTAACCAGGACATGGAAGCAACATAAGTGTCCATCGACTGATGAATGGATAAAGAAGATGTGGCACATATATACAATGGAATATTACTCAGCCATAAAAAGAAACAAAATTGAATTATTTGTAGTGATGTGGATGGATCTAGAGTCTGTCATACAGACTTAAGAAAGAAAGAGAAAAACAAGTACCATATGCTAACACATATGTGTGGAACCAAAAAAAAAAAAAATGATCATGAAGAACCTAGGTGCAGGGTGTGAATAAAGACACAGACCTACTAGAGAGTGGACTTGAGGACACAGGGAGAGGGAAAGGTAAACTGGGACAAAGTGAGAGAGTGGCCTGAATATATATACACTACCAAAAGTAAAACTGATAGCTAGTGGGAAGCAGCTGCATAGCACAGGGAGAGCAGCTCGGTGCTTTGTGACCACCTAGAGGGGTGGGGTAGGGAGGGTGGGAGAGAGGGAGATGCAAGAGGGAAGAGATATGGAGATATATGTATGTGTATAGCTGATTCATTTTGTTATAAAGCAGAAACTAACACACCGTTGTAAAGCAATTATACTCCAATAAAGATGTTAAAAATATATATATTTTAATGGAGCCTTCCATTCCTTTTTCTTTGACTACCAGATTTGCAAAAGTTCTATTAATTGATGGAAATGAAAGTCATATTTGAATAATATTCTCTGTGCCAAGCATTTATATGCATTTTTCTGTTTGATCTTCACAGCAAACTTCTGAGCTCTTCATATTTCTCATGAGACTCACAGATGTTAAATAACTTGCCTGAAGTTACATAGTTATAAGTATCAGAGCTGTGATTAGAGCCTTGTCTGTCTCTTTATTTTTTTCTTAATTGTCTGTGTCATACATGCTTTCACATTTTAGTTTAAAATATGAAAATATTTTTAAAAAGCACAAAGTAGTAACCCATTTCTCTGCATTTTATGTATTGTACTATTGTGTAAACTGATTATTTTTTAATTATGCTTTTCCTAGAACCTGAACAACTCTTTATAAGCCCCAATTTTAATTGCTTTATACTATTTTAAGATGACCACTCTTCTTCCACCATACCATACTATCTCTTTCCAAGTCATGTCTTCCTGAGGACACAATACAAAATATATATAATTAAGTAGAAATATGTAATTCACTGCCAAAATTAGTGAATGCTGACTGTATAAGGGGATTAGAGGGGAGAGATATTACTTTAAATTGACCAGTTTGAATACTCTCTAGTGACAGAATAAGGCCTGGAGGAAGAACTTGCAAGGACACTAGATCTACTTAACTTTTAAAGCTAGAAATTATGGCCTTTTCCAATCAAGATAGAGTTTAAAATACTTCATGCCTGCACATGTGTGTGTGTTTGTGTGTGTGTGTGACTGCGTGTGAGTGTGTATAGAAAGACAGAGGGAAAAAAGAGAGGGAAAGATAATAGTTAATTGTGGAAATACTTTGAAACAAGGTTGGTAAACTAAAAATTTCTATACCCACCTCACCAGTTAATAAAAAAACTATGATTGTTCATGTTTAATTTATCTTCGATCAATAAATAGTAGTAAAATCTCAGGGATGATATAACTCTGCATTGTGAGGAAAATATAAGAAAGCATATCCTTAATCTCTATTTGCATAGTCTAAAGAAAATTACTCGGTTGTTATATATTTTTAAAATGCCTTTTCTTTCCTGTTTCCCCAAAAGACAGAAAAATAATTGGTTCTGATTATAATTTCTGGATATTATAAAGCACTATCTAGCTGAAAGGCTACCAAATGAAATGTTTTATTTAAGAAGTTAGGTTATTGTTTAAATACCTATAGAACTGGAAATTCAGTGTATACATTTGTCTTGAGGGATGCTTAATTAGGAAGAGGGATTAAGCATAACTTTGATTTCATGCTGTATTCATGTGTGATTTATCTGTTTATTTAGGTACCCAGAGGCTTACCTTACTTCTCTGTGAATTTTGGCCTCCAGGGAGGGTTTGCCCATGTCATTGAAGATCAACACAAATTCCCTCATTACTTTGGAAAGGTATGCTCACAGATTTAGTAAAATACCAGAGTTTAGCAATTTTGTAACACTTTTCTTTTAAAGGGAAATCAAAACTTTGGGTACAGTATATAGTGAAGTTGCTTATTGCTGTTCCACCCACGTTTTAGAGGGAGTACCCAGAAACTGTTAATAAATATATCCCAGAATATTTGTAACAGGAATATTACTTTGTAACCAAACATTTGTTGACAGTGTTAGTGGTGACTATAATGTTTTCCTGTGGAGTCAGCCGGGCTTGTGCTAAGAGTGATGATAATTGATAATGATGATAACCCACTCATTGAGGATTTACAATGAGCCTGGTACTGTTCTCAGCACTCATTTAATGCTCAAAGTAACTCCATTATATAGATATTTTTATACTTTCATTTTATAGATGATGAAACTGAGCTACAGAGAGGCTATATAACTTCCCCATGGTCATGTGCTAATAAGTGACAGAAACAAGGGGTGCATAAGCTCATGGTTGAACTAGAGAACAAATGATCTCACATCTTCATTTATAATTAAGAACGATATAGTCCAAGAAGAGTGTGTCACTCATTTCACACAGATAGTTTCTGGACAGATACTGGAGTGTAGATCTTTTTTTGCTAGTGGATTCTTTGTTACTACAGATTGCCTTCTAGGGGTATAGTCCTTAAATTTAAGGTCTACTGAGTATCTGGGAAGTATGTAAGTTAGTATCAGGGACTAGAATGAAATTAGTGTAGCCATTGAAGCAATTAAAAGAAGTCTGGGCAATAACAGCTCTAGAAATGACCTTTCAATCTAGCATAACTCAGGCCTTTCTCTCTAAATTAGAGGAGCCTAGATGAACTCTGTCCATGGTTCCCTTTTCTTCCTCCCCATTTTCATCTCCTGTGTAGGATCATTTTCTACAAAGAATAGTGACATGTAAGAGGTTTGGACTAAAAAAATTTTATGCTGTTATCCTTAAAGGTTAACTAGAGGCCTAAAATCACATTCATCTATGAACTGTTGAGATATGTTACAGAAACTTGTCTGAGAATTTTTCAGAATATCTTTTCCCAGAGTTAACTAGAAAGAAACTTGTTTTCATTGCTCTGAAAAATTCTGTTGTTATTCAATAGAGCTTTATAACTCAAAGCTTTATGACTCTGCATTTATTTCTTTCAAAAAAAGAAAACTTAATTCTAGTGAAAATGAAGTAAAATGTCAATTTTTTAACTTGCATAAATTTAATTGGGAGATCGCCCCCCCAAATATTATGCATGTACTATGGTTTTTATGATACTGTTTTAATGTTAAAAGGAAAGCGTCTTTAGTCAGCATTACATCATTGATCCATTTTTCCCAAAATCTACTTTCCAAGAAACAGCCTATGAGACCAAAAGTCCCTTCAGCCTACAGTTGTTTAGAGTGCAGGAGTTGGTCTCTTTCAATTAACATCTGCTTCAGTAACAGAACAAGAATCAGTCCTTATATGGTACACATGAGACAAAACTTGATGCTTTATAGACAATTTTAGATCAATTTATAAAGCTAGGCTTTCTTAAACTACATTGGCTGGTGCCAAGAAACTCTTGCATTAAATCTAAATATGCCCTCTTTTTAAACTATGTCTCTCTTAACCACTTTATTTCCCTTTCCCACTGAAAAGAGGTTTGCTTTTCCTGATTTATCCAACAATTAGAATCTTCTTTCTTTTTGAATTTCCATGTAGTCTGCTTTGACATTTGCCTTATTCTGCTTTATAACTCCCACCACAACTCCACATTCTGTTATGAGCTTTCTGAAGACAGAGAAATGTATCTTAGTTATCTCTGTATCCCCTACAATATTTGGCACTTGCTTGTACATAGTAGGTCCCTTTAGTATATTTGTTAAGATTAAGACCTATGTTTTAGAGTGATTATCTCCAAGGTCTTACCACACAGTCCTGCAGACCTAGACTGAATATGCAGAACTCAACCCTTAGCCCAAGATTTTCCTGTATTACCATACTTCCCTTCCTTGAAGCATTATAAATCTCCCCCATATCTTTCTGTACATGGATACTCACTATCATAAATTTGATTAATTTCTGTAGCTGATAGCACAGGAAGAGGATCAGGAAGGAAATGATCTAGAATAATAAGCAGACAGTCAGAATTCCATTCCTTTCAGGGCTTGGGAATGTGACTTTTTAAATGAAGGTGATTTATAATTTTTAATTCTTGGTTTGCTTAGATTAGTACTAAAATATGATTTTGTTTCCTGAAAAAAGATCTACAGCTAATAGTAGAAGAAACTGGCTTTTAACTATACTGGGAAGTAGAACATTAGCCTGAGATTTAACTGTAGTTGAACAACCAAGTTAATAATTGCTACATGTTGATCAACTTTTTCTTCAAACTTTTACCAGAGCAGCTAATAAGGACCAAATTAGTTAAATTTCATTTTCTCTCTTCCCCTTTGCTGCTGTCTGATAGATGTGCTAGCAAGCAACAAAATAGACAAATTGTTTGACAGGAGACGCAGCTAGGACCCCTAGAATCACAGGGTTTGTATAGTTAGAACTAAATGAAAAGAAGGTTTATTTTTAACTTGAAACTAATATCTATGTAAAATTTGAGTATCCTCACGGAGAACTACTTAATGTTACGTTTAGTAACAAAATAAATAGAAATAGTTTCATCCTGTTTTTAGTATTTATACATGCACGTGTTTATATTTTTCTCATTCTTTGAAAGGAAATCATTGGTGGGATGCTGGATGTAGAACCAAGACTTTGGAGGAAAGGGATCCGAGAAAGCTTTGAGGATCAGAGGAAGAAAGTACTGCAGTTTGCTCAGTGGTGGAAACCATTTGACTTCACCAAAAGTAAAAAATGTTGATACATAACCTTCATTTTTTATTTCCTCTTCAGATTTCTTTCAGTTTTATTTCCATTGCATCTAACTAAACAACTGATCATCAGGTAGTAGGAAGAGAGTCATGATCTGGGTTTATGACAACTGCATCATTGGATTGTGTCGGTTTCCTTCCCCACCTGCTCCTGTGGACTTCATTGTAGTAACTGTGGAGCAAGACCAGTTATGTAGTGTGACCGGTTCATGTCCTGTTCTGTACCTATGTCTTGGTATTCTGAACTATTTATATTAACATACAGAAAGACTTTTCTGAAGGATTATCTAGGAAGTATAGCAAATCATTGCTTCAGAGGGAAGCAGGTCTGCTTCAAGTTTAAGTCTACTGACTAGCTTCTTTTGCATTTTTTAAACTAAGAGTTAGCATATTTAGTAATAATTGAAATTTCTTTTCACAGCATTTTATAGAAGCTCTTAATTTTCTACCAATAGCATATATATTACTACTATTCTTTTTATTAAAGGAAAAAACAATGTCCCAAAAGTAATTAAGAATTAAATAAGGTATATAACATGTTCATGATTTGTTTTTATTTCTGTATTTTTAAATAGTGTCTTTGAATTTTGGTAATTTTAAAAGTAATTGTTCCAAAAATTACAGTTTACAGTTGTTTGGAGTTTGTATGAAAGTTAAAAATCTTAGCCAAATCATCATTTTGGGGTTGTATTGATTATTACAAAATCTTAAGTAATGTGAGTATTTTTAGTTTCAGGAACACATTCTGTTGTCCCATTTGATCTAAGGTTCTTCATTTTCCTTTATTCTTACACTTGGTGTGAAGAGAAAGACCCTATACATATAGAATATGGCCATGGTCTCTAAGAGTGTTCCTACTTTATTTTTTATATGGAAGATATTTTTGTAGTAACCCTTTTTCAAAGATGTTGATTTTTTTGGAGCGGAACCTTGACATTTTGTCATGAAATGTTGAATACTTAGAATCAATGTGACATGTACTCTAAAGTAACTCCTAACTCGACGTAGTTATTTTTAATATTGACATCTCATTTCTTTACTATCTTGAAAAAAGAGAAATGTTTATGTTCTATCTGCAGTTTTAAAATTTTAATAAAAGTTGGAAGTTTAATGGTTTCAGATTCTCAATATTTTCAAATTGTATTTAAGTTATTATCACATTGATACTTGATAGTATTTTATTTATTGCTGTTTTCAGACTCCTTTGACCTTGCTGCAAAGTCTCAGAGGAATCTTTAACATTCATTTATTCAGTCAGTGAGTTAACAAACATTTGTTTGCAGGGCATTTTGTTGCATACTGGTGGTACAAAAATAAAAAAATACTTCCTATACCTTAAATTATTTCATAGTTTAGTGGTGCAAGAGACATGTTCAAAAATAATTGCAGAACAGTATAAGTTGTAATGCAAGATATGTGCCAAGTGTATTCAAGTACAGTGCTAAAGGACTATTTACACCTCCTCTGTCTTCATTCTTAGCTGATGAATCTTGCTTCCTGTTTTACTGAGAAAACAGAACTAAATAGAAAGGAGTTTCTACCACATCTAATTAATATACCTGCATCTGTATCCATGTACTCTACTTCTCCTCTTGATAACTGTAGGTAAATTGTTATCCTTATCTAGAGCTAGTCAACTCATTTATGTACTACTAGATTTCATCCTTTTTCACCTACTCAAATGCCTCTACCCTCTGAATTATTAGATTTTTTCCTCTCTATAAGATTATTTCAATTAGCATACAAAACCTTTTATAATATATCAACAACAAGCCCTGGCATCGTACTGCCACGCCTAGCCATTTCTCTTCTCCAGTTGAGCAAAATTCATTAAAAAAAAAATCTGTTTCCTTTCCTTCCATCTTCTTCCTGTTCTCAGTAGTTAGACTTCATCCTCACCATTCTACTAGTTTTAGTTTTGTTTATGGTAAGGTCCTCAGTTCCTTCCACATTGCCAAATCAAATAATTTATTCTCAGTGCTCATCTTACTCTATCAGCTTCATTGGCATACTTGATCACTTCCCCTTCTTGAAACACTATTTTTACTTTGCTTCTAGAACACTGTCTCTTATTTATCCTCTTTCCTTACTGGCTGCATCCTCCCAATCTCCTTTACTGGTTTCTCCTCTTGACCACTTCTAAGTGTTGAAATGCCTATTCTCAAACCATAACTACTGTATTCTCTCTCTCCCAAGGTAATTTTCTCAATAAAATGATCTTAAGTACTATTTTTAAGTTGGTTCATTTACTGAGCAAATATTTGAGTGTCTTCTAAATGCCAGTCACTGGTCTGTGTGCAGGGGTTACATTAGTGAAGAAAACAAAAATCCCTGTCTTTGAGGAGTTTACATTGTATCAGAGAAGACAGATAGTACACATTAGACAATAAATAAATTATCTAGAAAATGTCAGAGGTGATTAGTTCTATGGAAAAAGGAAAATAGAACAGAACAAGGAGGTTGTTTTCCAAATTTTTATTCACTTTGGACATCTTCACTGAATTCCAGAATCACATATCCAAATACCAACTTGACATCTGTTCTGTAACTGTATCAGTAGTAAGCATATATAAACTGAACTCCTGATTTTTCTCCTGTTCTAGTTATTTAATAATAACCATTTCATTATATCTCATGGTTTTATAGGTGAGACGTTTGGTCAGGGCTCAGCTGGATGATTTGCCTCTGCTTCAAGATGTCCGGGGCCTCAGCTGGGATGGCTCCAATGTCTGGAGATGACTGGGGTCATATGTCTGGATACTCTGTTCTTCATACAGTGTATGCTGAAGCTGGAATAGTGGAAAGTGTTCCTTTACTCACATGTGTGGTGCCTATAGTGGAATGAATGGAACAGCTGGGGACGGGCTGATAATACTCTTTTCTCATATGGTAATTTCAGGGTAATTGGACCTGCTATATGGCTTCTGGATTCCTCCAGAGCAAGCATTCCAAAAGACAGTTCCAAGAGATAAGAGGTGGAAGGTGCCTATCTTCTAGAGTCTGGTACAGCTTAACTTTTGCTGTGTTCTTTTTATGATAAAGTTGTCACGGAGCCCACCTACATTCAAGAAGAGGGGTCATAACCCTATCTCTCAGTGGGAGTTGTGTCAAATAATTTGTGATCATCTTTAATCTACCACAGTCCACCCTCTGGCCACAAACTTATACTCCTATGTGAAAAACATATTCAAATCCACCCAGGAAATTCCCATTCCAGTAGGGCATTAGGCTTAGGCTCAAAATTCAGGATCCCATCTAAATCAGTCCCAGATGGAGATGAGGTTACTCAGGTGCTTCAATCCGAAGACCTGTGAATTTAGACAAATTATCTGTACCCCTTACACACACACACACACACACACACACACTAGCAAACATAGAGTAGTGAGAGAAGTATATAGTTACTGCAGTAGAAACATTCATTGAAAAAAGATGGAAAACTTGATGCACATTTTAGTCACTGTTCTCTAGTAATTCTAAAATTAAGTCAAACATATGTTGCCAGTTTCTTGATTAGGGCCCCAGTCCTGCTTCTTTTTTTTTTTTTTTTTTTTCCCCCAGTCCTGCTTCTTGAGAATGATTCCATTGGGCTCTTTGCTCTGCCCTTTGCACTCTTGGTTCAACCCTCAGTCAGCCTTTGTTTTTCATAAGAAATAACTCAAGACTTACACTTCCAGCTAAGACAAAGTAACCACATTATCTTCCTGTCCAAAACAACTGAAAAATAGACAACATATATGAAAGGATGGTTTTTAAGACATGGGATATCAGACAAGAAAGATAATGAGCCCTAAGAGATGGAGGGAAAGTGAGATAAACCCTGTATTACCCTATCTTATTGCAGTGCGAGTTTCCACCTTGTGTTACAAGTTGGGAGAATCCAGGCAGAGCCTGCTGAACTGAGTTGAGGAAGTAGAACTATGAGTCTGGGGAGACTAAGACAACAGGACTGGTTACTAGAGAAGAGATTGCTACACAGAGAGAGAATTCTAGAGATCTTCAGAGGGTCCCCTTCTAGTATCTGTACAGTGACTAATTGTATGCATGTGAGGAAACTACCCAAGGCCAGGAAAAGATTGATCTACCCGAGATGATTAGAGGGAACCTTTCTTGATAGCTAGAATGGAAAATTTCAAGATTGACTAGGAATTGGGTAGAGTACACAGATGGTAATTGCAGTGTAGAATAATTAGTCCAACACTTAGCACTGATCTAGTCTTGACAGACATCTTAAAAGCAAGAGGCGAAAGGCTCAAACTGTTTCCAAGTAACTGCATCTCGGAACAGAGCTTAAAAGTATGTATAGGAATAAAAATATATCCAGTAGTCACAATATAAAATTCAAAGTGTCTGGTATCCAGTCAAAAATTACAAGGCATGCAAAGAAAGCAGCTACATGGATAAATATATAAGATATTTTCTTATTCTTTAGATTTCTTTAAAAGATATTTTACTTCTATAAACAAAAACCGTATGAGGTTTATAACATGTAAAAGCAAAATAAATGACAATAGCACAAGGGTGGGAAGGGGAGAAGTGAAAGTACAGGATATTGTACTATATTTGAAGCAGTATAACATAACTTGAATGTAGGCTGTGATAAAGATATGTAATTAACTCTAAAGCAGATCCTAAGATAAAAATCAAGCAAATAAAGATTTATAGCAAAAACCCAACAAAGAGGGCAAAATGAAACATGAAATAATCTAAATGAAGGCAGAAAAAGAACAGGGAAACAAAGTATAGATGGGATAAAGAGAAAACAACAAGATGATAGATTTAAACCTAAACATTATATCAATAACATCCATTTTTTATTGCCATATAGCAAATTACCACAACTTTAGTAGCTTAAAGCAACAAATCTTTAATATCTCAGTTTCTGTGGGTCAGGAGTTCAGGCACAGCTTGACTGGGTCCTCTCTGCTTAGGATCTCACCAGGCCAAGGTGTCAGCTAGAACAGAGTTTTCACCTGGAGACTGAACTCAGAAAAGATTCACTTCCACACTTACATGGTTCTTTGCAGCATTCAGTTCCTTGCAGCTAGAACTGAATACTTCAGTTGTTTAATGGCTGTTGGCCAGAAGGTGCTCTCTGCTCCTCTAGGCATCAGCAATTTCTTACCATATGTGGTTCTCTGACATGGCCTATTTCTTCCTCACAACCAGCAACAGAGAGGGAGATTCCAGAAAGATGGCAGCTGAACTCTTACATAATATGCAAAATCACATACATCTGTTGCCATATACTATTGTTTAGAGGCATGTCACAGGTCCTGGATCCCCACACTCAAGGGGATGCAATCACAAGGTTGTGAACACCAGGATTGGAAAATAATGGAGGCCACCCTAAGAGTTTGTCCACCAAAAATATGCCATTTCACATTTTAAGAACCTTAAAACTTTCTTCTTTCATTTTTCCCACCTTGCCCTTTGTTTTTCTACATTTTATTTCTGTGTCTATTAGAATCTACAGAGTACATTGTTATTTTTGCTTTAAACACCTAACTCTATTTTAAAGCAACTTTTTAATGAGGAAAAAAATTATCTTATATATACTCAAGTATTGCCATTTCAAGTACTCTGCATTCCTTTTACTTGATCCAAATTCACATTTGGTGTCACCTTAGTAAATGGACATAAAGTCAGTTTGATTTTTTTAGCCTTGTCCTGTGTACCTGTTGTTCCTAATTTATTTATTGATTCTGTAGCAATGGTTTTTTTTTGTTTTGGTTTCTCATTTTGATTAGCTAAGAAGTCTTCCTAATTCTATTTTTTAAATCATCTTGTTTTTGAGCTTTTGTTTATTGCATTTAGATTTTCATCAAGTTGCTCAAGAAGCACTTTACGGAAATTTCTTTTGTGTGAGTTTTCTTCTAGTCATGCTCTTTGTAGTTTGCATGCATTGTTTCAATTCATTTATACATTTATTTTTTACTCCTTTTTCTTTTTTTTTTTTTTTTTTTTTTTTTGCCATGGTGTGTTTACAGAGTTGCCAGAATGTTTCTTTTCATCTTGTTCATGCTTGGAGGTCTGTGTTGTACATTCTATCAGCAGTAAAATTACTTGGCTTTCTTCATACTTTTTAACTTGAACCAATTTGTTTTCCAGTCAGCACTGTAGTTTGAGGCCTGGATAGTTCCTATTCTATCTACTTTTTCGTAGCCTGAGGGAATTGTGGGGAAGGGTGGAGAGTGGAGGTGTGATTGAGATGTTTTGTTAGAATTGCTGAGCTCTGTAAGTCTCTCTGTGAGATAGTAAATATTGTGTATCATAGTTCATATTGCCTAGTAGAAATCTTTCCATTCCCATTGGGAAAGATATGTGGGTTTTAAATTATTTCCCAACTCAGTGTTTAGCACTGGAGCATTCACTTCAAAAAGTCATCTCCATTGTCCACTTTTTCGTAAGTTAGCCCATTTCTCTCCAGCCTTTTCCAATATTTTCTCAATGAAAAAAGGGAGGCAAATAAGAGGGAAAAGATATGGGTAATGACTGAGTTTGTTTCTTTTCATAATTTGGGGTATTAGTAACAATTCTGAAAACTTAGTAAACTCATTGAGGTTTTCCTTAATTTATGAATATGATTCATTTATTCTTAATTCTTTTATTGATCAATATTTGTCTGCTTACTCTTTTAACTACATGTCATAGATTCTGATATAAAGTGTTTTCATTACTAGAAAATTTTACTTTCAGTTCGTATTTCTCATGTGACCCAAGGATTATTTAAAATAAGGTTTATTAATTTCAATAGAAGATCATTTTTGCTTTTTGAATTTGTTAATAATTTCTAGTATTACATTTTGATCAGACATTTTTTAATATTTCCACTTTATGGAATTTTGTGGCCTCATATGATTACTTTTTATGAATAGTTTATATGTACTTTAGATGGTATACAGTCTACTATTAGCATGTCAAGTTTGATTTGCAGTCATAGAGTCTACGTTATGTTGTTTAGGTCTTCTATATACATAGTCATTTTTTTGTACACTTATTTTGTCTTGTACTTTGTTTTGTTAATGCCTTCTACTTTTAGTGCAATTTTATCTTTGTCTTCCTGCATCTTCTGGTTACAGTGTTACTTGGCACAAGATAGCTCTTATCTTTATTGTGAATTGTGGCTCTTAGCATTAAAAGAGAGCTTTCTTTTGTCACAATTTTCCTTTTTTGGCCTGGATTATACTTTGCCTGGTACCCTTACTTTCTTATTGTTTTCATTTATCTAGCATTCCATTGTCCATCCAATTATTTTTAGCCTTCTTAAATTACTTTGTTTCTTATATGTGTCATACTGTTGGTTCTTGCTTTGAGAGCCAGATTGAAGCACTTTTCTTTTAATAGATGTGTCAAACCCATTTATATTTATTAATATGACCAAATGTTTGATCTCAAGTCTTTCACAGAATTTTATAATTATTACATTTGCTCTTTTTATTTCTCCAAAAACTTTGTTGATATTTAGGAAGGTTTGAATTTTTGTTCTGGTGGTTACCATTTTACTTATACTTTATCCTCATTGTCATTAAATGTTTGCTTTCTGATTTATCAGGTTCTTAAAACTCTTAATTCACACCTATTGCCTATATAGCATACAGCAGTCAATGAGCTTATTCTACTTTCTTCTTTATGTTCCGTTTTTTAGTTGTCTTATTTCTACCTGGTCACAACATAAAATGTTTATATATTGGCTTTGCATTGTCATCCCTATTACTCATTTGTCATAAAGCTTCTATTTAATATGATAAATGCTCAGCATCATTTTAATTAGTTTATTGGCTGAAGTTTTTTAAGTCATCTCTTGCTTGAATGAAGCTCATTCATTACTAGATTCCTCATTAGTGGCTCATGGGTACACAATTATCTAAGTTCTTATGTTTAAAGATGTATTTCTATAGTACTGATACTTGAAGGATGGCTTAGCTGAATATAAAATCCTTGATTCACACTTGTTCAGTTTTCTGAAAATTCTGTTCCATTGTTGCCTTGCCATATACGTGTGTGTGTGTGTGTGTGTGTGTGTGTGTGTGTGTGTGTGTGTATGATTTTGAGAAGACTGATGCCAGTCTAATTCTCTTGCCTTTACAGTTTATTTGGTCATGTAGCCTGCAATCCTTGATGATTTTTTTTTTTAATTTCAAGTCTAAATAGTTTTACCAGGATATGTCTCAGAGTTGACATTCTAGGTAGGTTTACTTTTCCAGTTACCTTGAGATCCCTTTCAAAATGTAAATTCAGATCATTTTTATTTGTGATTAAGTTTTTATAATTATAGTTTTAAGTATTAATTCTGTTACATTGTTTTTATTTTCTTCTTCGGAGACTCCAGTTATACATGTGTTATTTCTCCTTTGTACACCATTTCACTCTTTCTAACCCTGTTTCCTTTCTCATATTGCTTGTTATTTTGCATTTCTTCTTTTGCCTCTTAAATTTTCATTTAGTCTGTTCTCTATGGGCACCTTGTAATTTAATCTTCATTTATGATACGATTTTGCCTTATCTTCCATTTCTTTCTTGAATTTACTCATCTCTCAATTGTGCCAGTTATTTTTGCCTATTTGTGTTTGTTTGTTTTTTTTAATTTTTTTGAGTTTTCAAGTCAGGCTGCTTTTTATATACCCAAATGCTATTTGAGTGTTTTAATTCAGTTTGCTCTATTTTGTTACAGTTTTCTGTGATTGTTGTTTTGGTAGAGTTTGGTTGAATCCTTGGTTGATTGAATCTGCAGGTGTGGAACCACAGATATGGAGGAACCACAGATATGGAGGGCCGACTGTAAGTTATATTCTTACATTTTCAACTGTATGGAGGGTTGGCATACCCCTAACCTCCATGTTGCTCAAGGTTCAACTGTAATTTGAGGTTTGGATATATCCTATCTTTTCCTTAGGTTGAGGGTATGATTTTTGTATAAATTTATTTGTTCTTGTTGTTCTTTATTGTTTCTGGTGGATATGGGGAGACAAAGATGTAGGTAGCTGCCATTCTTCTTTATTACGTAGAGGTTCTCTCTGGTTCACTCTCTTTTTTTTTTTTTTTTTTTTTGTGGTTCGCGGGCCTCTCACTGTTGTGGCCTCTCCCATTGCGGAGCACAGGCTCCGGACGTGCAGGCTCAGCGGCCATGGCTCACGGGCCCAGCCGCTCCGCGGCATGTGGGATCTTCCCGGACCGGGGCACGAACCCGTGTCCCCTGCATCGGCAGGCGGATTCTCAACCACTGCGCCACCAGGGAAGCCCTGCTCTCAGTTTTATGGAGACATTTTCTAGCCCTCAGATCTATATGCACTTGATACAGAGAAAAGTAAAAGATTATATAGCAGAGCTACTTTGTCATTAAGGTTAATATCCAACTTATTCATACTCATATTTCTTTGCAATTCCCTGTCTATGCAATGTTTTCAAGTCATTACTATTAAAAGCAACTTACCCACATACAAAAAACAAGACGTTCAAGCACTGCTCTTTTGTTGTATCTAGATGGTATCAGGTTTGAAAATGCAGTAAGCCAATAATAATTAATATTAATGTTGAAATTTGTATAGTATTTTATGGTTTATAAAGTAAACCATGGAATCATTACAAACCCCCTGTAAAGTATGGACTACCCCCGTTTTTTAGAGATGAAGAAACAAAGGGTCAGAGGAGTTACATCAGTAATTATTTATTCATTTACCAATATGTAGAATAGCACAGGGTCAGGATCACAGGATTTGTAATCAGATAGACCAAACTTTTAATTATATTTATATATATTTTACTAGCTATGTGATGCTGGCCAAGTTTCCAGGCCCTACTAAACATCAGTTTTCTTATCTGTGCTTTGGGGCTAATCAAAGTATCTACTCATGGGGCTGTAGTGAGAATTAAATGAGATAATTCATGTAAAATATTAAGCACAATATCTGGAACACAGCTGTTGCTCAATAAAATTGATGGCTGATATTGTTATATTACTATTACTGCTTTTTCACTAATGTGCTGGGCATTGTAATAGTTGCTAGTGGTATAATAGAACAAGGGGTAGTCTAGTGCACTTGCATAAATATTCACAACTAGTAGGTAGAAGAGACAACACAAGTTTTCTGTTTCTTAATCCTTAAATCAATTTAATTTTAAATGCATTAATCTTTTTGTAATGAAGAAAAGTGAGAAATTCAAAGAAATATAAATAAAACTAGGTAAGAAGATGCTGGTGTCTCATGAGTTGTACAAAGTGAGAATGTTATTCCTGGGCTCTGGACAGAATCTCTTTTCCTTAACGTAGATATTCTAATTTCCATCATGCAAACCAGAGTGCAGTGGAGCTTGTTTTACTGTGGCCAGCTGATCCCTTTCTTGCAGAGTCACCACAGATTTAGAATTTTATTGGGCAGATGTTGAAAACCAGATTGAAAAATTTATAAATGATGTACTGCAAAGATGATTCATCTTGAGTAAGGTATCTTGCTGCAAACTTTCTAGTTTAATAGGCTTATAGAGTAGTTATGGTTTCCATAGGAACAAGACTAAATCATTCCTTTAATACAATCCTGGAGGTCTCAGTAGACCTGCAAAGTATGCCATGAACTGTCAAAGCACTGCTTCTCCTGACATACAGGGTGCAGCAGCATTTGTTGTTCTGTCAAGCTGTCCTTGAGTGGCATGATGCATCGGAAGTTTCAGTTAAGATTCTTATTTTTACAAAGAAAATGGGTGTTCCTCAAATGTTTACTTCACTCTTTAACTGCAGCGTCCACCAGGCTGATAACCCAGAGAGTTAAATTCAGACCTCTTTTGTACACTGTGCATGCAAGTCCTAATAGAAGAGTTCAAATGCAAATTTTCCTGCTACAGTTTCTTCATCGTTTACTTGTCATTTCATGGTAGTTACACTTTGTTCTCAACCTACAAGCTAAGCTATGCAATTCAGTTTTCATTAGATGAAAAGAGGCAGCAAACCCTGGGAACTTTAACCATCACACTGCCAGAAAGCATTTGGACTCAGGTAATTCATAATTATTTCATTGTAAACAAGGATAAGGCTATTGATTGATCCATGCTACAGGGAAGTGCTGAAATATGTAGAGACGTAATTTAAGGGATAAACAAAATTTCAAACTTCAGTATTCTGTTTTTAAACCAAGGCAGAATAGATAATCCATTGGAAATGGTCAATTACTATGGACTGGCAATAATAAATTCTTAATGGTATGATTATAGTGGTAAGACCAGCTCTTAACCAAAGTGAATACATAAGGCACATAGAAAGATATCTATAGAAAGCAGACATGTTAACAATATATAATTTTAGTATGATTTTCAAAATTCTATGTAGTAGCCAATGCTGGACTAGGTCAATGACCTGTTTGTGAATAATTATTACCCTTTATTACTATTTTTTTTCTCTTTACCTTTGACCATTTAGCTGCTCATTAGTGTCCAATTAAATGAGTGTGAAATTTTTTCCATTAAGAGAATTTTGTAAAGTCCAAAATAAATGGAAATCCAAAGGTGCAACATCTGGTGAATATGGTGGATGAATCAGAACTTCCCAGAGAAGCTGTAACAGTTTTTGCCTGGTCATCAAAGAAACATGAGGTCTTGTGTTATCCTGAAGGACAGTTACGTGTTTTCTATTGACTAATTCTGGATGCTTTTTGTCGAGTGCTGCTTTCAGTTGGTCTAATTGGGAGCAGTACTTGTTGGAAATAATCGTTTGCTTTTCCGGCAGGAGCTCATAATAGAGGATTCCCTTCCAGTCCCACCATATACGCAACATCACTTTCTTTGGATGAAGACCTGGCTTTGGTATGGCTGGTGGTGGTTCATTTCACTTGCCCACATGATCTCTTCCATTCCACATTATTGTAGAGTATCCACTTTTCATCCATCACAATTCTTTAAAAAAATGGAATGTTTGCTGTGACTAAAACTTCCAAAACTATGTTGAGTAATAGTGGTGAGTGGGCAACCTTGTCTTGTTCCTGATCTTAGTGGAAATAGTTCAGTTTTTCATCATTGAGGATGATCTTGACTGTGGGTTTGTCATATATGGCCTTTATTATGATGAGGAAAGTTCCCTGTATGCCTACTTTCTGCAGGGTTTTTATCATAAATGAGTGTTGAATTTTGTCAAAAGCTTTCTCTGCATCTATTGAGATGATCATATGGTTTTTCTCCTTCAGTTTGTTGATATGGTATATCACATTGATTGATTTGCGTATATTGAAGAATCCTTGCATTCCTGGAATAAACCCCATTTGATCATGGTGTATGATCCTTTTAATGTGCTGTTGGATTCTGTTTGCTAGTATTTGGTTGAGGATTTTTGCATCTATGTTCATCAGTGATATTGGCCTGTAGTTTTCTTTCTTTGTGACATCTTTGGTTTTGGTATCAGAGTGATGGTGGCCTCGTAGAATGAGTTTGGGAGTGTTCCCCCTTCTGCTATATTTTGGAAGAGTTTGAGAAAGATAGGTGTTAGCAGTTTTCTAAATGTCTGAGAGAATTCGCCTGTGAAGCCATCTGGCTTTTGTTTGTCGGAAGATTTTTAATCACAGTTTCAATTTCAGTGCTTTTGATTGTTCTGTTCTTATTTTCTATTTCTTCCTTGTTCAGTCTTGGAAGGCTGTGCATTTCTAATAATGTGTCCATTTCTTCCAGGTTTTCCATTTTATTGGCTCCATTTTATTGGCATATAGTTGCTTGTAGTAATCTCTCATGATCATTTGTATTTCTGCAGCGTCAGTTGTTACTTCCTCTGTTTCATATCTAATTCTATTGATTTGAGTCTTCTCCCTATTTTTCTTTTTTTTTTTTTTTTGGCTCCCTATTTTTCTTGATGAGTCTGGCTAATAGTTTATCAAATTAGTCATAGCAATCAGAGAAGATAAAGAAATAAAAGGAATCCAAATCAGAAAAGGAGTAAAGCTGTCACTGTTTGCAGATGACAGGATACTATACAAAGACAATCTGAAACATGCTATCAATCTACTAGAGCTAATCAATGAATTTGGTACAGTAGCAGGATATAAAATTAATGCACAGAAATGTCTTGCATTCCTATACACTAATGAAAAATCTGAAAGTGATATTAAGAAAACACTCTCATTTACCATTGCAACAAAAGAATAAAATACCTAGGAATAAACAGACCTAAGGAGACAAAAGACCTGTATACAGAAAATTATAAGAAACTGAGGAAAGAAATTAAAGATGATACAAATAGATGGAGAGATATACCATGTTCTTGGATTAGAAGAATCAACAATGTGAACATGACTATCCTACCCAAAACAACCTATAGATTCAATGCAATCCCTATCAAACTACCACTGGAATTTTTCACAGAACTAGAACAAAAAATTTCACAATTTTTATGGAAACACAAAAGACCCCGAATAGCCAAAACAATCTTCAGAAAGAAAAATGGAGGTGGTGGAATCAGGCTACTGGACTTCAGTAGCTATAGTAATCAAGAGTGTATAGTACTGGTACAAAAACAGAAATATAGATCAATGGAACAGGATAGAAAGCCCAGCGATAAACCCATGCATATATGGTCACCTTATCTTTGATAAAGGAGGCAAGAATATACAATGGAGAAAAGACAGCCTGTTCAGTAAGTGGTGCTGGGAAAAGTGGACAGCTACATGTAAAAGAGTGAAATTAGAACACTTCATAACACCATACACAAAAATAAACTCAAAATGGATTAAACACCTAAATGTAAGGCCAGACACTATCAAACTCTTAGAGGAAAACATAGGCGGGACACTCTATGACATAAATCACAGCAAGATCCTTTTTGACCCACCTCCTAGAGAAATGGAAATAAAAACAAAAATAAACAAATGGGACCTAATGAAACTTAAAAGCTTTTGCACAGCAAAGGAAACCATAAACAAGTGGAAAGACAACCCTCAGAATGGGAGAAAATATTTGCAAGTGAAGCAACTGACAAAGGATTAATCTCCAAAATTTACAAGCAGCTCATGCAGATCAGTATCAAAAAAACAAACAACCAATCCAAAAATGGGCAAAAGACCTAAATAGACATTTCTCCAGAGAAGATATACAGATTTCCAACAAACACATGAAAGAATGCTCAACATCATTAATCATTAGAGAAATGCAAATCAAAACTACAATGGGATATCATCTCACAGCGGTCAGAATGGCCATCATCAAAAACTCTAGAAACAATAAATGCTGGAGAGGGTGTGGAGAAAAGGGAACTCTCTTACACTGCTAGTGGGAATGTATATTGATACAGCCACTATGGAGAACAGTATGGAGGTTCTCACTCCTTCTTGAGAGAACACCAGAATCACAACTAGCTGCTGGACAATCATTGAGAGGAAGACACTGGAATTCACCAAAAAAGATATTCCACATCCAAAGACAAAGGAGAAGCCAGAGTGACACAGTAGGAGGGGCACAATCACAGTAAAATCAAATCCCATAACTGCTAGGTGGGTGAATCAGACTGGAGAACACTTATACCACAGAAGTCCACCCACTGGAGTGAAGGTTCTGATCCCCATGTCAGGTTCCCAAACTCGGGGTCTGGCAATGGGAGGGGGAATTCTTAGAGAATCAGATTTTGAAGGCTAGTGAGATTTGGTTGCAGGATTTCGACAGAACTGGGGGAAACAGAGCCTGCACTCTTGGAGTACACACACAAAGCAGTGTGCACATAGGACCCAGGGGAAGGAGCAGTGATCCCAGGGGAGACAGAACCAGATCTACCTGCCAGTGTTGGAGAGTCTCCTGCAGAGGTGGGTGGTAGCTGTGGCTCACCATGGGGACAAGGACACTGGCAGCAGAAGTTCTGGGAAGTACTCATAGATGTGAGCCCTCCCAGAGCCCTCCATTAGCCCTACTAAAAAGCCCAGGTAGGCTCCAGTGTTGGGTTGCCTCAGGCCAAACAACAGACAGGGAGGGAACCCAGCCCCACCCATCAGCAGTTAAACAGATTAAAGTTTTACTGAGCTCTGCCCACCACAGCAACAGTCAGCTTTACCCACCACAAGTCCCTCCCATCAGGAAACTGGCACAAGCCTATTAGATAGCCGCATCCACCAGAGGGCAGACAGCAGAAGTAAGAAGAACTATAATCCTGCAACCTGTGGAAAAAAAACCACATTCACAGAAAGATAGGCAAGATGAAAAGGCAGAAGGCTATGTACCAGATGAATGAACTAGATAAAACCCCGGAAAAAAACAATTAAATGAAGTGGAGATAGGCAACCTTCCAGAAAAAGAATTCTGAATAATGATAGTGAAGATGATCCAGGACCTCAGAAAAAGAATGGAGGCAAAGATCAAGAAGATGTAAGAAATGTTTAACAAAGACCTAGAAGAATTAAAGAACAAACAAACAGAGATGAACACTACAATAACTGAAATGAAAACTACACTAGAAGGAATCAATAGCAGAATAACTGAGACAGAAGAACGAATAAGTGATCTGGAAGACAGAAAGGTGGAATTCACTGCTGCAGAACAGAATAAAGGAAAAATAATGAAAAGAAATGAAGACAGCCTAAGACACCTCTGGGACAACATTAAATGCAACAAAATTCGCATTATAGGGGTCCCAGAAGGAGAAGAGAGAGAGAAGAAACCCAAATATTTTATTTGAAGAGATTATACTGGAAAATTTCCCTAACATGGGCAAGGAAATAGCCACCCAAGTCAAGGAACTGCAGTGAGTCCCATACAGGATAAATCCAAGGAGAAACAGGCTGAGACACATAGTAATCAAACTGGCAAAAATTAAAGACAAAGAAAAATTATTGAAAGCAGCAAGGGGAAAGTGACAAATAACATACAAGGGAGCTCCCATAAGTTTAACAGCTGATTTCTCAGCAGAAACTCTACAAGCAAGAAGGGAGTGGCATTATATACTTAAAATGATGAAAGAGAAGAACCTACAACCAAGATTACTCTACACGGCAAGGATCTCATTCAGATTTGATGGAGAAATCAAAAGCTTTAAAGACAAGCAAAAGCTAAGAAAATTCAGCACCACAAAACCAGCTCTACAACAAATGCTAAAGGAATTTCTATAAGTGGGAAACACAAGAGAAGAAAAAGACCTACAAAAGCAAACCCAAAACAATTAAGAAAATGGTCACAGGAACATACATATTGATAATTACCTTAACATGAATGGATTAAATGCCCTGACCAAAACACACAGGCTTGCTGAATAGATACAGAAAGAAGACCCATTTATATGCTGTCTAAAAGAGACCCACTTCAGACCTAGGGACACATACAGACTGAAAGTGAGGGGATGGAAAAAGATATTCCATGCAAATGGAAATCAAAAGAAAGCTGGAGTAGCAATACTCATATCAGATAAAATAGACTTTAAAATAAAGAATGTTACAAGAGACAAGGAAGGACACTACATAATGATGAAGGGGTCGGTCAATCCAGGAGGAAGATATAACAATTATAAATATATATTCACCCAACATACGAGCACCTCAATACATAAGGCAACTGCCAACAGCTATAAAAGAGGAAATCGATAGTAACACAATAATATTGGAGGACTTTAACACATTACTTAAACCAATGGACAGATCATCCAAAATGAAAATAAATAAGGAATCAGAAGCTTTAAGTGACACAATGACCAGATAGATTTAATTGATATTTATAGGACATTCCATCCAAAAACCACAGATTACACTTTCTTCTCAAGTGAACATGGAACATTCTCCAGGATAGATCACATCTTGGGTCTCAAATCAAGCCACAGTAAATTTAAGAAACTTGAAATCATATCAAGCATCTTTTCTGACCACAACGCTATGAGATTAGAAATGAATTACATGGAAAAAAACGTAAAAAACACAATCACACGGAGGCTAAAAAATACGTTAGTAAATAACCAAGAGATCACTGAAGAAATCAAAGAGGAAATCAAAGAATACCTAGAGACAAATGACAATGAAAACACGATGATCCAAAACCTATGTGATGCAGCAAAAGCAGTTCTAAGAGGGAAGTTTATAGCAGTACAACCCTACCTCAACAAACAAGAAAAATCTCAAACAATCTAACCTAAAGGAACTAGAGAAAGAAGAATAAACAAAACCCAAAGTAAGCAGAAGGAAAGAAATCATAAAGATCAGAGCAGAAATCAATGAAATAGAAACAAAGAAAACAATAGCAAAGATTAATAAAACTAAAAGCTGGTAATTTGAGATGATAAACAAAATTGATAAACCATTAGCCAGACTCATCAAGAAAAAGAGGGAGAGGACTCAAATCAATAAAATTAGAAATGCAAAAGGAGAAGTTACAACAGACACCACAGAAATACAAAGCATCTTAAGAAACTACTACAAGCAACTCTCTGCCAATAAAATGGATAACCTGGAAGAAATGGACACATTCTTAGAAAGGTATAACCTTCCAGACTGAACCAGGAAGAAATAGAAAATATGAAGAGACCAATCACAAGTAATGAAATTGAAACTGTGATTAAAAATCTCCCAAGAAACAAAAGCCCAGGACCAGATGGCTTCATAGGTGAAGTCTATCAAACATTTAGAGAAGAGGTAAGACCCATCCTTCTCAAACTCTTCCAAACAATTGCAGAGGAAGGAACACTCCTAAACTCATTCTATGAGGCCAACATCACACGGATACCAAAACCAGACAAAGATACTACAAAAAATTAAAATTACAGACCAATATCACTGATAAATATAGATGCAAAAATCCTCAACAAAATACTAGCAAACAGAATCCAACAATACATTAAAAGGATCATACACCATGATCAAGTGGGACTTATCTCAGTGATGCAAGGATTCGTCAATAAACACATATCAATCAATGTGATACATCATATTTACAAATTGAAGAATAAAAACCATATGATCATCTCAATAGATGCAGAAAAAGCTCTTGACAAAATTCAACACCAATTTATGTAAAAACTCTCCAGAAGGTGGTCATAGAGGGAACCTACCTCAACATAATAAAGGCCATATACGATAAACCCTGAGCAAACATCATTCTCAATGGTGCAAAACAGAAAACATTTCCTCTAAGATCAGGAATGAGACAAGGATGTCCACTCTCGCCACTATTATTCAACATAGTTTTGGAAGTCCTAGCAACGGCAATCAGAGGAGAAAAATAAATAAAAGGAATAAAATTGTAAAAGAGGAAGTAAAACTGTCACTGTTTGGAGATGACATGACATTATACATAGAGAATCCTAAAAATGCCACCAGAAAACTACTAGAGCTAATCATTGAATTTCTTAAAGTTGCATGATACAAAATTAATGCATAGAAATCTTTCATTCCTATACACTAATGATTAAAAATCTGAAAGAGAAATTATTGAAACACTCCCATTTACCACTACAACAAAAAGAATAAAATACCTAGCTAGGGAGACAAAAGACATGTATGCAGAAAACTATAAGACACCGATGAAAGAAATTAAAGATGATACCAACAGATGGAGAGATATACCATGTTCTTGGATTGGAAGAATCAATATTGTGAAAATGACTTTACTACCTAAAGCAATCTATGGATTCATTGCAATCCTTATCAAGTTACCAATGGAATTTTCTATGGAACTAGAACAAATCATCTTAAAATTTGTATGGAGACACAAAAGAGCCCAAATAGCCAAAGCAGTCTTGAGGGGAAAAAAACGGAGCTGGAGGAATCAGACTCCCTGACTTCAGACTATACTACAAAGCTACAGCAATCAAGACAATATGGTACTGGCACAAAAACAGAAACATAGATCAATCGAACAAGATAGAAAGCCCCGAGATAAACCAATGCACCTATGGTCAACTAATGTATGACAAAGGAGGCAAAGATATACAATGGAGAAAAGACAGTCTCTTCAACAAGTGGTGCTTGGAAAACTGGACAGCTACATGTAAAAGAATGAAATCAGAACACTCCCTAACACCACACACAAAAATAAACTCAAAATGGATTAGAGACCTAAATGTAAGACCAGACACTATAAGACTCAGAGGAAAACATAGGAAGAACACTCTTTGACATAAATCACAGCAAGATATTTTTTGACCCACCTCCTAGAGTAATGGAAATAAAAACAAAACTAAACAAATTGGACTTAATGAAACTTCAAAAGTTTTGCACAGCTAAGGAAAGCATAAACAAGACAAAAAGACAACCCTTAGAATGGGAGAAAGTATTTCCAAATGAATCAGTGGACAAAGGATTAATCTCTAAAATATATAAACAGCTCATGAAGCTCAATATTAAAGAAACAAACAACCCAATCCACAAATGCGCAGAAGACATAAATAGACATTTCTCCAAAGAAGAGATACAGATGGCCAAGAAGCACATGAAAAGCTGCTCAACATTGCTAATTACTAGAGAAATGCAAATCAAAATTACAATGAGGTATCACCTCACACCAGTTAGAATGGGCATCATCAGAAAATCTGCAAACAACAAATGCTGGAGAGGGTTTGGAGAAAAGGGAACCCTCTTGCATTGTTGGTGAGAATGTAAACTGATACAGACACTATGAAGAACAGTATGGAGGTTCCTTAAAAAACTGAAAATAGAATTACCATATGATCCAGCAATCCCACTACTAGGCATATACCCAGAGAATACCATAATTCAAAAGACACATGAACCCCAATGTTCATTGCAGCAGTATTTACAATAGCCAGGTCATGGAAGCAACCTAAATGTCCATTGACAGACAAATGGATAAAGAAGATGTGGTACATATATACAATGGAATATTACTCAGCCATTAAAAGGAATGAAATTGAGTCATTTTTTGAGATGTGGATGGACCCAGAGACTGTCATCCAGAGTGAAGTAAGTCAGAAAGAGAAAAGCAAATTTCAAATATTAACGCATGTATGTGGAACCTAGAAAAATAGTACAGATGAACCAGTATGCAGAGCAGAAGTTGAGACACAGATGTAGAGAACAAACATATGGACACAAAGGGGGAGAAACCATCGTGGGTTGGGGATGGTGGTGTGCTGAATTGGGCGATTGGGATTGACATGTATACACTGGTGTATAAAATTGATGACTAATAAGAACCTACAGTATAAAAAAACAAACAACAAAAAAAATACTAAACTTTGGGTTATTTGTATGGAAATATGTTAATATAAATGTTTCAGACATTACATGAAATTTCTAAAAATCTTATATGTTCTGGTATAATGTTATAATTCATAATTCTAGTTATTACTTGAAAATGTATATCTAGGAAATAACTAAATTTCCTTGTCAATTGCATTATTATGAACTTTCATCAAATCGTTAACCATGGTCATTTTTGAGTCTTTTGTCATTTACAGAGAGTTCTGGGTGTACTCTGATGCTTTTGCAAAAATGTTCCTATGAGAGTGTTTCATCTTCAAGGAATTCATGGAAAAGACTCTGACAAGTACAGGTTTCTGGTAACTTACTATACTGCTGAACTGAATGAATAAGCATTTTCAGAACTCTAATCGAAAACTGATGAATTCATAAAAGTGTTAAGAAAAGATCAAGATTAAAAAATTAATTACATGGGACTGAGTGAACCGATGAGGATGATTATAATTTTTGTGACTTTCTATTTGAATAAAAAAAAATCCAAAAAAAAAAAAAAATCCAACAAGGACTCAGAGGCAAAAATAATACAAATCAATTTTCACTGCAAAGTAAAGGACCTGTTACAGTGGAGGATTACTGGACTAAATGTCAATATTATGACATAGTGTGAGTGTGTTTCGTGTTTGGTAATTGCAATGATTGTTGCTTTTGTTGTGGTCATCCATTTACAAAAAAAAAAAAAGCAATTAAAAAAAAAAGAAAACTGAGGCTATCAGTATAAACTCATTTAACTTCTATCTCTTCTTACCTTTATTTCCTCCCAAACTTACCAGTATCCATCCAATTCAAAGGACACAAGTGATTTTTATATATGATGCAAGGTATTTTTCTTATTCATATGTCCATGTTTCCCCAATTCTCTAAATTATTATCTACATCTTCAGGATCTCCTTTATCAGTTCCTTTATTTCAACATTTAAAATATAAGTCCTTCTCATTCCAAAAATTCCTTTTTTGCTAATTATTTTCTCCTTTCATCCAAACCCCTTCAGAGTAGCCTATTCCTACTGTCTTCACTAGCCCTGCCTATCCCCACAGGCAACCCTAGACCCTCAGTTTATTGCAATCTGGCTTTCTTGTCCACCACTTCACTGAACTGCTCTAAGATCACTGGGGACCTAACTGCCCAAACCCAATGGACACTTACATTCTCTGAAGTATGACACTGTCATCTACTTCCTCCTTCTTGAAACTCTATCACCTCTCTCCTTCCTGGAATTCTTTTTCTCTGCTTATTATTTAAACGTTGTCAGTACTCACAATTCTCTGAAATCTCATCCAATTTCATGATTTTAATGGCTGCTGATACGTACTGATGACATTCTAATTTTTATCTTTCCATGTCTTCACATGCATGTCCAGTTATCTACCAGTTTGTCTCCTGAATTCTACAGGTACTTTAAAATTCAACATGTCCAGAACTAGAGTATTTTCCCCAATTCATTTCTTTATCCCCTATTTCCAAACTCAATGATACCACCACCCAACCTTAGTCACACAGATGGGGGTTCAGTCTCTGCCTCCTAATTCTTCCTGACTTCCCAAGATCAAGTTTTGCTTGTAATTTCCTAAATAAAATGAGAACTTATTTCCTCCCTTCATCTATACCTTATTTCAGACCCCTTTCTTCTTGCTATTACCTGGTCTAGCAGTTACCAAATTTCTGTTTAGTGGAACCAGTTGTTAGACAATTCTATTAAAAAAGGACTCTACAGTCAAATAGATTTGAGGATGGCTGTGTACTGTATGCCTTCTGTGAAGATCCAGAATGAACATTAGCCTACAGCAGCCCTGAGAAGCTGTACAGTAAAGAAACCTGATTAACTTTACTTAAGCCAGGTTCTCCCTTCTGCCTGCCTGTAAACCTTTCAGTAGGGACAGGAGAGGTGGTGGCAGCATGAAAGTCCCACTTGAAAATAAACAACACTACTCCTCAGAAGAGTGGGGCATAATTATCTCCAGGCTTCCTAAAATTCCTCATCCATACTGACGTCAGTGGTCTAAAATGCCACCTGAACTTGTCCTTTCCATTCTTAGCTATTTCTGAGGAAACCAGCTTCACGCAGATGAATGGTTAAGACCCGTTCTCCTCCTCCTCACCGCCTCCCTCAGGGGCACTTGCCACTGCCTGATGACACTGCACTAATTCTCCAGAGCCTGTGCCTGTGGCTCTGTAACACACCCCTCTCACCCTCACGGCTCTGGACTTCTGCTGTCCTCTCTGCCTTGAGTATCCTTGCCCTTCACCAGCTGACTCACCAGTTTTTCACGAGTCCTTTAAGACTTAGCTTAGGGACTGCCTCTTTAGATGACTTTCCTTTGCCCCACAGCTCCCCCTCTTCTTCCACAAACACTGACTAAATGCCCTGAATATGCCCATCACAGCATGTCATGTACAGTATGAGACATCTGCTCTGCGTCTTCCCCTCTCACTCCATTGTTAAAGGGCCAAAGCTACATCTTGCTCATTGTTTCACTCCTCTAACACTCAATCCATGACTAATGAACTAACTAGTACTGTAGTAGCCCTCTTAGTAACAATCAGGTAGCACATTCTAGAAGAAATCTGACACTCCAGCTTCTCTCTGATCTCACCTTTCAGTCTGGTTGAACTAAAGACGTATCTGTGCATGTTTTACCAGAGAGACATAATTTAATCCAGAGATGTGTCATCACATACTCTTACATACTCTACTGTTTAAAAATTAGGCTCACGACGGGGGAAGGAGACAGGTGTGCTTTCTGATAGCCTCTCTTTTGCACTTGTAGTGCTCACTGGTTTCTCCCTTGGTGCCTTTCTTAAACCCTTCCTCTCTTAACAAGGAAACAGGATTTTAAAAGTAATTAACAGTCTGGGTTCTGCCTATCTGTGAACAGAAATAGAACCAGGGACATAGACTGGTGGTTGCCAAGAGGGAGAGGGTGGGAGAGGGTTGGATTGGGAGTTAGGGATTAACAGATGCAAACTGGTGTATATACAGGATGGTTAAACAAAAAGGTTCTACCTGGGACTTCCCTGGTGGTGCAGTGGTTAAGAATACGCCTGCCAATGCAGGGGACATGGGCTCGAGCCCTGGTCCGGGAAGATCCCAGATGCCACAGAGCAACTAAGCCCGCTGCCACAACTACTGAAGTCCATGCACCTAGACCCCATGCTCCGTTACAACAGAAGCCACCACAATGAGAAGCCCACGCACCACAAAGAACAGCCCCTGCTCACCACAACTAGAGAAAGCCCATGTGCAGCAAAGAAGACCCAATGCAGGCAAAAATTTAAAAATAAATAAATACATTTATTTTTTCAAAAGTGGATGTATTTTTAAAAAATCAAAAAGTCCTACTGTATAGCACAGGGAATTATATTCAATATCCTGTGATAAACCATAATGGAAAAGAATGTATATAAATGTATAACTGAGTCACTTTCCTGCACAGCAGTAATTAACACAATACTGTAACTCAACTATACATCAATAAAAAATAAAATTAAACTGCCACAAAAATTTTTTAAAGTGGTGCTGAGAAAAATTGGACAGCTATATGTGAAATAATGAAATTAGAACATTTTTTCACACCATATACAAAAATAAACTCAACATGTTTTAAAGACACAAATGTAAGAACAGAAACCATAAAATTCCTAGAAGAAAACATAGGCAGAGCACTTTTTGACATAAATCATAGCCATATTGTTTTGTATCTGTCTCCTAAGGCAAAGGAAACAAAAGCAAAAATATAAAAATGGGACCTAATTAAACTAAAAGCATTTGTACAGCAAAGGAAACCATCTACAAAATAAAAAGAGAACCTACAAAATGTGAGAAAATATTTGCAAATGATATAACCAATGATGGGTTAATATCCAACACATATAAACAGCTTATACAGCTCAATATCAAAAACCCAAACAACCCATTAAAAATGGGTAGAAGACCTGAATAGACATTTTTCCAGAAAAGACATATAGATGGGCAACAAGCATATAAAAAGATGCTCAACTTTGCTAATCATCAGAGAAATGCAAATCAAAACTACATTGAGATATTATTTCACACCCATCAGAATGGCTCTCAAATAACAAATGTTGGTGAGGTTATGGGAAAAAGAGAACCCTCCTCCACTGTTGGTGGGAATGTAAATTTTGCAGCCACTATTGAGAACAGTATGGAGGTTCCTCAAAAAACTAAACATAGAACTATGATATGATCCACAATTCCACTTCTGGGCATATATCCAAAGAAAATGCAAACACTAATTTGAAAAGATACATGCACCACAACGTTCATAGCAGCATTATCTGCAATAGCCAAAATATGGTAGTGTCTGTCAACAGATAAATGGATAAGAAGATATGATCTATAATGGAATATTATTCAGCCATCAAAAAGAATGAAATTCTGCCATTTGCAACAACATGGAGGGATTTTACAGTTAGTGAAATAAGTCAGAGAAAGACAAATACTATATGTTACTACTTATATGAGGAACCTAAAATATAAAACAAACTAGTGAATATAAGAATATAAGTGAATATAAGAAAATAGAAACAGACCCACAGATAAAGAGAACAATCTAGTGGAGAAGGAAGGGGGGAGGGGAAAATTAGGAATAGGGTATTAAGAGTTACAAACTACTATCTATAAAATAAATAAGCTTCAAGGATCTATTGTACAACACAGAGAAATATAGCTATTATTTTATAATAACTTTAAATGAAATATAATATAAATAAAATAAAAATACTAAATCACTATGTTGTGTACCTGAAACCAATATAATGTAAATCAACTATGCTTCAATAAAAAAAGAAATAAAAATTTTAAATAAATGAATAAATAAAAATGAATCAAGAAAAAATATATCCAATTGGATCCAAAGAGAACATAATAATCAAATCTATTCATAGGTACCATTGTGTCTTTTTACTGACAGTTCCATTGCTGAATCAAAATGGGGACATGAAAGTTTATTTAATATTCATTAACAGACTTAAGTCATTCTGAGTTTTTCTTGTGATGCAACTACATTCTAATTAACAGCTAGAGACAATTAATGATGTTGACATTTAGACCCCTATTTCTACCTCATACTAATTGGCATTTAGAGCCACAGGAGACATGTTTTTGAACTGAACACTGACACCATCATGCTGCTGTAGGTTTTTTTAAAGTCAAAGACATATGGGCCTGTTGACAAAATGATGTATCATTTTCTAATTGCATTTGCTTAGAGAATCTGAAATCCTGAGAACATGAATAGGTAAATGTTGTCTACTTTCACAGTTAGAAGAGAAGCTATGTGTGAGTACACTCCCTAGTGTACTTTTCAATATGTTTTTAAAGTTAATATGTAACAAACATAATCACACAGACATTTAGGTTTAGTAGTGCAAGACTGTTGTCAGTATTTCCTGAATTAAAAGGAAACAAATAAATACCTTGTTGAAAGGCTCATACTTACGAACACTGGGCTCTTGAGCCAAAAATGGTTGATTGTGCCCCTTTACTATGTATAATTGAACAATAAATTGATTTTTGTACTGCTTGACATCTTGAGTTCATTAGACAGTATTTGGATTTATGAAAAGAGAGGGGAAAGAGGTTTAAGAAGAGGGAAGAGAGAGGAGAGATGAGACAAGAGAAAGGAAAAAGGAGAAAGGTGAATATATATTAGGGACATGATTATACTCTGATGTAGAGCACCATTACGATTTAAGGGGTGTCCCCCTCTGAAAGGTCTCTAAAATAAGTACAGCTTCCTCAATCTTTTAACATTTATCCATAATATTCCCCCCCAACATTCCCTCCTCCCTCCTACTGAAAGAACATGTGGAAAGACAGGCAAGCCCTGGGTCTAGCAGTATCCACCAGGGAACATTTGGAAAACATAAATCACACAAAGACAGCATTTTGCTTTATAGCTCAGATGCCAAAACGTCTTTAACAGCAACTGAATGAATTGTTGGATGTCTTTCACCTTTCCCTGGATACAAAATTAATTTTTCTAAATCCTTAATCATCCCTCCTGGCATTACTCCAAAGGAAAGCTTTTTCCAGCAGCACTTAGTCTAATTAACTATCTTGGTATTACCTATTTAGGCATTCAAATTACACTGTGAATAACAGACAGATTGCTTATCAACATTTAATTCTTGACATCCAAAGTTAATACTGATTTGAGTTATTAATCCCTAATGCTTTGATACTGAAGAGGCCATTGATTCAATTAAAAATGTATCTCTTTTCATAAAAAGATTCTTTTTTTAAATTTCCACCAAAACTCATTTTTAAAAACACAAGAAAAAAAATTCAAATGAAAAATGTTTACTTTGCATTCTTTTAATAAGAAAACACCTTCAATTAATCTATCCTAATGCTGAGTGAAATAGACCAAACCCACAAATTTGACAATGGAATGACTGCTCACAGAAAACTGGAACCCAGGGAAAAATGACTTTCATTACGCACAACTCAGATTCCCTGAAATCCGAATCTTTTCTTTGATTCCCAATTTAGTGCTTGCACACACATATATCCTGTTAATTTTATCTCAACTATTTCTCCAAGCTGCTAACCATCTTTGTCTTCATTGAAGCTTTCATTTAGCATCCCTTCTTTTGGCTATAACAACTGCTTCTTAACTGGCCCCTCAATCCAGTTTCCTTCCATTCAAGTCCATTTCAACCTAATGACCTTTCTCAAGCTCAAATGAGACTTTACATAGCTTTCCTGCTTAAAACTCCATTATGGCTCCCCACTGCCTATAGGATAATCCAAATTTGCTTATAAAGTACACAAGGTCCTCCAAGGCCTAGTTATGCCCAATTCTGCATCCTCATCTCCTTACCTAAGCATGCATGATATCACATTCTAATCTCCTGAACATATCATGCACTTTCATACCTCATGCCTTTGTTCATGTTGACTTTTTGTCTGGAACATCTTCTCTCCCATTCCCTTGTCTTTTCCTACCACGTTTCATCCTTTAAGACTCAGTTTAGGTTTCACTTAATCCCCAGACAATACCCTCACTCCCAGCACCAGAACTCAAGGAGTCCCTCCTTACACTCCTCCAACCTATGTGCATTCCTCTGCCATTGCACTTAACATAGACGGTAATGATCTTGAATTATCTGGAAAAGCCTATTTGCTCCAATTAAGGGCATGCATGATGACTCTATCTTCTTGGGCTCATGGCCCAAAAGTGCTTGCATAAGTTTTTATTATTTATTTTTTATTTTTTCGGTATGCGGGCCTCTCACTGTTGTGGCTTCTCCCTTTGTGGAGCACAGGCTCCGGATGCGCAGGCCCAGCGGCCATGGCTCACGGGCCCAGTGGCTCTGCAGCATGTGGGATCCTCCGGGACTGGGGCACGAACCCGTGTCCCCTGCATCGGCAGACGGACTCTCAACCACTACGCCACCAGGGAAGCCCCATAAGTTTTTATTGATAAACGTAGGAAAAGCTGCTATATAGCTCTGCTATATAGCTCATTTCCTGTAAGCTCCAAGGTTCTTTGCTGCTGCCCCAGCATAGTACTACTGTCCATTTTGTGGTTCATACTTAAAATAAATAAAAAATAAATAAAGTGGATTTGATCCCACAACTGCGAGTTTCTCTCTTTGGGTAGGGCAAATACAAAAAAAAAAAAAAAAAATGCTTCTCCTTAAATATAGTGTTAAGTCAATGTTAAAATAGAGTGGTTTATATTGAGTATGACTGCCATTTCTAGTAAGGAGAAAAGAACTTAGCATCAGAAGTACAAGTCCCCACCCAAGGAAGTACATGAATTATTTTCTATGTTTACTCCATGAAAGCACCTACTCTAAAGGTCTGTGCATCCACAGGTATCATATAGCACTAGCTCGCAGGATGCAGTGAGACAATCAGAACTTGAATGAAAGGGAGGAGGTAGAAGAGGAAAACCACAGAAACACTTTAGGAAGTGAAAATGAGAGGTCATTTGGGAGGAAATTAAAAAGAAAGGAAAATTCCTAATATGAATCCATGGTCAATAGAGGGCAAAAGAGGAAAACAGCTCTTTTGCCAAAGAGAGAGGATGTACTCCTGACCAAAGAAAATGAATTCACCTTTAGGACCTCTCTGTCCCTTCCAGCTTAGCCTGGTTTCTGGGTTGCGCACTTCTGTAGCTTCCATATGGTAGATGTAGTGGCTCTAAATCCAAGGAGGCAGGGACAACAATGCAGACAGGTTTTTTAAAATACTCTTTAAAATTATATCAAGGTATTATATGTTTATTGTAGACAAACATTTACTACAAATAAGTAAAAGGAAAAAAATTAAATATTCCTTAATCACATGACTTAGAAATCAATGCATATATAGGATAAAAGTAGAATTATAGTACTTGAGAAACTTGCTTTTCAAAGTTAACAATAGGTTGTGAACATGTTGTCCACATTAAGTGTTCTGTGTAATGTTATTTTTAGTGACTGAAAAATATTTCATTGTACAGATGTACCATAATTTATTTAGTCAATTACATATTGATGGACATTTAGGTTGTTTCCAATTTTGCATATTAGCACTTCTGTGATGAGTATCTTTATAAATAAAATTTTGACAGTCTATAATATTTGCCTCAGGAGAAGTTACTGCACATAGAATTACAAAGTCAAAAGATATAAGTATGCTGAAGCCTTATATAAAGCCAAATCTCACTGCACAAAAGTTGTACCAATTTATACTCCCACCAGCAGGAGATAAAAGTATCCATTTCTCAATTCCCTGCAGAGTTTTTCAAAGTAATTGAAAATACTTTACAAAGCTTCTATTTAGAAACCAGTCTAATGATCACAGACAGTTTATTCATCCACTTAGATTCCATTCCACAATTACAGAGAACCTTTTCTGTGCTAAGCAGTACAGGTAAAACCAACACATTTAATTAATCTAATAATGCTCTAATCAATTTGGCTAAAATAGTCGCAGTGGCTGATACAGAACACCCTTAAAAATTATGCTTAAAATATTTTATGGTTAAATTTTCCATTTTGAAATCCACTGTTTATAGTTTCTGATGCTCATTCAGTGTCCTCCTGACAGAGAGTTCACTACGGGGCAAATCCATGCCTAAGAACAGAGTTTTTAATTAGGCAAAAAGATCTTTATCATCCTGAAGCCAAAATTCCCCTCTGCAAATTCTATATTTCAGTCCTATTATTACCTAGCAAACAATCTATTTCCTCTTCAAATACACTATCTGTTCTTCAGACAAACAGCCCCAATACCTTCCACATTTGCTTATAAAACATTATTTCTAAGATCCCATTTCACCTATCTGGAATTCCTACAATTACTTTTCCTTCTTTTTGTTACATCCTGGTGAAATCCCATACCAAGGGGACCTCTTTCAAGGTCCAGCATGTGTCACCTTCCTTCATCCTTCATCAACCCTACAACCTATTCAGAATTAATTACTTCCCTTTCTGTATTCCCATAGCATTTTGTATACATCTTTAGTATGTCTTCATTATTTAATGTTTTGATTGTTTGTGTGATTGTCTTCATGGCCCATGTATGAACTCTATGAGGATAAAGATTATCTCCAGAGCACCTAAAACAGTACCTGTTTGACATGGTAGTTACTAAAAAATGCATACCTATGTTACATGAAACAGTAGAAGTTCAAAGTCCAGTAGGATGAATGAGACATATACAAATAACTATAAGATAGAAGATACAGAAGGTAGAACATATAGAAGGTAGTAAATATCAGAGGGTGATTATAATTAGGTTCTGTGGAAATGCAAAAATAAGGCAGACAATTGAATAGCCTTGAAAATCAAGCTGAGATCATTGTTTTCTCATCATAGACAATGTGAACAAATTTTGAATAAAGTGTGCAGAAGAGCTCAGAGGGAGGGGCAAAGAAAAAGTCCGTGAACAAGCTGACAAGGAGTCTAAACCAGGATCAATAAGAATAGGGTAAAAAGGAGAAATGAGGGAACAAATGAGAGGGAAGAAACCTTATACTTAAACATGTTGAAATGACCAGGAAGAAAACTAATCAGAGAAGTAAAAAGGACAGAAATCCCTCCAAGGTGTCCAGCCTGGGTAATTAAGATAATATTCCTACCCAAAGATTGCAAATTTATAACTCTTGAGAAGATTAAACTTACAGATATGGATTTATGGCTCACATGCTGAGTTATTTGACGGCTGTTAGAGGTGGTATGTTACCGTCAGTATACCACAGTTGCCACTACTCTCTTCTGTCTTAGATTCAGGAAATTTCACTGATTTACATTTCCTATTTTGTCCCTGCAGGTATTTGACTCAGTAATTCCTATAACAAAAACTGAAATTAAAAAGTCAAGAGTAGATGGAACTAGTTCTGAACAAATTTGGGTGACTCAGTAGATTCCAAAATTTTTTTAGCATCACAATCCTTGAAAAAAATGAAATCTTACTTGGAGGTCCCTCATATAAAACAAAAACAAAGATGCTCCTGTTAACTGAATTGGAGGGCTGGGGCTCTCATTCTCACAGCTACTAACCCCATTCCTAATTAGCATCTGAGGATTTTTCATGAACCGTAGGGATCTGGAAACCACAATTTGAAAACACTTGAGATGAATTATCAATTGAGATTTAAATATATTGCTTTTGATTTACCAAAAAATCCACAGGTGAAAAGGTCCAGCAAGCAACTGAATGGGGAGAACAGAAATTGGGAAAGATCCAATCCACAGATCTGGATAAAGATTTGGGAGCCATTGGTAAGAAGGCCATGGAAGCCATGGAATGGATGAGATGAGTGAAAATGAGTGGGCAGGAAGATGAAAGAATACAGATAAGAATAGGATTTGGGAATGCCCACATTTCTAAGGTGGGTGAAGAAAGAAAAATCAGCCTAATTGATGAATACTCTGACAAGTAGCAGGAGAATGCAAGTAGTATAAAATATTAGAAGTTACAGAATCTGTTGCAGGAAAAGAAGGGTGATGGGTTTTCCCTGGTGGCGCAGTGGTTGAGAGTTCGCCTGCCGATTCAGGGGACATGGGTTCGTGCCCCGGTCCAGGAAGATCCCACATGCCGTGGGGCAGCTGGGCCCGTGAACCATGACCGCTGAGCCTGCGCTCAGAGGAGCCTGTGCTCTGCAATGGGAGAGGCCACAACAGTGACAGGCCCGCGTACCACAAGAAAAAAAAAAAAAAAAAAGAAGGGTGATGGGTGGTGCAGAGTGTCAGACAGGAAGGAAGGAAGGAAGGAAGATGGGATTGAGGAAAGGTAATTTGATAGGCCACTGTGAGAGTACCAACAATGTGGCTCTCCAAGGAGCAGTTTCAGAATTGTGGTGGAGACAAGAGGCAGAGTGCAAATGAAATATTCAGTGAACAAGCAGAGTGTCTACTCTCTTGAGAAGTCTGGAGGTCAAAGAAAAGATATAAATAGTGTAATAACGTGAAAGCCCAGCCAGGAACATGGAGAGGTTGCTAAGAAATGTTGTGTTAGGTGAAAGTCCAAAACATTTTGACGGCAAGTGGACGTTTATATTCCTTTAGTCCAACCCAACAGAAAAGTAAAAACATACCCCAGGTGCCACAAGTGGTTCCCAAATTTGTATAAGGGTAGTTAAGACTGAAAGACTAGTGAGGTCTCCTCCAGCCTTGAGTGTCAGTGGTTATGTATCAGGTAACAACTGAAAGCAGCTTTAATCTATGTCCAACAGATATTACACATCAATAAGGGTGTATTTTTTGCCTATGGGTTGACAGAGGAAAAGGACCCCTCCAAAATATTGAGAGCAAGTGAGTCACCTGAAGACTCAGAGACATTCTGCCAGAATGTGCCAAGATCTGCTGAGATAATTTAGCTCTGCTTAAAGTTATGAGGTCACAATCCTGGTTTCAATCTCTGTGTAACGACACCCACTGTGAGTTCATAGAGTACATCACATCTAGGGCCTGAACATAAAATCAGGAGAGAAAGAGAGAAAGTGCTTCTGAACAAATTAACCTACAATGGAAAATAGATCAAAGTGATACTGTAGAGATGGTGGGTCAGAAGAGCCATTTTCCTTTGTGAAGGGTGGTAATTCTTATTGGAGCCAAGCCCAAAGTGAGAGAAGTTGGTAGGTACCATGTGGATTTCAGAATCTTGGAGTTGTAATAATAAATAATATAACATCAACATTTTGATGATGAGAATGATAAGCACTATTTTTATGGATCCCCTCGTATGCTCCAATCTCTTTATATATCTTGTCTCATTTAATCCTTATAGAAATCACATAAGAGTTGGTATTTCAAAAAAGAGATTCATAAAGGTTAAGTAACTGCCCAAGGTCACTTGGTTAATAAGGGATAGAGCAGGATTACACCTCAAATTTCTCTTATTTCTATGTCATTGTTTCCACCCCCCCATTAGTCTACATTGCCTGACAGCATTGTCAGATAGTATCCTCTGTTTCCCATGTGCAGGTTGACTGAGGTAACCCCATATCACACTTTGAAGGTTAGCCTTTCACCAACAGCTCAAGTAGTATTTGGCAGCTTTCTGCATCTGCAAGACTGTCTGTATCACTAAACTAGATTGCACTTTATATGTCTCAGAAAGGTAGATTATGTCATTGAAATAGGGATACAAAACAATGCCAATCTTGGAGCAGCACCAGACAAGAAAGGAGAAATGGTTGGTAACCTTGAAATCATGGGGAGGTTCCAAATCAGCACGGTGATCTTACCCAAATGATAATAGTTGAAAGCCAAGACTATACTTACAAGAATTAGTTGTGTATGAGAATTTTTCCAAATGAGAGGCAGCAGATCTCTGTTTCTTCATGTAAGCTGTTTTTCTTTACCAGAGCCATGGAAAGGAGGGAAAGTAAGGTTCTACTCCATCCTGTTCTGGCAAGTGTCATGGCAGGCTGAGGAGAACTTCATTCAGGACAGTATGTGACACAGATCATTATTATGGACAACATAGTGGTGGATAAGATTTCATGCTTACTGCCAAGGTTTACTAATTGGTTTCTCCCATGCTGGACTACTGCAAATCCTATGGTTTAATCATTTCATTTTGAAAATCTGCACAAATGACACTGAAGTTTCCTTCTCAGATATATTTGGCTCTTCTTGCCAAAATGGGTCATACACAACATAATAGTTGCTTAAGGGAAAACAAAAATACTACATCCTTCTCATTCTTGAAGGAGCTTCAGGGCATTAAAGATTACTTGGCCCTTCACTCTGTGCCTTAAAAGGAAAGAGTGTGGCTTGCTGGTACTCATTGTGTTGCAAGGATGAGAGCAACCTAGTTGAGGGTGGGCACCATGAGGTGTAAGCTGCTTGTCTTAATTCAGGTCAAGAATGGACACAGTTCTCTAAGTCATAGAGAAGTTACTGGGCTCCCTTAGTGCTTGGCCACATGCAGGCAATAAGGAGGGATGGAACAAGTGAGAAATGAACTGGGTCAGTGGTGTCATAATAGCTGAACTGTATTTCCTCATCAGTATAGTAAATGAGAACAGTGATATTTCCCAGCACCAACATGAGTCAATAAACAGCCCACAGAGAGACTATGCCCTTTAGATATAACACTACCTCCTCAGAATAACCAGAAAATGTTACTACATAACTAGAACAAGATGGGGCACTGCTAATCTACTTTCTTATTGCTGTATTAGATTAAATAATCTTTAATGTAAAAATTAAATAGCCACAAATATATCTTTGTATAAGTAAATGAATGAATAAATAAATAAGTGGGAAGAAGAGAAAAATCTCCTGTGCAGAAAAATCCAAATTATATATGTAGATATTCTGCCCTTGAAGAAATAGAGTTTAACTCCTCATTCTTTAAACATGGGCTTAGCAGTGACTTCCTTCCAAAGAGTACAATATGAAAGGAGAGAAAAAAGAATTACTTTACTGTGGAGAAACCTGACATAAACTACCTCAACCAAGTAATCAAATTCAATATCAACAGCAGTAATTTATTTTTTAATAGTATGTATCTTTGATATGATATGATAAAAATGGTACCAGGATTCCTTGAAACTGTCAAGGTCATCAAAACCGAGGAAAGTCTGAGAAACTGCCACAGCCAAGAAGAGTCTACAGAGACAGAGACACGACAACTGAAGATAATGTGGCATTTCGGATGGGAATCATAGACTAGAAAAAAAGGACATTACATAAAAACTAAGGAAATCTGAATAAAACATAGACATTAGTTAATAATAATGCATCAATATTTGTTCATCAATCATAAGAAATGTGCCTTACTAATGTAAAATGTTAATAATGGGGGAAACTGCATGAGAGGTATATGGGAACACTCTATACCATCTCCACTATTTTTCTGTATATCTAAAACCTTTCAAAGAATTAAGTTTATTTTTATAAAGAATGAATAAATAAATAAATGATGCCACTTTTTTAAGATCCAAAAACAGTGAACTGTAATGATAAAATATTTGTCCCATTACTGGTTCTGTGTCAAGCAGGCTGCCTCACCTTTCCAAGCGCTCATTTCCATATCTGTAAAGGCAGTGTTGTGTAATAGTTAAGAAACATAGTATTAAGTCGGCTAGAGAAAGACAAATACTGTATGTTTTCATTTTTATGTGGAAGCTATAAAACAAAACAAATGAACAAATATAACAAAACAGAAACAGACTCACAGATACAGAGAACAAACTAGTGGTTAACAGAGGGAAGAGGGATGGAGGGAGACGTACAATAGGTAAAGGAGATTAAAAGGTACACACTACTAATCATTAAATAAAATAAGCCCCAGGATGTAATGTACAGCACATGGAATATAGTTAATATTTTATAACTTTTATGGTGTGTAAGCCATAAAAATATCGAATCACTATGTTGTACCCCTAAAATTAAGATAATATTGTAACTCAACTATACTAAAATAAATTTAAAATTTTTTAAAAAAAAGAAGCATAGGTTTTGGGGTCAGATCACCCTGAGTATGCATTCCAGCTCTGTGTCTTACAAGTTCTATGACTGAGCCTTCATTTCATCATCTAAGTATAATAATATCTATCCATAGAATTAATGTGAAGATTTAATGAAATAGTGTGTTTGGAAGCATTTAGATAAATAGCAGTAGAAAAGTGTGAGAAATTAATCATTGGAGGAAACTGGACCTTTACCAGGAACAAAGCCCTGTGACCACTAGTATGAATGGACAAAGCATATCAGACATTGCCAGCAGGATAATTTATTCTCAAAGTAGCAGAAAAGACACAGAGTATAGGGCTAAACCTGAACTTTATAGACAGTGTTTGGGATAGTAAGACTCTTTTTCTTGTATCCTTCATGACCAAGTCTGATAATCTCTCCCAGGAAGGACTGGGAGCTAAGGAAATGAACCATAGCTGCTTGTCTAGACCTTTAGATGAGGAAGAACAGGCTGTCAGCACTGTCTTGGACAATTTACAAAGAAATCAGCTGGGAGTTTTCTTTTTTTAAAAAACTGCTTTATTGTAGCAAAATTGCTTTACAATGGTGTGTTAGTTTCTGCTTTATAACAAAGTGAATCAGTTATACATATACATATGTTCCTATATCTCTTCCCTACTGCATCTCCCTCCCTACCAACCTCCCTATCCCACCCCTCTAGGTGGTCACAAACCACCTAGCTGATCTCCCTGTGCTACGCTGCTGCTTCCCACTAGCTATTCACTTTACTCTTGGTACTGTATATATGCCCATGCCACTCTCTCACCTCCAACTCCCCATATCTTCAAGTCCATGCTCTAGTAGGCCTGTGTCTTTAATCCCGTCTTAACCCTAGGTTCTTCATGACCCTCTTATTTTATAAGATTCCATACATATGTGTTATCATATGGTATTTCTTTTTCTCTTTCTGACTTACTTCGCTCTGTATGACAGACTTTAGGTCCATCCACCTAACCAAAAATAACTCAGTTTCTTTTTCTTTTATGGCTGAGTAACATTCCATTGCATATATGGGCCATATCTTCTTTATCCATTCATCTGTTGATGAACACTTAGGTTGCTTCCATGTCCTGGCTACTGTAAATACAGCTGCAATGAATATTTTGGTACGTGACTCTTTTTGAGTTATGATTTTCTCAGGGTATATGCCCAGTAGTGGGATTCCTGGGTCGTATGGTAGTTCTATTTTTAGTTTTTTAAGGAACCTTCATACTGTTCTCCATAGTGGCTGTATCAATTTACATTCCCACCAACAGTGCAAGAGTGTTCCCTTTTCTCCACACCTTCTCCAGCATTTATTTTCTACATTTTTTGATGATGGCCATTCTGATCGGTGTGAGATTATATCTCATTGTAGTTTTTAATTTTTTTTAACATCTTTATTTGAGTATAACTGTTTTACAATACTGTGTTAGTTTCTCCTTTACAACAAAGTGAATCAGTTATACATATACATATGTTCCCATATCTCTTCCCTCTTGCATCACCCTCCCTCCCACCCTCCCTGTCCCACCCCTCTAGGTGGTCACAAAGCACAGAGGTGAACTCCCGGTGCTATGCGGCAGCTTCCCATTAGCTATCTAATTTACATTTGGTAGTGTGTATATGTCCCTGCCACTCTCTCACATCGTCACCGCTTACCCATCCCCCTCCCCATATCCTCAAGTACATGCTCTAGTAGGTCTGTGTTTTATTCCCGTCCTACCACTAATCTCTTCATGACATTCTTTTTCTTAGATTCCATATATATGTGTTAGCATACGGTATTTGTTTTTCTCCTTCTGACTTACTTCACTCTGTATGACAGACGCCAGTTCTATCCATCTCTTTACAAATAACTCAGTTTCATTAATTTTTATGGCTGAGTAATATTCCACTGTATATATGTGCGACATCTTCTTTATCCATTCATCTGTTGATGGACATTTAGGTTGCTTCCATGTCCTGGCTATCATAAATAGAGCTGCAAAGAACATTTTGGTACATGACTCTTTTTGAATTATGGTTTTCTCAGGGTATATGCCCAGTAGTGGGATTGTGGGGTCATATGGTAGTTCTATTTGTAGTTTTTTAAGGAACCTCCATACTGTTCTCCATAGTGGCTGTATCAATTTACATTCCCACCAGCAGTGCAAGAGTGTTGCCTTTTTTCCACACCCTCTCCAGCATTTATTGTTTCTAGAGTTTTTGATGATGGCCAATCTGACCGGTGTGAGATGATATCTCATTGTAGTTTTGATTTGCAATTCTCTAATGATTAATGATGTTGAGCATTCTTTCATGTGTTTGTTGGAAATCTGTATATCTTCTTTGGAGAAATGTCTATTTAGTTCTTCTGCCCATTTTTGGATTGGGTTGTTTGTTTTTTTGTTATTGAGCTGCATGAGTTGCTTATAAATTTTGGATATTAATCCTTTGTCAGTTGCTTCCTTTGCAAATGTTTTCTCCCATTCTGAGGGTTGTCTTTTGGTCTTATTTATGGCATCCTTTGCTGTGCAAAAGCTTTTAAATTTCATTAGATCCCATTTGTTTATTTTTGTTTTTATTTCCATTTCTCTAGGAGATGGGTCAAAAAGGATCTTGCTGTGATTGATGTCATAGAGTGTTCGGCCTATGTTTTCCTCTAAGAGTTTGATAGTGTCTGGCCTTACATTTAGGTCTTTAACCCATTTTGAGTTTATTTTTGTGTGTGGTGTTAGGGAGTGTTCTAATTTCATACTTTTACATGTAGCTGTCCAGTTTTCCCAGCACCACTTGTTGAAGAGGCTGTCTTTTCTCTACCGTATATCTTTCCCTCCTTTATCAAAGATAAGCTGACCATATGTGTGTGGGTTTATCTCTGGGCTTTCTATCCTGTTCCATTGATCTATATTGCTGTTTTTGTGCTAGTACCATACTGTCTTGATTACTGTGGCCTTGGAGTATAGTCTGAAGTCACGGAGCCTGATTCCTCCAGCTCCATTTTTCATTCTCAAGATTGCTTTGGCTATTCGGGGTCTTTTGTGGTTCCATACAAATTGTGAAATTTTCTGTTCTAGTTCTGTAAAAAATGCCAGTGGTAATTTGATAGGGATTGCATTCAATCTGTAGATTTCTTTGGGTAATAGAGTCATTTTCACAATGTTGATTCTTCTAATCCAGGAACATGGTATATCTCTCCACCTGTTTGTATCACCTTTAATTTCTTTCATCAGTGTCTTATAGTTTTCTGCATACAAGTCTTTTGTCTCCGTAGGTAGGTTTATTCCTAGATATTTTATTCTTTTTGTTGCAATGGTAAATGGGAGTGTTTTCTTAATTTCACTCTCAGATTTTTCATCCTTAGTGTATAAGAATGCCAGAGATTTCTGTGCATTAATTTTGGATCCTGCTACTTTACCAAATTCATTGATTGGCTCTAGAAGTTTTCTGGTAGCATCCTTAGGATTCTGTATGTATAGTATCATGTCATCTGCAAGCAGTGACACCTTTCCTTCTTATTTTCCTATTTGGATTCCTTTTATTTCTTTTGTTTCTCTGATTGCTGTGGCTAGAACTTCCAAAACTAGGTTGAATAAGAGTGGTGAGAGTGAGCAACCTTGTCTTGTTCCTGATCTTAGTGAAAATGGTTTCAGTTTTTCACCATTGAGAATGATGCTGGCTGTGGGTTTGTCATATATGGCCTTTATTATGTTGAGGAAAGTTCCCTGTATGCCTACTTTCTGCAGGGTTTTTATCATAAATGGGTGTTGAATTTTGTCAAAAGCTTTCTCCGCATCTATTGAAATGATCATATGGGTTTTCTCCTTCAGTTTGTTGATATGGTGTATCACATTGATTGATTTGCATATATTGAAGAATCCTTGCATTCCTGGAATAAACCCCATGTGATCATGGTGTATGATCCTTTTAATGTGCTGTTGGATTCTGTTTGCTAGTATTTTGTTGAGGATTTTTGCATCTATGTTCATCAGTGATATTGGTCTGTAGTTTCCTTTTGTTGTGACGTCTTTGTTTGGTTTTGGTATCAGAGTGATGGTGGCCTCATAGAATGAGTTTGGGAGTGTTCCTCCCTCTGCTATCTTTTGGAAGACTTTGAAAAGGATAGGTGTTAGCTCTTCTCTTAATGTTTGATAGAATTCACCTGTGAAGCCATCTGGTCCTGGGCTTTTGTTTGTTGGAAGATTTTTAATCACAGTTTCAATTTCAGTGCTTGTGCTTTGTCTGTTCATATTTTCTATTTCTTCCTGGTTCAGTCTCAGCAGCTTGTGCATTTCTAAGAATTTGTCCATTTCTTCCAGGTTGTCCATTTTATTGGCATAGAGTTGCTTCTGGTAATCTCTCATGATCCTTCGTATATCTGCAGTGTCAGTTGTTACTTCTCCTTTTTCATTTATAATTCTATTGATTTGAAGACTCAAAAAAGGCTCCCTTTTTTCTTTATGAGTCTGGCTAATGGTTTATCAATTTTATTTATCTTCTCCAAGAACCCGCTATTACTTTTATTGATCTCTGCTATTGTTTCCTTCATTTCTTTTTCATTTATTTCTGATCTGATCTTTATGATTTCTTTCCTTCTGCTAAATTTGGGGGGTTTTTTGTTCTTCTTTCTCTAATTGCTTTAGGTGCAAAGTTAGGTTGTTTATTCGAGATGTTTCCTGTTTCTTAAGGTATGATTGTATTGCTATAAACTTCCCTCTTAGAACTGCTTTTCCTGTATCCCATAGGTTTTGGGTCATCGTGTCTCCATTGTCATTTGTTTCTAAGTACTTTTTGATTTCCTCTTTGATTTCTTCAGTGATCACTTCGTTATTAAGTAGTGTATTGTTTAGTCTCTATGTGTTTGTATTTTATACAGATCTTTTCCTGTAATTGATATCTAGTCTCATAGCATTGTGGTTGGAAAAGATACTTGATACGGTTTCAATTTTGTTAAATTTGCCAAGGCTAGATTTGTGACCCAAGATATGATCTACCCTGGAGAATGTTCCATGAGCACTTGAGAAAAATGTGTATTCTGTTGTTTTGGGGTGGAATGTACTATAAATATCAAGTAAATCCATCATTTGCAATGTATCATTTAAAGCTTGTGTTTCCTTATTTATTTTCATTTTGGATGATTTGTCCATTGGTGACAGTGGGATGTTAAAGTCCCCTACTATGATTGTGTCACCTTCGAATTCCCCTTTTATGGCTGTTAGTATTTGCCTTATGTATTGAGGTGTTCCTATGTTGGGTGCATAAATATTTACAATTGTTATATCTTCTTCATGGATTGATCTCTTGATCATTATGTAGTGTCCTTCTTTGTCTCTTGTAATAGTTTTAATTTTAAAGTCTATTTTGTCTGATATGAGAATTGCTAGTCCAGCTTTCTTCTGATTTCCATTTGCATGGAATATCTTTTTCCATCCCCTCACTTTCAGTCTGTAAGTGTCCCTAGGTCTGAAGTGGGTCTCTTGTAGACAGCATATATATGGGTCCTGTTTTTGTATCCATTCAGCCAGTCTGTGTCTTTTGGTGGGAGCATTTAATCCATTTACATTTAAGGAAATTATTGATATGTATGTTCCTATTACCATTTTCTTAATTGTTTCAGGTTGTTCTTGTAGGTCTTTCCCTTCTCTTGTGTTTCTTGCCTAGAGAAGTTCCTTTAGCATTTGTTGTATAGCTGGTTTGGTGGTGCTGAACTCTCTCAGCTTTTCCTTCTTTGTGAAGATTTTAATTTCTCCCACAAATCTGAATGAGATCCTTGCTAGGTAGAGTAATCTTGGTTATAGGTCTTTCTCGTTCATCACTTTAAATATGTCCTGCCACTCCCTTCTGGCTTGTAGAGTTTCTGCTCAAAGATCAGATGTTAACCTTATGGGGATTCCCTTGTGTGTTATTTGTTGTTTTTCCCTTGCTGCTTTTAATATGTTTTCTTTGTATTTAATTTTTGACAGTTTGATTATTATGTGTCTTGGCATGTTTAACCTTGGGTTTATCCTGTATGGGACTCTCTGTGCTTCCTGGACTTGATTGACTATTTCCTTTCCTATATTAGGGAAGTTTTCAACTATAATCTCTTCAAATATTTTCTCAGTCCCTTTCTTTTTCTCTTCTTCTTCTGGGACCCCTATAATTCGAATGTTGGTGCGTTTAATGTTGTCCCAGAGGTCTCTGAGGCTGTCCTCAGTTCTTTTCATTCTTTTTTCTTTCTTCTGCTCTACAGTAGTTATTTCCACTATTTTATCTTCCAGGTCACTTATCCGTCCTTCTGCCTCAGTTATTCTGCTATTGATCCCATCTAGAGTATTTTTCATTTCATTTATTGTGTTGCTCATCATTACTTTCTTCCTCTTTATTTCTTCTAGGTCCTTGTTAACTGTTTCTTGCATTTTGTCTATTCTATTTCCAAGATTTTGAATCATCTTTACTCTCATTATTCTGAATTCTTTTTTGCGTAGACTGCCTATTACCTCTTCATTTGTTATGTCGGTGTGTTTTTATCTTGCTCCCTCATCTGCTGTGTGTTTTTCTGTCTTCTCATTTTGCTTATCTTACTGTGTTTGGGGTCTCCTTTTTGCAGGCTGCAGGTTCATACTTCTATCTGTTTTTGGTGGCTGTCCCCAGTGGCTGAGGTTGGTTCAGTGAGTTGAGCAGGTTTCCTGGTTTGGGGGACTAGTGCCTCTGTTCTGGTGGATGAGGCTGGATCTTGTCTTTCTGGTGGGCAGGTCCACGTCTGGTGGTGTGTTTGGGGATGTTGGTAGCCTTATTATGATTTTAGGCAGCCTCTCTGCTAATGGATGGGGCTGTAGACCTGTCTTGCTCTTTGTTGGGAGTAGGGTGTCCAGCACTGTTCATTGGTGGTCCTTGAGTGAATCTGGGTCTTGGTGTTAAGATGGAGATCTCTGGGAGATTTTCTCCATTTGATATTATGTGGAGCTGGGAGGTCTCTTGTGGACCAGTGTCCTGAGGTTTGTTCTCCCACCTCAGAGACACAGCCTTGACACCTGGCTGGAGTGCCAAGAGCCTTTAATCCACACGGCTAAAAATAAAAGGGAGAAAAAAATAGAAAGGAAAGAAAGGAAGGAAGGAAGGAGGAAGGGAGGGAAGGAAGGAAGCAAGAAAGGAAGGGAGGGAGGAAGGAAGGAAAAAAGGAAGGAAGGAAGGGAGGAAGGAAGAAAGGAAGGAAGGAGGAAGTAAGAAAGAAAGGAGGGAAGAAAGGAAGAAAGAAAGGGAGAAGAGAAAATAAAGTAGGATAAAATATAGTTATTAAAATAAAAAAATTATTAAGAAGAAAAATTTCTATTAAAGAAAGAAAAAAAAATGGGTCAGTCTAACCCTAGGACAAATGGTGAAAACAAAGCTATACAGACAAAATCTCACACAGCAGCACACACATGCACACTCACAAAAAGAAAGAAGTGGAAAATAATAGTATATCTTGCTCCCAAAGTCCACCTCCTCAACTTGGGATATTTCGCTGTGTATTCAGGTTTTCCACAGATGCAGGGCACTTCAAGTTGACTGTGGGGCTTTAATCTGCTGCTTCTGAGGCTGCTGGGAGAGACCTCCCCCTCTCTTTGTTCTCACAGCTCCTGGGGTTCAGCTTTGGACTTGGCCCCGCCTCTGCACGTAGGTCGTCTGAGGACGTCTGCCCTTCGCTCAGACAGGACGGGGTTAAAGGATCAGCTGATTCAGGGGCTCTGGCTCCCTCAGGCCAGGGGGAGGGAGGGGCATGGATACGGGACGAGCCTGCAACATCAGAGGCCGGCGTGACGCTGCACCGCCCCGAGGCGCACCGTGCATTTTCCCGGGGAAGCTGTCCCTGGATCCTGGGACCCGGGCAGTGGCGGGTTGCACAGGCTCCCGGGAGGGGCGGTGTGGAGAGTGACCTGTGCTCACACACAGGTCTCTTGGTGGCGGCAGTCGCAACCCTAGTGTCCCACACTCGTCTCTGTTGTCCATGCCGACAGCCGCGGCTCGTGCCCGTTTCTGGAGCTCCTTTACGCGGTGCCCTTAATCCCCTCTCTTCATGCCCAAGGGAGCGAAGAGGCAAGAAAAAGTCTGTTGTCTCTTTGGTAGCTCTGAGCCCGTTTCTGGAGCTCCTTTAAGTGGTGCACTTAAACCCCTCTCCTCGCGCACCAGGAGGCAAAGAGGGAAGAAAAGTCTCTTGCCTCTTCGGCAGCTCCAGACTTCAACTGGACACCCTCCCGGCTAGCTGTGGTGCACTAACCCCTTCAGGCTGATTTCACTTTGCCAACTCCAGACCTTTCCCTGGGATCTGCCCGAGGCTCAGTTCCCAGCCCGGCCTGCCCCGGCGGGTGAGCAGACAAGCCTCTCGGGCTGGTGAGTGCTGGTCGGCACCGATCCTCTGCGGAATCTCTCTGCTTTGCCCTCTGCACCCTGTTGCTGCGCTCTCCTCCACTGCTCCGAAACTTCCCCCTCCGCCACCCGCAGTCTCAGCCCACGAAGGGGCTCCTAATGTGTGGGAATCTTTCCTCCTTCACAGCTCCCTCCCACTGGTGCAGGTCCCATCCCTATTCTTTTGTCTCTGTTTATTCTTTTTTCTTTTGCTCTACCCAGGTACGTGGGGAGTTTCTTGCCTTGGGGAGGTCTGAGGTCTTCTGCCAGTGTTCGGTGGGTGTTCTATCGGAGAAGTTCCACGAGTAGATGTATTTCTGATGTATCTGTGAGGAGGAAGCTGATCCCCGCGTCTTACTCTTCTGCCATCTTCTCTGAGATTTTCTCATTGTAGTTTTGATTTGCATTTCTCTAATGTTTAATCATGCTGAGCATTCTTTCATGTGTTTGTTGGCTATGTGTACATCTTCTTTGGAGAAATGTCTATTTAGGTCTTGTGCCCATTTTTGGATTGGGTTGTTTGTTTATTTGTTATTGAGCTGCATGTGCAGCTTGTAAATTTTGGAGATTAATCCTTTGTCATTGGCTTCATTTGCAAATATTTTCTCCCATTCTGAGGTTTGCCTTTTTGTATTGTTTATGGTTTCCTTCACTGTGCAAAAGATTTTAAGTTTCATTTGGTCCCATTTTTTCACTTTTGTTTTTATACTATACATAGAGAATCCTAAAGATGCTACCAGAAAACTACTAGAGCTAATCAATGAACTTGGTAAAGTAGCAGGATACAAAATTAATGCACAGAAATCTCTGGCATTCTTATACACTAAGGATGAAAAATCTGAGAGTGAAATTAAGAAAACACTCCCATTTACCATTGCAACAAAAAGAATAAAATATCTAGGAATAAACTTACCTAAGGGGACAAAAAACCTGTATGCAGAAAATTATAAGACACTGATGAAAGAAATTAAAGATGATAGAAATAGATGGAGATATATACCATGTTCTTGGATTGGAAGAATCAACATTGTGAAAATGACTCTATTACCCTAAGCAATCTACAGATTCAATGCAATCCCTATCAAATTACCACTGGCATTTTTTTACAGAACTAGAACAGAAAATTTCACAATTTGTATGGAAACACAAAAGACCTCCAATAGCCAAAGCAATCTTGCGAACAAAAAATGGAGCTGGAGGAATCAGGCTCCCTGACTTCAGACTACACTACAAGTCAACAGTAATCAAGACAGTATGATACTGGCACAAGATCAGAAATATAGATCAATGGAACAGGATAGAACGCCCAGAGATAATCCCACGCATACATGGTCACTGGTCACCTTATCTTTGATAAAGGAGGCAAGAATATACAGTGGAGTAAAGACAGCTACTTCAATAAGTGGTGCTGGGAAAACTGGACAGGTACACGTAAAAGTATGAAATGAGAACACTCCCTAACACCATACACAAAAATAAACTCAAAATGGATTAAAGACCTAAATGTAAGGCCAGACACTATCAAACTCTTAGAGGGAAACTTAGGCAGAACACACTATGACATAAATCACAGCAAGATCCTTCTTGATCCACCTCCTAGAGAGTTTTATTTATTTCAGCTGCTTAATGGAGCACATTTTGTCAGTGGATGTTAAAATCTTCATTCCTTTCAAAAGAATGATTGTTGCACCTCCCTCTTTAGGACCCGTCACCTCATGTTTTAAAAAATTTTGGAGGAGTATAAAGTATCTTCCAGAGCATATAGGAGTTGGAGTTTTGGCAGTAAGTTTCCCCAAATATCTTCAGAACTCAAGTCAAAGAATGTAGTCCAGGTAGGTCATGGTCACTGTCCTATTGTCTTCCCAGGCCAAACTTCTAGGAGCACTAAGCAAGTGCTACCCTGAGAGTCCCTTGCCAAAGATGCAAAATTCAAGCCATTGCCCACTCTCTGAATCCTTTGAGGGTTACATAATTTTTATTTTATTTTATTTTTTTTGCGGCACGTGGGCCTCTCACTGTTCTGGCCTCTCCCGTTGCAGAGCACAGGCTCCAGACATGCAAGCTCAGCAGCCATGGCTCAAGGGCCCAGCCACTCCGCGGCATGTGGAGTCTTCCCAGACTGGGGCACGAACCCGTATCCCCTGCATCGGCAGGCAGACTCTCAACCACTGTGCCCAAAGGGAAGCCCTACATAACCTTTCATAAAATTTATTCTCATCCTTTTCAACATAGGCAAATATTTGTCTAAATCATATTGGGGTCATGGAAGACCCCAGCAATTACAGCTCCTCCAATACTGAAAATGGCAAAAGTCAAAGAATAGCTTTGGAGTCAGAGAATCTGGGGTTACAATTTTGGCTCTTCCCCTCATTGGCTGGGTAGACCTTCAGAAAACTTTCTTAACTTCTCTGAGCCTCAGTTTCTTTATCTCTAGAAGGGCAATATGTTCTTTACAGGACTTAAGTTAGAGGATGAATGAAAAGCACCTAGCAAAACACTCAGTATATGCTGAACGTTCAATAAATAGTATGTTTATCATAATATAGGCTTCAAATGAAATAGACATGGTCCCAGAAGTCTTTGGGAATTTAACTAATATAGAAGGCAAAACAAGGTGCAGAAATGGAGCCTAATAATTTGAAAGTAGTTGGCTGAGGGAAAAAAAATTAACTCACAGTGAGATTGTGAACACACCAGTTGGTTGATTGGACTCATTCCGTATTTAGTCATCATGGTTTTAATTTACAAAATGAGATGTGATCTGTTTCTGAGAACTAAGAGAGCACCACAAGCACAGTCTGATCAATCCTTACCACTCCCTACCATCATATACCACCTTGCTACCACAACCCACATGGACAAAAAGAACGAGCATCCCTCCACCTACCCTGGAGCCTCTTGTATATCTTCTTGCCTCTAGAAACGGGATCTCGTCATATATTTTGTCACAACAGAAGCCCATAGGCCCAGAGAGGATTGCATCTGTTCCTGCCACAGGTATTCAGCCAGACTTCTCAAAGCAGAGCCAGTTCTGTGCCTTCTACCCTCTCTGGCTAGTTCAAAATAAGAGTGAAACCTGAAGAACTCAGGACTGATTGATAACAATTTCCATCCCCTTGGGCTCACTTGTTTCTTTTTTAAAAATTTTATTCTGCTTACCAGCTACTTCTGTTTTGTGATATATAGTGGTGAAACATTACCATCATATATCTTCTGGTCATCTGGATGTCTAACAAAAAAAATGTATCTAAAGTATTCATCAAATTCTAATAGAATGGCTAGAATGGGAATCAGACTATACTAATAACTGAAGTTCCGGTTTCCTGTACACTCAAGAGAAGGAAAGTTTCAGGTCTCACTATCACAGACAATATCATCTTCTCTTTCCAATTCCCAATGGCTTTCAACCTGCCAGCCCCACTGTGGCACTTTATAAATTCAGCTCTCACCACAGACACATAGGTTGGGGAAAGCTAGTTCACACAGCAGAAATCTGGTCTGAGTTAAATGCCTCTCCAATGATTCTGAAAGTGTGATATCTTATCTGATGTGTGTTAACTATAGCTGCATACAGGCTCTTGGTATGAGGAGCATTTTTATGCTTCTCAGCCAACCTATAACCTCTGAATCCCTGACAGTCAAGCTTTCTCATGCATCACTTGTCCCAGCTAGAGCAGTGAAATACACTGTTTTATGCAACTGTGCAAATGGTATATCTGGGAACCCATGTGCTTCCTTTAGCAGTTGCATTTTCTAATAGCAATAGCAGGGGTCATAGGTTTGTTTGCTTGATTGGTTTTCTTTTCAAATAATTTGCAAGAGAGTAAGCAAAACATTTTAAATGACACACCATCCAGTTAAGCAACGTCTATTCTAGAGGTCAAGCAATTGCAGGTTAGCTAGAAAGGAGTTCAGGTGGGCCCAACTGAAAATTCTTCTTACTCAGAAGACATCAAAGAAGAAAGAGCCAGGGAAGCAGGTCAAGACGGCAGAGGCGTAGGAAGTGGAGCTCATCTTCTCCCCACAGATACATCAAAAACACATCTACATGTGGAACAATTCTCACAGAACATCTACTGAAAGATGCAGAAGATCTCAGGCTTCCAAAAGGGCAAGAAAATCTCCACATAATGGTGTAGGGCAAAAGAAAAGAGAATAAAAAGAGAGGAATTCGGACAGGACCTGCACCTTTGGGAGGGAGCTGTGAAAGAGGAAATGTTTCACACACTGGAAACTCTACTCATTGGCAGGGACAGAGGGGAAGTTTTGGATAACAGCAACAGGTGTGTGGAAGTCAATACAGAGAGACCTGCCCAGAAGGTCAGTGCCAACTGGCACTCCCGAGCCTGAGACACTTGTCTGCTCACCTGCTGGGGTGAGTCAGGGCTCAGTAGTGAGGCTCAGGCTTCCAAGGTCAGACCTTGGGGAGAGGACTGGTGTTGGCTGAATGAAGACAGCCTGAGGGGGCTAGGATGTAGTGTGCCACAACTGAGGGAGTCCAGAAAGAAACCTGGGCACACCAGAGAGAAAAGGCAACATTGTTGGGAGTCACATGAAGAGAGGGGTGGGCCCGCTATAGGAGCATCTTTCTCCAGATGCTCACAAGTGGCAGGGCACTGCTTACAAGAGTTCCAGAGGCAGCATGTTCCATGATTGCCATCTTGGATTCCAGAGGTGGGTGCTGACTGCTGCCACTGCTGCTGCTGAGGATCCTGTGAGTGGGTGCAGGCCCCTGCTCCCACCTTTCCGGGACCCTCCAACATAGCCCGCCACCAATGAGGTCCCTGTGATCAACTACCCTAGGAGCATGCTCAGCCCCTTGCTGCTGCCAAGGGCCCTGTGACCCTGTGCCAACCACTGCCCCCACCTCCCTATGTGTGCATGAACTGCTGCAGCCACTGCAGAGGGACCGATGGCCTGGAGCCAACCACTGTCCCCACCTTCCTGGGAGCCTAAGCAAGCCATGCACCTGTTAAACTGGACACCCACTATCAAGGGGATAACTGCCTGCACATGCTAAGTAAAGAGATGGCAAGCATCCAAACAAAAACAGCCCTCATGCCAAAAAAATATTAAAACCACATAAGTTACACAGGGACCCTCCCACATATAAATACCTCTCCAAAACTATAGTAGATAATTGTATCTCCTAAACTCACAGACTAAGAGAAGTACAAGCAAACTGAAGAAGCAGAGGACCTGCTCTCAGTTAAAACACCCAGAAAATTCCCCTGAAGGAGCAAACAATTAAACAGACCTCTTCAGTCTAATAGACACCAAGTTCAAAAAGGAAGTAAAGAAAAAACAGAAAGAATTAAGAAAGGCTATTGACAGAAATACAGATTACTTTAAAGAGAAACTATAAGGAGGATCCAAGAAAAATTAGAAAATTCATTTGCTGAGTTGAAAGCTGAGCTCAAGGCAATGAATAGCAGAATGAATAATGCAGAAGAATGAATAAGTGATCTGGAAGAGAGAATAATGTATATCACCCATTCAGAACAGCAGACAGAAAGCCAAATTTAAAAAAAAGGAAAGCAATATAAGAGACCTAAGGGATAATATAAAGTGAGCCAATCTGTGCATAAAAGGGATTCCAGAAGAAAAAGGAAAAGAGGATTGAAAATGTATTTGAAGAAATTATGGCTGAAAATTTCCGAAACATAAAGAAGGAAACAGATATACAGATAAAGGAAGCACAGAGGGTCCCAAACAAGTTGAACCCAAACAGACCTACACCAAGACATATTATAATAAACGTAGCAAAAGTTAAAGAGAGAATCCTAAAGGCAGCAAGAAAAAAAAACAGAGAACTCTTAACAAGGGAACCCCCATAAGGATATTGGCTGATTTCTTTACAGAAACACTGCAGGCAAGAAGAGAGTGGCAAAATATATTCAAAGTCTTGAAAGAGAAAAATCTGCAACCTAGAATACTCTATCCAGAAAGATGATCATTTAGAATAGGATAAATGATTTCTCAGAAAAGCCAAAACTAAAAGAATACAGCAATACTAAACTTATCCTAAAAGAAATATTGAAAGGTCATCTTTAAATAGAAAAGAAGAAAGAAGAAATAGGAAGGAGGAAATCACAATTGGAAAGTAAATCACTTAAATTAGCCAGTATACAGATCAAAACAAAACAAAACAAAGCAATTTGTGAAAGCAATGATAAACACAAGGAACAGCAAAAGGATAAACATGAAGATGTAAAAAGGGACATCAAAATAATAAAAGCTGGGAAGGAGAGTAAGAAAATGCGATGCTTTTTCTTTTCTAGAATGTGTTTGACCTTATATGACTATCAGTGTAAAGGAAGCAGATATAGGAAGGTTAACATACTTGAAAAAGAGGGCAACCAAGAATCAGAAACATACAATAGATTCACAAAAAGCTAAAAGAAGAGAATAAAAGCTTAAAATAAAAGTTAATCATCAAACCACAAAAAGAAAAACAAAAAGCAAAAGAAAGAAACAAAGAATCAATTGGAAATCAAGGTTTGAAGTGGCAATAAATACATATGTATCAATAATTACCTTAGGGAGAGGAGCTTCAAGATGGCAGAAGAGTAAGATGTGGAGATCACCTTCCTCCCCAGAAATACATCAGAAATACATCTGTATGTGGAACAACACCTATGAACACTCGCAGAAGACCTCAGACCTCCCAAAAGTCAAGAAACTCCCCACGTACCTGGGTAGGGCAAAAATAAAACGAATAGGGATGGCACCTGCACCAGTGGTAGGGATCTGTGAAGGAGGAAATGTTTCCACACACTAGGAAGCCCATTTGAGGGCAGAGACTGTGATTGGCGGAGGGGGGAGCTTCAGAGCTGCAGAGGAGAGCACAGCAACAGGGGTGAGGAGGGCAAAGCACAGATTCCTGCACAGAAGATTCGTGCAGACCAGCACTCACCAGCCTGAGAGGCTTGTTTGCTCACCTGCTGGGGCGGGCGGGGGATGGGAGCTGGGGCTCGGGTTTCAGTCAGAAGCCGGAGAGGACTGGGGTTGGCAGCGGTGAACACAGCCTGAAGGGGTTAGTGCACCACAGCTAGCTGAGAGGGAGTCGGGAAACGGGGAAACAGTCTGGATCTGACGAAGAGGCAAGAGACATTTTCTTCCCTGTTTGTTTCCTGGTGTGCGAGGAGAGGGGATTAAGAGCACTACTTGAAGGAGCTCCAGAAACAGGCAAGAGCCGCAGCAATCAGTGTGGACTGGAGAGATGCTAAGGCTGCTGCTGTAGCCACCAAGAAGCCTGTGTACTAGCACAGTTCACTGTCCACACCTCCCTTCCTGGGAGCCTGTGCAGCCCGCCACTTCCAAGGTCCCGTGATCCAGAGACTACTTCCCCGGGAGAACGCACGGTGTGCCTCATGCTTGTGCAACGTCACACTAGCCTCTGCCACTGCAGGCTCACCCCACATCCATAACCCTCCCTCCCCACGGCCTGAATGATCCAGAGCCGCTGAATCAGCTGCTCCTTTAACCCTGTCCTGTCTGAGCTAAGAACAGACACCCTCAGGCGACCTACATGCAGAGGTAGGTCCTAATCCAAAGCTGAACCCTGGGAGCTGTGCGAACAAAGAAGAGAAAGAGAAATCTCTCCCAGCAGCCTCAGGATCAGTGGATTAAATCTCCACAACTTGTACCCTGCATCTGTGGAATACCTGAATAGACAATGAATCATCCCAAACTGAGGAGGCAGACTTTGAGAGCAAGATATATTATTTTTGCCACTTTTCCTCCTTTTGTGAGTGTGTATGTATATGCCTCTGTGTGACATTTTGTCTGTAAAGCTTTGCTTTCAACATTTGTCCTAGGGGTTTTTTTTGTCCAATTTTGTTGGGTTTTTTTTACTTAAAAATATTTTTTCTTAATAATTATTTTTTATTTTAATAACTTTATTTTATCTTACTTTATTTTATTTTAGCCTCTTCTTTCTTTCTTTCTTTCTTTCTTTCTTTCTTTCTTTCTTTCTTTCTTTCTTTCTTTCTTTCTTTCTTTCTTTCTTTCTTTCTTTCTTTCTTTCTTTCTTTCTTTCTTTCTTTCTTTCTTTCTTTCTTTCTTTCTATTTTTTCTCACTTTTATTCTGAGCCGTGTGGATGAAAGGATCATGGTGCTCCAGCCAGGAGTCAGTGCTGTGCCTCTGAAGTGGGAGAGCCAACTTCAGGACACTGGCCAACAAGAGACTGCCCAGCTCCACATAATATCAAATGGTGAAAATCTACCAGAGATCTCCATCTCAACACCAAGACCCAGCTTCACTCAACAACCAGCAAACTACAGTGTTGGACAGTCTATGCCAAACAACTAGCAAGACAGGAACACAACCTCACCCATTAGCAGAGAGGCTGCCTAAAATTATAATAAGGCAACAGACACCCCAAAACATACCACCAGACGTGGACCTGCCCACCAGAAAGACAAGATCCAGTCTCATCCACCAGAACACAGGCACTAGTCTCTGCCACCAGGAAACCTATACAACCCACTGAACCAAATATAGCCAATGGGGACAGACAAGAAAAACAATGGGAACTACGAACCAGCAGCCATCCAAAAGGACACAGTAAAAAAAAAAAAAAAAAGAGTAGAATAAACAAAATGAGAAGACAGAAAAACACACAGCAGATGAAGGAGAAATGTCAAAATCCACCAGACCTATCAAATGAAGAGGAAATAGGCAGTCTACCTGAAAATTCACAATAATGATAGTAAAGATGATCCAACATGTTGGAAACAGAATAGATAAAATACAAGAAACTTTTAACAGGGACATAGAAGAACTAAAGAGCAAACAAACAATGATGAACAACACAATAAATGAAATGAAAAATACTTCTGAGGGGATCAAAAGCATAATAACAGAGGCGGAAGAACGGATAAGTGACCTGGAAGATAAAATAGTGGAAATAACTACTGCAGAGCAGAATAAAGAAAAAAGAATGAAAAGACCTGAGGACAGTCTCAGAGACATCTGGGACAACATTAAATACACCAACATTCGAATTATAGGGTCCCAGAAGAAGAAGAGAAAAAGAAAGGGAATGAGAAAATATTTGAAGAGATTATAGTTGAAAACTTCCCTAATATGGGAAAGGAAATAGTTAATCAAGTCCAGGAAGCACAGAGAGTCCCATACAGGATAAATCCAAGTAAAACACACAAAGACACATATTAATCAAACTATCAAAAATTAAATTCAAAGAAAACATATTAAAAGCAACAAGGGAAAAACAACAAATAACACACAAGGGAATCCCCGTAAGGTTAACAGCTGATCTTTCAGATGATACTCTGCTAGCCAGAAGGGAGTGGCAGGACATATTTAAAGTGATGAACGAGAAAGACCTATAACCAAGATTACTCTACCTAGCAAGGATCTCATTCAGATTTGTGGGAGAAATTAAAATCTTCACAAAGAAGGAAAAGCTGAGAGAGTTCTGCACCACCAAACCAGCTTTACAACAAATGCTAAAGGAACTTCTCTAGGCAGGAAACACAAGAGAAGGAAAAGACCTACAATAACAAACCCAAAACAATTAAGAAAATGGTAATAGGAACATACATATTGATAATTACCTTAAATGTAAATGGATTAAATGCTCACACTAAAATACACAGACTGGCTGAATGGATACAAAAACAAGACCCATATATATACTGTCTATAAGAGACTCACTTAAGATCTAGGGACACATACAGACTGAAACTGAGGGGATGGAAAAAGATATTCCATGCAAATGGAAATCAGAAGAAAGCTGGAGTAGCAATTCTCATATCAGACAAAATAGACTTTAAAATAAAGACTATTACAAGAGACAAAGAAGGACACTACATAATGATCAAGGGATCAATCAAAGATGAAGATATAACAATTGTAAATATTTATACACCCAACATAGAAGCCCCTCAATACATAAGGCAAATACTAACAGCCATAAAAGGGGAATTCGAAGGTGACACAATCATAGTAGGGGACTTTAACATCCCACTGTCACCAATGGACAGATCATCCAAAATGAAAATAAATAAGGAAACACAAGCTTTAAATGATACATTAAACAAGATGGACTTAATTGATATTTATAGGACATTCCATCCAAAAACAACAGGATACACATTTTTCTCAAGTGCTCATGGAACAGTCTCCAGGATAGATCATATCGTGGGTCACAATTGAAGCCTTGGTAAATTTAAGAAAATTGAAGTTATATCAAGTATCTTTTCCGACCACAACACTATGAGACTAGATGTCAATTACAGGAAAAGATCAGTAAAAAATACAAACACATGGAGGCTAAACAATACACTACTTAATAACCAAGTGCCCACTGAAGAAATCAAAGAGGCAATCAAAAAATACATAGAAACAAATGACAGTGGAGACACAATGACCCAAAACATATGGAATGCAGCAAAAGCAGTTCTAAGAGGGAAATTTATAGCAATACATTCCTACCTGAAGAAACAGCAAATATCTCAAATAAACAACCTAACCTTGTACCTAAAGCAATTAGAGAAAGAAGAACAAAAGAACCCCAAATTTAGGAGAAGGAAAGGAATCATAAAGATCAGAGCAGAAATAAATGAAAAGGAAATGAAAGAAATGATAACAAATATCAATAAAAGTAAAAGCTGTTTCCTTGAGAAGATAAACAAAATTGATAAACCAGTAGCCAGACTCATCAAGAAAAAAAGGGAGCCTTTTTTGAGTCTTCAAATCAATAGAATTATAAATGAAAAAGGAGAAGTAACAACTGACACTGCAGATATACGAAGGATCATGAGAGATTACCAGAAGCAACTCTATGCCAATAAAATGGACAACTTGGAAGAAATGTACAAATTCTTAAAAATGCATAACCTGCTGAGACTGTACCAAGAAGAAATAGAAAATTTGAACAGAGCAATCACAAGCACTGAAATTGAAACTGTGATTAAATATTTTCCAACAAACAAAAGCCCAGGACCAGATGGCTTCACAGGAAAATTCTCTAAAACATTTGGAGAGAGTTAATACCTATCCTTCTCAAACTCTTCCAAAAGATTGCAGAGGGAGGAACACTCCCAAACTCATTCTATGAGGCCACCATCACCCTGATACCAAAAGCAGACAAAGATGTCACAAAGAAAGAAAACTACAGGCCAATACCACTGAATGAACATAGATGCAAAAATCCTCAACAAAATACTAGCAAACAGAATCCAACAGCACATTAAAAGGATCATACACCATGATCAAATGGAGTTTATTCCAGGAATGCAAGGATTCTTCAAAATACACAAATCAATCAACGTGATACACCATACTAACAAACTGAAGTAGAAAAACCATATGATCATCTCAACAGATGCAGAGAAAGCTTTTGACAAAATTCAACACCCATTTATGATAAAAACCCTGCAGAAAGTAGGCATACAGGGAACTTTCCTCAACATAATAAAGGCCATATATGACAAACCCACAGCCAGCATTGTTCTCAATGGTGAAAAACTGAAACCATTTCCACTAAGATCAGGAACTAGACAATGTTGCCCACTCTCACTACTATTATTCAACATCATTTTGGAAGTTTTAGCCACAGTAATCAGAGAAATAATAGGATTCCAAATCTGAAAAGAAGTAAAGCTGTCACTGTTTGCAGAAGACATGATACTATACATATAGAATCCTAAAGATGCTACCAGAAAACTACTAGAGCTAATCAATGAATATGGTAAAGAAGCAGGATAAAAAATTAATGCAAAGAAATCTCTGGCATTCCTATACACTAATGATGAAAAATCTGAGAGTGAAATTAATAAAACACTCCCATTTACCATTGCAACAAAAAGAATAAAATATCTAGGAAAAAACTTACCTAAGGAGACAAAACGTGTATGCAGAAAATTAAAAGACACTGATGAAAGAAATTAAAGATGATACAAATAGATGGAGAGATATACCATGTTCTTGGATTGGAAGAATCAACATTGTGAAAATGACTCTACTACCCAACTACCACTGGCATTTTTCACACAACTAGAACAAAAAATTTTACAATTTGTATGGAAACACAAAAGACCCCGAATAGTCAAAGCCGTCTTGAGAACAAAAAATGGAGCTGGAGGAATCAGGCTCCCTGACTTCAAACTATAGTACAAAGCTACAGTAATCAAGACAGTATGGTACTGGCACAAAGACAGAAATATAGATCAATGGAAGAGGATAGAACAGCCAGAGATAAACCCACGCACATATGGTCACCTTATCTGTGGTACAGGAGGCAAGAATATACAGTGGAGAAAATATAGCCTCTTCAATAAGTGGTGCTGGGAAAACTGGACAGGTATATGTAAAAATATGAAATTAGAACACTCCCTAACACCATACACAAAAATAAACTCCAAATGGATTAAAGACCTAAATGTAAGGCCAGACACTATAAAACTCTTAGAGGAAAACATAGGCAGAACACTCTATGACATAAATCACAGCAAGATCCTTTTTGACCCCCCTCCTAGAGAAATGGAAATAAAAACAAAAATAAACAAATGGGACCTAATGAAACTTAAAAGCTTTTGCACAGAAAATGAAACCATAAACAAGATGAAAAGACAACATTCAGAATGGGAGAAAATATTTGCCAATGAAGCAACTGACAAAGGATTAATCTCCAAAATTTACAAGCAGCTCATGCAGCTCAATATTAGAAAAACAAACAACCCAATCCAAAAATGGGCAGAAAACCTAAACAGACATTTTTCCAGAGAAGATATACAGATAGCAAACAAACACATGAAAAGATGCTCATCCTCACTAATCATTAGAGAAATGCAACTCAAAACTACAAGGAGGTATCACCTCACACAATTCAGAATTTTCATCATCAATAAGTCTCCAAACAGTAAATGCTGGAGAGGGTGCAGAGAAAAGGGAACCATCTTGCACTGTTGGTGGGAATGTAAATTGATACAACCACTATGGAGAACACTATGGAGATTCCTTTAAAAACTAAAAATAGAACTACCATAAGACACAGCAATCCCACTACTGGGCATCTACCCTGAGAAAACCATAATTCAAAAGGAGACATGCACCACAATGTTCACTGCAGCTCTATTTACAATAGCCAGGACATGGAAGCAACCTAAATGTCCATCAACAGGTGAATGGATAAAGAAGATGTGGCACATATATACAATGGAATATTACTCGGCCATAAAAAGAAACAAAATGGAGTTATTTGTAGTGAGGTGGGTGGACATAGAATCTGTCATACAGAGTGAAGTTAGTCAGAAAGAGAAAAACAAATACCGTATGCTAACACATATATATGGAATCTAAAAAAAAAAAGGGGGGGGGTTCTGAAGAACCTAGGGTCAGGAGAGCAGTAAAGATGAAGACCTAGAGAATGGACTTGAGAACATGGGGAGGGGGAAGGGGAAGCTGGGACAAAGTGAGAGAGTGGCATGGACTTATAAATACTATCAAATGTAAAATAGATAGCGAGTGGAAAGCAGCCACATAGCACAGGGAGATCAGCTGGGTGCTTTGTGATCACCTAGAGGGGTTCGATAGGGAGGATGTGAGGGAGATGTAAGAGGGAGGAGATATGACATATATGTATATGTATAGCTGATTCACTTTGTTATGAAGCAGAAACTTACACACCATTGTAAAGCATTTATACTCCATAAAGATATTTTTAAAAATTAATTAATGTGGAACAGTTCTCATATAAAACTAAATGGAGTAAACAATAGCTGAAAGAAAGATTTTCACATAGCCCAGTAGAATGGGAAACAAAAAGCATAGAATCAGGACCTCCACCCATGCATAGGATCTGAAATGAAGAGAAGATCTACACAGTTTGACCCTTGCCCTGGGGAGTAAGCAGGTCAAGCCACAGTATAGTTGTCCTCATCCTATGTTCCTACACAGAGGAGATAAGCCCTCTTGGCTGGTGGGAGAAATGTTGGGACACATAGACGGGTTTTAGTAGCCTAGATTCTACTCATGAAGAGTGTATAGGTACTGGTTTGCCAACAAAGAGTGGAAAGAGCTCTGCATTGGCAGCTGCCACTTTGCCATTCTCCCTGATCCAAGCAGGGCAAACACCCCACCTCTGTGCATTCCACACAACAGCTTAGTTCAGGATCTGGGCCAGCAAGGCCCTGGGAAAAGGCTTGGTCTAGCTACACAAAGACAGTGTGGGAGCCTGGGTTATGGTCCAGGTGGGGCAGCAGTGGTCATTGACAGTGTTTGCTGAGGCCATGCCATTGGAACCACCCTGACCAGTGTGCCTTGTCCCAGCTCTCAGCAAACACTCAGGCCCCACCCACTCCACACCACAGCTTGACACTTGATTTGGGGTAGACAGGTCCTAGAGGAAGACTCAATCTGAGGATGCAGAGGAGGCTTAGTGTCATGGGGTGTGGTCCAGTTTTGGTAGTGGCAGTCAGTGTTAGCTATGGGGTATATGAATATGTAGAGCTGATTCACTTTTTTATAAAGCAGAAACTAACAGACCATTGTAAAACAATTATACTCAATAAAGATTTTTTAAAAATCAATAAATGTGTCCTTTGTTATGTTAATGATATGACTTTGGGGCCCCACCTATGGAAGAGGGATGGTTGCCAGGAGAACCAACTCTGTGATTAAAGGGCTGGAATTTTCAGTCCCACCCCTCTGACCTTGGGGGAACTGAGAAGGGGTGGAGATTGAATCAATTGCCAATGGCCAATTATTTCATCAATCATGCCTAAATAATGAGGTCTCCATAAAAGCCCAAAAGGACAGGGTTTGGAAAGTCTCCAGGTTGGAGGTGCTGAGATGGTGAAATGCCTGGAAAGAGTATGGAAGCTCTGCACCCTTTCCCAATACATTGCCCTGTGCATCTCTTTCATCTGGCTCTTCCTGAATTATATCGTTTTGCAATAAATTGGTAATCTAGTAAGTAAAATATTGCTCTGAGTTCTGTGAGTTGCTCTAGCAAATTAATTGAACCCAAGGAAGGGGTCATTGGAACCTCTGATGTATAACCAGTCAATCAGAAATATAGGTTACAACCTGAGCATGTGACTGGCATCTGAATTAAATCTTGTAGTGTTGAATCCCTGACTTCTGGAGTCTAATGCTATCTCTGGGTAGATAATATCAGAATTGAGTTGAATTCTCAGACACTCTGCTGGTGTCCAAGAATTGTTTGTTGATGTGTTGGGAATTGGGTCCAGGAACCAAAAAGAGGCTCAAAATGATAGTTGTTACTATTATTTTGTTTTTGTGCAGTTGAAAATAAAATTTTACTAAATACCAAATCACAATTTAAAAGGAACATTAACAATTAGGAGAAAGATATCCAGGCTGAGGAAGGATCAGTTAACCAAATTGTACAATTAATTGCTGGAAAAGTGGGAATAATTTGCTGTGAATAAAGCAGGAAGCAGATTGGTTAAGAAAAAAATACTTATTAGCTGGGAAGGTGAAATTCTGTCATGTATTAAAATAGGGAATAGATTTATTGTGTGAAAACCTAGATTTTTAGAAGATAATCATTCTCATGCATTGATGACCAGAAATTTTAAAATGTGCAAAACTTTCTACTTTCATACTCAGACCAAGCTCTGTTGACCTAGATCTGATCACTTTTTTGGGTTTTTTTCATTTGTTTGTTTGTTTTTACCACACATACTGCTTCTCAGTGCTGTTGCTCATTTTCTTTCAGCTTTGATTTCATGGACTTCCTTAGGTCAGTGCCTTAGAAATTTGAAACGGTCAAAAGGTTAGTATGATTTAGTTCCTTGGTCATTTAGTGGCTTTTTAAAAGCTTTTATTTTGTGTCTTTTATATAGTGATGGTATGGGAAGAGGCTGGGATGAAAAATTTGAATGGTGGCTGAGGCAGCCTTAGTTCTTATTCTGGCAATTACTATCAGTCTCTAATACTACAAGCTCTTTATCTTTAGAAAGAAATGAATAAAGATAGTTGTTGTAACCTCACATAAAAGGGCTCTTTTCATCTATGTTTTATCAGTTTGACTTCATGCTTGAATGGGTGACAGTGAAAGAACAAGGTCTAGAGCTCATAGTATGAGTATCTTGATGCCAAGATTACCGATGCATTTAATATGGCCCTCAAAGTAGTATTATCACTTGTGGTTGACTATGAACACTGAATCTTATTCTTCAAATGTAAACCATGGGCCTGGCAGAGCCTATAGATGCCCTATGCCAGAGCTCTTATTTACTGTGTCTGCTTAATAAACCTGACCCAAATGTGACATTAATAAAGTGCTCCATGTGAACTGACAGAAGAGTACTTAGTTTCCTAATAGTCGTGTGTGATTGTTTAACTACTAAGTTGGTATGTAGGTGTTACATTCTTGGGAAAGTAACAGGTGCAAGTTTAAGGGTCTTCCAGAAAAAAAGGCAAGCACAAAAGCAAAGAAGATTTACCAACCTCTTGCCTGGGACTGGGAAGCTTCATTGTAATCTGCTGCACTGCTCCTGTGTTTTCTGTCAAATGAGTTTCATTGCTGTAGGCAACTAGCTAGATCAATCTATTGGTGATGTTTGTTTCACTGTTGATCTGTCACATCTGCAAGAGTGTAAGGATGTATAATGTGGACAAGGAGCTGAGTGTAATTTTGTATGTGCCAGATGGGAGGATGTGATATGGTCGCCCCTGACTTTGGCAGCAACTAGCTTAGAATGTTGTTCAGCTACAAAAACATCTCTTCACTACTGTATACAATTAATTACATAACATCAGATTATGGTTTGCTATAAATAGCCACTGATTTGTCTTCGTTTACATTTTGGAGAACCTTTTGTTGGATATATACTCAGGAGTGGAATTGCTGGATTATAATGGTAGTTCTGTTTTTAGTTTTTTAAGGAACCTCTATACTGTTTTTCAAACTGCTCCACCAATTTACATTCCAACCAACAGTGCAGGAGTCTTCCCTTTTCTCCACACTTTCTCCAGCATTTATTATTGTAGACTTTTTTTTTTTTTTTTTTTTTTTTTTTGCGGTACGTGGGCCTCTCACTGCTGTGGCCTCTCCCCTTGCGGAGCACAGGCTCCGGACGCGCAGGCTCAGCGGCCATGGCTCACGGGCCCAGCCGCTCCACGGCATGCGGGATCCTCCCGGACTGGGGCACGAACCCGTGTCCCCTGCATCGGCAGGCGGACTCTCAACCACTGCGCCACCAGGGAGGCCCCTATTGTAGACTTTTTGATGATAGCCATTCTGACTAGTGTGAGGTGCTATCTCACTGTGGTTTTGATTTGCATTTATCTGATGTAAGCAATGTAGAGCATTTTTTCATGTGCTGTTAGCCAACTATATGTCTTCTTTAGAAAAATATCTATTCAGGTCTTTTGCCCCTTTTTTGATTGGGTTGTTTGGTTACTTGGTATTGAGTTATATGAGTTATTTGGTTATTTTGTATATTAACCCCTTGTCAGTTGCAGCATTTGTAAATATTTTCTCGCATTCTATAGGTTGTCTTTTTGTTTTGTGGATGGTTTCCTTGGCTGTGCAAAAGCTTTTAAATTTGAATAGGTCCCATTTGTTTATTTTTGCTTTTATTTATTTTGCCTTAGAAAACTGATCTAAAAAATATTGCTACAATTTATGTCAAAGAGTGTTGTGCCTATGTTCTCTTCTAGGATTTTTATGGTGTCACCTCTTAAATTTATATCTTTAAACCATTTTCAGTTTATTTTTGTATATGGTGTGAAGAAATGTTCTAATTTTATTGTTTTACATGAAGCTGTCCAGCTTTCCCAGCACCACTTCTTGAAGGGACTGTCTTTTTTCCATGATATATGTTTGCTTCCTTTGTTGTAGATTAATTGACCATAGGTATGTGGATTTATTTCTGGGGTCTGTATTCTGTTCCATCAATTTATGTTCTGTTTTTTGTGCTAATACCACCCTGTTTTGATTACTGTAGCTTGGTAGTATAGTCTGAAGTGTGGGAGGGTTACTTCCAGCTTTGTTCTTTTTTCTCAGGATTACTCTGACAATTTGTGGTTTCATATAAATTTCAGGATTATTTGTTCTAGTTCTGCAAAAATTGTCCTGGGTATTTTGAGAGGGATTGAATTAAATCTGCAAATTGCTTTGTGTAGTTTGACTATTTTAATAATATTGATTCTTCCAATCTAATCCAAGGGCATGGGATATCTTTCCATTTCTTTGAATCATCTTCAGTTTTCTTTATCAATATTTTATAGTTTTCAGCATATAGGTCTTTCACCTCCTTGGTTAAGTTTATTCCTAGGTATTTTTTTTCTGTGTGTGATTTTTAAACGGGATTTTTTTTTTACTTTCCTTTCTGATATTTCATTATTAGTGTATAGAAACACAACACATTTCTGTATATTAATCTTGTATCCTGTAACCTTGCTGAATTCATTTGTTAGTTCTAATAGTTTTGGTGGAGATTTTAAGGTTCTTTATATAGTGTATTATGTCATCTGCAAAAAACGTGACAGTTTTACCATTTCCCTTCCAGTTTGGATACCTTCTTTTTCTTGTGTGATTGCTGTGGTTAGGACTTTCAATACTATGTTAAATAGAAGCAGAGAGTGTGGACATCCTTGTCTTTTTCCTAAATTTAGTGAGAAGGCTTTCAGCTTTTAAGTATTATGTTGGCTGTGGATTTGTTGTAAATTGCCTTTACTATGGTGAGTTATGTTCCCTCTATACCAACTTTGATGAAAGTTTTTATCATGAATAGATGTTGAATTTTGTCAAATGCTTGTTTGCATCTATTGAGATGATCATGTGTTTTTTGTCTTTCCTTTTGTTAATGTGGTGAATCATATTGATTGATTTGCATATGTTGAACCATCCTCCTGACTGGAATAAATTCAATTTGATCATGGTGTGTGATCCTTTTTATGCATTGTTGGATTCAGTTTGCTAGTATTTTGTTGATGATTTTTGCATCTATACTCATTAAAGATATTGGCCTGTAATTTTCTTTTTTTGTAGTGTCTGATTTTAATATAAGGGTAATGGTGGCCCTGTGAATTTGGGAGTGTTCCCTGCTTTTTGATTTTTTGGAATAGTTTGAGAAGGATAGACATATATTCTTCTATATATGTTTGGAAGAATTCCTCTGTGAAGCTGTGTGGTCCTGAAATTTTGTTTGCAGGGAGTTTTTAAAATTACAGATTCAATTTCACTTTTAGTAATCAATCTGTTCAGATTGTCTGTTCCTCTTGACTCAGTCTTGGCAGACTGAATGTTTGTAGAAATTTGTCCATTTCTTATAAGTTGCCCAATTTGTTGGCATAGGACTGTTCATTGTATTCTCTTATAATTTTTTGTATATCTGTGGTATTAGTTGTTATTTCTCCTCTTTTGTTTCTTATTTTGTTTGTTTGAGTTTTCTCTCATTTCTTCTTGGTAAGCCTGGCCAGATGTATATCAATTTTGTTTATCTTTTCAAAAAACCAACTCTTGGTTTCATTGATCTTTTCAATTTTTAAAAGTCTCTACTTTATTTCCTCTCTGATATTTATTACTTCTTTCCTTCTGCTGACTTTGGGATTTGTTTGTTCTTCTTTTAAGTCTTTTAGGTGGTAGGTTATGTTGTTTGAGTTTTTCTTGTTTCTTGAGGAAGGCCTGTATTGCTATGAACTTCCCTCTTAGAACTTCTCTTTCTACATCTCATACATTTTGTAAAGTAGTGTTTTCATTGATGTTTTTCTTGAGATATTTTCTGATTTCATCATTGGCCCAATGTTTTTTAGTAGCATGTTGTCTAATCTCCATGTGTTTGTTCTTTTCCCTTTTTTCTTTCAGTACAGTTTCATATAGTTGTGGTCAGGAACAATGCTTCATACATTTTCTACCCTCTTAAATTGTTGAGGCTTGTTCTGTGAGCAAGTATGTGGTCTATCCTGCAGAACATCCCATGCACACTTGAATAGAATGTGTATTCTGCTTTTTCTGGATGTAGTGTCTTGCAGATATCAAGTAAGTCCAACTAGTCTATTGTGTCATTGGCTCTTGTGACTCTATGGTATGTTTTGATTTGTGGTTACCATGTTGTTCATGCATATTGGTCCATAATGATACTTGCTTTAAACTGATAGTCATTTAAATTCAAACACATTCTAAAAGATCTATGTCATATTTTACAGCTTCGGGCTTATCCCTTTTCTGTTTAGTATAATGATCTTTGCTTTTACAACTTTTTTTTTTTAAATCTATGTACTGGCTTATTTAAGTGATCTTCAATCCTTATTATATATTTGTCTTTCCTAGTGGTATTTTCCCTTTTCAATAGATTCTTACTTATATTACATTTAGAGAAGATTTTAGGGTAAGATTAGTATTGGTGAATTCTTTTAGCTTTTCTTGTCTGATAAATTCTCACCTTTTCTATTCTAAATGATAATATTGCTAGGTAGAGTATCTGAGATTGTAGGTTTTTCCCTTTCAGTACTTTGAATATATCATGCCACTCCCTTCTGCACTGCAAATTTTCCACAGAGAAATCTTCTGATAGCCTTATGGAGGATCTTTGTATATGACTCTGTTTTTCTCTTGCTGCCTTTAGAATTCTCTATCTTTAATTTTTGCTATTTTAATTATGTGTTTTGTTGTAGATCTGCTTGGATTCATCTTATTTGGGGTCTTCTGTTCTTCCTGTATCTAGATACAATAAGTCCCCTACATATGAACTTTCAAGATGTGAACTTTCAAAGATGCCAACATGTGTTCCATCAATGTCAGGTGTAAGTGAAATTGCAGCTTGCACTCCATTTTCTTTTGCTGACGATCCTTCACCTCTACCATCTCCCACCTTCTCTCCTTCCTCCAATCAGTAACTCTTCTTGCCTGTTCACTTGATGACAACCCCTGAATACCAGCTGTTGTACTGTACTAATGTACTTTTCAAGGTACTGTACTGTAAGATTTAAAATGTTTTTAAAATTTTTTTGTGTTTGTTTTTTATGTATTACTTGTGTGAAAAGTACTGTAAACCTATTACAGTACAGTACTATATAGGCGATTGTGTTAGTTGGGTACCCAGGCTAACTTTGTTGGACTTATGAACAAATTGGACTTACAAATGTGTTCTCAGAATGGAACTCATTTGTATGTAGGGGGCTTATTGTATTTGTTTCCTTCTGTAGGTTTAGAAGTTTTCTTCAAATACATTTTAGATCCCCCCTCTCTCTTTTCTCATTCTGGAACACTTATTATGCCTAGGTTGGCACGTTTTATAGTATCCCGTAGATCTCACATGTTGCCTTCATTTATTTTTTCATTTGTCTTTCTGGCTGCTGTTCTAATTGGGTGATTTCCATTATTCTATCTTCCAGATCACTTATTCCTTCTTCTGTGTCATTTAGTCTGCTATTTATTGCTTCTAGATTGGTTTATGTTCCAGCAGTTGAATTATCTATTTTTGATCAGTTCATCTTTATAGTTTCTAGTTCATTGTTACAGTGATCTACTTTTCTATCAATAACTTTTCTTGATTAAGTTAGTGTTTTTATTATCACATTTTTGAACTCAGGGTCTGGTAGATTGGTGAGCTCTACTTCATTATTTGTTTTTTTAAGGGATATTTCTTATTCTTTAGATTAGGAGTAGTCTCTCTGCCTTTTCATTTTACTTAATTTCTCTGTCCCTATGAATTAGAAGAAACAGTTATCTTCTATGGTCTTGAAGGAGTGTTTTATGTCAGAGCATCCCTGTGTAGACTCTGGCTGTCCAATGTCTTTGGTGTGAGAGTGGTTTTGATGTGATGGCCAGTCAAATCTTTCCTCAGGGTGTGCTGGGAGCAGTCATCTTGATAGGGGGTGTTGGAGGATCTAAACATTGCACAGGGTGTGAGGCAGGACTTCTTCTCTGCTCATTGGCTGTTATCACACAATATCAGAAGAAGGATCTCCTCCCCAATTGTTGAAGCAGAAGGCTTGAGGGTCAGGCTCAAGCAGCCTCTGTTCCTTTTGAGTGTGTGCCCTGCCCCAAAGTAGGAAAGTGCTGAAGAAATTGAGGGGGTCTGATCTTCCCACTTAAGGTGGGAAATGAGCTGCAGACTGGAGTGGTGAGCAGTCTTGCTGAGCGTCAGAAGAGTGACCTAATAGAGCCAATCTGCAAGGACTAGAAAGTGAATTACAACAGGAGAAAATCAGACTTCTATGCAGTGGATACTTGAAGCATTTTTAGAAGCACAAGGCTTGGGAAAATCCAATTATATGTTTCACTAAAGATACCATTTGCAGAGGAGCTTCAAGATGTTAGAAGAGTAAGATGTGAAGATCACCTACCTCCCCATAAACACATCAGAAATACATCTACATGTGAAACAACTCCTACAGAACACCTACTGAATGCTGGCAGAAGACCTCAGATCTCCCAAAAGGCAAGAAACTCCACACGTACCTGGGTAGGGCAAAAGAAAAAGGAATAAACAGAGACAAAAGAATAGGGATGGGACCTGCACCATTGGGAGGGAGCTGTGATGGAGGAAAGGTTTCCACACACTAGGAAGCCCCTTCACAGGCAGAGAATGTGGGTGGTGGAGGGGGAAACTTCAGAGCCATGGAGGAGAGTGCAGCAACAGGGGTGCAGAGGGCAAAGTGGAGAGATTCCCACACAGAGGATTAGTGCCGACCAGCACACACCAGCCTGAGACACTTGTCTGCTCACCTGTTGTGGTGGGCAGGGGCTGGGAGCTGAGAGCTGGGAGCTTGGACTTCGGAGGTCAGACCCCAGGGAGAGGACTGGGGTTGGCTGCTTGAACACAGCCAGAGGGGTTAGTGCATCACAGCTAGCTGGGAGGCAGTCCAGGAAAATGTCTGAAGCTTTTACCAAACGTAAAATAGATAGCTAGTGGGAAGCAGCCGTATAGCACAGGGAGATCAGCTAGGTGCTTTGTGACCACCTAGAGGGGTGGGATAAGGAAGGTGGGAGGGAGGGAGTCTCAAGAGGGAAGAGATATGGGGACATATGTATATGTATAACTGATTCACTTTGTTATAAAGCAGAAACTAACACACCATTGTAAAGCAATTATACTCCAATAAAGATGTTAAAAAGAAAAAAAAAACAAAGCAAGGCCCATGCACTCACAAAGGTCTGATGCACCACCTCTGTAGACATCTGTGGCTCTGCTCAGATGCAGACCAATGTTGCATCCCCTTCTTTGTTGTGGTCCTCCCAGATCTAGTGCAAGGCTGTGGCATGTAGTGGGTGGAGCTGGAGTGCTTGCTAGACTGTGCAGGCATAGTGGCTGCAGGATCTAAAGTGGCCATGATGCCACCAGAGATCTGGGCTGCCCCTATGGCACTGATTAAGCTAGTGCTGCCACTGGCTGCCACTGCCCCAACTGGACCACACCCCATGACACTAAGCCTCCTCTGCATCCTCAGATTGAGTCTTCCTCTAGGACCTGTCTACCCCAAATCAAGTGTCAAGCTGTGGTGTGGAGTGGGTGGGGCCTGAGTGTTTGCTGAGAGCTGGGACAAGGCACACTGGTCAGGGTGGTTCCAATGGCATGGCCTCAGCAAACACTGTCAATGACCACTGCTGCCCCACCTGGACCATAACCCAGGCTCCCACACTGTCTTTGTGTAGCTAGACCAAGCCTTTTCCCAGGGCCTTGCTGGCCCAGATCCTGAACTAAGCTGTTGTGTGGAATGCACAGAGGTGGGGTGTTTGCCCTGCTTGGATCAGGGAGAATGGCAAAGTGGCAGCTGCCAATGCAGAGCTCTTTCCACTCTTTGTTGGCAAACCAGTACCTATACACTCTTCATGAGTAGAATCTAGGCTACTAAAACCCGTCTATGTGTCCCAACATTTCTCCCACCAGCCAAGGGGGCTTATCTCCTCTGTGTAGGAACATAGGATGAGGACAACTATACTGTGGCTTGACCTGCTTACTCCCCAGGGCAAGGGTCAACCTGTGTGGATCTTCTCTTCTGTTCAGATCCTTCACAGTGGTGGAGGTCCTGATTCTATGCTTTTTGTTTCCCATTCTACTGGGTTATGTGAAAATCTTTCTTTCAGCTTTTGTTTGCTACACTTAGTTTTATATGAGAATTATTCCACATGAATTTATTTTTTAAACATCTTTATGGAATATAATTGCTTTAAAATGATGTGTAAGTTTCTGCTTTATAACAAAGTGAATCAGCTATCCATATACATATATCCCCATAACTCCTCCCTCTTGCGTCTCTCGCACATCCTCTCTATTCCACTCCTCTAGGTGGTCACAAAGCACCAAGGTGATCTCCCTGTGCTATGTGGCTGTTTCCCATTAGCTATCTGTTTTACATTTGGTTAGTGTATATATGTCCATCCCACACTCTCACTTTGTCCCAGTTTACCTTTCCCCCTCCCTGTGTCCTCAAGTCCATTTGCTATGTCTGTGACTTTATTTCTGTCCTGCCCATAGGTTTTTCAGAACTTTTTAATTTTCTTTAGATTCCATATATATGTGTTAGTATACAGTATTTGTTTTTGTCTTTCTCACTTACTTCACTCTGCATGAGAGACTCATGTTTGATCCACCTCACTAAAAATAACTCAATTTTGTTTCTTGTTATGGCTGAGTAATATTCCACTGTATATATGTGCCACATCTTCTTTATCCATTCATCTGTTGATGGACACTTCGGTTACTTCCATGTCCTGGCTAGTGTAAATAGAGCTGCAATGAACATTGTGGTACCCGACTCATTTTGAATTTTGGTTTTCTCAGGGTATATGCCCAGTAGTGGGATTGCTGGGTTATATGGTAGTTCTATTTTTTGGTCTTTTAAGGAACTTCCATATTGTTCCCCTAGTGGCTGTAACAATTTACTTTCCCACAAACAGTGCAAGGGGGTTTCATCTTCTTCACACCCTCTCCAGCATTTACTGTTTTTATATTTTTTGATGACGGCCATTCTGACTGGTGTGAGGTGATACCTCATTGTAGTTTTGAGTTGCATTTCTCTAATGACTAGTGATGATGTGTTTCATGTGTCAACAAACACATGTGTTTCATGTGTTTGTTGACAATATGTATATCTTCTTTGGAGAAATGTCTGTTTAGGTCTTCTACCCATTTTTGGATTTTTTTTTTTTTTTTTGATATTGAGCTGCATGAGCAGCTTGTAAATTTTGGAGATTAATCCTCTTTCAGTGGCTTCATTTGTAAATATTTTTGCCCATTCTGAGGGTTTTTCTTTTCATCTTGTTTATGTTTTCATTTGCTGTGCAAAAGCTTTTAAGTATCATTAGGTCACATCTGTTTATTTTTGGGTTTTATTTCCATTTCTCTGGGAGATGGGTCAAAAAGTATCTTGCTGTGATTTATGTCGTAGAGTGTTCTTGCACTCTATAGATTTTGCATCTATGTTCATCAGTGATATTGGCCTGTAGCTTTCTCTCTTTGAGACATCTTTGTCTGGTTTTGTTATCAGGGTGATGTTGGCCTCGTAGAATGAGTTTGGGAGTGTTCCTCCCTGTGCTATATTTTGAAAGAGTTTGAGAAGGCTAGGTGTTAGCTCTTCTCACTATGTTTTTTACAGAATTCGCCTGTGAAGACATTTGGTCCTGGGCTTTTGTTTGTTGGAAAATATTTAATCACACTCTTAATATCAGTGCTTGTGATTGGTCTGTTTATATTTTCTATTTCTTCCTGCTTCAGTCTTTGAAGGTTGTGCATTTCTAAGAATTTGTCCATTTCTTCCAGGTTTTCCATTTTATTGGCATATAGTTGTTTGTTGTAATATCTCATGATGCTTTGTATTTCTGCAGTGTCAGTTGTTACTTCTCCTTTTCATTTCTAATTCTATTGATTTGAGTCTTCTCCCCTTTTTTTTGATGAGTGTGGCTCATGGTTTATCAATTTTTTTATCTTCTCAAAGAACCATCTTTTAGTTTTATTGATGTTTGTTATTGTTTCTTTCATTTCTTTTTCATTTATTTCTGATCTGATATTTACAATTTCTTGCCTTCAGCTATCTTTGGGATTTTTTGTTCTTTTTTCTCTAATTGCTTTAGGTGTAAGATTAGGTTGTTTATTTGAGGTGTTTCTTGTTTCTTGAGGTAGGATTGTATTGGTATAAAATTCCCTCTTAGGACTGCTTTTTCTACATCCCATAGGTTTTGGGTCATCACGTTTTCATTGTCATTTGTTTCTAGGTATTTTTTTATTTCCTCTTTTATTTCTTTAGTGATCCCTTGGTTATTTAGTAGTGTATTGTTTAACCTCCATATGTTTGTATTTTTTTTCCTATAATTGATGTCTAGTCTCATAACATTGTGGTCAGGACAGATACTTGCAACGATTTCAATTTTCTTAAATTTTCAAAGACTTGATTTCTGACCCAAGATATGATCTATACTGGAGAATATTCCATGAGCACTTGAGAAGAAAGTGTATTCTGTTTTTTTGGATGGAATGTCTTATAAATATCAATTACATCAATGTTGTTTAATGTACCATGTAAAGCTTCTGTTTCCTTATTTAATTTCATTTTGGATGATATGTCCATTGGTGAAAGTAGGGTGTTAAAGTCCCCTACTATGATTGTGGTACTGTCAATTTCCCCTTTTATGGCTGTTAGCATTTGCCTTATGTATTGAGTTGCTCCTATGTTGGGTGCATATATATTTACAATTGTTATATCTTCTTCTTGGATTGATCCCTTGATCATTATGTAGTGTCCTTCTTTGTCTTTTGTAATAGTCTTTGTTTTAATGTCTGTTTTTTCTGATATGAGAATTGCTACTCCAGCTTTCTTTTGATTTCCATTTAAAAAGAATATCTTTTTCCAGCCCCTCACTTTCAGTCTGTGTGTGCCCTTAGGTCTGAAGTGGGTGTCTTGTAGACATCATATATATGGGTCTTGGTTTTGTAACCATTCAGCCAGTTTATGTCTTTCGGTTGGAGCATTTAATCCATTTACATTTAAGGTAATTATCGATACGTATGTTCCTATTACCATTTTCTTAATTGTTTTGGGTCTGTTATTGTAGGTTTTTCCTTCTCTTGTGTTTCCTGCCTAGAGAAGTTCCTTTAGCATTTGTTGTAAAGCTGGTTTGGTGGTGCTGAATTCTCTTAGCTTTTACTTGTCTGTAAACGTTTTAATTTCTCCATCAAACCTAAATAAGATCCTTCCTGAGTAGAGTAATCTTGCTTGTAGTTTTTTCCCTTTCATCACTTTAAATATGTCCTGCCACTCCCTTCTGGCTTGAAGAGTTTCTGATGAAAGATCAGCTCTTAACCTTATGGGGATTCCCTTGTATGTCATTTGTTGTTTTTCCCTTGCTGTTTTTTAATATTTTTTCTTTTTATTTAATTTTTGATAGGATTAATTATATGTCTTCCTGTGTTTCTCTTTGGATTTTTCCTGTATGGGACTCTATGTGCTTCCTGGACTTGATTGACTCTTTCATTTCCCATATTAGGGAAGTTGTCCACTATAGTCTCTTCAAATATTTTCTCAGTCCGTTCTTTGTCTCTTCTTCTTCTGGGACCCCTATAATTCGAATGTTCTTGCATTTAATGTTGTCCCAGAGATCTCTGAGACTCTGCTCAATTGTTTTCATTCTTTTATCTTTATTCTGCTCTTCAGTAGTTATTTCCACTATTTTATCTCCCATGTCTCTTATCCATTCTTCTGCCTCAGTTTTTCTGCTATTGATTCCTTCTAGAGAATTTTTATTTTCATTTATTTTGTTGTTCATCATTGCTTGTTTGCTCTTTAGTTCTTCCACGTCCTTGTTGAACGTTTCTTGTATTTTCTCCATTCTGTATCCAAGATTTTGGACCATCTTTACTACCATTACTCTGAATTCTTTTTCAAGTAGACTGCCTATTTCCTCTTCATTTGTTTGATCTGGTGAGTTTTGCCTTGCTCCTTCATCTGCTGTGTGTTTCTCTGTTTTCTCATTTTGCTTAACTTTCTGTGTTTTGGGTCTCCTTTTTGCAGGCTTCAGGTTCTTAGTTCCTGTTGATTTTGGTGTCTTCCCCCAGTGGCTAAGTTTGGTTTAGTGGGTTTGTAGCCTTCCTGGTGGAGGGGACTGTTGCCTGTTTTCTGGTGGATGAGGCTGGCTCTTGTCTTTCTAGTGGGATGGACCATGTCTTGGGCTAGGGTTTGGGTGTCTATGATCTTATTATGATTTTAGGCAGCCTTTCTGCTAATGAGTGTGGTTGGGTTCCTATCTTGCTAGTTGCTTGTCAAATGGTGTCCTGCACTGCAATTTGCTGGTCATTGAGTGGGGCTGGGTCTTCGAGTTGAGATGGAGATGTCTCAGAGAGCCTTCACCATTTGATAGTATGTGGGAGGTCTTTGGTGGACCAATGTCTTGAACTTGGTTCTCCCTCCTGTGAGGCACAGGCCTGACAACTGGCCAGAAGACAGAGACCCTGTCAGCCACACAGCTCAGAAGAAAAGGAAGGAAAAAGGAAAGAAAAAAATTAAATAAAATAATGTTATTAAATTAAAAAATAAAAATAAATTAAGGATTAAAAGTTTTTAATTAAAAAGAAAGAAAGAACAGAGCAACCAAACCAAAAAACAAATCCTTCAATAATAGTAAGCACTAAAAACTGTACAAGAAATAAAAATGGACACACAAAACCCTAGGACAAATGGTAAGAGCAAAACTATACAGAGAAAATCACACAAAGAAGCATACACATAGACACTCAGAAAAAGAGAAAAAGGAAAAAAAAATGTATATATATAAAAAGGAAGAGAGCAACCAAATCATTAAAGAAAACTACCAATGATAATAAACTCTAAATACTAAACTAAGATAAACATAAGACCAGAAACAAATTAGATGTAGAAAGCAAACACCAAGTCTACAGTTGCTCCCAAAGTCCACCACCTCAATTTTGGGATGATTTGTTGTCTATTCAGGTATTCCAGAGATGCAGGGTACATCAAGGCTGCTGGGAGAGATTTCCCTTTTTCTTCTTTGTTCCCACAGCTCCTGAGTTTCAGCTTTGGATTTAGTGCCACTTCTGCATGTAGGTACCCTGAAGGTGTCTGTTTTTCACTCAGACAGAAAAGGGTTAAAGTAACAGCTGATTAGGGGGCTCTGGCTCACTCAGGCTGTGGGGAGGGAGGGGTATAGAATGCAGGGCGACCCTGTGGCGGCAGAGGCCAGCATGAAGTTGCAACAGCCTGAGGTGCACAGTGTTTCTCCCAGCGAAGTTGTGCCTGGATCATGGTACACTGGCAGTAGCGAGCTGCACAGGCTCCCAGGAGGAGAGGTGTGATAGTCACCTGTGCTTGCACACAGGCTTCCTGCTGGATGCAGCAGCAACCTTAGCATTTCATGTCCGTCTCAGGTGTCTGCACTGATAGGCACAGCTTATGCCAGGCTTTGGAGCTCATTTAGGCAGTGCTCTGAATCCCCTCTCCACATGCACCCCGAAACAATGTTCTCTTGCCTCTTAGGCAGTCCCAGACTTTTCCCTGGACTCCTTCCGGCTAACTGTGATGCACTAGCCCCTTTCAGGCTGTGTTCACACAGCCAACCCCAGTCCTCTCCCTGGGATTCAACCTCCGAATCTGGATCCTCAGCCCCCAGCCCACACTTGCCCTGGTGGGTGAGCAGACAAACCTCTCAGGCTGGTGAGTGTTGGTTGGCACTGATCTTCTGTGCAGGAATCTCTCCACTTTGCCCTCTGCACCTGTATTGCTGAGCTCTCCTCCATGGCTCTGAAGTTCTCCCTCACCACCCCCTCTCTCTGCCAGTGAAGGGGCTTCCTTGTGTTTGGAAACTTTTCCTTCTTCACAGCTCACTCCCAGAGATGCAGGTCCCATCCCTATTCTTTTGTCTCTATTTTTTCTTTTACCCTACCCAGGTACGTGGGGAGTTTCTTGCTTTTTGGGAAGTCTGAGGTCTTCTGCCTGTGTTCAGTATGTGTTCTGCAAGAGCTGTTCCACATGTACATGTATTTCTGATGTATTTTGGGGGAGGAAGGTGATCTCCACGTCTTACTCCTCTGTCACCTTAAGGGTCTCTCCCGCATGTATTTTTAATGTGCTTTTGTGGGGAGTTGAGCGCCATATCCTCCTACTACATCATCATGTTCTGATCTCTGGGCACTTCTTAAAATATGGATATCTTAGTACGTTTATATGGGAACTTACTATCAGTTAGAAATAAAAATAAAATATCTGTGAAAATGTATGACTAAATATACTTTTATCTCAATGTGAAATTATTTCCCAACCTACAAAGGAATTGGATATGATATTTTAAGAGCTTTTTTTATTACATCAAGGGAGTGTATGTCTCCTTCCCCCAAGTTTTGTCATTTATATTAGTTACATATCCTTCCTTTTAAAGTTAATTGGTAACATATGAAAGGGATTCTTGGACTGTTAGATATTATATCATCAATGCAGTAAATCAAGTACTGGGCAATATTACTTGAAGTGTGTTCATAATTCATATTTATCTTCAAAAGTAAATATGCAGGCCACCTGACAGAGTCTAAATAAAATATTTTTGTGAATTACTAAGTATATAATTCAATCAAGTTCAGTTATGTGTCTAAGTAATTTTCATTTTGATAATTATATATGAGTAATCATGATATTCAGAATGATGTTATGGTTAACTATCTAAGTTGGAAAGAAATTCTATTTTGGATTACATAATACAAGTTTCATTTAGCATTGAAAGGTCAGGCTAAAGACACTTCTAAATGGAACTTACAAAACTGCAGCGCTTTTATTGTCAAAAGATGGTAAAAATGTGCATTTTTCCACATAATTTTGAAGGTAAAAAATGCAAATCAAAGAAGTGAATTCCAACTTCATCTTTTAGCTGAATGTCACTGATCAGCATGAATCTTTGCTAAAATGCATTCCTTAATAGCTTTGTAAACTCTCATTTGTTCCAAAAGTATAATGTTTGTAGAGCTGGTAGAACAACATCATTCTGTTCTTTTTGAAGGGCTTAACCTTCCCTATCTAGTTCCCCCAAATGCCATTTGAGCTTCTTCGCTTTTTGTTTGCTGACCCAGAAGTTACATGAAGATTTCCTTTATTTAGCACAGGTCTTCTATGAAAACCATAAACTGACAGAAGTGTTTGGATTTTTTTTTTTTTTTTTTTTTTTGGAATCTAAAGAAGTTCACAAACACTTTTGAGTGTCTTTATTGGTATAGCTAAGAAGTAGGAAACCATTCATTCATTGGCCACATCTTTCCCTTAGCCCATTTTCCTTTGACCTAAACATTACTAGGGATAGTATCATTTATGCCTATAGGTTCAAAAACACAATAAGATGGTGAGAGACTTTAGCCACAGTTTCCTAGAGTACCACAAGATGGGGCTAAGTTATAGTAGACAGTTACCTTTGTGGCCTATCAGAGTAAGTAGTTATCTAATTTTATTTTTGCTGTTGTTACTGCTGTTATGAGAGGGGAAATGAGTTTGTGACAATGTAAAACTTATAGACTTTAACTAGCAACTGAAATATTTTTAAAACAACTGTTGGAGAAGTAGTTTTATTCCCAAATAATCTTAATTTCAATGGATGTATATATATTTTTCTTGCCAAATAGTGAGTCTGAGGTTTTGCATTTACTACATAGGTATTCTGAATTATAGTGATTGATTATGTATCTGCATGTATAACATAAAATGATACTTTCAAATAACCTTTCTATAGCATTTCTTAGGATAAAATACCTCTTCCTGGCCTTTGGTTTTTTCCCCATCCCTTCTCCTCCTTCTTCTCCTTCCCTCTCCTCCTCCTTCTTTTTCTGTCTCCTTTTCCATCTGTCACACATTTTCACCAGATGACTAACATGCTAAGTATGTTTTTACACTTCCTATACCTCCTCCCAACACTGTGAATGGTAAGGCTGGGATAGAATTGAGATAGAAACAATCTCAGATGGAACTGAAGGAATTTGCTGGGTTGGAAGGAGTGTATATCCAAATGATATGGGATCTGATCTTATGTGCCAAATATTGACGAAAGTCAAATTATTTTGACAATGATTCATTACTCAACTATTCATTGAGCACTGACTCTGATCTAGGTATTATACTATATATTAAAATATTATTTATTATCTTTCAAGTATAAATTAATTATAGGTTTTAAGCATATATAAGTTAACAAGGCAGACATGAGTTCTTTCCTAATCAAGTTTTTGTAAATGCACAGATAATTTTTTAGATTGACAAGTTCTGACAAATATAATTAACTATTTACCTAATATCCAAGTCAAGATATAAGGTATTTTAATCACCCTAGAGAGTCACCTCACGCCCCTTTAGTCCAAGTCAATTTGCCTGAGCACCCCCTATCTCCATTCTGATTTCTATCACTATAGATTAGTTTTGTCTCTTCTTGAACATCATATAAATGGAATGTGCTTTCATGTATGTCTTGTTTCACTCAGCATAGCATTTTTGTAGTTTATCCATGTTGTTGGGTGTATCAATACTGTTTTTTTTTTATTGTGAGTAATATTTTATTGTATAAATATACCACAAATTGCTCTCCCATTCTACTATTGATGATCACTTCAGTTGCTAACAGTATTTTATTATCATGAATGAAGATGCTATGAACATTCTTGTATACATTTTTTGCAGACATAAGCCTTCGTTTCTTTTGGATATATACCTAAAAATAGAATTGTTGAGTTCTAGTGTAGGTATATTTTTAACTTTACAAGAAATTGCCAAATAGTTTTCCAAAGTAGTTATACCATTTTATAATCTCAACAATAATATAGGAAGTTTCCAGTTGCTCCACATACTGGACAACATTTGGTATAGCCAGTCTTAATTTTAGCCATGCTAGTGTATATAAATGTTAGTACTTCATTGTGAAGATGTGCACCTAACTCTATTATCAACAATACTACCAATAACTTAGACGGCATGGTGGGAAAATTTGGGAGGTCAAGAGTGAAAAGAGAAATCCTGGAGAGGAAAAACGAAGTAACATCTGGATGAGACTATGTGGTGAGAGTGAGGTGATCAGAGTCTTTCATTTTGAGCAGTTAAGAGAGAGAGGTGCAAGTTATTAAAAGTGCAGATAGGAGCAAGGTGAGACCTCAGGTATGTGATGCATTTAGCTGTGTGAAGTCTAATTAATAGTTAGCTTAAACTTTACAAAATATTTACATGGTGGTGGAATGTTTGAACTATCATAGCCCAGAACCTCTTCTTGGTCTCATTCTTATGGTATCTTAAAATGATGGTCATGCTCTGTGAGAGTAATCAAATCTATCTATAGAAGACATTTCAACCTGAAGTGTACCCTTATATTAAAAATACCCTTCATACTTTGCCCTTACCCAGAATCACTTATAAATGAGATATTCCAGTTTGAAACCTCTTTTTAATTATAGCTGGAAAAGGGGGCTTTCTCTAGGTCTCCTCATAGTAGTATGAACAAAATGCCTACTAAAAGGAGAACATAGATTTTATTGTTATCATAGATCATTTAAACATTTCAGTGTACTTTTATTGGTCATAGATATGATGGATATTTAGATCTTGGCATTTAAAAAATCACTCATCACTGTGGTTACATTTAATGATCTCAAATGTTAAATTCCACATTTCAAAACTGGCCAAGCAAGTTTTATTAAAAATGAACATTTTATTTTGGAATAATTTTAGATTTACAGAAAAGTTATGAAGATAATACAAAGATCCCATATACCCATCACCCAGATTCTCTTAATGTTAACAAATTAATTACCATGGTGTATTTGTTAAAACTAAGAAATTAACATTGGTATGTTACTACCAACTAAACTTTAGATTTTATTTGTATTTCACCAGTTTTTCCACTAATGTGTTTTCCTGTTCCAGGAACCAGTCCAGGATATCACATTGCATTTAGTTTTCATGTATCCTTAGTTTCCTGAGGCCTGTGTCAATTTCTTAGTCTTTTCTTGTTTTTCATCATCTTGATAGTATTGAAGATTCCTGGCCACATATTTTGTAGAACATCCCTCAATTTGGGTTGTCTGATGCTTTTCACATGATTAGACTGAGGCTATGGTTTTGAGGGACAAACACCACATATGTAAAGTGCCCTTCTCTTCACATGATGTCAGAGATACATGATATCTACATGACATCACTGGTGATATTTGTGTCTGTCAGATTTCTCCATGTTGAGGTTATTATTTTTCCCTATTCATATTCTATTCTTTGGAACTGTGTCATTAAGTTCATTCCATACTTAACACATGTGTGCTTGTGGTGGGGGTGAAGAAAGGATGGAGGTTAAAGATGGAGGGGGGATATCTACATACATTATTTGGAATTTTTTTGTAATAAAGACATATCTTTTATTTATTTATTTATTCAATAATTTATATCAGTATGAACTTGTGAACATTTATTTTATACTTTGGGTTGTAGTTTAGCAATACATTATTTATTCTTCAAATTCTTCCAGCTCTGACCATTGGAAGCTCTTTTAGGTTGTCTCCAGTGTTCTTTTGACATACATACCCCTATTTGTTTATTTACTTTTCTTTTTAGTACTTCTTTACTTCCTGGCACTAGAAGATCCTCTAAACTCATCTTGTATTTTCCCTGAACTAGCTCTAGAGCCAGCCATTTCTATAAGGATCTCTAGTTTCTTTATTGGAAACTTAAATTTAGAATATCAAGATCTGAGTACTGGGTGTGCTTATTGTTACTGAGATGTCATTGCCTCTATGCTTTCTCTGAGGACAGAGTTAGAACATGTTTATTTACACTAAAAATATATAAACACTTATCTATCTATCTATCTATCTATCTATCTATCTATCTATCTATCTATCATCTATCTATCATCTCTCCTAAACATGAGTTCATACAGATGTCTCTAAATAAGTACCACAGGGTTTACTCTAGACTTCTCCCTTGCTTATTTGTAGTTAATTTCTCTGATAGTAAGAAACCTAGATCCTATTTACTTAACATTTGCTTTCTTATTTTTCAATCCTAGTAAACATATAAAATAGTTTCCGAGTTGTTAACTGGTACTCCTATAAGAACTAAATTTACTAACTAGCATACTGTGCTTACGTACAGGTTTTGGGTTTTTTTTTTTTTTTATCTTTAGTCAAAACACCATTATCCTAAGTGACTTAAAGAAACTTCTTTTTTTATCCTACCACTTTCAGTGAGGTTATGTCACACATTTATATTACAAATAAATTCATTATGCCAATCAACTTTTGTATAAAAATGCTTATTTTTCTCTGTTGCTATGTGTTGTAAGTTGTGATGATGTATTGGGACCCTTTATATTTTCAAGAGATTTTCATAGCCAAAATACAGTTTTCATGGATAGAGTAGTGAGACATAAATTTGAGGACTGACTCATATTTTAAATTCTCTATGAAATTTAAGTTATATTATTGAATATTTTTTTCAAGGAGTAGAATGTTTTACAATGGCTTGGAAAATACTTTGTCATGAAATACAGAAGGATATACTAACATTATGGAAGTCAAAAGATATGATAGAAAATGTGCACCCTGTGCCAGATATTCCTCCTGTAGTGCTTCTTCTGGTAGACATGGGTGCTAGGGGCTTGACAAATCATTGACAGAGCATCAGACTAATTTTTTAAGTGGCTGAATTATATATTGATGTTTATTATTTCAAAACAAAATTCATTACTTTTAATCTCTCTTCCTCCTCCTTCAAGATTTTAATCTGAAAACTGTCTTTGTCACCGTTACTCTATTAGTACTTTTCCCAGTAATTCTTCAGGCTATTCTTATGATTATTTGCTATCTCTTTTTTAAGCTTCCTTATTTGAATATTTTTTCTTTTCTTAATAAATCCTGATATTCTCATCACTTAAAAAAACCCCAGAGAATAAAGCTATAAACAAAACCTTACATATATATCCAAAGCTATTTTCCACTTTCCTTCAACTATCAACCTAGCTGGTTAAACCAGACTATAGTCCCCTGATCTTGCTCCAGTACTTTTTGCTTTACTCCAGTGATGTTTACTAGTATTAATATTTTCAAGGCATTTATCTCTTTCCTCATTTTCTTTCATGGTTAAGTTTGGGTAGCTGAAGGTCTTACTCCTTACCAATTTTTTGTTGGTTTTGCAGTTGTCTTAATATCTTTTTCTATGCACCTGTCTATACTGTAGGGCTTTGTTATATTTTTTTTTCCTCTTCTACAGATTCTTATTCTGCACATGTTCAAACTCTGCTGCTATTCTATAGTATTTGACTGGGTACCCAGGAACTTTACTTTTTATTATCACAATTGATATTTATATTTTATATTTATATTATCTCCATATAAAATAGGGGTAAATGTAAAATAATCAGTACTTGATATCTCCATTTCCTCCTTTTCATTTTGCTCAATTCATTGACTAGTTTCTAAGTCTTTGCTGAAATTGTTCTAAGCTTCCCAAAGACTTCTTATTGCTAAATCCAGTAAATATTGTCCATTTTAAACAGTTTTTAGTAGACTATTCTGCCATGTTTACCTATTTAGTCCTCCATTCTTAAAATTCTTTTACATAAAAGTCTCCTAACTCTTCCTAGTTCTTGTCTGCCCTTTCTCTTTCTCCTCTGAGAGCTGTCCTTAGAATTTGGTGCTGCTCAAGTATTTTTGCCTGTTTTCATTTTCACCATATTTTCTCTGTGCATTGGTTTCCTATTGCTGAGATAACAAATTACCACAAACTTAGTGGCTTAAAACAACACAGATTTATCCTCTTATAGTCCTGGAGGTCAGAGTCCAAAATCAGTTTCACTGGAGTAAAGTCAAAGTGCCACAAGGTCCAGTTCCTTCTGGAGATTCTGAGAATACATTTCTTATCTTTTCCAGCTTCTAGTGGCAACCTGCATTCTCTGGCTTGTGGATTCTTTATCCATCTCCTGAGTACATCACTCAAATCTATGATTCTGTTATCACTTCACCTCTTTCTCTAACTCTGGTTCCTCCTGCATTCTTCTTATAAGGACTCTGTGATTACATTGGGTCTACCCAGATAATCTCCCCATCTCAAATTCCTTATCTTATTCACATCTACAAATTATTTTTTACCTTATATGGTAACATATAAATTTCAGGGATTAAGGTGTAGAGATCTTTGGGGATGGTCAGTGTTCAGCCTCATTATACTCTTGTTCTTCTCCTTTAATCTTATGGTTTTGATGAATATGTAAATGCTGATGATTTCCACATCTGCATCTCTTACCTAGCTTTCTCTCCTGTATTCAGGATCCATATACCTAACTTCTTGCTAGATATTTTCATCTGGATCTATTTCAATTTCAATTATAAGAAATAGACCTTATCATTTTCACCAAACCTTTTCCTCTTCTTGTGTTCTCAATATCAGTTGACAGTCTCCAAAACTGAAACATGGGGCCATTCTTAAATCTCACTCCTCTCTCAGTTCCCATATTAAATCCATTACCAATCCCTGCTAACTTAATTTGTCTGAAGTGTTCCCTCTAATTAATCTTTATTCCAGCTATCAGTTTCCTCATTTGCAAAATGGGATGATATTGTATAATTCTTATAAACATTATTATGCCAGCTTTACAGATAAAGAAATTGAAGCATAGGGAGATCAGGGCCTTGTGCAAAGTTACATAGAAGATTTGGGATTTACACACAGCATCCAGCTGCTTCTACAGCTCTAGTTAAATCCCTCATACCTTTTTTTGGGTTACTCAAACAGCCTCCTAACTGTTTTCCTCTTTTAAGAGTTTTGGCTCTTCAAGTTTGTTCTTTACATAGTCACGTGATCTTTCTAATATGAAAACATGACTCCTCCATGAAATATCTCTGTGATCTGGGACCTGTCTTGCTTTATTCTGCTGAGCCTTGCTTTAACTCCACACTTTAGCAATTCTGAACTCCTTGTGTTTCTTGGTGCATATCTGCTGTTTCTCAATTTTGTGCCTTTACTCTAGCTAATCCGCTGCCTAGAATACCTTGTCCTTAACTCCTCTGTCTTCAAAGTTCTATTTATTTTAAAAACTCAGCTTAGGCATCTTTATCTCCAAGAAGACATTTTAAAGCTTCCTTTTTTTCTAAGTTTGTATTTGGTGTCTCTCTGTACCCCATATGTATCTCTATTATTAAACTTACCATTTAAAAATCTATATCAGTTTGTGTGTTTGTTTCTCCCAAGGTATTTTTTTAAACTCTATTGCTAGTCCTTGAAGAAAAAGACTGTTTTATGCTCCTTTCTCTTCACAATACCTATTACTGTGCTTGCACAAAATACTACTGAATAAATGCTTTTTGGTTGAAGGAATGAATTAATGTATATATGTTTGTTCTATTATTTTTCTTAATAAAACCAGACATTCTTTTTGTTTTCAGCATGAAGCCATTGTCTCTAAGTCTTTAGATAATAATCATAGCAGAGGTAATTATCATGCTGAAGAAAAGCAAACTAATTCCATCTGTGATATGGATTCTTGTTTTCATAAGCAATTGCTTTACACAAAATAACAAAAATAAAATAAATCATGTCTAATAGAAAGAAGTATGCTTTCATTACCCTTAAGAAAGCATTTTCTATTTTTTCCTCTTCAGTATAAATAAATGATGGGATAAAGAAGAAAAAATGTAAAAAACCTTTATCTATACAATTTAAATTTCTCATAACTAATGATAGATGTGAAATATTTCCTTGTTTGTATATGCATTCATTCAAGTATGAAAGTACCAATAACTTGATCCAAATTGTCAATTTACTCAACAGAAATATATCTGTTTTGTATCTTAGGAACCAGGTACCAATAACTTGGGGGAAAAGATTTTTTTTTATTTGTGAAAAGAATGTATAGCTTTGTTTTAGAACATTGGAACTTGCCACAAGTTGATAGATTATCAATTTGGTATTGATTGCTGTATTCCAATGAATTTGAGTGACAGTCAAGTTTTGGCAACGTTCATGTTTACTTAATTCCCAAGTATATGAAAGATAACCTAATCTATTTTATACATTTACCCTATATTTCAGTGATTAATATTGGTCTTTAAAAAATCTACTCAGATTGCCCAGAAATTATATTATGTCATTTGAATAATAATAATAAGGTATTGGATTTTTTGCTAATGGAAAACTACCAACAAAAAGCAAACAGCAAAAAGCAAAGGTGTGCATTTTTGAAATAGGACATCAAAGAGAGCATGGAACAGCTGAGGAAAAAGTTCTGTTAAAATAATTGAAAATCAAGAACACTGATAATCTATGACCTCATCAGCCTGGAGACAATTAATTTTATTATGGTTTGTTAAATAACCTCCTGAAAATACAAGCATCATGCAAACTAAGAGAAATGAAGGAGCAAATTAGAAGAACTATGGATTGAGAGTAAGTTGAGTATTTTCCTTTGGTGACTTTAATGCACTTTGATTTCAAAATACTTTAGTTATCTTTTTAAAAAACATATTAGAACTATTTAATTGTTATATTTGAATGGGGCATTTGTATTTACACTCATCAAATTATTTGAAGTATTTTTTGAGGTACTCTTAAAGTGGAAAATTGTGGCCACTACCTCTTAAATATGTGCAGTGAGTATGGGAAATTTTGGAGATGATGATTTCAAAACCATTTTTCATTTGTTTTCTCATACACAATTAGTAAGCACTTTCAGTTGTGCTATCTCTAAACAAAGATCCCCAAATTTTCATTCTTCATGTGGTGTTCAGTTGGCAAACTTGTCTTGTATGCTTCAGTATCATTCCAGCCTGTTCATTTCAAATACTGCATCCTCATTCCTGTTGAGCAGTCTTTGTTCTAGTATTGTATTTATTTCTGACCACATGATATCTCTCCTGAATATCCTACAGCCATCTCTCTCTTTCTTTTTCTAATCTCCCCATTGGCCTTAATATCTCCTGGACCTAGCTGACAATGTTTTCAAAGCGTATATTTGCTCTGGTCCACTAACTAACAAGAAATTCCTGAAGGCCAATCTTCTCAATTTTCATGGATGAGCTTTCTCTTTCAGTTGCTGGAAGCAAATGTAGCAAATTAAAATCTTTCTCTGATAGAAAAAGGAAATGTATTCGATTGAATTTAAGAGCACAATAGATTTGGTATGAGTCAAGGTGGGATGATTTTTTCTTGACCAATCTGTTTTAGAATCTTCTTTACTGAGTCAACAAAGTGACTGTCTTAGGACACCAAATGAAGAATTTAGGGGTCTCTTTGTTAAGTACAAGACACACCACTGGTCCAGACACAGAGTGGCATTTATTGAATCTATTGGGAGTTCAATTTTCAAAAGTTTCTATAGAGGATATCTTTCCTCCTACCAGTTTAATGACTAATATGCTTTGAAAATTGGCCATTTTATACAATAGGAAGCTGAAATAGGGAGGTGATATATTTTACTGACTTGGATTATATTCTTGGAAAACATCATAAGTGTATAATATGTAGCAAGTGTGCCCCCAGTTTGAATGATAGAGAAAATGGTTGTGTGTGTGTGTGTGTGTGTGTGTGTGTGTGTGTATGTGTAGAGGAGGAAATCATGAAGAGGCCATATACCTTAGTTTTAATGGTATGGAACAGATTTCTTGGACAACTGAGGCAGTCTGCCCTGCTGGTTTATGTTCTTGGGAATAATAGACTGTATAGATGAATTTTATCTAGGTAGATTTTCTTGACCTATATAACACTCTCTTCAAGTCACTTGCCAGGTCAAAAAGTTAAAATATATTTTTTCAATGCCTGGCAGAGAAAGTCCATTGTAAGGCCTTGTTCAATCTGGTCTTTATTTTCTTATTCTACTTCTCATGATTCCTCCGTATTTATTCTCTGATCCAGTTTGGATGCCATACACAGTGTTTCCAAACACAAGTTACTCTCTCCTCCATGTCCAATTCATTCATATTCATCTATTCAAATTTTACCCATTCTTCAAAGGCCAATTCAAGTCCCATTCCCTTCATAAGAAATAGAGTTCACCTTTATTTTTCTTTTAAAATATTATAACTTGTTTTCCATATGACATCTAATCTTGTTCTATATTGTATGGCCATTTATTTTTTGCTCTTATTTAACTTTTCCTTAGGCTTATTAGAGTGTAAATTTTCCAAAAGTAGGAATAATACCTTTATAATATCTGCTGTGCCTGGTTTAATACTAAACTCAAATATGTGTTGTAATGAATGGATATGGATGAATTAACTTAACCATGGTGGTCATGTGTAATTGGATTAATGCAAATCTATTCTTACTACCCGAGAAAACAACTCAAATGATATTCTTTACAAATAATGAGATAGACATTTATTTTCCCTCCCAAAGGATTGTCATTTTTATTTTTATTTTTATTTTTTTTTTATTTCAAGGCACATTTAATTTAATATCAAGAGTGCAATACAAAAGGCCCAAATACAATGAAGGAACACATTCCCCCATGAACACCAACGGCAATGCTCTTTCAACATGTGCCTGTTGAATGGAATGGGGATTTCATAAATTTCACTACTGAAAAAAGAACGCAGTGAGTCTCATCACAGCTAATATCCTTATACAATCTAGTTGTGAAATGAATGTTTATAATGCTTCAAACAGTTTAGACCTGAAGTTTGATACCACACCTTCATTATTTGTACAGTCCTCAATAAGATTATCTACAGTATTTGCAACCATTCAAAGAACAAACCATTGAGTAAAACCACATTGATTTAAGGCCCAATCAAGTAATACGGAGCCCCAAACTAAATGGTTAAATATACGAACTACTTGTACTGACATCTATTATTTGATTCTCTCATGACTATTAAGTTGGTTCTTAGCAAATAAACCCTTTAAAGGCAAAATTCACCTCATTTGAGTTTGACCCAGAAGTTCAACAACAATCACGAAGTCCACAGTCTTATTGGCAAAACTGATACACAGTGTCTCTAAGTCACTATGCTCAAGGTTAAGAGCGATGCATACTCCATCTTTACATTTACTGGAATTTTACATGTTCAATTCATGATTTTAAATCTCTAGGTTTTCATTCCTCCAAACTGTCTGAAGACACAGTGTGCCACAGACTTAAGACTTCTGTTTCTCCCTCTATTTTCTTCAAACAGAAACATTTCTCAAGTGTCTACATGTTCTAGAAGGGGAATTTTTCGGAGGTGGCCACTTCTTCGGAATAGTCCGACGCCATCAGGCCTCTGAAGCAAGGGGAGGGGGAAGAGAAAAAAGCTGAAACACAAGGTTCATCTGGTAAGTTTTACATTAACCATTACAAGCTGGATAGTATAAGAATGTGGCTTTTTGGCTCAAAAAGTCTGAGTCTTGGTGTGGAAACGAGTACTTGGCTGTCCCACCACAGCTTTCTCGTAGTGGGACTGTCAGGGAAGTCTTGACTGGGGAGTATGATTTGTTTACCTATCAGGCGTAAACTTCCAGGCACTCAGTTCATTTTGGGCTTGTTCCAGTTTGTCTTTAGTCTGTTCCAGTTCACCTTTCATTTTTAGGAAAAACAAGTTGATCGCTGGGTCTACCATTGTTGATCTCAGTTGGGCAACACTAGGCTGCTGGACTTGCTTGAGGTACTGGATTTGAGTAGTACACTCTTGCATCTCTTGCTCCTTGGTTGCTAGTCGCATTACAAGAATGTTTTCCCTGCGTGCAGACTCTTGCTGTTGTTGCTTTAGTTTTTCTTCAGATTCCCTTAAGCCAGTTACATCATTAGAGTTAAGATCTGTGTACTTGCTCTCCAACGCTTGCACATATGCTTCATATTGTTTCCACCTGAGAATTAAATCATCTCGTGCCATAACTTTGAAGTCTGTTTCACTCAGTCGAACCTTTTTAGGAAGAGGTTCCTCGTTGGTCATCTTGAATCCTCTCTTGATGGAGGCCGCGTCGGCGCCGCCCAGTCACATAGGCTGACCCCGCGCTACCCGCTCGCTGCCCAGGCCGCCCGACCCCGCTGCCGCCGGCCCCCGCGCTCCTCCTCCCGCCACAGCCCCGGCTCTCCCCTTTATTTGCAGGTCTCGCTGCCACAAAATGGCCAGGATTGTCATTTTTAGGTACAGTCTTCTACAGTAGAACTATGGAATGGGATTTTGCCATGCTAAGAGCTTTACCTGTAATTAACTACGTGCCATTGGACCATGAACAGTTCCCTTAATCTTGGATGTCTTTGTTTCTCCATCAACAAAATGCAATGAAGTGCCTTCTTTCCTTTGCTATATAGTAGAAGTTATAGGGAATAATAAACTTTACCTTTGTCTTTCCTGTTCTTTTCAAACAAAGCATAGTTATCAAGATTTCAGGGTCAGCTTTTGTTTGTTTGGTTTTGGTTTTTTTGGCCTCACTGTGCGGCTTGTGAGATCTTATTTCCCTGAACAGAGATTGAACCTGTGGCCCCTGCAGTGGAAGCACCAAGTCCTAACCAGTAGACCACCAGGGAATTCCCCAAGGTCAGTTTTTAAAAGAAACAAATATTTTAAAATCTTTAAAAATTTTGCATGAAATAATATTGATTTCTATACTCTCAGCAAATACAACCCTTGGTAAAAAGATTATATGTATAAGAAATATCAAAAGCAAATATTTTATGTGTCTTTTCAAATTATTTTGTTTCTTATGTATTCAAAGCTTAGTTGATAGATAATTAATGAGTTAAAACATTATACAGATTTAAATTATAGAATAACGTACTACACATAAATTACACTTTAGGTAGTATTCTGTACATAAATTTATTATAACAGAAAATACATTAAAATACATAATTTTCATTTTACATTTATAAGCTCTTATTGTGTGTTCAGAGTCTGTAATAAAGATAAAAGACTTGAGAACTTTGGAATAGCTGAACAACCAAAGTAGTAGTTTCCAAACTGTGCACTAAGACTGTGCCTGGGACAATGTAATGAATGCACAGGAGTGAAGAGGGATATTTTAAAATTTTGAGGGAAACAAAGCAAAATTTAACATCTTTTGAAAACTGAGAAAACTGTTAGCTTGAGGTAGTTTATGTTTTAACAGTTGATTGTGCTACATTGTTTCAGTCAATTCATACACTTGCAAAGCTAAGTTTATTGAAGTTCATGTTCAGTGTGGAACAGGAAATGAGGTGGCAATGTTCAGTCTCATCTCAAGGTTTGAGAAGCTGTATAGTGCCCAACTGCAAAATAATTAATTAAATAACTACAATTATTTTAGAATGAAATTTTAAAATTCACTTTATAGATAGATGTATTTTTAAATGCTACTAAGTTGTTAGGACATAAGTCCTTATTAAATAGTTTGGGTACAACTACCTTATACACTGAATTGTTAAGTATTTCTTTTGGTTTCGAATGCTGTTAAAAATTACTTAGAAAACCTAAAAACCAAGAGAATTTGGATCTTCTCTGAGACAGAAGTGCCAAGACCTTATCGGATTGGGCAAAGATAGGTCCAGCTTATGTCTACATAACCTGGAGGGAAACACAGAGTCACTTGTGAGGTCTTGGTGCAGAGGCTTTGGAATGAGTGTCTACACTGTTACATGCTGTTTATCTGGAAACAAGGATTCCTCTACTTAGGTGACCATAATAAGGCCCCATGTGAATTAGAAAAATGGAACATTTTAATTTTAGTTCACTGTGGTGGTACAGATGCCTGTCCATTTTTGTATACCAAAAGAGGAATTAATGCTCATATTGCTCATTAAAAGGAGAACTGTCAGAAATGAGTAAACATGTTTTATTTTTAAATTTCATGTCTTTTGGTGGAAAAATATTTTAGAATTATTTTAACACTAAATTTTTTTTTAGGCTTGAACTAATCTATTCATTAGTGAGGTCAGTCATTTCAATATCTACTCTGAAATGCTTTCCAGAAATGATTGTCACATAAGTGAGTGTAAATTGTGATTTGTTTCTTAACTTTAAACAGAAAATTTTTTCTTATTAATTACTTTAAGGAATCTAAGTATATTGCCATTTAATCATTATCAGTAACATTTTACTTATGTTTATTTTATATCTAGTGACAAGGGCATAACATTTCATTCTTAATGCTAATGCTTTTAAGAATTCTAGTATTTATATTAAAATTTGATTAAAATAGATTCATTAATTTAAAATAATGATTACATAACAGATTGCATACTCAGGTACTCATGACAAATTGAACACATTTAAGTAAATGTCTATTAACATTAACAAGGTTATATAAAGACACTCATTGATAATTCATACTAATTATTGTTAGCTGTCAAGCTTAATAAGTTGCAGACAGGAAGATATGATTCCTTTCTATAATATAATAAAGCATACAGAAGAATTAGGTTATGAAAAGACAGAGAGATGGTGAACATCTAACCAAATAAAATTGAGTTGAAATTTTTCTTTTTTATCCATTTAATTCTGTGGACCTTGTTCATGGCAGTTTCATATAAGATCTTAGACAGTTAAAGAAGGTATTTGCAGAGCAATTGTGTTCTCAGAAAGGATGTGATAGGGAGGGAAAAGAGGAACTGACCTTATAATATGTGAAGGGAAATTTTTCTAGGCAGAAGACATATCTGGAAAGAAAATGAGTAACTCCACAAATAGAAAAAGAATTATAAAAACTTGGGGATTGATGATACTCTGAAGATTTCACTCAACCCTTTTAATTTAGAGATAAGGGGTCTGTAACCCAGAGTGGTTAAGCAACTTCCTTTTGAGTCATTTGTCTAGTTATTAGCAGAACAGCTACTAGAAAGTAGAGCTTCTGCACAGATCAGTGTTTTTCCATGACATTATGTTCCAGGGAATAATTCCAATGTGTAATATTTATTTGTAATGCAATAAACCACTTACATTGTGATTTTAATTCATCAGATTTGTTTTTCTCTGTGTTTTTAGGACATCTGAGGTCAATCACAAGAGGAAGGCAGGAAACAGGGTTCAATGGAAATACATGGGCTTATGAGTCAGGACTGGAATTCTGACTAATATTTATCAGCTCCATGACCTTGAGGAAAATATTTAAACTCTGTGCAAAATTTTCATACTTGTAAAACTGGGAAAATACTTCCTATTATGGCATTGTAAAGATTAAATGAAGCAACAAGTAAAAAGACCCTGGTCCATAGTAGGTTCTCAACAAATGTTAATTCATCTTTACTTAAATAGATTTGGAAGGCAAAGGTTTGGAAATAATTTGAAAGGCAAAAGGTTTGGGTACAATGTGGAAAGAAGTATTTAGGAAAATTATAAAAAGCTACAGAGGACCACTGTTGAAACACTTAGCACAAAATATTGCTCTTATTAGATATGTAAGGACAATTCTGTGATTTATAAAAATATGTAGAGGAAGACACAATAATCTTCCAATATAGTTTGCACTTAGTACCTGAAAAAGAATCCCAATTTAAATAAAGGTTGTAGAGAGCTAATGATTCTGAAGACAAAAAGGCTGGAGATTGTAGGAGGCATTGACTTATAGGGTCTCTCCTCAGAGGAGGATAGATTTCTGCAGTGCATGATTGAGAGTGCAAAGCCATTTAAAGCCACTTAAGGAGGAGAGTGTTGTCAGTCTGAAGCACCAATAGACAATGATTACTTTCCCTTTTTCTCTCTTTCTTGGATATGGGGGCATCAAAATGAGGCAACCATCCCACTTATAACTCATAAGTATCTTTTTGGTACAAATCTACTAAGTGTTGCATTGACTTTATTTCATCCCCTCCACCCTTCTTGTTTTGAGCAAGAAGTACTTTTTGATGGTGTTATGATGAAATATAACCATAGGATGGTGGGTTGCACTGTCTTCCATGTATCCCTTTATATATGAACAAAGCAGATGGTGTTTCTCATTTTGATATTTTCCTTAATATTTAGTTTTACTTATAAAATTATGCAAGAATATGACACATGATATCTTTGCCCTTATTTGTTCACAATCTTTCACTGAGAAAGTATGTTTGACCTCTTATAAAAACGAGATTATGAGAAAGTGGGAGAGGTAGACAGATCTCATTCAGGGCACATGTACATAGATAGGGTTAACCTGCAGGTGTGGAGTGTATGTGTGTGTGTAATTTTCTAAGTTAGGGATACAGAAAAACTTGTCCTAGTTAAGAATTCACCAGCTACTATATTTCTTTGAAGAACTTGCTTTAATATTACATGTACAGTTCCTGTGATTACCATATTTATGTAAAGATTGACTACAGGGAGTGAGTTCCTCTGTCTTCTGATATCAAGCAAGAGCTCTGTTCTATGGAACACTTATGCAGATAGATGTTGCAGGTTTTCTTGCCCAAGACTTAGATGGATGAAAATAAATTAGGAAAGAGTTTGAAGTTCTGAAGTGCAAAGAATTTGGGGAGTAAGGACTGATGGCAGTTCTTTTTTGAACTTGACAGAGGTGATTTTTCTTTACTTCTCTGGACAGAGTGAAAATCAAATTAAACGTGACAATGTAAGTGAAAGGAGTTTATAAAATAGCAAATCTGTATATGAAGTTAAGATATACACAACAAATTTTTTTTGTGATTAAAGGGGAAATAGTCCCCATCTAAATTAAGATGAGGAATTTTCTTTCTTAAAAAGTCCTTCCCAATGCTTGATCAATCTGAAGTGAGTCCTCAAATGCTCTCACTGACTTCACAAACAAAGGAAGTACATCCCTGCATTTTCCTTTTCCAATAGAAGACTGCACTTTAAGGAATTTATTGAAACACAATGTATCCAGCAGGACCAGATTTGTGGGCATGAGTCTATGCAAGTTTTTTTTTCCTAAAATCAGAGCACAAATCTTTCATTTTCAGTGGACTATACTTTCCCTAGAGTATCTGGATTCCTTTTACTAGCTCTAAGGCTTTAAATTTTTTGTTTCATGGAGCATCAGGTTATGCTCTCTTCTAAAGATGTTAATTCAAATATAGAACACAGCGTTCTTTGTACTGAGAACTTTTGAACCTTGCTCCTGTACAGAAATACAAAGGAAACCCTTTAAAATAATGCAGATGATATACTGTCTATATCTAGGCCTCCATTTACTTATAGTTTAAAAATCAGTGGGAAAATCATGATCAACTTATACAGAAAATTGTAAGACCACTTCATCTGGCTAGATCTTATAAAGAGTCTGATTCAAATCATTCACACAAAGCAAAAATGTCCCATAGGTTCAAAATTATTTCTGGCAATAAACTGCCAGTGTAAACAGGAAGACCACTGGGCCTCTTGTAAATTTTGGAAACAAATGATACTCATTGCTTTGCACTCAGTCATTTTGATTTTGAGACAAGAGTTTGAATGAATTTTAGTTTTAAGTTCAATGCAAAGGTTATTTGCCATTACCAAAAAAGAACTTTTGTGTTGAGTGTGTGCCACAGTAGTTATTAAAAGGATGCGAAGGGCATAGGCTATTTAGTATCCTGAATAGAAGCTCTAAAATTGTATGACTCTAAAGAACTTGACAGTTATATCATTATTACTAAAGAAGGGAACTAAAAATTCCATTTTATTATGCTATGATTGATACTGCACAAAAAGAATATTAAACAGTTTTCCCAAAGTTGGAATAATGTAATTTGCAAAAAAAAATTTTAGGAATAAAAAAGGCTAGTGAAACCTTTTAACACAATTGATGACTATCCTTTCTGATAAAAAAATATAATTTGTGTCTAATTTCAGTGGAAACACATGTGTATAGAATTAAGTGAAGCAATGGGGAAATCAACAGTGGATACACCACAAGATCAAAATAATAGTAACTACAAATATTAACTATTATTATTATTTTTAAAAAGAGGCCTGAATTTCCTCTGCTAAGAGGAGAAACTATGCAGTTAGCAATTTACTCAGCGGGCTGAGAAAGAGTATATATGTGTATTTGAAGGGGAGTATGTGAGGGATAATACACACTTTTCATATCTTTAACACCTATTTCATATCTGAGATTAAGGCATATCTCTAAAGCAATTTGAGTGCATTTTCCCAAAATGTAAATGGAATCTTCAAACAGCATTTATATTTATTTGGGTCCTCATAAACAATTGGGAAGATTTAGAATTAAAAGCAAGTTGGGCTTGTGGTATAGCAAAGGTTTTATGCTTTGTCTGTTAAATTTAAAATAAATACAATCCAGAAACCTATCTCTCTTTACCTTAGAAGAACCTTTAAAAGAAAAACTGATTTTGCTTCTGTATCTCTGAGGAGCTAAAGCTCTGAACTTTTCTTTCCGGAGAAGGGGTGGGGAGCCTTCTCATCTGCTTTGCTGCAGGGGTATCACAGCCAGGGACCCTTATTTGCCTCCATCTCAATGTCAGAACAAATCCGAGGCTTTCCTGGAGCTAAAGCAAGCGCGGTGGGGACAGGCACTAAGAGCGGCTGTTGGTTTGCCAAGAGGCAAGCTTTGGAATGAAGCAGTTCCACCGCAAACTTGCGAGACCCTTAGCTTTCCGAGCAGCGTTTGTAGCCTAGTGCAAACAGATCGCATATTTGGTGCAAAGAGCCGAGAGAATGAAGGACAGGGGATCACTCCCCAGGTCCTAGGTAGTGAAGTCTGCAGAGGAACTGTCTCCAGGTCTGCACCGCCTGCAAACGCGGCTGCAGGTGGCAAGCGGAGCTGTCCAGCACCAGTGCAGAGGCGGCGGGAGCCAGGACCCCGGCGCGCCCAGGCCGGCTGATGTTCAGCAACAGGGCTCTCCCCTGAAGACACGCTGTCCTCATTCACTGCCTTCAGGCTCTGGGCTCGCTGCGAGCCCACGCAGCCTCGACAGAGGCGGAGAACACTCGTCCTCACAAGCTGCCCCAGCAGGATGGGTGCCAACATGTTGACCCTTCCTTTCCCTTGTAAGCGACTCCTTCGGAATGGGCGGACTGGAATGCTCGGCCTTTCCCCTTGGCCTCAGAAATTCCTAAATAAACTCGGAGGGAAAGGTCAATTATGGACCCTAAACCCCCACTTCAACATTCTGAGGCTTCCCCGAGGTGGCTCCAGAGGGTGGTCTTCCGTCCCCGGCCCCGCACCCCTCTCCCTTCCAGCGCCCACCAGGGCCAGTCTGCTCCTCAGCTGCCTCTTCCGTGGACGAGGGGTAGGGCATTTGGTTTTGGGGCCCTTTGGTCTGATCCATGTCAACGTGAGCTCCTCGGAGGAGGAGGGGACGGTGGGAGCTGAGGTGGCGTTCAGAGGACGGCGACGAAGTGTCCTTGTTGCTCCTGAAATGTGGCGACAAGCCAGGCAGACTCCCAACGAGTATGATGGCGACACATGATGCCGGCAGAGAGAGAGAGACCACGGAGGAGGGTGTGCTTAAAGGGAGAAGGAAGTAGGCGGGCAGCAATGGGAGAGAGGCGGGAGGAGAAGGGCGGGAGGAGCTAGGGGAAGGGGGGCGAGATAGGCGCGCAGGCGGCAGAAGCCTTTGCCTCCGCGACAGTGCGGGCCGCAGCCTCCCCGCCCTGCAGCCGCCGGTCACACACTCGCAGCCTCCCCGCGAGCTGCAGACCGGCCACAGCGATGCGCCGAGGCAGGCGCTGAGGTGGCGTCGCGCTAGCAGCAGCAGAGGCGGCAGGCACCGCCAAACGCGGGCGCCGGGTGCCGCGGCGCCCCAAGTTCCCGCCATGAGCAGTCGTATCTGGAGGCTCCGCGGCTCCGGGGACTCACTCCCAGCCGAGCACGGCAGCAGCGCTCAGAGGCCCCAACGCTCCTAACGCCAACGCCGCCGCCACCCGCGTCCCCCCCGCCGCCGTTTCGGCCTCCGCAGAGCCGCCAGCAGCATGTCTCGAAGGAAGATTTCGTCGGAGTCCTTCAGCTCCCTGGGCTCTGACTACCTGGAGACGAGCCCCGAGGAGGAGGGGGAGTGCCCCTTGTCTAGGGTCTGCTGGAACGGCAGCCGGAGCCCGCCCGGGCCGCCCGAACCCAGCGCGGCGGCCGCCGCCACCCCGACCCCGGCAGCCGCCGCAGCTACCGCCGCCACGGCTGGGGCCAGGAGAGCGCAGCGCCGGAGGCGGGTCAACCTGGACTCTCTGGGCGAGAGCATCAGCCGCCTGACGGCGCCCTCGGTGAGCGGGGAGAGGAAGGAGGGCCGCTGCGCAGGAGAAAGGAAGGGGATCGGGCAAGTTGGCGCCACGCTAGCCCGGGCGTGTGCGAAGAGCCCCACCGCTGGGGGGCGGCCGGGCCTTGCTCCGCCCGGCCTACTGTTCCCAAAGGTCGGGGCAAGACCCGCACCTTGGGCTCTGGTGGAAGGGGGCACTGGAGTACGGGAAAGGAGGAAGACTTCACTCCTCCGGGGTCTCCCGATTCAGAGGTCTGTCTGCCCACCTCCAAGCCTTGAACCCTCCTTCGTCGCGGTCACCCTGACGGCCCTAGGTCCTCCTTCATGCCCACCTGTTTTCTTTCCCCCAAACTTTCCCAGGCACTGTGTTCTGCAGTTCCCATTTCCATGTCTTTCATCTCTGGTCTCCAGTATCCCAAAGGAACTCCTACTCCCTTCCAGGAAACTCTTCCTCTCTTTTCCCACACTCTCTTGCTCTTAGCATGACCTTCTCTGACATCTTTGAATTCTGCAGGCTAACTGCATCCTATGTTGCATTCCTTTCTTCAAATCTTTGGGAACTGGTTGTCAGATACTTTTTTGAGTTGTCTTCTGATGCAGAAACCTCATCTCTTGTTTTCTTACTACCTCATATACTTATTTTCTTAGTCACTAGGCATTTATTGGTTCAACCTTCTCCTGTGAGTAACCCTAGTGTCTGGTTTTCTAAATCTGTCTGATATTTCTTGCACCCCTACCTCACCCTTCACTCTCTTTTCCCTGGATTCTTTAGTGCTCTCTCCCACATTTTTTCATGATTTCCTTTTATTAGGCCCTTCATAAATATCTGTTGAATGAATAAATGCCTTCCTAGCTCTCTCTAAACTTGTGCTCATTTAGGGATGTCTGTATCAGCAGTTCCAGGTGTACTCCAGACTCCCCTTGGTTCTAGGCATCTTTCCAGAGCACTTCTGCCTCATTCCTGCTCAGGCATTTCAGCTACTCTTGACTTCTACTCTTTGCAGTAATGCCAGACCTCTGTTTCAGTCTTTGACTGTATAAGCTCTGTTTTGAAGGAATTCACTCCATTGTACACAGAAGCCTAAAGAGACTCGGTGTCAAACCACCATCCACCTTTTATTCTCACCTTGATTGGTTACAAAGACTTCAACTACTAACAGCACTTTTACCTACCCATCTCTGAGACTTTTACTTCTTTAAAGTTTCCAAAATGAATTGGAACATTGATCTTGTTTGCCTACTCTTGAGTCTCCCTTTTGAAAGTACTCTTATAGTTTATGGTAGGACGGACCTGAGAAAGAATGGGATCCAGAGACACTGGGAACTGGTACCAGGCAATCCTACAAATATCCTGTGGCCATTGCATTAATGGAGTATGACCTTTTAGCAATGAAACTACTCTTCGGTCATCTTGCTTTTTTTATGCATTTCCTCTTCAATTTACCTTTAGCCACTTCTTTCATCGATAACCTAGGAAACAAAACTCAGAATGGGTTAGCTACTGTTTGCTATTCTTAATGCAAATATTTACCAGGAAGCATAATCTTAGGAACTATTTGATGTTGCAAATTGTTGAACATAAGCCTTTATAAAAGGAGTCCAGTAATCCTGTGCATCTGTAGTTTTATGTCAGTACCCAAAGCAACGTTTGTGCAATATACTAATTCTTCAGTATAACAGATTCATATCTAATATGATGATTTTACTAAAGATAATTATTAGTTTTTTGTGGGAATTGTTTTTATAATCCTGGAGTTTTCTTTTTCTTTTCTTTTCTTTTTTCAGAATTTACAAATTTCTAAAAAGTTGTGGCACTGCCTCTAGTAATGCCACTTTAACATAAGACTATTCTCAGCAACTTATGTGAGTAGATAAAATAAACTGAACTCAAGTATTTACTGCCAAAATAAGAGGTAGGAAATAGTCTCTGATTTTTACCTTTTATAAAGGTAAAATTTGAATGACTCTGACTCTTTGCTGGATAAAAAGCATATAATCAGATAATGGTGTTCAGGATAAGAAGTTTGAAATTAATTGTGATAATCAAAAATTTGCAACAGCTGTATGTACTTTCCATGCTATAATTCTTTACTATTTTGTTCTTTTTTAAAATTTTACTTATTTATGGTTGCACCAGGTCTTAGTTGCAGCAGGCAGCCTCCTTAGTTGCGGCTCACTGGTTCCTTAGTTGTGGCATGCAAACTCTCAGTTGTGACGTGCATGTGGGATCTGACCAGGGATTGAACCCAGGCCCCCTGCATTGGGAACACAGAGTCTTATCCACTGCACCACCAGGGAAGTCCTCTTTTCTATTTTGAAAAAGGTCTTTCAGCTGTTATGCTGAAAACATACATGTGAATATAGTGTAAACAATTCCAACTTCATAAAGCATGTATAAACAAATTCTCATTGGCTAACCATCATGTCACCAATAGAATTGGTAACAAAGGAAAACAGAGAGTATATTTCAAAGCAGCGGCTTATTTCTGTGTTCTCCACCCCCATTTTCTTTTGTTTGGCAAGCTAAAACACTGCTTCAGAAAGTTCCAGTAGATTCGTTCTCCTACATTGTCAGCATTCTAAACTTCTCTGAAAACACTTATGTGCTATCTAATGTCCTTTCATTAGAGCTAAACAACTTAATACAGGGCTTCCCTGGTGGCGCAGTGGTTGAGAGTCCGCCTGCTGATGCAGGGGACACGGGTTCGTGCCCCGGTCCGGGAAGATCCCACATGCCGCGGAGCGGCTGGGCCCGTGAGCCATGGCCGCCGAGCCTGTGCGTCCGGAGCCTGTGCTCCGCAACGGGAGAGGCCACTACAGTGAGAGGCCCGTATACCGAAAAAAAAAAAACTTCAAACAAACAAAACCCCAAAAACCTCTGAGAACAGCCATTACCAGAGTGTTCTTAGATGGAAATTTCTAGTTGTTTTGAGTGTTGCAAACTTTCTTGCATTGCTGTGGAAGCTCCTGTGTTCTTAGTGGTCTCATCGTGGAATATTGTCTCAATCACTGGAGATCTATTTGTTTTTTATTCAGGATAATTTGCAAGTAGGGAAATGGAAGTGAATTTAATAAATACTAGGATATTGCCAAGTAATTCAGCTAGTAATTTGATCAATGGAATATTCAAACTCCATTTTTTCATATTTTAAGAGTTACTTTTAGGTTCATTGATGTTGGCTACAAAGATTATAATACTTTCATACTATTTTAATAATAAAAGTAAATTGAATTCATAAAATTGAAAAAATTCTGGAATTCAGGATACCACGTTCTCATTCATTGTGCCTTGGACAACTAAATACTTGTATATCACTGTGCATATTACTTTTACTGTCTAGGATCCTACTCATCTGTAAGTTATTATATTTAGGGTCCCTTCCTGTTCTGACAGTCTACGAAGACGTATTGTCAAGCTTTCAATAAACTGTCACAATGGCATATGAAATAAAAAGCAAGGACATATTACTATGAGTTTTAAAACTGAGGAAAGTAAATTACTTTTTTAAGTAGGGGCATCAAAGTACTAGTTATTCCACCTAGTTGTTAAAAAAATATTTGAGGATCTGCAATGTGGCAAGTATTGTGCAAAGCACTGGTGATACAAATGCCAAACAAAACTTTCCCGTTTTTTGACCTCATGGAACTTCTTTAATTATAGATTTTATTCTAAGGAAACTGTATTGAGGTAAAATATAAGAACTCCAATTGTTGAAGAGATGTCTAGGGGAAGTTTTATTTATCATCCACTTTGGTTAGTTTTGTTCACTATGAATCTCTGGGGTGCAGCCATAAAAATAAAAATAATCCTAAAGACCTGGCTGAAGATGCATATATCACTTATTACATTATTTATTTTGAAATAATTTACTTGGGAACACATATGGAAAAACAGTTGGGGATTTTATATCAAGGGTGAATTTAGGGTCTCATTTATTTCCATTTTATGTTTATAAATGAGAGTTGCTTAGACCCCTCTCATTTTGACATTGGTTTTGGGTTTGCTAATGTCAGCCTGTCAGTGGAGATATTCTAGGAGACCAACCCAGGGGCAAGTGTCAGAGAACTACTAGCTGTTATAACATTACAGATGGCTTTGAAGACCTCAGAAGCTATAGAGAGCAGAATGGCAGGAAGAAAAGTAACAGAACTGGAAGGATGGCATATAAAGGGAGGAAAGCTACTTACATAGGGAATAGTCCAAGAAACAAAGAACAGTGAGGAAAGAAAAAGGAAGGGAAGCTTGAATTCAAGTAGCAAAAATCCAAAAACTCTTTCATTATTTTTGGAAAGGAAATTGCATTGATACATGCCTATGAAAAAGTGAAAGGACATAAAAAATACATATTTAGCGTCTCCTAGTATTAAATAAAATGAACTTTCTGATGTGTAAAGCCTTAAATAAAACCTTAGAAATTGTGAGTGTAACTAACATGTAAATAATGAAAAATATATAAAATATAGTTTTGAGGTTATATAGTTGATAAATTTATGTGTTTTAATTGAAATTTTAAAAATTTGGGGCTCAATATGGGTAATAAAGTTCTTAGCAATAGATTCATTAAAATTAAAAATCAAACAAAATGTATTCCAGTAGTTCAGTGTTTTCACTTTTGTAGAAATTAGATATGATCTTCTGAAATCAGAATTTAATGGCCATCTATTGCTTTTTTCTACCTCATCCCTACTTATCAGAAACAACATGGCAGAATTGAAAGAACAAAGATTTGAAGTTTGACAGAAAAATTGAATAACTCCCTGCTACCCCTTGCTATATGTAAGGCCCTGGGAAAGCCAACTCCTTCCTCCTCAGAGCCTTAGTTTTCTATTTTGTGAAGTAGGAATAATGACTACCTTATAATTTGTTGTGAAAGAGGAGGAATATTCCTTGTAAAAATTTCTTGAACTCAATAAATGATAGTTTCAAGTTGAGATCCATTAACTACAATCAAATTTGAATGCCTCCAAATGATCTAAAATTTTTCATTTTTTCTCAACAATTTACTTGCTAGTAACCTTATTAAAAGAGTTCATAGGTTAACTGATGTCATGTACCTAAAAAAAAATTGATAAGGAGTTAATTTTGTTGGCATTGTCCAGTCAATCCATTAAAATAACTAAAACTGGACTCCCTTTTTGGCTCCTTGGCTATGCCTCATGTGTGTACACACGTATATGTAATCATTGCAGATTCAAACATTTCTGTCAAACTGCTGAATGTTATGTGGCAGTATGAGTACCACAACTATAAATTCTATAAAAATACTAGAACATATATATTTGGTAGAATATGGGTATTTCACAACAAATTACTCTTAAATTAGGAAAAAAAATAGGTGAAAGAGAAACTGCTTATTTCACTTGCCTGAGAATTTCAAGAGTTCCCCATCCATTGTGTTCAAACTAATTTGTACAACTGTTCAAAGGTTTATGCTGTGAGATGCAAGAACCACCTAGAGGGGTGAGAGAGGGAGGGTGGGAGGGAGGGAGACGCAAGAGGGAAGAGATATGGGAACATATGTATATGTATAATTGATTCACTTTGTTATAAAGCAGAAACTAACACACCATTGTAAAGCAAATATACTCGAATAAAGATGTTTAAAAAAAAAAAAGAAAAAAAAAAGAAGTAGAGACACAGATGTAGAGAGCAAATGTATGGATACCAAGGGGGAAAGATGGGGTGGGGGTGTGGGGGGAATTGAGATTGACATATAAACATTATTGATAGTACATATTAAATAGATAACTAATGAGAACCTACACTATAGCACACAGAGCTCTACTCGATGCTCTGTGGTGACCTAAATGGGAAGAAAATCCAAAAGAGAGGGGATGTATGTGTATGTGTAGCTGATTCACTTTGCTATACAGTATTATACTCCAATAAAAATTATTTTTTAAAAATTTAAAAAGGAATTATCCAGCTAATGACTTCTACATTTTGTGTACTGCACTCTATTCTTGTTTGGCTACAATCTCAACTGTTAGCCCTTCTTTTTTTTTTTTTTTTTTTTTTTTGGTGGTAAGCCGGCCTCTCACTGTTGTAGCCTCTTCTGTTGAGGAGCACAGGCGCTCCGGATGCACAGGCTCCGCGGCCATGGCTCACGGGCCCAGCCGCTCCGCGGCATGTGGGATCTTCCCGGACCAGAGCACGAACCCGTGTCGCCTGCATTGGCAGGTGGATTCTCAACCACTGCGCCACCAGGGAAGCCCTAGCCCTTCATTTTAAAGATAAATTTTGACTATGGGAAATGACATCAGTGATTATTAGTCTATAGGTAGAGGTGATGTGATTATATATTCCTTTTTAGTATATAATTTATCTACCTTGAAGTTTTCTGAGATGTGTGGGAAGAGTACCTGAGTGCTATTGTTTTTCCCTTCTATATCATCATTGCTCTTTTCATTCACTTTTGTTTTATCTTGTTGCCTCTATGATAGGGAGCTGAAGGTAAAAGTTTAAAAACTTACATGTTTTATTGAATATGATAGTAAAATAAGTGGGTGATCTCTAGATATAGACATTGTTAAATGTGAATTTCACACACATCTAGGAAGAAAAAAAATTAAGTGGCATAAGTAGGGAGAATGTTTACAAGGGCTGACTAGGTTTTCTTTGCAGGCCCTTATTTGATGCATGAACCAGTGATTAGGTCAAAATTCAAAGTTCCTCTATTTAATTTCTTACTCTAATCTTGATACTCTTATGTTTATCTTGTATTTAGCATGGTACCTGATACTTAATGGATTTTCAATAAAATGCTCAGAATAAATGAATGGATGTTCTTATTTAATTATCCAATTATATTATTTCTTTTTTTGTTTGATTTTTTTTCTGTGTTATATTTGGTTCAATCAAACAAAATATTTAGATTTCATAACCAGCCTGTGAGAGATACTTTCAAGTATGCAAACCTGTTTGACTTTTACTTACACCTGCCATCTAAAGCAAAACTTCAGAATAAAGTTGTGTTAAAAAGAGAGCAGATGGAAAAGTATTCTTCTCCTGGAACTCCTTGAGTGGCCTATTTATATTTTAAGAAGTTAGGTAAATGTAACTACTCTCCTCACATCTCCAGTATAAGTCTGCTTATATTTTCTGTACAGTTCTCTCTCAGGTGAGAAATGTTTGTCAGCAAGTAGGTTACTGTCACCAAAAATGCACTGCTGGGAGATGGAATGAAAAAATCTTGCTCCTCAAATATCACTTCAGGACAGGATCTGAATATCTAGAATTATGAGCATCTCATAAAGTTGAAAATTCCAGCTTAGAGTAATTTAGGAAGTAGGGGAGCTGGAAGTCTCTTTGAAGGCTGGAGATTTGTTGTGGCTGTTGTGGGGAACTGAGAAAGAGTGAACATTCTTATAAATAGAACAGTGAGAAATCACTTCCTGTACAGCCTTTATTTGAGGCATATTAAACAGTTCTTCATCTTATCTAGTGGTTATCAAACTTCAGTGAACATAAGAAATACCTAAAGGAAATCATTAGAATGTAGGTTCTAAGCATAGTTCACTGTGCTATACAGTAGGACCTTGTTATTTATCCATTCTATATATAGTAGTTTGCATCTGCTAACCCCAAACTCCCCCTCCATCCCTCCCTCACCCTCCCTCCTTCTTGGTAACCACATGTCTGTTCTCTATGTCTGTGAGTCAGCTTCTGTTTTGTAGATAAGTTCCTTTGTGTCATATTTTAGATTCCACATATGAGTGCTATCATATGGTATTTGTCTTTCTCTTTCTGACTTACTTCACTTAGTATGATAATCTCTAGGTCCATCCATGTTGCACAAATGACACTATTTCATTCCTTTTTATGGCTGAGTAGTATTCCATTGTATATATGTACCACATCTTCTTTATTCATCTGCTGATGGACAGTTAGGTTGGTTTCCATGTCCTGGCTATTGTAAATAGTGCTGCTGTGAACATAAGTGTGGATGTATCTTTTTGAATTATAGTTTTTTTAAAAATTATAGTTTTGTCTGGGTATATGGCTGGGAGTGGGAATGCTGGATCATATGGAAACTTTATTTTTAGTTTTTTGAAGAAACTCTATAGTGTTTTCCATAGTGACTGCACCAACTTACATTCCTACCAACAGTGTAGGAAGGTTGCCTTTTCTCCACACCCTCTCCAGCATTTGTTATTTGTAGACATTTTTACTGATGGCCATTCTGACTGCTGTGAGGTGTTATCTCATTGTAGTTCAGATTTGCATTTCTCTAATAAATAGTGATGTTGAACATCTTTTCATGTGCCTGTTGGCCATCTGTATGTCATCTTTGGAGAAATGACTGTTTAGGTCTTCTTCCCATTTTTTGATTGGGTTATTTGTTTTTTAGTTGTTGAGTTGTATGAGCTGTTTGTATATTATGGAAATTAATCCCTTGTTGGTTGCATCTTTTGTGAATATTTTCTCCCATTCTGTAGATTGTCTTTTTGTTTTGTTTATGGTTTCCTTTGCTGTGCAAAAGCTTGTAAGTTTGATTAGGTCCCATTTGGGGTTTTTTTGCTTTTATTTCTATTGCCTTGGGAGACTCACCTAAGAAAACATTGGTACTATTTATGTCAGAAAATGTTTTGCCTATGTTCTCTTCTAGGAGTTGTATGGTGTCATGTCTTGTTTTTAAGTCTTTAAGCCATTTTGAGTTTATTTTTGTATAGGGTGTGAGGGTGTGTTCTAACTTCCTTTATTTACATGAAGCTAACTTTCCCAACACCACTTGCTGAAAAGATTGTCTTTTTCCCATTGTATATTCTTGCCTACTTTGTTGAAGATTAATTGACCGTATGTGTGTGGGTTTATTCCTGGGATCTCTATTCACTTCCACTGATCCATATGTCTGTTTTTGTGCCAATAATAAACTGTTTTGATTCTTGTAGCTTAGTAGTACTATCTGAAGTCTGGGAGGGTTATGCCTCCAGCTTTGTTTTCTTTTCCTCAGGATTGCTTTGACAATGCTGGGTCTTTTATGGTTCCATATAAATTTTAGGATTATTTGTTCTAGTTCTGTACAGAATGTCATGGGTAATTTGATAAGGATCACATTAAATCTGTAGATTGCTTTGGATAGTATGACCATTTTAATAATAGTAATTCTTCTAATCCAAGAGCATCCAAGAGAATATCTTTCCATTTCTTCAAATCATCTTCAGTTTCCTTTATTAATTTTTTATAGTTCTCAGCAAGTCTTTCACCTCCTTGATCAGGTTTATCCCTAAGTATTTGATTTTTTGGATGAAAGTCTTAAAAGAGATTTTTTTTTTACATTCCTTTTCCAATATTTCATTGTTAGTGTAAAGGAATGCAGCTGATTTCTGTATGTTAATCTTGTATCCTGCTACCTTGCTGAATTAATTTGTCAGTTTTAGTAGTGTTTGTGTGGAGTCATTATGGTTTTCTATATAGCATATCATGTCATCTGCATATAATGAAAATTTTACCTCTTCCCTTCAAAGTTGGATACATTTTATTCCTTTTCCCTGTCTGACTGCTCTGTCTAGGACTTCCACTACTATGTTGAATAGAAGTGGTGAGACTGTCATCCTTGTTTTGTTCCAGAATTTAGCAGGAAAGCTTTCAGCTTTTCAATGTTGAGTATTATTTTAGCTGTGGGTTTGTCATATGTGGTTTTATTATGCTGAGATATGTTCCCTCTGTACCCACTTATGTGAGAGTTTTTATCATGAATAGATGTTGAATTTTATCAAATGCTTTTTCTGTATCTATTGAGATGGTCATGTGGTTTTTGTCTTTTCTTTTGTTGATGTGGTGTATCACATTGACTGATTTGTGTATGTTGAACCAGCCTTGTGAACTTGGGACGAATCCAACTTGGTTGTGGTGTATGGTTGTTTATATGTTGTTTGATTTGGGTTGCTAATATTTTGTTGAGAATTTTTTCATCTATATTCATCAAAGATATTGGCCTGTAATTTTCTTTTTTGGTAGTGTCTTTGTCTGGTTTTGGTATCAGGGTGATGGTGGCTTCATAGAATGTCTTTGGGAGTGTTCCCTCCTCCTCAATGTTTTGGAAGAGTTTGAGAAGGATTGGTATAAGTTCTTCTTTGTGTGTTTCATAGAGTTCACCTGTGAAGCCATCTGGTCCTGAACTTTTGTTTATAGGAAGTTTTAAAAATTATTATTATTACAGATTCTATTTCACTTCTAGTGATTAGTCTGTTCAAATTATCTATTTCTTCTTGATTCAATTTTGTTGGGCTGTATGTTTCTAGAAACTTTTCCATTTCTTCTAGGTGTTCAAATTTGTTGGCATATAATTGTTCATAGTATTCTCTTATGGTTATTTGTATTTCTGTGGTATTGGTTGTTATTTCTCCTTTTTCATTTCTTATTTTGTTTATTTGGGTCCTCTCTCTTTTCTTCTTGGTTGGCCTGGCCAGAGGTTTGTCATTTTTGTTTATACTTTCAAAGAACCAGGTCTTGGTTTTATTCATTTTTTTCTATTTTTTAAATATCTCCATTTTTATTTATTTCCTCTCTGATCTTTACTATTTCCTTTCTTCTGCTGACTTTAAGCTTTGTTTGTTTTTTTTTTTTGAATTCTTTTAGGTGGTAAGTTATGTTGTTTATTTGAGATTTCTCTTGTTTTTTGAGGAAGGACTGTATTATGAACTTCCCTGTAAGAATTGCTTTTGCTGCATACCATAGATTTTTGTATGGTTGTGTTCAGAGGGTCTAGTTTAATAACTGTAGGAAGAGGCCTGGACTCTGTATTTTAAACAAAAAGCCAAGTGATTGCTAGGCCCACCAAAGTTGTGCTTAAAGGTTACTGAATTACATATCTCCAGGATCATTGATCTAGGCTCAGTGAGCACTGTATACTCATTTTTTGGAAAGAATGATCCTGGAAGTGGCTCCTTTGGAATGATTGTATCCCAGGCAATTATTGTCTTAATTGGAACAGAATAGAGGAGGTGTCTTGGAGACACACCTTATTGCTGTATCCTTCGTGTTCAAAATAATTTTGTTAGCTCTGTGTTGGAAAATATTTGAGGTTTAACCATTCTTAGTTTTAATTATTTGTGGACTCTTCCCATTTTTCCTGAGGATTCTCCCCTAAGTTTATGTTTAGTAGGTCACAAGTCATTGCTGTATGTGCCCTGTGGCCTCTTTACTCAAAATAAAGAAACAGCTATTCAGAAATGTTGGGGCTGATAGAGAAGGGAGAAGAAGAGCTGTTGTGATGGTCAATCTGACATTATTATCCATATCTGTGTTTTTTAGAGCAAGATTGACATGACATTTCACAAATATGCCATCAAGTGCTTCATTTTGAAGCAATGACTTGTTCACGTGCCAATGAAAATTTTTTTGAAAAGGTGAAGAGAGAAAGAAACATCTAGATGGAGAAGAATTTTTTTGCCTAGAAAGGAAGCAAAAGGAGGTTCAGATATCAAATTATAGAACCACCTCTCAAACCCTACCAAAATGTGACAAATATAACAATGGTTGCTAAACTCTACATCCTTAGCCAATTAGTCTTTCTCTCATTCAGTGGCTAAGGTGGGTAGAGGTCTAGTTGAAGTCTCCAAATAAGTGGTGATCCAACATTTGAAGAAATTTGCATTTGCAGAGAACTCTAGAACCAACCTATTATGAGAGGAGGCTGTCTGTGTGGAAGTCCTGAGATTACCTTAGTTGGAAGTCCTTGAATCCACTTGACTCCTTTTCCATTCACCATACTATATTTGTGAGGTGTGAGTCTGCTGTGCCCAGTGGAGGAACTTAAAATGTTCTTAAAAAAATGCTTCCATTCCTTGCTGCTTTATACCTCTGCTTATTCATGCACGGACCCTTCAACTTAATATTGGGAGAGCATGGCTTTTCTGATTAGTTTTGTGCACACACAAACACAGACACACACATACTCAGACACATCTGTCCTGTTTTCTGTTGCTGCATCTCTTCCCTATAGAATACTAAGTTATTGCTCAGACCTGAATAATGGGACTTATTGTGTTGACAGGTGATTTTGGTTTATTCTGCCTCCTTAAGACAGATATCTATGCATGCCCATGACTAGCAGAAAGTCTGATTTATAAAGGTACTCAATAAATGTTTGTTAAGATAATGAATAAATGATTGCATAAATTCCTGTGTAGATTGTGGTGTATCTGGTAATGCTCTGTAGGCTATGGTGATTTTGTGCTGTCATATTTTATTTGATTACTGTAATTGTTTTGTTTGTAGATTTTTTTCAGACACAAATAAGTGTAAAGATAGTTAAAGCATTTGTTTTATAATGCTTTAAGATTAGAAAAAAACCTCCCTTATTGGATATTTTATTGGAGCTTCACAATAATCATTAGATTTTTTGCCAGTTATCTTTAACTTTGGTTATTATGATTATCAGAACATGCCCATAGACATAGTATCTATTTGGGGGAGCATACGTGCTGCCACTTATAAGTGTCTTTATACTATACAGAGACAGTATTTCTACCATGCTTTTCTGTTCATTATTATTTCAGTGTATAAGAAACCTTGTGTTACCAAACATTGTATTAAAAATCTCTACAAGCCAGCACATCCACATATCTATCCTTCAGATATCATTATAGACATAATGATGTTACTGGAGGGTTAGAGTCCTTGAGAAAAGTGGTAAAGTTAGAAATTATTGATTTAAGGAATGGGGGAGAAAACTGAACAGGAACAGGTTAATGTATTATTGGGTATTTTTTGAGGGTCGAGCTGAGGGTGACAATAATGAATTTGTAGCCTAAACTGAAAGGATGAGTATGACTTGGAGAGGTATAAAATGGTGAAAGTATTTATTGTATATTAAAAGGCCTATATGTCAGATTGAGTTTGAGCTATTAGGGGGCAATTTAATGGAGGAGGGTTAGGGTTATGTCTTGGGAAGTAATGAGAGTGAATGTCAGATGGGGCAGATTGTAATACTCAAAGGCATTTCTAGCCTTCCTGTATTGGACAGAGATCTGATGTTAAGCTTATTTAATATATATCTGGGTCCTGTTCTTTCACTATTCTTTCTCATAGCATAGATGATTGGTACCACAGGTCCCCATCTACCAGACTGATGACTGGTAACTAGTTGGTCTTTGAGAAACTCAGATCTAGCTTCTTGATTACTATATACATTATGTTTTAAAAGTTAGAACTAATACTTGAAAAATAAGAACATTCAGTTACATCATTCAATGCATTATTTATGGGCCCTAGTTGTTACACAGTAAAGTTACCATGGCTCATACTTGGTACATTGCTTCTTGAGTATGAGAGCCTATGGGATTTAGAGTAATGGGTGGCTACCAAAACATTTCCTAATGTATTGGAGAACATAGCAGATTGGTTTTTTTTTACCTGAAAAGGTAAAAATTAGTTCCAGTGAATCAGTCTAAATAAACAGTCTAAATAAAACATATGCAGTATCAATTTGTGAGTAGGTGAAGTTCAATAAAGAGCCCTTAAGAGTTAAACAATTTTCATTTTGTTAATCAGTTTTTGATAGTCCCAAAGACTCTCCTGTGTGTTTCAGTGCCTCAGTGTCATCATTATGAGTCAATTATCACTGTGCTATAGACGTGTGGACATCCTGGTAACTGGAGTGATTGATTGATTGATTTTTTTCATTAATTTTTCCTCCAGTTTTTTTGAGATATAATGGACATACAGCACTGTATAAGTTTAAGGTGTACAGCATAATGATTTAACTTATATACATCATGAAATTATTACTACAATAAGTTTAGTGAATATCCATCATCTCATATGGATACAAAATTAAAGAAATAGAAAAAAATAATTTTTCCTTGCAATGAGAACTCTTAGGATTTACTCTCTTAACAACTTTCATATGTAACACACAGCAGTGCTAATTATATTTATCATGTTGTACATTACATCGCTAGTACTTGTTTGTTTCTTAGTGATTTGATATTTCTATACATTTCAAAATGATCATCATGATAAGGCTAGTTACCATGTATGTGGAGTGTTTTAGATAATCAAATGCTTTACAATATGAAATTTCCTCTACATAGGAGCACTAAGAAACTAAATGGTCCTTGCGGTCTGAAAGAGTTAAGATGCGTGCTCGGTTTCTCCTCTTCCACCAGGGAGTCTCAGGCAATGGGAGGCAAATTAAGCATGATTTAAAAAAAGGTTTCGTTTTGTTTTTTTAACTTTTAGAGTTCTGTGTATAATTTGGTTAATGTGCTTGTCTTGTTTTTTCTTGAAAAATGCCTGTTAGTGTATGTGTGTGTGCAGGATGGGTGGGGAGAAGGGCACCGGTGGACAGAGGCTACAACGCAATTAATGCTGCCTTCTATTTTTGGTTTTAATTTTACTTTGGGGAAATAACTTTTCTGGCTCTGTTTCCCATCTCTGAAATCAAATGTAATAAGACTTTTTTCTTACTCAAGGGTAAATATGTAGTAAAATGTGAATAGTGAACTGAAGACAATGTGTCTGTTATTAATTGCTTCATCATGCTGCTATGCTGATTGCTTGAGGACTAAGGCATTGTTTCAGATTCCTTCACTCTCTACATTCTGGGAAAAGAACAAGTTGTAGAGTCAGACACGAACCCTGGTCATTATATTGTGAATTCTTGGATAATCCTTTATAAGGCTCATTTTCTTATTTATGAAATGAAGGTAATAATTTATAGGATTATGAAGATTAAAAGTATAATGCAGGGCTTCCCTGGTGGCGCAGTGGTTGAGAATCCGCCTGCCGATGCAGGAGACACGGGTTTGTGCCCTGGTCCGGGAAGATCCCACATGCCGCGGAGCAACTAAGCCCGTGAGCCATGGCCGCTAGGCCTGCGCGTCCGGAGCCTGTGCTCTGCAACGGGAGAGGCCACAACAGTGAGAGGCCCGCATACCGCAAAAAAAAAAAAAAAAAAAAAAAAAAAAAGTATAATGCATACACAGTAATTGGAATACAATAAATGATCAATTAATTTTGGTGGCTTTCGTTAACTGCTTCTTATCAGCATCTTACTGACCTGCATATTGTAAATCACATCTCCTAGTAACTTGAGTTACCTCCAGCCACATCTTTTCCGAAACCTGTAGAAATTTCCTTCTTTATGGTTGTTGCTCAGCATTCTCCAGCTTTTTATGGGAAATATTTTTTAACTATCTTGGGTGTACATTTCAGAGTTATGAAATCTCCCAGAAATTCCCTCCCAGAAATCTTAAAAATAAACATATTCTTACTGGTCACTTGTTTATTCACTCATTCCCTTACCCCTCACATTCACTCATTCAGACAGCATTTATTTAGCAAATGAGTACTTATTGATTCATTAGCATGCACTCAGTATGCATTAAACACACACAAGAAGTGGGGCATTCAGACAGAAATTTGATACGATCCATTTGGATTTAAAAAATGTAAAACTGCTTTTTAAAAATTACCAAATAATGTGCATGACAGCTATTTCTGTCCCTCTTTTTCATCCTATCCCAACCTTTCCTTATTTGGCCTATGAATATATGGAGGACATATGGACAAAGGAAGGGTCTGTATGTAAAAGATCAGTTGAAACTGTAATGAAGATGATGATGCTAGTAATAACAACTGCTGATTTACCATGTGCTGGGCACTGTACTAAATGCTCTACACATTTTATTCTATTTTCATACTCACAACAGTAATGCAGGAGTGATGCCTTACTATGGTCTACAAGTACCAAGAGACTACCTCTCTTTCCTCACCTCATGAACTCTAATCTACACTTACGGTTCTATAGTACACTCTTTGAACATTCCAGGAAAGTATTATCTTGCCTCAGGACTTGTGTTCTATATCCCCTATGTTAGAAATACCCCCTCAGTCCAGTTCTCCACATGATTGGCCTTTTCTTGGCTTTCAGATTTCAGCTCAGTGTCACCTCATCAGACAGTAGCTCTCCCCCACCCACCATTCTCTTTAACATCATTGTTTATTTCGACCAGCACTCACTATCAGAAGTTATCTTTTTATTTACTTACTCACTTATGTATTGTCTTCCCTCACTGTAATTTAAGCTGTGCCAGGGCAGGAACCTTGTCTGAGTTGTTCATAGTGGTTTCTGTAGTGCCTAGAATAGTCCTGGCTAAAGGCAGGTTCTCAGTACCTGTTTATTGACTGAATGAACATCATTTTGAAAGAAGTCTTAGTACCTAGAAAAGAAACAGCATAGTTAAAAAAACTTACAGGGTAGAAGAAGAATTAACATGTGTTAGGCAACTACTGGGGATCCAGCATTGTTTTCATAATATGTATCATTGAATTTTCAAAATAGTCTTATGAGAGATTGAGAGAAGTTGACTTGCCTGTGATCACAGTTAATTACTTACTGATGGAGAATAAGTTTAGAATCTTGGTCTGTTTAGCTCCAAACTCTATTTCTTCCACCGTATTTGTATATTTCACCCCTCTGAGTATGGTGGACATTGTGATGTACTGCCTAGATGCCCCTACTTTAGTAATGATGGACTTACTTCCCTAGATGCTAGGAGTGCTGCTGACAGTGACCCTCAGATGTCAGTCTCCTATATGTATTGCCTGGAGTGAAAAGAGATGCCTTGCCCAACGTCATTCCCCATTCCAGTGACTAATCAGCATATGGATATGAAGACTTGCCCCTTTTGACCGAATTCAGCCAACTTTGAAGGTAGAACTCCACGTAGGGTCAGCGGTGGTCTCCACTGAGACAGCATCACAGTCCAACTTCTTCCTCTTTCATGGGTATTGATCCCCAGAGTACCCCTTAATAAGCTTTCTGCATTCTAATCTTCTCAGAGTCTGCTTCCCAGGGAACCCTGCCTACAATAGTGTGTTTGAGAATTGTAATGGCATTAATAAAAGTGCAAAAATCAGCAATGGGAAGGTGGTATTTGGAAGGAATATAATGATAAACTTGGATTTAAATTTAAATTTAAACTTGGATTTTTTGAATTTAGGTGCAAATGGTTGGCTCTGGACTGTGAGTTCTTTGTGAGCTTGCTATTATTGGTTCACCAGCCTCAGCACACTGCATGTCATATTGTAGACAGAAGACTCAATAAATAGAACATTAAAGATTTAGCATTGGAGTTTGGGTGACAGTTCCTGGAGGTAATAGCAAATATCTTGGAAATTGACAAGCCGTCTTATTTAAAGAGAGGAAAAATAAGAACAGTAGAGAATTGAAAAGCAGTATAGAAAAGGGAATCAGAAGAATGTAGGTGCTAGGATGCTTTTTTATTTGGTTGTGTGGTGGAAGGTGACTGGAGAGCAGCTGGAAGCAAGTGTTGTAATGGTTGATATTTGAAAAATGTGAATTTAAGACTGGTACTTTCAAACCCAGTATGAATGAGGTTTCTGGTGGCCTTCAGAAGTGATGCCAGTCATGCAACTGAGAAGGAAACCTGTTTAATGAGATTTAAAGAGAGAATATATGATGATATATATAGGATATCATGGGCATAAATTTGTCTTCCAAGACATATGACAATACAAGTAAAGAGAGGTAACTGGCAGGGCCTGTGAGGCCAAATCAGTTTATTAAAGAAATGGAAATTCATGTCTGAAGGTAACAAAGTAGTCAAAAAAGCTGTAGATGGATGAGATAAATAGAGTTTGGGAAAGGATAGAGTTGATTTAGAGCCATTCTGTAGCTCCTTTGCCAAAAGTAAGGACGCTTATTTCTCTGTACACAAGGGGAATACAATATGGCATAGTAGGAGTATAGTGCAAAGACAGCTATCAGATTTTGGTTTTATTTACACCTAATTTATCATGATCTTATATTGATTTTATCACTATAACTCATTGGTCAGTAATTTTGTGAAATTTAAATTGCAGTTCTCTAAGTATATCTTAGCTATGGCAGCTACACTGACCATGGGATGTCAAATGAGGTCTGAAATGTTAGTAATTCATTCTTCAGAAATTTTGTATTTAAACCATGAAGTGTATATTTTTGTTTATATTCCATTGTAAATCACCTTTTGAAAACTTCAGATTTACTCTTATTCTTCTAAAGATAAGACTTTGTAAATTGATATGCTGGTATTAGCTTGTTCTCTTAGTTTTAAAGGTAATTTGAGATACATATTTTATGTATATAACCCATATTCTTACCATCACTGTGTCTGATATGACTTTGTTAAGCATTGGACCTCTTTTTGACATTGATGAAAAGGTCACTAAAGGAAGGAACTCTTGAGGTATTAGGAGCCAAGTGAATAGGACTCTGTTGTTATACTGAATATATTTTACACAGTTGAAAGGTGGTGTGGAAGGCAAAATAAGGCCAAACAAGACATACACAATCAAACGGTGCTTCTTGGCCCTCTCCCTTTTCATTCCTGGGGGAATTTTACTCAATTTCAGCAAGCAAGGATTTTTGTCTATTTTTATATACTTCCACATCCCACGTCTACTAGTGCCTGGCATGTGGTAGCCGATCAGTAAGTATTTGTTAAATGATTAAATTTAGAGTGAATATAAGGATTTTTATTCTAACTATACTACATAACTATACTACACAAATAAGAAAGAAGTAGGATGATAAATACAAATACATTTTAGAAAAATAAAATCAGTAACAGGATCAACAAAATAGACAAAACATATTATACAAATGTAAATAATTATTATAGCTTATTATCCTTTATTCCTTCATCATATATTTACTATACACCCTCTATACATGTTTGACTTTATTGTGTCCTGAGCCAAAACATAAGATCTATGGAGCACAAAATGGCTCTAGTCATCTGCAGCGTTAAAAATTAAAAAATATTTTATTGGATTTTTATCCAGTATTTTACTGGATTTTCCTTAAATACTCTTGTAATATACTATGCTAGTCAACTTACATTATATATTAGGAAGTAAGAATAATTTTTTTCTACATGATCTAAATATATATATTTTAAAAAATTGACATTAGTTTATTAAACAGATATTTGTTGTTGGCCTTTTCTGTGCCAGGAATTTGAGATGTCTCAATTATAGAAAATACTTAAAATCTGCACTCCTCACTGCCCTCCTCTCCCCCGTTAACCATTTTTTCTTGTGATTATGTTGCAAACATTTCAGGGATAAAATTTAAGAAAGATTTTGTCTTTCTTCCAACCTCTTTTTTGTATAAAGTTTTCCCAAGGGAAAGCAAGAACTTTTGGAAGAAAAATTCATATTACCCCAACAGCAAATTTAGGGAGTACCTGTTTGTTGCTGCACTAGTGAGAAGCCTGTCATCTCAATGTAGTAAGTTTCTGTAGATCTCAACAAGAGAAAAATATATCTCTTTTAATGCCTGTTGACCAAATTCTCAGTTCAGGGTTACTCTGAGCCTGTCTTCCAATTTCATTTTTTCCTTGTGTGATTGGTTTAATTTGCGTATGGGAGATAATTTGATTTTTGAATGTTGTCTTACAAATATTTGGTTTCTAACTTAAGGAATTTATTTGTTTTCAGAAAGGAAAGAATGCAGAGACCCTTACAAATTGTATTTTTATCATATATTTACAGATATAAACCTGAGTTTAATAGCATTTTTGAAATCTATATGTTTATCTGTCTATCAATCTATTATTGATTATATAGGTCAGAAATGACTCTGTCTGATTCTGAATTTAAAAATTTAATTCAGTAGAAATCTGGAGTAGGTATACTTACTCTCATTGTGTCTTTTTAAAAAAAAATTGCCACAGTAATGAAAATGTCTTTTGCCTCCTTAACAAAGAATCTGCCTCCAAAGGCATTTATTGTAAGCAGTGATAATGATGAGATGATTATGTTGTAATGGAACAGACTGAGGGAAAGAATAAATTTTAGCTACATATTACTATAATTCCATATGAAACTTCAGGCAGATATGAGGAAGTTTCTAGTGTGGTTGCTGGTGAAGGAAGATTTATTGTTTCCTCCTGATATAAAGATCAATTAACACTTTGTAGACATGACATCATTTGCAAGCTATAAAGCCTCTCTTTTTTTCCCTCTTATGTTAACTCATTGCCATTATAAACACATTTCAAAGAAAACCAATCTTTCCTTTTGTTCTGAATTAAGTTCTTTCTCCAAAAGTGTGCTTGCAAAGTACAAACCTAACTTTTCTGCTGAAAGAGAATGGGATAGATTCTTCCACAGCTTGCAAGGGGCTAACTGTGAGAATTGTGGTGTGTGAGGCTGCTGTCTGCTGGTTCTTTAAGCACTTAGGCAGTTGTCTCATTCAGCTGCATTCTTGGGATGGGAGTGGGGGAGGATGGAGGAAATAAAATACTACTTTAAGTTATAAATGTAATTTTCCACCATTAACTTAACATTCTTGACTACTGAGAAATATCTCAGTCTCAAATACATAGTTAACATAGATACCCAGTTATTTTGATTATAGCAATGGGATATATTAATCAATGGCATTAATGATGACTGTAATGAAATTAACAATTCCGTTGGATATGTAGTTGGAAAAAGCATTTTACTACAAGTTACCCCAAGAGACATAATTTTTCAAAGAATACACTTTCAAATGAAAATGTTACAGTTATAAAACTATAAAATATGAATCTAAAAATAAGATCAGAACAACAATTTTTGCCATTAGATAAGGTTTCAGCCACTTTATGTGATCTATATGTCAAATCAAGATATGCCTGTCTAGAAACATCTTAAAAACCTAAAGTAACAAAGTTTATTATTTTGCTCTTCCAGAGTAACTAGCAGAAACAAAAGCAGTCATTTCAATGTCAAGCATATCACAGTTTCTGCCTTGGCATTTTATACTAGTGTAAACTCTGATATATTATGAATTAAGTTTGAGAAAAAATTGTAAAATATTTACTTTTGGTAGTCCTTATTCTCAATCTCTCTCTCCCCCCTCCCCATCTCTATCTCTATCTCTTTCTATATCTCTTTCTCTATCTATCTCTATCTCTCTTGATTCCTATAGCAAAACCCCTAGCTGCAAAAATCTGCTATGGGTCTCTCCCACCAGACAAATTGGAATGTGTGCATTTTACATACTTTATGTTAAATTATTAATTGAAAAGTACTTCTTTTTATTTTAAGCGCCTTTGCAGGAGTGAAAACTAAGTTTTGGAGGGTGCCTTGAGGGGATGGAGAGGATGGGCATAGCTCTCTTGGTGCTCCTAAAATCAAATTTGGTGTCTGGCTCCACAATGCTCTGACATATATTGACGACTATATGGAAATGTGTATGTCTGGGCACTTCTTACACAGCCATATGAAGATCTCTGTAGACATAGTAAATTACTTAATATTTTTGGTCTGTATGAATGATGTAGATATATTTGTGGATAAAACAAAATAATAATATATAGCACCTTTGATTATGTGGCATTACACTTATTAATTTTATATCAAACTATTTTCTGTTACTTTTAAGAACTATTACTGCTACTTCAAGGTTCATTTAAAAGAAGACCCATAGGACTAAATAGGGCTTATGTTGTCCTTATATTTTATAATGCCTAGAGATTCCAGAGACTTGTTACTTAAATGAATAATTTATGGATTAATATGTATTATGCCAATTATGGATGCCCCTGCACTGAATTTGCCTTGGAAATTCCAATTAAGAGCCCTTATGCATGCAAGGAAATTAAAATGATTTTTTAAGACTGAAAAATGGTGAATGATATCTAATTAGTGCCTTGTTCCTAAGCATAATATCATTAAAACTGTCTGTTGTTTGGTGTGAATGTGTGTACATGATTTGTGTGGGTCAACATTTGATATTTGTATAGCTGAATGCCAGAGCAAGATATTTAAAACTCTTATAGTATTCTAGAAAGAATTTGAGAAAAAAAACACTGTGCCAGAAACATTTCCCCTCTTTTGTAGGCAACTGTGCTTACATCATTTTAATGTCTGCCCCTTTTCCTCTAATCTTCTGTTAGGTAGTTAAGACAAACAAACGGCTAAGAAATACTACATAGATAAAAAATTTGGTTCGAATGTGAGCAAGTTTAATGTTCTTTGCTGGAGGTCTTCTACAATGACCTCTATATCAATTCACATTATTATAACCAATTTTGTGATAAATAGCTTATTTTGATTAGTTAGTTTTTAGTGTGAGCAGATTTGAAGAGAATTTTGAAAAACCAGGGGCTTTCACCAGATTTTTTTTTTTTTTTTTTTTTTTTTTTTGGTACACGGGCCTCTCACTGTTGTGGCCTCTCCCATTGTGGAGCAGCACAGGCTGTGGAAGCACAGGCCTAGTGGCCATGGCTCACAGGCCCAGCCACTCCATGGCATGTGGGATCTTCCCGGACAGGGGCATGAACCCATGTCGCCTGCATCAGCAGGCGGACTCGCAACAACTGCACCATCAGGGAAGCCCCAGATGTATTTTTTAACATCTAAAAATACGAAACATTAGTGACATCATTTTTTTTTCTTCTTGATTTTCCCCACTTCAGGACTATGAGAGAATGATGTGCTAACCTATACTTTCCATACAGAAAAACCACAAGAAATAAGTGATATCTATTTAGAGCTTACAAAGCATGTTTTATAATACTCATTTCGTCACCCTAATTCACTCAGGAAATGTATGAAGTAAGGAGGTCCAATTTAAGGATGGGGAAACCAAAGCCCAGAGGGGAACAGTAACTTGCCTAAAGTCAAGAAGCTTGTAATCACCTATTTTAGTGCCTGGTTTTCCTGTTTCAGATCCTAAGCTCTTTTCACCATGTTGTGTCTTTCAACATGTCCATGAATTGTTCAATAAGCAATTTAGCAATATACAATATTGTTCACATAGATTCCCTATTTCCTATTTTGCTTCCCATATGTTTCATACTTTGTGACTTGCAAGTGGTGGCTGATAGCAATTTCCTGTTGGTTTTCTTGAACCCTACCTCCTGTCACCAATTGTTTAGTTCCTGAATGTGCTGTGAGTTCATATAACATAGACCTGTGTTAGAAATGACAAAGTGCTCTTTCTTCATCAGGGCTCTGTCTCTAGGCTGACATAGTTTGCCTGTCCACTGTCATGTTTGTATGTTCCAGGCTCCCAAGGGTGAGGCACCTATGAACGGAGTGACAAAAGCCATCCTCAATGCCAAAAGCTTAACTTATGCTGCAGAGTCTGGGGACAGCAAAGACATTACTAGTCCTATGATTTCTGAACATGAAGGAAGTCATGATTATCATAGAAATAGTTATGTTCATAAGGTTATACATTTCACAGTTCATACATAACTATGCTGTAATTAAATAATTTACTAGAAGGAATGAGGAAGCAATATAATAGATATTATACAATGGAGTGATACTTAGGTTAAAAATGTGCTCAGGTAGAGTTAAATGAAAAAAAATAAGACTTTTCATGTCATTCAGTATTAGTATTCTTTGACTTGCATATTTTTTCCAGAAAGAAGTGTGATTATCCTGTACCTTTAGCTTAGGAATGTAGTTCATCATAAACATTGATGACATGGCAGTCATTATCTGCCAAACATCTGCCTACTAAGCAGGTTTCATATCTGTTTGGATCAGCAGATTATAGTCAACAATAGATCTGATTATATTTAGACCCTTGTTGAGTTTTATCTTCCAAAAGAGGTTGAAGCAGTAGAGCTGAGCAGAACAATCCCTGGGTAGTATTTTGATGGTTTCGGCATATTTCAGCGTCTGAAACTTTTAAACTCCAAGGACTTGGGCTTGTCTGAGTCCTGAAATATTCAGACTCTTAGCCACTGACTGGGTAAACAAAATGCCCATGGCACTTTGGTTGATGTCTGAATGACAGTTTACTTTTTCAAAGTGAGCAATAACTGTGAAATGAAGCTTACTACTCAAAGTCTGCATGGTGAATACTTTTCTTACCTATTCAGGCTACATGAGGAGCCAAGTCATAACCAAAAGTTTGCTTTAATCCACGGAGAGCCAGAGCAAAATGAATTTCATGTCAAATTCTTTAATCCAGTTTAAGGGTCTATCTGGTTGTAGGGAAGGCCTTGACAATGAGACCTGATACTCCATATTCATTCATGAGACTCTCATTTTAGTTAAGATGGTTGAAGAATTTTCCTTACCTTAAGAACAATTTATCTCAATGTGATAGAGGACCACTATCTCTTGAACAGTATTAGAGGTAATGTTTCATAAACTATTCTCCTCCCTTCTCTTTCCTATGGGTTGCCCTCTCTAACTTCACCCACTTTCTATTGCTCAGTAGCCTACTTTGTCTGGAGCTATACCATGGCTGGTATTTGAAGGTAATTCCCAGTCACGAATTTACAAACTATTGTTTAAGCTGGTGCATTTAGGGTTAACAAAACATTTCCCTGTTTTATGAGTTAATTTTATAACTTAACTGTCAAACAGAAATATCACTTCCCTCATATCCAGGCTCTTGTTGGGAAACACCTCATTGTAAATTCCAGGTACTGGAAACAATAGAAAATTCTTTGGAAATGTTCAACTGGAGGCTGCAAAGATATTTTAAAAGGCTAGAGGACAGAGAGAAGATGGCGGAAGAGTAAGATGTGGAGATCGCCTTCCTCCTCACAGATACATCAGAAATACATCTACACGTGGAACTGCTCCTACAGAACACCCACTGAACGCTGGCAGAAGACCTCAGACCTTCCAAAAGGCAAGAAACTCCCCATGTACCTGGGTAGGGCAAAAGAAAAAAGAATAAACAGGGACAAAAGAATAGGGACGGGACCTGCACCAATGGGAGGGAGCTGTGAAAGAGGAAAGGTTTCCACACACTAGAAGCCCCTTCACGGACAGAGACTGCAGGTGGCAGAGGGGGAAGCTGCAGAGCCACAGAGGAGAGCACATAAACAGGGTGAGGAGAGCAAAGCAGAGAGATTCCCGCAGAGGATCAGTGCTGACCAGCACTCACCAGCCCGAGAGGCTTGTCTGCTCACCCGCCGGGACGGGCGGGGGCTGGGGGGTGAGGCTCAGGCTTCAGTCGGAAGCCTGGAGAGGACTGGGGTTGGCTGCGTGAACACAGCCTGAAGGGGTTAGTGCACCACGGCTAGCCGGGAGGGAGTCTGGGAGAGGTCTGGAGCTGCCAAAGGGACGACACTTTTTCTTCCCTCTTTGTTTCCTGGTGTGCGAGGAGAGAGGATTAAGCATGCCTCTTAAATGAGCTCCAGACATGGGCGTGAGGCATGTCTATCAGCGCAGACACAAGGGACGGGCATGAGACGCTAAGGCTGCTGCTGCCGCCACCAAGAAGCCTGTGGCTGAGCACAGGTCACTCTCCACACCTCCACTCCCGGGATCCTGTGCAGCCTGCCACTGCCAGGGTCCCGGGATCCAGGGACAACTTCCCCGGGAGAACGCACAGAGCGCCTCAGGCTGTTGCAATGTCACGCCAGCCTCTGCCACCGCAGGCTCGCCCTGCATCTCTACCCCTCCCTCCCCTGGCCAGAGTGAGCCAGAGGCCCCAAATCAGCTGCTCCTTTAAACCTGTCCTGTCGGAGGGAAGAGCAGACGCCTTCGGGCAACCTACGCGCAGAGGTGGGGCCAAGTCCAAAGCTGAACCCTAGGAGCTGTGCAACAAAGAGGAGGGGGGATGTCTCTACGAGCAGCCACAGAAGCAGTGGATTAAAGCTCTACAATCAACTTAAAGTGCCCTGCATCTGTGGAAGACCTGAATAGACAGCGAATCATCCCAAGTTGAGGAGGTGGACTTTGGGAGCAAGACGTATTATTTTTTTCTCCTTTTTCTCTTTTTGTGAGTGTGTATGTGTGTGCAGCTGTGTGAGATTTTGTCTGTATAGCTTTGCTTTCACCATTTGTCCTAGAGTTCTGACCGTCCTGTTTTTTTATTTTTTAGTTAAAAACATTTTTCTTCTTAATAATTATATTTTATTTTAATAACTATTTTATCCTATTTTATTTTTATCAACTTTCTTGCTTGCTTGCTTCCTTTCTTCCTTTTTTCTTTTCTTCTTTTCCTTCCTTCCTAACTTCCTTTCTTACTTAATTCCTTCCTTCCTACTTTCCTTCCTTCCTTCCTTCCTTTCTTTCTTTCCTTTCTAATGTTTCTCCCTTTTATTCTGAGCCATGTGGGTTAAAGGCTCTTGGTGCTCCAGCCAGGCATCAGGGCTGTGTCTCTGAGGTGGGAGAAAAAACTTTAGGACATTGGTCCAAAAGAGACCTCCCGCTCCACGTAATATCAAATGGCGAAAATCTCCCAGAGATCTCCATCTCAACACCAAGACCCAGCTTCACTCAACCACCAGCAATGTACAGTGCTGGACACCCTATGCCCAAGAAATAGCAAGACAGGACTACAGCCCCATCCATTAGCAGAGAGGCTGCCTAAAATCATAATAAGGCTACCGATACCCCAAAACACACCACCAGACGTGGACCTGCCCACCAGAAAGACAAGATCCAGCCTCATCCATCAGAACACAGTCACTAGTCCCCTCAACCAGGAAACCTACTCAACCCACTGAATCAACCTTAACCAACAGGGACAGACACCAAAAAACAACGGGAAATACAAACCAGCAGACTGCAAAGAGGAGACACCAAACACAGTAATTTAAGCAAAATGAAGACAGAAAAACACACAGCAGATGAAGGAGCAAGGTAAAAGCCCACCAGACCTAACAAATGAAGAGGAAATAGGCAGTCTACCTGAAAAAGAATTCAGAATAATGATAGTAAAGATGATCCAAAATCTTGGAAATAGAATAGACAAAATGCAAGAAACATTTAACAAGGACCTAGAAGAACTAAAGAGGAAGCAAGCAACGAAGAACAATACAATAAATGAAATTAAAAATACTCTAGATGAGGTCAATAGCAGAATAACTGAGGCAGAAGAACGGATAAGTGATCAGGAAGATAAAATAGTGGAAATAACTACTGCAGAGCAGAATAAAGAAAAAAGAATGCAAAGAACTGAGGACAGTCTCAGAGACTTCTGGGGCAACATTAAACGCACCAACATTTGAATTATAGGGGTCCCAGAAGAAGAAGAGAAAAAGAAACGGACTGAGAAAATATTTGAAGAGATTATAGTTGAAAACTTCCCTAATATGGGAAAGGAAATAGTTAATCAAGTCCAGGAAGCACAGAGAGTTCCATACAGGATAAATCCAAGGAGAAACACGTCAAGACACATATTAATCAAACTATCAAAAATTAAATACAAAGCAAACATATTAAAAGCAACAAGGGAAAAACAACAAATAACACACAAGGAAATTCCCATAAGATTAACAGCTGATATTTCAGCAAAAACTCTGCAAGCCAGAAGGGAGTGGCAGGACATATTTAAAGTGATGAAGGAGAAAAACCTACAACAAAGATTACTCTACCCAGCAACGATCTCATTCAGATTTGATGTAGAAATTAAAGCCTTTACAGACAAGCAAAAGCTGAGAGAGTTCAGCACCACCAAACCAGCTTTACAACAAATGCTAACGGAACTTCTCTAGGAAAGAAACACAAGAGAAGGTAAAGACCTACAAGAACAAACCAGAAACAATTAAGTAAATGGTAATATGAATATTCACATCGATAATTACCTTAAATGTAAATAGATTAAATGCTCCCACCAAAAGACACAGACTAGCTGAATGGATACAAAAAAAGACCCATATGTATGCTGTCTAAAAGAGACCCATTTCAGACCTAGGGACTCATACAGACTGAAAGTGAGCGTATGGAAAAAGATATTCCAGGCAAATGGAAATCAGAAAAAAGGTGGAGTAACAATTCTCATATCAGACAAAATAGACTTTAAGATAAAGACTATTACAGGAGACAAAGAAGGACACTACATAATGATCAAGGGATCAATCCATGAAGAAGATAACGATTGTAAATATTTATGCACCCAACATAGGAGCACCTCAATACATAAGGCAAATACTAACAGCCATAAGAGCAGAAATCGACAGTAATACAATCATAGTAGGGGACTTTAACACACCACTTTCACCAATGGACAGATCATCCAAAATGAAAATAAATAAGGAAACACAAGTTTTAAATGATCCATTAAATAAGATGGACGTAATTGATATTTATAGGACATTCCATCCAAAAACAACAGAATACACATTTTTCTCAAGTGCTCATGGAACATTTTGCAGGACAGATCATATATTGGGTCACAAATCTAGCCTTGGTAAATTTAAGAAAATTGAAATTGAATCAAGTGTCTTTTCCTACCACAACGCTTTTAGACTAGATATCAATTACAGGAAAAGAGCTGTAAAAAATACACATGGAAGGTAAACAATACACTACTTAATAAAGAAGTGATCACTGAAGAAATCAAAAAGGAAATCAAGAAATACCTAGAAACAAATGACAATGGAGACACGACGACCCAAAACCTTTGGGATGCAGCCAAAGAAGTTTTAAGAGGGAAGTTTATATCAATACCATCCTACTTTAAGAAACAGGAAACATCTTGAATAAATAACCTAACCTTGCACCTAAAGTAATTAGAGAAAGAAGAACCAAAAAACCCCAAATTTAGCAGAAGGAAAGAAATCATAAAGATCAGAGCAGAAAGAAATGAAAAAGAAATGAAGAAAATGATAGCAAATATCAATAAAACTAAAAACTGGTTCTTTGAGAAGATAAACAAAATTGATAAACCATTAACCAGACTCATCAAGAAAAAAAGGGAGAAGACTCAAATCAATAGAATTAGAAATGAAAAAGGAGATGTAACAACTGATACTGCAGATATACAAAGGATCATGAGAGATTACAGGAGCAACTCTATGTCAATAAAATGGACAACCTGGAAGAAATGGACAAACTCTTAGAAATGCACAACCTGCCGAGACTGAACCAGGAAGAACTAGAAAATATGAACAGACCAATCACAAGCACTGAAATTGAGACTGTGATTAAAAATCTTCCAACAAAAGTCCAGGACCAGATGGCTTCACAGGCGAATTCTATCAAAAATTTAGAGAACAGCTAACACCTATCCTTCTCAAACTCTTCCAAAAGATAGCAGAGGGAGGAACATTCCCAACCTCATTGTTGAGGCCACAAGCACCCTGATACCAAAACCAGACAAAGACATCACAAAGAAACAAAACTACACGCCAATATCACTGATGAACATAGATGCAAAAGTCCTCAACAAAATACTAGCAAACAGAATCCAACAGCACATTAAAAGGATCATACATGATGATCAAGTGGGGTTTATTCCAGGAATGCAAGGATTCTTCAAAATACACAAATCAATCAACATGACACACCATATCAACAAACTGAAGGAGAAAAACCATATGATCATCTCAATAGATGCAGAGAAAGCTTTTGACAAAATTCAACACCCATTTATGAGAAAAACCTTGCAGAAAGTAGGCATACAGGGAACTTTCCTCAACATAATAAAGGCCATATGTGACAAACCCACAGCCAACATCATCCTCAATGGTGAAAAACTGAAACCATTTCCACTAAGATCAGGAACAAGACAAGGTTGTCCACTCTCACCACTCTTATTCAACATAGATTTGGACGTTCTAGCCACAGCAATCAGAGAAGAAAAAGAAATAAAAGGAATACAGATTGGAAAAGAAAAGTAAAGCTGTCACTGCTTGCAGATGACATGATACTATACATAGAGAATCCTAAAAATGCTACCAGAAAACTACTAGAGGTAATCAATGAATCTGGTAAAGTAACAGGATACAAAGTTAATGCACAGAACTCTCTGGCATTCTTATAAAGTAATGATGAACAATCTGAGAGTGAAGTTAAGAAAACACTCCCATTTACCACTGCAAAAAAAAGAATAAAATATCTAGGAATAAACCTACCTAAGGAGACAAAAGACTTGTATGCAGAAAACTATAAGACACTGATGAAAGAAATTAAATATGATACAAATAGATGGAGAGATATACCATGTTCTTGGATTGGAAGAATCAACATTGTGAAAATGACTCTACTACCCAAAGCAATGTACAGATTCAATGTAATCTCTATCAAACTACCACTGGCATTTTTCACAGAACTAGAACAAAAAAATTTCACAATTTGTATGGAAACACAGAAGACCTCGAATAACCAAAGCAGTCTTGACAACGAAAAATGGAGCTGGAAGAATCAGGCTCCCTGACTTCAGACTATACTACAAAACTACAGTAATCAAGACAGTATGGTACTGGCACAGAAACAGAAATATAGATTAATGGAACAGGATAGAAAGCCCAGAGATAAACCTACACACATATGGTCACCTTATCTTTGATAAAGGAGGCAAGAATATACAGTGGAGAAAAGACAGCCTCTTCAATAAGTGGTGCTAGGAAAACTGGATTGGTACATGTAAAGTATGAAATTAGAACACTCCCTAACACCACACACAAAAATAAACTCAAAATGGGTTAAAGACCTAAATGTAAGGCCAGACACTATCAAACTCTTAGAGAAAACATAGGCAGAACACTCTATGACATAAATCACAGCAAGATCCTTTTTGACCCACCTCCTAGAGAAATGGAAATAAAAACACAAATAAACAAATGGGACCTAATGAAACTTAAAAGCTTTTACACAGCAAAGAATACCATAAACAAGACCAAAAGACAACCCTCAGAATGGGAGAAAATATTTGACAAAGAAGGAACTGACAAAGGATTAATATTCAAAATATACAAGCAGCTCATGCAGCTCAATATCAAAAAAAACAAACAACCCAATCCAAAAATGGGCAGAAGAAGTAAATAGACATTTCTCCAAAGAAGATATACAGATTGCCAACAAACACATGAAAGAATGCTCAACATCATTAATCATTAGAGCAATCAAATCAAAACTAAAATGAGATATCATCTCACACTGGTCAGAATGGCCATCATTAAAAATTCTAGAAACAGTAAATGCTGGAGAGGGTGCAGAGAAAAGGCAACCATCTTGCACTATTGGTGGGCATGTTAATTGATATAGCCACTATGGAGAACAGTATGGAGGTTCCTTAAACTACAAATAGAACTACCATATGACCCAGCATCCCACTACTGGGCATATACCCTGAGAAAACCATAATTGAAAAAGAGTCATTTACCAAAATTTTCATTGCAGTTCTATTTACAATAGCCAGGACATGGAAGCAACCTACATGTCCACCAACAGAAGAATGGATAAAGAAGATGTGGCACATATATACAATGGAATATTACTCAGCCGTAAAAATTAATTAAACAGTTATTTGTAGTGAGGTGGATGGATCTGGAGTCTGTCATACAGAGTGAAGTAAGTCAGAAGGAGAAAAACAAATACCATATGCTAACAGATATATATGGAATCTAAGAGAAAACAAAATGTCATGAAGAGATTAGGGGTAGGACGGGAATAAAACACAGACCTACTAGAGCATGGACTTGAGGATATGGGTAGGGGGACGGGTAAGCTCTGACAAAGTGAGAGAGTGCCACGGACATATATACACTACCAAACATAGGGGGGATAGCTAGTGGGAAGCAGTTGCATGGCACATGGAGATCAGCTAGGTGGTTTGCGACCACCTACAGGGGTGGTATCGGGAAGGTGGGAGGGGGGGAGATGCAAGAGGGCAGAGATATGGGAACATATGTATATGTATAACTGATTCACTTTGTTATAAAGCAGAAACTAACACACCATTGTAAAGCAATTATACTCCAATAAAGATGTTAAAAAATAATAATAAAATGCTAGAAATTATTTCCTGACATGAAGGTCATTGCTCAACCTGACTTGAAATGGCCCTAATTAGCTTGGCAGCATATAATTGGCATCTTTGGGCTATGAGGCATGCTTGGCAACAGTCCTAGGTGTTAGACATAGTCAGTTTAGTTCAATTTAATAATTTTTTGACTAGTTCCTCATGAACAGATTTTTGCATAGAATTAACATATAACAAATATTAGTATACTACTTCATAGTTTTATTTCATTTGGTTCTACACCAACCCTGAGAAACAGTTATGTTAGTAATTTCCCTATTTTATAATAGAGGTTCAGAAAAATAAATGCTGTATCCAGAATTATACAGTCTAGCTAAGACTTAATTATCCCTTTCAACTGTAACCTTTTCTGCTTTGTTAAATATAGAACATTGTATTTCGGTTTAGAGGAGAAGATTAAAAGCTTGACTTTTGGAGGTAGTCAGATATAGATCAGACACTTAATAGACTTAGATACTTACAATCTAAGTGACTCCGGGCAAGTTTTTTTTAAGTTCTCTGGGTTCAATTTTCACATTTATAAAATTAGGGTAAGACTTCTTCCTCTCTTACAGGATTTTTGTGAGGATTACATGAGTTGGGTCATGTAACGTGTTGGACCAATTGTTTGACACTTAGCACTCAACTTCTATTACAGCGTTGAATCCAGAAAGCTTACTCTTATTTCACTTTGTAGACTGAGTCAGCCCTGTGCTATCTGTGAGTTCCTGTTTGGTTTAAGGGTTTAGGACTGAAGTCATGTTTCTCCAAAGTTCTGCAATAAAGCAATATCAATTTTCCTGAGATGTCTAGAAGCAGTACCGTCTTGTCTCATAGTCAGGATTTTTATTCAGACAGCCAAGTTGGCCAAGATGGTGACCAGGAAAGTATGTTTCTCCTGAAGTTTCCCTATTAAGAAGTTAATGATCCTACCAGAACTATTTAAATAACATTTACAAATTTGGGGAAACAATTTTCAACATTGTTTTCATATCTATTACAGAAAAAAAAGGAAATAAGGGATTTCAGTTAGGTACATGGAATAACTTCCTAGTGTTCACCAAAGTGAGATAAATTACCAATGGAGGCAGCAGCTTGTGGAAGAAGTAGCATAGGAGACCTAAGTTCTTGTCTAGTTGATGTCTCTTTCCAGCATGTAGCTGAGGCAAAACACCTTAATCTCTCTGAATCTCAGCATTTTCATCTGTAAAATGTGGATAATTATATCTGAGACTTACAAGGATGTTTTGAATATATAATGAAATGAAGGAAAAGAAAGCGATTTGTAAACTGTGAAGTGTTATATAAACTGAAGGTGATGGTATTATTTTCTGGTGTTCGTTGAAAACAGAAATTCTTGGATTACTTAAATGTGCTCTTGCCTGAGGTGGAGAAGAACTAATAAATAGCCCTTTGAATCTGTTTCAGTTCAAAGAATATATGTTTTCAGATTAAATCAGTATTGATGGTGTTAGGTCTTGTCAAATTGAAATTAAATCACTATTTTGGAAGGGAGTTAAAAAATCAAGGGGAAGATATCTGAAAAGCAGAGATATTTTGTATAGAAAGAATTAATTATCACGTTGAGTATATGTTAAATATATTCAGTTTAAAATCAATAATTAAATGGTAATGAACACTGTGCTCTGCTAATTAGAACCTACTTTTGTTTTTCTTTTTTTTTCACAGCAGACAACCGAGCATTGCTTTTGTGCGCTTCTTTCTTTCTTTCTTTCTTTCTTTCTTTCTTTTTTTTTGCGGTACACGGGCCTCTCACTGTTGTGGCCTCTCCCGTTGAGGAGCACAGGCTCCGGACGTGCAGGCTCAGCGGCCATGGCTCACTTGCCCAGCCGCTCCATGACATGCGGGATCTTCCCAGACCGGGGCACAAACCCGTGTCCCCTGCATCGGCAGGTGGACTCTCAACCACTGCACCACCAGGGAAGCCCGGTGCACTTCTTTCTAATTGTATTTCAAGTTCTTTCCAGAACAAGACCCTGGGATACTCCAGCTTCAATATGCCCCTGGACCTGGTCCACTGTTGTCTTGTATTCATGTGTGGGTATTCGTTCGTTCACCAACTTTAAATCCCAGGATAGGTGTGATAAAACAGGACTCCCTCCTGCATGGCACAAGTCCTTTGCTGGTTTCAGAGGTGGACGGCAGTCTTTGCAGAAAACACACAGGAACTTTTTCTTAAAACTGAAGTGGGATGAAAAGTGCTTGCCCTGAACATCACCATCTTTTCCCTGACCCTTCCCCTCCAGTTTCTGAAGATAAAGCAGAAAATAATCTTGCTTGAAGATACTGGGTTACAATTCCATAAAATAAAAACACATGCTTCCAATGCACTGTGCTTTCTGATATGCTGGGTTTAGTTCAGCTGTGGAGGAGCTGATTGATGTGTTCACCTCGATAGCCAGGTGAGCCCACTTCCTTGAGGAATCCCACTCTATTCTTGGTAGCATGACGGGCTACAGAGTTGGAAAGGGCACAAGAACCCTGAGATCACCTGAAAATTCTTCCCCTGGAAGGCAATTTCATGAATGAGGTCTTCCAAGCAAATGACACCAAACTTCCCCAGGTGCTCCTCAATCACTGTGTTGTCTGTCAAAGGGATGATTTTATTCTTGACCTTTGCTTGTCCAGGTTTCAAGATGAGCTCCCAAACTGACTTCAAATTTGGAAATCCCCAGGTCACATAAGGTTCCACTATACGAAGCATTTGTATGGTTTGAGGAGTTACTTGCATAAAGACACCACTGAAAATCTTATTCAGGCAAACTCTTGTAATGGTCCTCTGCACCAGTAAACTCACCCCATTAATTCTTTCTATGCATAAAACAAAGGCCAAGGAATGTTTATCTGGCACTTCCAAGCCGTGAGGTTTCACTTCTAGTTGTCTGAGTCTCACCCTGTCACGTAGTTGCCGCCAGGAATCATGTAGGAACACTTCTAGTCGCTAAACTTGATCTCTTTTCCTTTCCTCTGCTCCTTCCTTTGCAAAAGCGCCTACTTTGCCTGGGTGGCTTTCAGGGCTTGATAAGCCTTCCTCTTTGTCAGGAGATTTTCTGGAACCAAAGGTATCTTTTTTTCTTGGCTCTTCCTCTACCATCTTTCCAACTCTAGAACTTACTTCTAATAAGGCCAAGGTTATCAGTTTGAATCCCTTGTGGCTCAATTAGCATAATGTCAGCCTTCACCCTAAGCTTTCATGAGGTCACTCAAATGTGTACCCATGTTCACAAGGAGAATAAAAGTGGAGATTGGATGAAATCATGCAGATTTTCAACCAGTATGTATAAAACTATATATTATAATGCATCTCCAGCTTTTATTTTTTTCTTTTAGCATACTTATCATTTTTGGTTTTTGTAGTTATTTGTCTGGACTACCAATTTTGTTTAGAAAATTATTGGTGTAGTTCACAGATGATATTCCAAGTTTCTTGAAAGGTAATTTAGTCTCTGGTATATTCTGACCCCCTGTTTACAAGCTCTAACTTTACAGTTCTTTACTTCAAATGACCCGGAGAGCTATGAACTTCTTATACGTGTTTTTAGATGGGAAAACGGAGGCAATTTTTTCCCAAGGTTTTTACTGCCAGGTGAAGAGATTTTGGCTAATTTTATAAAAAGGTCAGTAGCACAGCTGGGCTTGAAATACAGAGGTCCTGACTCAAAGTTCTATATTTAATTTGCAGTGTTTTTTTTCCTTTTTGGCTTATATATAGTAAGTTTAGTCAAAGGCTGGGAAAATTCATATTATGCCTGGATCTTTAGCAGGACTGACAATTACTACAATTACATGTCTTTCAGATGTACCTATGCTGGTTATTTGACATGACATTATTTTGACTAGTTTTGTTAAAAATATCAATCATATAATTTGGTCCATTTGTGTCTACAGACCTACCCATAAAGATAAGGCATCTAACATTATAATTTTGATCACTTTAAGTGAAGAAATTTGGCATATCAAATCCTTATAAGCAAAATGCTCTTATGTTATGAAGAAAGTAGAGATCCTTTGGATTGTGATTTAGAGGATGATGAAAAGTTTCCTTGCTCCCTAATTTATCTCTCACTGACCCTCCTATTTACCAAAATTCTACCTTTAGTGGTTCAGACCATCTTATACAAAGTAGGAAAGCCCATATATACCATCATTTACCTTAGTAAGGGTTGAGGATCAAGTTTTGTAAGCAGGATTCCTCCTGAGTACCATCTGGGGTCAGGGTACTTAGAGGATTTCAAATTCTGATGAAGGAAGGATAGAGAATATGCAATGATTATTTTTGGAGACCTATTCTGGGAGTTTAGATTATGGTGTTGGGAATTTGTCCTATCAGAATGCAATGTAACTAAACTGGACACTCAGAGGGTAGGGAAGAGGGTGAGGGAAAGCTAAGGATGGGAAAGTAAAAGTGTATCTAAGACAAGATATTCATAATTTTTGCTTATGGTCTTGTTTGTGTACATATGTTTAAAGAACATTAAGTGTGTTGTCAAGAAGCAAACAATTAATTTGAAACCATGTTATTCTTCATTTTTATGTTGACATTAAAAAAATGCTTTCTTGTTATGGAAGTTTCCTAGGGAAAAAGATGCTCTTTTTGTAAAGGAGGGCTTCTAATCTCTCTAATTTTGATTCTTTTTTAGTCAAATTGTGATAATATCAATCTAACTATTTCATTGGATTGGTGCAAAGATCGATTTGGATAATATGCATTAAAAACATGAAATGTAAAGTGCTCAACCAAATACAGGGTGTTAAAAATAATGTGCTGTACAGGTTGGAGATTAAGTGCTTGGATTCTGGAACAGATTACCTGAGTTTCAACCCTGGCTTTGTCTCTTTTTACCTGTTCAACATAGGACAACTTAAACTTTCTGTGTCTCAGTTTTCTAATCTGTAAAATAATAACCTACCTCATAATGTTAATGTGAAGTTCAAAGGAGTTAATATATGTAATGGGCTTAAAGCAGTGCCTTCCATAGATTAAATGCAACAATCGTATTAACTGTTGCATTGTTATGTAAGTGTCAGTACAAAATTGAATACTGACATAAGTGCATGGGAGTGAATTACTTGGAAATGCTTCAAGCAATATAATTCTCTGTTTACCTAGCAAATCATATTTAACTATGAGCTATTAGTGGAACTGTGTTGATTTGGCAGTTATGTGTGAACATCTTTCAGAAGCTTTCTTGTTTTGATATTTGAGTAAAGAAACTACTCTCATTAATGCTGACTTATTCAAGTAACTTTTATAGAGTATTGGTCTTGATCATCATGTTTATATCTTACATGAAAGGTTTTCAACCCTGACTAACATTAGAAGCAAATGGGTCCCCCAGTTGTATTGGAAAGTTTGGGGGTGGCACTCAGGCATTGGTATTTTTTCAAAGCTCCCCAGGGGATTTTAATTTGTAGGCAGAGTTGAAAATCACTGGCCTAGAGCAATAGTAATTAAATATATATCCATATCATTTAGTTTCTGACATTGAAATATCATTTTTCATACTTAAATAAATAAAATGACATGGCTATTTATGGATGTTTCTTGTGGTTTTGTGTTATAAAGCAGAAATGAGAAGTTTGTTTTTAAATTATCTGTGGATTTTTGTTTGTTTTTGGCATGATGAAGGCTGTATATATTTTAAAAATTTATAGGATCACAGAAGAGTAAAGGTGAGAGGGACCCTCAAAGCATCTAGTAGAAAGATTGCACACTTTGAAACCAGTCCTGGCTTGCAGTGACTGATTCACTTACGAGCTATATGATCTTGGGCTACTTACTTAATCAATCTGAGCCACAACTTCATCTCTGTAAAATTGAGATGTATGTGTACTTTGTAAGATGAAAACTGCATTTCATGTGATACACACACACACACACACACACACACACGCACGCACACATCTTGACTCCCTGACTCCTGCCTTACTCCCATACCATCTGGTGCAGATATCTAGAGCAGGGACTGTGTGGGAGCCTCTGCAGGGCTGTCTGAGCTTGAAGGGCCAGTTGCTGAGAACTGTTTCCTCCCACTACTCAGGGATCATTTCTCTGGCTCTTTTTGGATTATTTCATGGCTGGCTGTTTGGATCCCATGACTTTTCATGAGCGTAACATTTAGTCTGTGGGGGTCAGTCACTGCTAAGTAGAGTGAAGCTGTTAATGAAACTAGAGATGAAGATGGCTTCTTGTTGCCAAATGATGGAAGCTTTGGGTACTTCCTCTTTGAGCCCTAGACAATACATGTGCAGGACACAGATGGCTGCTTTGTCTTTCCAGCTGTCTTCCTGTCCATTGCTTCTTTGTGTTGAGTAGAGACAGTAGGAAGCCACTATCTCTATCTTAGTTTGGGGGAAGGAGAGAAAAAATTACAGACTTCTTTGATTTTCTTTTGTATGATAGGGACAGTGGATTTTGTCTCCTTCCCAACCCTTGTCTTTCAGATCCTGTTGCATATAGCTATAAACATATTAGATCATCCAGCTCTCCTGTTGCACATCTTTATGTCATAAGAAGGAGGTTCATGGGTTGTTTCTAATTAGTTATAAAGCATAATGCCTGAAGTCTTCATCTTAGCTATAGTGCATCAATGTCCTTCCCACATATAGGCCTGGATTTAGGTCTATTCTCAATCTTACTTCTGAGATTTCTGCTTTTGTCACCATCTGTCTGGACTGATCTGAAGGTTTCATTGCAAATATTTATAAATTCAGCTACCATTTTCCTATTTTCCCCTCAGCTGGAATAGGCACCATCTTCTCATTATTAGTATTAGCAGTAAGTCTATTGATTTTTTTAACTGATGAGGATCTTGAAACATTACACTTGTGGGGTGGGTGTTCTAACATAAACTTTGTACTCCACTAGATTTTGAGACTCTTGAGGGTAGGAATCCACTGAAAATAGTCATAACTATCATTTATTATGTACCTACTATGTACTAGTGACTTCGATTTAATTATTTCAATTAATTCCCATAAAAATAATGTACACATAAGGAATCATTTCAGATAACTTAAGTAAACTGCCCAAGGTCATCTACTTCATGAGTAAGAGTTGGATTTTGAACTCAGTTTGAGTTTAAATCCTCTTTTCTAAATCATCTTTCCAAACTCCTTCTTAAAGAAAAGAATAGATACACATAAGAGGAATGGGATTTTGGCCTGTTGAAGGTTGGATGGAGCTGATATGGAGTTGCATTCTTAAAGAAAAGGAGAGAAAATCTGCAGATCTTTAGAGCCCTTGCTTTTCCCACTAATCTACACTGATTTGCATCACTGGCATACATGGACATTTAGTAAATGGATCCTACAGCCCTCAAGGCAGAAGTCACCCCTTCAGAAGGCTTTGGCCCACGTGCAGGTCTTCACTTTGTGCTTTTTATTCATGTCAGAGAGGCTCAGATTATGTGAAGATGTCTCTAAATCAGGCAAACTCTGAAGAAGATTGGAGTGGATCCATGGTGATAGTCCATGGTGAGGATTCAGGTCTGTATTGAAGTTAGCCTTGGCTTTCTGAAGATCAAGGGATACTCTGCAGTCAGCCTCTATGCTTACAGTTCAGACCACCAGAATGTGCCCACTGGATCTGGCAAGCAGTAGGAAATATATAAATCTTTATGAAGTTGAAGCTTTGTTGAATGTGCCCAGAGAACATTTTCCATTTAATGTATTTGGAAACTATAAATATAATTCCTTCTGGGGAGTAAAAGTAATTGCTTCAGAAAAGAAAAAAGTCAGTTCTTTAAATGGCTTAACTCCTTTCACAAACATTTGCTTTTTTTAACGACTGGGAAATTCCTGGTACAGGAAAATAAAATGTCCTTTTGTACAAAGGAGGTCATTCTGGTCTTAACTGACCCTATGCACTCTAGTTCCTGCTTTCTGTTCCATATTTTGTCACCAGAGGTTATTGGAAGGATAATCTCTCTGTGGATTTTCACTGCTTTTAGGGCATGTTGCCAAAGAGAAAGTTATCTTGGCTCAGAAACTGCCAAACAAGTTTTGAAGGCTCAGATCCTAGGGGTACTGAGCCAGTGACTGATAATGACTTGATTTAGGTTGGCCATGGGTTGGATTTTTAAAGCACACTTTTCATGTGCGCTAGGTTTGCTGTGTCTGCTTCATCCTCTTCAGATTTTTCAACAGACTCATTGCTTCTTGGGTCAGGAATGATTTTCCTTTCCTAGGCATGCTAGTCTACTTTGATTCTATTCTTATGAACAGAAACATCTGTACCAGTTTGAGGCCTCATGTACATCTTTTTAACCTAGTATAAAGGAAAAACAGCAGTTGAAAGAAGTTGCCCTGTATCTATTTTTTTGAATACTTGGAGGCTGATTTCTCCTAAAATTAATTTCTGAAATGGCTTGGCTAAAGCAAAGAATATATCTGAGCTCTTAGATTTGCTCAGTGAAGATGTTCTCCTAAATGGTAGCGTAGAATAGTTCTCAGTGGATGCCCTTGATTTAATTGAAGCTCAGTTTCCTCAAGCTTTAAAATAGCCATTTCCTACCAAGGTGGATGTTGAAAGTATTAGGTAGGGAGATTTTTACATCTATCCTGGACATTTTTCACATAGAGGTAAACATGAAAGAGGTTCAAGTGAACCCTGACAACAATCTCTGTAGTCTCCTTTAAATTACATATCTTTAAGACAATATCTTTGAAGGATTAGGGATGGGAAATAAACTGATATTTATTAACTCCTTCTTAGGTAGCAGCATTTTGCTAGATGCTTTCTACAGATTACCTTTTCAGATTTATCTAGGTTTGTGTGGTTAATTAGTGGCAGCGCACAAGATTACCAATCTACCATGCTGCTCTCACATCTTGAAGGGTCTGTGTCAGAATCATTATAACCCACCAAAATTCTTCCATGGCTATAATAGATCAATGTTTTGATAAGCTTTTTTTCCTGCTTGATTAGAAGTTTTTATTATTTAAAAAATTCACACCCTTGCCACTGAGAATTTGGTTCTTATTATAATTTGTTAAAATCTGTGTTTTAAGATCTTTGAGTCACTTTCATGCCTCCCTAGGTCTGAGACTCCAAGATGAGGCTCTGTTGCCTAAATAAGTCTAGAATAATTCTTGCTCTGGGATCAAGAAACTCTGTCTTTAGCTGTCATGGAGAGGAGGGGATTATAAAATTCAGTCATGAGCTGCTTAGGTATTTTCTGCAGATCCCATTTCTTGCCCCAAACACTGTGGGCCCTCTCGGACACTCTAGAACCCTTGCTTGAAATCTCTTGAGGAAGTCAGGCTTGACCTGGGCATTACTCATCTTCTTTAGTACATCCCTCTCCACTGCTCACAATGTCTAGGTTTATTGTAGGCAGCCAATGAGTATTTTGTTGAACTTAATAACTAGTACAAAAGCATTGGGGAATATATGGCTAGGAAATACTATCATATTTGAAACTGGGAAATTCTGGGTAATTGCTGAGTGCCTCATATTATTAGTTCCTGTGGGGAAAATACATGGCAGAATTCTAGATGGGTTTATATTGTAAAATGAAAACTCTTATGAGATGAATCAGAAGCTACATATCTGCTTATGATACTCAGAATGGGAATAACACTGATTTGCTGATAATGTATTATTGTTATTATTATTCTGTAGACCCAGATGATACAGCAAACTCTCAAGAGGACATTGCAGTATTATGAGCACCAATTTACTGGGTAAGTAAAAATGGATTTTGGCTATTATTGGGGACAAATTAAAGATAATTACTATATAGAGAACAGACCTGTGGTTGCCAAGAATTGGGGGAAAGGGTTGGGGGAGGGATGGAGTGAGAGGTTGGGGTTAACAGATGTAAGCTATTATATATAGAATGGATAAAGAGCAAGGTCCTACTGTATATCACAGGGAACTATAGTCAATATCCTATGATAAAACTATAATGGAAAGAATATATATAAAAAGAATGTAGATATGTATAACTGAATCATTTTGCTGTACAGCAGAAATTAACACAATATTGTAAATCAACTATATTCCAATTTTAAAAAAAGAGCTACTCAAACATAGCTGTTGAATATGTGGGCAACCAAGTCAACCTTATTACATAGTGATTATGATCTCAGTGTGAAGTGGGAGCTCATAGGAGCCCCATGGAGTGATTTCCTTTAGTTTATTTGTGTTGAATCCTTTTTAAGTAAAATCCTTTTGCTAGTGCTTTCCTTTTTCTTCCTTCTTGTGCTCTTACCCTCTCATTCTCATCCACTGAATCTCATATTTTGCCTTAGTAATATCATAAGGTTTATTGGTACCAACCAAGAGGCTTTAAATGGGATTTTAGGATCCTTCAGTAAAGTTTAATCAAATTCACTACAAGCTTAACACAGTTCAGTGAGAAGTATTTGTTTAGTTAGAGTCACATGCTACATATTTCCTTTATTTATTCCCCATTTCCTGAAATGGTTGTGGTATGATGTAAAGTAAGATGATTTGAGTCAAAAGACAGGAATTCAAGGCCTCACCAGGACATAGAACTTTAAAGTAACTTTATCTCTTTTAAAGGGTGATGATGATGGTAACAACTAAATCAAGGATTCTTTGTCATTATTAAATGAGGTAATTTTAATGAAAGTATTTTTAAACAGGGAGCTCCAAATAAGAGTAAGGTATATCCTTGATTGGCTATGGTAGAAAGCAGTTGGCAAATACAAAAGCCCAAATTCACTTTCTGATGCAGTCTAGCTATTTAAATTAAATGTACAATGTACTATAGCTATTTATCTTTGTAGAAGTTTAAGAACTTCTGAGGAGTCAAGTTTCAAACCCTGGTACACCTTGAAATGTTATGGGGAATCACTTAACATTTATAAGTAATAATCATTACCCTGGAGATCAAGAACATATTTTGGCTATTAGGAAGTAGTGTGATTTTTTTTTTTTAATAAAACAAAAGGGAAGAAAACTTAGTGGAAAAATAATCTCAGTACCGAGTAGAATACCATATACTTTAAGTGCTTGATGATTATGTTAACTGTCATTTCAAAGGGAATTGCTCTGAAACTTTGTCATATCAATCCTCAAGAGTACAGTACTAGAAAAAACATATTATTTAAACTCATGAGATGGTTTTTAATTTGAGGCTATTTATAGTTTTAAATGGTTTATTTTAAGGGAGATAAATAATGTCAAGTTAATCTCTTCCCACATACTCTAAAATAAAACTTAATCACTCTCATTGGATTTGCTGCTTTCAAATATGGTGTTTGGATTAAACTAGTCAATGTATTTAGAGCAATTTCTGATATGTAGTAAGCACCACATGCTTGTTTACACATATTTATTATCATCATTATTTTTAACATTTTAATGACAATACCAGTAATGAAATGCAAATTATTTCTGGAATTATGAATGCCCTCTCCGTTTTGAAATCAAATAATGACTGATGAAATAGTCTTATCTGTGAACTAGATTATGTCTTCATTACAAGCCAGAGTGGGAATCTTATAAATATGATCAAACTAGATAACTAAACTCTATTACTATAATCAGCAGAAATTTTTTTTCCATTAGTAGGATGGAGTTCTCTTTCATCTAAATAACTGTCTCAATTCTCCTCTCAATCTCTGTAGACATAGCCTGTGGTATTTCTTTGTTCATTGCCTAAATGGTCTTTCCCTAGTTCTGTTTATTGCAGACACAGTATTTAAAAAAGAGACAGCATATAGGACTTTCATATAAAGAGGTGTCTTAATGTCCTACTGGTTCTAAGACGTAGTAGCATATTTTTGCTTGGGTGTTGGCTACCTTCTGAGGACTTGAAGTACCTTTGCTCACTGTCTTTTTCTGTGCTCATGCTGATGAAGATAAAAAGGGGCCATGGTTTCCCTGTCCAGTGTCCTCTTTGCCTTTTAGAGTCCATCTTTCTACTTTCAATTTCTTTTTTTCAATACTGAAAAAGAAGAGCGTCTATGATCACTAACACTTGGATTAAAATGTATTAACTCATATGTGTTGTTCCTCTTAAAAAAACACAATTTTATCTCTAACTGTGAAAAGGAATGTGTTTCTTACAGTTAAAGGGATTTCAGGCAATTGCAAGCAAGTGCTGGAAAGTTTATTTTACATGTTTCTGGGGAGGTGAGGGTGGGAAAGTGGTGCTTTTCCTAATCCCTGAAATTGGGCTTTGCCTAAAGCTTGTCTGGAAATAATTCAGCTTTTAGGTGTCTTGGGTTGGATGATGAATTAGAATGGGTAACAGAGAGTAGGAGCTAGCTTTTTTCTTTTTAATTTCATAATTCAGCCTCCAACCGCTAACCTTCCCATCTTCCCTTTCCTCTGTTTTGATACTCTGCCTTTGGATCTACATTATTTATCAGAGCTCAAGGATTGTATAGTCTTGCTCCTTAATTAATTTTTATACCAGTAGCCCATAGAAACTCTCTGAGGCTTTTTTTAGTCTCCAAGACCTAGACTTGAATGAAGTGAGCAGCTGTTCAAAGGATCAGACAGATGGAGGATTCGGAGGGAGTAGCCGATGGAGCCTCTTGTTAGGAAGTAAGATAGCCTCTCTGTACTTCAGCAACTTTATCTTTAAACATTTATTCTGTTCCTTAACTTATCCATTCACTTGTTCATTTATTTATTCATAGAGATCATTCAAGTTGGGAAAATAAGTACTTAAATAATTTATTCATGCGGTATGATAAATCTTCATCTCTTCATCTCCACTGTCACCATGGTCTCTCAGATTGAGATTCCAATCTAGTTTTCTGGCTTCTACTCCTGTAGTTTCTGATCATGTATGTCTGGGTGGGGCTCAAGAATTGGCATTTCTAAGGAGTTCCCAGATGCTGTTGGTTCTACTGGTCCATGGATCAAGCTTTGAAATCCCTGTTTAAAACCATATAATAACTTACTGTGATAGAATAAAATCTGAGCTATTCCTGTGATTTGGTCTCTGCTTACCTCTCTGATTTCATCCTATTCCACTCCCCACTTTTCTCTCCACTCCAGCCATTCCAGCCTTCTGTTGGTTTCTCAACTATACCAAAGCTAGCTTAGCCTCAAGGCTTTTGCACATAGTATTTCATATACCTGGAATATTCTGTCCCCAGATGTTTACATGGATTATTCTTTTATACAGTTAAGTCTTTGTTTATTTTTTATTTTTTTATTTTATTTTATTTTATTTTATTTTTTTTCGGTGTTATTTCTTTTTTTTTTTTTTTTTTTACATCTTTATTGGAGTATAATTGTTTTACAATAGTGTGTTAGCTTTTCCTTTACAACAAACTGAATCAGTTATACATATACATATGTTCCCATATCTCTTCCCTCTTGCATCACCCTCTCTCCCACCCTCCCTATCCCACCCCTCTAGGTGGTCACAAAGCACAGAGGTGATCTCCCTGTGCTATGCGGCAGCTTCCCACTAGCTATCTAATTTACATTTGATAGTGTATATATGTCTCTGCCACTCTCTCCCTTCGTCACAGCCCACCCTTCCCCCTCCCCATATCCTCAAGTCCATGCTCGAGTAAGTCTGTGTTTTATTCCCGTCCTACCACTAATCTCTTCATGACATTTTTTTCCCTTAGAGTCCATATATATGTGTTAGCATACGGTATTTGTTTTTCTCCTTCTGACTTACTTCACTCTGTATGACAGACTCCAGGTCCATCCACCTCATTATAAATAACTCAGTTTCATTTCTTTTTATGGCTGAGTAATATTCCATTGTATATATGTGCCACATCTTCTTTATCCATTCATCTGTTGATGGACACTTAGGTTGCTTCCATGTCCTGGCTATTGTAAATAGAGCTGCAATGAACATTTTGGTACATGAGTCTTTCTGAATTATGGTTTTCTCAGGGTATATGCCCAGTAGTGGGATTGCTGGGTCGTATGTAGTTCTATTTGTAGTTTTTTAAGGAACCTCCATACTGTTCTCCATAGCGGCTGTATCAATTTACATTCCCACCAGCAGTGCAAGAGGGTTCCCTTTTCTCCACACCCTCTCCAGCATTTATTGTTTCTAGAGTTTTTGATGATGGCCAATCTGACCGGTGTGAGATGATATCTCATTGTAGTTTTGATTTGCATTTCTCTAATGATTAATGAGGTTGAGCATTCTTTCATGTGTTTGTTAGCAATCTGTATATCTTCTTTGGAGAAATGTCTATTTAGTTCTTCTGCCCATTTTTGGATTGGATTGTTTGTTTTTTTGTTATTGAGCTGCATGAGTTGCTTATAAATTTTGGAAATTAATCCTTTGTCAGTTGCTTCATTTGCAAATATTTTCTCCCATTCTGAGGTTTGTCTTTTGGTCTTGTTTATGGTATCCTTTGCTGTGCAAAAGCTTTTAAGTTTCATTAGGTCCCATTTGTTTATTTGTGTTTTTATTTCCATTTCTCTAGGAGATGGGTCAAAAAGGATCTTGCTGTGATTTATGTCGTATAGTGTTCTGCCTATGTTTTCCTCTAAGAGTTTGATAGTGTCTGGCCTTACATTTAGGTCTTTAACCCATTTTGAGTTTATTTTTGTGTGTGGTGTTAGGGAGTGTTCTAATTTCATACTTTCACAGGTAGCTGTCCAGTTTTCCCAGCACCACTTATTGAAGAGGCTGTCTTTTCTCCACTGTATATCCTTCCCTCCTTTATCAAAGATAAGGTGACCATATGTGTGTGGGTTTATCTCTGGGCTCTCTATCCTGTTCCATTGATCTATATTTCTGTTTTTGTGCCAGTACCATATTGTCTTGATTACTGTAGCCTTGTAGTAGAGTCTGAAGTCAGGGAGCCTAATTCCTCCAGCTCCATTTCTCGTTCTCAAGATTGCTTTGGCTATTCGGGGTCTTTTGTATTTCCATACAAATTGTAACATGTTTTGTTCTAGTTCTGTAAAAAATGCCAGTGGTAATTTGATAGGGATTGCATTGAATCGGTAGATTGCTTTGGGTAGTATAGTCATTTTCACAATGTTGATTCTTCCAATCCAAGAACATGGTATATTTCTCCACCTATTTGTATCATCTTTAATTTCTTTCATCAGTGTCTTATAGTTTTCTGCATACAAGTCTTTTGTCTCCTTAGGTAGGTTTATTCCTAGATATTTTATTCTTTTTGTTGCAATGGTAAATGGGAGTGTTTTCTTAATTTCACTGTCAGATTTTTCATCATTAGTGTATAAGAATGCCAGAGATTTCTGTGTATTAATTTTGTATCCTGCAACTTTACCAAATTCATTGATTAGCTCTAGTAGTTTTCTGGTAGCATCCTTAGGATTCTCTATGTATAGTATCATGTCATCTGCAAACAGTGACAGCTTTACTTCTTTTCCTATTTGGATTCCTTTTACTTCTTTTTCTTCTCTGATTGCTGTGGCTAGAACTTCCAAAACTATGTTGAATAAGAGTGGTGAGAGTGGGCAACCTTGTCTTGTTCCTGATCTTAGTGGAAATGGTTTCAGTTTTTCACCATTGAGAACGATGCTAGCTGTGGGTTTGTCATATATGGCCTTTATTATGTTGAGGAAAGTTCCCTGTATGCCTACTTTCTCCAAGGTTTTTATCATAAATGAGTGTTGAATTTTGTCAAAAGCTTTCTCTGCATCTATTGAGATGATCATATGGTTTTTCTCCTTCAGTTTGTTGATATGGTGCATCACGTTGATTGATTTGCGTATATTGAAGAATCCTAGCATTCCTGGGATGAACCCCACTTGATCATGGTGTATGATCCTTTTAATGTGCTGTTGGATTCTGTTTGCTAGTATTTTGTTGAGGATTTTTGCATCTATGTTCATCAGTGATATTGGCCTGTAGTTTTCTTTCTTTGTGACGTCTTTGTCTGGTTTTGGTATCAGGGTGATGTTGGCCTCATAGAATGAGTTTGGGAGTGTTCCTCCCTCTGCTATTTGTTGGAAGAGTTTGAGAAGGATAGGTGTTAGCTCTTCTCTAAATGTTTGATAGAATTCGCCTGTGAAGCCATCTGGTCCTGGGCTTTTGTTTGCTGGAAGATTTTTAATCACAGTTTCAATTTCAGTGCTTGTGATTGGTCTGTTCATATTTTCTATTTCTTCCTGGTTCAGTCTCGGCAGGTTGTGCATTTCTAAGAATGTGTCCATTTCTTCCAGGTTGTCCATTTTATTGGCATACAGTTGTTTGTAGTAATCTCTAATAATCTTTTGTATTTCTGCAGTGTCAGTTGTTACATCTCCTTTTTCATTTCTAATTCTATTGATTTGAGTCTTCTCCCTTTTTTTCTTGATGAGTCTGGCTAATGGTTTATCAATTTTATTTATCTTCTCAAAGAACCAGCTTTTACTTTTATTGATCTTTGCTATTGTTTCCTTCACTTCTTTTTCATTTATTTCTGATCTGATCTTTATGATTTCTTTCCTTCTGCTAAATTTGGGGGTTTTTTGTTCTTCTTTCTCTAATTGCTTTAAGTGCAAAGTTAGGTTGTTTATTCGAGATGTTTCCTGTTTCTTAAGGTATGATTGTATTGCTATAAACTTGCCTCTTAGAACTGCTTTTGCTGTATCCCATAGGTTTTGGGTCGTTGTGTCTCCATTGTCATTTGTTTCTAAGTATTTTTTGATTTCCTCTTTGATTTCTTCAGTGATCACTTCGTTATTAAGTAGTGTATTGTTTAGCCTCCATGTGTTTGTATTTTTTACAGATCTTTTCCTGTAATTGATATCTAGTCTCATAGCGTTGTGGTCGGAAAAGATACTTGATACGATTTCAATTTTCTTAAATTTACCAAGGCTAGATTTGTGACCCAATATATGCTCAATCCTGGAGAATGTTCCATGAGCACTTGAGAAAAATGTGTATTCTGTTGTTTTTGGATGGAATGTCCTATAAATATCAATTAAGTCCATCTTGTGTAATGTATCATTTAAAGCTTGTGTTTCCTTATTTATTTTCATTTTGGATGATCTGTCCATTGGTGAAAGTGGGGTGTTAAAGTCCCCCATTATAATTGTGTTACTGTCGATTTCCCCTTTTAAGGCTGTTAGTATTTGCCTTATGTATTGAGGTGCTCCTATGTTGGGTGCATAAATATTTACAATTGTTATATCTTCTTCATGGATCGATCCCTTGATCATTATGTAGTGTCCTTCTTTGTCTCTTGTAATAGTCTTTATTTTAAAGTCTATTTTGTCTGATATGAGAATTGCTACTCCAGCTTTCTTCTGATTTCCATTTGCATGGAATATCTTTTTCCATCCCCTTACTTTCAGTCTGTATGTGTCCCTAGGTCTGAAGTGGGTCTCTTGTAGACAGCATATATATGGGTCTTGTTTTTGTATCCATTCAGCCAGTCTGTGTCTTTTGGTGGGAGCATTTAATCCATTTACATTTAAGGTAATTATTGATATGTATGTTCCTATTACCATTTACTTAATTGTTTCGGGTTGTTCTTGTAGGTCTTTTCCTTCTCTTGTGTTTCTTGCCTAGAGAAGTTCCTTTAGGATTTGTTGTAGAGCTGGTTTGGTGGTGCTGAACTCTCTCAGCTTTTGCTTGTCTGTAAAGGTTTTAATTTCTCCATCAAATCTGAATGAGATCCTTGCTGGGTAGAGTAATGTTGGTTGTAGGTTTTTTTCCTTCATCACTTTAAATATGTCCTGCCACTCCCTTCTGGCTTGTAGAGTTTCTGCTGAAAGATCAGATGTTAACCTTATGGGGATTCCCTTGTGTGTTATTTGTTGTTTTTCCCTTGCTGCTTTTAATATGTTTTCTTTGTATTTAATTTTTGACAGTTTGATTATTATGTGTCTTGGCGTGTTTCTCTTTGGGTTTATCCTGTATGGAACTCTCTGTGCTTCCTGGACTTGATTGACTATTTCCTTTCCTATATTAGGGAAGTTTTCAACTATAATCTCTTCAAATATTTTCTCAGTCCCTTTCTTTTTCTCTTCTTCTTCTGGGACCCCTATAATTCGAATGTTGGTGCATTTAATGTTGTCCCAGAGGTCTCTGAGACTGTCCTCAGTTCTTTTCATTCTTTTTTCTTTCTTCAGCTCTGCAGTAGTTATTTCCACTATTTTATCTTCCAGGTCACTTATGCGTCCTTCTGCCTCAGTTATTCTGCTATTGATCCCATCTAGAGTATTTTTAATTTCATTTATTGTGTTGCTCATCGTTTCTTGCTTCCTCTTTATTTCTTCTAGGTCCCTGTTAACTGTTTTTTGCAAATTGTCTATTCTGTTTCCAAGATTTTGCATCATCTTCACCATCATTATTCTAAATTCTCTTTCAGGTAGATTGGCTATTACCTCTTCATCTGTTAGGTCTGGTGTGTTTTTATCTTGCTCCTTCATCTGTTGTGTGTTTTTCTGTCTTCTCATTTCGCTTATCTTACTGTGTTTGGGGTCTCCTTTTTTGCACGCTGCAGGTTCGTAGTTCCTGTTGTTTTTGGTGGCTGTCCCCAGTGGCTAAGGTTGGTTCAGTGGGTTGAGTAGATTCCCTAGTTGGGGGGACTAGTGCCTCTGTTCTGGTGGATGAGGCTGGATCTTGTCTTTCTGGTGGGCAGGTCCTCGTCTGGTGGTGTTTTTGGGGAAGTTGGTAACCTTATTATGATTTTAGGCAGCCTCTCTGCTAATGGATGGGGCTGTAGACCTGTCTTCCTCTTTGTTGGGGATAGGGTGTCCAGCACTGTTCTTTGCTGGTCCTTGAGTGAAGCTGGGTCTTGGTGTTGAGATGGAGATCTCTGGGAGATTTTCGCCGTCTGATATTACGTGGAGCTGGGAGGTCTCTTGTGGACTAGTGTCTTGAGGTTGGTTCTCCCACCTCAGGGACACCGCCCTGGTGCCTGGCTGGGGCGCCAAGAACCTTTAATCCACACGGCTCAAAATAAAAGGTAGAATAAATAGAAAGGAAAGAAAAGGAAGGAAGGAGGGAGGGAGGGAAGGAAGGAAGAAAGGAAGGAAGAAATGAAGGAGGGAAGCAAGAAAGGAAGGAAGGAAGGTGCAGAGGAAGAAAGGGAGGAAGGAAGAGAGGAAGGGAGGAAAGAAGGGGGAAGGAAGGAAGAAAGGAGGGAAGGAGGGAAGAAAGGAAGGAAGAAAGGAAGAAAGAAAGGGAGAAGACAGAGTAGTATAAAGTATAGTTATTAAAATAAAAAATAATTATTAAGAAGAAAAATTTCTTTAAAAAAAAAAAACAGAAAAATGGGTCTGTCTAACCCTAGGACAAATGGTGAAAGCAAAGCTATACAGACAAAATCTCACACAGCAGCACACACATACACACTCACAAAAAGAAAAAAAAAAGGGGGAAAATAATAGTATATCTTGCTCCCAAAGTCCACCTCCTCAACTTGGGATGATTCGTTGTCTATTCAGGTTTTCAACAGATGCAGGGCACTTAAAGTTGATTGTGGAGCTTTAATCCGCCGCTTCTGAGGCTGCTGGGAGAGACCTCCCCCTCTCCTCTCTGTTCACACAGCTCCTGGGGTTCAGCTTTGGACTTGGTCCCGCCTCTGCGTGTAGGTTGTCCGAGGGCGACTGCCCTTCGCTCAGACAGGACAATGTTAAAGGAGCAGTTGATTCAGGGGCTCCAGCTCACTCAGGCTGGGGTGGGGGAGTGGCACGGGGGCGGGGCGAGTCCGCGGCGGCAGAGGCCGACGTGACGCTGCACAGGCCCAAGGCGCGCCGTGCGTTCTCCCGGGGAAGCTGTCCCTGGATCCCGGGACGCCGGCAGTGGCGGACTGCACGGGCTCCCGGGAGGGCCGGTGTGGAGAGTGACCTGTGCTCACACACAGGCCTCTTGGTGGTGGCAGCAGCAACCTTAGCGTCCGACACCCGTCTCTACTGTCCGTGCCGACAGCCGCGGCTCGCGCCCGTTTCTGGAGTTCCTCTACGCGGTGCTCTTAATCCCCTCACCTCACACCCGAGGAAGCAAAGAGGCAAGAAAAAGTCTCTTGTCTCTTCGGCAGCTCCGCGCCCGCTTCTGGGGCTCCTTTAAGCGGCGCACTTAATCCCCTCTCCTCGCGCCCAGGCAGCAAAGAGGGAGGAAAAGGTCTCTTGCCTCTTCGGCAGCTCCAGACTTCTCCCCAACTCCCTCCCGGCCAGCCGTGGCGCACTAGCCCCCTTCAAGCTGTCTTCACTCTGCCAACTCCAGACCTTTCCCTGGGATCCGACTGAAGCCCGAGCCTCAGCTCCCGGCCCCTCCCGCCCCGGCGGGCGAGCAGACAAGCCTCTCGGGCTGGTGAGTGCCGGTCGGCACCGATCCTCTGCAGGAATCTCTCTGCTTTGCCCTCTGCACCCCAGTGGCTGAGCTGTCCTCCGCGGCTCCGGAGCTTCCCCCTCCGGCGCCCGCAGTCTCCGCCCGCGAAGGGGCCTCTAGTGTGTGGGAGTCTTTCCTCCTTCACGGCTCCCTCCCACTGGCATAGGTCCCGTCCCTATTCTTTTGTCCCTGTTTATTCTTTTTTCTTTTGCCCTACCCAGATATGTGGGGAGTTTCTTGCCTTTTTGGAGGTCTGAGGTCTTCTGCCAGCGTTGGGTGGGTGTTCTATAGGAGAAGTTCCACGTGTAGATGTATTTCTGATGTCTCTGTGAGGAGGAAGGAGATCTCCGCGTCTTACTCTTCCGCCATCTTTAAGCCGTCCTAAGTCTTTGTTTAAATGTCATATCCTCAGCAAGGTATGACACACACCTAAAGTAATCCTCAATCCCCTACCTCAATCTCCAACCGCAGTGATTTTCTACTACATTAGTCTCTATTATCTCTCTTCATAGTACTTATCATTAGCTTATATTATCTTGTTTATTCTCTTATTTGGTTATTTATCTTATTTACTCTTATATTACTGTGTCTTTGTAAATGCTTGGTACATAGGAGGAACTAACAGGTTTTTGGGGGGAGGGAGGGGTGTTAATAAATGAATACATTGTACTCTAGAGGTATGTACACAAAGGTATGTATATAGTGGATAAAAGAGTAAATTATGCTTCAGAAAGGGGTGTAAAATGAGTAATCCCTAGGGTCCATTATAGTTCTAAAATCTATAGTTCCAGGATCCAAAATCCTTCTTTTTATGGCAAAAATTATACTCATTTATTTGCATAGTTTTCCATTTATGCTTAATGTTCTGCTACAGTGTGTCAGATTGACTTTGTGGTAAATTTTGATTGCTGTGTAAACTCTGCATATGCAGTCTTCTTCCCTCAATCTAAAATGAGAAAAGAGGGCCCTGACTGTTCTCTTTATGTTAGCCTTTCTTTAACTCAAGCTTCTAGGGAATAGACTAGTTGTGGGGGCAGTGTGAGGTAGGAAGAATAGTGAGAAGCAAAAGTGGTAAGTAGGAGACAGGCAGTGTTTACCTTAGAAATCAAAAGGAAGTCAGGATTGAGGAAAATCTGGTTTATGGTGACAATTTTTTTCTGATGTCATTCTTGTCATTATATTGTGCCCTTCTCTCTGTGCAGCTTTATTGTGTAGTATAGAGCAAGGGACTGCCAAAAATGTGCTTTGGAAGTAGACATACCAGATTTACTAGATTTAAAGTCAGGTTGTGCCTTTGAATGATCATGGGCAGATTACTTAACCTCCCTGAGTCTCAGTTTTCTCATTTTTAAACTTGGGAATAATAGCACGGTAGGGGTGATGTTTAAATGAAATATTAATGATAATAATGTGGTAAATCATATAATCAGCTTGCTATACATAAGTAATCAGTATGTTTGTTGAATTATAATTACCACTACTGTATCTGACTCTTTTGCACCTTAATTTTTGTTGATTGTCTTTCCCTTTATCCTCTTGCTGTATCCTTTACCTGTCCTCCTTGAGCCTTTAAAACTCTGCAATCATTTGCTTAGCATCAGGAGTTAAATATGCCCAGTTCATGTTCCAGCTACAGCTTTCTTCTTACAGAGAATTTGGATTTTTAAAAATCTAAATTTCTTCCTCCAGAGTGCCTAATCTATCTGCTCTCACTGATGTTTATACTACACCACTCCTACTGGTCTTTAGCTCACAAAAACAGATTGCTATGGTAGGGAAGACAAAGCAGAGATTTCTTTAAAATGATGATTAGAAAATAACATGGTCATCTTTCTGAGATGTAATTTTAATTCTTTATATATTTTAAACATCAAAGTATAGAAAAATATGTATTCAGTATCCTGCCATTTGTTTTATACTTTTTGCCAGAATGAGCATCGTTGTGCTAATATCACAGGTAGGACTGCTGCCAACCTCATATTGGTCTGGGACACCATTTCCTATAGTCATCTAAAGGTATATTATTACTCCATTTATCACTGTGGGCTCTATGTTTGTTTTATACAGCCAATCTCTGTTCTCTTTTTATTTTGACAGTTGAATAAGGATTAAGGTAGAATAATTTCAATAGAACGTTAGAAGTGAAATTAGGAGTGGGTTAACCCTGCTTATTCAGGGAAACAAGCTTCAGTGATATTACTTATGCTGTCATGGTCAGATTTTGTGGCTGTAAATTATTTTATCTAAAAAGTGATATAGCTTTTTTTGTATATATTTATATATAATACCTATCTTACTGAATAAAAACAAGTTAGATAAAATCTAATATCTATTGCTCTCTGTTTTTGAGGTAATATACTGGGCACTTCATATCTGTTATTTTATTTAATACTAACAATCTATTTCATAGGATCACTGTATTAAGCTCATTTTTACAGATGAGGAGATTGAGACTGTAAGAAAAAATATTTTGTTTAAGGTCACTCTGATTAAAATGGTGGAGCTTGATTTAAATATAAACATGTATTTGTCTGTGTTTAATGACTGTGTTCCCCATTCCACCTTTTATTGAGTGATTACTGAATTCTAGAAATTGTAGTAAGCATTTTGTTTAACTGGTTTATTGGAGTCTAATCTTACAAACATGAAACCCCTTTACTTTTTTCTCCTCAGTCATTTCAAACATACTAGGATGAGCCCTCTTTGATACTAGGTTGGGCAGATTGCACTGTATTCCAAGTACTTTCAGGGAGTATAAAGTCCACTCCAGACCAATTCAAACCTTCAATCTCATATCCAATCTTATTCTCTGTCCCTCTCTGCCTGGGTTAAACCTTGGCATGAGGAACTTGGAATGTAATGTAGAGGTGATATCATGTATTATTGACTCCTCTGTTTTAGGCCAATCCTTTCTGGTTCCTTTCTCTTCTGATGTGTTATATCAGGCATGAATAAAATGGGAAATAGTAGAAGCCTCGTTTACTTCACTCGTGGCTGTAATAATCCTCTCTTGGCTGTGATGCCCTCAGCAAGGTGCATGTACAGGCTCTGCCTTTACTGCTTCAGATGCCTCAGCTCCTGGCTCTGTGGATTTCACTCCACAGTCTTGCTAGTGTAATCCTTGCCCCTGGCTGCAGCCTCTAGATTGGGAAAGCAATAGGAAGGGACACCCCCAGTTCACCTTTCTTTAGTGATATCTCCATATCACTAAATATGAATTTTCCCATGGGAAACCCATAGTTTTTGCTTTGTCAAATGGTAGGACTGTAGGCCTGTTCCAATTTGGCTCTATTTATTTTCCCTGTTAATAACACTCCCTGGAATCTTCTTCCATTCAGTCAGGTATAGAGGGATGATCAGGAATTCCACCACCTCAGCAGATATTCATGGAGGAATAAGATACCTAAACCTCAGTCTCTATCAGAGTAGAGCCCTCTTTCACCAACTGGTCCTCTGTAGGGAATATTATTAACCTTCTCTCTTTTACTTGTGTTTGTGTGTGTGTGTGGGGGGGAGAGAACAACAGTACTCTCCTCCTAGGCCAATAACTCATTCTTCTGATTATTTTCTTTCAAATTTTTCCTATTCCTTGACTTATGTATGCTGGTGGTGAGGTGACAGTGACAGTGACTATTTAGTCACTTCTTAAGTTCTGAAGGTGATGTCTGGTCTTCTTGGCTACTCTTTTGAAACATGGGAGTGTTTGACCCTTATTTTCTGCAGCTTTGGTGCCTTAGCTCTAATTCAGAGGAAACTGGAAAAGTTTCAGTCAACACAGTCATTTTATCAACCCTGGCATTTTATCTGTAAGTCCTCGTAAGAACTCTAGGAGGTATCTCCATTTCATGAGGGAGGAAAGTTAGACTAACAAAGATTAGATTACTTGCCCAAAGTCTCACAGATAGAAAAAGGTAAGACCATGATTCAAATTCTGTCAGACACCAAATGCTTTATTTGCTTATTTGTTATCCATGCTAATTTCTTAACTGTAATAGAAGTTAAGATGTGTTTACTTTCAACACAGTTAGTGCCAACGCACCAAATTAGCACTGTTAATTATTCTTTTTCTAGGCAAATTTATTATAGAAACAAATTACCAGTAGTTATGAAGCACTCAAATAAAGAAACATTAGATACACAAACTGATGTATTTTCTGGTTCTCATCATTTATTTTTTTCGCACATTGCTTTCTTGTTAATGATTGCTTCCAGTTCCAGGTCCACATTGCTTATTCTGATGTTAGTGATGGGTTATGCCAGAAATTATGTCTTAAAGCTTCAGTTGTTTGAAAATGTCATTATGCTAAGAGTATAAACACATGCTTTTGTGTATGTATATGAGTGTATTTGCAGAGTCTTTTAAAAATTTCTCCATATACTAATTTTGTTTTCTTCTTAGTTATAGGGATGTAGAAAAGAATTTCTACAGTATTTCTAACAGATGCTCCTATGCAGACCATTCCAACAAAGAAGACATTGAAGATGTCTCAGGAATTCTTCAGTGTACTGCTAACATACTCGGTATAGTAACTATATATTTATAAGGTTGAGAGAGAATGAGTAAGGGGAAAGGGGGACAATTAAAAAAGAGTAAATGTTTCATTTTCTACGAAAGAGAGATTTGGAGACTATGCTGAATTGAGACCAAGACCTTGTCTTCAAGTGACTTAGTTTCAATACTTCTGATGATGTTTAAATGGAAATTACATGCATGCCATTTACTTGGAGATTGGAAAACATTACATTCCAGGCAAACTTTTCTAAATATTCATATCTGAGTATTATTAGTCTTCTGTAATCCATATTTCTCTGGCTCTTACTGTCAGTTAAAATTGGGGATCTTCCTCTTTTCTCAAAGTCTATGCTTTATTATTATTTATTCTACTATTTCTGGAATGCCTGGTTGGGGCTGGAGGGTGACTCACATGTACTCATAGTGGACTCTATAACTCAAAGGCAATGAGGTATGCCATCTATGGAAGTCTCTGCTCCCTGTTTATAGGGGGGTGTCTACCTTGAAAAGAGGTACATTGTATTATAAACAAAGTAGATACCATAGCAGGAATATTTTTTGCTCTAATGTCTTACATAGTTTTGGGGAAAGATATCTCTTTCAATTTTTTTGGAATCTTCTTTTTGCCTCAGAACTCAGACAGAAATCCATGGAGTTCTGGGGAGTGGTGGGGAGGAACAGCAAATCTTAGTGACTGACTCCATACAAAACTCAGAATCACCTCTCTCAGAATCAGATTTTGGAGACTAGGAAAAACTTGTTTCACTTTCTTTCCCTTTAAGGTAAGTACTTTCCCTGGAGACACCTAAGTCCCCCCTACAAACAGATTCCAGGTGACCTCAGTGCATGAGTTTACCAGAGTTTTCTAAACATATCTGACTCCCAGAGGTAGACCTGGCTTTAACACTCAAGCTGGGACTCCAGCTAGACATTGACTACATTTTCTCCCTAGATAACTTTTGTAAGCATAAAATATTATAACAAGAACATGGACCTTTTATGAGGGGAGGCATATAGATGTAAATGGTTTGTCTAAGACAATAATAGGCAGTGAAAAGATGTACTTACCTCAATCTTAGTACAACTGCGTGGATGTCATACTACACAAGTCAACATTATTATTGGAGAAGATAAGGGGTGAGAGTAAAGGTGGGGTGGGGTTGAGCATTACCCAAGAACTGTTTATAGTTTTCTGATTTTGTATTTCCCAGGACTCTCTCATAAATGATATCTATTTCTTTTGACACATTGTGATTTTTTCAAAGGGTGAGGTGAGATGACGTTCCACTAAGAGGGATGTATCAGAATCTTGGCCAAGGGATTTTTAATATATTGAAAAACTTCTTTTTAATTGCTAATTTTCTGAATGATTCCCTGACCCTCACATCTCCTTTCCTTTCCTTTCCTTATGCTGCCTACTTTGAGAATCACTGAGTTAGTGGGAGTAAGAGGTGTACAAGATAATGAATATGTAAGAAGTACTAAAGACTTTTTCTGAACTGTGACTTGGAAATATGTACACAATTCCTACAAGAAACTCTAGGTCAGACAATTTGATATAGTAAACACCAGGTGATACTGTTGGCCCAGCATAGCTTAGTTGATAGATTAAGTTAGTGAGTGAAAAGAACAGCAGGCAGTATGCTACCTGATGGTATTAGGGGAAGAGTAGTTTTTAAATAAGTACTTATAATTTAGAAGGGGACTGTATAACAGGGTTTAGATATCCATAAATGTTAAATTTTTCTGGAAAACAGATATTAGGTCTAATTTTTTTCCCTGTAAGTAACGATGGGTTGTTCTCAAATGTAAAAAGCACAATCTTGTAAATGTCTGCCTCCTGTTCACAAGACGCTGGCATGTATCCAACAGGTGATTAGGTGCCTAGCACGTAGCTGTTCTCTTAACTTATGTCCTATCATAATTCTTGAAATATAGACTGAGGACAAAGATGACAGCTTTACTAATCATATTCAATGTAAGCTTTATTTTTATTTTTAACAAGTCACTGAAGTATGATTAATCTTGGTTTGCTTAGATCTCACCTTTTACAAAGAATTACATTTAAAGTCTTCTGTGCAATCATTTATTCAAATGCAAAAATTGATTAACTCTGAAAAGAAAAACACAGTAAAGAAAGAGGACCTGTTCTGAGTTGGGGAGTTTAGCATGGAGAAATATAGTTTCAACGAGTTTAAGGAAAATGTTGATGCCTGGAAGCCCTCTCTGTGGATGCTAGAGGGCAGTTTTCCTACTCTATGATTTATATTTACCAGCTTTGGGTGGTGTGGTTAGAATATTGGTGGATTGGACTCGAGGGATACATATTTCTCTCACCTTCTTAACATATTACAAGGTTATAGTAACGACTAAAATTGTGTTTGTTCACTCATCTGAATGTTATTTATATTTCACCTATCATCAAAAAATATTTAAAGTCATAGGTCAGAAAATATGATCAGAGTAACAAATTTTTCTCCTTTCAAAATGACCATCTCTATCTACTAAATTATAAACTTTAAGTAGTCTGATCATTTACCAGCTCTTCAGGTTGAAGTTTGAGTTAAGTGGTTGGCATAGAATAAAAAGAGAAACCTGAAGAGAAGGAGAAAGCTTGTTGCAGAAGACCAGTCATGCTTCTGTCATGCATTTGTTCCATTGCCTCTTCCCTAGTACTCCCTGGAAACGTGCACATTACAGAGTGGTTTATTCCCTCTGTAGTAATGGTAAAGAACTATTTCTACACATCAACATTTTTGTCATTGATTTTCTTTTGTTGGCTTACAAACCAGTTGTTATATTGTCTCATTATTTACAAATTAGGGATATTAAGTACAGACTATTCCTTATTTTGGTGCTCTGGCATTCACTGTGATAATGCAGTACAGTACTCTAAGGAGGTTTTTAAACTCTGGAAAAAAGGATATACAAGGAGAGATCATTGTGAACAATGCCCTCCCTACTGGAGGCTTTTAGTGTTAAACGTACTGCTTTATTTAGTACATCTTTTGCATACCAAAATGATCTTCTAATTTTAGTTTGAAAAATGTAAGCCTTTTCCAGGCATAATCTGCAAAGCTCATTTTTAGCTCCAGTTAAGTAAAAAAATGTTTATAGTCTTATGAGGTACAGCATTGAGTATTTTCTTGGAAATTGTAACAGTTGATTGGTACAGTGAAGCATCTATGCTAAAGCATTAAAGGTTGTATACTGTGTTTTCTGCTGAAGTGTTGCCACCTGATCCGTATCTTGGATTTAGGTAATGTTGGGGAAAGGAAGACAGAATTGAATAGGGAGACTTAAGGGAGAAGGACGATATATTGCTTAGCTCCCTTTGCGTAATACAATTTAAAATAAATGAGGATTATGAGGATTTCAGTTTTAACAGGGTTTGATACTGTTGTGTGTGTTTCATCAAGAGCCATAAAATACAGATGGTGTAGGATAGGGTCATTCCACAGTAAGACAGAAATCATATAGAAATGAGAGATCTAAGGTAATTCATCTACTGATGAATTATAGCAAACAGAGGTTTACTATTTTAATAAGCATCAGTTATTTACTAAGTATTAACAAAGTATAGTTTTATACTGCCTTGGCTAAAGTGCATTTTCTCTCAAAATGATTGGTGAAGGACATGAATTGTGAAAGAATCTTCATTAAAAATTTTTTTTGTGTTTTAAAGGTCTTCTGTTAGAGTGGGACTTTGTTGTCTCCAAAAAGTCAGCAATTAAAGTCAGTGTCAGAGTAATGTTTTCATGGGATTATTTGTTGGGAAAATGCTAGTGAGGAGAATGGAGTGGATGACCTTTGGTGCATATACCTCACAATATTTTTGTGGTAGACTCTGAAGTACTGTGAAACCTGAGCTCCCTATAAAATGCCACTGATTCCAGACTCATTAGCTGATATGGAACTTTTTATTGCCACTTGTTTTTATATAAGCAATAGTTTATTGCTTACATGTTGACTTGTATGTACTTTTCTGGTTTTATTGTGATTTTGAATGTGCACTTGACAGCCTTTTAATTGGTCATAAAACTGTGAAGAGTTATTTAGCCTTACTTTAGGGTTAAGATTACCTGAGGGTTTCCTTAGAATAACTCTAAAATGTGTAATTGTTTAGTGAATTAGAATATATTTAACATATTTAGCATATTGGAGAACTAGTTGGTGCAAAAACCACTTATCATTTTTATAGATGAATTAATCTTGATAGCAATAAATAAATTCTGCCAATATAGTTCTTTTTTGTGGGAGACAAACGGTGTTTTATTTATTTTTTTTACTGAAGTATAGTTGAGTTACAATGTTGTGTTAATTAATGCTGTACAGCAAAGTGATTCAGTTATACATATACATATATTCTTTTTTAAATATTCTTTTCCATTATGGTTTATCATAGGATATTGAACATAGTTCAATATAGTTCTTATTACTGTAACTTGGTAACTGATCAGTTTTCTCTTTCATTAAAAGTAAATTAAAAGTAAATAGTGTCAGTATTTTAATGAGATGAATTGGAGTTAGGGTGGCTGAAAGGGAACTGATTTATTAACTGATTTAATAATGATATTATAATGTAGTAATTTAGAGCAAAAACTAGAGCCTGATTACTTAGTTATGAAAACATACTTACTCGCTGTATGAACTGGAATAAGTTACTTCATCTTTCCATACTAGATATTTCTCATTTGTAAAAAGGGGATAATATAATTACATACCTCCTAGAGTTGTTAGGAAGATTAAATAAGTTAATTTATATAAAGTACTTACAGCAGCCTGATAAATAACAAATGCTGAAGTGTTTGTTCGTATTATTGAATATTCATAAAATAATGTTTGCATCAGAACTGGGAGGTCAATATTCTCCCTTTTATAGATAAGGAAACATATTTTGAGACATTAACTTGTTGTTAAGTTCCTTTGTCAGTGCTGACAAGCCAGGATTTAAAGCCAGGTCAGTCTGATTCCAAACCTTTCCCTGCTTCATGCTGCCTTCAAGGGCCATTGTACTAAGATTGACTTTACATCACACCTCCAATGCTAATTACACAAGTCTTTCTAGTTCTCTGAATTATGAAAGTTGTCATTGTATTGAATTTTACTTAGTTCATTACTACTTGAAAGTGTACTAGGGATATTTGCTTGCATAAGGTAGTATCAAAAAAGTTTGGTTATTTATCATTGGTATTAAGGAGAATGCAGTTTCCTTGTAATTTGAATCATTTACAGTTTAGATTTTTTTTTTCAGATTTCAGGTGTTGACAGTGCAAATTAAGGGTGACAGTGTTTGGCTCATGACACAAAAATGGTTTCATAGCTATGCTGTAGTAAACCCTATGCCAGTTCTGTTGGCCACAAGATTTCAAGCTGATTTGGTGGCTTAATTTAATATGTTAGATGTCATTGGCCTAGCACAAACCTTGCAAAAGGCTGTATTTACAATGCCATTGATTTTTTTTTTAATGGTTAAGCTTAGGAATATTGTCAGAGTATCTCATTTAGGAATTTAATAATTTAGGCATTATTAAATTTAGGAATTTAATAATTATAAAATTATTAAACTTAGGAATTTAATAATTCCTAAATTAATAAATTTAGGAATTTAATAATTCCTAGTAGAGAACTGAGTAATGATTCTATGTAAATTAAAAATAACTTCTGTTTTCTGCTTTCTGCTTGAATACTTTTTTCTGAAATGATTAGATGTAGTAGGTAGGCCTGAAAAGGATTGAGACTGCTGAGTGTCTCACTTCCTTCAATATGTGTAAAATTATAAAACATTTAAATAAAAACTGACCCTTAAATTATGCAGACCAGTTTTAGAAGATACAAGTATATTGAGAAGAAATGTAGAGGGCTTTCTTTACTCCCCTAGATATTTTTTTCTCTTAGGAGCATTTTCTTCTGAATCTTGTGGCAAGCCTTTTCCCATTTATCCTGATAAATTTCTCCACATTAAGCTTCTCTTCTTTACTGAAAAAACACGACAGTCATTTTTCTTTCTTCTTTTTTTGATCTTCTTTGTTTATATCTAATGTGTTATTGCCCTATCACTAGCAGCTTTCTGTCCTGGACCTCTTCTTTATGTGGGAGAGCAACCTCTCACATCCTAAATTCTTCAGACTGTCTGTTCTCTTTTCTGAATTTTTTAGTAGGTAGGTTTTTACTTTTCTTTTCCCTCTAAGTTTTTTTAAAAACTAAACTTTCAATTTTAGTATAGATTCAGATTTACAGAAAAGGTGTGAAGATAGTATAGAAGGTTCTCATACATTCCACACCTATATCCCCTATTATTGACAGCTTACTGTCATGGTAAGCTGGTACTTTGGTCCCAATTAATGAACCAGTATTGATACATTATTATTAACTAAATTTCAAGCTTTATTTAGATATCTTTAGTTGTTACCTGTCCTTTTTCTGTTTCAGCATCCTACTCAGGATATATTACATTTAGTCATTAGGTCTCCTTAGACTCCTCTTGGCTGTGACAGTTTTTCAGACTTTCCTTGTATTTGATGACCTTGATGGTTTTGAAGAGTACTAGTCAGCTTGTTTTCAGTTGTCTGCTGTGTACTTTGACGTATGTCCATCATTATTGTGTATGTGTTTTGGGCACTTCCCTATTATCTTGTATTATAAGATGCTCCAGACTCATCTTGTATATTTTCTGTCTCAGTCATTTCTCCAAGTCATTTCTTAAAGGAGCCTCAAAGGAGTCCAGATTCCTTTTGTTGGAGAATGGAGTTGAAAACCAAAATCTGGGCACTTGGTGTACTCATTGCTATTGGGGTGTTGCTGCTTCTAGGCTCTCTCAGTTGACAGAACAAGGAAATATATATGTGTATATTAAATGCTATATATATATATATATATGCTATATATATATATATATATATATATATGCCTGTTTATAAATATATGCCTGTTTATAAATGCCTGTTTATATATGCCTGTTTATAAATATTTCTGTATTTCTGTATTATGCTAAATATGAGCTCATACTGATGCCTTCAACTCTAACCCATTATCATGTGGATCATTTTAACCTTTCCCCCTTGCATACTGTAACTTCCTACTCCAGCAGTGAGAAACTTTGTTCTGTTTAGACATTGATCTACATAATTGTTCAGTTGCAGTGTAGGAGTATAGTTGTTTCAGAATTGTTATTACATACTCCTATGAGATATGATTTTTATCAACTAGAGTACAGTGTTTGTGTGCAATTTCAGAGTATGGATTTACATATGAAGTTTTACAGACTCTGCTCATTTCCAAGGTTATTTAGGTCAGCACCTTTCTACTCTACTACCTTCAGTGAAGTTTTTTTTTTTAACTTGTAATAAAGTTTGTAATACAGTTGTATTCTTTGTGTGACTTGATAGCTAATTCCTTTTTCCATTCTATTCTGGGATCTTACATTCCATTTCTGGGATATACATATGTATATATATAAATATATATACAAATATATATATAAATTTTTCTCTCTATATATATTTAAAATTTGCATACTGTAAAGTTCACTTTTTGTGCTGTATAATTCTATGGGTTTGATAAATGCATAGTGTCATGTATCCACAATTATAATATTATATGAAATACTTTAACTGCCTTAAAACTCCTCTGTACTTCACCTTTTTAAGCCTACCTCTTTCCCCTCAACAAATCCCTAGAAAATACTAATCTGTTTGCCACTCTATAGTTTTGCCTTTTCCAGAACGTTATGTAAATGGAATTATAATAGCAGGTAACTTTTTAATATTTTTTCTGGGTTTTTTTTTGTTTGTTTGTTTTATGGCTTAGCAGTGTGTATTTAGGTTTAGTACATATCTTTGTGTGGCTTGATAGCTTTTTTTTTCTCTCTGAATAGTATTCCATCATAATAATGTACTACAGTTTGCTTATCCATTCACCTATTGAAAGACAGCTGGTTGCTTCTGTTTCTGGTGATTATGGATAAAACTGCTATAAACATACACCTGCAGGTTTTTATGTAGACATGTTTTTGAATCAGTTAGGTAAGCACCTAGGAGTGTGATTGCTGCACTTTGTTTAGCTTTGTAAGAAACTACCAAAGTGTCTTCCAAAATGGCAGTTATCACTTATTCCTCATTCTCTCCAGAAACTGGTTTGTCAGATTGTTTTGATTTTAGTCATTCTAATAGATGTGCCTTTTCCCTTGAAGTTTTAATAAACAAAAACAGCACCTACTATCTCCTTATAATTTCAACATATACAAACTATAGTTAAGAATTTTGTTTTTCTGTTTTGTCATTATGAGTGCTTTTCCAAGATTTTATGACTGATTTAGAAACTGTTTAAAAAATTATTTCTAGTATGATTAAAAATCATACCAGAAATTATCCATGGTGGTAACAGGAAGAATATTTCTCTTTGATTTGGTAAAAATAAGCCCCTGGAATGGAGTCAGCCACCGTTATATAATGGAAAATAAAATATTTTATGTATTTAGGTGTAACTTTTAAGTGATATGACTTGTTCATTTTCATAAGCAGGTTTTGTAAGCCTCTTATACAATCACCCATTGCTCTTTTCTCAGGAAACAGTATAATTTCCACTTAATATCAGCAAAATTCCTAACATGGAAAAATTACATGTGACTTAGAAGAAATGAAAGCACAGTTAGGTCAGCCTTTTTGCATGGTCTTGTGGGGCAGTCAGGAAGACTATGAGGCTGTGATGTAAGAGTCTGCTGCAATACTTATTGACCTCTCTACTGCTTCTATTACAAAAGAATAATTTTTGGTTTTTCTCTCAGTTAGCAAGAAGTTTATTCTTTCCTTACTATGTGAGAAAGATGATTGTGGGCCCATACCACTTCCTATGTGAAACTCATAGGTCATTTTTTTTACCATCTCTTGGAACAAATTCATAGTGATTTGGCATATTTACTTTTTAAATTTAAATACCATATGTTTGTGTTCACTCCTTTTGAATCTTTTAGCTCAGATGAACACACAACCTTCTCTCCTCCCCTCTCTTTTCCATTTTTATTTTATGCCTTTTATTCATTAATTATTTTAATCTTAGGTCTATTTTTCCTTTGTTTTTTGGTCCTTTATATTCTCTAATTTTATTGCTCTTTGCTACAAATCTCTAACTTTGACTGGGCTATAAATTTTAATAACCAGTTAATTATATTGAAAATTAATGAAAATTTTAAGTAAGATTTGAGTTAAATTCAAATATCCCAGGTTCTATGCTAGATGAGTTTTCATTCTTATTAACCTTGAGTTTAGATATTCAGTCAATTTTAAGTGTTTTGACAGCATTTTTTTTTTTTTTTTTTTTTTGCGGTATGCGGGCCTCTCACTGTTGTGGCCTCTCCCGTTGCGGAGCACAGGCTCCGGACGCGCAGGCCCAGCGGCCATGGCTCACGGGCTCAGTTGCTCCGCGGCATGTGGGATCTTCCCGGACCCGGGCACGAACCCGTGTCTCCCGCATCGGCAGGCGGATTCTCAACCACTGCGCCACCAGGGAAGCCCTGACAGCATTTTTAATCACCATTTATTTCAATTAATTTGATGAACAGAACTTTATGAGTCAGAATAAAGATGCTACTCAAATTAAGGTTTGTTATATGATGTATTCCCTTTATTATCTCACAGTCAGTCTATTTTCAAAAACAAAAATATGAATCTTTTAATTTTTTTTTTATGAGCCTGTTCTGTTAAAGATTCTCATATGCTTTATTTTCCATTTTGGGAGCTATGATTATGTATTGTGGATG